>NC_060141.1:298906428-301602678 GCF_021461385.2 Schistocerca piceifrons
TTTACACAAATGTGAGGCAGTTACTCCCTCTGTCTTACAATTTAATGATGGGTATACTCAGCACAAGTCGCTCTTTGATATCTTCACACACTATTGCATTAATTAGCACACACTGAAACGTCCCCTTAGAACAATTATACATGACTGTGCTTAAAGTGACACACAATATTTTTAGCGCAACGCAATCTGACTTTCAAAAATCCCTACAAAAGAATGGCCCTGACTAACATTAACCTATATGTTTCACAAATCACTTACATCACCAAAAATCTTCGTTACTCGAACTACTGCAATACAGCGAGCGCCACTACTGCCAGCTAAATAAAAGATTCAAACAACGGAAGGCAGTAACTACTGATAGGCATAGTTAGCAAATGAAAGATTTTTATAGAGAACAAACAATGTATTTACCTTAATAGTCATCAAAAGTCATAATATATATAGCAGTTCATGACATCCAGTCTTACAAATTTCAAAACTCCGCCATTTCTCTCCCCACATCCACCACTGCTGGCGGCTCACCTCCAACTGCGCAATGCTACGCGCTGTTCACATCCAGCTACCCAACACTACAATGGCAGACAACAATGCATACTAGCCACAGACTGCACACAGCACAGCCAGTGATTTTCATACAGAGCGCTACGTAACGTTGCCAATAAGAAAACATAAACAGCCTACTTACAACACACACACACACACACACACACACACACACACACACACACACACACACACCACAATCGTCACTGCAATCCAATTGTAGGTGGCCGGCACGGTTACCGTGAACGCTTAATCATGGTACGATGTAACACTTAATAAAACCACTTCAAAATAAACCCTTTTGTCACGAGTGGTAAAGTGCTGAGAGTCAAACTTTGGCGTCGGGGTCACGCTCAGTCTCCCGTGCACCTGTGTGGGTTGCTTCGCGGAAGCTGCCACTCCATAGCGCTGTTACTGCTGGCAGGCAAGACGCCGTAGTTCTGTACCCGTCTTCTCTACTCGTGTTGGCAGGTCGCTTGGCTATTACTGTCGCCTCTCTAGTCTTCCTCCTGAAGGTAAGTTGCCGTTTGGCTAGTACGCAGGCTTCTCGAAATTATGTCTGCTTGCCGCACCCATCCTGGTGTTCTGCCACCACTGACTTAGTCTTAGTCAGATATATCTTTCATGTTCATGTATCCGCGTGCACATTGGTCGGAATGATGGTTCCGATAATTTGATGACACATTCGCTATCTGTCAACACAGAATATGACTTCCACCAACATCTCAACCAGCAGCACAGCTAAATTCAGTTCACTATCGAGATAGAAAAGAATGGGGGAGGGAAGAGGAGTGCCTGTCCTCAACGGGGAAGTTCACCGAAAGCCTGATGGTAAACTTGGCTGTAGATTATGTAGGAAGCCCAGATACCTACTTGCCTCCTCCCACCATCGCCTTGCGCAGAAGAATGGATTGGACACTTTAACCAAGAAGGCTCACTGAATTAGCGATGAAGAACGTCTGAAGACTAAACTACAAAACCTCCGGTCCGTGTTTGGAGTCAATGGTTATGGGGTGAAGAAGATACATAAAACTATGGCTTCAAAGGCAATAGGGAAGTGCAGAAGGAAGCACAAAAATCGCCCTAATAAAAATGGTTCAAATGGCTCTTAGCACTATGGGACTTAACATCTGAGGTCATCAGTCCCCTAGAACTTAGAACTACTTAAACCTAACTAACCTAAGGACATCACACACATCCATGGCCGAGGCAGGATTCGAACCTGCGACCGTAGCGGTCACACTGTTCCAGAACGTAGCACCTAGAACTGCTCGGCCACCCCGTCCGGCTCGCCCTACTACTACATATTCAAGGGGTCACTGAAACTGTAGGCAAATTTCTCTATCGAGCGGGTATCGAGCTAGTTTTCCAAAAACAGCGACGAAATAAAAGCCAAAGATATTCTTGGGTCTGCGATGGATGCAGTTGACAAGCTACATGCTGTTTTAGTTTACAAAACTGGGTGAGAGTGTTGTCAAGCGTATGTAAGGGAGACAGGGTGACCCATCGACACGTGGATATCTGAACACGAAAGATATATCCGACTAAGACAAAACACCAGGTCGGCGGTGGCAGAAAACCAAGATGGGTTCGATAGTCACAGAATTTTGAATATTCCGCGTACTAGCGAAACGGCAGGAGAAAGATGAGACCGGAGGTAGAAACAACCAAGCGACCCGCTAAAAAGAATACAGAGTACGGGTACACAAGTACTCAGAGTACTGGCACGCTTCAGCCGACACCAAGTAAACAGTGCTACGTCACAACTTTTCATTCGGGTGTTTCCACCAGTGGCAAGCAATTAGGCACACACCACTCAAGGAAGTCTATCTCCACTATTGGAAAGAAATAACGAGAACACCAATAAAGGACGTCTAACACCCCTCCTCCTCATTGTCAATTCCTGTCAGATTACGATGACAGCGTCCTCTGCCACTATAAAAACCCAAATTTCTTTCAGTCAACAGTTAGCAAAAAAACCTGACAAAGAGCTTCGCAACAGTGGCTGAAACGACCGAGAATTTTACATACTGACAATGTGGGTACATATCCTAGAGAGCTTTATTAGCAAAAAAACCTGACAAAGAGCTTCGCAACAGTGGCTGAAACGACCGAGAATTTTACATACTGACAATGTGGGTACATATCCTAGAGAGCTTTATTGACTGTGACATTGGCAGCGGAAGCCTGTGCTTATATTTAGTGGTTGATATTTTCCTGCTTTCACAGCATGCAGTCTGAATCTTCGATACGGTGCGTCTTGATACGTCAAACACTTCGGCTCTCTTTGTTATGGCACCACCTGCCATATGAGCACCAACAATCTGCCTACGCTCGCTTGAATTCGCTCGGCTCTGAATTATTGTACTTATAATTATTCAGAACACTGTTCTGTCCACGACTGACAATTTTAACGTGTTGAGTACATTGGAAATACAGGAGAGCAACATGAATGCTTTGCCAGCATTCGTATTTGCACTGAAGCTAGCATTTCGACCGTTGTTTCCCTATTTCTGTCCAACCCCTGTATGTCCTCAGATGAAAGTTGAGTTTACATAGCACGGCTCCATCAGATGAAGAAGACTTAGCTTTCAGATCAAGCGTTTTCAGATGTTATATAAGTGCATGCAATAAGTAAAGAACCTGGTTGAGATTTGATCTTGTCTATTATAATTAATAAGGGAGAGTTTTGAACCAGTGCCAGCCTCCTAAGCTTGAAAAATGGAAAATCCTAAAGCACGTACTCTGTGAACCAAGAAAACGAAGTGCTAAATGCGCTGCACCACCAGGTCAGTACTCCATCACTGTAAGACGTCACCCATTGAAGGAGCAAACTAGAGTTGGAACGTGCACCACGGCCGAATTACGATTGCCAAGCAGCTTGCCTGACGTCCACAAGACAGTGGGCCAACCGTTCTCCTGAATATTCACAAGAAACCGGAGCGCAGTAGCCAGCTGGAATGTAATTACTGCAGTCCAGTGAGACTCTACATCCCACCCACTCGCCTGCGCCCGGCGATAAGGCCAGCAACTAGGAGGTTCACGCAACAAATGTCCCCTGACAACCCGGCCCTCGCAGCCTGCCCCATATATACATACAGCAAATTACTTGGCTGTCCCCACCCTCCTCGCGGTCACCATTTCTCAAAACCCTTTCCGCCATCGCAAGGCCAAAACCTCCGTTATCATCTCTTAGCTCATTCTTCATATTTCTGACAGACTTCTAGATTCTGAATCAGTCTGGTACAAGCTACGTACTGTACTACTTCATAGGTAATGTAATGACAAGACTTCTAGTAAAATAAATGTGAATGTCGTGTGACTAGGGCCTCCCGTCTGGTAGACCGTTCGCCGGGTGCAAGTCTTTCGATTTGACGCCGCTTCGGTGACTTGCGCGTTGATGGGGAAGAAATGATGATGATTAGGACAACACAACACCCAGTCCCTGAGCGGAGAAAATCTCCGACCCAGCCGGGAATCGAACACGGGCCCTTAGGATTGACATTCTGTCGCGCTGAACAACTTTTTTTTTTTTTTTTTAAATCTCACTTTGTTCTATATTGTTCGTTGAATTTGTTCGTGGCGGACGTCTGATGACATCAGTTCTGGTTGTTCGTTGATCCGTTCACTCAGAACAACTCAGCTACGGGGGTGGACAAGACTTCTAGTAACTGCACCGTATGGACAAGTTGTCGAATATCTTCTATAGATATTCGAAAAATCTTGTGAAACGCAGTCGACACTTGTGGGCGTTACTGAGTGAGAAGCAGCTGCATTGTAGCTGTATGTGATGCAAGAAGGCGGAAGTGGAGGCGCTGATACGTAATTTCACAAAAGAAAGGCTGTTTGTATACCATAAGGTTGCCGGACCGAGCCTTGCAGTTGTGATAAAATTGCAAAAATGACGTGCAACTACGAACCGACCTATGGAGTATTTCCACACTATTCAGACACGAATGTATGTACGTGCCTGGAAGCAATATATCGGCACAACAAGCCTCCTATTAATAACTATAAACACTGTCTAATTCTAGCACAGTTATGCATAGTCTGGTAGCAACCTCCAAGACTTCCGATCCAAGAAATTCTGGATTAAGTCTTGGGCCAGCCAACAGCTGAAGCCGGACTGTGCGGTCATTTCCAGTAGAGCGGTTCACAGTTCTAAGACCACACCTGTGGGCTCAGAATGACACGACAGATAATCCGTCCCCACACTCCAGGGTAGCAACCAAACACATGTCTTGGAGGACAGCGGTTCGCAGCCAGGGTGGTATTGCCTTCACCCACCCGCACTAGGGCAAACTTCTGCCCCTGTAGCTGCGGACACCTAGTAGTAGTAGTAATAGTAGTAGTAGTAGTAGTAGCTTTCTTCATCAGTAGAAATCTTTTTACAAGGATATAGGACATGTCAAAGTATTTACAAATTTAGATCAATTTAAAATAAGCTAATTCGTATACACGACAGTTCAGTGGATCTTCACGTCGCTGGCACTGCCCACTCAGCGGAACATATATTGCTATTAGGCCTAGGCTACCGAGTGGGGTAAACACTGTTAGCAAAACAGGATGAATACGTCAAATAGATGACCCGCCGCGGCCTTCCGACGTCAACGGCATCACTAGTAAAACATGCACCTTCAAAGGGGGTATCTGGGCTCGTCGTAGCAATTCAGCATTGAAGGTCAAGGTTACAAGATGTTATACCTTGCGGCGGAGTTTTCGTAGCCACCGCTGGCCTACACTCCACAGCCACTCCACCACGTCTATACCAAAGGACACCTCGTGTCTCTAAGCTTCTATGATAATGTGAGGGAATTTTACTGGCGTGTTTATTTTGAATTTTTTCTTTCCTTATGTATAGTTAATATCGTTTACATATATGTTACTTGACATATGTAAATTTGGATATGTCTAACTGTTGTACATGAACAAGTTCTGCTGTTCCAGTGCTACGCCCAGATTAATATCGGTGCAAAACTGCAGAAACGGACAGCTGGAGGAGTGTGAGTTGAGAGAGGGTGATGGCATGAGTTTGCTCTGAACAGCAATTGCATGACAATGTTGCTTTAAGCAACTAAAGGACTAACAAGTGTCAATGGAGATGGCACATCAACTCCAAATGCGATCATTCACACCATGAGAAATAAATAAGATTCAGCATGACGGTGATTACCCGATATCTACACGATCATCTGGTTAGAGCAGCATGAAGATGGTGTAATACCGAAGTCGATCGCAAATAAAATAAAACCTATCAATATACCTGAAGGTGTGACGCTTGTCACAGAAAAATGCTTCAATTACACTAAACTCACTGCGACCGGCGTCAGAGGTCTAACTCATTTGTGAAACCACTTGCAAAACAATGAAAATGAAGAAAATGAGTAGATGAGCCAACAGAAACATTATCCGATAGTCTTGTAACTTCTAAATTGCCAATTTCTGCCATGCAGTGATACGGGCCTTCTTCTTATTGTAACATGTTTTTATTAGGTCGCTTTCTTGCCTGTCTGTTTGATACATATTTCGAAATTGATTGTAAGAGAACATCACGAAGTGCTATCTTAAACACAGCTCGTAACTGAATGACAATTAAATAGTGTGGGAGTAAAAATACAGTGACATTAAGTCCCTCCTAGCAACCCTGAAGCCGAGGGTGAGGGTGAGAGTGAAAAAGGGGTTTACAAAACGCTAATTCAAGAATTCCTGGAGTGATTTCAAACAAATTTGATGTACACATGACTTATTTTTCTTTTTTTATGAACTCACTACGTTGTCTAACTGTTTGGTATAAATTTTGTAGCTGGTTTTAACTAACTTCACGACGACCTAGCGACTTGAAACTCTCAACACAGCTCACAACTGTATGACAATGCAATATTAATTATCTCTCTTGTGTGGTGTGTGACGGAGGGCGCTGTCATTTCCCGATGAGATAAAGATGTGGAACATTCAACATAGCTCAGAAATGGTTGGCTGTGTAATATTAACTCACTTTCTTGTCTGGTATGTGGCGGACGGTATTTTGTGTAGCATTGCCGTTCCCTCTCTTTCCTATTTCAGTCGCTAATGGTTCGTGGGAAGAATGACTGCCGGTAATCTTCCCTGTGATCTCGAATCTCTCTAAATTCTACCATCGCCGTCTTCTTTGAGTAGAAAAAAACAATGCGTTGGGTGACTCAGCTGAAGAGAAAGTAAAAGCCTGAAATTTCCCAGATGTCTTTGTTGTAATCACATCAAGATACTAGAAATCGGTTGACGAACTCAACACAAACTAGAATAAAAGCCAGAAAATATTTATTAAATAAAAATAAAATTTTAGTATCGCACATTTCCACATCAGACTTAAAAGTATAAAGTAATTCATCCTGACCCCATACAGATTCCTAGCCCCTTACAAATGATTCTGAAAATTTATAATTGTGAATTTTTAATGACTACGAAAATACTTGTAACATGTGTAACGAAAATATGGGGTGCAGGGCAAAACGTAATTGATGCAAGAATAGCTGACATCTTTATCTATTCAGTTTTTCGACACAAATGTTCCAAGTATTTTCATATCTACTAAAAATTCTGAATCACGAATTTACAGAACTATGTGTACAGGTCTAAGATATATTATTTTATTATATCTTTTCGTCCTATATAATAAGATGTTAAACTAAAAATTTACTTTTATTTAAAAAATTATTTACATATTCAATATGCTTGTAAACTGAATTGCTTTTTTACCCGTCCTGTTTGGGTCGGCCTAGAACACAATGAAGACATCTACCACGAATATGTTATTTTACTCCGTTGCACAATCGTCTGTTCATAGGTTTGTAAGTACACAATTTTCTCCGAAAACTTTTTCCATTTATTAATTTACTCGTGACAAAAATAACGTTGTTCCAAAGAAATGTGTTACGACAAAACAACATTGTCAGCACTGACAAAATGAAAAGGCAACTTCATAGTAAATAAGCATTATGAAATTACTCAGGAAGAATCAATACGTAAAGAAATGGGATACGGAATTACTAAGGAATGACGAGATACATTTGAAGTTCTCTAAGGCTATAGATACAGCAATAACGAATAGCTCAGTAGGCAGTACAGTTGAAGAGCAATGATATCTCTAAAACGGGCCATCACAAAAGTGGGGAAGGAAAACATAGTTACAAAGAAGGTACCTGCGAAGAAACTATTGGTAACAGAAGAAATATTCATTTGATCGATGAAAGGAGGAAGCACAAAAATGTTTCGGGAAACTCACTAATGCAGAACTACAAGTCAATGGGGAATGAAATAAAAAGGAAGTCCAGGGAAGCAAAGACGAAATGGCTGAAGGAAAAATGTGAAGACATCAAAAAGGAAATGATTGTCGGAAGGAGAGACTCAGCATACAGGAAAGTCAAATAACCTTCGATGACATAAAAAGCAAGGGTGGCAACATTAAGAGTGCAACGGAAATTCTACTGATAAATGCAGAGGAGAGGGCAGATAGGTGGAAAGAATACATTGAAAGCTTCTCTGAGGAGGAAGAATTGTCTGATGTGATAGAAGAAGAAACAGGAGTTGACTTAGAAGAGATAGGGGAGTAAGTATTAGAATCAGAATTTAAAAGAGCTTTGGAGAATTTAAGGTCAAACAACGTAGAGGGGATCGATAACATTCCATTAGAATTTCTAAAGTAATTGGGGGAAGTAGCAACAAAACGGCTATTCACGTTGGTGTTTAGACTGTATGAGTCTCGTGGCGGACCATCTGACTTTCGGAAAAGCATCATCCACACAATTGCAGACAGCAAGAGTTAACAAGTCCGAGAATTATCGCACAATCAGCTTAACAGTTCATGCATCCAAGTTGCTCACAAGAATAATATGCAGAAGAATGGAAAAGAAAATTAGGATGCGCTGGATGACAATCAGTTTGGCTTTAGGATAAGTAAAGACACGAGAGAGGCAATTCAGACGTTGCGGTTAATAACGGAAGCAAGAGTAAAGACACGTTCGTAGGACTTGTGACCTGGAAAAAGCATTCGACAATGTAAAAAGGTGCAATATGTTCGAAATTTGAGTAGAGGGAGGGGGGTTAAGCTATAGGGAGAGGCGGGTCATATACGATATGTACAGCAACCCAGAGGGAATAATAAGAGTGGACGACCAAGAACAAAGTGCTCGTGTTAAATGGGTGTAAGACAAGGGTATAGTCTTTCGCCCCTGCTGTTCAATCTGTACATCGAGGAAGCAATGATCAAAATAAAAGAAAGGTTCAGGAGTGGTATTAAAATTCAAGGTGAAAGGATGTCAGTGATACGATTCACTGATGACATTGCTATCGTGAGTGAAAGTGAAGAAGAATAACATGATCTGCTGAACTGAATGGTCTAAGGAGTACGTAGTATGGATTGAGATTAAATCGAAGAAAGACGAAGGTAATGAAAAGTAGTAGAAATCAGAACAGCGAGAAATTTAACATCCTGATTGATAGTCACGAAGTCGATGAAGTTTGCGAATTCTGCTATGTAGGCAGTAAAATAACCAATGACGGACGGACCAAGGAGGACATCAAAAGCAGACTCGCTATGGCAAAAAAGGCATTCCTGGCCAAGAGAAGTCTACTAGTATCAAATATCGGCCTTAATTGGAGGAATAAATTTCTGAGAATGTAGATGTGGCGTACAGCATTGTATGGTAGTGAAACACGGACTGTGGGAAAACCAGAACAGAAGGGAATCGAAGCATTTGAGATGTGGTGCAACAGATGAATGTTGAAAATAAGATGGATTGCTAAGGTAAGGAATGAAGAGATTCTACACACAATCGGAGAGGAAAGGAATATGTCGAGAACACTGATAAGGAGAAAGAACAGGATGATAGGACATCTGTTAAGACATGAGGGAATGACTTCCATGGTACTAGATGCAGCTGTAGAGGGAAAAAGCTGTAGAGAAAGATAGAGATTGGAATACATCCGGAAAATAATTGAGGACGTAGGTTGCAAGTGCTATTCTGTGCTACTCTTAAGATGAAGAGGTTAGCATAGGAGAGGAATTGTGGCGCGCCGCATCAAATGAATCAAAAGACTGATGCAAAAAAAAGTACGTTTCAGCAACGACGCATATTTCTTAAAACATACTAGACAAGTATTAAGAAAGGTTATATTCATTTACAATTGCCATAATTAGGCCTTCCACACCACACTGCAGAGGGTACAAGGCTCCGTTTAGTAAATGATCCTTGGTTTGTTCCTCTTCACAAACATGGATATTCAACGCGGTAATAGACAACGCATCTACACTCCTGGAAATGGAAAAAAGAACACATTGACACCGGTGTGTCAGACCCACCGTACTTGCTCCGGACACTGCAAGAGGGCTGTACAAGCAATGATCACACGCACGGCACAGCGGACACACCAGGAACCGCGGTGTTGGCCGTCGAATGGCGCTAGCTGCGCAGCATTTGTGCACCGCCGCCGTCAGTGTCAGCCAGTTTGCCGTGGCATACGGAGCTCCATCGTAGTCTTTAACACTGGTAGCATGCCGCGACAGCGTGGACGTGAACCGTATGTGCAGTTGACGGACTTTGAGCGAGGGCGTATAGTGGGCATGCGGGAGGCCGGGTGGACGTACCGCCGAATTGCTCAACACGTGGGGCGTGAGGTCTCCACAGTACATCGATGTTGTCGCCAGTGGTCGGCGGAAGGTGCACGTGCCCGTCGACCTGGGACCGGACCGCAGTGACGCACGGATGCACACCAAGACCGTAGGATCCTACGCAGTGCCGTAGGGGACCGCACCGCTACTTCCCAGCAAATTAGGGACACTGTTGCTCCTGGGGTATCGGCGAGGACCATTCGCAACCGTCTCCATGAAGCTGGGCTACGGTCCCGCACACCGTTAGGCCGTCTTCCGCTCACGCCCCAACATCGTGCAGCCCGCCTCCAGTGGTGTCGCGACAGGCGTGAATGGAGGGACGAATGGAGACGTGTCGTCTTCAGCGATGAGAGTCGCTTCTGCCTTGGTGCCAATGATGGCCGTATGCGTGTTTGGCGCCGTGCAGGTGAGTGCCACAATCAGGACTGCATACGACCGAGGCACACAGGGCCAACACCCGGCATCATGGTGTGGGGAGCGATCTCCTACACTGGCCGTACACCACTGGTGATCGTCGAGGGGACACTGAATAGTGCACGGTACATCCAAACCGTCATCGAACCCATCGTTCTACCATTCCTAGACCGGCAAGGGAACTTGCTGTTCCAACAGGACAATGCACGTCCGCATGTATCCCGTGCCACCCAACGTGCTCTAGAAGGTGTAAGTCAACTACCCTGGCCAGCAAGATCTCCGGATCTGTCCCCCATTGAGCATGTTTCGGACTGGATGAAGCGTCGTCTCACGCGGTCTGCACGTCCAGCACGAACGCTGGTCCAACTGAGGCGCCAGGTGGAAATGGCATGGCAAGCCGTTCCACAGGACTACATCCAGCATCTCTACGATCGTCTCCATGGGAGAATAGCAGCCTGCATTGCTGCGAAAGGTGGATATACACTGTACTAGTGCCGACATTGTGCATGCTCTGTTGCCTGTGTCTATGTGCCTGTGGTTCTGTCAGTGTGATCATGTGATGTATCTGACCCCAGGAATGTGTCAATAAAGTTTCCCCTTCCTGGGACAATGAATTCACGGTGTTCTTATTTCAATTTCCAGGAGTGTACGTATGATTCGTATTCGATTTTCCAAGTCGACATCTTAGATCTTTTCCTCCATTCCCGACGTGTTTTGGTCTACTGATGGAGTATTTTGATATAGGACCTTCATGTTCCATAAAAATACCAGAGACTGTTCACATATTACCTACAATTAGTGCACACAGGTCATGGAACAAAACGCGTGAAAATAGGATATGTCCAACACGAACGGTTTTTGAGAGGAGAGAGACTTTCATGTGTGTGAAGAATCTACCATTTCGTCCCTACCTACCCTTTTTAAATTGCAGATTTTCAATTTTGCTTGATGTGTAATGATCTGAAATGACGATTTAATTTCCTACTCACCTTTTGTAAGAGTATCCTATCACAGTGACCGGCGTCATTACTAGCAGCTCTACTCCATAAAAATTGGTAGGGCAGAGGCGAGCCATAAATTTAAAAAAATGTTCAAATGTGTGTGTAATCTTATGGGACTTAACTGCTAAGGTTATCAGTCCCTAAGCTTACACACTACTTAACCTAAATTATCCTAAGGAAAAACACACACACACACACACTCATGCCCGAGGGCATGGCCATAAATTTAATCCCACAACAATGTATTCCTGCTGTTAAACACCAATCACACTAAATACGACCGGAACAGTAATTTCCACTTATTTAACCAGTAAAAAGAACCATAAGAATAGAGGACAATGATTATTGTTCTTGCATTAAAATTGGCTAATGTCAGGATACAGTCTTTCTCCCATACAATTCAAGCTGTGCATCGAAGAAGAAAAGACGGAAATAAAATAACAACTCACTATTACCGTTAAAATTGGAAGGAAATTAGCAGTAAGATTTGCTGATCATATTGCTGTCCTCATAGCATGTGGGGAAGAACTGCAAATACTGAACTGGATGAGCAGACTACTGAACATAGAGAGTGGTTTGACAGTAAGCAAAGACTGAAGTGCTGTGTGCAGCAAATAGGGATTATCGTCAAATTTGTTACTGATATTGGGACCTTATAAACAAAATAAAGCATGGCTAACGTATTAAGGTTGATTGGTTGGTTGGGTGAGGGGACCAAACAGCGAGATTATCGGTCCCATCGGAGTAGGGAAGGATGGGGAAGGAAGTCGGCTGTGTCCTTTCAAAGGAACCATCGCGGCATTTACCTGAAGGGATTTAGGGAAATCAGGGAAAACCTAAATCAGGATGGCCGGACGCGGGTTTGAACCGTCGTTTTCCCAAATGCGAGTGAAGTATACTAACCACTGCGTCACCTAAGTGGCGTATCAAGGAAGACGTAAGAAGCGTAATGGCTCAGGCAAATCAGGCATCCCTCGCCACAGAAATTCCGCCAGTAAGAAACGTACGAGGGCGTGCTGTAAAGTAATGCCTCCGAATTTCTTATGTGAAAACTCCCAAAGCCTTTCAATAAATCGAACGCTATTAACAGTCTACAGCTTCATTCTTCATGTCTACCTTTTTGCAGCACTCGGCCACTAGAGGACCCCAAATTGCTGGGTGTAAGTTGGTAGTGTGTAACGTAACTATGTCGGCGCATGAGATACAGCGAGCTGTATTTGAGTTTCCAATGCGAAGAGTTCGTCCACACATAACACGTCCTCCCCTTCAGCATGAAAATGCCAGACTGCACATGAGCGCTACGACATCTTTAACAATGCGACGCATTGGTAGGCCTACTACCAGATTTTCATCAGTTTCCAGAACAATACCTTCGACGACTTCGCTTCGATAGTCATGAAGCGATGCAACAAAGTCGACGGTTTCAACTAACTGGTTTTTCGTTGGGTAATTATATTGGGAAATAGATATGTACACACTAAAGATGTAGAATGTTAATAACGTTTGTTGTATTTCAAATTCTGCAAGAGTTATCACATAGAAACTTCAGAGTCATTACTTTTCAGCATGTCCTCTTAGATCCTACCTTGAAAAAAGGTAAGTAGTTTCTGGGAACTATGTGAGGAACCCAGCATTGTATCCGTACTGCGAGGAAAGCGGAAGAGGATAGAGTCGGAGCGTTTCAGATGAAAACATTCTCCGGAAAATTGGCGAAGAAAGGAATATTTTGAAAATAACTACAACAGGACCCAGGTGATATGATGATAAGTGTTAAGACTTCAGAGAGTAGCTTACAGTTCCTGCGAGAATTTACATTTTTTCTTAAGAACAGTTATTGTTAATACCAAAAGGGGTACTAGTTTTTTCTCTTTCTTGGCAACCTATGTAGCGTCTCCAATGCAGAGTTATATGAGTCACGTGAAACCTTGTATCCCACGTAGTTCTTTATCATGCCAAGGGATAGTGCCACCGCTATGTTCGGAGATGACATACAAAAAAGGCTGAACCTTTTATGCCACTTTCTATGTCATTTATAGATTTTTTTGTTTGCTTCCAAAGTCAGATATGAGAAATTTAGATCATTGGGATAAGAGGAAGGGGTGCTCTTGGACCTTCAAAATCGGAAAATCTAAAAGATAAGACCATCAACTTGCAAAAAATAAAAAGAAATAAAAAAATTCCTTCTCCGTGCGTATCCCATTCATTACACAATGTTACCATTTCTTTGCCTCACTTTACCTACCTTAATGCCTTAGCATGTCACACGTCACTGATTGGATGACGTGATGTCAGATAAAGTTGGTGGGGCAGCGGGACGAGCTGAGAATTTCTTTCTTTCGAATCAATCCGGATCGGCCCAACGGTCCTCTTCTTCAGTTTGTTTAAGAAATATATATTTACTCGCTTATTAGTCCCTGTAAGCCAATGATACTATACTGTCATCTGCCCAATGTTAATATTTAAAAAAAATGTAGGTGTATATATTACTTGTGTGTCAAGATGCGGCACTAATTGGAGGCGAAGTGTTGATTCATTGTGAAAAACAACAAATTCTGACAGAAGAACTGAAACACTGCATAAATAATTAGAAGCTTTTTGTCAACAATGGAGGCACCTACAAAAAAACACAATTGAAGGTTATCGAAGGCTCATAAGCGAAAAGAAACAGATATTGTTCAAAAACCTGATGACGTTTTTTGGATAGTCCAAACTAGTGCTTTAAATATCATCACTACTGCTAAACGGTTTATAAGTAGGGCCTGCCAGAGTTCGTGCACTGACTCCCTTACCAGCAACCCAAGAAAAATAGGACATCTGAGAGAGCAGAGGCAGCTGAAAAAAGGCGAGAGCAAAACTGATATTCCTCAGCAGATTCTTAAATCAGTTATTTACGAATTTGTGACCAAAATTTTAGACATAAATACATTTCAAAGTAAAGTAAAAAAATCTTCTCTTTATACTCAACTGTCGTTCGTTAAACTTATATCATCCGCATAGTTCTAACCATTTTTTTTTCTCCGTCAAACATTCGGAATATACACTGAAGAGCCGAAGAAACTGGTATAGGCATGCGTATTCAAATACAGGCATAATACGGCGCTGCAATTGGCAACGGTTATATAAGACAAGTGTCTGGGGCAGTTATTAATCTCTCGGACGAGTCTCGTTTCAAATTGTATCGAGCGGATGGACGTGTACGGGTATGGTGGGGTGTGTGCAGTTGGAGTGATATGGGGCTCCTAGTACGTCTAGTACGTCTAGATACGATTCTGACAGGTGACACGAACGTCAGCGTCCTGTCCGATCACCTGCGTTCATTCATGTCCATTGAGCGTTCCGACGGACTTGGGTAATTCCAGCACGACAATGAGACACCTCACATATCCAGAATTGCTACAGAGTGGCTTCAGGAACACCCTTCTGAACTTAAACACTTCCTCTGGC
Organism: Schistocerca piceifrons; assembly: GCF_021461385.2. Taxonomy (NCBI): domain Eukaryota; kingdom Metazoa; phylum Arthropoda; class Insecta; order Orthoptera; family Acrididae; genus Schistocerca; species Schistocerca piceifrons. The sequence goes on from NC_060141.1 coordinate 298,921,477, forward strand.
CACCGAGCTCCCCAGACATGAACGTTACTGAGTATATCTGGGATGTCTTCCAACGTGGTGTTGAGATCTCCACTCCCTTGTACTCTCACGGCTTTATGGACAGCCCTGCAGGATTAATGATGTCAATTCCCTCCAGCTCATCTTCAGACATTAGTCGGGTCCATGCCACGTAGTATTGCGGTGCTTCTGCTTTCTCGAGGGGGACCTACACGATATTAGGCAAGTGTACCAGTTTCTTTGACTCTTCAGTCTATGACATCAAGTAGTGTAGAATCAAATTTACTTGCTTTCAAGGAAACTCCAAGAACATCGACCGGTAACACTATCCCAAAAATTTCTTCGCTACTAATAAAAAAAAAGAAGAGGATGTCGAGTTACAAGGAGTCCCGAGCTTGCTGCTGCTTTCGATAAATGGAGAATCAGTGGCAGGGAAGCAGTTCACATTCCTAGCTACTATCGAGGCGCTAGGTCGACGATTTTACAGATAGACTGCCGGCCTCCGTGGCCGGGAGGTTCTAGGCGCTTCAGTCCGGAGCCGCCCTGCTGCTACGGTATCAGGTTCGAATCCTGTGTGATGTCCTTAGGTTAGTCAGGTTTAAGTAGTTCTAAGTCTAGGGAACTGAAGACCTCAGATGTTAAGTCCCATAGTGATTAAAGCTATCTGAACCATTTTGAGCAGATAGACTATAAAATCATTGACCTAGTCAACAGACGTTCTATACATACTTTCCGACGGAAACTCCATAAGAGAACGTGCTTTCTTCATATGACGACGCGTTGTATATTTCATAGACGTATCTTAGACCATTTGATTTTTTTTATGACATACATAACTTGAGTTTACGTATCATAAAGTTGTGTGAAGAATAATTATCACATCTAAAGGTGTACTGTTCATCTTGCAGAGCTAATATTTAATGTAATTCGGCGATCGAGGTATAGTAATTATAGGAACATTTATAATATCGCATGGATCTGTTTGACATTTGGACAATAACTCAGTGTGTATAGCCTACACACACAAAATAAAGTTTCGCATCGCCTCGGTTCCGAGAGTTCCGGAACCTATACAGAAAATTGGATAGAGATCAACATAATCATCATTTCTACCCTTTTTATTACTCATGAAAACCACACATTGCATATTGCACCACCATCCAGCGAGACCTTCAGAGGTGGTGGTCCAGATTGCTGTACACACTGGTACCTCCAATACCCAGTAGCACGTCCTCTTGCAATGATGCATGCCTGTATTCGTCGTGGCACACTATCCACAATTTCATCAAGGCACTGTTGGTCCAGAATGTCCCACACTTCAAAGGCGATTCGGCGTAGATCCCTCAGAGTGGTTGACGGGTCACGTCGTTCGTCAACAGCCCTTTTCAATCCATCCCAGTCTTGTTCGAAAGGGTTCATGTCTGGAGAACATGCTGGCCACTCTAGTCAAGCGATGTGGTTATCCTGAAGGAAGTCCTTCACAAGATGTGCACGATGGGGGCGCGGATTGTCGTCCATGAAGACGAATGGCTCGTCAATATGCTGCAGATAGGGTTGCACTATCGGTCGTACAGCCGTTACAGAGCATTCCATGACCACCAGCGGCCTACGTCGGCCCCATATAATGCCACCCCAAAACAGCACGGAACCTCCACCTTGTTGCACTCGCTGGACAGTGTGTCTAAGACGTTCAGCCTGACCGGTTTGCCTGCAAACACGTCTCCGACGATTGTCTGGTTGAAGGCATGTGCGACACTCATCGGTGAAGAGAACCTGATGGCAATCCTGAGCGGTCCATTCGGTATGTTGTTGGGCCCATCTGTACAGCGCTGCATGATGTCGTGGTTGCAAAGATGGACCTCGCCATGGTCGTCGGGAGTGATGTTGCGCATCATGCAGCTTATTAAGCACAGTTTGAGTCGTAACACGACGTCCTGTGGCTTCACGAAAAGCATTATTCAACATGGTGTCGTTGCTGTCAGGGTTCCTCCGAACCATAATCCTTGGATAGCGGTCATCTACTGCAGTAGTAGCCCTTAGGCGGCCTGAGCGAGACATGTCATCGACAGTTCCTGTCTCTCAGTATCTCCTCCATGTCCGAACAACAGGCTTTGGTTCACACCGAGACGCCTGGACCCTTCCCTTGTTGAGAGCCCTTCCTGGCACAAAGTATCAATGCGGACGCAATCGAACCGCGGTATTGACCGTCTAGGTACGGTTGAACTACAATAACACGTGCCGTGTACCTCCTTCCTGATGGCATGACTGGAACTGATCGGCTGTCGAACCTTCTCCGTCTAGTAGGCGCTGCTCATGCATAATTGTTTACATCTTTGGGTGGAAACTTTCTGGCAGATTAAAACTCTGTGCCGGACCAAGATTCGAACTCGGGACCTTTGCCTTTCGCGGGCAAGTGTTCTGCCACTGTGCTACCCAAGCACGACCCACGCTCCGTCCTCACAGCTTTACTTCTGACAGTACCTCTTTAGGTGGGTTTAGTGACATCTCTGAACAGTCAAAAGGACTGTGTCTGTGATACAATATCCCCTGTCGACGTCTATTTTCAGGTGTTCTGGGAACCGGGGTAATGCAAAACTTTTTTTGATGTGTGTACGTGAATCACGTATGTGCGCTGAGCGGATTTAAATTCAGGAGAAGTGTAATTGTATACAGTTACGTTATATCAACATACAACCTTTCTTAGCTATTCAGAATTTTAAAAATGCAGTGAAAAAACAGTAATATGCTTGCAGATTAGGATTTATACATACATAAATGTTAATTCCTGACGGTGAACCAAGGATATCAATGGTAGCTGTATAGTATCGACCTAATTTGATCAAACCCTTCTGAATCCATTTTTTCAGTACAGGCGCGAAGTATACTAAGAATGGCCTTGAGACTAAGGATGGGATCGATGAAGGAACAATCGGCACTAGTTGGGTACCTGCTTTCATCTTACTGGAATAGGCAAGGGAAATAGCTAGCGGCCATGTTCTACACGTTTCTAATAATGTGTTGTATATTTGGTATTATGTGTCCGATATGTCCGAAAGACACAACATTAACAGGATGCGAAAGAGTAAACAGAGGTTCTCAAACTGCGAGGAACAGAAGCCACTTTCTATATCCTTTCTAGTCCTATGTAGATGAATAAACATCAACATGATCCCCTTCAAATAACCAATATTAATCTGGCCTCTATGCGGAAAGCTACTTAAATAATATGTGATAATTTTGAAAATTTTGATATCTGCTCATGATTTGTTCGTACAAATTACATCAGATGATGATTTTAACAACTTTGCTTCTGGCTTGCTTATAACGGCCAAACTCTGGTGTAAACGATAGGCTGAATAGCACTAAATGGCTAGGAGCTTAATAATAATCAGATTTTTTTTATTATTTCTCGTCCTCGGAAAAGCGTGTGTCAATGTAAAGTGGTGCAAATTATTCGTTGTTCTAAGAAAAATACGTGCTAATTGTGGGGAAAGACGTATTAAATACAATACGTTCAAGAACAAAGGAAAGTCGTTATGAATGGAAGACTCGGATTAAAAAATTAAAAATCAGGGATGCTATCTTTTGCCACTACTCTTCAATCTACACCGCGCAACACAATTAAAGCTTACTATTTCGAACCCACGTGTATTGTCTCCCACAACAAAGCAGAAGTTTCAAATTTGGCTCAAACTTGCCTACAACCTTCTCCTGTGATGGTGCGAAAGCGTGGTGACGTCACCAGTGCGCTATGCAACTTTCGATATAGCAAGCAGTCGACACTTGCCTGAGAAAGGGCGGAGCTAAGAAGTTCATGTGGCGTGTAAGGTAGGTCGATGGTGTCACATTGGTACCAAATTTCATCACAGTTCCGACCAACGTCACACGCGGTGGGATGGTTGTCACACCCTCTCTTGCCCACATTACACCCCTCGTGTTGAAGTCTCTGAGATGCAAGTGAGAATCGCAGTGCCCAGCGTTGAAACCACGCGGCTTTCTTGTGGGTGGCCGAATAAAACATTTCAGACAAACCGCCTTTGGAGCACAACGCGACCGCAATGTTTTGCTCTGGTGTAGAGGGTGGAATCACTAGAAGATTTTCCAAACCATTCCACGACATTTGAATGTGATCCGAAGCAGCAAAGAGTCCTCTATACTTTTTCAGTCCGCCTGTTTCGCGCCCACATGTGGCGTAATCACGAAGATTGCGACAGCCGTCCTCGTAGCACCCGCACATTCTTGATGACCCCGAACATTCTTGTTGATTGTTTGATAAATGTGTTTGTACAGAGAAAGCCAGTCTCTGAATAGAAGGGGCTGACGTGACAGTCCCTATCGATACCCTTTAAATTTCACATGCGGCTAGCAGGTGCTGGTTCAGCGAAATAGTGCCACTCAGCTCAAGGATGTCGAAATGGTTCGCTATCACTGCGGCGCAACGCTCCAAAGGGACGCAATCATGTTCAATAATGTGGCAGACGCACACTGTTCTTAGAGAAGGGTTGGAATGTCCGGGGGGGGGGGGGGGGGGTGGTCAGTAGTGTCAAAGGTTGCCAAAAACATCGTTCTGTTATTCATCGCACTGCAAACTGTTGTGTTCGACAGCAAAATGAGTGGGAATCAACGCGTCAACGGAAGCAGTGATATCATTGACGCCCTTTATGCCATACCCTGAGACCTCTTCGTATCGATACTGAGCAGCGGTGTCCCTACATTGTTTCCCTCGGCTATCCATACGACCATACGATACCCACGTGATTTCAAATCTGGGCGTCGTGGTTGTGGCCTACAGTGGAGAGGTTCAACAGACGGGGTGAAGTGTAGGTCATATGGCGTTCGTCCTCCCTATCAAATTCCTTTTTAAAAATCATTTTGCTTGTAATGGGAAACAAACCAACACTTTCTGTGGGCACTGGGTGCCCCATGAGAGACGCGGTGATGGTTATTTGATTGGAATGACTCCAGCAAAGCATCGCAAAACCGAAATTGCGAATAAAACTGAGTTTCATTGTATGAATTAGCATCTAAATCCTTTTCCTGCTACAGCTGTGCTCTTTGCATACCGTACTGAGACGGCTTATGTTATGGCTGTACCGCTCGCCAAATGCTGGCACCAGCGCTCAGGGTCGATGTTCCTCATAGCAGATATGAAATACTTATCATCCAATTTTTCGAAAACTATTTGGTGAGAAAATTGATTTTTACAGATCATACCGTCTGATATCTTCAGTTGATAAATAAGTGCGTTTCTTTCGTTATATGCCAGTGTTACTGCGCGGCATCAAATTAAAACATTGTGTAAAATTTTAAAGCCTTTTCAATCACGTCAAGTGGTTTAAAATCCACTTGCGCGACTGGAAGCTCGACAGGATTTCGTTAGTGCAGATCGCCGCGAAACAATGCGTTCATCTTTTGTGTCTAGTTCATTTTATCTCGTATATCGCAGTTAATAAAATATAGATAAGAATCTAGATTATATTTCAAAGCGAAAGCGTAAGGATAACTCATATTATCTCGAGTTGTTGGGTTTTATCTCCATGCCCTTGTGCATCAAGGCTCATGTCGTCATAACAATCATCTTATAAACGAACAAGCTATCAAAACTAGGTTTTCTGCAAATGATAGCAAGTAATGAGGCACATATTCGAAACTTTTTAATCGACGACATGTGGAAGTAACTCGTCAGCAGCACTGAGGTCGGCGGATCAGGATGGATTCAGACGTCCATAGCACCGCAGGAAAACCCAAGCAGCCCCCGTACACACGTCCAAAACACCCAGTACCTGCATACACGTTCACAGCAGCGATACAGTCAATATCGCATTATTAGATTTAAGAAAAAACCATGCATATTATTACAAAGAGAATTTTCGGTGTACCAATGTATTGTACGACCTGCTCTAGACACACATTCGAGAGCAGCTTTTATGTTCGCAATAAATAAATAATTTTTAAAAAAAACATATTCGTGATGACAGGTGTTTAAATCCTTTACTAACCATCTACATTTAGTTCATCCACGATTTCCGCAGTTCACTTAAGCTGAATGTTGCGATTGCTTATCACTTCCAAAGCTTGACGCTCGATCTTCGATATCATAGATTGGATGTTAAACCCTAATCTTCCTACTTTTCTTCCCCCTCTTCCTTGGTGTAATTTCTGTAGGGACAATGCCCTGGACCTCGATAGTGTAGTAGAACAGTTTTTTTCCCGTGAGGATCTCCGGCCTGGGATGCGCCCTGTTGAGCTCGCCGCAGAGGGCAGCTTTTTCGTGCAGCGCCACGGGCGGTAATAACCGGCGATGTGGCCACGCTCGTGCTCCACCTCCAACCCCGCACCCTGCGGCGAACCGCGTGCGCATTACGGAGACGCGCTGCAGTCTGGCTGCCCCAAATCTTTACGTACTTTGCATAAACTTGACGGCGCTCCGTTGTCGTCGTCGTCGTCGTCGTCCGCGCCTAACGGCAGCCACTTTGTCCGCCCCCTCGGCAGCGAATTTATGCCGCGAGAATATGAGGGGCGCGCGAGCGCAAACGAGGCCGTCGCTGGCCGGCCGGCTGATGGCGGGGAAGCCCCGCGGGCTGCACGCTGCGCTGCGCTGCGACGGACGCTGTTGGGCCCGGGATTGCTTGGCAGCCCCCGCGCTCTGAAGGGGCCGCCTGGGAGCCTCCTCGCTCCCTCCGTCAGCTGGAAAAGACCCCACACGGGGTGCTACGTGGAGGGCACCTTCCCCAAGGCCAAATAACTTTCGCTGATATTTAGCGGAGAACTAGGAGCCTCGCTGCGCCTCCTGCACATTCGTTCGTGAAGTGCTTCATGGAGAGTATGCTTTACACTGCTTGACACAGTCACGTCAGTTAAATACTCTAAGAGAAAAAAAAACGACACAATGGCCGCTATCGACAGGGGATCTCAAGTTGATTCTAGATTTTTTTTTTCCGGAAAGCTTTTGACACCGTTCCTCACAAACGACTTCTAATGAAACTGCAGGCTTATGGGGTATCGTCTCAGTTGTCCGACTGGATTCGTGATTTCCTGTCAGGAAGGTCGCAGTTCGTAGTAATAGACGTCACATCATCGAGTAAAACTGAAGTGATATCAGCTGTTCCCCAGGGAAGCGTCCTGGGACATCTGCTGTTCCTGATCTATACAAATGACCTGGGTGACAATCTAGGTCGTTCTCTTAGGTTGTTCGCAGATGATGCTGTAATTTGCCGTCTAGTAAGGTCATCCGAAGACCAGCATCAGTTGCAAAGCGATTTAGAAAAGATTGCTGTATGGTGTGGCAGGTGGCAGTTGACGCTAAATAACGAAAAGTGTGAGGTGATCCACATGAATTCCAAGAGAAATCCGTTGGAATTCGATTACTCGATAAATTGTACAATTCTCAAGGCTGTCAATTCAACTAAGTACCTGAGTGTAAAAATTACGAACAACTTCAGTTGGAAAGACTGTAAGTAGGCTGTTTATGTTTTCTTATTGGTAACGCCACGTAGCGCTCTGTATAAAATCACTGGCTGTGCTGTGTGCAGTCTGCGGCTACTTTGCATTGTTGTCTGCCATTGTAGTGTTGGGCAGCTGGATGTGAACAGCGCGTAGCGTTGCCCAGTTGGAGGTGAGCCGCCAGCAGTGGTGGATGTGGAGAGAGAGATGGCGGAGTTTTGAAATTTGTAAGACTGGATGTCATGAACTGCTATATATATTATGACTATTAAGGTAAATACATCATTTGTTCTCTATCAAAATCTTTCATTTGCTAACTATGCCTATCAGTAGTTAGTGCCTTCAGTAGTTAGAATCTTTTATTTAGCTGGCAGTAGTGGTAGCTTTTGTTTATTGCTAGCGCGTAATTATAGAGAGAATTTCCTTTGTAGTTGTAGTGTTTCATTGTTGTACAGTAAAACAGTTGTGGCATGCATGTAGATTTGCAGCAAGTATTTCGCAGCTGTGCTTGCAATTAACTAGATATTATTTTCAGTGCTATGTTAATGTGTTCTCTTACTTTTGCTCTTCAAATTGTGTTTTTCTGTGTTGTCGTGTGAATATTGTGACAATAATGGCGTGTGAAAAACGTAATACTAGGCTCCAAAGTAAACTGAGAAATGACAGTGAAGACGAAAGCAGTGTGTTAGCGCCACCGTGTAATGAATTAACTAATGTTCAACATAGTAATTTGGTAATTGTGCGTAGAGAAATGGAGCGGGCGGCAAACAATGGCGTAGGCAGTGAAACAATTAAGGGAAGCATTATCGATCGATCGCTCGGCAACAGCTCGCCTCAGGAATCCGAAATGACAGGACACAATTTTGCAAATACTGTACATTCAGGTTTTGCGTCCTCACCGTTTTCTCAAATAAGTCAAGACACATTTTCTGCTTGTCAAAATGTGAAAGTTGCCAGTGCAAATGCACTGCCGAAAAGCGTAGAGGAACAGATTCCAGACACTAATGCATTGATATTACAGCTAAAGCAACAAATGGAACAAAATCAGAGACAAACACAGCAAAAGCTTCAAAAGTTAGACACAATGGAACAACACCAGAGACAAACACAGCAAAAGCTTCAAAAGTTAGACACAATGGAACAAAATCTTCAAACGTTAGACACAATCGGACAACACCAGAGACAAACACAGCAACAGTTTGACGCAATGGAACAAAATCTTCAAAAGTTAGACACCACACTTGAACAAACACGTGAAGATTTAACTACTGAGTTACATAAAATCGAATCGAAATGTCAAAAAGTCTGTAATGACGTAAAAACACAAATTTGTGAGCATTTCCAACCTATTTTTTCGCGTCATGAAAATGCATTACAGAATCACGAAGCAGCCATAAAAGAACTGCAAACTATTGTTTATGAAAATCACGACACCTTGCAAGCTAAAATTGACTCAGTTGCATCTACCGATTCGGTTATGCAACTTGCAAAAACTCAGGAAAACTTAAAGGACGCAGTAGATACGATTTCAACACAAATGGACACTCTGAAACTTGGTTCAGAAAAACACACAGAGGAAACAATTTCACTAACGGATAAAGTAGCCGAACTTTCAGATCAGTTCACTAACTTATCTACAAAGGTAGATGATGATCTGAATGACACAAGACCTGTAGCCATCACTGACACAGAAGAGTATGAACAAATTAAGAAATTCAAACAAAATCAGAATGAAATTAATACACAACACAAAAGAGAAATCCGGGAAGTACAAGATCAGTTGGCACAAGTAATACAAAAATTACATATTTCAGAGGACACACGCGCTCCAACACGGGAAGAGGGACTTAGAAATACGGAAAAGCCACAAAATAATAACACAGGGCATTTCGGAAATTATGAAAGAAATTGGCAAGGTGCACCGAATTTTGAGATGGAACCGCCGACACGACGTAACAATGACCGATATGCTACTCGCCGACATGATGATTTTGACTATAAGCTGTTCATTACTACACGTAAATTCAAAACATTTAAGAATTCTGGCAACGACATTCATCCACAAGCATGGCTCCATCAATTCTCTCATTGTTTTCCTCCCAACTGGTCGTTAGAACACAGATTATAATTTATGTGTGGCTACTTAGAGAATGAACCAGCTGAAAGAATGCGATCGGTCATTCACGATTGTCACAGTGAAGGAGAATTTTACCATGCGTTCCTCTCAGCATATTGGTCTCAAGCTACACAAGACCGAGTAAAACATAGCATCATGATGATGAAACACTTTGAACAATCTGAATTTTCCAGTCTTGTCAAATATTTTGAAGACATGTTGCACAAGAACCAGTACCTGTCAAACCCATACAGCCCCTCAGAACTCATCTGCATTTGCTTAATCAAATTACCTGAACATTTGCGACATATTATTTTGGCAGGACGTTGCAAAGACGACATTGAAGCTTTTCAGGGGCTCTTACAAGAACTGGAAATTGACACTGACAATCGCGGAACGCGAAAACAGGAGCACAACAATTACAGATCACATCCGTCACAATTCTGCCATGAAAGAAATAATAACTGGACACGACATGGCTATCCTTACAACGCAAATCGTGAACAAAACAGACACCACCCATATGACAACCACTGGCAGAGTAATAGTTACAGAGAAAGATCGCACTTCCGTAGTAATGAATATAACAGAGACAATCATAGAAACAGACAATATGGCAACCAGAACTATTATTATCACGGGAGGCAGAATAACTTCAGACGCAACGGTCCACTGTGCAGTGATAATTCAGGGAGAAATTCTTCACCACTTAACTGACAAGAAAGAAACTACAGGAACTACCGACATGACGACAGACGATATAATCATAACGACAGACCTGAATTTCATCAAACTGGCGGGATCAAACAGAGCAGGGCACTCTGGACAACGTGAATTTGTGGAAGTTAGGTCTCCTAATCCCAATAACGATGCGCGCCAACAAAGAGATAGCAGACAATGACTCGCACCGCAGGCAGCCACCTGCGCCGGCTGGGCTTGAGAAAAATAACATAAGCTAACCTTGAGAAAAATTCCAGTGTTCTTTACCGACGTAACCACATAATAATTGCGTTGAAACTGAAACTCTGTGTACTAGGAAAAGTAAAGGTTTACACCATTTTTCACATGTAAAACCGTTTATTGAAAGATAATCTGCTTTTTAACTTAGTCTTTGCCATATAACTTTTCACTTTACATCGCTAGTATGCTTTGTCAGACTTAGAATCTGTTAACATGCAACAATGTTTGAAGTTAAATATCCAGTCAAGAACCAAGAGAACTTATTTAAACAGAAATTACGAATGCATTGTTATTGTGAACAGAAGACACAGTGTTATTGTGTGTGTGCATTCTTGCTCGTTAGTTGCATGATTACGTAACGACTATAAGGAGCACATACTTAGAACATTTACCAGTACTGCTAATGAGATTTTAATGCAACATTTTGGTTTACTTGAAAATACATTCTGGATTTAAAGTACTTTCTGTGAGATACCAGATGACACAGTGGTTAGTTTATGTGACAGCTACACGATTTTATCACGATGCTACTAATGAGTGACAATTTACAATGTTGCTTTTGCGGTGTTTCTGTTTTATGTCTGCACAGTTTTATGTATTATTCTGGAAAGTAAAACATGTTTTAGTAGTAACTTTTGTGGTATAGCTACAAGGAGACAGCCCTTTCCGTAGCAAAACAATATGTTACAGCACAGTACTTTCTTCATCACAACAATAAGCGTAATAACTAAGATATCTATACACAAAGCATTTCACTTTTGTTTATCATGAGGTAAGTACATTGACTTCTGCAGAACTTAGCTTTCAGAGGACGATAACTACGACACTTCCACAGAGATTATATCGCAACAAGACGCACAGTTTAGCGCTACAGTACACGTATTTGAGTGATTAATGTTATACTTAAAACATTTATTTTTAAAGAGTTTTGAATTACAAAGAAGGTTTTCTGTGATACATTTCATTCCATTGCTGTAATCTGTAACACCTAAGGGTATACTTACATTAATCCTCAGGGGCGTATACGCTTACTTTGTGTACCATGTGTTTGGCAAGCACGAGGAGCCCTAGCTAATATGGTATTTGCTTATACAACTTCACACATTGGTACCATATTTCTCTAACACACAAATTACACAGCTATCTGATCATTTAGCTGAGAGATAAACATTTTTTTACTACATCAGTGACACATGTTTACACAATTACACAGTTGGGTAGCTTCACACTTACGAAATTTTTTCTGTACTTTGTGAACTGTTCATACTTTTTCGGAACCATTGTGATACTATGAGAGCTTTGAATGATGTATTTGGTAAGGGAGCATGATTTTAAGGTACGTTCGAGGTAGATGACACTATTGAAATGAGCAGAGAATATTTTTTAGGGTTTGAAATTATTCCAGAAAGCTACGACGTTTTTGAGATTTGACTGAGGTGTTATGATGTTATTATTACGACGACGATGTGTATTATGTTGTTGAGAAATGTTTATTATGCTACGTATTTCTCATGATGAAATATTGAAGAAGTGTCGATGAATATGTATATGTATAATGAGGTAAGGAATCATGAGTAGTGGTTAGGGACTCTGATTTGTGGAAAAGGATGTTGGAAACCAAGAATCGTACTTTTAATTATGAAATGTGTGTACATGTGTGAATGTATCACAATGCCACTGAAAATTTTTTGAACACTGTTATATTGATAGGATTTTGTTTCTACACATTTGCAACGCAAATTCTCGACCTGTGAAATTTTTTATGTGAGACTGTCACTGTTGTGCAAACTGGTGTCATAAATATTTCGGTAAGAAAGTTAAGTGACCATCACGTAATGCGTCGTGGGCACCCAGATGGGCGACAGTCGCCTGGAAAGAAGTCATTAGTGAGTGCCTTTCAGAGGCACAGGTGAAGAAAAAAAGAGGCCTTTGTAGAAAGCATCGCAAAAACGACAAGGTCGAAATTGAAAACATATGATTACACTGTGGAGCTCTTAATTTATGATATTTACTAAAATGCCTAATGAAATGATGAGAAACATTTTACATCTATTGTCTTTCTAGTTGAGAGTTTGCTCATTTTGTTTAATATCAAGTTTCTAGCTGCAGCAGCATTGGTTAAAATAAAATTTAATAGATGTACTAATATAAATATTTTATGCCTACAGATCCAGTAAAAAATAACTTTATGATGGATGTACTCCAAAAAAATGAGGGAGCACAAAAAGACATTTCCACTTCACAGGAATTGCATCCATAATTTTTGTCAGTGACTTGGTAACTTGTCTGCTAGAGCAAGTTACAGTGATGCATCACTCTAGTGTTAAGATGTGACATAGGTATTAGACATGGCCATATTTACTATAATATTTTTTCTGCTTGAGCCTTTTTATGATTAGATATAAGTTATTGCATTTGCTGCTGCTGTTTGCCAGGCATAGTGTTATTAAATTTCACTTTTTATTACTCTGTTAATCTAGTTTTGCTACTGATTTATTTTTCTTGTTTGCTGCACATTGCCTTATATTAATTGTAATATTGCATTTGCTTTGCTAATTTATGCTGCTTGCTTTGCCATGTGTATTTTTTATCATTGCTGTTTGTGTTAATTGTTTTGTGCTGCTGCATTGCCTCGTTCCTTAGTTTAGCATCTGAGCTCAGTAGATTTAAGTTAACTTAAGATGGGGTAGGCCATATAAGAGAACAAGTTGTGATGAATTGGAAGAAATGTATTGAGATGCTTTAAGAAAATGGTTTGGCCAAAAATGTATTTTGAAAGAGGATATGAACAAAAATAGTAGGGTTTAGGGACAACAGGTTTAGGTAGGATTTTCTTGGAAATAAATGATGAGGTAAGATAATGGAAAGTGAATAATGAGGTAAGAAATATGTGAACATATAAATACAGAAAGCATGCTTGGATAGGATTTTTTTGGTGGAAACAAATGTTGAAATAAGACGAAAGATCTATGGAATGAAGTTTTAGGTTGGACTGCAGTACCAAATGTTACACTGAAAACAAACCCTGCCCTTTCTTCTTGTGTTATTCTGCTATGTGTTTGTGTATTCTTGTATATTTGTGTTTTTCCTGTCTTTATGTGTTTAGCTGATGAGAGTTATGATGTAGAATTTTTCTAATACTATGTTATTTACTCTGTAAAGATGTTTAGACATTATTTATTCTGTTCTGTTTTAATGCTCATGTGTGAAGTTGACGTTTCAATGATTATTCTGATCTTTTATGTATTTACTTATGTCATAATTCCTGTAACACTGATGTATATGTTTATTTCTATTCTTTTGTAAAGCCCCTATTACTACAAATGTTATCTGTATTATTATGTTTTTAGTGATGTATTTTGTACCATTGTTATTGTATTCTTATGTTATAAAATTGTAATTGACACCAGTTCATCACATTATTAACTTGTAAGTTCCATTTCACTATACAAGTTTCTGTTGGTCATAGTATATGGACAATATGTGAGAAGTAGGGACTTTTAGTGTTTGCACGTCTGTTAATAATTCAGCAAGGGACTGGATAACAGCATTGCTGGTTCTAAGGACGATTCCAAAAACTTTGTGAGTGCACAAGTGGTGGTTATGGACTTGCTATATTATCCACAAGACTCTTCAATGGTGATTGTGCACCTCCACAGTAACAACAGATGGCTGCTGGCTATCTCTACAAGGACTACAGTGGGTCTGCATCTTTGATGACCCACCAATACCATTATTTCTACAAGGACTATAGTGGGTCTACACCTTTGCTGACTCACCAGTACCATTATTTCTACAAGGACTGCAGTGGGTCTGGGCCTCTGGTGGCCCACCAATACCACAATCTCTACCGTGACTACAGTGGGTCTGCTCTGTGATGACCTACCTACCAATATTCTTCAAAACTTTGACTGACTCTGCTGTGGGTTTGCTCTGTTGTGGCCCAATAGCTGTCTGCATGCCAAGAGTCAGCACTGTCTTTCCGTTGGAAGGACAACACTACTTCTTCAAGACTGCATGGAAATCCACTACTTCCATGTGTGTTTTCTTTTACTGCTCAGACTTTGAGAAAAACACTGCAATTTTACTGTGATGAATGATCAGGACTTTCTTTATGGACTGTGAGAAAATTTTAGCTTTTAACCAACATTGTACCAATAAGTGGGTGCATTTGATTTCTTTGTTATTGTGATTATGAAAAATTTTATCAAATCATTATTGGCCACTGCCCAAAACAATTTGTAAAATTTTTTGTGGAGAGCATGGGGGCTATGTAAGTAGGCTGTTTATGTTTTCTTATTGGTAACGCCACGTAGCGCTCTGTATAAAATCACTAGCTGTGCTGTGTGCAGTCTGCAGCTACTTTGCATTGTTGTCTGCCATTGTAGTGTTGGGCAGCTGGATGTGAACAGCGCGTAGCGTTGCGCAGTTGGAGGTGAGCCGCCATCAGTGGTGGATGTGGGGAGAGAGATGGCGGAGTTTTGAAATTTGTAAGACTGGATGTCGTGAACTGCTATATATATTATGACTATTAAGGTAAATACATCATTTGTTCTCTATCAAAATCTTTCATTTGCTAACTATGCCTATCAGTAGTTAGTGCCTTCAGTAGTTAGAATCATTTATTTAGCTGGCAGTAGCGGCGCTCGCTATATTGCAGTAGTTCGAGTAACGAAGATTTTTGTGAGGTAAGTGATTTGTGAAAGGTATAGGTTAATGTTAGTCAGGGCCATTCTTTTGCAGGGATTATTGAAAGTCAGATTGCGTTGCGCTAAAAACATTGTGTGTCAGTTTATGCCCAGTCACGTATATAATTTTTCAAAAGGGGACGTTTCAAGACCACATAGATAATATTGTGGGGAAAGCGAGCCAAAGGTTGCGTTTCATTGGCAGGACACTTAGAAGATGCAACAAGTCCACTAAAGAGACAGCTTACACTACGCTCGTTCGTCCTCTGTTAGAATATTGCTGCGCGGTGTGGGATTCTTACCAGGTGGGATTGATGGAGGACATCGAAAGGGTGCAAAAAAGGGCAGCTCGTTTTGTATTATCACGTAATAGGGTAGAGAGTGTGGCAGACATGATACGCGAGTTGGGATGGAAGTCATTAAAGCAAAGACGTTTTTCATCGCGGCGAGATCTATTCACGAAATTTCAGTCACCAATTTTCTCTTCCGAATGCGAAAATATTTTGTTGAGCCCAACCTACATAGGTAGGAATGATCATCAAAATAAAATAAGAGAAATCAGAGCAATAATAGAAAGGTTTAAGTGTTCGTTTTTCCCGCGCGCTGTTCGGGAGTGGAATGGTAGGGACATAGTATGATTGTGGTTCGATGAACCCTCTGCCAAGCACTTAAATGTGAATTGCAGAGTAATCATGTATATGTAGATGTAGATGTAGACTACGAAAGAATTATCCGAATGGACGGTAGATGTGATGCGCAAGTGCACATAAATTTCAGAAAAAATGGATGATTCAATCGAGAAAAAGATCTTTACAAATTGAGCAAGCCACAAACGCATTGGTCCACATCTGACGCATATGCAAGCAGTTATTTTGCTTGGCAATGACTGATAAATTTGTTGCATGTCCTCGGAAGCGATATCGTGCCAAATTCTGTCCAACTGGTGCATTAGATCGTCAAATCTCCGATCTGGTTGGAAGGCCCTGCCCATATCACTCCAACCAAGTATTCTCAATTGGGGTGAGATTCAGAGACGTTGCTTGCCATGCTAGGGTTTGGAATGAACGAGGACAAACAGTAGAGACTCTTTCCATGTAAGGGTTTGCCCTGAAGGATGACTTGCCATGAAGGGCATCAAAACGGGGCAGAGAATATCGTCGATCTACCGCTGAGTTGTAAAGGTAGCGCGGATGACAACCAAAGGGGTCCTGGTATGGAAAGGAGTGCCACCCCAGATCATCGCTCCTGGTTGTCGCGCTATATGGTGGGTGACAATCAGGCTGGTATCTCACTGCTGCCTGGGTCTCGTCTAGGCACGACTTTGCTGGTCGTCGGGACTCACCACTGAAGACAATTCTACTCAGTCTACCGAATACATGTCTGGAGAAGCCCCGAACAGCGGTGGGATACCAACCTGACTGTCGCTCGCCATATGGCTCGACAACCAGGACTGGTGATCTGGGGTGCCATTCCTTCTCATAGCATTTTTCTTTTACAGCATTTTACTTTACATGCTGTTCCTGTATTATCTACATTTGTGTTGAAACAACTAGATTTTTCTTCACAGTTGTATATAGTGTTTTAAAATCATTTGAGAGCTTGTGGAAAGAGAGCAAAGTAACAACTAAATTTGTTGCAATCATCTTATGGTGTAGCAGTTCTTCTTCTTATGTCCATGCTTGCTATAAAAATAGTACGAGCAATCCCGCCTTATGCAAAACACGTTTTTAGTTTTGTTTTACCCAGACATATTTGAGCACATTTTTTGTGCTGTCTTCAGTGGGTTGTTTTTTATTTTCTTACTGTTACATTGTTGTTACATATTAATATTTAGCGATATTTTGGTACATAATATTTACAATTGTGAATGAATAATTGTTGTAAAATAGTATACATTATTTGTTCATAGTTCACAGCTGAGATATGTATTAACGACCTGATGCACTGTGTGTTGCTTGTAACATTAAGTCTAAAGTTCTAGTTCTAACTTAATTGGCAAAAGAGTGGATGTATGCATTAGTTTATGTTGTGACTTGGCAAGACAGCCAAGCCACTATGAGATAGCCGAAAGGAACACGTTTAAGCTCACGCAGGCTGGCGTGAGGTCTGGAACAGTTAAAGGGTTTGAGTCTAGTAAAAAAAGTACGTAGCTTCTGGAATACTTAACTTTAATCCATAATTGGTGAACATCGCTCTTGATGATACATGAATTACAAGATCAATAGCAACTGATAATGGCGCCTTGCTAGGTCGTAGCAAATGACGTAGCTGAAGGCTATCGTCTCGGCAAAAGAGAGCGTAATTTGTCAGTGAACCATCGCTAGCAAAGTCGGCTGTACAACTGGGGCGAGTGCTAGGAAGTCTCTCTAGACCTGCCGTGTGGCGGCGCTCGGTCTGCAATCACTGACAGTGGCGACACGCGGGTCCGACGTATACAAACGGACCGCGGTCGATTTAAAGGCTACCACCTAGCAAGTGTGGTGTCTGGCGGTGACACCACATTCCTCCCCCGCAAATCGGCGGACAGTTGTGGTATAAGGCTTCCGCCCGCCGTGGAGAGGACCCCATGTTGGCGTATGCGACGAGGTGGGGAGCCTAACAACAGGCGATGCTGTGCCACCCGCACACTGCCATTCGGCCCGAGGGGAGCTAGGAAACGCCTGGAAACCTGCTTCAGGGTGCACGCCAACATGCGATGGATGCGCCCTTAGAGAGACAGGAGGGGCCGAAGAGTCGACCTTCATCGAGCAGGGGCACCCGACGGGCGAAGACGGCAGATGGTCCGGAGCGGGCAAGAATTCCATGGTGGAGGACAACTGGGCACGGGAAGCGATCGGCGGCGCGTGACCCATGGAGGCACCCGGCGGTTGCAGCGACGCGTCCACTGCGGGCGTCGCCGGCGTGAGAACAGGCGGCGGCGGCGGCGGCGGTGGCGCG
This sequence comes from Schistocerca piceifrons, assembly GCF_021461385.2. Taxonomy (NCBI): domain Eukaryota; kingdom Metazoa; phylum Arthropoda; class Insecta; order Orthoptera; family Acrididae; genus Schistocerca; species Schistocerca piceifrons. The sequence continues at coordinate 298,939,618 of NC_060141.1, forward strand.
TCGCCATGGAGCAAAATGGAAGGCATCGTCGGTAATACCTGGGGCTGAGGCGAGCCAGTAGATGGGTCCGCAGGGCGCTGACCGGACGGCACCGTCGCTGAAAGCAGACGGGGAGCGGCAGATCCCGTGCGACGACAGAGGCGCAGCTGATTGAGATGCCGACGCACCTCACCAGAGGCCCCCAAAACCAGATACATAGGGCGGCCGAGGCAGCGAAGAATGCGCCCTGCGAGCCAACGCCGTGAACCTCGATAGTTGCGATAGTAAACAACGTCGCGTGGGGCAAAAGCAGGTGTCTGCCACTGCACAGGAGCCTGATGCGGCGGATGTAGCAAAGACATCAAGGTTCGATGAGGACGACCGTGGAGCAACTCAGCCGGCGAGCGACCATCTGGGGGCTGAGAGCGATACGAAGACAAAAAGAGCAATAACGCGTCCTCCCGAGAATGCGACTCTGTTAACTTCAACATCTGTGACTTGAAAGCCCTGACCAATCGTTCAGCGGCACCGTTTGACTGTGGCGAAAACGGCGCGGACGTCAGATGTTGAATACCATTGGCCTTGCAGAATGCCTGAAATTCTGCGGACATGAATTGTGGGCCATTGTCGGAAACAATAGTCTGTGGAAGACCTTCAATGCAAAAGATAGCCGATAACGCTTGGATGGTGGCAGAAGATGTCGTGGAAGACATCCGGACAACAAAAGGAAACTTACTGAAGGAATCGACAACAACCAACCATCGAGCATTCCAGAATGGTCCAGCAAAATCGATGTGTAAGCGTTGCCAAGGGGAGGTGGCTTTAGACCATGCAAAGAATTTCCGCGGTGGTGCGGATTGTTGTTCGGCACACGCCATGCAAGAAGATCACATATGCGAAATCGCAGCATCGATTCCGAACCAAGTACAGTGTTGACGAGCAAGTTGTTTCGTTTTCACTATACCCCAATGTCCTTGGTGGAGAAGCCGTAAGACAGAGGACTGTAACGAACGTGGGACCACGACCCTGGACTGATCATTATCAGAACGCAACAGCAAAACACCACATCGAACAAAAAGTCTCTCCTTGTGAGCAAAAAATCGGCGAACCAACGGATCCTCGATCCGTGACTTCGACAAGGGCCATTGCGTGGCAACAAAATGCAGAACGGAAGCAAGGACAGGGTCTGCAGCTGTGGCTGTAGCTACACGACGAAAATCAATCGGAAACGACGACCACGGCATCGGTTTCTGAATCAATGAACATGCAAGCAAGTTGGGAGGAATCGAATGCTCTATCCTCAGCAACAGGCAAACGGGACAACGAATCGGCGTTTCCGTGCTTAGCAGTGGACCGATACAAGATATCGTAGAGGTACTGCGAGAGGAAAATAGACCAGCGAATGAATTTCTGCGCTGTACGTGGAGGTACAGGCTTGGTCGGATGAAAAAGCGATGTGAAAGGTTTGTGGTCGGTGATGATGGTAAAGTGACGACCAAACAAGAAATCATGAAACTTTGTACACCAAATACGAGAGCCAAAGCTTCTTTCTCGATCTGTGAATAATTTCTTTGCGCAGACGAGAGCAATTTAGACGCAAAGGCAATAGGGCGATCGTGCGGTCCATCTTTGTGCGCAAGCACAGCACCGATCCCGAAATCTGATGCATCCACCTTCAACAAAAGGGGCTTCCGGGGATCGAATGGCGTAAGGCAAGTATTGGAAAGCAACGCCGATTTCAACTGGCGAAAGGCGCGTTCGCATTCCGTCGTCCAGACAAACGGAACACCTTTACGGCGTAAGCGATGAAGCAGAGCTGAAATGGAAGAGACGTGGCGCACATAGCGATGATAATAATTGATGTTTCCCAGCACACTCTGTAGCTGCTTCAAATTCTACGCCGAAGGCAAGTCTTGTATGGCACGGAGGTGCTCGGGACTGGGACGTATACCGTGGGCATTGAGTACATGGCCCAGATAGGGTAAGTCACGAGCAAAAAACACACATTTGTCCTTCCGCAAGCGAAGACCATTTTGGCGCAAGACCTGAAATAATGTTCTGAGATTGGCTAAATGTTCTTCTTCTGTCTTTCCGGAGATCACAATATCGTCCAGATAGTTTGCTGCAGTAGGGACCGACGCACAAACTATTTGCAGATATTGCTGAAACAATGCAGGGGCGGATGAACACCCGAATGGCAGTTGTTTGAATCGATACAAACCAAGATGCGTGTTAACCACCAAAACGCGCTGGGATTCTTCGTCCACCGGTATTTGCAAGTACGCATCTGCTAGGGCCAACTTCGAAAAATATTTACCCAGGCACAGTTTGTCAAAAAGATCTTCTGGGCGGGGTAAAGGAAAAGTTGCAGTCACTAGTTGGGGATTCACTGTTGCCTTGAAGTCCACGCAAAGTCTCAAGTTTCCGGAAGGTTTTTGCAATATTACTAAGAGTGATGCCCAGAGAGAAGCCTGCACACGTTGAATGACACCTTGTGATTCCAAGTCGTGTAATGTTTTTGCAACCTCATCACGTAATGCTTGGGGAACATTGCGCGCTCTGAAAAATTTCGGTTGCGCGTTTACTTTCAGTTCCAAATGTGCAAAAATGTCTGCAAACTCTTAACATAGACGAGAAACACTGTCTGAAGGCACAGTCTGGTTCACTGATAGGACCTGATTGACTATATACAAGTTAAACAACTGAAATAAATCTAAACCAAACAAGTTCACTGCAGAAGAAGAACGAAGTACGTAAAATGACAAGTTTTGTTTGTCACTTGTATGTTGCAAGAAGGCTGCACTGTCCTAACACAGGGATACCTTGTGCTGAATAACTACATAACATTTGCGGCACGCAACGGAGGGGTGCCCAGCTGTTTGTACGTGTCTTGATTGGTCAAGGAAACTGCAGCACCGGTATCGAGCTGGAATGGTATCATGTTGCCATTAATGTCCAAGTCTACAAAAAGTTTATTGTCCTGCTGACGACAAGAGCGACTTCTCATGCAACGTGCACTGACAGTGGTACAGAATCACTTGCGACTTGACGGGATTTCCGGCGATGTCGACGCACACTATTCGTGGGACAAACACAGTCACTGTTAGAGAGAGTGGCACTGGGCGGAGTGGAACGAACTACATGAATTTCCATGGGCGAAGGTTCACGAGCCTGAGTATTCTGGGTTCGATTCCGATTCCGGTGAGAAGCAAAAGGCCTGGAATGGTTGTGAGTGTCCGTTCTGAGCTTTTTATGGCCAACACTTTGAACATGTCCTTTTTTATTACAGAAAAAGCAAATAGCCTGGCGTGACGGGCAATTCTCACGCGAATGTCTAGTAGCACACCGCGGGCATGATTTTAGCACTGCATTTGCTTGCTTGTGCGGCAGTTGCGCGCATGGGCGCGAGGGCTGTTTACCGTTCCGTGCAGCGCGCCCAGCGGGTCGGTTAATGTGACACATGGCTGGTGAAGTTTCAAATGATTCCTGAGCAAAGTCAAGTGTGTCCTGCCGATCCAATATGTCCATCACTTGTTGAAGAGAGGGATTGACTAGTTTCAAAATCTGTTCCCGTAGACGAACATCAGAAACGTTCTGTGCAATTGCATCACGTACCACAGTATCTCAATAAGGAAGTCCACATTCACACTCTAAAGCACAATCCCTAGTACGGCCTTGCAAGGGTGCAACCCACTCCTGATTAGTCTGACTGGCTGAACGTTTTGTACGAAAGAACGTATACCGTTTGGTAACTACATTGACTGATTCTTTGAAATATGCATCTAATGCAGACAAAATTTCTTCGTAGGACAGAGTTGCTACATCGCGTCTGGGAAATAATTTCACTATCACACGGTACGTGGTCACTCCGACGCAAGAAAGCAGAAAAGGTTGCCGCTCATTACCTTGAATTCTGTAGGCGGCGAGATGGAATCCAAATTGGCGTGACCACTCTGTCCAGCTTTCCAGTGCCGCATCAGAAGGACGAAAAGGTGGTGCAACTGCGTGTTGTGGCTGCGGTAGCGGTGGAGCGGCGGCTGCCGCATCGTTTTGCAATGCACGTTGACCCTGGACGAGCTGTCCAAGGGCATTCAATAAGGCCTGCGTCTGCTGATTCTACAAGCGATAAAATTCGGACAGTACATCTGGAGATTGTGGCGAAGCCATGACACAAGTAAATCAGGGCAGAAGGGGTACAAACGCGATTTAGCTCGTCGCCAAACTGTTGTCACTTGGCAAGACAGCCAAGCCACTATGAGATAGCCGAAAGGCACGCGTTTAAGCTCACGCAGGCTGGCGTGAGGTCTCGAACAGTTAAAGGAGTTGAGTCTAGTAAAAAAAGTACGTAGCTTCTGGAATACTTAACTTTAATCCATAATTGGTGAACATCGCTCTTGGTGATACATGAATTACAAGATCAATAGCAACTGATAATGGCGCCTTGCTAGGTCGTAGCAAATGACGTAGCTGAAGGCTATGCTAACTATCGTCTCGGCAAAAGAGAGCGTAATTTGTCAGTGAACCATCGCTAGCAAAGTCTGCTGTACAACTGAGGCGAGTGCTAGGAAGTCTCTCTAGACCTGCCGTGTGGCGGCGCTCGGTCTGCAATCACTGACAGTGGCGAAACGCGGGTGCGACGTATACTAACGGACCGCGGCCGATTTAAAGGCTACCACCTAGCAAATGTGGTGTCTGGCGGTGACACCACAGTTTACATGTACCTTACATGTTGCTATTGGACGTTTACGTTGCTGGCTGGTCTGCTACACGATCTGCAACTTCTCATCTGCAAGGCGAAACGTAATTTTTATTTTTCTGTTTATTATGCACTTACAAACGAAGCTGAGTATACATCACGTTCTTTGTGTGTAACTTACGGCTTTGATGTTGTTGTGCGTTATCATAAGTTGCTGGCGAGGTGAATAGGCGGATTTCGTGACCTATGGTAGCTTGACACTGCACTTTCTCAGATTTTTCAAAACATAGGCAGAGTTTTTCTTCTATTACGTCTTGTTGTGGCTGTTTAGTGTTCATTTGTTTCGTAGCGTGTGTGGCTGGGTGAGGCGCGCGAGTCTGAAGTGTATTTGGCACTTGTGGTGTTTGCTTTGTGTGTTTGTGTGTGTGTGTGTGTGTGTGTGTGTGTGTGTGTGTGTGTGTGTGTGTGTTATGGACTCGGGCAGAGAGAGGAGGAGACAGAGAGAGAGAGAGAGAGAGAGAGAGAGAGAGAGAGAGAGAGAGAAAGAATGCTTCTTCTTTTCTTCATGAGTAGTTTTGGTGTGGATGTTATTTGTATAGTTCTCCAGTTGTGGCAAAGAAGGTTTCATTGCACAGTGATGTGTATTCATTTAGTACTTTCTTTCCTTGGCCTATTGATTTTTGGATGTGATAGTTTTCTTCTATACTTAATTTTTGGTATAAGCTGCTCCTAGTTTTAAGGATGTGTAAGTCAGTTTCAAAGTTTGTTGTGTGGTGATTGTGTACTATCAGATGGTCTGCGAATGTTGAGTGTGAGCAGTTGCTTTTCAGTGCTCTGAGATGTCTGTATACCTCATTCTCAAATTCCTGCATGTTAGACCCATATATACAGACTGACAGCAGTTGCAAGTAAGTTGGTATACCCGGACGGGCTGTATTTGTCGGTGTTGGTGGTATTTCTTCCAAGTCTTCTTTGTATTCTGTGGTTGTTTCTGTATAATATGTTGCGTCCTTGTTTCTTTAATATATTACCACTGTGTGTGTGACTTAGTTGTCAAAAAAATCCATTCTCTCTCTCCCTCTCTGTCTCTCTCTCTCCCTCTGCCCCAGTCCTGTTTGCACATGAGAAGTTGTAGATTGTGTAACAGACTAGCTAGCATCATGTAAGGTATGTAAACTAACGCATACATCCACTCTTTTGCCAATTCAGCTAGAACTAGAACTTCAGACTTACTGTTACAAATAACAGATAGAGTATCAGGTCGTTAATACATATCTCAACCGTGAATTAAGAACAAATGATGTATACTATTTCACAACAATTATTCATTTACAGCTGTAAATATTATGTACAGAAGTTCACACAATGTTATTATGTAACAACAATTTTACAGTAAGGAAGTAAAAAACAGCCCTCTGAAGATAGCACAAAAATTTCTGAAACAAGTCTGGGTAAAACAAAACTAAAAAGGTGTCTTGCATAACTGTCCTATCCTATAAATCTATTGCATTTTAATTAGAGGTGGGTGAAAGCTGTCTGTTTTGGAAGCAGTCGTCTTCATACTCACACATTAGGGTCACCGCCAGGCCGTAGACAGTCAGACATGATTACCTTTCCGGCTTGCAGAAAATTTGCTAAATTTTGTACGGAACCGTGCGCTTGCTAAATGAAGTACAGCTAGACGTAGAAAAGAATTAAAACTATTTTTCATGCTCACACTTCTGCACTCATAAAAAATATTTCTAACATTTCGTCTTTGCCTTCCAGTCGGTATGATCAAAGAGGAAGGGAACATTATCTTAAAAAAATTTTACAAAATATGATGAGGAAGAATAATGGTGTCTTACTGGATACTGGTATAGAATACTGCTACAACTGCAATCCCTTTATTTTAACTCTACATAGATTATGACCAGATAAAAGTGAAGCGTCAGAAAATGACGTGTATCATCTGCTGCGCCCCAGTAAACAGAAATTTTTTGCGTGATGTAGCCATTCACATCATAATGCTTATGCATACACTTTGCTTCTATATTATAAATAATATCTTGCTGATGTTTCATTGTACAGATGTAGGAAACATGAACGCTATGCATATGTTTTTTTCGTATTGAATGCTCTATTGCTTTGCAATTTCATTATCTGTGGAACTGAAATGATGTATAAATACACCGTGTGTTCTTTGTTTGGTACCACTGTGTCCATTTTCCTCTACCGCGCAGATAAATCATCCTTTTCCGTGCCACTTTACATGAAAATCAAACACCTTTGCATCGCTTGGAATACGGCACAATGTACAGAGGCATTTGTATCTCTCTTTAGAGTGGTGGTTGTAATCAACTCTGACACAGGTCCCAGTTGGCCTCTGGATATTCGTAATTGGCAACCCCTTCTGCAGTTTTCATGGCTTGGCTTTTGGGCATTAATTTTCACATTACTCCTCCCTCCCCCCCCTCCCCCCCCCCACACCACCGTTCACTGTGTTATTGAGCATCGCTTAATAAAGCGACTGCCACGCTAATTAGACGTACTGGATGCGACTGTTATCAAAAGCTTTTTCATTGAGATACGTGGTTACCGTCACGATATCTATCTGCTAATATAATTCAGTTAACAGCCTCAATCAGTTTAAATTGTGTTATTTTTGTGGTTGTACGATGCATGTTTAATCAAGAGCTCATTCACGTTCGTGCCTTCGACCTGAAGAATTAATCAAAAGGGATTTAAAAGGATTTTTTTCCACAGGCGCATATTGTGTTGCACCATCAGCACATTGATAGCTTTCGGTCAGTTTCCTCCCAGATAATTACTGTGATTTTACTGCTCAGTTTCTGCGAAATTCAGATAAATATGGGTGACTTTTGATATTATTATGTATAGCCACCACACCGTTCATAAATCTTTGTTGGTTAGGGTCTATTTTCTACAATATGTCAAAATCTGACAGACTAAGCGTCATTACATACTGTCGAAACTACATCGTGACCAAAAGATTTTGTGTTAGAAAGAATTTTAGTGAATGCCTGACAAGGCCCATCTGCTTAATATTGGAAAAAAAGAAAGAAAAAAATATGGTCTTAGGGTTCAGTTTGGATTAGAGATGGGTGAGGAAAGCGTTCTACTTCACTCTTTCAAAGAAGCCTTCCGGCATTCATCTCAGGCGTATGTCCAGTTGGAGATTACAGAGGTTGTCTCTCTCCTCGTCAGATTGAACGATGCCATAGAAATCCCGTCTTTGCTCTTCCAAATGGTTCAAATGGCTCTGAGCACTACGGGACTTAATTTCTGACGTCATCAGTCCCATAGAACTTAGAACTACTTAAACCTAACTAACCTAAGGACATCACACACATCCATGCCCGAGGCAGGATTCGAACCTGCGACGGTAGCAGTCACTCGGTTCCAGACTGTAGCGCCTAGAACCACTCGGTCACAACGGCCGGCCTTTGCTCTCCCAACTATGGTGAAACGATACAGTACCTCTGTATGACTTTGATATATGTCTGCGTGTATTGTGGTCTTCATTGTCCATATGGAGATGGAAGGCGTATTTAATGGCCAGAGGTACCATTCCATGAAGTCTCACGAATGGTAAGCTGGATTAACATTTGGTTATTTTTAGGCTGATTCTGGATGCTGACATCTCTTCGCGTTTTCTGCGGTCTATTCTCATTCACGATGTACGTCGTAACGAGTAACGGGATTGTCGTCTTCAGTGATACTGTAGTTTTAGGAAGAAATACAGAATGAGGTCGGTTTACAGGAAATCAGTAGTGCCTCTCTTTAGTAGGGCTTCTCTTTAGTTTATCAGCTGCTCAAACTGCGTGTTTGTGTGTGTGTGTGTGTGTGTGTGTGTGTGTGTGTGTGTGTGTGTGTGTGTGTGTGTGTGTGTGTGTTTACGTTTGTGTGTCTGTGTTTCTCACCAGAAAAGCCGCCTATTCCGTTCCATAGGGTAGGATCTATATACGACTAATCCAAAGTTTTATGCAGGTGAATCGAATTACGTAGTCAGCAATCTGTGCAATGGTGTAATAATGATGATTCGACATAGCAACAATATCTATCCATTTTGCCAATGAAGGTGTATGAACCACGTCTGCTGGAGCAGCCCACACACGCGCGCAAACTGGCTGTTTCTATGATGCAGGGTGAGCGTGTTTGTGTGTCGCTCGTAATTATCAGAGATATATTGGCCGCATCACATTAATTAAGCCACTTCATGGATCAGTTTACTGAATTCGAAACATTTAGAGAACCGATTCGAACATTATAGATTGTGTCCAAATGTTTACGGATGTAATTCCGATAAAAGCCTTCATTGTTGGTAAAAAGGGATGCTTGAATTAAGAAACCAACATGGAGATTTACCGGTCCATTTCTGATGACGCCATTTAATATAGGGGACGTGGCTAGTCTAAGAAATAAACAAGGCCTTTTGGAAGAAACCATCATGGCATTTACAATAAGTTATTTAAGGAAAATACAAATTGCTTCAGTTGAATGATGGAATTTGGGGCACCGTCCTTCTACAAGTCGAATGCAACGTTTTTCGCACTGAAATAAGATCGCAGTGGAATACATGGAAGGATAATGTGCAACAAATCGCACGGTTTACACGTCATGATTTGCTCTTCTAGTACAGTGACTTTTTTTTCGTAAATGGACGTAAATTTTTATAGGGAAACAAATTCAGGATTTTCATAAATTTTGTGACGTTTTTGACGACACCAGTCGCGCTATTTTCCATTTCATTTAATAGCAAAGAGTGTATTGTTCCTGCCATTAACAGTCTGCAGGTACTTTAATTAGGCAACTCAAAGAAGAAAATAAAACAATTGTTACAACGGCTGATTCAACCACTGAGAGCTAAGAGAGGTGAGGTAAATGGATTATGATCTATTTAACGGCATAGCTGATATTTTTTTAGGATGTAGCTTGCGACGATCGACGTGCAAAAACGTATAGAGCAGCCTTACAAGAAATTTGTGTCTCTGATCCTTAGAAATACCACACTGAGGGAATAGAAAAGGGAGTAAATTGAGGCCAGGACCTAGTCGCAGGAATGCTATGTAACTTAGGTTTCTGGCAAAACTCCCCTTTCGCTATTCGTGTAGGTATGTTACATGTTGGAGTGTAGATTTAAATAATTAGCGGACTATACTGCAACTGTTACCGGCAACGGAAGGTCAGCGAAAGATGTTGCGAACTGATCTGTAGTTCCGTTTGAGCTGTGCTGTTCCTGATGCTCCACTTCAAATCCAGATAGATATGTAAGTGGCAATACTGTGTTTTCGAGAAGGATTCATCGAAATTCACAACACTAAATCTTCTACATGCAGGAATTTGGGATTATATTTGGAATTAATTTTAACTACAAAGATCCATACGATTTTACAAGTCCACAGACACTACAAATATACACATCAAGCAGAAGTTGGATGTTTCGGAAACAGTTTCTATAGTACTAGACTTAGTAAGGAAAAACTGGGACTGGAATATATCCGACAAATAGCTGAAAGCATATGAAACCAGTCGAAAGACTAATGAAAAAAATTAAACACAATTAATTTCAAACTCAAAATATTTTTCCTATTTGCCTAGTTCGAGTTTACTGCAGCTAGTGTACAAAAAAATCTCACATCGTCTTCTAACCACAAGAGTACCGATTCTTGCTCGAAATGCACCCAGATCCCATAAATATCATCCGCGAAAAGGCGCATGGAACTTCCGACACTATCTACTAGGTCATTTATATATATTGTGAAAAGCAATGGTCCCATAACAGTCCCCTGTGACACGCCAGAGGTTACTTTAACGTCTGTAGACGTCTCTCCATTGAGAACCACATTCTGTGTTCTTTTTGCCACACAGCTGGTCTGATATTCCGTAGGCTCTTACTTTGTTTATCAGGCGACAGTGCGGAACTATATCGAACGCCTTCCGGAAGTCAAGGAAAATAGCATCTACCTGGGAGCCTGTATCTAATATTTTCTGCGTCTCATGAACAAATAAAGCAAGTTGGGTCTCACACGATTGCTGTTTCCGGAATCCATGTTGATTCCTACAGAGTAGATTCTGGGATTCCAGAAACGACATGATACGCGAGCAAAAAACATGTTCTAAAATTCTACAACAGATCGACGTCAGAGATATATGTCTATAGTTTTGTGCATCTGGTCAACGACCCTTCTTGAAGATTGGGACTGCCTGTGCTCTTTTCCAATCATTTGGAACCTTCCGTTCCTCTAGAGACTTGCGGTACACGGCTGTTGAGATCACTGTTGTCGAAGCGTTCCCACAAAAGATCATGAAGGCGACTCCGATGCAGGTATAGAAGCAGTGATATGTCTTCAGCAGATCAGTATGAAATTAATGGGTTTCCGACATGCATGCGGTGAATGCGAAAACTTGAACTATACTAACGTTGTTACAAAATCAGTTCAAACTGGACCAATGTGTTGTTATTCTTTTCTTGGTTGCAGAAGGACAAACACCAGTAGACATCCACTGGGGTATGGAGACTGTGTATGATGCAGCAATTATGTCGAAAACCACCGCTGTGGAATAGTGTACCAAGTTCCATGCTGGTCGCAATTCGACACAGGACGCTGGTCTATCTGGGAGGCCAGCCAACTCAATTGGGGCACACTCGAGTACCCACACCTATAGCCCTGGTCTCTCTACATGCGATTACCACACCTTTGGTCCCTCAAAAAACGCCTTGAAGGGTCGCGATGCCCATCAGATGAGGATGTACAGCAGGCAGTTACAGCAGCAGTTCTCGCAGGAGGAAGTGGTCTTTTAGCAAAAGAATATCTTCAACCTAGTATGTCTGTGGGATGCTGCCTTCAATAATCACGGAGATTTTATCTCGTTGGAATCAGCTTATGGATTGTACAGCCTTCGAATGGAAACTTTTTGAAAGTTCCTAATATATTTCTCAGATTTATCAGGAGTTTATGGTTCCAGAAACGTTATTTTGATGATATCATCAAAATCGTACAACAAAGTGTAACCTTTACCACAACTGCACTGTAAGCAGCAAGCATTGGCTACAAAATTTTGCTGCCATGGCAGGCCTTAGCATAATGGTCGGCAACCCATAGTGTTACGGAAATGGCTTGGATGTGTGCGATGTCTGCCTGTCAACACACCTGTCCGTCATACCGGCCACCCAGCCAGTGAAGGACATTGAGTCAGCGACTATTGTGGAGCAGGTTTCTGTCCTGAAGACTGGTGAAGCCTCATCACGCAGTCACCATCCACTGCAGCTACCTACAACGCCAGTCAACATTATTCAGTGGGATTGTTTCCCAATCACCAATGGGCTTGAGGGTCCAAATGAGACCGTACAAGCCACCACCCGCTTAGTGTCTGCTGTCGGTAGCACTGGATGATAACACATTCACAACATGCAACACTGAGCCAACCCTCAAAATCACACCACTACTGTTAGGCTGTAAATGCCTCCAGTCATAGCCAGAAGAGTCTGCCACCATCCCTCCCCTGTCATGCTTGTCTGTGCCAAAACAATCGCCTTTGTGTGGGCGATTCGGTAGTGGTCAGATCCATGGGGCGGGATCACCGGCTCCACTGACACTTGGTTGCCTGCTAGCCCCGATCGCTACCTGCCACTCCACACTCCCCCCTTTTCCCTTCTGTTTTGACATGGTGAAAGCTGCTAAGCAACTGTGCACAGATAGGGTCCGCAACACAGTCGCAGTGTAACTATACACAGTCAGACAACGATGATGATGATGATGATATTTGGTTTGTGGGGCGCTCAATTGCTCGGTTATCAGCGCCCGTACAAATTCCCAACCTTTGCTCAGCCCAATCTTGCCACTTTCATGAAGTATGATGAAATAATGAGGACAACACAAACACCCAGTCGTCTCGAGGCAGGTGAAAATACCTGACCAGCCGGGAATCAAACCCGGGACCCTGTGCTCTGGAAGCGAGAAAGCGACTGCGAGACCACGAGCTGCGGACCACTGTCAGACAAGTCAGCGATCCACTAATCAGAGGGAGTGATGTGATTGGCTGACTGGTGAGTGGCCAGCACCGACCCAGCACCAGAAGTAATTAATGCTTCCCTCGCAAGCACACAAGTCTCTGAGCTATTCTGCTTTGTTTACAGCTTTGACCAAGATCCTTACAGTGTACAGCTACTTAGGACGTAGGGTTCAAAACCTATTCTCCCGCAAGCTATAAGCGATCATTCAGTCACCATTGTATGTAGAGGTGTTAGACGAAAACATGAAAACACCGCTATTACAGCACGCTTGAACATAAATCCAGATGTTAGCAAAACTTGCAGCTGGCACTTTTGTATTTGACAACAAGTGTCACCTGTGCAATGTGATCAATGTATAGCAGATGTCAGTGCTAGCAATAACAGTTTTCTATGTAGATGTGAATGCATTATTTTAGATATATGTGTATTCAAACAAGTGGAAAATTGATAGTTCACGTATGTTGGTTTCTTCCCTAACCTAGTTAGCTGAACTGTTTGGTGATTCAAGAGATCTCATATCAAAGATTTATACTTCCTACAAGGAAAGTGGAAAAAATCATGTGCTAACTCACAATGTGGACAACAGTTTGTGTTGAGTGACTGTAACAGACGATCATTGAAGAGGATTGCAGGACGAGCTGTCACTCCAAAACCACACACCACTGATGCAAATGCCCATAACAAGAATATGTAGTGCTGAAGCCATAAAACCTGATCTACTGAGCAATGGTCAGATGTTTACACTGTTTCCAAAATCTAACTGAGTTTGTGTCTGGTGTATGACATCCCAAGCTAATGATGCAGAGGGCTTGCAGCCAAGAGTGAAATATGGGATCGGTTTAATGATGATTTGGCCAGTCACATTGCAGTATTCCATTGACCCCAAGGTTACTCTGCAAGTTCACGTTTCTTACTAGGATTATGTGATCATTTTGGGTGATCAGGTCCATATAATGATAAAATACTTGTCCCAATGGCTAGTTAATGGCAGAAAATAGAACGATTGAAGACACTAGATGATAGGAGATTTAATAATCAGAGATGCACTGGCTGGAAATTTAAAAATCCAAGACAACAACTGCATTAAATTTATAATTGCTAGATGGAACTTGTGAGAAATTTATTTTGCAGTCCAGTGCGCAGAAAAATTAAAGAGGCTCTCTGCCTGAAGTGTGTGCTGCTATTGACAAGCATTTCTCAAGTGGCAGATCCTTTCATTTCAGCATTTCTGAGGACAACTGCATCAACTGTGATACTGACTTGAAGCCAGCACTGTGTAATGATAGAGTGATTCTCAATGTTTAGTTGCTTATATTGAAAATGCAATAGAGTACTTTTGAACATAGCACAAAAGTTCATGAGTAGGTGTGTGTGTGTGTGTGTGTGTGTGTGTGTGTGTGTGTGTGTGTGTGTGTGTGTGTGCGTGCACGCAGCCAGTCACAGCAGTTAAAAATGAAATATACTACTGGTGGAGAAATTTTAAAAAAAGTGGCCTATTAAAATGAAACACAGAACTGCAGTGCAATATTTTTACTAGTCATTGAAAAGAAACAAATCCATCCATGAAAACAACATTGGCAATTACAGCATAGCATTTTTCTACCTATGAGAAAATAGCTGATCCATATGCAGCCAATTATATTTAATCCAATCAAATTAAATTATGTTCACAGGTATCTTCTAGTTTGTTTTTTATGTCCTCCACGATGTGATGTACTGTACTGCTGTAATCAGCATGCAAGCTGAAGAAGCAAGCAGTGACTGATTTGTAATCCAAATATTCAAGAGTCGTTGCTCTAAAAGAAACTAAACCTGGTACTGAGATTGCAAATTCACTTAGGAAGCTATACAGATGAAGCAGAAGGATTCTGTGTTATTCAAATGCTGACTTAGGCAAGGATCATTTTCTTGAGGTAATTAATAGATGGAACAGTAATCTGATACTGATAATTTATTGATGAGGCAATACAGTGACATAGACTTTTTTGTAGTGCATAAAACAGACAGAAATGAAATCTACAGATGAAACAGAAATTTAGTTGCTTACAGTGGAAATACAATTAAAGAGAATACTTTTGTTGATAAATAATCGAACATTTTTTATGGACTGCAATTCAGGTGAAAAGAAGAGGAAGCTTAAGAAAATACTGTCATATAGTCAGTCTTACTGGCAGATTCGTTTTACTTGATGGTAAAAAAACTTTTAAAAAATTTCCTCGATCACAAACACATTGCAATTTTTAAATTTACCTTCTTCGTTTTTTTATGTAACGTGCCAATGGCGTATCTGAATTTTAAATTTCTCACAGTTAACGATTTTTAATTTTTAAATTGCCCATATTCGCTATCTTTAAGTTTTAAATGTCAGCTAGCCTTAATTTTTTAAATTTCCCGCCATTTGCCATGTTTAATTTATAAATTTTCCGTCCTGTGACAGCGATGGAAACCATGATGACGTGATAGATAAGGGGCATGATTGTGACGTCGTACATATAAATCAGTTACATTTGTTTTACTTGTGAACAAAGTTGTGCAAGTACCTACTACTCCCATGTAAAAATACCGAAGATTTTTCGACGTACAATGTATAGCTGAAAGATTTCCCGACCCAAAACGTTAATTACTGATGATGTATCCATCTGAAAGAGAGCATTTGGTAATCTTATTTATATTAAGACCCGCCTCATGTACTTGCGGAAGAGTGATTTAGCTCATGTGGTGACAGTGATACCGAATTTTAATATAGATAGATAATCATAAAAGGAAACTGTTTTGATAATACCCTTGCTTTTTAATGTAATCAATAATCAACATAAGCTTCTGTAGCGCCCCTACCCCTACTGTTATTAAAAAGGTGCAGTATTTATTTTTATTTACATATGTTCGGAGAGTGACTGATTAGGAAACTGTGTCACTATACCTCAGTCAAGCTGATGAATTCCATGAGTTATTGAAGTCTTTCCAGTGATATCTAAGAGAAAACATACTTCTTCACTAATCATGCAGATAGAAGAATTTGCTAGCGCTACTGGAAAAACCTATTTTTCTGTAAGTTCTAAAGCAGTGAGTCACTTTTTTCGTGAAAATAAAAAGGGGTTTATTGATCTCTGAATAAAGAATCTGTTTTATAATCCTCCAGTCTGCCTCCGAAGCAATTCCGCCTCATTTTTTTAAAAAAATAAAGAAACTTATTAAATACTGTTTAATTACCATACCCAAAGCAATTTCGGCGAATAATAAGGCTTTAGAAACCACTTTCCCTCAACGTGCGATGCTGTGCTACAGAAATACATTTTCAGTCCAGTGGGCAGAAAAATTAAAGAGGCTCTCCGCCTGAAGCGTGTGCTGCTATTGACAAGCATTTCTCAAGCGCCAGCTCCTTTCATTTCAGCACGTTCTGAGGACAACTGCACCAACTGTGATTCTGAAATTAAGCCAGCACCGTGTCACAATGATCAAGTTTTGTGATTGGGTGATTCTATTACTTGAAGACATCGCTTGCTTTTTATACTTTCTTAACTTCATAGTTTTCACATTCAAAACTGTCTCATACTGTTTCCTTTCAATTGATTTAATCCTCAGCACCAGCCATCACCATGACCATCCACCAATCCGTTTCATTCTTTTGCAGTATTTCCATTTTGGATGTACGTGTCTCGACTGTGTGGATAATTTATCGCAGGTATACGATGGAAAATGTTTACACAGAACTGTTCAGTACGTTTTCCTTACATTTTCATTTCCCGTCTCGGGATTGTAAGCTAATGTTATCAAGTGTTTGTTTACAGCAATGGCTTTTGGGATGTGGAAGTTTTCTTGCATTTGTGTAAGGTATTTGATATGGTTGATTATGCTCAGTATTTTCATACCTTGTTCCATGTTTCTAGGATGGTGATTACGGTGTTCTAAGTGTGCTGCAATTGTGGAATGGTTTGTTTCGAAGACTTCCTACACCTGATGTCTCCTTTATTCCGTGTTTTGAATTTCCCGCTTGTCATGCTTATGTATAATGCGTCAGAACTTTAACATTCAAGTCTGTATATTCCTTATCCCTGGAATTTCTTCCTCTTGGTTGTTGGTTGGCTTAAGTTTCATTGGAGGGTTTTCACAGTTTTATATGATATTTGGAAACCTTATTTCTTTAGTACGTTTGCCACTCTGTGTGTTAATTTATGTGTGCAAGTCATAGCATCTCCTACTTGTGCGCCCCTGGTAGCTGAGTGATCAGCGCGATGGAAGCTCATATGTAACGGCCCGTGTTCTATTCCCGGCTGGGTCGGAGATCTTCTCCACTGAAGGACTGGGTGTTGTGTTGTCCTTATCATCATAATTTCATCCTCATCGATATGCAAGTCACCGAAGTGGCGTCCACTTGAAAGACTTGCACCAGGTGAACGGTCTGCCCTAGCCACACGGCATTTCCATCTACTTCTTTTCGGTGTGATGTTGTTACTGTGTGTGTGTGTGTGTTGAGTGTGACTGAATTTCCAGCTTGTGAGTTACCTTGTACTCTGGAAATGTTGTGTTTTTTTATGTTTTTATTATTTGACTGAGTCATACTACATGTATGTCATACCCATTGTTTGTAGCTATTTGTATGATTGTACTCATTTCTTTTCATAGCTTCTCTTGTTTACTGGGATCCTGTTTAGTCTATGTAACATATGTCTTAGGGCAGCGAGCATCTAGTTGCAGGGGTGACTAGATGTGGAATGTATTATTGTGTCTGTGGCTGTTGGTTTTCTGAAGATGTTAAATGTATGTTTGCCATTTTCTTTTATTATTGTTATGTCAAGAAAATTTATTTGATTTTCTTTTTCAAGTGTGAATTTTATGTTCTGAAGTGCTTTGTTGATTTCACAGTGGAGTTCATCTAGTTTTTCATTTGGCTCATTTACTAGACAAATGATGTCATCCACATATCTCTGTCAATATATGATTTCAAATCTTTTATTAGTGGTTATATTTTCAAATACCTGATTTCTAGATGACTGATGAAATGTATGCTAATGTTCCTGATTTTGGGGATCCCCTGGGCAGTCCGTCATTTTGCAGAAAATATTCATTCTCAGAGTGGAGGTAGTTTTGTTTAGTTGTCAGTTTGAGCAAATTTGTTATTTCTGTTATTGCTTCAATACTGAGGTTGCTGTGGGATGTGAGCTTTTGCTCTGTTGTTTCTATTTTTTCTGTGATAGGGATGGAGGTATATGTGTTTTGTCGAATGAAATCAGTGATGCTGTGTGTGGTACCTGTATGTTCCAGATGCGTTCTATTAGATTTCCTGTGTTTACTACTGACCCATTGTTTTCTATTTTATAGTGTTTTGGGATTAACTTTTGGAGATATTTGGCTATTTGGTACGTTGGGCCATTTGTGAAGCTCATAATGACTCTCATTGGTGTACCATCATTATATATCTTTTGTTGGCTGCAGAGTGTTGGTGCTTGTGGGTTTTTCTGTGTCATGTAGTATTTTTGTTTCTCTTTGAGTGCATTTTCAATGTTTTTCGGTGTTCATTTCAGATTTGCCTGGAATCGTGTAGCTGGATTTGACTTCAGTCTTTGTATGGTGCTGGCATTTGTGTATTCCTTGGTTTTTGTGATGTATTTTCTTTTGTTCATAACTACTGTTACAGTTCCCTTGTCTGCTCTTTTTATTACAACGTTATTGTTTATTAACTTTTGTTTTATTGTTTTCATAGAGGCCGCGTCTGTTTGGTTGTTCATATTATGTGTACTGAGCGAGGTGGCGCAGTGGTTAGCACACTGGACTCGTATTCGGGAGGACGACGGTTCAGTCCCGCCTCCGGCCATCCTGATTTAGATTTTCCGTGATTTCCCTAAATCGCTCCAGGCCAATGCCGGGATGGTTCCTTTGACAGGGCACGGCCGCCTTCCTTCCCCGTCCTACCCTAAGCCGTTGAGACCAATAACCTCGCAGTTTGGTCTCTTCACCCAAACTACCCAACACTTATTATTTGTCGTCTGTATTTGCTTTATTATGCCTTTCATTTCTTTCTTTAATAGTTATCTTGTCAGTGCTATGTTTATTTCAAAATTACTTTGTTGTCTTCACGTGTCAGGATGTATTCTGTTTTTGCTATGAGCTTTTCTATGTATTGATTGTTTAACTTGCTGCGGGTGCAGTGTTGCAACCCTTTTCCAACAGATTTTTTTCTTTTTCGTGTAGTTCTGTCTCGGCAACGTTAACCAAACGTGAGTGGAATGTGTGTTGGCGTTCTTGCTGTTTCACATTCCAAATTTACACGTATCTCTGTGTCTTTTTTTAATTCATTCATTATTTTCTGTTTATGTTTGTTTTGTGCTGTGTATATTTTGTGTTTAGTTTTTTCTATTATTGTCATGAGAACCGTGGGGTTTTTCATGTTCTGTGCGAAAAGATGCGTACTGAAATAAATACCATTTCACACACACACACACACGCAATCAGATCACAGATAGGAAAAAAGAAAGAATTACACTCGAACGTTGGCAATAACATTCGATCTGTGACGGTAACAGCCGACAGTCGGCAACACAAAACAAAACATAGTATCAAAACAAGTGTTCAGCTGTTAGTGCTGTGAAGTGTCGAAAAGAAAAACCCAAATGGCAGTTATAAGAACAAGAAGAGCGCCACAAACGGAACTAAAGCACATGTAGATAATCATGCATGGAACCTCTAAGTAAAATTTAAAATATTGCTATGCCATAGAACAATCAGCCACCAGAATTGTTTTTAACCTATATATACGGTGTCTCAAAATGTAAACCAAATAGCAAAAATATGCACATATTTCAGGCCACTGACGATGCCTTGCTAAGAATAAAGGCGAAACGCGTATGGTACGAAAATTATGTTTCATTCAGATGTAGTTAGACAGCAACAAGTAAAAATTAACAATATACCGAAACTACTTACTTTTATATTGTAACTATCACTCTCAGAACTTGTCACATTCGGGCTTTCTTACTGACTCACCAAAATAAGGGCGAACTTTCTCTTGAATAACTTTTCTTACATGAAGTTGTGAGATGTGTAAGAACGAAGAAATGAAGAAACTTTTCGAACGTCCGTGTTGATAGCGCATTGTTATCATCTGAGACCGTCCAAGATACATATGATTCAAAGTTACAGAGAATAAACTTTCTGATCTTTTTACTGGAATCAGCAATTGCATTAAAGATACGAAAGTAATAAGTCATTCAAGTCCCACTGAAAAACACGTTTAAGAAGGAGAGTGCAATGGCAATGAAGTAGCGTGACTCCAATATCACCTTGTACTCTCGTACCCCTTTGTATGTAATATAATTTCTTGGTTCCAAACTTTTATGTAAAATCTTTTTACGGGTAATATCATACGTAACCATTTGCTTGTACATCGCATATATTATAATGGAATGTCATGATAGAGAATACCGAAAAAAGAGTCATTTGATCAGAATTAAAGTTTTAAGAAATTAACCATAAATTGGTTTGATGTCTCTCTCTCTCTCTCTCTCTCTTGTAAAATTTTAAAATCCAACTGCACTGCAAGTCATTCTTGAATTAAATAACAAAGACTAATTTTTTTAGGAATAAATGTAATAAGTAATTGCTTGGCTAGTTTTGGCCAATTAATTGCTTGTCCTCAGAAGATCATACAATTATGCTTACATCGGGAAGCAATCATCAAGCAAACCCAGGACGATAGAGTCCTATAGGAAAGGGTACAGAATAAGAATTTAGCGATTACCAGTACTGGACAGCGGATTAGTAACAATAACTGTATAGTAACAAACAGATTATAGACGTACCTTCGTAATTTTTTTTTCCTTTTTTACGTAGAATTGTCAAGAAGTTAACAGCAACGTATGGCGGCCAAATAAAACTTCGCTTCATAAGTAGAATATTAAAAACACGTGGGACATATGATGATAAGCACCAACAGCGATAGTTAAGCTACAACACTTTTCACTTACATGTATTAGAAGCAACGATCGCTAGTGTGCCTAATAGCTTTCGAAGACTAAGCGCAATGAGGGCGCTCATCTCTATAACATAACTGAAACGAAACTGAACATCAGTCTTGAAGAAATTGAACACTACTGAGACCTTACGTCATGTGCTAATCTAGCATATAAATTTTAACACAAAAATAACAGTCTGTAAAAAGGGCAGAACAATAGGTACAATTATCAGGTTTATTTAATAAGTAGCTGATGATGGCAGCGTGGGCCGATGGAGAAGCGGAGCTAAATCGAACTTTGCAGTATCTTGACGTAGAGGTCGGTGTCTGGATACGAGTTTTCAGCGACGCATTTAGGTGGGACGACGCCCGCTAAGACGTCCGACTCGATGGCGAGCGGGAGGTTCCATACCGTATTTACAAGGTGTTTTCCCATTTAGGTCTTGTACTAATATCTCTTATAAATACTAGCTGCAGTACAGCATATCTACGTCAGTAAATTACAACCTTAGCCAGATAATGGCGTAACGTAGGAAAGTGTATTAGCCACACTAAACACTATACAGATAGGTGGCCGCGGTGCTGGAGAGCCATCACAGTTAACATTTACCCTTTAACTGGGGAGGTGAGTATTCATAACATAACTAGGGACATGGGGATTTCACAGCACCATACATAAATACGATACTGAGGTTTTGACTTTTTTTCTTAAATTGTTTATTATACAATAAACATTCCATTTGGTCTTTTATTAATTTGTTGAAGTCCAGTTTTAATCACTAAGGTACTCAATAATTATCCATAACTGATAAATCAATAATGTGTGAAATGGTTTCAAATGTTCGTATACATTTTTAATTTTTCAAATTAATCAAATTAGAAAAGCGTTATCCATTTTAAAATCACAGAGAGATGTTAACAGACAAAGCAACAGACATATGTATATAACTTAAGACAATCATTCTTTCTTCCCAGCAAAACTAGGGATGTTGCTCTTCATTATAACTTCAGCATGCAAACAATATCTACCATCCGAAAGAACACCACTAATGGCCATCGTTTTGTTCTTCTTGCTACGGTGTATGTTGCACACAACTTGTCAACTGTGTCGACTCCACCTTTTGTAAGGTTGTAGAAGGTAATGATCTCAAGTTTCTTTCTGTTACCTGTTGTAGTGTCAATACTCTTGGAAGTGATGTCCCCTGTGTAAGCCAAAATTATACTTGCAGTTTCTCTCCCTTTTATGACAGTCAATTCAGCTGGAAGCTGAGGCTTGTTTTTTCTCATTGTGTCAACAAGTGTTAGCCACTTTTCAGTAATTTTTCAGCAGGGAAGATACCAGCGTACCAGTTATCTGTTGTTATATTTCGTCCAGTTCCTTGAATCCCCTCAGTAAGTCTCAAAACGACGTCCTTACCTGAATTAGAAACTTGGATAGGCCCTTCAGGCTGTTTCCCCTATACACTTCCATTTGAGATGTATACCAAGTCTTGCATCACATAGAGTCTGCATTTTTATTCTCTATTTAGCAAGTTTGCTAGGTATATACACCAAAAAGGTACATTTACTTCTGAAGGGAACCAATCGTTCATCAATTATGGTATAACTTCCAAGGCTGTATGCATTTCTACATTTTCGTTGAACAAGGTGAGTACTTCCCGTATTGCAGCCATTTTATCCAGTTCCTTACGTTGCTTCCTGTCATGAACATTATCAAATGTCAAACAGCTCATAAGGAACAAAAATATGTCCAGTGACATAGTAGTGTGAAATATTTCTACTCGCAGTCCCTGTGAAGAAATCAGATCTTGTAAATTCATTTTAGATGCTCTAAAAGAACCAGCAATTACAAGGAGTCCAATGAAAGATTGTATTTCTATTACATCTGCTTTCCGGCACCTATTTTTGTTCTTGCAATAGGCCTCGGTGCGGTCAATATAAAGGTTGGTGCACTCTACTATTGAGCGAATTATTTGCTCATTTAGGAACACATCAAAACATCAAAACATTCTACTTTAGCAATTAGTTAGGTCCAGGAAGCTGAGTTACTATATTTTGCTTCCTTGTTCTGATTTTATTAGGCTTAGGTGTACTCATCCATTTAGTCACTTTATCCTTACCAAGCATAAACCTCCCTGGTGTTGTTGGAAAGGAGGAAGCCGTATCATCTCTAGCAAATGGTTCAAATGGCTCTAAGCACTATCGGACTTAACATCTGTGGTCATCAGTCCCCTAGAATTGGAACTACCTAAACCTAACCAACCTAAGGACATCACACACATCCAGTATTTGAACGTGCGACCGTAGCAGCAGTGCGGTTTCTGTCTCAAGCGCCTAGAACCACTCGGCTACAGCGGCCAACTCTTCACTAGCATCGTCATGAGATTGATCACTTGCAATGCATAATCGCTTTCTTCGCACTGTTCTTATTCATTGTGATCTGAATTTTCAAACTCTGGAATCTCACAATCTTGATCTTCATTAACAACTTCCTCCAACTGCTTTCTAAGACGTTTTCGCTCCTCCTCATATGACATCATGATGCACAAGGCTCAGCACAGAAAGCAGCACTACTAGGTAGGTGTGGTGTTATCAGCAGCCCAGCGTTTAAAACTTGTTGTGTACAGTGTTGCGTACTTTTAAAAACACGAACAATGGTTTCCCAACAATGTGCATTCCTTTGAACAAAGGTAAAAAAGCGCTCAACAGTGTGACCAATATGCTTTACTAAATACCAATAAACTTTTACACTTGGGGTGCTGTGAACACCCCACATCCCCAGTTAAAGGTTAAAAAAACATATAAAAAATTAATTAGATTGAAAGCCATGAAGACCTCTTGACTATACAACGAATCTGAAGAAAAAATGAGCAAACAACAGAACGTTCTTAAGAATCAATAACAGCATTAACCAAATAGGGAGGTTACTAGTCATTTGGAGGGACAGGTAAAAATGTTCGTTTTTACAGTGTGATGTAAACCGTTGGTTAAGGAAATAGAAAATCATTTGAAAAGAGAGAAAATGCAATCAAATAACAACCTATTTCTGAGCGAGAGCTGATCATTCGGTAGATGCTTGGCACCCCGACAGGAATGCTTATAAATTTCATTTTGCACCCATTATCCACTAAGTGTCCCGAGCTGAGTCCTGGCATTGCTTCCACTTACTTATGCCAGGCTCCTCACTTTTATCTTTCCTATCTGGCCACCCTCGGCCAGCTCTTGTTCTTTTCCGAGCCTGACGCTATTAGGTTTCGAGGGCTAGGGGTCTTTCATTTTCCAACCTATACTTCTCATGCAGCGTCTGACCCGGAGCGGGCGGCTGCAAAAAGCGTCTGTATCCCATGTTAGGGGCGGCCTCCAGAACTGCGGTAGGCAACGGAATACCACCGCAGATGCACAAAAAATGGCTTCCTCTCATGTTAAATCAGTTTCCGGAGGTAAAATAGTCCCCCATTCGGATCTCCTGGGGGGGGGCGGGGGGGGGGGGGGGACAACTTGAAAGGAGGCAAAAAATCAAATCAAGAATTGGCACCTGGAATGTCAGAACTCTGCTACAAGCAGGAAGACTAGAAAACCTTAAAAGAGAGATGGAAAAGAATCATATGGACTTCGTAGGAGTTGCTGAGGTAAGATGGAATGGACATGGAGAGTTGCAGTCAGATGAATATGTATTCTACTACTCAGGAGGAGAAGTAAAAGGAATTAATGGAGTAGGAATGATTATGACATTGGAATTGGCTAAATGTGTGGAATATGTAGACTATGCAAATGACCGGGTTATTGATGTAAGGCTGAAAGGAGCACAAAAAGATTTACTGATTGTCCAGGTTTATATGCCAACTTCAGAACATGATGACCAAATTGTGGAGGAAACGTACAATGTAATAGAGAGAATAATGGACGAAAATAAAAAATGCTGCAAAATAGTAATGGGAGACTGGAACGCCATTGTGGGAGAAGAGAAAGAGGGAAACATAGTAGGCAGTCATGGTCTTGGAAAGAGAAATGACAGAGGTGAATGGTTAACTGACTTCTGCAGGGAAAGGCAGCTGATAGCGGCAAACACATGGTTCAAGAACCATAAGAGGAGGCTCTACACTTGGAAATCACCAGGGGATAAATATAGAAACCAAATCGATTTTATACTGGTAGAAGAAAGGTACAGGAATGGAATCAAGAAGGTGCACACACTACCAGGTGCAGATATTAATTACTTTTGAATGCATTATGGGAACAACAGTGATCAATGTCTTATAAATAATTACTATTAGAAACAGTCTTGACCACAATTTATTTAATAAGGTGACCGGTTTCGACCACTACTGTGGTCATCTTCAGACCATTGAGTAGGAACCTCTTTGTTGGAGAATCAGTAGTGATTCTCCAACAAAGAGGTTCCTACTCAATGGTCTGAAGATAGTGGTCAAGACTGTTTTTAATAGTAATTATTTATGCAGATATTAATAGTGACCACAACTTACTTACGGCAGAAATAGAAATAAGAATGAAAAAACTGAAAAAGGCGACAATGGTGAAGAAGTGGGATCTAGAGAAGATAAGGTCCAACAAAGAACAAATTACAGAAATGCTGTCTCGGGACTTTCTAAACACATTACGAGACAAAGAAACTCCTGATAATGCCAACGAGTACTGGAATATGCTGAAAGAAGGAATCATTAAAGCTGGACAGCAAAGTATAGGATATGAAAAAGGGAAAAGGTCAAAAAAAACATGGGTCACACAAGAAATGATTTCCAAGGTGGAGGAGAGAAGAAAATTGAAAAACAAGAACACTGAAGATGCAAGAAATATATACCGAAGGTTAAATAACGAACTGCGAAGAGAAACAGAGCAGGCTAGGAAAAAATGGCTAAATGAGGAATGTGATGAAACTGAAGAACTGAACAGGAAGGGAAGATACGACTTACTGTACAACAG
Organism: Schistocerca piceifrons; assembly: GCF_021461385.2. Taxonomy (NCBI): domain Eukaryota; kingdom Metazoa; phylum Arthropoda; class Insecta; order Orthoptera; family Acrididae; genus Schistocerca; species Schistocerca piceifrons. The sequence goes on from NC_060141.1 coordinate 298,965,199, forward strand.
AGTAAAGACTATGACATGGGAACAAAACAGAGCAGGAAGTGCTACTATGGAAATTTTGAGTAAAGACGAAGAGGTAGTGTACAAAGATCGTGACGATGTCCTCCAGAGATGGGAAGAATATATAAAAGAGCTATATGACACAAATAGCAAACCAGAAACTCTGGAACTTGAATCACACAACAGTGTAAGTGATGAAGAGAAAGGACCGACCATCATAATGGAAGAAGTAAAGTCTGCCATTGCTGCAATGAAAAATGGCAAAGCAGTAGGTACAGATACAATACCGGGAGAAATACTAAAATGCTTGAACCACAATGGGATAAGAGAGATATTGAGGTTATGTAATAAAATATATGACAGTGGTGAATGGCCAGAGGACTTTTTGACAACAGTAATGATTCCATTACCGAAAAAACAAGGAACCAAGAAATGCAGCGAGCACAGGACAATCAGCCTCATTTTACATGCAGCCAAAGTGGTGTTAAGAATAATTAATAAAAGACTTGAAAAAGTAATAGAGGAGAATCTCGGCGAGGAGCAGTTTGGCTTTAGACGGAATACGGGCACCAGAGATGCAATGGGGCTCCTACGAATCTTGGGAGAAAGGTTTATTGAAAAAGGAATAGACCTACATATGTGCTTCATAGATTTAGAAAAGGCATTTGACAATGTGGTTTGGGACAAGCTGGCGACTATTATGAGCGAAAGGAGAGTGGACTGGAAAACGAGAAGACTTATAAACTGATTGTACCTTAATCAAAAAGTTTCAGTTAAAGTGAGAGGAGAAAGTACAAACTGGATCAGACTAGGGAAAGGAGTAAGACAAGGATGCTGTTTATCACCTACTCTTTTCAACCTGTACATGGAAAATATGATTGACCAATGCTCATTAGATGACAAAGGAGTAGAAATTGGAGGAAGAAGAGTAGGGTGCTTGAGATTTGCTGATGACATGGTCCTTCTAGCCACAGGGGAAAAATAATTACAGGATTTGGTGGCCCCCACTGCAACTAACGGAAGAAAATATGGAATGAAAATTAACACAAATAAAACAAAAGTATTGGCAATAGGAGGAAATAAGAAAATAAAAATTGTGCTGAATGGAGAAACACTTGAACAGGTGCAAAATTTTAAGTATCTTGGAAGCAGGATCGACACCGACTGGAAGCGCACCACAGAAATTAAAACAAGGATAGCAATGGCAAAAGAGGCGTTTTATAAGAAAAGGAGAATCTTCTGCAGCGGTCTGGACAGAGAACTCAGAAAGAGACTCACAAAATGTCTTGTATGGAGTGTTCTTCTATATGGCGCTGGAACATGGACTATGAGGAAAAAAGACAGAGAAAGGCTGGAGGCTTTTGAGATCTGGACATGGCGGAAGATGGAAAGAATAAGTTGGATGGACAGAGTAAAAAATGAAGAGGTACTGAGAAGAGTGGGAGAGAAAAGACAGTTACTAGATGTAATAAAGAGAAGAAAAAGAAATTGGATTGGGCATATATTAAGAAAGAATGACGGACTGATAAAAACAGTTTTCTGAAGGTTATGTAGAAGGGAAAAGGAAGCGAGGAAGGAAGAGATTCCAGATACTGGATGACATGATGGACGGTACAACATACAGCAGCCTTAAGAAGGAAGCAATGGATCGCAGAAAATGGAGAGGCAAAGGACCTGCTAATATAGCAGATAGCTGATGATGATGATCCACTAAGTCCAAGATCTTTATATTAAGTAACGAAAGCGTTGGGTGAGCTTGTTTTTCAGCTTTAAGATGTTCTGCGAATGTTGACTTATAAGCATTCGCGCTGTGTTTGTTCAATAAATGTTCACGAAACCAATGTCCTGGGCATACGCTGCACTGAATTTTGTAGATCCTAGATTTTAGAGGTCTCTCGTTATATATGAAAAGAAGCTTAGTGAGAGTATTAGTGGTGGACGCCGCAGAGAGGTCGTATTTTTTAAATAACTTCGAAATCCGATAGGAAATGTCACCTAGGAACGGAATGGAAAATATTTGTTTGTAGTATGGCCATCTTTAATCAGTAAAGATATACTAGAGCTTTCATTAGTTCTTGCCGTGCAAACTTTTTCCACTAGACTGGCTTGATGGCCTTTACTAACAGCAGTTTGTCTGAGGTCATTACATTCCGTGACAACAGCGGACGGCGTTGAAGGGACCTCAAACATCCGGTTGATTATAGCACGAAAGCATACAATTTTTTGCGCTTATAGAGATGACAGGAAGACGCAGGGACAATATAATTATTCTTAGTGGGATTTCTGTACGTGTAGAAGCCAATTTTCCCATATGTAGGGGGAAATTTCAGGCCAAGGAAGCTAAGTTCGTGACACTGATTCTCGATTTCGTAAGTGAACTTAATTTTGGGGTGGATGCGATTCAGTGTGTCGCTAAGAGCTATAAAATCATCGAACTCTCCTTTGAACAATATGATGGTATCATCTACAGACCATCTCTAGAAAGAAATTTTACGAGGCAGGATGGGATAAGATTGAAAAAATTTGATGTCAGATTGGTTAATTAAACCGTCAGCTAAAAACCCGACTAGGCAGTTCTCCAGAGCTAGGAAGGAGGTCTTTGTTTGGTTCGAACATTTGTCCATCGAAAGTGAAGTAATTGTACTTAAGAACAAATTTCAAAAGTGTAGTCGCTTCTTCTGTTTCTACAGTCTATAGTTTCTTACATTCGTTAAGACTGTTTGCGATAATGGTGACTATCTCCTCTATTGGAATGTTAGTATAAAGATTGGTAATGTCAAGGGATGTAAGCAAATATCCATTTTAACAGTCAAAGAAATTTTAAATGTTAACTTTTTTTAAGAAGAAGTAACAGTGTTTTGGGTAGGAAGTAGCCAGGGCTACCAGTTCTATTGACAATCGGACGAATCGGCCATTGTTGTTTATGTATCTTAACTTGTGGTCACAGGGTTCGAGCCGTTGGGTTTCTACATAACAATATCGTACGTTCAACAGGGGAAAGAGAGAATTACAAAGTCAAAGGCGTCTTTGAGTTCTTTCTGGAAATTAGTCATGGGTTTCCTGCTGATGTAATGAATATTATTCTGAGAGAAGGAAGCTAACGTTTAGTTAGCATTACCGACTCTATACAAGATGATACATGACTTCCCTATATCTGCCTTAATGATGAATGCATTGTCATCGCTAAGCTTTTTATTAATACCCTCAACTCTTCCAAGGGAATTATTCTTAACCTGGTTGCTATTCTTCATCTGCTTTGTGACGAGATTGGTAACATTACACACTGTCTTGCCTTGTTCACACCTGCCTAATTTAACAGCGTCCATAGCTAGTTTCAACCTGGCCTAAGGGGTTTTCTGTATCACACTTGACACCTTTATTTGGAATATCGACCGCAGCTTCGTCAAAAGATACATTGGTTTTATTAGTAAACCTCTCACAAAATTTTGGGAAAGTTTTCCGATCTTGTTCGTGATCTAGTAGCTTCTGGGCACTCTCAAACGCTAAAGGATTTTTATGGTGTTGCTGAATGATCAAATCACGCACTGATCAACATGAGTAGCGTGCAGTAATCTAGAAGTAATCAAGAAGTAAGCTTTAGTATTAAGACCGCCTTTCTGGCCATAGAGTACACTTATAGGTCACGAACATTTATTGGACGAAGACGGCCAGCTTATAAGCCAACGTTCGCAAAATATCTTAAAGCTGAAAAGCACTTACACCGCATTCGTAACTTAATATGGAAATCTTGCACTTAGTGAATGAAGGGCGCAAAATGAATCATTTATAGAAATAGAAATTTATAAGCATTGCCATCTGGGCTCCAAACATCTGCTGAATGATGAGCTCCCGCTTAGAGTTTTATTTGATTGTATTTCCTCTCCTTTCAGATGATTTATAACCAGCCTGTTTCTTAACCAATGGTTTATATCACACAGTAGAAACGACCTTTTGTTCCTGTCGATTTGAATGACATATAGCCCCCTATTTGGTTAATGATTTTTAATGCTCATTTTTCCTCTATTTTGTTGTCTAGCCAAGATGATAGAGGTCCCAAACTGAAAGGCAACTTACGCTCTGGGACCTCACGCTCGGCATCGAGTCGGATGTCTCGGCCGGGATGGGCCCGCTTACATGCGTCGCTGAAAACTCGTACCCAGAGGCCGGCCTCTACCGGCCTCTACGTCAGGATACTGCGAAGTTCAATGTAGCGCCACTTCGTCACTGGCCCAAGGCGTCACCATCAGCTGCTTATTAAATAAACATGGTCATTGTTCCCATTTTAAGTTATACGCTAGATTAGCTCGTGATATAAAGTCTCAATGGTGTTTCATTTTTTAAGCTTGATGTTCAGTTTCGTTCGACGAATGTTAAAGGTACGATCGCCCTCATTATGCTTAGTATTCGTAAGCTTTTAGGCACACTAACGCTAGTTGCTTCTTATACGTATAAGTGAAATCTTTTGTAGTTAAACTATCAGTTTGTTGATGCTAATTATCATCTGTCTCATTGTATTCTAAATATTTTATGTATGAACCGAGGCTTTCTTTGGATACCATACGTTACTGTTATCTTACTTTTAAGGGCTTGACAATTCTATGCAAAAAAATGACGAAGGTACGTCTGTAATCTGGTTATTACTGTATTCTTATTGTTACTAATCCGCTGTTAATTGTGATCCAGTCTTCGTAGCCGCTAAATTCTTATCCTATACCCTTTATACCCTTTTTGTAGTACTATACCGTCCAGTTTGCTTGAGGATTGCTGCCCGATGTAATTTGCCGAAACTAGTCTAGAAATTAATCTAATAAAAACTCTGCAGCTGAAGATTATTTGTATTCATAAAATGTGCTAGACAGCTGCTCATTGGTAGCCATGAATAAAAGTTTTACTAGTTTTATTATTTTTACTATATTTAGACTTGTCACTGGTACCGTTTTTAACTGCATAATAGAGACATTTCACTGGTTATCCTGCGATGTCTTTCTCAGCCTATACTTGTTACATCTTTAACTGCAGTTATTATTTTATTTTCTGCAAGAAAATGCTTTTTCGTGCTTTCTGGATTTAATATTTGTTCACATTTTGCAATGAAAGTAGCCCTTGCAAATTTTGAGAAAGTTATTACCCAGATGTATGCGCAGATAAATGAAAGGGAAACAAAGTATACGTCTGTACGAATAAAGATTATCCTAGTGAACCCCCATTCGTAGAAATCGCTTCATGTAAGTTTGGGGTTATGCTTAGTTTACTTGGTTTCCTTTGCCTTATATCATAAGCGAACTGTAAGAAGAAAGTCAGATCGGAAATATGGAAACGAGAATTGTTCGACAGCAGGTGCTACCATGGTCTCAAAAAAATTTTAAGTCTAAGCTGCTGTTTAAAAAAAACTAAAGTTATGCCTTATCAAGTTTTAGTCAGGCCGGTATTGTCAGTCGATGTTGAAACGACAATAACGATGAAAAGTAGCATCGGTTACTTTAAGGAAAGGTCTAGGCTGTAGTTCTTTAGTCAGTGGAAAACATATTTTCTGGTGGTGGAGATTCAAATACGAACCAATAAATAGATAATGCAAAAATCTAATAAATCACATATTTTCTGTTGTATTTAAATTAAAAAAGTGGAGTGTGGAGAACATGTACTAAGAGTCAATGACAGCATGAGTAATAAAATATTCAACACAGTTCCTGGAGGAACTAGGATTGTTAGAAGACCAAATATGAGGTGAAATGGAGGTGTCAGAGAGGAAATAAGAAAATCCGGAATTCTGTTTTGGAGCAGTTGGGCACCAAATAAGAAAAAGTGGAATAATCTTCTACCAACGGCCAAGACTCGCAAAAGGCTGTCGTGCGGTTAATGATGGTGATGACATTTCATAACATCCATATCTTCACCGCACAATATCTGGAGGTGACGTGCCTCGAAATATATTAATTAATTTGCTGTTCAAATACGACCACGGTAGTTTCTCATCAGACTGTCTCATGTCCCGTTATTTAGAGAGAACGTAAAATCTCTACGCAGAATGCGTGTTTCCATTGCTACAGACGGCGGTGGATGGGAAGGAAACTGTTCACGGTGAGGGTTCACGACAGCACAGCTTTGCGAAGAGCCGACGTTCAATGCATATGGTCGGGACAAACGTACAAGGATATGGAAAACAATCTGATAACTTAAAGAAATTTTGCGTTTGGAATATTCCTGTGATTATATTAACAACTAAGGTAACTGCACGGTCTTCTTTTCTTTTCCAATCTTCGGAGACATAGTCATTCAAAAAGCAGCGGATATCGTGGATTTCTTTCGTTTGAAGATTACCAACAAATTTCGTACGAGTTGTGTCCAAAAGAATAGTGCCCATGGATATCAGCTCAGGTTAAAGGCAAACATACTGGAACTATGTATCCCATGTAGACCTAAAGTGTCCGCTGAATTCAGAGTCACTCATAGATAATGTTGTGCGCTACAAATTCTTTACTACATGAACGCCCTTACAAAAGTAAGTGAACAGGTACTTGTATATATAACTGTATTCTTTCTTCGCTGCTTATTCGATGGGTAGGTAGTCTCAGTATTCAGCTCTTGGTATGGACTAGGATGACTACCTCCTTAAAAAAATTACGAACAAATTCGCTCTTTTAAATGCGCTTAGTGGGCGTCTCTGCCCACTATGAGGTTAAAGAAAATAAAACTTACGATTGTAATGAACTTTCGTCCAAAAAGACGCCGTAAAAGAGGCATTCAGTTGGTCTGCACACTCGTCAGGGAAAGCAGTACTAATTATGCAGACCAAAATTTACTAAAATTATCGTTAACAATTTGCTGCGTCTTGCCGTGGGGCATATATCAGTACATACTTTTAATGGTGGCACTGCAACGAAACCTATGGTGAGACGCAATATCACAGAACCATAAAACAGAAATTTACATCAGCATACATTGTTTTATCAAGTGCTTGTTTCTTATTGGTAGGGTACTTATCATATGCACGGTCATTACAGGTTTCCTTGCTATGTATGACTAGCCGACGCTGTAAGAAAAAGGAAGAAATTTCATAATCCATGACATATCTCGATTACAAGCAGCAGCCAAACTGCTGGCTTGCAGCAGCTTGGCAAAAGCCCTTTGCCTCTGTAGGGCAGCTATGCCCCACCCTTCTTATTTGTTCTCATTACCATACTGGAGTGTATTCGTGTTTACCATTGTAATACTCGTCACTCTAATCTCCCGTTCCAAATGTAGTCTCGAAATGGAAACCAAATACAGTAAAACCATTGAACCTAAGCAGATCGATACCCAAGGCTCAGTGAGTCAGACAAATACATTCTTTACTTCTCAAGGAACTTTAATTTCCCAAGTGGCTCTACAATCATTTTATTTTTCGAGTAAGGAATCGAAATGCATCGTATTACACGAAACACGATGAATATAAGTTTTAGTGAAGTTTGTAACATTTCCAAATTTCGGCCCCACTTTACAGCCACGTTCGAGCCTTTTAAAATCAATCTCACGATTTTTGTTGTTTGACTGAAATGATATTGATAGCTACTATTATTTGACGCTTTAATGTAGCATTTCTTACGTAGAATTGTGTATTCACAAACCTAGAGAACAATACGTAAGTTGCAGTTACTACTCAGCGGGTACGGATCCAGGATTTGGTTCCGGAGGATGGTAAAGTCTGTTACACTCTCTTCTTCGCCTCCCCCCCCCTCTCTCTCTCTCTCCCTCCCCCTCTCTCTCTCTCTCTCTCTCTCTCTCTTTCTCTCTCTCTCTCACTTACTCACTCTCTCTTTCTTCCTCTTTTCCCCCATCCCTCCAAAATATAGCTTCAGTTAATATTCACTATTAAAGCGCTAGAAAAGACTGCAACTATATAAAATGTTTAATAAATAAATGTGTGAATTAGAGTTTAACTTCAAGAAAAATAAGAAAGGGGTTAGTTTAAACATAGAACCAAATTAGCAACATCAGCACTCGCTTCATAGTTTCAACGTAACTTCCAAGAAATTGTGTTTTGCAGAAATAGAGCATTTGAAACTAGCTATGGAGAGTAATTTATTTGAGAACTATTGTGCCAACAAACCAAAACAACGGTAAAAGGTCTTCTTATTAACTAATTGTTCAACAAAAGACATTTTGTGGTAGCATTTTAATTCTCCAGACTAATTTTGGACATTTCCCACCATGAGTGGTATCTCTATTACACAAAAGACTTGTATTTATTATAATAAGTTACTTATAGCGTGTATTGTTTAATTTTACGTATCACTGATTTTCAGGAATGTGTAATTTGACTTAGCTCATGTGTGATGTTCTCTAGCATATGTCACTGCCACTTTTTCTTTATGTTTATGTAGTAATACGATTATATTATAAATACTAACATATATATCTAATCAGCAGATGGAAATATTTTCTAAAATGTATGCGATTCCCATTATCAATTACTGTACACGCAAATAAACTTCTGGTATACATCATATATACATTTAATGTGATTGTCTCTATTAGCAGAACAAAAAATGTGTCTAATTAAAGTACACTAGTGACATTTTCGATGATTTTTGTTTTTTTGTTTTTTAGATCAGCCTGTTCATTTAAAAAATGTCAGCGTGAGTCATTATATATGTGAATATTTCTATTTCCACCAAAATATTTAGTAAACTATCTTTTTCAGCAATATGTATGTCATCTTTGTCACATTACTGAGTATGTAGTCTTTTTTTTTAACTTTGTATAATTGAAGATAGGTTTGCGCCAGTTAGGTTCAGATGTTCTCTAAAACCTGTTTCGAGATTTCACCAATTTTTTTCTTTCTAAAGTTTCTCACAGTTACCACATCTTAACTTAAAAGCACCTGAATGTGCTAGTTTACAGGATTGGTCTATGTTGTGAGAAATTTGAGACTGTAATGTTTTCTGTGTTCTGAAGCTTATTTTTAGGTTGTTTCCTTGGAGTGCTAGTCTGATTTTATCTGAAATTTTTGTCCAGTGTGGTATGACAGTGAACTGTTTATTTTTGCTATAATTTGTCTTTGTTAAGGTAATGCTGTAGTTGAAACATCCTGGCAGATTAAAACTGTGTGCCGGACCGAGACTCTAACTCGTGATCTTTTCCTTTCGCGGGCAAGTGCTCTACCGACCGAGCTACCCAAGCACGACACACGCCCCGTCCTCACAGCTTCACTTCTGCCAGTACCTCGTCTCCTACCTTCCAAACTTCACTGAAGCTCTCCTGCGAACCTTGAAGAACTAGCACTTCTGGGAGAAAGGATATTGCGGAGACATGGCTTAGTCACAGTCTTGGGGTTGTTTCTAGAATGAAATTTTCAATGGAGTGTGGGCTGATCTGAAATTTCCTGGCAGATTAAAACTTCTATAAATGTCTGCCAGCCTCCTTCGTTTACTCTTATAATCTTGGCTTCTATTTTTCAGGATCTACTGACACAACAGCTATCACTCAACTTCTGCTGGAATCCAGAAAGGTAGGGAGCGTCGACACTATATAATGTAAGACGTTACGGAACCTGTGCCTTCGTAAGACTTATTCCTTTCCTTAACTAAAAATAATATCACGTATTACAAACTCATATAAGTCATTGGGTACAGCTGCCTTTGTACAATACTAATTTCTGCGTGAAAAAATACTCATTTTAACGATTGTTATGAGTATACTTAAAATTTACTAACCTTTGAATCATTTTATCACTTTTATTATGTTGTCTCATACTTACAGACAAAATTCCGCTAGAAATTTACTAATAACGTTAAGTATCTGCCTCAAATAATTCTCAAAATGGATAATATTCTAAGAGTTTCAGTTACAAATACAAGAAGAGAAAAAGAAAAATCTAATCCCATTTCATACTACCTTCAGCGAACCTAATGACGATGGAATCCGTCAATAGTCATGGAGAATGGTGACTCAGTTGTGTTCTATCATGTATGAAAAATATTGCCTTGCTGATTTTGCGTAGTTTTCTTAGAAGCGAACGTTACACGTAAATATCGAACTCCCTTCAACGATTTGTAGATGAAAATCTTCTGTTAATACAACTCAACCTCTGCAGGAACAACTGGTTTAGGATTTTGGAAGATATACTGTGCTTCAACGTTATGAAAGATGTAGAAGGAAACGACGTTTGACAAACAGCCAGCATGGATTCAGAAAAATCGATTCTGTGAAACACAAATGGCTCATTAATCATGCGAAGTAATGATTGCGATCGACAGGGGATCTAGATTTACGAAAGGCTTTTCACATCGTTCCGCACAAGCGGCTTCTAATCTAATGGAGTACCGTCTCAGTTGTACGACTGAAATCGTGATTTCCTGTCAGAAACGTCACTGACTGGGAGTCATCGAATGAAACAGAAATAGTACCTGTGGCTTTCAAAGATTGATATTGGCACTCTACAGCTCGTAATTTATGTAACCGAATTAGGAGACGATCTGAGGTGACAACTTAGATTGTTTTCAGGTGATGGTGTCGTTTACTGTCTAGTACACTCGTCAAAACGTCAATAATAATTAAGATATCTGCAGAGTGCGAAAAGTGGCAAGAGTGAAAAACAGTAGAAAGTGTGAGATCCTCCACATCAATACTAAGAAACTCCTTTAATTTTCGGATATACTATAAATCATATAAAGTTAAAGGTTGTCATACAACTAAATACCTAAAGATGACATTTACGAATTACTTAAATTTGAACCATCACACAAGAGTTTTTGAAGGGAAGGCGAACCAAAAACTGCTTTTTATTGGCAGGAAATAGAAGATGTACCAGATCTGCTAAATTAACTCTCTACACTACTTATTTCCGTCATCCTTTTGAGTATTTATCAGTGTTGTAGGATCCTTACGACATACGATTAGAGGAGGCCACACAAAAAGTTCAAAGAAGAGCAGCCTTTTTGTATTATCGTGAAACAGGTGAGAGAGTGTTATGGATATGATAAACTAGTTGAGGTAGAAATAATTAAGGCTTTATCACTGTGGTGAGATCTCTTCACGAAATATAACTTTCTCCTCCGAATGTGAAAATATTTTGTCGACCCCACCTGCATAAGGAGAAATGACCATCGTGAAAAAAGTGATGGAAACCAGATTTATTAATTTGAAAACGGTTCCATGAAATCTCCGCCAAACACTAAAGTGTTAAGTACAGAATTGTCATGCAGATGTAGATTTATTTTGTCTATAATGTATTTGCCATCGACATTACATTAAAAAGAAAAGATGATCCATTCTAGACTGGTACCTTCTTAATAAATACAATACAGAAAATTTTCACGTAGCTTTAGTATCTCTTTTGTATTTACCGTCATAAAGGAGAATAATAGTTCACTTTATTTCATTCAGTTATGCAGTAACACAAGGGATAAAACCGATGTAATTGGAACAAGTGTTCAATGGAAGATTGCATCTGATATAGCTATGAAGGACATCAACAGCATTAAGAGAAAGAGGAACGGGTTACAGTTGGTCATGTATTATTTAACCAATCGGTTTTTTCCTAAAATTATAGTACAACAGGAAAACGGGAGTGTGTTATGAAGAAATCAAGACAGCAAAACGAGAAAGTAATGCAGTCAGTAGGACTGCGTAGTCTTGCTGCTCATGTATGAGTAATGTGTCTCTTTAATTTATTATTTATTGGTGAGAATATTGTAACTTACCTACTGACAGACATAACATAGTAACTAAATAATCGATTTTTTTCCCACGAACAATGTATTATTGCTCTCAAATCGTTATGACTCTTGGTGAAAAAAGGATTTGACTGTAGGAATACATCAGCATTCTCGAACACGATTTGCAAACATAAGAAAAGTTAAGCCTCCAGACGCAAATCAACTCTGACCAGAACAATGAGCTGAGGTTTCGGTCGTATGTCTGCGGACAACGCTGTGCCGAGAACGGATTGCCATCCGCCTAGCTCCACAGAGAAATTGTTTAGCATTGCAAACTGACGTCGAGACTCCATCTCGCTCGCCGCAGTTGAATAACAACCCCACTGAGAGCAGTACGTTAGATGTGTCACAGAGACCGGCTCCATCTTGTTAACTAAACTTGTGTCCCTCCCTGAGTTTGCAGTCCGTGCCCAGAGATATTAACTGAGTTCGCTGGAGATAAGAGAAACATCTCGAAGTATTCATTTACTTTCCCAACGCATAAAGTTTCAGACACATGTTTCCACTGCTGCAAACCATTTCTGAGCCTTCGTATTGTTTATTTTTACGAACAAATGAATAGCTCAGTGTTTAAGAGTGCTGAATAGAAAATAAAATGCTGTTATAAGCATCACTGAAGTCAAGCTACATTACTCAGCAACTTACTGATTATTTTCGAGTGCTCTCTGTTACCAGAATGTTTGTAGTGACGTTTATTTCCGCTGCGAGCGCTTTCGATCACACATTGACTGCATTTCGTTCCCTCTTCTAATGCACGGGTGTCCAGCATGTGTAGCTTCAAGTATGGAAAGCAATACGTTACACTGTTTGGTTTAAGCGGTTTATTACACGCGTATCAAACAATTCTGTATGAACAAACATTTTAAGCTAAATGAAACACACACCCACAGTCTATCAATAATGAAATATGAGTACAGGCTGACATTGTGGAACGTCCGTTCACTGGGGACACGAATAATTCATTTAGTTGCGCGGTACAGAGATTTTATATTTAAGCTATGCTATTAAATCCAGATTTACCCATACAAAAACGTACTTATAGTGAAATTATTCTCAAGAATTACATTTCCCTTAAAATTAGAGTTGAACACTCATTCAGTTACTTCTACAGTTCATATTTGTCTGCAGTTGTGTACATCTCTCAAAACGCACTATTAACGTTAAAACGCAACTATAGAAGTATCACAGCAGAGCAATCGTAACTACGCCCTGGTCGTACACATCTGCATAAATCCTCCTCCCGTGCCATGTCGAAGAGTGCCCAACGACACTGACGTGGACCTGTGATTATTCCAGGACTGTTGTAACCCATAAACTACATCGGCATTACTGGAGACCACCTTCTTTTCTCGATTAATTTACAGTACAAGAATTGTCACCGTCAGAGAATCAGAATCATATTAAAGACATTCACGTGTTAGCGTGGTGCTGTTACTAGTGTTGGTGGTGGTCCCTAATTTAGCGAATGATAGCTCTTTCAGGTACGTCCTGGATGTAACTGGAAGGTAGTTCATTATTCACAAAATACGCATTGACTGCGTTGCTTGTGCACTGAAAACTGGCACAATTAAAGCGTTGGTCATTTAATGGTGACTTGTAAGTAATTAGTTCCATAATCAGGTACACAAAAAGACATTAAAAGAAAGAAATAAGAACTACATTCAAATTAGAAAGTGTAAGAGCATAGATGGTATAAGAGCATAGATGGTATAAGATGTATTCTTTACGTACCCGCCCTTTACACATAGGTCGCGCAATTTCGTATTCACTGAACAAAGTATAGCACGTTACATACCACTCCCTTGATTCACCGGTAACAAGAGAAGCACCCAATCTCTGACAGTTTAAACCAAATAAAAAAAAATAAAAAAAAACTAAATATATGGAGATGTGCCTGTTCTGTGGCCCCTCAAGGTCATTTATTATACAACTCTGCACAACAGATGACTGAAAGTTAACCAATCCAAACGACTAAAGATGCTCAATTCGCAGAAGAAATAACAGCTTGTAAAAGCTAATTATGATTTGTGGATTAACAGCAGTCGAAAATATATTTGGCAAAAAGCTAAGGATTTGCTAGAAACGAGATATTTTATGACTTACAGAGCCCACGTCGTCTTTACGAAAGTCGTCACCGTTGTCTCTAGGTCTGTTCCAGACATTTTCATCACTTATAAACGAAGTATTAATAATAATTCAGTTGTGGTCGGTTTGAAGTTCTATCCGATGGCTTCCCGTTTCATTCCTCTTTCCTAGTCGACAGGTTTCAAATCGATAGAGATTTTTAAATCAACCCACCAGTTGCAAACCAAAGGTTTATTTAGCTCTTGACATGTTCCGATACTTATAAAAAACATATTCTTCAGAAGGCATGGGCCCTAAAATGTGTATAAACATTTACAAACTATTTTTTCATACACAACGAAATATTAACAGCACAAAAATATTTCTGTGGTAAGCATACTAAATTGTTACATCACATGGTGTAAATTACATTAGCTGAAGCCGAGCGGCTTTCGTCATTCAAAAAATTGATATGGAAACTAGAAACATCACATGCCATGGCTTGAGACAGCAGCCAGTTGACACTCACCGTACGTCAGAATAAATGCACAAATGTGTTCGCCCACTGGTAAAGGGTCTTCTCTACGTAAAATTATGTCAGGAGTCCAAAGACTAAAATATTTGAGTCACATAAATATTCAACATGGCAGAGATAAAGGCGAACTGTTCAAAGGCGTAAGGAAAACTTGGAATGAAGAGGGCGCTAAATCCATGAGCTTAAGAACTACGTGTTGATTGCGTTTAGTAACAGCATTTCACATTAAAGCAAGAATAAAAAGTCTTCTACAAAACTACTAATAATGAAGTAACCTTACAGCTATACATTATGTATAAAATTTCTAATACATTTGCTGACGGATTAATACTGTACGAAAATTCAGCGTGCACGTTCTACAATTCTATTTACAAAGCACCACTGTTACAAATTCGTGGGGAAAGAAGAGCAAGTATGATATAAAACAACGTCACTAAAAAAAGACACTTCCGCTTAACGCAACTGAAACTTGAACACTGAGGAAAAATTGGAATGCAGTGGACGCTATATAGATGCTACGTCTTGCCGGTGTTAAGTAACGTAATTTTACATTAAAGCAAAATGATAATCTCTTATGGTAGGTCAGTAATAAATTCAATAATTTTAGAGGTACCATTATATAAACAAACTGCTTGTAAAACATTTTTGTAACAGACTGATACTGCACGTAAATTTAGCATGCAGAAGATACCAATTCTATTAAAAAATTACTTCTGTTACAACAATGTGGAGGAAAGAGTAAAATGGATAAAGTTACATCACAACATAAAAAAATGAGAACCCTGTGCTTAACTGCACGGAGGCTTACGTGGAAAAATTACCAAATACAATTCTTTGGAATAAAAACTGTAGGAACGTGTGCTGAAAACTCCACGTAAAATGAAACCGAGTTATATGAAATGTAGGTAGCTCAACATTAGAGAGGAATATTATGAGGAAAACGGAACATTCGCCGATGTTAGCGGAGGTCGGTATACCTGTATTAGTGACCGTGAGCAGCGTTTCAAAGCCATCAGAGAAGTGATTACTCGCGAGTTGCAACTGATCGTTCAAAATGTTACCGTCTCTCTTAGCAAGATGTTTATAAATTTTAAATTCTACCAATAAATATACACTACTGGCCGTTGAAATTGTTACACCAGAAGTTAACGGGCTACAGACGCGAAAGTTAACCGACAGGAAGAAGATGCTCTGATATGAAAATGATTAGCTTTTCAGAGCATCACACAAGGTTGGCGCCGGTAGCGACATCTTCAACGTGCTGACATTAGGAAAGTTTCCAACCGATTTCTCATACACACACAGCAGTTGACCGGCGTTTCCTGGTGAAACGTTGTTGTGATGCCTCGTGTAAGGAGCAGAAATGCGTACTACCATCATGTTTCCGACTTTCATAAAGGTCGGATTGTAGCTTATCGCGATTCCGGTTTATCGTATCGCCACATTGCTGCTCGCGTTGGTCGAGATCCAATGACTGGCTCTGAGCACTATGCGACTTCTGAGGTCATCAGTCGCCTAGAACTTAGAACTAACTAAACCTAACTAACCTAAGGACATCACACACATCCATGCCCGAGGCAGGATTCGAACCTGCGACCGTAGCGGTCACGCGGTTCCAGACTGAAGCGCCTAGAACTGCACGGCCACACAGGCCGGCTAGATGACTGTTAGCAGAATATGGAATCGGTGGGTTCAGGAGGGTAATACGGAACGCCGTGCTGGATCCCAGCGGCCTCGAATCACTAGCAGTCGAGATGACAGGCATCTTATCCGAATAGCTGTAACGGATTGTGCATCCACGTCTCGATCCCTGAGTCAACAGATGGGGACGTTTGTAAAACAACAACCATCGGCACGAACAGTTCGACGACGATTGCAGCAGCATGGACTATCAGCTCGGAGACCATGGCTGCGTTTCATAGTGCTCAGAGCCATTTGAACCATGGCTGCGGTTACCCTTGACGCTGCATCACAGACAGGAGCGCCTGCGATGTTGTACTCAAAGACGAACCTGGGTGCACGAATGGCAAAACGTCATTTTTTCGGATGAATCCAGGTTCTGTTTACAGCATCATGATGGTCGCATCCCTGTTTGGCGACATCGTGGTGAACGCACATTGGAAGCGTGTATTCGTCATTCCCATACTGGCGTATCACCCGGCGTGATGATATGGGGTGCCACTGGTTACACGTTGTTCGCATTGACGGCACTTTGAACAGTGGACGTTAAATTTCAGGTGTGTTACGACCCGTGGCTCTACCTTTCATTCGATCCCTGCGAAACCCTACATTCCCACAGGATAATACACGACGGCATGTTGCAGGTCCTGTACGGGCCTTTCTGGATACAGAAAATGCTCAACTGCTGCCCTGGCCAGCACATTCTCCAGATCTCTCACCAATTGAGAACGTCTGGTCAATGGTGGCTGAGCAACTGGCACGTCGCAATATGCCAGTCACTACTCTTGATGAACTGAGGTATCGTGTTGAAGCTGCATGGTATAGTATAATATAATAATGGAATAGATGATAATAAAATGCGTGGCTTTTTAAAATGTATTGAATTAATGAGATTAATTTTTCGGCGTGAATGACAAGCACAATAAGTTGAGCTATGCCTGGAAATAAGTCCGTATTACTTCATATTATTTTGCAGGGCGGAGTAGTTTCTTTCTCCGCTGTAGATTTGTGCTTACCATTCTTTATAATACTACGTTTGGTCGCCGCGTTCACCTTTTGAAGTCTTGACCGTGTTCCTATTAAGCTTATCGAACCTTCGTAATTTTCCAAAGTACACAGGTGGGCTTCAGTTATTGTAATTATTGTACTATTTGAAATAACAACTCACACGACCTTTCTGTTAATAAAAGAATACTGTATTTTTCTAAACGGTGCACATATGAAATCCACACTCCTCACTTATTCATAGCGACCCAAAAATGGCGGTCTACAATTACTCGCTAAAAAATTGACGTGCTTCTCACTCTCACTAGCTGAGCGCGAATCCCTCCTTCCTCCTACCGGTACCAGAAAAAATCCTCTGTTTATTAACAACTGAAAGTCAAAAAATACATGACGGTAGGCATAGGCTCTATGATGGGCTACCGCTTCATCTTGTCTCTTTGCCTTTAAGGAAGACAAAAACATAAAGGAAATGCAAAAGGTTTATCACAAATGCCCCCCTACTGTATACTGTCGGAAATAAGTCTCTTTATTTAGGGAGACAGTATACAGTAGTCTTATTAACCTTGGGGCTCATAGTTCAGTCACTTGGTGCACGTCAATGGAGTTTTAATACCCTTATGTTACTACAAATATATCTAAAAAGCTCATTTTCTTGGCCATCCCAAATTCATACATATAAATACATTCACATATACTTATATCACGTAATTACATTCACATATATTCATATTACATATCGCACGTCCATCGCGTGCTAACGTCGTAGTCTCTTATTTCTCCTTACATTTATTAAGCAGTATTATCAGGAGGAAAATGTTACATTTCTTACATTGTCCTTTCACCATATTTTAATAATTGTTTTTCTCCTTGGTGTTTGGTTCATTAGCCATTCTGATAAGCTGCCCTTTCGACACACGTTATCTCATTGTTCGCTGCACTTACGGCCAGCAGCAGCTTATTGTTTAACGCGCCCTACTCAGTGACGCAAACGCCACGTGAGCGCAGCACTGCCCGCGCCCACACTGTAATGCCGCTCCAGGCTCGTGAAGTCGGTGTTGTATTTGCCCTCCAGTCCGGAGACTGGATACGACGGATTCAGCTCCAACGCTCAACCGAAGAACACCAATACCTCATCTCGCGCCTGGGCGAGGATTTCGGCCAGTGACATTGAAGGTAAGAGCCGCACTGCAGGATATGGCATTATCTTCCGTCGTGCATTATAGTTAGCGGTTCTCACACCTCAACTCGTGGTCATACTGATTTCCTCTGATATCTCCGTCGCACACGCATCACACTCTCTGTATTCACTTTGCTAGACTGCAGCGTTTACTCATATTACGGCTGAGCCGTTATTTTCAATATTATTACGCCTTAATATTTTTGTATCACTTCACACGTCCGTCGCGTTGCACTTCACATACATACATAAGTTGTTCTTCTTCAAGTATAAAATCTCACATAAAATTGATAATAGTACATACATAGACATAAACATTGACAATAATAGAGTTGACATATAAATTTACAATTCACATCCACATTTCATATACGGACTCCATGACATGCACCCTCTTACACACTAATACGTAAATCAGGAAGTATCTTTCATTTATTCTGAACATTCGCATTTTCTATTCTTGTCTTGCAGGACCGACCTCCCGCGCGTTTTTAGTCCACAAATACACATAGAAAAGAAGAAAAGAGTACATACATACATTTTATATGGACATCGACATTAACAATTATATAGTTGGCAAATAAATGTCCAATTCACATTCACATTTCGTATATGGACTCCATGTTAAGCAGCATCTGACACAGCAATAAGTATATTAGAAGGAATCTTGCATTTGTTCTGAATGTTTGCTGTTTCTTGTTATTGTCTTGCAGGACCGACCTCCTGCGCGTTTTTACATCCACAACTACAATAGAAAATACTACATACATATTTTCATAGACATCGACATTGGCAATAGTAAAGTTGACATATAAATGTACAAGTCACATTCATATTTCCTATATGGGTTCCATGTTAGGCATCATCCATCTTACACACTAATAAGTAAATTAGAAGGAATCTCTCATTTGTTCTGAATTTTTGTTTTTCTCTTGACTTGCAGGTCCAACCTCCTGCGTCTTTTTAGCATCAAAAATACACATAGAAAATACGTTCCAGCACTACTCACTACATGGAAAACAGGATTTGCTAAGGTCTGCTTCAGAGATCAAGCTGCTTCTAAGATTGCTATTTGTAGTGCGTCGTTAGTGTACTTATTCTATCCTTGGCATTTGATAAATCTTCATACTATGTATAATATTTACAAATGCTCGTTTGTGAGCGAGTGTGGGGAATGTTTTATCCCTTGACAAACCTGACTTCGTCACTGCTTGTTAATCGTCGTAATATTCCACATTCGTGAATATATATTTCAAGCCATATTTCTGCCTTATTGATTCGACGACATGTACATGTTTACCTTTGTGACGTGTGACCGATAATTTTACCGTATTTTTGTCATGTGTTGCTCCACTCATAATTCATTACCGATAGATAAGAACGCGCAAGTGCTAAAATGATGCTTTCGCTTCTGCGTGCAAGAACTCAGTGTAGAAAATATTGTTTCACTGCATTTTGTGTTCATTCCTCATACGAATCGTGTATCATATTTTCATTTATATGAACCTTATAGTTTCTCGAGCTGTAACAGTTAGTCGCTAAGGAAATATTTTTCATACTAGGTTGTTTTACATTCTGATGTCTGTGTAGCAAATCACTGTGCTGTGGTGTGTTTTAAATGTTTATCATGTACCATTGTTACTATCGACTTCACTGTTTCTCCTATACTACTCACTGCTTCTTCGTGATGTTCGTTTTCATAATTACTTACCGTACATGCATCATCATACTTTGCTTTCCCCACTCATACAACCATTCATTCTAAGACTTAAAACTATACAGTGTATTCTTTCTTACGTCAGCTTCGTGGCCCTTTCCTAGGTACCCTTGTAACATTAATCTTTATATTCATCGCCGTATACCCATATAATTATTCATTAAAAATATTCCACATAAATCGCCATTTATACTCATGTACTACCTACCGGGTTCTCACACTAGAACCACCGCACTATTTATTTCTTCCCACAAATATAAGTAAACTCGTATTACTCTAATACACTTTCATTCTCTTCCTAGATTCACTCCATGCACGGTAAGTCACCACAAATGTAGATTAACTAATTAATACCTTCAATCGAATCTAATAAAACCTTTCACTCTCTCTACTTCAAAATATTATCCAGCAGTGAAATTTCATTTATTTCTCCATATCGCTTTTGTAAACATACAGTACTTACCTCAGTTCTTTTGTTTTAAGTTCATGCAATTACGTTGTGTGCGTATTGGTTGGTGTTTGTATTTACTTAGCTTATCTCCCGCGTGTTGTTCAATTCATGTTTACAGCTTTATTTTGCTGCTTATACTATAAGGTATCGTGTAATTAATAGCAACTAACATAGGTGAGCTCTGTAATAACAAATTTGTGGATATGTATTCTCCCTGTACATTAAGCTCACTACTTCTAATGTTGTCTGTAAAGAAGTGTAGTTCTACGATATGTTATTTTATAGTTTATGTCTCAGTCACACGCACGTCTCAGTCACACGCATTTTTCTATGCTTATGTCTCATTCTACCTTTCACATCGTCGCTCGCGTATGTGTTGTATGTAAGTCGCTTAGTTCTTAAGTTATGTGCTAATCGCGTTCTTTCAAGTGTACATGTTGTTACTTCCTTTTTCAACTTGTCTTAGTCCTGTTGTATATAGTCGGATAGGTCATTTCCTGTATATATTCTCTTCTACTTCGAATACTTATACTTATTCCTAGCTATGTACATTCAATAGAATATGTTGCGTTCACAAATTTAGCGTATTCTACTCTCCTTATAGCTTACTTGCGTCCATGTGCTCATTTTCTTAAAGCTGCATATGCTTAAACTAATGATTTACTCTTATCATTAATGCTCTTTACAGTATAGTCACCGACTTAGGAATAAATGTCTCTGTTCGTTTAGTTTGTGTTGCTCATCTACGTCAGAGTAAGTAGCTGATAGGTACTCTATTTCCTATTGCTCCTATTTTGTCCAGCTGGTTAGGCGGTGTGGATGCCGATTCGCTTAAATTCTAGAATGGTTTCCGTCGCGGTGCGCAGTGTGTCTTTGCGCATCGTACAGGGGACACTGAACTCAACCTTGCTTTTTGCCTACTTGGCCCCTACGATCAGCTGTTAAGCCGCTCCGTATATAATTGTTGAAGTACGCTCTGCTTTAAGCGCGGCAGCACGGCTCAGTATACCCCATCGCTCTTGCCTCTCGCTTAAAGCTCGCGCGCTGTGAATTAAGTCTTAAGAAAGTACAATATCAAAATACAAGAAAAGTTTATTTTCACTAGGCTGAATCTCACTCTCTGCATGTTAGATAGTAAAAGAAGATTGAGCATTCCTTATTGATTAAGCAGGATAGTAGAAGAGGGAGAGGGCACCGGAAATATAAATATTGTACCCCCTAGCTGGAGAGGAACCGAGCGCCAGTCGGTTTATTCGTCAAAGAGCGACAAACCTCCTACCTTCTTGCGTTTTACTGATGCAACAGATAAGGACAGAATGAGATTTGAATTTTCATTTAATAAATTTCCGCAAATCTTTATGTGGATACATGCCTTTTATTTTACCATTTTTTATATTTCCTATCAAGTAGCACCCCGGATGTGGCTTGTCAACAATGATAAATAATTTCACTTACCTTGCGTGTTGTTTCTTTCTCTTCGATAAACAAGTCTTCTTTCATTTCCGCGCCCTTATCATACTTTAAAAATAGATTCCGGATATGCTGTATGTGTAGGTTTGTTTCAGTGTCTGCTTCCTCCTTTCCGTTCCTGTTCGCTTTAGTGTTTAAGTCGCTCATATTAGTACTGTGGCACACTGACAGTTCATTACCTTCTTCCTCTAGTCACGCTCGATTATTATTTCCTGGGGCCGGTAAAGGTATTGTTTCATTTTCTGCCGTCTTTTCTACTATGTTTACTGTATGTTCGCGTGCTCGCCAGTTCGTGTCCCGGTTGTTTCGATTTGACTGTACGGGCTGCCTGTTATCTCTCGGTTCGCTGTGTTGCATATTCCGTTCCTGGTAATTTGCATTTCCTTGTCGCCCATTGTCGAAGTTTTCCCTCGAGTTTCTACTGTCTCTGCCATTACCGTACCTATAGGGCTGATATCTAGTTTCGTACGACCCTCGGCCACTCTGTGGCTGGTAGGTAGACCGATTGTACGGATTTCCGTTGTGGCGCGGCGGTACATACGGATGCCATTCATTCATACGCACACGACCGTTATAATTTCCAAAGCCGTTGCCGTTACCGTAGTTCTTCCCGTTTGGGTTGTGCCCATTACCGTTACGATAACTAGGTGTGGCTTGCCCATCCTCATGAATCAGATCTATTGAGTCGAGCACTGAAAGAAAATACTCGAGATCATATTCGGGAAAAGTTATTAATTTTTCCCTAACATTTGCAGGTAACTTGTTCTTTAAGATTTTCAGTACATCGACATGAGATATCGGATTATTCCAGTAACGGGTCTTGTTTAGGTATTTTTCAAAATGGTTCAAATGGCTCTGAGCGCTATGGGACTCAACATCTTAGGTCATAAGTCCCCTAGAACTTAGAACTACTTAAACCTAACTAACCTAAGGACATCACACACACCCATGCCCGAGGCAGGATTCGAACCTGCGACCGTAGCAGTCCCGCGGTTCCGGACTGCAGTGCCAGAACCGCTAGACCACCGCGGCCGGCGGTATTTTTCAAAATAGCTTCTTAGCCCCCCGAATTTTGAATGATATGGTACTGGGTTAAATACCTCTCGTCTTAACCTCTCCTGGATAGCTGTTGACCAGTATTTATCTAAAAATGCATTCTCAAACTGCTCATATGTCTCGCAAAGTTCTGACATCTCCGTAGCCCACAAAAGGGCATCACCCTCGGTGTGTCCTACTACATATTTAATTTTTTGAG
This sequence comes from Schistocerca piceifrons, assembly GCF_021461385.2. NCBI lineage: Eukaryota > Metazoa > Arthropoda > Insecta > Orthoptera > Acrididae > Schistocerca > Schistocerca piceifrons. The sequence goes on from NC_060141.1 coordinate 298,988,246, forward strand.
CTTCTGTCCAAGTCCTGGGCAGTACGTTTCTAAAGGCTCGGACAAACACTACTGGGTGCGTTCGCTTTTTCTCATTTGAGAATACGGGAAACTGTCGATGTTTTATTAAGCTCTCATCCATTAACAACGCTGTCCAGCACGCCGGAACAGCATTTCCCTGCGGTGATGGTATATTTGTTTCAGCAAAGTTTTGCCCGCTGCTCGCGTCGCGCGTCGACATGCGGTCGCGCGGCGTGGGTTGGGCATTGTTGTCCGCGCCACTGATTCCTCCCACTGGCGGATGGCTGTTTATCGCTCCGCTTACCGCCCCAGGCGATGATATTACCGTACTTTGTTTGTTAACTATTTCGTCTCTTAACCGTTGTTCTAACTGCCTGATATCATGTTCTACGCGTTTTAAGATTTCTTCTTCCTTGTCCCCCATTACTTCCTTTACCGATTCCACATAGGTACGCTGTTCACGCACGCATTTTTCTGCGAACGTTGTGTTGTCGTCCTTTGCATTGCTCTTTACCGATTCATAAAGGTGCACAATGTCTGAGTTGATCCTCTTGTGTTCTAACTTGAGTAATCCTACCTCCAATGTGATTTTTTCTACATTTTCTGGCAAGTCGTTACAGAAAGAATGTAGTTTCGCTACATCTGATTGTACATTGTCTAAGTTGACCTGCGTATTCTTTTGCATTGCCTGTAAATTCTCTTGGGTTTCTCTAATTCCGGATAGCTCCTGTCGATACGTGTGTGTTAGTGTTTCAAATTTTTCGCCCACTATGCCTTTTAATTTCTCACCCATATCGTGAACCGAAATTTGTACTTGTTCATTAATTTTACTATCCACCTCCGTGGAGATTTGTGAAATCTGCTGTGTGAACTTCGTGTCCAGACTATTGAGTTCTGTGCGCAAATTTTTTACGTCGTCTGAAATGTGTGTCATGTTTGTATTAACCTTCTCGATCTCGGACTTTACTGTGGCCATGTCTGCTTGTATCGTTTGTAAACTTGACATTTTAGTCTCTAAGCCCGACATTTTTGAACTTATGTCTGCTTTCATTGCATTCATGCTTGTTTGTATGGATTCTGTTAAGGCTCGAAATAAGGCTTGCATATCTTCCGTATTCACTTCCGGCCTACGCCTATCAGTCTCTGTGTCCGTACTACGCGTACTGCTCTCATTTAAAATATTCTCTGGCCTCGAGGTGCCATTAGTTACGTCTACTGTAATTAACGTATTGCTTGTAATTAAATGTTCTGTATTCACGGGCGTCGAATGCAACAATGGCATGTCGCGCCCAGCATCCAAATAATCACCGTTAAACAGTTCCAAACCACTCATTGTTGCATTTTGCAAATGAACATCCACTACATTCGCATTATGATTTTCGAATGACATTTCCTTATTGTTTTGACCCTCCATTATAGAAATCCTTATACCACTGCAGTTATCAAAATAAAAATTTTCTTTTTTAAGATTTTACTCCCGCGCTACTTCTCACGCGAAAAAAAATGCATATACAGTTGTATGTAATTATAGTCTCAGCTATTCTTTAGTCTATATACTTTCTATACTAATAAAGAAATGTCATTATCTCCACTTGACTACAATAGCGTTAATATCTGAAGCTTTAGGTTCTGGAATTTAGGAAATCGGTGGATGGATTTTCTAATAGGTCTACTGGGAACGCATTCTCTATATGCATTGCGCAGTCCTACCTGATTATGGTCTTGTAAATCGTACTTCCTCTATTGTGCTTTGTTGTGTGCTCTTGGTATTGTCGCCTTTTTTCCTTCTAATTTATTTATTATTTTCTTTTTATAGCATTTCTTCAGTACCACATCATCGTCTCCATCACATCACCAGCATACATGGAACATAAAGAAATCGTTAACATACATGCATATTCATTTTCCTAACAATACTAGTACTCACCGTTTTGCCCACTGCGTATCGTCCTGTCACGGTCGCCACTTTATAGTATAATATAATAATGGAATAGATGATAATAAAATGCGTGGCTTTTTAAAATGTATTGAATTGATGAGATTAATTTTTCGGCGTGAATGACAAGCACAATAAGTTGAGCTATGCCTGGAAATAAGTCCGTATTACTTCATATTATTTTGCAGGGTGGAGTAGTTTCTTTCTCCGCTGTAGATTTGTGCTTACCATTCTTTATAATACTACGTTTGGTCGCCGCGTTCACCTTTTGAAGTCTTGACCGTGTTCCTATTAAGCTTATCGAACCTTCGTAATTTTCCAAAGTACACAGGTGGGCTTCAGTTATTGTAATTATTGTACTATTTGAAATAACAACTCACACGACCTTACTGTTAATAAAAGAATACTGTATTTTTCTAAACGGTGCACATATGAAATCCACACTCCTCACTTATTCATAGCGACCCAAAAATGGCGGTCTACAATTACTCGCTAAAAAATTGACGTGCTTCTCACTCTCACTAGCTGAGCGCGAATCCCTCCTTCCTCCTACCGGTACCAGAAAAAATCCTCTGTTTATTAACAACTGAAAGTCAAAAAATACATGACGGTAGGCATAGGCTCTATGATGGGCTACCGCTTCATCTTGTCTCTTTGCCTTTAAGGAAGACAAAAACATAAAGGAAATGCAAAGGTTTATCACAATGGGCAGCTGTACTTGTACAAGCCACCCAAGCTCAATGCCCAGGAGCATCAAGGCCGTTATTACGGCCAGAGGTGGTTGTTCTGGGTACTGATTTCTCAGGATCTATGCATCCAAATTGCGTGAAAACGTTATTTCTTGTTGTTGCTGTTGTTTTTGTGGTCTTCAATCCTGAGACTGGTTTGATGCAGCTCTCCATGCTACTCTACCCTGTGCAAGCTTCTTCATCTCACAGTACTTACTGCAACCTACATCCTTATGAATCTGCTTAGTGTATTCATCTCTTGGTCTCCCTCTACGATTTTTACCCTCCACGCTCTTCTTCAGAAACGCTTTCCTTGCGATTGCCAGTCAACATTTTATATCCCCTCCACTTCGACCATCATCAGTTATTTTGCTCCCCAAATTGCAAAACTCCTTTACTACTTTAAGTGTCTCATTTCCTAATCTAATTCCCTCAGCATGACCCAACTTAATTCGACTACATTCCATTATCCTCGTTTTGCTTTTGTTGATGTTCATCTTATATCCTCCTTTCAAGACACGGTCCATTCCGTTCAGCAGCTCTTCCAAGTCCTTTGTAGTCTTTGACAGAATTACAATGTCATCGGCGAACCTCAAAGTTTTTATTTCTTCTCCATGGATTTTAATACCTACTCGGAATTTTTCTTTTGTTTTCTTTACTGCTTGCTCAATATACAGATTGAATAACATCGGGGAGAGGCTACAACCCTGTCTTACTCCCTTCCCAACCACTGCTTCCCTTTCATGTCCCTCGACTCTTATAACTGCCATCTGGTTTCTGTACAAATTGTAAATACTCTTTCGCTCCGTGTATGTTACCCTTCCACCTTTAGAATTTGAAAGAGGGTATTCCAGTCAACATTGTCAAATGCTTTCTCTAAGTCTACAAATGCTAGAAACATAGGTTTGCCTTCCCTTAATCTTTCTTCAGAGATGAGTCGTAAGGCCAGTATTGCCTCACGTGTTCCAATATTTCTACGGAACCCAAACTGATCTTCCCCAAGGTCAGCTTCTACTAGTTTTTCCATTCGTCTGTAAAGAATTCGTGTTAGTATTTTGCAGCTGTGACTTATTAAACTGATTGTTTGGTAATCTGTCAACACCTGCCTTCTTTGGGATTGGAATTATTACATTCCTCCTGAAGTCCGAGGGTACTTCGCCTGTCTCATACATCTTGCTCACCAGATGGCAGAGTTTTGTCAGGACTGGCTCTCCCAACGCCGTCAGTAGTTCTAATGGAGTGTTGTCTACTCCCGGGGCCTTGTTTCGACTCAGGTCTTTCAGTGCTCTGTCAAACTCTTCATGCAGTATTGTGTCTCCCATTTCGTCTTTATCTACATTCTCTTCCATTTCCAGAATATTGTCCTCAAGTACGTCGCCCTTGTATAGACCCTCTATATATTCCTTCCACCTTTCTGCTTTCCCTTCTTTGCTTAGAACTGGGTTTCCATCTGAGCTCTTGATATTCATACAAGTGGTTCTCCTTTCTCCAATGGTCTCTTTAATTTTCCTGTAGGCAGTATCTATCTTACCCCTAGTGAGATAGGCCTCTACATCCTTACATTTGTCCTCTAGCCATCCCTGCTTAGCCATTTTGCACTTCCTGTCGATCTAATTTTTGAGATGTTTGTATTCCCTTTTGCCTGCTGCATTTACTGCGTTTTTATATTTTCTCCTTTCATCAATTAAATTCAATATTTCTTCTGTTACCCAAGGATTTCTACTAGCCCTCGCCTTTTTACCTACTTGATCCTCTGCTGCCTTCACTACTTCATCCCTCAGAGCTACGCATTCTTCTTCTATCGTATTTCTTTCCCCCATTTGTGACAATTGTTCCCTTATGCTCTTCCTGAAACTCTGTACAACCTGTGGTTTAATCAGTTTGTCCAGGTCCCATCTCCTTAAATTCCCACCTTTCTGCAGTTTCTTCAGTTTTAATCTGCAGTTCATTACCAATAGATTGTGGTCAGAGTCCACATCTGCCCCTGGAAATGTCTTACAATTTAATACCTGGTTCCTAAATCTCTGTTTTACCATTATATAATCTATCTGATACCTTCTAGTATTTCCAGGATTATTCCATGTGTACAACCTTATTTATGATTCTTTCTTCTTTTTATGATATCTTCTTGGTGTAGCAATTTTAATGGCCAGTAGCGTAATTTCCAACCTTTTATTTCCTTATGCGAAATTACGGTTTCTTCTAGTTCCCTCAGAGAATGGCCTGCAATAAGTAAATGTCCAGCATAGGAAGAATTATGAACACTTCCCCCTTTCCTACCCAATGTTCCTGTACAGACATGTAATATCAAAGAACAACAACGTAGTGTGAGGAGCGCATTTGAGCGTTTTCATTTTACCTATCTCTCCTAACATCGGCGGATGTTCCGTTTTCCTCAAAATATAACCTCTCTGCTGTTAACCTACTTACATTTCAGATACCTGGGCTTCATTGTTTGTGGTTTATCCAGCACACGTTCCTACTGTTAGTGTTCCAAGACTTTTGAGCCTCTGTGCAGCTAAACAGAAGGTTCTCATTCTTTTATTGTGGTGTAACTTTATCCATTTTATTCTTTCTTCCACCTTTTTGTAACAGAAGTAATTTTTATAATAGAATTGTTATCTCCCGTGCGCTACATTTTCGTGCAGTATCACTCTGCTACATAAATGTTTTACAGATAATTTTATATATTATATTCATCTCTAATATTATTACATTTATCACTGGCCTTCTATAAGAGTTTGTCAATTTGTTTTAATGTAAGATTACTTTACTTAATACCGTCAAGACGTAGTGCTTACGCCTATGTATCTAGCGTTCATTACATTCCAATTTTTCCTTATCACTTAGGCTTCCTTAGTTTCTCCTTTTAGTGACACTGTTTTAGCTCATTCGATTAATCTCTAACAATGCTCCTTTGTAAATAGAATTCTAGCACCTGCGCGCTGAATTTACGTACAGTATTAGTCTGTCGCAAATGTATTTGGAATTTTGTAAATAACGTATACCTGTAAAGTTACTGCATTATTAGTAGCCTTTTCGAGGAAATTTTCATTCTTACTTTAATGTAAAATGCTGCTGCCTATCAAAAAGAAATCTTACTACAACACGACAATATATGCCCACACGTAAGAATCAGAACCTAGGAACACAACACCAGTTTGATCTGGATATTGTTATCTCATCCACCCTGTAGTACAGACTTGGTGCACTTGGAGTAAAATCTGTTTGGGTCAGGATTCTCTACGTGGAATACAAACTGAAGATGCTGAGGGGGTAATACATGCAGCTCAAACTTGACTTTGTGCACAGGACAGAAGCCTTTACAAACAGTGAATACATACCCTTGCACAATACTGGTGTAAAACCATAGAACTTCTTGAGGCTTACGTAGAATTTCCTACAAAAAAAAAAAACATGCAAGAGGAATGTTGGCTGATAATTTCGCCAAATTCTGTTAAGAATAAATATGCGATGACAAAAAACTGATAGAAGAATCCTCGTAAAATCTATTTACTGTCTTTTCGACAGTGTCTTTAATTTGTCAGCGTACGTTTCGAAGTCACTGCATCATCATCCGAAACTCATCTTTCGCTTGTTGACATCACAGGGAAGGTCTTTCGTAACAACTGAAGGCCTGATAAGGATGCTGTGGCTTCGAAATGCACATTAGCGAACGAATACACTATTGAAGAGGAAAGTGTGGATTTTGTTGTTAAGGCGACCGTTCGTCCAGCTGTAAAGCGTTTCCCATGAACAGCAATTATGGCTTCGACGAAAATTACATTATAATGAACGTAAGGATATGGGCTTTATATGAATAGGCGAAAAAGGAAAGAAATATGTCTATATTTGCCAAAATGAAAGTTTATTTAACTACTTAGCATACCGTAGAAGAATAGTTACTGAGTACACAAAAGAAAATTAAAGAGCTGTAGGAAAATAGTAGGGAGTATGCAATTTTCTACCGATGATATGTTGTTGTTCTTGTTATTGTAACATGTAATTCGAAGACTGGTCTGATGTAGCAAGCTACTCTATCGTGAGCCAACCTCTTCGTCTCTGTATAACTGTTGCAACGTACATCAATTACAGCCTGCTTACTGTGTTCATTCATGGGTCTCCCTCTAAAAATTTTAACCTCTACATTTTCATCCAGTGCCAAACTGGCGATCCTTGATGCCTCAGGATATGTTCTATCAACTGTTACCTACTTTTACTCAAGTAATGACATAAATACGTTGAAAGAATAGACACCACGCATACATATAATTGACAAGGCTAGCTGGGCAGTGGATCCATCTTCTTCACCTATGGGAATCTCTGAGTGGGGAACGGGAGTTCAATGGACAGGAATGCTGATATGTGGCGCTCATAGGGAGGGTGGAACGACAACGAGGCGTGCCGAGATTGTCCCTGTAGCAGCGATAGCTCTGTGTCCCGGATGGCGCAGTGGTTACCGCACCTGCCTACAGTCTATCTTTAGAGGCCGCCCGGAGTCGACGTGCCATACTTCCGCCTGCGGAGCGTGTGAGCTCGTGTTTCTTTAAATTGCGATTTAGTCTGCGCGCGAGCTTCACGCTCTGAGATCATGTCAAATAAGTTTAGGAATTCGGTATTACGTTTCAATTTTTTCACGGAATATATACGACTCAAAGCCTTAGATGTGGAACATTTTCTCCGTGAGGTGGCGAAGATCCCACCATCGGAACTTATGGGTATTAACTTCTCGATTCTCAGCAACACCGTTTATGTTAAAATGATCAATGGCGGTGCGTGCGAGCGCGTTTTGAGTGCGACGAAACAGGGACTCCGTTTCCGTCACGGTGCGGTGACGTCGTTAAATTCGAAAATTCGGGATTAGGCGTTAGAACTATTCGCGTGTGCGAACTGCCATTCGAGGTATCTGCAGAGAAAGTCATAACAGCTTTCCGGTCATATTGCACTGTTCGTGTTCATAAGGCAGAAGGCTGAAGTCCACTTCCGCACTCACAGGTGTTCTTAACGGGTTGTGACAGGTCTCAGTTGATCTGCGCTGTCATGTTCCGTCTTGTCTGATCATCAGCGAATGTCGGGCGATGATCATGGACAGAAGACAGCGACGTGCTTGTTCTGGATGTCGAAAAGAGGGACACATCAGATCCGAATGTCTGCAGCGACGGATATCGCAGCTACCAAAAATGGTTCCAATGGCTCTGAGCACTATGGGACTTACCTTCTGAGGTCATCAGTCCCCTAGAACTTAGAACTACTTAAATCCAACTAACCTAAGGATAGCACACACATCCATGCCCGAGGCAGAATTCGAACCTGCGGCCGTAGTGGTCGCGCGGTTCCAGACTGTAGCGCCGATAACCTCTCGGCCACTCCGGCCGGCTTCGGAGCTACCAACTGTAGGCGTCTACGGTACTTCCGACCACATATACGACGGCGCTTAAGTCGCCGTCGGCCGCTCGGCGGCTCTCGGACTCAACTGAACTGCTGATGTATATTGTTAGCTCCTTCCCCAACCGGTTGCGGACGAGGTGACTGATGATGTCCTCAGTTTCCGGCTGCGACCGTGGCCGACGCTGATGTCCAACGTGACTACTTGGTCGACTCTGTGGTCGTCCCGACTGCGGCATTTCTGCCGGACCGGCGCGACTCCGTCTTCGGACAGGGAAGGACGATTGCGTAAACAACGCTCCCCTAAACAGCGCAAAAGAATGCGGTGTACGACGTCGGAACGGGAGTCTTCGCCCTGTCCAAATGATACACTACCTTTTGAGGAAATCAACGTTTCGGCGCCTGACACCGTGAATGACGGCGTCGTCATTGCGCCTGTGGAACGGTGGCTCTCGCATCGACGGAATGGAATGTTTCTGCTTCTTCATCCCCTGCCAAAAAAGGAACGACACCAGCCGCTCTGTAGGGTCAGCAGCCGTTGAGCATATGAATACCACGGCGACGGAGTCACCACGGGTTGGTGCAAGGTTTCTGAAGAAACAGCAGATCCCGTGCAGGGATCTCCACCGTTAGGGGAGGCCACCTGCTGATGTTCACTTCTGCGCCGCGCGAGGGGCCCCGGCAGCTCTTGCTGCCCCTGCATCTTCACGGCAGCGACCTGTAGCCCCCCACCCTGGTAGGGTGCAGCTCCAGCATACCGTGTAGCGATACTGTATGTCAACGGTGACCGCGCGCCGGTCAAGTTACGTCTTCTCAAACAAATGATTGGGCTTCGGAATTAGACATCCCATTGTTACAGGAGGTGCAATCAGCTGCGCTACCCTGTATAGCACGCTACGACTCCTATGCCTCTCATGGCGACCGCCTTGGCAGTGGAGTGGTGGTCTAAGTACGCGAAGGCATCCTGATTGAAGACCTCATGTATCTCCCGTCTGCCAGAGATGTGGCTTTCACGATTCACTCCACGAGTGTCATTAAAGACTATCCGCCTTATGGTACTGGACGTCAGCGTGAAAGAGGACGATTTTATGCGGAGGAGGTGGCTTCGCTGTTCTTAGGTCAACGTGAACATCTTCTCTTTGGAGGGGGCTTTAACAGCGTACTCGGACGGAAAGATTAATACCCGAATTTTACACCGTGTCAGGAGCTGCGACTCATTGTTCGTGTTCTAGCCCTACGGGATACCTGGGAGGTATGGCCCGCCGACGACTCGGGATTTACGTTTCACATGAGCCATTCGGCTAGTCGGTTAGACCGTATTTAAGTCTCCCGTAGGTTGGTTCATGCGGTGCTCAATATGGAGGGCTGGCAATTGGTGTTCTCTGACCACTGCGCGCACATATGTACATTGCTCCTTTCCCGCCAGAAGGTTTGGAGGAAACTTAACACTCAGCGTCTACAGGATCCTGATTGTCGTCAGCGAATCATGAGACGCGGGCAAGATGCGAACAGCGTCTCCGATCTAACGCATCCGACATGGATTGGTGGCTGAAATGCGGCAAACCGATGCATCGCCGTACTTCCATCACTTACAGCATGGAGGTGGCCGCTTGGCACAGGCACACTACACATTTCTACTTCTGCGCCTTCCGTGACCTTGATGACCATCTACCTTCGTCGGAAGTATATACTGAACGCAACATGATTAAGGCGAAAATACTAGCTATTACTCGCCAGAAACTACAGGGAGCTGTAGTGCGTGCCCGCATATCTGATGCAGTGTGGCGGGAGAATCCCTCCATGCATCATATTGCGCACGATCACAAACACAGCAACCAAAACTTAGTCACCGAACTTGTAGATCATCGTGCGTGTCACCTACTGAACAGACACCGTCGACTGATTTGTCGAACAATGGAAAATGGAAAATCTCAAGGACCAGCAAACATACTAACAGAAGTAGTTAGGTATGGACAGAATGTGTTACGGGAATGTTTGTATAAGTTGTTTCATGTAGTTAGAGGGAGAAGAAGCGCCCAAGGAACGGAATTTGATATACCTATGTCCAGTTTATCAGAAAGGAACTAACAAGATATATGAAAATTATTGTGGAGTCAATATTACAAACATTATTAGTAGGTTGTATGGTCAGGTACTAAAAGGTGGAAGACGGGTGATGTTGACTGACGCTGAATGCATAGTGGATTACGGAAGATGAGACGCGATAGTGACAACCTTTTCACTTTAAGACATCTACTGGAAAAGAGACTGGAAAGGATTCCTAAAAGCCATTTGCTGTTCATTGGTCTCGACAAGGTGTATGACACAGCGCCGTTGAAGTAACTGTTTGAAATTCCGAGTGGAAGTTGCTAAGTCATAAAAGTATATGAAATAGCAATAAGCATTAAACTGACATTATTATTTGCAGAAATAAAAAGATGAGTAAAAACGAAGGAAAACAACTTCTTTCAATAAACCATTTATTGTCACAAAACAACATCGACCTACTAACGTAGTCATGAATGAAGTTTAATTTTATGGAATATTCATGACAGTAAACAACTATTTTCGCAGTCTCTCTTAAATTTTAATTGCTTACGTTTTTTACTTTTTTGCTACTTTGATTGGCCCATGATATTTTGTGTCGTCTTCCTTTGATGTAACCTATTTTCCATGTACTGGTTATTATGTACACCTATTTTACATTGTTGGTTACTTGATCACTGTCATCTGGAGGATCGGACGTCCACTTCGGCAGTTATCTCAGGTACATGCCAGTATTCTGTAACAGCTAGTCGTCGTTGGAACTTTGTAAACGTCTTCCGATGAGATGTCCACATCGACATCTCCGTTCCACTTCCATGGCAAATAACAGCGTCATTCAAGCTGTATCTTCACTGGCACTACGATCTAGGAGCAGTCTGCAACACCTGACATGCATTTCTATCCACCTGCCTGCATTCAGTCGCTGTCACAGCTCTGAAATCGCCTCCATGGATACCACTGGCGTTGCTTAACCACAGTCTTTGCAGGTATACGATCTACGAGTTTTCGGCAAATCCTTACGGACGTCTATCGATTTTCTCACAACTGATTGCTATTGGTTATATTTTCTATTTATATTTTTACTAAACATTGACGAAATATTGTTATACAAATTGTTGTACTCATTTCTTCATCTGTATATGACTTACTATAACAATTGTCTTACGTCCTGTATGCCTCAGTAGTTGACGTAATACGGTATGTAGTGGATGGAGCATCGTTTATTTAAGCAACAACTACGTTCCTCTCCTTGCAGTTCACTCAGGTTGGGGACCTGGCTGTTTCTATTTACGAATATGTGTGTGTCGTTCATAACGGCCAGTAGTTCTACTCATCGTTGCCAGACGTACTGTCTGTGTCGACGTTGATTTATCCTGTGCTTTCAAGGGCGCTATTCCTTTCCGAAAGTGTCCAGTACTAACAGGGATTTATAGGACTGTGGCAGCAACAGGTAAGCCGAAGCTAATCATAATTAGGGCCAAGGACAAGAGTGCGCTGTTAGGCGAATCATCGCTGCCCCTCCACACGGCAATGCAGCACATGAAGACATCCAAAGGCATGATTCTGGAAGCACCAATACCGATACCAACCAATGGGCTAAGAATTGACGGCACTGTGCCGAGAGGCTACCAGTAGCCTCTATCAATGTCACCAGTACACGAGAGCCTTGCCCACAGCCCCACTTACTGGACCAGTCTTCCATTTTCTCTGCTCCCATGTCCACATGGCCTCTCCTTTTATGTCGTGTCGGAACCAAACACTGATGCAGCCAACCACCACCTGGATCCACCTCCAAGTCTAGCCAGCCCAGCGGGCCTTCTGGGGGCTCCACCCCTGTCGTTCCCCTATATGGCCGAACATCCATAAAGTCATCTGTTCTCACCCGTCACAGAGGCAGTGATATGGGTTCGGATGCCTCCCTAGCAGGAGAAGCAGCGTCTGTTGGTTGCATGCATCAGGAAATGGGTCCCCCTCTCCATCCCCCTATTCTAAATATTCCGTCAATTCTCCCAAAGAAGTAGAAGATACATTCTGTCATGGTTTAAAATCCCAAGAACTATTTTAAACAGAACGGTGATGCCTAATTAAAGGCCAACCGGGGACATTTTACCAGAAGAACCATGTCAAGTACATGCTTCACGTGAAGGAAAGAGTTTTTGAGTCCCTGCCACGTCGAGTTGCTGCACTACGATGGACAAAAGGAGGTCTGAGACAATATTAGAAGGTATCCCAAGACTGGAATTCGCTACTAGGAAAAGGGAGTGAAGGAAAAATTGTAGGTGAATATGGACTCGCTGAAAGGAATGAAATAGAAAGCCATCTATTAGAATATTGTACAAAGCAGTTGGTTTAAGAATCATAAAAGAAAGATGCGTTCGTGGAAAAGATCTGGAGACGTTTTAAGGTTTCAGATTGACTATACAATGGTAAGACAGAGATTTATGGTCAGGTTTTAAATGGTCAGACTTTTCCAGGGACAGATATGGACTCTCACCACAATAAAACTGGAGAAACTGGAAAAAAGTGGGTAAGTAAGGGTATGGGACCCGTATAAATTGAAAGAACCGACGTCTGCTGAGAATTTCAGAGGGCCCATTAAGCAATGGTTGACTAGAACAGGGGGAGGAACACAGTGGAAGACGACTAGGTAGCTTTAAGAGATGAAATAGCGAAGACAGCAGAGGATCAAATTGGTAAAAAGACAAGACCTAGTAAAATTCCTAGGATGACAAGAGATACTGAATTTAGTTGATTAAGGAAGAAAACAAATGGAGCAGGGGACAGAGGATACAAATGTTTAAAAAATCAGATTGACAGGAAGTGTAAAATAGCTGAGCAGGAATGGCTATAGGACGAATGTAAAGATTTAAGAGCGCAAAGACAGATACCGCCTACAGGAGAATTAAAGAGACCTTTGGGGAAAATACAAGCGGCTGTATGAATATCAAGAGCTGAAATGGGGCCGGCCTTGGTGGCCGAGTGGTTCGAGGCGCTTCAGTCCGGATTCGCGCGACTCCTACGGTCACACGTTCGAATCCTGCTTCAGGCATGGATGTGTGTGATGTCCTTAGGTTAATTAGGTTTAAGAAGTTATAAGTTCTAGGGGACTGATGACCTCAGATGTTAAGTCCCATAGTGCTCAGAGCCATTTGAACCTTTTTTGAGTTGAAATGGGAAATCAGTCCTACGAAATGAAGGGGAAGCTGGAAGGTGTAAGGACTGTAGAGAGGTTTATACAAGGGAGCTGAACTTGAAAGAAATATTTCAAAAAGAAAAGTGTACGTAGATGAAGATGAGATGGGGAATATCATAGTCCGAGAAGAATTTGAAAGAGCTCTGAAAGATGTAAGTCGAAACAAAGGCCCTAGAATTGATGATATACTGCCAGAACTGCTTTTAGCGTTGGGAGAGCCAGCCAGGACAAAACTCTTCCATCTGGTGAGGAAGATGTATGAGGCAGGCGAAATACCCTCAGACTTCAAGAAGAATGTAACAATTCCAATTCGAAAGAAATCAGTTGTTGTGAGGTATGAAAAATACGTAACTATCACTTTAATAAGTCATGGTTGCAAAATACTAACACGAATCCTTTACAGAACAGTGGAAAAACTGGAAGAAGCCGACCCTAGGGAAGATCAGTTTGGATTGCGGAGAAATATAGGAACACGTGAGGGAATACCGATCCTACGACATATCTTACAACATAGGTCAAGGAAAGGCAGATCTATGTTTATAGAATTTGTAGACTTAGAGGAAGCTTTTGACAATGTTGACTGGAATACTCTCTTTGAAATTCTGAATGTAGTAGGGGTAAAATACAGGGAGGAAAAGGCTATTTACAACTTATATAGAAACTAGACGGCAGTTGTAAGAGTCGAGGTGCATGGAGGGGAAACATTGAGACAAGGCTGTAGCCTATTCCAGATGTTATTAAATTTGTACATGTAGAGACTAGTAAAGGAAACTAAAAAAAAATCGTTGAAGAAGGAATTAAAGTCCAGTTATTGTCCCAGAGCCAGTGAAGGACTTCGAAGAGCAGTGAAAGGAGTGGACAATGCCTTGAATGCAGGATACAAGATGAACATTGCATTTAATCTGCTGATATTAAGTGAATTATATTAAGAAACGAGACCCTTAAAGTAGTCGATGATTTTTACTACTTGGGCAGCAAAATTACTGACAAATGCCGAAATAGAGAGGATATGAAATGCAGACTGGTAATGGGGAGGAAACCATTTCTGAAGAAGATAAATTTCAAACGTGAAATACAGGAAGTCTTTCTGAAGGCATTTGTCAGGAGTGTAGTCATTCATGGAAACGAATCGTGAACGATAAACTGTTTATGCAAAAAGAGAACAGAGGCTTTTGAAATGTATGCTGCAAAAGAATGTTGAAGATTACATGGGTAGATCACGTGACTAATGAGGAGGAAATTAACACAATTGGAGAGGCAAGAAATTTGTAGCACAGCTTGATCAAAAGAAGGGATCGGCTGATAGGACACATCAAGGGATCATCAGTTTTGTGTTCCAGGGAAGTGTGGCGGGGAACGGGAGGTGTTAACATCGTAGAGGGAGGCAGAACGCAGATTCAGAAGGCTGCAGGTTCCAGTAGTTACTCGGAGGATACAGTAACATGGAAAGCTGCATCAAACCAGTTTTCTGACTGAAAACCACAACAGCAACAATCCATGACACTTGTCTCCTCATTGTTGTCCCTTATTTGGTAGCATGTGCATTTATTGGCAGAGAGAAAAATGTCGGAAGTAAGCTGTCTGAAAGAACGTTAAGTCACGGAATAATACGAGACAAGAGCGCTGAGAGCATTTGGAGTGGGCGCATTGTCAGGGGGCGTTATACCAAGCGGGACTGTCAGAGTGGGGTCAGCGAGTGTGGGGTGGTGGGATAGGAGCGAGAGGCGGGTAGGCCCCGCGACCCGCGCCGCAGACGCATTAACACGGGACGGCTGGCCGCTTTCCCGCGGCGCACAACTTCATCCCGCCTAATGAAAGCGTCGTGTCAGCCGCGATCAGCCGCGCCCGCAAAACCGCGCCGCGCCGCCTGGCAATTCATCTCCCGCTGCTCCGCGGCCTCGCCGCGCATAATGTCGCGCCTCTGACTGACGCACGCTGGCTGCCTGGCTACAGACGCCAGGCGCCAAAGCATAAATCACACAATGGACGGGCACGATGCTGATCGCAGGCCTCATTTCGACGGGCGCTACCTCCGTCTTCCCAGAAGCTCCGTTGGTTGTGGATCACCCATTAGCCGCTTTGGTGTGAAATCTCAGCGAGATGTAGTTGAAGTGAGCGTTTGGTGAGGAGTTCTACATCTACATCTACATTGATATTCCGCAAGCCACCCAACGGTGTGTGGCGGAGGGCACTTTACGTGCCACTGTCATTACCTCCCTTTCCTGTTCCAGTCGCGTATGGTTCGCGGGAAGAACGACTGTCTGAAAGCCTCCGTGCGCGCTCTAATCTCTCTAATTTTACATTCGTGATCTCCTCGGGAAGTATAAGTAGGGGGAAGCAATATATTCGATACCTCATCCAGAAACGCACCCTTTCGAAACCTGGCGAGCAAGCTACACCGCGATGCAGAGCGCCTCTCTTGCAGAGTCTGCCACTTGAGTTTATTAAACATCTCCGTAACGCTATCACGGTTACCAAATAACCCAGTGACGAAACGCGCCGCTCTTCTTTGGATCTTCTCTATCTCCTCCGTCAACCCGACCTGGTACGGATCCCACACTGATGAGCAACACTCAAGTATAGGTCGAACGAGTGTTTTGTAAGCCACCTCCTTTGTTGATGGACTACATTTTCTAAGCACTCTCCCAATGAATCTCAACCTGGTACCCGCCTTACCAACAATTAGTTTTATATGATCATTCCACTTCAAATCGTTCCGTACGCATACTCCCAGATATTTTACAGAAGTAACTGCTACCAGTGTTTGTTCCGCTATCATATAATCATACAATAAAGGATCCTTCTTTCTATGTATTCGCAATATATTACATTTGTCTATGTTAAGGGTCAGTTGCCACTCCCTGCACCAAGTGCCTATCCGCTGCAGATCTTCCTGTATTTCGCTACAATTTTCTAATGCAGCAACTTCTCTGTATACTACAGCATCATCCGCGAAAAGCCGCATGGAACTTCCGACACTATCTACTAAGTCATTTATATATATTGTGAAAAGCAATGGTCCCATAACACTCCCCTGTGGCACGCCAGAGGTTACTTTAACGTCTGTAGACGTCTCTCCATTGATAACAACATGCTGTGTTCTGTTTGCTAAAAACTCTTCAATCCAGCCACACAGCTGGTCTGATATTCCGTAGGCTCTTACTTTGTTTATCAGGCGACAGTGCGGAACTGTATCGAACGCCTTCCGGAAGTCAAGAAAAATAGCATCTACCTGGGAGCCTGTATCTAATATTTTCTGGGTCTCATGAACAAATAAGGCGAGTTGGGTCTCACACGATCGCTGTTTCCGGAATCCATGTTGATTCCTACATAGTAGATTCTGGGTTTCCAGAAATGACATGATACGCGAGCAAAAAACATGTTCTAAAATTCTACAAGAGATCGACGTAAGAGATATAGGTCTATAGTTTTGCGCATCTGCTCGACGACCCTTCTTGAAGACTGGGACTATCTGTGCTCTTTTCCAATCATTTGGAACCGTCCGTTCCTCTAGAGACTTGCGGTACACGGCTGTTAGAAGGGGGGCAAGTTCTTTCGCGTACTCTGTGTAGAATCGAATTGGTATCCCGTCAGGTCCAGTGGACTTTCCTCTATTGAGTGATTCCAGTTGCTTTTCTATTCCTTGGACACTTATTTCGATGTCAGCCATTTTTTCGTTTGTGCGAGGATTTAGAGAAGGAACTGCAGTGCGGTCTTCCTCTGTGAAACAGCTTTGGAAAAAGGTGTTTAGTAATTCAGCTTTACGCGTGTCATCCTCTGTTTCAATGCCATCATCATCCCGTAGTGTCTGGATATGCTGTTTCGAGCCACTTACTGATTTAACGTAAGACCAGAACTTCCTAGGATTTTCTGTCAAGTCGGTACATAGAATTTTACTTTCGAATTCAATGAACGCTTCACGCATAGCCCTCCTTACGCTAACTTTGACATCGTTTAGCTTCAGTTTGTCTGAGAGGTTTTGGCTGCGTTTAAACTTGGAGTGGAGCTCTCTTTGCTTTCGCAGTAGTTTCCTAACTTTGTTGTTGTACCACGGTGGGTTTTTCCCGTCCCTCACAGTTTTACTCGGCACGTACCTGTCTAAAACGCATTTTACGATTGCCTTGAACTTTTTCCATAAACACTCAACATTGTCAGTGTCGGAACAGAAATTTTCGTTTTGATCTGTTAGGTAGTCTGAAATCTGCCTTCTATTACTCTTGCTAAACAGATAAACCTTCCTCCCTTTTTTTATATTCCTATTAACTTCCATATTCAGGGATGCTGCAACGGCCTTATGATCACTGATTCCCTGTTCTGTACATACAGATTCGAAAAGTTCGGGTCTGTTTGTTCATGTGATGAATCCTGAGATAACTGTGTCCTGCTCAAAACAGCCGTTGTCATTGAGAGGGTCCCACACTTCCAACAGTATCGTCTTCTATTCCTCCGAACATGGATAAATATATGTCCGGGTCTTTCCCCATTTCCCTAGATTCATGTCTCGATCAGTCCTGCTACCTGCTAGTCTTGTATTTTACATATAAAGAGCCAAAGAAAATGGTACATCTGCCTAACATCGTTTAGAACCCCCATGAGCTCGCAAAGTGCCGCAACAAGACGTGTCATGGACTCAACTAATGTCTGAAGTTATGCTGGAGGGAATCCCACAGGGCTATCCATTAATTGGTAAGAGTACGAGTGGTTGGTGATCTCTTCTGAACAGCACGTTGCAAGGCATCCCAGATATGCTCAATAACATTCATGTCTGGGGAGTTTGCCGGCCAGCGGAAATGTTTGAACTCAGAAGAGTATTCCTGGAGCGACTCTGTAGCAATTCTGGACGTGTTGGGTGTCGCATTGTGCTGCTGGTAATGCCCGAATCTGTCGGAATGCACAATGTACATGAATGGACGCAGGTGATCAGACAGGATGCTTACGTACGTGTCACCGGTCATAGTCGTATCTAGACGTATCAGGACTCTCATATCACTCCAACTGCACGCGCCCCACACCACTACAAAACCTCCATCAGCTTGAATAGTCCCCTGCTGAAATACAGATCCATGGATTGATGAGGTTGTCTCCAGACCCGTACATGTCCATCTGCTCGATACAATTTGATACAACGCTCGTCCGACCAGGCAGAAAGTTTACAGTCATCAACAGTCCATTGTCGGTGACGAAGGGGCCCAGGTGAGATGTAAAGCATTGTGTCGTGCAGTCATCAAGGGTACAGGAGTTGATGATGTTTCATTGAATGTTTCGCATGATGGCACTTATTCATGGCCTAGCATTGAAATCTGCAGCAGTTTGAGGAAGGGTTGCACTTTTGTCACGCTGAAAGACTGTCTTCAGTCATCGTTGGTCCAGTTCTAGCTGGATATTTTTCCGGCCGCAGCGATGTCGGAGATCTGATGTTTTACCGGATTCCTGATATTAACGGTACACAAGTGAAATGGTCTTACTGGAAAATCCCCAGTTCATCGCTACCTCGGAGAAGCTGTGTCCGTTCACTCGTGCGCCGACTATAACACCATGTTCATAATCAGTAAAATCTTAATAACGTGCAATTTTAGCAGTAGTAAGCGATCTCATAACTGCGCCAGACGTTGTCTTATAAAGGCGTTGCACTGTATCCTACCTGTTTACATAACTCCGTATTTGAATACACATGCCTATATCAGCGTCTTCGGCCCTTCAGTGTATACTGTAAATACGAATGCTTGTGAATGTGTGTGTGTGTGTGTGTGTGTGTGTGTGTGTGTGTGTGTGTGTGTTTGACAGATTCTGATGAAATTTGGATTAGAGGTAACATACAGTGTACATTAACACAAACGCTACCTTGTACACAGTGTTAACACTAATAAAACCGACACACTACAGGGAGGGATTCCAGAATAGAAATGAAGATTAAAGAGCCGGTAAGCATGTGTCCGGATATGCATCGTTGCCAAGGTGGATGGCGCTGACGAATGACAGTTCCTCTGACCACTTGCGCTGTGTGCCTTGTATGTTGCAAGCTGTGCGGTTGACGCAGCGTGCTGTAAGCAGCAGAATGGTTCCGTATTCAAGCCAAGATTGTGTTCGTGTACGACCAAGCACATGGAAATGTTCGTGAGGCAGCACGGCTGCACCAAATCAAGTACCCTCACAGACGTTAACCACACCACACAGCATTACAAGCCCCTTTTGGGTATTTGTGTGATTGCGGATCTTTTCGGACAGAAGCACGTGCTTGGAGGCGGTGGACAGTGCATACACCAGATTTAGAGGACCTGATTCTACATCAACATCTACATCTGCGTCTACATACATACTCCGGAAGTCACCGTACGATGCGTAGCGGAGGACACCCTGAATCTGTTCCACTCGCAGATAGAGCGAGAGAGAAACGACTGTCTATATGCCTCTGTGTGAACCCTAATTTCTCGTATCTTATCTTTGTCGCCCCTATGCAAAATGTAAGTCAGCGGCAGTAGGATCTTTCCGCACTAAGCTTAAAGTGTCGGTTCTCTAAATTTTACCGGTTTATTTGTCCTCAAAGTGCATGTCGTCTTCTGTCCAGGGATTCCCACATGAGTGCCCGAAGCACATCCGTAATATTTGTATGCTATTCGAACCCACCGGTAACAATTCTGGCAGCTCGCCTCTGAATTGCTTCCATGTCTTCTTTCAATCCGACCTGGTGCTGATCCCAAACACCCTAGCACTCCTCAAGAATAGACCACGCTGGCGTCTTATATGCAGTGTCCTTTACAGGTGAACTACGCTTCTCTAAAATTTTCTCAATAAACCGATGCCAACCTTTCACCTTCCCTACCACAGTCCTCACGTGCTCGTCCCATTTCATACGTCTTCGCGACGTTACGCCCAGATATTTACAATTTTTTCTATATTGAGATACAGCTGCCGTTAATCACACCAACTAGAAATGTTCTCTAAGTCATCTTGTATTAGCCTACAGTCACTTATCTCTGACACCTTCCCTAACACCTCAGCATCAGCAGCGAACAACCGCAGATTGCTGCCCACCGACTGCCAGACCATTTACATATATAGAGAAAATAGCAACGGTTCTAACACACTTCTCTGGAGAACTCCTGATGTTTCCCCTGTCTTCGATGACCACTCGCAGTCGAGGACAACGTACCTACTTCCATTACTCAAGAAGTCTTCAAGTCGGCCACATATCTGGGATCCTATTCCGTATGCACGTACCTTCGTTAACAGTCTGCAGTGGCGCATGTATCAAATGCTTTCCGCGAATCTAGAGATATGGAATCTGCCTGTTGCTCTTCATCCGCAGTTCACTGTGTATCATGTTAGAAAATGTTGTTTTGATGGGTCTAAAATGCTCTGTCACATTTTTTTTTTTTTTTAGCTTAGCACTCTTCTGGCTGATTTCATCTACATTTACATCAAAACATCACATTACTCAAGCCACCTAATGGTTTGTGGCGGAGGGTACTTTCTATACCACTATCTGATCCCTCCAACCCTGTTCCACTCCGGAATAGTGCGTGAGGAGATGGATTGTTGGTAAGCCTCTGTATTGGCTCCTCGAATTTTCTCCTCGTGATCAATACGCGAGATGTATGGGGGGGGGGGGGGGGGGGAAGTAATAGGTTGTCCGTCTCCTCCTGAATAGTGCTGTTCCGAAATTTTGGTAGTAAATCTCTCCGTGGTGCACAAAGCCTATCTTGTAACGTCTGCCAGTGGAGTTTGTTTAACATCTCCGTAACGCTCTCCAGTGGAGTTTGTTTAACATCTCCGTAACGCTCTCCCGTGACGAAACGCGCCGCTCTTCGTTGGATCTTCTCTATCTGTTCTATCAGTCCTACCTGATAGAGATCCCAGATAGACGAACAATACTCAAGAATCGGACGAACAAGCGCCTCATAAGCCACGTCTTTCGTGGATGAGTTACATTTCTGTAACATTCTTTCGACAAATCTGAGTGTGGTGTCTGCTTTTTCCCCACTGTCTCTTTTATATGGTCGTTCCACTTAAGGTCGCTCTGGACATTTCACGGCAGAAGATCGCCATCTTTGCTACTCAATTTCACCCAGATTAATTCACATTCGGAATCCGTGATAACCTCGCTAGATTTTATCGAATGTGCATTGTGAACTTCAGTGAGCGATACTAATCCTGGGACTTTCCTTGGATGCTCCTGCAGTTTACTAAAATCATATTAACCTTTTCTATCTCTGATTTGCGAGGACCAAGATTCTCTGAGGTCGCTGTGTTTGATTTAACAGGCAAATCGTCTTAGCTCCCAAGGGAGGAATTCTCTAACCTAAAAAAGCCCCATGTGCACGACACACGAACTCCGCTACTTTATCAAAGCGTCTCCAATCCTTCTTTGAGTAATTAGCGGTGTAGTACTAAGGGTTTTGGATGTCTCTGTAAGTTTGTTCCGTTTACAGCTCGTAATCATTCAAAAATGATTCAGAAATGTTGCCTTATCACCGTCGGAAACAACGAAATTAACTGGAGATTCCAAAATAGGAAGCATGGAACTAACAACTTTCCGGTATACAACCCAGTAAAAAGATAAATGTATTACTCGCTGCGTGCTAAAGTAGTTTCATAAGCATTATTTGTAGACTAAGTATAAGATGTCTTCGTTTTCTTAACCAGTTATTTTGAAATATTTTTAAAATGTGTTTCACATCGCAGAACAAACTGGCCAACAACACTGTTATGTCATGTGGTGTTGCGTGAAACTACATCGGAAGGGGCAACTGATTGGTTGAAATGGCTCTGAGCACTATGGGACTTAACTGCTGTGGTCATCAGTCCCCTGGAACTTAGAACTACTTAAACCTAACTAACCTAAGGACATCACACACATCCATGCCCGAGGCAGGCTTCGAACCTGCGACCATAGCGGTCACGCAGCTCCAGACTGTAGCGCCTAGAACAGCACGGCCACTCCGGCCGGCTTAAGGGGCAACTGAATCAACTTGAATGCTTGCTAGTGAATATGCAAAAGGATTCAGTTACTCCTAGCGAAATTGTCTGATGCAGCCCAACAAAAGTATGAAGTCGTCTTACTGCAAGGTGGTGACGTCCAGTAACCTCATGTTAAAACGATTCTGAACACAATTGACAAGTGGTATAGTCCATTCGCAAAACATCAATACTTTAAATAATTTACCTAACCCCCGTCTACAATGTAACTACGTTAACTTGTCGTGCCTAATGACTAGGTGTAAAAAGGAGCGAAAATAATGCTTAAAACGAGGTAAAACTGAAGTAAATAATGTATTAAACACCGAAATGACAGAGTTGTACTCTAATTATTCGTAATATAAGCATTTTCCCAGCTGTGTAGTGTGGAATTTGTGACTACGCATTGCGGGTTGTATAAAACGATATAGTTGGTAGCAGATGTGTGGACATACATCCTTCCGTCACCGTCATGAGCAGCAGAATTCCTTAAATGTGTCCTCTTCGTGACCATCAATTTATTCTCGCTGTTTTCATTTCTGCTACTTCTCATTAGTTTGTCGTTTTCTGGTTTACTCTCAGTCCATATTCTGCACATATGAAATGAATTTTAATCTCACTTTTGGGTCTTTATCTTATTTCCGTTATTGCTTTCTCGGTTTAAGATTGAACAGTAGGGGCGAAAGGGTGTATCCCTGTCTCCTTTTTAATCCAAGCACTTCGTTGTTGGTCTTCGTCTTTCAAATAAAAGAAACAAAAAGTTATCAGTAGATATATTAAGGTTGCGTTTTGCAACGGAGAAAAGAAAATCACCTCCTGCTGTTTGTGTTTGCAGTCGGAAGCCCGGCCGGATACATTTAAAACGTTACTGCCGCTGTTTCCAGTTGTAGCACGCGCTCGGGAACGCATTCATGGGACGTCGGCCTTTGAAGCAGACGAGAGGACGGCCGCAGAGGGCTGTCTCTTTATGATTTCATAAGACGTTGCCATCGCTTCCTCCGACATAACTTGGTTTATGAGCCGCAGCGGCCACCCCGCAGAACAAACGTGCCCTCCCTGCAACCAGCTTCCCCCCGCCCCCCCTCTCCCAGCTGCCTCCTGCTCCTTATCGACCACTCAGAACGCGAGGGGTCCTCTCTCTCGGCCACCCCTTGGACTTGATTCAACCGCGGTCCACTTCCGATCGTTCCTCTTATTAAGCCTGCTACATTATTCAGATGGCGGAAACAATGAATTATTTTTACAATACTCCAAAGTGTCACCTACCAAGCTACCATCCATCTTCACTCCCATTTCCCTGGAGACGTGAATGATCGAACAAGTAAATGAAGGAGAATTTTTCGTTTCTCGTCGACGGCGAACTTATTAATTCAGATAAGTGAGATAGTGGATGGCCACGATCTTTTCAAAAGGTTTATAGTAATATTAACCTAGCCTTAGTCGATTTGGGGAGAACAAGGAAAATCTAAATGTGGATAGCTGATTATGGATTTGAACCTCGTACATTACCGAATGTGAATGTTAGTTGTTGTCTCATCACACTACTACATGGATCTCTAGGGGAGAGCTTTTACTTTTGAAGTTTAGATATCTAGAGATGTTTAGAGTTTGTATCTGCGGTGTTTCAGTTTGATCCTTACGTCTTTAACACCATGGATTACTGTATTCTTCGTACACTTTTTGCATACTGTATTCCTTTCACGTTCTGCATATCAGTTATTTCATGGAAGGATATGCCCTGTTGCAGAATCAACGACATAGCTAATATAAAAGTGAAGATTGCAGTATCCATATTACAGCAGGGCATTTGTGTCGTTGTAATTGTATTTCGAGAAGGAAACATAGAAAAGTACGAGAACCTGTTCATGCAAAGAGAATCCAGGACTTTTTCCTGATTCATTCCTCCTGATCGCGGGTTTTCAGCACTACCTCAAATTTCCAGCTGAATTCTATAAGTTTTCAACAGCAGATCATCCCAAGTCTCATCTCTTTTCTTGTCAGTTACTAAAATTTTTACAGTGAATGATAGTAATTGTAATAATAATAATTATTAGTTATTGTAATATTAGCTACCAATGGTTGTCCACTGTAGCCAATATTACAATTTTTGTTATTAATTGTTGTCGGAAATATGTTTTAATTGACATATTGTTACATGGATATATGGGACCTATTCATGATCAAACAATAATCTATAATGTCAAGATGACCAATACTTATTATATACAATTACATGATCGGTTTCGCAATATTAGCTGCCATCTTTTTGGCACATTTCCAGATGCCAGTTAATATGCCAAAACCGGTAATATTTAAGTTTGTATTAAGTAGTGACGATCTTGACTTAATAAATTATTATCTGACCAGAGCACATTTGGCTGGATGTAAGAATACTGACAACTGCTATTGCCTAGTCGTCGTCGTTTGCCAACCAAGCTACAACTATTTTATGAAACTAGACATTGTTTAAGTTCCATGCGACATTATATTTACAAATGCTTTTACTGAAATGTCTTGTCCATAACAGTCACTAATAAGGTCACTAATATTTTTCGATCAAGACTATTCCGCAATTATTTATTGATTTCACACCAGCCTCGATTACATAGACCCTATAGGTCATGTGAGGACGCTTGGAAGATGCTCGAGAAGGCCGCTCTCTTTTGAACCGAGTTTCTTAGACATTATTCTGTGGTTATGCGGACTCGTGATGAGACTTCTCGTACATCCAATAGGAAATGAAAAGCAAGGAGCGGTAGTATGGCTTGTGCTTAAAAGTACCTTGACAGCCTTCTCACTAGCGTCACCTTGATATCCAGTCAGTAATCCTGACAATACCTCCCAGTTCTGCTACTGAGCAGATTCTTACTATAGTTGTCATTGTTACTTTCGTTTGTTCCATGTTTTGTTATAGGCAGTTTTCTCGTTGAATACGTTCTGTATACGTAACTCATTCTCTCGCATTGTACCGTAGACATTCCAGTCGAATGAAATTAATAAATACAGTTATATGTATGAAACTCTCTGTAGGGTACCATTGTCATTGTCGGCGATTATCTATACAGTTTGTCATGATTGTGAGAAGGTAATTGTTTCCGATGAGGGTAAAAATTTATACGTGTATTTCGATTTAACACGAGCAGCTTCTTACTGATTTAAAGGTTAAACGAGTAGCGAAATAAAAATGAGTTGTGTGCATTTTAGCGGAAACTCTGAATTTATTGCTAACCTGTAGAGATCCGTTAGTGATAGTGACTTTTTTTTGTACTTTTCATTCTCTGCTCCAAGGCGCTTCTACACCCAGCCCACCATTAAGTCCCGTTTCTTTTCGGGCAACGACCAAGCAGCCTAGTAATGGGAGAATGAGGATGTCCCAATTCATTTACAATCCAGTGCCTCTGCAGCGGACTGTTAAAATTAGCAGGGAGCATGAAGTAAACGAAAGGTGTTGTGTGACAGACAACTACTGAATAAGATATATTTTTCAAATGACAGACGATTTGCGATTCATACTGTACATTAATTTTGAATAATACTCCAGAGATAATACAAAATTATTTTTTCAAACGACATATTTTTTATTCTTTCAAAAATCATTTCTTTCCCGATGTGAAAGTTGAGACGAGGCGTATCAGTTCTTGGTAAAGTCCACAATCCACTGTGGTACTTGAGACATGTTTTGTGTAATAACTCACGGTCTCGTTTTGCAGAGGCGGAGCTCCTCGAGTGTTTTGATGTTATTTGTAATAAATCTTTGTAGAATGTGTTTCAGTTTGGGACGAAATGAGCGTTTTCCTGTGGTGCGACTTACTACTCTTGCAAATAAACATTGTCATGCCAAAATTTACATGAATGCCATGAGACAGCTGTTCATTCTTGCCGCGACTTGTACTTCTTTATACATTTTGTCAGAAAACGGTCGATGACTGCGCCACATCTCCCACATTGAGTACAAGGTAGTTCAGCTTTCTTCACTCAGGTAAAAGACACGTAGCGTATGAGTTCCAAGTTCAAACGCTACGCAGCACCTGCTTGTACATCTGCACTGTGAAAAAATGTGAAGTACGTGGCAAAGGGTCCTTCCCATTGTTCTTAGATTTTTAACATTCAAACTTCTATACGTAAAACACATTCAAATGTCTGATTACTTCAAGAATGAGTTAATGTGTTAAATATTCGACATTAAGATGTAAGCGAGAAAAAAGATGTTTAGAAAAGATTTGAAATTATGCCCAAAGTTAGTTCTATTTCGCTAAGTGTTACTGTGAAGCACTGGAAGTGCATAGTCTGGGTAATTTCAACTTCATTTTAAGCTAAAGCAAGATTTTCACGCATGAAAATTAAAATGCTGTCATAGTCTACTCATTGAGAGACATAGCCTTACGTTAAAAGTTTAACACAGTAAGACAGGTATTACAGTTACTATGTTAAAATTGAAACAAATGAGCCCTGGGTCACACTTTTTAGTCTTATTAACCAGGTTTCAACGCTTCTAAGGGTGCCTGCATGAGAATTTAAATGTTTAAAGTGGCCTATAAAATAATTGCAAATTTATGGTAAAAGAAATTTTTTATACAAAAGTGCTACGTATGGCTGTACAGGTATGAGCAGCACATAGTGTCTCGCGTTCATGCATTCTTCTTAAAAAATTTTGTTACTGAAGTCCTTTTGGCTTCTTATTTATTTTATACATGACATGTAAGTACTGTCTCTGTCTTGTGTTGTTAGTCAGTACTTACACTTTTATATAAAAAATTTCTTTTTCTGTAAATTTGTAATTATATTATAGGCCACTTAAAACATTTAAGCCGGCCGGGGTGGCCGAGCGTTTGTAGGCGCTACAGTCTGGAACCGTGCGACCGCTACGGTCGCAGGTTCGAATCCTGCCTCGGCCATGGATGTGTGTGATGTCCTTAGGTTAGTTAGGTTTAAGTAGTTCTACGTTCTAGGGGACTGATGACCTTAGATGTTAGATCCCATAGTGCTCAGAGCCATTTGAACAATTTTTTTTTTATGAAAACTGAGTTGCGAGTGGAGTTGGTAGTAAAGAAGTAATAAATTAAAACGTCGTGACTGATTCTGAAATTTTACTGCATGAACAGCGAAACTGGAATAAGGGATAAACTTTTGTTTACTTTCATCATTTTGTAAGGCGTGTCAGCGAGGAAACGTGTCAGAAAGACTTGAAATTCTGCTCAAAGTTTGTTGGAAGCCTCTAAGTGCTCTCATACTGAATGAGTAAAGCAGGGTATTTGTGTGCCGTCATTTGCGCTGACTCAGGACCAGCACATAGTTTCTCACTGTAATATCTGTCTTATTGTCTTAAACTTTTAACGTAAGGCTATGTCTCTCAGTGAGTAGACTACGACAGTATTTTAATTTCTTAAATACAGTAAGTGGTTATGCGTAAGCTTGGAAATCAAATTTTTGTTGCATCTGGAAGCTGTTAGTTACGTGACGTGCAGCTGGTACTGAGTTCTGTGTTCCGGGATAGTCACTCCTTAACATAGGTAAGGTTTTCTTTCTGTTCCAGTAATGTATGCAGAGCGAGAAGGGTAACGACTTAAATGCATCTTTGCGCATCGTAACTGATGTGGTCTATTGTTCGTAGTCCGTGCGACATCAATATGAAGAAAATAGTAAAATATTCCTAGATTTCTCACTTCATGTTAGTTTTTGAAACTTCTGTAATTATGCTTTCGCAGAGTACTTCATGTCTATATTCAAGCGTCTGCCCGTTCAGATCTCTCACCATTTCTCACCACTTCCGTGATGCTCTCACAAGAGCGAAGAATACTGTGACTATTAGTGCTACCTTTCTTTGTATGCTTTAAATATCCTTACTTGTTCTCTTACGGCAAAGAAATGCTAAGTGGTTCTATGCGGTCAACGTTGTCATGAATTCTATCACAAGCCAATGGCTAAAACGTAACACTGAAATGTATGAAAATGCAGGAGGTAACACATTCACCGAATGCTGGTTCTTTGGTCATGCTAGTCAAATCTGTAAAAAGTTAACCAGCCTGAACATTTAGGTTAGAACTCAAAGATCTTGCGGTTTAAATCAGTCCAACAGTTGCTGACCGCGTGCTTGCAACTAGTTTTTAAGTGTAGAGTGCAGTGGATTGATGATTGTTACACACTGAAAAGCCAAAGAAACTGGTACATCTGCCTAATGTCGTGTAGGGCCCCCGCGAGTGCCGCAACACGACGTGGCATAGACTCGACGAATCTCTGAAGTAGTGCTGGATGGAACTTACACCGCGAATCTTGCAAGGCTATCCATAAATCCGTAAGGTACGAGGGATGGAGATCTGAACAGCACGTTGCAACCCAGATATGCTCAATAATGTTCATGTCTGGGGAGTTCGCTGGCCAGTGTAAGTGTTTGAACTCAGAAGAGTGTTCCTGAAACCACTCTGAAGCAATACTGGACGTGTGGGGTTTCGTATTGTCCTGATGGAATTGCCCAAGTCCCATCGGAATGCACAATTGACACGAATGGATGCAGGTGATGCATGTAGTCAGACAGGCTTCTTACGTACATGTCACCTGTTAGATTCGTATCCAGACGTATCAAAGTCCCACATCACTCCTACTGAACACGCCCCACACCGTCAGTGCCTTGACCAGCTTGAACAGTCTTGCTGACATGCAGGGTCCATGGATTCATGAGGCTGTCTCGATATCCATACAGTCCATCCCCTCGTACGACCAGGCAACATTTCTCTAGTCATCAACAGTCCAATGTCAGTTTGAAGGGCCCAGGCGAGGCGTAAAGCTTTGTGTCGTGCAGTCGTCAAGGCCTTCTCTTCCAATCGTCGTTGGTCTCGTTCTTGCAGAATCTCTTTTCGGCCGCAGCGATGTCGGAGATTTGATGTTTTATCGGATTCCTGATATTCACAGTAAATTCCTGATATGATCATACGGGAAAATCCTCATTTCATTGCTATCTAGGAGATGCTGCGTCTCATCGCTCGTGCGCCAACTATAACATCACGTTAAAAATCACTTAAATCCTGATAACCTGACATTTTAGCAGCAGTAACAGATCAACAACTGCTCAAATGCCTCTGAGCACCATGGGACATCTGAGGTCATCAGTCTCCTAGAACTTAGAACTTTTTAAACCTATCTAGCCTAAGGACATCACACACATCTATGCCCGAGGCAGGATTCGAAATTGCGACCAGAGCGGTCGCGCTGTTCCAGACTGAAGCGCCTAGAACCGCTCGGCCACACCGTCCGGCCTCAACAAATGCGTCAGACACTTCTTGTCTAACATAGACGTTTCCGGATGCAGCACCGTATTCTGCCTCTTTACGTATCTCCGTATTTGAATATGCACATCTACACCAGTTACCTTGACGCTTCAGTGTATAACACAGAGTCCATTAACAATAAATAAGATCATCCGTGAAATTTACTTACTGAATTGTTCTAGGTTCATTGCCTGTTTTTCGATGGTATGAATACAATTTTCGAATGGAACGAATGGAGACATTTCCAGTCAGTTAATTATTTGTATTTTCGGGCCTTTAACTGGAAGCCAATGGGAGCACCCAAGCGTTTGAGAGACTCCCATACGCTCAACTGTTGTCCAGCGTGAACGTCGTACTTTACTAAGCGCTACTGCACGCAGTTCAACATCTATCGTTCACAAAATAACAGACTGCAACTTAAAAATTGATTAATTAATGATTGCCTAATTAAATGAGTGCTGTAAAGATTCCAAGCCCTGGCCTCTGTCCGTGTATGGGCTTTAACGGAGTAAGCAGTGTGTTACATCATCCCGTGCCTCCAACAGTGACGGAAACATAAGTTTACCCATGCCTTAGGGTTCTTCATTATTATCACTAGCAGATACGGAAGAGTAATACATCATCATTAGACATTTTAACGCTTACAATTAGAGCCATATGGTAAACAACAAGCTACCACCTCCCAAGTTTATCTGGATCGTGGTACAAAAAAATTATCATTAAGAACCCATACGCCGAACTTATAACAAAAAACTCCCTTGAATCCCTGGATGCACACCGTTAAAGCGAATAAGAAAATATGAGCTCCATAATCTGCATGAGATATAATCATTAATTATTCTCCTCGCATCTTCATTGAATACTGATAGGAAATACCCTTACGGTGAATGTCGTACACTAACGATATGGTATTGAGATACGTCAATTTCACGTTTTCTTTCTACGTATGCTGTAGCCAGACCAGCCATTTAACATCATATATCATTAACTATTCCCCATTCATATGGCAAAGCCCTGTCATTAAAATAATAGGTTAATTTTAAAAATAATAAAGACATGTAAGAATAAATGGACCGTTATACTGCAGATACGTTGAACAAAATTTCTAGAATAGTGAGAGATGGCTGTATGGACATGATTCCACCTTCCAGTTTCATTGAAACTATTCAACATACCGGCAAAAAATACTGATAGTGCCGTGGTAATGCATCTGGTCAGCATGGGATGAACGTCTCGTTTGTCTCGTGGTCGTGCGGTACTGTTCTCGCTTCCCACGCCCAGGTTCCCGGGTTCGATTCCCGGCGGGGTCAGGGATTTTCTCTGCCTCATGATGACTGGGTGTTGCGTGATGTCCTTAGGTTAGTTAGGTTTAAGTAGTTCTAAGTTCTAGGGGACTGATGACTATAGATGTTATGTCCCATAGTGCTCAGAGCCATTTGAACCATTTAAACGTCTCTTTTAAGGAGACAGTTACAGATGCTATACTTAATGTTTCTGATTAATAACTGAATCAACCCTACTCTGACAACTCTCATTTTGTATTACCGCGATCGATGTCTGTTTTACTCAACAGTTTCTTTAGTCTCAATTCCCACAAGGACAATAATTTCTTCCTCATTTTTGTCCGTTTTCTCACATTATCCTGTGTAAAACTAATCACCTAATCACAAGCGCCGGCCCCACTGTTCAACTTTTTACCGTCGGTCTTCTGATTGGTTTGATGCGGCCCCGCGTCTGGGTTAGTCTTCTGAATGGGTTGATGTGACCTACACCCTGGGTTATTCCTTCACGTCGTAACATATGTGTTATTATCCTGTTCCTCATTTTTGTCACTGTTGTCCAAATGTTCTTCTCTTCATCGATTTTACTGAGAACCTCCTTATTTCTCACCCTATCACCCCACCTAATTTACAGTATCCTCCTATACCATCAAATATCAGATGCTTCGATTCTTTATCCGTTTTCGCACATCTCATGATTCACTTTCACAGAACGCTAATGTATATCCCCACAAATTTCTTAAATAAAGGGCAATGTTTGGCACTCTTTTGGCCAAATTTACCTGTGCTTTAACTTTTTCACTGTTCTCTTTTCTGCTATTCCTCATTACTTTCGCTTTTCTTCTCTTTATCCTCGACCCATATTCGGTCCTCATTAGACGTTCCATTAAGTAAGGTCCGTAATTCTTCACCAGATTCACTGAGGACAGCAAAGCCAGCATCGAATTTTATCATTAACGTCATTTCACTCTGAACCTTAACCCCACTTCGGAATCTTTCTTTTATTTTCGCCATCGCATCTGCGATCTGTAGATTGATCTGTAGGGGCCAGTTCTTCGTTCTTAGTCTTTATTCTTATTTTTCATCTTAGTTCACGTATATATTGCACAGTACCTCTATATTCCTTAGAATACCGAAAATTTCGCAAAATTTTACGTTGTCGAACTCTTATTCTAGGTCGACGAATCCAATAAAAAAACCTTGCTTTCATTATGTAACATATCATAAGGTTTATTACCAAGAGACAACGTACAGTGCTTAAGATAATGACCACGCATCTTGGCCAGGGAGTGGCTTTCAAGTGTATGCAACCATCCAGATGTAGATTTTCTGTTTTTTCTTGAATCAATTAAGGTGAATCCCTGCATGACTCTTCTTGCTATTACTCTGTCGCTAGTAACCTCTAAGCAGACGACTTTTTGAAGCAGAATATTATCTTTCTTGCTTAACTAGCACGCCTAAAATTGCTAACAACCTTTATTCTACACGAAAATTACAAACTGTATTATATGACAACGATGTTGGTGAAATAGTAAACACGACATACGACCTCCTCAGATCCAGTTCTCTGCTGATGATGATGGTATTTGGTGTGTGGGGCGCTCAACTGCACGGTTATCAGCGTCCGTATAATTTCCCAATCTTTGCCCAGTCCAGGCTCGTTTCTTTCACGAATGATGATGAAATGATGTGGACAACACAATCTCCCAGTCACCGAGCGCAGAAAATCCCCGATCCAGCCGGGAATCGAACCTCGGACCCCGTGATCCAGAGGCAGCAACGCTAGCCACTAGACCACGATCTGAAGACCAGTTCTGTGCCGTGGAAAAACTCCCAGTGCTACATCCCGCGACAGTCTACCAAATCGAGAGGTTAGCCATTAAAAACCAAAAATGGTTCAAATGGCTCTGAGCACTATGGGACTTAACTGCTGAGGTCATCAGTCCCCTAGAACTTAGAACAACTTAAACCTAACTAACCTAAGGACATCACACACATCCATGCCCGAGGCAGGACTCGAACCTGCGACCGTAGCGGTCGCGCACTTTCAGACTGAAGAGCCTAGAACCGGCCATTAGAAACCTAACAGGTTTTGGCAAAGGACTCTTTCTTTGGAACTTACCTCAATACCCCACATCCATCAGTGCAACGTTTATGGAATTTCCGCAAAATTATTGTCTGGCGAGAGGAGTCATTGCCTGCAAGGGAACAAGCGACTGTTGGAATCTTACAGGACACCCACAAATCCCTCATCGACGATGTAATCAGCCAACCACATTGAACTGAAAATGCCACAGTTCATGGAGATTATCTGGTTAAACAGAGCGAAACCGTTCAGTAAAGAATATTCAGTGGAGCTTGCGGATTATTTTCTGTTCACATGCGTCCACAGCCCCGCAGTATTTCATAAGGTACTACATTTTTACGCCTGGAGTGTCAGTAAATATATTTATTCACCACGATCGCAGTTTTGCACTGTGTGTGATTCTCATGTGATAGTTCACT
Source organism: Schistocerca piceifrons (assembly GCF_021461385.2). Classification (NCBI taxonomy): domain Eukaryota; kingdom Metazoa; phylum Arthropoda; class Insecta; order Orthoptera; family Acrididae; genus Schistocerca; species Schistocerca piceifrons. Next base: position 299,021,536 of record NC_060141.1, read on the forward strand.
TTAAAAGAAACGACGTGCATTGATACTTTTCATAGCGAACTATCACTCGAAAATGCGCAGTGAGCAGACATCGCGATTTTGGTGAAGAAATACATTTAATAACGGTCTAGGTGGAAAATGTTGTCCATTCTAAAAAAAAATCTTGTAGGCATGCTCATTTAAGTGACACTCATTCATGTAAATAAGTATCACGCAGGACTCGCTCCTCGTAGGCTTTTATCTGGATGATGAAAAATGTTAACTAACTCTGTGACAGAAATTTGGAATTTGCTGCGGAGTAATGATCTGCGAAGAATAACAGTAAAGATTAAGAAGACTTTTCCAGTGTTAATAAAATATTCCAGGCTATTATTCCAAGGTTGAATGGATTTCACATTAAAACCCATCATTTCATTCCCATCTGCGGAGGACATTTTCTAGGGCAATCATAGCTTCTTTGAGTGCCCGGGGTGACACCCTGGCTCTATGCCAACTAAAGAAAAATACCGTTTATGCGTGCAACCGCACAGCGACGTGACGTCACATGCTTCGAACACCCGAGCGCAATTGACCGTCGTCGGTCGCCGCCATCCGCTGTTGCTTTCACCCCAAGGTGGGAGTCTAGTACAAATCTTCTACAGCACCGGGATCTAGACGTCATTCAATTTCATGTCCTCCTCCTTCCTATTGAAATTCCTGTCCTGTTTAACAACCGCTGTGTGCAGCATTTCATAGTATGCGCTTGTGGCAGCTGGTACTTCAGTTCTATCAAAATTAATGTGGTGACCTCGTGGTTGCAAGGAATGTTCCGCAATAGCTGATCTATCAATCTCCAGTTTTACAGTTGCTCTTGTGCCCCTCTAATCGTTCTTTTTTTTCTCTTCTCTTTGTAGTACCCACGTACACCTATCCACAATTACAGGGCATCCTGTAAATATCTGCTTTTACCAGAGGCTTGCGAGCATCCTTGGCAAATTTTAGGTGATCCTGTATCTTCTGGGAGGGTTTGTAGAATAACAAAGTGTTCGGTTTCTTCAAAATTTTTCCTGGGTAGTCAGTAACGTCCTTAATGAAAGGCAGGAAAACTTTCTATTTGACAAGTGCTTGTGCATCGCTATGATTTTTCCGCGGCGATCTTTAAAATGCTTTTTACATTAGCGGACGAGTAATCATTCGTAAACAATGCATTGGTGAAGTGTCTTAATTCCACTTCAAGCAGCTCTGGTTCCCAGATGTCATTGCTCCAGCCGCCAACGTTTCTATGCTACCTCGTTCTTGTCGTGAGTGATACTTCGAATCCAGATGTAACTAGCAGTCTGTGTGCGAGGGTTCCTGGTAAAATATGTTGCTTAACCTACGATCTCTATTCTTGAAAACCAGCACGTCAAGAAAATTTAGTCTTCCGCGTGGCTCCACCTCCACGGTAAATTGAATCTTCGGATTAATCCCGTTCAGCTGCTTGCGAAAATAACCTAGTTCCTCTCTGTCATCCCTCCATAAAACAAACGTATCATATGCGTAGCGGAACCGAATATTCGGTTTTTTGTGCCTGTTTGAATGGCTGCTTCTCGCATTTCTCCGTAAAGCAATTCGCTGTAAATGGGCTTAACGGCCTCCCCAAAGCCACGCCATTGGTCTTACACAATTCATTGTTCCATTTGTAATACACGGTTGTGAGGCAATATTTAAACAATTCTGCAATATCAGGAGATATCTTTATATCGGGAGATATCTTTATGACCTTTGTGCACAAACTTATCTCTGTTAAAGAAAATTGTCAGAACTGTTGTTAATGTGAGACTAACTGGTTCAAAATGATGCAAAACGACGATTTAAGTTCTTTATCATATCGTATTTCGACATAAATCGACTACATTCGTATTTCTTAAGGTGGAACCTGCAACTTGGCTCATTATTCAGCAAACGCAAAACTAATATTAGATAAAAAATAACGAAAAACTCAACTGAATAACACTTCTTACAGTAGGGATGTTCTATAAATTCCGTGCCTCTACTATTGATTTTAGTGGCTCATTCTGACGTTCATCACTATTCCAGTTATGTCATCGTTTCCAGGTTCCCATGAATAGCAACCGGTTTAACATCGCTCTGACACGATAGCCAGACTAGATGCGTACATTACGCTCTTTCGCTGGTAAGATTCTATCAAATACGATTACAGGCATATGTAACACAAAACGATAAACTAACTTATACTTCCTGTATTGCACTCTTCTTAAATTTATCTAACATCAGCTTTGACGCTGTGCAGGACAACAGACTATGGCGAAAGTTTTCAAACCGTGCTATAGGTGCAACCCCGTCAGATACAAAGAGTAACTCTCGATAACATTATGATGCCTGCGGAGAATAAACTTAACAACAAAGTAAAATTAGGACAATGAAGAATGACGAGAGGCAGGACAAAAACTATCTCATATCTGAATAAAACTTTCTTGCTGTGAACTTCTTTCAGAAAATATTAGATTTAGACAAGCGTAAGAAGATTGTTGTTGTGATCTTCAGTCCAGAATCTGGTTTGACGCAGCACTCCATGCTGCTCTACCGTGTGTAAGTTTCATCTCCCGGTACCTACTGCATCCTACATCATTCTGAATCTGCTTAGTGTATTCATCTCTTGGTCTTCTCTACGATTTTTACCATACACTCTGCCCTCCAATATTAAACCGGTGGTCCCTTGATGCCATGTCCTACCAACCGATCCCTTCTTCTAGTCAAGTTGTGCCACAAATTTCTCTTCTCCCCAATTCTGTTCAGTACCTCCTCATTAGTTACGTGATCAACTCCATCTAATTTTCAGCATTCTTATGTAGCAGCACATTTCGAAAGCTTCTATTCTCTTCTTGTCTAAACTATTTGTCGTCCATGTTTCACTTCCACACATGGCTACACTCCACACAAATACTTTCAGAAAAGACTTCCTGACGCCTAAATCTATACTCGATGTTAACAAATTTCTCTTCTTCAGAAACGATTTCCTTTCCATTGCCAGTCTACAGTTTATATCCTCACTACTTCGGCCATCATCAGTTATTTTGCTTCCTATATAGCAAAACTTTAAGTGTCTCATTTCCTAATCTAATTCCATCAGCATCACCTGATTTAATTCGACTACATTCCATTATCTTCGATTTGCTTTTGTTGATGTTCATCTTATATCCACCTTTCAGGAACACTATCTATACCGTTCGGCTGCTCTTCCAGGTCCTTTGCTGTCTCTGACAGACTTACAATGTCATCGGTAAATCTCAAAATTTTTAATTCTTCTCCATGGATTTTAATTCCTACACCAAATTTTTCTTTTTATCCTTTACTGCTTGCTCAGTATACAGATTTAATAACATTGGGGATAGGCTACAACCCTGTACACTCCCTTCCCAACCACTGTTTCCCCTCGACCCTTATAACTGCCATTTGGTTTCTGTACAAATTGTAAATAGCCTTTCGCTCCTTGTATTTGACCCCTGCCACCTCCAGAATTTGAAAGTGAGTATTACAATCAGCATTGTCAAAAGCTTTCTCTAGGTCTGCAAATGCTAGAAACGTATGGTCAATATTACCTCATCTGTTCCAACATTTCTACGGAATCCAAAGTGATCTTCCCCGAAGTCGGCATCTACCAGTTTTTCCATTCGTCTATGAAGAATTCGTGTTAGTATTTGCAGCCATGGCTTTTTAAACTGATAGTCTGGTAATTTCACACTTATCAACATCTGATTTCTTTGGGATTGGAATTATTATGTTCTTCTTGAAGTCTGAGGGTACTTCACCGGTCTCATACGTCTTGCTCACCAGTTGGAAGAGTTTTGTCAGGGTTGGCTCTGCCAAGGGTATCAGTAGTTCTAATGGAGTGGTGTCTACTCCCGGGGCCCTGTTTCGAATGTCTTTCAGTGACCTTTCAAACTCTTCATGTTGTTGTTGTTGTGGTCTTCAGTTCTGACACTGGTTTGATGCAGCTCTCCATACTACTCTATCCTGTGCAAGCTTGTTCATCTCCCAGTACCTACTGCAGCCTACATCCTTCTGAATCTGTTTAGTGTATTCATCTCTTGGTCTCCCTCTACGATTTTTACCCTCCACGCTGCCTTCCAGTACTAAAATGGTGATCCCTTGATGCCGCAGAACATGTCCTACCAACCGATCCCTTCTTCTAGTCAAGTTGTGCCACAAACTCCTCTTCTCCCCAAACCTATCCAATACCTCCTCATTAGTTATGTGATCTACCCATCTAATCTTCAGCATTCTTCTGTAGCACCACATTTCGAAAGCTTCTATTCTCTTCTCGTCTAAACTATTTATCGTCCATGTTTCACTTCCATACATGACTACTCTTCATACAAATACATTCAGAAACGACTTCCTGACAGTTAAGTCAATACTCAGTGTTAACAAATTTCTCTTCTTCAGAAACGCTTTCCTTGCGATTGCCAGTCAACATTTTATATCCCCTCCACTTCGACCATTATCAGTTATTTTGCTCCCCAAATTGCAAAACTCCTTTACTGCTTTAAGTGTCTCATTTCCTATCTAATTCCCACAGCATCACCCGTCTTAATTCGACTACATTCCATTATCTTCATTTTGCTTTTGTTGATGTTCATCTTATACCCTTTCAAGACGCTGTCCATTCCGTTCAACTGATCTTCCAAGCCCTTTGCTCTCTCTGACAGAATTACAATGTCATCGGCGAACCTCATAGTTTTTATTTCTTCTCCATGGATTTTAATACCTTCTCTGAACTTTTCTTTTGTTTCCTTTACTCCTTGCTGAATATACAGATTGAATAGCATAGGGGAGAGGCTACAACCCTGTCTCACTCCCTTCCCAACCAGTGCTTCCCTTTCATGTCCCTCGACTCTTATAACTGCCATCTAATTTCTGTACAAATTGTATATAGCCTTTCGCTCCCTGTATTTTACCCGTGGCACCTTCAGAATTAAAAAGAGAGTATTCCAGTCAGCACTGTCAAAAGCTTTCTCTAAGTCTACAAATGCTAGAAACGTAGGTTTACCTTTCCTTAATTTTTCTTCTAAGATAAGTCGTAGGGTCAGTATTGCCTCACGTGTTCCAACATTTCTACGGAATCCAAACTGATCTTCATCGTTTTTCCATTCGTCTGTAAAGAATTCGCGTTAGTATTTTGCAGCTGTGAATTTTTCAACTTATAGTTCAGTAAGTTTCACATCTATCAGCACCCGCTTTCTTTGGGATAGGAATTATTACATTCTTCTTGAAGTCTGAGAGAATTTCGCCTGTGTCATAGATCTTGCTCACCTCCTCTTCCATAATATTGTCCTGAAAAACATCGCTCCTGTATAGACCCTCTATATACCCCTTCCACCTTTCTGCTTTCCCTTCTTTGCTTAGAACTGGGTTTCCATCTGAGCTCTTGATATTCATGCAAGTGGTTCTCTTTCCTCCAAACGTCTCTATAATTTTCCTGTAGGCAGTATCTATCTTACCCCTCGTGAGATAAGCCTCTACATCCTTATATTTGTCCTTAAGCCATCCCTGCTTAGCCCTTTTGCATATCCTGTCAATCTCATTTTTGAGAGGTTTGTATTCCTTTTTGCGTGCTTCACTTACTGCATTTTTGTATTTTCTCCCTTCATCAATTAAATTCAGTATCTCTTCTGTTACCCAAGGATTTCTACTAGCACTCGTCTATTTTACCTACTTGTTCCTCTTCACTATTTCATTGCTCAAACCTACCCATTCTTCCTCTACTGTATTTCTTTCCCCCATTCCTGTCAATTAATCCCTTATGCTCTCCCTGAAACTCTGTACAACCTCTGGTTCTTTCAGTTTATCCATCTTTTCTTCATGCAGTATCATATTTCCCACTTCATCTTCATCTTCATCCTCTTTCATTGCCACAATATTGCCCTCACGTACATTACCCTTTCATAGACTCTCTATATACTCCTTACAACTTTCTGCTTTGCCTTCCTTTCTTAAAGTTGGTTTTCCATCTGAGCTCTTGATATTCATACAAGTGGTTCTCTTTCCTCCAAGGTGTCTTTAATTTTCCTGTAGGCAGTATCTATTTTACCCCTTAGGCCTCATCATCCTTACATTTGTCCCCTAGCCATCCCTGCTTAGCCATTTTGCACTTCCTGTCGATCTCAGTTTTGAGAATTTGTGTTCCTTTTTGCCTAATTCATTTACTGCATTTTTATATTTTCTCCTTTCATCAATTAAATTCAATGTATAGGATTGCTACGAGCCATCGTCTTTTTACCTACTTGATCCTCTGCTGCTTTCGCTACTTCATCTCTAAAAGCTGTCCATTCTTTTCTACTGTATTTCTTTCCCCCATTCATGTCAATCGTTCCCTAATGCTCTCTGTGAAACTCTCTACAACCTCTAATTCTTTCAGTTTATCCAGGTCCCATGTCCTTAAATTCTCACCTTTTTGCAGTTTCTTCAGTTTTAATCTACAGTTCATAACCAACAGATAGTGGTCAGAGTCCACATATGCCCCTGGAAATGTCTTACAATTCAAAATCTGGTTCCTAAATCTCTGTCTTACCATTACATAATCAATCTGAAACCTACCAGTGTCTCCAGGCCTCTTCCACGTAAACAACTTCCTTTCATGATTCTTAAACCAAGTGTTAGCTATGATTAAGTTATTCTTTGTGCAAAATTCTACTAGGCGCCTCCTTCTCTCATTCCGTACTCCCACTCTATATTCACTTACTACTTTTCCTTCTCTTCCTTTTCCTACTGTAGAATTCCAGTCCCCCATGACTATTAAATTTTCGTCCCCATTTCTTCAATCTCTTCGTCATCTGCCGAGATATTTGGCAAATAAACTTGTACTGCTGTGGTAGGCGTGGAATTCGTATCTCTCTTGGTTACAATAATGCGTTTACTATGCGGTTCTTTGTAGCTTAAGCGCACTCCTTTTTTTTTATTCATTATTAAACCTACTCCTGCATTACCCATGTTTTATTTTGTATTCATAACCCTGTATTCACTTGACCAAACGTCTTGTTCCTCCTGCCACCAAACTTTACTAGTTCCCATTATATCTAACTTTAATCTATCCATTCACCTTTTTAAATTTTCTAGCCTACCTACCCGATTAAGGTATCTGACATTCCACGCTCCTATCCGTAGAACGCCTGTTTTGTTTCTCCTAATAACGACATCTTCCTGAGTAGTGACCGCCCGGAGATCCGAATGGGGGACTGTTTTACTTCCGGAATATTTTACCCGATACGACGCCGTCATCACCTAACTATACAGTAAAGCTGCATGCCGTCGGGAAAAATTACGGCTGTGGTTTCCCCTTGCTTTCAGCCTTTCACAGTCCCAGCACAGCAAGGCCGTTTTTGTTAATGTTACAAGGCCAGATCAGTCACTCATCCAGACTGTTGACCCTACGCTACTGGAATGGCTGCTGCCCCTCTTCAGAAAGCACGCATTTGACTGGAGTGCGGTATGGCTATCTGTATCTCTGAGGCACGCAAGCCTCCGCACCAATGGCAAGGTCCATGATAAAAAGATTAACAGACGAAATTCGTTAACTTCTAGTTAATGCAGAGCATGCTCTTTTCTTTCATAAAGAAGCTCCACCGCTACTGAAAGTTAAAATTAATTACAAATGAGCAAAGAGCAACTGTGACTGGTGAATTACGTGAACGCAAAAATGTTCATTTAAAGGGAGGAATTGAATCACATACGTTACTTAGGAATTAAATATGAAGAACCTTAGGCGAACACATGAAAATAAGAATAAATTGAAAAGATAGGATCATCAACTTATAGCGAAACAGAAAAACCCTTAGGAGAATTTAATAGAATGTCCATCAGCATTAAGAGTGCAAAAAAGGATTTCACTGCTGAACCCAGATAAGAGAGTACACATATGGAAGAGCACACTAAGGGAAAGGGATGGGAGTAGAATCACGATCACACAAATCACATGGTATTCATAAGATTTCTTCAAAATTTCTAATATCTTAGGGAGAAATCCAGAGGATTATTCATGCTAGTGGGTAGAATCCATCAGACGTAAGCTGAGATGAAAAAAATCATGTGATATCACCTAATATCGTGCTGGACCTCCCTCTGCATGGCGTTGTGCGGCAGCTCGACGTGGCATGGACTGAACAAGTCGTTGGAAGTCCACTGTAGAAATGTTGAGCCTTGCTGCCTCTTAAGCCGCCCATAATTACGAAATTTTGCCGGTGCAAGATTTTGTGCGCGAAATGAGGATTATGTCCCATCAGTGTCCGATAGGATTCATGCTGGGCGAATCATGTGGCCCAGTCATTTGCTCAGACTGTCGACAATGTTCTTCAGACAATTCGCGATCAATTGTGGACCTGTGACATGGCGCATTGTCATCCACAAAAATTTACATCGTTGTTTGGGGACATGAAAACCATTAAAGGCTGCAAATAGTCGCCAAGTAGCCGAACACAGCTATCTCCAGTCAGTGATCGGTTCGGTTGGACCAGAGGATTTAGTACACTCCACGTGAACAGCCCATGCCATTATGGAGCCACCACCAGTTTGCACAGTTCTATGTTGACAACCTAGTTTAATGACGCCGTGCGACCTGCGCTACACTCAAACACTTCGGTCAGCTCTAACCAACTGAAATCGGGACTCATCTGATCAGGACACAGTTTTCAAGTTGTCTAGGCCCCAACTTATGTGGTCACGAGCCTAGGAGAGGCGCTGCAGACGCTGCCTACCAAAGACACTGGCGTCGATCGTCTGCTGCCATAGCCCATAATGCCAAATTTCGCCGCAATGTCGTAACGGATACGTTCGTCGTATGCCCCACATTGAGTTCTGCTGTTGTTTCACACAGTGCTGATTGCCTGCTAGAACTGATAACTCTACGCAAAAACCGCTGCTTTTGATCGTTAAGTTAAGGCGATCAGCCACTACGTTGTCCGTGTTGGGGGTAATGCATGAAATTTGGTATTCTCGGCACACTCTTGATACTGTGGATTTCGGAATATTTAATTTGCATATTATTTCCGAAATGAAAAGTCGAATCCGTCTAGCTCCATCTACGATTTCGCGTACAAAACTGTGTTGAGACTCGTCGTGCGGCCATAACTTTTCACATGAGTCACGTGAGTAGAAATGACAGCTCCACCAGCGCACGAACCTTTTGTATCTTGTGTACCCGATGCTACCGCCATCTGTAAATGTGCATATCGCTACCCCATGACCTTTGTCAGTTCAGAGTACACTCGCCTTTCGGAAGAGTATCATTGACACATTCCGAAAATAGTAAGGACTCATAAATGCGAGAACTATGGTCCAAACAAATTTCCAGATCATCGGAATAAAATGAGAAACAACAGTAAAGTAACCTGAGTGTCTGATTGATGATGATCGCTTTTGACTTAGCAAAAGTAGTCACCAGAAAGGAATGTCTGTAGGTACACTTTGTAATGGAAGATAGATTTAAGAAAGATCAAAGAATATTCGTAGAGCTAATCGACCTAGAAACTGATGAAACAGTTTTGGAGTCATAAGAAAAAGTTAATGCTAAAGATTTCGAGACATCTCGTTAAGGCTTCAAAAGGATAGTACATGGACGACGTCTGTCAAATATATTTCTTAAGGAAAAAATAGGCTAGTGGAATACATGCTAAAACACTCAGAAGTATATAACTTGGCACAGGAATTCTTTCATTCTTGGGGCCTTTTTCCAGCGTCACGCTGGGTCGGCCGTGTTACTATTGATTTGGCAGTGTTAGTTACAGAGGGAAGCCGGATGCCCTTCCTGCCGCCATTCCGAACACCCAGAGACGGAAATAGTGTACCCCAGCTGTCTGCATCTAGTGTAAGCCATGGAATAGTGCGAACGTGGTTAAATGTCTGCCAAATGTGTAACTGAGGTGGAACGTGGGGGCCATCCCGGTATTCACCTAGCAGGATGTGGAAAACTGCCTAAAAACCACATCCAGGCTGGCGGGCATACCGGCCCTCGTCGTTAATCCACCAGGCGGATTCGATCTGGGGAAGGCACGCCTGCCTGAGTCCAGGAAGTAGCGCATTAGCGCTCTCGGCTACCCTGGCGGGGTTTAACTTGGCACAGGAACCTGCAGTTAAAAAAAAATCTTCGGGACTGAAGGAAATTAGAATATGTTTCTGACGATATTATATTTCATAGAAATTCTGGACTAAAAATTTCAATACATTATCGAACCCTTTGCAAACTAATGAAAGAGTGACAAAAAAGAAGCGAATATTACACATAATAACTGGTTTGTATCTACATCAATACTCCGCAAGCTATCTGACGTGGTGAGTGGCGACGTGAACTTCTAGTACCACTAACTGATCCCCCGTTTCCTGTTATACTCGCGAATGGCGTGTGGTTAGTATGGCTTTCGGTAAGCTACTAGCCAGGTATTCATTGCCATGTCTTGGGACGCTCGACTACTGGACGAAGTACTCAGTTGCAGTGTCGGACGATAATAAATCCGAACTGGTTCCAATGAGGGCGACAATCACGGCATCATCAACCAAATATCGAGAAACGGCAGTGTATCGGTGAGTGGTGGCTGCTGATGGGAAAATAACGCATAATAAGCGGCCCGCCGTTGTTAATGAAATGCACGCGCAGCTCGCACTGAACACAGTGTGCATATTTACATCGATCAACTGGCCGTTTAATATTCATTACCCATCTATTACGGATATCATCGGTCAATAAGAATCCAATCGTGCTCTCATTATGAACACAAGGTTCCTGAAATAATCTGTCGCCCAAAAGCAAACTTACCGATGTTACATAAAACAGCGTGTGGCAGGAAAAATCGAAAGCAGGGAAGATTAGGCGCTTCTTAAGTAATGCTTGCACATGATGGTGATAGTGACTATCATTCATTTTTTCCCACTATGTATCATCAAAGTAGGACGAATAGCTCGCCAGTTAGTACTCACATCATGCCAACTATCATTTGACGTGCCGTGGAACGTGATGACATCGCAGCCATTGTTCCTGAAACCTCACTACACACGACACAACGAAAAACAAGCAAAGGAAACTGCATTCATCATTTGCTATTATATCACTACATGACTCTGCCTGTACGCAGAAATAGGGGAAGAAGGAATACTGGAGGAAAAAGTAGTTTTGTTTGGTTGAGAAGACCTGAAGGGTAACCACAGTCCATGATTTTTGTCTCTATTAGTTAGATTATCCAAATTAGCTAGTTACTTACAGTAGTAAGATACTATTTGATGACGCTGAGGGCCTAGAGCAAAAAGTTGTTCGACTGCCACGGAGACTATGGTTTTCAGTTCGTTTCCTAATTTTGCAGGTTTTCTAGTCGAAAGGCGCTCCAGGATAAAACTGTTAGTAGTTTTCAATTTAGAGTGATGCAATATAAAACAAAAATGCTGAATATTCACCCACTATTCCGCCCTCCAATGGTCTTCTTCATTGAGGGTGCTATCAGAACTTCAGATTCTATCAGCGATCGTTACATAGCCCTGTCTGTGGTGAGGGAGCGTTTGTTTAATGACAGGTAACGCTTACATAGAAACCATCAGCCACTCTTTACAATTGTATGGCCAAGGCACTTTTCATCTCCTTCTGAATTAGGGCTACGGAAACGTATACCACTACTTTATGCCATAAGCCCAAATGAATTTTACATGTGCTAGAGCCTAACTTAAGCGTAAAAGTCAATGGTCATGAACTACTAACAGCGCTGACTGTGCAACATTTTTCCTGAGCAGTGTGCGTCGCCATTGTCCTACTTGGAGTCTATACACTAGCGTGAAAAACTTAAGGATAGAAGTAACTTATTCACAAAGTGTCGCTTCCCGGATATCTCGATATCTCAGTCGGTAGAGCCCGCGAAAAGCAAAGATACTGAGTTCGAGTCTCAGTCCGGCACACAGTTTTAGTCTGCCAGAAAATTTCATATCAGCGCGCACTCCACTGCAGAGTGAAAAAAAATCATTCTGGAAACGTGGATCACACATAGAAAGAAGTACTACGGTATAATGCATAAGGTAACCGAGAGAAATACGCAGTAAGACGAACAGTATTGCCACATTTATTCAAAGCAATATGTGTATCTTTCGTTTATATTTGTGTCTAATTTTTTACATTTATACTATATCTGGTGCTGTAATCTCATTTTATTTCCCTCGATTTGATATGAAGCGGTAAACTCCACAAATTAATTATATGTTTTTTTGTATTTCTCTCACTTGATAGCCTCCTTACAAAAGCAAAGTGAAAAGAAATTTGGTCACGTTTACCTCCTTTAGTACAGATTGGCGGAATTAAAAGCTGTGAGGACGGGGCGTGAGTCGTGCTTGGGTTGCTCAGTTGGTAGAGCACTTGCCCGCGAAAGGCAAAGATCCCGAGTTCGAATCTCGGTCCGGCACACAGTTTTAATCTGCCAGGAAGTTTCCTTTAGTACACTTTTGCGTGTTGAAACTGTTTACTATTGCAACGTCCAAATGAAATTGAGAAAGACGATGCCACCCTCTGAGTGACCTACTGCCAATAGCATATCTACCTTTCCACCCGTCGTATCGTTCTGCAGCATCCGTTACAAAAAAATGGTTCAAATGTCTCTGAGCACTATGGGACTTAACTTCTGAGGTTATCAGTCCCCTAGAACTTAGAACTACTTAAACCTAACTAACCTAACGACATCACACACATCGATGCTCGAGGCAGGATTCGAACCTGCGACCGTAGCGGACGCGCGGTTTCAGACTGTAGCGCCTAGAACCGCTCGGTCACCCCGGCTGGCTATCCGTTACAACTCTGTACTCCGCTACGGACGCAGGGCGTAAAAAGCTGACGCTGTACCATTTTAGTTTTTTCTTGTGATGAATGTTATATCTTTCGGGTGGCTATTTAACATGGAATTTGTTTGACATAACAATGGAACTCACTTAATCCCTAGTCAGAACAATATTTTAAGTGGGACATACGTGTCTCTGCGGAACCATTTATTCCTCCGCGAGTCCAGTGGGCCACGCACATCCCACCCAAAAAAATTAGAAAACTGTAAATAACAATTTAGAAACATGGCCTCATTCTGAATCCATTTCAAAACCAGAAAACCACTGCTCTTAGCATGATGTGAAACACGATGATTGTATGTTTGTCTGGAAATGATGGAATTTACGTCCAGTGACACCACCAGCACGCTCCACTTGCCACACTCACGGCAGTATCGCTGGAAAGAAATTCCCCCGCAATTGTTATTCTGTTCTCAATTACGGTTGAAGCATTCCATTTCATGCCTTTTACTAGGATAATATTCCAGTTTCACTGAAGTGGAAACGGAAGATTGTCGGATAACGCAGATACTGCTCTCAGGCATGTGTGGCATATCACGAGAGCATGTACAGGCCATCATAGCAGAACTGCGGCAGAGAAAAACATGTGCGTAGTGGTTGCCAGTATTGTCTCTGCTGAGCTCATCAGCCCAATTCCGATGAGTCTCGTCGGTTCCCGTACGCCGTCGCCCACACCGAGCTCTGCCACACACGTTGAGGATAGCACCACCGCCTCCTTCATTACGTTACGAACAACCCAGCAGCGTATATTACTGATGTCGATACAACCATCACTGTACACACCTCCCATTCCACTATGGTTTTCAACTGGAGGCACGTTACCTGTGGTGAAACTCGAGCACAGCACGCAACGACCTAGTTACCTTGCACACCACCATATTACACACTACAATTCGTGGTCTCTGGCGTCAGAGAGCTGGAACTTGCGTCAGCTAAGCGGAAAAGTCAACCGAGTAATATGCATAACATGTAACATCTGCACCACTACTGGAAACAGAATAAAAAAAAAATCGGAGACACCACTTTTCAGCATGCATGCACTGTTTATACAATAAAATTATGATTCGTTCTTGTTCCTCTTTCTCGTCATTACTTAATTTAAGATTTCTGATATAACATTTTCCAACAGCGATGGTGATTCGTGGTGGCAGCGCAACTACATTACGTCCTTGCGTGCTGCGTTACTCTATAGTGACTGACCGCGGAGCAAAGGACTCTCGGAGCTGGTTCATAAACGCCTGGTCGCTGTTCTGTGTAACGAACGCCTTCATACGATTTGCATACAACTCCAATGGTATTTAATGAGTATTCGACGTTTTTTTTCGTGCGTGAAGCAATCCGCTTTACATATAAATAATGCTCAGCCCTAAAGCATAGTCTCCGCCCTTGATACATCGCCAAACAGTGACACAGACGCACACGGCCACAAACGCAGTCCTGATTGCACCCCAGTGTAAATTGTTCCACAGTCGCGCCCTCCCCGTCAGTCTCCGAGACCTGTTAGCAAGTGACAAAAAAAAAAAAAAAATGAAGCGTTCCTATTACGCCATTGTGATGCAACCCGTTAATTTCACCCACACACATTGATTTCTTCACGCCTAATTGATCATAATTACCGGCGGGAGTGGAAAAAAGGATGAATTATGTATATGGGGAGTACGAGTTGTTAAAGCATCGCCCGGCGGCCGAGAACAAATTTCGGCTCCGTAATTGGCGGCGTGTTGCAGTGCTGGCACTATCTGCATGTCAAAGGCCACCGCCCCGGGCGTGGGGCCGTCCCGCACTGCGGTCGCTGCCCCGCTCGCCATTGTGGTCGGCGCTTGTTTGCGAGCCTCCTGTTTGGTCAGCCTTGTCCTCCTCGCATAGACCCTCACCCATCGGCCGCTCAATTGATGTGCATTCATTGTCACACGGGCGGCACAACTGATGGACTATGTCCCAATATTGGAGGGTATATTTTACTGTTAAATCACATTGTTACGCTATGGAAGTGCTGAAGCTGTTGTCTAGCAGGGCTGCGCTTATCCTTGGCATTTGAAGCAGTATGCAGGAACGATAACTAAGAGCTTTCACCAATGTACACTGGCGGGAAGAAAGATCGCAACACCAACTAGGAGACAAACGATAGTTAGTAGGCATGTTGCTACATCAGAAAGATGATGTCTATACAAATATCCCACTAGTAGCATAAGAGTGGTGCTAGCAGGGATTATAAATAGGTTGCTTCAGGTCTGTCAAGAATACCTCCAAGGCGGCCATTATCAACACTTCACTGATAATATTCTTCTCGGGTGTGCAGCCGGATCATAACGTCATCTTGACACAATATTTCCGCGGTCCAACTGGCCCCATCTTCAGGTGACAGTGCTGGTGCACGACTCGCCGGAACTGACTTCTCAGCACAAGCAGCGGCGTCTATACAAGCCCTAGAAGGCCCACAACGGGTGCGCGAGAAGGTGCCTAACTGCCCTCTAGCGCAAGTAAACATACCGCGCCGCCAGTGGTGGAAACAGGCGAAGTCGAGATATCGCGTTAGCCTGGATTACATTAGATTAATTATTCATTCCATAGACCCATAAAAGAGGGAAACCTCCTGGGTGTGGAACATGTCAGAAAAACAGATTACAAGAATGTAATTAGAAAAACTTGAGTTTCATTATTGTTAATGATCCTCAGTAAATAAACAGTAAAATTATGTACATGAACTAAATTTAAACTTCTAGTATTTACAGGTTTAATACTTACATCTGCTTTCATTAAATCCATCATTCAGACATTTGCTAGTTTCTTGGCTATTACAACCAACTATTGTCAAAAATTAAAGTAAATTATTCATTTCAGTGATCCTCAGTTATGAACATTCTGATTATGTACAAGATTTAAAATTAAACTTCCACTATTTACAGACTTAAGGCTTACATCTGCTTTCCATACATCCATCATTCACACAGTAGGTAGTTACTTGGATGTTACAACCAAGATTTGTCAAAAATTAAAGTACAATAAATTTCAATTAAAATGGTCTACTGCACTTGTTGAGAAACTCAGGTATGGAATAGAAGGAGTTGGTCACCAAAAACACTTTTAAATTATGTTTAAATTGTGTCTTGTCTGAAACTACACTCTTAATGGTTGCTGATAACTTACTGAAAATATGCGTTGCTGAATACTGGACTCCTTTCTGGGCAAGAGTAAGTGATTTTAAATCTTTATGTATATTGTTCTTATTCCTAGTATTGATACTGTGTACTAAGCAGTTAGTTGGAAAACGAGACGTACTATTTACAATAAACTCCATTAAGGAATAAATATACTGAGAAGCTGTGATTAATATGCCCAATTCTTTGACTAGGTTTCGACATGATGTTCTTGGTTTTACACTACTCATTACTCTTCTTATACGCTCCTGTTCTCTAAAAAATTTTTCTCTGTTTGTGGAGTTACCCCAAAATATGATACCATATGTCATAATGGAGTGAAAATAACCAAAATATGCCAGTTCAAAAAATGGCTCTGAGCACTATGGGACTCAACTGCTGAGGTCATTAGTCCCCTAGAACTTAGAACTAGTTAAACCTAACTAACCTAAGGACATCACAAACATCCATGCCCGAGGCAGGATTCGAACCTGCGACCGTAGCGGTCTTGCGGTTCCAAACTGCAGCGCCTTTAACCGCACGGCCACTTCGGCCGGCAAATATGCCAGTTTTTTTATATTTACATCTCCTATGTCTGACATCATTCGCATTGCAAACACAGACTTGTTTAGGCGCTTTAGCAGTTCGTTAGTATATTGCTTCCAACTGAATTTATTATCAAGTTGTAATCCCAAGAATTTTACAATCTCAACTTCCTCTATTTCCATGTCGTCATATTTTATACACACACCAGAAGGAAATCTCTTGGATGTTCTGAACTGCATATGGTGGGGCTTTTCAAAGTTTAATGACAGTTAATTTCCTATGAACCACTTATTAATGTCAGTAAAAATTTGATTAGCTGCCCTTTCTAAATTTATATTTGATTTACTGTTTGTTGCAATGTTTGTATCATCTGCAAATAAGACAAACTTGGCATCTGGTAATGTTAATGATAGTGATATCGCTTGATAGCGATTATTACGCCGGGAAGGCCTTCGTAATCACAACACGTCACTCAGTTTGAACGACTCATTAACAGAGCTACGAGAAGCTCCATGGTCCGCGGTATTGCAGAAAGACAAGACAGGAATGTAGCCAGTAAACACAACTCCTGGCAGCAATAGTCACGAGAATGTACGGTCGCAATAAGGCCCTGCTCAAAATGGTTCAAATGGCTCTGAGCACTATGGGACTTAACTTCTGAGGTCATCAGTCCCCTAGAGCTTAGAACTACTTAAACCTAACTAACCTAAGGACATCACACACATCCATGCCCGAGGCAGGTTTCGAACCTGTGACGTAGCGGACGCGCGGTCCCAGACTGTAGCGCCTAGAACCGCTCGGCCACTCCGGCCGGCAAGGCCCTGCTCCGGTCGGCCACGTAGCACTATGGAAAGGGAAGACCATCATGTACGGCATATGGCTTTGGTGCATTGTGTTGCACCTGCAGCGGGAATTTGAGCAGGTTGGCACAACAGTAATACAACGAACTGTTACAAATTGGTTACTTCAAGCACAACTCCCAGTCAGACGCCCTGTAGCGTGCAATTCGCTGACCCCAAACCACTGCCATTTGCGACTTCAGTCGTATCAAGAGAGAGATCATTGGAGGGCAGACTGGAAGTCTGTAAGCTGGCTCTGCCTCGGTGCCAGTGATGGTCATTTGTTGTTCAGAAGCACGCCAGTTGGGGGCGTGCAATCAATCTATCTGCGGGCTAAGGGCACTGGTTCTTCACTTGGAGTTATGGTCTGGGGTGCGATTTCGTATGACAGAAGGAGTACTCTCGTGGTTATCCCACGCACCCTGACTGAAAATCTATACGTCAGTCTGGTGATTCGTGCTGCTGCGCTGCCATTCGTGAACAGCATTCAATGGTTCAAATGGCACTGAGCACTATGGGGCTTAACATCTGAGGTCATCAGTCACCTAGACTTAGAACTACTTAAACCTAACTAATTTAAGGACATCACACACATCCATGCCCGAGGCAGGATTCGAACCTACGCCCGTAGCAGCTGCGCGGTTCCGGACTGAAGAGCCTAGAACTGCTCGGCCACAACGGCCGGCTGAACAGCATTCCAGGGGGAGTCCGCCCTTGGTAGCTTAGTGGCAAGCGCGACAGAATCTCAATCCTAAGGGCCCGGGTTCGATTCCAGACTGATTCGGAGATTTTCTCCGTTCAGGCACTGGGTGTTGAATTGTCCTAATCATCATCATTTCATCCCCATCGACGCGCAAGTTGCCGAAGTGTGGTCAGATCGAAAGACTTGCACCCGGCGAACGGTCTGCCCGACGGGAGGCCCTAGTCACACGACATTCACATTCATTCCAGGGGCTGTTTTCCAACAGGAGAACGCTCGCTCATATACCACTGTTGTAACCAGCGTTCTCTACGGATTGTCAACATGTTGCCTTGGCCTGCTTGATTTACCGGATCTATCTCCAATCGAACACATATGGGACATTATGCTGCGAATACCATAGTGTCATCCACAAACAGCATAATCGTCCCTGTATCTACTGACCCAGTGCAACAGACATAAAATTCCTCCTTACAAACTGACATCCGGCACCAATACAGCTTAATGGATGGACGTTTGCATGCTTGCATTCATTGTTCTGGCACTTACACTGGTTAATTATGTACCAGAATTCCACATTGGCAATTATTTATCTCGCACTTACATTAACAAATGTATTCGCGAAAGCTCATTATTTTTTGGTGTTGCGACTTTTTTCCGTCGTTGTACTTTCTAATTGTGCTACTGGAAGTATTAAAAATGGGAACATATATTAAGGGCGATCAAAAAGTTTCCGTTTGTAAGCCATACATTCCAAATCGCTAGGCCAGTCAGGTAAAATCGTCGTCAACACTGTGGCAATCACCACATCAATGCACGTGTTTGATGATACCCGATAGGTAAAACGAGCGATGAAGTCCGTAACTGTGCGCTGAACATTCTCATCCGACAAGGATCGACTACTGAAGATGTGATAATAGCAAGTGGAGAGAGCAGGACTCTAGGGCGGGTGCTCGAGTGTGTCCCTCGCGAGACGGTGTAACTTCTGCGTTATGACGTTTGCGATATGGGGATGTGCGTTATCAAGAAGCAGCAGCACGCAACTTGGTTTTCGCAGGTAATGTTGCCCCCTAGACATTCGTCATTCTCTGATGGATGTCTACATGTGTCTGTCCTTGGGCGGCCAATTAAAGAATAACAGCATGTTCGTTCTGGTTGGGCACATTTGGTAATAACGTCGCCACAGTTCACGTTTCCGCGTTTACCGCTTGCACGTCTGAACGACAGGGTCGTCACACTAATCTCTTACCTACACGTCGGTGCTTGTATATCAGCATCGGAGTCGCGCTGCGTTGCATATACGCTGCAGCAATGCCCTCAAATGTAAACTTTTAATCGCCCCTATAGTAAACGAAGAGAAGATATTCTGCTAAATTGGAAGCAATGTACAGGGTGGCGGACGAAATGAACTGTGTATAAGAGGCAGATATCACAACCATGGAGTATTCCTTGCTGAAAGACTTCTATTGGCGTCAAACATGAATCTTAGTAGGAACATATTTGTCGGAATATACGCCTGACGATCAGCACTTCATTTTTTCAAAATTTTACTTAACAGTTTCTTGTAATCACATTTCATAACAGAGCATAACAGAATACAAACCCATTTTATAAATAATTATTTTCTCTACGATACACTCACATTTCAATCTTCGAAATGCGGATCTATGGGAATATGTCAACTGAGAAATTTCTTAGGTGATCCTTTTGTAGAATTCTTATTATAGTTCTTTTGAGAGAGAATACATATTTCTCATAAAAGTTGCTAATTTCTTCCAGCCGTTGTATACCATGTGCAACCAGAAATATTCTTCAGTCCTGTCCCTTTTTGAGCATATGTATACATTGTACGTCGCTTTAATCAGCTGACAGCACTATTATTCATTTTCGGGTAAGGGTGTTCGTCTAGATATAGAAGGTTAGTCGGTGTTACCGTTTTTGGCGAAGTCCTTTTGGATGCCCCAGATGTTTTTCTGATGGACAATCATACTCCGTTTGCATTACTGCAAATTATTTATTGATGTCCTTCCGTCTCAGTGAGATTGTATGTGGCCTACAGTGGAGAATCTGCCAAAGGAATGGAGTTTAGTCTTGAGTTTGTTGGAATTTTTCTGCTGACAACGTAGAACCACTTTGCCCTTCCATTAGTGGATGACAGTAGTTGGTGAATGATCTGCAAGATTTTGTGCCAGTTAAACTCTCTGTAGGGACTGATGACCATAGATGTTAAGTCCCATAGTGCTCAGAGCCATTTTTTTAAACCCTCTATACCCTTCTTCTATGAAGCCAAAGTGCGAGAAAATTGGAAAAGAAGAGAATCGCGTCAGAATTGTGGCGTTACAGAATGTTACTGCAAATAAAGTCGACTGGTAATTTGCTCATACTTGCCATACTGCGGCACAGAGCGCCCCTGACTTTACTAAAGGTCACTACAAAAGTTTTATGTCTATGCTCGCAAAATGTTTCGAAACTCTTGTCATACGATAGTCCTAGGAAACATAAACACACTTGTGAATAGTAAAAAGATACAGGTGAAGTTTGTGAACGGGCTATTGGCCTGAAGAGAGAGACAGGGAGAGCTCCTTGCCAGGTTGTAAAGGCCCAGGGTATGTCTACCGGGTGCCGTGTCATCCTCTCTATTACGGAGTCATGCCGATGCGGTATGGAGGGGAGGGGCATGCGGTCACACACCACTCTCTCACCGTTTTGCAGACTTTCAGAGCCTTGGAGCTGCTACTACTAAGTCAAGCAACTCCTGAACTGGCGTAATGAGGCTAAGTGCACCCAGTACCAGGTCTGCTATCAAAGAAACTGTTAATTGAATGCTAATACACCGCGTGGCAGCCACCTAAGCTGACCACTCAGCCACAGAGACTGTCCTGTCTTGAATGTAGGTAGTGTATAATTTTTTGTCACAGCGTTAGAGAGGGAGGCTGGCGTTCCCATTGACCCAGGCGCCATTTATCCCTAAGAAATATATACGGTACTCATTGCGTATAAAGACCAGTAAAGAAGCTGAAGAGAGTGCCATAGAGGCGGAATTATTAAAATTTGGATGAAAGAGTGTGGAGACGGCTGTGGTAAAATTTGTGGTAAAGTCTTATGGGACCAAACTGCTGAAGTCATCAGTCCCTAAAGTTACACACTACTGAATCTAACTTAAAATAACTTACGCTAAGGACAACACACACACCCATGCCCGAGGAGGACTCGAACCTCCGACGAGGCGGAGCCGCGCGGACAGTTAGAAGGCGCCTCAGATCGCTCGGCTACCCTGCGCGGCCGGAGACGGCTGTCAATGGATTAATAAAGTAAATATGAATAAAGGAAGAAATACCTAAGAATCGGAGCATAGGAATAATCTGCCCGTTACATAAAAAAGGCGATAAGTAGAATGAAGCAATTATTGCGGAAACACTCTTTTAGAAATAACTTATAAGGTGTTTAGTAAGATTTTAGTTACTAGGCTTTAATAACGGATGGAAACGGTACTGAGGAATCATCAGGTTCCAGTTAGGAGAAACAGATCCACAATGGATCAGAGTCCGCAGCTCGTGGTCGTGCGGTAGCGTTCTCGCTTCCCGCGCCCGGGTTCCCGGGTTCGATTCCCGGCGGAGTCAGAGATTTTCTCTGCCTCGTGATGACTGGGTGTTGTGTGCTGTCCTTAGGTTACTTAGGTTTAAGTAGTTCTAAGTTCTAGGGGACTGATGACC
This sequence comes from Schistocerca piceifrons, assembly GCF_021461385.2. Classification (NCBI taxonomy): domain Eukaryota; kingdom Metazoa; phylum Arthropoda; class Insecta; order Orthoptera; family Acrididae; genus Schistocerca; species Schistocerca piceifrons. The sequence goes on from NC_060141.1 coordinate 299,043,287, forward strand.
ATAGATGTTAAGTCCCGTAGTGCTCAGAGCCATTTGAACCATTTGAATGGATCAGATATTTTTATTGAGACAAGTGCTAGGCAAATTTAATAATATAACAAGCAACTGCATTTGTACGTTTATTGGCCGGCCGAAGTGGCCGCGCGGTTCTGGCGCTGCAGTCTGGAACCGCGAGACCGCTATGGTCGCAGGTTCGAATCCTGCCTCGGGCATGGATGTGTGTGATGTCCTTAGGTTGGTTAGGTTTAACTAGTTCTAAGTTCTAGGGGACTAATGACCTCAGCAGTTGAGTCCCATAGTGCTCAGAGCCATTTGAACCATTTTTGTACGTTTATTTTAAGTAAACATAGGGTAGCCTTAGGCGAGAATAAGCGTGAAGAATTTGAGGACCCAGCTAAAATTAGTGAGGTTGGAAGAAATGACAATGAAAGCAATGGGTTTGAAGGTCGTAATAGAGTAAGAGACGTCGGGATATTTCCATGTGAGGAGAGGGCTGCGGTAGGGAAGTATAATCCCTATACAACTATTTAACTTAGCATTAGAGAAGGTAATTCAACGAATAGCAACGAAGGATTCCGGAGGACGATTAGAGTTTAACATAAATGCTAAAAGTCCCAAGAGGAACAATACTTAACAGGTAGGGCCAGGTGGTGGCGTACGCTGATGACGTAGCATTCATTGCCAGGAATATCAGAGCTTTCAAGAATAATTGTCAGGAATATCAGAGCTTTCAAGAATAATTACGCTCCACTGAAAAAATCAGCGCCGAAGGTGTGACTGGAAGTGAGTATAGGTAAAACAAAGCATACGATGGTGGGAAATCCTGGTGTGGATAGAGGAGAGAAATGGAAAAAATGAAATATCTAGTCTGTATAATAACAGAAGATAGTAGGACAGCAGCAGAAATTCAAGAAAAGATAGAAAATGGAAAGCGACGTTATTATTCCTTGGAGAATAAATTGAACACCAAGGATGTCAGTGAAAACACAAAAATACGAATATATTTTACTAAATTAAGAGCTATAGTAATTTAAATTTTTTTGGAACACTGTTTCACGAAAACAGCTATCTATTAATATTTTAAATTATTCAGTATGCACTGTCGTGATCGCATGTTCGTTTTTAATTTCTGTTTTTAGATGACCGGTTTCGATCTTCTAAAGAGATCATGATTCGATATGTATTCTGTGAAGAGAAATAAAACAAAGAATAACAATCGAAACTGACGTTATTATACAGTAATGTAGTAAAAAGACGCAACATGATATATCCTTGATGACATTAGGAATCTCTTGCGTGAAGCATGCCAGTCCTTGCTGGCATGGGGAACACTGCTGAATACGGCTCCGCTATCGATAGCTAAATTGCGGAAGCCCCGTCCATTGTCTCTGGCATAACGTCACTGGTAGCCAATTGCCGTGAGTCTTGATCACATTGTGTGAAAAACATGTATAAGACTATAGTTATAAGGAATTCCGTTCTTGAGAAAATAACGAAGGATTTTTGATATTATAAAGAAAAAAATACATGATAAAAGCCATGAAATAGGAAAATAGTCACTGCTCAGTGACAGGGCCCGATAGCGGTGATCTCAAAAGTTAAATACTTAAATGGCTGTGTTTACTAAGTAAGTAAAGCAATATAATGAATGCATCGGAAGGTATGGTGATGACCAAGAAGAAGGAAGGCTAGTTGTCGACATAGGAAAGGAAGATTTTGAGAAAAATTTTTTGTACCGCCGGAGAGGAAGGAACCTAGAGAATAACGATAAACATAGATCTACACACACATTTTCGACAGCAAAATATTGTAGCGAAAATGAAAAAAGGAAGAACAGGATGGGATGAAAATGTACAGAGAATGGCAGACACTCGAAGTGTTAAGAAAGTTGACCAGTAGTGAGGTGGCTGGCGACGCCTTTCAAATTCCTGGCGCCAGTAGCTCGATTTGTCGTGTGATGCCCCTCTAGTTTGAAGCCACTGAGATATTTCCTCGAGGCTGTTGGTGGGGATAGGGCGTGTTGTGGCGTGGTGATTTGGGGAGCGGTAACGGAGCAAGGAAGACGGTGTGAGTAGACTGCCCGGACAATAAGGCGAGATCCCGTGCAAGAGTCTTGAGCACGGAGTCCGGCGAGTGATTATCTGTCTATCCATCTACATCTGGGCATAATGTAGGCCCCTTCGAGTGCCGTCTTCTTGCGTAGCCTAGCCAACCAGCTCTGGGACGTGGCACACCGATGAAACAGTTTAAGCCAGCTTCGCGGTGCTGAATTCTAACCCGCTTTGGAACCGGAAAGCATCAGTTTCGGTTCGTGGACTTAAGTTTTGGATTTTGAAGATCTTAAATTTTATTTTCTTACTGATACTTGTAGATCTGTTGCGATCATTGCGATTTCTTAGCTTATCTATTTCACCACCAACTGGTTCCTTGAGTTGTGGCTCTTGTTTGCTTTTCCTGAGTCGATATTGGCCTTTTTGGTTTGTTAATAGAATATCTTAAATTGTGTGATACGATGACTTTTCTGAGCCGGAACGATAACATGTTTCTTCTATGCTATGGCACGACCCCCCGTCGACACGCAGTATGTAGATGGTTGGGTTTTAGCCGACATCCCTGCCAAACGTCTGCGTACACCAAAATAAGTACCTTTCTGTTGTAATACGCCCGCGAGCCGGTTCAGAGATACCTTCGGCATTGCAGACGTCATTGCTCTGTTACTTATATTGACTTAGAAGGTACCTGAGTCGCAAATTTTGCAATTTCTATGTAACTGGGTTTGGCAACTCAGTTTTCTTTCGGGCGTTTTGCCTTCGTTGTAGAGACGGTAACATGCAGTGACGCCGGTATACAGTTTGACAAGTTTTTTCTGCATTCACGTAAGTAACCTTGCTGTATTAATATTTCTTTTACCGATCTGTACCCAACTAAAATGGCTTTAGAAGGCCAGACACCTCGTTGTCTTTCTTGGCCTTCCTATTTGCTGTAGTCTTATGCTCCTTGGGTATAAGCCTTCTGGTGCACCCCTTGTGAGGAGGCAGTTCAAACTGTTGGCTACTTAAGAGAAGCAGTTATTCGTGAAGGCTTACCTTTTTTCTCTATTTGGTAGTCGTACTTAACTGAAGCTATTATTAAGGAAGGCCTGCTTGTTTTCTGTTTCGTTGTTTTACTTAACTGAAGCTGTTATTATTGAAGGCCTTCCTGTTTCTATTTGGTCATTTTAACTAATTGAAGCCGTTAGTAAAGAAGGTCTTAACTTTAATTAACTGAAGCTGTTATTACTGAAGTCCGGTCTGTTATCAATTTGGTGATTTTATTTTACTGAAACCGTTACTAAACAAAGGCCTGCGTGTTTTCTGTTTGCTAATTTTATTTACTTGAAGCTGTTATTAAATAAGGCCTGGCAGTTTTGTATTTGATGATTTTACTTAACTTAAGCTGTTATTAAAGAAGGCCTGCCCGGTTTTTATTTGGCAGTTTTACTTAACTGAAGCTGTTTATATTGAAGACCTGTCTGTTTGATACTTTTATTTAAGTTGAATAACATTAGCTTAGCTCACCACCGACAGGCAGGGCAATATAACAGAAATAGATGCCCCTATCAGGGCAAGGTAGTAGATGAGTTTTTCGTGAAGAAATGTGTCAGTCGGGTAAGGGGTGGTGCCAAGCTCGGAGAGTTCACTTCTTATTTCATAGGCCCATGCTCTGTCATCAAAATTCTGGGTCCGGTTAACTTCCTTGTCACGCACCTGGCCACTGGTAAGGTCATCAGGATGCACCTTCATCAATTTCTGTCCCATAATTAATCTTCCCCTCCTCTTTCTGTAGGGTGGACCGATGCGCATTGGGTGGGGGGGGGGGGGGGGGGGTGGAGGTGGATAGAGGCATGGCTGGGTTGCTGGTGTCACCTTTAGAATTCCTGGCGCCACTATATCGATCTGTCGTATGATGTCCCTTTAGTTTGAAGCCACTAAGGTCTTTGCTCGAGGCTATTGATGGGAACAGGGCGTGTTGTGGCGGGGTCGATTATGAAGTGGTAACTGAGCGAGGACGACGATGTGAGAGGTCCGATCGGCGAGTAAGGCGAGTTCTTGCGCAAGCGCCTAGGGCACAGAGCCCGGAGCGTGACTGCTGGGCATAATGTGAGCCCATTTGAATCAGTGGCTGACTTCCAGTGACGTCTTCGTGTGTAGCCTGGCCAGCCTGCTCTGGGACGTGGTACACCAATGAGAGAGTTGAAGACAGTCCCTTTGGAACCTACAAGCTTCAGCTTCGATTCGCGAACTTCAGTTAATTTTCGGTTATTTTCTTATTGAGACCTATAGGTCTCCTGCGATCATTGTGATTTCTTAGCTATTTCGCCATTGGTTGGTTCCTTCAATTGTGGCTCTCGTTTCCTTTTCCTGATACTAGCATTGATTGGTTGTTAATAGAATATCTTAAACTGTGTGAGCCGATGACTTTTCTTGAGCCGAAGCGATAACGTGTTTCTTCTATGCTGTGGCCGGAGCCCCCGCCGACACGCAATATGTAGATGGTTGGGTTTTAGCCGACATCCCTGCCAAACGTCTGCGTACACCAAAATAAGTACCTTTCTGTTGTAATACGCCCGCGTGCCGGTTTCGAGATACCTCTGGGCATTGTAGACGTCATAGCTCTGTTAATTATATTGACTCAGGCGGTGCCTGCGTCTCAAAAGTTGCAATTGCTGAGGCTATGCAGTTGGGTTGGGCAGCCTAGTTTCGCCGTCACTTTAGTGGCGGTATCTTGCTATGATGCGGGCATACCGTTTAGCTCAAAATGGTTCAAATGGCTCTAAGCACTACGGGACTTAACATCTGAGGTCATCAGTCTCCTAGACTTAGAACTACTTAAACCTAACCTAACTTTTGTATGTCCATCCTTTTAGCAGGTCTCTGGGACGACGGCCGATACTATCGTGACAAAAAATAAAAACACCTACAGCCGTTCTTATGATGACGCAATGAAACGTTGAAACTGGTAGCGACAAAATAAAATAAAATCATAAGAAGGCTGTAGGAGTGTTTATTTTTTGTCACGTAACCATACTAAGGACATCACAGACATCCATGCCCGAGGAAGGATTTGAACCTGTGACCGTAGCAGCCGCGTGATTCCGGACTGAAGCCCCTAGAACCGCTCGAGCACAGCCGCCGGCCGCTGTTTAACTCGTTATTGTTGCCTTCACGTAACGAACCTTCCTGTAGTAATATTTCTTTTGCCGGTCTGTACCCAGTGAGAAGTGGCCTTGGAAGGTCAGTCCTCTCATTGTAACCTTTCCGGCCTTCCTATTTGGTGTAGTCTTGTACTTCTTGCGTATAAGCCTTCTGGTGCACCCCTTATGAGAAGCCAATTCAAACTCTTCGTTACTTAAGTGAAGCAGTTATTCGTGAATTCTTACCTGTTTTCTATTTTGTAGTCTTAACTGAATGTCTTATTAGAGAAGGTCTGCATGTTTTCTGTTTCGTTATTTTACTTAACTGAAGCCTTTATTAAAGAAGGCCTTCTTGTTCTCTATTTGGTTATTTTACTTACCTAATGCTCTTATTAAAGAAGCCTTGCCTGTTTTCTATTAGGTAATCTTACATAACTGAAGCTGTTATTAAAGAAGGCCTGCCTATTTTCTGTTTCATAATTTTACTTAACTGTAGATGTTGTCGTTGAAGGTCTGGCTATTCCCTTTTAATTAAATTGAGGGCTATTTCACAATTTGGGTTAGCTGCAACTCTTTTTAATCAAGAGCTACCTGTTTTTATTGCCCTGTTATTGAGGCCTGATGTCTTACGAAATCTGTGTTGTAATTAACTGTAATTGTAATAGGCAGAGGCCTCCTTGTTTCAGAGGTATTTACGTCAATAAGGTAGTAACTGGAAATGAAACATGATGGTACATGGTCCCTAACCTTTCGCCGTACATCTCTTTGTCCATAATCGTAGGTATCAAAAGTTTTTATAGGGAAGCGTGAAGGGTGAAGGAGAGGAGAAATACCCAGGGAAAGATGAATCGAAGATATGGAGGAGGAGTCAGGAATTAGATAAGGAAAGCGATAGAGAAGAATGCGGACAGATGACAAAGGAGGCCAAGTTTTTACTAAGACTGTAGCACCTACAGTAAGTAAGTAACTAAGTAACTTATTTGATAGTAGACAGAAGGGACTAGAGGCTGTCCTGGGGTTACTAAAACTAGAAATATTCCCTGCCCCTATCCTGGATTGAGCCTGGGTCATGCTAGACCATAATGACCACACACTTCCCACCAATATACCAACAAATTAAATGAACACATAACTACACTACATAAAAGTGATATTGAACATATTGACATGTCGAAAAGAAAAAACACTACATATGTAATGAAGACATGGACGGTTGATAATCCCTTCAATGCAGATGCACACCAAACTCAAACTCATGAAGGGATTGGCGAAATTTCACGAGTAGTGAGGATAATGGGCAAAGGGCAATACACCAGTAGTGTGTGGACAAGTTGAGACTTTGGATCTGGTGAGAGTCATTGCCGGCTGGTCCCGGCGGAGGTTCGAGTCCTCCCTCGGGCATGGGTGTGTGTATGTGTTTGTGTTTGTGTTTAGGATAATTTAGGTTAAGTAGTGTGTAAGCTTAGGGACTGATGACCTTATCAGTTAAGTCCCATAAGATTTCACACACATTTGAACATTTTTTGGAGTCATTGCAGTTGTGGTGATCACTGTATCCGGATAGCGCAGTGGTCGGTGGATCTGCCTAGTAGCAGGAGACCCGGGTTCGAATCCCGATCCGGCAGAGTTTTTCAGCCTCATCGATTTAAATCAATACCCACTGACATCTAATTCCCTTAATACCATTGTGTTTTGATTCATAGTGGCGTTAGGATCAAAATTTTGCCTGTTCTTCCCGACTTGACCCAAAGAACAGGCACCACCTGTATAATTAATGAGCACCAAATGTTTTTATTTCCCTGTACAGCGCTCTCTTGTGGAATTTGTGCCTTGATATGACGAGGATGTTCACTTGTCGAAATACCGTCGGTTGGTGAAGACGTCACCAAATTGCATTCTCGTAAACCTATTTGAACTTTTTATACGGCAGGATAAACTTAAGTTTACTCGGTATTTAGGTGCGTGTTGCTCTCCTTATCCGAGAGCAACGTTTTGTTACCGTTCTCTGGTACTTTCTCGCGATGGTAAACGAACGTCTGAGCCGCAGTCCGGCGCTCGAGTAACTGCGGGAGCACGCAGCGAGGGCCCGGCTTATTATTTTGCCGTAAGGGCAGACACGGCCATCGGATTAATGGCGGTCCGCGGTGACCGGCATAATCCGCGCCGGCCTTTGACGCGGGCACAGTTCAATTACCGCGCCGCAGACAAAGCGCTGGATCCTGTTTGCGCCCCTCAGCCGCCCCTAATGGCGATAATCCGCCCGCGGGCCGCCGCCGCCGCCGCCGCCGCCGCCCGCGGCAAGTGATCGCCGCTGCGCGCCACCACGCGTCGGGAGGCAACATGTCACCAAGGAGACAGCCCGGAGCAGGCGCCACTGTCAGCATGTGTTATAAAGGCCGTGTTCGCTTTATTTCCGCATCTAGGAATGTAGTTATGAGAGGTTTCAATACTGGAACGCTGACTCTGTCTTTGGTGGGGCAAAATCTATGCCAATTGACTCATCCGAGCAAAACTAAAAAAATCCCGTGACAATCGTTTGGGTTAACACTGTTTTTCGAATATGGGGCAATGGTTCCTATATTTCTCAGTAATACTTATTTGGATAGAAATAAATTTTAATATAACACGTTTTTTATTAGGACTTAAAAGTATAAAATAGATTCATTTTAGCCCCATACCGATTGCTAACCCCGTACAGATAGCCCTGAAAATTGAATTTTAATAGCTTGTAAGATCCATTATGTGCATAATTTTCCTATTAACTATTATCTATTTCATGTGCCACACTTTTTTCTTTAAATATCTTACAATTATTGTTAATAAAAATCCACAACTACAAATTTTAAGGGTATCTGTATGGCGTTAGTCCAATTTAAAAACGCTTTATATCAAAACCTTAATTCTATTTAAATAATTATTTTATGTTTTTAGTCTGGGACATGTGATATTTCTCAGAAATTTTGATGAGGTCATATTTTTTCCACTAGCTTTTTACCAGGAGGTTATAATTAAAGTGTAGTTACTCATGGAGGTCTATTGTGCGCTGTAATTATCGCATGGCAGAAAAACTAGGTAGATATGCTAAGGCGTTAATGGAAAACCGATGTACGCTTGAAAAAATTAGTTCCAATTTGAGCCACCAGGTCCAAATGTGGCACTGTACAGCATCTCGTCAGCGTCTCTGAACCTCAGATTAAATAAACTGTGTAAGCGGCGGTTTTTATTAATTCAACATTATGCCTTTGCCACGTGTTTGACCTTTCTGGCAAATATCCCATCCCTGATCCATTACATACGGAAGTATTTCCTTATGTCTTTCTTTCACAGCTCTAAATTTGCAGCGCTAGAGTGGCTAGAATTGAAACTCATATTTCCAACCATAAATCGGTTCCACATTAATGTATTAGAATATTTAACACATTTCGCTGACGTACGATAATTGTAGTTCACACTGCACTGTAATTATAACAACTCACTATTGGCCATTTATCTGAGGATTGCTGAATGTATTGTGTGGCACATACATTGCACAGGTCTCATCCTCCCCGTCTCTCTGCCCACATTCCCCCATTTTCTGATCTGCAGTGCCCATCTGCTCGCATTCCACCGATAATACATTCCGATACTATCTGAACAACACACCGATCATGCAAGGCAGCCAAGATGTCAGACGTAGCCATAATTATTCTCACCTTCGTCTGACCAACATAGTGCCAAGAAAGCCAGTTAATATTACATTTTCGTCCAATACTGAACTATGTTTAAACTCTCTAGCTCATCGACAAGTTGGTTTAAAATCAACTGCAAAATTTTTACCAAACAGAGAGACAGGAAAAAAGCGATCTAACAAAAACTCGTTAAAGATTGATAGCGCTCAACCACTTTGATCGTACTTAATACAAGTAAACAATGCTTTAATCAACGTTAAACATTAATGGGTAAACTACTGAAATCCTATATTGACAGCTACACATAGGCAACAGCAGTAGCTTCAAGTTATAAAGCTGCAGAAATTTCATCTACACTTCCAGGACCCAGGACCACAGGTGACATGAGGATGTGCCGTCAGTCAGAGAATTGTACGAGCTTTTGGCGTCTGCAGTAAAAGGTGTGCAGGCTCGGGGGGTGAACACATACAAGTCATAGAGTAGAAGGGTTGGTGGGATAACGGCGAAGTACAGTGCAACATGGAACAGTATAGTTTTGTTTACAGTGATAGAATGGAACATTAAAGAGCAATGGCTAACTCAAGTGAATGCTGTAGGTATACACGTAATCTGGGTGGACTTCGATGTAGCGACCTTTTCGTGAGCTGAAGATATAACAAACGCAGTACTAATCACAAACTGCTTACTCACTCGGAAAAAACAGCTCGCTAACGCACCACTTCCGGGTTTGAAAAGGTGACCCTACCTCGGATCAAATCCGTCTCGCGAATTAACGATAAGAGCTGGTGATTCGTCCTGCGTGAACGTAGTTTTTAAGCGGTTTTGCACGTCCATCTGGGTAAATACCATGCCGGTACCCACGACCTGTGTCAGATCCATGCTATGCAAACATTCAGAAAACGTTCTCACTCTTGACCATGAGATTAACTTAAAACTCAGACGGATAGTCTGCACGAATTTTGCACAGGGAGGGGGTAGTTTAGTCGTGGGTGTCAGGGAAGTCATCCGGGCACACACTGACACTAACAATGTCTCAACACTTGTAACTATGCCGACTCAATAACGACCGGGAAAAGGATAGAATAAGAATGGTTAAATTCAAAGTCCATTATCATTATGGTATGCCATTTTCTCTTATTTAGTTAATAGAGAAGCGGAAATAGCGGATTGAGAGGATACTCGTCACACAGTTGTAAACATTATTACAGTGGACGTGTACCTCAGGGCCGGCCACTCTGGCCGAGCGGTTCCAGACGCTTCAGGCCGGAACCGCCCTGCTGCTGTGGTCGCAGGTTCGAATCCTGCCTCGGTTATGGATATGTGTGATGTCCTTAGGTTAGTTAGGTTTCAGTAGTTCCAAGTCTAGGGGAATGATGACCTCAGATGTTAAGTCCCACAGTGGTTAGAGCCATTTGAACTTTTTTTTGTACCTCGGGAGTACGTATCAGGTACATGTTGTCTACAAATAGTCCAGTGCCGAATCAGTACGACTGGGAACGCCACGCCATACACTGCTTTCTTTTCAGTAGCAGTTACAGCCTATATCCTAATTACTTGCTGGATCTATTCCAATCTCTATCTTCCTCTATAGTTTTTACCCTCGACAGCTCCCTCTGGTACCATCTGAGTTATTCGCTGATGTCGTAACAGATCTCCTGTCACCCCATTCCTTATTCTTGTCATTCCATGTTCATATATTCTTTTTGTCGCTGATACTGCAGAGAACCTTTTCATTCCTTACCTTATCAGTCCATCTAATTTTCAACATTCTTCTGTAGCACCGCATCTCAGATTCTTCGATTCTCTTCTGTTCCGGTTTACGGAAATGAACTGCTGGAAAACAGGAAGAGCAGAGAATTGAAGAATCTTAATGCTTCACTAGCATTCAATGCTGCGCTCCAAACGTACATTCTCAGAAATTTCTTCCCCAAGTTAAGATCCATGTTTGCTATTAGTAGACTTCTCTTGGCCAAGAATGCCCTTTTGCCATTGCTAGTCTGCTTTTGATGTCTTCCTTGTTCCTTCCGTCATGAGTCATTTCGTTGCCTAGATAGCAGAGTACCATAACTTCATCTACTTCGTGATCACCGATCCTGACGTTAAGTTCCTCGCTGTTCGGATTTCACCACTTCTTATTACTTTCACCCTTCTTCGATTTACTCTCAGTCCCTATTCTGTACTCATTAGACTTTTCATTCCAGTCAGCAGATCCTGTAATTCTTCTTCACTGTTACTGGGTATAGTGAATCTTATCATTGACATCATTTCACCCTGAATTTAAATTCCACTCTTTAACCGTTCTTTTACTACAGTCAATATGAGAATTTTCAGCTTGTTCGGACGAATTCCGGCAGCCGTTCTTCCCCTGCACAATTCTGGTTTGAAACTAAGTCCCTCCAACATCTAAAGGAGGTTTGCAGATTGGTAAATGGGCCCAGTGATCTAGGGGTAACGTCTTTGATTAGTAATCAAAAACGTAATCGGTCCCAGGCTCAAAACCCTCTACCACTTCAATTTTGATTAATAATCGGCAGCCGGCCGGGGTGGCCGATCGGTTCTAGGCGCTTCAGTCTGGAACAGCGGGACTGCTACGGTCGCAGATTCGAATCCTGCCTCGGGCATAGATGTGTGTGATGTCCTTAGGTTCGTTAGGCTTAAGTAGTTCTAAGTTCTATGGGACTGATGACCCTAGATGTTAAGTCTAATAGTGCTCAGAGCCAATAATCAGTATTGGCGGTCAAACACTTCTGGCATAAGAAGTCTTCCTCATTTTGTCAACCGCTTTGTCAAGGTGTGCTATAGTTTTATACTTGACATGGCCAAACTTTGGCACGCAATAGTTTAGTGTCAATAGTTTCTGAAGAAGGCCGAATTATTTTGGCCGAAACCTAGGTAAAGATTGGTTTCTATTTGCAACTGAGGTTCAAAATGGCTCTGAGCACTATGGGACTTAACTTCTGAGGTCATCAGTCCCCTAGAACTTAGAACTACTTAAACCTAACTAACCTAAGGACATAACGCACATCCATGCGCGAGGCAGGATTCCAACGTGCGACTGTAGCGGTCGTGCGGTTCCAGACTGTAGCGCCTAGATCCGCTCGGCCACTCCGGCCGGCTGCAACTTAGGCTGACGTGTTATATGTTTAATTATAACAGTTGCTGACGGTGCTGCACGATGTTAAATACTCTTATACTTGTCTTGTTACCGTCGTTCTTTTCATAGTTTGCCATATGTACCTTTCCGCGGAGAATCTCGTCATTATTTATCTCTAGCTCTACTCCATAAAAGTGTCTCTGTCCTATATGGCATGCGGACAGCGGCAAACGACGCATGGCAACTAGAGATATCAAAACAGCTTCCAATACGGCTCGTGGCAACACTCTCTCTGTAATCCCTGTCCTGATTTCAGATTTTGTCATCCGTCTTTTCAACTGAACAGTTGAACAGTCCTAAGACCCTCTCGTGTTGCAGTTTATTCTAAAATGAACCAAGTTCATTTTTTGGCCACGCCTTTGACTCCATCACAACTCGTTCAGCAGTCATTACACTACAACCTGCTAGCTGTGATCGGTCGGCACAACATTCCCACATTCCTCAAGCCAATGATTCGACCTTCGTCACGATATGAAAGAAGGCTACGAGCTTCATGTGCTTATCTTACAGGTCTCGCTGTGTATCGGTCTCTAACTGAAAATTTCCAGTACCGTTAGACGCGTCTAGTAGCTGTCACATATTGACACCAGTCTTCATCTTTATCAGTGATTTTTGTCATCACTGAAAATAAGCTCACATAAGGATCAACACGCCACACAGAGAAGGAAATATTGTAGTATCCTTTTGATAGCAATCTGTCAAGATGTTTATGTCGTAGGCCTAACACTTCCCGTCAGTATTAGTTAAAGTTTGAAATGGCAAACCCTTGGGGGTTGCCAACAACGGTGTTTACACCATTTGAGACGATTCCAGTTTTCTCACCCGTAGTACATGTCGTGCCACGTATTTAGTCCGCTACACGCTGCACGGAGGTCCGCGCTGTTGTGGTCGGCTGCCAGCAGGCGCGATATAACAGGTAGCCTTACGTCAAGGCGATGCGACCGCGGACGCTGCTGCGGTGGCGGGACACGTGACGGCCACGTGTGCAGCGCGGGGCGCGGTGACACGTGCGCGCGGCTATTTGCTGCAGGCTGACAAGGCCCAGCCATGTCGCGGCCGCGGCCGCCGCGCCGCATCCCGACACGCTGACGTCACGCCATCCTGAAGTCTCCCCGCAGGCAGCCAGAGAAAGGCACCTGCCGCCGCTTGTACAGGTTGTTCCAAAAACATCTTCTACTCGAATAAGAATAGAAACCTGGCATGAATTATAGCTTAGGGTAGAACCAGAAAGCTTTTGTGAAAACGTTTGGTCTCAAGGTGACATACTCAAAGGGTTCAAATGGCTCTGAGCACTATGGGACTTAACATCTGTGGTCATCAGTCCCCTAGAACTTAGAACAACTTAAACCCAACTAACCTAAGGACATCACCACATCCATGGCCGAGGCAGGATTCGAACCTGCGACCGTAGCAGTCGCGCGGCCGCCGCGGACGGCAAGGTTTCATACTACTGCCAAAAAGCAATACACCCTTTTAGACATTTCCACATCACTGAAGGTTTATTGTTGCAAAATGTGCGATTGGAGTACATGAAACCATTACATTTATAGTTCAATGGCACACATGGTTCTGAGGTACAAGGTATCAATCCATGCTGAATCACCCATATTAGTACGTGGTGTAGCGTCCACAGGCGGCAATATAGGCTCTGATTCTGTCATCGTACATACTGTGAACACTGTCGTGGGATACGTTATCCACGCTTGCTTGAGGTATTCACATAGTTCTGTAAGAGTTATCGGTTGCCAGAGGCAATTCTCGCCCCTTCATATCCCACACGTGCTTGATTGGTGACAGGTTCTGAGATCGTGTTGGCCGGGGACATTGCTGTGCCTCCTGCAAAGCGCGTTGTTTCACTGGCAATGTGGGGGTGAGCATTATCTTGTTAGAACACTAAATGACCTTCTTGTTACAAGGACGGCAGAAGAAGGGTGATTGTGTGAAATCTTATGGGACTTAACTGCTAAGGTCATCAGTCCCTAATCTTACGCACTACTTAACCCAAATTATCCTAAGAACAAACTCACACACCCATGCCCGAGGGAGGACTCGAACCTCCGCCGGGACCAGCCGCACAGTCCATGACTGCAGCGACTCAGACCGCTCGGCTAATCCCGCGAGGCGGCAGAAGAAGGGTCCAACTACATAATGCACTGGTTACCGTCCCCTCCAGAATCACCAAACGTGAGCAAGGGTTGTAGTTTGTCAAACCCTACAACCTAAGGCCTGGAGTTTGGACAGTGTGTCTTGGACGAACTGAATGTACAAGAAAGTACTCACCAGGTCTACGTCGTACGCACGAACGACATCACTTGCGTACAGGCAGAATCTGCTTTATTTGCTGAATACCATGGCGTGCCATCCAAGTGATCCTCTGACAGCACCAGTTGAGTCGCGCATGTCAGTTCTGTGGCAAGATAGAGGTGTGCTTTCCAGTAGTCTCCTTACTAATAACCGGTTCGCAACAGTTCGCATTGACGCGTCTGGGCTCACAAGTCCTCTTATTTGTGCTGTGGTAGCTGTACGATCTGCCACGGCTGTCCTTACAATACGACGATCCTGGCGGGCGTCTGCGCTGCGGGGACGTCCAGAACCTCATCTGTGGCCACTACTGCCAGCATCGTTGCACAAATTATGCAGCACGTCCAACATGTGTGGAAATTCTCTGAAAGGACTATCGCATCACTCAGCGAGCCACAAATTGACTTCCCTCAAACCCGATCAGTTGGCTGTAAGAAGCACTAGGGCGTTTCCGTGGCATGGTTGCCTGGTCTGGACCACACTGAGCCTTCTAGCAGTGAGCATTCCCTGTTTAAGGATAGACACAGATGCCGATCTGGTAGCTATGTCGCTAAGCTATCTGTTGGCGGACGACACTGAAACCATTGTCGGTGCATCTACTATCCCCCAGATGGCATAAGGCATCATCGGATCAAACTCAACACTATCTTCCAAGTTGTACTAATTTCTTTTTTCACACTGCACACACAAATAAAATTTTCTGTAGGTTCCAGCAATCTTAAGTAGTAAAATATGCAAGAGCATGCATAAGAACGCTGCACGGCCATTGTCAGTTGGTCACCACTTGAGAATGACTGAGGAGCAATCACTCGATAGCTCTTAGATATTTTACAACTTGTCACGGAAGTTAGATGCAGGATTTGTTTCTTATAAAGTTTCTACCTTCAAAACCAAAAAACATCAACCCATTTTACACATCGCATGCATCTGCAGCGTCTACACATACATCTATATTATACTCCGCAAGCCGTCTAAGATGTGTGGTGGAGGGTACTTTGGTACGACTAACTGCGATTCCCCCCGCCATTGCTCTTATTCCACTCGTGAATGGCGAGTGGGAAGAATGAGTCTCGGTAGGCTTCTGTATTAGATCTAATTTCTCGAATTTTCTCGTCGTGGTCATTTCGCAAGATGTATATGGGAGGAAGTTATGTGTTTTCCTACTCTTCCCGGGAAGTTTCAATCTTAAGTCTTTCCGTGACGCACAACTATTCTCTTGTAACGTCTGCTACTGGAGTTCGATGAGCATGTCTGTATCGCTCCCGTGCTGACTAAACGATCCCGTGATGAAATGGGCCACTCTTCTTTGCGTCTTCTCCAATTCTTCCACGAATGCCGGCTGGGGTGGCTGAGCGGTTCTAGGCCCTTCAGTCTGGAACCGCGCTACCGCTACGGTCGCAGGTTCGAATCCTGCCTCGGGCATGGATGTGTGGTATCTCCTTAGGTTAGTTAGGTTTAAGTAGTTCTAGGCTCTGAGCACTATGGGACTTAACGGCTGAGGTCATCAGTCCCCAAGAACTTAGAACTACTTAAACCTAACTAACCTAAGGACATCACACACATCAATGCCCGAGGCAGGATTCGAACCTGTGACCGTAGCAGTCGCGCGGTTCCAGACTGCAGCACCTAGAACCGCTCGGCCACTTCGGCCGGCTGAAGTTCTAGGTTTTAGCGGACTGATGACCTCAGATGTTAAGTCCCATAGTGCTCAGAGCCATTTGAACCATTTTCTTCCACGATTCTTACATGCTAAGGATCCCAGCTTGATGAACAGTACTCAAGAACCTGTCGATAAAGCTCATTGTAAGCGACTTCCTTCGTGGATGAGTTACATGTCTTTAAGATTGGCATCTGCTTTTACTACTGTTTGTTTATTCCATTAAAGGTCGCTCTTGATAGTAAGTCCTTGATGTTTTGCAGTAAATACTGTTTACTGCAATTTTTCATCAACAGTGTACTTGTACAGTAGCGGATTTCTTTTCCTTTGGAGGCACAAAATATGTTATATTACCAGAGCCTGCATTATTGACCAATCCTTTGTAGATCATTTGGCAAATCTCTACTATCTTCTGGCGTTGGTGTTTTTTTGTATACTACCGCATCATCTGCGAACAAACTTAAAGAACTTCCGACGCTGTCTATAAAATCATTTATATATATCCTAAATCGTAACGGTCCTCTCACATTTCTTTGCGGTACTGCAAATGTTACCTTTACATCCGTCGATTTTGTTCCGCTGAGAGCGACGTGTTGAGCTTTATCTGCAAGGAGGCATTGAATCCAATCACAAGCGGGGAAGACGCGCGGGGTAACCGCTGTCTTAGGCGCGGTCTAGGGCGCCTTACTAAGGTTCGCGATTCCTCCGTCGGGCATGGGAGTGTGTGTGTTGTCCTTAGCGTAATTTAGTTTATGTTAGAGTAAGTAGTGTGTAGCCTAGGGATCGATGATGTCAATAATTTGGTCCCATAGGCACTTACCGCAAATTTCCAAATTTTCCACAAGTGTGGTCCGATAGTCGGTAAGCTGTTTTCTGTTTCTCCATTAAACGACAGTGATTGATGGTGTCAAATGTCTTCCTCAAGTCAAGGAACATGGCACCAACCTGAGCGAAGTTATCACCAGCTCTATGAATCTCATGGAGGAACAGAGCGAGCTGAGTTTCGCAAGGTCTCTGTTTCCGAAATCCATTTTGATTTTTGTGGAGGAGGTTTTCCATCTCCACGAGTGTCACAGTTTTTGAACGTAAAACATGTTTCATAATTCAACAACAGATTGTCGTCAACGATGTAGGCCTATAATTACGTGCATCTGTTCTACGACCCTTCATGGTCACCCCGTAAACTGGTCATCGTTGCACCACCAAATTGAAGGTGCTAAAAAATGGTTCCCGGAATACACCAATAATTAAAGTTGCACCTTACCTGGATCATTTCACTACTGTCTCCTTGAAAGTAGTCTCCCTGGCAGTGTATATACCGCTTCCTGCGGTTTTTCCGTGAACCGAAAGCTCCTGCAATGCATTTATCGTGAAACAATTTAGTTCCAATTGCGCCGCTTCCTAAGCCTTTCAACAAGTTACATTCTGGAGAATAAAATATTGTCACTCCTTGCCAGGTCGGGAGAATACAAGGGAATCTGAACAACTGTCAATTTGTTTTTCCGCCAGAAACTCCTGGTTGATCAATGTGGCAATCGATGGAGGAACCAATGGCGCTTGTATGCCACTTTTCCTGACGGTTTCTTCTTACGTTCTCCCTCTAGCACCAGAGGACACCATGGTAGGACACTGCACTGACTCACTGACGAGGAGACAGGAAGTCGTTAATGACAATTGGTTTCACGTCGAAGAAACAGATAAAACTAGAGTCTGCTCTCGTATGCTCTCCTTGCTCTGTCCAACATGGGCTATTTTCTGCCTAGGTAACAAGAATCATTAACTTCGTCTACTTCTTGAGGTGTCATTTGTCCTACTTCTCATTACTTTTCACTCTATTCAACATGTCCTGTATTTCCTCTTCACTTTCACTGAGAATAGCATTCTCATCAGCGAATCTTGTCCTTTTACCCTGAATTTAATCCCGTTCTTGAACGTTGGTTTCATATCCGTCATTCTAGTATGGAAGCTCCAATGGATCTGACCAAGAACTAGTGTTTTCAGTTTAATTAGCATATCAGGGGAAGTATGTGGACTCACTTCCTCCTCCGCAATTGTCTTCAGGAGGGTGACTGATTTTCTGTTCTCTGCGAGTATGCATTCATTCCTAAAAATGTGTAATATAATGTTAAATATGGTGAACAATATAAGTTTTAGCCTCAATAAACAAGTAAGATTCAATTTTTATTATTGTTCGTAGCCTTAAAAATTTGTGGTAAGGTCTTATGGGACCAAACTGCAGATGTCATCGGTCCCTAAGCCTACACACTACTTAATCTTAAACTAACTTACATTATGGACAACACACACACCCATGCCCGAGGGAGGCCTCGAACCTCGGACGGGGAGAGCCGTTCGTAGCCTTAACAAGTATCATTCTTATAGTTTAACTTGCACGGTGGCAGGGTGAAAAAAAGGGCGCAGGTGATTCGTGTATATGAAAAGGGTTAAAGAACTGACCTGTAAAATTACAGGCCAATGTCTTTAACATCGATTTCTACAATGTATTCTCAGTTCGAATACGATTAGTTTCCTTGAGAGGGAGAAACTTCTGTCCACAGATCGGCACGATGCTAGAAGTCAATGCTCTTGCGAAATCAGCTTCCCCTTTTGTCACATGATGTCCTGTGAACTGTGGGTGAAGGGCAACATGCAGATTCGACATTTCTATCTTTTGACACGGTGCCCTACTGCAGACTATGACGAAGGTGACAGTACTTGGATTAGGTTCCCATTTATATGAGTGGCACGGAGCCTCTTAAGTAATATTACCCGGTACGGTGTTCTCGACGCAAGCGTACATCAGTACAAGGGGACCGTAAGGAGCGGGTCAGGGAAATGTGATAGGACCGCGGTTATTCTCTTTGTACATAAATTATCTGAAGAACATGGCGAGCAGTAATCTGCGGCTTTTTGCTGGCGATACTCCGGTGTTCGAGGAGTCGTCACAGAGTGACTACTATACAAGACGCATGATCCCCACCAGGTCGGATTGCAGGAAGGGATCGAAATAGTTCAGAGACGAGGTGCTAGATTTGTTACCGGTAGGTTCGAACAATATTCTTGTATTGCGAAGATGGTGTGAGGACGCAAATTTGAATATCTTTAGGGAAGGAGGCAATCTTTTTGAGGGACACTAATGAGAAAATTTAGGAAATCGGTATTTGAAGCTGACAGCAGAACTATTCTACCAGCACCGATGTGCAGCCGGCCGGTGTGGCCGAGCGGTTCTAGGCGCTTCAGTCTGGAATCCCGCGACCGCTACGGTCGCTGGTTCGAATCCTGCTTCGGGCATGGATGTGTGTGATGTACTTAAGTTAGTTAGGTTTAATTAGTTATACGTTCTAGGGGACTGAGGAGCTCAGATGTTAAGTCCCATGGTACTCAGAGCCTTTCGAACCATTTGAACCGATGTGCATCTCATGTAACGATCATGAATACAAGTGAAATTAAGGCTCGTACGGAGGCATATAGATAGTCTTTTTTGCTTCGCTCGATTTGCAAGTGGAACAGGAAAGGGAGTATACATCATACACCACACACCATACGGCGCCTTGCTGAGTACTTATCTAGACGTAGATGGAGTTGTACGTGGAATAAAGGTGGATGATTAGCTTGGGAATATTTGTGGCACGCATTGTCATACAAATTTCCAAAGATGATGAAATTTCGCAAGCACTAACTCTCTTAGGTCACGGCATTGCAACCAATAATAAAGCTACAGGTGCCCTGTCTCTCCGCATGTAAATCCAAAGTCTAAGGTAGTGCTTTATCCATGACATCCAAGCATATTCCTTCACAAGATACATCCTACAGTTACAAAATTTGTCTTCGCTCTGTTCTTCAGTAGGTTAACTGGTTGTTTAACTCGGCTACACAGCAGTTTCACTTCCCCTATGCCCCATTGACTACTAAGACAGCGTGGGTTTGTCGTTTTCTTCTTCTGTTCGTAGAGAGTACTTTCAGGTTATCGCTGCGAAACAGCGAAGGACGGCCGGTGATTTTATAAAAGTTCCCCCCTGGGGCTTCTTTATTGTGCATTCGCCGAGGCCGCCGCGAAATCTGCAGCCATTTTTGCTGTAATTCAGCGCGGCTGTAATTGTGGCCCGGGAGCGCGGGGCAGCAGTGAGGCCGTGCAGCGGCGAGTAAATTCCGGCGGACGGGGGCGAGCCGCGGCACGTCGCAGCCGCGCACTTAGGCGGGCATTAGTATGCGCGGCCGGCGCGCGTCTTAAGGGAGTCAGCTAATGGAGGACAAATTTACTGGCCGCTCCTGCAGATGAGGCCGCCTTCCAGTCGCGCCCGCCTCCACGATTTCTCTCCAGGAGAACCTCCTCGCACGTACTTTTTCTACGTATCTCGCGTTTCTCTGCTCCGTGTAGATTATAAAAACCTCCAGTTATTATCAAACAAGAATAAATTAACGTTAGCATGTGATTAACGAAGCAGAAACGACTGGAATACCCTGAGGTGACAAAAGTCATGGGGTAGCTTTATGCACATATTCAGATGGCGGTAATACCGAGTACACAAGGTGTAAAAGAGTAGTGCGTTGACGGAGCTATTATTCCCACGCAGGTGATTCGTGTCGACAGGTTTCTGACGTGCTTTTGGCCACGTGAAGTAAATTAACGGACCCTGAACGCGGAATGTTAGTTGGAGCTACGTTCTTGTATCTGTTCTGTACGTGTGATTATGAATAGTTTTAAGCAACTAATCTTTCCTCAGTAATATGTTCTTCTAACTCGTATTTCTGTAACAAAATATTGTTGGTTAAATGTTAATTATTCTCATAAATTTAATCCCGTTAAACTTCTTAAATGGTGCAATTTTTTATTTGTGTGGTTTTGCCTCATGGTCTGCCTCCGTGTGGTAAATGAATTTGATATTTTATTTTTATGAGAGAAATTTTAATGTACAGTTTTATTATAAGAATTAACTAATTTGGCCGGCCGGAGTGGCCGTGCGGTTCTAGGCGCTGCAGTCAGGAGCCGAGCGACCGCTACAGTCGCAGGTTCGAATCCTGCCTCGGGCATGGATGTGTGTGATGTCCTTAGGATAGTTAGGTTTAATTAGTTCTAATTTCTAGGTGACTGATGACCTCAAAAGTTAAGTCTCATAGTGCTCAGAGCCATTTGAACCATTTTTTTAACTAATTTGTGAATCTTGATTTTGATGCCATTAATTAGTCACATTACAATGTTTTGATACTGGCAAAACAAACTCTAGATTAATTTAGGGTTTAAGGTGAGCTGCTTTAGTTAATTAATTGTAAAGTCTTTGTTTTCTGAATGGTTTTCATGAATACGGTATATATTGTGTGTGAAATAAAACAGGGAATGCTGTTGAAAAACCTTGGGGTTAAGCCCTTCCATGGATACTAATTCGATCAGCTCAGTTGGCAGCAGGCTATGGTTCACCAAAAGTTCTCTTGTGCCCCACTGATGGAAAGAAAGGATTTTACGACGGGCTTCCTGCCTGTCAACATGGTGGACAGAGCATGCAGGATGGCGAGGTAGGCGACGTGTGGCCAGGCCCCTTACTGGTGCGCTGTGTGTGTGTGTGTGTGTGTGTGTGTGTGTGAAAGCGGCAGGATGTATCGCACTGCACGTGTTCTGCCGGCTCACAAGAGAACAGGGATTGAACGATGCAGAGGGGCGTCTGGGCAATAAAACTGGACGTTCAGGGGCGATCGGCTGGCCGAAAGAACTTTCTTCGTTAAAAAATATTATCCTTGCGAATGCAGCTGCAGAATGTTTCACGACATATAACATCTTCTCAGAGTCTTGTATAGACACAGAGCACTTAAAGCTACATGTTTGGCTTTCGACTTGCATTATTGTGGGAGAGGAACTCGACTCATTCTGATCCCAGGCTGAAATCATAGAGTACACCATTACATTTTTTTGTTTCACAGTGTCTGTTTTCTAAGGTGTATTATGCAGTTTACTTCAACATGGATGCATGTGTTGAATGGAAGGTTTATTCGCAGACTGCGAATACGATTAGACATGCAACATTTTAGCGACATATGAAAATTTGTGCCGTGCCTGGACTCGAACCTCGATTTCCGATTTTATGCGAGCGGTCAGCTAAACAACTTTGTCAATCTGTGTAGGGCTCCCCGACAGACCCGAACCTCCATATGTCACTGTGTGTCCACATCCTGCAGTGCTGTATGAAGAAAGTAATCGTTCCTATTTGAAGTCAGGACGGTTTTTGTCAGCAATAGCTTGCATCAATTCGATGTAGAAGTCTTCCATCCTACATTGAGTGGTGCAGCAGACTTCGAACATCAGCATCGACGCCTTGTGGAGGCATACTAGGACAGCAGCCTACCTTCATACACTATTCCCTAACGAAGCGAAGGAGAAACTTGGAGCAGCACACAAATAAAAAGGTCTGCAACTGTAATCATCGAACCAGCTATGATGAGAACGCTGCGCAATGTGAACTTTTGAGTCAGCAACGACGGGTAGGATGGTATGATATGTTAAGTAATGTAACAGTAATAAGTTGTTGTGGAGACCACAAAGCGTAGGCATGTGGTTTATGATCTTTTGGTCTTTCCTTGTTGTACTGTTTGAGTAATCACTCATCTTAATAGTTAAAGCCGAGCAAATACGTGTCATTCCGTCAGCAGAAAGATAACTGTATATATTTCCTTTGCCATAACAACCACGGGCTTTCCCCCACAGACGTAAGATAAAAATCATGTTTTTTGCATTAGAAAGTTTAGTATATTCTTTTTTCTGTTTCCAATGGTGTTTGTCGCTTGTGACGACCCTCTTTTCCTCGTACTTTCGTAAACAAACCGAACTTGCTGGATCATTGATTTTCATCTACTATATTTTACACCACTAGCGAACCCATCACTATAACTTAGATGTTTGGCCATATCTTTAACTATTCACTGTTTGTCATTCAGGGATTTAGTAGCGTTTCCTCATGTGCTGAAGTTTTATAATCACTAAGTTCATGGTTTCTCCCTGCAGCACTAGGTACGGATTGTGAGGAAACAGCACCAATTCTCCTTCGTGATGATTGAAACGGATGTTGAATTTGTGGAATATACACTCTAAGATAAGAAAAAATGTAACTGTAAACTTAGGAAGCCGATGAATGTATGTGCCACGCTTCAGCGTAGTTTTACCGCTCATCTAGCTGGGATAGTAAACAGAACACATGTCAATATAAGGGCACAAAAACATTGCAGATTTCATTCCGTGTACTCAGTTGGTCAGTAACTATGCCTGGCTGACACGCACGTTAATAATATACGCAGATGTCAGCATTTGAGAGAAGACGCGTAATTGGGCTCAAGGAAACCGGTTGGAGTAACTGGCGAATCGCTCTACATTTGAATAGGATCGATGCCATTACTCGACGCTTTTGGCAGGAATGGATCAACAATGGACGAAGACAATATCAAGAAGAAAGTGGTCGACGTAAAGAGCTGACACAACATGAGGACCGAGCTATCATCAGAGAGGCACTAGGAGACTCGGATTCATCATTATCATCGATCCGACTGGCAACTGGCGCTTCAGTGACCAACTATTAACAGATGGCTCACAGAAGGAGGCTGAGCTCACGACCCTCCGTGTGCCGACCGCCACTGACTCCTCTACACCAACAAGCGCATTTGCAATGGTGTAGGACACTTTCGGCCTGGAATCTCATGTACTGGAGCAGCATTTCTTCACTGAGGGCCGATGACAGGGAAGACGTGTTTGGAGACACCCCTGACAACGGTGGGTTGCCAACCTGTCACCCATCACGTGACCTGTCAACCAAGAACTATGGTCTGTGGTGCCATCTCATAGCAGAACCCTTTTCGTTGTCGTCCGCGGCATCTTTACAGAACGGCAACGACGATATTCTACGCCCTGTTTTGTTGCCCTACGTGGCAAGGAATCTTGAGCTTACCTTTAAGCAAGATAACGCCCGCATGCACGTGGCGAGAGTTTCCACTGTTTGTGTCATGCTTGCCAAACACTACCTTGCCCATCAAGAATGCCAGGTCTCTCCCATTTTGTGGATCATTATGGACAAGATCTCGGTATTTTGACGACCTAACATGCCAAATGGAGTGAATCTGGAATGATATCTCCCAGGACGACATCCACCAACTGTTCCGATCAATGCGAAGCCGAATAACTGCTTGCATATGGACCAAAGGTAACAAACGTTATTGCTTGCTCAATTTTTGAAGGACTTTCTCTTGAATAAGTCATCCATACATGTACATTTCTGTCCCATTCGGATAATTCCTTTGTGTTCCGTATTTTTTTTTTTTTCAGAATGTATGTTCCGAAAGCTCGAACAACAACATGTGGAATGGGGCTATTCAATAAAAGTATCCAAAACTACATTTTAGCGGGAGAAAATAAGGCAGTCTATTTGGAAACTGATGTTGAGAATAACATGGTGACAATTATTGAACTGATGGAATAAAATTGGCTATAACTTCTGAACGGTTTGCTTTAGGACGTTCAAGTTGCACGGTTGGCCGCGGGACGTGATGGGATTTAGTATGCGCCACGTCTTATTGTTGTCGGTCATTTGCACGTGAAAATGTTACGGTACAGTGTACAGCGCTTGTGACGGCCTACCACGAGAGCAATAACAGCCCAACTGCGGCTCTAAAGAAAATTTGCGACCTAGTTCAAGCTGAAGCCAACCTGTCCAAGTGCCCTAGTAATGAAGAAATTGATTTGCAAGTTATAGAGAACGAGCAATGATCGGGTTGACAGTGTTGGCAATCTCGACCGTTCAAAAATGGTGGAAACGCCTGAAAACATCGAGGATACACACGCTTTGTTTCAAACCAGACCGAGGAAATCCATAAGACGAGCTGCACAACAGGTGGGAATCAACCGGGAGATATTTCGACAAATTGTTGAAGACCTACGTCTCTTCCCAATTTTTTTGGGGTTATCCGTCTAGTCTTCTGACTGGTTTGATGCGGCCCGCCAAGAATTCCACTCCGGTGGACCCCTTCATGTCAGAGTATGACTTGCTATCTACGTATTTGCTGAATGTATTCCAATCTCTGTCTTCCTCTACAGTTTTTGCCCTCTAGTACCATGAAGTAATTCCCTTATGTCTTATCAGATGTTCTGTCATTTTGTCCCTCCTCCTTATTAGTGTTTTCCACATATTCCTTTCCTCTCCCGATTCTGCGCAGAACCTCCTCATTTCTTGTCTTATCGGTCCACCTACTTTCAACATTCGTCTGTAGCACCACATCTCAAGCGCTTCGATTCTCTCCTGTTCCGGTTTCCTCACATTCAATGTTTCACTACCATACAATGCTGTACCCCAGAAGTACGTTATCAGAAATTTCTTCCTCAAATTTAGGCCTATGTTTGACATTAGTAAACCCTCTCTTGTCCCGATACAGTGACGAGAAGAAAATGAAGTTTCAGGTGTGGGATTAAGATTTGGGGAAAAAGATATCAATGATAAGATTCGCTGATGACACTACTATGCTCTGGAAAGCCTGACGGAATAATAAACCCTGCTGAATGGAACTGACTGAGATTAAACTAAAGCAAGGTGAAAGTAATGATGAACTGTAAAAATCATGTTGACAATAAACATCAAAATTGGAGATCTCATAATTTAGAAAGTGAAGGAATTCGTATCTTGGAAGCAAAATAACGCATGACTAACGAAACGAGGAGGATGCAAGAAACAGTGAGAAGGGGTCTTCGGCGCTAAAATACGTTTCTTGGTACTGAAACTTAGCCTCGACTCTTGAAAGAAAGTTATGAGCATGTACGTTCACAGCACACCATTGCATGCAAATGAATCATGGCCAGTGGGAGAACCGAAGTGTTTCAGACTTGTTCCAAAAATAAATTTGTCTGACTTCAGAAATGAGTAGGCACCCCGCAGAATCGTATATGTGGACGACCCTGACTAAACGAAGGGACATGATGGTAGGATTTGCATGATACTACAGGGAGTTATACAGCAAAAACCAGCGGGAAGGGAAACTTTTGATCACATCGAAGAAATGATTAAGGACTTTGCATATAAGTGCCACTTTAAGATGGAGAGTTTGGCGCACGAGAGGAATCGTGTCGTGTCATGTCGAATACCCAGAAGACTGGTGACACAGAGACGTTTCATCGAATGCTTATGGAAGTCAAGTAACACGGTATCAAGCTGTCATGGACGCACACAAAGGACAGTTTCACCTCACTACGTACTTGCGTAATCCATGTCCTACCGTACTGAAAGGTACCTGGTTTCTAAAAGATGATCCCAGCATACTACAAACATAACCATTCCGCAACAGACTGCAGTTCAGATTAACGTTAGTGTAAAGCGAATGAACTTACGTAATGAAGTTACTGTTCTACACAAGCTACCTTGGCAATGTATGGTTGTAGGAGGTGTGACACAACAGTAAATGTTTCCTCGAATTTTAAAATCATAGGCAAAGAGTCTGTACATAAGGTGGAGTACGTCACAGAAGGGTTAGTCGTTAGAAGCCGTCGCGCTGTTCTCAAAGCGAAACCAGTCACAACAGTCAACGATTATGGTGATTTAATGATGAATGCGAGCGACGTTCAGTTGATACTGCCAGTAATTACTGCGCCAGAGGCGGATAGTGAAGAGGACTGGCGTGCAGATATGTATTCCAGTCACGAACTCCCATTGTTCGCGATGCCTCCCCGGCTTGCTTTTCAAATACCATGTCGCGCTCGCCGGCAGTCCATTCGAAAAGCACTGTATGCACAGCGCCCCGTAATTGATGGCGAGGTACAGCACGGCTGCAGCGCAGTGAAATTATTGACTCTATATTGTGCTAGCCGTCAAGTGCGTGAAAGAAATAGCAATACCAGAAAAGATACCACACCTATATAGTTCTTCGTAACACCGCTGTAAAGAAGCTGGTAAATAATTCCTACTGCAAACTCAGGACGAGTACTAAATCTTTCATGGAACAAACAACCGACTATGAAATACGGATCATTTCCTTTAAATAACATGAGACTTTCTTTTCCTTGGGTGTACATGAACGAAGATAAAATTCTCAAATATTTTCTCCCACAAAACCTTGAATGGTTGTGTGAAGACAGTGATACAATTTTTGACTCGCTTATCAAAGCAGAGACTGTCGCGACACCTAGCAACAAGCTCTTTGAATTCAAACGAAATTTAAATTCAGTTCTTTCCTTATCGACGAAAAATAATTCTGACAACAGCACAACATTGCTGATTGCTTGCTGACTACATAGATACCAATGAAACCTTCCAAAATGGTACTTTAGGAGCACCATAAGAAACCATATCGAGAATGTTGAAACCAGTTTAATTCATAAAGTTAATATTTTACTACAAAGAAGTCAGTATCCATAGCAAAGACTGTAAAGGGATATTACGTTCTAGGGGATCAAATCGTTTAACTAATTCCAAAATTGTATCATATAGCAACAAAGGAAGCTATTGTGCAACATAGAAATTGAACTGAACGACTCATTTGAATAGTAACATACACTCCTGGAAATTGAAATAAGAACACCGTGAATTCATTGTCCCAGGAAGGGGAAACTTTATTGACACATTCCTGGGGTCAGATACATCACATGATCACACTGACAGAACCACAGGCACATAGACACAGGCAACAGAGCATGCACAATGTCGGCACTAGTACAGTGTATATCCACCTTTCGCAGCAGTGCAGGCTGCTATTCTCCCATGGAGACGATCGTAGAGATGCTGGATGTAGTCCTGTGGAACGGCTTGCCATGCCATTTCCACCTGGCGCCTCAGTTGGACCAGCGTTCGTGCTGGACGTGCAGACCGCGTGAGACGACGCTTCATCCAGTCCCAAACATGCTCAATGGGGGACAGATCCGGAGATCTTGCTGGCCAGGGTAGTTGACTTACACCTTCTAGAGCACGTTGGGTGGCACGGGATACATGCGGACGTGCATTGTCCTGTTGGAACAGCAAGTTCCGTTGCCGGTCTAGGAATGGTAGAACGATGGGTTCGATGATGGTTTGGATGTACCGTGCACTATTCAGTGTCCCCTCGACGATCACCAGTGGTGTACGGCCAGTGTAGGAGATCGCTCCCCACACCATGATGCCGGGTGTTGGCCCTGTGTGCCTCGGTCGTATGCAGTCCTGATTGTGGCACTCACCTGCACGGCGCCAAACACGCATACGTCCATCATTGGCACCAAGGCAGAAGCGACTCTCATCGCTGAAGACGACACGTCTCCATTCGTCCCTCCATTCACGCCTGTCGCGACACCACTGGAGGCGGGCTGCACGATGTTGGGGCGTGTGCAGAAGACGGCCTAACGGTGTGCGGGACCGTAGCCCAGCTTCATGGAGACGGTTGCGAATGGTCCTCGCCGATACCCCAGGAGCAACAGTGTCCCTAATTTGCTGGGAAGTGGCGGTGCGGTCCCCTACGGCACTGCGTAGGATCCTACGGTCTTGGCGTGCATCCGTGCGTCGCTGCGGTCCGGTCCCAGGTCGACGGGCACGTGCACCTTCCGCCGACCACTGGCGACAACATCGATGTACTGTGGAGACCTCACGCCCCACGTGTTGAGCAATTCGGCGGTACGTCCACCCGGCCTCCCGCATGCCCACTATACGCCCTCGCTCGAACCCCCGTCAACTGCGCATACGGTTCACGTCCACGCTGTCGCGGCATGCTACCAGTGTTAAAGACTGCGATGGAGCTCCGTATGCCACGGCAAACTGGCTGACACTGACGGCGGCGGTGCACAAATGCTGCGCAGCTAGCGCCATTCGACGGCCAACACCGCGGTTCCTGGTGTGTCCGCTGTGCTGTGCGTGTGATCATTGCTTGTACAGCCCTCTCGCAGTGTCCGGAGCAAGTATGGTGGGTCTGACACACCGGTGTCAATGTGTTCTTTTTTCCATTTCCAGGAGTGTATATTCACCACATGTAGCAGCACAGAAGATCGTGTTTTACACATAAAACTGTAACCCAAACACATCACCTGAGTTAATATTAAATTCTCCATAATGACGGAAATATTCCATTCCTTAGTTATCAGCCAGAAGCTGGTTTGACGCGGCCCGCCACGAATTCCTCATGAATTCCTCTCCTGCGCCAAGCTCTTCATCTTCTTATCTTATCAGTCCACCTAATTTTCATCAATCTTCTGTAGCACCGCATCTCAAACGCTTCGATTCCCTTCTGTTCCTGTTTCCAAACTATATTCAGTACTATACAATGCTATGGAACAAACGTACATTCTCAGAAATTCCTTCCTCACTGTAAGGCCTGTGTTCGATGCCAGCAGACTTCTCTTGACGAAGAACGCTCTCTTTGCCGCGATAGTCTGCCTTTTACGTCCTCCTTGTTTTGTCCGTCATGGATTATTTTGCTTAAAAGGTAGCAGCACTCCTTAACATTTTACTTCACAAGCACCAGTTATGATACTAAACTTTTCGCTGTTCTCATTTCTACGGCATCTCACGTCCATTGCCTTTTGTTGGTGTACTCCCAGTCCATACTACTTACTCATTAGACTGTGCATTCTATTAAATAGATCCTATAATTGTTCTTTTTATTCACAGAGGATAGCAATGTCCTCAGCGAATGTTTTCACTGATTTGATTTAGCCTTCAATTTTATTCACACTCTTGAATTTTTCTTTTATTTCCGTCAATACTACTTCGATGTATAGACTGAACAGAAGGGACGAAAGAATGCGTTCCTGTCATAAACACGATTTACACCAAGCTCTTCAGTTCCGGTCTTCGTAACATACAATTGTTGACTCTTGTACATATTGGACATTTCCCGTCTCTCCCTACAGCTTTCTCCTATTTTTGTTAGAATTTCGTACATCTTGGCCCATTTTACACAAACGAAATCTTTTTATAGATGGAATATCCTATTAATGTGTCTTCGTTTTTCTTCAGTCTTGCTTTCATTATGAAGCGCAACGTGGGAACTGCCCCTCTCGTGCCCTCACCTTTTCTAAAGTTAAACTGATCGTCTTTTAACAAATCCTCAATTGTCTTTTCAGTTTTTCTATATGTTATCCTTGTCAGCAACTTGGGTGCAAGAGCTGTTAAGCTGAGTGTGCTCTAATTCTCGCACTTACCTACCAATGCTGCGTTCGGAATTGTGTGGATGGTATTTTTCCGAAAATCAGATGGTAGATCATGGTCTGATACATGGATCCTACATATCAACTTGAGTAGTTGGTTGGTTGCCATCCCCCCCCCCCCCTCCGCCCCCTCCCCCTCCTCCCCGTCTACCCAACGTGATTTTAGAAATTCAGATGGAATGTTCTGTATCTCTTCTGGCTTGTTGGTCTGAAGTAGTCCAGAGCTCTTTTAAATTCTAGTAGTAGATCCAGTATGTCTTCCATATCAACTCCAATTTCTTACATTGTGCATCAGACAAGTTTTTCTGCCTAAGAAAGACCTTAAGTGTACATTTCACGCTTATCCACTCTCTGCCCCGCGCTTAATAATGGAATTTCCTTTGAACTCTTAGTGTTACCACCCTTGCATTTAATTTCACTTAATGTTATTTAGACATTTCCACGAGACGAGTCAGCCCTTGAATAATCGTCTATTTTTCTATTTTTTCACATTGTTCTACAACCATTTCGCCTTGGCTTAACCGTGCTTGCTGTTTATTGTATTAATAAGTACTAGTAATTCTGTATTCCTGAATTTTTCTGAACATATTTGTACTTCCGTCTTTCTTTGATCAGTCGAAGCGTTTCTTCTGTTACCCGTGGTTTCTTCGCAGTTACCTTCCTTTTACCTCATTTTGTCTATCGAAAATATTTGATTGCCCTATAGTAAAATATTCACTCCTGTCTGCTCTCGTATTTATTATCACCGTATCTATGTTCATAGTATCTATTTCTGTTAAACTTCACTCTACTCTTCATCGTTATTAAATTGTGACCAGCTCCTGGGTACGCCTACAATCCAATTACATATTTGCAAAACCTAAGACATTTTTCCAATTACAACGAAAATGACTTTATGATGAGACATTTTGTTCACAAATTTTCATTAATTTTAAATTCAGTAAATATTTCACTTATTTAATTTTTCTCAAATTTCAGACAAGGTTCCTTGGAAATAATGGGCTCATGAATGGCTCTTACCACATTGATATGCATTCAAACAATTTTAATATGCAACAGATAAACTCTTGTAAGTAAATACGAATATAAAAATTAGTCTTATGGGCATCTCAGTTATGTTATAAAACACGTATATATAACTAATTTGGAGACGTCACGTCCCTTAAATTGGTGGGAAGACACGTTTTAAACAGATGCCAAGATTCACTTGATAGTTGATGTGAGATATTACATATACATGCAATACTTTAATTTTTGTGAATCCCAACCAAATGTAGGTTGTCTGTGATGCCAGTCGTGTGCGTCTTTTGTAAGTTGCTTATGAAACAACTGCGGGGATATATTTTGATTTATCAATATTTGCAGTGCACATAGATACAAAAATCTGAAAGCAAATGCGAGCTTTGAAACCAGAGACCTGTAATCAAATACACCCACCAAATTCATGCTGTTTACGATATACCAGGATGAAACAGTATTAGAAGTGAAATTTACACATTCACGGACACTGATGCTTCAAATGGCTCTGAGTACTATGGGACTTAACATCTATGGTCATCAGTCCCCTAGAACTTAGAACTACTTAAACCTAACTAACCTAAGGACAGCACACAATACCCAGTCATCACGAGGCAGAGAAAATCCCTGACACGGCGGGAATCGAACCCGGGAACCCGGGCGCGGGAAGCGAGAACGCTACCGCACGGACACTGATGCAACATTGACGATTGTGTCTGAAACTGATATTGGAGGCATTAGTGTTTAGCTATGACAGTGTTAACGTTATGATTCTCAAACATTTCTATGAACCGCATTCCTTCTCTAACCAATTACACACTAATTGATCGGTGACCTGGCAAATTTTGGATATTGCACTCATACGTGACATAATATCTCGAAACATCTATCACGTGGGAAGAGACAGGAAGTTACCGTTCGATCCGAAATCAACTGAAAGTCATGGGACTAGTTTTCACTGGAGTCGACACGTCCCAGAAATGTCACCTAGAAAGTACATACTCAACATGCTTGTTAAGTTCATGATGATTGTACGGTTAATTTTTCATTAAGCTCAACTGTCAACGGTCTTCACTGTGAAGCGGTTTTGACACTGTTGTCCCTACCTGTCCGTCATGTTCGTCAAGAGATTTTTAAGTCTCTTTTTTAAATTATGTGTTTTTTGACTGGTTTGATGCTGTGTTCGTCATTTTCCAATTTCTGCGTATCTATTACGCCCATCATCCTCTTGATCTGTTTTGCGTGTTCTAATCTCAGTCTGTCTCTCCATTTTTCCCCTCTACTGCTTATTCTTCATCTGCATCAACTGCACCTTGAGATGGGATATACCGCTGAAAGAGGGTGAACGTGGTCGACTAGCTCAGAGAGATGTCAGCAAACGTATGACGCCGCCCCGGACGGTTAGTGGGAGAGCCAGCACGACAAAACGAGCGTCGACCGAGCGAGTCAGTACACTGTTAAAAGCAGTAAAAGCAGTAAAACAAACCAAAGAAAAATACCAGAATTTTCATGCAGTAGCATCGAACCTTGGCGATTTAAAGTTCTAACTCTGAAATCTACTGGTTGATTGGTCATTGACCTCAGCTTAGTTTACAGTGCTGAAGTCTGCATAATTATATAACAATGAAACTGCGGCTTAATTCTGATAGGTAATGTCACTCCCGTGTTATCGCGTTCTGGTCTTGAAACTCAGGCGCCAACTCTCTGCAATAGACTGTCGATATTTATTGCCGAATTGTGTTGATTAAACGGAACGTGTTAAAAATTCTCACGTGTCGCCTCGTTACTGATTATCCGCTCCTGATATGTCAATAATCCCTGGAATTAGACGCAGAAACTTAAAACTTTAGTGAAACAGAGTGTGACGTCTCGTCGCTCCTGTAGATAACCAAGAGGGGAAACAATTTAATGACTACACATCGCTTCAGCAGCATTGTTGATGAAAGGGAAACATTATTGCCTTTAGGTAGCAACTTTGAGCCATGGATGAAAGAAAGCTGAAAGAATGTTTCTGAGTTATCATTAGCTTCTTGTCACCGCTTGAAAATTTTGGACGAGAAGTAATAATCTTACAGGAAGTTGTAAACAAAGGCAGAGAGAGGAGGCCGGGGACGCGTGTGTGCGCCCCTGGGGGTAACGATCGGCCCCCAAAGCCGCCCTCGAGTTCGGCGGGTCGTCGGAATTCCAGGCGCGGCGTCGTAACGTGCTGGAGCTGAAGACGCAAGTGGGAAGGGCGGTCTGTGAAGAGGAGGGAAGGGAAGCGGAGGGAGGGCAGACTTGGTACGTCGCAGCCAACTCGATTAGCCTGACCCTACGGTGGCGCGGCCCGCCGGCGCACCTCCTCTGCGACACACGGCACATAAAGCGATGCTTCTTTACCGGAAAGTTATAGCAGCGTGCTAACCCCTCAAGGCAGCAACGGCTACACTCATAAGGTCCATCCTCTCTTTTAGCCCCCTGTGTCAGACGACCCTTGCAGAATGTTGAAGTAATCTTACAAAGACTGCCACGACTCTGCTGAAATAGCCGCCTTATTGCACAGAAAAAAACTTATTACTTATTTTTATTTGCTGTGTAACTACAGGCGTTAAATTATACGACAACATGAAGCTCTATTTTAGTTTAATAATGATGGAATCTTCTTGGATAAAATATTCCCAACGTAAAATAGTCTCCGGTCAAATGTCTGAACAGAACTACGGTAAGAAATTATCATTAGGAATCTGCTTCTCTTCAGCTCATAATATGGAATTTTCGGATAAGTTGGTTAGAAACAGTGATGACAAGTTAGGTCAGTAGAGATTTATTAACACAAAATTAACTAGGCATAATAGAATGGTAGGTCTAATAATAAATAAGGTAAAGTAATGCGAGGAACCTACTACGAATGGGGTAGTAAAATTATCGTAATCAAGCTAAACAAAAGTACTACAACCTACACGTAATACAGGTTTAAATGCCTAACAGCCTCAAAGATGACCAATCGATTAAGAGAATGCATGATGAGATAAAAGAAATTTTGCTGCTCGTTTTAAAAGAAGTCGGAAATTTAAATTTGATGAAGGATTGAAATTCGATAGTAGAAAAAGGAAGCGCAACGAGAAAAGTAGCAGAACATGGGAAGGATAAAAGGAATGAAAAGGGAGCCGCCTTGTAGCATTTGTAAATTTATATGAGGCTTTTGGAAATGTTGACTCGAATACATTCTTCGAAATTAGGAAGGTGGGAGAAATAAAACAAAGACACCAAACTGTTATCTATAGCTTGTGCAGAAGCCAGACCGAAGCTAAGGTACCTGAAAGGGAAACAGTAGTTGAGAAGAAAATGTAACGCAGTTATCGCCTATCCCCTATGCTATTCAATCAGCAAAGAGCTCTAACTCTTTCAGAGACAGCAAAGGAATAATAAAATCAGTTGAATGGAATGCATAATTTTGAGGAAACTCATTTCCTTGCATACTCTGTGTTTATTTTAAACGTGAAACTACCGTTTTAATGTAGTGTACACTGGTGCAATGACAGAACCCACGAAACAGTTGCGCCTTATTCATTTTGTATTTAAAATTCACATCTGTGAGAGTTGTACCCATTACCACAGTGATCGTATGAAACGACGCCAAAAAGGTGAAATTACCCAGCGGGAAAAGCATGAAATAAAATTTTTGTTTAAAAAACAAAACAGTCTGTGCAAGAAAATAACTTTCCTCAAAAAAATTCGCAGCGGCATGCAAAAGACTAGGATTTAATGGTTTGCTAGAAGATTACAAGATGAACAGAAAAGAGACACTTAAATAATATTTTCTCTACTTTGGCATCAAAGTAAATAGATAGCGGAGTAGAGAAGATAGGCAGCGGAGTAGGGAGGATGTGAAATACAAACTGGTAATTGTCACAAATGAATTTCTGAAAAAGAGAAATTTATTATCATTAAATAAAAATTTAAGCGTTGGGAAGCCTTTTCTGAAGGTATTTATCTGCAAAATCAATATAACGGAAGTGAAACGTGGACAGCTTTCGGGTAAGACAAGAAGATAAAATTCTGAAATGGTCAGATCGGACAACTAAAGAAGAAAAGTGCGGACTTCATGAACACTTCGATAGGACACATTCTGAGCAATCAATGGAATGTCAGTTTCGTACTGAAGGGAAGACTGGGGCAGGGAGACAGGGAGGGAGAGTGAAAAAATTTTAGGGGGAAAAGAAGGACTGACTTACAGGTTTAAGGGATGCAAGTGTCGATACAGATTAGGATTATATCAGTCTTGGGATCTCAACAACAACAACAACAACAACTTGTTGCTCACCTTCTTGGCTAGAAGGGCAGATCCTGTAGAGTAGATCATATTATCGCTTTTACAGATGATTAATCATAATGTAAGCAAGGTGCTGTACTGCTCAACTGTTGATGAAATATCGGGCTATGAGCCTTACGTTATACAATCAGCTTATTACTACTCATGAAATTCTACCTATACATCGATCACTACTGGTTATCACCAGCCTCAGAGCGACTCGATTACGTACTGTTTGAACGTTTCGCGCAATTTCTACACCACCAACCATTTGACACCCTCTTCCACAGCTTTTCACGCAGTGCAGTCTTGAGCATCGATGTTGTTTCTGTGTGTTTTTCATATCATCCACCCAGTGTCGTCGTTTATTTCTTTCTTATTTCTTGGAACGCACTCAAAAACTTCACTTACTCAGCTATCATTTTTCCTAGCTGCGGGTTGAACCCTAATCCACAGCATTTTCGTTATATTCTCTTCACTGATACATTTGTTTTCCAGTCTGCGCTAGGAAATCCCCAACATTCATCTCTCCATTTATGGACGAGAAATTTCCAGTTTTTAAATGGCTTTCGAGTAATAAGAAAAAAAGGTTCGCTGTCATCTGCCGAAATAAGTGATACAAACAGGCGTATCATATGCTTATTGCTAGTTTTGAAAAATACGTTTTTCAATAATCTGTGAAGCCTCTAAAAGTAACTGACATACGCAGCTCAGTAGGTCAAAGTGCTCCAACTGCGTCGTTCTCCGTTTCGAGGCTGAATTTTATGCTCTTAATCGTAGATGAATTTTATGTTGTTAATCATAAGTTACAGACATCTTTCAGGAATGCTTCATGGTAAACCAGAAATACACTGTTGGAACACTGTGAGCTTTACATAGAAAAATCTTCATACCGTGGTGTGTGAAAGGTCTGTTCCTCCATATCTGCCGCTATCTCTTTACACTCGTTGTTAATACCCACGGAGAATAGACTACACAAAAAAAAAAAAAACGGACAGAAAACTGAAAACTCCTGTACGGAAATCAGTGGTATATACGGAGTTAGTAGACTGTGGACGTATCATAAAACTATACTGTTGACGGAAGCAAAGTAGTGGTGCTGTGAGAATGAGTGAAGACAGATGATAAAGCCATTGTGAACGAAAGACTTTGAAGTGTTATTCCCCCAAAGAAATGTGATTGACTTGGTTTAACTTTATTACTCTTCTTTCATGTAATTAATTATTTTAGGTTATTTATATCCATGTGCAACTGAATTATGCTGTTTTCGTTTTGGTAGACATCTAGATTCGTATTTAGTTATTTGTATTTGAACATAACATACAACTCATTGGTAGGTTGTAAGCTGGTGAACCTCAGATGTGTCCAGGTGCTTAAATAGAAGGGGCAATCAAAAAGTTCCCGTTCTGAGGCCATACTTTCCAAAATAATATGCCAATCAGGCATAATCTCCGTGAGCAATGAGGCAAGCATCCCATCGACGCATCACGTTGAAGAGTTCTGCTGCCTGAAGAAGTCCGCAAATTTCTGCAGCTTATCCTCATCCAACAGTAATCGTCGACAGTAATCGTCGACTCTTCAGGACTTCCTTTAAAGAGACTGATGACGTGATAATCGCATCGGGAGAGGTCAGAACTATAGCGCGGGTGCTCGGGTGTCGCTCTCTTGAGTTGGTGTAACTTCCGCCATACGACATTTGTGATATGCGCAAGTGCTTAATCATGAAGCAATGAAACTTGGCGCAGCATCACACAACTGTGGTTTGCGATAGACATGTTGTCCCAGTCACATTCTCCATTTTCCAATGAATGTGTACCAGTGTTTGTCCTCCCGGCAGCCAACAAAAGAATAACGGCTCATTGGAAGTGTTCGGACGCGTCTGGTAATAATGTTGTCATAGCTCACGTTTCCACATTTACTGCACGCACGTCGGAAAGACACGAGTGACACATCAATCTCTTGCTTACTTGTCGGTGCTTATACACTCGCATTGGAGACGCACTACCTCGCATATACGCTGCACCAACGCCCTCAAATGGAAACTTTTCGTTCGCCAGTTACATTTCTATCGACAAGTTCGGCTACTGAAAGTTTCATACAAGGGCTGCCGAAGGGATGATTGTTACGCGTAGAGTGATTCAGCTGCCCCGATCCATGGGTTTTATGCAACCTGCAACGCCTTCATATACCATGTGCAAGATTTTCATACTCTCGCTCGCTATGTGCAAACTCCTAGTCCTACAGGAAAAATCAACAGGATATTTTTGTAGTAAATTTAATGTAGTTGAATATTGTACTCGGATACGTTTTTGCTAGAATCTGCAATTTTCGAATTACTCAAGAATAATTTACGAAAGTGACCCTCAAACGCATTTTTTTTTTTTCGATATCTCGAAGAGCGTGGCTTCCAGCCCCGTATCTCAGTACAAAATTTAAATACATTACGTTTCCTACAAAAAGACCCTGTTCATTTTTGATTTTTTCTGTAGGACCAGCAGTTTGCACTTAGCGAGCGAGTGAATATGAATTCGCTCGAGGTTTCTCAAGGCGTTGTAGGTTGCGTAAAATCTTTTTGTAGGGGCAGGAATCATCCTTTACACTGCCTGCCCTTGTCATAGGCACCAAATCGTGATGTCGTTGAAACGAAAGGCTTTGCGAACGATATGAGACGTCCAGCCAAGCGCACACTACTCACTTCTCCCCACACGTGGGTGAGCCCCAGTAAGATTCTGAAATGAATATTGAGATGTAACTTGTTGGAGCACCGCATTTTTTTCCCGTCAGTCTTCTGACTGGTTTGATGCGGCCCGCCACGAATTCCTGCCATGTGCCAAACTCTTCATCTCAAAGTAGCACTTGCAACCGACGTCCTCGATTATTTGCAGGATGTTTTCCAATCTCGGTCTTCTTCTACAGTTTTTGTCCTCTACAGGTCGCTTTAATACTATGGAATTCATCCCCTGATGTCGTAACAGATGTCCTATCGTCCTGTGCCTTCTCCTCATCAATGTTTTCCACATATTCCTTTCCTCTCCGATTCGGCACAGAACCTGCTCATTCCGTACCTTATCAGTCCACCTAATATTCAACATTCGTCTGTAGCACGACATCTCATATGCTTTCATTTCTTCTGTTCCGGCTTTCCCACAGTCCATGTTTGACTACCATACAATGCTGTACTCCACATGTACATTCTCGAAACTTCTTCCTCAAATTAAGACCTATGTTTGATACTACTAGACTTCTCTTGGCCAGGAATGTCCTTTTTGCAATCCGTAGTCTTCTTTTGATGACCTCCTTGCTCCTTCCGTCATTGGTTATTTCACTGCCTAGGTAGCAGAATTCCTTAACCTCATCTACTTCGTAACCATCAATTCTGATGTTAAGTTTCCTGCTGTTCTCGTTTCTACTACTTCTCATGTCTCCCGTACAAGTGACAGTAGGCGTATCATTTATAGGGGAGCAGTAGCCCTACAGAATTGC
Organism: Schistocerca piceifrons; assembly: GCF_021461385.2. Classification (NCBI taxonomy): domain Eukaryota; kingdom Metazoa; phylum Arthropoda; class Insecta; order Orthoptera; family Acrididae; genus Schistocerca; species Schistocerca piceifrons. Next base: position 299,082,153 of record NC_060141.1, read on the forward strand.
AACACTCAAAGCGTACTGTCTTTAACGAATATGTTCAGCTGGTCATGAAGCAACTTTTGCTGTCGGGGAGCCCCTGTGATGTGTTGTGGTAGAAGATCACAAGGATTGTCTAGCATCCAACGTTGTTGCTGGCTTACCACCTCCAAGGTGTAACGAGTAAGATACTTTATGCTTACACCTACGGTGAACAACGAGTACGCCATAACAGGATGCGGAGCACACATGGAAGATGCAGTGATCTACTATACAGATGGGGAAAGACTACCAGTGCAGAATGCACCTTTTGCTTTCCATGACGCACTGTCAGACACATTGCGGAAGAACGTCCTCGAAATTGGTAACCCGGAAACCCTCCGGACTTCTTGGACACTAAAACAGATACTGTAAATTGTATAAGTAATATGTCTGTAAATGTGGTAAAGTGAAACAAAAGTTATAGCTGAGGAAAAGAGCGTATATGTTAACCTGTGCAGAACGTACTTAGATCGACTGTCTTAACTTTTATGAAGTATTTATTGGTCATGATATAAGGAAGAAATCATGTGCTTACAAGGTATAGCTGAGCGGTTCTACGGGCTTCAGTCCGAAACCACGCTGCTGCTACGGTCGCAGGTTCGAATCCTGCATCGGGCATGCATGTGTGTGATGCCCTTAGGTTGGTTAGGTTTAAATAGTTCTAAGTCTAGGGGACTGATGACCTCAGATGTTAAGTCCCATCGTGCTTAGAGGCATTTGAAATTTTTGATTCTAAATAATGAAAAGTGTGAAGTGATTCACACGAGTTCTGGAAGAAGTCCGCTAAATTTCGCTTACATGATAAATCAGACAAAAGCTGTAAATTCAACTAAGTATTTCGGGATTAAAATTACGATTAACTTGAATAACGTAGACAATTTTGTGGGTAAAGCAAACCAAAGACTGGTTTATTGGCAGAACGCTGAGAAAGTGCGACACGTCTACTAAAGAGACTGCTTACACCACGCTAGACCGTGCTCTTCTGGTGTATTGACGGGAATTGTGAAATCCGCATCGCATCAAATGGGAGTGATGAAGGACATCGAAAAAATATAAAGAAGATCAGCTCTTTTTGTAGTATTGCGAAATAGGGGAGAGAATACCAAGGACATGATACTTGAACTGGGGTGGCGTTTTTTGTTGCGCCAGGAACTTCTCGTGAAATTTCAATCGGCAACTTTCTCCTCCGATTGCGAAAATATTCTGTTGGCGTCCATCCACATAGTGAGAAATGATCATAATAAAATTAGAGAATTAGAGCTCGCACAGAAAGATTTAAGTGCTCGTCTTCTCCGCGCGCTGTTCGAGAGTGGAACTGTAGAGAAATAGCTTGAAGGTGGTTAGATGAATCCTCTGCCAGGCCCTTAACTGTGAATTTCAGAGTCATGTAGATGAGTAAATTAATTCTTCGCGACTGAAAATATTTCTTATACCAGTGCAGTTACCTGACAGTCATACCTCGAAGGCGCTTCCAGACTTGCTCGGTATGAAACGATGTGTGTGTGGTGGATCTGGTGTGAAGCAACCATTCTGAGCACGCACGCAGACGTCGGGATCGAGTTTGCGGAGCGACTTTCAGTTTCGCGTTAGGTTCCTGCTAGAGCTGCCTCTACAGCCCAAGTTGTTAGAAATACTGCATTCGTTTCCCAGGTAGAACGCTGAAATGCACGTCAACAGACGCCGCGAACTTGCGAAATCTTGTTCTTTAACGCAAGTCACATTATGTTCTCACTGAAAATTAAACTAATAAGCCGTTTGAATAGCGACCCATGTCCTTTATACGTTGTTATATTCGGAGGTTCTGCGGCATCGTCTAGTCAAGTGTACAACTTATTCACACTTTAAGCTGCACCCCTCGTTATCAGGCCACACAGATTATCTAGTACCTCCGTATTTCGACGCATCACCAATTCCTTAACAATTATGAACACATGGGTCTGCGTTGACCAAATAGAGTATTTTTTACATATTTCCGTGAATTTCTCTACCGTCAGTTGGCTCATTCTGTTTTATTTGAATCACATACTGAAGTTCATTGTAACTGTTCTGGTCTGAAGAACACCTGATACTTTACAACAATTACTCACTCTCATTTTTGTTATTTCCACCTTGTCACAGCCTTATACAAACTGTATTTACTACTATGAAGTGTGTTAAAATTTGCACAGAGCATTTCAATGAGGTGACAAATGTCATGAGACATCGATACGGCCGTATACAGATGGTAGCAGTATGGCGTAAACAAGGTTTTAAAGGGCAGTGGATTGGCAGGGCTATCATTTGTAATCAGGTGATTCAAGCGAAAAGCTGATTATAGCCACACGACGGGAAATAACAGACTTTGAACCCATAACGGTAGTTTGAGCTAGACGTATGGGAGATTCCATTTCGGAAATCGTTAGGGAATTCAATATTCCGATATCCACAGCGGCAAGAGAGTGCCGAGAATGCCTAATTTCAGGCATTGCCTCTCACTATGCATAACGTAGCGGCCGACGATTTTCACTCTACGAGCGAGAGTAGACGCATTTGCGTAGAGTTGTCAGTGCTCAGAATAAGGAACAATGCGTAAAATAACAGCAGAAATCAATTTGTGACGTACCACGAATGTATCCTTGAGCATACATCGGCGAAATATGGAATTAACGGGCTATGACAGCACAGGACCGACATAAGTGCCTTTGCTTGTAGAATGATTTCACCTGCAGCGCCTCTCTTGCGCTTGTGACCAAATCGTTTGGACCCATGACGACTGGAAAACTGTGGCCTGGTCAGATGAGTCGCAATCTCAGTTGGTAAGAGCTGATGGCAAGGTTAGAGTGTGGCGCAGACCCCACGAAGCTGTGGACGCATGCTGTCAACAAGACACTGTTTAGATGGTGCTGGCTCCAAACTCCAGAAAGATGTTGGTAGGGTTTTCATGGAATATACTGTGCCCCTGATCCAACTTGCTTATCATAGACTAGGGACGATGCCGTTCGGCCATTTGGAAACCATCTGCAGCCATTCATGGACGCCATGTTCCCAAACAACGAAGGAATCATTATGGATGACAATCAGCCATGTTAGAACACTTAGGACAATTTGAGCGAATGATCTGGCCCCTGAAATCGCTCAACATGAATTCCACCGGACATTTATGGGACATAATCGAGAGGTCAGTTCGTGCAGAAAATTCTGCACTGGTGTCTCTTTCGCAATTACGGATAGCTATGGAGTCAGAATGGCTCAGTGTTTCTGCAGCGAACGTCCAACGACTTGTTGAGATCATGCAGCGCTACGTCAGACAAAAGGAGGTCCGACACAATATTGGAAGGTATCCAATTACTTTTGTCATTTCATTGTATGCCAAGTTGCGTCAACGAATGTCATTGATACCTGCCTTCTGCATACGTAATTCACTCGTCATCTGTGCAAGACTAGGGAAAACATGAAATAGAATACCACCTGGCAGTATTGTACTTGACGTGGAGCATATACTATAAATGGGGTATCATTCAAACGAAGACACCGGCAGCAGAAGGGGAAACCTTTTTTGACTTTTTCTGACTTGGCGCCTGGGACCGAAAATCTCGGGGACTGGAAATTTGATCTGCTATTCTTGTGCTGCTGTAGAGAGCATCAAAGCAAAGTGTTTGAAAGACGCTGCAACCAAGAGTAAGCGGCGAGGTGTTGGACGTCTACGCCACATCACGTGACATGAAAGTAGGAAGCTCGCTCGCCCTGTAGATCAGCGTAAGAGACGATTTGTTGCAGATACAACGTCAGAGTACATTGTGAGCATAGACGCAAGTGTTTCGGAGCACATTTCAGTACACCTTGGCATACTCCATAGCACTCTTGCAGTACTCAAGATTCTTATTCATGCACTGAAAATTATGTGAAATTATGTGTATTGGAAGGAGTCTGACTTGGTGCTGCACTAAATTGTTCGCAAATATCAGTCTGGAAAACACAGGCAGACGTCTTTAAAACTGCAGTATATGTCCCAATCCCGTACTGTTACTGTAGTAAAGAGTGTTCTATTACTTCAGTTGCGACTGCACCATTAATGGTGAAGTTCCATCTTGAAGGCATAAGTTTGATCATATTGCCATTAAAACATTTTTGTAATAAAACGTCAAATCATTTTTGTAGGGCTTAAATCACTGACATAATCTGCCATATTAGAATCTAGAAATTAGTGGTAGTTCTGAGTAACTGTGTTCTGCACGGTGGGGGTGGGGGGGGGTTGTGGTAATTTTCATTTTGTATTGAATATCTCTTATTTCTATATCTCTTTTTAAAGTATAATTCGCCCATCTCTTTTCAAATACGATGGTGTGCAAAACGTAAGGACGAAAGTATCTTTTGCATAATGAGTCACTGCCAAGTCGGCCGACCTCGTGGTGCTGCAAGGCTATGCTCGTCTATTCACTTCTAGCTATCTTGCTCAGTACATAGCTGAACGCCGGCCTGGGTGGCCATGCGGTTCTAGCCGCTTCAGTCTGGAACCACGAGTCCGCTAGGGTCGCAGGTTCGCATCCTGCCTCGGGCATGGATGGGTGTGATGTCCTTAGGTTAGTTAGGTTTAAGTAGTTCTAAGTTCTAGGGGACTGATGACCGTAGATGTTAAGTCCCATAGTGCTCAGAGCCATCTGAATCATTTTGAACAAGGAGTATACAGCCCCGACGTCTTGGATGACAATGCGCGACACCATCGAGCAGCAGAGGCGTAGTAACTTTTGGAACGTGAGGCGAATAGACGGCTTGCTCCGTCCCCCGACTTGAGTCCCATCTAGGAGGTGTGGGATGCGGAGCGAAGGCGTATTGCAGTGCCTCCACATGCAGCAGCGCGAACGTTTGGTATGCGTTTGGCAGACGTAGTGCAGCGCGTCCGCGTGCACCAACAATTGAGAACTGCACTGGAGAAATGGTACAAATGGCTCTGAGCAATATGGGACTTTAATTCTGAGGTCATCAGTCCCATAGAACTTAGAACTACTTAAACACACCCATGCCCGAGGCAGGATTCGAACTTGCGACCGTCGTGGTCCCGCGGTTCTAGACTGTAGCGCCTAGAACCGCTCGGCCACCCCGGCCGGCTGTAGAAACGGAACATGCTCCTTATGCACTTTGTGAACAGCGTGGGAGCACGTTGTAGAGCGTGCACTACCGTCCGTGTTGATCTCACACGTATCAAGAACCATGAGCTGCCATTTCTAATGGCCAGGGACCATCTTGAATTGTCGTGACCTCAGTGTAAAAATTTTATTTGAATAGACTTACTACTATTTATGTTCGTCTCATTGCGTATTTCTTTGAGTTTTACTTTTGTAATACTCTGTATCACCTCTTTCTATGTATCGCTCGAGTTACATCGGGCTATGTTTCTTGACACTGACACATCACGCAAAAGCTATTCTCGTCCTTACGTTTCGCACACCGTTGTCGACCTGCCATTATGACGCCCAGTAAGTGTTGCCCTCGTGATTCTCATCTGCAGTTTCAGTATATTGCGTGTGGAAACACTTCTGTCGATGGTGTACGTAAGCGAGAAGTATCATTATTCACCGACTAACCTGGTAGATCTGTACAAGTTACAGATGATGCGTATAGTGAACGAACGTGAAAGTTTGTTAGAAAATCTGTTTGGCCTAAATTCCAGCTTTTCTGTTGTCTTATTTAGGAACGATCTCAAGGGGAAAAAATATGTTAATAAACCAAACAATACTGCTCTTTAGAGGAAGAAGAAACTGTCTGTCACATCATGACGCGGGCTGAGTACATCCGATGTTAAGTAACGAGTTTTCCCTGTTTGAAACAGGAGTTGGAGCGAACACCCAAGTTTCTAGAAGCCAGAGAGCGGGCCGCCGGAATCCCCGCGTGTCCCGGACGCCGGGGCGGCGCACAGCAGATCAGCGGCCGGCCAGTTGCTCGCCTCTGGCCGCTTAAGTCCCAGCAGCGCAGTCTGCACTACAGACTCTGTGCTGCGCGGGATTTCCCATGGCTCGGGCGAAGCTCAGCGCCTGCGCAAGGCGAACACTGCAACGGAGCACGGTCCTTGCTCTGGCCAGGAGTAACGCCCACCCTCTACACTCCACAGCATAATTAAGCCCGGCTGCTTCTCTTGTCTCATAATCAGAACTAGAGACCTATGTCGAATGTTGGGGAATGTCCTGAACAGACTGAGTCTTTCACGAGTCTCTAATTCACGTCCCATGGTGGGAAGCGTATTGACTACTATACGAGACTATCCAGAAAGTAACGGACGTAATTTTTTTTTCTTTATTTATAGAGGCAATCACATGTTTATGACACAGTCATAACCGGTTCCGGCCACACAATCACCATCTTCAGACTCTAAAGGCAGCATACACTGAACACAGGTTCATGCGTTGTCAAGTGAGTTTGACAACGCATGAACATGAGTTCACATGTCATAAACATGTGATTGCGTCTATAAATAAACAAAAATAAATTTTACAAAACAATCAATCACTCACTCCATAGACAAAATGTCGTTTTTTCCCAAAGTAACGGACTTTTGAAATAAAAAATTAACAATATGGGGAAAATCAAATTTTATTACATACGAGGATCACTCCAAAAGAAACGCACACTATTTTTTTAATCCATTTTATTCTACATGTTTGAAATTTTTATAGTGTGTAGATACATACTTCAGGAACAATATTTTCATTTCTTCACAGAATTTCCATCCCTCTCAACTGCCTTACGCCATCTTGGAACCAACGCTTGTATACCCGCACGGTAAAATTCTGGACCAGCCTGTTGGAGCCACTGTTTGGCAGCGTGCACAAGGGAGTCATCATCTTCAAACCTTGTTCCACGAAGAGAGTCTTCCAGTTTCCCAAAGAGATGATAGTCACATGAAGCCAGGTCATGACTGTAAGGCAGGTGTTTCAGTGTTGTCCATCAGAGTTTTGTGATCGCTTCCATGGTTTTTTCACTGACATGTGGCCGTGCAACAGCAAAGCATCCTGCTTTTGTCGATGTGGTCGAACACGACTCAGCAGAGCTTGAAGTTTCTTCAGTGTCGTCACATATGCATCAGAATTTATGGTGGTTCCACTTGGCATGATGTCCAAAACAAGAGTCCTTCGGAATCGAAAAACACCGTAGCCATAACTTTTCCAGCAGAAGATGTGGTTTTGAATTTTATTTCTTTGGTGAATTTGCATGATGCTGCTCCATTGACTGCCTCTTCGTCTCTGATGAAAAATGATGGAGCCATGTTTCATCACCTGTCACAATTCTTCCAACAAATTCATCTCAACCATTCTCGTATTGTTCCAAAAGTTCGCTGCATACCGTTTTTCTTATTTCTTTGTGAGCTACTGTCAACATCCTGGGAACCCACCTGGCACAAACCTTTTCTAACGCCAACACTATCAGTATTCTGCAAACACTTCCTTCCCCTGTCCCAACGTAGCGTGACAATTCGTTCACTGTGATGCGTCTGTTAACTCTCTGCACATTGCCTGGAGTGTGTGAAGTACGAGGCCTGCCGCTGCGAGGACAATCCTCAATGTTGCCGTACCCGCTTTCATCACGCAACCTGCTTGCCCACCGACTTACTGTACTATGATCGACAGCGGCATCTCCATGCACCTTTTTAAACCTCTTGTGGATGTTTCCCACTGTCATGTTTTCACAGCACAGGAATTCTATGACAGCACGTTGCTTCTGACGAACGTCAAATGTAGTAGCCATCTTCAAGACATGCTGTGGTTCAAATGGCTCTGAGCACTATCGGACTTAACATCTGTGGTCATCAGTCCCCTAGAACTTAGAACGACTTAAACCTAACTAACCTAAGGACATCACACACATCCACGCCCGAGGCAGGATTCGAACCTGCGACCGTAGCGCTCGCGCGGTTCTGGACTGAGCGTCTAGAACCGATAGATTGAACTAAGTTTGAAAACAAGTGGAATGGATGGGTTTTTTTTTTTTTTTTGAGTGACCCTCGTACATTTTAAAGAAAGACGCTCTCTTAAGCTATTTTTCTACACAATTGGCACTGAAGTTGAGGCACGTAACACAACCTAAATTTTTCAGTACAGTCTCAGCAGAAATCTGTCTCCTGCGAATGCAACCACTGCTTAAAACCTGCTTGCAGCTCAGCGTCAGTATCAAAGCGTTGTGTAGCGAGCCATGTTTCCAGCTTTGGGAAGAGGTGGTAGTCGCTCGGCGCCACATTCGGGATGTGTGGTGGATGACCAAACACCTCCCATCCAAAACCCCGGAGGAACTCTCGGGTTCGATTGGCAGTGTGTGGACGTGAGTTGTCATAAAAAAAACAACAACGAAACTTTTTGCCTAATTTTCCTTCGACGCTTGTTTTGTATCACCGGCTTTAACTTTATCAGTACTTGACAATACCACTCTGTGGTAACTGTTGTGTCACGTTCAAGGAAATCAACGAGAATCACTCCCTTAGAGTCCCAAAACACAGTAGCCATGATATTTATTGCTGACAGCGTTTGCAAACACTTTCTTGGCTTCTTTGGAGAATTTGTGTGACCCCATCCCATCGGATGCCTTTTTGTTTCACAACTAACATCACCAGTTCGTCAGTCACAACGCTATGCCTTTTCACTCATTATTCCGTTTCCGTCCACATGACAAAGGTTGTGATAAATTTCAGTTGGTGTACAATTTTTTTCTCGACATAAACCTAATCACATAACGCGCGTCACAAGTGGCGGTATTCACTGTTGCAGCGTACATTTTAACACGTCACAGAAAGCAAAGTACTGAGTGTAGAAATGTTATGGCAACTAGATGGCGGGTGTAGTCCTACCCACCGCCGCGATAGACTAACAAGCCAGTTATTTTCTGGATTATCGCTCGTAACACAAATGTTAGTCAGAAATAAGCTTTGAACTAAAATGCCCTCTCATATAGAAAGTTTAAAGACATGAATTTTTTAACTGCAGTCTTCTTATGGAAACTTTTATTTATTTCTTAAGATCGCTATGTTAATATATTAGTGGATTACTAGTTTTGGCAATATAAACTGCCATCTTAACACCTACATAAGGAAACATGACGATTTACATCTTACAACAGTATAAAACACACTGTAGGGCATACACAAAAACTCAATGACATAAAATTAGGTACCCATAAAACCAGGCAGTGGTAATTACATCATACAATGGTTTAAACTACTCTGTCACAATAATAACATACAATGTGCTGTGTGGTAATAAATATAAAGTTCTGATCTTATGGACGAATACAATTCAAATCAAAATACAATAATTAATAGGTCTAATAAATAAAATAAATTAAAAACATACCATAAGAAAGTCGAGACATGAAAATAACATGTAAGATGTGCAATCACAATCTACGTACCACTTAGACTTTGTATGATATGAAGACAACAGGTACATATCGCATTATGTCATTTCATGGAACATGATATGTTGGCTGCGAAAGAGTAACTTAAAATCTGGGAGAAATGACGCACGTTCTCAAAATCGCATATGTGAAGTCCCATGGACCACTTTTTGTAAATACTTTTTGTGTACAGTGAGACACATTAGTTGTCTATGACATCTTTTCTGTGTAACAGTTAACATATGTTTGACCATGAAAATATCTTTACATTATGGCGTCTATACCTTACGCTATGGGTGATATGCCACATCCTACAAAACCTTTGTTTCTTAAGTGTATATACGGATTTTGACCTAAAAATGGTTAGATTAAGTGTTAACATTTTTTAATGCCATTTTATTTATATGTCAAAGTAGTGCACTCGTTTAGATAACTGGTTTCCTTATTTATTGTTAAGAAACATTAAAACTAACACACATCCCCCAAATGTATTCTGAAACAGCCCCCTTCAATCTTTCTGGGACCCAAAGAGCACGACGTTTGGACCATGGTTAACGTTTGTAAAAGACAGGCATTTTTCTTAATCCTAAAATTAACCACATTGGATTATTATTTCAATTTGGTGTTTAACTCTAAAAATTAAAAATATAATTTCATTAACAAATTCGCTACAGGTGTTTTTCCAATATCCGGCGAAAAACTTAAATTAATTGGCGCGTATATATATAATATTGTCCTTTGATCTTCACGAGACTGTGTGAACACCTTAAAGATGTGTGCTAAGTCATTTGAACGAAAACACAAACAAAATAGAAATGTTTTCGCCTATTTAAAACTGTTATTTTGATTTGCGTGGCAATTATTCCTAAAGAAAATATATGCAGTGTATGTATCTAATTTTATTGCGGTGTATATCTCGATCTGTAGGGGACTGACGCCGCACCTTATATATTCATGACCTTGATAACCGAGATGGCTGAACTAAAATCAAAATACGTCAAATAGAACATACTGTTAATACGAGCATCAAACATTTGGAAATATTTAGCTGTTTAACACAGACCCTTAACATAGACAAATGTAACGTATTGCGAATACATAAAAAGAAGGATCCTTTGTTGTATAATTATACGATAGTGGAACAAACACTGGTAGCAGTTACTTCTGTAAAATATCTGGGAGTATGCGTGTGGAACGATTTGAAGTGGAATGATCGTATAAAATTAATTGTTGGTAAGGCGGGTACCAGGTTGATATTCATTGGGAGAGTCCTTAGAAAATGTAGTCCATCAACAAAGGAGGTGGCTTACAAAACGCTCGTTCGACCTATACTTGCTCGTCAGTGTGGGATCCGCACCAGGTCGGGTTGACAGAGGAGATAGAGAAGATCCAAAGAAGAGCGGCTCGTTTCGTCACAGGGTCATTTGGTAACCGTGATAGCGTTATGGAGATGTTTAGCAAACTCCAGTGGCAGACTCTGCAAGAGAGGCGCTCTGCATCGCGGTGTAGCTTGCTGTCCAGGTTTCGAGAGGGTGTGTTTCTGGATGAGGTATCGAATATATTGCTTCCCCCTACTTATACCTCCCGAGGAGATCACGAATGTAAAATTAGAGAGATTCGAGCGCGCACGGAGGCTTTCCGTCAGTCGTTCTTCCCGCGAAACATACGCGACTGGAACCGGAAAGGGAGGTAATGACAGTGGCACGTAAAGTGCCTTCCACCACACACCGTTGGGTGGCTTGCGGAGTATAAATGTAGATGTGGACTAAGAACTAATCGTGACGCTGAAAAAGTTTTGGAGGGATATTTATATACTTGCCTCAGTTATTCCCCCAGAGCTCATTGAAACTTGCTCGACCGTAACATGGAAAACTTGCTCGATCGAAACGTAACCACTTTTATTATGGCGTGGCATCCTCTGAGCAACTTTAGTGCCAGTACAAGAGCACTGAGTCTGCGTCTGCCGAAAGTACGAGGGTTGCGGCACCTCTCCCGGATTTACCCTAACTGCCGACTAGACCTACAGTACAAAGCAAACGCTGAGTGCTGAGTGGTACCACAGCGTGGCGGCCCGTAATCCATGACGTCAGTTAGAAATAATGTAATAAAGTCCGACGTCTGTGTAACATTACAATTAACCAAGTGAGTTTAACACCAAGTAATCATGACGAGAAAATTACACAAACTGTACATATATAGAGCAAGCGTGCTGTAAAGGATGATAGATGGCGGCCCACGACATACAAATAATTCATTGAGAATGGGTAAGTAATTTTGTGTCTCTGGGGTTTTGTGTATTCCATACCGCAGTTTTTTTTATATTGCTTTAAGCCTGAAACCAAAGCATTTTTCCTTTTATGGACCTGAAGGTGGCAATTTATATAGCCGAAACTAAAAGTCCACTAATGTGGTAACATAGCAATCTTGGGAAATGAAAAGTTTTCATAAGAAGACTACAGCACAACTTTATAGATCACCTTCTGCACCGACCGATCAGATCAGGTAACCACGTGAATTTGTATAGTATCGGAATCTTACTGCAATATTAAGAAAATATGACCTAGAACAGGAACGGCCCAGTTAGCCCAACGTGTTTGCTAAAGGGCATACAAAATATTTGAGTTGTATGAATCGGATTAGTCTCAATAAATATCGGAATTTACGTGAAAAATTATAAGCAGTGGTGCTTACGGCACCACACAGTGTAGCCTGACTGTTAGAGTAACTCAAACTACGAAACGTAAAATAATTCCGTGTCATATAAAATTATGAACGGCAAGTCTGCCAACTCCGTCGGCTCCATCGCTTACCTTCCGTCCTGGAGCCCATGTATAAGAAGACGGCTTACCTCGACTAGTGAATAGTTTGATGTGGACAATGGAAACAACGTAAGTGAATACCAATATCTGCGACTGGCACTCTAGAACAAATGTTAGTGTGAAAATGCAAAGTGCAGTTCCGCGAAAATTGGTTTGAATAGGAAAGTGAGGGCAACTAAACGCAATGAATTAGAAAATATTCGACTAGAGAAGCATATAATCACAACGTGTAATTGAGCCACGACAGCACGTACAATACAATGGTGAAAAAATACTTTGGTTACCTCAGAACCTTTGAGATGGTCCTAGGAGCATTGCCACGTGTTCACTACGTCAGTTAAAACTACATTTATGCTCTAAACCGGATAATACGTGCCTATTTTACGTGGATATGTACGGTAATTTTGAACAGAAATTGTAGAAGTGGCCTTCCCCACAATTGATACTTTCCCCAATCAAAAATCAGGGATTTTCTTGGGAACCACCCATTACCAAATTCTGATTTTATGAGCCGGCTAGGGTCCACCCTCGATCATAGCTAATGCAAAAGAACTAACGTATTTGCTCAATTTGCCTGGGCGGGAGGAAACGTGTAATGTTTGAGTTTTGACACTATGTTGTATGAGGAGGATAGGGGCAGTATGCCACTTCTTCCGATGGGTATATCGCTAGGGAAATGACTACCCAAAACGGTTAACCCCTCATCCCCGTGATCAACAGAATCCAAGATTGACCACCTGAAAAATCTCATTTCAACCCATGTCTTTTTGGAACATATTGGCACCATGCACTTTCGTGGGTGGCCCTTTAACACAAAGGCCAACCAGAAAATAAAGAACTTCCTCGCATACACCCCTCCGCACACCAGTGTGGTGCAGCGCACATTGGTATATGGTGTTCAAATTTATGCGAACAGTCGCCGCATGCGGCTGTATGTCGGACCTTGTCTTGTGGTAAATGCAGAGAGGGCTGCGACCATGATTGTGCCGATTACGAGTCCTGCCAACTGTGAGGTACGTGGTATTATTTGTTTTCTGCAGGCGGAAAATGTTAGATCCAGCGACCTTATCCGCAGACTTGTTATCATTTGTAGTGAAGCTGTAATGATTGTATCCAGTGTCCGAAATTGATGCACAGTGTTTAGCAATGAGAGAGCAGCTGTTCATAACGGAAAGAGATCAGGGCGACCCTCCGTCATCACAGGTACGCTGAGACAAAATGTCTGTCGCATCATTCAACAGAATCAACGACTCACTGAAGTAGCACTTTGCTGGTAAACGTTTCAAATATATGTAGGCCTGAAGGATGCTGTCGTGATCTGGTTGAACAGCCAGGTGACCACATAGTATGAAGAATGTGCAGACAAACTGTTGCCGAGGTACGAAGACTGCCTTAATTTCAAAAGCTGCTGTGTGGAAAGGTAGACAGAATACACAGAGGTGACAGAACTCATGGGATAGCGATATTCAGATACACAGGTGGTGGTAGTGTCTCGTACACAGGCTTTAAAAGGGCAGTGCGATGGTGGAGCTGCCTTTTGTACTCAGGAGATTCACGTGAAAAGGTTTCCGACGGGAATTAACAAGCTTTGAACACGGAACAGTAGTTGGAGCTAGACGCATGGGATTTCCATTTCGGAAATAGCTAGGGAATTCAATATTCCGAGATGTAGCAAGGACGGAGTTGCAGTGGTCGTGGGTAGTACTGGGTTAAGAGGAGAATACATGCTCACACAAATTTCATTTATTTTCTTTTAACGACCTTGCGATACACGAAGGCGTGAGACACATGGAGAATACGCTACTAGTAACATTAAATTTGAAATGCAGTAATTTAAAAATGAGAATTAAAATACGAAATATCAATGAAAATACCGGAAATCACTTAAACACGCCACTTCTCTTTCTTCTCAGAACATCAAATTTGAAAGTCCCAATAATTATAAAACAAGAAATAAAATACTTAATATCAATGAATATCCGAAATACCAATGATATATTGATTTCCTTCTTAGAAAGCAACAGGCACTAGATTTAGCAACATCAGGCATTGTTGCAGAAATATTACAATACAGGTCACACAGTTACAATTCAGCGCCTGTAGCATACTATTTGGTACCTGTTAGCATTGCTTGCAACAATTTCAACGTATCTTGACAACTCACCTTTGCACATTCTTCCGAAGTCTACTAAAAATGGCCACTAATGCCAAAAAATACGCATTCGACAGTTTAGACTTTCAGGTCCTGCGCAGTTACCAAAACTAGTAGGTAAAAGGTTAGAAATGACAAGCCGACTATAGTGATTTGGGACGAATTTCATTCGTTACCAACACGGCGACCTGAGCAAATGTTTCTAATTACACCCTAAACGGTAATCAGCCGAACAACAAATACATCAAATAAGCCCCAACCGCTCAAGTCAAGTCATGAGCTAGGAGTACGCAAAACCACTATTTCCTTGATGAGACGTGTCCACGGGAGAATTCTAGAATTGCAGTGACTCAAGTTAACGTTTTTGACTTCAACCAATTACCAAGAACACTTAGACATATATAAGCATAACTTCTTATGTGCCATATGCCAAGGGATAAACAACTATAAGTAGTCAGTAACTGACACATCAAAACACCACAATTGTTTGGTAACGTAACTAGAAAGCTTAATTAGAATAACAACCTACCCAGTAACATATTTGTGGACAATTTCCTTCCATCGAGTCACTGCTTCAGCACAGCTGACAAGAATCGTAAAGTTTTCACATTTATTTTCAATGAAACACAAGGTTGCTTTTCCCATGCATGTAGAAACAGAGGTAACGCAAGGCACCAGCGGCAAAAAAGGCCTACAAGTTCAGAACACTTGAACTACCACAACAGACAATTTTATCAATATACGCAGAGTTCACAAACCTCCAGCGCCTAGAACAAATTGTTCAGACGCAGTTAGAAATTTAGTACCCAAAGCAGAGTGCTTGCAAAAGACACAATATTTCACCCCAAGCGAGCAGACTACTGTCTGAGGCAAATGATACTTTTCACTCCAACCACCTCCAGTGTCATTTTGCCCTACCGTCTCTACTGACCATTTGCCATTACATGTCGACAACTCAGACCTCCGCAGCCAATGTCCGCACACGTCCTCCGTTCGCCACACGTCAGTGTGCAGGACCTGTTTCGTTCTTCCTGGACGACAACCTGAACTCTAATCGGCTCCTCCTTGCTAAGCGCAGAATTTCCTCGTGGCATCCACCACATCACCCTCTTTCAAAGCTGGCGGACAACCGCTGCTCTCCGGCGGCGCGCTATTCGCAGCTCCCGGCCGCGGGGGGAAGTTCAAGTACTAGTGCTCGGTGAGACGCCGTAACGTCACATTAGATACACAGTGCAAGAGTGTGTCGAGAATACCCAATTTCAGACATTACCTCTCACCATGGACAATGCATTGGCAGATGGCCTTCAGTTGACGACCGGGAGCAACGGCAACTGCTTAGAGTTGTCGTTGTTTAGAGACAAGCAACACTGTGTGAAATAATCGCAGAAATCAATGCGTGACGTACGGCGGAAGTATCCGTTTGGAGTTAATTCTCTATGGCAGCAGATGACGGACGCGAGTGCCTTGGTAAGAGCACGACACCACCTACAGCGCCTCTCCTGGGCCAGTGAGAATATCGGTTGAACCCTAGACGACTCGGTTGAACCCGTGACCTGATTAGAGAAGTACCGATTTCAGTGGGTGGGAGGTGATGATAGGGTTCGGGTGTGATGCACACTCCACGATCAGAGGGGTCCATGTTGTCGACAAGGCACTGTGCAAGCAGGTAGTGGCTCCGTAACAGTGTGGGCTGTGTTTACGTGAAATGGACGGGGTCCCCTGTTCCGGTTGAACCAGTCATTAACTGTAAATGGTTACATTCGGCTACTTCGAGAACATTTCCACCATTCATGGACTTCATGTTCCCAAACAACTATGTAATTATTATGTATGCGCCATGTTATGAAGCCACAATTGTTTGCCATTTTTGAAGAACATTCTGAAGAATCCGAGGGAATCATTTGGCCACCTCGATACCCGACTTAAAGGTCGGTTGATGAAAAAAATCATTCACCAACAACACATGCGATTATGGACCTTTTAGAGACAGCATGGCTGAGTATTTCTACTGGTGACTTCCAGCAACATGTGAGGTCTTTGCCACGTAGAGTTTCTAGACTACGCCGCCAAAAATGTCAGACACGACACTAGGAGGTATTCTATTAGTTTTGTCACCTCAGTGTATATGCCATGTTGTTATTAAAGAATATCTTGGTATGCCGAAACGCTCTTCACTTTGTGGATCCCCTCTTACTTTTCGTCGTGGTGTAACTGGATAATACACAAGTGTTCTCCGTTCATTCACATCGGAGAGAAGTGCCATGCCCTCGTGGTGGACACGCCGCCGTGCAAATACCCTCTGCCGGAAGCGCTTTGGATTCTTCACAAGCCGTCAGGTCTGCCCGCTCCGGATAGTGGAGTGCTGTACGCGCAGCGTGTGACTAATGACGTGATACGTGCCGGGCGTCCGTCTTCATAAAAGACGATCTGCATGCGGGGGTCTCGGCCTCTGGGGACATAAATCCACGGGCGGAATGAGCGGGGCGTTAGGCGCGGCCTGGCTGTGGCGCTGCCACAGAGTAGATGTAGCGCAGCACTGCCGCAGACTGCACACTCGTCGGCTCAGGCATATTTCCGGTTGACAACTTAAGCAAGAAAAGTGGAGTGTTTCGTGAAGTGACACGCCCAACGGCTCGTCGTCAAATGGGAGTTGCATTTTGTTGGAGAGGCTAGGCTTGCCTCCAGAGAGCCGGCAGTCACAGTCAAAAAAGAAAAGACCCAAAGAAGAAAAGAAGATTAGGGCTTAACGTTACGAACAACTAACATATTGGTCATTAACTGAGATCTTAGAGGAAAGAGAAACGAGTCAGCCTTGCCTCTTTCTGAAAGTTCGTTATTCGGCATACATTCGTCATACATACATACTGCGCAAGCCACAGTATTGTGCCTGGCGGAGGGCACCCTGTACCACTACCAGTCATTTCCTTTCCTGATCCACTTGCTTATAGAGCAAGGGAAAAATGACTGCCCCTATGCTTCCTAATTTCTCGTAACTTATTTTCGTCGTCCTTACGCGAAATGTATGTTGGCGACATTAGAATCGTTCTGCTGTCAGCTTCTAATGCCGTTTCTCTAAATTTTCTCACCAGTGTTCCTCGAAACGAACTTCGCCTACCCGCCAGACATTCCCTTCTGTGTTCCCGAAGCATCTCTGTAGCACCTGCGTCTTGTTCGGACCTATCGGTAACAAATCTAGCAACCGGCCTCTGAATTTCTTCGATGTCTTACTTTAATCCGTTCTAGTATGGATCCCAAACACTCGAGCAGTACTCAAAAATAGTTAGCGCTTGCGTCCTATATGTGATCTGCCTTAATGATGAACCATACCTTCCAAAATTTCTAACAACATATCGAGAAACGGGCAAGCTGAGTTTCACACGAGCGATACTCTCTAAATCCATGCCGATTCATGGACATAAGCGTCTCGATCTCCAGAAAATTTATTACATTCGGACTGAGAATAAGTTCAAGGTTTCTGCAGCAAACCGTATTAGGGTATGTTTGTATGCTCTTCTTATGTACGGGATTCAGCTGAGCTTTTTCACCAGTCGCTTGGGACTTTGCATTGGGCGAGAGATTCGCGATAAATACGAGCTAGGTAAAGAGCCATTGACACGTCATATTCTTTGTAAAAACGAAACTGGAATTCCAACCGGACATGAGACGTATTTGTTTTCAACTCTTTCAGTTGTTTCTCTATGCCAGGGACACTTCTCACTACGATGTGCATACATGAGTCCGTTCGATAGACGTTATGTTTGTACGACACTCTTGCGTTAACGTCTCCTTAAATGCGAAATTTAAATATTCGGCCTTCGTTGGAGACAATTAATAGAACGACAATGTAGTCTAATAATTTTTCCACACATTCTGTGTGTCAGTGGCATATCACCAACACATGTATGACATTATTAACAGTTTCTTTTGGTGACGGGAACTAGGAATGTTTTGTGTTTTAAGAGATGAATGACTTAAACGTGTTAAACGAACAGACAGAAGTGTTCAAAGGTCATTTCTGGACTCACTGTAGCTATGTTCTTTAGAAAATCAGTCGTCAACCTAATTTCCAAAGTAGTAATAAATTCTTTGTGTTTACAGTTAGTCATTTGTGGTTTATGTAGTGAGCACATTTTGGAGAGTGGTGCAAGCATTAGCCCTGAGTAGTAGCTTGGCTGCCAATGGCTACGTATGTTCGATGATGTATCAGTGAATATTATTTTCTATAAAATCTCAAGAGATAAAAACATTATACCATAGTTGTAAGATTGTTTTCATCCTTTGCTTTAAAACAGATATACATTAGGCGAAGAAGGCCTTTGAACCGACGGCTGGATCGTTGGTGGCACTGATGTGTACCTGACATATACAAAATTTGATCGAAAGTGTCCGGACACCTGGCTAAAAACGACTTACAAGTTCGCGACGCCCTGCATCGGTAATGCTAGAATTCAGTATGGTGCTGGCCCACTATTAACCTTGATGACAGCTGCCACTCTCGCAGGCATACGGCCAGTCGGGTGCTGGAAGGTTTCTTGGGGAATGGCAGCAGCCCATTCTGCACGGAGTGCTGCACTGAGGAGAGGTATCGATATCGGTCGGTGAGGCTTGACACGAAGTCGGCGTTCCAAAACATCCCAAAGCGATTCTATAGGATTCAGGTCAGGACTCTGTGCAGGCCAATCCGTTATAGGGATGTTACTGTCGTGTAACCACTCCGCCACAGGCCGTGCATTATGAACAGGTGCTCAATCGTGTTGAAATATGCAAAAGTGGGAAACAAAAAGGTGCGTAAGACATCAACGTGTGACTGTGCAAAACAAAAGGGGTTGCAGGCGCCCTCCATGAAAAACACGACCACACCACAACACAACCGCCTCCGAATTTTACTGTTGTCACTACACACGTTGACAGATGACGTTCACCGGGCATTCGCCATACTCACACCTTGCTATCGGATTGCCACATTGTGTACTGTGAATCGTCACACAACTTTTTTCCTCTGTTCAATCGTCCGGTGTTTACGCTCCTTACACCAATAGAGGCTCGCTTGGCATTTACCGTGGTGATGTGTGGCGTATGAGCAGCCGCTCCACCATGAAATCCAAGTTTCCTCACCTCCCGCCTAACTGTCATAGTACTTACAATGGATCCTGATGCAGTTTTTAATTCCTGTGTGATAGTCTGAACAGCTGTCTGCCTATTACACATTACGACCCTCTTAAACTGTCGGTGGTCTTTGTCATTCAGCAGACGAGGTCGGCCTGTACGCTTTTGTGCTGTACGTGTCCCTTCACTTTTCCACTTCACTATCACATTGGAGACAATGGAGCAAGGGATGTTTAGGGGTGTGAACATCTTGCGTACAGACGTATGACACAAGTGACACACAATCACCTGACCACGTTCGAAGTCTGTGAGATCCGCGGAGCGCCCCATTCTGCTCTGTCACGTTGTCTAATGACTACTGAGGTCGCTGATACGGATTACCTGGCAGTAGATGGCATCACAATGCACCTAATAGGAGAAACTTATGTTTTTGGGTTTGTCCGGATACTTTTGATAACATAGTGTATTACTATCTTTTGTAGCTGATTGGCAGTTGACTTTCGTCAGTAAATAAACTGATCTCTGTGAGAGTATTTCACACCATCACTAATTACGAACTTTATACCATGTTGTAATGCTACCAGAGACGGCTAAGGTCTTGGAAGAGGAGTTGCGTTTATTTTGCCACAAAATAGCGCAAACAGGTGACACTAAAGAAGAAACAATGTGAAGAATATACAACATGTTAAACTGGAACATGCATAACGGTAGACAAAAATGTTCTTTTTCTTTCTTTTTTCAACGGATTTGCGCACACATTCTGAGAAATCGTTAATGTGCTCAGTATAAGGTACCAATACAGGCCTGAAAACGACGGAACATGCAGCGAATGATGTCATCAGTCACATGTTGAATTAATAACGCCCATTCTTCCTGCAGAAGTGCACACAAGTCTTGGAGGGTGGTTGGTGGATGCTGACGTGATGCAACCCCTTTCCCTAATGCATCCCAGGCGTGCTATATGGGATTCAGATCGGGACAGCGAGCAGGCCACGCCATGCGTGCAATATCATCCACTCCAAAAAACATCATTCTCTCTTGCTATATGAGATCGACAATTATCGTCCATCAATACAAAGTCTGAGGCCACAGCACCGCGCAATAATCGCGCGTGAGATCCCAAAATCTCCTCACGATAAATGAGAGCAGTTAAATAATGCTGATTCATCCGAACAATTTTATGAAGAGGTGTTCGTGTTGTCAACGTAATCCCTGCCTACACCATTAGGGATCCTCCTCGATATCGGTCTCTTTCCGCAGTGTTGGATCCCAAAATCAAGTTCCACTTGCCCTCCAGATGTGAATTCGACGGGAATCACCCTCCAGACTAAATCGGGACTCATATGTGAAAAGAACATTGGCCCACAGTTCAACCATCCAGGTGGCATGTTGACGGCTCCATTGTAGACATTCCCTTCTGCGAAGAACGCCAGAGGTAAACAGACAGCAGGTCTCCAACAATGAAGGCCACTCTGCTGAATCCTTCTGTGCACCGTTTGCCTCGATACAACACGTCCAGCGGATGCTGCAAGGTCAGATGCCAGGAGGTACCATCATTCCCTTACAGCTAAATTAACGGTCCACTCTTTCTGATGCCACATGTGGTCGGCAGTGTCCTGGTCTCTGGGATACAGTTTCGGTCTCTGTTAACAGTTCCCACATCTGAGAAACAACGACTCACGTAAAGCCATCGGACCACATGGGTTTACGACTGCCCTGCTTCCATTTTTCCTATGATCCTCCAATGTAGATAGTCTGTAGGCGTCTTGTGCCATATTGCACCGTCTGTTACTGTGTACACAGTGATTGTGGATGTGGCACTACCCCGCAAACATTACCCCGCTTAATAGATGCCCGACGCTATTGCTAGTGTGGTTGGCCGTTGGTCGGAATGCCATCTTCCGTCCAGAACACGATCACAACAACGTCTGTTGATAGTTTATATGATTATATCGTGAGTTAGGCACCGGACAGGGAAGTATCAGTTGGTTGCTTTAATTTTGGTGACCGGCGTATTTGGGAGGCGAAATAACTGTGGATGGACGAAGTAAGCAAGAAAAGCATTTATGAAACAAAGGAAATTGTTGATATCTTATACCAATTTTAGTGTTAGGATGTCTTTCCTGAAGTTATTTCTTTAGAGGGTAGCGATGTGTGGAACTGAGAAGTGTCAAAAGGCAGTTCAGATTGAAACAGAACAGCCGCTTTTCGAGTGTGGTGCTATAGAATAATGCTGGAGATTATATATGTAGTTCGAATGATAAATCAACAGTTACAAAACTGAGTTGTGAAAAAGATGTGTGTGCTACAACTTACCAAAAGAGGAACCGGTTGGTAAGAAACATCCTGAGACATCAAGGAATTACTAGTTTGGTAATGCATAACGTTTTCGTCAAAACACAGCTGTTCAGGCTTGTCCAGTCATGAAATAGGAGAATAATTAATGCAAAGTTATTACATTTGATAGCATGCACAGCGCGTCCTGTACTGTAGTGGATTAATGTTAGCAAAGACACCGATGTGGTACGCACGAAAGAAGAGTTTTTGTTTGCATTATGTATTGTGCATACCACGTCAGTGCTTTGGAAATATTAGCATAACACAGGTCGTAGAAGAATATACACTGAAGAGCCAAAGAAACTGGCACACCTGCCTAATATCGTGGAGGGCCCCAGTGAGCAGGCAGAAGTGCCGCAACACGACATGGCGTACATTCGACTAATGTCTGAAGTAGTGCTGGAGGAACTGACACCATGAATTCTTCAGTGCTGTCCATAAATCCTCGTCATGCTCAACAGCGTTCATGGCGGGGGGGGGTTGATGGTCAGCAGAAGTGTTTAAACTCAGAAGAGTGTTCCTGGGGACACTGTGTAGCAATTCTGGACGTGTTGG
This sequence comes from Schistocerca piceifrons, assembly GCF_021461385.2. NCBI lineage: Eukaryota > Metazoa > Arthropoda > Insecta > Orthoptera > Acrididae > Schistocerca > Schistocerca piceifrons. Next base: position 299,104,491 of record NC_060141.1, read on the forward strand.
GTGTCGCATTATCCTGATGGAACTACCCAAGTCTGTCAGAATGCACAATGGGCATAAATGGATGCAGGTGTCATGCGTCAGAGTCGTATCTAGACGTATCACGGGTCCCATATCACTCCACACGCCCCATTTCGTTGTAGTGCCTCCACATGCCTGAACTCTTCCCCGCAGACATGCAGAGTACACGGATTCATGAAGTTGTCTCCATCCCCTTACACGTCCATCCGCTCGATACAGTTTGAAACAAGACTAGTCCGACCAGGCAATATGTTTCCAGTCATCAGCAGTCCATTGTCGGTGCTGATGGGCCCAAGCGTACCATAAAGCTTTGTGTCTGCAGTCATCAATGGTACACGAGTGGGCCTTCGGCTCCGAAAGCCCATATCGATGATGTATCGTTGAATAGTTCGCACACTTGCTGATGGCCCAGCATTGGAATCTGCAGCAATCTGCGGAAGAGTTGCCAACCGCAGCGCTGTATTCTGGATGTTTACATATCTCTGTATTTGAATACCCATAACTACACCAGTTTCTTTGGCGCTGCTTGTACGTTGCGTATAGAGCTGAATGTAGCTCCTGCGTATGATTTTTTCTCGTATTTCACGACGAGACAGCCGTTCATATATATAGATATGAATTGTTATATTTCGATGACGAAATTATATTCAGTCATATTTCTCATGTGCTGATGTCTTACCCAGTTACACTTGATAATGACTAAAAACGCAAATTATGCTAATGCAAATAAGAAAAAGCATACAGTCAAATGGCAGCAGTTGTTGTTCTTGGGGTGGTCTTCGGCCCACGCTAATCTCTCCTGTCTAGGCCTCTTCATGTCTGACTAACTACTGCAACCTATATCTATTTGAATTCGCTCACTGTATTGACGCGTAGTACCCCTCTACAATACCCCCCCCCCCCCAAAAAAAAAAATCAAAACTCACGCACACACACGCACGCACACACACACACACACACACACACACACACACACACACAATTCTCTCCATCACCAACACTATTCCTTGAAGGCTCAGGACGTGTTCTACCAACTGATTTCTGCCTTGAGACAAGTTGCACCGTAAATTTCTTTTCTCCTCAATATGATTCATTACTTCCTGCTTAATTATTTGATTTATCAATATTAGCTTCAGCATTTTTCTGCAGCACATTTCAAAAGTTCTCTTCTTGTTAGAAACGCTTGTCGTCGGCGTTTTACTTCCGTACTACGCCACATTCCAGAGAAAAAGCTTCTTTTTTTTTTTTGTCATCAGTCTGCTGACTGGTATGATGCGGCCCGCCACGAATTCCTTTCCTGTGCTAGCCTCTTCATCTCAGAGTAGCACTTGCAACCTACGTCCTCAATTATTTGCTTGACGTATTCCAATCGCTGTCTTCCTCTACAGTTTTTGCCCTCTACAGCTCCCTCTAGTACCATGGAAGTCATTCCCTCATGTCTTAGCAGATGTCCTATCATCCTTTCCCTTCTCCTTATCAGTGTTTTCCACATATTCCTTTCCTCTCCGATTCTGCGTAGAACCTCCTCATTCCTTACCTTATCAGTCCACCTAATTTTCAACATTCGTCTATAGCACCACATCTCAGATGCTTCGATCCTCTTCTGTTCCAGTTTTCCCACAGTCCATGTTTCACTACCATACAATGCTGTACTCCAGACGTACATCCTCAGAAATTTCTTCCTCAAATTAAAGCCGGTATTTGATATTAGTAGACTTCTCTTGGCCAGAAATGCCTTTTTTGCCATAGCGAGTCTGCTTTTGATGTCCTCCTTGCTCCGTCCGTCATTGGTTATTTTACTGCCTAGGTAGCAGAATTCCTTAACTTCATTGACTTCGTGACCATAAATCCTGATGTTAAGTTTCTCGCTGTTCTCATTTCTACTACTTCTCATTACCTTCGTCTTTCTCCGATTTACTTTCAAACCATACTGTGTACTCATTAGACTGTTCATACCGTTCAGCAGATCATTTAATTCTTCTTCACTTTCACTCAGGATAGCAATGTCATCAGCGAATCGTATCATTGATATCCTTCCACCTTGTATTTTAATTCCACTCCTGAACCTTTCCTTTATTTCCATCATTGCTTCCTCGATGTACAGATTGAAGAGTAGAGGCGAAAGGCTACAGCCTTGTCTTACACCCTTCTTAATACGAGCACTTCGTTCTTGATCGTCCACTTTTATTATTCCCTCTTGGTTGTTGTACATATTGTATATGACCCGTCTCTCCCTATAGCTTACCCCTACTTTTTTCAGAATCTCGTACAGCTTGCACCATTTTATATTGTCGAACGCTTTTTCCAGGTCGACAAATCCTATGAAAGTGTCTTGATTTTTCTTTAGCCTTGCTTCCATTATTAGCCGTAACGTCAGAATTGCCTCTCTCGGCCCTTTACTTTTCCTAAAGCCAAACTGATCCTCACCTAGCGCATTCTCAATTTTCTTTTCCATTCTTCTGTACATTATTCTTGTAAGCAGCTTCGATGCATGAGCTGTTAAGCTGATTGTGAGATAATTCTCGCACTTGTCAGCTCTTGCAGTCTTCGGAATTGTGTGGATGATGCTTTTCCGAAAGTCAGATGGTATATCGTCAGACTCATATATCCTAAAAACCAACGTGAATAGTCGTTTTGTTGCCACTTCCCCCAATGATTTTAGAAATTCTAATGGAATGTTACCTATCCATTCTGCCTTATTTGACCGTAAGTCCTCCAAAGCTCTTTTAAATTCCGATTCTAATACTGGATCCCCTATATCTTCTAAATCGACTCCTGTTTCTTCTTCTATCACATCAGACAAATCTTCACCCTCATAGAGGCTTTTAATGTATTCTTTGCACCTATCTGCTCTCTCCTCTGCATTTAACAGTGGAATTCCCGTTGCACTCTTAATGTTACCACCGTTGCTTTTAATGTCACCAAAGGTTGTTTTGACTTTCCTGTATGCTGAGTCTGTCCTTCCGACAATCATATCTTTTTCGATGTCTTCACAGTACCTATGTTTTCCTTCCCAACTTCTGTGATGGCCCTTTTTAGAGATGTCCACTCCTCTTCAACTTTATTGCCTACTGCGCTATTCCTTATTGCTATATCTATAGCGTTAGAGAACTTCAAACGTATCTCGTCATTCCTTAGTACTTCCGTATCCCTCTTCCTTGCGTATTGATTCTTCCTGACTAATGTCTTGAACTTCAGCCTACTCTTCATCACTACTATATTGTGATCTGAGTCTGTATCTGCTCCGGGTACGCCTTACAATCCAGTATCTGATTTCGGAATCTCTGTCTGACCATGATGTAATCTAATTGAAATCTTCCCGTATCTCCCGGCCTTTTCCAAGTATACCTCCTCCTCTTGTGATTCTTGAACAGGGTATTCGCTATCACTAGCTGAAACTTGTTACAGAACTCAATTAGTCTTTCTTCCCTTTCATTCCTTGTCGCAAGCCCATATTCTCATGTAACCTTTTCTCCTACTCCTTCCCGTACAACTGCATTCCAGTCGCCCATGATTATTAGATTTTCGTCCCCCTTTACATACTGCATTACCCTTACAATATCCTCATACACTTTCTCTATCTGTTCATCTTCAGCTTGCGACGTCGGCATGTATACCTGAACTATCGTTGTCGGTGTTGGTCTGCTGTCGATTCTGATTAGAACAAGCCGGTCACTGAACTGTTCACAGTAACACACCCTCTGGCCTACCTTCCTATTCATAACGAATCCTACACCTGTTATACCATTTTCTGCTGCTGTTGATATTACCCGATACTCATCTGACCAGTAATCCTTGTCTTTTTTCCACTTCACTTCACTGACCCCTACTATATATAGATTGAGCCTTTGCATTTCCCTTTTCAGATTTTCTAGTTTCCCGTGGTAGGGAAACTAGAAAATCTGAAAAGGGAAAAGCTTCTGACATTCCACGCGCCGACTCGTAGAACGTTATCCTTTCGTTAATTATTCAATCTTTTTCTCATGGTAACCTCCCCCTTGGCAGTCCCCTCCCGGAGATCCGAATGGGGGACTATTCCGGAATCTTTTGCCAATGGAAAGATCATCATGACACTTCTTCTATTACAGGCCACATGTCCTGTGGATACACGTTACGTGTCTTTAATGCAGTGATTTACATTGCCTTCTGCATCCTCATGTCGTTGATCATTGCTGATTCTTCCGCCTTTAGGGGCAATTTCCCACCCCTAATACAAGAGAGTGCCGTGAACCTCTATCCGCTCCTCCGCCCTCTTTGACAAGGCCGTTGGCAGAATGAGGCTGACTTCTTATGCCGGAAGTCTTCGGCCGCCAATGCTGATTATGTATCAAAATTTAGGCAGTGGCGGGGATCGAACCTGGGACCGAAGACGTTTTGACTATGAATCAAAGACGTTACCCCTAGACCACGGGTACTCCTGTTGGATTGTAACTTCATAAAAGACTTCGAAACTCTCAAATTTATGTTAGATACTAACAAATTCCTTATTTGTCAAAAGTGATTTCCATGCTATTGGCAGTTTGAATTTTATATCCGCTCTGCTTCGGTCATCATCAGTTATTTTGCCACCCAGGTAGGTAAACTCATCTACTACATTTACTGTCTCACTTCTTAAACTAATACCCTGAGCATTCCCATATTTAATTCTGCAAAATTCAGTTTTGGTTGTTTTACTTTAATTGATATTCATCATCTAATCTCTACTCAAGACACTATCTGTTCCAGACTGCTTTTCCAAGTTCTTAGCCAACTCTGACATAATTGCAGTAATATCCCTAAACCTCAAAGTTTTTATTTCTTCTGCCTGACATATTCTTTGCTTTCCCAATTTCTCCTTGATTTCCTTTACTGATTGTTCAATGTGCATGTGGAATCAACCCGGGGAATAAGCTACAGGCCTGTCTCATTCCCTTCTTAAGAACTGTTTTCCTTTCAAGCCCTTCGAATTTTATAACTGCAGTATACCTTTTGCACAAGTTGTAAATAACTTTTCGCGTCCTACATTTTTTCCTGCTACCTTCAAAATTTCAAAGTATATAGTCCACGTAACACTACCAAACGCTTTCCCTTAATCTACGTATCCTACAAACATAGATCTGTCTTGCGTCAACCTGTTTCGTAAGATAAGATGTAGGGTCAATATTGCCTCATGTATTCTTATATTTTTCCTAAACCAAAAATAATCGTACCCTACATTGGCTTATAATAATTTGTCCATGCTTCTGTAAATAATCGTTGTCAATATTTTGCAACCATCGTTTTTTAAATTGATGGTTCGATAGCATTCAAGCCTGTCAATATGTGCCTCAAGGCGATGTGAAATTATTACATTATTTCTTGGAAAGTGTATGTATTTTGCTTGCTTGCGCCACGGTAGACTCCCGCAAGGATCTCAATAGTTATGAAAGAATGCCGTGTGCTCCAGCTCTCTCAGTGCTCTGTCTTTACGCAGTGTCATATCTACCATATCTTAACGTATTTCCTCTTCTCTTTCTGTTGTAATGTCCTTTATTATGTTTCATCTATATACACGTTTCATATATTCCACACACCTTTCAGCTTCTCCTCTCTTCTTAGTGCTGGCTTGCCATCGTAGTACTCGATATTCAAATAGCCGCTTCACTTATCACCAAAGCCCTCTTTAATTTTCCTATATGCAGCATCCGTATTCACCCTACTCATGCGTAGACAAGCGTAGCATTTGTCCTCTTGCCCCATATCCGCATCCAGTGACTCCTGAGGGCTGAGAATGACACGGCGGCTGGTTGGTGCTGTTGGGCCTTCATAGCCTGTTCCGGCGGAGTTAAGTTTTTTTCGTGTCAATGTCTGTGTACCCTTTTGCTTTCTTCATGTGAATGAAGTGAAGCAGGCTTGAGAGTTATTAAAAATAACTCTTTTATTCCTTAAAATGTATGGTTTGCTATATTACATTATTAGACATCTTCACAAAAAGTGTCAAATTTATTTCTGTGCTGTTGGGTGCAACAAATCTACAAATGTCTAATCGAAGTGCTATCAAAATGTCCATGCGAACTCACTTTCATATGCAATAATGGCATTCAGAGGGTAAATTAAGGAACGTTCTCTTTAGTCTGACTACGAAACCCACTTTCTAAACCGATGACTTACTTTTCATTAAAACAGAGTAAATAATGATAGTGGCTCACCATTTCAGGTCACGAAATGCACTTTTCATTTTTGAGTGACCAGTCTTCTGACGTTTGATGCACCAGTCTCTTCTTCTCAGAGTAGTGCGTGCATCTCACATCCTCAGACATTTACTGGGTGAGTTGCAGTCACTCTCTCTTCCCCTTCTGTTTTACCCTCTACAGTTCCTTCCAGTAGCATGACAGTTATTCTCTGTTGTCTTCAGACATGTTTTGTCATCCTGTCCTTCTTGTTGTCAAAATGGTTCAAATGGTTCAAATGGCCCTGAGCACTATGCGACTTAACTTCTGAGGTCATCAGTAGCCTAGAACATAGAACTAATTAAACCTAACTAACCTAAAGACATCACACACATCCATGCCCGAGGCAGGATTCGAACCTGAGACCGTAGCGGTCGCCCGGCTCCAGACTGTAGCGCCTAGAACCTCACGGCCACTCCGGCCGGCTCTTGTTGTCAGTGTTTTCTACGTGTTCCCTTTTTTCGTCGATTCTGCAGAAAACCTCATCATTCCTTATTTTATCAGTCCACCATATTTTTAACATCCAAGGTTTAGTGTCTCTTCTGTTCCAGAAGATATGGCTGGTTGCCATTGCAATTGCGCATATCTACACAATATTTGCGGGACTGTAGACGATTAGAGTTACAATAGTCTGTGACAGACAGAACGGTCACCAAAGTGTGTTAATGTTGTTCGACTACAAGGTTGATACCAGAGAAATATATAAGAGCCATGAACAGCTTCAGAGTTTGAGTGGTGATTGTGAAGAACACGGAGATGCAGCATACTCGTGTGCGACAACTTATCGGCGTGCGACAGAGTTTAAAAGTATGACCGTTTGGCCAGCTGGTGGAATTGTCCAATGTCTAGATGTTTGTGGCCGTCGGATGTCACAGTCACCCGATGTTGGGCTTCATGGGAACGTGAGGGTAGGCATACTGGTTCTCAAGGTCTCGTTCGAACACAAATAACTAGCAAAGGGGAGAGTCGCCGTATTGAGCACCAAGCACATTGTAGCCCCGTAACATCTACGACTGTCATCTGAGAACAAATAATGGGCTTCTTACAACATTCTGTGTCATCCTGCGCCGTTGGTGAGAGACCTAGGAGTAGGCGGGCAAAGAAATTAGCATCTCATGCGTAGGGTGCTGTTATCGCCAGAACACAACAAACAGCTGCGTTTGGGCTGGTGTCGTGACCGGAAAGCATGGGCACTACCACAGATCACACATCATCGGCGAGGATGGTGGCGACATGGTGAGAGGCCTCATTCTTCAAATGTTTTGGAAAGGCGTAGCGGTGTTACTGCTGGTGTCATCATTTGCGGAGCCATAGGCTTGACTTACGGCGAGTGCTGGTAGTGACTGAGGGAACTCTAACGGCTCAACGTCACATCACGGATACTATGCGTCCTGTGTTACTGCTGATGTGACAACATCGTGGTGCTGTTTCTCTGCAGAAGGGTGCTCGTCCATACACGGCAAGATCCATGTGAACTGTCTGCGTGAACTTGAGGCACCGACGTGACCAACCAGGTATCCAGATCTTTTCCCCATAGAAGAAGTGTGGGACCAGCTTGGCCGTCAGCTCCACCACAGTGCCGGTGCCCAGGACGTCAGCTACCAGTTACAACATCTGTCGGTCAGTTTGCCTCAGGAGAGGATGCAACGGATAAAGACACCCTTCCTAATCAATTCGGTACATGCACAAAGGTCATAGTAGGTGCAACATCATACTAATAATAGGGCTCCTACTGCCAAGTTCTTTTTAAATGTGACTCGATTTTGTAATCACTAAAATAACATCACATACCGTCTCGGTTTGAAGTTTCGTTTCACCCTTCTCTTCTTAGATGCTTCACCTGTGTCGTCAGGCAGTGGAGTTCAGTCCTTCTATTATAGCTGTGCTAAAAAGCTATTTTCATACGAAATATTTAAAAGATTCAAATCATTGGCTCAAAAAGCACTGTACAAAAGTTAATTTATTTGTCTGCGCCTATACACTGTGTGCATAAAATATCTACATGAAAATATAAATACAAATATTTGTATATTGGAATTAATATTAATACTCATTGACACATCTGTGCGTAAAAGCTTATTTGACAGAACCGCTTATCGTGTAACATCTGTTTATTTGAGTGATTAAACGCAGCAGCAGCGTGGAAACATGTGAAATATGTATGTTCTCAATGGTTTCTGTTAAAGTCTGTTCTGTGGATTTGTGCTATTCTGTTATTTTATTATATAAATCTATTGTATTTTTAAGTGATTGCCACCTGTTTTCTGTTTATTCTTTGAGAGAGTTCTGCATTCACGAGCAAGCTAAACGCCTTTAAGGAGTGTCAAATATTTATCGATTCATGTAGATCACATTTTTCTGCAGTACCAAGCGTTTGACGAACTTAAAAATTCTTGTCCCTACTTTCTGTATTGATACTTCTGCCGAAATGAGCATTAATCGCACATCTAACTGATGAATGTTATTAGTTCGTTCTAAAACATATACATAGTAATCGAATTTTTCTGTGACACTAAATCTTTCGATGCACTTGCGTAACATACAGATAACACGCTCTAATACTTTGTAATATTAAATAAATATTACACTGAGGGAATTCTGTTACTGTCATCTAATGTGTCTTTATTTCTGCTGTTATTCAGGTAGCCGTTTATGTGTTGCGGTTAAATGGTGGTCGCTTTGTAGGCGACAGTAATCCAGGGAACAACTAGTATCGTAAGGTACGTGCACCTGTTTAAAAATAAATTTTCATTTCAATTTATCGTCAAATATTCAGCATGAAATCACGAAGAAGCATATTTATATTTAGTATAGACTAATGAAATTAAAGTTTAATTTATTTTCTGAGAACTGTAGTAACTGGAAACAGTAACACACACTGTGGGACGACGGTACCGATGAAGTTAATGTTTATGCATCATCTGAAACCTGTGACACGCAGTATGAGACCAGTGTTCATGATAATGTTTCTGTGGTGTACTTTTACAACCATATTATTTTTTGTAGCTCATGTTCTGCAGCCGTTAAATAGAATGTAAATATCAGTAATAGAAGCCATACGATATACTGTAATGAGGCCAGTCATATAAAGAAAATATAGGACGTGCAATATTAAAATAATTTTGAGTTTCAAATACATTTTCTTGACAACTCTGAAAACACTCCTGATGTTTTAGTTAGTATTACTGTAGAAAAAATAATGGTTGTAGAAAATCCCTTGCATTGGTGGCTAGCTTAAACAATAATACTTATTTTGAATTTAGTTTTCTTATTCTGTCTATTAGTATAATATTAACATTTGGTCTTGGGCAGATGGTGTAGTTCATTGTGTTGTTCGTTAACCGTACAGTCCTCCCCATCCACAGAAATCAAATAAAACGTTAACAGCTCAATTAATATTGATTGTGTTACAATACTCATTAAGCTGATTGACTATAGCTGCCCATCTACCGTTCAGTCTGTCAGTTTACGTGTACCACGTAAAACAGTAATAAATCAATTTTTGTAAACTGATAAAACTGACACTATTAGTATTTACCGGTTGTTGTTGGTGGTGGTGTGTTTCTGAGTCCAAAAACTTGTAACTATTCCTTCTCGCCTCAGGATTCATTCGCTCTGTTAGTTGAGCCAAGAAGATATTTTTTCCCGATTCGATTTAGTAACTCTTCGTTGGTAATCTCATCTTCAGCTGTCTTATGGCCTGTCAATAGAAACCCCTTCAACCTAACCGTACCTCTTGTTAGATGTAGTCTTTTGTGTACATGGTCCGCGGACGCTGTGAATTTCTTGAAGGAAGTGAATTTCCTTCTTAGGTTATTTTTATTTTCGAAAGTATTTCGCCCCCTGGGAATTTTCAAATTCTCTGTTACTCGCGTCACTGAAACGTATTGTAATCATAGAGCGTCTTACCTCTCACATTCAGAAAGTTTCCAGATTGGATTAATAAAAAAACAGAGAAAAGTTAAGATGGTGGTTTTTATGCTCCAGGTGTTGTACAATCTCCCTCGCTTGAGTACAGCGAAATGAACGTTGACCCTACAGCGTGAAACTGTACGAAAAGTAGGCTACGTCTTTACGTCTTTGAGATGTACAACTAGCGCGTCACATTCGCACCTTCTTCGGTCTTAACGAACCATTAGAGGCCCATTCCGCATTTTGTTGTTTTCTGGCAGATTCGTATTGACAACAACAAGTGATCATTTTTTCCAGAATAGATAAATCCGTGTTTTCATTTCAACAAGTGGCAGCAGGTGTCCACGCATCGTTCCTCCTCCTTTGTTCGGAATTCAAGGTATTCGGGACAATCTTTGCACAAATGTTTCCCATTTCCATTCCGGGATGTGTCTTGAATACTCGATTTAGAGATATTCAGTTCGTTGCTTCTTTGCGATTTGTGACACAACATCATTCTCGCACTACAGCCAAACGTCCATCACTTAACACTGGCTGTTCACAGCTCACTAGTCGAATGCTGGAATAAAATCATTCTAGGAATTTTTTGGACGGACGCTGTATAGTCCACACATCAGACTGGAGGCAGAAATATCTGATAGCGACCTTACCATCGTTTTCTTACGATCATGGTTGTTATGGGCACAACTACGTAAGATGTGAATTCTGTACGTAAAAAGAGAAAAATGGCACCCTTTTATGGTTATTGTCACTGTGCGAGCATACAACACATTAAAAAACGTTAGTTAAACAGGTCTAGTAATCAAGTTACCTTCCACTCAGAAGGCTGTTTCACTCAGCGACTTTTGTATTGACTTGTAAATAATAGATTTCAGCTATGAGTCGTCCTTTTCAAATTTTTATTGGCAGATCTAGATCACAGCTAGAAACTAGCCATTCTCAATACACTATCAATTTTTATCAATGCGTGTAATGCCTGTTGGTCGGGCTTCATCCACAGGTCATTGGGTATTCAATGAACTGTGGATGAAGCCCGACCAACAGGCGTCGTGGCTTCAATCTCACCCAAGGGGTTTAAAATCTGACGTACTTCATATAATATATTGTAGCCAGAACCAACCGCCTCGATCCCGCCAAAAACTGGCTAAGGAAATCGGACGTGCTGTGTGTCGGCCGATATTATCGGGCGACCTCTGGAAATGTCGTCTGGTAAGTGTTGTCGGTGCCACTGTTAACGCAGCCTATCACTCCTCACAAGTAATCTGTTTCTTCAGTGAACAACCAGAAAGCTCCTGGCAGACAGCTTTGATGAATGAGGTTGACCTCTCTGGATCATACGCTGCAGTCATTGTATGTTACAAGAAGAGAATCAGTGACTCGTGCCTGAATTCATTCCTTTTTCGGAAAGCTTCGGCATTTGCATCATTCGAACATGCATCGCGTATTAATCTCTGAAGATGCTCTCCAATAGAGGTGTCCATCGCGTACTAATCTCTGAAAATGCTCACCAACAGAGCTGAGCAGCTCTTCGGCAGCATTTAGAGCGCCTGAAATTGGTCTCATTCGCTCTTAACGGTGTCCTTAACGTTTGTTTCATCTTTCATTCAGCTGTTAAACTGCACAAAACGAACAGTTGTTGAAGTCCTGGTTCTTTCGATCAAAATCCCATGGAGTAGGCAGTTGCGCGAACAGGTACACAATAATTGGAAATTTTTCGTTGGCAGGCGTATTGGCAGTTCCAATATTTTCCTGGAAACCAATCGAAACCTCCGAGAGCCACTGAGAGAGAGAGAGAAAGAGAGAGAGAGAGGGAAGGAGGGAGCGAGAGAGAGAGAGAGAGAGAGAGAGAGAGAGAGACAGAGAGAGAGAGAGAGACAGAGACAGATATGTTATTTCGGACGATTGGCAGAAGCGTTGTCATGTGTTTCATTTCAAATGTGAACGAACGTATTTAATGAGGTTGATGTTCACACAGTGACAAAGACCCTCGTGAAGGTTACATGTATCATATTACAGACGGAATGCATATCTACGCAGCTTGAAAATTCCCAAGGAGGCGAAATTAACTAAAGCGAGAAATCATGAAATATAGTATTTATTTCAAAAATAAAAAAGCCTAAGTAGGACAGTGACTTCTCTGAAAAGATTAAAAGTACACTCTGTAGGAAACATCATTTTTGCTGGGATTTACCGTAATGCATTCGGTGAACCCGGCAGCCACGTATGTTCGCAATTACTCAAATTGCACAACAGATATGCTCGGCAGTAATCTGGTTCTAAAATTACTTTGTGCTGATTTCCGTTGAGTTAAAAGTGCCTCCGTTGTTGTTATCATTGTACTGAGTAATGAAGATTTTACTGTTCTCAAACTGTAACAGATCGATCGCGACGGATTTCAGTGGCGTAGCATCCATTCTATTATCTTGTGAACGCTACAACAGATCAATCGTGACTAATTTCAGTGGCGTAGTATCCCTTCTACTATTTCTTGAACAGTTCAACATATCGAAACGATGTTTTCGGTAAATTACAGTATTTTTCTTTCTTTTTCTTGTTAATACTCTTACATATTGAATCAGTCGATATATTAATGGATGTAAACTTCTTTCTTTTTAAATGAAATAATTCGTTTTAACGGCATTCAAAAGTTATTGAAAATACGAGCACAGTGACACAATACTTTTGATGTTGGCACTGAAACTTACGCAAAGGCATCCAAGAAGCATGGTGAAAATGAAAGGCAAGGTGACCGGAACTGGCTGTTTCGGTAGAAACGCTGCCAAGTGGTTTTCTCTGTATCTACATCTACACTCCACAAGACACCCCATGGAGTGTGGCAGAGGGTACTCTTTGTGCCCCTGTCACTTCCCACTTTTGCTGTTACGGTCGCGAATAGTTCGCGAGAAGAACAATTGTTAGTTAGCCTGCGTATTAGCCATGACACGCAAGTTTTACGTTGGTGGTCTTTTCACAAAATATACGTAGGTGGAAGAAATATATCGGTTGACTCCTCAGCCACGGACGCTCTCTGAACTTCAACAGTGTACTGTACCTTGATACAGAACGCCTCTCTTGTACCCTCTGCCACTTGAGTTGGCTGAGCGTATCAATGACACTATTGTGCGTACTAAATGAACCTGTAACGAAATGTGCTGCCACTCTTTGGATATCCTATATTTCCTCTATCAATCCTATCTGGTACTGAGACTGAGAAATACTCAAGTGCTACAAGATTTTACGTGCTACCTCCTTTATTGGTGGACTACATATACTGAATATTTTTCCATCCCAGAGTCTGCCGTCGTATCTAGTCTTTCGACAGCTCACATGTCTTCGCAGCAGTTGCTCACTTCGATATGCTAAGTACACATTTTAAATCGTTTTGCTAAGCCCGTTATGCCCCCCTGCGGGTTCGGGGGTAAGAATAGGCCTGCGGTATTCCTGCCTGTCGTAAGAGGCGACTAAAAGGAGTCTCAAACGTTTCGGCCTTATGTGATGGTCCCGTCTTGGGTTTGACCTCCATTTTTCCAAATTTCCGTTGTTAGTGCGTGCCATTTGGGGAAAGACGCCTTACGTGGTGTTTTTCTATTGGTCCATCATGCACCACCATCTTGCATGCTACCTATTGTCGTGTGGCGGGATTTACACCCAACGTCTTCTGGGTTGCCTCCTTCTCGTCTTGTGCGCAATCCCCTTCTTAGCGCCCTTGACAACTGTGGACCCTTTCAACACCTAAAATCCAGCACGGTAGCCAGTCCGTTGTGGTAGGGATCGCACTACAGATGCCAGAGCTGTTTCCTCCCCACACATGCCAAGGAGTATGTGCCCATCTTGTCTCGGGCTCGGGGGCTCCGGGCAACGGGATATCGGCCAGGTACCTGTTGCTTTGGCTGGGTGGCGCCCTTGGGGAGAGCCCTCGGTCGGAGTAGGTGGGATGTGGGCGGATGTGGCGCAATGAAGCGCAATAAATGACACCAATCTGGTGGTTGCACGGCCACCAGCGTCTCTAAGCAAGACAGAGTTGACTTTGATGCTGCGCAATATGACCCTCAGTCGTTCCCCTCGTTGGCTGCGCCGTGGGAGGGGCGCAGATCTAGTGCCAAGCGGGAGCCTTATGTACCACAATACCTTGTCTGCAACAGGACTGATGGTGACTTCTTTCTTACTACGAAGCCTCTGTTTTTTGTGGAACACCTGGAGGATAAGTTTGGGGAAGTGGCGGGGTTGTCTAAAATGAGGAATGGGTCCATCCTCCTCAAGACGTCCTCCCCAGCCCAGTCACGAGCGTTGCTCTTGTGTGATAAGCTGGGTGACGTCCCTGTTACCGTCACTCCCCACAGTAGCTTAAATATGGTCCAGGGGTTATTTACCATCGTGACCTATTGTTACAATCCGACGACGAGCTGAGAGCCGACTTGGAACGACGTGGTGTACATTTTGTCCGTCGTGTACATAGAGGACCCAAGAATAACAGGGTGGCCACCGGTGCCTTTATCTTGGCCTTCGAGGGTGCTGTATTGCCCGAGAAGGTCAAGGTAATGGTTTACCGTTGTGACGTCAAGCCATATGTCCCTCCCCCAATGCAGTGCTTCCAGTGCTGGAAGTTTGGGCATATGTCCTCCCATAGCCCATCCAGCGCCACATGTCGAGATTGCGGACGCCCCTCTCATCCCGATCCTTCATGTACACCTCCACCTGTATGTGTCAACTGTGGGGAGCACCACTCTCCATGCTCGCCGGATTGCCCCGTTCTTCATAAGGAGCGGAAGGTAATGGAATTTAAGACCCTGTACCGGCTTACTTATCAAGAGGCAAAACTGAAATTTGAAAAGTTGTATCCTGTTTCCCTTCGAACATCTTATGCTGCAGCCACGTTATCGTCGCTCTCGCGAGCGGCAGTTGTCACCTCATCTGTGCCGCCTTCGGTGGGCCCTCGGGGCCGTGCATCTCTGTCTGCCCCCTAGTGTCTGGGGCAAGCCTTCCTCTGTTGCCCCCATAGCAGTTGGGGGCAAACCCCTTCAGTCGCTCCCCCCACACTTACTTCGGGAGTGACATCTGCTCAAAAACCAGGGTGCTCGATCCCTCCCCCTCCTTCTCCGCCGGTGTTGCCTCTGCTGGTTCCTCTCTCGCGGAAGGGGTCCCTCAGGGCTCTCCCTTCCTCTGTTTCTTCTCCTACCCAGCCGGATGTCAGCCAGTGGCTGAAGGTTCCGCCACCTGCTGGTCGTCGGGCTTCTGCGTCGTCGTCAGCCTCCGACGCTCCTTCAGAGAAGCTCTCCCAGCCCTCTAAGGACAGGCGCGAGTAGAAGGAACGGAACGTGTCCAAGAAGAAGGACTTTCCGGCGGTTTCAGTACCGCCTGCTGTAAATAGTTCTGGCTCCGGGGACGAGGTGGAGATCCTCGCCTCTGCCGCGGATCTCGCCCTCACGGAACCCTCGTGGGCCTTTCCTATGGACACAGCTGACTCTCCCCTGGTGGCGGCAGTTGGCTCTGAGGCGCCGTCTGCCTCTTAGTCGCCTTCACGCCCTCCCAGTCCCCTACTGCTTCCATTCTCCAGTGGAACTGCGGCGGTTATTTCCGCCACCTGCCCGAGCTCTGGATGCTTCTGAGTGTTTCCCCTGTTCTCTGCATTGCTTTCAGGAAACTTGGTTTCCAGCAATGCGGACCTGCACCCTTCGTGGTTATCGGGGATACTATAAGAACCGCACTGCCTGTCAATGAGCGTCAGGTGGAGTTTGCCTCTTTGTTCACCACTCTGTCTGTAACTCGCCAGTACCCCTTCTGACGCCTTTAGAGGCAGTCTCTGTCAGCGTTGAGCTCTCGCCAGCTATTACTGTTTGCTCTGTTTACATACCTCCGGATGGGGAGCTCCCCCGACATGTCTTGGCTGCGCTGCTGGCTCAATTCCCGCCACCATTGCTGCTTCTGGGCGATTTCAATGCCCGCAACCCTCTATGGGGTGGGACTGTCTCCGATGACCGGATGACCGTGGTCGTACTGTGGAGCATGTGTTGGCTCAGCTCGACCTTAGCCTCTTGAACACCAGTGCTCTTACGCATTTCAGTGTGGCCCATGGCTCGTTCCCGCCCATCGATCTCTCTCTCTGCAGTCCCGGACTTGTCCCATCCCTCCACTGGAGAGTGCATCCTGACCTCTGTGGTAGTGACCATTTTCCCATCTATTTGTCATTGCCCCAGTGTCATTCTTCTGGGCGCCTGCCCTGCTGGGCTCTCAACAGGGCTGACTGGCTGGCTTTTACTTCCGCTGCCTCCATTGAGTCTCCCCCACAGGGTGACATTGACGAGGTGGTCCATGTCTTGACCACGTCAATCATTTCTGCGGCCAAGGCTGCCATCCCCCGCTCTTCTGGACTCCCTCGGAGGAAGGCTGTACAATGGTGGTTGCCGGAGATTGCTGAGGCTATTCACAACCATAGGTGGGCTCTCCAGCATCATAGGCGGCACCTGTCTCTGGAGACCCTCGTCGCCTTTAAATGGCTCCCTGGCTTGGCCCGTCGTCTTATTGCACAGCATAAGCAGGAGTGCTGGGAGAGGTATGTCGCATCCTTGGGCTCCCGTGTCTCCCCCTCGCTCTTGTGGTCCCAGATCCGGCGGATTTATGGATACCGGACCCATATGGGTGTCCCTGGGATTTCCCAGGACGGCACTGTCTGCACGGACGCTGCCGCCATTGCTGACCACCTTGTCGCGCACTTTGCTACGAGCTCTGCGACTGCAACTTACCCCCCCCCCTCCCCCCGCCTTTCGCTCTCTAAAGGAGCGAGCCGAGCAGACGCCGTTATCATTCCACATGCGTTGTTCTGAAACGTACAATGCTCCTTTCAGTGAGAGGGAATGCCTCGCTGCCCTCGCCGATTGCCCTGATACAGCACCAGGACCACACTGCATCCACGCGTAGATGCTGAAGCATCTCTCCAGGGACTGCCAGAGACACATCCTCACCATCTTTAACCACATTTGGAGCGAGGGCGTGTTCCCATCGCAATGGCGAGAGGGTGTTATTGTCCCCATCTTGAAGCCCGGTGGAGACCCACTGGCGGTGGACAGCTATCATCCCATTACCCTCACCACCGTTTTGTGCAAATTGCTCGAACGTATGGTGGGGTGGCGATTGTGTTGGGTCCTTGAGTCGCGCGGTCTCTTCGCTCCATCCCAGGGTGGCTTCCGTCGGGGCCGGTCTGCTGTGGACAATTTCGTGCGGCTGGAATCTGCTATCCGTACGGCCTTTGCCCGACGTCAGCATTTCGTTGCTGTATTTTTTGATCTGCGGAAGGCATATGACACCACCTGGAGGCATCACATCCTTGCTACGTTGCATGAGTGGGATCTTTGTGGTCAGCTCCCAGCTTTTCTTCAAACCTTTTTATTGCGCCGCTCTTTCCGGGTGCAAGTCGGTGCCGCCTCTAATTCATCTTATATACAGGAAAATGGGGTCCCACAGGGCTCGGTGTTAAGCGTCTCCTTATTTCTAGTGGCCATTAATGGTCTGGCTGCAGCCGTGGGGTCATCGGTGTCTCCTTCTTTGTATGCCAACGACTTCTGCATCTCATTTAGCTCAATGACTATGGGAGTCGCCGAACGCAGGCTGCAAGTAACCGTTCGCAGGGCAGCATCATGGGCTCTGACTCATGGTTTTCAGTTCTCTGCAGCCAAGACTCGAGTTATGCACTTCTGCAGGCGTCGAATGGTCCACCCTCATCCTGAACTTTACCTCAACGGCCACCTGCTTGATGTGGTGGACACTAGCCGCTTCTTAGGACTCGTCTTTGATGCCTGGCTCACTTGGGTTCCTCATATTACTCAGCTGAAGCGAAAGTGCTGGCGGCACCTCAACGCCCTCGGCTGCCTGAGTCACACGTCTTGGGGTGCAGATCGCTGCACGCTGTTGAGATTGTACAGAGCCCTTGTGCAGTCCAGGCTTGATTATGGGAGCCTGGCCTATGGGTCTGCATCACCCTCAGTGTTGACATTGTTGGACTCCATACACCAATGTGGGGTTCGGCTTGCAACTGGCACTTTCCTTATGAGCCCTGTGGATAGTCTACTGGTGGAGGCCGAGGTTCTCCCGCTGCGGATTCGCCGCCATCGACTGCTCACCGACTATGCTGTCCACGTGCATTGCTCGCCGGGCCATCCCAATCGACGCCTGCATTTCCCTGCCATGGTCCTCTATCTGCCCTACCGGCGACCTAGGTCTGGGCTTTCCATTGCTGTCCGCGTCCAGTCCCTGCTGTCGGAACTGGGGTCATTCCCTCTTCTGCCTCCCTTCCGGGTCTGTGCACCTACGCCTCTGGACTTGACATGGGGACCTGGTTCCGCCTGTGGCCCTCCGTCGCCATTTTCTTGCGCTCCTCGCCTGTCTACACTGTCTACACTGATGGTTCCCTGGTTGATGGTCGTACTGCCTACGCTTTTGCTCACGCTGCCCATGTTGAACAGCGCTCCTTGCTGGCTGGCTGCAGTAGTTTTACTGCAGAGCTGGTGGCCATATTGCGCGCTCTTGAGTATATGCGTTCCTGCTCAGGTAAGTCCATCGTCATCTGCAGTGACTCCCTGAGCAGCCTCCAGGCTATCGACCGCTGCTATACCTCTTCTCCTCTGGTATCATTTATTCAGGAGTCTGTTTCTGCCATTACTCACTCTGGTCGTTCGGTGGACGCCAGGTCACGTTGGCATCCCGGGGAACGAACGTGTCGACAGGCTGGCCAAAGGGGCCATCTTTTGCGTCGGGAGGATCCGCCCCCCCCCCCCCCCCCCTGTGTCGGTGTGGGTCCCGGCTGACGGTTGCCCGCATTTTGTTGGAGTGTCCCCGACTGCGCACCCTCCGGCAGTCTTTTAATCTCCCGGGCACTTTGCCTTTGGTTTTATGCGACGATGCCTCCATGGCTGACGACGTTTTAAATTTTATCCGTGGTAGTCCTTTTTATGGTTCCATTTAGGGAGGTCCTGCACCTTTCCCTTTCTGTGTCTCTTGTCCTCGAGCCTCTCATAATTGGTTGCAGATTTTGGTGTGTAGTCGGATGGTTGACTCTTTCCCTTGTTTTTTGTTCTCGTGGTCAGTCAACCAGTCTCCGGCCATCTTCTTTTCTTCTGTTTCTTTCTGTCTGGTGTTCATCTGTACTTTTCTTGTCTGTAGTGTTCGTTGCTGCATTTGTGTTCTTTCAGTGCCTGGGAGGGAGTCTCCTTCCCCTTGGTGTTTTACCTGCTCCGCAAATTTTCGTCTCGCCTGTTTTTTTGGAATGGGTGACTGATGACCTTAGCTGTTTAGTCCGCCTTAAACATCCCAACAACCACCACCGCTAAGCCCGTTATGATACACTAGAAGTTAGATTTCAAAAATTGTAGCTGACACCGTGTTCATGTCTTATAAAACTGTACCAAGAGGAAATACGTTTTCATTTTAGCAGCCTTACCTTCTCACAGCATATGACGGATCCTGCCACGCTATCACTTATTAGCGATGTTCACATTGCAGTAGTCGATACTAGACACCTTAGCTTTCTGTTTTAGCATATTACTCGGGTGATTTTGCGAAAATTTTCAACGCTAACATTAACAAGTGTTAATGTTATTTCATAAGATTTTGAATGCTATTAAAGAAAATAACGTCCTTCCTTTGAAAAAGACATATTCGCTGTAACACTCCGGTTGTTACAAAAGTGGATAGGATCAAATGCACGTAATTCCCTGCCTACTTATTTTGATATCTTGGAACTTCCACGACGTACAAAAGGGTGTTAAGTCTTACCAGACTCAATAATACGTATTTATACAGTGTGTAAACGATAACTGTACACAATGTGCAACGGTGGTGTAGGTGAAGTCGAAACTAATAACTTTCAATGGAACACTGCCGTCAGTGAAGCCAGGAAATAGCTTCAAAGTAGCCTACAAAATCCAGCTAAGCTACACAGCATACGCGATATGCTGTTTATTTTGTGTATCCTCTCGTTCTCTTTCGCCATCGGCTTAGTCAGATGTTTTGTTAACATTATTAATGTAAACTTTCGAATGAAAGTAATGAGCTGAAAAAGATGTTTGGGTGCATTACACAAATACTAATAGCGTTTTAGAATTTAGTCTTAAATTAAACGTTACAAGTACACAAGTTTTGTAGCAAGAAGGCCAGCTATCAAAATAATTTTGTTGTGCTGTTAAACTGCAGAATATTTTGAGGTAAAATTTACTCAAACATCAATTTTTTATGTTGTAGGCCCAAGAACAATAGGTTCTGGATCTTCAAGGACGATTTTAGCCAAACTCGTGCATGATGCGCATCTACTGTAGCTTAGGTGGCTTATGTAGACCAATTTGAGGCTGTTTTCCGGCTTGATAATCGACAGTGTCCCATATAAATTTGTGCGTTCGACTTCACCTTCGCCGCCATGGTATGTTATAAACAGTAATTGCAGACCGTTTATGCAGGGTGATCAGAAATAGTCAGAAAAGCTGTAAGGGTGTTGCATGGTAGGTTGTGCTGATACATTATTATTAAGACAAAGTTTCGATATCTTGTACCGTTTCCGATACAATTAGCAGTGAAGTTAGCCAGTCTGGTCGATGTGCGAGTAAATTTAAGCAGCCTGCGAAAGATGGTGTTGCAAAACATGTTCTTCGTTTGGTGTTCTAAAACCGAACAAAGAGGCGATAAAAAATCTGGCATGGGACACTAGTAAGGACGAACTCATGCCAGAGGCATATAGGCAGTCATTTTTCCCTCGTTCTGTTTGGGAATGGAACAGGGAAAGAAGATGCTAGTTGTGGTACGAGGAACCCTCCGCCACGCACCGTATGGTGGATTGCGGAGTATGTATGTACATGAAGGCTGATCAGTCTCATGTACTATCATCTACGCTATGAGAACAACTCATGCGAATTGTATCTGACAGACCACTTTAATTTCCCCACGCAACGACCTGAATAGCTAATTTCTATGCTAGTCAAATCGGAAACAGAGCAATGTGTCGATTTCTTTTCTTAAAATTCATTTCTTAGCACAACCTACCGTGCAACACCCTTATAAGTTTTTCAGACTGTTCCCGATCACCCAAAAATATGGTTCAAATGGCTCTGAGCACTATGGGACTTAACTTCGGTGGTCATCAGTCCTCTAGAACTTAGAACTACTTAAACCTAACTAATCTAAGGACATCACACACATCCATGCCCGAGGCAGGATTCGAACCTGCGATCATAGCGGTCGCGCTGTTCCAGAGTGTAGCGCGTAGTACCGCTCGGCCACTCTGGCCGCCCCTATCACCCAGTACACAGGATGACTCAGGAGAAATGTCACATAATTTGAGAGGTGGTTTTACACGTAAAAATAAACTGAAAACGTCGTATGAACGTATGCCTGATTTTCAGTCGTTACGGAACTGGAGCTCGTTGAATACTACACACATGGATGATTATGAAAGAAGTGTGAATATTCCAGAATGAGATTTTCACTCTGCAGCGGAGTGTGCGCTGATATGAAACTTCCTGGCAGATTAAATCTGTGTGCTGGACCAAGACTCGAACTCGGCAGAGTGAAAATCTCATTCTGGAAACAACCCCC
Organism: Schistocerca piceifrons; assembly: GCF_021461385.2. Lineage (NCBI taxonomy): Eukaryota > Metazoa > Arthropoda > Insecta > Orthoptera > Acrididae > Schistocerca > Schistocerca piceifrons. The sequence goes on from NC_060141.1 coordinate 299,126,183, forward strand.
AGGCAGTGGCTAAGCCATGTCTCCGCAATATCCTTTCTTCGAGGAGTACTAGTTTTGCAAGATTCGTAGAGGAGCTTCTGTGAAGTTTGGAAGGTAGACGACGTACTGGCGGAAGTAAAGCTGTGAGGACGGATCGTGAGTCGTGCTTGCGTAGCTCAGATGGTAGAGCACTTGCCCGTGAAAGGCAAAGGTCCCAAGTTCGAGTCTCACTCCGGCACACAGTTTTAATCTGAGAGGAAGTTTCAGGTTTGAATATTACTAAAAAGAAATGCTGAGTAGGCACTTTGGTGGACAGAATAATAGTGGGACAGATCACTGATCAATCTTGCAAGAGGTGTTCAAAAAATCCCCCACCCGTCTCAATGGTCTTGTCAATACGTTGGATGGTATATTGTGTTTCACGTCGAACATTGGTGATGTGAGCGCTAAGTTCTTCACGTGTATCCACATTAATAGCGTAAACATCCCCCTTTAGCCAGCCCCATAAGCGGAAGTCTAATGAGGTTAGGTAGTGTGATCTGGCAGGCCAGAATGGATCTACCACTGCCAATCCACCATTGACTAAATGTGTTATTTAGTTACTTAGATACTTGTCTGGTACAGTGAATCGATGGTCCATCATGCTGCAGGTACATTTTCCGTCGTCTCTGTAACGCATGTCTTCCAAAAGTGCATTTAGGTCATCTATCAGGAAATGTGTATATGCTGTGGCTGTCATGTGATTTGGCGGGAGCGCAAGCCCTATCACCAGGTCATCAATCATACCACATCACACGTTCACTGAGAATCTATCATGGAATTTTGTTTATCTAGTGCCATGTGGGTTCTCCACCCCCATGTATAAAAACTGTGGGTGTTCATGGCACCGCTGCGTGTAAATGCAGCCTCATCTGTAAATAAAGTGTATTGCACGACGTCTCTGTGTACAGCCGACGATTCACAAAAATTTTTTCTGCTTCCTGAGTCACTTAGCTGCTGATGCCGCATGGGCTGTACATGGAATGGGTACAAGCAGTCGGAATGTAACGGAATGTCAAATACGCCACATTCGCGTTTGTGGAATATCCAGCTGACGGCTAAGGCACCGCATACAGGTGGTGGGACTACCTTATACCATTGCAATAATGTCTTCCCTTTCCTCATTTGATTGGACGGGCTCAATTTCTGATGTTATATGTACACTGGGCAGTGTTTCGAATTCAGGTTATGTTTGAAGAACCCTGGGAAGACCCTGGAACAGGTAATTCGTCGATCAGGGAAACGTCACTGGTATTCGGTCACAGCCACACGGGTACTGCCATTACAGCAGCAGTTCACAAACAACATGTCTGCGTATTTTGCATGGATGAAGGTACGGGGTGCATTTGAATATTCACGGACACAGTGGACTGGCTCAGTTAAATAATACTCGACCACGACACGCAAACGGCCTCACGAATGGTCTCTCATTCCACCCACGATTGTACACTAGGTAGATTGCACTTGCCTCAGTGCGACTTCACAGTACTGACACCTATTGAAAAAGCCCTACACCTCTTGTAGGATGGATCAGTCATGCGTCCCACCATTATTCTGACCACCGCAACGCATACACAGCACCTCGTAAGTAGTATTCACAGTTGTCTTCATATTCATTCATGGAAGTGTGTAGTCCTCAACCCATTCCAGTTCCGTAACGATCGAAAATCTAACATATTTTCATAGGACTTTTTGGTTTATTTTCAATTTGTATAATTATGTCACAAATCATGTGAAATTCCTCCTGAATCAGGAGGAAACGGAACTCCATCGAAAAACTTTCAGAAATTTTGCATTGCAACCATCTTTCGTTGTTACCAAGATTGGATACTTGATTGCTGTTTCATGATGATAGTAATTTGGTAGTGTATCTCTTCGCTGCAATTATCTCCACCTTTAAGGAAGTCTTGGGCTCTCCGTGCGCCAGGATCGAGTCATCAGGTTAATCAATTCTACCAAATGATGTGGCCGAAATGAAAATGTACTCAATTATTTGTTCACTCTCAATACAAAGATGACGCAACATTGAGGCAATACCAGCTATACCAGGGCTGTTGCTGCTGGTTCTTATATACTTTACAACTATCGAAAAATAAACATATTCATTGTTTAAAACAGTAATTTTGATGTGTAAAATATAAAGTTTTTAAACCAAGTTCCGGCATTTGAATTTACAGTCACTTGTAATCTTTTCAGAATAATAAACATGCCGAAATTACATTACTATCTTTCACAAAATACATGAAAAACCTTCCAACGATAATATTTGGTGTGGAAATGTTCATAACTTTTTAAATATAGATTTGATTTTGTTACTAATATAAATCCTGGATTATTAGACATAGCTAAACAATAATTACATTCAAGTTGTCCTGTAGGAATTTTGTAAATTCAGAATTTTACATTTGTTACACCTAGTTTCGTACAGAAACTACATTTCATCATAATTTTACAATATTTCATCATTATCATGTTCCACGTACCTAAGCTACCCTAATTCAGTCATGTAATATCGTTTCTATATCTAATATTGTCTATCCTACCCATTCCCTAATTAAAACTATATTGTCACTGAAGTTCCTGTAATCACAGATCCAACTGCAGCAGTGCCTTGTATACTCGTACTATGATCCCAACCGATTTATCTATTCATTTTAAACTAGGAGATGCACAATGAGAGAGGGAAGCAGGCGCAGATGGACAAAGGAAGAGGAGACGGAGAAAAGTTTACGGTGTATATTCAATTCCTAAACCTGTTTAGTTCAAATGGTTCAAATGGCTCTGAGCACTATGGGACTCAACTGCTGAGGTTATTAGTCCCCTAGAACTTAGAACTAGTTAAACCTAACTAACCTAAGGACATCACAAACATCCATGCCCGAGGCAGGATTCGAACCTGCGACCGTAGCGGTCTTGCGGTTCCAGACTGCAGCGCCTTTAACCGCACGGCCACTTCGGCCGGCTTAAACCTGTTCAGTAGTTGCCAAATTTTGCCGGGATATATATATATATATATATATATATATATATATATATATATATGATAAGCCATTGCAAATATGAAATGATGGTACATTAATAACCTGTGTAACCGCCGCAATGTTGAATACAAGCATGCAAACGTGCATAGTACGTGTCGCACAGGTGACGGGTGTCAGTTTGTGTAATGGAGTTCCATGCCTGTTGCACATGGACGGTCAATATAGGGACAGTTAACGCGTCTGGTGAGCAAGAAATATGAGACAGGCAAAATACCCTCACACTTCAAGAAGAATATAATAATTCCTATCCCAAAGAAAGCAGGTGTTGACAGATGTGAAAATTACCGAACTACCAGTTTAATAAGTCATAGCTGCAAAATACTAACGCGAATTCTTTACAGACGAATGGAAAAACTGATAGAAGCCGACCTCGGGGAAAATCAGTTTGGGTTCCGCAGTAATGCTGAAACACGTGAGGCAATACTGACCCTACGACTTATCTTAGAAGAAAGATTAAGGAAAGGCAAACCTACGTTCCTAGCATTTGTAGACTTAGTGAAAGCTTTTAACAATGTTGATTGGAATACTCTCTTTCAAATTCTGAAGGTGTCAGGGGTAAAATACAGGGAGCGAAAGGCTATTTACAATTTGTACAGAAATCAGATGGCAGTTATAAGAGTCGAGGGGCATGAAAGGGAAGCAGTGGTTGGGAAGGGAGTAAGACTGGGTTGTAGCCTCTCCCCGATGTTATTCAATCTGTATATGGAGAAAGCAGTAAAGGAAACAAAAGAAAAATTGGCAGTAGTTATTAAAATCATGGAAAAGAAATAAAAAAAATTCAGGTTCGCCGACGACATTGTAATTCTGTCAGAGACAGCAAAGGACTTGGAAGAGCAGTTGAACGGAATGGACAGTGTCTTGAAAGGAGGGTATAAGATGAACATCAACAAAAGCAAAACGAGGATAATGGAATGTAGTCGAATTAAGTCGGGTGATGCTGAGGGAATTAGATTAGGAAATGAGACACTTAAAGTAGTAAAGGAGTTTTGCTATTTGGGGAGTAAAATAACTGATGATGGTCTAAGTTGAGAGGATATAAAATGTAGACTGGCAATGGCAAGGAAAGAGTTTCTGAAGAAGAAAAATTTGTTAACATCGAGTATAGATTTAAATGTTAGGAAGTCGTTTCTGAAAGTATTTGTATGGAGTGTAGTCATGTATGGAAGTGAAACGTGGATGATAAATAGTTTAGACAAAAAGAGAATAGAAGCTTTCGAAATGCGGTGCTACAGGAGAATGCTGAAGATTAGATTGGTAGATCACATAACTAATGAGGAGGTATTGAATAGAATTGGGGAGAAGAGGAGCTTGTGCCACAACTTGACTAGAAGAAGGGATCAGATGGTAGGTCATGTTCTGAGGCATCGAGGGATTACCAATTTAGTATTTGAGGGCAGCGTGGAGGATAAAAATTGTAGAGGGAGACCAAGAGATGAATACACTAAGCAGTTTCAGAAGGATGTGGGCTGCAGTAGGTACTGGGAGATGACGAAGCTTGCACAGGATAGAGTAGCATTGAGAGCTGCATTAAACCAGTCTCGGGACTGAAGACCACAACAACAACAGCGCAGACTTTGAATGACTCTGGGTGTGGATGACACTGCACTTGTTTGATGATGTCCGATATGTGCCCGATTGGAGACAGAATCTGGTGATCGAGCAGTTCTACGGTAACTGAAAGGAAACTGGACGTAACGACGCCAAACTACCAAATGTGACAATAAATTACGAAGAGGCTAGCTTCTGTAAAGGCCGTGTGAGGCAGTAATCCACGTAAAAGTCTTTAGAGGAGATTTGCGCCCTGGGAGAATCTTCCTGTCAGCCTCGTGTCTGCGGCACTGTGCGGGCTCCACAGCGCAGGCACAGGTTGCGCGGCGCCGGCCGCGGCGGCACCGGCATTGTTTAATCGAGCAGCAGCAGCCGACGCCGTCGTCCGGCCGGCCTCTCCCTGGCTGGCGGCATCGGCGCCAAACGAAGACGGATCGGCGCGGCGCGCGACGCGCCATCAATCGCTGCACCTAGCTGCAGGCTAGCTGGCCGAGGTGCGGCTCAGGCGGCCGACGGCGATCGCTTTCCCCCGGGGGCGCAAAAACTGCCGGCTCGTTTGTTGCTGGCTCTGACGGCCCAGCGACACTCACCGAAGGCACTAAATCCCTCCAAGTTAGTGGCAGCAGCAAAAAGTCAGCCTCCTCTCAGTCTCCCCAGCTCTATAGACTACAGCTATGCATAGCGTACAGGCAAACCGGCGCGGTTTCCCGTGAATTCTCCATTATAACTACGTCTGACTGTGTGTGTGTGTGTGTGTGTGTGTGTGTGTGTGTGTGTGTGTGAGTGTGTGTGTGCGCGCGCGGGCGAGCACCTGCGTGTGTGACGAAGGGACAGAGAAAGAAAGGGGAGATGGTGAGGGAGAGGGAGAAAGAGAGACAGAGAGAGAGAGAGAGAGAGAGAGAGAGAGAGGAAAAGGAAGCGACTGGGGGAGCAGAGAGCACTGTATACCAGCACATGTAAAAATGAACATTACTGTAAGACAGTTGTTCTCACACATTCCGAAACCATTTCCATTGAGTGCACTCAGATATTAGCTAGCACCCTCCCCCAACACTTTCGCCCCCGCCAGTACTTTCCCGGCTTTAATGATGGCTTGAATGAAAAAAAAAATCTTCTTCGAATGCTTTCATTTCTAAAATGGCGAAACGTAAATTGAGTGTTTTATTAAACAATAAGATAATGACTCAATGAGACGGTAAGTACTGCTCATTTTTAGCAACCTTTTTTTTGTTTTTAATTATGAAACGATTCTCAGTGCATCGCGGGGCCTACCTCCGATTCCTTGTCAGAAAACAATGATAACTATCAACACTGATGGTAGACATTACAAAACAAGCTTTATCTGCACCACTCCTCTCCCTATAGACGCACGCTTCCCCCACACCACGCACCCCTGTTTAAAATTTGTGCGTTATACGTATTATTTGTAAATCAACGGATTGATGGACTCCTAACTTATGAATTGGCAGATACTGGAAGACTTCAAGCTGCCATTGCTTAGAATCGGACCACTACACTAATAATAGTAAAACAGAGTGTGCCGTACCGCGCGGGATCAGCCGAGCGGTCTTGGGCGCTGTAGTGATGGACTGTGCGGCTGATCCCGGCGTAGGTTAGAGTCCTCCCTCGGGCATGGGTGTGTCTGTTTGTCCTTACTATAATTTAGGTTAAGTAGTGAGTAAGTTTAGAGACTGATGACCTTAGCAGTTAAGTCCCATAAGATTTCACACACATTTGAACATTTTAGAGTAAGCCGTACACCAGGGTAGTAGCTTTTACATAGTTATTGTTACGCTTTGTAGTGTTGTCAGCTTATTTGTTGATTGTACTGCAGTGAATAATGGTGCGATTTCTGGTCTATTATGAGATATACCTATAATTAGAACTAGGAAAAGGCATTTTTGTGAGATACTTGGAGATATGTGATGTCTCATTTTTACCGTCATGGAAGCGTGGTACGAAGCACAGAGTGTGTATGTAGTGCGTGGAGTATGTGAGAAAGATGTTCGTAGATTCGTTTCACAAGCTGTAATATTTCAACGCACCTCTGCCACAACATGTAATCCAGTTGTCTCTATTTCCTACAGAGAAAACGTTTGTATAAACGTCGAAACTATGGTAAAGGGATTTCAATAAACCTTACAATTTGCAACTGATCGGCTGTTTACTATTTCTACAAGAAAGAAAGTAATTTTTGCGACCGAAACACGGGCAAACCCTTTTGTTTCTACCCCTCAGAGAACTTCATTTTACCCATATGTGGCTGATTATCTCATTCTGAGAACAACTGTAACATAACACGAGTTTATAATCGTGTTTTAGACTTTCGACGATAGTGACAAACAGTGGAAAGAAATGGATGAGGCTCGTCGACCAGGCATAAGGGAGGTATGGTCCTTGCTGGATACAGAAAGCTTAATGTTAAGAACAAAACTGAAATTGTTACTACATTTTTCTCTTCAACATCTTAATTATCTTTCTGGTGCAGCAAAGAGGGACGCTATCGTCCTAAACACGAAAGTCATTCCGAAACCGATGACTTTTTTTGTGCTGTCTGTGAGTCTACTAGCCAGATTACGTTGCTGTTGATCCATTAAATTTCAGCGATGCAGCCACATAAATTCTGTTTCTTCGTTTTCTAATACACTCCTGGAAATGGAAAAAAGAACACATTGACACCGGTGTGTCAGACCCACCATACTTGCTCCGGACACCGCGAGAGGGCTGTACAAGCAATGATCACACGCACGGCACAGCGGACAAACCAGGAACCGCGGTGTTGGCCGTCGAATGGCGCTAGCTGCGCAGCATTTGTGCACCGCCGCCGTCAGTGTCAGCCAGTTTGCCGTGGCATACGGAGCTCCATCGCAGTCTTTAACACTGGTAGCATGCCGCGACAGCGTGGACGTGAACCGTATGTGCAGTTGACGGACTTTGAGCGAGGGCGTATAGTGGGCATGCGGGAGGTCGGGTGGACGTACCGCCGAATTGCTCAACACGTGGGGCGTGAGGTCTCCACAGTACATCGATGTTGTCGCCAGTGGTCGGCGGAAGGTGCACGTGCCCGTCGACCTGGGATCGGACCGCAGCGACGCACGGATGCACGCCAAGACCGTAGGATCCTACGCAGTGCCGTAGGGGACCGCACCGCCACTTCCCAGCAAATTAGGGACACTGTTGCTCCTGGGGTATCGGCGAGGACCATTCGCAACCGTCTCCATGAAGCTGGGCTACGGTCCCGCACACCGTTAGGCCGTCTTCCGCTCACGCCCCAACATCGTGCAGCCCGCCTCCAGTGGTGTCGCGACAGGCGTGAATGGAGGGACGAATGGAGACGTGTCGTCTTCAGCGATGAGAGTCGCTTCTGCCTTGGTGCCAATGATGGTCGTATGCGTGTTTGGCACCGTGCAGGTGAGCGCCACAATCAGGACTGCATACGACCGAGGCACACAGGGCCAACACCCGGCATCATGGTGTGGGGAGCGATCTCCTACACTGGCCGTACACCACTGGTGATCGTCGAGGGGACACTGAATAATGCACGGTACATCCAAACCGTCATCGAACCCATCGTTCTACCATTCCTAGACCGGCAAGGGAACTTGCTGTTCCAACAGGACAATGCACGTCCGCATGTATCCCGTGCCACCCAACGTGCTCTAGAAGGTGTAAGTCAACTACCCTGGCCAGCAAGATCTCCGGATCTGTCCCCCATTGAGCATGTTTGGGACTGGATGAAGCGTCGTCTCACGCGGTCTGCACGTCCAGCACGAACGCTGGTCCAACTGAGGCGCCAGGTGGAAATGGCATGGCAAGCCGTTCCACAGGACTACATCCAGCATCTCTACGATCGTCTCCATGGGAGAATAGTAGCCTGCATTGCTGCGAAAGGTGGATATACACTGTACTAGTGCCGACATTGTGCATGCTCTGTTGCCTGTGTCTATGTGCCTGTGGTTCTGTCAGTGTGATCATGTGATGTATCTGACCCCAGGAATGTGTCAATAAAGTTTCCCCTTCCTGGGACAATGAATTCACGGTGTTCTTATTTCAATTTCCAGGAGTGTATATCGGCTGTATAACTTTGACCATCTTCAGAGTGCGTCAACAGACCGAAACAACAGTTCTTAGTCGATTAAATTTCGGGCATGTAGCCACACAAATAAAATTTTTTCGACTGATATTCCGGCCGCATATCGTCCGGTCATCCTCAGAGTGATTTCCGTTGTTTAAACCATAGATACACAAGCGCCAGTGACGTTGAACGGTGGAAAAGAACATGGCTAACTGAATATTCGGCTACGGGGCGGATTAGTGTTGGAGTATCGATGTGTCATTTTTAGTGGTTGTATTCCTGAAACTTAATGGATCAATAATTATGCCAACAAAACTCGAAGATGCACAGACGTTGGTATTGAACTAATTTTGAATTTTCTCGCTAATGTACTGCTGTCGTCCCGCGACAGACAGAAACAGTCGGAAAGCGTTCCAAATTGCTGTCTGGCGTGTAGGTGCCTATCAAACAGAGATATCTCATTGAATTACTCACTGCTGTGCAAACGGGAGCTGAATCCACGTGATAGATCGATGACAATTTAAGTGTGACGTTTGGATGGTTTCACACAGCGAAGTAGACACATGTCATTCTGGTTTACCTCTCAGCGATTAAAACACAGCATCGGGAGGGGTACATATGAAACTAGCCACAGCAAAATGTACACGGCTTACAGAGATACAGCGTACGCTACCTTCTTCACATCTTAAGACGTGCAACAAAAATGCATCTGTCCACAGAATATCGACGTACGAGGGTCATTCTGAAGTTAATAGCTCAGATTTACTTTCACAGAAACTACAATAGATGCAGAAAAATCAACAGCAGAGCTAAACTTAGCAAGATTTCAGCTATATGCTTTTCTCCATAAAGCACCATTCATTATACACTTTTGTCAACGCTGAACGAGAGCCTGTAAGTAGAGTTATCAAGAAACTGAACCTGCTGACGCTAGTCGGTGCCTTACAGCTTTGATGACAGCATCTAGGAAACATGAAATGTATTCGCACTGGCGAATATGGACAACCAGCAGCGTTATAATGGAATGACAACACTGAAAATTTTTGCCTGATCGGAAATCAAACCCGGATTTTCCGGTTATTGCGAGCAGTCGCCGTACCATTTTTTCCCTATTTTGTCCGTGAATGTTCGTTGCTTTTGGTCTGAGCGGACGTCACTTGACAGCCATTGAAGTCCCTCGCTGATTTGTTTGGTCAGCCTATTTTTTATTACAGAGGTCAGCCAGCCCTCTCACTGAACACGCTGAGCTACCGTGCCGGCACCATTAGGCTATCCCTGCATGTCTCACTGCCAGATCCAAACTTCCATACGTCGTCAACCATGTGTCTACAATCTGTACTCGTACGTGACTGTGGTGACGGATAAATTACGATATTCCAGTGCCTGTGCTGAAAAGAAGTACGATGCAAAGGCATTACAATATCGCATCTGGAAAGTTGTGTCCGTGTAGCGCGTCTTGCATACCCTCACAAAGATGTAAGCTTGAAGGTGCTAAATCAGGACTTTACTTTGAATACGGTAGGACAGTCGAGACAAATTCTGCAGTGTATTACAGAGTCGTAGAAGTCTTACGGCCTTCGGGCTCCCGCTTTATCCTGTATCATCTTTTAGTGTTCTTAATTAGTTGCTTTACGCTCCAAGATATCCAAAAGAACCGCATCATAACTATTACAGAAGAATGTGACTGTGCCTTAAAGTTTTTCTTTGTTGGTGAATTCGCTTGTCGCAACTCCATAGACTGTCTTTTGGATTCCGACCCGTAGTGCACACACCACGTCTCATCTCCGGTTATGATGGCGTTCAGAAAACTATCACTTTCAGACTGATACTTATCCAGTAAGTCATGACCAAATTCTTTTCCACGACTGTTTTTGGTCTTGTGTAGGCATGCACGGGACCCATCTGGTACGCACTCTGAGTTAAACAATGGTGCGTGACTTCTTATCTAAGGAATTATGGGAAATCACGCATGATTTGATATAAATGCGATATGGGGGATGAAAACGAAGCAGTGTGACTTGTCGTGTACATCCTCTTCACCAACAATGAAATGCAGCATTCCCAGCTTTCGTTATCACTTTTGCTCTATCGTCTACATGCACCTTTCCTTTCTTCCTCCACCTGCATGTCATAAATTAGTAGAGGAGAGTGCTAAACCTTCGAACCCTTCTCAGACTTCCACCTCTAGCCTGTCCTGTAATAGAGGCTTAATACACTTTCTTATTCCGTTTTTAAAAATAGCATTCACTTTTTATTTGTTGTCTTTTTCTCACATTAAAAATATTACTTTGTAAAATTAAAGTCTTTCCAAATGTAAAAACAAGTTCCAAAGTACAACACGGTCACTTACCTAGGAACAAATATTCTATTCACATTTTAAAGTGTTACAATGCAGAAATTCTTATCAATGTGTCTTACATTATAATCAATAACCAGTGAGTGAAACCAGACTAAGAAAGAACATTATCAAAAACAGTTACAACTAAAAAAGGTATGAAATAGAAGTTATTGGCAATTAAAGCACGTTTTCAGCTTCAAGTCAGAGAAAATTGTTAGCATCTTTAAGAAACTCAGCTCTTTTGCAAATATCATGTGTCCCATTTAGACCTGTCAGGGAACAAGGTGGTGCATGACTGTCGAAGTATGCCATAATCGTCCAAATGGCTAATGGCTCTGAGCACTATGGGACATAACATCTGTGGTCATCAGTCCCCTAGAACTTAGAACTACTTAAACCTAACTAACCTAAGGACATCACACACATCCATACCCGAGGCAGGATTCGAACCTGCGACCGTAGCAGTCCCGCGGTTCCGGACTGAGCGCCTAGAACCGCTAGACCACCGCGGCCGGCAATCGTCCAAATGTTTGCAAGACTAATTTTACTCACCATAAAGCTCTGTAACAGAAGAATTAACAGTAACCTCCAGAAAAGGAAATTCGTATCGTATAACACTTAAAGATGTAGAACTCATAATATGTACAGACGCTGCACAAAAAAAAGTATAAAATGTCGGAAACTGCTTCTTGTGATCTATACTGCACCTTCGCTCATGTGATGCTATAAACAGCCACTAGACTGAAACACTGACGAAGAAAATCCCGTGTTCCTAGGTAAACAATCTTCCAGGTACAAACCTCCCCCCTACATCACACCTTATATTCTATCAATTCTTAGAGCTATAGTTTCTAGTACTTTTATAAAGTATAATGACGATTACACCTTACAAGACTTATACACTCTCATTTATGATGGATAGATCTTACTTTATAATACAACTTCTGAACAGTTAATCTCTTCCAGTTACAGATCACGCTGTGCATACACTGCAGGACACCTCTTTCAGTAGCTCATTTTCAAACAGATATAATGTTATAGACCCAGGTGCTTGTTTCTAAACAGCAGTCTTTTTGTAAGCACAGCTGCAATTGCTTCAAGCCCACAGAAATTGCTTCTTGTATTTTTGTGTAAAAAGTATCGAATTTCAAAGCATTTCAGTCAAGTTACATATTATTTCGGAAAAGCAATTTTGCTGCAATAAATGCAAAGTTCCAAGCAAGGAGTGTGCGTCAGACAAGCAAATAGGAAACTTAAATGGGTTCTTCCCTCCCGCCTAAGTCGAACTCGGAGTTGGCGAAAGGAAATTTTTGCGCGAAGTTTGGCAGATGTCGGATCGATGACTGTGAGAGAGGACTGGCGTGGGAGGGAGGAGGGAGGGTGAAGCAGGGCCGTGGGGTAGGGGGAGGCAGCCTTAACTTCCTACTCTGTCCCCTGTCTGGCTCGCTCCCGTGAGTGTGCTCATCTGCTGCCTTTGAAGTCTTCCAGAGTGGTTAGTTTCTCCGCGTCCAAAGCACGAAAAATTATTTAAGGATCCGGCGTCCTCTGATAGCTATGCTACATTTATATTGCAGTCTCATCCCTTCCTATGTGCTGGTCGTAGAGCTTACCTCCGGCATCATCACTTTGTCCGTTGTCAGCAACGCTACTTCATCCCTTCCATTCGGACCAATATTTTGTCTAAGTTCGAAAGAACATACTACTGCAGCATTAAATTATAAGATATAAAAACTGTGCGCATCAAGTACATGCGCAAATATAACAATGTATTTGTGCCCCACTGTATTCTAGTATTATTATTATTTGTTATTGTAAATGAGATAAACGTTTTCGATAAAAATTAGCATTCCTAAAGCTGTTTTTATCCTCTTCGCATCCCCGATAATAGGTATTTTCCAATTCCATAGTACTTGATCACGAGGACTCCATTCATCAACCTAAGAGTTACACGAAGCAGAAAAAGACACACAAGTATAGGCATACTCATGTAGTGCTGGAATTCACTTAGAAGCCTACCTAAATTTGTAAGATATTGCCTTTCGCTATGTGCTGTAATTCGAAATCCCACCACTACGTGTGCCCATATTTTCATCGTAGAGCGGAACCATCTCAGTAGAATCCCTCTTCATATGAAACTCCAAACCGCGTTTCCGTAAATGACGAAAAGAAAAGAGCGTGAGTACAATCCCTATGCGATAAAAGTCTCCGAATATACGTGAAAGAGTTTTTTACGCTGCTATTCTTGCTAATGAAACAATAGCTGTGAGATTACATTTCTTCGTAAACGAACAGTGCAGCAACGAAAAGCTTGTTTTTTTTAAAATGTGTCCTATTTTCTTAGGGGGGCCGGCGCTTGTTGACTGCTAAACTTTAGCACTGGTATCTGTTCCCTGCCATTATTATTTCACTTCTGAGTTTGCTGCATGTATTCTTCCATAAAGACAGAGGCAAATGGATAATATAGTGTCCGAATAGACTGTTTTTAAGTGTTAGCCCTGTCATTATGAAACATCGAAGCGATTATACAACCGAGGTTTCGACCGCCCTTACGGCGGTGCCCGCAACTGCGACTGAACCGACAGAGAGCTGAACCATTTAATCGCCCTCAAGGGGACCATTGCAAAGACGGTCGAAAACTTCTTTGAACAGTTATTTAAGTCTTTCATAATAACGATACCTAACACGCAAAATGATTTTATGGACACTGATTCTAGCCGAGGAATCCTACAGACTTTACACAGGTTAAAGTGCATATAATGAAATATAAAGGTTTTAGGTATCCGTAATTGTAGCAACTTTATCACCCTGAAAATTAACAGTTTTTTCATACGTTGACACATAAATCCTTAGTTACCTATCTAAAGTCACAACCATGTCGTCTTAGGACTGTCAAAGTAAAATAAACTGTTCATACTTTACCTGAAAACTGGATTTCTCCGCCAGTGTCACTGGCAAACTTTCGTAAAGGAAAACATCTAACGATGCCAGAAAAGTCTTGTGAATATGCATGTATTACTTGTGTTAGTAACAATCTCATCACTGTTTTGTGTCTTGGGTACAACCGATCTTTTTAACATAACCACAGCTGAAAGTTTTCACTTCACAAAATCTCCTAATACTTTCCTATTTCCCTCATGATGAGCTTGAAGGTGCCGAAGTACACATTGCTCAATGACTCACTCCTCGAGTATGTATTTTGCGTGAATTGTTACTTTTTGAGGCTTTCTGAATGAACGAATGGATTGCGAAGAAGCATTGTTATCATATCTGTCGGTCTTTAACTGAAACTGTGTCCACTTTCTCACAAGATGGCCGAAAGGTACACGGTCGAAATATCAATTTGAGAAAATGGAGTTTCTGAGAGTACACTACCGAAATCTAATGGGTCAGTATGCTGTGAAAACGTGAAGTAAATGTCTGATATTTTTAAATTTTGTCATGTTCTAATACACGAAAATGTGCTTTGGTTCCACTTGGAAGTGGTTAAAAGCCGAAAATGCGGTCTTAGGTTTTACAAATAAATAATTTCAGCATTCTAAGGCGCTAAGGAGACAAAAGTCATGCAGCAACTCTATGCGCCCTGGACTCAAAAAGTCGTTGGAAGTCCCCTACAAAAATATTGAGCCATTCTGCCCCTATAGTCGGCCATAATTGCAAAACTCAACGAAATTACTTCCCGTAAATGTTTGATGGTTGGCCATATCATTTGATCGAAATATCCAGAATGTTCTTCAAATCAATCACGAAGTACTGTGGCCAAGTGATATGGCGCATTGTTATCCATAAAAAGTACCCTCGTTGTTCGGGAACATGAAGTCTATGAATGGCTGCAAATAGACACCAATTGTCCGAACATAGGCATTTTCAGCCAATGATCGTTTCAGAAGTATCTGAAGACCCAGTCTGTACCCCGTAAACACAGCCCGCATCCTTATGGAGACACCATCAGCTTGCACACTAACTTGTTTACAACTTGGGTGCGTAGCTTCGTAGGGTCTGCGCCACACTAGAACCCTACCATCCGTTCTTACCAACTGAAATCTGGACTCATCTGACCAAGTCACTGTGTACCAGTCGTCTAGGGTCCAACTGGTATGGTGACGAACTCAGCACAGCAGTCCATGTCGTGCTGTCAGCAATGGCAATCGAGTCGGTCGTATGCTGCCACAGCCCATTAAAGCTACATTTGGTTGCTCTGTCCTAAGCATACCTTCGTTGTAAGTTCCACATTGATCTCTGAGATTATTTCACATTGAGTTTCTTGCATATCAACACTGACAACTCTATGCAAACACCACTGCTGTCGGTCGTAAAGTGCTGTCGGCCACCGTGTTGTCCTTGGTGAGAGGTAATGCCTGAAATTTGGTATTCTGAGCACTGTTGACACTGTTGGTCTTCGAATATTGAAATCCCTAACATTTTCGGAAACGGAATGTCCCATGCGTCTAGCTCCAACTACCGTTCCGCGTTGTTAATTCCAGTCATGCGGCCATAATAACGTCGGAAACAGTTCCACACGAATCAGCTGAGTACAAATAACAGGTCCACCAATACATTTCCCTTTAATACCGTGTAGGTGATACTGCTGCCATCTGTGTTTGTGCGTAAAGCTATCCCATGACATTCGTCATCTCAGCGTATGTATTAAAAAGGCTTTGAATGTCATTGAAGAGAGATAAATAATTTCAAACAGCTAATCGAACCGCCACACGGGACTGCGGTGCGAGAAGAGTTACGCAGCGGCTGAAGAGCCATCCTAGCCTGGGGCGGCCCTTGTCGCGTCTGCGGGCTCTCGACGGCTGCGGCCTGGTCTAAGCACAGCCGGTGCTGAGCCAAGTTTGTGGCGGCCAGGCTGCAAGCTGCGAGATTGGCGGCCGGTGTTTGCCGGGCAGCCGCCACCTCAGGGGATCATATCGATTTCCCAGTTGCGCCCGTGTCTCGGCGTGCTGCTCCTCAAAGCACACGCGTCCGTCGCTTTTTTGGGATGTGAATTACTTCTCTCTCTTTGTCTCCCACTCTCTCCCTCATTCTCTCTCTCTCCCTCTCTCTCTGTCTCTCTCTCTCTCTCTCTCTCTCTCCCTCTCCCTTTCCCTCTCGCCCCTCTCCTCTCATTTTCTCCGTCATTTCTCGCGGTGTAAATGGCATGACTTGCAACTGAGGCAGAAAGTATTCGCTTCGGTATCATCTTAATGGTGGACCGGGATGAAACGAATGACCTAGTGTGCCCTAGTGAAGATAATCTTACACAGTCCATACGGTGACTGCCTTAAGAGAACTAATTTTTTGATCAAGTTCTCGTCGTGTAATTTCCGTTATGAATTATCGCAATTATGAAAGGGAGCTTACAGTTTCCCTCTGAGAGCTTTGCTGCAGCGTATACGCCACATAGCGCGACTCGGATGCAGGTATACAGGGTGTCCTAAAACTCTCCTTACAAAGTTCTAGTACTTGTAGAGAGGACTCAGTAGACAATACTTTGAACTGAATGCTTACATCTGATCGGATGATGTCATTTGATATTTATCCTATCCCTTTAACCTGGTTCGAGCCTCATTCACATGTCAGTGAGTGTCAGAGCAATATGGTTTATGAGACTACTGTAGAGACAGAAGAAGATCTAGTGGCACTAACTGAAGTCGCTTCGAGGTAGATTGCAGAGACATCAGAGCGTGTGTACTACATCATTGGTAGGCACAATGCGTGCATCGAGCTTGGTGGTCAGCACATCGAACCTTACTTGTAGTGAATCAGAATCAAACGCTCCTTTGAGAAGGACAAAAGTTGATAATGTTAAACTATAAGAAATAGTGTTTGCGACAAGCGATTAAGTGTCCTTTTTGTTTCCTCGGTTATTAATGAGTGGCACCATAAAATAAGTGATATACTGGGTCACGTCTAATAAATTATACTTACAGTTGGTCGGATTACCAACATGTTTTCAAATGGTTGCACCACGGAAACGGTACGTTTCGAGACATGGGTTCTAATTCAGATATTATCTACTCAGTCTCCTCCATAAGCTCTAGAAGTTTGTAAGAGGGATTTTAGAGAACCTTCTGTTAGCACCAACCTGTAGGAACGAAATTAGTGTGACATTCGTGTCTTTCCGGCGTGCGTGCGATAAATACGGAAACCTGAACTATGTCAGGTTATAACCAGATGCGTCCAAACAGTACCAACGTGCTGCTATTCGTTTCTTGGATGCCGTACTACAAACACCGGTTGTAATCCACCAGAGAATGAATAATGTGTATGGGGAATCATGTACGTCTAAAACCACTGTTGTGGAATGAAGCGCCATGGAGTGATGCCGCTTCATGGTAAAGCACGCCGCCCTATCGCAAATATCGTAACGCAAAAGTTACGCAAACTCACGTGGGAGACTCTCGAGTACTCACCCTACAGTCCGAATCTCCCCCATGCGATTGTCAAGCTCTTCGGCCTTAAAAAAGGCTTTGAAGGGACAACGACTCACGTCTGACGACGATGTGCAGCAGGCCGTTAGGGATTTCTTCATGGAGCAGGACACGGTTGTTTGACAAACAGGTATCTTCTACCGGGCGCGTCGGTGGGATGATTACCTGAGCGTTCAAGGCGATTTTGCGTGATTCGTATACGTATCCTGGACTATACGTCAGTCGAACAGATATTTTTAACCTTCTCTTATATCTGGAGAGACATTACCTGTACTTATCTTTCTCTAACCGTTCTGTTTGCCGCATATTAACATCTCTCCTAGCTCCAATTCATACCCTTCTTCTCCTGTGTTCATTCTGGCTAGACACTGCTGAAATGTACCTTCGCCGTATCCTCGGAGCTTCTGTGGCGTCGCGGAAAGTCTTACTCGCCGTCGTGGGCGGGAAACCACGCACTTCTAACTATGTGGGGTGCGTGAGGAAAGTTTTCACTACTACAGCATCCGCACAAATAATAAAAACGGATGTACTTATGTGTGTGTGTGTGGTGTGTGTGTGTGTGTGTGTGTGTGTGTGTGTGTGTGTGTGCGCGTATCTAAACCACTGGAAAGATTTCAACCAAACTTGGAACACTTATCATTTACTGTCTGGAAACTTTCTTTGCGGAGGTAACAATTATCAAAGGGGTAGGGTGGGGTTGGGGTTGAAAAAGCAGTTTAGCATACGACGTGAGAATATCAATACCTTAGTTATCTAGCATTTGAGAATGAGAGCACTTACAGACTAGCAACGAACTTTACACATAATTTCAAACTTTAACGAAACAGTTTGTCACTGACGACCCTCACAAAATGATGAAAAAAGTAATCATTTCCTACTTTTCGCTGTTCAGGCAGTAAAACAAGCGTCTTCCAGCCAAACTGCGAGACTACGGAGTATCGCTTCAGTTGTGCGACTGGATTCGTGATTTCCTGTCAGAAAGGTCACAGTTCGTAGTAACAGACTGAAAGTCATCGAGTAAAACAGAAGTAATATCCGGCGTTCCCCAAGAAAGTGTTATAGGCCCTCTATTGTTCCTGATCTATATTAACGACATAGGAGACAATCTGAATAGCCGTCTTAGATAGTTTGCAGATGATGCTGTCATTTACCGTCTTGAAAAGTCATCAGGTGATCAAAACGACTTGCAAAATGATGTAGATAAGATATCTGTATGGTGCGAAAAGTGACAATTGATCCTGGATAAAAAAAAGTGTGAAGTTATTGACATGAGTACTAAAAGAAATCTGCTAAATTTCGATTACGCGATAAGTCACACAAAGTTGAGGGCTGTAAATTCAACTAAATGTTTAGGGATTACAATTACAAATAACCTAAATTGGAACGATCACATAGATAATATTGTGGGTGGAGGAAACCAAAGACTGCGGTTCATTGGCAGAACATTTAGAAGGTGCAACAGGTCTACCAAAGACACTGCTTACACTACGCTTGTCCGCCCTATTCTGGAGTATTGCTATACGGTGTCGGATCCGCATAAGAGGGTACTGACGGATGACATCGAAAAAGTACAAAGAAGGGCAGCTCGTTTTGTATTATCGCGAAATAGGGGAGATAGTGTCACAGACATGATACGTGAATTGGAATGGCAATCATTAAAACAAAGGCGTTTTTCGTTGCGACAGGATCTTCTCATGAAATTTCAATCACCTGTTTTCTCCTCCGGTTGCGAAAACATCTACATAGGGAGAAATGATCATCACGATAAAATAAGAGAAATCAGGGCTCTCACAGAAAAATTTAAGTGCTCGTTTTTCCCGCGTGCAGTTCGAGAGTGAAACGGTAGAGAGACAGATTGAAGATGGTTCATTGATCCCTCTGTCAGGCACTTTATTGTGAATAGCAGAGTAATCACATAGATGTAGATGAGAAC
Source organism: Schistocerca piceifrons (assembly GCF_021461385.2). Classification (NCBI taxonomy): domain Eukaryota; kingdom Metazoa; phylum Arthropoda; class Insecta; order Orthoptera; family Acrididae; genus Schistocerca; species Schistocerca piceifrons. The sequence continues at coordinate 299,145,552 of NC_060141.1, forward strand.
CGCCACATTAAGCATGACCTTTTAATTTATTACTTCTTTATTACTAACTATATGTTTGGAAAATCTTTCAGACAGTATTCAAATATACTATTGAAAGTGCTAGAATAATTACATCACTGTAGGACACTTAGTTCAGGATGTATGAGGTCATAAACATTGTACGCGTGAAAAACTACCTCATAATTATGTCGTTGCTACTAATATTATTTGCAACACTTTTCGCATGCAGTATCCACATATACCGTTGAGTGTACCTACGAAAATATTTTATTGATCGACACATAGTTCAAGAGACATGACGTTAAATACTGACATGTCTGAAAAACTGCCGCTTCATGTATGACATTTAAATTTATTGTTACGCTGCTACAAACTCTATTCGTAACACTTTCCACAGACAGTACCACATGTGCCGCTGAATGTACCTAGAAAAAAATTATCGTTGTATTATACACAGTTCAGGAGATATGACGTCGTAAACACTTGGATGCGTGAGAGACTTCCGCATCATACATGACGTTTTAATTTATTACTTCTTTACTACTAACTCCATTCACAAAACATTTCGCAGACAGTAGGCACGTACAGCACTGGCTGTACGTATAAAACCATAACATTGTACAGCGCAGAGTTCAGGAGATACTACGCCATAAACATTGAGCCACCTTAAAATGAAACTGCAGGGCGAAATTCACTAGACCTACAGGTTAAATATGTGTACAAGTACAAATTAAATTTGTTAAATACGTCTGAATTACGTTTGACATGTTTGTATGCGAGCCAGTCAATGGGTAGGAAACTCATCTTAAGCCCTTGGAATGTTTTCAGTGAAATTTGGCACACATGTTAGTTACAATCTGGAAAGAATTGCTGTAGGGGTAAGAACCACCAGCTTCCTGTTGTGGTGAGTGTGATAACGTGAAGAGAGAAGAGACGACGATGAGAAAGATATACAGCAAGGGGAAAGAGAATATAGGGAAAGCTGAGATGAGGAAGAGACGGATGGAGAAAGGTGAGAGGGAAATGGACAGAGGGAGGGGAGAGGAGGAGAGGGACAGAGAGTGGGGATGAAGGACGTTGACAGAGACAGGGGCTGTTGGGCAGACGGAGGAGGAAGGAGGAGATAGAATAATAGAAGACTGGAACAAATACATAACAGGCCAATGTGATTCTACCACTGGACTGGGTACTAACACCGCTGTCACATAAGAACAAATGTCTCAAGTTTCACAAATGTAACTTACTGCCCTCAGTTAAACTCCTTCAAGACGTTTCCTTCATGTCTTTACTCAACTAATGGCACTGCGATGCAGTATGAGGCCCCTACCTACCAAACATGTAGACATTTGGTAAACTGTAAAACTGCCCTATAGAAACGAGCTCATCAGAATTTCACAACCATGGATAGGAATAAACTTTCAAAGTTTTGCAGGCTCTGTCTGTTGGAGAAACAGTTTATGAATCACTATGGATAACTAATTACCAAGTCAGGTGAGCGACAGAGACAGGGGAGGAATAGACACACAGAAAGACGAGGATGGTGCAGATGAACAGGCAGAGGTGGAGGGAGAAATGGAGAGAGATAAGAAAGAGGAGGTGATGGACAGAGAGGGAGGAGAGAAGGAGATGGACAGAGAGTGCTCTCTCATTTCCTCTGATAATTCCTCCTGTCATTTTTTCCTGCTTTAAATCTTGGTTCACGTGATTTTGATTTTATGTATTAACATCAATTTAATCTCTTTCGTTTTATAACCCTATTTTTTCGTTCGTGTTACTGGATTCATTCTTTCTATTTTTCATTTTCTCTGGATTACGTTTTACTCGTAAAGCCTTCTTTCGCTTAAATTTTGATCTGCGTTGAATTGCCTAAAGTTCAGTAGGAATTTAGGTTATGTTTTGAATGTTTCTATGACAATTATCACAAAGAAATGCACATCTTGTAATGAAAAATGCATTTTTTGACACTGCTTCACAGTCAATAAAAATAGATTAATTCGTCTTTCGTCTTCTAACAGATAGATCAGTATTTTCAAATATTTAAATTTTATAATAGTAAATGTAATTAATTCCACATCCACAAAAATTCAGACTGGAAAATAATGTCACAAACAAAAAATGAGAACTAATTTAAAAGATCATAATTCGATTAAAATGATGTGACAAAAGGAATAGAAATAAAAAAATTGCACCTAACCCAATTAACTGAATAAAAAACTCATTTCCATAAAGATTTAAAAATAAAAAAATTAAACCACATGATAAGATTTGAATCCTCCTTCAGCATGTGAAGGCATTACCCTATCCGTTACACCACGCAACCAACCTTTCCGAAACTACCTTTTTTATCGTATTTAGCATCATGCTAAAGTAAGACTTTTTTTTTACATCGGTTACTCACAAACAAGAGCTGCCCAGGATGAATTTCTACAGAATGTGATACTTGGGATCTCAGTCTACATCGCCGTACAGATGGTGTCAAGAAGTAGATCCCACCGCTGGAGACCTCTTCATGCCAGTTGTTGTGTAGGAAGTTTCAGATACAGGCTAATTCTAAGCATACCAATTTTTAATATTTTTGTAATTACTAATGAAGAGTAGGCTGCCAAAATCATTTCCGACACATTAGTAAATTTACCACTTATGATTAATCTGCTTTACTGTTAAATTTTTTATTTTTTATTTTAGTAAATTACAAAATGTTTGTTGTATACAAATTTTTCTCAGTGCGCTGGAAAACAAAGGCAAGTGTGAATTGGTCTATGGAAATGTCCTTTTTTCTTACTCTCTTTGATGCAGTTTTCCCTTTGTCCCAAACTGGTAACGTTTGTTTGCTTTTCTGTTGACAATTTCTCAGTAAACTGATGTGCGATGAGTCTGCACTTCGAACTCCAGATGCTGGATGTCTCTCTTCACTGATTTCCAGTCGTCTTTTTATCCCCAATTCATTTGAAAATTTACAAATAAAACGGCTAATAAAGACTTTTTATCTTTTTCTCTTCATCTACAATAGTAGTAATACTCTGACAACTCCTCATTCTGGTTCGAAAGATCTTCCAGTACAGTGTCCTTCAGTGTCTATGTTTGACACGTGACGCCTGTACGCCATGTTGCCAGAGTTTTACTGTTTAAACAGGGTGATCATGTGATTATGTTACAAAATTTCAGGGGTAAATGTGTGAAACTGAGTTGAGGAGCCCTAGTCCAGAAACGACAGAGTCGAAAGTTATAAACGAAAATCTTTCTCACGCCTCTGATAGTGGACCTCTTCTACTGAAAACACTTTGCTCTCCATATTTTGAAGGAGGTAGTATGGATCAAAAGAAGAAAACAGTGTCCTGCAAATGTGGGCTCTGAAATGGATACGTTAAGAGTTATGACCACTTGTTCATCTACGCAACTGTGAAACACATCTCTTCTACTGAACAAGTGCTGGAAGTTCTTAAGAATTCCATTTCATAACCCATGTTTACATGAACTTTTTTTTGTTTTGGTTGAGACATCTTCATCCCAAAATATTGATAGCAAACAGCTTGCAGTAGAAGAGGTTCACAGTCAGACTTATCAGAATGATTTTCATTTATAACTTTTGACTCTGTCGGTTCCGGACCAGTGTCCGTTACCTCAGATTGATACACCATCCCCTTAAGTCTGATATATCATCCCAAAATCACCCTGTATGTTTTCACACAATTATCAATAACCCACGTAGGTGATGAACACACAATTTCGGTGAAGTAGAAAGAGCCACGAAACACAGGAATGTTCTGGTTTAAAAAGATAGTCGCAAAGTTTTAACGATCACCTGAAAAAAAGGAAAGTTACATAATTTATTTTTTATTCGTTTCTGGACTCATGCCTGCAGTCCTGATATATACTCAAACCGCCGCGCCTGAGTATCGCACCACGCCTCCAGAGGAGTCAAAATTGGAGATGACTTTACGACTAGCCCTCGTACATACTGCATTTTAGCAATGGTCTCCACCATTTTATTGTTGCTCTTCTGGAGACGTGCTGCGGTACTGTGGTACAAAGGTTTCTGTACGTGTCCTGACTGCAGGATGAACCTGCAGACATACGATAATAATAATCTAATTTCATTTCTTTCGAGGTGATGGTTAAAATTTTATGACTACCTCCAAATAACACTGTTAATGTCACTAGAGACGGAGCTCAAGCTTGGGTTTAAAAGATTCAGAAAAGGAAATATGCTGAGTCCTATTCAAAGGAACCATCCGGCATTTATTCAAGTCACTCATGGAGAAAACTGAGGAATCTGGATTACTGCATGGGGTCTTGAACCACGGTCCTCCTAAACATAAGCACACTGTGTCACTATTGCGCTACCGTGCAGGTAGCGCTATTCGTGATTCACCGGCATGCGCTTCGAGCAAACGCATCGAATAAAAAGACTGCCATCACACCACTACTTTCGCACTCCACAAACGCAAAATGAACGTTCAAATCATCATCATTTGCTGTGGCCTTTGTCCTACCGAAAAGTGGGGTCGGCCTTGTTAATATGGACTTTGGCGATGTTACTGCCGGAGGGTGCCGCATAGCTTTCCTTTCGACATCCCACACTCCCCGGGACAGAGGTTGTGTACCCCAACTGTCTGCATCTAGTGTAAGCAATGAAATACTGCGAGAGTTCTTCAAATGCCTGCGAGTCGTGTAGCTGAGGTGGGACATGGGGACCAGCCCAATGTCCTCCTAGGGGATGTGGAAAACCTCCTAAAAACCCTAAAAACCACATCCAGGCTGTCCAGCACACCGGCCCTCGTCGTTAATCTGCTGGGTGGATTCGATCTGGGGCCAGGGCGCGTACTCGAGTCCAGGAAACAGCGTGGGTAAAAATGAACGTTCAAATGAGAAGTAAATAAGCCATTATTGAAGAACACTTGAACTACTTCAGATAATTTAGGGTGAAGCATCATCTACTACATCTGTGGGCCCAAATGTATAATGATATCTCCATTAATTCTCTACCGCTTTTATATAGCTCACAATGTAACCTTAGCACATCTGCTGACAGTATATCAGCCCAGAAGCCGTCGGCGCATGGAAGTTGCACTGCCAGGTGTGGTAATGAGAACAAGTTGCGAAATTGTGGATGTCGCAGTTAGACCCCGCTCTCGCGTGGCGTTGCAGACGCCAGCGCCGCAGCCGGTGACGACGCCGAATTAAATCATCCCGAGCGTCGGCGACGGTGGAGCGCTCTGTCGAACCGCCAACTTGTGGGCATCAATCAGCCGTTATCTGGCGCGGCTGAAGGCCAATTATACGTAAGCCTCCGGCGCTCTTTATAGCCCCATTAAACTTGCTTATCGGCCGGCGTGTAGTACCGCGCTGTCACATCCTCTTTCTCTCCCTCTGTTGGACAGCCAACTGAAAGCCTCCGCAAAGCGACGCATCGACGTTACGTCCGCGTCGCGACAGCAAATACACACAGGCGGTAGCTGCGTGTCCCGAATGAAAGACCGACGATTTTCCCTGACGTCTAGTGCTTGTATGTGGGAGCATATTAACTTTCCCAGCGCTGTTTCCCAGTCAGAAACCATTGTTAGACTAGTATGTAAGCTGTTCCTCGACAGAGTTACATAAATGCAATAACAGTAACAAATGTACGTGAAACACACAGTGATTCAAAGTACAGATATTTGCTGGAGAGCAGATAACAAGAGGTGAAACATGAAAACACAATGGAGAACATCATCAAACCTTACCAGTAGAATACATCTCAAAAGGAATAATGTTAGTGAATGTTTCACAGCTGGATATTCAAAGATGTTTTCCTACAAGTAAATAAAATAAAAAATTAAAAGATGATGAGCTTACCAGAAACAAGCTTGATACACGACTGAATGTTGTGGCATATAGGTCTGTAGCTTATTGGGGCCATAAGAGCTAATTGCTGATATCGAGACATGAATAAATTGTTTCGTTTGTTTCCAGTCAGATTTTTAATTTATTTTTGAACTGAGTAGTTCTATCAGTATTCAGTGCATTTTGCCTAATCATCAGGCATTTTATTACATGTGTTCATAAGCTAAAATCACTCAAATAATTTAAAACTGGTTATTTTATATCTTACAATTGGGTCTAACATAACCTTGACGCAATTTCTTCTTGTCCGGAAATGGGGTGCGGGAATGGGGAGAAGTTTGTTATTGTAGTGTTGAACGTAAATTTCTTGCACCAGTTTCTGTGTTTCAATGGTTATTTAACATCGTCTCTTCATGTGATTGGTTTTGCTTAGTATTTGTGCGTTCCAGGCTTGATTGTCAATTACGAAGGTTAAATAATGGCAACTACTTATTCACAACCGATAGAAAAGAGTTACATGTTTGCACCTGTTACTGTCCTTCATAGTAGTCACTAGCGTACTGTACCATCGACCATACTCCCCGGACTCAAGTCCTTGTGACTTTGATTTGATTCTGAACATGAAGGAACCACTTCGTGGCATTCGCTTCAGAACTGTTCCAGAGATTCGGCAGGCAGCAGACCGCTCCATTCGCACTATCAACAGAACAGGGTCTGATAACGGTATACTACGCCTTCCACATCACTGGCATATGGTTATACATAACGCTGGTTACTACTTTGAAGGACAGTAACAGGTGAAAACATGTAACTCTTTTGTATCGGTTGTGAATAAATAGTTGCCACTATTTAAGTTCCACCCCTCGTACTATATCATATTGTAAAAATGCATCACAATATTACAAGCACTGAGGACAGAGCGCTAAGCATCTTACCTTCTCTGCATTTTATTCTGAAATTCGTTGAAGAACTCGGTTTTTAGCTGCTCATCACCAATCACAACATTACTCCAATGTGGCAGGCATGCGGTGTACGCCAGGATATCGATTATCGAGTCTGTGAACGTCGAACGTTTCGGAAATAATAGCTAACTTATCATTTCTTTAGCACTGGGTCGACGTACCTCTGCTGTATTTACTGCATAGTAGATGAATATTTCTATTTCTTCGTTTTACGATTTTGTGCAAAGTTTCCATGTTTTATTCAGTTTTCATTCAGTGCCCTGTTTCTTTAAAGCGTGTTTCTGATGATGATTGTTGCATTCCTCCATATTGAAAAATCTATGTTCTCTTAAAAAGAAGCCTTGAATTTTCTGCGAGTCTGTACTAAGCAGCTTTTCTTTTCTGCAATGTTTTTTTTCTGAAATTCCCTGCAGAACTGCGTATATAACTGTAAATAAAAGTTAATGATATTACTCCGAGTTGTTAGGCATCTTGTTAGGCATGCAGTTTGCGTCAGATAATGTACTGTCGAGTCTGTCAATGTCGATCATTGAGAAATAACAAAGAAGTAGTCGTTTTTTTACTCCTGGCATTTGTTGCACTGGTGGTAGGTAATTTTGTGGATGCCACATTAGCACGTGTTATTTTATATTACGTATAAGCGTTCGACATAGGATCTTCGGGACACTAAAGCGTATTCTTACATGTGTGTTTTTGAATAAGTTAAGTAATTTATTAGACATTGGACAAAAGTTGGGAATCTTTCGATATTCAGTTGCTGAATTACTATTAAGTGAGTATAGTTTGCTATTATTTATTCAGCTTGTTCCTTATATGCTGAGATATTTTTCTAATCAGCGGTCGTATTCATCGCTTGTTATGGTGCTCTTTCTGACTAATATTTCGTGTTAAACATCTGTTTAAGGGGAAACTCTGGGCTCTGTATTGCACCGATGTATTTGCTTCTTTATGATGAGTGATAAAGTGTGGAGAAGAGTTTTGTGTAATGGTATCTGACCTAGTAGCTTTCTGTAAACTTTGAAAGACGTACTAGCTCTGCAGATCACATTAGTAAGCATTTGAAAATAATAAATCGCCGACTTTAGCAGGTACTGTGAAAATATTGATTGTGGTCATCAAATGGCAAAAGTGGAAAATGGAATTGTCTTTAAATAAATTTGTGGCTGCGTAGCACCCACTATGAAAAACTTTATTAAAGGAAAATTAGTATTAAGTAAAACATACTTCCTGGTACGACATCCCACAGGACTTCACAACGGAAGTTTGAAAATATTTTGAAGACTATTTGTACAGGAAATATCAAAATTGTTGGGTTTTGTTAGTAATCTACAGTTCTCAGAATATATTCGCTTTGTATTGCAAGAGATAAGAATGACAATGCCAGTTTCACTCCATATAAACGTGCATAAAAATGAAATCCGAAATTTCATTTTAATGAGACAACATATTGTCTGAATGGATGATGTATTGAACCCATACAACACGTATAAAATTCCCCACTACACAGGGTGTATCAGAAAGAATTATCCGATTTTTAAAAAACCATAAGTATTTATTATTTGAGATATGTGAGTGAACAACATACTGTTGGAAAGAGCAAACTCTCGAGTTTTACGTGGTTTCCGCTAGGTAGCGGCAGTGTGCTCCCACTTCAGTTCTAGTAAAAATGCTACCGGGACAACAGAATGCGTTTTGTGTTCTACGTTTTGCGCAGTGCGGGTCAGTAATAACTACTGTTCAGCGTGACTCTCATACTAGATATGGTGTGGATCCGCCTACAGCACAGAACATTAGTCCATGGCCTGAACAGTTCCGAGAAACAGGTCGTTTGTGTAAAGGCAGATCGCCGGGCCGTCCCCTAGTGTCTGGTACAGAGGTCGAAAGCATCCGCCATGGGTTCACAAGGAGTCCACAGAAATCCGTTCGCCTTGCAGCTCGACAGCACAACATGCTCCAGGTGTCCGTTGGCGTGTGTTGCGTCGACGTTTACACATGAAACCATGCAAAAGTCAGCTAATGCAAGCTCTTGGTGAAGTTGACAGATAACAACGTGTGGAGTTCTGTAATATCATTCTTCGCAAGTTTTCTGCCACGCTTAGTGTTTAGTGACGAGGCAACATTCCATTTAAATAGAAAGGTGAACCATCATAATGTGAGAATATGGGATACGGAACACCCACATGAAGGTGTAAAACATGAGAGGGACAATCAAAAATTCAATGTGTTTTGTGTAGTTTGCCGGGAAAAGGTGTATGGTACATTTTTCTTTGCCGAGAACACTGTTTCATGAAGCACATATCTCGACCTGCTTGAGAACTTTCTTTTCCTACAGTTGGAGACTGATTCGAACGACTTCATTTACCAACAGGATGAGGCACATTTAGAAGTGCGGCGGTGGATTACTGAACGATGGATCGGTCGCACTGGACCAAATAATTCGGCCTTACATTACTGGCCTCCAAGATAACCAGACCTGACTGTATGTGATTATTTCTTGTGGAGGTCTATAAAAGACTCTGTACTGTATGTGATTATTCCTTTTGGGGAGGGGTCTATAAAAGACTCTGTTTATGTGCTTCTATTACCAACAACAATGAATCAGCTGAGACATCGCATAACAGCAGCTGTGGAAGCTGTAAGTCAAGACATGCATTGACATACGCCGTGTATCTCAAGCGGGTCATATTGAACACCTATGAAGGGGTATGAAAAAAACTTTTGGAGTTTCCCATTCATCAAAAAACAAAATTCATTGTATATATTTATTAGTTTCAGAAAAACAGAAGAGTCAAAATGAGTGATTCTTTTTGATACAGCCTGTACTACACTTTTGTGGATACTTGTGTAGTAGTACTAACACATGTAGTAGCAGCGGTAGTTTCTTTTGCATTACCAAAATGATTTTTGGCTGAGCTGTAATAAGTTACTCTGGCAAATATTCTGCACGTTACTGGTGTTTACTTGTGAAACCAACCTTGCTTTTTCAAGCTTTGATTCCAGAAAGGTTGCTTTCATCACATCTTGAATGATTTAGAGGGTAAAATTCAATTTGGAGGGATAACCCAATCATGACTGTCATTCTTCAGAAGTCAGGTTATTTTGACCTGCTTCCGTTAGAAAGTATTTCATTTTCTTCTGCTGCTGCATTGACAGATTAAATTTACAGATGTTCATTGATACTTATTTTCATATTTGCTGCATTGTCTGTACACTTGCGATTTTGCTCAGTATGTCGCTGGTAAAGAAATTGTCTTCCTATGTTATTAAAGTTCACTACATAATGACAAGACACGACTTTGTGAACTGAAATATGATATAGAGACATGTGATGTGCCCAGTGATTGATAGTTATGATTCAGAGGTACCAAAAGTACACTTGTCTACAGAGAAGTGCACGAAATTCTGATTATCCAGTGCCGACTCTTCATTGAACTGAAGCAACAATTCTGTGAGCTTTTCAGGGAAAGCAGTTTTGATTTCAGCAACAGACTACAAATCGGTGTCATTTTTACCACAGCATTGGCATCTGTGTCCAGTTACGCAAGATTTCATTCCCATGGTTTCCTGATTATTGTAAGTGTCGTTCATTTCCTTTACGCAGTGTTGTTGTCTTGAAAGCTTCTTATTGTTTCTCTAGAATATGGAACTGTCAAAGTAATATATGACGCGTAAAGCCTAATACTGTTTAAATTTTTAATTTTTCTGCGATATATTTCTCCATTACGGTGCATTAAGGTGATGAACTAACTCGACCCATCATTCTTAGGATTCACGAAAACGTCCCTCATATCACACTTGCTGACGTCAAGCGCCAGACAAGGGCCTTTACTTGAAAACACAATTAATTACGAAAGTTCCCAATCGCAAAAACAGCAATGCCATCACTAATTGTGTTCCATGACAATAAACTTCCACGAACAGCGGTCGTTCCGTTTAATGAAACCACAAATACTGAATACACAAATACCGAGAACGCGAGAAGGCCAATACTGAGCCACAGACATCAGCCGACTGAATTAACTGAATAGGACGAGGAATTATCAGGGAGAGCTAGGTACAAAAGGCATCCCAATGCCAGGAATTCGGTTTCCTAATACCGTAATTATTCTGGAGGTTTTTGTGACTGTCAGTACTAATAACTGTTCATGTGGATGAGAAACTAGTTTTACCGATTCTATCGGTGTGTACATACAAAATTCTGTAACAAAACAATGTCAGGATTCTTTAATTTATGTCGGGTTCTGAACAGTTGTTCCTTATTATTTCTGCCCATAATTCCGCCGTTCTTTTTTCCTGTAAAGACCTGAAACAAGGGAATACAGTATTGAAACCTTTCCCGAAGATAGCGACAGCAATGGATAAAATCCGTTATAACCCAATTCATGTTGAAAGATTCACACAGATCTAACATGTACATCTATCTATCGTCCTGTTCGTCATCGTCATCTTAATTACTTGAAACAAGGCATCTGCCTGTTACGATCTCACAGAATTTATACTCATAGTTTTCTTGATCGACTTATGTCCTCATTCCTTTAGGGTTACGTTTCAGAATATTGTTGGATATTCTTTAATCTCTCGTTCTATTCACATTCAGTCCCCATAGTCAGCTGTTTCCTGATTCATAGCATGTACAATAACTGATTGCTAAATTATTCATTTTTAATGAAAACTCTTCTTGTGCATTATTTCCTCTCCTCGAGAATATAATGTCTGCTGCTTGTACTTCCATGCCTTTCTTTCAACTGTAATAGCATTTCGATCCTGGTTCAAACACTACAAAAGTGGGTAATAAGTTACTACCTCTGAATCAGCTTGAGATTAAGAGTAAAGTTAATATGAAACAAGAAATAAAATTAATAAGGAATTAAGTGCTTAATATCCGAAATAAATCTAATTATACTGATTTCTGCCGTGACGTTTAATTACAGCGGAAACACACGTCGTCAGGTAACGCCAAATAAGCGTCAGTAGATCACAAGAGCAGAGAGGATCGGGCTGGTTGTGAACTTTTGTTTATGTACTAGTTGCTGTTCTTACACATGGCCTACCCCCGCCCCTTACAAAATACTGCAGTCCATGTTACGTAGTTTTTCTTTCCATGTTGGCCATTTCCAGACAGAGCTACTCCAACTGCTACTCCAACTGCATTTCTCCCTTTTTTGTGCCTGTCCAATATTTCCGAATTCGTTTCCTGTGCTGTATGTCTGTCACTTCGCTCCAATTTTTGCCAGTTTCTTTGGTTTGGATTTCTTTGGTATCCAAGGTGCTCTTGGAGATTCTTCTTGACTGGAATGCATGATCCCCTGGGGATAATTTGTCATTCTGAGAAACTTGCCACCTCTTCCCTCCCCATTCTCCTCCCAATCCCCCCTGCAAACCTCCAATCCTCCCTCCTCCCCTCTAAGTACACTTTCAGGTCAGAGTTATTCGAAAACCCCAGCCCACTTCATCAATTTTATTAACTAATTAATTCAATCAATAAATTAAACACCCCCCAACTGGAAAATCCCCCAGCCCTCCCCTTCTACTCCCACATGGAAATCGGCGGTTCTGTGCTGGAGAGGAAGTATCTGACACCGGGAAATTCAATTACACAGCAAAGGATATACTGTTTGTTTAGAAAATTCAATTTGCAGGGTTTGGGTTTCCGTTGTTCATCATTCTCTGTTGTTTGGGGAGATGCAGTTCTTGTAAAATACATAGAAAAACCGTAATTAAATACATCGCTTTTTTTATTCAGATAGCAAAACGAATACCATCAACATAACTCACCTCTCGTAATTACACTGTTAGACATCTTTTACACTGACTGCAGAGCATTGCACACCATCCCCCGACCACAACACCGGGCCTGCGCACTTCACATATTCCTGCACACACAGTTGCCACTACGCATGTTTGGGCCCACCGACTGATGTCACCTGCCACACAGCCATCCAACCTATATTCCTGCACACGCAGTTTGCACTATACACGTTCGGGCCCACTGACTGATGTCAGCTGCCAAGCAGCCATCCAACTCATGTGGTGTGCACTGATCCGTCAACAAAAGCTTCAGGTGGCAGCAATTTTTTGGTATTTGATACCTGAGAAACTCCTCTCAAAATAGGCTCTCTCCCTCTCTCACTAGTTCTCTCAAGTGGATGCTTCCTGTTTGGTTGAATCAACACATGCAGTCACACACATATGAGATGTCCCCCAACCCCTCCTCCCTTCGACTGCCAACTGCCCTCCCCTGCCCTCTTACTACTCATGCAAAACTCTCGTTGGTTGTTGGTACATTTCCTTTATTCTCACACTTTCACTGCTATGGAAACCTGTAGTGGATGGAACATAGACATACAAGAAGAAAGTAGGTAGCGTCTGTCATTTGCCACACTAACCCCATCATTATCCTGAACAAAGTAGTGGATACCTGGTAAGTCCCCAATTGCGCATGTCTTTGAAATATTCCCTCAGTCTATCAGACTGGTTGATTAATTAATTAAATGCAGGGTATTTTTCCATGCATCCTTTTGGTGGATACAAGGACTGCTATATCTGGTGGGACTCGACCCACAACTGCCTGGTTTTCAAATCCTACTGGACTTTTTATCCTTGCCTCTTATTGGTGGATACTGGCACAGTTAGGTCATCTGGTACAAAGCTCATTATGGTGGGGATAGTTGAAAATTTCAAACTTCACCTCAGTTGCATACTGTGCTATTAAATAATTTTTGGAAGTGGTTGGATGGATGAGTGTTCTCTCACACCACTAACAGAAACGATAAACTGATCAATCACGAATTTGACGTTGCAGTTGAGCTTTTAAAGCAATATAGAATTCCTACATTGCTTTCTTCACTACATCCAGAATGAGGCGGAGGGACCTGCTGTTTCATAGGATTGTGGCAAGAACAACTACCTCTGCAAGACCAAGCCCAATGCAATGTACTGAGAAGCACTAAACACAACATACGTTAGTAGCAGTAGTTCTTATGACTGGACATCTGAGATAACTGAAACACACACACATCCCATGCACTCATGTCTCAATGTCCACATACAGTGCGCCAATACCCTCATACTCCACTAACACCAACGCTCAGAGGTTAGGGAATACTGACACGATGACCACGGCAGCCATCATGGACATGTGCGTGTGACAGAGCGCACCACTCACAGTCATGGAGGACATCTGAGGATGTTCGGTGTGAAAGGAATCCGGATGTTTCCAATACATCCAACGCTAACAATTGGCAGTAATCGATGTTGAGCTACTCAATTTTCCATGGAGTGTACATGCAACACACGAGATCGTAGAGAGAGCCAAATGCTTACTGAGTATTAGTTTGTTACTTAGGTAGCGAGAGGGCGCCGCTGCCAGGACTTGCTCCTGCTCCTGTGTTCAAGAACAGGCTAGCTAGCCGGCTGGAACTTTTATTTATACCCAACGCTCGCGAGACCCTTAAGCCAGCACACCCATTCGTTCTAGCCACAGATTGCTTCCGCCACGCGTCTTGCACGCCAAACGGTGTCGTCCTACTAACACAGCCGGATAGTTATCACTTTAATTACAATTAAATGTTACCACTGCAGCCCCAACTGGATGACGTTGGACAATGAGCGAAATATCGGAAATACCTACTCCTGTCGGCTGTGGCTCTGGATGTATCGATATCTATATCCCTCTTATGACTGGACTTAATTTTCCATGTAAAGGCCTTCGTTCCCCTTTGCGGCTATCAGTGAGTTGAAATCACAACCTCCCACATCAAATCTCTACCTTCATTAGGACTGAAAATATTTTCTTTTCACTGTTCGGACAATGACTATAGTAACTTTACACCCCAACACACACACATTGTAAGCCGATCACAGCAAATCTATCACACATCCCGTACTAAGCATAACACTTCGCCGCAGCTGAATGCTAGTTGCACCAAATGATAGTGAGCGAAAATATGTGATAGATGATCATGCCTCATTTGTTTTTCTTGAAAGTGATATCAGTGTGTCTTGGGAAGAGAAACGTAGTCGTCTTATAAGCGACCAGATGTTAAAACACGATCGCAGAGACCATGTTACTGTCACCCAGCATAAAAAGCGGTCTTAATTCTACAGGTACACACAAGTATTTCTAACGATATCCATGTTAGAAACTATACATCCATTACAAATCGATGTATCATTTAGCTTCCGAATGAAGTGGTCCTCCACACAAATACCGCGACAATGAATATTGACGGTTATTGCAAGTTGTATATTAACAGATGACAGTGTGGGTGCACCTCACCAGCAGTGTGAACTCGTAATAAAATTATCCTTATCACCGAATTTAGAAAAATATTCTATTAAGGATCGTGATATTACGCAGATATTTGTAGCTCCTCCTTGTTCCTGCTAGATATTTCCCACGCTAACCAACCGTATTAGTAATGCATTCTATCTCAATACGATGTAGACAGTGTAACAGAGGTTCTGCGGTATGTTAACAGGGTTATAGGCGATGGAGCATAATGGTGAATTGAGAATTATCACATATAGTAGGGGGTGTACTATATGAGTAATCTCTTAAAACTACAATTTTACAATCAGGTTGTAAGAAATGTACAAAATCCTATGAGCAATACACTGCCATTTCAGATCTTTAGTTTTACATACTTTAGTAGAAATTGTGTCTGCGATTTGGAATCATGTCTCTCCATCCAACCACATGCTGGAGACGGATTCCATGGAGATGTTTTATAATGATCACAGCCATTGGTGAATCGTATTCACGGCACCCTCATATCTCGAATCGAATCACCGTTTTTGAATTTATATGCTGACCCCATATAGAAAACTCCAGCATGGTTTTAGACAGACTCTCTGCATTCCTGTAACTCTTCCTCAGTTTCTGCCCCACCCTCCCTGCAGCTTTATCTATCTGATTGTTCCAATTTAAGTCGGAATTGAGCGGAAGTCACAGAGCGCTACATCTAAGACCTTCCGCAAACCCTGGAGAAGAAGCTTGAGCGGACTTAACGCAACAGGACTGTCAATGAGAACATGCTGTCATTGGTCAGCCATCTGTGCACAATGTGTAACGCCAGCACCAAACGAAGCTTACTCCTGCAACATGAGGTAGTAGAAAAATCAGTACAAGCAGTTACAGAGACGTTTCTTGTTCGAAATCTTAGGAAGACTCCACATCATAAGAAAACTGAATGAACGAAGAGGATTTTGGTACTGCATTTTGGTGTGTCTCCAAACTACATACAGGTACTGCAGTCTGAAGCAGATCTGCATCCCGCAGTGTGCATCCATGTCTGTCACCCAAGCATTCTCTCTCTCCTCGTTATTTTGTACCATCCAATAGAGGAAAACTACCAACTATGAAAACTCCACGAACGTCAGTTGGTAGACAACTCGATAAGAATTGGTCCGCAGCTCGTGGTCTCGCAGTCACATTCTCGCTTCCCGAGCACGGGCTCCCGGGTTCGATTCCCGGCGGGATCAGAAATTTTCACCTACCTCGAGATTACTGGGTGTTTGTGCTGTCCTCATCATTTCATCATCATTCACCAAAGTGGCGAGATTAGGCTAAGCAAAGGTTAGGAATTTCTACGGGCGCTAATAACCGCGCAGTTGAGCGCCCCATAAACCAACATCATCATCATCACCATCGATAAGAACTGACTGTGTCCGTCTCTTCTGATATATCGAAAATAAATACTGTCTGCATGCTGACATCGAGCATATGTGGCGATCCTATTAAAAATAAAGATATTAGTCCACTGAAGCAGGTGGCTATTGATCAAAGTTGATTGCACAGACCAGTTTTCACCCATATTGTCGGTGGACCATATCCCAAAGGCATCAACTGCAAGATATGGTCCCTGTGTTATTTATTCATAAGCAGTTTGATACATCACTGTTTCTACTGTAGCAGATCCAAGCAGTGTAAGGAGCTAAACTGGCATCATACATTTCAATCCATTGGCTCTCACAGGAAGCTGAACGTTGCATGGTGTAAACTTTGCTGCTCCCACAACACACACAGGAGCGCCCTTGGAGTTGGAGATTGAAAGATGTCTCCAACTTGTCTTTGACTAACCCTCCCTACAACAGGGTCACAAAATTAATTTGCAGCAGACCAGAAACAGGAGGGTGCTGTATCCATTGCATTCTATAACACTATCGGCCCTTCCCGAACTGGCAATCGCCAATAATGTTTACCTTCCATGAAAGATTTATCATGACTCTGACTACCTAATGAAAAGGAATAAGACTATAATTTCACTATCATAAAGTAAGTGAAAGAGTAGCAACAGCAAAATAACTATTATTATACATGCATGCAGTCGCCAACCTAATTAGGCAACGCAGTATCAAGTTTTATGGCAAAGAGAAATAAATTTTGTATAAGGAAACTAACCACATTTGATACCCTGAGTAATCTCTTATAACACATTTAACCTCAGTATTATACAATTTGCCCTAGCAAACATCATAACAGATAATCCTCATGCAGAACATAGAATGCACAGTAAATGTAGCAGTGAATAATGTCTCAAAATAACACATACAATTGGCAAAAACTAATATACAATGTAATCAATATATGCATGTAAAACTACTAACAAAGTCTGGCTGACAATAGCGTGAGCTACTATTATTTTAATTAACTGTCAAAAGAAAGATCACAACTTCAGACTGTACTGAATACTATGTGCTTCAGAAATATGCACATGAAGCTGCTGTATACAAATGGTCAGTACTGTTATCGTTTTAAAGTAGAATAAATGATTGCACACATGCTAAGTACCTTATGGGGTCTATTAAACTGGTATGGTTTGAAGAACTATAAGCTATCCTATATAGTAACACACAAAATTAAGAAAATGGCGAATTCCTTTAGTAACAAATTTAAGCATAACGAATAATAACAGTAGGACTTGGCAACAAATCTCTCATTTGACTCGAAGTCCAACTGCTTTGTAAAGCCACTACTACTTTAAAACAATATATAAATAAGAAACAAACAATTACAATTATACAAACTCATTAAAAGTGAAATAATACTGCAGTCTTTTATAAATTTTACTTACAGCCAGCTATAAGCTCTTTATATTTTTGGTATTTATTATTTTAATGGCAGCTTCTTACTCAGTTAAAAGCTTTCTTTACGATTACACTTTAGGAAACTTCAAGACGAAATATTATCTTGAGTAAATCATTTATTACTGTACAGAAAATTATTCAAACTTCATACTCCACCAAGTTAATAAAAACTGCGAAACCTTTCACTGCTAAAATTGTCAGTTTAACAAAAACAGGATACTGGAAATTAATTCACATGGATAGGACCCTGTCAAGGACTGTCACTGGGGATAACCCTGGGTGTGGGCAGGTGTGTTAGAAGTTCCAGAAAAAGTTATTATTCAATACATAATACCTGGTTCATTGGATGTAAACATTTAGATAACAGTTCTTTTGGAGGTGGTGGTGCTTGTGGCAAATTAGAGTGACTATAAAATTGCCAGTAAAGCAAACGTATTCTTGATGTTAACCATACTCTGATATAACCCTCCTTGGCGTCATAAATTTAAACACGCAGGACCAATAATGATACTGTGGTCGACAGACCACTTTACATTCTATCGAAGGCTAATTTACATGCTCACAAGTTCTCCTTACCTAAATTTATACATCCAAATTGATCACAATAACTGACCACGGGTGCCACTGGCCACTCAGTATCACTCGAACTGCCACTCGACACAAAGGAATCAAGCAACTTTTCTGCCAAGTTCACCTTTTGTAGCTCCGCCAAACTACTTCCGTAGTGGCAGGGCTTTACTACAGGTTTTACGTTCAGTTTCCTTACTTATGAACCAGTAAAATATACAGAGTTTCTACATACTATTATATTCACCAGAGGTACAGTTACAATACAACTTCTTAAAAAGCCACAATAATTAACATTATATATTTACACAACCAAATATCTTGACTATGCAGATACACTAGTGTACAATGTCAGCAGAGGACTTACATGGAATATACATAAAGTTATCGATTATTGGAGTTACATATGCCCCACGGTTCATTGAAGTTTCTTGTTAATGACACATCAATGAAACATCTTTAACATGTAATCAGTATTGGTCATTAAGAAAGTAGCAAAATCCAACTATAGTCACACATTAAAGAATTCATTACAAACATATTAACACAACATACACTTTACATAGATATCAATAGAGAACAAGGAATAATTTTGGCACATCTTTCACATAAGCATTATATTATTTATACTTATCATAATAACCATCATTTGTAGAAAAATACTTGTATTACAAAGGACATTGGGTAACACAGGATACAAACATAGTATAAGGACACACATAAACATATTACACTATACTAAAAGCGAAATGTACATTGTATACCTCCACATAAGCGTAGCATACACTGTTTTCGACAGTCACAAATGTTGAAAGACGTCTTATATAGTCCTATTACTTTGATGTTAGACTCAAGTATCCAGCGCACATTATCCGCAGGCTAATGTTAGAGGTGGATCCATCTTCAAACACTATCCCATATGTGGCATATTGAGGATCCACACTCAGCACTAACTTGTTTCTACTCTAGGTCATGGGAGCCATCTGCAACACACGCACAGACACAGACATACGGAAACAGAGCAAATGTATTGTAACTGTAGAATACGTTGTTGGGTGTGACTGGGTGCATTCAAGTACAGTGCAGTACTGTACCGTTTGACCAGAAAATTAGTGCATTTTTCGCTAGATGTTGACAACTGTACTATATTTACAAGCAATTTTAGAATACGTGGCGAGAGATGATGTCATGACTGCATGCGCAGATGCGACATAAAATTGATAAATTACGAAAATTGACAGAAAATACGTATAAAATGGAGGAAAATACGCCAAAACGCGGAGATGTTGAGGGCCAATGAGAGAGTACTTGCATGTCGTCACCTTGATGCAGGAAAATTCTCTTACATGGGAACGAGTATGTGACAGCAAGAAGAATGCTGGGAAAAGCTGACATGGAATCAGCAGGAAACAGAGAAACAATTATTTTTCGTTGACAGAGATAAGACGGACGGAACAGAATGTTCAATGTGGATAACCACCAAATATAGAGTAATAACTGTATACATGTCGGATCACAAGAATAGATGTGGCCCCAAAGTTATTGGCAACCATTTTACACATTTTTAGAAAGTGTCCTTAGCAAAAGACTATTGTATTACCACCTGGGGGGCTGCAATACACAACTACAGAATGGATCAAGTGTTTGACACTGTAAAAGACTGTTTAGGTGTTTTAAACCCTAACAGACAGAATTTACAATATACTTCTCTGTACTCTCCACCAGTGACAACCATATGGTATCAGCTACCTTACAGAACAATTTCTGTATGGTTTTAACAATATTCTACTGCATGTCTATTGAGGTAATAGTAATACATACAAGCTGACTTCTGTCTTTGATTCTTTCTTGGAAAGGAGAACTATCTGCCTCTAAATCGACATGGATCTACGTTTAAGAATAATAGAAAGTAAGTGATAGGTTGAGAGGGTTTGTAACGAGATATGATCCAACGATAGGCTGATGATGCATTCTAGAGAGAGGGAGATGTTGCTAAAGGTCATTTATCATGCATTCAACCTTTTTTTGTGTTCTCTCAGGGTGCATGAGTTATGTGGTATAACTTGTGACTTGTACACAATTGTGTGACTTAAAGCGCTATCTACCTGCAATCGTTACCAACAAATGCCTCCATATCACAGATGGCTTCCACACTTGTGTGATCAATCATGTCCATCGAAGGAGGACGTATTTCAACATCGTCCTGTAGATAAATTAAGATATACACTAAGTACTCTATTTATCTCTGCCACATCTTGGACGTAAATCGAGTCTTCATGTTCATAACTGCAATGATTCTAAGTTACTGACAGGTGTATGTGAACTATTGCAAACCCTATGTATACATTTGCTCGACATTTTTCCTGTCCACACAGTTAGCGCAGCATGGTGAGTAATTTCACATGCCAAACACCACTGCTGTGCTTTTTTCAATTTCTTTGCTGACAATCATTTTATGTGACTCATGTGAGCATAGTATCATTTCTGAACCATAATCGGTTGTGAACAGTGGGCGTTATACACCTCCAGAAAGTTATATTGTGCATGTGTCATAAAGAATCTATGTTTCTCCTTGGTGTAGAACGAAGTAGTTTCATCATCTTGAAGTTTGGCTCCATAGTGAGTGGGACAGAAAACTCGCAGGGTGGATGTATGTCAGATGTTGGACATATATGTTCTCCATTAGAGTATTAAGAGCATTGCACTCCACATGAGTAACAATTCAGAAACCACAAGGTTTTAACATTATAGTGTGCTTAAGTGCAGAACCATATAGCCTTAGGAGAGCGAGTGCTTATGTTCTACAGTCATTTCTCTCTTCCTGGTACCTTCTTGGTACTGATTCAGATACTAAGTCTACACTTTATAATTTATAGTTGATTTACATAAATTCTTCAAGCTCTGTCCATCTAGAACTCCATCATATATAAACTGCACATTTCTTCTTAACTGTTATATGCTCACAACACTCTCTTATCTACTGTACACTGATAAGCCGTGCTAACCTCCTCAGCAAGTGTGCATCCTCTGCTCTTGGATGGGTGTCATGAGTAAGATGGGTGGGGAACAGTCGTTGCTGAACAGCAGTAATAGACTCAGCCCTCTCTGTCCCTTCATCAGATATGGAATGTAGTGGGTGTAGTAACCTCCTACTTCTGGTCAGCTGCAAATTAAATCAGCAACAGTTTGTATAGAGGGTTGGTCAAATACAGTGCAGATAGATCCTTCAATCTCAACATTTACCCTAAGAATGCGAGAATACTCTGTGACTCCCACCCACATAGGAAAATACAGGAAATCGCTAGAAATATATAGATAACCTAGCTGCATCGGTATAGGACACTGTCTGTTGTAGTTTGGTGTGTATGTTGGAGAATTAACCGTGAATGGACATACTAAAAGTCATCTACCTACATTCAAAATCTAGTACATGGTACACACAAAGAAGTTGAGGAGTTTTTTAGTGATGGTACAGAAATTTGGTAGCATTCTGCTATGCCATTGGTCAGTGTTGAAACTACAGAAAATCTGATAACACTGCTAAAATTGATCAGATTATCTACCGTGGTGCTTATTACAGTACATTCTCCCATACTGCCAGTGTCTTTTTCCATCCCATCTGTCCACTAGTACACTATTGATTTCCACATAATGATTGACTAACACCACTTGTTTGAGATGGAGAGTGTTTTGCTGGGAGCAACACCGTCCAGGGATGGACAGCAACAAAACAGTTATTAAGTACATGGCTGCAGTTTAGGGAATCAATGCCCTTGGTCACTTCAAAATGGAACACTTAGACTTGTGATACCCCATCATTGTGAAAGACAAGAGGTAATCACCTGTGGGAAAATGTATGGAAACGCAACACAGTGCTACAAACTCTTCTAGTTTCCATATGTTACGATATCCTCCACATTTTTGTCAATAAGGAACACCACCTCTGTCGTTTATTTCAGCCTTATTTTTTGTTGTGGAAGCAGCATAATTTACACCATGCGATGTTCAGCTTTCCATTTGAGCCAGTGGATCAAAATGCACTGTCAGTTTAGCTCCTGACACTGACCTCGGAGTTGTGATGGAAAAACAAAATGCACGACAGTGTATAAAACTGTAGTCATACAGTGCTTGGATGTAATACAGCAAAAAAAGCACTGTATCAAACTGCTTGTGAATGAAGAACAATGGGTTCATCTCTAGCAATTGATAGTCTGTGGAATATAGTCCTCCTACAATACAGGTGATGAAACTATACACTGGTCTGTGCAAGCGACTTCAATCACTCACCATCTGCTCCAATGCACCAATACCTGTACATTGGATAAGATCGTCACATATGCTCGATGTCAGCCTGCAGATGGTATTTATTTTCACTATATTGGAAGAGAGGGACAGGGTCATATCTTATTCAGTCGTCTTCCGGTTGACATTAGTGGAGCTTTTATAATTTAGAGATTTTTATGTTGGATAGTACAAACTAACAAGGACAGAGGAAATGTTTGGGTGATAGAAATGGATGCACTCTGAGGAACGCAGATCTCCTTCAGACTACAGTGCTTTTATATATTTTAGAGATACGAAATCCTTGTCCTTCTTCCAATTCCCACTATGATGTGGAGTCTTCATAATTTTCCCAATAAGAAACGCTTCTATAGCTGTTTGTACTGTCTTTTCTACTATCTCATGTTGCAGGAGAAAGCTTCATTTGGCACTGGCCTTACACTTTGTACACAGTTGGCTGAGCTATGACAGCATGTTCTCATTTCTGCTGAGTGGTCAAATCACAGTCCTGCTTCTCCAGATGATGCAGAAGGACTCAGATATAGTGCTCTCCGACTTCCGCTCAGTGCCGACTTAAATTGGAACAATCGCATGAATAAAGCTGCAGGGATGGCGAAGTAGAGACTGAGGAAGAGTTACAAAATGCAGAGGGCCTGCCTAAAACCATGCTGGAGTTTTGCTACAAGGGGTCCTCAGCAGATACGTTCCAAAAATGTCAACCATTTCGAGACATGAGCGTGCCACGAATATGATTCACCAGTGGCTGTAGTCATTAAAAGACATTTCCATAGCATCCAAAACAAGTATCTGCTTGGATGGAGAGACATGATTCCAACTCGCAGACATCATTTCTACCAGAAAGCGTAACACTATAGATCTGAAGAGGCAGTTTGTTGCTCATACGTTTTGTACATTTCTTACAACCTCATTGTAATATTGTATTTTTTAAGTGATTCCTCACATACTACACCATCTACTGTATGTGATCAGTGTCAGTTCACCATTATCCTCCCTCGCCCATAACCCTGTTGATATATCTCAGAACCTCTGTTAAATGTCCACATTGAGATGGAATGCATGACAAATACTGTTGGTTAGCGTGGGAAATATCTAGCAGCAGCATGAGGGAGTTGCAAATATCGGCGTAATACCACGTTCCTTAGTCGAATATTTTTCTAAATATGGTGATAAGGCTAAATTTATTACGAGCTTACACCCCTGGTGAGGTGCACCACACTGTCGGTCTATTAATACACACCTTGCAATAACCAACTATATTCAATGTCACAGTATTTGTACGGAAAACTACGTCATTCAGAAGCAATACCATACCTCAATTTGTAAAGGATGTATAGTTTTTAACATGGATATCGTTAGAAATTCTTGTGTGTACCTGCAGAACTAAGACCGCTTTTTATGCAGGGTGACAGTAACATGGTCGCTGCGATCGTGTTTTGACATCTGGTAGTTTGTAAGACGATTACGTCTCTCTTCCTAAGACACATTGGTACGATTTTCTAGAAAAACAAATGAAGCATTACCATCTATCATAGGTTTTCGCTCACTGTTATTGGGTGCCACCAGCATTTAACTGTGGCGTAGCATTATGCTTAGTACGGGATGTGCGATAGATTCGCTGTGGTCGGTAGGCTTACAAAGTTCGTGTTATGTTGTAAAACTACTATGGTCATTGTTCCAACACGTGCAAAGAAAATATGTTCAGTCCTAATGAAGGTAGGGATTTGACATGGGAGGCCGCGATTTCAAAAATGGTTCAAATGTCTCTGAGCACTATGGGACTTAACTTCTGAGGTCATCAGTCCCTTAGAACTTAGAACTACTTAAACCTAACTAACCTAAGGACATCACACACATCCATTCCCGAGGCAAGATTCGAAACTACGAAATTGGCGAGCTCTCTGTGCACATTGGGACATGAGTGCACGGTATATGCGCGTTTTTGAGCGATTTCACCCGTTTGTCAATGATAACTACTGCTACTATGGACTGGATTGTGGTTTAAGTGGGTCATGGTTAGTGCTTCTCAATAGGTCGTAGAGGGCTCAGTCTTGCAAAGGTATCCTATCAAACAGTATGTCCTTCCTCCTCTTTCTGGATGTAGCGGAGAATAGCAGTTTAGAAATTCTATATTACTTTAAAAACCCAGTCCAACATCTCACTCCCGACTGATCAATGAATTGTTTCCCATAGTGGAGTTGCAAGCACACACCAATCCAACCACTCTGAATTGTCTAAGGACATAGCATACAATCGTGCTTAAATTTGAGATTTTCAGCTACATCGAACATAACTGGCTATCTAAAATTTTATCTAACTGAGCCAGTATCCTGTAATAGAAGGCAAAGGGGAAAAATCCATCAGGGTTTGGAAACTGACCAGTTGTGCGGTCTGAGCGAAATTCCTTCAGAGTTCGAAGAAAACCGGTCAAATGAATCATAAGCCATAAAGTTCGCTACGAATTTCTTACTTCTACATATTGTCCTGAACCCTCCATGGTATTCACCTAATTGTGAGCCCAAACGTCTTCCCGCCCTAGCTTGAATTGATTTTGAAAGAATGTTGTAGGTTGTTGAGAGATGAGAAGTATCACGTTGTTTATATCCATTCTGTCAGCTTCCAATTAATGTGAAGGAACAACCACTTGGATGTTCCTCAAATCCGCTGTTAATCGGTACACATGCGGCAGTACGCTCTACCACTATTTTCCAAAAAGGCGATCAGAAAAACCAGATTTTTGCGGGGCTCGTACGTGGGGTTCTACCGGTGGTAGAAAGGTAACGTTGAGTGTTCTGGATCGCCCGTGGGTTAGGGACCATTTGTATATCCTACAGAAGGATCGTCTTTCTGCAGCTATACTACTGTACAGGGTCAAAGTATCAATATTTTGTATTTCCTCCAGAGTAGGCAAATGGACCAGATTGGTTGGTTCCTTCTTCATTAGACGTGGTCCACGACACGCCTTAACGGGGTTGTGGAGCCACCGTTTAGTTCACTGGCGGTTTGTGAGAAACCCTGAAAAAAACGCTTTGCACGGTTTTCTCGCTGTCCGCAACGGATGTCTAAATAACTAATAGCAAGAAATTATTCATGTTTTAACGGTATATTCTCTATGCGTTATTGAGTAACACTCCAAAAACGCGATTTTTGGGTACCAAATCCGAACCACGGATTCCAAAAATCATTCAAATGTCTCTGAGCACTATGGGACTTAAATTATGAGGTCATCAATCCCCTAGAACTTAGAACTATTTAAATCTAACTAACCTAAGGACATCACACACATCCATGCCCAAGGCAGGATTCGAACCTGTGACCGTAGCGGTCGCGCGGTTCCAGACTGAAGCGCCTAGAACCGCTCGACCACTCCGGTCGGCCACGGATTCCAAATTGGTGTAATTTTGACTATATATTCCTAAGGTCCCGATTTAGAACAATCTTGAAAATTTTCTTGATATCTTCATCCGTATCCGAGACACAGAGGTTCTAATTTACCCTACTTGTACAGGAAAATACGCCCGTAAAATCCAATGAGAAGCGAAAACGTGTTTTATAAGGTGACGTGACCCGGAGAAATATGCCGTAAACTGTCTTCGTTATCATCAGAAAGCTTCTTGTCACCCCATGTTGCAGTACCGAAGTACACGCAAAACTTCTCGTCACGTAAAGTCCAGTCTGAGGTATAAAATTATACATTTTGGGTTTTGCTAAATTCACGTAGGTAAATTATCAAAATTTTATTCATGTGAGTAACATGCCCTAGTTTGACAGGACAAATAAGGGAACCAGAGAACAAATGTTTCTATCGCAGCACAAATAAGATGAATATGCTCCTGCTTCAAAGATTCTGAAAAATAAGTAGCAGTTGCCCCATTCTAACTTCTTCAGCAGCTTTAAAAATTTTCCTAAAAGTTTTGGCTTGCGAACATATTCAAGCTTTCTTATGTTGAGAGAGGAAGGCAATGTGAATGATGAACCGCCAGAAGACAGTAGATGGTAGCTGTGGCACAGAAAGATTGGTTCAAATGGCTCTGAGCACTAAGGGACTTAATATCTGAGGTCATCAGTCCCATAGAACTTAGAAATACATAAACCTTACTAACCTAAGGACATTATACACATCCAACCCGACGCAGGATTCGAACCTGCGACCGTAGCGGTCGCGCGGTTCCAGACTGAAGGGCGTAAAACCGCTCGGCCACACTGGCCGGCGCACAGAAATAGGAAAGGAGACAATGGCAGTGTGAGGGACATAGTCGACAGTGGCATGACACTGCATGGAAAAGAGTGAAGGAGACGTGCCAGTGAGAGAGGGATGAAGAGAAAGAGAAAGTGGGTTAGAGCCATTAATAATAAGAGACAGGGTTTGTGACAATGACAACGAGGATGAGAGAGGTAGTGACAGTGAGGAGAGAGAGCAGCTGCGGGAAGAAATGAATGAACTAGTAACAGTAAGAGAGTGCAAGAGAGGAGACATAAAATTATAATGACAATGAGTTGGGTAGAATGAGTGATAGAGAATAGATAAGTGGTAGTGGATGTGTATGAAGGACGTATAGCGACTGGGTGTGAGCGGTTAGTAAGGCAGCTCGAGGGAGTGGGAGGTTAAGCTGCATGTTCAAAAGAGCGCGATTATTTTCGCATCCCAAAGTTTTTGGAAATATTTTTAAAGTTGCTGACGAACGTTGACACCTTCGCATCTCCTCTATACCTCTTTTGTTACGTAACCTTCCCCTTTACAATAACCTATGTAACCTTCCCTTAGGATTTCTATCCCTTGCTTAATAATAACAAATGAAATCTTCCCTTTGAAATTTACTCTCTTTCTCAATCTTCGCATACAAATTTAATTGCTGCTTTTTTTAAAAGTGATTTTCAGATTATTTCGACGAAACATAGAATGTGTCGTCGTCGTGTGGCCCTCAGTCGTTATCTGCAATAACCCAAAACTGTTCCTTACCTTTTTTACTGTTACTGGATCGCCATCTGACTGCTACATCGAACTGCGACATGAATATACTTACTCTGGTTTACTGTACTCTATTAACTGCTGGTGGCTGTTATGATAAGTGGCTGTATTTATTACCAAAGCTGAAGTTATTCTTTATTAGCAAAGCTGACGTTATTCTTTAATTAATTTGACTGAAGTTACGTAATTCATAGTTAAACTTTTTTTTGACAACAATAAAATTTTGCAAAGTTTTACGTTGATGGTTTTTGGGATGGATTATAATTAGAAATGTAATATTTCTGGCAAAAGTTAATTATATTCTGAATGAAATGATTTTACAAACCTTCAAATGGGACTTACTTTTTACAATAATCTTGCAACTAGCAATGCGCAAACATACCTTCAGTAGTCTTGAGTTTCTCAAAAAATTAATTCAATAATATTAGTCCCTCTTATTATAATAGTTAGCTGATGTCTCTGTACATCCGTTTATAATCTCTTGTAAATCATAGCTAGTGGCTGGCAGGCACACCACTCCTCTCAACCTCTCTCTTCAGACCTGCTACCGACTCGCTTCACTTCTCGCTTACTACTGACTCCTACGAACGCTAAAGTGAGGTATCTCCTGCCAACAACGCTTTCTGGTACAGGCAATGCCTGCTACCATTACAAAATGTATCAATGCGCGGTCTTTCCCGCTCTTTTCTTAAAATGTATCCATATTGCGGTCTGTCTTGTCAACAATACTTTGGTGCAGACATTCCCTGCTACCACAATTATATCCAACATGACAAATATTAATTATTCCTACTTAATCCTATTAATAAAATATAAACATCTTTCATAAATTGTGATTTGACAATAGACAATAGAAATATACACGTCTTACAACGTAGACTGAGAAAGCTGGTTCCCCACTTTTAATGAAGCAGCTAGTATCCCACATTTCAGTTAGGGTATTTTAAAAAAGATCATATCAACCTTTTTGTGGCCAGATTATGAGCATTCCTTCGCTGTTACTACACTCCTGGAAATGGAAAAAAGAATACATTGACACCGGTGTGTCAGACCCACCATACTTGCTCCGGACACTGCGAGAGGGCTGTACAAGCAATGATCACACGCACGGCACAGCGGACACACCAGGAACCGCGGTGTTGGCCGTCGAATGGCGTTAGCTGCGCAGCATTTGTGCACCGCCACCGTCAGTGTCAGCCAGTTTGCAGGGGCATACGGAGCTCCATCGCAGTCTTTAACACTGGTAGCATGCCGCGACAGCGTGGACGTGAACCGTATGTGCAGTTGACGGACTTTGAGCGAGGGCGTATAGTGGGCATGCGGGAGGCCGGGTGGACGTACCGCCGAATTGCTCAACACGTGGGACGTGAGGTCTCCACAGTACATCGATGTTGTCGCCAGTGGTCGGCGGAAGGTGCACGTGCCCGTCGATCTGGGACCGGACCGCAGCGACGCACGGATGCACGCCAAGACCGTAGGATCCTACGCAGTGCCGTAGGGGACCGCACCGCCACTTCCCAGCAAATTAGGGACACTGTTGCTCCTGGGGTATCGGCGAGGACCATTCGCAACCGTCTCCATGAAGCTGGGCTACGGTCCCGCACACCGTTAGGCCGTCTTCCGCTCACGCCCCAACATCGTGCAGCCCGCCTCCAGTGGTGTCGCGACAGGCGTGAATGGAGGGACGAATGGAGACGTGTCGTCTTCAGCGATGAGAGTCGCTTCTGCCTTGGTGCCAATGATGGTCGTATGCGTGTTTGGCGCCGTGCAGGTGAGCGCCACAATCAGGACTGCATACGACCGAGGCACACAGGGCCAACACCCGGCATCATGGTGTGGGGAGCGATCTCCTACACTGGCCGTACACCACTGGTGATCGTCGAGGGGACACTGAATAGTGCACGGTACATCCAAACCGTCATCGAACCCATCGTTCTACCATTCCTAGACCGGCAAGGGAACTTGCTGTTCCAACAGGACAATGCACGTCCGCATGTATCCCGTGCCACCCAACGTGCTCTAGAAGGTGTAAATCAACTACCCTGGCCAGCAAGATCTCCGGATCTGTCCCCCATTGAGCATGTTTGGGACTGGATGAAGCGTCGTCTCACGCGGTCTGCACGTCCAGCACGAACGCTGGTCCAACTGAGGCGCCAGGTGGAAATGGCATGGCAAGCCGTTCCACAGGACTACATCCAGCATCTCTACGATCGTCTCCATGGGAGAATAGCAGCCTGCATTGCTGCGAAAGGTGGATATACACTGTACTAGTGCCGACATTGTGCATGCTCTGTTGCCTGTGTCTATGTGCCTGTGGTTCTGTCAGTGTGATCATGTGATGTATCTGACCCCAGGAATGTGTCAATAAAGTTTCCCCTTCCTGGGACAATGAATTCACGGTGTTCTTATTTCAATTTCCAGGAGTGTATTATTATTATCAATCATAGGACAATAATAATACTAACACCAGACGTGGCTGCAATACGAATAAACATTGCTAAATCACAAGACGAGTGATCAGGATTTCCCGAGCTGTAGCGTAAACTGCTCGAGCTTTCAAGTCGTAGTCAAGAGCAGCACCAGCACTAAGCCTGCTTTCACTTTGCAAACAGAGCTTCTGAGGCTGTCTCAATCCAGAGACAAGCCCGGTTCCGGGCCTCTTACGTGCCGGCGACTAGCGAGCGACGCCGTGCCGTAGAGACAGTTAACAGACGGCAGTCCGGTCTCGGGAGCCCAGCAGCCTGAGGAGACGTCGAGCGACGGAGATTCCGTCCGCCTCGGCGGGCTAATTTTCCTCGGGACGGACTGGTGATGGCTGCTTCAGCACCGACGCCGGCGCCGCTGGTGCCATTAAAAACGCGCGGGACAAAGCGGCGTTCCGCCTGGGCGGCACAATTTGTCGGCGTGCTTTGTGTTGCACCGGTAGCCCGGTAGTGGCGCAGGGGTGCAGGCACGGCCGCATAGGTAGGCGCACACAGGACGGCAGCTAATGGAGCCCAGCCACACAAAGCCACGTCACAGACCGCTGTCCGCGGTCCGGCACTGCGCTAATATACACGCCGCCGACTGCCGATAGGCGCCGGATAGTGGCGGACGCCTCCAGCAACAATCCCTCTGACGACAGTAGGTGCACTGTTCTTTTCTCAATTTTTCTGTTCTATTCTCAGTTTTTCTAGTTTCCTTATACTGTTCACTGCATACATAACCAAAACTGAAGATAGTGTTACTCTTTCACACAGCTTTAATTTAACTGTGGGGATATCTCGAAATACTGTGGATTCCAGTAGGTTGTAATAACAAGTAATAATTTATATACAGTAATACAAGTAATATATCTATACTTTTACAAAGAAATTCATAAAACTTTGTCAACATGACCAGGAGGGATTCAGAATTCACACATTTAGCAATGTAAGTTCAAAAATATAACAAAAATTTTTTTTCTTACGTGTGATATTTCATCATTTTTTCTTTTGCTATTGGCTGCATTTATTACTATAGGTACACTTTTCTTCATAAGTAAGAGAGATTCTTAGATGAATTTTGCACAGCATACATACCATACTTACAGCTGTATGAAACTCTAGAACTTATTTAATTAATGAAAAAATGAATGAGCTGTTACATTTTAAACTTCATGTTTAGAAAAAACTCAAATTTTATGGTTAATTATCTCAATTTTTACCACAGTTTTTAATAGATTTGGAAAATTCTAGAGTTTCTTACACCTGTAAGTATGGTTTGTATGCTGTGCAAAATTTATCGATATATCTCTCTGGCTTATAAAAAAAGTGTACCTATAGCAACAAATGCAGCCAATAGTAAGTGAAAAAATGATGAAATTTCACACGTAAAAAAAATTTATTTTGTTATATTTTCAAACTTACATTGCTAAGAGTGTGAATTCTGAATCCCTCCTGGTCATGTTGACAAAGTTTTATGAATTTATTTGTAAAAGTATAGACAGTGGAAATTAAAATGTCGTGTGGTGCCTCTGCTGCTCCAAGTCGGCCCGTTTGACGTCTTACCCCCCTTAAGCAGGTGTCATTGTTTTTTCCTTTATTGGATTTCGATTCCCCCGAAGGGGGCGGGCTGGCAGCAGCTTAGTACGCTGCTCTTCAGCCTACAGAATTTTTAAAACATAAGAAGATAAGAAACAAAAACAGCAGACGATAAAACGGTGATCTAAATTGCAAGACGGCGGAAAATTGTGTAAAGTTAAAACATAAAGCAAATGCTGGGCGATGATAATAAAATACACAGGAAGCAGACATGGAAAATAGTACACAGACAATTAAAAAACACGGTGACAGTCTGCGACAGTGTGATGTCCATTCGCAACACTTCGGAAAAGACGCACAACACTTAACAATCACTGGAAACACTGCACTAAAAAGTCAGCACGAAGATAACATACCACAGGCAAGGGCAGATGGGCGGGGGGAGGACCTGGACAGATATGGGGGAAAAAGGGGGGGGGGAGTAAAGGAAAAACGAAAGGCGGGGGGGAACCGACGGTTAAGCAGATGATTGCCTGTTAGAGGCAAACTCTCTGTGTCAGCTAATAGTGTTGAAGTTTTTTTTATTTTTTTATTGAGTTTCGATTCTCCCCCGAAGGTGACGGGCTGGCAGCAGCTTAGTATGCCGCTCTTCAGCCTACAGACTGTGTTTTAAAAAGATGAAGAGAATAAACAATAAAAACAGGCGATAAAATCGGAGACTTAAATAATAACATGGCGAAAAAATCGTGGAACTTAAAATATAGAACAAAGGGATGATGATGCTAATAAAATACATACGAAGCAGACAGGTAAAATAATAGACAGACAATTAAAAAGCACGGTGACAGTCTGGTTTCTGTTCGCAAAAGACATAAAATTCACACCCAGTGAAAGCATGGTTTCTGTTCGCAACACTAGAAAGACGAACAACACTTAACATTCGCTGGAACACTGCACTAAGAAGTTGGCAAATGTGACAGACCACAGCCGAGAGCAGGTGGGGGGAAACTGGACAGATGATGGTAAAATAAAAAAGGGTGGAAGGAGAGGAACTAGCGAAGGTAGGAGAGGTGAAAAGAGCCGATGAAGGATGAGGCCCCATAAGAGGAGTGGTGGGTGCTGGGCAGACGCAACATGGAGTGGGGAAGGCAGAGGAGGGGAATACAAAAGGACTCGGGGGGGGGGGGGAGGGAGTTTAGGGAGAGGTTTGATGGGGAGAAAACAGGATGGAAGGGGGGGGAAGAGGGATCCCAGGGAAAGGATGGAGGAACGGAGGAGGGGTAAGGATCAGAGTTGATAGGAGGGATAGATGGAGGGAGAGAGGGCATCATCTGGGAGGGGGAGACGATGGAAGCCACCTTGGTAAAGGAGATGAAGGGTTTAGAGATGGCGGGTAGGAGGGACACAACAGTGAAGGCGTGGCAGGGGGTGGGGATGGGAAAGGAGAGGAGCAATCAGGGGGTGAGGGGGATCAAGGCGGCGGGAGGTGTAGAGTATGCGGATATGTTCGAGGAATAGGAGCAGATGGGGGAAAGGAATGAGGTCATAGAAGATCCGCATGGGGGACGGGAGGCGTATATGGAAGGCGTGGCGTAGTGCATGATGCTCAAGGATCTGGAGGGACTTATAGAATTTGGGGGGGGGGCAGAGATCCAGGCAGGACTGGCAGAACAGAGGATGGGATGGATTAAGGATTTGTAGGTGTGGAAGATGGTAGAGGGATGATTGTTGAAGTAGTGAATTCAGTTGTTATTTCGTTGAATAGGCGTATTATTGACCATCCCGGCCTTGCTTTACTTTTGACAGATTGTCCATTTTCTAACTATGGACTTAGACAATGGTCGTTCAATAGGCAGTGCAACACATTCGTTTACCTGCCATATTCAATTGGAAAAATCAGAATTTGTTTTGGGACCTCTGAAATATTCCCGCTTCAGCCCCTACAGTTTCATGAATTTCCGATAGGTGGCGGCGCTGCACGGAACCTTGAAAATAGAGACTAACGGAGTTGCGTTCCTGTCTACGGAGACGTGGTAGTGAACGAAAGTCTTTGGCCAATGTGTTTGTCATCATCGCAACAAGGTCGCGCAAACCTGTTCGATATCCCGCGTGCCCACCGGCCGCACACAGCTAAGTTTTCTGCAGTGTTGGAACATGTGGTCACTCTCATTCGAAGTTATCGGTCTATCAGAATTAAACACCTCGATGTTCAACTGGACGTTTGTGTTGATAGATCTGACACACTCGCCTGCCGGTTGCAGTACTCAAAGGTTTGTGTCCACTGGCTTCCTCTCCGCTTTATGGGAGACCATAAAGAGCTTCGTTTTGTTTGGTCCAACGAATTATGCGGGAAGCAGTACGTGGGTGATCGGGTGCTTAGTGATACAGCAAGACGTTGGCCCCGAGTGGTACCATAGCGGGCATAAAGGCCCTCCCCATAATGCGGCGTTAGGCAGTTGCATTGAACATTGAACACAGGTTATGTTGAAAAAGCGAAAAGAGTGCGCAATATATGCTGTAGTGGAATCCTGAATAGAACGAAGCTGGTTTCAGAAGAATAATGTTTTGAATTATTTATTCAATGTCCCTCGTACGTTTGAGATGCACTGAACACTTTTGAAACAGGTACGTCATTAGAAAAACGGCGATACAAGGTAGGTGGCTGCGGTGACTGAATAATAGCTTAGCCCATTTACAATTATGTGTTGCGGTCCTAAAAACGTACGTACGAAACGGTACATCTATACCAATTTATCCCATACATGGCGCAAGTTGGCATTCTTCCTGGAGTAAGTCGACATAAAGTCATGGCAGAACCTGATAAATAAACGTAAATTAGTAACTACAAAACTTTTATTCCAATAAAAAACGGAGAAGAAAGTGATGTGTATGTTAATAGTAAATAATAGCTTACAAAGAAATTTTCTATGAAAATCACAAGGAACAAATCGACCTCTCACTTGAAGTGGTGATTTTAATTTTCACATAATTTTTGTCTAATTGTTTCATAACGTCACCTTCAAAATTTGATTCGCTGTAGCAGGAAGAAATCGTTCAGCACCATCGATATGCATTACGTTTCCAGCATACAGCAAAGAACTATATTTCACCACCACGAAGTCAACTATCCAAAGTTGATCCATAGTGATCTCATTTCCCGTTGGTCGAATTGATGTAGGTGGACACGCTCCATGAGGCTAAGGCTCACAGTCGTCGCAGCGTCTGTACTTAAATAGAAGCCAGGGCTATCACAATACTCAGAATAGCTCAAGTGTTCTAAAATATCGTGGTCAGATTCTGTCATTTCATAATAATTTTCTCCCTGATTTGCAGCATTTATGTTTTTCTTACCAAAATAATGCTACTAACTGACATTTCCTTCTTTTTTTATATCTAGACCACTTTTCGTAGATTTATATATGTCGAAGTAGTATTGTTGTCTCCATCCCATATCGCAATTGGACTGCTTCCATCCCCCCACATTTTGAAAACAGTAAGTATTTTAAACATAGCTGCGCAACAGCAACGGTTCCACGTAATAAGATTAAAAACAGCCTACCAGTTGCAAAGGATAAAGTAATCTTTACCTAGGTTTCGATAGATTTCAATCTATCTTCTTCAGAAGGCGGCAGTATTACATTAACAATGACATATCACTCCATGTTAATGTAATACTGCCGCCTTCTGAAGAAGATAGATTTACATCTATCGAAACCTAGGTAAAGAAACTGGTCGGCTGTTTTTAATCTTAAAACAGTAAGTATCTTCTTATATTACAATTCGCCTGTTTGTTGATGTGCTTAGAATACATGTTTCACTGGGGTGGAAGATCTGATGTCACAGCGTCAAAGCTGAATGCTTAGCTCTTTCCGACTGCCTTTTGTAATTCCTTTACAATTGCACCTACATACATACTCCTCAAACCAATGGGGAAATGCATGGTAGGAAGTACTTAGCAGGTATCATTCCAGCAGTGTGTAGCAAAGGTATAGTTACTGCTTCAGTACCTCTGTGCAGCCTGTAATTAGCCTTATCTTGTCTTCGCTGACCCTTCGCTAGCGTTATGTTAGATTCTTTTCTTAATACCTGAAATTTTGTGAGTCGCCTGTGGTGACTAATCTACAGGAGTCCGCCAATTCGAGTTTTTCAATGTTTCCGTGAAGCTCTCCCGTGAGGACAACAAACTTAATTCACGCCTCCCTTCTTTCTATATAGCCCTATTTGGTACGGATCCCACCCATATCAACAATAGTCTAAGATTTGACGCACTCCTCTTCATGACAAAGCAGCAACTTAAATAACCAGCAACTAAATAAAAAATGCTATTTAAATAATGCACTATAACCGTCAGAGTTCAAAATGGTTCAAATGGCTCTGAGCACTACGCGACTTAACTTCTGAGGTCATCAGTCGCCTATAACTTAGAACTAATTAAACCTAACTAACCTAAGGACAACACACATCCATGCCCGAGGCAGGATTCGAACCTGCGACCGTAGCGGTCGCTCGGCTCCAGACTGTAGCGCCTAGAACCGCACGGCCACTCCGTCCGGTAACCGTCAGAGTCCCAGTGAGATAGAGTACCTTAATTTTAAAATTTTTCACAAAACTGACCATCATAGCAACCAATGAATACAAGAAAAAATTGCTTTAGGGAGGTGCTTTCGCTTTGGAACCATTGTGATATGGTTTTCTGTCACCCATCAGTTCATGAGATACAAGTTTCCTTGACACAGTCCTAAAATTTAATAAACGTCATATCAAAACTACACACCGCCGAGTAGTTTCATTTAGAAACAAGTCATAAAACTCAAATATGCAACTTTAGATATCTTTGCTTTCACTGTCAATGATCTCCTCAATATGGCCACTATAAAACAAATGATCTCATACAATCACATAGCACAATCTCCACACCGACTGCGGCTTTAAAGGCTATAAATGACTGCTACAATTCTCCACACGCGTAGAAGTACCTCACTGTACCGGTAGACGTCTCTGTCTTGCAACAGCATCGGTGATTCCACGCTAAAGATGCAGGAACTTAAAAAACCTGGTGGTTTCAGTTAGAAACCGCTGGTACTCAAAAGGTTAATAGCATAATTGATCTATATCGATATCGCACTATTACCGATAAAATGCGCATAATATGAATGATCTCTTATGCTTAAAGAAGTTTATTAGAAAGATATAAAAACTCTGCATTTTAAGTCAGCGCTTTCTATGTTTTGCCGGATAAAGACTGAATTCAGCTGTATATATGAACAGAGGTGGCACCTTTCCTCTCGATTTTAACACATTTATTTCGAACAGACTATCTGATGTTTAGGCAGACCTGAGACAACGTAATTGTAGATTTCTTAAAGAAACCGGTAAATGATCTCGATGAAAACATAAGATATTACGCCACACAGTAAATCTAAGAAAGTAGACAGGTTAAGGAAATTAACGCAGTACAGTTTATTTAGTTATCATAGTTATTCATGTTCCTTATTGATCACATATTAATTGTACATCACTGTTTTGCAAAAAATGTATTTCGGAAGGTCATAAAACCATACCTTGACAGGTTATGCACATTTCTTTCGTAAATTCATGGTATTGTTTCAAAGTTACAATAGTTCCTACGCATTCTTAAGAGATATCAATACTTATTCACCATTTCATGTAGTAGTTCAGACGTTCTTCTGATCTTAAGTTGTCATCCAATCAATCTCCCAAAAACTTATTACGAAACTGATAGTGATCAAACATGTTTATGCAAAGAAGGCCAGCATTTAAAGTTCTACTGAAGATGAGATCAACTGAGCACTATTCCACGTTTTGAAGCATGGAGTATGGAGTAATGTCAAGAAAACCTGTCCAACGTGATCCGGGATTTTAAAACCTGCGTAATCTCTCTGTTAAGTGATGTACCACCTGCTAAAAGAACAGAAAGCTATTACAAGTAACGAAGAGCCTTTTGACGCCTCTTGTCCCACTCAATAAGGGGGGCTTTAGTGAGAATACTGTATTAGCACAGTTTCGGTGCTGAGCGAGCAGTAAATTGTTGAAGGTTCTAATTCTATGTTTCACTCCTCTAGAATAGCGATTTGATGCATCATATCATGTGACCGAAATTTACTGCCTGAACATGAAAACGTATGGCAAGATATGTAAGGGCAGTCACTCCATGAATGAATGGTCAGTGCGACGGACCGTCATGCCAAGGGGCCTGCGTTCGATTCCCGGCTGGGTCGGACATTTTCTCCGCTCAGGGACTAGGTGTTGTGTTGTCTTCATCATCATCATCATCATCATCGTATCCTCATAGACGCGCAGGTCTCCGAAGCGGCGTCAACTCAAAAGATTTGCACCAGGCGACCGGTCTACCCGACGGGAGGCCCTAGCCACACGACATTTCATTTCACCACGCCACTTAACCAGTTTCATGCTTTAAGATTCATGATTTTGATCTCCGGGAATCCTAACTAGACGCAAGAATTAAAAATCATGCATATCAATAATTGTCGTACCAAAGTCGATTGCGTTGCCACGTAAACAAGACGAAATCCAGGCGCTTACACACCTTGATACAAACGCTTACACACCACGTATAAAAGATATTAAATATCCATTTCCACTCACTATGGACGTAATGAAAAACCTCCGCATAGATAACTCTACGTTCTTCCAATAATAAGATTCATTTACAATTACAAAAATAATACTCTGATAACCATGCATGTGTTTAACCTTTTATTTCCAGTACGGTTTGGATTACATGGCCAGTGTATTTTGACTCCATACCTCCAGAACTCTAGTATGGAATCTTTCTTAAGTGACACGCCGTAGGAAATGCTACAGATGTCACGATTCATTAGTGTTGAATTGTGATCAGTATCCTTATGTTACACATTTTCCACTGTAGTCTGTCCCAATTTCTTTTCCATTGATGTCTGATTCGAATAGTGCCTTATATATTACACTCTCAATAAAAGTGTAACGTTACTTTGATCTTCAAGTCTCCTTTCATTTTTTATCACCAGCTTGATTTTCCTTCTCCTGTCGCTCTATTACTAGTGATTACCTTTGCACCCGATTCTTATGTCTCTTTTTACGTGGCGTCTTCCTGTCATCTCCTACTCCCTTCCCTCTTCACTTCATTAAGACTTTCGTCAAAGTTTTGAACAAAGTATTTCAAGATGCCAAATACCATAAAGTAGTTCCCGGTATCTCCAACTCCTAGCATAAATTCATAATTTTCACTGGATGTTCTGTCTTGCGCCGACAAATGCCATGAAACAATTTCAGATCTCTTTCAGTCTGAGCATAAATGTGTAATTAACTGCTAAGTCTCTAACTTTCTGTAATGAAACTGATCGTCATACAATAGATCTTCACTTCTTTCCTATGTGCAGTGTGAATATATTGTCCGAAGATGAAAAGTGTTTAATTGATTACAGTTTGAGACTTAGGTGGCAGCAATATCACAAGTACAGTTTTCACCTTAATAACGGGATTCCTTCTTTCCATTTCGGTATACAGGCTGAACATGAAACTTAGACAAACTTTGGAAGTACATTAAATGTATTCGCGTTTGCGAATACGGACAACCGTCAGCTGTAAAACGAAATGACGACAATGAAAATTTGTGCTGGACCGAGACACGAAGCCGAATTTCGCACTTATCACCAGCGGTCGTCTTACCGTTTTGTTGTCCTTACACGAGTCAAGGCCTCAAACTTTCATATGTCATCAACCATACGTCTACAACTTGTACTTGTGCATCCATTATGTATATTCCATGCAGTTGAGACATTTTACTTGAGAGTCGCCTTCCTGGTGTCGGCTGATAAATACGATGTTGCAGTACCTGTGTTGCTCTGAATACGATGCACTGTCCCTTTGGACATGCATGCATGTGCAAAGTGTTTGCTACTGGCGACAGTAATGAGAAATTTAATTTCGTTCTAAAGCTTGCATTCAATATGGTTGAGTTCTGCCTCTGGGTTCACTTGTACGTTAACATTTATATACAAATTATTGATAGGTTTACTGATGAGAAGCTGGCCGATCCGCACCTCGTTTATGAGATCACCGGTAGCGACATAATAACGACACAGTGACTCTATGGTGAGCTCTTCCCACAGTGATAGCAACCACAACTTAGTACTTCTGTAACTGTAGATAAGTGCTTACGAGATACTGGATCCTTTCTTGCTTGAATGAGCGCATATTAAATAATTTTTCGGTGTGGTGTATTTTCACAGAAATAGAGATTATTGGGCAAGAAACCAAACAAATCATATTTTTATCATTTTTCTTTAATGAACCATTAGAGATCATAGGCCGCTTGTATCAAAATACATAGAAAACATCCATGAACAGCCTCCGAAATGTTGACCTACGAGTTCAGGTTCAACTCTTGCAGTAAAGGAAGAATGATAACTTGTGTAACATAGACATGTACATTCAGTACATGACCTAGGAAATACAGCAGCATCAAAAGGGCATTTGGCAGCCAGTAGTCGAACTTGGCTATAAATTTAGCAGCGTAACACCAACAGTACTTCACAGCTAGGTCGCAGTCCAAGCGAAGATTATGCACAACAGCATGGTTTGCGGCTTCCAGCACCTGTAAAACAAGACTAGTCGTTTGTCAAAATATAAAAATGGTATCAATAACTCGTCTGAACAGTTACAAGCAGGCCATTATTTAGTTACGCCGAGATAACCTGAGAAACCATGCAGGTTATTCAGGTAACGTATTGTAGTTTGTGGAATGACAGCTACAGTTTCAGAACCGTTTTCTTTTGACAACTTCTAAAAATAGAGAATTTTCTGTTTGTAAATGACTCCAGTAAAAAAATATGTGTGTGAAATTGTATGGGACTTAACTGCTAAGATCATCAGTCCCTAAGCTTACACACTACTTAAGCTAAATTATCCTAAGGACAAACACACACACCTATGCCCGAGGAAGGACTCCTACCTCCGCTGGGACCAGCCGCACAGTCCATGACTAC
Organism: Schistocerca piceifrons; assembly: GCF_021461385.2. Lineage (NCBI taxonomy): Eukaryota > Metazoa > Arthropoda > Insecta > Orthoptera > Acrididae > Schistocerca > Schistocerca piceifrons. Next base: position 299,186,269 of record NC_060141.1, read on the forward strand.
CGCGCCTAGACCGCTCGGCTGACTTCAGTATACCCTTCAAAGTACACTCTGAGACACAACAAAAGATTTAACACAAAGGAATTACCTGAATTGGAAGGAAACCAGTAGAGGTGATGTACATGTACGACATATTATTTATAACAACGTTAGAACAAATGGGTGATTTCGCCAAGAGAAAGAGCTTCACAAATTGAGTAAGTTAGTAGCGCTGGTACACCTCTGCATCCTCCTGAGGTATAATGTAAGAAATTCTATCCGACTGCCGCTTCAGATTAAGAAACCCCAGCTGATTGGAGGGCCCTGCCCACAATGATACAAACGTTCTCAAATGGGGAGAGATCTGACAACCCTGCTGGCCAAGGTACGGTTTAGAAAGTACGAGGAGATGCACAAGAAACTTTTGTCATACTCGGATGTGCACTATCTTGCTGAAATGTAACTCCAGCATGACTTGCAAAGAATGACGTTGAATATCATCGATTTAGCTGTGTGCTGCAACGGTGCCGCGGATGGCAACCAAAGCGGCCCTGCTGTTAAAAGAAATGGGACCTACACCATCACTTCTGGTTGTGGGGTTGTACGGTGGGCGACAGTCAGATTGATATCCCAACGCCCTCTGGGGCGTCTCTTGACACATCTTCGATGGCTATCGAGACTCATTTCAAAGCGGGACACATCGCTAAAGGTAACTGCACTCCAGTCAGCGATATTCCACACTGAATATGCGTCTGGGGACGCCTATAACAGTGATGGGATACGAATCTGTCTGTCGCCCTCCATACCTTCAGACAAGCAGAAGTAATAGTCTGCGGCACCATTGCTTTTCATATCAAGACCCCTTTGGCTGTCATTCGCAATACCCCTACAGCAAAGCGTATGTTGACGATATTCTACGCCCTGTTTTGTTGCCCTTAATTACAAGCTATCTTGGGCTTACATTTCTGCAAGATAATGCCTGTAATTTTTCCCGAAGGCATGCAGCTTTACTGTATGGTTAAGAAGAGAATGGAAGCTTTCGAAATGTGGTGCTACAGAAGAATGCTGAAGATTAGATGGGTAGATCACATAACTAATGAGGAAGTATTGAATAGAATTGGGGAGGAGTTTGTGGCACAACTTGACTTGAAGAAAGGATCCGTTAGTAGGACATGTTCTGAGGCATCAAGGGATCACCAATTTAGTATTGGAGGGCAGCGCGGAGGGTAAAAATCGTAGTGAGAGACCAAGAGATGAATACACTAAGCAGATTCAGAAGGATGTAGGCTGCAGTACGTACTGGGAGATGAAGCAGCTTGCACAGGGTAGAGTAGCATGGAGAGCTGCATCAAACCAGTCTCAGGATTGAAGACCACAACAATAATGCCCGCACACGGCGAGAGTTTCTACTACTTTTCTTCGTAGTTGCCAAACACATCTTGCCCATCAGGGTCGCCCGATCTCTCCCCTGTTAAGAACGTTTGGAGCATTGTGGGCAGGGTCAACTAACCATCTCAATCTAACGCGGCAATTGGACATAATTTTGCACGATATGCCCGAGAAGGACTTCCAGCAACTCTCACAGTTAAGCTGAATAACTTCGTGCATAGGAAATTCAAGTGTACCAATCCGTTTTTGGCTTGCTCAATTTGTGGAGCTCCTCCGCTTGAATAAATCATCCAGTTTATCTGTAATCGGAATTATTTGTTTGTCGGTACACGTACATCATATCTACCGATTGCCATGTCGTTCGGATAATTCCTTCGCGGTGCGTCGGTCTCTCTCTCTCTCTCTCTCTCTCTCTTGTCTTAGAGAGTGTTTGCTCGATTTAAACCTGAGTTTAGGAGCTAGTAATGGAAATCAGTATGGTCCACATTATCTGTAGAATCTATCTGTGAGTTGTATCCTTTGTACATACAGCTTCTGATAGGAGGCACTCAAACTAACAGGTAATGCTCAGCAACCTGTTTCCTTCCGTCAGCCGAGAGCGGCATCCTCCTCATAACAATCCTGAGATAGCGGCGACATCAAACATTAACTGTACCGGCCTCCGGCCCCAGTCTGCTCTCGCTATAATAATAATGCAGCAGAAGCAGTAGTAGCAGCAGCAGCAGGAGAGCAGCCGAGGCGTCAGATCAAAGTTTTAAACATTCAAGCGGGGGGCCGGCGCTTTGTCCGGTGGCGTCGCTGCGGCTGAATTCTGCAGGAGGTGCGCCCCACCCCTGCCGGGTAAGTGGCGGCGGTTACACGCCGGGCCGGGACGCCGCCGCTGCCGCTGCCGGACTGCGGAGCGCTCCGGCCTTACCGGACTCAATAATTAACACTGCGCGGCGCACTCTCACTCTATCTGGTCCACCTCACGAGGAGCTCCTCAAATTACGTTCGGTATGTGTTGAAAGATAAGACGGCCAAGCACAACCTACTACGCACAGGGTCCGAAGAAAAATATGGGAACACCAAAACCACAACTCGTTGCCACGTCTCACACGATGTAGGTAGACTGTTGGGATCGTGGAGTGGATAAACACTGCTCCTGTTTGGTTTTCAACAATATCTTACACCATTATTTCTGAAAAATAGAGCATCTTACCCCTTATATTCAGTAAGTTTCGAGACTGGATTAATAAAAATGGTTTAAATGGCTCTGAGTACTATGGGACTTAACATCTGAGGTCATCAGTCCCTAGAACTTAGAATTACTTAAACCTAACTAACCTAAGAACATCACACACATCCATTCCCGAGGCAGGATTCGAACCTGCGACCGTAGCGGTCGCGCGGTTCCAGACTGTAGCGCCTAGAACCGCTCGGCCACACCGGCCGGCTCACTGTTTTCCAACACAATACACCACAGCTACAAAGAACGCTGTTCCTACCATGACTGAAAAAAAATGGGTCTGAGCACTATGGGACTCAATATCTTAGGTCATAAGTGCCCTAGAACTTATAACTACTTAAATCTAACTAACCTAAGGACATCACACATACCCATGCCCGAGGCAGGATTCAAACCTGCGACCGTAGCAGTCCCGCGGTTCCGGACTGCAGCGCCAGAACCGCACGGCCACCGCGGCCGGCACCATGACTGACACTTGTAACATATTGAGGACATTTTATATGTGCCGTTCATAGTCAAACGCAACAGCAACATCTGCAGGCGTGGCTTACATCTGCACTTACCTTCAAACATGCATTTTCGCAGTGTTTCCATATTATTTGTCGAGCGCTGAACACTTTCACTGCTCGAATCCAATTGTTCACACCTTCACTGAATAAAATATGTCTACGATCAAACTTCCACGTCCACAATATTGTGGCGTATCACCAGACGACCTTAAAGAAAATAGCACAGCCAGTAAGTAAACTGAAATGTCTTGCATGAATTCATTTTCTTTGTTTACTGGGAAACTACATTTTAAAAATAGATTACTTTCCTTCAGGCAGGCATCACACGCCAACAAAATTTCTGTATTTATAGTATTTCCACAATCCGTTGTCATTATAATTTATTTTCCACTGTTGGCTAATATCGGCTCTTAAGCCCTTTTGATGCAGTTACGAACCACGGTTACAGACATGCTACGTGGGCATGTTAAAATGTAATGCTACCGATTTCTGTTTTGTGAAAACTATTAAAGCTTTTGAGACAAAATAAACTTTAATGAGATTCTATACTTTTATTATTCTTGTCTACATTTATTTCTCAGCATAGTCACTCTGGCGACGTATGCATTTCTCCCAACGAGGGACCGTTTTCTTTGACACCGTCACTGTGACATGTTTGACTTTGTTGACGGAGCCACAACCTCAGCACTGCTTCCACCACTTCATCACTACGAAAGTGAAGTCCTCGAACGTGTTCTTTGCGTTTTGGTACAAGATGAAAATCGGATGAAGCGAAGACGGGGCGATGATTGATGTCAGTGAAGGCGTCGAATTTTTGCAAAATGTCGCAGAGCTCCTGTGGGATGTAGCATTGTCATCGTGAAGAAGATGGTTGCCCCATGTGTGGGCAATGTCTTCGAATTCGTGCTTTCAGTTTTGAGGGTCTCTCATGCACCGACGAAGTTAAGTTACACACCGCCATGTTACACGCCACTTTGTAGCGGCTGAGGGTTATATCTTTCGTGAATGAAGCTGAAAAGCCGACCTAGTAAAATACATGGCATGTAATACCTCAACCCATATTGAGTACAGAATAAAAAAATTCTGGGTCACTAATTTTCTGCACGCCATCCTGTATTGCTAAGCGACTCACAGTTCATTGTTCATGCTGCAGGATTCCAGTTTCTAGTTGCCTGTCTGACAACTTCCAGGAGCATTAGTCAATAGCTCGTAAAATTATTGACGAAATTTAAAAACTTTAATGTGCTGATATAAACTATCCATTAAGAGGCACAATCTTACGTGAAAAGTTTAGCACAGTAACACAAGTATTATAGTTTGGAACACTGTGTATGTTTTGAGGCATTATAATTTACCTCACGCTAACAATCTATCTTCATCGAGTAGTAAACGTTAGGGATTCTTACAGTTCCAGTTGTGTATGGCGCTTCAGAAGAATTCGTAAATGTTTCTGTGCAGGCTGTAATTATTCTAACATTCGCTGATTCTGTGGGAGCGATATGTGCAGGGCAGAAGTGATTGCGTAATTCCTTAATACGATTTTTGAAGTTTTATAAGAATTAGAATTTGGAAACATTCTTCTTATTCACACATGTTGATGAACCATTCACAAAATTCAGTTCGCCTGTCAGGATAATCTTCATTCAGAGCACGGAGAAATGTTGGAATGTAAGGCTACCAAATCTTAGTCCACAAAATTCTGTGAGCACTGGGTTTGCTTACGAGAGCATTGCCTGCTAGAGTTTTTCTGGGATTGTGTGTACACGTGAACCGTTCCATCGCCTTCGAACTTGTCTCAGGTTCTTATAATTGCTAACCGTGAAGCTGGTGGTGTCCAAATTGCAACTCTGCAACGTTGTCGAACCTCACCCACTCTCTCTGTTTTCCGGTAACATTTTATCACACACTTCCGTATTTCAAATGATAATACCATATTTGTTTAAACTCTTCCGAATACATCGAAGCGTTACTAAAATTTTTACTCTCTTCTAATTTATTGCACACAGAACTTTTTATTGCCTTAGTTCAAGAGTTTCAAAGAGTGCATACATTATTTTATTTGACTGACTCCGAAAGTGACTGATGAGGTTGTAGTTGGAGGACAATCATTTCCCGTGTGTTTTGTGTGCACTATTCCATGTGATCAGTGTTCAGACCATGTCGATACGGTACTGTATTGTTAAAACATCCTTTACATTTAAAACTATCTCATTTGTTTTTCCGTGTTTCAGTTTAACTGCTTGCGGTACAAATAGATGAATAGTCTAGCACTGCGCTAAAAAGCGAAAGGTCACGGTTTCGCCATAACTCTTCAGCGACGAGCCGTGCTCGCACTCGGCGTGGAATCCGCAAAGGGGCTCTCGAACCAGATCGAGGTAACTGATCCCGGTTTGGCAGACACAAACTCGGGGCCGTGATCCAATCAGAGCGCGGCGCAGGTCGCAGTTAATCGCCGGCGCGCCGGCTATCGCAGCAGTAAGCTGATAATGACTGAGCGGAGCGTCGGCCCGGCTTACGGCGCGAATTTGTGGGGACCGGCCAGCTATTGATCACTTCTGAAAACGGGCGTCTGCGTAAAAAGCCATGGCGGCGAAACAACGGCCCGGCTCGCGCCTCATTTGTCAGCCGAGGTCGTTACTGAGGCGACGTTCTATGGGCGGCCGCTCATTCACGTTTTCGTGGAAAGAGATAAACATTGTCCGCTCTTCACCTGTCTTACAGCTCGACATAAATATGCAGGCTTCCTGCAGAAGGGCGTTTTATTGAAATTTCTGCTTAATATCGTAAACAAGTGAAAACCACCTGTCTCAATATAAGTACACAAGACAAAATATCTGTTTCCTCTGGATACATCACGCAAATATCGTGTAACATCGCCGCTGGCCTTGATAAAAAAAAACGGCGTCAATTCGACGAGGAATAGCGTACAAAATTTTCTGGTATGCCAAATTGTTAGGTGGTCACTTTCCTCGGAAACCGTCATGCAACAAATTTCAGAATATTTTATGCTCAGTACTCTTAATCAAGCAGTCGCCCTCTAATGCTGCCTAGTAATTGCAATAAAAATTCATAACTTCCAGTGACTGTCGTTGTTATTGCCTTTTTTTCCACTTCTCTCTGTTTAGTACAGTTAAGAGACTGCTCACCTGTGAGCCTACGATCTAGCTAGCAATTTAAGAGGGACTAGCTACCATGAAAATGTTCAGAGTCCAAGATTGGGACTCAGTCTCAGGTAGACATACTAGCAATCTCGTCCATTCCCGTTCGGCCATCCCACACCCTGCCAAGACATGGGGCGTCTCTTTCTGTCTATAAAATGCAGCATTGTTTACAGAAACCTGTTAGCGAGATAAGGAATTTCCAGAAAGGTGTCATGAGGAGCGATGCCAGAAAATAACGAGAGGTTTAAATTTCAGAGAGTTCTGGTTGGCTCCTAATATTATTTTTTGTTTAACACGCACTTTCTCGTCCGTGCATATGTGTAGATCATTTCATAGGTGTCGATTTCAAAATTATTCCAATCAGTGGGAGAGATTTCCTGCCCGTACCTCCCCCCCCCCCCCCCCCACCCAATACCAGAGCACAACTGGTAGGAAATCCACAGGAGTAGGAGAGTGTTTAACATCTTAACGCGAATTTTACTGGATGGAATTCACAACGTCTGCCACCACTGGCCTGCGAGATCCCTGCTCTGACAGAAACGACAAAGCTACAGAACTTCCAGAAGAGAACACCTCCTGCTAGGAGATCAAAGAGTATGCGTCAGCTGGCCGCTGTGGCCGAGCGGTTCTAGGCGTTTCAGTCCGGAACCGCGCTGCTGCTACGGTCGCAGGTTCGAATCCTGCCTCGGGCGTGGATGTGTGTGATGTCCTTAGGTTAGTTAGGTTTAAGTAGTTCTAAGTCTAGGGGACTGATGACCTCAGATGTAAAGTCCCATAGTGCTTAGAGCCATTTGAACCATTTTGAAGTACGCGTCATCTTAACAGTTTGGAGAGTAAATACTCATGTTAGGAGTTCGGAGAGTAACGACATCAGGTGGGAAATGTGGGAGTAAAGACACTCTTAGGCCATGGAAGAGTAATGATTCACCATATGGGGATCTTGATGCTGCATGACTGATGAGCAAGCCTTGAGCTGGCACAGAAGGATTTTTCCACCTGAGTACAGAGAGAGACATGAACTCAGAATATCCAGCTCCTTTCGCCACTACCTTCTGCATTGCACTAAGAGTTTTTTTTAGGATGGACCTTCGTCAAAATCGCCGGTTCTGTCGGAATATGGTATAGTTCACTACCTGCAGAACCCAATTACTTTGTTTCAGTACTTCGCGGCTAGTTAGTTTGCTTTCATTATACTCTATGGCGTTCTCATTGGGTTCCAACCAGGTCTTCCACGTTCTTCTTGTAAGTTACTAACCATGTTTACTTCTCCTGTAATTTACTACGTTACAGTCACCGGTCGTATCCGTGTATTATCCACATAACTTTATATTTCACCCACCTGTGCCAAGATTATAGTGTATTATTACAACCCTTTATCCAAGCATTAAACGTTCAGTTGTTTCTCTCGCTGGGTAACCCTTATTTTCTAGTTTTTGATAATGAACCAGATTGTTTTGGTGAACAGTACTTCTTTTACAGCTCATATGACCCCTCCTCTAGTTAATATGTCTATGTTCATAGTTTTGTACCCATAATGTCTTTTCTTTTAATTCATTTGCATGATCATATGGGGTGCTTTTCCTTAGGTGACCAGAATCGGACTTCAGCATCAAGTGAAGTCAGAATACCACAACTGACAACCCATAACATCCAGCTAAATCCTATCACTGATCGTACGATCCTATAGAGCTATCACAGTGAACGGTTAGTAGTGTGATAAGATGGAACGTATCTCATTTGATTCCCGCGCCGGCTATAACTTTCAAGCTTTGAAACTGAATGCAGTTTGTTGCAGAATGAAAGTTCCGTACTGGAAACAAATTCCTGTTGAGTGTATCCTACAAAAACACACTGTGTGGAGAGTGATGAGGCTTTCTTCTGTGAAGACAACCTAGTGGTACGAAAATTTTTTGTATCGTAGCTTCCAGAAGTAATGCACTACGTTCTAGAATGCACTATTCACTACCTATTATGAAGAATTTCAAACATTATCATCTTGCACGCAGTCAAATAGTTATGCATCTATACATAAAAACGTCTGAAACACTAGATCTGTACCCTTCACCGCCCTCTGAAAATTTGCTAGAATGCATAATGTGAGTTTCCGCGGAAAATCTAATCTCATGCTGGCAAAGAAAGAACACTGAAAAGATAATTGAAAAAATGACTATAAATTCTTTGTTTTGATCAAATTGAATATACGACACTGACAAGCTTTTGGTTATTACCTCGTCGGCTACGGGCATTAATCATGTGAAGTTCCGGCTATGGCTCCAATTCTTAATGGGCGTAAAACAACAGTAACAAATCTTGACGATTAAATCGGCATCTCTTAAGTAAAGAAAACACTGAGTCTCTCATTGGATGGTGATTAAGGATGTTCAAAACAAGTTAATAGAAACGTCGAGAGCGCGTTTGCATAAAACAAATAAAATAATTAACTGCTGATTGTCATCAAGAATATCAGTCTCCAGCTATGAGCTGCAGCAAAATTTGGCCTCACTCTCTAAGTCTCACTGTACTGAAATAAATGTTGTAGAATAGTAATGGAAGTTTCGTACATGCTTGTACAACAGATAGTGTTCTTATTGCCCTTTGTAAGTTTCTTATTGTGTGTATAATTAAAAATATTTCAGGATGTCACACTCACATATTACAAGTTTTTCTATTCAGTTATTTCACTATCATCGAAATTTTACTTTCTAGGTGCAGAAGATTCATCGTGCACTGGCGACCCTGTGGGCAACTAATGCATTACTCAATACGTCGAGTCCCATTGCTGAAAGATGAGCTGAGCAAGAAAAACGAAGAAATCTCTGTTATAAGTCCCAGGCTCTGATTGTCCAAACGCAATTCTTGTGGTAATTTGTTTCAAGGACTGTGTGTGGACATCAACGCTTGGGGCAGTACCACGACGAAACGCATCCATTCAGCGATTTGAAGTTGAAAAGGCCCATTCAAACTGAAAGCCCGATTCTCTCTCTCGGTAACATATAGGTAAGAGTAGTTGTTGCGTACCCATGCAGCACGTAAACAAATTTAAGAACTGGACAATGGATTTACGGATTCCTCCTGAATATACTTGGCAGTTCTGCAAGACGGATGTTACCTTTCCTGGAGGAGGCAGTAATATCTCAATATGTTCAACAACTGATTTCGAAAGGAATGCCATGCTACATTGTCCAGTCCACATTAATGTTCGACGTCGACGTGCAAAATCACACACAGATGGCAGGTGGCAGCCGTAGCAGTGGATGGTATATAAAGTGTGTCGGGGGGAAGCAGGACATAGTGAAGTAGTTGTAATTTGGAAAGGGAGCGATCTTTCTGACGACCAAAACGGCATGATCATTGGCTTTCGGGTCAAGGGTGGAAGCATTTCCGAAACGGCTAAGTTTCTAAACAGTCCACGTGCTGCCGTGGTAAAAGACACCGTGAACGGAAAAATAGAAATTAATAGTGACGCACCTAACACAAAAACACGTATCGCACATCCACAAAAAAAAAAAACAGAGAAAACCTAATTGTAGCTTGCAGTCGATATTGGTAACAGATGCTTTCACTGTTTAAATAAAATAGGTTCTTTCTGCTTGTTATGAGCTGTTTCGGTTCTCTTCGAAAATTCAAAACCTTAATTAGTTCTACAGTGGAAAAACGTAATAGATATTCAGCGAACTTTATGTAAATTAAATGAGTCAAAAACTATAATATTCATTAAAACATGCCTGTTGCAAAATTTATTCAGCTTGTGTCCTCTGTATCAAATGAATTTAAACTAAAAAAACTTATATGATATTACAGTGCCTGTGTTATTCTGTCGACGTTGCATTGTGGCGACCTCTACCGTTACGGAACTAATCAGATGAATTTGCAATTACGAATAATGACTACCATTAGCTGTAGAATGGAATGAAGACAGTGAAAATTTGTGCCGGACCGGGACTCCACCCCAGACTTCCCACTTACCGCGAGCAGTCGCCTTACCATTTGGCTATACGTGCGGGACATATGGAAGTTTGGGTCTCGCCGTAAGTCGTGCACGGATAGCCAAATGGTGTGGCAACTGCTCGCGATAAGTGGGAAGTCTGGGGTGGAGTCCCGGTCCGGCACACATTTTCGCTGTCGTCATTCCACTCTACAGCTGATGGTAGTCGTTATTCGCAACTGCAAATTCATCTGATGAGTAAAAAACTTACGTCTGTAGTTAAAAAGGATAAAAGAACCACGTTATTGCCCATGAGGTTCACAGCACTCTCAAGTTGTATTGTGCTCTTAAAACTACCGAAGGCCGGGCTCAACAAGAGGATAACAACATATAATATCTCTAACGCAATGAAAACAAAATTCAAATCAACTTCTCCCCATTTCAGTTCTATGACCACTCTCATCGCCGTCTACTCAGTGAAGCAAAGCTACTCTCAACCAACTGCATGTCTACTCATTTTTTCTCAGTACATTTTTCTGTACCATATGGCTTAAAAACAGAACACTCTTGCAAGGCGAAATAACAAAATTATTTTTAATGCAATTGCATCAACAAATTCGGTCATTTAATTTATTTTTCCACTGATTAAGTAACCATTTCCGATCTGAGAATAAGCACATAACAGAAAATTGTCCTCATTCAAATATTACGACCTAAACCTCGAACACGTAAAAGTTTAAAAGTAAGGAATAAATAAAAGTAATAATATGGTTCAAATGGCTCTGAGCACTATGGGACTCAACTGCTGCGGTCATCAGTCCCCTAGAACTTAGAACTACTTAAACCTAACTAACCTAAGGACATCACATACACCCATGCGCGAGGCAGGATTCGAACCTGCGACCGTAGCAACAGCGCGGCTCCGGACTGGAGCACCTAGAACCGCACAGCCACCCCGGCCGGCAAAAGTAATAATACTCATGGTAAAATATGTATCAGCAAATTGAAAACGTTCCATCATCCAAACAGCTGGGGCTATTCAAGAGGACAGAAATGACTATCAAGTAAGTGTGCTTTATGTATAAATTAACAAAGTTACATTAAAAAGGTAATGTGTAAAATATACCATATCCATGAGAGTAAATCTTTCAATAAAACTAATTCAAAACCTATAGGAAAAAGATAAGCAAAGTAAATAAGTTACACTAATCAGATTGCAGTCAATTATCGAATCTATAACCAACATCCTTGCAAAGAATAACTTGTCAAAGGCTAGAAATGTTTATATATACAGCAGACCTGATTTGAGTGTGACCTACTCGTAGCTGTAGTAAGACTAACCATGGTTTGTACTTGTGAAAGCCAAATCGAAGGTTGATGGAAAGGCTGATAGCTGGGATGCAAATAAACACTGTTACATCCTGCGACATGTATAAGAACTAGAATAACTGGAACATAGATTAATGTATACGCTAAGAACATTGGCACATATAAAATATAGGAAAAGCATTGAGCCGTGGATGGCTCATGCTATGCGCTGCATTAAACTTTCATTGCGATTCTGTGTTTCGTCGCAGTTATCGCGATTATGCTGTTATCCTCTCCTTCCGCGAGTGGCAGCAGGCGTGTGTATCGATATTCGCACCTTGGACGATCTCTTACCTGGCGCTTATAGTTTCCAGCTGGGCGATGTGCGACCAGTCGGTCGGTTGACGTGGACCAGGGAGGAATTCTCGGACAGGCCCGTTGGCGATGTCTACGTGGTGTCGGAGTGTGTGACGCTGTTCCCATTGTTACGCGTATCGTGGCTCACCGACACTGATCACGAAAGTTGAGTTTTGATTTAATCTACCAGCAAGTCAAGACTGTTCACATTGTGTCGTTTGGAGTTCGTTGTCAGCTGTTGGGACATTCCTTCGAGCAACAGCGTGGGTTTCAAGTTGGAAAATTCTAGCCACCCTCCGGTGGAGTTTCACTGCATTTCGTTATTTGAATCGAAGTGCACCAGCGGAATCATCTGCCTTGTGGCTGTTAACGTTCCGGTTACCTGCCCTGGCCGTTGACGTAAGTTTCATGCAGTGTAGTTTCCTCACCGTGTTGTTGCTGTCCAGCACGGTGCGTAGTTTGACAGCTCCATGTATGATTGGTTGTGGGCGCCAATATCTGCTATGTTGTTCCGTGGAACTCCCTGTTGTGCCCTTGTCGGGTGAAGTGGAAGTTATCTTGTCGGCGGGTCCGCTGACTGTCGGTCGGTTGGGTTGCGGTCGGATCGTGAATGGTTTGCCCGACTGCCTGTCTCACCTAAGCGAGCGTTAGTATTTGAATTACAGGCTGACCCTCGAACATCTGAGAATCCTTTGGTGTATTGACCCTTTTTTTCTAATTTCTTCTTGTTGCTTGTACCTGTACTCATTCTCGCCGATTTTTTTTTTAAATTAGATTTGTCTTTCTCTTAAGGCCTTCAGCCCAGTTTAAAGTACTGTTTCACGTAAGCCCTTTAGTATTTTAAAATTTTTAATGTTGTTGAGTTTTTTAGATCTTGGGCCCTCAGCCGATTTTGTGTTTGAGTTGTTGCGCTCTTAAGACCTTTAGCCTAGTTCAAAGAACTGTTTCACATAAGGCCTTTGATATTTAAAAAAAGTTAATGTTATGGAGTTTTAAGTATTAGGCCTTCAGCCTATTTGAATTTAACTTGTTTACTTCAGCCTAACTAAAGAACTGTTTTAAGATAAGGCTTGCCTTTTAAATTTCTGACTATGCTTGCGTTTTAAGTTATTGGCCTTCAGCTGTTTTAAAATTAAAGAGGCTTTCAGCTGGTAATTAAGTCCCAAGGATTAAAACTGTGTGTTAATAAAAAGTAATTTTTTTTTATCTTGTAATGTCTGATCAAGTAATAAAGTTGTATGTTCGAGTGTAACTGACAGCCCCTTATTTTGGCTCCTTTCAACAATTTATACTATTTATCCTGCGGGGTTAGCAGGGCGTCTCAAGAACTAGTATATACGAAAAACGTTGACAATATAATACAAGGTCAGAAAGACCGGGTGAATAATGTTAAACAGACAACCCTGCAAATGGAGTACACCATATTTTAATACGACCTGTTGTCAGAAAATTACAGCAGAAGGCTGCTTCTTTATCCAACACGCCAGCATATAACATTAAATACACAAAAACAGCAATAAAGTACGAAGACTGCTGACGTGGACAGAGTGATCCATGGTTTCTTAGTTAACTAAAATTAGTCCTCTCGTTTTAATGTTTTGTAATACAAGCAATATAGAAAATTATTAATTTGCTTTTAATTTTAGGACATCTATATTTGATCACTTTCTCCATTTCTGACAATATCAGATGTGAAACTTCCTGGCAGATTAAAACTGTGAGCTGGAACAAGACTCGAAGTCAAGGCCTTTGCCTTTCCCGCGTAAGTGTTCTACCGGCTTTTTTTTTAAAGAGCGAGTTGGCGCTTAGTTTCATAAGTGCGAGCTCTGGATTGAGTCTCGCTGCTGGTACAGCTCCTTTTTGTGAGTTATCTGCACCAATATTTGGTGCTGTGCTTCGATATGCATGGTTCGCCCCAAAATTGTGTGGCGACCGAGAAGCGTTTATGAATGTAAACAAAGTTTCTTTTGCTATAAACACGTTTAAAAAAAAACCTAAAGTAAAAAAGACTTTTTCACATTTCTTCATGTTAAATGTCAGGAAAATAATTATAATTACGTCGGATTGAAAAATAAACTAACGGGAGCTAGATTTTATCCAGAGTCCTCGCGCGTAAGAGTCTATGTGCTTAATCGTTTTTTTCCTTTTTTTTGTTTATTTTTCGAGAAAAGAAGCTCCTCGGTAGCAGGACGGGGTAAGGCAGGGGTCGATACACGAGGCCTGGCCAGCCCATCGCCACACCCACATAATATACTCTTTGCTCTAAAATCAGGAAAGGGAATAGACAGCTTTTTTCTTATCTTTTTTTTAAACTATAAGACGACATTCACTACGTGGAAACAATTGTTGCAGCCTAGTGACGGCTGCAGATTTGGTCTCTCGAAGAATTGGATTCCATTGAGTCCACAATCATGTCTGGATTGTCCTGTGCGTCGTTTTCCTGATTAAGTTTACTATTGCGGCTTCTCGTAACTTGGAGTGCGCCACTCGTCCGACGGTGCACACTTGAAGTTACATCTTAGTTGCGCCAGATAATGACGAAGGTACTGTCCTGTTGTATGTTTTTTGTTTTAATTCAAACAGAAATGGTGGTTTCGGGCATGCCTGCTGCCTCATAGCTAAATGTGCCTTTGTATTTCTCCAAATCACAGCACGTTATTCTAATGGCACTAACCGTGCGCCGTGCACTCATAAATAAACAAACAAACTTTCTGAAAACTGAAATGGCTCTAAGCACTATGGGACTTAACATCTGAGGTCATCAGTCAGCTAGACTTAGCACTATTTAAACCTAACTAACCTAAGGACGTCACACACGTCCATGCCCGAGGCAGGATTCGAACCTGCGACCGTGAAAGTGGTTCCGGACTGAAGCGCCTAGAACCGCTCGGCCACAGCGGCTGGCTGAAAATTAAAACATAAACGTAATGTCAATACAAAGAACCTTGAGGATACACCTCTCCCATTTAGGATTAGAATGTTTGCGTTAAATCAAATACTCTCTGTAGTGTGAGAAGGCAGTAAGACATGACTACATACGTAGACGGTGCTCTTTGCTTGTCACACTGTCTTCAAAACTGCCGGAAAACAGCCATCCATTTGGGCCTTCCGTTTTCTTTGCTGGGAAATTGTTGCGTACTTTTGCATGAGGTCGTATTGAAATTGGACTAGAGATTTGCTCTTCTTTGACAACTCTACGAACTTACCCATGAGCCAAAACGTTGAAAGTCGTTTCTGATTTGGATAAGACCATCTTGTGGGAGCGAGCAGTTCTTCCAGAGAACATCATTCGTGTGATTCATGATAGCCAATTTATGTCGTGTCCATAGCCATACCTAGTTAGCGGCGCCACAAGTAAAATGGTGAGTAAAGTATCAGTCGTCTGACAGTCCATGCATTGGCCGGTATTTGACAAGCCGGTCTTAAAGAGGCGCTCATTTGTGCTTATGGTGTTGTATAAAGCCCAATACCACGTAGCTCTTACATGTGACGGTAAGGTTGTAACATGGATGTTATGCCAGACTCAACTCCAAATGATTGTAGAGTTCTTCGCTAATTTGCTTATACACTTATCTTCCGTAAGTTCTTTATAAACTTGCTTGTGTAGTTCCTTACCGTTTGTCGGATGTAGTTCTTCTAAATAACATATGTTTTAATATGCGATAGCCTATAACCTATATGGCCGAGCATAAATGGAACCCTGTTTTCTGGAGGAGACACTGCATTCACAACGTAAGCAGTGAGATTTCCATCACCTGCTGCTAAGGCCTTTGCCCTCCGAGATATCAAGAGAGCTCTGCATTTGTCTCCAACGTTGGTGAGACCTAAACTACCTCTCGTTTCGGGTAGAGCCATAGTTTGAAAATCTACCCGAAGCATTCGCTCTCTCTATATGAACCACGTTAGAGCAAATTCAATTCGTTTCGCTATTGTTAAAGGTAAAGGGAAAATACTTGGGAGGTAGTACATCTTAGAAAGTACAGGAAGATTTATCAGCGTGATTTTTTGTATCAT
This sequence comes from Schistocerca piceifrons, assembly GCF_021461385.2. Lineage (NCBI taxonomy): Eukaryota > Metazoa > Arthropoda > Insecta > Orthoptera > Acrididae > Schistocerca > Schistocerca piceifrons. Next base: position 299,202,136 of record NC_060141.1, read on the forward strand.
ATCTAGAGAACTGGTGGAATTCTCGTAATACGGCCCGGAGACTGTTGAGCTTCATTTTTCAATTCCAGGCCGCTGTCTTGACAGGACATTTGCTAAGCCGTATCCCCAGAATTCTGATGGTATCCGCTTGTTCAGCTGGTCCTGATTAAACGAATCCGATCCTTCTGCCTAACTGTAAAATGCTAGATTTCCTTACATTAATTTTAGCTCCAGAACAAGAACTATATGCCTGAATCAGGTCTTGTATCTTCATAACATCGGTCGGATCAGTCAGATACACGGCCAGGTCATCAGCGTAACACCTGCAGACAAATTTGTTGCCTCCAATTTCAATTCCAGAGAGCTTGAGAAGTAATTATCGTAGAAGAGGCTAGATTGATAATGAGAACAGCAGCATCGAGAGGGGGCAGCCTTGTCGTATCGACGCTACGATGGGAATTCTCGCTGTGCATTGTTTATTGACAAGAATTCTTGAAGATGCATGAGTGTATAATGTCCTGTTGATATCGACGAAAGAAGGATTAATGTCCATTGTCGACATGACACGTAGCAGGTAGTTGTGACGGACCCTGTCAAACGCTTTGTCCATGTATAGTGACATGATGGCCACTCTGCAGTTGAACGCCGAGGTGACAGCCGTTACATCCCGGTATTCTTCCAGCGCTTGCTGTATTGTCCTCCTTGGGACGGCACACGACTGATATTGACCGATGAGGCGATAAAAAATGGTGTTCAATCGACGAAGCAATACCCTAGCAACTATCTCGTAGTCAGCGTTTAGGAGCGGTATGGGACGCATGGTTTTCAAATCATTAGTACATACACTTTTAGAAACAAGCACTATAAGCCCTTCTAAAAACTCACAGGGAATAACGGCAGACGTACGTAGTTCGTCCAACGCCCCAGTCAGCGTACTACCGATTAAATTCCAGCACTTTAGGTAAATCTTTACGGGTAACTCACCGGGTCCAGGGGATTTGTTCCTCGGGCTTCCTTTCAACGCTTCGTACAGTTTTTCTGTAGTGATAGAAGCTTGATGTTCTGCGTTTTCTGCATCCGTCACAGTCGGGTCAAAGCAGTTTAAAAAGGCCTCACAATTGGCGTTGTCGCCAGTGTCTCCTTCAGCACACAGTCTCGTGGAATAATCATGGGCAATTTTTTTGATGTCCTGCAGGTGAATAATTTGGATTCCATAATCATTTCGGAGGGAACTTATGTGCAGCCGGCGTCCTCTTTTGAATTCGGCCGGAAGGTGGAAAAAGCGCAGTTTTTTAATTTTCAATGCCACTGTTGTCTCTCGAACTTATTTTAACTTCCTCTATTTGCTGGCGTTTAAGAGCGGTTATTTTGGTCTTGATCTTGTTTCTCGCCCATGGTCTGCGGAACAGGCACAAAAACTCTATAATAATTTCTCCACTGCAGCTTCTACAGCTTAAGGAGCCTGCGCTTGGAAGAGGTTCTGAACACTCGGGCCATATTCCTAATATGTTAATTCGTACTCTTCCATACAAGCTGTTCAGAGCTTGGTGCATGTTTTGAAGACACAGAAGTGCCTGCACCGATAATAAGTGAATAACATAGGTACAACTTATGTGTCACTATGCTGTGCCTGGATTTTAAAATGCAGGATGCCATTCTCTAGAGAATACGACCTTATCACATCTCTTATTTCTATTTTCTGTTTAACTACCCTCAAGGGCTCATCGTTTCCCCGATACTTGGCACCACCTTTCCACAATGCAGGTAAGTCTCCCAAAATATCGTTCATTCCCTGCAGCTTACTATCCTGGTTCAGCCTACTTACCTCACTCGCTCCAGAATGGCGTTGAAACATGCGGCCCAAGCCATCTGCGACAATGTTGTCAATCCATCTAAAATGCCTGACTTCAAAATGAAAAGCCGAAATTCACGTAGTACACTTAGCGGTGTGACCCATGTGCCTTGGTCAGCACCAATACATGAACTGACTGTTGATCTCTAACTGAATGTGCCCATGTTCCAGATACAACCTAAGTTTTTCCAGACGAACATAGCTGCAAGTGTCTCCAGTTCACAAATGGATTACTTTCTCTCAGTGGTGCAAGTGCTCTAAAAGCATATAATACTCTCTCTCTCGCTTCTGTGTACCCTTTAAATAATAAAGTCACCATGCTGTCCATGGAGACATTGTTTTACACTATGAATTCTTCAATAGAATATGGAATTGTCAACAGAGGGCACCTTCCGAGGCCTCCTTCTAGTCCTCGAGATCTGCTTGTTGGGGTTCACTCCACTCGAATTTGCTACCATTTTTCCATAATTCATTAGTAGCCTTGCCAACCGTGATAAATTCGCTACAAATTCCCTAAAAAAATTAATCTTTCTCACAAATTTTGTTGTTGTCTTTGCAGTTCTCCGCAGGCGGGAAGGGGGCTTTTTCTTAAGGATTTGGTACATTGGGGATCAATGTTGACTCCCTCATGTGACACGATATGCCCTACAAGCGACATGTCAGTGAAGTTACCTTCAAATTTTTAGGTTTGACAGTCATTCCCTCCTTCCTAAGGCTCATGATCGCTTTCCTATTGTGTTCCATATGCGTCTACCAATTTTTACTAAAAGTCGTCACATTTTCAAGCATCCTGTAAAAATAATTTACTTCCGGCGGCAAATGCCATTATATACTTTGATTTCCCTTACAATCGAATCTTATAATATACCTGGTTCAAATCCAAGTAGTGAAAATACAGAAACCTGTGATCCAGCCAAAACAGATATACAAGCGTGGCAGAATGGAGGGTCACCCACTTATTAAGTAGTCAACAGTCTAGTAACGTCTTTGGTTTGCCAGATGATTTACGCACAAGAAATGTGGTTTCAGAATAGGTGATTTGAACGGGCGAATAACTCTTTCTGCAGTGTGTCTCCCAATTACTTCAAGTGTTTTGGCAAAATGCTATAAGATGGTCTCTTTGCCGGCACATATCCATTAGTTCAATACGGTACATAGCTACATTAGTCACTCGTAATCTATCGTTTAGCACGTGGCCAAATTCATTTCACAACTGCTGTATTTGCTTCTTCTGACTCGGTAATAGATGATCTAATTTTAGTACATCACCTCCCATATCCCACTGCTGCACTTCCGCCACCAGCGATTCAAAATGAAGGCAAAACTGGAATATACATTTTCTGCAAAACTGAACTGTGAAGTGGAAATGGGCCCAATACGAGATCAATCCAGTTCTCTTAATTGCATGAGAATCCAGAAATTTTTCAGTGGATACCCACTCCACTATCCGGAACTTTACTTTCCGTGCGAACTTGGGGAGTCTGAATGTGGCAGAAACCTACTGCAACACCTGGAAGGCACCAGAGTTGGCCAACACATATGGGCTGTCAACCAGATTCAAATGCGACCTCTCACACACTGCCCAGCGGTTCAGTCACTACTGTCGTTGAGCTACCAGTGTCCAACAGATCACTTATCGGTTCATTATCAGCAGCAAGTAAGCGGTGTTCCGTGCCAACGATGTGTTCACCTTGTCTTATTTCCTATAGGACGAGTGATGGAACTGACAACTTTCGCTGTACCCTTAGGGCTCCGTCAACTGCTAGTGCCCGAACTCTTCCTCTGTTCTGTCGCTCCTCAACGAAAATAACGGTTACATTTTTATGCCCTAATCTCGCAACACTTATTATCTATCATACTTGCTTCAGTGTTGGAATCCCAAACTTGGTCAAGATACGTAAAACTATTTGATCTGACAAGCTAGTTCTTCGAAATCCTTGAAGGCACAAAGGACTGAGCTAACATCACCCACGAAAAATCTGATGTTTAATATCTTCTGCGATATCAGCCTTCGCCTTGACCTGTTTCTGGAAGGCAAATTGCGCATGCGGCTGTGTGAATCCAGTTAAACTATTCTCCAAACGTGTTATTTATTTATAAGTCTGTAGGTTTTCGTGGCCGTTGTCACTGAAGTTCAAATCTTCTCGGTTATTAGGCCGCGACATATTTCCACTAAAATAATCGATGTTTCGAGCCCTCTGCTGGGATCTTCTTCAGGATCATCCGGTGTCCACTACTTCTAGTGGATTATTTTAGAGGAAATATGACGCGGCCTGATAACCCAGAAGATTTTAACTTCAGGAATATTTATTCCCTATTGACGTGCGTAACGTAAATAAATTATTGCATTGGACACGCGGGAACCATTCCCTTGCATAGCTATTGGTGGAAATTTAACCGCAATGACCCTCTCAACTGTGGCCCTCGTTATTCTGGTTGCCAACTACCTGTAGTAAGAGGATATGTTAAATGCAAAAGTTCCACGTCACTCAGTGAAAACACCTTCTTCTGTTCCATTAATAAAATAAAATATTGTACAAAAATTTGACAGTACAATTTATTGATGGTACTGAAAGTTCTTTGTTACTCATCATTGTTGTTTACGGTTACAGGTGGGGAATCCCATCGAATTATGTCTTCAATAATTTACCCTCCGTTTCCACCAGTGTCTCCCATTACTGAGTTCGAACAAATCTGTCTACCTCGCATGGAATCACCAACTATAACTTCTGGCCTTGCCAATCTCTCCTCTAACTAATTCAGTACAAGTCTAGTCTCTTCATCAGTTACTCGCAACAAATTATTAATTCATGCGTGCCCTTTTGCTTGTAGCCTATTCACCTATCGACAGGAAAGTGACTCACATTCCCTTAACTGCAATACTACTTCAAACTCCTAGTCGGCCGTCAGAATAGTACTGATTTCATCTGTCCTTGCTTTCTCCCGCTGTCAAATGCACCAGCTTACCCATGGCCTGCTGAAATTGCTGGGACAGCTCCGCCAACGTGTCTGCAGCCACCTTTCTCTGAACCGCTGTCTCGTGTGATAGCCAGGAGCCACACGCCGGCACAATGCAAAATTGTACACTGACACCAATTTGAAACTGGGACATGAGTGGAGTGGCGTTTTGGGTGGTGGTCGTGCAGGAGGGGACTCATTTTCACAAATAATTTGTTTAACATAAAGTATTCTTCTAGACAACATAATTTACATCCCAATACAGTTCTTGAAGGCAAGACTCAACAAGAGAATAACAAGTAAAATTCCTTGAACACAATGAAACCAAAATTCGAGTGGACCTCACCCCAGCTGGTAAATAAGGTCAATAACTGTTTACAGTAATATCTGGACCGTGGTCACAGGCGGAATAATGACGCCAAAATCAACGTTTGCAAGTAACCGCTGGATATGAACTAGGATACAGCTCTCTGATTCAACTAATGCTACTTAGATTAGCGCTCAACTAAATATAGATCTACGAGGATTCCTGTCACCAGAGAGTCGCTGAAGCAAAGCTATAATTAACCCTTAAGGTTGACCTACACCAATACTATTTGCTGTACATTACGACACACGAAACAGGTCAGTCTTACAAGGTAAAATAACAAGATAGTTTTCAAAACAGTGGCATCAACAAAATCAGCCTCACTCATACCAAAGTAATAACAAGATGATTTCCTCTGCATTGGCACATACAAAATTAATTACATTCATGGCATATAAATCACAGAATCTGTATTCCTTTCACTTTTAGAGATAACATCCACACGCTCAGCATACCGCCACACTGCACTGTAACAACGGGTCTTCGGTGGGTAGTATTGCTGTCATCCGACACGCTCAATACACAGCGTGCACATTTCACCGCACACTACATAGCATCAATCAACTGACTAAAATACTACTGTCAACCCCTAAAGAACACATTCAGTGCTGCTCTTGTAATCTGGATGCCCCTGCCGGCGCATTCACGGGAACCGCCGTCCTCTTCCCAAGGTAAAGACACCACCGGCCGCTCTGTGTTTTTCGTGTCCCCGCAGTGACTGCGTCCCGCACTGGACGTGAATGTGGTCGCGTAGACACCTCTTTGGCGTACCAGCCAGGAGAAGGTAATGCAGTCGTGGCTCTCCGCCAACTGTCGGTTCTCATCCACAGTCCTTTAGCATCGGCCACAACGGCGCCCACGGCAAGCCATGTGCGTGGACAGCATGCCCTCTCGCTTCACCAGCGTGATAAGCCGCCACGCATCACGCTGGGTACGGACGAAACGAATGTGCTCCTCGACACGGCACAGGATGAAATACAGTAACTTACGAGGATGAGCGACAAGATTCTCTTCTGTGACACAGCATCCAACGAGCCTTGAGTTAGCGACGTACAATTAAAGTGGAGTAACGTACAGTGTTTCTGATGGATGTATAAAACATACACTCCAGGAGAAGAAATCGACGTACCACGAGGGAACTATCTGAATAGGACGGAAATCGTTAGATGTGACGTACATGTACAGATAAATAAATGATTATAGTTTCAGAAAAAATTGATGATTTATTTAAGAGGAAGAGCTTCACAATTTGAACAAGTCAATAACGCTTTAGTCCATCTCCGGCCCTTGCAAACAGTTATTCGGCTTGGTACTGAATGGCGTAGTTGTTGGCAGTCCTCCTTAGTAATATAGTGCCAAATTCTGTCCAATCAGCACGTTACATCGTCAAAACCCCTAACTGGTTGGAGGGTCCAGCCCATAACTCTTCAAACCTTCTCAATTGAAGAGAGATGCGGCTACCTTGTCGTCCAAGGTAGGGTATGGCAAGCACGAAGACAATCAGTAGAAACTCTCGCTTTGTGCGGACGGGCTCATCTTGCTAAAATGCGAGCCCTGGATGACTTGCCAGGAAGGGAAACAAAACGGAACGTAGAATATTTTCGACGTACCTCCGTACTGTACGGTTTCAGTGGATGACAACGAAAGGGGCCCTGCTGTGAAAAGAAATGAAAATCAAACCATTACTCTTGAGTGAAGAACGGCATAGTAGGTGACAGTCGGATTGGTATCCCACCGCTGTACGAGGCTGCTCCAGACACCTCTTCGGTCTGTATTCTCATTCAGTGGAGTAGAATTGTCTTCAGTGGTGTGTCCCGCTTCGAACTGAGCACCGATGGCCAGCGAGTACACGTCCAGCAATGCTTCCACCAGCATGTTAGCACGGTGGAACAGACGTTCTTCATAATGTCTGGATAGTAGGTCGTAGTGCTCACTCAGAAGAAGTCATAAGAGAAAGTTAGTATCTGAGACGGGTTGAGAAGAGATTGAGACCGGATTGTAGGTCACCGCCGTTGTTATTCAATCTGCACAGTGAACAAGCACTAGAGGAAACCAAGAAGAAATTTGAAAAGAGAACTGGTAGAGAAGAGTTACTAATTGTGTCGCACTCACCAATGGCTTGGAATATTGGTTGAACGGAATGAATAGTCTTGTAAAAAGGTTATGAAATGAAAATCAGCAAAAGTAAAACAAGAATAATTGAATGTTGGGGTAGTATCGGGTGATGCTGAGAGAATGAGCTTAGGAAATGAAATACTAAACGAAGTAGAGAATTTTTGCTTTTTAATCCAGCAAAACCGTTAAAATCCAGACAGTAACAATGCAACCGCATCTGAAAAGGAGAAATAATATATTTAAATGTTAGGAAGTATTTTCTTAATGTTTTTTTCTGGAGGGGACGATAAGCAGTTCAGATAGGGAATGAATGCAAGATTTTTTCAGTACAATGCTACAGGAGAAGTATGGATGGATCGATCAGGTAATTAATTAGGAAAAAATGAATCGAACTGGGGGTATAAAAATTTACTGCAGAAATTGGCTAAAATAAAGGATCAGTTAATTGGGCGCATCCTGAGTCGCTAACAAATCGTCAGTTTCGCGATGGAGCGAAATGCGTGCAGTAAAATTTTTAAAGGTAGACCAAGGCATAACTACATAAGCTGGTGCAAACGAATGTAGAGAGCAGCAGTTCTCAGAATCAAGATATTTGCACAGAACAAAGTGCAGAGCTGCATGTAGCAGTTCACATTATTAAATTTAAATCCCATAACGGACTACGTATGCAGTGATGATGATGATGTCTGGTTTGTGGGGCTCTCAACTGCGCGGTTATCAGCGCCCGTACAAATTCCCAACCTTTGCTTAGTCTAATCTCGCCACTTTCATGAATGATGATGAAATGATGAAGACAACACAAACACCCAGTCATCTCGAGGCAGGTGAAATATGCAGTGATGACGGAGACAACAGTATGAGATTGTTGAACAACTACCAGGACATAGTTTGTTGACTTAAAACACAGTTTATTGTGACCATCCCTTTCTGGACTAGGAACATTTTTTTGCGAACGAGCAGAGTAGATCAAAATATATGACATTATTGGACAAAACAGAGTCAAGACCAGACAAAGTTTTCGCGTTTCATTATCATGGAATGAACAGATCACCTGAAATGAATTCACAGATAAGCGGGTGGCACAATGGCTAGCACACTCAACTCGCATTCGGGAGGACGACGGTTCAAACCCGCGTCCGGCCATCGTGATTTAGGTTTTCCGTGATTTCCCTAAATCGCTCCAAGCAAATGCTGGGATTGTTTCCTTGAAAGGGCACGGCGGGCTTCCTTCCCCATTCTTCTCTAATTCGATGGGACCGACGACGTCGCTGTTTGGTCTCCTCCCTCACTTGAATCAACCAACCAATTCACAGATGCCGGATCCTTTCACAGACTTGCCGTACTCCATTAAGGAAAAACAGTGGCCAATTTGCATTTTTTTATTATTTACTTCTGCCTACTCAAGTGGTACCATTACCTGTTACGTTTAACATGAAAATGAAATACGTAATTAAAACAATGTACATTACATTTTTTTTCCTCTTGGAGTGATCATGTGGTGCACTGTAAACCACTACATTACCATATATATTATAGAACTTACATCTATATATACAGGATGACTATAATTAAAGTACGTAAAACTTTCAAAACGCTGCAGAAATAGCACCACTGGTCAGAATGACGTCAAATTGCAACGGTATACTATCGGAGAAGAGGTAAAACGTATGGCAGAAGAAAAAAAAATAGTGTGAAAATTAATCAATAGATGTGCACTGTATGTGTCAGAATACGTAAATGAAAACACTTGTCATGCCCACGACCCATTGAAGTTGGTATAAACACGCCAGGTACAAGGTGTTTCCTCTTTTCGCGTCTGTGACGTTCACCATGACTATCTCAATACAGGATCGCACTCTGCTTCTAAAGCTGTATTACAAGAATAGTGACTGTGCACACGTCACTCTGCAGAACTTCCGGACACTGAAGGATTTGAAAAATGGCGTTGGTCCGATGACTGCCGTGGGTCTGGAGAAAATGATTCGGAAATTCGAAAAGACGGGTTCTTTTGGTGTGCAATCTGGTACAGGGAGGAAACGAATTGATTCGACATCGGGGGAAACAGTAGCCACAGCAATGCAGGAGGAGACGAGGGGGGTGTGAAAACGTGTAGTGCACGGAGAATTGCCCGAACATTCGACACACCAGTGATCACGGTGCGTAAAATCCCACGAATCATCCTTCTTTTCTATCCATTCAGAATTACCCATGTGCACGAGTTGCTTTCTGTTGACCTGCCAGCAAGAGAGACCTTTGCAGTAGAATTTATTGCTCGGATGGAAGTGGACAATGATTGGCCGTGGATGATTTTGTGGACAGACGAAGCCCACTTCCATCTGACAGGATATGTCAGTACACAGAATCGTCGAATATGAGCAACGGAAAATCCACAAGCAAAACGACCAGTACCACTTCATCCTGAAAACGTCACTATGTGTTACTTGTTTACGGCGTCATTTATCATAGAGCCATGTTTTCTCGAAGAGACAGGTGCTTCTGGTGATGTTACTTGTACCGTCACTGGTAACCGCTATGAGTGTCTTTTGCGCAACCACGTCATTCCAGCTCTCCAACAGTGTGGATTTGTGGATGGGATCATTTTCATGCAATATGGCGCGCCTCTGCACATTCAAAATACAGTTAAGCAGTTGCTGAAGCACCATTTAGGAGATGCTAGAATTATCAGCCGCCACTTGCCTACAGCCTGGCCCTCCCGATCACCTGACTTCTGGCTGTGGGGCTATCAGCAAACTTAGCTGCATTGGAGACGCGCATTGAGCAACACATTCTGAACGTGACCCCTGACACACTTCAATCAGTTGTGGAACATGCTGTTTCTCGATTTCAACTTGCAGAAAACGGTGGACAGCATATTGAACATCTTTTGTGCCAGTCACAAGGAAATTAATAATCCGATCTGATTTTGATTGCCTCAGGACAACTGATAACCAATTTTTCCCATCCGATGTGATATTACCTTGCCGTGGTGGATTAGCTTACAGTATCACAACTGTACACCGATGCACGCTGAGTAGTACAGGCTGTTTAACGTCAAACGTACACCTTGGACATTGTTGTATGATTCATTTGTCATTTGTAGTCGACCACTATTAAATTATGATCCTTACAGCACCATCTATTGCTAAATTTTGTAATTATTTATTTTTCTTCTGCCATACGTTTTTTCCCCTTCTCCGATAATATTCCGTTCCAGTTTGACGTCATATTGACCAGTGGTGCTATTTCTACAGCGGTCTGTACATCTGCATCCATATTGTGACAGCCATTGTGAAGTGCTTGGCAGAGGGGACTTCCATGGCACCGGCTGTTAGGGCTCTTACCTTTCCATTCATGGATGGAGCTCGAGAAAATGACTGAAGGTCTCTCTGCGTGCTATAATTACTATGAACTTGTCATCACGATCCATGCGAGAGCGAAACGTAGTAGTACATCCTTAGATTTGTCATTTCATTTCGTCAGGGAGACAGTGTCGATTCCACGTTTTCGTTGTTCAAATGGTTCAAATGGCTCTAAGCATTATGGGACTTAACATCTGAGGTCATCAGTCCCCTAGACTTAGAACTACTTAAACCTAACTAACCTTAGGACATCACACACATCCATGCCCGAGGTAGGATTCGAACCAGCGACTGTAGCAGCAGTTTCCGGAGCTCTCCAGTCATCCAAGTCCTGTGGTAAGAAGCTGTGTAAAAAACCTTGATTAGTCAGAGCACATTACATGTTTCCGAGCAGTATTTTTCGATCTTTGTGAACATCACACAACTTAATTTCTCACTTCGCATTCACCTTCCTGTGGATGCATGTAACGTTAATTCAGTCTAACGTTCCGACACCCCTATGATATGGGGAGAGACGCGGAAAGAAGCGACTATATTATTTGTACAATGGCTCCAGTTTCAACTGCAAGCATGTGAGATACGACAAACATTTAGCCCTTTTCTGGAAATATATACCTAGGCCCGGACGCAAATCGAGCTGTTCATATTTCTCTCCTAGCCCGAATAAAGCTTCAGCTTTGTTTTCTGTAACGGGACTGTTAATTAGACTCTCTTTGGTTTGAGTAAAACGATTCTGGCTTTCGTCCATCAGCAGCGATCCGCGCTCACGCTACTTGTAGCAACGTTCGCTTTCAACCACGTTGCCTTTCTTAAAGGACATCACATTAACCATTGAGTGTATAAATTACTTATTTCACAATAGCAATTTCGACCTTGGACGATTTGTAAGCAGTGCTGCAAAAGCTAAAAGTATATAAAAGTAAATAACCGAGTGTAAACACGGAGCCGGCCGCGATGGCCGAGCGGTTCTAGGCGCTTCAGTCAGGAACGGCGCGATTGCTACGATCGCAGGTTCGAATCCTGCCTCGGGCATGGATGTGTGTGATGTCCTTAGGTTAGTTAGGTTTAAGTAGCTGTAAGTTCTAGGGTACTGAGATGACCTCAGATGTTAAGTCCCATAGTGCTCAGAGCCATTTTTTGTAAACACGGAACTGCACAAACATGTCATAGTCAGCAGTACATTACATAAATGGTGAAAATAATAAATCACAGTTTGATTCAGCACCTTTCAGACTTTAAGATCCTCTGACAGGTATACATGTCGTCGTCAAAAGTAAGCGTATTCACTGTAGGAAACGGTAACATCTGACGTATGCGAAGATCTGTGCAATGAGGAGAGATAGCAAATACTAGCGACAACAGTTGCAAGCTTTCCATCATAACATCTCTTTTCGTCTGTTGACAACATACAGCTTTAGAGGTCATAAAGTGGTGTGGGACACGCTAGGAAAACATATTTATAACAGAGTAGCGTAAAAATGCATATGTTATCTGTTCAAAAAGTCGCTTACTGACTTGGGTACTCGTTCAGAACACGGCAACAGAATTCTGACGTATTACTTTGTTTACGTGTATATTGATACTGATGAAAAAAACATAGAAGGGGCAACATGCTCTTCAATGGTAGAGCTAACGGTGCAAGGCAATCAATTTGGACGATACGTCACAAGACGTTACCTCGAAAATACTGGATATGTCTTTTCACCAAGTCCTAATATGGGCAATATAGATATGTAGAAATGTACAGATAATAATAAATTCCATAGTGCTTGAAATCTTTTAGATAAAAGAAAGTAATGTGATGCACTGCAAAAATACATTAGATAGGACAAGACATACTCTGAGGATAAAATGAGACGTAGAGGATCCTCACTCGTTATTTTTGAAGAGCTAGTAAAAGACAACACTTAAGATAGGAGATTTCAAAAATAAAATAAAGGTAAGAATAAAAAGTGGTAGGGCATATAATTCTTCATATGCTTCTGAAGCAAAACGTAGAGTGGTGTATTATTTTCACAATTTTCGTACTGTACTATTGTCTACACGACATTTTTGTGCATTTCTGTGTGTGCACTCTGAGATGCATTTTTATATTCTTTTAGGTTTTGCGATACCACTTGAAAATGGCACAAAGGCAGAAATTGCAATTGTGAGATAAATAATTTCCAGTCAACGAGGAATACGATGTTCTTCAAAAAATTCTACTTGACTGTGAGCCCCTACCATGACACTGCGTTGTTTATCGACTTCCTGCTGGTACTGATACGTGGTTTTCTGCAGTGACATCAAGTTTCATGACATTTTTCCAAGTTTGTATGCTCTAATAATTCAGCTTCATCCTATAGGACACTCTTAGATTTAGTGATTGTAGGGATAAGAAATTATCACATAGGCTTAATACTAGGTAAGGCAGGTGGTTAGTTTAGATACATCAGTAAGACACTTTTAAAATTGAACCAGCTACTAAGAAGTCTGCTTATAAAACAGCCACGCAGTCCATCCTAAAATACTTCTCAGGTTTGTAAGACGCATACTAAACAGGACTAAGGCCCAAACCACATGAAGTGAAGTTCACTGTAAGCTTACTTGGTGACCGCTGCCAAGCAGGTTTCGTCGACTGCTGCACTCTTCGCATGTTTTTGCCATCACAGCCCCAATGCGTTTTGCCTTGTACTGTTCTCTAAAAGATAGCTACACTGCCCATTAAAGACTCCTGTTTAGAATCTGACGTCACAATCTGAATGGTAGGGTTTCACAGAAAATGCACGTTTTCCCGCAAGAAAAAACAGTATTTCCTGACTCCGCTATCTGCTCTGCAACCTTTCTACAGCGGTTTTAGTTGAACTAGTCAGTAACAAAATTTCATCTCTCACATCTCATAGACTGAAAGATTCATAATAAAATGCCTATTGCTTTGTTAACGGTCATACATAAGGTGATATTCAGAAATGTTAACTACAGCAAGTGAGCAATTACGGGTCCCTGGTTATCGATTCTCACGTAAAGTTATGGTTTATCCACGAGGGTGTTGGTGTGCTCTGGCGACGATTGAGGGAAGGTAAAAGCCCTGTCACGATGAGGAGATGGTTTGGCAATCGCTCCGTGGTTGAGAGAGAGCAAGAAAGGGGAGCTGCTTGATAGTCGTGAGTGCACCGGGGTAACTTGTGCGGTTGCTACCTTACCTCACTGAAGGACTGTTGTTGATTTCAATAAGCCTGACACATGTGCAGCCGAGGTCACACGTTTAGGTGATAGTAATTGCTTCTATTTCTAGTGACTTATGTTCTCGCCTCCGTACACACAACTGCAGTGGACTTGTCTCTAACATATGGCAACATTTTGAATAGAACTTTAGTTGTATGTTGTGACAGGTAAAGAAACTGATCGGTCCTTTAGCCTGTTCCAGATAACTGACATAAGGTGATTTTTCACGCTATCAATTTTCTGCTTGTCATATGCTGCCACTTATGGCATATTTTATGAATTTGCTTATTAAACAGCTTTTTCTTCCTAAGTTTGATTTAATCTGTTGCAGGGTATTTTATGTGCCTGGAAGCAGGTGATATACTCGTATTTGTTATACCGTTTCCTGCTCAGAAGTTTAAAATATTTGACTATGGTCTCTTCCCCCTCCCCCCCCTTTGTGGACAATTATCGTAAGTAACATTTAATATGACAAATTAAGTGAAGTATGCACTCAATTACTCAAAGTTCATAAATCTTGGCATTTGTGTAGTTCGGCCGTAATCCAGGATAATAATCATATCTGGTCATTTATGTTTTTTTAAACTTTGGTTAGGATTTTACATTTATATATTTAAATGATTGCTAATTTGCACTATACTAGGTCAAGCAGTCTCTCTTGGGGTTATATTTAATGTTTTATTGCGTTCGCCTTGGCACCGATCCAGGTCTTGTTGTTAATTATAATATGGTTCTTGGGTGTTCATCTTTAAGCAAATATTGCTTTTCAGGTTTCGGTCTGAATTTGTGATCCGTTATAAGGCAGCGGGTCAGGGTGGCCAAAGGCGCTGAATCCTATGATGAACTCTGTAGTGCTATCTTGTTTGTTACATCTGATCCTTGTATGCTATCTTTAACCTTATTATTTAGATATACTGATCTGCAGTTTGTATGCCAAGTAGCAGCCGCACTATCACATTAGTCTCTTTGCATTTCCTTTCCTGTTCGGTCTTCCGTGGCCGACTGAATGCATTTTGACTACCTCACATACGAGTTGTGCTGCCGCTAGAGGCTCCGTGGTCCTGAATTTAATCATGGAACTTGGAACTAAGCCAAGCCACATCGGCCAGCAGTTCCGGAATGGAAATTAAGTTACTTACCAGATCTTTTTCATATACCTTGGCATCAGCCACTAGAGTCCAAACACCCCAAGAGTCCTCTAGTCCTAATGTATCAAGAGATCAATTAATAACTTGGCCATTGATTTTTGTGCCTTTATTGGGGTTAGTTTCTACCTTGTTCTTCCTGTATGTTAAAATTCCCTTTCTGGGAACTGTATTGGTGATGTTATTGTCCTGCTCATTAATGGTAATGTAATATTCGCGTACTGCTGAGTGTCTGTATACCAGAAATTGTTACTCCTAGGTACTTAAGCCATCGTAATAGACCTTCTTTTGTTCTGTACTGGGAATGAAGTCTTGAGGTCTTTTTTTATGATAAAATTCTGTTCCAGGTTCTTACCAGAGTTTAAATTAATGTTATAGTTAACTAATTGAGTTTGTTTTCATTGGGATCTAAGAAGTTACTATGTTGACTGACAGTTTAGCTTACAGAACACAACATCTGTTCATATTTATTGAAATTGTAAAATTGTTTGGTGAGTATTTTGCCAATGATATTTAATCTCTGACGAAATTGTTAAATTTAATGGTCAACAAAACTGTAATAAAAAGGAAATGAAGGTCTGAAAACCTCTGGTCCAGTCCTTCCCGAAATACGTGATGGTCACCGTTTAATGGTAGCAATGCGTGGCTGTGCTCTGGTGAAATACGTTGAGGTTTCGTTTCCCTGTTAGAAACCTTCATTCGCCTTTGACATTTTGGGTTGTACAGGGTTTGTATTTTGACAAATTACTAGTTTCTTTGTTCTAGCAGATACACTGTTCTGTCAGTATTGAAACTAGTTCCTGACGCGGTGTTGCTTTTCTCCGAAGCGATCATCTCAAAGAGGAACTCAAAGTGCGCCGATAGCTGTTTGAGGGAACTTTGCTGCTCGTTCGGTTGGTTCCTGATCAGCCCTTATGTCTCACTATCGGTCAGGAAGGGGCAGCTATTGTTTTATATTTTTCTGCAGTCGTAGAATTTCTCCTGGATAGTCAGCCCACCCGAAAACAAACCTTTCGTGTGCAGGCTCAGCTCGTACATTGGGATAACCGCGTTACTGATTTGACAACTACAGTTAAATGTTGATCAATCTAGTGGAACTCTTTCTTAAGCTGATTATTGAAATGCAAATCAATGTGAATGTTCTAGGTTTAGATGAAACACTGGGTGTTAGGTGGTTAGAGTCCTGCTCTCCGTCAGATACCACAAAGCACTGCTATGGAAGGAGAAGAAGTCAGGTATAAACCAGTTATTGGAGGATTCACTAGGTTGCCTATCCCAAAGTTATTACTGAGCTTTCTATTGAGCATCTCAGTAAAGTCGAATTATTCTTATGGCTAACTGTCCGTTTTGAATATCACGCTAAAGCGTTAGGTATCTTGCTGCTAGAGCAGAAGCACTTTTGGCAGGTACAGTCGCCACAAGAAAATTTACATGATTATATCTAACGTGACAGAACTTCAGTCACCGCATTAGAAGTTCAATGAAGGGGAAGTAGTTCAGAATATCTTGGAGGGGATGAAGACGAAAGATCGTTCGCGTGTAATGTTTTCTATTAAACCCATATCCTTGCAAGAATTGGACGGGCTAATATTTGCCGATGAAAGCCACGACAAACTTAATGATTTATATTCTCGTGGTCGTGGTGAACATAACGTATCGTACAAGACATACTCCGTTCATTATAAAGCCAGATTTTGCTACCACTGCGGTGATACGGGATACATAGTGCGTGACTGTCCCATGAAGCGAAGTCCTCGTCTGAACAGCTGACTTGATAAGGTGCGAGGGTGAGATATCGCTGTCAATTGGGGGCGTATTAAAGCAGTTGCATTTCAGACGCTATCTTATATTTGTGCGCAGGAGTCCGTCAATTCCTTGCTGTATTCGGGCAGTAGTTTCTCCTTCTTGGCCTGATATTTCGAATTTCGAGCTATTTGCGACATGCCTCCCTTGTGCCCCACATCTCAGATGTCGGACTGTGAATGGACAAAAGTTGCCTCGTTGGGTGAAGTGTGGGGAAGTTAACTGTCGTGGGGTATCCTGAGCGACTAAACTGATCAGTGTTAAAGAGATAGTGGTTAACATTTTTCTGGGGTGCGACTCCATACAACGCAAATGGACTATTGTTTTTTTTCTTTTAATTTCGTTCTGATGTTCGTATGTGTGTTCTTGCCAAAAACTAGAAAATTATTGAGGTCGGTATATTCAGACCTGGGGTCAGGGGTTTGACATCTGTCACTTAGGGTCAGTCGAGCAGAGAAAACTATTACAGCTTCTTACAGGTCTTCCCGTTGTCACGAAGAAAATCAGGCATAAGATGGGCTTGATCGGTGACATTCCTGTTCGGCAGACCCTATAAAGACTAGCTCCACCTAAAATGAAGATCTTAAGTGAGTAATCAATTATACGATCCGTGATGGCCTAATTAGAGCAATAACTTCCCCATATGCCTCTCCAGTTTCCTGGTGACAAAGGAGTTTGGTGATTACTGGGCCATTGTCCATTATAGGACATTGAACAAGAAGGTTATTCCCCTTCCAGACCTTCATAACTGTTTATCCAGATTTCTGGTGCCTCCTTTTTCACTGATTCAGATGTCAGCCATATTATCAGATCCCGTTTACCGATGACTGTAAACACATTACTGCCTTCTGCACCGCTTGTAATCTTTATGAATTCGTCTTTGGGCCATCCACCGGAACCGGAGTGTTACCTCTGTTAACAGATAATATGCTTGGAGAATTTACGTTTAAGTGTGTAGTTGTTTAAAGTTCAACCTTCGATAAACACCTGGAATACCTTCGACAGATTTTTGCCACCCTTAGGGAGGCAGGGCTCACAGTTTAACTGTCTAATATCAGTTTATCTCGTTCGCAGATTTCATTTTTGGAGCATTTACTGTCTGCGAGGGAGTAAGGATTGAGTAGGGGCAGACGTGTGATCTTCAGTTTCTCTCCTCCCAAGGTAAGGTTCACTGACATGGCAATTTTTTTCGAAAATTTGTTCCCAATCTCGTGTAGTTGGCGGCACCCCTCGATAATTTACGTAAAAAAGTAGAAGTTTGTCTGGAGCGAGAGCCAACAAGCCTCGTTCGTAGCTATAAAAGAGGCACTTAGCAAACCATCACACTTTTTTTTGGTCATCAGTCTGCTGACTGGTTTGATGCGGCCCGCCACGAATTCCTTTCCTGTGCTAACCTCTTCATCTCAGAGTAGCACTTGCAACCTACGTCCTCAATCATTTGCTTGACGTATTCCAATCTCTGTCTTCCCCTACAGTTTTTGCCCTCTACAGCTCCCTCTAGTACCATGGATGTCATTCCCTCATGTCTTAGCAGATGTCCTATCATCCTGTCCCTTCTCCTTATCAGTGTTTTCTACATATTCCTTTCCTCTCCGATTCTGCGTAGAACCTCCTCATTCCTTACCTTATCAGTCCACCTAATTTTCAAGATTCGTCTATAGCACCACATTTCAAATGCTTCGATTCGCCTCTGTTCCGGTTTTCCCACAGTCCATGTTTCACTACCATACAATGCTGTACTCCAGACGTACATCCTCAGAAATTTCTTCCTCAAATTAAGGCCGGTATTTGATATTAGTAGACTTCTCTTGGCCAGAAATGCCTTTTTTGCCATAGCGAGTCTGATTTTGATGTCCTCCTTGCTCCGTCCGACATTGGTTATTTTACTGCCTAGGTAGCAGAATTCCTTAACTTCATTGACTTCGTGACCATAAATCCTGATGTTAAGTTTCTCGCTGTTCTCATTTCTACTACTTCTCATTACCTTCGTCTTTCTCCGATTTACTCTCAAACCATACTGTGCACTCATTAGACTGTTCATTCCGTTCAGCAGATCATTTAATTCTTCTTCACTTTCACTCAGGATAGCAATGTATTTTAATTCCACTCCTGAACCTTTCTTTTATTTCCATCATTGCTTCCTCGATGTACAGATTGAAGAGTAGGGGCGAAAGGTTACAGCCTTGTCTTACACCCTTCTTAATACGAGCACTTCGTTCTTGATCGTCCACTCTTATTATTCCCTCTTGGTTGTTGTACATATTGTATATGACCCGTCTCTCCCTATAGCTTACCCCTACTTTTTTTCAGAATCTCGTTCAGCTTGCAACATTTTATATTGTCGAACGCTTTTTCCAGGTCGACAAATCCTATGAAAGTGTTTTGATTTTTCTTTAGCCTTGCTTCCATTATTAGCCGTAACGTCAGAATTGCCTCTCTCGTCCCTTTACTTTTTCTAAAGCCAAACTGATCGTCACCTAGCGCATTCTCAATTTTCTTTTCCATTCTTCTGTATATTATTCTTGTAAGCAGCTTCGATGCATGAGCTGTTAAGCTGATTGTGCGATAATTCTCGCACTTGTCAGCTCTTGCCGTCTTCGGAATTGTGTGGATGATGCTTTTCCGAAAGTCAGATGGTATATCGCCAGACTCATATATTCTACACACCAACGTGAATAGTCGTTTTGTTGCCACTTTCCCCAATGATTTTAGAAATTCTGATGCAATGTTATCTATCTCTTCTGCCTTATTTGACCGTAAGTCCTCCAAAGCTCTTTTAAATTCCGATTCTAAAACTGGATCCCCTATCTCTTCTAAATCGACTCCTGCTTCTTCTTCTATCACATCAGACAAATCTTCACCCTCATAGAGGGTGCATTTAACAGTGAAATTCCCGTTGCACTCTTAATGTTACCACCGTTGCTTTTAATGTCACCAAAGGTTGTTTTGACTTTCCTGTATGCTGAGTCTGTCCTTCCGACAATCATATCTTTTTCGATGTCTTCACATTTTTCCTGCAGCCATTTCGTCTTAGATTCCCAGCACTTTCTATTTATTTCATTCCTCAGTGACTTGTATTTCTGCATTCCTGATTTTCGTGGAACATGTTTGTACTTCCTCCTTTCATCAATCAACTGAAGTATTTCTTTTGTTACCCATGGTTTCTTCACAGCTACCTTCTTTGTACGTATGTTTCCCTTCCCAACTTCTGTGATGGCCCTTTTTAGAGATGTCCATTCCTCTTCAACTGTACTGCCTACTGTGCTATTCCTTATTGCTGTATCTCAAACCAGTCTCAGGACTGAAGACCACAACAACAACAACATAGCGTTAGAGAACTTCAAACGTATCTCGTCATTCCTTAGTACTTCCGTATCCCACTTCTTTGCGTATTGATTCTTCCTGACTAATGTCTTGAACTTCAGCCTACTCTTCATCACTACTATATTGTGATCTGAGTCTATATCGGCTCCTGGGTACGCCTTACAATCCAGTATCTGATTTCGGAATCTCTGTCTGACCATGATGTAATCTAATTGAAATCTTCCCGTATCTCCCGGCCTTTTCCAAGTATACCTCCTCCTCTTGTGATTCTTGAGCACTCTTAGATATTCTGAATTTTGAGTTTGTTTTTACGGTTGAGACTGATGCCTCCCACTCGGGTGTTGCTGCTGTCCTCTAACAAGAATACGAGGGTCAGCGTCGTCCCGTAGCCTATGCTTCGATAGTGTTATACCCCATGGAACTCAAATTCGAGTTTACGAATGGAAAGCTCTCACTGCCCTATTCGTTTTAGAGGAATTTAAATTCTGTCTTGACCAAGCGAGGTGGCTCAGTGGGTAGCACACTGGACTAGCATTCGGGGAGACGACGGTTCAAAGCCGCTTCTGACCATCCTGATTTAGGTTCTCCGTGATTTCCCTAAATCGCTTCAGGCAAATGCCGAGATGGTTCTTTTCAAAGGGCACGGCCGACTTCCTTCCCCATCCTCCCCTAATCCGATGGAACCGATGACCTCGCTGTTTGGTCCCTTCCTCCAGATCAACCAACCAAATTCTATCTTTAGGACAGGAAGTTCCAATTTGGAGCGGTTAACCAGACACTGAGCATGGTTTCGGGGAGCCCTACGAAGACAGGGAGGAGAGTCCGCCGGGAAGTCCGTATATCTATTTGTCTTAAGGTTTACCGTCAGACAAATTAAGGGTACCGAGAACCACGCCTTCAGTCGCATGTTTGAGGGGCATTGCCATGTTGAGGAAGGGGGCGATACTCAACAGGGCGAGTGTGTGGGCGCTGTATTAAGAGAGGCCTCCCAGTTCTTCTCCGGTCAGGAACAAGATAAGGACCCGGCTATTTCTGCTGTTTAGAGTAGGCTACGTGGGAGTGAGCAGTTTCATGATCATCTTTCCTAAAGAAAATGAAGATGGCAACTTGAAAATCTGCCTTCTCACTAAGCTCGTACCCGCTGTTTCCCACTACTTCCATAATTCCATCCTCTATGGGCATTTAGGGGTCTAAAAAAGACCGCAAATATTAGAGAAAATCTTAGGTAATCCTCCTTATATAAGGATATAAAGCTCTTGGTGGGGTAGTGAGATAATTGCAATTGTGCCAAACCTAATCTTAATTCACGGAAAGGTTTACTACACTCAACCCGTGAGGATCACCGAATGGACAAACTTTACATCGATTACGTCGGTCTTCTGCCTTGTACCAGGAATGGGAACCGCTGTGTGATCGTCATGATCGATGGTTTTTCATGTTTCTTCTGGTTGATTCTCAGTCACGGAACTACTGCTACATTGACTATTCGGCTGTTAACCAACATTTTCTCCGTTTTTGGTCTCTCTAAATTCTTGGTGAGTGACAATGCTCCTGCGTTGAGATCTAGAGAATTTAGAAGATTTTGTTTTCGGAATGCTGTTCGGTGTATCAACATGAGCCCCCATTACCCCTAGCCCTTGTTCGTAGAGACAGTTAACAGGAATACGACGTCTCCGTTAATCATTTTTGATGCCGAGGAACTAAGAAAGTGGGATACTTAAATACTTTGCTTTTAATTCGGTCCCAAATGATGTGACTAAGGCGGCTCCCGTGTTCCTAATGCTGGCATATCATCTTAAGAACCCTACTATCAAATTTATGGTCTCACGACGAAATTTTCCCGGAGAAGATCAGTCTAGGGGTTACCCAGCATATCTGGAAGAGCACTTAACACAATGTTGATCTAGCTCATCCAAGGCAGAACAGGCGTTACAATCGATGCAAGCACTCCTGTAGTATTAGGGAAGGTGGTTGGGTTTCGTCCGGTAAATTGTATTTGCGTTTTGTGGGCCCCAGCAGAGTATTGAAGCTGTTGACAGGTTAGCCCGATGGTGTACAACCTTGGTACCGGTAAAATGTCCAAGGTTCATATTACCCAGATCAAAGGCTGATTCGCCTGGCTTCTACATCCCGCATGCGGGCGGGGTGGAAGGAGTTTCTTCTCAGGGTTCGGATTGAAATTGTGATCGATTATAAGTCAGTGGATCAGGATGGTTGAAAGTGCTGAATCGTTTGATGAATTGTGTAGTTGGATCTTGTTTGTTATATCTGATCTTTGTATGCTATCTTTAACCTTTGTACTTCAATGTACTGATCTGTGGTTTTCATGCCAGGTGGCCGCCTCACAATTACTTTATTCCTAGCCCTGACTGGTGGTTGTGCATAGCGTGACCTAAATCCTCGATGCATTTTCTTTCCTGTTTGGTCTTCCGTGACCGGCCGAACGGAATCTGACTACGTCGAGGAGGCACTGTGCCACCGCTAGTGGCCCCGTGGCGCTGCATTCGGTCGCGGAACTTGAGACTAGCCAAGCCATACCGTCAAACAGTTCGGGAACTTACAGGAACTTTTTCAGATATTTTGGCATGAGCCATTAGAGTTCAAACACCCAAGGAGTCTGGTAGTCTTAATATATCAAAAGATTAATTAGTAATTTGCCCATTTTTTATATATCTTTATTGGGGGTCTCTGATTACCTTGTTCTTCCTATATGTAAAATTTCCCTATGTGCGAGCTGTTGTGGTGATCTTATTATCCTGTCTGTTTTTGTATGATAAAATTTTTTTCCAGATTCTTACCGAAGTTTAAATTAAAATTACTATTATAGTTAACTGATTGAGTTTGTTTTCATTTGGATTTAAGTGGCTTCCATATTGGTTTTTAACATACATCATGCACAGTCTCTATTCATATTTATCAGTGTTTTAAAATTGTTTGGTGACCATTTTGCCACTGAGTAAAGTGTTATATTTAATGGTCAGTAAAACTGTGTAGTAAAAAGGTGAATGAAGTATTGTAAAACGCTGGTCCAGTCCATTCCGGAATTGCCGTTAGTCACCGTTCAACGAGAAATTCGAATAGATTGCAATGAAAACTAGCTGTCACCATGGGTTTGGCTCTGGTGCATGTTAGGTCATACATTACTGCAAACGAATTATAACTAACATGTTGATGTATTTTTTTGTATTTCGACGGATATCTATATCTATCGTCAGTCTCAGGAAAGATTACATGAAGAGCACTCAGTGCCACTCATGCGCGCACATGATGAAGCGTGTGTGAAAAACTCATAACATCCCTCATATCTCATAAAGCATTTGATATACCGAAATGAGGTTTTGGCAAAAAATATTACACAAGCAAAATGGTATTTTGCGGTATGCGTAAATTGCCAAACGTTCTAATCTTCCAGAATGGGCAAGTAGCTATAGATTTTAAAGATGAAGTGATGTTTTTTGAAGGCCATGTGTAGTTTTCGAAACAAAAACCGATATGGGTTTTGAAATAACATAAGCGAAGAAATTACACATTCAATTTTGTACTGACGATGGACTTTTTCATAAACTATTGACCTGTCTAGCTCTCAGTTGTTAGTTTAATAATACACTCATTCAGGATTCGTAGCACTTTCAACTGCATTGGATTGTTAGTGAGAGGAACCCTTCTAAACTTCTCCAAGTTTTGGTAAAAGAAGCAAATTTTGTCATACCACCAACAGAAGTTAGCTATTACGGAAAACTCGTTGCTGACCGAGTTTCTCTGAAAAAAATTAAACGTGCGGTGAAGATAAATCGCCACTTCTCTTCCGATTTCAGTGAAACCCTATAACCCATTGTACTTTTAATAATGATGCCTGGGACTGATACTTGCCAAAGGATTTTAATTCTATACCTCAATGGTCTGAGAATCGCGAGGCAATTCACAGCGCTTAGTATGAGGTGCGGTTATAAAATAACGGGGGTCATGCAGTCACAGAGTAAGTACGCATGTGCCGAAGAAGAAGGATCAATAGCTGTGAAGCGTGAAGCCTTGTCAGTCGAATACAGCATCTCTGACTGTAGATAGTGTGGCTGTGGCCTTCGTTTGTGAAAGAGCTGTTACTCTGTTTTGTCAGAAAAATGTAGCAACAAAAAGTCAAATAGTTTCATACGAAACGTGGAAAAATTGCTTATTTTACTAAATGTAGGTGGTGTGTCACGTACTCGAGTTTCTGTGTCGTTTAAGCGTTCCTAAGGTGTCCGTTGAAAATGACCCACGCCCAGGACCCCCATCAACACATAAAACATACCACAGTATCGAAAAAGTAGTTAATGTGATTCTATTTTACTATCGAGTGAGTATTTGATCCGTTTGTGAAACTGTAGAAATTCATAAAAGATGATTAAGCCAAACTTTACATCTACAGCTACGTATACATGACTCCTCCGAAAATCACACAAGAGTGCCTGCCACAGAATTCGATGAACACTGTGGCAGGCACTTTTGTGACTTGCAGAGGAGCTATGTACACGTAGCTGTAGAAGTAAAATTCACAGCTCCTAAGGAAGCATAATAGTCTTTTCTTCTCATTGCATTTGCGAGCGGAACAGGAAGGCGAGTGACTAGCAGTGGTAAAAGATAATCTCTGCCATGCATCGTATGGCGCCTTGTGGAGAATGTATGTTCAGAAATATTATGAAATGCTTGGTAGATGGTACTTTCCTGTGTACCACGTGTTACGGCATCTTCCATCCTATATCCTTTTAGAGTATGGAGTACAGGAGAAATGCTCGCTTAGTTGGCTCTGTTAAGGTTTTAAATAGTCCAATGCCCTCGCAGTCTGTGCGGATGCCACACGTATGTGATTGTAATATGTTCTTAAATTCCCGGTTCTTAAAAAATTTTAAGTAGTCTTCCGGTAGATAGCCGACGTGTTTCCTCAAGCAACTGCCAGTTCAGGTTCTTCAGGAACTCAGAGATCCTTTCCCATAGATTGTCAGATTTCAAAACGTTGGTATTACTAAAAATTCGTCACTAATGACAACTCTCTGAAGAAAATAAAATATGAATCGCCACTACTGTTACAATTCTAATAATGAATGGCTGGCTCTGAAACATGGGAAAAGATTTTATTTCAATGTCTTAATGATATGAGAAATACAATTCTTTTAGTAGAATCCTATCAACGACTTGTGAAGGTGAGGCACATTATTCATATCTTTGGCGAAACGGAAAAGGAAGATATCTGAGGTGAAAATGTACAGCCATTTACTTTTTTGTGGATGTTAACTAAGACTTAGTACGAGGTGCGACTACAAAATAAAGGAACTATTGTTGTAAAACATTTTATTTTAAAAAATATACATATTTAGTAAGTGTCACCCTCAATATACTACCCTCCTTTTTCACTATAATGGCTCACGCGAATTTTTCAATGATGAAAACAGTGCTGGAAATTTTTCTGTTTGAGCTCCCTGATGATAAGTGCCGCTTTTCCTCTCACCGTTTTAACGGACTGAAATATTGTTCCTTTTAATGCAAATTTGATCATGGGGAATAGATAAAATTCACATGGTGCTTGGTCAAGATAATAAGGCAGGTGGTCTAACACTGGGATGCTACACTTCGCTGGAAACTTCTTAAAAGAAAATGCGGTTTCAACCTCTGCATTGTCTTGATGCAGAACCAGTAACTTGTTCTTCCTTATTTTCTCACGTAGTTCAGAAACGACCATCAAAATTAAATAAGGGAAATCAGAGATCGCACGGAAAGATATGGGTCCGTTTTTTCCGCACGATATTTGAGAATGGAACAACAGAGAATTGTTGTGAAGATGGTTTACCTTACTTCTTTTGTCAAAACATAGCAAAGTTTCTAAGGAGTCGTATCACTAACAATCTATGGGAAAGGATCTCGAAGTTCTTGAAGGACCTGAACCTGCAGGTGCTTGATGAAACGCGACTGCTATATCCCGAAAGACAACCTAGTTTTTTAAGAACCAGAAATCTAATAACATATTACAATCGCACAGACTGCGAGGACATTATACTATTTACAGCGTTCACAGAGCCAACCAAGAGAACATTTTACCTGTACTCCACACGCAAAAAAGGAAATAGAATGGAAGACGCCGTAACATGTGGTACACCGGAAAGTACCATCTACCATGCAGTTCACAATATTTCTGAACATACATTCTTCACAAGGCGCCATACGGTGCATGGCAGAGGCTATCTTCCAGCACTGTTAGAAGGAAATAGTGGCCGTAGGTTGGTTCCGCTGCCTGTCGCAAATGGCGCAGCCTCCTTTTTTTCCTTCTTCTTTTTCTTCTTCTTCCTTTTAACCCACCATTCTCTTTCGACCTATTCTTCTGTACGTGCTTCACTTCCTTGGATCGTCTCAATAAGCCGAACTCAACCACTTGCCTTTCCTGCAACCGACCTTATGTGCTCGTGCCACTTTGTTGCTTTTCCCTGATATTTAATCGCTGTGACTATGTCAATCAGAACATCACTATTGCTGTATTCGAATATTACAGGATTGTTGCTCCTACTCAACTTAAATTTTGCCAAGTTTAGAGCAAGCTGCGATTCATGACGCCAAATAAGAATTCGGTCCAGATCATTCTGTACCCTCCTTCAATCATCTAACGACGACTTTCTCCTGTACACTATAGCATCATCAGCCAACAGTCGCAGATTGCTGCTCTCCTTATCTGTCGAATCGTTTATGTACATAGAAATAAGAGAATATCCTACATAGTACTTGGAAAACTAGTGTCAGACATCACATTCATCAATGTTCATGCCCCAACTGAAGATAAAACAGATGAGGAAAATGAACAGTTCTATGACTAACTAGAACAAACAATTGAGAGAACACCAACTATCAGGATAGTGCTGGGACATTTTAATGGAAAAGCAGGAAAAGAAGACTTCTACATATCAACTATAGTTAGCATAATGAGACCAATGAGAATGGTCAGAGGATGATCAACTTAGCTATCTCAAAGAACCTGACGGTAAGTTCGACTTACTTCGAACACAAGAGAATACATAAGGGAACATGGTGTTCACCGGATGGAAGAACCACCACCCAGACAGATCACATCTTGGTGGATCAGCGCTATAGCCGATTGTGCGTCAGACCACTTCCTCATTGTGTGCAGGCTTAAACTTATGTTCACCTACATGCATAAGAAGAAGGGGAAACTAGAACCTACTTTGAATTTTGAGAAACTACGAGAAAGCGCCATTAAAGAATAAAATTCTATAGAAATCCAAAACTTTGAGGTCCTAGAGACCCTGGAACCAAGAGAGAACGTGGAGGAAAGGTTGAAAGAAATCAAGTCCACGGTGTTAAGTGTAGCGGAGGATATATTGAAGAGGAAGAAGATAATGATGAAGAGAAAATGGTTCAACGAGACATGCCAGAAGCCTACAGAAAAGAGAAGGAAGATAAGGGAGAAGTGGCTAGCTGACAGGGAGAATGAGCAGAAAAGGGAGACAAAGCGAATCCTAAAAGCAGAGAAGAGAATGTATCTAACCAGTTTGCTAGAACAAGTTGAGGCAGAGAGCCAAAACAAGAACTCAATGCAGTTCTTCCAATACATAAAAAATCGGGAACTTGGATTTCAGTCCGCAGCTCGTGGTCGTGCGGTAGCGTTCTCGCTTCCCGCGCCCGGGTTCCCGGGTTCCATTCCCGGCGGGGTCAGGGATTTTCTCTGCCTCGTGATGACAGGGTGTTGTATGATGTCCTTAGGTTAGTTAGGTTTAATTAGTTCTAAGTTCTAGGGGACTGATGACAATAGATGTTAAGTTCTACAGTGCTCAGAGCCATTTGAACCATTTCAACCTTGGATTTCAGAGCCCAACTTTTTTCATTAGAGACAAGAATGGCAACTTGATAAATTACAAAGAAAGAATTGTAGAATGATGGAAAGAATACCTCTCAGATCTCTCCAAGATGAGATGTTACTTGCA
This sequence comes from Schistocerca piceifrons, assembly GCF_021461385.2. Lineage (NCBI taxonomy): Eukaryota > Metazoa > Arthropoda > Insecta > Orthoptera > Acrididae > Schistocerca > Schistocerca piceifrons. The sequence goes on from NC_060141.1 coordinate 299,230,203, forward strand.
AACACTACGGAGGAAAGGGAAGATGAAGAAGAATGGGAAGTTAGTGAAGAAGACGTGAACATCGCAATCAAAGGACTCAGAAACAACAAAGTCCCAGGGGAGAACAAAATAACATCATAATTAATCAAGAAGGGACGTGAGAGCTTACACTTAGAGATATGTAAACTGGTCCAGTTGATATGAGAGAAGGAGACACTGCCAAAATAATGGAAACTGGCTATAATACGCCCAATATACAAGAAGGGAAGCAAAATGGAATGGGGTAACCACAGAGGAATAAGCTTGTTGAATATTACGTGTAAGGTGCTGTCCATCATTATCCTCAGAAAATTGCAACCATTCATAGAGAACAACATACAGGAGTACAAAGCTGGCTTTCGACCAAACCGATCGACAGTAGATGACATTTTCACACTAAGACAATTTTTAGAAAAACATTGGGAATATGATAATGATATCTACAACCTGTTCGTCGATTTTCAACGTGCATATGACAGCATTCTCAGGAATAGGCTGTACAATGTAATGCGCGACTTCACAATACCTGAGAAGCTGGTGAGAATGGTGCAAGCTAGTATGGAACGGTCAAAGGCAGCAGTACGTTTTCGTGGAGTCACGTCAGAAGCATTCGAGATTGAGACAGGCCTCAGACAAGGGGATGGTCTCTCATGTCCAATTAGAGAAAGTAATAAAAGAGTGTAGGCAGCAGGAGTGGGCTGAGGTAGAGATGGGCGGTAACTTCAGTTGTCTCTCATATGCAGATGACATAGTACTACTGAGTGAATCAACGCACGAGTTGAAAGAAATACACCAGAAAATGGACATTTATGCACAGAAGGTAGAGCCCAAAGTGAATCGAGACAAAACAGAGTTAATGCAATTAGGAAGAAGGCAAGAGCAGGAAAATGTCTTGACATAGATGGCAAGGAATTCAAGGGAGTGTACCAGTTCAAATGCTTGGATCTTGGCTTACCATGGACAACAACATAAAAATGGACAACAAGGAAAGAATAGCAGCGGGAATGAAACGCATGCATTCCCTCAGAGACACGTTCGGCTCTAAATCGATCTCAGTGAACACTAAGATGAAAGTCTACAACACAGTGATATGCCCAGCAGTAATGTACGGTTCAGAAACATGGAGCATGACTAAGCAACAAAGGTAAAATCTATTATTATTTGAAGGAAGAGTAATGAGGAAGATATGGGGACCAGTTTTAGATAACGGAGAATGGAGGAGGAGAAAAAACGAAATCTACCTTCTGATGCGACAACCAATTATCCTACAGAAGATAAAGAGCAAAAGAATACAATGGGTGGGCCATGTGGCCCGTATGCCAGACGGAAAATAGGCAAAGATGGCACTAGCGGAGAAACCAAACAGCAGACGCCCCATTGGACGACCGAGGTAGCGCTGGATGGACGACCTGCCGAAGGACCTAGCAGCCCTGAGAAATGGAGACACCTGGAGGAACAGGGAGCAAAACAGGAAGGAATGGAGGCAGTTTGTGGAAGCAGCGCGTGGTCTGCAGGGCCTGTGATCGCTGGATATGTGTCTATCTATCCGTGGGCACAAATGGTTAGCTATGATAATCGAACTAAAATAGAGGGAGGATTACACTAGATCATTAGCAGACCTTTAGAAGTATTTAAAATAAAACCAGTAAAATTGAAAGCTGAGCGTGCAATGTTGATTTATAAATCCTCTATTTTGGTTTATTTCAACAGGGAGCACGACAGATAGTGTAGAAGCTGTTGACGGAGGAATATACACTTCACAAATATTTACTTCCTCAAGGCCGCTTGTAAGAGAACCCCTTTAAAGAAACATCTGAAAACATCTGGCCCGGCGAAGTGTTAAATTTTAATAATACTATTGAAGACTTGCATTAGTTCCAAAACCTGTAACAGCCATCAACGGTCAACATAATGCAGACTGAAAGTGCATAAATCACTAAATGGTTCAAATGGCTCTGAGCTCTATGGGACTTAACATCTATGGTCATCAGTCCCCTAGAACTTGGAACTACTTAAACCTAACTAACCTAAGGACAGCACACAACACCCAGTCATCACGAGGCCGAGAAAATCCCTGACCCCGCCGGGAATCGAACCCGGAAACCCGGGCGCGGGAAGCGAGAACGCTACCGCACGACCACGAGCTGCTGACTCAAATCACTACTGACAGAACCGTGTACACCCTTTGAAGATAAGTCTGCCACACTAGGCCACCATATCCAACAAACTTGTGGTATCTACAAATCAAAATCTTCACTACGCCGCTTGCAGACAGGCAATGTCGGGGCTGCCCCGCTTAACACTCGATGACACTTAGATAAGCCACAAATCACAGAGGTTAGGCCTCTGACTGTCTGACCTCCGCGGACGCCGATAACACTGAATCATATTATTGTAGCGCCATCACCAGGCCACGTAGGCGGGTGCTGCAACAGATGTTGGCCAGCAATAACGGGCAGAATGCTGAGAATCGATCCATCGCACTGGAGACTGTACCACACTGGTTCAAATAAATAGGGTAAAGTGTTGTCCCTAGAGAGTAGTGTACTTAGGACCATAGTACCACATAAAATTCCTTTTCGGTGTGTCGACCTACTGATTTCAGTATCACAGGAATGAATGCACAACAGAGAACGCCACAAGTTTCGGGAACTTGTACTGTTCTGATTATTGTGACGCAACAGGTCTGTAAATAGAGTGACGGAAAAAAGTCGAAACACCAAAACATAGTTAACGTAGAGTAATGAAATTTAGCGACTACATTTGTCTAGGTAAGATATTTAAGTGATTAACATTGCAAGCTCATAGGTTAATGTAAGAGCGAGATAAGTCTTTGCAAATGTGAAATTTTGGTTCATTAATAACCGGTGTACCCACCAGAATGTTGAATGCATGCATGCAAACGGCCGGATATTAGTTCAAATGGCTCTGAACACTATGGGTCTTAACTTCTAAGGTCATCAGTTCCCTATAACTTAGAACTACTTAAACCTAACTAACCTAAGGACATCACACACATCCATGCCCGAGGCAGGATTCGAACCTGCGACCGTAGCGGTCGCGCGGTTCCAGAATGTAGTGCCTAGAACCGCCGGATATTAGTTTGTGGGACGTAGGTCCATGCCTGTTGAACTTGGTACAGGGCCAGTTACTGTCTTTATGCATGAGGCTGGAGTCAGACTAGTCTCAGATCTGGTGTTCGAGCAGGCCAAGTCAACATGTCGACACTCTGCAGAGCATGTTGGGTTACAACAGTAGGAAACCAACCCCCTGGAAAGCTGTTCATGGTCTAATCACAAGATTGACGTACAAATTTGCAGTCAGGGTGCGTGGGATAACCACGAGAGTGCTCCTGCTATTATACTAAATCGCACACTAGACAGTAATTCCAGGTGTAGGTCCAGTGTATCTAGTACATAGATAGGATTGGTGCAGGTCCTCGACTGACACCCTTCTAACCAACAGACGGCCATCAATGGCAGCCAGGGTGAACCAGCATTCATCAGAAAACACAAGACCTCCACCCTGCCCTCGACCGAGCTCTCCCTTGACACCACAGAACTCGCAAATGGCGGTGGTTTGGGGTCAGTGGTATGTGCGCAACAGGGATTCTGGCTCTAAGGTATCTATGTAGTAATCGATTTGTTAGTGTTGTAACCTCCCCACAGAATTTAAAATTGAAATTAAAAATAATTATTATGGATAGCGGTTCTCATTTTTGTGTGACCTCAGAACAAAATTGGTTCCCATTTATAATCTCCGTGCACAAAATGCATTCACATTTAATGTACCTACAAATTTCTTTTCTCGTTTAATGTAAGCTCGAAACATAAAGATTCCTAAACCTCGTAATAAAAAATAAAATAAATTCAGTAACCTGGTAAAATTTGGACGACAGCAGTGCTGCGTCGTGGCCCTGTAAGATCATTCTGAATAAAAAAGCAAAAATTCTTACCTCAATAAAAATGGCGAATATATCTGCTCTTACTTAACATTTTTCCGCCACAGCTCCGTGCAATGCTGGCCTACACATTTGTGATTTGTGAAAGGAAGCAACTGATTTTTTTTAATGAATGCTTTTTTTAAAAAAAATTACTTTATATTGCAAAAGTTATTATCAGGACATTTTTTAAAACATTTGGATGACAGTTCAGATACATTACTAGATATGCGTGACGCTGCTTCTTTACCTTATACACTAATACTCCATCTCCAGATTCCCGACCAGAGCAGACTGCAGACAAGCGCAGACCACCTCAGACTAGCGACTAGCAACAACTAACTGCTACAGTTACACAGTTCGTACTGCAGTCAACACTTCTCTCTGGTCAGCGATTCTCATATCGCAGACGGCGCATACCTCTTACATAACCCTCCACTGGGGGGGTAAAAATTTGGCAGCGATGGTGAGTCAATTTTTCTTAATTAACTAAGTTTACAGTCACAGAATATATACATATATATAAGTGCAGAACATGAAATAAAATATAGTGCACATGCGCTGAGTACAGAACATATCAAGCAATGACAAAATGTATACGCAATGAGTACAAAACATATTATCAAATGACATAAAGTGCACACGGACTGTAGTTCACAACATATCAGGAAATCACAAAATGTATGCGCAATGAGTACAAATCACATTAACAAATGACATAAAGTGCACACGCACTGTAGTATTTTTTTTATTTTACCAATTTACAAGACTAGGATAGGAAAGGGAAGGATTGCATCATTCTTGTAGCACAGTAGGTTGCACGTAGCTGCACTGGAAGTCCATATCTTTCTACAGAAGCACAACACCAAGTGAGACAATCTGAAGTTCTCTTCCCTGAAGAATTAATCAGTGTAGCCAAGACACTGAAATGTCGTATTAATATTCAATGTTATCATTTTGGTAGTACATTAGGTAAACCAAACAGTGGGACCATAATAACATCTCCATCGCTCAAGGTGGTGGACAGCATGTCGTGTCAACACCACGTTCTTGTAAGGTACACCAACGTAGAATTAGTGCAAAAACCAAATATAGTGCTCCATGGTCATAAGGATAGACAGGAGAAACGGATATTGCAGTAATTCCTGGTAATTAGGTCAGAAGGTGAAGGACATTAAGTCTTACACCAGTCATCATTGAGAATTACACTAGTCTATCAACTGATTTGAGTAATTGGTGGCACTCATTGCCTAGTTACTGAACATTTCTGTACTATGTATGAAGTATTACAGAATAATGTTCATAAGTCAGCTGATTATAGTGAACATTGGCACTCATTGCCCAGTCACAAACCATTTTATGCATTATTCAAAAGTGATCATTCAACAAGAGTTAATTAATGGCACACTATTTACATAATTCAGCTAGTTATACTAATCATTGGCACTCATTGGCCAGTTACAAAACATCGGAAGTCATCCTTCAAAACAGGAGTTAAAGAGTGTAGCATCAAGCTACTAGTATTCATATATATAGCATGTAAGTGACATAATACAAATACAAGAAACAGTGGCATTCATTGGCCAGTTACTAAACATATAGTAAGTATTGAATATTACAAAACATTTTTGATCATTCAAGTGACATACGACATATTTAGAATAATCATTGGCCAGTTACAAAACATCAGAAGTCATCCTTCAAAACAGGAGTTAAAGAGTGTAGAGCATGTATGCATTATTACAAAATATCATTCACTATTACTCAGAACTCATCATTCAAGTGACATATGACATATTTAAAATGTAACCCACTGTAACTATTACTCAAGGTCTGTGATTAGAAAAACATAATTCAGTATTACTCAGAACTCTCTTAAACTGGTAGCATTATTTGGGACTGTTAATACATTTTTTTTAATATACTAGCAATGCATTGCCTTGGGATCGATAATTAATTGCTGGGGCATAACAATATTTACTCTTGACTTATTGCTGCAAATGAGGATAGGTAACGTCATTCGTCATGAGTCAGCTTTAGCAAGGTTATGAAACAAATAAAGTATATGTGATCACATTCATGAATGACACACACAAATGGGTAAAAAAATGCAAGTACTAGAACAGGTTTAATGACCAACTGCTTATAGCACATTAATTTCATGAATAGCTTCTCCTGGGAAAAAAATACAAAATGGACTATTAAGCTGAAAGAAGAAACGCATATTATGCTGAAAAGTAGTGAACTTCGAATTAACAGATAATGAAATGTGTATTAAATATATATGTTCTCTAGCTGTCCTTTCCAAAACCTTCAGTCATCATATCATGCGACGTAAGACATACTGTCAAAACGAACTGCAACAAATACTTAAATAACTACATAGCATAAATACATAAACTTCATCATTATCTTCATCTGCAAAGAAAAACTTAAAAGAGGTGCGTTTAGTGGCCATATAAAGTTTATCACTATCAACACCTGTAAACAAAAACATCATTATTCATAGCACCATAACTCCATTATTATCATCACCTGTAAAGAAAAACTTCACTATTCATATTACTATATTCTTCATCACTATTCATTATCATCTGCAAAAAGAGACTTCATCATACAACTATTCATAGTATAGAGTTCTTTACTTCTAGCATATTTCATCACTAAAACTGAGATGTGTAGTTCTGTCTGACAGCCTGCGTCAATCGCCATGTATTCTGAAAGAAAAAAATTAGTTAAGACCGCTACCATACGATGTGTATAGTATATTCTTGTTAATGCTTGTTAATTCTGATCCATTTACTCTTCGTGACGAGGTATTGCATCTTCTTCCGTTCATTCCGAAGGTGAAATTCCCGTTTCATAGTAATCCACTGTGGTTTGTTTAATTTATTTCTTTGACACGTTATTGCTTTCTGAAAATGATGAACAATGATTAATGTCTTGCATTTAAATCATATACCCATTAAATAAAAACTGGTTTCTAGTGATATAATTGAGCATACAGCATAGCATGACAGAAAACGTAATATGTCAGAAACATAGACAGTGTGCAGGTGCAAAAATGTACACAGAGTATCACAATGTAGCAGCAAAAAGAATGTAATATAGTCACGATGTTGAGATATCATAAGGCAAAATGTCAAAGTCAACTGATGTTTGTTATATCTTAAATATTTCATAGTGCATACAAACAAAACAGGAAAACAATCATACATACATGAAGAATGGAAAATGTGCACGGTCTGATGTGTAACGACAAGAATAGCGACCTGCTAACCTTACCTTGCCGGGCACTTGGCAAAAAAAAAATACGATAATCATCAGCAAGTGTTCATATAAATATAATTGCATAAGTAGTCATAAAATATGTAAGTTTATCTGGAAAAATGTGCACGGTCTGATGTGTAACGACAAGAAAAGCGACCTGCTAACCATACCTCGCCGGGCACTTGCCAAGAAAAAATACGATAATCATCAGTAAGTAGTCGCATAAATATAATTGCATCATTGGTCATATAAAAATCAGGAAATGGCATTACAGTGTGATAAATCATAAAGTACATTCATTTAATAAAGGCTTTAATATTGGAGACATGGTGATTGCCTTTACTTTTTCTGGTTCTCAAAGTTTCGACGTGTACTACATTGGGATGAGGAATGCTGCGAATTCGATATGGACCTGCGTATAGAAGCTCAAATTTACTACACCTGTTCTTTCCTCTGTTGGATAAATAATGTGTTCGTACTAATATCCTCTGTCCAATGTGAAAGACACGGCGTGTACAAACCTGTTTTTCCTGTCTTCTCCGGCGCTCTGCGGCACGTTTGATGTTCTTCAGCGCAATGTCAATTATTTCATGGTGTCGTAGTCGACGAGATGTAGGAAAGATTACTAATTCTTTAATTTTGTTAGGTGGTTCAACATTTTTCAGTATAACACTCGGAGATAGCATAGTAGATTCATTTGGTATGGAATTAATTACATCTTGGAATGAAAGTATGTGTGTGTCCCAATCAATATGTTTTTTATGGCAGTATATTCTACACAGATTACCAATTTCTTTCATTAATCATTCACAAGGGTTCGAAGAAGCATGGTACCTGGATATATAGATCGGAGAAATGTTTCTAGCTCGTAACATACGTGTCCATATAGCAGATCGAAACTGTGATCCATTGTCGGAAATTACTTTCAATACATGCCCTACATGGAATAGAAAATGTTTTACAAATGCTTTCGAAACAGTTTTAGCAGTAGCTTTGCATAACGGAGTGAAGGTAACAAATTTTCAAGTGAGTTCAACAGCGACAAAGATGTAGCAAATCCTCTATTAGTTCTGGGAATCGGACCAAAAATATCTACAGCAGCCATGTGTCTCAATTTAACAGGTACAGTGGGATGTAACGGAGGAATATGTGAAGTCGTATCTGACTTAGCTTTCTGGCAGATTTTACATGACGCTAAAACTCGTCGAATACGTTTCTCCATGTTGGTAAAATAACAGTTCTGTCTCAGTATAAGAAAACATTTTCTGGCTCCGTAATGTGCGTAACTTAAATGAGTATACCAAATTAATTTGTTAACAAGCTCGTCAGGAATACATAATAACCAATTGTTGCTGTTAGGGTGAGAGCGGCGAAACAGAATATTATTCCGTACAATGTAATGGTTTCTAATGGTAACATTATTCCTATCTTGCCAAAGGTGTTTAATTTCTTTCCATACGTTGTCTTTACTCTGCTCTTGTGCTATGTCTTGTAATGACGACGAAATGAAATTTTCAAATGCAATTTGTTGAATGTACATGACGCTGAAATTTGCTTTGCAGAAGTTGGTTGCGATGTCTTGCTGATTGTTGCTGAGAGAACGGGATAGTGCGTCTGCTACAATATTTTGTGTGCCGGGGATGTGAACAATTGTAAAATTAAATTCCTGTAAATAAAGTTTCCATCTACTTAATCTGTCGCGTGTAAATTTAGCGGAAAGTAAAAACTGTATAGCTCTATGATCTGTGTAAACGGTAGTGTGTCTTCCATAAAGAAAATGCCAAAATCTCGTAAATGCCCAAACAACACATAGTGTTTCAAGTTCTGTAACAGAATAATTGCGTTCAGCAGGTGACAGAATGCGACTCGCAAAGGCGATCTTTTTAATTACTGTACAACCATCTTCTTCAATTTCCTGAAAAATGTGTACGCCTAAAGCGGTGTTAGAACTGTCGGTGGCAATGGAAAAATTTCTAGTAAGATCTGGATGTGATAAAAGTGGTGCATTCAACAAAGCTTCTTTCAGGTTCATAAATTCAGAATGTGCTTGCCTATCCCAGGACCAAATAGTCTTTTTACCCGTCAATTGACATAATCTAGGGGTGTCTAAAGCAGAGTAATGAATAAATTTACGAAAAAAGTTAATTAAATCCAAAAAGCTGCGTAGTTCTTTCTTCGTCGTAGGAACAGTAATGTCACGTAAAGCTTGAAGTTTTTCCGGGTCAGGCGCAATGCCTTCTGCTGAGATTACATGTCCAAGAAATTTTATACAAGTTTTGCCAAAGTGCGATTTAGTGAGATTAAATGTGAGTCCTTGTGCACGAAAAGTTTGCAACAGTTGTTCAAGAATCGTATTGTGTTCAGACCAGTTAGCTTCTGCAGTAAGAATGTCGTCTACGTACGTTGTGATTCTGTCTTTAAGTTCTGTCGGAAGTATAGTATTCAAACCGCGAATAAATGCTGCTGAAGAAATAGTTAAACCGAACGGTAATTTACAAAATTTGTAACAGTCACCAAAACAGAGAAAAGCCGTGTACTTTCTGCAGTTCGGATGGAGTTGAATTTGCCAAAATCCTGATTTCAAATCTAATGTGGAATAAATAGCAGTACCATGAAATTTCTGTAGAAGGTCTTCTAGTGTTTGTGGGCGATCTGTTTCATTAATAATAACGTCGTTGATGTGACGCGAATCAAGTACGAGACGAAGTGAACCATCCTTTTTCTTAACAATATGGAGTGGATTTATGTACGGACTAACTGCCGGTTCAATAATTCCTTGGTCAAGCATAGCTTGCAATTCTTTCTTAACTTGTTCTCTGTAAATATACGGAATGGGATAATGTTTGGCTTTAAATGTGTCGTGCTATTTAACCTGAAATTCATACATAAAACCGGACATAGTACCAGGAACGTTGTCAAAAACTCGAGCTTGCTGTAAAAGAATTTTGCGTAGTTGCGTGCGTTCGTCGTCTGTATTTGCACTTCTCTGTTTAACTTTATCAGAAATCATTTGCATACCGTCATAGTCAGCTTCGTCTGGAGTATTATAGTTGTGTACGTACGTATCTGTGAACAATGTGGAATGACAGTCTATGTAACGTGATCCGTAAATGACCTCTGTACGATTAATTGTTTGTTCTTCTGCAGATAAAGAGTGCTAAAATTCTAAAGCCGGTTGTACATTTTCATCCTTTAACATTAAATAGGAGTTTTGAAAGTCAATAATTGCGTCGTGTTGTACCAGAAAATTCGTACCTAAAATAACGTCTGTTTTCAATAAGGGAATAATCGAAAAATTTGAGTGAAATGTATGACCTGCAATACAAAATGATAAATGTGTCTGTAATTTTACATCTACTCCTTTACCAGATACTGCTCCTTTTACTTTAGTTTTGCCTAATGGGAACGTAGGATAGGTATTCTCTTTGTTACATTCGTTGAAAGTTTCCTCATTTATAACTGACATAGGTGATCCAGAATCGATTACTGCTGAAAATTTGGATAATCCAATCTTTACTTCAATGACAGGGTGTGAAATGTTTTTTTTTTTTTTTTTTTTTGAATAACCGGTCTTTCCTGCAAAAGAGTGTCTCAGATCTCAGATGTCGTCAAAAATAATAACATTTTCGTGAACAAGATTCTGCGTGTCAAAAGCATTGGTTGCGTTGCTGGAAGATGCAACCTGTACTGTATCTAGTCAAATTCTATCTGACGTGCTATTATTTTCGGGAGGATGTTGTGGCATTTCCACTATTTGTACTGTTCTGTTATTTCTTCCTGACGTATTACGTTCGGGATGATATATTCTGTCAGGTTCATCCATGATAATTTGTTGTTGCGGATGATTTTGCTGCTGGTAAGGCCGACTGTTATTAAACGTACGCTGAAAATTGTGCTCATTACTTTTACGTCTGTCATGATAGTCATTTCTATACGGTGCATTGCGACAGGAATTGAAATGGTGTGTTTTCTGTACGTACTGATTCCCTTGTTGCTGTGCGTTACTATTTGTTGGAGCTGACGCTATACGTGTAGGCGGCGAAACATTAAAGCTTGGTTGCCCTTGCAGACTTCATTGTTGGTTAGGTATGCTAACCGGCTGGCTTTCATGCTGTTGCGGTGAAAAACGTCTATTGTTACCAAAATGTGGTTCCTGTTGCTGATAATTTTGACGATACTGATAATTAAAATTTTGTCTGTTATTAAAGTTATGCTGGTATTTCTTTTCATTTCGGGAGTGTATAATGATAAATGTCACTTTCAGATAAAACTTGTTGTATCAGGTTTTCTTTAGACGTTTCTAATACTAGATAGATCGATAGTTGAAGAGTTGTTTTGATAGATATAAAGGATAGTAGAAGAGAAGGCAGCAGTGCAGAAAACTAAAGATGAAATAGCACTACTATGGCTCGGGGCCCTGTGCACGCTACGGCATGTATTCATCGATGTGTAATGAATCCCCTGAGGTCAATTACGCACTGCAAATAAATTTTAGTTTCTGCATTACAGGCAATGCCGGTGAAAATTCAAAAGCAAATTGTTGTATCCATGCCAATTCTGGTTTCTGCACTACAGCCCAAGCTGATGAAAATACAAACGCAAATTGTCGTATCCAGTCCAAAGCGTGAATCTGTGTTCTGTCATTTTTAAATACTTTAAATTTTCTCACAGATAGAAAATGCTTGTAAGTCACGTGGTCTCTGTAAATTACCTAAGTTACACTGGCTGTGTGAGTGTGACAAATGTTCGGAATGTGCCGTGTGCTGTGACGTGTTAGTGACTGAAACATTTTTCATCTCTATCACTTTAAAACGTTCGTCAATATGGCTGATCTGTTGTTCAAATTTCTTATCGACTTCCGTATCCAGAGTGCATGAAACTTCTGCTGACATTAAATTAAACTCGTCACGTAACTGTGTCGCATTTTCAGAACATTGTTCAGTGACTGCATTAATTTCATCTCTAAGTGATTCTGTTGTGGCTGCATGTGTATTACTTAATTCTTGTAAAACAGATCTAATTTCTTCACTACTGTTCCTAGCACAAGTTTTAGTATCCTCACGTAATCGTTCTTTAGTATCATGATGTTGCACAGTAACGGCTGTAATCTGTTCACTAAGTTGTTTGTTCTGTTCATTAAGGTTGTCGTGTTTTTCACTCAACTGTTTGAAACTTTCATTAAATTGTTTGCACGATTCATTAAGTTGTTTATAATTATTTTCTTGTTTTTCATTAAGTTGTTTGAAATTATTGTTTAGTTTTTCATTCCACTGTTCGAGATTTTCATTACGTTGTTTGTATGATTCATTAATTCGTTTGAGATTTTCATTAAGTTGTTTGTGCTCATTGTCTAGTTTTTCATTGAGTTGTAGTAATAATGCCATAACTTGATCCCAGCCAAAATTATCGGCTCTATTCTCTGTACTATGTGATGGTGTATCTGCAATTGTCACGTTTTGTGTAACCATTTGGTTATTCTGTGATTCTTGAAAATGTTTGCTAATCGGATGTGCACTGTTGGTCACTACACCGGAATTAAATAAATCTGACGTATTCGGATTACACTGTTCATTTTCGTTAGAAAAATTTGTCTGTTCGTTACGTAAATTTTGCAAACCGGGTGTGTCAAACTGGGCAGCGTTCATTGTATCAAAACGTGTCGCGTCATCAATTAGTAAATGCGTTGCGCCAGATGCAAACTACATTTAAGTAAATAAGAGCAGATATATGACTACTTCTCAGAGATTAACAAAGAAATACGATCCTGGCCGGATGTCGCCAAGTGTAACCTCCCCACAGAAATTTAAAATTGAAATTAAAAAAAAAATTATTATGGATAGCGATTCTCATTTCTGTGTGACCTCAGAACAAAATTGGTTCCCATTTATAACCTCCGTGCACAAAATGGATTCACATTTAATGTACCTACAAATTTCTTTTCTCATTTAATGTAAGCTCGAAACATAAAGATTCCTAAACCTAATAATAAAAAATAAAATAAATTCAGTAACCTGGTAAAATTTGGACGACAGCAGTGCTGCGTCGTGGCCCTGTAAGATCATTCTGAATAAAAAAAGCAAAAATTCTTACCTCAATAAAAACGGCGAATATATCTGCTCTTACTTAACATTTTTCCGCCACAGCTCCGTGCAATGCTGGCCTACACATTTGTGATTTGTGAAAGGAAGCAACTGATTTTTTTTAAATGGATGCTTTTTTTAAAAAAAATTACTTTATATTGCAAAAGTTATTATTAGGACATTTTTTTTAAAACATTTGGATGACAGTTCAGATACATTACTAGATATGCGCGACGCTGCTTCTTTACCTTATATAATAATACTCCATCTCCAGATTCCCGACCAGAGCAGACTGCAGACAAGCGCAGACAACCTCAGACTAGCGACTAGCAACAACTAACTGCTACAGTTACACAGTTCGTACTGCAGTCAACACTTCTCTCTGGTCAGCGATTCTCATATCGCAGACAGTGCATACCTCTTACATAACCCTCCACTGGGGGGGGGGGGGGGGGGGGGGGCAAAAATTTGGCAGCGTCGGGAATTTCCCGGAACCTTTGCTACTAGCAATCATGTACAGTGACTATATTCCTGACAGTTCTACCTACAATATCCCAGAAGGAACATGCAGCTTCTCATACCCCTATTAGTCGACCTCGTTCCAACTCACTGGCGTGTTGATACTCGGCTGTTAGTCACCTTACAGACATTCTCGAATGATATCAACTCAACACATCGAATCTCAAATGTAGCTAACGCTCATGGCCGTTATAGCGTGTATTTAAAGCAATCTTCCCAGTGTCGCTACAAGCGACTCTTCTGTGACTGGTCTTGTTCTTCAGATACAGACTCCTGTTTTTCTTTTTTTTTGTTTGTTTTGTTTTTTTGTTTTTTTAGTCATCAGTCTTCTGATTGGTTTGATGCTACCCACCACAAATTCTCTCCAGTGCCAACCACTTCATCTCAGAGTAACACTTGCAACCTGTGTCCTCAATTCTTTGCTCGATGTAATCCAGTCTCTCTTCCTCTAGAGATTTTGCCCTCTACAGTTCCCTTTAGCACCATTGCAGTCATTTCCTGATGACTTAACAGATGTCTAGCTATCTATTCCTTTTCCTTGTCAGTGTATTGGTTTGATAGCTTCTCGATGTACAGATTCAACAACAGGGGCGAAAAACTACATCCCTGTCTTTCCGTTCTTTTTAATCCGAGCATTTCGTTCTTGGTTGTCCACTCTTATTATTACCTCTTAGCTCTTGTACATTTTGTGTATTACCCGTCTCTCCCTATAATTTACCCCTATTTACACTGTCGAATGCTTTTTCTAGGTCAATAAACCTATGAACGTGTCTTGATTTTTTTAGTATCATTTCCATTATCAACCGCAACGTTAGAATTGCCTCTCAGGTGCCTTTACCTTTCCTGAAGCCAAACTGATCATCATCTAACAAATCCTCAATTTTCTTTTCCATTCTTCTGTATATTGTTCTTGTCCGCAACTTGAATGATTGAGCTGTTAAGCTAATTGTGACATAATTCTCGCACTTGTGGATGATACTTTTGCGAAAGTCAGATGGTATGTCGCAAGACTAATACATTCTACACACCAACGTGAATAGTCGTTTTGTTGCCACTTTTCCCAATGATTTTAGAAATTGTCGTGGAATGTTATCTATCCTTTCTGCTTTATTCGATCTTAATTCCTCCAAAGATCGCTTAAATTCTGTTTCTAATACTGGACCTCTTATCTGCTCTATATCCACTCTTGTTTCTTCTTCTATCACATTAAACCTTTCCCCGGTAGAGGCCTTCAATCTACGCTTTCCACCTCTGCGCGTAACAGTGGACTTCCTGTTGCACTCTTAATGTTACCACCGCTGTTTTTCATTTCACATTAGGTCATTTTGACTTCACTATATGTTGAATCAGTCCATCCGACAATCATTTCTTTTTTTATTTCTTCGAATTTTTCATGTAGTCATTTCGTCTTAGCTTGCCTGCACTTCCCATTTGTTTTCTTCTTCAGCGACTTGTATTTCTGTATTCCTAATTTCCCTGAACGTTTTTGTACTTTCTTCTTCCATCAATCAACCGAAATATTTCTTCTGTTACCGTTGGTTTCTTCGCAATTACCTTCTGTGATGGCCTTTTTTTAGAGATGTCCATTCCTCTTCAGCTGTACTGCCTACTGAACTATTCCTTATTGCTGTATCTATAGCCTTAGAGAACTTCAAGCATATCTCGTCATTCCTTAGTACTTCCGTATCCAACTTCTCTGCGTATTGATTCTTCCTGACCAATGTCTCAAACTTCAGCCTACTCTCCATCATTACTATATTGTGATCTGAGTCTATATCTGCTCCTGGGTACGCCTTACAGTCCAGTATCTGATTTCGGAATCTTTGTCTGACCATGATGTAACCCAACTGAAATCTTCCCTTATCACCCAGCCTTTTCCAAGTTTACCTCCTTCTCTTGCGATTGTTGAACAGAGTATTCGCTATTACCATCTGAAATTTATTACAGAACTGGTCTTTCTCCTCTCTTATTTCTTCTCCCAAGCCCATATTCTCTTTCAAACTTTTCTTCTAATCCTTCCCCTACAACTACATTCTAGTCACCCATTACTATTTGATTTTTCATCTCCTTTTGCATACTCTGTTACCTTTTCAGTATCCTCATATACTTTCTCTGTCTCTTCATCTTCAGTTTGCAACGTCAGCCCGTATATCTGAACTATCGTTGTCGGTGCTGGTTTGCTATCGATTTTCATCAGGACAATCCTGTCAATGAACTGTTGACAGTAACTCACTCTCTACCCTACCTCCATATTTATAACGCATCCTATTCTTGTTATACCATTGTCTGGTGCTGTTGATATTACCCTGTACTCATCCGACTAGAAAGCCATTTTATTTCACTGTCCCCCACTAGATCTGGATTGAGCGTCTGCATTTCTCTTTTCATATTTTCTACTACTAGATTCATAACTTGACACATTAGTTTCTCAAAACAGTGCCTTCGAGAGATTATCCAGGCTATGAAAAACGGTATCCACTGCTATTAGTTTTCTGACAACAGCCACTTCTACCTTCAAATGGCTCTAAGCACTATGGGACTTAACATCTGAGGTCATCAGTCTCCTAGACTTAGAACTACTTAAATCTAACTAATCTAAGGACATCACACACATCCATGCCAGAGGCATGATTCGAACCTGCGACCGTAGAAGCAGCACGGTTCCGGACTGAAGCGCCTACAACCGCTCGGCCACAGCGGCCGGCTTTCTGCCTTCCCCACCACGTTCAAGCTTCTCACATTTCACACTCCGACTCGTAGAATGTTATCCTTTCTTTGATTGCTGATGTTGTTGAGGTCTTCAGTCCTGAGACCGGTTTGATGCAGCTCTCCAAGCTACTCTATCCTGTGCAAGCTTCTTCATCTCCCAATACGTACTGCAACCTACATCCTTCTAAATCTGCTTAGTGTATTCATCTCTTGGTCTCCCTCTACTATTTTTACCCTCCATGCTGCCCTCCAATACTAAATTGGTGATCCCTTGATGCCTCAGAACATGTCCCACCAACCGATCCCTTCTTCTAGTCAAGTTCTGCCACAAACTTCTCTTCTCCCCAATCCTATTCAGTACTTCCTCATTAGTTACGTGATCTACCCATCTAATCTTCAGCATTCTTCTGTAGCACCACATATCGAAAGCTTCTATTCTCTTCTTGTCCAAACTATTTATCGTCCTTGTTTCACTTCCATACATGGCTACACTCCATACAAATACTTTCAGAAACGACTTCCTGACACTTAAATCTATAGTCGATGTTAATAAATTTCTCTTCTTCAGAAATGCTTTCCTTGCCGTTGTCAGTATACATTTTATATCCTCTCTACTTCGATCATCACCAGTTATTTTGCTCCCCAAATAGCAAAGCTTCTTTACTGCTTTAAGTGTCTCATTTCCTAATCTAATTCCCTCAACATCACCCGACTTAATTCGACTACATTCCATTATCCTCGTTTTGCTTTTGTTGATGTTCATCTTATATCCTCCCTTCAAGACAGTATCCATTCTGTTCAACTGCTCTTCCAAGTCCTTTGCTGTCTCTGACAGAATTACAATGTCATCGGCGAACCTCAAAATTTTTATTTCTTCTCCATGAATTTTAATACCTACTCCGAAATTTTCTTTTGTTTCCTTCACTGCTTGCTCAATATACAGATTGAACTAAATCTTTTTCTCATTTTCACCTCCCCCTTGGCAGTCCCCTCCAAGAGAATCGAATGGGGGACTAATCCGGAATCTTTCGCCAATGGAGAGATCATAATGACACTTTCCAGTTAGAGGCTACACTTCCTGTGGATAGGCGTTATATGTCTTTAACGCATTGGTTTATATTACCTTCTGCAACATCATGCCGTTGATCACTACTGATTCTTCCGCCTTTAGGGGCAGTTTCCGACCCCAAGGACAATACATTAAAGCGGAAGAGGGCCTTCTGCAGTGATCAACATCGCATTCCAAATTACCAGAGTTCGTTTATCATCTTAACAAACTTCCCTGTCTTGAAAACGAAAATTTGTGCTAGTTGTCAACAGCTTCTGATACTAAATGTTTTTTACTTGTAATTTTTAACTTGTAATTATTTTTGATGATACTTCAACCTCATTTGACTCCTTCATTCCACTTCACTTATTATTGTTGTGTAGTGGAGTGATAATCTAACGTATAGATTATTAAATACAATACTGACAAGATTTTTCTGGACTGCAACACTTTTTATTTTAATGGAATATTTGTTCGCAATTATATGACTACGTTGTGCCTTCCAACAGTTTCATATTTCTTGAGTAATATTTGTAGTAGAAGAAAACTGCTGCTCACATCAAGTGAATACTGTCAAAATGGAATAAGAATATATGTGATACTTCTATTACAGGATTTACTAGAGGCGAAAGTCTGAAAAGTGATGCAAGACACAATACTCTCCCCTGCTAGTGCGATAATAAAGAGCTAACTCGGTGGTAGATTCGGAAAAGTAATGCAATGATTGTGCTGTAGGACTCAAACCATCAACGGCAAGTTGCATTCTTTCTGTGAAATCGACTAAGACCCGGCGTACATTCGCCAAGATTGTCCCTGGATGTGAGCCTATTGTGTGAGCGCACCACGGCGCAGCTGCAGTGTGGAGGCCCCGCCAGCACGTGGAGGCCCTACCGCGGCGCGCTGTTGTTCCAGCGGTGCGTGTTCGGCGTGGAAGATGGGAGTCCTCAGCTGCACCAACAAACAGACTCGCGCCAGCGCCAGGCGTTGGACCGCTCGCCGATGTACCCCGAATGCTGTCAATAGTCCCGAGGCCTCTACCAAATATGAATCGGCTTAACACAGGCGAGGAGGTTTGGCTTTCGCGGCAGGATTCCTTTTCAGTATGGTATGTGGCCGCATCATATTGTAATGTACCAATGAATCACTGCGTCTGCAAGTGAGTTACAGTTGACAAAAATGTACAAGTGAGCCATCTCTGCAACTAATACACTCGACTCACTCACGGGCTACCGCCAGGCGGTGTTACTGTTTGTAAAAATTATCGATCTGACAATGTGAGATTTTACGACCGCATGTTTGTGTGTTAAAATAATTAAACTTTGTGTGTTTGATTTGTAGTCAGTATAAGGTGTTTACACACGGTCCAGTCATATCATTGCGACCACCGCCCGTGTTCGACGTCAACTACTAATAACCATTTATAGGCGGCAGCTAGCAACACTAGCAGTGTACGGCATATACAGCGTATCGATGGCGGTGGGGAGGGGCAGGAGAGGGAGGAGGACGCGGAATATAGTGCGGTCTTTGTCACAACGAGGAAATGGAGCGATTTATCTAATGTCCAAAAGGGCATGATCACCAGCTTCCGGGCCAAGTGAGGAAACATTTCTAAAATAGCTAAGCTTGCAAGCTGTTAGCGTCCCGCTGTGGTTAAAGTACACCGTCTACAGCAAAATGGCGCTAACCAAAAGTGGCGTCGAGGCAACTGTGACTTCGCAATTGTGAATCTGAGACCTTTGTAGTTAGTCTTGAAATGTGGTCAGGCTGCCTTCATTAAACCACTCATTCTTCAACCGAACCACTACAACATAGCTCATAGCTCACGTCTTTAACGACAAAATGTATCTCCATTGTACCCACATATCTTAATGCCATATTTTCGGCTAATACAGTGTGTGTTTCCCCACTAAAAAGAAAAAAAAAACCAGTTCTTCCCAAGTGGTTAAAGTGTGGGAAGAAAAATCCTCCGCTGATCAGGCATCAATCCGATTTTCTGAAGCAGCAACAGAATAAAAGATGCTCTTCGCATAACAAAACATGCAGTTGACAAACTACATGCTGCTGGAATTCACGAAATCAGGAGCGAATGTGGACTGGTGTATGTAGGATAGACGGGGTCACTCACCAGCACACGGATATCTGAACAAGAAAGATATATCCGGTGGCAAAACACCAGGATGAGAGCGGCAAACAGATTGATTTTGGCGAAGCTTGCGTACTGGCGAAAAGGCCTCTTACTTTCAGCAGAAAGATTAGAGAAGCAATAGAAATAGCCAAGCGACCCGCCAACATGAACAGAGAAGACGGGTACCGACTGCTGACGTCTTGGCTGTCAGCAACAATAGCGTCACGGGACAACAGCTCACGTGAAGCAATACACATAGGCGCGCGGGAGACCGTAGCGGCCGCAGGTACATAGAGTACTGGTGCGTCTCAAACGGCGCTAGAAAGCAGGAAAACAACGCCACATCACAACTGCTGAATTCCACCAATCACAAGCACTAAAGCAAACGCTAATCAAAACGTCGGTTTTCCACCAATGAAAAGATACAATAAAAACACCAGTAAAGAAGTTCTAACATTTCTCCCTTTCATTCTTAACAGCCTATCAGAATTAGATAACAGCCACATCTGCAGGTATATAAGGAGCCATATAACTGGATGTTAGACTGAGTCTATGTCGCCTGGCCACCAAGAGCTGTTGCAGGACGATTGATTCACGGATCCAGTTATATGGCTCCTTCCGTGTATAGCGATTTTACGACTATGACGAGTGGGGCCTGAAGATGGCATCAATGTGATGCCGAAACTGGTAGCACATAGAAGTTCATAAAACAAAATAAACTTCTACAAATCATACGGCTGTTGGTAAGTTATTGCATCATGAAACTCTTTACATAATCTCTGCTGCTAGTTCCGCTACCTGCTGTCTAAGTTGTTACTGTACTTTAACATCGAACATGGGCGGAGCTCACATTAATTTATTTTGGAATGGAGTGTATCATATTTAAGGATTATATTGAGTTGTTAATAATTGTCTGCATATAGTAAAATCGGCAGTAATGATTAATTCAATAGATAGAGCAAAGTTTTCTGTGCATTTAATACAAATTTAGTGTATACAAAGTCATTACTTGTTTAAGTGTAGCAAATGTTCTAGAGGTGCGCACATTTATTTTCAGTCTGAATGTGTTGTTCGTTAAAATATTTTTTTTACCGCCAAAGTGAAGTTGCTAACAGAAAAACAATTTGTCTTTATGTTCCTCAACAATGGCAGCATAAAAAATATGTACCTTTGTGATAATAACGGTTTTCTTGTGAATAGTCTGAGTGGGTATTTTTTTGGGAAGTTTTGTCTTCATCGATTCAAGGAAACCTAAAACAAAATCAAGCCTAAAAAGTTCGTCTCTTCAAGGCTTAGCTATTTTGTGCTCACCAATTACCTTCGTGTTGTATTTAACTGTAAAAAAAATTAAAAAAGAACCGATAAAACGTTTTGTGAAATAGCTTGTCTTAAACTGAGAAATACAGTCCTTTTGCAAATTACTTCTTAATTCAGTTATTCGTCCATTTATCTGGATAATCAGGAGTTTGGTGTACTTGCAGTGATGCTTGAAATCATTTATAGCAAATGAGGTGCCGATTGAAAATTTGAAGTTCCATGTTTAACTTTAATTTTTATAGAGTACTAGAGTAAATTTGTCTGATGGATTACGTAGACAGTTCGGTCTGCTGTTGTGTGGCCTTGCTAAGTGAGTTAAACATTAAGATGTAAATCCTCAATCGGCACATCATTTGCTGTACATTATTTTGAACACAAATGCAAAGGAGACTCTATGTTCATATGATCTAATTTATTCTTACTTTTAAGCATATCACTTTACAAAACAGTTTACAGTTCTTATGCAAATCGTTTTTTAATTCAGTTAATCGTACTGTCTTTGGTTCGCATTGACCCGGATAATCAGGAGCTTGGTGTACTTGTCAGGACAATGTATTCACGGCCTTTTGTGTGCTTTAAAATGATCTAAAGCTCGAAAGAGAGAAATGGTAGTCAACAAAGTGATCATGATGACGTCCCATACTCCGAGGAGTGTAGGGGACGATGTGGGAGATCCACACCGCCGTCTAGGCAAGGTCGTAGCGGAGGTAGTTTGCAATTGCCTTCCTCCGACAGTAATGGGGATGAATGATGATGATGAAGACGACACAACAACATCCAGTCATTCGAGGCAGGGAAAATCCCTGACCCTGCCGGGAATCGAACCCGGGACCCAACGCGAGAAGCGTGAACGGTACCGCTAGACCACGAGCTGCGGACAGTTAAAGTACAAATTATAAACTAATAACCTTCATGGAAATTGGGTCTTTCTTGTCTTCCTATTAATGTCAAGAATGATCAATACTCAGTGGAACTTCACAAGTCTGTGCGACATCAGCCATTCTGTACGCATCATTTTTAGCAATGTCAAAATTACCGCAAGACAGAACATACCATTTCGTAGTGTAAGGAGCCAGACGCACACGGTAGTGGATGGAGTCAGACGCACACACCGAGAAATTCGCAAGTACAATCTCTTGTAAGATTTTATTTTATCAAATGATACTAATTAAAGCCATTAGCCTGAAAAATTATTGGCAACTATAAAGGTAATAAATGGAAACAATTATTTCCCTTAAGACATATACAATGTAAACATTGAGCAAGATACAGTACCTATGTGGAATCCGTCTGCCCATAAAAGCGTCAAAATAACCGCCGGATCAAGTATCCCAAAATGCAGTGTGCTGTCTCAAGGAGGTAAATTATTACAGGTAGCAAATTACGCTCTGCAGTAATTCAAAACACACGTAAGAAACAAGAACTACGAACGTCTTCAAATCAAAGAAACCGTATGTGCTTTACCTTATAAAGGAAAGAGAACACTTTCTCGGGTGATTTGATCTGAAAATCAAGTAACGAAACTAAAAATAACTTATATCAGGGTCGCCATTTAATATAATGCTACTCTTGCCTTAAATAACTAGATTTTACTAATGCTTGGACAAATATTAGGCACTAAAAGTTAAAAAAAACTTTTCCGCAATATGATTTCAAGAGCTTCTTGCTGTACATGATTCACAGTTTAGCCAAAATCTCTCTCTCTCTCTCTCTCTCTCTCTCTCTCTCTCTCTCTCTCTCTCCTCCCTAAGGGCAACAGATCAATATTCTTAACCAAGTGCACAACTAAACTATACATATAGTTAACAACTTAAAGGCAAAATATTAAGCAAAGCCAGAGGCCTGCTAATATATGAATTCATTTTGTACAAAGACTAGACGTGTAAGAATTAACGTAAGTAACAGAACTTAAGGGCACTCAACCAGAGCCAAAAGGCAAAAATCAGGGAACCGTCTAGGCAAGGAGTGTACCATTTACAATACAGACTTCACCAGAATGTTCTCATACACCATGAGACCCTTAAACAAAATTAATCTTCGGGGTACGATAATACCAAAGCAGACAAGTGCTTGTGTATCAAGCTGTAACGCTCACCGTTTGCTAGTTTGTGCTGTCCTCCCCTTGTCGTAATGAAAATCCGCAGGCAGCACGGTGACATTTAGCCACGTTATCAGTTGGCGGCCGAAGACTTCCGGCGTAAGAAGTCAGCCTCATTCTGCCAACGGCCTTGTCAAAGACGGCGGAGGAGCGGATAGAGGTTCAGGGCACTCTCTTGTCCTAGGGGT
The DNA here is from genome assembly GCF_021461385.2 of Schistocerca piceifrons. NCBI lineage: Eukaryota > Metazoa > Arthropoda > Insecta > Orthoptera > Acrididae > Schistocerca > Schistocerca piceifrons. The sequence continues at coordinate 299,253,515 of NC_060141.1, forward strand.
GGGAAATTGCCCCTAAAGGCGGAAGAATCAGCGATGATCAACGACATGAGGATGCAGAAGGCAATGGAAACCACTGCATTAAAGACACGTAACGTGTATCCACAGGACAAGTGGCCTGTATTTGAAGAAGTGTCAATATGATCTCTCCATTGGCAAAAGATTCCGGAATAGTCCCCTATTCGGATCTCCGGGAGGGGACTACCAAGGGGGAGGTTACCAGGAGAAAAAGATTGAATAATCAACGAAAGGATAACGTTCTACGAGTCGGGGCGTGGAATGTCAGAAGCTTGAACGTGGTAGGGAAACTAGGAAATCTGAAAAGGGAAATGCAAAGGCTCAATCTAGATATAGTAGGGGTCAGTGAAGTGAAGTGGAAGGAAGACAAGGATTTCTGATCAGATGAGTATCGGGTAATATCAACAGCAGCAGAAAATGGTATAACAGGTGTAGGATTCGTTATGAATAGGAAGGTAGGGCAGAGGGTATGTTACTGTGAACAGTTCAGTGACCAGGATGTTCTAATCAGAATCGACAGCAGACCAACACCGACAACGATAGTTCAGGTATACATGCTGACGTCGCAAGCTGAAGATGAACAGATAGAGAAAGTGTATGAGGATATTGAAAGGGTAATGCAGTATGTAAAGTGGGACGAAAATCTAATAGTCATGGGCGACTGGAATGCAGTTGTAGGTGAAGGAGTAGAAGAAAAGGTTACAGGAGAATATGGGCTTGGGACAAGGAATGAAAGGGAAGAAAGACTAATTGAGTACTGTAACAAGTTTCAGCTAGTAATAGCGATTACCCTGTTCAAGAATCACAAGAGGAGTAGGTATACTTGGAAAAGGCCGGGAGATACGGGAAGATTTCAATTATATTACATCATGGTCAGACAGAGACTCCAAAATCAGGTACTGGATTGTAAGGCATACCCAGGAGCAGATATAGACTCAGATCACAATACAGTAGTGATGAACAGTAGGCTGAAGTTCAAGACATTAGTCAGGAAGAATAAATACGCAAAGAAGTGGGATACGGAAGTACTAACGAATGACGAGATACGTTTGAAGTTCTCTAACGCTATAGATAAAGCAATAAGGAATAGCGCAGTAGGCAGTACAGTTGAAGAGGAATGGACATCTCTAAAAAGGGCCATCACAGAAGTTGGGAAGGAAAACATAGGTACAAAGAAGGTAGCTGCGAAGAAACCGTGGGTAACAGAGGAAATACTTCAGTTGATTGATGAAAGGAGGAAGTACAAACATGTTCCGGGAAAATCAGGAATACAGAAATACAAGTCGCTGAGGAATGAAATAAATAGGAAATGCAGGGAAGCTAAGACGAAATGGCTGCAGGAAAAATGTGAAGACATCGAAAAAGATATGATTGTCTGAAAGACAGACTCAGCATACAGGAAAGTCAAAACAACCTTTGGTGACATTAAAAGCAACAGTGGTAACATGAAGAGTGCAACGGGAATTCCACTGTTAAATGCAGAGGAGAGAGCAGATAGGTGGAAAGAATACATTGAAAGCTTCTATGAGAGTGAAGATTTGTCTGATGTGATAGAAGAAGAAACAGGATTCGATTTAGAAGAGATAGGGGACCCAGTATTAGAATCGGAATTTAAAAAAGCTTTCGAGGACTTACGGTCAAATAAGGCAGAAGGGATAGATAACATTCCATCAGAATTTCTAAAATCATTGTGGGAAGTGGCAACAAAACGACTATTCACGTTGTTGTGTAGAATATATGAGTCTGGCGATATACCATCATCCACACAATTCCGAAGACGGCAAGAGCTGACAAGTGCGAGAATTATCGCACAATCAGCTTAACAGCTCATGCATCGAAGCTGCTTACGAGACTAATATACAGAAGAATGGAAAAGAAAATTGAGAATGCGCTAGGTGAGGATCAGTTTGGCTTTAGGAAAAGTAAAGGGCCGAGAGAGGCAATTCTGACGTTACGGCTAATAATGGAAGCAAGGCTAAAGAAAAATCAAGACACTTTCATAGGATTTGTCGACCTGGAAAAAGCGTTCGACAATATAAAATGGTGCAAGCTGTACGAGATTCTGAAAAAAGTAGGGGTAAGCTATAGGGAGAGACGGGTCATATACAATATGTACAACAACCAAGAGGGAATAATAAGAGCGGACGATCAAGAACGAAGTGCTCGTATTAAGAAGGGTGTAAGACAAGGCTGTAGCCTTTCGCCCCTACTCTTCAATCTGTACATCGAGGAAGCAATGATGGAAATAAAATAAAGGTTCAGGAGTGGAATTAAAATACAAGGTGAAAGGATATCAATGATACGATTCGCTGATGACTTTGCCATCCTGAGTGAAAGTGAAGAAGAATTAAATGATCTGCTGAGCGGAATGAACAGTCTAATGAGTACACAGTATGGTTTGAGAGTAAATCGGACAAAGACGAAGGTAACGAGAAGTAGTAGAAATGAGAACAGCGAGAAACTTAACATCAGGATTGATGGTCACGAAGTCAATGAAGTTAAAGAATTCTGCTACCTAGGCAGTAAAATAAGCAAGGAGGACATCAAAAGCAGACTCGCTATGGCAAAAAAGGCATTTCTGGCCAAGAGAAGTCTACTAATATCAAATACCGGCCTTAATTTGAGGAAGAAATTTCTGAGGATGTACGTCTGGAGTACAGCATTGTATGGTAGTGAGACATGGACTGTGGGAAAACCGGAATAGAAGAGAATCGAAGCATTTGAGATGTGGTGCTATAGACGAATGTTGAAAATTAGGTGGACTGATAAGGTAAGGAATGAGGAGGTTCTACGCAGAATCGGAGAGGAAAGGAATATGTGGAAAACACTGATAAGGAGAAGGGACAGGATGATAGGACATCTGCTAAGACATGAGGGAATGACTTCCATGGTACTAGAGGGAGCTGTAAAGGGCAAAAACTGTAGAGGAAGACAGAGATTGGAATACGTCAAGCAAATAATTGAGGACGTAGGTTGCAAGTGCTACTCTGAGATGAAGAGGTTAGCACAGGAAAGGAATTCGTGGCGGGCCGCATCAAACCAGTCAGTAGACTGATGACAAAAAAAAAAAAAATCAGTTGACACGAGCCGTAGTCATTGCGCTTCTTGTGAGTAAAGCAGGCAGCCCACACAAGCGTGCACACACTCGTGATCTCGACGGTGAATTAGCCAGACTGGCGAGCGTAACACCTGCCCGTCAATGTTCAGTTTAAACTCGTGACTATAGCTCGAGCTCGACATGCAGTTGGTCCTGTGAATAACTACTAAAATGCTGCCGCTAAGCTACTGTCGCATCAGCTTCACATGCAGACAACTGCCCCGCTCTCCACCAAGACTCACTCGCCTTTGTTTAGCTGTAGGTGACAAGATCCTAATCCGATGCGCTGTTCAGTGCGTTATAGCCTCATCTCACGGCCCCACTGCCGTCTAGTGGGATGCTGGGGAAAGCATTACCAGTATACACGGCCCCAATACCTCTGAATATGGATAGCGGACCGGATCACTGTACGCATAATTTTGAGGTTCTACTGGCATCAGAACAACATTATGAAAGTGTGCAATGTGAATAACGTAAACTGTGAAATATACTACTAATATTCTATGCAAAAATTCACATACATGGCATTTTGCTTCGGTTTTTGTTCGACGCTAGTCAACAGGCATGCGTCGTGTGCAGATAATGACTTCCCTAATGTTGCACTCCATGTGAAACATTTTTCGGGAAGTTATTCCAGCAACTTGTAGACACGGGATAATTCACAACAAGGAAAAAGGCTCTTTGCAGACACAGGTCGTGAAGGAGCGAGAGGTGAGACAAGTAGAGGATGGCACTGAAACGCGTACGCAAAGAACTGGGTCGTCAGTGGCTATAAATCACACACTTGCATGGTCAAATCTGCCCGACAGCTAATTTGTTCATATACACTATGCAAAAGAATTGAAGCGTCACTTTTTTGAAACCCCGTCGTTTTCCCTCATTACGACGCAGATGTTTGAAACTTGGCTCAAAGGTGCCTGCAACATTTTCTGTCCCAGTGCGAATGCATGGCGCCTTACAACTTCAGGCTCGGACGTGGCAACGCCTTTGGGTAGGCAACCGTTTTGATGTTTTTAAGTATCAGCTGCCCGAAAGCAGGCGCTAGAGTAGTGGTGTAACACTATTCAGCTGTAGATTGGACATGTCTGCCCACAGGTACCTTGAATCGGGCAAGCAATGTCTCTGTACAAGTATATTTTTTAAGTGCTCAATAAAGATGCGTCGGTCGCACCGAGGGCGGTAAGGGGGTGTTAGAGGGAATCTTTGCTCTATTATTCATGAAATGTTGCATCTCCCGCCATCCTCCACCCCCCACACGTGATCATGCCACAAGAGAGCACGAAAAAGGACGGTAAAAGAGCATAAACACCCTTCGCTGCTCCGGATAACTTTTCAGTTTTGTCGAATGGCTTGGTATGGTCCCTAGTAGTTCCAACCTCTATAGAAACTGCATCCACCATGCAGTCCAAAAGGTTCAGATCATTTTCAGTGAATTTGCAACCCCACGATATCCCAAGAGAAGGATTGCTTCATCAGGGGATATCAGCAGAGTCAAAGGTTGTCAAGAACGTAATTCTGTTGCACATCTCACTGTCTTTTTTAACTGCGAAAAGTATGCAGATGAACGCCTCAGAAGAAGAGGTAGTTTCACTGACGCCCTTATGCCATCTCGTGAGGTCTTTTCGTGTCAGTTTTGAGCGATTGCGTGTCTGTAAATGTTTCCCTTAGTCACCCATAAGATAACCGCGCGATTTCAACACTGCGCATCGTGATTCTGACGTCCGTCGCATAGGCGTCAAGAGGAGTTAGATATGGTTAATTGTGAGTTTGAAGCCCTTCCCATCGCGTGTCACGTCCACGGTGGCGTTGGTCAGAATTGTAGTGAGATATGGTGCCATTGTGACCTCATAAACCCTGCTTATAATTCACGTGAACATCTGAGCTCTGGCCTCTTCCTCGCAAGCGTCAAAATCCTGCCGTTTGAAGCGTCGCCGATCCAAAGGTGACACCCCACTGAGCAGCGGGAGGTTGTAAGTACCTCTGAGCCAAATTTCACACTTCTGCGTCGAAACTGGAGTAAACGACCGTGTTTCATGAAAGTGACGCTTTAATTCATTTTCACGGTGTACTTAAAGCAGGCGAGAAGCTCTGACGGCGGGATATCACCATGTCAATCGAGTTTAAGAGATAAGCTGAAAATTCTCAGTTCATCGTTTTCAATTTATTTAGCGATCAAGCAGCGTCCACACACAATGGGATAATAAATTATCACTACAGCCTAAAAGTCGGTGGATTCAAATCCACGAACTTTTGTAGAAGCAAGATATCAGATTACCTTTAGTATCAACTATTAACCCCCAACCCCGTCAAATGAGTTGATGTGTTAAATATGTGATGTTATCAAACATTTCATGAGTACAGTCTTTTATGACGTCATATCTCCTTAACTATATGTCGTACATTGATATAATTTTAAAGTATTTTCATTGGTATGTACGGACGTACTCTGAATAAAGATGTAAAGAAATAATAAATTAAATGTTCATGCCCGGTGTTGAAATTTTATTGCATTAGCAGCGAAAACGTTGTAAGCCATAAACGTATATCCTTTCATCATTTTGTGAAGTTCTCATATACATACTTTCTAATTGTAATTCTTGTTTTACTGTGTTAAATCTTAAACATAAGATTATACTCCTTAATGAGTAGATTGTTACAGCATTTTAAATTCGGTTCATAATCATATAAACTATTGAAAAATCAAATTTTTGTTGCCCCTGGAATCCGTTATATAGACAATATGAAAGTTGGACTGCACATCGTACACCACCTGACCCGTGTAGTAGTATAAATTCGCGCACAGAAATTGACGGTGAGTGACTCATAGAGCCCTAAACTTTCCAAACAAGTTGACAGGCGCTAATTATTACCAGTTTTCGCACTACAAGCAGCATAATGGATTAACGTTATACTTGCTATAGACAACTGATGTGTTTTGTACACGACGGGACATTGTCTCATTTTCCATACCACAGTAACCAACACAAACCATTAAAAATGCTGTATTGATCCAATAGTACTAGTAGGATGGCCTTCCGTTTACCTGAATTACTTCTTTACATTTATGGAGTGGTATTTAAAATAACCATGACAACAACAACGAGTATACATTTCAGAAGCTTGTCTCCCATGTACGTGACCTAATGTGTGTTCCCATGATTTCGTCATTTCTTTCTGAGTGACGGCTGAAGAATTTGCACTAATGAGTAGTAACTAGCTTGAGCTATACCGGTAGCATCGAAAAATAGATGGCTATTAAGTGCTGGAATGACCCATACTTCAACAAGTATTGTTTCCGTTCGAGCTGCGTCTCCTGTAAGAATATGGACATTTCTTTAGTTTATTCTATAAAAATTTTGTTTGCGAAGAAATTCACTTTCAGTCATACTTCAGTTTTATTTGTTACCCACTTGCTGCCTTCGCCTATATCATCAGGTGTAAGCTAGTGGAACTGTTAATAAAGGCACATATCACGTTATAAAGCTTCTTTTAATTGAAAGCCACGTTTTAAGAAGCTTCAATGAATTTACTCAACTCCCCTAAAAAACTTTAGTAAATATTAATTATTGCGTTTGGTATAAATGGTAGTTTTTTAATTTCTTCTTGGATTCGCGGAAAATCCAAAAGAGTAACAGAGATAGGAACTTCACTCGTTCCTGATTCGAATGCATTGCACCGAAATGCCATGCTCAGCTCAACCATAAAATTTACTGTTTCATTGACTTTTTCACATTGAAAACTCAGTTACAAATATCACATTAACTAACAGAGAAACGGATACAGGCCGAGGGGAATCGAAGGTCTAATTTTCATGAACTACATCAAAAGTCCATAGTCTGAAAGAAAGAAAGAAAAGACCATGAATCCAACAATAAATTAAAAAATTGCAGTTTATACCAAACACAATAATTAATCTTTACTAAAGTGCTGTAGGGGAGTTCATTTCTAGTTACAAAGGACGAATGGGTGCTGGTCGTTCCCTAAAATGTGGATTTTTTTTTCTTCACATGTCTTGTCCAATACCTGCCCAATTTAGGACTTCGAACGGCTAAAGAAGTAGATTCATAACTTGACATATTAGTTTCTCAAAACATTGTCTTCCAGAGCCCGTCGGGGCTAAGAGAAACACCATCCATTCCTAATAGTTTTCTGACAACAGCCATTTCCCCATATTCTTATTTTTAATGACGGTAGTGAGCATTTGCATAAACGTAGAATTAATCATCTCTTACCAGTAGACTGCTTTCAAGTATTTTTCGGCATCAGACTATCATTTCTTATACTTCGTGAAATCGAAAACAAATTTACTCTAATCATTACTCTCATTACAACGCTCCCACAAACTCAATGCCAAGCTCGTTCAACGCTTTAACCAACTATGGACTATGTTGTGAGAACTAAAACCAAATTCTGCGTCATTCACGGAGTTCTTACGCCATCAGCTTGTAGCGCCGGAAATGCATATCCTCCTATTTCCATCTATTGTACTATAATTTTCTTTCCTTGTTTTGTTACCTCAAGATATGACATTTCTGTGTCTTTATATATTGTAATTGCTTTAATATCTGTATATACATATTTAAGCATTTATGTCGACGTATAATTGGTTTGTTTTGTAAATACTATTCGTATTTTTACGCTGGGTCTTGCCTAGGGAAAACTATGCTATCGAACGAATACATCGATAGGTCGTGTGGAGAACCAAAGTGTTTAGGATCTTTGGTAATGTGAACTCGGCCGCGTGGAGCACGTGCAGAGCAGAGAGATTCTGGCTGGAGGAGGGCAGTAGAGCAGGTGTGTTGTGTGACGCTCCCGCGAGTTGCCGTCCTTTCGGGGTTTGGCAGCATGTAATTGCGCTCGACTTGCTATGATAGTTTCTGACACGGTTTCGCGGACGGGAAGTATTAGCTGGCGCACATCAAGAGCCCGTTTCGCCTGGGGACAGTGTCGAGAAGAAGGCGCGCCAACATCCAGCTTCTGCAACAGCGACGGCCGACAATGGGTGACTGTCGCCACCTCCTCGATCGACGGCTTCAAACCTTCAATCAACAAACAAGGAAGACTGGAAGCAAGTAAAGTTTTAGAACTGTATGGCAGACCTCAGCTTTTCAAACTGTTCCATTTTCGTAACTATAATTACAGCAACTTAGCATGAACATTTGTTGCTCATTGTCCCAATTTCATTACCAAGCAGGGTCCCTTCCTTTTCCAGATTGAACCCGAGTGTCGTTGAAATTCAAACGCCAGCATTAAAGTAATATTATTCCATTTCACTGCTTTAATTTCAAAGTTCCGTTAAAGTATTCATAGCTGGCTACAATATTTAGATTACACAAGCACAAATTATGAGTGCGAGTTTTGTTACCATATTTTAGCTTACCTGTGACTACAGCTCAGCTTGGTACGTACTAAACTTTACTATTGTTAATTGTTCAGAATCATTTAATTCAAGTTCAAAGTTAAATCTCTTATTTCTAAATTGCGTAGATTCACGTAGCTTTTGAAATGATTGTTGAGGTAGCCCAAGACTAACCTTATTTTACTGAATTTCGTAGTGCTTCAGAAACAAATCTCACTATTAATTTCAGTCACTAAATTGACTTTCAATTTTCCAGTTTTATTAATTCTTTTGCTAAATTAAGTCAGAGTGTAGCGAAATTTATTACTTCTGACAAACTTTCAGTTTTCACACAACACGTGTCAACCTTCAGTCGCCACGCTTTTAGTGCTAATTATATGTGTAATAACCTTGCCGGCCGAAGTGGCCGTGCGGTTAAAGGCGCTGCAGTCTGGAACCGCAAGACCGCTACGGTCGCAGGTTCGAATCCTGCCTCGGGCATGGATGTTTGTGATGTCCTTAGGTTAGTTAGGTTTAACTAGTTCTAAGTTCTAGGGGACTAATGACCTCAGCAGTTGAGTCCCATAGTGCTCAGAGCCATTTGAACCATTTTTTTTGTAATAACCTTTCTTTTTCAGTTATTATAGTAGATGTCCATAGGACTGGCGACTGTAATTTTCCCCAAATCTCAAATATCGGATTAACGCCAATTAATTGTTAACGTCACGACCGCACATTTACTTTCTTTATTAATTTTACCCCTTTTCAAAATTAATTTCCACCAGTTTCATTTGCATTTTTCCTTTCATTTAGATGTAACCCTTTCCTCCCTCTTTACCGAGAGACTAACTTCGGTGACGATTGCTTTTCCCATATTTCCATTAGGTACACGCGGTTTAATTTTTCGCTGTCATTAAGGTCGATAAGTGAGGGGGAGTTTACAAACTATCAAGCCATCATCAGCAGATGGAGCAAATATTTTATATAGTTGTTTTAGTGACAATCATCAGCGATCTGTTGCCGCAAAATGTAAGGCATCCATAAGTTTAAGTTGCGTTTTGCCATTGTTATGAATATCTGAATTACCCACAGCATCAATTAATGCCTCTTTGCAAAGAGTGTAAAGATATAAAAGAGACTTACTGTGCAAAAAGAACAATACGTGTTTTACATTACGTCAGGAAAAACCGCATATGCTCCTCACTGTGGTATAGTTGTGTAGTAAATTAATATTTTTCGTTAAAGGTTCAAAGACCAAACAATTTACGCAACGGATTCAAAACAAACAGAAGATGTACTAGTACACCTATATTCATTGCTGTGTTATTAATGCACACAGACTCTGAGCATTTGTAATTATGCATTTAACAACACTAAACACTATTACCGGATTCAAACTTGTGTGGAAGAACCGTGTGAGAACAGAATACAGGTAATAATTATCTGTATATTTTATTATTAAATGATGAAGTTCTTGTACATGCACCGAAAAAGGCTCTGTATTAACTGCCAACATTTTAATGTTTATCACAATGAAATATTACGCGATATTGTTGTAACCTCACGCAGTTTTTCCCTTGTATAATACTTAGTAACGCAATCTTGCGATAAAACAGTTGTCTGCATCTGCTTGTCAAACGTAACTCTATGAATGGCTAGTAGCGTCTATCAGCGTGACCACGTAGCGTGATCTTCACACCAGAGCGCATCAGAAATTTTACACTCCGCTACAAGGCCTGAAATTTACTGTTCAACGGTTCGTCATTACCCTTTTGGATTAAGACTCGATATAAAACTGGAAAGACACGTTACTGACAACATATTTGACGACTTGTAAGTGTGTTTTGGTCTCAACTGAAGTTATTGTTTAAGACTGTCATGTAACCTACCCGACGTGTTGGGTGGATATCAGGTTCACTTCTTCCCACACAAACTACATTTACAATACGTTCATCAGTCTTGTGGCTGGTTTGATGCGACTCGCTAAGTATTTCTCTCCTATGCCAGCCTCTTCATCTCAGAGTAGCACTTGTAACCTACATCCTCAATTATTTGCTGGATGGATTCCGATCTCTATCTTGCTCTACATTCCTCAACCTCTATAGCACACTGTACTAACATGGAAGTTATTCCGTCACATCACAACAGAAGTCCTGTTATTCCAGCGCTTATTCTTGTCAGAATTTTCCATATAATCCATTCCTCGCCGATTCGATGGACAACCCCCTCATTGCTTAGCTTATCAGTCCACCTAATTTTCAACATTCTTCTGTAGTACCACATCTAAAAACTTCGATTCTCTTTTTTCCCAGTTTTCCCACTGTCCGTGCTTCATCACTGTGCAATGCTATGCTCAAAACGTACATTCTCAGAAATTTCTCTCTGACCTTAAGACCTTCATTTGATGCTAGTAGACTTCTCTTGGCCAGGAATGCCGTTTTTGCCAGTGCTACTCTGCCTTTTATGTCCTCCTTACTCCGTCCGTCATGGGATATTTTCCTGTTTAGGTAGCAGAATTCCGTAACTTCATCTACTTTGTGATCACCAAACCTGATGCTAAGTTTCTCGCTGTTCTCATTTATACTAATTCTCATTACTTTCATCTTTCTTCGATTTACTGTCAGTCCGTATTCTATATTCATTAGGCTGTTCATTCCATTCAGCATATCTTGTAATTTTTCTTCACTTTCACCAATGATAGCAATGTCATCAGCGAATCTTATCATTGATAAGGAAGGGTAATATACAATATGTATACGAGCCGGAAGGGAACAATAAGAGTGGAAGAATGAGATTTTCATTCTGCAGCGGAATGTGCGCTGACATAAAACTTCCTGGCTGATTAAAACTCTGTGCCAGATCGAGACTCGAACTCGGGACCTTTGCCATCCGCGGGCAAGTGCTCTACCAACTGAGCTACCCAAGCCCGACTCACGACACGTCCTCACAGCTTCAATAAAAGTGGAAGTTCTCGGATTAAAAATAGTGTAAGGTAATAACGTAGTATTTCGCCCCTACTGTTCAATTTATACATCTAAGAATAATCCTTTCACCTCGAGTTTTAATTCCACTCTTGAACCTTTCTTTTATTTCCGTCATTGTTTCTTCGATGTATAGATTGGACAGTAGTGGCGAAATACTACATTCCTACCTTACACCATTTTTGATCCGAGCGCTTCCACTCTTATTATTCCCTTTTGGCTCGTGTACATATTGTATATTACTCTTCCTTTTTTTCCTATAGTTTACCACTATTTTCCTCAGCATTGCAAACTGCCACCATTTGACATCGTCGAACCCTTTTTCCAGGTCGACAAATCCTATAAGCGTGCCTTGATATTTCTTCAGTCTTTCTTCCATTGTCAACAGTAACACCAGAACTTCTTCTCTGGTGCCTTTACCTTTCATAAAGCCAAACTTATCGTTACCTAACACATCCTCCGTTTTCCATTGTTGTCGGGTATACAGCCGTGCGCAGTCGTTTTCGTAAAACGATATTTTGACAGCGTACCTTGACGTCACCTGCAGATGATACCTGTAGATTGAGAGTTTTTACCACATCCCGCCTCCTGTGCACTGTAATAGCCCCCACCCTTTCCTCCACTGCCAGTCGCACACAGTGGCGGGTGGAGTTGTTGGGGAGTGTAACTTTACCTGTTTTTTCACGAAGTATGTTTATTAAATATTCTACATGTTTCTGATCTTAAGAAGTTTAATCTCGCGTTTTTGTAAGTGTATATTCATTCCCTCTGTAGTGCGGTAGTTGATCATTTGTTTTGTTTTGAAGGGAAATGTCCGTTCTTTTAGTAATCCAGTCGGGCTCCAGCTCTTGGCTGATATACGTCAACAGAGCGGCAAGTTAAGTGTTTATCTTTTTCTGTATTTCCGTCGCAGTATATTTATTAAATTTTGTGCGTATTTTTCTCACGTTTTTGTAAGTGTAACTTCATTCACTGTGTAGCGTCACTAGCCAACCGGCTACATCATTCATTAACGCATCAGCGTCCATTGGTGATGCATCGAGGGGGTAGCAAGTTGCATGTATAGGATTCTGCCTGCTTTTATAATTCTTCAGTTAGTCTTGCAAGGATGGTTAGGATGTGTGCAGCCTGTGTGAGGATGCAGAAGGAGCTGGCCGCAGTTCACAAACAGCTGAACATGCTGTATCGAACTGCCCGTCGCATGGGACACGTCGGATGTTACTTGATTTCCCCACAGACTCTGCTTCCGCACACATCGCGGTGGATCCGTCTTCAAAGCAGGGTGAGTTGCAGGTGGTAACGGTTCGCGTCGCACGAGGCGGAGGGCCAATGTGGGGACTGGCCGCCTGGCCACGCCTATTCACCCTGTAACTGTAAGCGGACAGGCGGCCGCTCCTTCAGCAGGGTCTTAGCATAGCAGACACACTGAGGAAGGGGCCAATTGTAGGCGCATTATGGAGCGCCTTAGGCCAAATAGCGTTCAGGGCTGGATAGGAAGCCGATTTACACTCTGTATGTCTGCGGGGTGCCTCATCCGAGATGTGGAGGCTGCCTTGCCGTGACTACCGAGACTACAGGGAGCAGTAAAGTTGTGGTTCACGTAGGCAGCAACGACGCCTGTCGCATGTGTTCCGAGGCGGCCGGCGGAGATGGTGAAGACTGCTGGCCTCTCCTGAGGGGTGGAATAAGAGCTCGCAATTTTCAGCATCGTACCCAGAGTTGATCGGGGTCCTTTGGTCTGGAGCCGAGTGGAGGGTCTCAACCAAAGGCTTTCTCGTTTCTGTGACGCTCTTGGCTGCAGATTTCTGGACCAGCGTTATCGTGTGGGGATTTGTAGGACTCCCCTTGATAGGTCAGAGGTGCACTACCTAAAGGAAGCAGCTACCCGGGTAGCAGAGCACTTCTGCACATGAGATTTTAGGGTGGACGATTGAGGAGTTCCGATGAATATTCGCTAGTCAGTACACATCAAGGGAAGGCTGACCGCATTCAGAGTAAAGATACTTCGACTGTGACACTTATATCAGTATTCGAATAACTATCTCGAATTTACTGCCCTCCAGGAAAGTTCTGGCGCTCAAATCATTCTTGGGCCTGAGACCTGGCTGAAACCCAAAGTTCAAATGGTTCAAATGGCTCTAAGTACTATGGGACTTAACATCTTAGGTTATCAGTCTCCTTGAATTAGAACTACTTAAACCTAACTAACCTAAGGACATCACACACATCCATCCTTGAGGCAGGATTCGAACCTGCGACCGCAGCAGCAGCGCGGTTCCGGACTGAAGCGCCTAGAAACGCTCGGCTACAACGGTCGGCGAAACCCGAAGTGAAAAGCTCTGAGATATTGAGCGAGTTATGTAATATTAATCGGAAAGACATTTGAGAGCCCATAGGAGGAGGAGTGTTCATCACAGTTGACAAAAATATTGTCTCTATTGAGATTTCAAAACCGAAAATGCAGATAAAGTACCTTCTGCGCCATCGAAAATTTTTCACCGTCTTATATCCTTTGATAACTTGTACTGTACTGATAACTGTGAATCTGCAAACTTAATTACAGAAACTATATGTAATACCTAACGGGTGTATTAGTGCATTTATTTATGAATGTACAAGGCGGAGAATAATTGTGCCTCGAACTTTTAACCCTGGATAGCTGATGCCAGTAAGAACGAAAATTCCTAATGTTGTGTAGGTCGACAACGCACCATTTTTAAACTAAGGAAACTGCGCTGCCCGTCAACCTAAGAACGACAATAGGGCAATTCCATGGTCAATCGGAGCGCTTGGCGCCAAGTTTACGTAGTATAAAAATGGTGCATTGTCGACCTACACAATATTAGTCCTTTCCGTTACTACTGGCGTCAGCTATCTAGGATTTTAATTTCGTGACAATTTTTCTCCACCCTGTATATAATTGATTGTAATTATAGTGAAAATATTGTAAATTTCTGAGTGATAGCCAAGGGAACATTATTTAAATGTATCGATAGCAACGACCGAATCGCAGTAGCTGTGCCGTTGTTTCCCTTTGCGGATGGAGAGTCTGTCGCGCTGCGAGCAGGGAGGACGTAGAGCAGCTTGAGTAGTGAAAGAGTTCGGAAGAGTGTGTTGGGCGCTCCCGCACACGCGGTGAGCAGCTACGATCGAGTCAGTAAAGGTGCACTTTTCTAAATTTTGCATTACGTTACGCTGAGGGTACTCAAAGTCTTTTTCTTTTTTTATGTATCAGAGTTTCAGTCATTTCTTTAACCAATAACTTCATTTCACTTTGCTTTCAAAATTTAGTAGTTCAGATTAAGTATCGGCAAACTCAGTGCTTTCTGATTCATTTATTTTCTCGTTAACCGTTGTGTTGCGGAAAACCTTCCGTTGCCACACCAGTAACTATTTGTTAATTTTCTTTACCATTGCCTTTCTTAGGATTTTAGATCCGGATTTCCCTAGTAGGCTGCTGACCGTTTAATTATCTTTTTCTTACCGATCAGTATTTCCTTTTCATTAAATATTACTTGGTACCCTTTCTCCCCTGTGTGTAAGTCGCAGGTTCGAATCCTGCCTCGGGCATGGATGTGTGTGATGTCCTTAGGTTAGTTAGGTTTTAAGTAGTTCTAAGTTCTAGGGGACTGATGACCTCAGAAGTTAAGTCCCATAGTGCTCAGAGCCATTTGAACCATTAAACTTCCACCCATTTCAAAATTATCATTTCGATTAGGTTTAGATTCTTCCTTCAAAAGGGCCTGTTGTACGCTTTCCTTCTACTAACCGGCATTATTTACCTTCGCTATCGATACCTTTACTCACTGTAAAATTTCAGTAGGCATACGCAATGACAGTCAGTTATATTGCAATCCAATAGGCCGATTAGAAGGGAGCAGGTGTTATAAGGTTCTACAGTCGAAGCTGAGTGTGACAGTGAAGTTATGCGGTCACGTATAACAGGTGTAGGTACAATCACGTTAATTGTTCGATTTTTTTATCGGCCACCCAGTTCCGCAGCGACAGTTCTATAGTCATTCAAAGAAAGTCTACGGTCAGCAGCAGGGAAATACCCAGATCGTGCATTACAAGTTGGAGGCGATTTTTACCTACCAAGTATAGACCTGGAGATCTATCATTGCAGGGGTACAGCCAGACAATCGTGCGAAATACTTCTGAACACGTTTTCTGAAAAGTATTGAGGAGCTAGCTCGGTAGCCCACAAGGAGTGCAAATATCTTCGACCTTGTAGCTACGAATAGTGTCGACCTTGTCGATAATGTCAGTATAGAAAAGGTGATTAGCGATCATGAAGTCATTATAGCGTGCACACGGCCTTGCCGCAGTGGTAACACAGGTTCCCGTCACATCACCTAAGTTAAGCTCTGTCTGGCTTGGCTAGCATATGGGTGGGTGACCATCAGGACTCCAACCGCTGTCGGCAAGTGGGGTTCACTGAGCCCTTGTAAGGCAAATTGAGGAGCTACTTGAATGAGAAGTAGCGGCTCCCATCACGAAAACTGACAAAGGCCGGGAGAGCAGTATGCTGACCTCACGCCCCTTCATATCCACATACAGTGACGCCTTTAAGTTGAGGGTGACCACGGCGCTCGGTCATTACCGTCTTCCGAGACCTGTTAGGACGAAGTTTTTTTGTCATTATAGCAACGGTGGTTACGAAGGTTAATAAACCAGTCAAGAAGGCTAGGAGAATGTTTGTACGAGATAGACCAGATAAGTAGCTAAGACAGTGAACTGATATCACTTAATTCCAGGAAGATGAACGTATAGGAATTGCGGGAAAATTTTCAGGAGACTGTAACTCGTGATCTGGAGATCTATGTGCCTCGTAAAAGGATCAGGGATGGGAAAGACACACCTTGGTTTAATAAGTTGCTGAAGGAGTAGAGGCTGTTGCACTACGGTTCAACAGAGAACACACAAATAACGACAAGCTTCGTGCGTCTATGCAAAGATCTATGCGCGAAGCGTACAACGACTACCACAGATCTAGCAGAGAACCCAGAAAATTCTAGTCGTATGTAAATTCGCTAAGTGAATCTAAGGTGTCCATCCAGTCTATTGTTGACCATCCTGGTGTAGCAGTTAAAGATAGCAAAACGAAAGCCGAAGTTTTAAATTTCACGTTCGAGAAACCGTTCACACAGGGGAACCATCCAATCATACCGTCATTTGAGCATCATGCAGACGACGTATTAAAAAGCATCATAGGCGTAGAGAGGTAGCTGGTGGATTTGAAAACAAATAAATCACCAGGTCCAAATGAAATCCCAGTTCGGTTTTACAAAGAGTTTATCGTGAATCTCTCGCCCAGCACGAAGTTCCAAACTACTGTAAGAAAGTGCAGGTGACTCATGTGTATAAAAACGGTGAAAGAACAGACCCACAAAGTTACAGACCATTATCCTTAACTTCGGGTTGCTGCAGAATCCTTGAAAATATTCTCAGTTCAAGTACAATAAACTTTCTTGACACTGAGAAGCTTATGTCCACGGATCAGCATGGTTTCAGAAAACATTGCTCGTGCGATTCTCAGCTTGTCCTTTTCTCACATGATGTACTGCGAACTACGGATGAAGTGCAACAGGTTCATTCCACATTTCTAGATTTTCGTAAAGCTTTCGACTCGGTAACCTATTGTAGACCTTTAAATAATGTACAAGCATATGGAGTAAAGTCACAGATACGTGAGTGGCTCGAAGGCTTCGTATGTAACAGAACCCAATATGTTGTCCTCGACGGCGAGTGTTCATCAGAAAAAGGGTATCGTCAGGGGAACCCCAGGGAGTGTGGTAGGACCGCTGTTGTTCTCCACATACATAAATTACTTTGGTAGACAGGGTGGGCAGCAATCTGCGTTTGATAGCTGATGGTGCTGTGGTGTATGGGAAGGTGTTACAGTTGTATGACTGTAGAAAGATACAAAAGATTTAGACAAAATTTCTAGTTTGTGTGTTGAATGGCAGCTAGCTCTAAATGAGGAAAAACGTAAGTTAATGTAGATGCATGTTCTGTGTTCTGCTCAACACAGTGAAGTCCTTAAAATACGTGGGCGTAACGCTGTAAAGCCAACATGTGAGAACTGTGGTACGAAAGGCGAATGGTCGTCTTCGGTTTACTGGGATTATTTTAGGAAAGGTGCGGCTTGTTCTTCAGTGCGGCTCAAGTGTTTGGGATCTGTACCAGGTCGAACTGAAGAAAGACATCGAAGCAATTCAGAGGGCGGTCTGCTAGATTTATTACCGGTAGTTTCAAACAGCGCGTGAGTGTTACAGAGATGCTTTGGAAATTCAAACGGGAATCCCCGGAGGGAAGGCGACGTGCTTCTCGAGGAACACACTATTGTGAAAATTTAGAGAACTAGAATTTGAAGCTGACTGCCGAACGATGCTACTGCCACCAATATACATTGCGCGTAAGGACCGCGAGGATAATATTCGAGAACTAAGAGCTCATGTGGAGGCATATACTCGTACGTAGTCGTCTTTCCCTCGCTGTAATTGAGACTGGAGTAGGCGAGACAATGACTAGTACTGGTACATGCCGCCCCCCGCCAGGTACCGTACGGTGACTTGTGGAATATCTACGTAGATGTAGATGTAGATGCAGATGAAGCTGGGCTCTAAGTCTGTTGCATGTGCCGGGCGCGGAAGTCACTCACAGCCCACGCTGTGATTTTAGTTATGTAGTGACGTAACAAGACTGTTACGCCACACGGTAGTATCCGAAAGAAAGGCACGCGTACACACACGCCGACGGGCGTCAAGTCTGGAACAGGATAACTATTGAATGGTAGCAAGAAAAGTACGTAGCTGCTTTATACTAAACTTTAATGTCTGGGACTTGTGATACATCTCTCTTGACTATACAAATGCGACTCGTAAGATACATGCACTGTTACAATTGGCGCCTTGCTAGGTCGTAGCCATGGACTTAGCAGAAGGCTATTCTAACTGTCTCTCGGCAAATGAGAGGAAGGCTTCGTCCGTATTGTCGCTAGCAATGTCGTCGTACAACTGGGCTTGGCGAGTGCTTGTTCGTAGATCGAGACCTGCCTTGTGGTGGCGCTAGGTCTGCGATCACACAGTGGCGACACGCGGGTCCGACATGTACTAAATGGACCGTGGCCGATTTAAGCTACCACCTAGCATGTGTGGTGTCTGGCGGTGACACCACAAGTTAACTGAATGCTGGCTCCAAGTTTTGCTGACAGTCAGCGTGGTATTTGTCGCTCCTCCTTCAGAACATAGTCCCAAAACACGATGACTGTCTTGTACTTCCGTATGCCCTGTAGGCATGCACTGTTCTTTCTGCAACCACAGATTTTATTGATTGCTTAAGTTCGGTGTGTCTTCTACGTTTCTTACATCTTCCTTCCATTGCCCGTACTGTCTCCCCAATATAAGCCTTACCGCATTTACATGAAATACGGTAAATACTTGATTTACGGTGGCTGACGGGTTGATCAGTAGAGACATTGGGATCACTCTAAGCAAAGTTCAAGGTACGCTGTCGAAATATCCTGTTACGGAAACGGCACCGGTAACCTCGCCGTTGAGCGCCAGCAAGCACGAAACCAACGAAAACGACTGCATACGGCTGGTCACCCAACAACAGTACAAAGAATTGATTTCCCGAGAAAGCCTAATATCACACTTTTTTCCATTATTCTGCGTTTTGTTCTTGTCAGAAACTTGGATGCACAAGCTCATAACCTGATTGTGCTATAATTCTCGCACTTGTCGGCTCTTCCAATCTTCGAAGTTGTGTGAATTATGTTTTTCCAAATGTCGGATAGTGTATCTCCAGACATACATCCTACAAACGAACGTGAATACCCGTTTTGTTACCACTTCACCCAACTGTGTTAGGGGTTCTGATGGAATTTTATTCTTCCTTGTTCCTTATTCCTTATTCGATCTAAAATCTTCCAGATCTGTTTTAAATGCTGATTCTAATGCTGGATATACTGTTTCTTCTATATCGATTTCTGTTTCTTCTTCTATCATGTCATCGGATATGTCCGCCACCTCAGAGAGGTCTTAAATGTACTCTTCCCACCTATCTGTCCTCTCCTCTGCGTTTAACAGTGGAATTCCCATTACACTCTGAATGTTACCTCCCTTGCTTTTAATTTCACCGAAGGTTGTTTTGACTTTTCTAAATGCTGAGTAAATCCTTCATCTTGATACCTGTTATATCCAGTGATCAAAAAATACTTGCATTCAGCGTCAAGATGAGGTTAGGTGACAACTTAAAATCGCATTTTCATCCGAATAAATACCAAATATAAAATAAGACGCTGACCAGCCCTGAAATGACAAATTGTGATTACGACTTTTACAATTAACTAAAATATTTTAGTGAATTTTTTTCTTTTATTTTTGCAAAGTTACTAGAAATCGATATGGATGCCAGCAAAATTTTTCGTATATACTTTTGTAGACATCATTATCGAATAATTGATCTTACCGATTATTAAAAATTGTTTACCAGCTACGATTTATGACGAAACGTTGGTCTATGGGTATCGTCTCTGACTAGTAATCAAAACGCCATGGATCCCGGTTTCCAAACTGGTCGCTGCTTAAATCATGATTAAAAAATCATCAGTAATGACAGGTGAAGACTTGCGGCGTAAGAAGTTTAAGAAAATCGCACGGATAAATCAGTGTGGAAGGAAGTGGGATACTAAAGTAATGGAAAACAACAGAAGAAATACTTCTGTTGTTCGATGAAAGGAAAAAAAATACAAAATTTGTCAGTGAAACAAAGAAATACAGTAATATAAATGACTCGGTAACGAAATAAATGGGAAGTGTACGGCAGACAGAGCGCAATGGTTGCAGGAAAAATGTGAAGAAATCGAAAAAGAATTACTGTCGGAAGGACTGACTTAGCGTATAAAAACAACCTGCGGCAAAATTAAATGTGAGTGTGGTATCATTAAGAATGCAGTGGGAGCGGAAGGAGCGGATAAGTGGAAGCACTACACTGAAGGCGCCTACGAGCGTGACGACTTGTCTGGTGACTTGATACAAGAAGAAACTGATGTCGGTATGGAAGACATAGGGGATCTAGTATTAGAGTCAACATTTAAAACAGCTCTGTAAGGCTTGAGATACAGATAACATTTTATCGGAATTTATGAAATCATGAGGGGAAATTGGGGGAAATAGCAACCCGACGACTACTCAGGCTGGTGTGTAGACTGAGACAATCGACGTACCACTAAACGCAAAAATATCATCCACGCAATTCCGAGGATACTGCACAATCAGTAACATCTCATGCATCCATGTTGCTGACAACAGTAATATACAGGTGAATAGAAAAGAAAATTGAGGATCCGTTAGATGATGATCAGATTGGCTTTAGGAAAGAAAGCCATCAGAGAGGCAGTTCTGATTTTGCGGTTGATAACGCAAGCAAGAATGAAGAAAAAACTATGAACGATCATTGGATTTGTAGACACAGAAAGTGCGTTCGACAGTGTTAAATGTTTAAAGTTCTGAGAAAAACACGGGTAAGCTACAGGGAAATCGGGGTGATATAAAATATGTTCAAGAACCAAGAAAGAACAATAAGGCTGAAAGACCATGGAGCAGTTCTCAGATTAAAAAGGATGTTAAATAGTGATACTTTCTTTCGCCCCTGATCTGTCTACAAGGGAGTGTTGAAAAATAACGCCTCGAATGTTTTTATGTGAAATCTCTTGAAATTTTTAAAATAAAACAAACGTTGTTAACATTCTTCATCTTTATTATTCACGTCTACATATTTTCAGCCCCTTGCCGCTAGAGGGATTCAAATCGTAGTGTGTAACAAGGCGGTGTGCCACGTAACTATCTTTGTGCGGGAGAAACAACGTGCTGT
This sequence comes from Schistocerca piceifrons, assembly GCF_021461385.2. NCBI lineage: Eukaryota > Metazoa > Arthropoda > Insecta > Orthoptera > Acrididae > Schistocerca > Schistocerca piceifrons. Next base: position 299,274,825 of record NC_060141.1, read on the forward strand.
AATGGAGTTTCGAGCTCGTCCACACATGGAACACCCTCACCTTCAGCATGACAGTGCCAGGCAACGCAGGACCGCTGCGACACCTGCAACAATCCGATGCCTTGGTTTACCGTCATTGATCATTTTCCATATAGTCCCGACTTGGTCCCAACCGATTTTCATCTGTTTCCAAAATTTAAAGAACTCCTTTGAGACCTTCACTTTGATAGTGATGAAGCGGGGTAAGAAAAGGTGAGGTTGCGACACCCTCAACTAGGTCAAACCTTCTACAGTGGCGATATCAACAATCTGCTCGCTCATTTGGACAAATTTTCTCGTCGCCAGGGTGACTGTGTTCAGAAACAAATACGCAGACATGAAGAATAGAGATGTAGAATATTAATAACGTTTCCGAAAGAACATTATTGTCAGCCGCAACGAAAAGATTAAAAACTGATGTTGCAAACTTTGAAGAAAAGAAGTTTTGTACTTAAACGTGTTGAGAAAAAAGTCCACTGACATTCGGCCTGAAAAAAATATATGAACATAAAGGTATGAACATAAAGGCATTCCAAGATAAAAAACAAAATACCGTAAGGGGTGCGAAGCTCTTCTGTATTTGTAACGAAATATATTGTCGTTCCCCCTCCCCCCCCCCCCCCCCCTGAACCATAGACCTTGCCGTTGGTGGGGAGGCTTGCGTGCCTCAGCGATACAGATAACGGTACCGTAGGTGCAACCACAACGGAGGGGTATCTGTTGAGAGGCTAGACAATCGTGTGGTTCTTGAAGAGGGGCAGCAGCCTTTTCAGTAGTTGCAGTAGTCTGGATGATTGATTGATCTGGCCTTGTAACACTAACCAAAACGGCCTTGCTGTGCTGGTACTGCGAACTGCTGAAAGCGGGGGGAAACTACAGCCGTAATTTTTCCCGAGGGCATGCAGCTTTAGTGTATGGTTAAATGATGATTGCGTCCTCTTGGGTAAGATATTCTGGAGGTAAAATAGTCCCTCATTCGGATCTCCGGGTGGGGACTACTCAGGATGATGTTGTTATCAGGAGAAAGAAAACTGGCGTTCTAGGGGTCGCAGCGTGGAATGTCAGATTCCTTAATCGGGCAGGTAGGTTAGAAAATTTAAAAAGGGAAATGGATAGGTTAAAGTTAGATATAGTGGGAATTAGTGAAGTTCGGTGGCAGGATGTACAAGACTTCTGGTCAGGTGAATACAGGGTTATAAATACAAAATCAAATAGGGATAATGCAAGAGTAGGTTTAATAACGAATAAAAAAGTAGGAATGCGGGTAAGCTACTACAAACAGCATAGTGAACGCATTATCGTGGCCAAGATAGATACGAAGCTCATGCCTACCACAGTAGTACAAGTTTATATGCCAACTAGCACCACAGATGACGAAGAGATTGATGAAATGTATGATGAGATAAAAGAAATTATTCAGATAGTGTAGGGAGACGAACATTTAATGGTCATGGGTGACTGGAATTCGATAGTAGGAAAAGGAAGAGAAGGAAACATAGTAGGTTGAATATGGAATGGGGTTAAGGAATGAAAGAGGAAGCCACCTGGTAGAATTTCGCACAGAGCATAACTTAATCATAGCTAACACTTGGTTCCAGAATCATAAAATAAGGTTGTATACATGGAAAAAAACCTGGAGATACTGGAATGTGTCAGATAGATTATATAACGGTAAGACAGATTTAGGAACCTGGTTTTAAATTGTAAGACATTTCCAGGGGCAGATGTGGACTCTGACCACAATCTATTGGTTATGAACTGTAGATTAAAACTGTAGAAACTGCAAAAATGAGGGAATTTACGGAGATGGGACCTGGATAAATTGAAAGAAAAAGGTTGTGTAGAGTTCCAGGGAGAGCATTAGGGAATGATTGGCAAGAATGGGGGAAAGAAATACAGTAGAAGAAGAACGGGTAGCTTTGAGAGATGAAATAGTGAAAGCAGCAGAGGATTAAGTACGTAAAAAAGACGAGGCCTTGGGTTACGGAAGAGATATTGAATTTAATTGATGGAAGGAGAAAATACAAAAATGCAGCAAATGAAGCAGGCAAAAAGGAATACAAACCTCTCAAAAATGAGATCGACAGGAAGTGCAAAATGGCTAGGGGACAAATGTAAGGATGTAGAAGCATGTATCACTAGGGGCAAGATAGATACTGCCTACAGGAAAATTAAAGAGACCTTTAGAGCCCAGATGGCAACCCAGTTCTAAACGAAGAAAGGAAAGCAGAAAGGTGGACTGAGTATATAGAGGGTTCTTGAGGACAATATTATGGAAATGGAAGACGAGGTAGGAGATGATGAAATGGGAGATATGATACTGCGTGAAGAGTTTGACAGAGCACTGAAAGACCTAAGTCGAAACAAGGCCCCGGGAGTAGACAACATTCCATTAGAACTACTGATAGCCTTGGTTGAGGCATCCCTGACAAAACTCTACCTTCTGGTGAGCAAGATGTATGAGACAGGCTAAATACCCTCAGCCTTCAAGAAGAATATAATAATTCCAATCCCAAGAAAGCAGGCGTTGATAGACGTGAAAATTACCGAATTATCAGTTTAATAAGTCACGGCTGCAAAATACTAACACGAATTCTTTGCAGACGAATGGAAAAACTGGTAGAAGCCGACCTTGGGGAAGATCAGTTTGGATGCCGTAGAAATATGGGAACACGTGAGGCAGTACTGACCCTACGACTTATTTTAGAAGCTAGATTAAGAAACAGCAAACGTACGTTTCTAGCATTTGTAGACTTAGAGAACGCTTTTGACAATGTTGACTGGAATACTCTATTTCAAATTCTGACGGTGGCAGGGGTGAAATACAGGGAGCGAAAGGCTATTTACAATTTGTACAGAAACCAGATGGCAGTTATATGAGTTGAGGGACATGAAAGGGAAGCAGTGGTTGGGAAGGGAGTGAGACAGGGTTGTAGCCTCTCCCTGATGTTGTTCAATCTGTGTATTGAGCAAGCAGTGAAGGAAACAAAAGAAAAATTTGGAGTAGGTATTAAAATCCATGGAGAAGAAATAAAAACCTTGAGCAAAAACAGACATAATGTCTTATGGGATAACAGCAATCAGTGATTTTATAATGTTACTTTAAATCCGTCTTGATTGCAAACTTTTTTATTATTCATATGCCCGGTTTCGGTTCATTCAGAACCATCTTCAGATCTGATACTTAAATTACAGGAGTAACCCGTCCAATTCAGCAACTTTCACATGCTACGTCACGTAGCATGTGAAAGTTGCTGAATTGGACGGGTTACTCCTGTAACTTAAATGCTTGACTTTGCTCAGGAATCATTTGGAACTTCACAACCCGTGTGTCAGGTTAACCGGCCCGCCGGGCGAGCTGCACGGAACAGTAAACAGTCCTCGCACCTGGCCGCGCCGCTACCGCCAGGCTCTCAGCCACGTGTACCGCGCCGGCAAGCGAATGCTGTTGGGGAATGAAGACTCCTACGCCACCTGTTGGTGTTCTGTTAAGTCTGTACATTGTGCTGCCCTCGGCAGCGGATATATTTCGACTATAACTGTAAAATGGATGTGTGAGAATAAAGGTGTGTGTGAGCAGAAGTTTTACTGTGTCCTTGATTTCACTAGTGTGTAGCAACATTTTGGTGCCAAAACCCGGGAAAACATGAAGAGATAGAGTGCTACTACACATTAAAGAGGACTCGATGCCGGCGGAGAAGATTTTGAGCGACTTCAATCTCAAAATCCGGTCACGTCACGCCACGTTCAGCTCACACAGATAAGTTGCGGCATTGCTCTGAAACTGTAGCAAAGGACACTGCGGGACGATTGAGTTGTATGTGATACTGCTTGGTGCATGTTTGTTGGTGGCAGAGCAATAGAGGGCAGTTGGCGTATTATTTGCAAAGCACAAATGGGACTTGCTAAAGTATTGGTAGACTGTAGACCACTAGTAAAGGTCGCGGAAGTTGAAAACTGCACGGCCGCGCCATCTGTTAAGAACTACAAACGTCACTAGGGGACCGCTAACGGTTCACACTCCAGGACAACGCCATCCCTTAGCGATAGCATCCAACTGATGGGGTGTCTTGACCTTGAACGCACTCTCGCGACAGAAAGCAAAACCACCAACTCACCATGGCAGAAGCAGTAGCTACGAACTTGGGGAGGCTGCGCCGGAAGCGGACGACGTAGCGGCGACGCTTTTCGTCAGCCAAATAAACGTCTTCGATGGTTCTACAGCTGCAGAAGAAGTAGAACACTTTCAGGAACGCCTTCAGGAAACAGTAGAAGAGTTGACCCGACTCAACGATACAATACAGGACATGCTGCATGACTCGGAATACGAAGCCGACACGGAAGCTTGTGAGGAATATACTGATAAATGCAAATGGGCCCTCCGAAAGGCGAAAGGCCTTCTAGGAGCAGCGCGCTCAGGAGACAGAAACGCGACGTCAGCGGCTCAAAAACACGCCTGTATGGACATAAAATTGCCTACTATCAATCTGCACCCATTTTCAGGGGACATAGAAGCTTGGTCTCGATTTTGGGAGCAGTTCACAGTCTCCATAGACGAGAATCCGATGGTGTCAACAATGAACAAGCATGTATTCCTCCGTGGTTACCTTGATGGGGAACCTAAGGACTTGGTCGATGGCATTGCTGTTACAGCTGATACATATGAGCAGACTAAGCAAATTTTGAAATCCAAATATGGGGATAAGAACAGAATTATCCAAAGTCACCTGGATTTCTTGGAGAATATTAACACTTCGACTTCAGGCAGTCCAGAGGCTCTTAATTCCACCTACATTGAGTGCCATAAGCGCATCCAAGCACTACGAGCTCTAGGAGAAAATGTGGACGCTTATGGGAGAGTGCTTGCACCCAAACTTCTTCGAGCCTTTCCTGAAGAAATTTGCAACAATTGGCTTGTTCATGCCCTAAGGCAAAAGATTGAAGAAGGGAACCTCACCCACATTATGGAGTTCATAAATGAAGAGGTGGAAGGAGCTATCAACACACGCAAAATTCGTGGAGATACTGTACCATGCGAAAATTACGTACCAACAGCATCTGCCTTCCATGTAAAGGTTTAAACGAAAAGGGACAAGAAGAAACAACAGAATTCAGAACCCTTCTGTGTGTATTGCGGCGAAAGAGGGCACTGGGGCCAAGACTGCCAAAAGATTGCAAGCTTGCAGGCAAGAATCGACGACAATGAACCGTTGCTTTCTATGCCTGAGACGTGGCCACAACAGAAATCAGTGTTTCAAACGGGGAAAGGCGTCCTGTGCGAAATGTATGGGGGAGCATCAAATTTCTATCTGTAGTAGCCATATCACAACAGTAAATAAAATTGAAACTATGACTTCTAACTTCACATACCTGCAGACTGCTCGTGTGAGTATCACAGAACCCACTGGTAAGAGCAAACAGACACGTGCCATTCACCATTCACTGATCGAATGTCTCCAACTAAGTGTCATTGGAAGCACTACTCTCGTGATAACTACTTTCGAATCCAGTTACAGTTCATCACTCTCAAGGAAGAAGGTGCAGTTTAATATGATGGGATGCTCCACTAATTCCCACATATCAGTAACAGCCTTTGAAAGCACAAATAATTTTTCACAGCAACCATCAGTGCCACAAGATGTAGGAGATATGGCCGTGAGGGGTGGTACACCACTCGCAAATCCTAAAGGAGACACTGAAGATCTACCTATTGAGATCCTGATTGGAGCTGATTATTACTGGAGAATCGTGATTTTGGAACAACCAATCAAGGTATCACCATCATTGGTTCTTCTCCCAACAATCTTTGGATATGTTCTGAGTGGAAACAGATCTAGCACCACCGTCAACAGAGCAACTGTCAACTTTATTCAGGGCAGCTGCAGTCACATATCTGATGAGTCAGTGCGCCGATTTTGGGACCTGGAGACAATCGGGATAACAGAACATCAAGAGCGAGCATTAAAACCCATGGATCACCCCATTTATCAGGAATTCCGAGAATCATATTGTGTGTAATATGGCCGCAGAGTTGTATCTCTGCCTCGAAAGAAGGATATGCCTCTCTCCTGCAACCGAACAACTGCTGAAGCGCGTCTTCGCTCCTTACAAAACAAGCTGCGAGGGAATGAAGAGCTGAAGGTCATTTACCACGAGACCATGTCGAAATATATTGATAAGAACCAGGTAGAGGTAGCACCTGAGGACTGTACTGCTGGAAACACATTCTACCTGCCACACCACATTGTGAAGAAATGCATCAGTGGAAGTGTGAACTACAGAATAGTCTTCGATGCATCCTCTCATGAGCCAGAGTCTCTATCGTTGAATGATGCCCTCGAAAAGGGACCAAATTTACTTCTGAATATTCTAGCAATCTTACTAAGATTCCGCACACTTCCGGTGGGTTTAGTGTGTGATGTGGACCAAGCTCTCCTGCAGTTAACGTTGAAAGAAGAAGACAGAGACCTCACGAGGTTCCTTTGGTATCGTGCTGAGCAAGCTGGAAGTGGCGCCTACATGACCACAAATGACGTGATTACATATCGCTTCAAACGTTTGCCATTTGGACTTGCACCAAGCCCATTCCTGTTGTCAGCTGCCATAAGGGAGCTAGCAGCACTAAATAGTGAAAAATATCCACTATCCTCAGGACTTGTAAACAAGTCAGTGTTCATGGACGATTTCGTAGCCAGTGTTAGAGACAGTGACACCGCTGCAACTGTTTGCCATGAACTGACAGAACTTTTCCAGCAGGTAAGTCTTCCATTGTCCAAATGGGCGACTAATTCGAATGATCTGAAGGCCATATGGGATGTCAAAGGCCTTGAAACAAAGACCACAACCCAAGTTTTAGGAATTAATTGGAACACAGAAGATGACTCCATCTGCAGTGACTATGAGAAGATAGCTGAAAATCTAATGGACAAACTGGTTACCAAGAGAAATGTTCTTCGAACAGCTGCTCAGTTTTATGACCCCCTGGGTGTGTTCACTCCTGTTGGGATCGTTTCAAAGATAATTTTCCAAGACACATGGCTGAGGGGTCTTACATGGGAGGAAGTTTTGCCCACAGATCTTGCATGTCGTTGGCACTCATGGATCTCAAAGCTTCATCACTTGACATCACTACATATTCCTAGATGGATAGGGACGCTGGGCACAGGTGGCTCTGCGGAGGTGCATGTATTCTGTCATGCATCTGAAAGAGCCTACGGCGCTGTTTTGTATATAAGGACATCTACTGAAACTGGATACACTGTGCACCTTCTCTGTAGCAAGAACAGACTGGCCCCTATCAAGGAGGTAACTCTACCCAGGTTGGAGTTACTTGCTGCATTGGTCAGATCACGACTCCTTCATTACTTTTTCCAGGAAACAGGGTTTGATGCCAACAGAACTACCTTGTGGAGCGACTCGACAGTCACTTTGGAAGGGTATGGAGTGATCCAAACAAGTGGAAAACATTTATCTGTAATCGCGTGACAGAGATATTGATATACACCTCACCCAGCCAATGGAGGCATTGTGCGGGAAGCCAAAATCCTGCAGATCATTTCACGCGGGGACTAGAAGCAAATCTGCTAGCCACTCTTGATATCTGGTGGGGTGGTCCACCATGGCTTTCAGAAGACAAGCAGTTGTGACCACTGGAAATCTCATCCCCACCTCCATCAATGCCACAAGCCAAAACGAGAGCAAATATCACTCTGATCACCATCACTGAACCACTACTGGACATTGCAAGGTTTAGTTCATATTGGCGAGTACTGCATATAACTGCCTTTGTATTTCGATTTATCAGCACAACAAGAAACAAAAATAGAATCTCCGGCAGTTTTAGTGCTTTAGAATTACAAAATGCCCGCACCTACTGGATCAGAAGAGTTCAAGAGGAACTATTCACTAGTGAACTGTCTGCATTGCGTAAGGGAGAACAATTGCCCAAGGAATCAAAGATTGCTCGATACAATCCCTTTATATCGGATGGCATCCTTCGTCTTGGTGGTAGGCTACAATGTGCTGCACTGTCACACTCAGAGAAGCATCCAGTTATATTGGATGGACGCCACCATTTCACTGAGCTTCTCATCAGACACACACACATGTAAGACTGCATCATCTCGGTGTGCGGATTGTGTTAGGGGAACTGCGAGAAGAATTTTGGATTCTGCGAGGACGACAAGCTGTTAGGAGAGTTTTTCACTCTTTCCTACCATGCAAGATAATACACAGTCGCCGGTATGAAGAGATGCAGGCCCCACTACCATTGGACAGAGTTCAGCCTTCAAGACCATTTGCAGTAACAGGCATCGATTTTGCCGGACCATTATATGTCAAATCTGGACATCAAACAAAAAAGTCCTGCATGGTCCTATTCTCATGTGCAAAAACACGGGCCATTCATATTGAACTTGCAACTGACATGTCCACTGACAGATTTTTGATGGCCATGCAACGCTTTGCAGGACGTAGGAGCCTACCAGTCACTGTCTACTCAGACAATGCTACAACATTCCATGCAGCCAACTCAGAACTGGCAGAACTTTTCAAAACCATGCAGCATACTGATGTACAGCTCTACTGTGCCCACCATGAAATCACTTGGAAATTCATACCACCACGTGCGGCTTGGTGGGGAGGCTGATGGGAACGCATAATAGGCTCAGTGAAGCGCTGCCTGAGGAAAGTTCTTGGTCGCTCCCAGGTGGATGAAGAGAGCTTAAACACCACCTTGATCAGCATAGAAGCCGCAATAAACTCACGACCCATCACTCAAGGAGAGAGCGACACTGCATTGACGCCAGCTCACTTTCTGAATGGTGGGAAATTAGTAACAATTCCATGTGGGCCAGAGCCAGCAACTAGAAAGGACCTTGCCAAGGAATTCCGACTCAGACAAAAGGTCAATGACGACATCTGGTGCAGGTGGAAGACAGAATACCTCCTGCTGCTAAGACAATATCATGAGGTGAAGGGATACCCTTCGCAAAGGAAACCGAGAATTGGAGAGATTGTTCCGCTCCAAGAAGACAGCAAACCACGGCACTTGTGGAAGAGGGCTGTGGTAGAAGAAGTGCGGCATGGCAGAGACAGTAAAATACGGTGCATCATCCTCCGCCAGCCAGATTGTATGAAGATCTGTCGACTGGTCCAGCTGGTCATCACCCTCGAGATGGACCAGGGTGGGGAGGATGTCGGGGAAAGAAAACTCCTACGCCATCTGTTGGGTTCTGTTAAGTCTGTACATTGTGCTGCCCTCTGCGGCGGATCTATTTCAACTATAACTGTAAAATGGACGTGTGAGAATAAAGGTGTGTGTGAGCAGAAGTTTTACTGTGTCCTTGATTTCACTAGTGTGTAGCAACAAATGCAGTGCTAAAATCATGCCCGCGGTGTGCTACTAGACATTCGCGTGGGAATTGCCCATCACGCCAAGCTATTTGCTTTTACTGTAATAAAAAAGGACATGTTCAAAGTGTTTGCCAGAAAAAGCTGAGATCGGAAACTCAAAATCATTCCAGGTCCTTTGCTTCGCGCCGGAATCGGAATCGAACCAAGGATACTCAGGCTCGCGAAACTTCGCCCATGGACATTCATATAGTTCATGCTACTCCGCCTAGTGCCACTCTCTCTGACAGTGACTGTGTTCGTCCCACAAAAAGTGTGCGTCGACATCGCAGGAACTCCCATCAAGTCGCAAGTGATTTTGTACCAGTGTCAGTTCACGTTGCACGAGACAGTCGCTCTTGTCGTCAGCAGGGCAATACACTTTTTGTGAACTTGGACATTAATGGCAAAGTGATACCATTCCAGCTCGATACCGGGGCTGCAGTTTCACTGATCAATCAAGACACTTACAAACTACTGGGCACATCTTCGTTGCGTTCCGCAACTGTTCAGTTAACTACCTATTCAGGTCACAAGATCCCTGTGTTAGGACAGTGCAGCCTTCTTGCAACTTACAAGGGACAAACTAAACTTGTGTCATTTTACTTCGATCGTTCTTCTTCTGCAGTGAACTTGTTTGGTTTCCATTTATTTCAGTTGTTTAACTTGTCTATAGTAAATTAGGTCCTATCAGTGAACCAGACTGTGCCTTCTGACAGTGTTTCTCGTCTATGTGAAGAATTTGGAGACATTTTTGCACAGGGCCGCGGTTGCGCTAAGAACTATAAAGCACATTTGGAACTGAATGTCAACGCGCAACCGAAATTTTTCAGAGCGCGCATGTTCCCCACGCATTGTGTGATGAGGTCGCAAAAGCATTACACGATTTGGAATCACGAGGTGTAATTGAACGTGTGCAGGCTTCTCTCTGGGCATCACCCTTAGTAATTTTGCCAAAACCTTCGGGAAAATTGAGACTTTGTGTGGACTTCAAGGCAACAGTGAATCCAACTAGCGATTGCAACTTTTCCTTTACCCCGCCCGGAAGATCTTTTTGACAAACTGTGCCCGGGTAAATATTTTTCGAAGTTGGACCTAGCAGATGCATACTTGCAAATACCGGTGGACGTAGAATCCCAGCGCGTTTTGGTGGTTAACACGCATCTTTGTTTGTATCGATTCAAACGACTGCCATTCGGGTGTGCATCCGCCCCTGCATTGTTTCAGCAATATCTACAAACTGTTTGTGCGTCGGTCCCTACTGCAGCAAACTACCTGGACCATATTGTGATCTCCGGAAAGACGGAAGAAGAACATTTAGCCAATCTCAGAACATTATTTCAGGTCTTGCGACAAAATGGTCTTCGATTGCGGAAGGACAAATGTGTGTTTTTTGCTCGTGACTTACCCTACCTTGGAAATGTACTCAATGCCCAAGGCATACATCCCAGTCCCGAGCACCTCCGTGCCATACAAGACTTGCTTTCGCCGCAGAATTTGAAGCAGCTACAGAGTGTGCTGGGCAAAATTAACTATTATCATCGCTATGTTCCCCATGCCTCTTCCATTTCAGCTCCGCTTCATCGCTTACGCCGTAAAGGTGTTCCATTCGTCTGGACGACGGAATGCGAACGCGCCTTTCGCCAGCTGAAATCGGCGTTGCTTTCCAATACTTGCCTTACGCCATTCGATCCCCGGAAGCCCCTTTTGTTGATGGTGGATGCATCGGATTTCGGGATCGGTGCTGTGCTTGCGCACAAAGATGGATCGCACGATCGCCCTATTGCCTTTGCGTCCAAATTGCTCTCGTCTGCGCAACGAAATTATTCCCAGATCGAGAAAGAAGCATTGGCTCTCGTATATGGTGTTACAAAGGTTCATGATTTCTTGTATGGTAGTCACTTTACCACCAACACAGACGACAAACCTTTGACATCACTTTTTCATCCGACCTAGCCTGTACCTGCACGTACAGTGCAGAAATTCATTCGCTGGTCTATTTTCCTCCCGCAGTACCGCTACGATATCTTGTATCGGTCCACTGCTAAGCACGGAAACGCCGATGCGTTGTCCCGTTTGCCTGTTGCTGAGGATAGAGCATTCGATTCCTCCGAACTTGCTTGCATGTTCATTGATTCGGAAACCGATGATGTGGTCGAATCGTTTCCGATTGATTTTCGTCGTGTAGCTACAGCCACAGCTGCCGTTCCTGTCCTTGCCGTCGTTCTGCGTTTTGTTGCTACGCAATGGCCCTTGTCAAAGTCACAGATCAGGGATCCGTTGGTTCGCCGATTTTTTGCTCACCAGGAGAGACGTTTTTTACGACGTGGTGTTTTGCTGTTGCGTTCAGATAATGATCAGTCCAGGGTCGTGGTACCACGTTCGTTACAGTCCTCTGTCTTACAGCTTCTCCACCAAGGACATTGGGGTATAGTGAGAACGAAACAACTTGCTCGTCAGCACTGTACTTGGTTCAGAATTGATGCCGTGATTACGAATATGTGTTCTTCTTGTATGGTGTGTGCCGAACAACAATCAGCCCCACCGCGGAAATTCTTTGCATGGCCAAAAGCCACTTCCCCTTGACAACGCTTACACATCGATTTTGCTGGTCCATTCTGACATGCTCGATGGTTGGTTGTGGTAGATTCATTCAGTAATTTTCCTTTTGTTGTCCGGATGTCTTCCACGACATCTGCCACCATCCAAGCGTTATCTGCTATCTTTTGCATTGAAGGTCTTCCACTGACTATTGTTTCCGACAATGGCCCATGTCCGCAGAATTTCAGTCATTCTACAAGGCCAATGGTATTCAACATCTGACGTCCGCGCCTTTTTCGCCACAGTCAAACGGTGCCGCTGAACGATTGGTCAGGACGTTCAAGTCACAGATGTTGAAGTTGAAAGAGTCGCATTCTCGGGAGGACGCGTTATTGCTCTTTTTGTCCTCGTATCACTCTCAGCCCCGAGATGGTCGCTCGCTGGCCGAGTTGCTCCACCGTCTCCCTCATTGAACCTTGATGTCTTTGCTACATCCGCCGCATCAGGTTCCTGTGCAGCGGCAGACACCTGCTTTTGCCCCAGGCGACGTTGTGTACTACCGCCACTATCGAGGTTCACGGCGTTGGCTCGAAGGGCGCATTCTTCGCTGCCTCGGCCGCGCTATGTATCTGGTTTTGGGGCCCTCTGGTGAGGTGTGTCGGCATCTCAATCAGCTGCACCTCTGTCGTCGCACGGGATCTGCCGCTCCCCGTCTGCTTTCAGCGACGGTGCCGTCTGGTCAGCGCTCTGGGGACCCATCTACTGGCTCGCCTCAGCCCAAGGTGTTACCGACGCTGCCTTCCATTTTGCCCCATGGCGACCCGCCGCCGCCGCCGCCGCCGCCGCCACCGGTTCTCCCGCCGGCGACGCCCGCAGTGGACGCATCGCTGCAACCGCCGGGCGCCCCCTGGGTCACGCGCCGCCGATCGCTTCCCGTGCCCAGTTGTCCTCCGACATGGACCTCTTGCCCGCTCCGGACCATATGTCGTCTTTGCCCGTCGGGTGCCCCGGCCCGATGGAGGTCGACCCTTCGGCCCCTCCTGTCTCTCAGCGGGCGCATACACCGCATGTTGGCGTGCACCCTGGAGCAGGTTTTCAGGCGTTTCCTAGCTCCCCGCGGTCCGAATGGCAGGGTGCGGATGGCACAGCCTCGCCTGTTGTTAGGCTCCCCACCTCGTCGCATACGTCAACATGGGGTCCTCCCCAAGGCGGGCGGAAGCCTTATGCCACAACCGTGCGCCGATTTGCGGGGGAGGACTGTGGTGTCACCGCCAGACACCACACTTGCTAGGTGGTAGCCTTTAAATCGGCCGCGGTCTGTTAGTATACGTCGGACCCGCGTGTCGCCACTATCAGTGATTGCAGACCGAGCGCCGCCACACGGCAGGTCTAGAGAGACTTTCTAGCACTTGCCCCAGTTGTACAACCGACTTTGCTAGCGATGGTTCACTGACAAAATACGCTCTCATTTGCCGAGACGATAGTTAGCATAGCCCTCAGCTACGTCATTTGCTACGACCTAGCAAGGCGGCATGTTCAGTTACTATTGATATTGTGAATAATGTACAGTCAAGAGCGACGTTCACCAGTTATGGATTAAAGTTAAGTATTCCACCAGCTACGTCCGTTTTTTTCTAAAGTCTAATTTCCTTGTCTTGTTCCAGACCTCACGCCAGCCTGCGTGAGCTAAAACGCGTGCCTTTCGGCTTCCTCTAGCAACTCGGTGTTGGCTCTCCTGCCAACCCACAACACTAAGCACTCTGAGGTTATCAGTCCCCTAGATTTAGAAAAACTTAAACCTAAGTAGCCTAAGGACATCACACACAGCAGCAGCAGCGCGGTTCCGGACTCAAGCGCCTAGAACCGCTCAGCCACAGAGGCCGGCCCATCCTTTAACAATATGAGTCTAAAGCTATTGAACAAGTAACTACATCATGCTAAAGTACGGTTGTGTTGATTGTTCATCAAAAGCAATCTTAATTTCAGCAAATAATTCGATAAATTTTTAAGAATTTATGTCTTCCTAAGTGTTATGTTTACAAATAAAGAAATTATAAGAGTGATGAGTACAAATTTTATATTAGCTCGCAAACGCTCTGCGTGCAGACTCCTATTTACCGACATCATTTATTCATCTAGTACCGGGTAGATTTGACTCTGTCAGTTATAATACCGGTTATGATACACACCCTGTGCTAAGAATTCCACTGAGGCTGAACAGGAAAATGAGACGCGTGCAGATATGTTGTTAACGGTTTCGGCAAATTCTGCTCGAGTCGAGTGTGCAGTAGCAACAGCTGGCCAATCTCTGCAGCGTACTTTAGCTATATGCCCTTTTGCAAGTACAAACTGACAAGTGGTGCTCGGTTAGTTCGCACATTTACTTGTAGTATTTTCATATATATCGATATTTTCATCCCTAGCTCCCGCATTACAAAACAGACAGTGTTGGTGCACTTTCTAACAAGTTCTGTGACGCTCCTTTGTTCTCTTGAACTGAAATTCAGCAGCCGGCTTCGTCTTCCTCCACTTACGAGGCAAGTTTAACCCGGCAACCGGTTGAGGACGCCGTGCGCTGCTGCTTCCTACAACTTTGCCACTCTCTCACGGAGATTTTCCTTCCTCACAAAAGCGGGGAAAACACTTCCTTTCCTTTACTGTCATCTCCTTCATTTTTTCGAGCCATTTCTGCACTTGTACGTAAACCTATCGAAGTTCTGAACTTCCAGAAGGTGGCTCGTGCTCGGAAACTTAACGAATTTTGCCCTTCCGTGCTGTTTTCCTCACCTCCGGTGTGTATATAGATACATACAGTGGTCCTCTCGATATTTTAGGACCGGTAAAACTCGCATCAGTCTGCTAGTTACTTTCTTCATTATTGAGTGATCTGATAAGCACGTTAGAAAGTTGGAATTATTTGCATTTAAGATTCCGTCGACGACGAGAAAATTAAAAGATGGAGCAAAAGCTTGGCAGGGACTAGGATGCAGAAGCAACTCGTTAGCCTCCTTACCGGACATTCGTCGTAATAGATTTGGAGAAACCTCGGAACATTTATTTCTTTGCGACGACACGGGGATTTTAAATCCACGCCTCAAATGCTAACTGCTGCGCCATTTCGCTCTGTGCTGTCCGCTACGACTTTTGTATTTTTAAAAATATTGGGAATCCGACATATCGATATTCAAGAAAGTATCATTATCGACTATTGGTATACCGTTACAGAGACATGGAAAATATCGACGTACCGACCAAAAGAAATATCGGCTGCACCTTGTAAATATACTGCCAGTGCTACAGCTTTATTGATCTATTATTAGATATTCTGTACATCAACAAGCTACAAGCCCGCTTATCCCCTTACAGCAAGAATTAACAATGCACGTTCACGCTTGGTGATAACCACTTTGCTAACAATGGTAACTACAGGTTGGTGTGTGGTCCCTAAGGACTCATCGAAATCACAATCGAAACCAGTTGTAGTTGCCACAGACTTCTTTATTACAAACACCTTGCTCATAATACATTCACAGGAACCATAATTACAACAAAGTTTGTCTTATAAAACACAAAAATCTTTGAAGATATCTTCCACATCCGTTTTCTTTCAACCACTTACATTAATTTAAACCATATCCATAGACCCATAATTAGTTCAATATGACTGACAAATAAATCACACCTACTTCATCACTTGCACGGAAACCCTTTTATCTATCTTTTCTTCACATCCAAGTTCGGAGTACAACAGACAGTAATATTTTAAAACTTCTGTGGCCAACGTTTCATAATTTAAAGACAACATTCATAAAAGAATCCTTCATAAAATAAAACTGACTTAACTAGCTCAGATAAAAGTTCTGAGTTCAACAAACACCAATATTCTTACGGTTTACTCATGCCTCTTTTCTTTAAATGAAACACTATTCATAAAACCTTTATTAAGATCAATATGGCTTGTATAACCAACCCAGTGTTCAACAGACAGTAATGTTTTAAGGCTTCCTTGACCAACTTTTCATAATTCAAACACAATATTCATAAAAGCATGCTCATAAAATATTACTAACATGACTATCTCAGAAAGTTCTGAGTCCACAAAACATCAAAATTTTAAGGTTTACTAAGCCAACTTTTCATTAACTAATACAATGTTCATAAAATATGACTAACATGACTAACTTACATCAATGTTGTCAGTTGAACATATCCCAAAATTATTAAACTTTACTCTACCAACTTCTGATTAACTAGAACAATGCTACTTGCATATAGCAGGTTCGTATCATTTCATATTATGAGGCATGAGATACACAGTCCTAACTGCACAACTAATTATTAATATCTTTCTATGATATACTCCACAAATGAAACCAACAGAATTAACCTCCGTGACTTACTTGGGCAGTCACGACTCTTAAATTTTGGTTAGCGAATCCCTTAAAACCATCACTAAAATAATGACTTAAAAGAATAGCAAGAATAATCTGGACGCACATTTAAAGGCCAGACTAAAGTAATGACGTAATAGGTAGAATAGGAAAAATATTTCAGCGCATCTTGGAACGCCAAACACAGACTTACGCACTACTTAGTTACACTTCTAGCTACGTGTTTAGCCATGCTTCGTGTCTGTTTGGTGGGCGTCGTTACACTTCCTTAACTGCCGTCTAGGTATCAAGTGACGACACCAAAATTCAGTGACAAGCAACTGGAACAATTCCAAATGGTTTTTAGTACACTGGAATATTCGTTTACATGAAAACCACCCAACGAAGCAACTAGACGACTCCAATTCATTCGGCCTGTGTAACTTGTAACCAACTCGACGGAACCTGTCCTTCCAACATCGAGGAAGTCCCAATCACCATGGTCAGAAAACTTGCATTATAACGGCTAAACTCACAATAGCGGCTGGCCACGCTCCTTCGTCGTGCCGACCCGGCCTCTCGCCATGCTGCATACAAACAGTCCCACGTCACTCCACCTCACACCTCGGATACTCCCATACCAGCCCCTGCACAGCGCGCGCACTGCAGTTAAAATCCCCCGCCGCCAAAGATGTGGTTCAAATGGCTCAGAGCACTATGGGACTTAACATCTCAGGTCATCAGTCCGCTAGAACTTAGAACTACTTAAACCTAACTAACCTAAGGACATCACACACATCGAAGCCTGAGGCAGGATTCGAACCTGCGACCGTAGCGGTCGTGCGGTTCAAGACTGAAGCGCATAGAACCTCTCGGCCACACCGGCCGGCGAGCCAAAGATGGGAAGAAGACAAATCAGCATCGAAGTCGACTCAACGATCAAAAAATAATAAAATGGGTCCGTCGTTCGGTTTCGTCACAGATCGGATTTGCGTGGAACACTTCATGCCGACTTCTCTGGTTTTTTTTTTTTTTCCACATCAGTCAACGGTAGTGACCTAGCAGTAGTAGTGTCAAAATTGCGTGGTGAAGTTAAACGCTGCAGTTTCTGTTCGTAGCATTACTCTTCATACGTCTCCGCCCACTGCAAAAACCAATTTTGTCATTTATATTTTTGTTCATCAGTTTCAGCAACTGTTTTTGAAAAGAATGCCGATGTGAAGAAATAGGGCACTAGTTACGTTAAAAATTGTTGTTTAACGCAGCTCATGTGCTATTTCTTCACAATCGTATATCTTATTATTCCATTCACCCCCACCCCCTCCCCTCCCACTGCCGGCAGAAGTGGCCGAGCGGTTCTAGGCGCTACAGTCTGGAACCGCGCAACTGCTACGCTCACAGGTTCGAATCTTGCCTCGGGCATTGATATGTGTGACGTCCTTAGGTTAGTTTGGTTTAAGTAGTTCTAAGTTCTAGGGGACTGATGGCCTCAGAAGTTAAGTCCCATAGTGCTCAGAGCCATTTGAACCCCCCCCCCCCCCCCTCCCTCGTGCAATGGGACTACTCCTTTGTAGTTTTGAAACTATAGTAGGATAATATTTTGTTGTCACTGCGGGAAGAAGCCTTACTGTTTTTGTAGCTTTCATCACGTCCTCTTTGACTGTGTGACGCAAGTACAGATAGCACGAAGAAGAAGTACGATTGCACTGGAGAGTGGCGGTGTGGATGGAACAACAAGATATCGCGTTATAAGATTACACAGCGCTTTCAAATCACTCTCTAATGTACAACACACTGAGTGCAACGGACTTCTCCTTTATATGTAACAAATCCTACTATAATTGTCATCGCTGTTCTAAGTAATCACTGACCTGATTTCTGTCAACGAAAATGAAAAGGGAAACGAGAAAGCATGTTAAAAATTGTTTTATGCACATGATTTTGAGCCAACAAAGAATCGACAGACAGTTTCCTTGATGACAGTCATTGGCCGTTTACTCCTATCATTCACAAAGGAATTGCCACTTAGTGACTAAGAAAGAAGGTGACATGTTTTTTGTGTCTTCTGCCGGTTGTTCCTGTCGTTTCCGCACGATATTTCAACGGCGTGACTTGCTGTCTTTTTCAAATGCTCTCTGAGACTGGTCCTTGCGTGTTTTTTCTTTTCATTACAGTATTGGTTAAAAACAGCCTTGGTTCCAATTTTAGTTTTTTATTTTTCAACGACACGTTTCGCCGTAGTAAGCTTACTACCTGAGCCCCATCTAACTCTGTTACTCGCTCGTGTGAACGGGAACGCGTTATGCAGATCTTGGTGCCTCTCACGTCCATCTAGAAAAGATAGCCTGAAGATGCCTAAATAAGGCGAAACGCGTCGTTGAAAAATAAAAAAACTAAACTTGCAACCAAGACTGTTTTTAACCAATACTGTGAAGCACTGGTTTGCTGCATGCCACATGTGGATTGGAAGAATTTCTTTTCATTACCTATTTAGTTTTAGTTATGTCATGTTCCGTAGATCATTTTTCCGATTATTTTATCGGTATGATGTAGAACAAGTCAGATTACAACATATGTATGGATACATGAATAGTGCTAATATTAATATTACTGAAATTTTTAGTTCTACACATGCAACTACATTTAGAGGTACAATCTTTTTTTTTTTTTTTTTTTTTTTTGCTATTTCTGAAGCAGAAATTTGTCCATGGAGTAGAAGGAGCAGTCTAAAAGAAGTGATTTTGAGCTAGATTTAAAACTTGATCTGCTACCTGCCAGACACTTTATGTTGTTGGGCGAATGATCAAAGAGTTTTGTTGCTGAATAATGCTCTTCGCTGAATGGGAGGAGTGATCCGCTTGAGGGCATGCAATATTCCTTTTAACCTTTTGATGTACAAATACAATTAATTTCATTATTTATCTCAATGTCTTCGTTATCAGCGGCTCGAGTTTCGGATACCAGGCGGTGCTGACCTGGAATCCCGTGTCACGGTTGATGAGATTCTCCGCAGCCTTTACCTCGATAGATTGTTTTGCGATACCGTCACTCTATCTCGGTATCTGTGTCACGATCTTGGTGTCATTGCAGTTCATTGAGCGACCGAGTTGTACCCAGCGCTCCGCTATTTCTGATTTGGCTGAATGGTTTAGTCTAGTATGCCACCGGTTTCTTTACACCTCATGATCACAGTCCTTGGGGATCTGTTCGATGTAAGACATCAAGATTCCGTGAGAAACAGAGGTGGGGGTGGAGAACGAGAACATGGGCCTTGGACAGAGCACCAGACACTACAGACCGGACGGAGACGGAACACCTGTAGCGCACGATGAAATATGCAACACCGAAGCCCTGTCCCAGCCTGATAGTGCTTCATACAGAGCGCCCAAGACAAGCGGAGGAGGGCGAATGCACCCCCTGGCGGGGCGCGGATCCGAAACTCAGCATCAGACGACGGACCCGGCATTGGCCAAGCTGGGTGCGAATGGAAGTCGGAGCACCAGCGCAAGGAGGACACAACTAGAGTCGCCCCTGAAAGGCGCGGACCGTGAATATAGTGCCTAAGGCGCTGCGGACGGCAGACGGAGCGCCTAGCACCATCAAGGCATAAAAACTAGACAAAGCGCCACCAAGGCTTAAATACTTGACCCGATCCATCCAAGGACAGATACGGAAGAAATCCTGACAACAAGATCACGACCAACAAGGCGACCCATATTCAAATATATATAACTAGCACATACAGTTGCCCGCATCATTTCCAAATAGTATCCTGATCCCGTCCCCACAATGGAACCTCTAAAAAGAGAAGTATCAATATCCCTCTCATCCCCCCTCATTCCCACCCACCCCCAGGCTAGATCAAAAAGCTTACTCTCTCTCTCTCTCTCTCTCTCTCTCTCTCTCGCCGGCCGCGGTGGCCGTGCGGTTCTGGCGCTGCAGTCTGGAACCGCAAGGCTGCTGTGGTCGCAGGTTCGAATCCTGCCTCGCGCATGGGTGTGTGTGATGTCCTTAGGTTAGTTAGGTTTAAGTAGTTCTAAGTTCTAGGGGACTCATGACCTAAGATGTTGAGTCCCATAGTGCTCAGAGTCATTTGAACCATTTGAACCTCTCTCTCTCTCTCTCTCTCTCTCTCTCTCACACACACACACACACACACACACATATATATATATTATATATATATATATATATATATATATATATATATATATATATATATATACTAGCACGGAGGATTTAAGCACACTACAATTAAGATAGCTATAGAACCAAAAGTAGGCTTATAAGTACCCCAATGCCGCTCTTCACGCCGACAAGCAGCCAAAGTGAACGGAAACTGTCATCATCTAATCGACACCATTAGCTACCAATTGTAATGCATCACTGCGTGAGCAACTAAGACTGCACCCCATAATACGGCACCAATATAATCCAAAGATGGCTACACTCAACCTTTGTATCGACTAACTTATCCAGCAATTACTTACTTAAATACACTTATTTTTATACATGTTTACTTTATTCACCTGAGTTACTCCATTTAATGTCATTTAATTTGTAGAAGTATTTTATCCAGTTCAAAAGCGTAATTAAATATGACACCTTTAAACGTACGATTAACTAATTATTATTAATAATTATCAATATAGTAACTTCATAACCCGCCAAATATGAGTAATATTAACAATATTTTAGATATGAAATTACAATTTAATTTTTTGTTATAAGAGGGTCACTCCAAAAGAAATGCTCAGTATTTTTGTAAAAATAGTTTTCCTTCTGAATGTGTGAAAGTTTTACAGTGTGTAGATACATCCTTCCAACTTGTTCTCAAACCTAGTTCAACCTGTTCCCATGAGTGCCGCCGTCACAGCATGTCTTCAAGATGGCTGCTACACTTGACGTTCGTCAGCAGCAACGTGCTGTCATAGAATTCCTGTGCTGTGAAATCAAAACAGTGGGAAACATCCACAAGAGCTTGAAAAAGGTGAATGAATATGCTGCTGTCGATCGCTGTACAATTAGTTGGTGGGCAAGCAGGTTACATGATGAAAGCGGGGACGTCAATATTGATGACTGTCCTCGCAGCGGCAGGCCTCATACTGCACACACTCCACACAATGTGCAGAGAGTTAACGAATTGGTGACTGCTGACAGACGCATCACAGTGAACGAATTGTCACGATACGTTGGGATAGGGGAAGGAAGTGTTTGCAGAATACTGGACGTGTTGGCGTTAAAAAATGCACGGACACATGTCAGTCAGCAAACCGTGGAAGCGATCACAAAACTCGGATTGACAACACTGAAACACCCACCTTACAGTCTTGACCTGGCTCGATGTCACTATCATCTCTTTGGGAAACTGAAAGACTCTCTTCGTGGAACAAGGTTTGAAGATGATGACTCCCTTGTGCACGCTGCCAAACAGTGGCTCCAACAGGTTGGTCCAGAATTTTACAGTGTGGGTACACATGCGCTGGTTCCAAAATGGCGTAATTCAGCTGAGAGGCACGGAAATTATGTGGAGAAATGAAAATATTGTTCCTAAAGGATGTATCTACATACTGTAAAACTTTCAAACATGTAGAATAAAAGATGGATTTTAAAAAAAGTGTGCATTTCTTTTGGAGTGACCCTCGTAAAGTGTCATGCTGAAAGTTAACATTAAATTTTATTTTATTTATATTATAAAACGTGTAAATCTTGTAAAGGATGACTAATTGCACTCAGGCAACAAATATTACTTGTAACTTTGTAGGGAAGTAGCATACTCACGCCTTATAAAATTCACATCAGTCTTTCCATTGTGTGCCAGCCAGTCCGCTGTAACTAGCTCTGACGTATTAAATACTGCGCAATACTTTAAAATGAAGTAAATAACCTGAAACGTTTCTAGCATGTCAGGAGTAATACAAAATCTTTTTTTGTTGAATATCAGTTCAATAACTTTAACCATTTTCGAAATTTGGATGTTTTTCTGTAAAAATCATTGGCGCAACAGAAAAGAGCTAGAAACTTAAAAATTTATATTTGGATTCCTTTTGCATAATAATTTAGTAGAAACAGTATTTTGGATCTCACAAATTAACATTTTAGTTGAAATTCATGATTTTCTGGTTTTTGTCTTAGAAATTAAGGAAGCAAGATAGATTAAGTAGGCCAATAAATAAAGCTAGGATATTTAAATTTAAGTAGGAGGGAGATTCGCTATGATCATAAAGATGTGAGAAGTTTCAACTGAATAACTACAAAACTCTAGCGATAGCGTATCTCCAAAGAGCAAGTTCAGAGCTCGTCTACTGCATGTAGTGTAATTAAATTAATTCTCTCGCCCAAAATATTTGACTTAGCCACGTCAGACTTTCATTATGACTACTTACTTGTGTGCTGATTGTACAATTAAATTTAAAGCTTCATCGGCCATCAGCAAAGGAACCAATGATATATTCGATAACTTAAAGTGGTGCATTACTAGCCCAGAGGCTAGTCGGGAGAGCAGATTTGATCAGGCGTTCCCTTAGCTGTCCGCACCACGACTTCAGCCTCAGATGCCGTAATAATTTACTCGGGATACGCGTAACCATGAAATCGTTTTCGAGTGAAGTGTTAATTCTGGGATGACTTTAATGATCTATCTCCAGTTTGCGTATGTCATATTTTCACGTGCCGCCGTAGGACAGACATTCTACCATTCTTTAGCGTGGCGTTTGATGAACATTATCATCAAATTATGGCGAGCATTCACTTAAACATTTAATTTGAACAGTTATAGTTGCATCAGCGCTTTAGACTCTGAACTGCTCTGGTAGTTGGATTATGTGGATTCTTTTGGTCTGTGACTTTCAGAATATAGTGAACATTTTAGAGAGAATGGTTTTTGATTATGAATCCCAGACAATCTCCTAATTCCTCAGAGCCATAAGCTGTAGCTATAAATGTATTTCTCAGATGAAGTGTACACTAGGAATTATAATTACAGGCTTCACATTTTGCTAATCACTTTCTGGTTGCCAATATTGTAGTTAGAGAGCCAGTGTTGAGAATGGCAAACAACAGCATTAAATAAATAACAGGAACATTAACAATTATTCCACCCGCTGCCCCACAACTTTTACACCAATCGGCTGGAAAGAGCATACTGCAGCCCAACCGATCCCTCTATGGGGAGAATGGAAAGTGAAAAAAAGAAGAAGAAGAAGCCAGAGCTGTACCCAAATACCCTTCGCAAAATTCCTAAGCAGCAGGCATGCCCACCCAGTCTAGTCACCTACTTCACAACAAACATGACCCAACAGCACAAATTCATAATTACAATTGGCTGAATAATGTAGTGAATCACTCATCCAGTCTGCCTACCTCCTTCAGAGGAAGGAATGAAACGAAAGAAAAAAAGCCAAGGACCAGGCTCAGGGAGCACCAAAAGAAGACAGCAAGTTGCGCAGTTGAAATATCGTGCTAGAAAGACGCGAACTACGGGCTGATGACCCGGTTATTCAACATGTCAACAAATCGCCTGTAAAGCCTAATGAACTACAAGAGAAAGGGTGTTGTATTTCCACAATATTACATTTGACATATACTTGGGAAACTAATTTTGTTTTTCAGTGCTTTATCGAAGTTACAGATTCATATATATGGAAACTGACAACTACTTAAGAAACAAAAAGCATTTAAATTAGCCACTTCCATGTTAAGGAGATACAAGATAGGAAAGGGTTTATACCTGTACACTACTATTCAGGAGAGAGTACTCTCGCAAAAACATAGTACGTCTCTGTTGTGCAGCCACTGTAAAGTCTAATACTAACACGCGATAGTTGAATGCAAGGACCTCAGCAATATTTTGCATCTCTAGCCCCTAGGAAGTATAGACCCATATCTAAGTTAAGTCACATTTTTTCATCCAGTCTACAAGGCAACTGAGACCCAGGACAAGGACATGGATTAATTCAAGAAAAACACGTGGGGGTGTGGTCCAACTTTATGCGTCATTTACCATTCCCAAACAATTATGTTTTATTAATACGGTAACAATTCTATCACAAGCCAAGTAACTGTTACCAAGATTGTTCCCAATTTCATACAAATAGGTAAGGTTTTTAAATTAATATCACAATGTATAAAGGCATTTGCCTCATACATACAATTACAAATGGTACTCGAAGAAAATTTCAGGTGTGTAATACAATGGTTGCCAAATTGCAAAGAATTAATTGATTAAATAAACCTGCAGAGGCACTCTGTTTGCACGACTAGCGTCATAACTGTGGGCTAATCCAAGAAGGGCTTGAACATAAGTTCAAGAAACGTTAAATAAAAGACATTAAATGCATACATCTCCACTGCAAGAATAAGCTCCAGGCTTACTCTAAGACAAGAAATTAAACACAAGTACATATAATGTAAGTATCAAAGTCCATTAGCTACCTCACTACTAGGAGCTATACAATGACGCTAAATTTTCCTTTTACTAACAATACTAAGGAGAGTGAGGCAAATGACGACACTTTGGTGCCATAAGACAATGTTCTTCTGCTGCCACACAGGCAAGATACGGCCAAGCTGCCCAAGCGCTACCCACATGTAATACCCATGGCAAACATTAATACTTCTAATTAGCCACAAGGCTGTTACACACAAATAAATAAAAGTACTTAAGTAAATTACCCGTCTGTAAAACACTATTAAAATAATAAAGACAATTAAACCTTTTTATTAAGAAATAAAGGAATTCAGTGTTCAGTTAGCCCAAAGGCTTTCACAACACACCCAAAAGGACCTTACAATAATAGAAACACTCAGTGAATTGCTTCTCCAAAATCACTAATGTCAAGTGCTAACCCGGTGACCCCCCGCCGCGGTAAAGTATCAAAATAATGATAGTAAACTACCCAGATTGAGGCATCCTGGCAGATTAAAACTGTGTGCCCGACCGAGACTCGAACTCGGGACCTTTGCCTTTCGCGGGCAAGTGCTCTACCAACTGAGCTACCGGATCACAACTCACGCCCGGTACCCACAGCTTTACTTCTGCTAGTATCTCGTCTCCTACCTTCCAAACTTTACAGAAGCTTTCCTGCGAACCTTGCAGAACTAGCACTCCTGAAAGAAAGGATATAGCGGACACATGGCTTAGTCACAGCCTGGGGGATGTTTCCAGAATGAGATTTTCACTCGGCAGCGGAGTGTGCGCTGATATGAAACTTCGTGGCAGATTAAAACTGTGTGCCCGACCGAAACCCGAACTCGGGACCTTTGCCTTTCGCGGGCAAGTGCTCTACCAACTGAGCTACCGAAGCACGACTCACTCCCGGTACCCACAACATTACTTCTGCCAGTATCTCGTCTCCTACCTTCCAAACTTTACAGAAGCTCTCCTGCGAACCTTGCAGAACTAGCACTCTTGAAAGAAAGGATATAGCGGAGACATGGCTTAGCCACAGCCTGGGGGATGTTTCCAGAATCAGATTTTCATTCTGCAGCGGAAGGTGCGCTGATATGAAACTTCCTGGCAGATTAAAACTGTGCGCCCGACCGAGAGTCGAACTCGGGACCTTTAACTTTCGCGGGCAAGTGCTCTACCAACTTTTTTTTTTTTTTTTTTTTTTTTAATTCTCATTTTTTGTCCGCGTTTGTTCGTTGTATCTGCTCGGGGCGGACGTCGTAAGACATCCGATTAAGTTCTTTGATGATCGATTAACCAACTGAGCTACCGAAGCACGACTCACGGCCGGTACCCTCAGCTTTACTTCTGCCAGTATCTCGTCTCCTACCTTCCAAACTTTACAGAAGCTCTCCTGCTAACCTTGCAGAACTAACACTCCTGAAAGAAACGATATAGCGGAGACATTTCTTAGCCACAGCATGGAGGATGTATCCAGAATGAGATTTTCACTCTGCAGTGGAGTGTGCGCTGATTTGAAACTTCCTGGCAGATTAAAATTGTGTACCCGACCGAGACTCGAACTCGGGACCCTTGTCTTTCGCGGGCAAGTGCTCTACCAACTGAGCTACCGGAGCACGACTCACGCCCGGTACCCACAGCTTTACTTCTGCCAGTATCTCGTCTCCTACCTTCCAAACTTTACAGAGGCTCAACCTGCGCACCTTGCAGAACTAGCACTCTTGAAAGAAAGGATATAGCGGAGACATGGCTTAGCCAGAGCATGGGGGATGTTTCCAGAAACAGATTTTCACTCTGGAGCGGAGTGTGCGCTAATATGAAACTTCCTGGCAGATTAAAACTGTGTGCCCGACCGAGACTCGAACTCGGGACGTTTGCCTTTCTCGGGTAAGTGCTCTACCAACTGAGCTACCGAAGGACGACTCACGCCCGGTACCCACAGCTTTACTTCTGCCAGTAACTCGTCTAATACCTTCCAAACTTTACAGAAGCTCTCCTGCGAACCTTGCAGAACTAGCACTCCTGAAAGAAAGGATATAGCGGAGACATGGCTTAGCCACAGCAGGGGGGATGTTTCCAGAATGAGATTTTCACTCTGTAGCGGAGTGTGCTAGTTCTGCAAGGTTCGTAGGAGAGCTTCTGCAAAGTTTGGAAGGTGGGAGACGAGATACTGGCAGAAGTAAAGCTGTGGGTACCATCCGTGAGTGTTGCTCCGGTAGCTCAGTTGGTAGAGCATTTGCCCGCGAAAGGCAAACGTCCCGAGTTCGAGTCTCGGTCGGGCACAGAATTTTAATCTGCCAGGAAGTTTCATATCAGCGCACACTCCGCTACAGAGTGAAAATCTCATTCTGGAAACATCCCCCAGGCTGTGGCTAAGCCATGTCTCCGCTATATCCTTTCTTTCAGGAGTGCTAGTTCTGCAAGCTTCGCAGAAGAGCTTCTGTAAAGTTTGGAAGGTAGGAGACGAGATACTGGCAGAAGTAAAGCTGTGGGTACCGGCCGTGCTTCGGTAGCTCAGTTGGTAGAGCACTTGCCCGCGAAAGGCAAAGGTCCCGAGTTCGAGTCTCGGTCGGGCACACAGTTTTAATCTGCCATGAAGTTTCATATCAGCGCACACTCCGCTGCAGAGTGAAAATCTCATTCTACCCAGTTTGTGGTTGGAATGAGAGATCCGCAGAAGCACGTGAGACCTGCCTCGTGCTTTGGCGGGAAAGTCGCTGAAGCAGAAGGAAAACGCGGACCGGCAGATCAACAGAGCGTCAACCACCTCCGATACAAGGCTGTCAACATGTACCAAAAAAACAATCAAATTTGATTGGAATTAACGTACACAGCAATACTTAAAACGGGCAATTAGAGATTAATTTCAAGGATACCACTTCAGTATAGGAGTGGCCCGCTCATAATCACTGCAAGCTAACATCCTAGCAATAACAAGAAACAATGTGCAATGCGATTGAAAAGAATAATCACGTAATAAACAGACAAGATTAAATAAGTCGAGGTATGCTTTAATGGGGCCTCTTAGGGACTAACAGACACTGTAATCGGAAAAGCACCAAATATCAGATGGTCGGCTAAAATGTACACCTGTAACCCGAAGGGCTGCTCAGCACGGAGTAAAAGAGAGTGCAAATACACACACACATGACCCACACGTGCGTAACTTTAGGCTGGACGCAGACAACTTTAGCTACTGGCTACATCCGATAACTCGCTCCAGCATAGGCCGTAAGAACTACAACAAACACAAAATTACAATGAGTAGTATCAAATACTCAATGATACCAAACAAGGATTTCAAATACCAAATTAACATTGCACTTACAGAAACTTCCAGATTGAAACACACAGCCCCAAAGGAGTCACTGAAAGATGTAAAGGAACCTGACCAGCTCACACTGGGTCAGAATTAAGAATCTTTAAATACAATAGTTACTAAACAGTCTTCATACATAATATAAAATAAATGTCAAGGAGGCCAATAGCTTCAGGACCCCAGGAAGGCCCTGCTGCTCGTGACTGTTAACAACTTGTTCCGTACATCTCGCAGTATTAAGAATATCACAGTTTACTGCTGCACTTCGTAACCAGGTTTCACGCGACGAGAGCCGCTCGTTGCAACTTAACTCACAGGTAGCAACGATCAGCACTGCAGGAAAACTCGGGGCCCCATAGGCCAGCGGTCAACGGTTTCAACTCGCTGCAATCGCCTGGACGCCGAGTACTCAGGCACACCTGTCCAACTCCGTGTCCCACACTACGCCCACTACGACACAGCCCCAGAGGGAATACATAAGCAAGCAAAGACAACACGACGAGGGCCAGAACCGATGGAACGCGCGCCAAGGCCCTCATGGAAGCCGCCACGTCTCAGCAATGCGTGCTGTCCCGTGTTTCTACGTTTCTCTCGCAATTTGATCTTAATATTGTTGAACACCTCTTTTGTAACTCCCCTGTCACAGTCTCCAGTGACTTCTAATAGTAATCATGTTTATTATTTTGCTATTCCGGTTAGACCATGCGTATATTTACGTGTGTGTTGTGTTCTGGGTACTGCAATAGTCAGTATTGTTTCACGCCTAAGCTTCAGGAGTCACCTGCGACGTTAGTTAGCAATTACAGTGTATCAGCTAGTCTAAGTGCTTCACACACACTCCAGTCACATTTTTGTGACTCACGCCTAGATTCGACGTCAAAAACCACTCACAGACTGCGGCTAGCAGTGGAGGTTATATAGAGTGTGTCGGGTGGGGCGGGGAGGCGGAAAACATTGCAGTGATTGTCCTAAAGCGAAAACAAGGTGATTTATCTGATATCCAAAAGGGTACGATCATGGGATTTCGGGCCAAGGGTAGAAAGCATTTCCTAAACTGTTCGCGTGCCGCAGTGTGAAACGTCCCCTTTGAACAATTATAATGACTGTGCTTAAACTGACACACAATATTTTTAGCGCAGCGGAATCTGACTTTCAATAATCCCTACAAAAGAATGGCCCTGACTAACATTAAACTATACCTTTCACGAATCACTTACCTCACAAAAATCTTCGTTACTCAAACTACTGCAATACAGCGAGCGCCACTACTGCCAGCTAAATAAAAGATTCAAACTACTGAAGGCACTAACTACTGATAGGCACAGTTAGCAAATGAAAGATTTTGGTAGAGAACAAACAATGTATTTACCTTAATAGTGTTCAAAAGTCATAATATATACAGCAGTTCATGACATCCAGTCTTACAAATGTATTGTCTCTGATGGACACGTCCAGATCATCGGCTCTCAAATTTCCGCCATCTCTCTCCCCACATCCACCACGGCTGGCGACTCAACTCCAACTGCGCAACGCTACGCGCTGTTAACATCCAGCTGCCCAACACTACAATAGCCAACAACAATGCAAACCAGCCACAGACTGCACACAGCACAGCCAGTGATTTTCATACAGAGAGCTACGTGGCGGCGGCGTTACCAATATAAGAACCTAAACAGCCTACTTACAAGTGGTTAAAGTATACCGTCCATCGCAAAATGGTGCTACCCAAAACCGGCGACGCGCAAACTGTGGTGCACCGCGGGCCGTAGATGACAGAGGTGAACGACGGCTGCAGAGATGTGTACGGGCTAAGACGAGCAACGTCAAGCAGCCGACGCCCAGATGAACCAAGGCACAAACAACAGTGCCTCCTCAATATCCGTTCATCGAAAGTTACTCCGTATAGGCCTCCGTGGCAAGCACCTGGTTCGTGCACTCATACTGACTGCTGCACTCATACTGAATAAGGCTGGAATTTGCACCTGCACTCCATTGAGTGGCGACAGGCGGCCTTACCAGATGAAATACGTTTTATGTTTCTTCCTGGGCACGATGGTATCTACCACAAGGCAATGCAACGTGTTAGACGTGCTCGCAATGTACATGTGTGGTTCGAGGAGCACCGACATGATTTCACCGGTCTCCCCTGACTACCAGACTCCCCGAAATTAAACCCAATCGAGAATCTGTGGAACTACGCCGATCAGATAGTTCGGGTCAAAGGTCCTCACCCGAGAAACCTGGCGCAGCTGCCCGCGGCACTGGACTCGGCATGGCTCCATATCCCAGTCGGTACATCCCAGTATCTCATTAATTCTCTTCCTGCTCTTCTCGCATTGGTCTGCGCTGCAAAAGGTGGCTACTCAGGCTTTTGACAGGTGTACACATTAATGCGACGGGGCGGTGTCCTTGATCGTTATTTCACCTGGTCATCTGATCTGCTGCAATTACCAAAATGTTTGCTGCCTGCATTCAGAACACGTTATGTAGCTCTCTAGCCATTATGTCTTCACGGTCTATCCCGAATACGAGGCTAGTCATGCTCATGACCGTACCACTGAGCCCATTATTTCTTGTTCTGTTATTTGTGTTAAGCAATCATTTAGCTAATTAAATGACAAGAAATATAAGCTAAATTACCGTCTTTTGTGAATTACGAGCTTTAAATCCCTTCCTTGTGAAAATCCATGGCAATTTCATGTTTCCAATCTTAACACTAGAAGCAGCGAACTTCGCTGTACCCCTTGAAGTACCACGTGGATCATTTTTGACCCACAGTAGGAAAACACCATTTTACTTCCATCTGGGTGGAGTTTTGGATGTCGCCATATTAACAGTACGTTTGGGAAAACTCTAAATCAGAGGATTAAAACGAATAGTACATAGTCAAACATTAATTTTAGGAACTAAACATTTTTATTTTAAATTTTACACAAGAAATTCCTCAGTCTTTCATCAAACACCATTAAAACAAGTAAATAAAACAATGCTACACGGTTGTGCTTTATAAAGACTGAAAGAAAGTCAGAATCTAGTCAGAATCTACTATTTCTATGAGTACTAATAGTATTTTTACAATTACAGACAAGGAAGATAAGGACCAAGTACTTGTAAAAGATTTTAAAATGCAGCATGTAACTAAAATGCTCTGTGGGTTTTGTCTTGCTTATTGCAATCAAGGAACAAAAGCATAAGAACAAACAGTTTCACTCAAGAAATATAAATAAAAGAATATTTAGGAAAAAGGATTGTACAGAACTGAGTAAGCTGGGATGGGCTCACAGTTCAGACGAGTGTTTTGGTTTGACATCTTCAGCAAATGTACTTGTTGCACTTGAAATATACGTTTAATTTTTTCCCCTTTTGTTCTAAGCAGGAAATCAGAATTTGACAAAGCTCTCCATTTCTAGGTTGGCCAGCTCCAGTACCGGTTGCCTGCTAGTGGGATTGGCTCCTCTCTGCAGTTGTTAGGGACAGATAGCTCATTTTCTACTTTGAATATAAAGTATCGCCGTAAAATCTTATTTGAGGTATTTGAAGCGCGTCAACAATTAGACGGATGCAGCTGCCATCCAGACGCCCGACGTCCCTTCATTGATCCAAGAACACGTACCGCCAGTACTAACGTGGCATGGGTGGCAACGATGGCATCCATCCCATCAACTTCGAAGGAAGAAGACAGAGAGAAAGTAGAACTATAATGGTTTGTGACAGAGAACTGAATAAATGATTAGGTACCACTGCAAAACATGACAACACTGTTCGGTGACATCAGAAAAAAGCAAAGAGCAATACGTTACTTATGCATAGGCATAAAATGTCATAGGAAAACCTGAACAAGTTCTGACTACGTATTTGTTACTGAGCATTGCGTCACGCATTGCCATTCAGATAAACGGAAATGCGTTAATGAAAATCAGGTCGCAGCAAATTTTGAACACAAAGAGACGACACACACTATGGATACAAACGAGCACTCACCGTCAATCAGTAACATAGCTAACGTTTCTCTACATGCACAGTTAGTAACCTGAAGTGCTATAATACACATAACAAGCAAACCGCGGCCGCTCTAAGCCACACTCAAGCTTACTCACACTAGTGAACTCACAACTACTCTCTTAATTAGCTTGTCTCCACTTACTACTGAGTCAAAAAGTACTTAAAACAAATTGTCTGCTCTTGCAGGCACTAGCCTTAATTTAAACAAGGCTTCACGTCAAGGTGGGGAACTACCCCTTTAAAACTAAACAGCTGCTAGTCATAACTTAAAGCCAACTGCACTATTACAGTAAAGTGTATCTTAGGCTACTCAAATACCACGAGATGAGTATAATTCTTGGTGTAGGACTTGACAAAAGAAACGTAAGTGCCACCAGAGACGAGCACGTCGGTGACAAGAAACACGTCCGTCGTTCCTAAGTACTACACGAGGACAATTAAATAGCTATGGACACACCCGTAACAAACAGGATGGAAAAGCGTAAAACGTGTTCATACAACGAGCCACAAGGCTCTCGAATTTTTAAAAGCAGTCAAAACGCACAATAACATTTCTGAGACCACACGTCAATCAGAGACAAATCACCCCCAATACAAAACACGAAACCATTACAAGGAAATACGACGGTGACACTCTTAAACATAACGGTGTATTTACAAGTGGGAACAACGAAGTCATAACAAACTAAAACCCAACGAGGCAAATACAATACTGCGTCAGGCACAGTTCTCACAGTCATGTCCACAGATCACACCACTCAGAGGACATCTAACGAATAGTCTCAATTTGGTCACTGATATTGCGCATGTAACACATACGCGATACCTTCCCGTCATCGTATCTGGAACGTGCAAATTATTTCCTCGTCAGTAAACACTACTCGGTCCTGTCACTAAGACACTGAACCAACCAGATTTCAAACAGTAGCTATACAGTCTTAACACAACCTGATACAACGCAACAGACAGCCAAATTATACAGCACTATTTTTCGTGTGGCTCAATTAGCAAACACACATGACATATGTGTGCCTCATTACTGATCA
Source organism: Schistocerca piceifrons (assembly GCF_021461385.2). NCBI lineage: Eukaryota > Metazoa > Arthropoda > Insecta > Orthoptera > Acrididae > Schistocerca > Schistocerca piceifrons. Next base: position 299,307,921 of record NC_060141.1, read on the forward strand.
CACGTCACAGTGAAAACACTCGCAGTGGAGCTATAAGCGATTCCGGAATGTGCGAGCCCAACAAACGAGAACACACAACCAATGACACTACAGATCGGCTCTGGCAACAGCTTATGGGTGCCGTCTGAAGGAAGAATCCTAACTATTGGAGTACCATCGCACACCCGACGTAAGTAGCTACTACTTGCTCGCACGCGAAGCGGAGCCACTCCCCATTGAGCTATACTCACAAGGGGAGGCCGCCAATTGTGAAATTCAGATTCGATTCATACTGCGCATAATAAAAGCTCATGGCCAGAGGTGTAATGTGGCAAAGCACCAAGATGCACTTCTCAGCCGTTGTCGAGAAAATCGATAGTTAAAAGAAACCGTTGCGGTGAAATACTCTCTACGAGTAACAGTTTTATACAGCGTCGTGGCGCAGCGGTAAGCGCTCGGGTTCATAATCCGAAAGTCGCCGGATCGAATCTCGCGCCATGCAATTTTTTTTATTATTAGTTTTTTGTAATTCATATTAATGAATTGCTTATGCATCTTGGTGAAGGCTGATCGCTCTCCAATTGTACCGCCTCCATTTTTCCGTTTGTTTAACAGGGTGTACCAAAGCTCTTACGTCCGCACTGATTATATATATATATAATTCCCGGCAATCAGTCGCAACAATTATGAATATAATAAGTTGTTGAAAGTCGTTTGTCGTGGAAAAACTGGCGACTTCGAACATCATTATGTTTTCCGCAAACAAAGTTGTATTTCACAAATGTTATTAATTGTCTTCATAATGTTAACCACGTATAGTTAACGGAAGACGTAGGAACGATATTCCGGAACGAATACGTATAGCGTAAGTCAAACATTCGAATTAGAATAGAGACCCTACGAACACAAATTTGCTGTGGCAGGTGTGAAATATAAACTCCGTTACTCGCTCGTTACACTTGAAGGACAGATGTTGAATGGACCGAAACGAGCCGCCGCATAACAGCGTACTTGCCTGCTAACTTCGAAAGAGGGTAGATGCGGTCCCTAGCGCAACTTATAACATCGTCGAAAATCAGTGCGGACGTGAGAGCTTTGGTACACCCTGTAAAACAAACGGAAAAATGGAGGCGGTACAATTGGAGAGCGATCCGCCTTCACCAACATGCATAAGCAATTGATTAATGTTTGAATTACAGAAAACTAATAATAAAAAAAATTGCATGGCGCGAGATTCGATCCGCCGACTTTCGGATTACGAACCCGAGCGCTTACCGCTGCGCCACGACACCGTAGAAAACTATTAATCGTAGAGAGTATTTCACCGAAACGGTTTCTTTTAACTGTCGATTTTCTCGACAACGGCTCAGAAGTGCATCTTGGTGCTTTGCCACATTACACCTCTGGCCATGAGCTTTTATTATGAGCAGTATGAATCGAATCTGAATTTCACAATTGGCGGCCTCCCCTTGTCAGTTCCCGAACGCACGACACAAAACAGACCAGGAACACAACCCTTTTACCCTCCCTACGAAAGCACACAGGCAGTTGCATGTGAGTTGCCAGCCACCAGTGACAACTGTAATCTGATGCTGGTAGAAGCTAACCAAAGCTAAACAGCACTTCCACATTTCAAAATGAGTCAACCAATTATGTGACAGCAGCCAGAACAATTCAGAAACAACTCCCACTTTCAGAGTGTACTGTACCACCAATGCACAACTTTCTTGGCTAAACAAACCGTTAGGACAGTGGACATAAACAAACAAAAGTCCAACCGAACACTTCACACACCGGAAGGTGAGACGGGCGACTGGAGAATTTGACGAACACTTAGTTGACGGTAAATAGTAAGAAGAACTCTAAACGATAAACAAGTCCTCTACATTGTCCATGACGACGTGGTGTCATTTCTGTCACATGAGTAGCTCAATAAAGTACAAGTGCCTCGGCGACAAAAGTAGGAAAATATGATCGGGACCGCACGAGGCAGCCAAGACTACCAGCTAGTCCCGGAGTGAAGCACGTTGCACTGGAGACGACACTGTACACCTAGCAAGCTGCACGAATGAGGTCGCGCTGACAGTCATCACGGAGCGTCAGACAGACAGCGTCCGTAATGGAAGGCACAGTAGGGGCTTGATGTAGCATCAGTCGTGTAAAATACTTTTGCAAAACTATTGATACATAAAATGTGCTTGCAGTTGTGAATAGAAATAACCATCAGCATAGTAAGGGAATAATGACAGTGAATATTTCTGTATTGGCGGGACTCGATTTCCCGCTTACGAAGTGCTGTCACCTTACCATTTTGTTTTATTTTGTTCGTTATTGTTCGTGGCATTTTGTTTGGGCGGGCGTCACACGACACTGGCGCAAGTTCATCGTTGATTTCCTCACTAATTTTTTCTTTTCTTTCATTCAGAGGACAGCCAGTCTGTGCCTGCGACCATTAGGCTATCCGGGCACAACTCACTGTGAGACCCAAACTTCCATAAGCCTTCAACTACGTGTCTATAGCCTGCAGTCGTACATTCATTACGTTTATTACCTTACAGGGGAGACTTTTTAACTGTAAGTCGCTTGTCGATGTCGGAGGATAAATACGATACTGCAGAGCCCGTGTAGTTCAGAAAAGCGATGCAATGTTCCTTCGTACAGGCATGAATGTCCGAAGAAATACTGCATCGTATTTCTAAACAACGAACGCTCTGCAAACTCGTAAATTATTATCATGACTAAAATTTAAAAACAACTAAACTAGTGCAACAGGCATTGCACCCCTTAGAAAAGTTTCTTGTGTGTGAATACACAACCTCTTTGAAATTGTTTGACGTCATTTTCCGCTTTTGGATAAAACATATGACATCTCTCAAATAGTAAAATGATTTCGATTTAACAAATTATGACTGTACCATTTCTTCCATTGCTCGCTATACTAGGAGAGAGTTTACGTAGTTTGCCGTCATGCCAGTAGCGAGATGTAGAGAAGCACTAGTCCGATGGAAGAGACGGAGAGGAAAGGCAGTGGTTGTGCTACGTTTTGTTGCCTCCTTATCGGACGGTACGCATTTTCTCATTTGAATACGAAATAACGAAATAGACAACCATCAGTCTCGAGGTCTTCGGCTGACGTTTGATTAACGATTTACCTGACGTTACGTCAGCACAAATGGCTTGCATTGTCCATTACTGGTGCGGACTGAAGCCGAGACCGCAGTCGGAAATTATATGTACCAGTCTTGCCAACGTCTGAGTGCTTTTTCCACGACGTTAGTGCTGCGGTTCTGTCCTTGCTACCTGCCGTGGTCGTTCGCTGCAGCGTCTTAATTCAGGATCCGCTTACCTTTAGGCTATATTATTTATTATTGGAACTGTTGTCATGTTTGTGAAATTCTATGGCTTTCCTGAACAAGTGGGCGTGGTCACTCTTCTCCACAGTGAGGAACTCCGTGTCGGCGAATTTTGTTACGCGGTCTGTCACACTCAGAGCCCGCTCCACCACGGCCAGTATCTTCGCCTGTCCCAGTCTGCAATACCGTCTCTGTTCGGTGATCCTCATGTTGCTGGATCATTCAGCCATTATAACACAGGCTTTTACACATTTCCAGAATATGTGGAATATTTACAAAAATCCAGGTTACGTTCTGAGGAACTTTGGGAGCTCTACCAGTTGCATAAAAAGTGACAGTAACCCTAACAGCTGGCAAAAGTCATGTCGGAAGCAGAAACACGGGGTACGGCGGGAAGCAGAAACACGGGGTACGGCGATCTACCATCCATCCCAATGACGAGAGATAGAAAGACGTAGTATACAGACCAAGGAGATCAAAGAGTGCCTCAGATGGCAAAGGACAATAGGACCGACTTCCTAAGTCGATAGCGATGTGTCTGTAATTTATACTGCTGCAACAAGAGCTTATGCGTAATTTAGTGAGGGGTTGCCTACAGTTTAAATAGAAGGAAATAAAACTGCAATATCCTAAACGATTCAGTAAGTATTGGAGGCTGACAGTTTCAACACTCATTTTACCCACTTATAACCCCGCCTGTAAGAAGAATCAGATAGTAGAAAGTGCAACCTATACTGTGAGCTCCGTTAATCTGCTGACGGAACGTTAGGCTGTCCGTCAGAAGATACAATTGACAGCAGCTCTTCAATTTACTGGCTGTCACAAGAAGAAACGGTTGTAGGTTTCAGTTTGGTAGTGAGCATGATAGAAGCTCTATCAGGATTCGTTTTCATCTTCCAGATTTTGTGTTAAATGGCGGCTGCATATAAATGACCTTGAAGTTTCCTAGTTATGAATTTCAGCTTGCAATTAGCTTCACAGACAGCCATGTCATCAACATATAGGGTAATATCCACGACCACCAAGTTAAAGAGAGTGTTGGTGTGAAGTGTACGTATTACAAGTCCTTCGTAGAGACTTCTGGGACGCTAGTGATCCTATTCTTAATCCTGCTTAACGGTTTGCACAACTTTCACAGAAGTGTGTCACCCCAACAGATACGCCACAGTCACGATGTATTCTTAGAATGTTTAATTGATCAAGAATGGCTAATAAGGATCTGCGTTTGTCTGCAAAGATATCAAGCATACGTGCAGATCGACTACCAGTATCCATAGTGGCAACTGAGTAACTTTTTCTTTTGCAAAATGGATCGTAGTTTGGTACCAAGGGATTCCCCTATTTTTTTTTCACATGCCTCGGTTTTCAACCTGCATGCGTGACAGAAATTCTTCCCAAAGTAATTCAAGATCCCCATGTGTATGAAGAGGCTTTTCGTGCTGATCCGCACGCGAATATTGTTATCCATGCACTTCACGCGTATTAATAAGGGTAAGAGGAGATTAATTGTCAAGATGTCTCCCACACGTTTTAGCTTGTGTAATCAACAGTCAGCTTTTAATGCGAATTATATGCCAATTACCCTATAATCACTCCACCTCTTTCTTGGGAGACATCAATTCTTTCAAGAGTAAAGCTAAGAAATGTGCACTGAGTATAAATAAAATGCGTTCACCACCACATGGTTCTACCGGATCGCATGTGTTTCCGTTTAGCTTTCATTTGTCAGATATATCGTAATGATTTGTATTCACATATTCTCTGCCAAGTCACGGTTCAGTAAGACCTTACACTTGCGGTGTATGACAACTCTTACCATGCCGTGAACAACGAAGAGTTAGAATTTATCCTACGTGGTTCCTAAAACTTATAACACTCCTGTCCGCTACTGCTATACCATAACCTCGAAGCTGGAGGCAGGTTGTGAAATAAAACTGTCTTATTAAAGCAATTATGGTATAAAGCAACAGAGCAGTGTTACCCTCTGAGAGGAATTTTGGTATGTTGACCGTGTTGTACCTAACGGAGATGACTTATCGGAAATGAAAGTCAGAATTACGTAAATATTTGAACAGTAACAAACGAAATTTTGCCTATCTGCACTGTTTAACGCATAAAGAAAACGGTCGCCAGCCTAACTAGGCAAGAGAATGATTAACATTCTCGTTCAAGAAAATAGTTATTAGTAATTTTAACGGATAAACACAACCTATACTTTGTCACACGCGAGTGCAATGAACTCTGACACACACATATGTTTACGGTAAGATTGAAACTAACAGTTAGAGCAGCACAAACTATTTGCAAAATTATAACAGATACCGAAACACACTATCACTTTCAGGGCTTACACAAACTGAATGGTCTTTATAACGTTATTATTACTATTCAATGCAGAATCATTAATTGGATATAGTTTAAGTCTCTCTCAGTTAAATACTTTACTATTTAAAATGAAAGTTAATTGGAATCCACTAACAGGTTGCTTCTCACTATCATTTGAATAAAGATGTTATGGTTTTCCTAATTAGTGGTCTTTCCGTTACTTGTTACCCAGCATTAACACAATAGACAAACTGTGGATCCTGTTATACTATTAATATGCGCTTCTAATACACAAGAGAGACAAACACTTAGCAAACATGAGTATATAACGTTTCACAACTGCAGTTTTCCACTTTCACTACCGTGAGACACAAAATTAACATATATGTAAGAAACTGACTCACCTTCCGCGATTTACAACAGGCAGTAATGTGATCATTTATTAAGCAAAACTTTATAAGCCTCAGTCTTAAGAACTTTTAATTTGAAGTTGGCAACAACACATTAATAAGCAGTTTTACTAGGAAAATTATTTTTATCAAGCATCATTAACTTTAACTCACTCTCTTGCCACATTAACTTTAACTTTCTTTTAACTATGTTCAAGAGGCATCAATTAGCAAAACACTGGCTTTTAATGTTCTTTCAGTAAGGACACTTGGATATCACTTTAGTTCAAACGGAGAGAAACCTGAAAGGTGTTATGATGAGGAGAAAAATCAAGGTAGGTACATAAATTCAGATACAAATTACCTTATATTTGAGCAAACTAACACATCGATTAAGCTGATCCTTCACTGTACATCATTGTAGCTTTCCGATGCAATGATTGAGCAATGTGGTGGCAACTCCATGTTGGTAGGTGGAATTGCAGGTAGAATTGCTGGACTCTGTCAGTTCTTGGTGGTGATGACAGATACAAATTCCAGAATAGTTCCAGCTATTTATCCATCCATCCGAGGCATTGGAAAGTAGCAGAAAAAGCCTCTCTTGGAACCAGCACAATATGCATCTTTTACATGGCAGTGCACAGTTTGGTAGCTCGTCCCCGACTCGTAGCTCGTCCCCGACTGACTCTTGTTCCACCTTTTCTACCTAGGCCAACCACAATTTGCGCGTGGAACACAGTTCCGTTCCCAAGGGGAACCACTACACCTTTTACATACAAACTAACTAATAACCCTAAGTGAGGATCAGTAGTTTACATAACAGCAACCAATCACATTAAATAAAACAGAACATTTGCACATATCGACATTTCTACAAAAAATTATTCACACAGAAATTACAATCATGTAGAGTAAGTTTTGTTCCCTCCAAATGGGACAAAGAATTTAAATAACAGATACACTACATTGCAAAGAATCAAATCATGACATGAAACTTTTACCAAAGAAAGGAGTATACAATTCTGTGTTATCGATTCAATCAAACACATTTACAGAAGCTCAACAAAGTGACATTAAATAAACAAAAGCAAAATAAATCAATAGAGTACTAGAGTTATGTTGTTACACATGCCCCATGCTTCATTGAAGTTTCCCGTAAGGGATACTTCAAGGAAACATCTAAAACACCTAGGCGGGTGTTGGGTACAAAAAAAATTTAATCCATCCAACTTCAGTTGGGCGAAAAAAAAATACATATCACAAACATACAGTATATACACTAAGAAATTTCATACATTTCTTCCAAAACATTTTCAAAATAGGACATCTAAAGTAATTTTCATGCCCACACTGGTTTAAGGAGACTAATTTTGCATCATTACACAAGTTATCTTTAAGCATGTTCGTTTCATACATATACAGTTCAAATAACAGACAAGCAGTATACAAATAATCTACATATTAGTAGAATAAGTATGGCCTCTAAACAAAATAAAAAAAATAATATATATAACAACACAGAACATTTTAACTTAACAAAACAGAAATTTATCTTTCAATGTTTTAAAGAATGTAAATGTTCACAGTCACACAAGCGTACTCATGATCACAGTACATTTTACAAGATTCATCAATTAATGAAATATTGAAAATTTCATTTTGCATCCACATATATACCAATATTTTGCACAAAACAGCCATGAGAACCTTTTCCAACTGACTCCTTAAATACAAAAGTTACTTTCCAAGGAATTTTTTTTCAAAATGATTAACTTTAAATCTGCTCTTCATTAATAGCAGTCCAAAATATTTGTTGCACATAAACACATTAACCTATTCAGAACCTATCTTTAATCATCACTGCTGTGTTGTTAAAACAAAACAGTCCAAAACTTGAAGTTATTCCGAAAAACCTAGTATCAGAAACATCTACATCCATTTGAATAAGAATGCATATATATTTTATAATAACTTTTCACTGGCCTCAGTAAGAATAGTCAGTTCATAACACATTGACCAATAAACCTAACTTACTTCACTGCTTGCCTCAGCACCAGCAGTCCATGTTACACATTCTGCCCATTATTGGTTTGGCAGTCTTTGTATATAAACATTTGGGTACAAAAACACAATTTAGATTAAGAACACAAAAAATACACATTTTTAAATTGACACACTGCCCCATCCTCTAGGTTTGGCAGTTCATGATCACTCATTAACTCCTTGCCCCCACAATGGCAAGTCCTTCGGCTACTGCTCACAGAGCATTTTTAGTAGCCCTCAACTTCAGGACCACAGCATTTTTATTCTTTTGTCTGGTTTTGCTGCCCAACAACATATTTTTGAGCAGTTTATTGTCATCATCTTTGAGTTTTTCATCATTATGTCATTTTTTTGTACAATTTGCGTTAATGGTATAAAACATAAAACCTGAAACTTTGAAACACCAATTAGATACTGGTAATATTAAATTTTTCTTTACACCATGATAAAATCAGGCAATATACATATCATTAATCAAGAAAATTTTAAATGACATTTTTGGTATAATGACAATGTTCAGGAGTATTTTGAGAGTTCCAGATTTGTGGTTTTCTCCCCACTTTCTCACTCAGTAATATTTCTTTATCACATATGTCAAGATCAGGACAATAATTTTATATACTAGTGCAAGTGATTTCTCCCAACTTTTTGTGGCACAAGACATATACATCCCATGTCTATCTTATACACATTAGTCAGCTTCATCTCCTCAGTTTTAAACACACATACAGTTTTGCAACACCATATTTGCCCCTTTTTTTCCCAAAAAACATTTACATTTAGTCATATTATAGTGTTCATTTACCTTGTTTTCAGTATTCTTACCTTTTCTCATCCATATTTCTCTTTCCAATACATTTGTCCTTTACAATATTATTCATTATTCTTGGTCATTTTCTAGTGTACCCAATTTAATTATTCATTTACTTGTCCACAAATAATACACAGTATCTCACATCATTTCCACACTTTTTTGTCTACTCTGATAGAGAATAAGGAAAGAAGATAGTAAAAGTTCTAAATGATGAAGAGGAAGGTTGGCAACAAGAAAAGAAATGGAAGTAGTGCTGCCAACAACTCGGGTACCTAGTGCTCGTCAGACACTTGACAGTGCAAAGAGTGCATGTCCCCTGAGGCTACTACATTTCATTCATCATTGGTTCCTGTGGACATACAACTTCAGGTCAACTATATTTCTAACTACTAAAGGCTTGCTTGACGTATGGTACACAAGAAAATAAGCATTTGCATGTGGAGTTCCTTGCACTTCAAAAGGCCCATTGTAAATGTATTTGAATTTAGAAATTTCATTATTAATTTCACTAGATTTTTCATGGATCTTCACTAAGACATAATCTCCAAGCTTAAATTTAGTTGTTTTGAGGTTATTATCATGCCTTTTGGATCTAGTGGCCGCTTACTCTTTCATTCTTTTCTTAACTAACTCTTTTTTATCACGCAGGTTAATTCCTAGAATAGGTGGGAATTGCAAGATCTCTTCAATAACACTTTTACTTTTACGGTCCAACAGAATTTCTTCAGGGGTAAAACTGGTGGTTTCATGGTAGAAGGTGTTCATGGTCTTTTCAAAGTCACTTACAAATCTGCCCCAGGCCTTAAGGTTATGGTGACAGTAGGTTCTACCTAACCTTCCTAATTCGCACATGTATCTTCGACAGGGTTGCTAGCTGGGTGGTAAGCTGAAATATATTTAACTTGAACATCATGTTGCTTCATGCCTTCCTTCCAGATTTTTGAGATAAAACTGTGGTCCATTGTCAGACAAAACTGCCTTAGGTTTACTGATGGTGTTAAAATACTCAGTCATCTTGCTAAAGACTGCTTTAGCAGTAGCTTTCCTGATTGCATATAATTTAATAAATTTAGAGAACACTTCCAACACTGCAACAATGTAAGGCCAATTACCTGAGGTTTTAGGTAAAGGACCATACCAATCCACTGACAGTAATTCTAATGTGTCCTCTGGTACTGTATTCTGCATGAAACCTTGATTTACTCTATTTGTTACTTTTGCCCTCTGACATGCATCACAAGAGCTTATTCTATCAGTAATTTTCTTAGTAGTACCTACATTAATCATGACCACATCAGTTAACTTTTCAATACATTTTTTGGGACCACAATGCCCTAAGGCAAGATGAAAATAATCAATCACTTCAGTTTCGAAATGCATAGGCCACCACACCTTCCTTTCTTTAGTACTGGTATTCTTTCTCCTGTATAAAACCCCATCAAATATCTTGTAAAATCTACTGATTTGTGGGAAATTATGGTTACTAAAATTGACTTTCACTGACTTCTACATTTTAATCCTCATTCTGGTGGAACCTCATGCTTTTACAAATTTGCTCAATCCTTTTCCTACCTGGAACCGTCTTAATATATCTCATATGAAATTTGCCATCTTCATTACATTCCCTCGGTAAGTTGTTCATACCCTCAGGGGCAACCGTGATAAAGTGTCAGCTACATAATTGTCACTACCTTTAATATATAATATCTCATAATCAAACTGTTGTAAGTACAGGGCCCATTGACTCAACCTACCAGTAAACAGTCGACAGTTTTTCAAAAAGGTTAATGCCTTGTGGTCTGTATGAATTATAGTTTTATGTCCCCATAAATAATTCCTAAATTTCTTTAATCCCCAAATGATTGCTAAGGCCTCTTTCTCTGAAATAGTATAGTTTTTCTCATATTTAGTTACAGTTCTACTATCAAAAGCAATGGTCTTATGTGCTGTTTTCCCAGATTCTGTGTTTTCCTGAAATATTTCAACACCAATACCATAAGCACTACTGTCTGTAATCATGTGGAATGGCTCACTTAAAACTGGATGATGTAAAATGTTTTCCCTTACTAACTCAGTTTTGAAATTTTCAAAATCTTTCTGACATTCAGATGTCCAAACATATACACTATTTTTCTTCAACAAGCTATTGAAATGTGGGCTGTTGAAAGTTTGCCCCTTCACAAATTTGCGGTAAAACCCACGAAGATCTAAACCGCTTTCAACTGTTTCCTGTTCTTTGGAGGAGGGCACTTTTCAATAGCATTAAGCTTTTCTGGGTCTTTGCCAATCCCAGATGTGGTTCTTATGTGTCCTAAAAATTTAATTTCTTGTCTCACAAATTCACACTTTTTTAACTTTAAAGTCATGCCCCGTGCTTGAAGAGCAATAAGGGTTTTGTATAACAGGTCACAATGTTCTTCCCAGTTATCAGTAGCAATCAATAGGTCATCCACATATACAGTCAAACTGGCACAAAGTTCTTTTCCTAACACAGAATCCAAAGCCCTAATGAAAACAGAAACAGAGGTATTTAAACCAAATGGTACAACTTAGTATTGGTAACCCTTTCCTGCAAACAAAAAAGCTGTATATTTCCTAGAATTTTTGTGTAATGGGATTTGCCAACATCCAGCAGTGAGGTCTAAACTAGTTAAATATTTTACATTATGGAACTTTTGTAATAAATCGTCTAAATTTTCAGGTCTGTCTACTTCTCTCCTGACAATTTTATTCAGTGTTCGTGGATCAGTGACTACTCTTACACCTCCATCCTTTTTATTGACTATAATAAGTAGACTATTGTATTCACTATTGTTTCTCTCTATTACCCCCATTCCAACATTATCAATTTCAGCTTGTACTGCTTCTTTCTTAGCTGTAGGTATTGGATAAGGTCTGACAAAGAATGGTTCATGTTCCAGGACATCCATACGGCATTCAAAGTTATTTACGACACCTGGTTTATCAGAGAACACTTCCTTATTATTATTCAAGATGTTAAATAAATCCTCTTTCTGTTCACATGAGGTCTCTTGGATAGTATCAACAATTTCCCTAAAGCTGTCAGTTTTTTGATCATCCTGCAATAATTCTTTCACATGGTATATTTCATATAGTTGGGATAAACCATCATTTTCAGATTCTATTTTTAACAAAATGGGTTCTACATTAACATCTTGGACCTGGTTGTCACCTTCATATTTAATTTCTATTGTTTTGGTTCCCCTATTAATCTTAACAGTTCCACTAACCACAATCTAAAGTTATTTTTTCCTTGTCTAGCCAATCAATACATAGAATCATTTCAGCACTTAGTTCAGGGACCACTAAAAAATCATGTTCAAATTTTTGACTTCCTATTTCAAAGTCCATCAATACTTGTCTTTGAATGGGCTTCCTGGATCTACCAGTAGCTCCTATAATTTTTATTCCACTCACAGACATTATTACTAACCCTGGTTTACATGAAATATGATCAAAGAATGATTCTTGTTCTGTTCTTCCCATAACAGATCCTGCTCAACCATAATGTCTTTCCAGGAAATATTACTTACTTGTATCTGTTGTATATCAGGTGGCTTTTTGGGTTTGTAGACCTCTACATCTTTACAGATTTTCAACAATTCACGTTCTATTATATTTATATCTGGAGGTTCTTTAGGTTTCTGTAAATCTATTTCTTTCATTACAGTAAGTAAATGCCATCTGTTGGTGTGCTGCCTGAACTGCTCTCGATTGCATTCCGTTCTCGCGTGTCTACATTTATTTCTAGTTTCCTGTCCATTTTAGTTGCTATTAAGTATTGATACTTTTTATTTTCAATTTAAGCTGAACTTTCACTACCCGTTCTGTCAAATAATGTACAGGTTCGTGCCGCCGGACGTTTTATGTTCACTCTATGTTTGTAAAATGCTAACTACTTATAATTTTTTCCGTCTGTAGGTGCCAACTGAACAACGTCCTGTCACGCGGCGCCACGTATAACACTCCTGTCTGCTACTGCTATACCATAACCTCGAAGCTGGAGGCAGGTTGTGAAATAAAACAGTCTTATTAAAGCAATTATGGTATAAAGCAACAGAGCAGTGTTACCCTCTGAGAGGAATTTTGGTATGTTGACCGTGTTGTACCTAACGGAGATGGCTTATCGGAAATGAAAGTCAGAATTACGTAAATATTTGAAGAGTAACAAACGAAATTTTGCCTATCTGCACTGTTTAACGTATAAAGAAAACTGTCGCCAGCCTAACTAGGCAAGAGAATGATTAACATTCTCGTTCAAGAAAATAGTTATTAGTAATTTTAACGGATAAACACAACCTATACTTTGTCACACGCGAGTGCAATGAACTCTGACACACACATATGTTTACGGTAAGACTGAAACTAACAGTTAGAGCAGCACAAACTATTTGCAAAATTATAATAGATACCGAAACACACTATCACTTTCAGGGCTTACACAAACTGAATGGTCTTTATAACGTTATTATTACTATTCAATGCAGAATCATTAATTGGATATAGTTTAAGTCTCTCTCAGTTAAATACTTTACTATTTAAAATGAAAGTTAATTGGAATCCACTAACAGGTTGCTTCTCACTATCATTTGAATAAAGATGTTATGGTTTTCCTAATTAGTGGTCTTTCCGTTACTTGTTACCCAGCATTAACACAATAGACAAACTGTGGATCCTGTTATACTATTAATATGCGCTTCTAATACACAAGAGAGACAAACACTTAGCAAACATGAGTATATAACGTTTCACAACTGCAGTTTTCCACTTTTACTACCGTGAGACACAAAATTAACATATACGTAAGAAACTGACTCATCTTCCGCGATTTACAACAGGCAGTAATGTGATCATTTATTAAACAAAACTTTATAAGCCTCAGTCTTAAGAACTTTTAATTTGAAGTTGGCAACAACACATTAATAAGCAGTTTCACTAGGAAAATTATTTTTATCAAGCATCATTAACTTTAACTCACTCTCTTGCCACATTAACTTTAACTTTCTTTTAACTATGTTCAAGAGGCATCAATTACCAAAACACTGGCTTTTAATGTTCTTTCAGTAAGGACACTCGGATATCACTTTAGTTCAAACGGAGAGGAACCTGAGAGGTGTTATGATGAGGAGAAAAATCAAGGTAGGTACATAAATTCAGATATAAATAACCTTATATTTGAGCACACTAACACATCCATTAAGCTGATCCTTCACTGTACATCATTGTACCTTTCCGATGCAATGATTGAGCAATGTGGTGGCAACTCCATGTTGGTAGGTGGAATTGCAGGTAAAATTGCTGGCCTCTGTCAGTTCTTGGTGGCGATGACAGATACAAATTCCAGAATAGTTCCAGCTATTTATCCACCCATCCGAGGCATTGGAAAGTAGCAGAAAAAGCCTCTCTCGGAACCAGCACAATATGCATCTTTTACATGGCAGTGCACAGTTTGGTAGCTCGTCCCCGACTCGTAGCTCGTCCCCGACTGACTCTTGTTCCACCTTTTCTACCTAGGCCAACCACAATTTGCGCGTGGAACACAGTTCCGTTCCCGAGGGGAACCACTACACCTTTTACATACAAACTAACTAATAACCCTAAGTGAGGATCAGCAGTTTACATAACAGCAACCAAACACATTAAATAAAACAGAACATTTGCACATATCGACATTTCTACAAAAAATTATTCACATAGAAAATACAATCATATAGAGTAAGTTTTGTTCCCTCCAAATGGGACAAAGAATTTAAATAACAGATACACTACATTGCATAGAATGAAATCATGACATCAAAGTTTTAACAAAGAAAGGAGAATACAATTCTGTGTTATCGATTCAATCAAACACATTTACAGAAGCTCAACGAAGTAACATTAAATAACCAAAAGCAAAATAAATCAATAGAGTACTAGAGTTATGGTGTTACAAATTGTTCCCCTCCCCCTCCTTCCAGAATAATTCATTATAAAGACTTGGGACAAGCGAGGTATCCCCTTTCAATTACTGCTTTACAAGACATTGCAATTTCTTGACAATGTGGCACCTGCTGAACAGATACAACTAAAAATGGTGATGGTTCAGCAAGACGTGCATTCAGTTGAGCATCAGAGATGTCTGTATTATGTGTGAAATTGCTGTTACAAAAGTTTTCTGTGAAATTTAAATCGTTTACGTCAGTTTGATCATCACGATCGCATTCTGTGTTCTCCAGCAATCATCTGTCTTGCAAAGTCCTCGCAGATGTCATAAAGTCAGAGGTATGGAACTTACGCTTGGTAACAGAGACGCATTGTAGATCTTTGCATCACACGTCCTTCCTCTCGTTCGTCAGTTTCTCTATGCTGTTAGCGACGCTATACAATTTTGCGTTCACAGAAACCGTGTTCCCGTTCATATCCGTTCCCTCCGTCTTTAGTTAGACTCGCTGACAATCCTTTTTCGCCGATACTCGCTTTCTGTGAGTCTTCTTTATTGGATAGCCCTCCTAGTATCGAACCGTTTCCTTCTCACTACACTACCTTAGCTTTAGATTAAAGTATTCACAGACCGGCCGCGGTGCCCGAGCGGTTCTAGACGCTTCAGTCCGGAACCGCGAGACTGCTATGGTCGCAGGTTCTAATCCTGCCTCGGGCATGGATGTGTGTGATGTTCTTAGGTTAGTTAGGATTAAGTAGTTCTAAGTTCTAGGGAACTGATGATCTCAGATGTTAAGTCCCATAGTCCTCAGAGCCATTTGAAAGTATTCACATTCACACAAAAATATCAATCCATACATAATCTGATTAATTTCAGTAATTTATGTACTTCTCCAATTCCTTGCTTGTTGAATTTTAAAGGTGCTAGTAATGTAGTCATTCAGGACCTAGCACTGTAGTCATCCAGTTGTGGGCACTTACTTTCTCCCTTGTGGTCATGTGAGGAAAGACGTATTTCAACACGAAAAGATTTTTCTTCTCTATAAAACATACAAAATCACGGTGCAACTAAAACTTCTATGATATGCTTTGTAATATTCAAATTGTATTTCTCACACGAAACTGACATTTTTCTTTGTTTATTCGACGACATCAAAGCTTAAATGAGCCATATGAAAGCAGCGCTTCAGAAATTGTTAGTATAAATCCGTTTACCTTCAGTCATATTCGTAAAAAACTTTCGCAGCTACCATTTTCGATGCTTCAGCTATATTTAGATAGCCTGTACTACAGAAAGATCACTGCCTTATACTAAAATAATAAGAAAACAAATCCTAAACATTGTCATCAATGACGAACGTAAAGTGACAAATATTTAGTCATTGTTGTTGTACTATTTTGTGGTCTTTTCTTGATAACATAGCATACAGGGGTAATAATATTTCTCTCTGTCTCACTGGCTATCTGCAGGTGACTAAGGTTGAACTGATAATAGCTGCAGGGGAAAGTCGGTCACGAATGCGCATATAATGTAGTTTTTACTGTGAGAAAAAAATCAGTTTTATTCCAAACAAATGAAAATTGTCTCGATGCATGCTTTATCTGTCTAAATTTAGGAAATTTATGAACACTTAAATCTACAAATTAGCTGTTTTGATAATTTTTTAATAGTTAGACCAATAACAAGGATCCGGATTAATTTAAGAAAAACACGTGGAAGGGTAGCCTAACATGATGCGTCATTCATCATCCCCCAAAAAATATTTTTATTTAATAACAATTTAATTGTGATTCAACTGATAGTTACCAAGATTATTGCGAAATATATACAAATAGTTAAGATTTTTAAATTAAATTCATAATGTATAAGGACATTTGCATTATACATAAAATTACAAATAGTACTCAAAAAACGTCAACTGTTCAACACAATGGAGGACCGGCTACAGACAATTGATTAATTAACTCAGCCTGCAGCGGCAATCTGTCATCGCAACTAGATCACAACTGTGCTGTAACCACAACAGGACTTGAATATAAGTTCAACGAACATTTAAAAAAAGGGCTTTAAATGCATACATCTCCACTCGTTTTTCTGCTCTCCTATGGATAAGATACGGCCAAGTTCTCGAAAGGCTATCCACATATTCAACCGAAACAATAGAGGTACTTCACTGATTGGCCACAAGCCTATTCCACACAAATCATTTTAAGTACTTAAACTACCGGGCCTCTAAAGCGCTATTAAAATGGTAATGACAATCAAACCCTCAATTTTCTTAAAGAAACTCAGCGCTCAGTTCGCCCAAAGACTTCCATCACACGCCCACGTGGCCAATTACTGAATCAGTTACTACCTAATCGGCGACATCCCCGCCGTGGCACGATACCTAAAGAATACCAACAAACTACTCAACTTGAGGTTGGAATGGGAGATCCGCAGAATCGCGTGTGACCTGCTAACACTTAGACCTCATGCGATGACGGGAAAGCCGAAGAAGCAGAAGAAAAATGCCTCCCTGCCAAAGATCAGTAGAACAGCAGCGTGTCAACCGCTGCCGATACAAGGCTGCCAACAGTACCAAACAATAAAGAAGAAAATAAGTTTGATAAAGATTATCATACACAGTAATACTTATAACGGCAATTGAAATTTCAGCAACTAAAACATCGTTATGGGAGCGGTCCCCGCGTATCATTGTAAATTAACACTCCCAGCAAAAACAATGAGGAATGTGCAAAATCATTTAAAGAATAATTACATAATAAATCAAACAAGATTTTTAAAAAAATCAAGGTATACCTTTACTGGACCTTTAGGAGCTACTGGACACTGTAATTGGGATACGCAACAAATGGCAGATGGCCCGTTAACCTGTTCGCTCGTAACCGAAGGGCTCCTCAACATGGAGTAACAGTGTGTATAAATACAAGCACACACCCACACATGACCCACACATGCATACGTTTAGCCTGAGCGTACACCACTTTAATGACATCCAAATCCGATAACACGCCCCAGGAAGCGCCATGAGATCTATAACAAACAGAAATTACAATGAGTAGCTCCAAATACTCAATAATAACAAACCATGATTTCAAGAACAATATTAACATTGCAAAACACTAGCTTGGTGCATACAGAAACCTCCAGATTAAGACACACAGTCCCAAAGGGATCACCGAAAGGCATAAAGAAATAGGATTCCTGGCCAGCTCAAACCGGCAGAATTAACAGTCTTTAAGTGCAGTATGTACTAAAGTCTTTATTGACAATTTCAAGCAATGCCAAGGAGGTCAATAGCTTCAGCACTCCAGGTAGGCACCGGCTAATACTACTCTGTTGATCGCGACTGCTAGCAAGTTGTGCAATACATCTTGGCGTATTTAGCACACCACAGTGGACTGATAAACGTCTTAAATAGGTTGCACGCGACGAGAACCACTCTTTTTTCATTAAACTAGCCGGTATCAACGGTCAATGATGCCGGATGACACGGGTCCCTATAGTCCAACGGTCAACTTTTTCAGCTATCTGTAATCGCCAGGACGCCGAGTGCTCAGGCACACCCGCCCATCTCCGTGTCCCACACACCACTCATTACCATACACCCCAGAGAGAACACATAACCAACCAAGGGCGTTACGTCGGGGACCAGAGCAGATGGATCGCGCCCACAATTAGCGTCAGTAGGATCTCGAGCGCGCCTTCACGGAAGCCGCCACGGCTGAAAAGATTGCATTTGTATAGCCTTAGTGTCTTGTGTCGAACTATCAGTTTAATAAGTCACAGCTGCAAAATAATAACGCGAATTCTTTACAGAAGAATGGAAAAACTGGTAGAAGCCGATCTCGGCGAAGATCGGTTTGGATTCCGCAGAAATGTTGGAACACGTGAGGCAATACTGACCCTACGACTTATGTAGTGTGAGGAGGGCTATGCGAGAGGCGTTCAATGATTTCGAAAGTAAAGTTCTATGTACTGACTTGGCAGAAAATCCTAATAAATTTTGGTCTTATGTCAAAGCGGTAGGTGGATCAAAACAAAATGTCCAGACGCTCTGTGACCAAAATGGTACTGAAACAGACTAAAGGCCGAAATACTAAATGTCTTTCTCCAAAGCTGTTTCGCAGAGGAAGACTGCACTGTAGTTCCTTCTCTAGATTGTCGCACAGATGAAAAAATGGTAGATATCGAAATAGACGACAGAGGGATAGAGAAACAATTAAAATCGGTCAAAAGAGGAAAGGCCGCTGGACCTGATGGGATACCAGTTCGATTTTACACAGAGTACGCGAAGGAACTTGCTCCCCTTCTTGCAGCGGTGTACCGTAGGTCTCTAGAAGAGCGTAGCGTTCCAAAGGATTGGAAAAGGGGACAGGTCATCCCCGTTTTCAAGAAGGGACGTCGAACGGATGTGCAGAACTATAGACCTATATCTCTAACGTCGATCAGTTGTAGAATTTTGGAACACGTATTATGTTCGAGTATAATGACTTTTCTGGAGACTAGAAACCTACTCTGTAGAAATCAGCATGGGTTTCGAAAAAGACGGTCGTGTGAAACCCAGCTCGTGCTATTCGTCCACGAGACTCAGAGGGCCATAGACGCGGGTTCACAGGTAGATGCCGTGTTTCTTGACTTCCGCAAGGCGTTCGATACAGTTCCCCACAGTCGTTTGATGAACAAAGTAAGAGCGTATGGACTATCAGACCAATTGTGTGATTGGATTGAAGAGTTCCTAGATAACAGGACGCAGCATGTCATTCTCAATGGAGAGAAGTCTTCCGAAGTAAGAGTGATTTCAGGTGTGCCGCAGGGGAGTGTCATAGGACCGTTGCTATTCACAGTATACATAAATGACCTTGTGGATGACATCGGAAGTTCACTGAGGCTTTTTGCAGATGATGCTGTGGTGTATCGAGAGGTTGTAACAATGGAAAATTGTACTGAAATGCAGGACGATCTGCAGCGAATTGACGCATGGTGCAGGGAATGGCAATTAAATCACAATGTAGAAAAGTGTAATGTGCTGCGAATACATAGAAAGATAGATCCCTTATCATTTAGCTACAAAATAGCAGGTCAGCAACTGGAAGCAGTCAATTCCATAAATTATCTGGGAGTACGCATTAGGAGTGATTTAAAATGGAATGATCATATAAAGTTGATCGTCGGTAAAGCAGATGCCAGACTGAGATTAATTGGAAGAATCCTAAGGAAATGCAATCCGAAAACAAAAGAAGTAGGTTACAGTACGCTTGTTCGCCCACTGCTTGAATACTGCACAGCAGTGTGGGATCCATACCAGATAGGGTTGATAGAAGAGATAGAGAGGATCCAACGGAGAGCAGCGCGCTTTGTTACAGGATCATTTAGTAATCGCGAAAGCGTTACGGAGACGATAGATAAACTCCAGTGGAAGACTCTGCAGGAGAGACGCTCAGTAGCTTGGTACGGGCTTTTGTTAAAGTTTCGAGAACATACCTTCACCGAAGAGTCAAGCAGTATATTGCTCCCTCCTACGTATATTTCGCGAAGAGACCATGAGGATAAAATCAGTGAGATTAGAGCCCACACAGAAGCATACCGACAATCCTTCTTTCCACGAACAATACGAGACTGAAATAGATGGGAGAACCGATAGAGGTACTCAGGGTACCCTCCGCCACACACCGTTAGGTGGCTTGCGGAGTATGGATGTAGATGTAGAAAGGCAGACCTACATTTCTAGCATTTGTGGACTTAGAGAAAGCTTTTGACAATGTTGACTGGAATACTCTCTTTCAAATTCTAAAGGTGGCAGGGGTAAAATACAGGGAGCGAAAGGCTATTTACAATTTGTACAGAAACCAGATGGCAGTTATAAGAGTCGAGGGGCATGAAAGGGAAGCAGCGGTTGGGAAGGGAGTGAGACAGGGTTGTAGCCTGTCCCCGATGTTATTCAATCTGTATATTGAGCAAGCAGTAAAGGAAACAAAAGAAAAATTCGGAGTAGGTATTAAAGTCCATGGAGAAGAAATAAAAACTTTGAGGTTCGCCGATGACATTGTAATTCTGTCAGAGACGGCACAGGACTTGGAAGAGCAGTTGAAAGGAATGGACAGTGTCTTGAAAGGAGGATATAAGATGAACATCAACAAAAGCAAAACGAGGATAATGGAATATAGTCGAATTAAGTCGGGTGATGCTGAGGGAATTAGATTAGGAAATGAGACACTTAAAGTAGTAAAGGAGTTTTGCTATTTGGGGAGCAAAATAACTGATGATGGTCGAAGTAGAGAGGATATAATATGCAGACTGGCAATGGCAAGGAAAGCGTTTCTGAAGAAGAGAAATTTGTTAACATCGAGTATAGACTTAAGTGTCAGGAAGTCGTTTCTGAAAGTATTTGTGTGGAGTGTAGCCATGTATGGAACTGAAACATGGACGATAAATAGTTTGGCAAGAAGAGAATAGAAGCTTTCGAAATGTCGTGCTACAGAAGAATGCTGAAGATTGGATGGATAGATCACATAACTAATGAGGAGGTATTGAATGGAATTGGGGAGAAGAGGAGTTTGTGGTACAACTTGACAAGAAGAAGGGACCGGTTGGTAGGACATGTTCTGAGGCATCAAGGGATCACAAATTTAGCGTTGGAGGGCAGCGTGGAGGGTAAAAATCGTAGAGGGAGACCGAGAGATGAATACACTAAGCAGATTCAGAAGGATGTAGGTTACAGTAAGTACTGGGAGATGAAGAAGCTTGCACAGGATAGAGTAGCATGGAGAGCCGCATCAAACCAGTCTCAGGACTGAAGACAACAACAACAACAGCTGTCTTGTCCGGCGAGGATGTGCAGGAAAGAGGTTAAGACTGAATAATCCTTAAGCTTTAACATGATGACAAAGATAAGGTACTGATCCTGCATAATCAGATCACGTCTCGTGCCACCATTGTAGACATTGTCCACACATCACCCAACAATCTTTAAAGCTCTCAGGGCAACAGGCGCAAAAGGTTTCTTCTTCTTCTTTTCCTTGCTTTTTCATGTCGCAGTTGACGTATCATTTTGATCTGACAGATTTTGACACCTCCTTGTCTTCTATTTCGAACTGTCCTTCCATAGATTTATCCTTTAGTTTCTTATCTCTTTCTTTCCTACTTTCAACTTTTCTCGAAGTTCCGGTTTCTTCCCTGCGTTTTCTTCTTTCAGCATAATTAAACGGCGAGCTTGATACTGTTTCAGAGTTTTGTACACTGAGTTGGCTTTTTGCACCATTGCACTTTGGCAACGTGTGAATATCAAGAAGTCGAGAGGTTTGTTCTTGATTTTGTTGTCTTTAGTCTTAGTACGAAGACGTGAATAAACAGATTTCGTTTTCTGGTTTTGGATCACTTTGAATGTCGCACTGGTATCATTTTCGAATGTACTTTGTTTCTCTTTCAGTTTAATCATCTTAGTAGCAATGTTAGCACTAGTTAATCTAGATGTTGAACCTAACTGAGAAATGGAATCACTAAATATTTCATTGGAAAGCGTTACTACTTTTTTGTCACGTTTCCTTGAAACTGGTAAGCTTTCAGTATCTCTTTTGCAAAGATAAATCTCAAATAGGTTTTCTTGAGGCCTACAGGGACAGTAATCAAGTCATCATTAATAAGGATAGTTGGGTTGTCTTTCTGCTTCTTCTTCTCCAATCTAATTTTGCATGCTTTCAGTTCTGGCACATATCTCATTTAGTATTTCTTTGGTTGAAATTAACTTTCTCTCTGTTTCTGGTGTACTTCCCTATTACTATAACTGTAATACTATTAATTTAAATTTTCAGCGGAAAGAAACAAACAGTGCATACACAAAGGAGGGCGTCCAAGCCTGCCAGTCTAAAAATTGTGCAGCCTTAGCCGTTCTCTGAATATGTAGTTATACGTACCATCTACATAAAAGACATAACATCTAATCATACTGTCTCCCACAAGCCCTATGTTGCAGTATATCACATTATTCAATAGCTAAGTATCTGCTATTCACAGCGGTATTACTCGAAATTATACTGATCGAATGTTATTACTGTTCATTGCTACTAAGCGGACTGAAAATATTGTAACGACTTACCCAAAAAAATACTTTATCTGCCAAACTTAAATGTGTGGCCGGAGTGAGCTCACGTGATGTCAGATTCATCAGGTGGGAGCAACTCATTGGTTGGTAGCGTCAGGTAGCTGATCAGGTTAGCCAACTTAAAAATATAGTAATTCGTACTCTCACCCGCCCGCGCAATCTTGCCTGACTTTTCCCTAAAAGTTTTTATGATTGTTATTCAAAATGAAATAGTTATTCAACGTTTTCCAGACAAATTGTACAAAGTTCTCAATAATTACGACATCGATATATGAGCGCATCTATTGCCTTGTTGTAAATCATCTTTTTCCTTCTCTGAATTCGAATGTAACATTTGACAGTATCCACTTTTAGGAAATCTTTTTCCAATGTTTTTAATAGTCTGCAAAAAAATTCCAGTCTCAAAATTTTCTGCGCTTGTGGTCTTTCGATTCTTAAACATTTTGAGACCATATTTTACTTTTTAGAGTTTGGTATGATCTATACACTCTGTCAGGCAATATCACTTTCTGTGTGTTCGTCGAATTCAAAATTGTACAGCATACTTTGATGTTCCCCCCATTATTCACTTTGCATGTCGTTTGTCCTCATCTTGTTTCCCCATTCTTAATCCCATCTTAATTTAAATACTTCAGTACTTTATGATCATTTATATCCGCTACGTATCTAATGTTTATGTTAACTATAACTATTGCCCAATCTCTGGGTATCCGTTACGTTTTTAGGTGATCGTTACTCAGAGGATAACTTCTAAAAATGGTTCAAATGGCTCTGAGCACTGTGGAACTTAACTACTGAGATCATCAGTCCCCTAGAGCTTAAAACTACTTAAACCTACTAACCTAAGGACATCACAAACATCCATGCCAGAGGCAGGATTCGAACCTACGACCGTAGCGGTCGCGCGGCTCCAGACTGTAACGCCTAGAACCACTCGGCCACTCTGGCCAGCTAACTTCTAAACTACACATCCAAAAGTGCAGGATTCGATCCTTGGACGTTCATAAGATTTCATCTGCCACTTGCCCCTTCTTTCACTTCTGTCCCGATAAATGCTTGAACTTCTGTTTTCTGTGTAAAGCCTGTGTAATTGCCTTATTTCATATTCGTCTCCTATAGTACTAGTTCTTACAGTGCCTCACCTGTAGCTGTGCTCGGAATTTTATCTATGTTCTCCGTCTCCAACGTTCGATGTGGTTTCCGCTGTGTGCGGAGGCACACCTGATTTGTATAGGTGTTTCATCCATAGCTTGGCAATAGATAGATTTCAAATTTTTTCTACATCGCGTGACTTCTTTAGCCTTCAGTTGAGTATAAACTGTGATGAATTGTGACAGAACACCATGCTGACTGGGAATCGACATGGGACATCACCTTTAATACTCTACCTGAGAGGCCTTATGGAGCAACTCAGTTTTCTACTGATTCTTCTCCGTACCTCGCATCCTCGTGAGACGCATCTCAATCTGACATCTTCCTTACCCGCGATTAATTTATGTGGTCCCCCTACTGGAATCACAGCGTACGAGTACTCCTACATACTCTATGAAAGTAATAGCTTCCAGTGATTGTTCTGCAATCGTGTAATCAAACAACAAAGGGTCTTTGATCTATGTATTCGCAATACGTTACATTTGTTTATGTTGAAGATCGTCAATTGTCACTCCCTCCACAAAGCTTCGATCCACTGCAGATCTTCCTGCAACTCGCTACAATTTTCTAGCTTTGCGATTTTTCTGTATACAACAGCATCATCCGCGAAAATCCTCACGGAAATTTCAAGGGTGTCTACCAGGTCATTTATATATATTGAGAAAAGTCATGGTCATATAATTCACCATGAAGGAACGATCGAAGTTAATTTTACTTCTGAAGGATTCTCTGCATGAAGAATGACGCGCTGTGTTATGTTCGCTAATACTCTTCAATCCAATCACACGATTGGTGTGATATTCTGAATGTTCATGTTTTGTTCGCTGGGTGGATGTGTGAAACTGTAGCGAAGCCCTTCCGGAAGTCAGGGAACACGGCATCCACGTGGACGCTTGTATCTACTGCTTTCTGGGTCTCGCGGACTAATAGAGTGAGTTGGGCTGCACATGAACTTTGTTTTCGGAACACGTATTGGTTGCTACAGAAGAGATTTTCTGTCTCCATCAGTGTCATAATACCCGGGCATAAAACATGTTCCAAAATTCTACAACAGTCCGACGTCAGAGATATAGGCCTATGGTTTGTGCGTCTGATCGACGCCTTTCCTTGAAAACGGAAATGATCCTACTTCTTTCCAGTCACCAGAATGTTTCGCTCCTCCAGAGACTTAGGCACACTGCAGCTAGAAGAGGGAAAGTTCTTTAAAAGAGGCCTACCCTGGACAGAATCGAACTGGCATCCCGGCAGTCCAGTGGCGGCTCTCTGTTGAACAATTTCAGTTGCTTTTCCATCCCTTGGTCTTTTATGTCGGTATCTGTCATTTTGTTGCTCGGGTGACGATTTAGAGGATCTTCCCTTATGAAACCGTTTTGGAAGAAGGACGTTCAGTATTTTAGCATTTTCTGTATCGTCCTCTGTTTCAGTGTCATTATGGTCACAATGTGTCTGGACAGATGGCTTCGATCCGCTCTCTGTTTAACGTAAGACCAAAACTTCTTAGGATTTTCTGTCAAGTCGGTAGATAGAACTACACTTGTCGATCCACTGTGAGTCGTCTCCATCCCTCACAATTTTTCTCGGTACATACCTCTCTAAAGTGAACTGCATGATGCTCCTCCCTTTTTTCAGTGATGCTCAACATTTTCAGTTGATCTTGTCAGGTAATCTGAAATCTGTCCGTTGTCGTACTTCCTAAACAGAAAAATATTCAAGATCATCAGTTCCTAAGCTTGCACGTTACTTAACCTAAATTATCCTAAGGACAAACACACACATCCATGCAAGAGGGAGGACTCGGACCTCCGCCAGGACCAGCCGCAGAGTCCAGGACTGCAGCGCCCAGACCTCTCGGCTAATCCCGCGCGGCAAAAAATATTCCTACCTTTTTTTTTCTACATACAGGGGTATTCAATGATGCTGTAATGTCCTTATGATCACTGATTCCATGTTCTACGCTAATTGATTCGAAAAGTTGGTGTCTGTTTGTCACCAGCAGATCTAAAATGCAAACGAATCGATCCTCTGATTTTCAGCTTATGGTAATTTACGGATAAAGTTCTTAAAAAATTTCAGTTGATGCTCTGTCACTCCCATTTGTCCTAATCACTTGAGTTGCCCCAGTCTAAGTTAAAATTTCCAACCAAAAGTATAACATGACCAGGAAATTTACGCGAATTATTCTCCAAATTCCCCCGTCAGATGTCCGGTCACTACTGCTGCTGAGGCAAGGGATCTACGAGGGTTGGAACTTGAATAGTGGCGACTAATTATTCACAATCGATAAAAAAGAGTTACGTGTTTGCACCTGTTACCATCCTTCAAAGTAGCCACCAGAGTTGTGTAGAATACGTTGCCAGCTATGTGGAAGGCGTAATATACCGTTATCAGAGCCTGTTCTGTTGATAGTGCGAATGGAGCGGTCTAAAGTTATGGTGATTCTCGTGTACGACTGTGCTGGTGTTATCCTAACGCATTACGTTCCTCCATGGCAGACCGTCAATACACAGTATTGCTGTTCGTTTTTGGAGCTTCATCTGCGACCAGCTTTGCGAAAGAAGCGACGACAATTTCTCCGCAACCCGCCCATCATTTTTCACGACAATGCGCTGGAGCATACAGCGCAAGCTGTGGCTGCTCTGTTCGGTCGATGGGGCTAGGAAGTACTGTACCACCCACCATAGACGCCGGACTTAAGTCCTTGTGACTTTTATTTGATTCCGAAGATGAAGGAACCACTTCGTGGCATTCGCTTCCGAGCTGTTCCAGAGATTCTAGAGGCAGTAGACCGCTCCATTCGCATCAACAGAACATGCTCTGCTAACGGTATACTACGCCTTCCACAATCGCTGGCAACGGGTTCTACACAACACTAGTTACTTTGAAGGACAGCAATACATGAAACTCTTTTGTTTCGGTTGTGAATAAATAGTTGCCACTATTTATGTTCCAACCCGCGTATAAAAGCACCCGATGACAATATTTGATTCATATCTAACGTTTCATCAACATCTACAGAGCTGAAAATTCTACGAACGAAACATTACGCCAGAGCGCTCCTGCAATCATCGATCTCACCACAAATTCCTATAAGCTGCAGCGCAGAAATGGCCAACGAAATGAAAGATTAGACAAATCGTCGAATTACAGCCATGAAAAGTGCAGGCAACATCTACGCGATGCGTTTAGCTCTACTTGTCCTAGAATCGCAAATGTGATTTGTCTTACCGTCCAAATGGACACATTACCTCAGAACTCAATGCACTTCCTAACAAGGTGGCTCAGTGATTAGTGCGCTGGACTCGTATTCGCGATGATGTCGGTTCAATTCCCATTCAGGCCATCAGATACAGGTTTCCTGTGATATCCCTAAGCCGCCCAAGGCAAATGCCGGGATTGATCCTTTGAAAAGGGCACGGTCGATTTTCTGCCCCATCCTTTCGTGATTCGAGCTTGTGTACTATCTACAAGGATCGCGCTGTCAACGGGACGTAGAACTCTAATCTTCCTTCCTTCCTTCAGCCGTACTGACCCAGGATTCATGTCATCTATCGCCTTCAAAGTACAGCATGTACATAAAACCGACGGACTTCAGGGACGGATTGCTGATGTAAATGGAGGAAGGAAGGTCCTATGGACATTTGTACGCGAATCTGTCGTTGCCGCGGTAGATGGCGCTAACGAATGATAGTTCCTCTGGCCACGTACAGTATGTTCCTTGTGAATTGCATGATGTGCGATTGACGCAGCGTACTGTAAGCAGCAGAATGATCCGGTATTCATATCGAGAACAAGCCGGCATGGTACCTGTGTACGGCAAAGCAGAAATAAACTGTCGAGATGGAGCACGACTATACCAAAACAAGTACCCCCACTGACATCTACCACATCACACAACATTTCAAGCCCTTTTTGAATGTTTGTGAGGTCATGGGTCCTTTCAGACAGACGAACGTGCAGGGAGGTGGGATATGTATGTACACCAAATCTAGACGACCATGTTCTGTAGGATATTGAGACAAATCTTAGTACAGGCTCCGGACAAGTGGCGCGCCAACTGGTGTAAGTACGATTGCGCGTATCCTGCATGACAACGGCTGCCATCCCTGTCATCTGCTTTCCCATTGAAGCCACTATGGACATCTGTTGGTACGTGGGTGCGATGCAGCACTGTTCTTTCTTCCGGGACGATTTGTTGTATCGCGCACATGGTCTATTTACGGACACATATTCGTAGTACCTTTTTCCCTCCTTTTCCAGTCAGGAAATCGTCCCTGCAGTTTGTCGTTTTTATTAATGTTCACACTGTGTATACCCTATGTGATCATAAGTATTTGGACACTCCGTATTAGGTGCACTGTGCTCAAACCTACTGCCATGTACTCCATATCAGCGACTTAAGTAGTCATTAGACATCGTGAGAGAGCAGAGTGGGGAGCTCCGCGGAACCCACAGAGCCGGCCGGAGTGGCCGTGCGGCTCTAGGCGCTACAGTCTGGAACCGCGAGACCGCTACGGTCGCATGTTCGAATCCTGCCTCGGGCATGGATGTGTGTGATGTCCTTAGGGTAGTTAGGTTTAAGTAGTTCTAAGTTCTAGGGGACTGATGACCTCAGTAGTTAAGTCCCATAGTGCTCAGAGCCATTTGAACCATTTGAACCCACAGACTTCGAACGTGGTCAGCTGATTGGGTGTCACTTGTCTCATGTGTCTCTACACGAGATTTCCACACTCCTAAACATCCCTAGGTCCACTGTTTCCGATGTGGTAGTGAAGTCGAAACGTGAAGGGACACGTACAGCATAAAATCGTACAGGCCGACCTTGTCTGTTGTTTGACAGAGACCGCCGACAATTGAAGAGGGTCGTAAGGTGTAATAGGCAGTCATCTATACAGACCATCACACGGGAATTCCAAACTGCATCAGGATCCACTGCAAGTACTATAACAGTTAGTCGGGAGGTGAGAAAACTTGGATTTCATGGTCGAGCGGCTGCTCATAAGCCACACATCACGCCGGTAAATGCCAAACAACGCCTCGCTTTGTGAAGAAACGTAAACATTAAACGATTGAACAGTGGAAAAACGTTGTGTGCAGTGACGAATCACGGTAAAAAGTATGGCGATCCGATGGCAGGGTGTGGGTATGGCGAATGCCGGGCGAACGTCATCTGCCAGCCTGTGTAGTGCCAACACTAAAATTCGAAGGTGGTGGTGTTATAGTGTGGTCGTGTTTTTCATGAACGGGGTTTGCACCCCTTGTTGTTTTGCGTGGCACTATCACAGCGCAAGCCTACATTTATGTTTTAAGCAATTTCTCACTTCCCACTGTTGAAGAGCAATTCGAGGATGACGACTGCGTCTTTCAACACGATCCAGCACCTGCTCACGGCCTACACGACAATAACATCCCTATAAAGGACTGGCCTCCATAGTGTCCTGACCTGAATCCTATAGAACACCTTTGGGATGGTTTGGAACACCGCCAGCCGCTGTGGCCGAGTTGTTCTAGGTGCTTTAGTCCGGAATCACTCGGCAGCTACGGTCGCACTTTCGAATCCTGCCTCGGGCGTGGATGTGTGTGATGTCCTTAGGTTAGTTAGGTTTAAGTAGTTCTATGTCTAGGGGACTGATGACCTGATGTTAAGTCCAATAGTGCTTAGAACCATTTGAACCATTTTTTGGAACGCCGACTTCGTGCCAGGCGTCACCGACCGACATCGATACCTCTCCTCAGTGCAGCAAACCTTGAAGAATGGGCTACTATTCCCCAAGAAACCTTCCAGCACCTGACTGAAAGTATGCCTGCGAGAATGGAATCTGTCATCAAGGCTAAATGTGGGCCAACGCCATATTGAATTCCAGCATTCCCGATGGAGTTCGCCCAAAATGTTGAGTCATTTTCAGCCAGGTGTTCGGATACTTTGGATCACATAGTGTACTTTTTGCTATGTAGCCAAAGACTATCCTCACAGACGGAATCCGTGTGCTGAGTGTCCGTAAGTCGCAAGCGACTTGTTGTTGTTGTTGTTGTTGTGGTCTTCAGTCCTGACACTGGTTTGATGCAGCTCTCCATGCTACTCTATCCTGTGCAAGCTTCTTCTTCTCCCCAGCACCTACTGCAGCCTACATGCTTCTGAATCTGCTTAGTGTATTCATTTCTTGGTCTCCCTCTACGATATTTACCCTCCACGCTGCCCTACAATACTAAATTGGTGATCCCTCGATGTCTCAGAGCATAGCTTCTATAATATGGATGACATTTGCTAATGCATTTCTTCCAATATGTATGCTAAACTTTCAACATTCATTGATACCACCACGTTTCTGATACTCCTAGTTAATTCTTCTCCGGATTGTTCATCATGTTTCACAGCCGCACTATACTGCGCTGCATACATGCACTTTCAGAGACGTTTTGCTTAGTTTCATGTCAATATCTGATAGCTCTCTTCACCTGTGTCGAATACTTCTGACATCTTGCTGGCGTTAGCTATCATTCCTAACCTTGCTTCCTAGATAGCATTCTTTCACTTCTTCCACGACACTGTCTTTCCCAAGTTCGACGTGAAGCAAATGATTAGTCTCATCTTGGATTAGACTATTGTAAAAACCCTTCGCGGTACTAAACCCCCATAAAAGTTTCTCAGTTCAGTCGCGATTCCGCAAAAACTGGTGTAGGTGACGTACTCTATACTGATAACTTCCCACCCGAGACTGCGCTGTTTAGGGTAAACCATTCGTGGTTTATCTTTATGAATCAGAGCGCAGGGTTCCCTCCTATATGTTCTCTGTGAAACTCTCGTAAATGTCCCACGAAGCAGCTCTTGTAGCTTATTGAATTCTTCAGAAGATAGAAGCAGGCCACCAGCGATTATAAGTGACGGTATAGGTAGCTTATGTATATGAAATAAGTTTATTTTCAAACAACGTAAAATCTTTAGCGTTTAGTATTAAGAAACGATTTGTATCAATTATTTAATAAATCCGAGAGCATGGTAAAGCTGTCTATCACATGAGAACATGCTCCGAGTACGTACAGTCACTGACTGGTTAGACTGATGGGCAGCCGAAATCTGTTAGTCATACTGTAAAATTTCGTAGCCCTTTGAACATCTCCGGTAAGTTAACAATTGAATCTTAAAATTACTACTGGTTCACCAAAGGTTATTAATCTCAATCAGTACACAAAATGTAAAGTGGAAGTAGGTGCCAAGGAATAACTGGTGAAATTACACACAATTTTCAGTAACACTCTTTATTCAAATTTGGTGCAAGTCTTTATGATATTTTTTTAAAAAAAAACAACAATCATACAACAAATAAGTCACAATTTGCTATAGGAAGGGACGTTTAAATTATTAAATTACTATAAAAAATTTCACGCCAGTAAAAGGCAAGTACCGGTAAGCAATTTAACGTATACAACGCGACGCCGTATAATATTTCAAGCTCAGCTAAATTACAGGTGAATTTCACTCCATTCATTAAATGCCGCAGAATCTAACTTGTCTGCAACATATAAAGACAATCCTGTTAGCAAAAGTTCTCAAAATAGAAAACCCAAAACGCATGAGTCATGCACATGAGGGGGAAATTCACAGTTAATAACATTAAAATTTCCAAAATATAAAAAAAAACAATTTTTCAAATTTCTGCCAGTTAACTTACGGCAAACACACACGCTCGCCAGGTAGGACTTGCGAACTTTTACATTTTCCTTTCAAGGCAACACTTTCTTCCCGTAATGAAATGGCAAACTTTTGCACGGCAAGAAAACACACTAATAATCAACTACCTGTATAAAACACATAAGCACGTTGAGTAAAAGCCTTGAAAGGTATTGAATTGGAAAAACACACAACAGTTTTTGCAGACTAGAAACAATATAAAAAATCCACTACGGCGTACATTAACCTTGCTTGATTGCAGCCAAATACACGTATCACAAATTTACGTAAGTTACAGCTTCCAGATGAGCAGAAATTCGTTACACAATAGACTAGTTCTTACCACGAGCCAAAATGAATATTTCTTCTTTCTTAGAGTACCTTTTACACGTGAGTCTAGTAATACTAGTTATGACAGGCGAAAGAATGGATAAGGTCTTAGTGCCTTGCATTTTAAACAGTACAGTCATTGGTACCTTAGACTTTCACTGACATGGAAGAGGCTAACAGTCGAATAAACCCCTAGGTAAGCTGGGAGGGGAAAGAAGCAATCCGAACCACAGATTTACTCTGACTCCCCCCCCCCCCCCCTCTTTCGTCCTCAAAAGGGTACAAACGGACCACCCTATCTAATATTACCACCTTCCCGCGGGTGGGCAGACGAGAATGAAACGCGGGAAACCGCCAAAAAATTCGGCCGGTTTAATTAAGAAGAATAAGTAAATTGAATTCATTTAAACTTCATAAAATCTGTTAACAATCAATACTCAAGATCTGGTGCGTTACGACTCCCAGGACTGAAGCAACGCAGCACCTCCAAATGCTCTGCCGAGCGGCCCGCTGCCAGCCGTTTCAACTGACGCAGGAAGGAGCACCTATTTTCAGAACCTCCTCGCCAGTCGACAGCGTACGGCCGAACTGCAGATTAAGCCCCTTGCGGAACTACGTTCAGGAAGATTCCTTTCGCGACGAGCAGTTAACGCCCCATACCACGGAGTCGCTGCTCGCTGCTCGCTGATGCCGCGGTCTGCGTGCTGTCCCTCTAGCAGAGAAGTCTCTTCTTGATGCCCCGACTGCCAACTCTCTACGAGAGCCCATACAGCCACTTCTTAAACCCACGCGAACCGCCCACTTTTCCCCTTTACCGCTAGAGGGAGATACCGAAACCTTCAAATGCGACAAAGGTGCCACCACCAGAAAACGGAGGGCGATTGCTTCACGCTATGCGCTGCGGCGCGCTTTTCAAAGCTAACTTTACTACGGCTCAACAATATTTATTTTTTATCTGAATATAATGCACAGCGCTATTATTTCAGTGAATCTGTGTTGAGCTGCAGGCTCCTCCTAGTACCAACTACGCCAAATGTGGACTTTTAATCATTAATATTTAACGAAGTAAAATAGTCGTTTCGCACCAGAACAGTACTGGTTCCCCTTCGTATTGACTGCCGATCTAGATCGGTTCTCAATGCTTATGTTCCTCTCCCCACGCTCGTGATTCATAACTACGCCATATGGTCGAGTCGTTGCCTCTGCCTCCGCGGGAATCAAATTCCCACATCCTGCCTTCTTTCTGCAGCACTGCTTAAGGCAACGAATTTACTTCTCTGATTGGCGACTCCAAGGAGTGCTGTGTGTACAACGACCATATATGTTAAATTAAAAGGAAGGTCAGCATTGGGCGTAATACTGATGTTTTATTGATAGCAGAATCATAGTGATCATCTTCGGTGCTGTACACACCAGTGTCTGAGTTTAGTGTGTACAGCATCGAAGATGAGCACTGTGTGATCGAAAATCGATTGTGATATCAATAAAACATCAAAATTACGACCAACGCTGACCTTCCTTTTAATTGAATTAACTTCTGCTATAATGCGAGTTCCACTAAATGTAAAATTTGGAAAAATACATATACTTCCAAACAGGAGGGGCCTGACATTGTATGTGGTAACTACACTGTCCATCCTTCCACAGGCAGTCGGATTCTTTGTTATCTTCCCTACGGTCAGAAAGCATATTTGTTCTGCGGATCTTAACATTGGGACCCGTTTCCATTGCACTATTATTCCGTCCTCTTGAAAAACTGCTCGGTATATCTAATTAATGAACAACTTTCCCACTAGAGCGCGCCCCGCTAAGCACAACAGCGCAGGCGCAGCGCTCGTCCGTCTCTGCACTACGAGATGGCGCTGCCTTAGAGATGGACCAAATTCTGCTTCCGCCGATCAGCGTATTAATATGTAACACAGCCAATGAGATTGCTGCTAACGTAGAACCTTTTCTCCTCGCGGATCACACTCGCGCAGTGATACCTGAACGTGCGAGGTATTATAACGAGTGTACAGACCTCCTATGAGTCAGTCTGCATTAGTCTGCATTTATCTGCACCAGTCTGTACCAGTCTACATTAGTCTGTACCAGTCTATAGCCAAGTTTCAGTCGGCGCCTAATAAGATTACCATATTCGTGTACATAGCCATGAAGATAAATGAATAGACACTTTGTTAAGTATCAGAGACATGTGAGAATAAGATTAACGTACCAAGACCAAAGGAACGTCAGATTGTCAATTGTAAACAGCATCCAGAATCAAGTTACGTAATGTCTATGCTTTTTATTATTTTAATACATGTGTGTGAAAATTAGTCAAGTTCCGTTTAAAGTTGGTCACCGTCAATCTGCTACTCTAAGCGTGCAAGTAGCATTTCTATCGTCTGACCTAACGGCAGAAGATAAACACGCCACGATAAGACCACGAGACATATTGCTGACACTCGCCTACTTCGTTAGAGCGACAAGTCAAATAATCTGATGGTGTGTGTACCGAAGGTCTTACAGTACGCACACCACAGTAAGAAGGCGGTAATTTCACGCACAACGACTTTTCGGTTCTCACTGCACCTGACGATCAAGTGCAAGTACAGGCTTGTCCACAAATTGATGACTTAAGTGGATTTACAGTTTAATGGAATACCCCGTAATGAGCTTCTGACTCAAGTTGTCGCAAGTGGAAAACGGCAAGACCCAGAGGATCAAAACATTCGGCTGCACACGTCCCAGAAGGTGCTGCGCCCGCCCGTGCAGCCAACTTCACTGCCAACTCGCCGACGTATTGAGTTAGCGAGATAATCCAACAAATACGGAAAGGTCTCAACTTGCCTGGCTAATTCGGTTGCCAAATCCGTCTGGAGACTGGCGCCTCGCGGTGACGCAATGTACTCGTAACAGCGTTAGCGTGTGGGGGTGACAGTAGTTGCGCGCAAACTCGCTGACGGGCTGACGGCGCACTCGCAACAACACCGCAACTTTTAATGAAGTTCCGTCCGCGGCAGGAATTTATGCAAAACAGATGTTTTTTATTTAAATTACGTACTCTGTCCGTCTGTCTGGCAGGCGGAAATGTGCGGGATAAAAGACAAATTTAGTGCGTCTTCCTTCACAGAGAGGCGGGACGTTTTACAGCCCCGGACAGGAATTCCGCTCCGGAGCCGTGAAGGCGGCGAAACTTCCCATCAGAAGCCGGGGCCAAAGCTGCGAATTCCTGTGCGCCAGATAATGAACCAGTCTCACAACTCTGCTGTGACGATGTAGAATTCAAAGCAACGGCATTACGAGGAAGATTTGAAAAGTTTGCGGATGAAAGCGCAGGCAATTTGTGTTTCTAAAATTATTGCGGTAATCGATTTCCCCTTCTCTTACTGGATTGGTCTACCACTTCCACAATTATTCCTCAACAAATCTATGGCATTTACGGTACCCTATGCCCCAAGCTACAAATCTTTTATCTGTTTAGGTCCAGAAGCAGAGGCAGTACCAATTTCTTGTATTTTTCTTGTTTCTTTACTCCAAGGTAAGCTTGTGGGCACCATCGCACACGGGTGTGCTACTGCGAGTAGACGCGCTGTCCACGTAGCTACTGAAATATCTGCGAAAAATGACGAATGAGTTTTAAATGTAAATGAATAAATAAATAACATTTTTCCAACAAAAAAATTATCCTCAACATAATCTCTACGTAGGTCAACACGCAACCTGTGGAAAGACTGAGGCGAAGGTAGTGTTGTTTCTCGTTTCAGTACTAAAAGTAAGCATGCTAATGACTTTACTAAGCTGGGACGTTTAGCAGGTGACTTAAGATTGAAGCATAAACACCGCCCGTTTGTAGCTGTAGTTCTGGTAGGGAAAAATAGTCTCAACTGCAAACCATTCATTTTCTCACCGTATTCGTTTATTGTAAGCTTCATTGTTCCTCTCATTTTGAGGTAAGTTGTTTTCATCTTGCCATCTCATTCTTTTGGAATTATACTACAATATTAGCGTGTGACAGTAATTTGATGACGCTTCCCTTTCGTATTCAAGCTGGTGAATTTACAGCTATGGATAAAAATGGTCAAATTTGTGTGAAATCTTATGGGACTCAACTGCTAAGGTCATCAATCCCTAAGCTTACACACTAAAATTAAATTATCCTAAGGACAAACACACACATCCTTGGCCGAGGGAGGACTCGAACCTCCGCCGGGACCCCCCGCACAGTCCATGACTGCAGCGCCCGAGACCGCTCGGCTAATCCCGCGCGGCAGCTATGGATAATTCCATTTGCGGATAGCTTTTTTGCTATCATTTCCTTACGCTTACCATGTCTTACATTTTTCCTTATCTTGCTCTTGGTGTCAATATTCTATTGAAAATATTGTACGTTAGCCATTTCGAACTTATCTTCCCTTCCACTTCCTCTACTTACAAAACCATTTCTCTTTACTTTTACTGGCCAATTTTGTTTATTTTTCTATCCTGTTCCTCTGATTCTTGTTGTACTTCGGTTACCAGAGTAGCCGATGTTACTTCGAACTGTAATTGTCCCCATATGGTCTCGTTCCGTTTTAGGTCAGAGATCTCCTCTTTTTGTTTTGCCTGGAAACCAGCCAGTTTTTAGATAACTGCAGCTTTATCCTGTTCATTATCATCCCGTAATTCAGTCCATTCCCTGCTTTCTTTGAGCGCTTTTAACTCTTCTGCGGCTTATTCCTGGATTTTCTTCAAGTCCTTCGCAATATATTCTGATTTTCCTTTAACTCACTTACAGTTTTTGCCTGGTTTTCCATTCGGGCTTTCTTTAATCTATTTTGCAAACAATCTGTGGTATCAACTAGCCCTGGCATAGTAATTTTCTTGTGGAAGAGAATGTCATTTTGACATTCTTTACAAGGAGTATTCAGAGAAAAATTGTAATACCGACAATTCAGCACAAAAGAATGCGCTGTCAATTAAAATCAGTAAATATGCTCTTATCGTTTCTATCTCCCACACTTAATGTGATCGTCAACGCAGCAATATAATCAAATGAAATATTTGCCAATAACAAAATGTAGTATTACGTTAATACATTTTCAACAAAGCAATCAAGCTTCTGAAAGACATCAAAACCAATGAGACTGGAACACATAGTGTCAGTTGCTCACCAGAAAATATGGATGAACATAGCTTAAAAATTTAAATCGGAAATGTCATATCCCTTTTGCTCTGTTTGATAGTAAGTCTTCAAAAGGTTTTTAAAGCTCTAATATTGGTAGCTGTATTTTTTCATCGCTAACATCAAAATAATTATCCAATTCGTTGCTTTTTAGACAGAAACAAAAGCCTGAACATCGATTTGGAAGACGTAGGGGATCGAGTATAAGAATTAGAGTTCGAAAGAGCTTTTGCGATCAATGATGGCAGGACGGATCGATAACATTCCTCCGGAATTTATAATATTTTTGAACAAGTGGCAACCAAATCTTTGTTCAAGTTAGCGTGCTGGACCTATGAGATAGCAGACATTCATAGGCCGTTGGGAAGAACACCATTCGCACAATCATAAACACAGTAAAGGCAGTGTTGCGAGATCTATCGCATAATCAGATTAATAGCTCATACATTCAAGTTGCTGGCAAGAATAACAGAAGAATGGAAGATAAAATTGACGATTTGTTAGATGACGATCGGTTTGGCTTTAAGAAAGAAGATGGCCAGTGAGGCACTTATGAGGTCACGCCTTTTAATGGACACAAGGCCTACAGAAATATCAAGACCTTTATAAAATTTACCGACCTACAAAAGCGTTTGACAAAGTAAACTGGGGAATGATGTTTGAAATTTTGAGAAAAATAATTATAAGCTACAGGGAAAGAGGAGTAATATAAAATACACTCCTGGAAATGGAAAAAAGAACACATTGACACCGGTGTGTCAGATCCACCATACTTGCTCCGGACACTGCGAGAGGGCTGTACAAGCAATGATCACACGCACGGCACAGCGGACACACCAGGAACCGCGGTGTTGGCCGTCGAATGGCGCTAGCTGCGCAGCATTTGTGCACCGCCGCCGTCAGTGTAAGCCATTTTGCCGTGGCATACGGAGCTCCATCGCAGTCTTAAACACTGGTAGCATGCCGCGACAGCGTGGACGTGAACCGTATGTGCAGTTGACGGACTTTGAGCGAGGGCGTATAGTGGGCATGCGGGAGGCCGGGTGGACGTACCGCCGAATTGCTCAACACGTGGGGCGTGAGGTCTCCACAGTACATCGATGTTGTCGCCAGTGGTCGGGGGAAGGTGCACGTGCCCGTCGGCCTGGGACCGGACCGCAGCGACGCACGGATGCACGTCAAGACCGTAGGATCCTACGCAGTGCCGTAGGGGACCGCACCGCCACTTCCCAGCAAATTAGGGACACTGTTGCTCCTGGGGTATCGGCGAGGACCATTCGCAACCGTCTCCATGAAGCTGGGCTACGGTCCCGCACACCGTTAGGCCGTCTTCCGCTCACGCCCCAACATCGTGCAGCCCGCCTCCAGTGGTGTCGCGACAGGCGTGAATGGAGGGACGAATGGAGACGTGTCGTCTTCAGCGATGAGAGTCGCTTCTGCCTTGGTGCCAGTGATGGTCGTATGCGTGTTTGGCGCCGTGCAGGTGAGCGCCACAATCAGGACTGCATACGACCGAGGCACACAGGGCCAACACCCGGCATCATGGTGTGGGGAGCGATCTCCTACACTGGCCGTACACCACTGGTGATCGTCGACGGGACACTGAATAGTGCACGGTACATCCAAACCGTCATCGAACCCATCGTTCTACCATTCCTAGACCGGCAAGGGAACTTGCTGTTCCAACAGGACAATGCACGTCCGCATGTATCCCGTGCCACCCAACGTGCTCTAGAAGGTGTAAGTCAACTACCCCGGCCAGCAAGATCTCCGGATCTGTCCCCCACTGAGCATGTTTGGGACTGGATGAAGCGTCGTCTCACGCGGTCTGCACGTCCAGCACGAACGCTGGTCCAACTGAGGCGCCAGGTGGAAATGGCATGGCAAGCCGTTCCACAGGACTACATCCAGCATCTCTACGATCGTCTCCATGGGAGAATAGCAGCCTGCATTGCTGCGAAAGGTGGATATACACTGTACTAGTGCCGACATTGTGCATGCTCTGTTGCCTGTGTCTATGTGCCTGTGGTTCTGTCAGTGTGATCATGTGATGTATCTGACCCCAGGAATGTGTCAATAAAGTTTCCCCTTCCTGGGACAATGAATTCACGGTGTTCTTATTTCAATTTCCAGGAGTGTATGTACAAAGAACAAGAGGATAAATAAGAACGAAAAATCAAGACAGAAAGTTTCGGATTGTAAATGGATTAAGGCAGGGGTGTAGTCTTTCTCCTCTATAGTTCAGTCTTCATATGGTGGCAGTAATAAAAATAGTTCAACAAAAGTTGAGTAGTAGAAATAAAAATCAGGTTCCAAAGCTATGAAGGAAAAGACTGACTGATGACATTTCTGTTCCATGCGAAACTGAATAATAATTGAACGACCTACTGAATGTGATGAACAGTCTTCTCAGCACAGAATGCAGGCTGAGAATGAACCAGAGAAGTAAGTAATGAAGTGCTCTAAAATGAGGCGAGTGGCAAACTAAGTAAAACCACTTAGTACATTCTACAATAAGTACTGAATCCTTGCTACTTGCAAGCAAAATAATGCATAATGGAGGATTCGAGGAGCTTATAACAAGCATACAAATCGAGCAAAGAAGGCATTGCTTGCCCAGTATGCTAGTCCAGTATGAATCATAGGACTTACTCTGAAAAAGGCGATCCTGATAAACTATGTATGAACGTCAGTTTTGTGTAGATATGAATCATGGGCTGCAGGAAGTACGGAAACAGAACTGAAGTAGTTAACACAAGCTGTTGTAGAGGGGTGGTAAAAATTAAGTGAATGGATAAGTTACGAAATGATACGGTTCTGGGTAAATTCGCCGAGGAAAACGTTAGGCGGGAAACAGACTGGAAAGAAGGACAGGATAATAAAACATGTCAAGACCTAAGGAACTGACTTCCATGGAGTATCAGAGGTCAAAATCTCTATGAAAAAATAAAGATTGAAAATACAGACAACAAATAATTGAGGTGACTTGGTGTAAGTGCTACAATGTTTGTGATGTGTAGATGGCACAGAAAAGGAAACTGTTGTGGCTAGCATTAAGTTAGTGAGAAGGATACCTAAAAAAAAGTAACACTCCAACCGAGCGAGGTGGTGCAGTGGATAGTACGCTGGACTAGCATTTGGGAGAACGACGGTTCAAACTGGCGTCCGGACATCTAGACTTGGGATTTCTGCGATCTCCCTAAATCACTACAGGCAAAGGTTGGGATGGTTCCTTTGAAAGTGCACGGCCGATTTCCTTCCCCATCCTTGAAACAGTCCGTGTTTGTGCTCCGACTCTAATTACTTCGATGTCGACAGGACGTTAAGCCGAATCTTCCTTCCTTCCTTTGTAACACTCAAAAGGAACTCATGTCTGAGTGAGTCAATAAAGCATAAAAATAAGTGTGTGACAGTCTTGTACCGGCAGCCGCAGAACCATTAAAGATGGCTAATATTGGAAAATACACTGATGAGCCAGAACATTGTGACCACTGCCCATCGTGAGGTTGTAGCGTCTCCTGGTGGAGTTAATGGGCAGTGACGCACTAAGGAAAGAATGTAAACGGAAGAGAGACGAAAGGGCAGTCATTATAGCGAAGATACGGGCCGAAAATTGGGAAAATCACTGATATACGCGGTTCTGACAAATTTTTGTGCCGTTTGGGCTGGAAACAAGAATCTCTGAAACAGTGAAGCTGGTCGCCTGTGTGCATAATACTGCCGTGAACACCTATGGAAATAACGAGTATGTCGCATGTTGTTCGTCGACCACGTCTCATCACAAAACGCAGGGGTCGGAGAGTTCCTCACTGTGCAGTCCAGGACAGGCAGCGATCTGTGGCAGATCTCACCGACAGGGTACAATGCTGGTGCAGTCACAGGTGTTTCGGAGCACACCCTTCAAAGGCCATTGTTGAACTTGGAGCTCCATATCACACGACCCCTAGGTGTGCCTGAATTGTCCCAACGACGTTGTCAATTGTGATTGCAGTGGACACAGCATTACTTAGTTTTTACCGTGGATCAATAGAAACGTGTCGCCTATCGAATGGCTCGCATTTCTTGTTACGCCATGTCGATGGTTGAGTACTTACACCCAGGCATCCAAGCAATGGCTGCACTAAACGTGCACTGCGCCGTAGATGTAAGACGGTGAGAGTAAAATTATGCTATAGGGCACACTGAGTTGGGGTTCCATGGGCTCTGTGGTTGTAATCGAAGCAGCAGCAGACTACGTGAGCTTTTCTTGCGGACCACCTGCTTCGCTTCTTGCTACAAGTTTCACCCTAGGGCGATGACATCTTCCAGCAGGATAAATGTCCGTTAAGCAAGGTCATAATCGTGCTACAGTGGTTCGAGCGGCATTGTAGTGAACTCAAACTGATGTCTTGGCCAGAAAATGTGCTTAATCTGTACCCATTTGGAACACATATCGAACACCAGAAGCGTGCCCGTAAACCACCATCCCGTAATTTTCGGGAATTGCTTGACCTGTGCGTAGACATGAGGTGTCGCACACTTCTGGAATCCTGTCAAGGGATTGTGCAATCAGTGCCAAGCAGAATCTCTAATGTACTGTATTTCAACTGTGGAACAACACGCTATTAAACAGATGGTCAAATGTTTTGGCTCCTCGGTGTATGGATTTGTAGTATCTAAATCTTCCTTTATGGGCCAAGTTCAGTAATAACTCTCCCACTGGAGGAGAATAAAAGCTCTTGACAGATGTAGAAACTGTCTGTTTGTTCCAATGTGTCTGAAGAGTAACTTCGTTTCACCAAACTGCTCTAAATAATGCCAAAATTTTGTAATATCTGTAAACAAGCAACAGTAGCACAATCTTTCATTGCAAGCGAAAGATAGAAATAAGTTTCAACTAGTCCTCGTAGTGTCCGCGACACTTAATTCTGTCGAACAAGAAGACTACTCAGCAATCGAATTGTTATATGTTTTTATATCGATGATACGTGGCGTTCAGACCTCAAAACTCACAGCAGCCCACTGCAGCTCTCAAAAATTTTCGATTATTTTGAAGATCTCCGAGGAAATTTTATTTATTGAATTTATAGCTACTACAATGACGAGCTGCGCTGCTCATTCGCTAGCTCTGGAGAATGTTAATTAGAGGGTAAATGGGTCGATTGTTCGCATCTCACTCTGGTCTTTCGGTAGTTTTGTTTTCGTTCATTTTGAATACCTACGTTGTTGAAACATAACATTCAACAAATATATGCTAATCAACACGAATATGATCATTTTTATGAACAATTCACATCTTAATTATAATTATATAATTATTCTGTCCTAAGTATATTTCTTCTAATTACATATCGTTCTAATTATATATCGCATTCCACTCCAAATATAAATTCCTGATTATCGATGTTTTATAAAAGACTGTTAATAAAGGTCGTTTAAATTTATTAGAAGCATTAACATCTTATTAGCAATCTTTTATAAATTGTCTATAATTAAGAATTTGTATTTGCAATTGAAACTGGAATTTTGTGTGTGATACGTAATTAGAAACTAAAGACGTACATTTTTCCCAAAATGGTTGTTAAATATGTATTAATCAACATCCATTTGAAGTATTTTATATTTAAATGATGTAGGTATTCGACTGAACGAAAAAAAGAACGGAAAAGCGACGCACTGATTACCCAATTAACATTCTCTAACGCATCTTATCGTGAAAGTAACCAAGTTTATTGTAAAACTTCAGAATCTATATTCTCGAGAACATTGAGTTACATCGGCTTGCTTAGAGTATTAATATTATTGTTCGGAACTTCACGTACCATAAATATAAAAAATTACAAAAATTCGATTTCTGTGTTGTATCCTTGTAAGTGTCACTGGATTGTTATTGCAACAAGATGGTCATCTCACATATCGCTAAAAGAAAATTTAGATACACATTCAAGGTCTGAACGAGAAACAACCTACAAACACTCGATTATTTACATAGTTAACTGTTTTGCACTATTTACAACCACAAACTGCATATAGTGTGAAACTTGCAGAGCACACCAAATATTTTTGCCACTTCCTAAAATGTTTTCAAGAGATTTAGTGCTAAAATGCAATGGTAATGTTTTCAGTGTTTCAGAATCATTTCTCGAATTGACCACAGACCTATCTGTAGCTTTTTCTTTACCTGGTGGTACACGTATACTCTGCTTCTCGTTACTATATTTTTTCTCGGTCTTCCTCGGACTTGAACTTCCAGTCTTCATTACTCTTTTGTTGCTACCGTGTAGTTTACTATACCAATGCTCCTATTCAACAAGAATGTTTTGTTGTGAGAAGATTTCTGGACACAAAGTTATTACTCTATATAAGAAACAAGTCCCCTAAAAAAAACGACATTCCCTCAGAACTATTGAGATCCTTTGGAATGTTAGCCATGACGAAACTAATCCACTTTGTACGCAGGATTTGTGAAACATAAAAGACAGTCGAAATATCCGTAGATTTCAAAAAAATGTAATAACTGCGGTTCTAAAGAATGCAGGTGCTTACGGGTGTGAATATTACCGAACTATAAGTTTAATTAAACAAGGTTGCAAAATACTGGCACGAATTTCGTACCGAAGAATGTACATACTGGTAAAAGACGGTCTCAGCGGAGATCAGTTTCGGTCACGTGGAAATGAAGGAACATGCAAGGTCGTACTGACTTCTTACCCGACGGACATAGGAAAAGCAAACTTGGGTTTAGACCATTGTCTTCACTGGAATACACTCTTTTAAATTCCGATGGTAGCTAGGGGTGAATGAAAAGTTATCTGCAGGCTGTAGAGAAACCAGTGTGAAGTTATAAAAACAAAGCGTATGAAATGGAAACAGTAACTGAGATACGAATGAGGCAGGTTGTAACCTGTTTCCGATGTCTTCAATTTTTTTCTCCATCCAAGCAATAAAAGAAACGAAGGAGAAATTGGGAAAGCTAATTAAAGTTGAACGAGAAGAAATAAAAATTTACGATTTACCGATGACGTCGTAATTCTGAAAAAAACGAAAAAGGACTTAAAAGGTAAGTTAATGTCTTGGAAACAGGTTATAAGATGAATATAAACAGAAGTATAAGAAGAGTAATTAAATATAGTAGGATTAATTCAGTTTATGCTGTCCGAATTATACTCGGAAATGACACTAAAAGCAGTTTGTGCGTTTCGCTATTAGTACAGCGAAATAACAGGTGATTTCTTGAAGTAGAGACGATATAAAATATAGACTGCCCGTATCAATAACAGGCGTATTTGAAAAAGAGAAATTTGTTAACATTGAAAATGAATTTGAATGTTGGGAAGTCTTTTCTGAAAGATTGCAGCCTCGTACGAAAGTGAAACATGGCCTATAAGACAAAAAGTTCGAAAGTCTAAGTCTTTGCTCTCTCTCTCTCTCTCCTACGAATTTCTTCCGCGGGCCGCATTGAAATAAAACGCGGACTAGATCCGGCCCGCCGGTTGCCCACCCGTGCTCTAGTGTGACGTCATAGCACTCGTTGCTCGGTAACCTGGTTCAGAGATAGTATACTGGGAGGACTCTGTCGATATTTCTTTCGCGAGCCTACAAATGGATCATATATCACTCGCTGTCTTCCCCTACAATTATTTTTCTCTACCGCTCACTAAAGTCCACAGAAGTTGTTTTCTGATATCTTAAACACGGCTTATCAAACTGTCCCTTCTTCTTGACAGTGTTTATCACATTTCTATTATTGTGTAAGACAACCTGTACAGCGCTTCGG
Source organism: Schistocerca piceifrons (assembly GCF_021461385.2). NCBI lineage: Eukaryota > Metazoa > Arthropoda > Insecta > Orthoptera > Acrididae > Schistocerca > Schistocerca piceifrons. The sequence goes on from NC_060141.1 coordinate 299,352,919, forward strand.
TTTTCTTCCTTTTTTTTTCTCTCTCACATTGCATGAATCACTTCTGTACAACACTCCGCGCAGACGTACATTTTCAGAAAATACTTCTACCAATTAAGGTCTTTGTTCACCAGTTCACTGGTTTTATATGGCCTGCCGGAACTTCTCTCCTGTGGCATCCTCTTCATCTCAGAGTAGCACTTATACTCAACGCCCTCATTTATTCTTAGGCTATACTCCAATCTCTATCTTCGAGTACAGTTTTTACGCGATGCGGCTTCCTGTAGACCACGGAAGCTATCCCATGGAGTCTTCAGACACATCATGTCAGCCTGTCACAACTTCTTGTCGGTAATTTCCACATATTCCTTTCCTCGTCGATTCTGCAGAAACTTCATTTTTTTATCAGTCCCCCTAATTTTCAACATCCTCCTTCACCACTCCTAGTCATATGCTTCTATTATTTTCTTTTTCAGTTTCCCCGATGTCCATAAGTCACTTCCATACAGTGCTGAGCCTCACACGTAAATTCTCAGAAATTTCTACCTCGAATTAAGACCAATGTTGGTAGCAGTAACCTTGTTTTAGCCTGGCATACCCACTTTCTCTATGCTAGTCTGTATTTTAAGTCCTTCTTGCTACGTCCCTCATCCGTTATTTTGCTCCCATGCTACCAGGATTCCTTCACCTCACTGCTTCACACTGCCCAATTTTGATGTTAAGTTTCTCATTATTCTCCTCTCCTTTATTCTCCTCTCCTTTATACTCCTCTCCTCTAATCATTATTTTCTTCTTTCTTCCATTTACTCTCAGCCCGTATTCTGTGCCCGGTAAACAGTTCATTCTTCTAGTTCTTGTCGCTTTCACCGACAAAAGCGAAGTCGTCAACGAATCTTCCATTTTAAAAATCAGTCCCACTCCAGAAATTATCTTTTATTTCCTTCAAAGCTTCTTGGATGAATAGATTGAACACTAAGAAAGACAGACTGTATCCCTGTCTTACATCTTCTGCCATGGACCTCCGTTCTTTTGTTTCGTCGCTACACACTGTGTAAATTACCCACTATTCTTATAGAATTTGGAACGTCTTGCACGGTTTTACATTTTCAAACGTTTCCTCTACGGTGACAGGTTCTAGGAAAGTGTTTCTATTTTACTTAGTCTTGATTCTTTTAACAAGTGCAGTATCAGAACTGCTTCCTTGGTGCCTTTATCTTTCCTAAAGTCAATCTGATCGTCACCTAAGAGATCCTAGTTTTCTTTTCGGTTCAGTATATTAATCTTCTCACCGGCTTGGATGACTGAGCTGTTCATCTGTTAGTTCTATAATTCTCGCACTTATTTGCCTCCTATCTTCGGAATTGCCTAGATGATTTTTTCTGAGAGCCTGATGGTACATCTCTGGCTTCAGTTAAGGTCTTACTAGTAGTCTTAACTACAGCTCATGTAGTGTGCATACAGCAGATTTAACACTCTTGTGGTCTCTGGTATCCCTTACCGGGTAAAAAATAATGTAAAAAAATAAATGAATCTGTGCGGAACTTAATTTCGTCTTTCAGGCCAAGTTTTGCAACATTCTCGTAGAAGGAAAGGCTACTAAATAATCGAGATCTTTATTTTAGGGACTTCACATAGGCACAAGTATTTTCAAATTCCCGGAGAAATGTATGAAGATGCTGGCAAGTGAGCAGTTCGCATATACCACACAGAACCAATGGTAGGAACAATGATTCCGTACTAACAAATGTCTATTATTTAGACAATACCATTAAACAAAGTAAAAGTAGAATCTGTTAGTGCTGGTAGTTGAGTGTGTCTGTGTAGCTCAGTTGGTAGGGTATTGCCCACAAAAAACAAGTTCCGGGTTCGAGTCCATGCCGGGCAAACAGTTTAGTTTAATTCTCTTTGGAAGTTCCAAAATGGAAACAGTTTGGGTGGGTTAGATATATGGGGGTATGGCAGTTGTCCAACCAGATCTGTCCGCCCTCGAGAGAAAAACATAGCCTAATAGTCAATGAAAAACATGATTACATCCTGTAACAGCCTATCCAAATACGAAGTAAACGCCGCACACCAGACGTACGTGGTATTTTGTAATTGTGGTGCTTTTAACAAAAACTCACAGCTGGAAAAGCAATAAAGTTTTCTCAATGCATACTGGTATAATCACTACCACTAGTACAATGTAAGTTTTTCCATTTTCCGTAATCACATTTTCTCATCCGTGTTTCCGAACAGGCATTTAAATCAGATTACTTGTATCCAGTTAAATACGAGGGCTGTCCAGAAAGAAAGGACCGATTGATCACTAAATGGAAACCACAGTGCAAATCAGAAAAGTTTTATTTGTAACAGTTAGCTACACCTTCCAGCTACTTCTCTACGTAGTTGCCGTTCTTAGACATTTGTCGTAGCGTTGTACCAACTTTATAATATCCTCATCATAGAAGAGAGCCGCCAGTACTTCCCGACAATTTCCTACGCTGGCCTACAGTTCGTTTTCTGTGTCAGAAAGTTGTCTTCATAGCCAGCGGTTCGTGTGAACAGAGATGAAACTCAGAGGGAGGCAATTACGGCTGTATTGTGGGTAATCAAACATTTCCAATTCAAAACGATGCAGGAGCATCTTCATTGCTGAAAGTTGTCGTGAAGAAGAAACTGCAAGACAATTATGTAATGTCAGCTGCATAGCTTCAGGCCCTCGTACTTGGCGGGAGACACTAGTTTCTAGACACTTTTACGAGCTTACTGTGAGCTGAGAAATGAGAAGAGCGACGTGATGCTATCTAGGGTCATACTAGAGACACTGCCCAACACATCTGTGCAAAGCTTTGTCGGATTTTCATAGTCGTTTCCATTTCGCGACGGATCGGAACTTATTTTCTAGACACCCCTCGTACCATTTCGCTACAACTAATTAAAAACCTTTCACGTTATTCTTCTCCTTTTTCCATAAGCACATTTCCCTCATAAGAAATGTATAGCTTCAGAAAATTCATCCTAGATCATACAGGATGTTTACAAAAATGTGTTTCATATTCCTATAGGAAGAAGGTTGTACTCGCAAAAACTACGTGAAAACGTCCTGTAAACGTATGCCTAGGAACAAACACTTCCTGAGATATAGGTCACTTGTGTTGATAAGAGTGAATAATCATTGGGGCAGGATGTCTTTCTGTTGATGTCCATTGCTCAATTTTGATGGTTGAGTTTTTACTTCCTTTGTGAGCCTGTTAAACATAGATACAACTGCCTCCTGAACCAGCTATGACGCACGCGTTTTGACATTGTACAGATATCAGAGAAAAATTTGTGATTCAACTATTGGTCAGCGAGGTCCCACAGTACTGCCTACGCGTTTACTTACTCTTAAACCCTTCGAAACTTACACATTTTCCACAACCATCAAATGTTCAAATATGTGTGAAGTCTTATGGGACTTAACTGGTAAGGTCACCAGTCCCTAACCTTACACACTACTTATTCTAAATTATCCTACAGACAAACACACACACCCGCGCTCGAGGGAGGACTCGAACCTCCCCCGGGACCAGCCTCACAGTCCATGACTGCAACGCCACAACCATCGATAACACGAATACGCTACAGGAGCTTAGGCAAAACCAGAGTACAGCCAGGTACGTTCGCCTCAGTTCGTAATTAAATAAGAAAAAAGCCTGAATGATGAGTCAGAATGGCTGGTAACAACATTGACCACCTCCTATGGTGCCAACATACGGCTATCATAGGACATAATGCCCAATATCTTGTGGCAAAAATTTGTTTCCGTATGTACTGTTACGAGAGGATTTTTTGTCAAAACTGTCAAATTAAGGAAAGACCCAGTCTCGGGCCGTTATGTGACTGCAGTCCTTTAGAAAAGAGATGCTCCACCTCCTGCAAGGGGAGGAGAAGAAGCCTGGCAGGAATCACTGAGCTGGTATGTTGCACATGGCCTAAGCCCTTGGACAGGCTGTGAAGATAACACCACACAACAATATAGATTTGTTTCCTTTCTTCTGCATTTCTTCGTTTTTTCTGATTTATTTTCGTATTAACTGAAAAGGTTTTCAGGATTAATTTGGTAAGTTTATTTCTTTCTACAGCTATGTTTCTGTGTTCGTCATGCACTTCTAATGAATGTAATTGCTATTCTCATTTTGTTATGATGCTGCTCCATGTTATCTCGTTTATTGGCATGTCGTTTGAATTCATTTTCCATGAACAGAGTAATGTGATGTAATTTTGAATAGAACTGTAAATCGTTGTAATGTGAGTTTTTGATTGTATGGTATGAAGTAAGAGGGGTTGAGCACTGTAGAAACATATCGAAAGGTCGACAGAAGGCATCACCAAAGAATCTGGAATGAAAATACGAATGTGTTTGGCATACCACGTGAGCGCAAGGGTGCATTGCGTCCGTGGCCAATGTAAAATACCTGTTTGGACGGTGATATGCTTCTGTGGTTTTGGTATGCACTGCGGACAAAGAATTAATTACATGTCGCGTTGCTTGTTAATCAGAACTGCTACTCGGCACATTAAGTTTAAAAACTATGATGTCTGGACAGATAGGTTGCTTGAAGGCAGCAGTGCACTGCTTTGATGTAGACAGCATAGACTGTGGAATCAAACAAAAATATGGTAACCCATTTCCTTGTCGTAAACTGATATCAATAGCTCTAATTTTGAATGTAAAGTGTTCTGTTCCCCGCGCAATTGGTGTGATTTCGGTGACTATCTTGCAATGTATACGGATTGTTTGAGGTATGGTGCTGAGTTTTAATTAACATGCAAGTAATTTAATACACTCTCTTGTTGTGGATGGTTTTAGTGCGAAATGAGTCAAGCCGCGATCTAACGGAAGACCATAAATGTGAAACTGAGACTAGTGACAGTCAACAAACTTAATGGCGTCGGGATATATGAAGCGTTACTTGACCGAAGCGTGTCTTACCTTCGCCGCTGTATGTAGATGCCCTAATACGATAATACGACAAACATCGCGTGTCCATCCAACATTCGCAACTGACGGCTACAATCAATGGGAAAAGCAATACGCTGATAATCATTGTTCTTCACGCCGAAGGATTACGGACCAACAACGGGGATGTCGAAAACTCAGCGGCAGCCTCTGCTTAGTGAAGATTGACTGTACACCTGAAAAGCTCATCACTTGTGAACTGTTACTGAAAAGAACTTTATAGTCAAGTTATTAATTACTGTTTGTTAAAGTAATGTTAATTTTTTGTCACTTTCTTTCGAATAACTGAAAACTCTCGGAAATAGAGATTAAATTCATTTCCATTCAATAAATCAACTGGTCTTACAGATGTAATTTCTTTGTAAGCACAGTTTTTCGTCTTCCGACACAGTTCTCATTATTGCAACTGACTGCTGTTGTAATATGTAAAAGTAAAATTATTTAGTCTTTATTTTTCATCTGCTCATTAATTGCATATGTATATTTTCTATGTTGTTTCCTGGTGTTTTTTATGTTCTCGTTCATTCGTTTTTTGCTTCAATTCTCGTGCGTATTGTTGTGCGTTGAGTAGTAATGCAGTGTTCGCGATTGCGTTAGGACACAGTAGCTCACCACGACTTGTCCTGTATGTTTAGTGAATAAATACATTAGAGAGAACAATCTTGGTTTTAGTACATTTGTGCCTACTCATTACGTCATAGTTTTTGGAAATTGCTTGCATGCATGAGTGTAATGTTCAGCTACACTGTATGGGAGAATGGAGGATTCCCGGTTTCACTTACCTTCTAAACCTGATGAATTAGAGGAGATGGATCAGGGTTTCGTCAGTCTCAGTAGTTGGGCACGGTTGGTTCTGGTTCGAATGGTATTCGAGGAGGTACTGTTTCAGATAATGTTGCTAAATTTTGTGACAGCACTCATCCTTTATCTTCACCAGGCGCCATCTATGTTTGTGTCCCAAATTATGGAATGCTGTTGAGTAATTAAAGACGTACGTTGGTAGTTGGCACTGGGGAGACACATTGCAAGCTAACAGCGATGGGTCAGGAAACTGCTGTGGTGGGGCGATTCAGAAGTAAAACATGTAAGGTAAAAGGTGGAAGGTGGAGTGAGAAGAGAAAATCCGACTTTTTTGTGTTTGGGAGCATGGCACCAGCAACAACCAGGGTGGCGCCAAGAAAACTAAAACGTTACTGACTATGCTAAGAAACAGCAAGAATAGCTACCATTAGCTACTAAAAATAAATTCTGAAGTTGGGAAACAGAACTCGATTTTTTGCTTGTGCATAATGGAGAAGGCCTTATTGGATGAAACACAAAATTGTGGGATTGTGAAAGTCAGAGGTTGGTTGTTCCTGAGCTCCAGAACTAAATAACACAATATTAGTTAATCTTATTGAAACTGCGTATGCATGAAAGACTGCTGTCTTATTAGACTGGATCTGATTGGTCAGCACCCAGAAGAATCGCTGCCGTTGATGATCAAAGTCTTATATAGTCCTAGAAGTAGAGCAGATCTGATTGCTGAGCACTGAGAAGAATTACTGACATTGGTGAGTACACCCCTGCACAAGTCACTCTCTCATTGTAAGTGTTGTTTTAGTCTTTTGCTTCATCCTGCGAGAGTGCTCTGCATAGAACACCCTCAATACCAGGACATGTGAGAGGTAATTCAGTTCCAGGCTCTGAGGGAGTGTGACCTCCAACCCAAACCAAATGATAAGTTCTGCAACCACCAAAGCAGCTGTTTGCTGCCACTGATAACATCAGCTGTGGTGAGCTAGTGCAGCATTCGCAAACTGATTTATAGGATGTATCTGAGGATTTCCGATTGACATTAGGACTTACAGTTTTTAATTCAAGCATGTTTATTTATAATCACGAGTTCAACATGCGCCATGTCAAGACAGTAAGTGGATGTTTTATTATTTCTGTAGTTCTTCCATTTACCGAATTCCAAAAACTTAGTTGTCTCCACTATATATATATATATATATATATATACACTCATGCTCATAAATTAAGGATAATTGCAGAATGTGGAGCCACACAACGTGGCACTACACAAAACTGGCTCTAATTCCATTGGCACATAGGGAACACACACGACACAGATCTGTAAGACCATAGTATTGGTGATAAGTTGAGGAAATCGTCCCCAAACACATGTGCTACAAAATGCCACTGTTTCCTGCGCATGTAGCCCGACATCAATATGGGATATGATCACCAAGTACACTTACACAGGCCACGCAATGGGTTGGCATACTCTGGATCAGGAGGTCGCGCAGCTGCTGAGGTATAGCCTCCCATTCTTGCACCAGTGCCTGTCGGAGCTCCTGAAGGGACCTAGGGGTTTTAAGACGTGCAGCAATACATCGACTGAGAGCATCCCAGATGTGCTCGATGGGGTTCAGGTCTGGAGAACAGGCAGGCCACTCCATTCGCCTGATATCTTCTGTTTCAAGGTTCTCCTCCACAATGGCAGCTTGGTGGGGCCATGCACTATCATCCATCAGGAGGAACATGGAACCCACTGCACCCCCGAAAAGGCGGACATACTGGTGAAAAATGATGTCCTGATACACCTTACCTGTTATAGTTCCTATATCAAAGACATGCAGGTGTGTACATGCACCAATCATAATCCCACTCCACACCATCAAACCACGACCTCCATACAGGTCCCTTTCAAGAACGTTAAGGGGTTGGTATCTGGTTCCTGGTTCACAACAGATGAAAATCCGGCGAGAATCAATGTTCAGACTATACCCGGATTCGTCTGTGAACATAACCTAGGACCACTGTTCCAATGACCATGTACTGTGTTCTTGACACCAAGCTTTACAGACTCTCCTGTGACCAGGGATCAGTGGAATGCACCTTGCAGGTCTCTGGAAGAATAAACCATGTCTTTCACTCGTCTGTAGGCTGTGTGTCTGGAGACAACTATTCCAGTGGCTGCAGTAAGGTTCTGAGCAAGGCTACCTGCAGTACTCCGTGGCCGTCTGCGGACATTGATAGATATCGGTCTTCATGTGGTGTTGTACACTGTGGATGTCCAGTACTGTAGCACCTGCACACGTTTACTGTCTGCTGGAATCGTTGCCATAATCTTAGATCACACTTTCTGGCACACGGAGGGCCCATGTTATGACCTGCTGTGTTTGACCAGCTTCCAGTCGCCCTAGTATTCTACCCCTCATAACGTCATCAATATGTGTTCTTTGAGCCATTTTCAACAGTCACCATTAGCACATCTGAAAACCTTTGCACACTTAGTCGCTGCGCCGTACTCTGACATGCACTCACACACCTCTGCATATGTTGACTGCTGCCAGCGCCACCGTGCGACGACCGCAGGTCAAATGCATTGCATGGTCATACCTCGAGGTGAAAAAAAACGGTATATCAGTGCCTCGGTTTTAACCTCACAATCTCACGTAGAGAACTGGCGATGCCTGGCCGTTATGATCGCTAGTAATCTCATGATTTAGCAGCTTGAACTTCACGAGGTTTAACTTAAGATTTTGCCTTTTCTTTTTAACGGTTAGCTGAGACAATTGCTATTGCAACTCTAATAGTGTAATCATTGAACATACTAATCTAAAGTATCATTCAGTTGCCAGTGTATAACTAACACATGTCTTCCTTTCATTTAGGAGAGATGGTATGTACCATTCTGCTGAAGTTTGAGAGATCCTTTGTATGTATTCAGTATTTTGGAGTGTTAGATTGTGCTGTGTAGAGTGTTCATCGAACTTCGTCAAAATTTGTTTTGTTTTGTTTTGAAGTATTATGAGCACTTAAGGTAGGTTTTGCGTGGGTATGCCGAAATTGACGTTTGCGTTAGCGAGAAATCTGGCAGTAATGAGCGAGAGGATTCTCTGGTAATTTGAAAACAATGCTTGGTGTGCTGAACATTCCGATCCAACAGGAAAGCACTTAGCTAGCTGATTTTAGCGAACTCTGGAAAGAAGCCTCACAGTGCTTAGTAAATGTAGAAGAGGATCAGATTAAGATGCGGAACTGCGGGCATACTTTAGAAACAGAATCCTTGGGCGAGGATAAAGCGTTAATTTCACAGACTTTGAAAGAATATGAAGCCACAGGTCACGAAACATCGAAACAAAACTGTAAACCGTGATAAGGCCCCTCGGACACATTCCAGCAGCATTTTATTTGCAAGTCTTTCTGGTAGAAAACTTCTGGAAACAAGATAGGAAGATCGAGAACCTAGAAAAAAGAGTGAGGAACTACCAAAGTAGTACAGATGCAGAATCAGTTAATGCAGAAAGCTGGTGAACATGACGATGTTTCCACAGTGAATTAGTGACACTGACTCTGAATACTAAAGAAACCTCCAAAAAATTAAGAAAAGTTCTTGAAGTTAATGTGAAGTATGTCCAAACGATCAATGCATGGAAAGAAGAGGTCACAGAAGTGGATCAGGCCACAGAGACAAGCAAAAAGGAAAACAAATGAGCGAATAGAAGTTTTGACCATATGTCTAGTGATTCATCGTCTGACAAAAACTTTCCGACAAATCCGCATGACCACGAGGAGATCAAGGACTTACTGCAATTTCAAAAAACACAGGGCCACATCAATCGGCGGAACCAGGAAGCGTAGGTGCTTTTTTTATTGTTTTTGACATATTGCCAACATTAGTCAAATTCGTACTATAATTTCTTAGGTCAACTGTTTGATTATTACAATCAATTACTCTTTTATCGTGTCATGATATGTACACACATTGAAATGTCAAATGACTTTCTGATGTTCAAGGGGCCTAACTATATTTGCTTTTAAGTATAAAGTTTTCTTGCGGATTAAGCACATCTGAAGATGGCAACTATTCGCTACAACCGGTAAGGTTAATATTCTTTATGTAGCAAATCAATATTGTTCATGTAATAAATTATCATATAGTCGTTGGTTGGATTATGTAGGAACATAAGCGAAACAGAGAAGAGGCGAGAGAAGGAAGAACTACGTGACATGGTGGACAGACTTTGCCATATTTCAGGCTTGAATGCATATTTCGTCCCCATCCATACATTTAGCTGCAACAGTAAGACCAGTATATCATGACGCTGATAAGGACAAAACCTGAAAACACTTCGTTTCACTACAAAGCTAGTCTCCATTTCCGTATCGTTCAAATAGGTTACAGAACAAATTTTGATAGAATACTTCCAGGAGATAATGTCGACGTCATGTACATTCGCATCAAGAATAGATTTCGTTTTTACACATTTTCGTGGAGAAGCAGACACACGAATGCGAGTACTCGTGAGAGAATATAAAACATACAAACATATTAGGAATGAAGTCTTGAACGAATACCTGTCGAAGGCTAATTAAGATCAAGTCACGGATTCTCGTGATGGGGACATGTGTAGATTCTAGATGGCAAGATCTGATTCAGTATCTTAAAGAAATATGAAGCCACAACCGATTCCTAGACGCACCATATGAGCCAACACAGTTGATTAACATATATTTGCTGGTACTGCCTTGTCGCCTACAAAGAGAGATTACGATGGCAGGCAGAAATATGCAACATATAAGAGCCTTCCAGCACTTACTTTACAAACTTGGGTATGATCGTGGTTCTGGAGCAAAGAAAACAGTGCACTTTGAACAGACTCACTCCCTATCAGAACGATATAAACCGCAGAAGCAGAATTGTAGGGCAAGGCATCTACCTCGAAGAAAGGAAAATCAGTCGAACGATCAGAACCAACATGGGCAATGGAGGCCTCAATATAGGCTGGACGAATGGCAAAATAATGGGAGAAGGCATGACCAGTCTAGACAGAGATCCGAAACAGTAGAGTTACGCAGACCAAACCCTGGCAGTGATCAGAAGTGACCAGTGAAATTGACTAGCAACTGAGGCTCCAGTGTCGCCATAGGAAGGTACCAATCTATCAGCAGACCTTTTTTGTGAACTGTGATGAGATAAGTAAAATGGTGTCACCAGGAGTAAAGAAATACGACTACAGATATAAAAATGGGCGCCAATATGTTACTCACTGTACTGTACTCAAGGGGTCAGGTGTCAGCGATAGACAAAGAGGTGTATGAAACGTGAAAAAGAGAAGAAATGGTCAATTTTTACAATTTACAGCATTAAGTATATGACATAGCGAAAGGAAAGTACGCAGACTTGATTGAACAAGTGAGAGCAGACCTTGCGTGCCAGATGCATAAGCCCAGTGTGAACCTTCTAATGATACACACTTGTACAGTGAAGTTGATATTAGAGCTTGTCTTTTTAGAATACAATCGAGTTGTTTCGCACTCGGCGGAAAGATTTGCTCTGGTGAGCCTGAACGATGAGGAAATGAAGTTAAAGTTCAGGTATTATGTAGAAGAGCCAGAAGGAGGAAGGTTATCGCGTTATCATGGAGGATAGGCAAGAGATATCATTAGGAAACGAAGCAGAACAGATGGGAGACATGAGTGGCAACGAAACAGTCATTAAGACGAGGAGAATTGGAAGAGTGTGAACTCACGCTCCCAACAGATACAATTACAAATTCCATTGCGGAACGACGTGAAATACTGGCGGTGAAGAAGATTGTGAGAGTGATAAAGAATGATAAGATATAGATCAGCGAATCTGAGGGCGAAGGGACAGAAAACGTGGGGGGAGGGGGGTAGGACTTATTAGAAGAAGGTGGTCCTGCATATGAGATTTACAATTTGAGCGACTTCACTGACGTGATATTGAATACACCCAAGTAAGAAGAATGGATGAGTGAATATGAGAGCGAGCCAATTAATGACGAGGGTGCAACGAAGGATCAAAAAGATCATACTGAAATCAAGGAAAGTTCAGCTGTTCTGTTTATGGGAGCACAAAGGGAGGAACAATATAATGAGGAATGCTTGGACAGTGACAGTGAGAAGAACCCATGGAGTAATTTGTTCAGTAAAAGCTGAAGGTAGAAAGCCAACATGTATCTGGAGTATTAGGAACCGTTGGCGAAGTTAGGTGATATTATGTCATCAAGAAAATTTTCCTGGGGGTTGTGTTGTCTGTGTAACATGGGAATATTTATGGGAATGTGGATGAGAATCAAATGTGCATTTTGAAAATCAGAAGGTTCAATATGAAAAATTACGTTTGCACTCTAAGACAAAGTGTTATTAAAATCAAGAAGACGATCCAACAAAAGTAAACAGTTATCCAGTAATTTCTTTAACATATTTCACGGACCATACAACATGCAAAGAACATTACGTGAGAATTTTGGAACTGGAGACGCTGCGAAGCGCTAAGCTGAAGGGGAGACAGCATATTTCTCACTTCAACGTATTTGAGGAATAAAATAAATCGTAAGAGGATACGAAGATCGTATATCAAGTCATGTCTGTTAGCAGAAAGTGTGTATTTGTAAACGGGTGGTAGTCTTTTCCATGTAACGAGCTTTCGTATGATCGTATTTAGTATTTTTGTGTCTGGAATAATTACAATCATGGTCAGATGGAATCATGGAGACTGTATCAGTTGCCAAAAGAAGAAGCGTCAGACAAACTATTTGATTAAGCTAATCAATAAGAATGATATGCGTATTTTATTGATGACAAGTCTTAGTAATCCAGTTGCGAGGTAATTCCTTGCTGGATGTATTGTATATTAGGGATTAACTGAACGATTGCGAGGTAGTATTGAGCTGTTGAGTGAGCCAGTTGTGAGGTAGCACTGAGCCAAGGGGGATTTGTGTGAGTGAGCCATATCCAAGATAATATTGTGCGAGGGATATTAGGTTGATAGTTTGGAACATATGCAACCTGTACATGAAGATATGTAAACTCAGCGAGAGTAGGATGAGTAAATTTCTTGTGTTTTTTATTCTACTGTTAACAGGATGGACGTCTGAGCTATTGGAGGAAACTTACACTGAAGTAAGCATTAACAAATAAAGTATTCCAAAGATGAGATTTTTGGATCTGGCAGTAATGATGGCTAAAAAAGATAATTATCATGTGGACCATTATACTGACGAATATTTGGACAAGTGTAAGTAATCGTAGGACCAAAGCGAGGCAACGAGGTAAGGATGATATGATGTGATCAAATAATCTGTAGGTCAAAGGAGTAAAGTTGTGTGATATTTTAATGTGAAAGATTAACAGTATTACACGTGTACTTGGTACGTTGCACGAAAATCTGTTGGTGCAATATAGCCCAGACAACGACAACCAAAAAATATGGACCGGTGGAAAAAATTCGCGCAGTCTCAATCTTTTGTACAGTGGTGGGAAAAGTGTTTTGAACAACGTATTAAACATCCTGAGCAATGGAGTGTGACCATTTCGAGGAGATTGGATACAAACGTCATTTTTTAGGTTTTTGTTGAATATCTGAAAAACCGTCACTCCTAGCGAAAATATTTCCCAGTACAAAACTAAGCTACACTAAACACTAAATTTGCTACAAAAATGATCCTATTCACTTTTTTCTCTTGGACTATTAGTTTCCGCTTTGTAGGGGGATGTAAAACTCACAGATTATTAAAATTATGTTTTTAATGGTATAAAATTGATGTTTATTTGTAAATGAAATTGGTTAAGAACAAATATTAAGTGTGAGTACTACATCAAAGTACAGTAGAACCCTACTAATGGACAAATTGTGTTCTGGGTTTGTAAAAAGGTGAAAAGGTGGAGGTGAAGTTTAGAAGCGTGAGGGAAGGTAGTCTTCCGCTGCTCGTCTCACGAATCACTGGCGACTCAATGTGCAGACACTCCTGGGGCTAGTGTTCATATTCCAAAAATGTCTGTTAGCACATAGTATGAGCTGCTAATAATACAAACCCAAGAAACACATATGGACAGATTCTACATAAATCTCTGCACACTGTTCTACATTGCTACAGGGAAAATTAATAGTTACTCATCCTGAATTGGAGTTGTACGTTTTTCCCGGGAAAGGTGACTTTCTCCACCATGGGTGCTGCTCTTTTTTTTTCAGTTTACAAGCTGACTACGTCTCCCCAGAATTTCCTGCCAGCTTCTCTTATGTAAGTAGATAAAATACATTCACTGATCTCGTGTTCATATAGTGAGTCTGTTTTCAGTTTACCGAGTACTTACTTGCAGTTGTTAATTGATCTTTTATACAAAATTCGTTCCTATAAACAGTGGATGAGGGGAGCTTAACTTGCAAGTGTGACGTTGTTAATGACTTATGTATTGTTCGTGGGAAAGCGATTAATTGGTAAAAGTAGCGTCTTGTTATGGTATGTCATTGACAGCACATTGTAAAACCGTGTAACCGAGTTGTAGTTACTTGGTGGTAATTACTGAATGGCCTAAAGTTACTGAACTTCTCTCACCATTAACTCTGTCAGTGGTAGAGGTTCTGGAATTACTGGCACTTTAAGAATGTGCTGCACTGAGTGGAGCTGCTTACCACACACCCATAATGCGAGATCTTGCCAGATGGGTGTCAATATGTATGATGGAATAGGACAAATCGTATTGATATCTAGAAAAGTACTCAGCTGTTATGTATTATTTGCCTTGTGTTGAAGTATCTGAGGTTCTATAACACTTAGGTGACCTGCTTTGTTACAGTTGGGGCCAATTTAAGCTTCTGCAACTCTTCGGATGTTGGGAGAGCTGAGGCAGAGGGTCCGCAGCTCGTGATCGTGCGGTAGCGTTCTCGCTTCCCGCTCCCGGGTTCCCGGGTTCGATTCCCGGCGGGGTCAGGGATTTTCTCTGCCTCGTGATGACTGGGTGTTGTGTGATGTCCTTAGGTTAGTTAGGTTTAAGTAGTTCTAAGTTCTAGGGGACTGATGACCATAGATGTTAAGACCCATAGTGCTCAGAGCCATTTGAACCATTTTAGGCAGAGGTGATGCATTTGAAACACTCAAGCTGTGAAAAGTATTCCAACCACTGATAAGAGACAATGAAATTGACCTTGCCGATTACATGTTGACAATATGTTACACAGGAATCAGCCTCTTCAATGAGATATACAGCTGACAGCTGTCGAGCTTCATTTTACAACTGCCAATAAATACTCAGCAAGCTGAGAACACCTCCACTATGTAAACACGAGCTCAGTGAAGATACTTTAAACACATAAGAAAAGTGGATAGGAAATGCTGGTAAGGTGTAGGCTGTCGGTAAATTGAAAAGTGAGCAGTGACAGTTACCGTTCCAGGAAGAACGGCACAGTTGCCGTACAAGATGTCTAACGATAAATTTCCCCTCTAACATTATCGAAAAGAGGCAGAGATTTAAGTAGATTCTGTCCATATGCGAATTTTTTCTTAGTATTTGAAATCGACATTTACCAGGATCATGGAAATGCCATGGAAGGACTAGGCCCACTTAACTAACAACAGTTATCCTTTTGACAACATTTATTTAGTTAAAAACAGGTCCCCTCTAAGAAAAAACAAGTAGGAAAATTCCAAGTTAATTTGCCATGTTCAATTTTGAGACTTGTAGGCGTTCAAAATGGTGAAAGACACAGTCACTGAATTACAATAATGATGGCCTCAAACAATATTTAAGAAAATAAGACTTTAATAATACTGGCCATTAAAAAATTAAATTTAAGAAAATTAAATAAAGCAGCCAGTAAAAATAATTAAAACTGAGTTCTAGATAAACTACTTCAAGCGAGCTCAAATCCAAGACATTATGCAGATCCCAAGATATAAATATTGATAAGTTAACAATACGTAACAATTCGCCTTCGCGGCGAACTCAAAAGCTTTATACCAAATAATTTACAATAAAATTTATAAGAAGGTTACAGTATCTAGTAAGCAGAACATTAACATTAAAGGGAAATTGTCCTGTGCGAAGCCAGGTAACCGAAGGATTCATTTAACTGCAAGTCAGATAACATAAGCTACTCGACTACAGACAGGACGCTTGACTGCAAAGAAACAAGCCGCGCTAGGAAATACTCGAGAGCCATTTACACGGCCGCAACCAAGCCAGGCCCACGTGGCACGAAGCCGCCAACAAAGAACGCTCCCCTAGCAGCTTACTAGGTGCTTTTAACAAACAGCAAACATAAATGTCTCCGTGTATTACACTAAAAGTGAAGATTGTTGTGCCGGCCGGGGAGACCGAGCGGTTCTAGGCGCTTCAGTCTGCAACCGCGCGACCACTACGGTCGCAGGTTCGAATCCCGCCTCGGCCATAGATGTGTATGATGTCCTTAGGCTAGTTAGGTTTAAGTAGTTCTAAGTTCTAGGGGACTGATAACCTCAGATGTTAAGTCCCATAGTGCTCAGAGCCAATTGAACGATTTTTTGAAGGTTGTTGTTTACCACGATTGACTTATAGAACCTCTCCAATAAAGTCACACGCCTCAGAAAGTAAGCTTCGCTAAAAATGTAAGATATAAAAGCGAAATACTCAGAGGAAGCTGTAAATTCTTCTAGGAAGAAACATACACTATGTGATCAAAAGTATCCGGACACATGAATGAAAATGACTTACAAGTTCGTGGCGCCCTCCATCGATAATCCTGAAATTCGATACGGTGTTGGGCCACCATTAGCCTTGATGACAGCTTCCACTCTCGCAGGCATACGTTCAGTCAGATGCTGTAAGGTTTCTTGGGGCATGGCAGCCCATTCTTCACGAAGCGCTGCACTGAGGAGAAGTATCGGTGTCGGTCGGTGAGGCCTGGCACGAAGTCGGGGTTCCAAAACATCCCAAACGTGTTCTGTAGAATTCAGGCCAGGACTCTGTGCAGGCCAGTCCATTACAGGGATGTTACTGTCGTGTAACTACTCCGCCACAGACCGCGAACAGGTGCTCGATCGTGTTGAAAGATGCAATCGCCATCCCCGAATTGCTCTTCAACAGTAGGAAGCAAGAAAGTGCTTAAAATATCAATGTAGGCCTGTGCTGTAATAGTGCCACGCAAAATAACAAAGGGTGCAAGCCCCCTCAATGAAAAATACGACCGCATCAAAATACCACCGCCTCCAAATTTTACTGTTGGCACTACACATACCGCGCGGGATTAGCCGTGCGGTCTTAGGCGCTGCAGTCATGGACTGTGCGGCTGGTCCCGGCGGAGGTTCGAGTCCTCCCTCGGGCTTGGTTGTGTGTGTTTGTCCTTAGGATAATTTAGGTTAAGTAGTGTGTAAACTTAGGGACTGATGACCTTAGCAGTTAAGTCCCATAAGATTTCACACACATTTGAACATTACACGTATTCGCCATACCCACACCCTGCCATCAGAGCGCCAGATAATGTACCATGATTCGTCACTCCATTCAACGTTTTTTCAATGTTCAATCACCCAATGTTTATTCTCTTTACAACAAGCGAGGCGTCATTTGGCATTTACTGACGTGATGTGTGATTTAAGAGCATCCGCTTGACCATGAAATCCAAGTTTTCTCACCTCCCGCCTAACTGTCATAGTACTTGCAGTGGATCCTGATGCAGTTTGGAATTCCTGAGTGATGGTCTGGATAGAAGTCTGCCTATTACACATTACGACTCTCCTCAACCGTTGGCGGTCTGTGTCAGTCAACAGACGAGGTCGGCCTGTACGCTTTTGTGCTGTACGTATTCCTTCACGTTTCCACTTCACCTAGGGATGTTTAAGAGAGTAGAAATCTCGCGTACAGACGTATGACACTAGCGACACCCAATCACCTGACCACGTTCGAAGTCCGCGAGTTCCGCGGAGCGCCCCATTCTGCTCTCTCACGATGTCTAATGACTACTGAGGTCGCTAATATGGGGTACCTGGCAGTAGGTGGCAGCACAATGCCCCTAATATGAAAAACTTATGCTTTTGAGGTCGTCCGGATACTTTTGATCCGAAAGTGTAAATAACAACTCGCTAAGGTATTACCGTTAGCTGGAGGTGGTCATAAAACCTTAAAGTTATGGAGCCTGATGATAGTAATACGAGAGAGCACACAAACTTCTGAAACATAGTGAAAATAAATATTAAAATTCAGAAACAGTTATTCTCTCGCATAAAACAATTTAAAAAACACAAAATTTGTAAAAGAATAGAAAATTCATAGGCCCCTGATATAATTATGAATGAAAACTGAGCATATTACATAGGCACAACGATATTAACCCCAACAAATTTTCAGACACAGTTCTGCCAAGAAGATTAATACAAGTCGTTTGAAAAACACACGCAGAGCAGACAGGGCAATAAATTGGTCCTATAATCACTTAGGACCACATAACAAAGGCGTGCATGGCGACTCGATGAATGTAAACACGAATATCTACTCAAACAGCTTGCAGAGCGGGAATTCGGTGTACAGAGCTGAACAACCAGATACGCACGGCATAGGTGAACTATATCTTTGCCTTCCACCCAGTCCTGGTGAAGAAGAGTGAACGACGACCTGGAGAGGACGACGTGCTGGTGCGCACCGCGTGCCCGTTGCTCCAAGGGCTGCCGCTGGCTCCAGCTCCGCACTGTGCGAAGACTACACGTTAACTCTCCGCACCGCGCTGTTTCAAAGCCTCTGCCTCGACGTCGCTCTAGCAGTTGCTAGCGAAATTGTACACAGGGATAACTATTTTCAGCTCAAGCCAAAGTTGTTTACTGAGTGAGAACAGACAATGTAATGCAATTCACTGCCAGGCAATAACTAGTACTGACACTCTTGAGCACTGGAAGAACACTGTAGTCTGCTTATGGTTCCATCAACTTCATGTCATTACTGAAACATTACTTGATAATATTCAACTCGTACGGAGACTTCAACAGTTTTGAATGTAGTTAGGTTGTGGTCATAAACGATACGAATACCTGTCTGAATGAACGCACACCGGTGCATGACGAGAAGAACGTAGGAGAAACCTTGTGCTAAGAAAATTCTCGCAAGTTCGTCTGATAGTTACGCGAAAAAAATCTGCATTATTTTAAAAACTCTGCATTACCACTACCCATATCCTAGTAACAGTGAACCTTAACTAGTGACTCTACTTTGTTCTTCTCATGCCAGACTAGTGTAACAAAATGACCCGTATGACGAAGATATTGGGTACCGTGAACCAGTGACAAATCTGTGTGTAATTTTTCTTACATGAACCGAAAATAAATTTAAAAGTGTTGTATGTTTTTGTGACTTTTTTTCACAGTGAATGGCCCGTAGGCCTTAAAAATGAACAGTAAGTCTATGTTGGAATTGAAGTACAACAGAACTGCCAGTCTGATGGCGAATTAATAATAACATCGTGAGAAACGTAAATACATTAATTATTGAAGGTCAGTTATAAAATCGTATGTACGTCAATATTATTTAACATTGAGCGCCATGTAGAGGACATAAACATTGTTTATACTTTAGTTTAATTCATATATAATTTTTATATAGTACGTTTTACAGAAAGGTACTTGATTTTTTCATGCACATGAACACACGATATGAAAAATGATTTTTGATAACATGTATACGTATGTAATTGCATTACTTGTGTTTTAACAGATAATGATTACTTGTGTTTTCATACACGTAAACATGTCGAAGAGCCTAGATGATAGTGAATGTTGAACAGTATAAAGTAAGGGTGAATGTGATTTAACAATTCTGTGTTCAATTAAGAGTGTCTGTGAATTAGTCCACAAGCCCCAATGAATGAGTGATAATACTAACGTAATGCCATTTGTACAAAGCAAATGAGTGTGAATGAAGAGTTTAAGTAAAAGACAGTCCTCGTAAAATTGACCTAAAAGTATGTACGAAATTTGTGTGCTGGTGTTCCCACTGAACGTGATATTCCATTAAAAAACAGTGAACTGTTAAAACAGCAATCCGCGTGAATGCGTTGTGGCTTGTAGTAAGACTGAACGCACCATGTGGTAGGATGGATCCTTGGCAAAGACCCTTTCCCGTACCTAAGTGCCATGGCGAGCACACAAACAAAATACCAGACAAATGAAAACTTCCTTGTATTTACGTCATGACAATTTAAGCGTAATTACACCTACAAAAATCTGAAACAGAGGGAGGAGTAGAGTTACACAACCATTTTCGTCAAAACTGCCACGTATCATAATCAAACTTCATTAAACTGAAAAATCTCTCTAATTTTTTACTCATGGCTGTCAATCAGCAGCCGTGAAGCACGTTTTAAGAACAGAAATAATCAGTTGTCAGCTCCATAAATTTTTATTAACTTCCTGGCTACTTTCGGCAAATTAATTTGCCATCCTCAGAAGAGCGTACAATAAAGCTTACATCGGAATGCAATGGTCGAGCAAACTCTGGACGATAGAATCCTACAAGAAATGGGAATAGAATAAGAATTTATTGATTACCAGGGCTGGATCACAATTAACAATTGATTAATAACAATAAGAGATTATAAACGTAACTTCGTTAAAAAATTTTGCGTGGTACTGTCAAGCAGCTAAAAAGTAAAGTAACAAATGCGGAGATATGGTGACCGAAAACTTCGCACCGTAAGTAAAATACTAAGAAACAACGATCCATTTGATGATTAGCACTAAATTATTATTCTATACGTATTTTTTGTGGGACTCTATCGTCCAGACTTTGCTTGACGATTGTTTTCTGATGTAAGGTTAGTTGTATGATCTTCGGAGGATGGCAAATCAATTTGCAAAAACTACTCAAGTCAGTTTAATAAAAATCTGTGCAACTGATGACAGAGTATTTCTATTCTTAAAAGAAACTCTCTAATATAAATTAATCACGAGCTAGAACAGAGTGTATGAGTACGTTTAAACTTAACATGCCGGCCGGAGTGGCAGAGTGGTTCTAGGCACTACAGTCTCGAACCGCGCGACCGCTACGGTCGCAGGTTCGAATCCTGCCTCGGGTATGGATGTGTGTGATGTCCTTAAGTTAGTTAGGTTTAAGTAGTTCTAAGTTCTAGGGGACTGATGACCTCAGATGTTAAGTCCCATAGTGCTCAGAGCCATTTGAACCATTTGAACCAAAGCTAACATGAGTTACCGTCGTACCTCACTACTAAAATTCCAATTGAATTTCTTATTCTGGAAGATTGTTTAAATGAGTAGTGGGCAATAGTGCTGAACGCATGTTGAGCGGAGGCTAGCTGAACAGGGCAGAGAGATCCAGTGTCCGGCCGTTATGCAACTGCAGTCATTTTGAAGAGACACGCACCACCACTGCGAGGGGAGGAGAAGAAGCCTGTAGAAGCCAACGGGTCTGGCATACTGGTGTGGGCTGAGGTCCGCCGGTCAGTTGCTGTCTGTGTTTGTGTCATAAACGACAGAAAGCTAGTGAGTTTTCAATGTGGCGTGTCCTCCGGTGGCAGGGAGGCGTGTTGCGAGCTAACTGCGAAAAGGCGTGCAGTATCACACACTGCGCCCTGCAGGAAGCCGTTCGGCGTGAGACTGTTCAGGGAAAAAATGTGTGAGGTGGGAGGTAGATTCAGAAGAGACAATCCGACTCTTTTTTGTTTGGGTGCGTGGCATCTGCAACCGTCAGGTTGACGATAAGGTGACTCAATTGTTATTGATTCTGCTAACGAACAGCAAGAACAACTACCATTGGCTACTATAAATATATTCTGGAGAGAAAAACGTAACTTACTTGTAAGTACACGGAGAAGGCCTTATTGGCTGAAACGCCAAATAGCCTACATAGTAAGAGTCAGAGTTTGACTCTTTCTGAGCTCCTGAATTAAAAACACCTACTATTGGTTAATAACGTTAAAATTGAGTGTAGAATGGAGAGTCGAGCCCTATTAGAATGGATTTGATTGGTTGGCACTCATAGCAGTCACTGATGTTGGTGATGAAAATCTTGCACAAGTCACTCTCTCACAGGGGCAGAGTAAAACTTCATTTTCAGTCTTGGTCTTAGGTTTTTACTGCTTCTTGCGAGAGCGTTCTATCTGGAACGCCCTAGATGCCAGAACGTGAGATGAGGGACTGGGACTCCAGGTACTGATAGAGAGAGCAGCCTACGATGCAGATGAAGTAACAGAGTTCTGTAGCCGTCATGGCAGCTGTTTGCCGCAACTGAAAACATCTAGTGTGATGAGCAACGCACTATTCGCAAACCGAACTGTAGGATGTCTGCGAGAATATCCGAGTAGAACTATCGTATTTTTAATTGAAGTGCGTTTATTAGCAATTGTGAGCTCAAAATGCGATCGATTAAGGTACACTATGTGATCAAAAGTATCCAGACACCTGGCTGAAAATGACTTACATGTTCGTAGCGCCCTCCATCGGTAATGCTAGAATTCAGTATGGTGTTGGCCCACTCTTAGTCTTAATCATAGCTTCCACTCTCACAGGCATAAATTCAATCAGATGCTGGAAGGTTTCTTGGGGAATGGCAGCAAATTCTTCATGAAGTGCTGCACTGAGGAGAGGAACCAATGTCGGTCGGTGAGCTCTGGAACGAAGACGGTGTTTCAAAACATCCCAAAGGTGTTCCATAGGGTTAAGGTCAGGACTCTGTGCAGGCCAGTCCATTAAAGGTATGTTATTGTCGTGTAACCACTCCGCCACAGGCTGTTCATTATGAAAAGGTGCTTGATCTTGTTGAAAGATCTAATCGCCATCCCCGAATTGCTCTTCAACAGTGGGAAGCAAGAAAGTACTTAAAAATCAATGTAAGCCTGTGCTGCGATAGAACCACGCAAAAAAACAAGGGGTGCAGGCCCCCTCCATGAAAAACACGACCACACCACAACAACACCACCTCAGAATTTTACTACTGTCACTAAATACCCTGTCAGATGACATTCACCAGGCATTCGCCATACATACACCCTGCCATCGGATCGCCACATTGTGTACCGTCACTCCACACAACGTTTTTCCACTGTTCAGTCGTCTAACGTTTACGCTCCTTACACCAAGCGAGGGGTCGTTTGTCATTTACCGGCGTGATGTGTGGCTTATGAGCAGCCGCTCGACCATGAAATCCAAGTTTTCTCACCTACCGCCTCACCGTCATAGCACTTGCAGTGGATCTTGATGCAGTTTGGAATTCCTGTGTGATGATCTGGATAGGTGTTTGCCTATTACACATTACTACCATCAACTGTCGGCGGTCTCTGTCAATCAACAGACGAGGTCAGCCTGTACGCGTTTGTGCTGTACACGTCCCTTCACTTTTCCACTTCACTATCACATCCGAAACAGTGGACCTAGGGATGTTTAGGAGTGTGGAAATCTCAATTACCGACGTATGACATAAGTGACACCCAATCACTTGACTACGTTCGAAGTCTATGAGTTGACATAAGTGACACCCAATCACTTGACTACGTTCGAAGTCTATGAGTTCAGCAGAGCGCCCCATTCTGCCTTCTCACGATGTCTAATGACTGCTGAGGTCGCTGCTATGGAGTACCTGGCAGTAGGTGGCACCACAATGCATCTAATATGAAAGACGTATGTTTTTGGTGTATTCGGATACTTTCGATCACATAGAGTAGGTGTACGCGGAATTTTTTTCTGTAGTATTTCCTTTCATCTATAATTAACATTTGACAATCACTGTACGACTTCCACAAACTTACTTGTTTCCCCAGATGTTGTATTGACTCTATCGTAGTCATGTTAGTCTAATTATGTGATCTTTGCCAATGTGTTCCTAACGTAATCCCATTGTAATCTTTTTTAATATTCAATTAAGCTAACGGTTCATTATATTTGTGGACTTGTGTTTAATTTAGGGCCTGAAAGGACTTACAATAATAGGACTTCCTAGTGAGCATTGTTTCATTCAGTAGGTTAGTAAACCACCTGTTTTTGTTTCACGTATGTTATGGCCACCTCTGTTTAATACATACAGTTCACTAAGTCATCCGTTGTGCGACGCCTGTAATTTAATTCACATGGTCGTCTAAGGAGCGACTTGCTTACCCGTAAGATCACCCGGAATGGGCCTTGCGAACTTACTTGTTTCCCCAAATGTTGTACTGACTCTATCGTAGTCACGTTAGACTAATTATGCGATCATTACAGTATGCGCACAGGACATTTTAATAGGATGACTGGCGTCCAGGGTAAGCTCCGACTTTAGGCCCCTATTGTTATTCAATTGTTGGTTTAACCCTCATCGCTGCTTAACCTGTTGTGTCTTTACTGAAGTAAAACTCACCTTTGAATAACTTCGCTTGTACGATACATTTCAAAGCATGGACTAACACACAGACTAAACTCATGAAACTGTTGCATGAATAATGCGAGTGATTTTTTATTGTTTCACTCCCTACCAATGTAAAGTTGTATCGAACAAAACCACAAACGCAAAATATACTGAAGGTTAAATCTTCTGGGTTGTTGGGCTATATCATGTTTCCCCTAGACGATCGGAGCTTTGACCCCTTCGTTGGGATCTTCTTTAGAATCTTGTGGTGTTCACGGCTAACTGGCAGCACAAGCGCGGAAAACTCCCTTTCTATCCAGTGACGATGATCCACGAATGAAAGCCACGATAATTTTGTCTAGTAATCCCTTTCTTCATCATAAGCGAACTAAAACTTCCTTTTATAAAAGAACGCGACAATTGTCTTTGACAGTGTTCAGGTACTGTGAACATCACAAGATCCTGATGATGATCTCAGCAGACCGGTCTAAATGTCGATAGTGTAGGAGAAACGTGACGTGTCTCAGAAACCGAGGAGATTGTACCTACGATGGCAATGGCCACGAAAGCTTGCCGACTTACATAGCAAAGTATACACTTTACAATTTATTTGCGTTGGTTCAGTGGATATAAGGATATTAGTTCCAACTAGTACCCAAAAGAACAAGCGTCTCTGTACAAGGAAAAGGCGGATCTTATGAAGCTGTTGCTCAACACAGTTGAGTCCTAGTCGCCCCACAATTTCCTTTCACACATCTAAGTCCGTTTCTGTTTTAGAGCCCCCCAATCCCTTTTCCCTCTTCTTTTAAGTCTTCCTTCTCCTGTTCCACCCTCCCGATTCCTCTTTCCTCTTGTCCTTCCTCACTTGTTTTTCGCCCGTCACAAACCTGGCCTGCCACATCCCAGCTCCGCCACTGCCTTGGCAGACTCAGACAGTCTGCATACCGACTGCACAACCAAGGAGGAGGAAATAGACCCGTGGCGCCCTTAGCGGACGATAGGCCGCCAATACTCTGCGCTAGTGTTAGGTGGAAATGATGTCGTCTAACGACAGCGAGGGCCTCGCGGTATAGCACCGCAACAAGCCGGACATCTAGGAGGGACAGCGAGCGGCGAGATTGGTGGCAACAACGGCGGTTGCATGTGACTGTTGCGGCCGGCAGTGTTCCGGCAGACACCGCGCTCCCTCAGGTGTTCCACCAAGCCACATTAACGACTGTACTAGCAGCTATATATTGGCGAACTGTAATGCAGAGGAGTAGGCCTATCTTGTAACGTTCCTAATTTTTTCACTAAACCACGGACTCAATGTACAACAACCTTCGCAAGCAAAGAAACTTTATCTCAGTTTCTCGGATACGTTTATACAGATGGTTAAGGCTTGATAACAACAATTACAAAAAAATAGGTTAATGCTTTTTCCTTCGTGGGGGGCCACTGTCATTTCGATGTTTCTGAAAGATACACTCCTGGAAATTGAAATAAGAACACAGTGAATTCATTGTCCCAGGAAGGGGAAAATTTATTGACACATTCCTGGGGACAGATACATCACATGATCACACTGACAGAACCACAGGCACATAGACACAGGCAACAGAGCATGCACAATGTCAGCACTAGTACAGTGTATATCCACCTTTCGCAGCAATGCAGGCTGCTATTCTCCCATGGAGACGATCGTAGAGATGCTGGATGTAGTCCTGTGGAACGGCTTGCCATGCCATTTCCACCTGGCGCCTCAGTTGGACCAGCGTTCGTGCTGGACGTGCAGACCGCGTGAGACGACGCTTCATCCAGTCCCAAACATGCTCAATGGGGGACAGATCCGGAGATCTTGCTGGCCAGGGTAGTTGACTTACACCTTCTAGAGCACGTTGGGTGGCACGGGACACATGCGGACGTGCATTGTCCTGTTGTAACAGCAAGTTCCCTTGCCGGTCTAGGAATGGTAGAACGATGGGTTCGATGACGGTTTGGATGTACCGTGCACTATTCAGTGTCCCCTCGACGATCACCAGTGGTGTACGGCCAGTGTAGGAGATCGCTCCCCACACCATGATGCCGGGTGTTGGCCCTGTGTGCCTCGGTCGTATGCAGTCCTGATTGTGGCGCTCACCTGCACGGCGCCAAACACGCATACGACCATCATTGGCACCAAGGCAGAAGCGACTCTCATCGCTGAAGACGACACGTCTCCATTCGTCCCTCCATTCACGCCTGTCGCGGCACCACTGGAGGCGGGCTGCACGATGTTGGGGCGTGAGCGGAAGACGGCCTAACGGTGTGCGGGACCGTAGCCCAGCTTCATGGAGACGGTTGCGAATGGTCCTCGCCGATACCCCAGGAGCAACAGTGTCCCTAATTTGCTGGGAAGTGGCGGTGCGGTCCCCTACGGCACTGCGTAGGATCCTACGGTCTTGGCGTGCATCCGTGCGTCGCTGCGGTCCGGTCCCAGGTCGACGGGCACGTGCACCTTCCGCCGACCACTGGCGACAACATCGATGTACTGTGGAGACCTCACGCCCCACGTGTTGAGCAATTCGGCGGTACGTCCACCCGGCCTCCCGCATGCCCATTATACGCCCTCGCTCAAAGTCCGTCAACTGCACATACGGTTCACGTCCACGCTGTCGCGGCATGCTACCAGTGTTAAAGACTGCGATGGAGCTCCGTATGCCACGGCAAACTGGCTGACACTGACGGCGGCGGTGCACAAATGCTGCGCACCTCGCGCCATTCGACGGCCAACACCGCGGTTCCTGGTGTGTCCGCTGTGCCGTGCGTGTGATCATTGCTTGTACAGCCCTCTCGCAGTGTCCAGAGCAAGTATGGTGGGTCTGACACACCGGTGTCAATGTGTTCTTTTTTCCATTTCCAGGAGTGTATTTCCGCCATTTGACTCTAAACTACTACAGGGTTATTCAAAATGATATAGGCGCTTTGACGTGATTGTAAAAAATGTATTTTCGTATTATATGATTATATGTATGGAACCAGCAAGAAGTTTATTTTGTTACAGTGACCCCAAACATCATCATTGCCAGACCAACCGAGAATATATTTTCCGTGGTTCTCCAAGAGGACAGTGGCGATTTCATTTTTCAACAGGATGGTGCTCCATTGCACTCCCACAACATTGTACGTGAGTTCTTGGTACTGCATCAGCTGGTAGGCTCCATTTGCT
Organism: Schistocerca piceifrons; assembly: GCF_021461385.2. Classification (NCBI taxonomy): domain Eukaryota; kingdom Metazoa; phylum Arthropoda; class Insecta; order Orthoptera; family Acrididae; genus Schistocerca; species Schistocerca piceifrons. The sequence goes on from NC_060141.1 coordinate 299,380,158, forward strand.
GGCATGGCCCTCACGTTCTCAGAACCTCATACCTTGTGATTTTTACTCGCGTTGTTACATCAGAGACATTGTCTTCACACGTCCAGAACATCGCTGAGCTACGAGGACTTATCAGGGCAGCTGTGACAGACATCCACGTGGGCACATTGGGGCGAGAGTCGGCAGAAATGGACGGTAGCCTGGGCGCGTGACTAAGGCGTGGCGCCTCTACATCGTTCCCAATGGGATGGGGATCTGTGAACAAGCGTGCAGTGTGAGTCACGCGCAATACAAGTGGTGTCAGACGGCTCGAGTTTGTGTAGTTTCTATGTAATATGGTAGAGGCCACTAGCTGACGGACACTGTTGTAGATGCAGTCAAAATACTGTCAATCTTATTTCCGATTTTGTTTGTTTAATTTTGTAAGTTTTGTTAATTACTACTATTATTGTGTTTCGTTATCAGAGTGAAAGAAGGTGTGAATGTGAAATATTGTTGCATGTAAGGTTTTTATACTATACATGTAAGTACCAGTTCACGTGAGTAAAGTGCGGGATTGACGGGTGTGTTAGTCATTCGTAACGGGGAATTTATTATAAACTATTTCATCAGTTTATGGTACTGAGGAAATGACATTATTTATGCAAAGTTGCTGTTCGCAGTGACGAATTTTGATTGGCTTTGTATATTTGCACGAGACTGAGCGGGGTTGATGCTGGTTTCCGACTGGCTGTCATATTTCATTGCCAATCAGAAATTAGCGTATTCGTGCAGATTTTGGGAACTAGAAGCTTCTTTTTGTGTAGAGGTAAGAGTAGAGTCGGATCTTGAATCTCATATTGATCACATGTATTGGTACGTGCTCCGTTGAAATTTATTAATATTGTGATATTTCGGTACTAAAATGTTTGAAAACTGCTGTAAAGTGTGGAAGAGAATTCGTGTTAATGCACAAGATGAAATTCAGAACTTTTAGTGTCGTTGGGTAATTAATAACCGTGCGGCTTGTTGCTTACTTGTAATTCGAATTTTTTTCCCGGAGACTAATACTAATAACGTTTGAGCGAGCAATTCTTAAAGAAACAATCCATTTGTGAACTTTCGGTGAAGAATCGCCATAAATTAGCTATGCTTATGAATGAGGTGTGCGTGTGTGAAATTATCAAACTATGTAGATTTTAGAGTAAGGATTGGTACTGACTGGTGTATGCAAGCTTGTCGTAATAGAGTGAAATATTACGCACGCACTTTCACTTTACTGTTTCCTTCCACCACCAAAACAATTTTACTGTAACTTTAGATTATGGTGTGCACACTCTATTGTTTCTATTGCTTTTTCAGCTGAGAAATACTTGCCAGTATCTTCAAGGAGGTGTGCATTTGTAACAAGAAATTCACAAAAGCTGAGTGGAACTATTGCCGCATTTCTACACTGAACATTTGAGAGCATAGCACAAAGAACTTCCAGAATTGCTTTCCACATACATATAATCATATGTCAAGAATTGGTCATTATAGCTGTTCTCAGGAGCAAGTCGAAATGTCACTAACTATCCGTCATGCCTAAATAAAACGTCATTCTCGAACTGGCGGAAACGTCTTTACAAAAAGACACTTAGGTATCCTCAGAAGACATGAAGCTAATACCGTATTTCCTTCTATCCTTGACAATTGCCTCATTTCGGTGAGCAAGAGGGTCCTCAAGGTGTCTTCACCTGTTCCAAATTTAACTGAAGCCACATATTGATTATTAGATCACGAAGAGCTGCCAGTTTTGGGGTATGACGATTGTAACATGTCATCCGCTGTTCCAAATAATCCCAGACATTTTCTATGGACTCGGGTGATTCAGCGGTCCAGTCGAGGTGTGGTACGAGCCTGAGTCATCATCAGACCAGAAGTTTATGTGTATAGGCCTTTAAACATAGCAGTTATGAAGAGATCGCAGCATATTCCGCATGAAGAAAGGGTAATGCTTAGTCATCGAAAGTATTGGAATACCCTTCCAAGTTCGTGTTCACAGAAACGTGATTCAATGGGCCCAAACAACTGTACGAAAAGTCACCCACAAAACATCACAAACACCTCTGAAGTGAATTATACCTTCCACGCACTGCCGGTTAAACGTCCACTGGACCTACAGCTTCTATACAGGTCTTCGTCGCTTAGCTCACTGAAGACGGATAGCTGTCATAACTATAGTTGTGCTCTATGGCTTGGTAGTTTTGGTACGGTGCATAAATGACGTAGTAATTGGTAGTAGGATTACCGATAATACTGGTAACTTGGGTAGGGAAAGGAACATCAATGCTTGAGAGAGAAAATAGGAACCAACGACTTCCCTTGGCGTTTTGTTTGTTTGTTTTACAACTTAAGTTGAACTGCGTATCGTTCAGTGTTACCCCATTGTGTATTTTACATCCTTACAAAATATAAATTCCATTTTATTAGTAATAACAGTTATTTGATAGCCTAATTTCTGCGATTATTTGTAACCATAGCAATTACTTTCTATGTAAGTAGTACCGTTTACATGACCAAACTTTAAAAAATCTAAGTAATGAATGCAGCTCCTTGTACTCAATTGAACGTTCTTCATCATTTATTATTATTAAGTGGGAGAGGTCCGCAGCTCGTGGTCGTGCGGTAGCGTTCTCGCTTCCCGCACCCGGGTTCCCGGGTTCGATTCCCGGCGGGGTCAAAGATTTCCTCTGCCTCGTGATGACTGGGTGTTGTGTGATGTCCTTAGGTTAGTTAGGTTTAAGTAGTTCTAAGTTCTAGGGGACTGATGACCATAGATGTTAAGTCCATAGTGCTCAGAGCCATTTGAACCATTTTTTGAAGTGCGAAAGTTGTTTGTGAATAACAGAAATACATCTTATAAAAGCTCTACGAAATATTGATGAGATGTTAGATATGTTTTGTATTGTGTTATTTTTAATTTTAACTTTTTTGAGGAAACTGTGATCGTTTTAACGACATCCCTCTGTTCCCCGTTACACATCGACATTTTTCGACTAAAACCTGAATTAAACGTCCACAATTTCACTTTTCCTGCAAATACTGTTCGTTTTTAAGTAACAGACAGGATGACTATGTTGAATAAAAATTTTCCGTTGATAACGCGGCCCTTTATACACTGAAGCGCGAAAGGAACGGGTATAGGCACGCATATTCAAATACAGAGGTATGTAAACAGGCAGGATACGGCGTTGTAGTCGGCAACGCCTATGTAAGACAACAAGTGTCTGGCGCAGTTGTTACAACGGTTACTACTGCTACAATGACAGGGTATCAAGATCTAAGTGAATTCGTACGTGATGTTATAGTCGGCGCACGATAGATGGGACAAAGCGTCTCCGAGGTAGCGATGAAGTGGTCATTTTCCCGTACGATCATTTCACGAGTGTACTGTGAGTATTAGGAATCCGATAAAACATCAAATCTTCGACATTGCTGCGGAAGGAGAAAGATTCTGCAAGAACGGGAACAACGACTACTGAAGAGAATCGTTCAACGTTACAGAAATGCATCCTTTCGGCAAATTGCTGCGGACTTCAATGTTGGGCCTTCAACAAATGTCAGCGTGCGAACCATTCAACGAAACATCATCGATATGGGCTTTCGGAACCGCAGGACCACTCGTGTACCCTTAATGACTGCCCGACACAAAGCTCTACGCCTCGCCTGGGCCCGTCAACACTGACATTGTACTGTTGATGACTGGAAACATGTCGTCTGGTCGGACGAGTTTCATTTCAATTGTGTCGAGCGGATGGTCATGTACGGGTACGGAGACAATCTCATGAATCCATGGACTCTGCATGTCAACAGGGTACTGTTCAAGATGGTGAAGACTCTGTAATGCTGTGGAGCGTGTACAGTTGGGGTGATATGGGACCCCTGATACGTCTAGATGCGACTCTGACGGGTGACACGTACGTAAGCATTCTGCCTGATCACCTGCATCCATTCATGTCCATCGTGCATTCCGACAGACTTGAACACTTCCACCAGGAACACTCTTCTGAGTTTCAACACTTCCGCTGCCCACAAGACTCACCAGACACAAAACATTATTGAGCTTATCTGGGATGCCTTGTAACGTGCTTTGCAGAAGAGATCTCCACCCCGTCGTACTCTTAAGGGTTTATGGACAGCCCTGCAAGATTCATGGTGTCAGTTCCCTCCAGCACTACTTCAGACATCAGTCGAGTACATGTCACGTCGTGATGCGGCACTTCTGGGTGCACATAGGAACCCTACACGATATTAGGCAGGTGTGACAGTTTCTTCGGCTCTCCAGTGTACATATTTATTCAGTTCATGGACCGTTCACTGCTTCTGCTTTATAGGGCATCAAGGAAGACACTGATCGCATATGCAGACAAATCGATCGAAATGAGACGTCGCTCGATAGGTATGCAACACACCTAACGCACAGGTAAGGCGGTTACGATCTTAATTGACCAAGTGTACTAGGAAAACTAGAGTTCTACGGTAGCGTATGGTAGTTTTAGACATCTGCTTTTAGCCAATGACCTCTGTGCTGTATCCCGCTCAAATGTCCATTGTCATGTAGCCCCTTCGTAGCTTGTCACTCAGAAACTGGTTCAGATGGGCCTGCGTTCACTGACACCAGCAATTCTTCAGGCTTGAAACCGATTACCATTGTCCCTGTCCATTGGATCTTTTAGCGACCACCGTCTTGATACCGTGTTGGATGGGTTGAAGACACGTAATACAGTTCGCCTTGATACACTAACACATCAAGCGAGCTGATTCGCGTGTGATCAAGGTCACATCCAAACACGATAGTTCCTTTCTACTATTCTGGAACGTCTCCACGTCGACTCATTTTGCAGTGCTAAAATCTTACAGTAGCATGCACGGGCACGCACACACACACACACACACACACACACACACACACACACACACACACACACCATTTCAATGGCATGACGTTTTCGGGCAATAAACATGTATTCATAGACTTTACCTGCACCTATTCTTCATGACTGCACGCATGTAATCCTTCCAAACATAATTTCAAATAGACTGTTAAGGCACATATTACAGAAATGTCGGAGTAATTAAAACACGGGTTCGTCATTAATTTACTTATTCTTTTTATTGTCATCCTATAATGGCCACGTCGAATTCCAGTAGTACAACGCCCAGTCACATTAATATGACCATAACGCTCCCTCCTCCAGCCTGGACGCCTCGGACAGTTGTTGCATGGTGTTTGCTTTTAGGTGTTTCGCGCCATACACCTCAACGACCATCTGTCCGATGGAACATAAAACTTGATTCATCTGAAAAGACAATCTGTCGCCACTTATTGTACCTCCAGCACTCAAACTCCAGCCTCCGTCGCCGATGAATAGCTATCTGCGAGGGTGCGTGAAACAGGTACCGGCTGTGGAGGCCCATACGGAACAACATAAGGTGAACTTTCATTCAGGAGGTACTGATGGTAGCGCACTGGTTCAGCTGGGTGGTTTGTGGCTCAACAGCTGCACATCTATACGCCCGCACACATCTCCAGCTATCGTTCACCTCTGCAATCTACGGTCCTTCGTGCGCCAGCTGCCTCGGTGTCGGTTTCGGATGGAGCCAATTCGCCATGGTACTTGAACCACGGCAGCACGTAAAGATTTCACAAACTTAACCGTTTCGCATTAATGTGACTGGATCGTGTAAAATTTTTTAACAAAGATCCGTTATATATGTTGAGTTTGCAAAAATGCAAATGAGTATACAGTCCTTTCCATTTCGGTTATTTATCATCATAACATACGGCTACACACTTGTACTACTGCGATTATAAAGTCGGCCGGCCGGAGTCGTCATGTGGTTCTAGGCGCTGCAGTCTGGAACCGAGCGACCGCTACGGTCGCAGGTCTGAATCCTGCCTCGGGCATGGATGTGTGTGATGTCCTTAGGTTAGTTAGGTTTAATTAGTTCTAAGTTCTAGGTGACTGATGACCTCAGAAGTTAAGTCGCATAGTGCTCAGAGCCATAAAGTCGAACATAGAGCTTCGTACATTTCGTACACATTATTATATGCACCAGCTAGATTACTGTCTAAATCAAGACTAACTCACACTGTGGATAATGGCTTCTTACAACGTCTTTACATCCCCTACTTTTTTAGGCAGATGATACATTCTCAGTAAATTAACAACGCATTCAGCAGTATCCAAACATTATTTTACAGATTACTTGTGATCACAGGACAATTAAACTACAGGTCGCTTTGAAAAAAGTTTTGTGGAAGAGTTAGCGATACCAGTTTCTAGAAGTAAGGTACATAATAATTTATGAAACGCTAAAAATATAAGTTTTGTAATGAAAAGAACATCATATCAGTTCGTTTAGGATACAGACAATCAATTAATGGTTCCTGTTACGTGGAGAGTTTAGAAAGTTAGTTACTCATTTCTTTCCAGTCTAAGATCGTTGTGTAACAGGAGTGGCGCATTATCAGAATAAAGTAAAAGTTCCGGGTTTCATGCAGAGACAGTTCTGTTGCAGTTCGTATAAGAATTGCATCGCTAGTAGTGTGCGGTGTAAAGCCATTGGAACTGCAGACGTACTCCAGATCTGAAGTATACTCGTGACAGTAAGATTCTTGTTTGCAAAACTTTTCAATTGGATAAGATTCACTGGACCAAACGCAGTGTAGCGGCGACACATAGTGAAACGGTGCCAACAAAGTGACCAAGGCCGCACGGATGACCAAGGCCACACGGACGTAGCTGATGCTGAACGGGAAGCCTATATCTTGCACCATGTGATCTCCGCCCTTCGCAATCTGAAGTAACGTATGGGGAGGGGATATTTTTCCAGCGATTGGGGCGCTCTCACACCGATTCTAGAACGGCTCCGTCACTATGAAGCGGATCTCTATCATCGAGGGATTTACGTTCCGACCGCTGTTTACAACGGCTTGGTGACAACGGTGAAAAATATTGTCACGCATGTGTCACATTGAACTGTAGTGCAGTTTTCAGTCAAGGTTTCTTGACGTTCCACAGTACTGTCTAACTCGCTGCCTGTAATCCACTAGTATTTAAAAGAGCGATCAAGTAGCCGAACAAAACTTCTATTACATCACCTTAAATCGATTAGATTTCGGGCGTGCAACCGCTGAAGCCCTATTTCGTCACCTCATATGTCGACGGCCTATCTTCATTCCTGTCACCTGACAGTTCGTCATCGTCGTACATATAGCTCTGCATCAACATAGAGACTCCACAGTTCACTGTACAACGCGTGGTGGAGGGTACCCCGTACACCAACTAGTCATTTCCTTCCTCGTTCCACTCACAAATAGGAGGAGGGGAAATGACGGTCTGTGGGCCTCCGTATGAGCCCTCATTTCTCGCATCTTATCTTCGTGATCCATACACCCAATGTATGTCGGAGGCAGTAGAACTGTTCTGTAGTCAGCTTGAAATATTGGTTCTCTGTGTTTTCTCAGTAGTGTTCCACGAAAAGAACTTCGCCTTCCAGGAATTCCCATTTGAGTTCCCGAAGCTTTTCTGTACTTGCATGTTGTTCTAACCTACCAGTAATAATACACTCAAGCACCACTAAAGAACAGGTCGCACTAGAATCTTATATACGGTCAGCTTTACAGATGAAACACACTTTCTTGGAATTCTCCCATTAAGAAGAAGCCGACCAGTTGCCTTCGCTGCCTCAATGATCACGTGATCATTCATTTCATATCGCTTTTCAACATTATAACCAGATATCTAAACAACGTGACTGTGTCAAGCAGGACACTACTAATGCAGTATCAGAACATTAGAGGTTTGTTTTTCCTACTCATCCGTTTTAATTTATATTTTTCTACATTTAGAGCTAGCTGCAGTTCATCACACCAGGTAGAAATTTTGCCTAAATCATTACACCGATAGTCTTCCATTGAGTGTCTTAAAACTTCAGTCTGCTCTTAATATTTATTAAATTCTGATTCAACTTCTACTTATCGGTACACCTTAAACCCAGTAACTTATTTCTGAACATCTGTCTTGTCATGATGTATTATAGAATCTTTCTGTGTTTTCTGGTATTTTCCACGTTTAACTCCTCTTCTTGTGACTGTTGAACAGTGTATTCGCTATTACTCGCTGAAATTTATTGCATAATCCAAATAGTGTTTCTCTTCTCACATTTCACCTACTGAGCCCATATTCTCCAGTATCTCCTATACCTTCCTCAACTACACCATCCCAGTCACTCAAGAACATTGGATTTTCACTTGCTTTAAATACTGAATACGCGGTCAGTGACCTCATAGATTTTCTCTCTCTCTCTCTCTCTCTCTCTCTCTCTCTCTCTCTCTCTCACTCTCTCTCTCTCTCTCTAAGAGTACATATACTGCTCGCGACGTTAGCATGAATAACTGAACTATTGTTGTTGGCCTCTCTTTGCTGACAATAATTCTATCATTGAAATAACCATAGTAACTCATTATTTGCGCTACATTCCTAATAATGACGTATGCTACTCCTGTTACCCCATTTTCTACAGCTATTGATATTACACCATATTCGTCTGACCAGATATCCTTACCTTTCCATTGCACTTCACAGATCTTCACTATATCTATGCTGAGCCTTTGCAGCTCCATTTTCAGATTTTCTAACAGCCCTACTACATGCAGACTTCTGATATTCCACACTTCGAATGATACACTTTCCTTGGTTATTAGGTCTTTCTCCCACAGCCCCCACCCCCTCGGCAGTACGCTCCTACAGAATCATACCGGAATCGTTTTCCAATGCAGGGATTATCATATTTTTCTCAATTACTGGCTACATGTCTGAGAACAGACACTACGTGTCGTTAATTCAGTGGGTCTCATTACCTTCTGCATCTTCCCGCCTTTGAATGTTGCTCATTCTTTTGCCTTTTATCGGCTTTTTCTTCCTGAGGTTATTATTGTGCTCTAAACTCTGTCAGCTTCTCTCCATAATATCATAAAGCCGTTGTCAGTATGAGAGCGATTCCATACACAGGTGGTGTCGATTTTATTTACAATTAAAGCAGTGGAAGGGATCAGATCCGGTATCCAGTTCATTTTCATCACTACTGACTCACGCGATTGAATAAGCAATATATTTCGAACTTTATACAGTGGAATAGCAAATTGTGCTACATGAGGTGGCTTGATGGGCAACACATCCAACTATTTTGTGCCCCGAGCGTTTCAGGATGTCAAATGTCACCACTTTCAGTTCAGCTCAGGTGAAAATCACGCTGCAAAAGGTTAGTGGACCATGTCGTGATTCTCACCTCAGAGAAGTTAGTACACCTTGTTATTGAACTGGTCAATAGCTCGTCTTTCGCTAGATATAGTACTTGTAGATACAGTTATGGAACTGTACTATTCAATGCACTTCGTAAATTATCTGTACGATACATTCAATATCGGAATCGTAGTTTAACATTTTGCACAGTTTAATAACATCGACAAAGTCATTTTGTACACTTGTTGATAGATCATGCGTCCAATGATAGATATGATATAAATAACGTTAATTTTAACTATTTTTCGAAATACATAAATAATTTATCGCATACTGTATTTATTTTGAAATCTTTTTATTCGGCTTTTTTTCCTTTAAAACTTATCGACATTAACATTGTTAATTAAAAACTTTAAAAATAACTTAGAAAAAAAGATAATAGATAATTAATTTACTTGCTATGTAAAATATTTTCCATGGTGTACATCCACTCTTTGTTCTTCTTGGTGTTAGTTGAAAGTCGTATATTGGTTAGAGTGAGATGTAGTTGCTGGCGTATACTGCCATGTTAAACAGTTTTAAATTCATGATTATGTACTTGGATGTTAATTCAGATGATTGTGTATGATGAAAATTGTGAGAGTAATTAAGCAAAAATATATTTATTTACTCAAGTAAACCTGTTTTTGTTTAAAGAGAAAGTATATTTTTTGATTTAGGAAACATTCTGACTGCCTACAACTTAATCGTCCTAAATTTAAAGACAATGTGGTATCATGGAAACTCCTGTATGTGAAATGAAGGTGATAAATCAACAAATGGGTGCAGTACGATCAAGCTGTGTTTTTATCTAAAAATGAAAACCTGTCTCACACAACTAGAGCAGAATTCTTCAAACTGTATTCCGCAGAAACTGGTGTCCCGTGGGAAGTGAGTAAGTGTATCCATTAAAAATTATTAATAACATGGATTTTTTCGACGTATTGTCATACTAATCATTTTTTATTTTGTTAGGAGTTCTTCATAAGTTATTATTCAGAATTGAAGTAATCACTGAATAAAACCAACTTTTCTCATTCTTTCAAGTTTTTCAACCTTACCAAACAAGGCGTTCCATTAAAGAACCAGGATTCTCAAAGTGATCCGTCAGAGAAGAAGCTTGGAAATGATTATTTCAGCAGGCTTCGTTCGCGTCGTGGAGTAACAATTTTTTTTAAATTGTTCGACCTATTCTCAGTTTTGTTGCAATAGAGTAACCTTGCCACTTCTAAAAAATGTACTTATTTCAAACAATAATAAAACAAATTTCTCGAATTCGCAAACTGAATTGGCTCGTACAGTAACAGAGGCGGAGGGTCATAAGAAGGTCAGTAATCACATATACGCAATTCAGTGATGCAGGAAACCATCGAAGATCAATTGTGTGTAAATACTGATCTACGACAAAGATGTGTGAGATGATGAAAGCGACGAAAAGCTGATTAGGCTTTCTTCACGTTCACTACATTGCCAGTTCTCCAATCACGCCCAGCGTGGAGGGAAAGTATACTGTTTGGCAGCAAGTTTGAGCCCCAGCGCTGAGTTCAGACGTACTTCGTCGCCTAGGCGACGCGGAGGCGTATTCATAGGGAGCGTCGCTGGCCCGAGTGAGCGGCGCCTCCGCCAATATCGGCGGCAGGGCGTGCCGGCCATAACACTAAGTGCCGTCGGCGCAGCGCGGCTTTCATATATCGCGCCGGGGGAGGAGAGGAGAGAAGAGAAGAAATAAAGAAGGAATACCCGCGCCCGCGCCGCGCGGGCCGGCTCAGCGCCGCCGCTATCTGGCGAGCTCAGTGGAGCGGCGCCGGGGATAAATCCCGCGGGCACCCGCGAGCCGGGTTAAATGTATCAGCAGGACGGAGCGGCCGGCCCCTGCCGCATAGGCAGCCCCGAAACGCGACGGCACTTTGTATTGCGGATGGCGCAGCTGCGGGTGGTGGCGCTGCCGGCACGTGCCTGCTCGCCCATAAAACTGGATCGCCCGCCGGTGCCGCCACGATATCGCTTCACAGGTAGCTCCTGCGCGCCGCGTGCAGCGTCCGAGACCCGGCACCACCAGTCTGTCGTAAACACTAACTGCTAGGCATTTGTTAGCGTCGGTAACACAATGTGGCTGATATATTTTGTGAATCTTCTCAGTACTCGTTCATTTAGTTTTCAATAGTCATTTTTACTCGATGCTCGGGTAGTGCAGCTGTTAATTGTTTTCTGCACGTACGATATTTTACCTGGCCGTCTGCCAGACATTTTCACATGAACCTCAGAAACTGACATCGCTGTTGTTTCTCTTTACTATTGTTTCAGTTTCCATGAAGAGGGTGATGAGTGACTGGAACTGCTCTTCACCCAAAGGTTACAAATTTTTACAAGAGGTTTTAAAATACGTAAAAAAGGTGACAATGAATGGTTTTACACTTAGAACACCTCGGTATTTTCATATTGATGTTGAAGCTCTTGTGTCGGTACTTGTTTTCAAATAATTCTATATTTAGATGGAATTCGCCTATGGCAGACGTAATTTGTTTCCTTTGAGCCAGACGTATTTCGCTGAAATTACAGCAGCATCAATGGTTTCTTTTCATTTTTTTCTGTTAAACAAAGAGGAAAATGTCTTATTTACTATCTGTACATACATAATTTTGAGTTTTTAAGAAATTATTCACAAGGTATTTTTATATGTACTTTGTTACCGCGTTTGTGGTTTCTGTCGTTTTTTATGTTTTGCGTAACAGTTATTATAGTCCCACAGTTTGTCATCTGCAGGCTCAGAGAACTTAATGTAGAAAATTATTTATACCGGAAATTTCGACTGGGAATGTTACTGTTAACCTAATTTTGTTCTTTGTTGGTAGGATAGGCAACATACTCAAAAAACAATGACTAAAAGTAGCCTGCAGAGTAGATAACCCAGAGCAAACTAAGGATAATCAATACCTACAACAACACAACACATTTGATATATACCAACTGACATATCAGGGATGCAGTTCGATTTATATTGGACAGACAAGCAGAAATTTCAAACCAGAGAACACTAAAAATAACAACTGTCATTCTACATTCTCAGAATACCACATCGGTATGAAACACAGACCTAGAGACATTAACATTAAATTAAAAGTTCCAAGTGCAGTAATCTACAGATGTTAAAGTACATTGTTCTTGTTGTTTAATAGAAATAAAATAACAAGAACCCACTAATTATGCTGTTACTTGAGCCATATATGTCTGGGTAAAAGAATAAAAAATTTTTCTTGTTCAAGGTGGACCCTATAAAAACAAATTGGTTGGCAATGTTTAAGATTTTGAAAACATCTTATGGTATAACTGTGATGAGGTGGTACATAATAATGACGATGATCATGACGAAAGTGGAATAATAGCTACGGTGTCCTTCTTGAACCGCAGGTAGCGATAGACCTCATTCAGGTGGAGTTTGGGGACGAGAAAAGTGGAGAGGTTGCGTAAAGTGGGACGTTGTAATTATGACTGGAAAGAAGCATATACCTTGGACGGACATCACAGTTAAGTAGTGGGACATGGTTGAAGTTCTGGCGGCACAGGATGGATAAAGCATGAATATACGTGAAACGTACTGGCGCATTAGGACTCCTGGACTGAAGATTAGTGGGTATGATGCAACGTGCCTGATTGGATGTGGCGAATATGGTATTTGTTCTGAAGGTGGCGCAAGAAGAGAAGTGTGGGAAGTGGAGGAGTTTCTGTAGCATGCGAGCTAGGTGAGGTAGGTGGATGCAAAAGGCAAGCATGAGTGCTTGTCTTTCCATAATTTCAAGGGTTTGTAGAATTTAGAGGAGGCGGAAGTCCAGTCTATGATGACATAAATTATGATGGAATGGATGGTGGATTTATAGGTGAGGATAATGGTAGGAGGATATAGATATCAGCTGTCCATTTCGCACACTTTTTATTGTATTAGTCAGTCTGAAAGCCTACCCTTGCTGCTATTTAGCATTTTTGTATAATGTAGGTTGTAGTACTTATCTTTTCACGTACTCCGTAAGACAAACCACTTGTAAAACACGAACTGTGGGATGAGTGGACAAATATACGTAACATTGGTAGTCGGCGGATGCACAGTGCTAAATACATTAGTGAAGATATTGAAGGTATGTTTATTACATTATCTTACAGATGGACACATTGACCACGAGGTTGCAAAGAGTAACTCACAAATATGTGAAGAAACTCGAAATAGGACAAAGCTCTGTCGCAGTGTTACAAAAAATGTACATATTTTCAAGCCGGTCCTAGCGACAGCTGGTGTAAGCTGCTCAACCGAAAACCCGTGAAATTATGACACGTCTTTCTTCGGCCTGAAGAAATGACGAGTCGTAGCCACAAGAAAAGGAAAAGTCTGTTTGTTCTCTAAGGAAAGCAGCGTTTCGCCCCATTTGTTTGTACAGACTCAGGCCTGAGAAGGGAAAGCTTCAATCCCAACACAGCAGACGACGTTTTTCCCTGTTGGCCTAAAGACATCGTTAGTTACTATTAAAGTGTGAAAAGGAACTTTGAGATTGAATCGTGGACCAATGGAAGTGTGCTGTCTTGTCAAATGAACCACGTTTCTCTTGAACCATGTCTATGGTCATGTCCAGATGCACTATCATCCAAACGAATAGCTAATCGAAATACGCGCCATGCCACGGACGAAGACTGGAGGAGAGAATATTATGCTATGAGAGCCACACAACTGGGCTTCTAGGGGCTTGTGGTAGTAACTGAAGGCACCTCAACAGCTGTGGCATAAGTAACAATTATTGTGGATCATGCATTCATTCACGCACTAAGTGTCCCTCGAAGGTAATGACATATTTCAGCACAACTACGGTCCGTCTTAAATGGTCAGAATCGTGCTAAGATAGTTTGACAGCTTGAGGAGCACGATAGTAAACTCACGTTGGAGTGTTGGACTCATATTCGTCTTGCATGAACATTCTTAGGGAGTGCAGATAGATCAGTAATTAACGCGTTCTATTTACACGTTTCCTTCACCTACAACTGCTAAGCGAGTCTATTCCTAACTTCACCTAGTAAGGGGCACCTCCCCATGAATTTTGGAGGAAAGACCAGAAATTTTGTTGGATGAATTCACAACAGGTCATCTTTGAAGGGGTGAAAAAAGTGCTTATGAACGCTCCATTGTTGGCAGTTCCGGATTTTAAAAAACATTTTATCTGTTAAATATCAGTGGTATGACTAGAGTGGCTGCTGTCCTTTGACAAGAATGGGGTACGTAGAATGATACCCTATGCTTCCAAAGCATTGTGTGAATTAGCAGCCCGTTATTCAGTGTATGAACTGGAATCCTTAGCAGTATTATTTGCGGTAGAGAACTTCCATTCCTACCTGGAGCAGAAAAGTTTTATGCTGGAAACAGAAAATTAGGGCCTGCCGGTGTGGCCGTGCGATTCTAAGCACTTCAGTCTGGAACCGCGTGACCGCCACGGTCGCAAGTTCGAATCCTGCCTCGGGCATGGATGTGTGTGATGTCCTTAGGTTAGTTAGGTTTAAGTTGTTCTAAGTTCTAGGGGACTGATGACCACAGATGTTAAGTCTCATAGTGCTCAGAGCCATTTGAACCAGAAAATTAGACCCTGGGTTGGGTGCTGGCGCGTAATGAATAACTGCAGGAGTTGCTCAGCGTTTAAGTTTAACATTAAACACATAAGGAAAAGTGACAACAACATTGCCGATACGTCCAAGTCGTATGTTCCAGGAGGAATATGGAGAAAATCAGGAACAAGAGAAAACGATAGAATCACAAGCAAAGAAAGGAACTATTATGGTAAATAATAAACTGGTGAACTTTCTGGAACTTTGTAAGAACTGAAGTGCATCCCAGGATTATGATAGTTGTGAAGGTTTGATTCCGGCGCCAGCGGTCGCCACTTTGAATTGCCGAGTGGTGCCTTTGGCGTGGCGGCCGCAATGACTGAGAGGGCGATCCTGGATCGGGCGAGTCCGTGCAGCTGGCAGCGTGCCGGCAGGACCTTTCGGAGGTGGACGACGTAAACTTCTCGCTGCGGCAGCTGACGAAGAGTGGCTACAGTCTTTGCATTGGTGATCCGTTGGGCTGATCGGAACACAATGTCGGGGAGGTACTAAACCGTTGTTGGATCGAGAGGGCATGAAGAGTTTTACGCAGGGGGGCACTGGAACTGTTGCATACCGCCATTCGCCAAACTGTGGACTCTGAGCGACGTTAAGCAGCCACATAAAAATGGTGATGTTGGTCGAGGTCGCCGTTTGCAAATGTTTAGCCTATGTGGATTCAAGTGGCCGTTACACCCTGCAAAGTCGTATTCACTGCTCAAACGCTTGGTTGGTTGTAGTGAAGAACGTTAATGGTGTGCATCGTGGTTATTAAAATAAATCAAATATTACGGGCTGTTATGCCGTGGTCGAAGGGCTTTCACTTTAGAACCCGACGTTTCATCCCCTTCTGCGGAGGACATGGTTATTGTTCTGAGTCACTTGGTTTTGGTTGGGCGTCCTTGCCTTGACAAAAAGTTTTGGATGGGCGTGTTTGCCTTGACAAGAATCACATTTATTACATTATGTGCTATCCATTTGAGTACTGTGTATCCTGTTACTCATTTGATTGTCGTTGAAAAAGGTGCCGCTCACATTTTGCGATGAGTGCTGTGTATTGGTAAAGTTAACATGTGAGGTATCGATTCAATGTAATAATGGACTTCTCTGTTGTGTAAGAACTACCTATGGTCATTTTAATATTATTTATTCTGAAATGCAGGACGGCGAACTCAATGCGTGAATCTAACTCTTTCCTTGTTAACTGCCAGTCAGATCTGTGCAACTTATGTCTGCCATGTTAGTTGATGGGATTTGTTTTTTATGTAAAGATTATCAGTGAGCGCTCTAAAATTCTTTGTTTTAAATGCAGGAAGGTGAATCTACGACATATTTTGACAATTGTTTTGGTTGATTCCAAGTATGCTCATCACATGCTGGTTCACTAGCTGCTGTCTCAACATTAGTTGTTTCTTAAAAGTAAAGGGGTAATGAAAGTTTCAATTGAAATTGTCCCTGTTCATTGATTTTAAAAGTTTTATCTAAGAAAACAGCTTTATTTGTTTAGTGTTCAGAACATTGTGTTACAAAAAACTGTTTTATCGATTCTCTTGTAAGGCTAACTGGGGGTTCACCTCTGTTCGATAGTAGCCACCCAGTGGTCTATCATTACTTCCTATACTGTTTTCACAAACTTTGCATTGTCCCACTAGCTTTCGTCCCCAGATCCATTACTTTCCACGTAAAATACTCCTCGATTTTCATCTTACTCATGTAAATATTTGTTTAAATATTTGCGTTTAGTAAAAGGATGGAACTCTCCGCATTGGAATATTATTACATATGCTTGTAAACCTTAGCGCCACCACTGATGCTACGTCACAATAGTAAATTAAGTGTTATTAAAAACTGGAAAACAACAAAAAGTAAATGGGTATTTTATAAAGCATCATGTGTTGTATTATTGAACACGTAAAATTAGTTTTACCTAAGGACTTGTTGGCACCATTATTTAATTATTATCATGAATCAGTCGTGAGTGGTCATCTAGATATTTTCATGACCAAGATGAAAACCAAGAAGTATTTTACGTGGAAATGAATGGATCTGAATGTGCGAAAGTTAATGGGAGAATGCCAAGTTTGTAAAATCAATATAGCAAGTAATGAATGACCACAGGGTAGGTAGCATCTAATAGAGAACGGGCTCAGGTGGATAAATTTTTATAGAGTATCTGGACCGTTACTACGATCTAGGGAAGGTAATTGGTACCTATTTGAGTTTTCAAGATTTATACGGCTATTTCCTACTCGGCTCAGTACGGCAAACGTTAGTATGAGGGACGTTCAATAAGCAATGCAACACATTAATTTTGTCGGCCAGTTTTGGTTTAAAAAAACGCAGAATATGTTGTGGGACGGCATTAATATCCCCGCTTCACCGCCTATAGTTTCATGAAGTTCTGATAAGTGGCGGCGCTCTACTTAACCTTCAAAATGGCACCTGTAAAGGAGATTCGTTCCAAGGCAGAGAGCTGTCATTGAGTTTCTTTTGGTGCAAAATGAGAGCATCGCAGCTGTTCATAGGTGCTCGCAGAATTTTTACGGAGACTTGGCACTAAGCAAAACCATGGAGAGGTGTTGGGCGAGGCGTCTGTCATCATCGCAACAAGGTCGCGCAAACCTGGATGATCTTCCGTATGCCAGCCGGCCGCACAAAGCTGTAAGGCTGAAGGAACTACTTCATCTTGCTCGTTGCCACAAAACTGCAAACGGACTTTCCTTCTCCACGACAAAGAAAGGTCTCACACAAGTGCACAAAGCCCCATTGGACTGTTATTCCACATCCACCCCACAGCCCGCATCTCGCACCTTTCGACGTCCATCTGTTTGGCCCAATGAAGAATGCACTCCGCGGGAAGCAGTACTTGGATGATGGGGAGCTTATTGATGTAACAAGACGTTTTCTCCGACGTCGTCCAGTAGATTGGTATCAAGCAGGCCTACAGGCCTCCCAGTAAGTTGGCGTAAGAGCGTCGCACTGAACTGAGATTACGCTGAAAAATAGGGTTTTTTAGCAAAAGGAGTTGGGAATAATGTGTATTGGAATTCTGAATAAAGCTAACAGCTTTCAGAAAGAAAATGTGCTTCATTACTTATTAAACGCCCCTTGTTTAATTGCCTTAAGCCAAATTTTCGATAATTTTTGTTTCTCCAAAATCCTGGTTATTGATAATGCTCCTGCATTCTTTTACAACTTATACAACTTAAGAGATTTTGTTTTAGGCACGCCATGTAACCACCACAGTCTTCTACCCGCAGCCCTCCTTCGTAGATAAGAACAACCATAATCAAAATTAAACCATATGGGATCCATCCATTCCATGTCTAAGTTATTTGTACAATACCACAAACCATGAAAGTCACGGAACTACCCCATTCAAGCTGATGCTGGCATATACTACCAATTCTCTCTTGTCTAACCTGTGGGTGCTTGATGATTTGCTACCTGATAAAGATGATCCTATGACTACTAAAGATATCTGGCATAAGGAAAGGGACAACACGTTAGCCATGCATCGTAAAGAGGCTGAGGGATCTAACTAGGGCAGAAAGCCCACTAGAGAAAAAATTAGGGACGAGGTTTTTACCAAAAATTTTTGGGCAACTAATAAGGGGGCTGACAAAAACCCAACAAAATGCCGAGATGTGTGGGTCCATGTGCAACTATTAACCTGGTAACACTGGTTTCTCTCTTAGTATGCAATGTAGCATCAGCAAAGGTTCACTGAGTTCATGTATGACACACCAAGTAGACATAGGGTGAAGTACAGACATGCTTCTGCCACTATTAAAATACAGTTTAATTCATGTGGTTTCTTAATTTGTACGTGTATTTGTATTTTATTTATTTATTTATTGCCAAATTATAGACCTGTTACCTGATGTTTAAAACAGGTCGTACATCTTACAATTTTCGTTTTTCATCTTTCACAGTTTTCTTTCCTTTTGTTTTAACTACAACATTTACAAAGAATGATACTTTTCAAAATAACAATAATTTAGGGTTGAAATATAAATAAAATTTCGTTGTTTTTTAAGAAGAATATAAAAAGAAGATAGGATAGATGAGAGATTTATTAGTACCATCACCGAGTGTGACTGACGGTGAATACCTCGGAATGGTTCCTTCGAACCGTTGACCGCCAGTCACACACACACACACACACACATACACACACACACACACACACACAAATGGTTATTAGTAGAGAAATAATGTTGCTTATCCTATTTGTTACTAATCCCATGTATTAACTACTTTAGGTTCCCGTCCATGTACAGCATTAGGTGTTTTCTTGGCTAGATTGCCAGCAATTTGCTTATTTACTGTCACATCTCAGCTTCCTCCTCCTGTTCCTCCTCATTGTCGCTATTTTCGTTGTCACTGTGGGTATCGCTGCCCATCCTCTGGAGATTTCTGTTACGCTGCACATAGGCATGTCTGTGATGTCGTGTCCGCATATACTCTTCATGTATTGTTTTTGAAATACTGTTTGTCAGTGCGTTTAATTGTGCCCATTGTTCTTCGTCTCATATTGCTGTATATATATATCTATGTCTGTATCTGTGTAATCTAAGTGTAGTGTATGTCTATTGTTCGCGTATTGCCCGCAGAAAAAGGCAGTGTGTTCTGGGGAACCTTCTTCCCCGCATGTGTATGTAGGTGTCTGCCTCAGACTCACGCGGTTTAAGTGCGTGGGATAAGGTCCGTGCCCGGTTAAGAAATATACCTTACCGCGGCTGGGATCGATATGTCTCATTCTCAACCACTCGCTTATGTCAGGGAGGAAGTCGTACAGTCTACGTCCCTTATCACTTACATCCCACTCACCTTGCCATGTATCCAAACGCCAATTTTTAAGGTGACGTATCGTCTCTATGGGCACATCGGTTATTGTGTGTACCTTATCTAGTCTCCCCACCTTTAACCAGTACCTTGCAGCTCTGTATTTGATCGTGATATCTATGGGACATATTCCGAGCACCACACACAGTGCATCCGCTGAGATGGTACCGAAGGCTCCAGATAGCCTAAGTAGGACACTTCTCTGCCCTCGTCTGACGGATGCTTTGTTGGTGACCACGTTCATTCTATGTGCCCACGTGCTAGCTGCAAAGCTGAGTACTGATTCGAAGAGCGCACAGTGGTATGTACGTATGACTGGTAGTGGTAGTCTGTACTGTTTTGAATTTAGCCTCACCAGTTTGTGGTTTTGTATCAGGATCTTACGTTTGCCATTTATTTGATCCCTTTTTAAATAAAGAAAAAGTTTACTCGGCTAAGTCTGATGCCCCTATCCCCTGTCCTGAAGCGTCATCCAACCATAGACGAAATCCGAATCACTGCCGGAATGAAGCGTGGGGAGTGACTAGGATTCAGGGTGGGAGAATGAACTATGTTGTAGGTTCGATAAATTTTTATTTTAACTGAGGCGCCCCCGACATTGCCCCAAAGACACTCGCTGTGGAGTGCGGGATACAATCCTTGGAACAAGATTCCAACGAGGAGAGAGGTCAGTCAGGATTGCTTAGAATGTGACTGGTTGGTTAGCGACGGCGAGTACTGCTGCGAGTGTAAGGAGAGAAGAATGGAGTGGGCCTACAGGAAAGATGGACGAGATGGGACGCTGGACTGTGTATTTGTGATGGCAGTCGGTCCATTGTGTGTCATGGAAGAGACTGTACTGGACTGAAGGCTGTCATCATGGATGAAGTAGACAGGAAGTGGTTGTCTCTTACAGTGGACAGATACGATACGTCGACCTTGGAAGTTTGAGTCATTGTGACCATGCGAGGAGGAGGTTCCGAGTTTATGTCTCGCTAAAGGAAGCTATCATGTTGAAAGGCGTGGCAGAACTGTTATGAACGTATTTTTGTTAGAAGTGTGGAGGGATATTGGGGAAGCTACTGATGTGAGGACTCTTGGAAAGGCGTACGGACTAGTGTATTCATTTACACGACCTTCACTCTGATGACACTTTGGGATACTGCGAGCTGACGTGTATCTTGCTAGAGGTACCTCGTTGATGTTGAGATCAGACAGAAATAGCGTGAGCAGTTCTGAGAACTGACTGGTCAAAGTAATTATCTGTTCGTATGTACTTGTAAATTGGTTCACTGAGGAAGAACTGTCAAGCAGTAACCATAGTTTTTTTTAATAAAAAATGTCTTAATTGAGTAATTTTCCTCCAATTATGAAATGTAGGTTTAAATTGTATTCTAATTTTAAAAGGTTAAAAATTTTTGTAATTGTCAGAAAATTCTAACACACAAGTTGTTAACAGACATTGTGAATAAACATGAATACCTCTACGCTGATAAAGGAAGACTTCATATCTGTATAAACTGTTAAAGGAGGAAAAAACAGGGGAGGGGGGTACTTTATCCCTGGATTTTGAAAGTAATGTAATCTCGTCAGTTTCTTTATATTTTAAAATTTCCGTAAATATTTTTGTCTTACGAATTCTTCTGCCAGGTTCCATATATGTTTTAAATTTTTCAGTTAAATTAAACACATAGATTTCTCAGTGGTAGACGTCACTTTCCCCAGTGAAGGTCGTATTCAATATTTCCCAGCTAATGGACTTACTTCCACATAAATATCTCTTTAAAAAAAAGTGTGTTGGGAATAAAAGTCAACAACACTTAGCGAAATTTGCATTTTCTATATTTTCTGTAGTGGTCATAAAGTCGGTAGCATACGTTATACACTCCTGGAAATGGAAAAAAGAACACACTGACACCGGTGTGTCAGACCCACCATACTTGCTCCGGACACTGCGAGAGGGCTGTACAAGCAATGATCACACGCACAGCACAGCGGACACACCAGGAACCGCGGTGTTGGCCGTCGAATGGCGCTAGCTGCGCAGCATTTGTGCACCGCCGCCGTCAGTGTCAGCCAGTTTGCCGTGGCATACGGAGCTCCATCGCAGTCTTTAACACTGGTAGCATGCCGCGACAGCGTGGACGTGAACCGTATGTGCAGTTGACGGACTTTGAGCGAGGGCGTATAGTGGGCATGCGGGAGGCCGGGTGGACGTACCGCCGAATTGCTCAACACGTGGGGCGTGAGGTCTCCACAGTACATCGATGTTGTCGCCAGTGGTCGGCGGAAGGTGCACGTGCCCGTCGACCTGGGACCGGACCGCAGCGACGCACGGATGCACGCCAAGACCGTAGGATCCTACGCAGTGCCGTAGGGGACCGCACCGCCACTTCCCAGCAAATTAGGGACACTGTTGCTCCTGGGGTATCGGCGAGGACCATTCGCAACCGTCTCCATGAAGCTGGGCTACGGTCCCGCACACCGTTAGGCCGTCTTCCGCTCACGCCCCAACATCGTGCAGCCCGCCTCCAGTGGTGTCGCGACAGGCGTGAATGGAGGGACGAGTGGAGACGTGTCGTCTTCAGCGATGAGAGTCGCTTCTGCCTTGGTGCCAATGATGGTCGTATGCGTGTTTGGCGCCGTGAAGGTGAGCGCCACAATCAGGACTGCATACGACCTAGGCACACAGGGCCAACACACGGCATCATGATGTGGGGAGCGATCTCCTACACTGGCCGTACACCACTGGTGATCGTCGAGGGGACACTGAATAGTGCACGGTACATCCAAACCGTCATCGAACCCATCGTTCTACCATTCCTAGACCGGCAAGGGAACTTGCTGTTCCAACAGGACAATGCACGTCCGCATGTATCCCGTGCCACCCAACGTGCTCTAAAAGGTGTAAGTCAACTACCCTGGCCAGCAAGATCTCCGGATCTGTCCCCCATTGAGCATGTTTGGGACTGGATGAAGCGTCGTCTCACGCGGTCTGCACGTCCAGCACGAACGCTGGTCCAACTGAGGCGCCAGGTGGAAATGGCATGGCAAGCCGTTCCACAGGACTACATCCAGCATCTCTACGATCGTCTCCATGGGAGAATAGCAGCCTGCATTGCTGCGAAAGGTGGATATACACTGTACTAGTGCCGACACTGTGCATGCTCTGTTGCCTGTGTCTATGTGCCTGTGGTTCTGTCAGTGTGATCATGTGATGTATCTGACCCCAGGAATGTGTCCCTTCCTGGGACAATGAATTCACGGTGTTCTTATTTCAATTTCCAGGAGTGTAGAATATGTGTTATCATTGCTAAGAGTATGTTATAAGATATTTACAGGTTCTGGACCCAGTTCGCACTTCAGTACCTGTTTGAAAAGTATGTTGTTAATATGAGCCAGCCGGCCGGTGTGGCTGTGCGGTTCTAGGCGCTTCAGTCTGGAACCGCATGACCGCTACGGTTGCAGGTTCGAATCCTGCCTCGGGCATGGATGTGTGTGATTTCCTTAGGTTAGTTAGGTTTAAGTAGTTCTAAGTTCTAGGGGACTGATGACCTCAGATGTTAAGTCCCATAGTGCTCAGAGCAATTTGAACCAATTGAATATGAACCAACAAGACTAAATAAAATTTTTTTTTAGGGTACGCACATAGTACCCTCCTCCTTCCACCCTTGATAATGTGTGTTACGCAAAATGCCTTGGTATTGTTGGTGTTAATTATTGATTTTTAAAATCTTTTTTAAAAATGTGTTCATGAAGTCCTCATTTCAATTGTGGTTATCAGATACCTTTGAGGACCACGGTGGGACTGTTCAGCTAATGTTTCTGTGTGTTGGGTTATTATGTGTCAATTTCTTTTGACTTTCAGTATACAAGTTCGCTCCACTTCCTACAAATTTGTGTCTTTAGCATCTTCATGTTAGCAGAGCCTGGTAGTATCCCAATTTAATGACGAGAATATGAATAAATATATGAATATTTTGTATCAGTTCATAATTATTGCAACCCAAAGATACACTCATTTTACATGAATTAATATAATTAGTATTATATGAACCACATGGTGGTGAAAATGCAAAGAGCTGTTAAGTGAATAAAGAACGGTTTTACACAGCTCTTTCACATCACAAACAAAATAGAATGCATGTAGGAAACGAATTCCGACCAGCCAATCGAAAATGCATGTCTCACCGTACTACTCACATGGCTCAGTACAGACGTGGACACCTTGCGTCAATATGCCGTGCCAAGCCACACATTTGGGGGAAACATTACCTTATCTTCCACCGCGCATCCGTCGCTCATACATGCCAAACGTTGACACACAAACCCAGATTGTAATCACTAGATACCCTCTTTCTCTCTCAAGATATTTCAGAGCAGCCAAGCTACCTACTCTCCAACCACACTACTAGAGTACACAGGAGAACAGAATATAACGAGATGGAGCCTCGTTCCTGCTTCACAGAAAAGGCAATACTGTCCGCACACTCAATATGAATTCTCACTGTTCGAGCCACCACTCACCTCAAAATCGTTAAGATACTCTGAGCCAGGTTTGACTATTCACAGAGATCGACCGTTGAGCACAGATTATCATAGCAAAATCTTTTCGCGAGTTAGGAGAAGCACAAAAAAAAGCACAATTGGAAGTTGTCAATTATAACTAACAACTTTTTTTCCTGTTGCGACATTGTATGTGGATAGTCGATTTTATCATCTGAAGTTTCTGAGCATTTACTTATAACAACTGACATAGCCCTGTTTCTGTGCTTCATTTAAATATTGGGAAATCCGTCGAATATTGATCCTTTTCATAGACAAATTCTCACGCATAATTCGAATGTATTGCACTTTCCGTCATGCGTCAGGAGGATTTTTTCTCATAGCAAGTCGTATGCAGACGCCCAACAAACATGTTGCATATTACAGTGTTTCTGGAACTAAAACCAATTTTGATCGACATGAACGAACTTCATCACTGACGAAAGCGTATTGAAGAGGCATAAAGTTAAATGTGTTTTTCGTCCGCCGGCAAAACTCAGAGCTCTCTTGGGCTCATCTAAGGACAGCCTTGGCCTAAGAAGACCCGGTGTTTACGAGATTCCTTGTAGCTGCGTCATGTCATACATTGGACAAACTTGTCGCACTGTAGAAGAGAGATGCGACCGTAGCAGTCCCGCGGTTCCGAACTGCAGCGCCAGAACCGCACGGCCACCGCGGCCGGCATGGGATCCAGCACTGGCCATATTGAAGTCGCTTCGAGCAGAGAGGAATACTATTCGTCATGAGTCGGACGACGATTCGCCAGCAACATAAATATTCTGTTGACAACGGGAGGATAATCAAGGTGCCTAGGTGGACGCGCAGTTTTGCTTGCGGCTTCCGACAGAGGTCGCTGGGGCGGCCGATGGCAGCGCAGAGTAACAGCGGCAGCCTCCGCCCTTGCGGCTTCCGACAGAGGTCGCTGGGGCTGCCGATGGCAGCGCAGAGCAGCGGCGGCAGCCTCCGCGCGTGCGCCGAAGTATTTGGTTCTTCATCCTGTAGATGGCGTTACTGTCCTTCCAGCTATCAGTTGATATCGTCGCTATTGGCCATCGAATTTGGCGCCTCCACGCATGCGCACTTCCTGCCTAAAACTGGCATAAATAGGGGACTCTGGTCCTGCCTTAGCAGTGTGTTCGTCGCACCTGAAGATGTCGGCCAGTTGCGCTGACGAAATATGTGGAGTTTTCACTATGACATCCGACGTCTCGCCCGAGAACCATTTATACAATATGCCCGTCGGGAAAGCCTCAAGCAACACATCAGATACCTGTACGGGGCGGAGATGGTAAAAGAAGTTAACAGTTTTGATAAACTACGGAATAAGAAGAGCAGACTGCTGTGTGCCTTACGTTTTTATTAAGATGCCGAGATCATCAAGTTATTCCGACGTTCGCTAAGGTGACGCACTTCATAACCTCTGCAGCCGCTAAAAGGACAAAAAATCGAGCAAGCCACGCACTGGTAAGAGAAAGGATTCACCATACTCGGCGAGAACTGGACTTCGTATCCAGAGAGCACTTGGCACTTCATTTGAAGATATCGTCAAGACTGTCCGCTGATTCTTGGACGTGGGTTGACAGCGCTACTTGGGCGTTCTCAGACTGGAAACGACAATAAGACGCAGCACGTCAAATTGATAAGTTTCATTGCTTCAGGGACCGTTTACCACAAGAAGAGAACAACGAAGTTCGTAGACGAACTGTATACAATCCAGCGGAAAAACCTTTGCCTGACGCGGCGGTATCGGTCCTGGAGAAAGGATTGAACTTCGCACCCACTCCGAGGACACCACCTTTTCTGGACACATTAGCTCCGTCGAACAAGGCATCCTAAAACTTCCCAGGGAATCTGCCGAGGAGATCCGTCGGGAGACTTGCCGTGCTCTGACACGGGCTCAAGTGCCTAAGAACAATCTGACAGCTGCAGAGAGGTCAGTGGTTCGATCCCTACGAGAAGATCCTGATATTGTGATTTTTCCGGCGGATAAGGGAAATGCTACTGTTATCCTCTCCACGTCGATGTATCTGAGCAAGATGCACCAGCTTCTGGACGACTCTGCATATCGCACACTAAATAAGGACCACACAGCAAAAATTCAACGGAAAACCTTGGTGCTCCTCAAAAACAGCACGATCTCCGATGTGGTTGCTAAGAGACTACGTACACAGTCGCCCGTAACTCCCAGGCTATACGGATTGCCCAAAATTCACAAGGATAATGTGCCACTGCGGCCTATTGTGAGTAATATCGGGGCACCAACGTATAATCTCGTGAAACATGTGGCAGCGCAATTGAGCTAGGAAAGTGTGAGCATCATATCCGTAACTCACAAGACTTTATTCGTCGGCTCAAGAACTTACGACTCACACCATCAGATATACTCGTGAGTTTTGACGTAGTCTCACTTTTTACTCGAGTACCATTGCAGGAATCGTTGTTGCTCATTAGCGAGAAGCTGGATGGGGAACTTTTAGACTTATTCCAACATGTGCTGATCTCGACATGCTTTTTATTTAATGGACAATACTTTGAACAGACTGACGGCGTCGCAATGGGTAGTCCCCTGTCACCCATTGTGGCTAATCTTTTCATGGAAGACTTCGAGGAGAGAGCGCTCCAGACGTCGGATTTGAAACCTATGTGTTTTTGGCGATATGTGGACGACACCTTTGTTATCTGGCATCACGGCATTGCATCGCTGAATGTTTTTCTTGAGCATTTTAACTCACTTCATCCCAACATCAAGTTCACGATGGAGATTGACAAAAACGGCGAACTTCCATTCCTGGACGTATTGGTACGGAGAAAAGAAGATGGCACATTAGGTCACGCAGTGTATCGTAAACCAACGCACACGGACTTATACTTACAGGCCACCAGCTGTCACTATCCTTCGCAACGAAGTGGCGTACTGAGGACGTTGGTCCACGGGGCACGAACCATATCAGACTCAGACAGCTTAGTCAATGAGCTACTCCATCTGCGTACCATTTTCCAACAGAATGAATACTCCGAACGGGAGATTCGCCATGCCTTGCAACCAAAGCGGGTTACCCAACGTGAGGAAGTGGAAGAAGGCGAAGAACAAAGGGGAATGGTCATCTTGCCATACATCGGCGGTGTCTCTTCAAAAATAGGAAGACTATTGAAGAGGCATAAAGTTAAATGTGTTTTTCGTCCGCCGGCAAAACTCAGAGCTCTCTTGGGCTCATCTAAGGACAGCCTTGGCCTAAGAAGACCCGGTGTTTACTAGATTCCTTGTAGCTGCGGCATGTCGTACATCGGACAAACTTGTCGCACTGTAGAAGAGAGATGCACTGAACACCGACGCTACACTCGTCTGGAGCAACCAGAAAAGTCTGCAGTGGCCGAGCATTGTCTCAGTACAGGCCATTCTATGAATTATCAACATACAAAAATTCTCGCATCGACGAGTTCTTACTGGGACAGTGTTATTAAGGAAGCAGTGGAAATACGTAGCTCGACGAATCTTGTAAACAGAGACACGGGCTTTCAGCTTAGTTCAGCATGGGATCCAGCACTGGCCATATTGAAGTCGCTTCGAGCAGAGAGGAATACTATTCGTCATAAGACGGACGACGATTCGCCAGCAACATAAATATTCTGTTGACAACGGGAGGATAATCAAGGTGCCTAGATGGACGCGCAGTTTTGCTTGCGGCTTCCGACAGAGGTCGCTGGGGCGGCCGATGGCAGCGCAGAGTAACAGCGGCAGCCTCCGCCCTTGCGGCTTCCGACAGAGGTCGCTGGGGCTGCCGATGGCAGCGCAGAGCAGCGGCGGCAGCCTCCGCGCGTGCTCCGAAGTATTTGGTTCTTCATCCTGTAGGTGGCGTTACCGTCCTTCCAGCTATCGTTTGATATCGTCGCTATTGGCCATCGAATTTGGTGCCTCCACGCATGCACACTTCCTGCCTAAAACTGGCATAAATAGGGGGCCCTGGTCCTGCCTTAGCAGTGTGTTCGTCGCATCTGAAGATGTCGGCCAGTTGCGCTGACGAAGTATTGTGGAGTTTTCACTGTGACATCCGACGTCTCGCCCGAGAACCTTATATACAAAGCAAGAAGTTGGTTGTCAATCTACCGGGATGAGCTGAAAAGTAATGCCTACAAAATTTTTATGTGAAAACTCTTACAGCTTTTTAAATAAAACAAACTTCACTAACATTCCACATCTTCCGTCTTCGTTTCTACATATTTATTTCTCAACATATTTATTTCTCAACATATTTATTTCTCAACATACTCACCCTGGCGACGAAAACATTTCTCCCAACGAGAGATTCTTTGTTCGTACCGCCACTGTAGAATGTTTGACTTTGTTGACTGGGACTCAACACAGCCTCTGCTTGCATCTCTGCGTCACTATCGAAGTCCTTGAAGATGGTCTTTAAGTTTTGGAAACAGACGAAAACCGAATGGGGCGAAGCCGGGACTGTATGGAGAACGATCGATGACAGTGAGCGCAAAGCGTCATGCTCTCGTGATATGTCACTCTTACCTGAAAGCGATTTTCTCTAACGAGTCCTTCAACCCGATTCCAACGAGTCTCGCCGATTTCCGTACGCGGCCGTGCACACCGAGTTCTGCCACACACGTTGGATTGCAATTGGAGGCACGTTTCCTGCGATTATAAACTCATTACAGCACTAGCCCGCCCGGTTAGCCGTGCTGTCTAACGCGCTGCTTTCCGGGTGGAATTCGTGCCGGTCCCCGGGACGAAACCGCCCGGCGGATTAGTGTCGAGGTCCGGTGTGCCGGCCAGTCTGTGGATGGTTTTTAAGGCGGTTTTCTATCTGCCTCGGCGAATGCGGGCTGGTTTCCCTTATTCCGCCTCGGTTACACTATGTCGGCGATTCCTGCGCAAACACTTTCTCCACGTACGCGAACACCATAATTACTCCACCACGCAAACATTGGGGTTACACTCGTATCGTGTGAGACGTTCCCGGGCCGAACCGCACAATAATCCTGGGTTCGGTGTGGGGCAACGGTGGGGTGAGTGGACTGCAGTAGCCTGTTGTGGGGTTGTGAACCACTGAGGGCCACGGCGGGGACGAAGCCTCTTCGTCGTTTCTAGGTCTCCAGTTCCATACAGTGCAATACATACATTACAGCACTTTGTTTCTCATGCGCCGACGTAGTTACGTTACACACCGGCATGTTACACGCTACAATTTTTGGAGTCCTCTAACGACAGAGACCTGCAGCTTGCGTCTGCAAAGCGGGAAACTCGTCCGAGTAATATGCACGCCATGTAATACCTCAACCGATATTGACAACAAAATAAAAAATTCATATGCATTACTTCTCAGCACGCCCCCGGAAATAGAGTTCTAATGCAGTATTGTCGCTTGACGGTGTACTCGAAATACATTATGAATATCTTGACCTCCACGTTTATTATGGAATGAGTAGGGGTACTGAGCAGTCTGTGTGTCGTACATCTATACTATGGAGTGATTGTAAATTGAACTAGAAAATGGCAGTAACTCCTGAATAATAAAATTTAAGCAGCTAAAAGGAAATAACTATCAATAAGATGATCATACTGTGACCTGTATTACTCTGCAGGCCCTACAATTTGGAAACTTAAACCTTGAATGCATGACTTTTTATTTCAAGCTGTAAAAATTACCACGTTTAGTTCTTTATAGTGCCTACATTACGAAAAAAATATATTGAAAAAATTTTTTAATTAAATTAACAAAGCATTATTGTTGACAATCGGTACAAACACAGAAACAGACATAATTTCAAATCTATCGTAAAGACACTCGAATTAACTGTCTACACCATATCTACTTACGTTTTCAAAATAAAAAAGTAATTTTCAATCCCACAAATCAGTGCACAAACACCAATAAAACGTCTCTACTTTTCGCCAAAACACACGCGCGGCAGTACATCCACACAGCTAGCTGACTGTCGAACTGGTTCAGTTCATCCTACAATTTACGATAGCTAAGAAGAACTACTAGCAGCTTATCAGCTGCAGTAGATTGTATACACTTAACTACATAACGAATTTGTTAAAAAATGTTGCTCAGTATAGGATACATCGCAGAAATGAAGTCTGTTGCTGATCAGCTACACTATGTCTTAAAGGGTTAAAAGTTTTTCACTAGTCCCAAGTGTCCGAGAATGACAAATATTTAGTATCTTAAAGGGTCGAACGGTTCGAATGAGTGCTTATCTGGGGACAGATTATTGTCTTTATCCAACCCATACATTTTCCAGATACACACATATAAAGGTAAGACTGCCTTTCATTATGTTCAATCGTTATGTTCAGTAGTCTTAAATTTCACAAAGTCACAGCACTTAGGTAATTATCACAAAGAATAGGTGTACACAACACTTAGTTCTTCAGATTATCTTATGTGAAGCACCAAATCACAAATAATTTGATTCCATTTACAGCCCTTTCTTTAAAAAATTAGGATAAAATTCGGTTGATCATATTACTCATTAAAATGTTGACTAGCAATTTCAGCTTGATATGGGCATACCACATTAGATTGGAGTAGATTTAGTTTTCGTTCCATACACAGAAAAATGAAATGATTCTCATGGGTGTGGAACATGTCAGAAAGTACAACACAAAGAATATAAACATTTAAATAAATACTTACTACCCAGATCATTTGCCAAAAATTGTCAAAATAGGTGAATACGTTACAGTAAACTGGAACTGCTAATATTAGCATAATTAATACACTGTCAGAATGAAACGACGGACCAGGTGTGTGGGACTGCACATGCGATGGCGTGCTGTCCCAGGATCCATGATCGAAGCAAAAACCATCCAGGAGGATTACTCGGAATTAGTGGTCAGAATACCTGGAGGTTGTTCAGGACCGGGTTCCATAGAGACTGTGATGACGTCCACATTCGGTGGATCATCTGCAAAAACAGGTTCGTATTAGGATAGTTGCACACACGAAATAACTACGTAAGTGACAAGAAAAATTTATATTACGGTACACTTAATTTTTTTCTCTTCATGTGGTAATAATCGTTATTACTTGCAAAAGGATTTATTTGTAAGAAATTCTTGTGAGTAGAATTTGTGGCAGTAATACTATAGTATGATCGTGATCGGCTGCAAACAATTTATTTACAGAATACCGTAGAAAGTTTTCAAATCGCCTTTATCAGTTATGGATCAGTCTAGGAATAAACACAGGCAGAGTATATAGTATCTCTGAGCATCGGTTGCATCATTTTGTCAACTTTAAAAACACTTTGTACTGGGCCCTACAAAGTTAATAATGCAGGCGTCAGAGGTAGCATACTGACAATTAAGTTCAAAGCTACCACACCGGGCGTGCGACAGTTTGAATCGCGCCATGCTGCCCATATACAGCGTCGATTCAGTGAACGTTCTGCATGGGTGACCGGTGGTATTACAGCATTTGGCACAATTCTCTGGATGACGAGATGACTCCTTTTGTGACTGAATTGGCGTCTGCCTTCACAACATAACAGCACTGGTAAGTGAAACGCACTTTGTTTCACATTTAGTTTGTTCAGTAGGCGATATAATTACTTCGCATCCCCACCTACCACTTTTCACTTTTATTCACTACAAAGAGTTCTACATGCACACACCACAAGTAACTGATAATAGTGGATAAAATAAGTTTATTCTTTGCTCCTTGCTTTACATACAGAACACTTTATATGTGTTAGGCCTCAAACACGAGTAGGTTAATTTAGTTTTCACGTAGGAATTCATCTGATGCCTTTACATTACATTCCAAATTTTTATTTAATTAGACTTTACTTCTCTGTAAAGGAAGGTTATTCGATTAATTTAAGGAATAATTTATTTTGTCTGATTTCCAGGCAGACAAAATTGATAAATGTAGTGCTCTCGTCAATCACACTTACCAAGATAAAACCATTGAATCCTTTATTGAAAGGTGATGGCAATATATTGCCAATACGTGAATGAAATCACTACAAGCGTTGATGTGTCAAAAAATCGGTTTCATAAAAGGAGGCAAAGAATGAATAAATTAACTGCGGTGCTTAGAGAAAGATAAAATGGAAGTACAATTTATTTATCTATTAAAAGACCTCCTATACACCTGAGATGAAGTAGAAATGTCTTATTTGCCAAAACTGGTTTTCGGGATTATAGGTCATCAACAGTAACATCTGATTCAGTGGAACCAACAATTTACATTCATCTTCTATAACAATGATCTGCTTGTCAGTTAATACAACAGGATCCGAAATATGTCCTATAACATAGTACACAGTTTTTCATGTACGTTATTGGTGTAAAATTTTAGGCAGTGACAATTCTTGATAATGTTTGACGTAACTGTCATACAGAGCAAACATGGAACTGGTAGGTCATGAAATCCACATTACCTGTCTTTTGTTATTTCTAAGAACATACGACGATAGTATATGACTTACTTACTTAGGTCATAAGAATTTTCAAAAAAATTGTTTTTGACAACGTCCAAACATATTTTCATGTGTTTCTGACAGGAAGTTTCCCTTAGACAGGCCTTCTTTTTGTTCATGTAGTTGGCTATTGAAGGTAAAACAATTCTGTCATAGAAATAATTCAATAAGATCACTTAATTCATCAATTTCTGACTTATTGGTCATTGAAGGTAAAACAGTTCTGTCATAGAAATGATTCAATAAGGTCACGTAATTCATCAATTTCTGACTTATTTTATTGAATTTGTATAAGGGTTTTGATAATGGATATAGTTTCAGGTATGGTGATATTGGTGCACTTGTATTAGTGACATCTAAGGAGAAGAATCTGCTATTCATGTCTGCATGTCCGAAGGAACAGACGCTGCGGTGATTACAGCTGTTATGAAGTATATGGAATATACTCACAGTTGGAAAACCATCAGCTGTATAATGGGAGGACGATATTGAAAATTTGCCGGATCGGGACATGAACCTGAATTCCCGCTTATCGTTAGCTGTCGCCTTACCATTTGCTAATATGCTATCCGATTTCGACTCACAGTCAGACCAAAACTTCCATAAATCGCAAATCAAGTATCGGCAATCATGTGTCTACAACCTATACTCGAACATCCATTATGTGTATTCCTATACAGGAGAGACATTTTACTTGAAAGTCGCTTGCCCAATGTCGGCGGATAAATACGAGATTGCAGTGTCTTTTGGACATACATACGCGCATACATGGGGAATACAAAGTAGACTGAGCGTGAATGGGAGCTTGTAAAGAAGGGAAGCTTGCTAGGGCAGTCCATTCATTTGTCCAAATCCACTCTGCCAGGGTGTCGTAGAGGTTAGAGCAGCTGACCAGGTTCGAATCCTGGCATTGGTACAAATTTTCATTCGTCACTTCAGTTTGCATACATAGTAAAATAGATGAAAAAGTTGTTTCTACTCCCATATTCCTACATGTATGGTTCCCTGGTGACATATCACTACAATACAAAAAAATGCTTCAAATGGCTCTGAGCACTATAGGACTTAACTTCTGAGGTCAACAGTCCCCTAAAACTTAGAACTACTTAAACCTAACAGCACACACATCCATGCCCGAGGCAGGATTCACTACAATACATTTCATCAGCGTATTTATTGTCATTGGGCAGTGGACTATGACAATCATGTGAGGCCTCTGCTACCTAAGCTGCCAAGAATGTGTCATTCCTAATCTGTGGTTTTAATGCATTTAATTATTTTTCTATCTTACTTATTTGATCATTAAGCTGAGGATGGACGTTTTCTTGGCATTTTGTAAAATCTTGTGTCAAAGTGTTTTTTATATAAGTCCTAATTTATCTTTATTCTCAAGCTATTCTTCAGCTCAAACCAATATGCTCAGCCTACACATATTTCTTGACATTTCTTTTAACAGTTGAAAGGCACATTCTCACAGAAATTCCATCATTTTGTTCACCAATGTTTTTGACGGCACAAAAATGAAAGGATGCGCCAGACATTGGCGTGGTCTTAGATATTTTCAAAGTACGTTCTCCATTAAAATTCTGTATTCTATTGCTAAAAGTGAAATCTGGGATTTCTCTAGAAGTAATTACCTTTCTCGTTTCCAATTTTTAGAAAAGATTTATTATGTAATATCCTCCGTCTCTTTAATTTCAACGTAGAAGATATTCGATAATGCCGCAAGTCAATTTATCGCAAAGCTTAATACTCTCCAGGATCATAGATTCTACAACATTATAAAATGAAATGCAGAATTCCTCTTTTGATTTACTATCTGCATAGGTATTCTATTAGCGAAACTTCCACGCTGAACACTGAAATTGTAAGTTGTACAATGCAGGAAATACATCAATTTCCAAAGTACTTCCGTATAATCAGCCCGCAATTGTTAGTTTTGGTTGGCCCGTGTGGTTTACTTCTCGATGAAGACCTGTTTTTGAAAGTCATATTCCCTTCCACCAACTGGGGAAGCACAAAATGGAGCCCTAGCAACAATATTCTTCTCTTATTTGTCTTCAGAACTCACTTCCTCGGGCTACTGTAGCAATCAGACAGTAGAAAGATGTATGCATAACCGTCAATAGCAATTTTTATAGCGGCAACTACAGATGATCGTTAATAAAGTCAGGAAATTAATAGACTACACAGATTATATCCAGCCCTGTCCCACATCCAAAACGTGTACTTCGGTGCTTTCCGTAGCGTAAAATACAGGCTGTTACGCACTATAGAGGGAAATCTACACAAATTAATTACATACTCCTAGCTAATTATGTACAGGTCTCCATCTCTGGGGCATAGTAGATATTACATGTAGCATCGAACATTACGTGTCTGAAATATCACAAAGTGTGATTTTAGAGCTGGCAGCGAAACGAAAAATTCAAAATAGCAGCACTGTGCGGTACCACAAAAGTTGCAATAACCCTATTCAACAAAATACTGTGATGCATCATTCAGGGGGAAATTACATTTCGGAGCTGGAGCAGCAGAGGACGTTTAATGGAATACGTAATTCGCGCAAAATATTAGAGTGGCCGCTGCGGCGGCAGTGTTTGAATTGCACAGGCCACTTGGAGGGGGCGCGGCGGCGCTGCCGGCGCGTTAATTGATGCGCGGTTTTGTGGGCGCCGCCAACTCCTCCTCCCGCCGCAACGCGGCGCCACTGCTCCCTCGTGCAGTTCTCGCTTCCCTCCCTGCGCCTAGTCCAGCGTCAAAGTAAATTTTCCTCTGCAAACAGATCCAAGAGGCAGACTCCCTCTCTCACGAAGGCGAGTGAAGCGAGAAATTACATATGTAAACTGCTACTCTTGTGGCGAGAATACCAGCTCACCTGTAATGTTCCTGCGCAATCGAATGTCAAGTGTGTGCAAATTTATAGGGGCATGATGATACAACAAAATTTATTGTGACGCATAATAAATATATTGATCAAATTCACTGTTGTGTCTGCAAACACTTTTGTAAGGCGAAATTGACCAAGAGAGACAGGCTAGTCAGTATAAAAAGAGGCGGGGAGTATTTTGTTGTCAGTACAGAAGCCGGCCGGAAGAGTTCAGTGATTTCGAACGTAGACTAATTATCAGCTGTCACCTGAGTAACGTATCTATTAGTGACATTTCATCGCCGGCCGGGGTGGCCGAGCGGTTCTAGGCGCTACAGTCTGGAATTGCGCGACCACTACGGTCGCAGGTTCGAATCCTGCCTCGGGCATGGGTGAGTGTGATGTCCTTAGGTTAGTTAGGTTGAAGTAGTTCTGAGTTCTAGGGTACTGATGACCTCAGAAGTTAAGTCCTATAGTACTCAGAGCCATTTGAACCATTTTTTGACATTTCATGCCTCCCAAACCTGACGAAATCGACTGTTGATTATGACGGGATTGTCAAGTGGGAACATAAAGGAACAACTACATCTAAACCAAGACCAAGTACAGTTCATGTTCTGACGTACAGTGGCTATCCAGCATTACGGAGGGATGTTGTTAAAATATCATGAAATCAGCGGAGGTACTCACTTGTCAGTTCCGGACTGCCAACAGCACACTAACTAGCGCGATGTTTTTGTGTAAGGAGTTAAAAACGATAGGATATCATGGTCAGTGGTAAGAGAATGCGGCTGACTGGAAACGTTTTGGAGTGAAAACTCACACTGCATCTTATGGCAATCCGATGAAAGGGTTTTAGTTTTGAGAATGCCTGTAGGACGTTACGTCCCATCAAGTGTAGTGCTAGCAGTGAAATACGGACGTCGGATTAAGGTATGGGGGAGATTTCAGGGTTTGTGCCTCTTATTGCGCCTAATGCTGCGGAATGATATGAACACATGACACAGCATTCTGTACAATGTACAGGTGGATGATCACTTCAGAGATGTGATTATTTCTGCAAGTATGACAATGCACCCTGTCATAAAGTAGCATACGTGTCGATATGGTTTGTGGACAGTAACATTCCTGAATAGGACTGGCCTGTTCAGGCTCCTGACACGAACGCAGCACAACACTTTTGGGATGAGTTAGAACGTCAACTTTTCTCCAGATTCCAACATGAAGCAATCATAAAGGTGAAGGGTGGAACCCGCATATTAACGACCACTAATAGGTGCCTGCATTCTTTTGATATATATAGCATACACTGAACCCGCTTATTCACGCACACGCGTAGGTCATAGATACATAACGGGATGAAATCCGGTGATCATAGGAGGCAGGATTCGGTTACGAGTGTGGACGGGGCCGTTATCTTATTGTTGGTTCCCTTTTTCCAATTACACACATTTATTTTAAAACGGTAATTCCAGACTCAACAATAAATAAACATATCACACGTTATTAATGAAGGAATAAACAACTGCGTAATTAATAGTGCATCCAGTGCGTTACAATTTACCAAATGAGCATAAAATACGGACACAGCAAACAGAATTAAGTTTAAATTTTATGGATCTCTGCATAAGTAGCTCCAACAACAAACACAAATTTCAAGTATACAGGAAACCAACATACACAGATAACACAATTAATAAATCATCCTGCCACCTGGATAAACATAAGATGGCTTCATACAGAGCAATGTTAAACAGAATGCACAAAACACCACTAGAACCAGCTAATCAAATAGAAGAACTAAACACCATCAAAGCAATTGCTTACAGTAATAGTTACAATCCAAAATTAATAGATTAACTAAACTCTAAAATAAATCCCCACATAACCAAATGCAATAACAAAACAGCATTAAAGAATACCACAACAAAGGCAAAAGAAAAATATGTAAGCTTGCCATTTGTAGGAAAACTGTCATATAAAATAGCAAACCTGTTCTGAGTAACAGATATCAGAATCAGCTACTATACAAATAACAAAATGAAGGACAAAGCTATCCATAACATTAAAAATAATACCTATCTGAAACTGCAAAAAGGTGGGAATTTAAGGAGATGGGACGTGGATAAACTGAAAGAACCACAGGTTGTACAGAGTTTCAGGGAACAATTCACAGAAATGGGGGAAAGAAATACAGTAGAAGAAGAATGGGTAGCTTTGAGGGATGAAGTAGTGAAGGCAGCAGAGGACCAAGTAGGTAAAAAGACGAGGGCTAGTATAACTCCTTGGGTAACAGAAGAAATATTGAATTTAATTAGTGAAAGGAGAAAATATAAAAATTCAGTAAATGAAGCAGGCAAAAAGGAATACAAACTCCTCAAAAATGAGATCGACAGAAAGTGCAAAACGGCTAAGCAAGGATGGCCAGAGGACAAATGTAAGGATGTAGAGGCTCGTCTCACTAGGGGCAAGATAGATACTGCCTACAGGAGCTAAGCTACTGTTTACTAAACATTGACTTGGTGATAGAAGTGTTCTAAGTACGATGTATACTGATTTTTTGGTTACTTACGCAGTATTGGAGATAATAAACTAACATAAAACATTTTTACAAAGCAGTAATTCACACATTAACAACTAACAAAGATAGAATTAAGATTTATATGTTGTATATTATTACATGCATTTGTTGGGTTTATATCAGATTATGTTATTTCTTGATTGTGCTTAGTATGTGATTTGATAAGTGAAGTGTGAAAGATTTTCAGAAATATTCTGTTTGGTATCTATGTTTGGCCGTTAAGTATGTCAGAAGGGGATGCATGTTTATGTGAATAAATTTCGATTTCTTCTAGGAGGTTCATTCTTTTTCCTTTGTTGGCTAGGTGGAGAACTTGTAGGTTATGGGATATGTCTGTTACTTGATGTTCTTCTTCTGCTCCATGTTGGGCAAATGTGGATTTATTCAAGTTTTTTAAACGAAGAGCATCCATGTATTCTCGAAAACGTATGTTGAAGTTTCTACCCGTTTGGTCTATGTATGTTTTAGAACATGAGTTGTAGTTAAGTTCGTATATTCCTGATTGATTGTACAGTATGGCTGTTGTTGTTGTTGTGGTCTTCAGTCCTGAGACAGGTTTGACGCAGCTCTCCATGCTACTCTATCCTGTGCACGCTTCTTCATCTCCCAGTACCTACTGCCGGCCTGCATCCATCTGAATCTGTTTAGTGTAATCATCTCTTGGTCTCCCTCTACGATTTTTACCCTCTACGCTGCCCTCCAACACTAAATTGCTGATCCCTCGATGTCTCAGAACATGTCCTACCAACCGATCACTTCTTCTAGTCATGTTGTGCCACATGCTCCTCTTCTCCCCAATTCTATTCAATACATCCTCATTAATTATGTGATCTACCCATCTAATCTTCAGCGTTCTTCTGTAGCACCACATTTCGAAAGCTACTCTTCATGTCTAAACTATTCATTGTCCACGTTTCACTAAATGCATGGCTTCACTCCATACAAATACTTTAAGAAACGACTTCCTGACATTTAAATCTATACTCGACGTTAACAAATTTTTCTTCTTCAGAAACGCTTGCCTTGCCATTGCCAGTCTACATTTTATATCCTCTGTACTCCGACCATCATCAGTTATTTTACTCCCCAAATAGCAAAACTCCTTTACTACTTTACGTGTCTCATTTCCTAATCCAATACCCTCAGCATCACCCGACTTAATTCGACTACATTCCATTATCCTCGATTTGCTTTTGTTGATGTTCGTCTTATACCCTCCTTTCAAGACACTGTCCATTCCGTTCAACTGCTCTTCCAAGTCCCTTGCTGTCTCTGACAGAATTACAATGTCATCAGCGAACCTGAAAGATTTGTTTTCTTCCCCATGGATTTTAATACCTACTCCGAATTTTTCTTTTGTTTCCTTTATTGCTTGCGCAATATACAGATTGAATAATATCGGGGAGGGGCTACAACCCTGTTCACTCCCTTCCCAACCACTGCTTCCCTTTCATGTCCCTCGACTCTTATAACCACCATCTGCTTTCTGTACAAATTGTAAACAGACTTTCGCTCCGTCTCCGTGTATTTTACCCCTGCCACTTTCAGAATTTGAAAGAGAGTTATCCAATCAACATTGTCAAAAGTTTTTTCTGAGCCTACAAATGCTAGAAACTTAGGTTTGTCTTTCCTTAATCTTTCGTCTAAGATAAGTCGTAAGGTCAGTATTGCCTCACGCGTTCTACGGAATCCAAACTGATCTTCCCCGAGGTCGGCTTCTACCAGTTTTTCTGTAAAGAATTCGCGTTAGTATTTTGCAGCTGTGACTTATTAAAGTGATAGTTCGGTAATTTTCACATCTACCAACACCTGCTTTCTTTGGGATTGGAATTATTATATTCTTCTTGAAGTCTGAGGGTATTTCGCCTGTCTCATACATCTTGCTCACCAGACGGTAGAGTTTTGTCAGGACTGGCTCTCCCAAGGCTGTCAGTAGTTCCAATGGAATTTTGTCTACTCCGGGGTCTTTGTTTCGACTCACATCTTTCAGTGCTCTGTCAAACTCTTCATGCAGTCCCCATTTCATCTTCATCTGCATCCTCTTTCATTTCCATAATTTTGTTCTCAAGTACGTTGCCTTTGTATAGGCCCCCTATATACTACTTCCACCTTTCTGCTTTCCCTTCTTTGCTTAGAACTGGGTTTCCATCTGAGCTCTTGATATTCGTATATGTGGTTCTCTTTTTCCAAAGGTCTCTTTAATTTTCCTGTAGGCAGTATCTATCTTACCCCTAGTGAGATAAGCCTCTACATCCTTACATTTGTCCTCTAGCCATCCCTGCTTAACCATTCTGCACTTCCTGTCGATATCATTTTTGAGACGTTTGTATTCCTTTTTGCCTGCTTCATTTACTGCATTTTTATATTTTCTCCTTTCATCAATTAAATTCAATATTTCTTCTGTTACCCAAGGCTTTCTACTAGCCCTCGTCTTTTTACCTATTTGATCCTCTGCTGTCTTCACTATTTCATCCCTCAAAGCTACCCATTCTTCTTCTACTGTATTTCTTTCACCCATTTCTGTGAATTGTTCCCTTATGGTCTCCCTGAAACTCTGTACAACCTGTGGTTCTTTCAGTATATCCACATCCCATCTCTTTAAATTCCCACCTTTCTGCAGATTGGTATTATTTTTAATGTTATGGATAGCTTTGTCCTTCATTTTTTTATTTGTATAGAAGCTGATTCTGATATCTGTTACTCAGAACAGGTTTGCTATTTTATATGACAGTTTTCCTACAAATAGCAAGCTTACATATTTTTCTTTTGCCTTTGTTGTGGTATTCTTTAATGCTGTTTTGTTATTGCATTTGGTTATGTGGGGATTTATTTTAGAGTTTAGCTAATCTATTAATTTTGGATTGTAACTATTACTGTAAGCAATTGCTTTGACGCTGTTTAGTTCTTCTATTTGATCAGCTGGTTCTAGTGGTGTTTTGTGCATTCTGTTTAGCTTTGCTCCGTATGAAGCCATCTTATGTTTATCCAGGTGGCAGGATGATTTATTAATTGTGTTATCTGTGTATGTTGGTTTCCTGTATACGTGAAATTTGTGTTTGTTGTTGGAGCTACTTATGCAGAGATCCATAAAATTTAAACCTACTTCTGTTTGGTGTTCTACGGTGAAGATGATGTTCAGTGCATTTTATTCATTTATTTTGCAAGGTTATCAATTTCTTCTGCTGTGCCATCAAATAAGATTGTTATATCATCAACATACCTTTTGTTATAAGTTATCTTGTTTACTATCTGGGGGTTTTCTGTAAAAAATTTACGTTCTAAGATATTGATGAAAATATCAGCAAGCAAAGTGGCAAGGCAGCTACCCATAGCTAGGCCCTCTTTCTGCTGGTACGTTTTGTAATTAAAAGAAAAGTAGTTATGTGATAGTATTAGTGTTAATAGATCAATGAATTCATATATTTCTGGTAATGTTTAAGTAAATTGTTTTTAATTATTTCTATTGTTTCTTTGACCGGTATTTTGGTGTAGAGGTTTGTGATGTCAAGTGATGCAAACGTAGCAGTATCAGGAATCTGAATTTCCTTTAGACAATTAATAAGTTCATAACTGTTCTTTACTGTGTATGTCCCTTCGAATTTGAATGTGTTGCTAAGGATCTCATTCAGTTCCTTGCTGATTTTATAAGTTGGCCTGCTCCGAGAATTAACAATTGGACGTAAGGGACAGTTGACTTAATGGGTCTTGGGTTGTGCTCGTAGGCGTGGTGCATAAGGGTTCGTAACAGTGCATTCATGTATATCTTTTGGATTTAAGAGGAAATCACTTTTTTTCAACATATTTTTAAGTTTATTTTGTAACTTAAGAGTGGGATCAGACTGAATTTCTACTATATTATTGAAATGATAATTAAATGGACACCCTAGCTGCAAACAGGCGTTGATGTACTTCATTGGGGGCATGTTGAAAATGTGTGCCACGACCGGGACTCGAAACCGGGATCTCCTGCTCACATGGCAGCCGCTCTATCCATCTGAGCCACCGCGGGCACAGAGGATAGTGCGTCTGCAGGGACTGATCCCTTGCGCGCTCCCCGTGAG
This sequence comes from Schistocerca piceifrons, assembly GCF_021461385.2. Classification (NCBI taxonomy): domain Eukaryota; kingdom Metazoa; phylum Arthropoda; class Insecta; order Orthoptera; family Acrididae; genus Schistocerca; species Schistocerca piceifrons. The sequence goes on from NC_060141.1 coordinate 299,422,389, forward strand.
ATCCACATTCCCAACATGTCCACACCACTATATTCGTAGTGCGCCTAATAGATGCTTGCCCATCATATTCATTACTCGCGGCAGATTAATCTACCAAGTCCCGTACGAGTTCGGGCACAGCGTGTGCGTTCGCACAAGAAGGTCAATGGCCGGGAAGCCATATTTTAACTATATATGACGGTAGTATCTGTTCCCGAAAGAACAGTTACCGTGGATGACCATGCAGCTTTGCTAGAAATGAAATGCACGGGGAGCGTGCAAGGGATAAGTCCCTGCAGACGCACTATCCTCTGTGCCCGTGGTGGCTCAAGTCGCAGTGCTTCTTGCATCGGTGCAGAAATTCTACGCATATTGAAATTTGAAATATGAATTCGTGATGGCCCACTTGAACAGACAAGATACTTTGAAATTCTCGTTTTATCGTAATTACGCCCGACTTAAACTACACGAAATCGAAGATTGGTTGGAATATGAAGTGAAAGTTGATTCAGAGGATGTCATTGGAATGCATCTTTCGATAGTGAGCAGTGTTGTATTTGTGAAATTGAAGAATGCAAACTTATGTGACAAAATAGTTGAGTCTTGCGAAGGAATTATGAAGTTCAAACATTATGATGGAAACGTAGGCGAAGTCACCGTAACACATGCAGGGTTTGGAATACGAACGATCAGGATATTCGAACTACCATTCGAAGTACCGGCGGAACAAATAAACGCAGTGATAGCGCCGTACGGTAGAGTTCTCAGCAATGTTGCAGAACGGTGGTCCAACGCACGCAAATTCCAAGTTCTCAACAGAGTGAGACAATTAAAGGTCGATTTGCACAAGCATGTACCGTCATACATCAGCATGTGTGGATACCGAGGCATCGTTATATAAGACGGCCAGCCGAGGACGTGCGCAGCGTGCAACTCTCCCGGCCACGTCCGCGCGGAGTGTTTACAGCGGCGAGTGGCGCAGCTGCCGGCTGGCGAGGCGCCGCGACCGCCGGCTATGACTGCGCTGCCAGCGACTTACGCTACGGCTGCCCGCGGCCAAGTCCTGACCCCAAGCCCAAATGTGAACACGGAGAACCATACACCCCGAGAAGAAGCACAGATTGCCACTACTGACACAACAGAAGCTAGACCAGCCGAACCTAAGGAAATCGTGACAATTGTAACGGTTTCAACACAACAGACACTGAAAGATATTGGGAGCCACAGCACATTCTCCGATTCCTCCGCCGTTGAGAATGACATGCAAGAACCATCCCGGAATGAGCAACCTCATAGTGAACCGAATTCTCTATTGACACCATCATCCACCAAAAGTACGGTCGACAATTTGGCTCGAAACACCACCCGCTTAGAAGATATGAAGAATGCTGAGGAAGACAACATCAGACAGCAGCCGATGAAACCTAAACGGCAAACACGAAAACAGAGCCCTGAAGAGATTCAAGAACTGGAAAAAAAACTCACCCGTACCAAAAAAATCCTTAAAACAGATCGAAGCGGAAAGCAAGGCGTGGCAGACATCGGAAAACCAGACATCCCCAACCCGAATGAGGATGTACAGATGAACCTCGCCCCTCCAATTGAAGAACCAATGGACACTGTTGACCGCTGTGGACCTGATACGGGGACAGCATGGTCTGACGACACTGAATGCGCTTAGTTGGACTACCGAATGACGCAGGCGTATAAAATCGCCACGCTCAATGTAAACAGAATAGTTTAGGAAGTAAAGTTACAATCTGTGAAGGACTACTTATATGCCGCCGACATTGACATAGCAATGTTACAAGAGGTAGTTACGACCAAAATAGCGGATGTGTACGGATACGAGGCGATCTTAAACATAGGCAATGAATGTGGAACCGGAATATTGTTCAAACACGGCATACCATGTTCAGCAAAAGCAATACTTGAATCTGGACGAGGCATCACTGCACAAATACATGATCTGCTTCTTATTAATATATATGCTCCCTCTGGATCCAGCGGAAAAAGAGCAAGGGGCAACCTGTTCCGGGACGAAATTGTCCCATTAATAACGGATCCTCGACTGCACATAATTTTGGGTGGAGATTTTAACTGCGTATTGCGTCCGGAAGATCAAGTCCCAAACTTCAACTTTTGTGAGGAGCTGTTGATGTTAATTAACGGACTAGATATGATAGATGCTTGGTGCCATGTTCGCCCGCACACCAGAGGATACACGTACGTATCCAGTACATCGGCAAGCAGACTAGACAGGCTGTATGTAACGAAAGGTTTTATTCATAACGTAACTGGCCTCTTAACTTCTCGGATCACTGCGCATTTCATATAACCGCGCAGCACACTAAACAAAAGACATTCCTGGGACGGGGCGTATGGCAGCTAAACGTGTCACTTTTGGAGGACGCAGTACTGCAACAGGAGATCCATGATACATGGCAGCGTTGTCTTCGAACGCAATCCAGATATCCAACAAGCATCATGTGGTGGCTACAGTCTGCAAAACCACAGATAACAAAATGCATCGCACGATATAGTCGCATGAAAGCGTACTGGCGAAAACGCACCTTGGACTATCACTTTCTTTGCCTCCGCGAACTGTATGATGACCCCATGGGATTAGTAGCAAACAGCTCTAGAATAAAACGCACCAAAGCAAGAATAACGGCGTTGGTACTGTAAGTAGGCTGTTTGAATTTCTGAAAGTCAGATTGCGTTGCGCTAAAAATATTGTGTGTCAGGTTAAGCACAGTCATTTGTAATTGTTCAAAGGGGACGTTTCAGTACGACAGTCACTAGAGGGGAAAAAAGTTCCATCACGTCCTCCGATTGAACTGACGCAGGAGAATACGTCCGTATATCACGTGATACGGGAAGCCAAGAGAGGTGAACAAAAGTTAATCCACACTCTCAGTGATGAACATGGGAACGAATACGATCAACAAGTCACAGTAAAAAACCACGTGGTGCAACATTATACAGAGTTTTACGCCGCGTCGGCGACTGATGCGACGGCAAGTGAGCCGCTTTTATCCAACATTCAATCCACGGTCCATCCGACTGACAACGCAGACCTTGTAGCCCACATAACTGAGGAAGAAGTATGTGCCATAATCAAAGATTCGCCTACAAAGAAATCTGCTGGTTTAGATGGCCTACCCATAGAATTTTATGCTTGTTTTTGGCACATCATAGGACCGGAATTCACCAAAATGTGCAATGAATTATTGGGAGACGTGCAGATGCCATCTCAGTTTACCGAAGGACTGATTGTCCTGATTCCCAAAAAACCACGTAGTACTAGGCTGAAGGATTTTCGACCACTAACACTGCACAATTCCGACTATAAAATCTTCACCCGCCTCATCAACTGTAGACTGAAGACGGTACTGCCGAAAGTACTTGGCCCTTATCAAATGAGTGCTGTCCCAGGGAGATCAATGTCGACTGCATTATGTGAGTATAGGGACATAATATATTTGTGGCTATGTAAATGTAATGTTGGTCTCATGTTTTTAGACTTCGATAAGGCTTTTGACCGCATCAGCCACCACTTTCTACTAACTGTCATGCAACGGATGGGATTCAGTACTCATTTTATTCAGATCATACGCAAATGTACGGTCGAAACTTCCTCCCGAATCAAAATTAATGGTCAGCTAAGTTCACCAGTCCCGATCAAGCAATCTGTGAGACAAGGCTGCCCCCTTTCTGTGGCACTATACGCTATCGCCGTAGAACCGTTACTGTTAACCCTACATCACAGGTTACAAGTTCTACAGCTGTTGGGTACAAAAACAGTGTGTCACGCTTATGCTGATGACACCAGTGTAGTAGTTAACACGCACTCAGAAATGGAAGTCGTTCAACAAATAATCCACGATTACGCCACTTCTTCCGGAGCCAAACTCAATGAACACAAATCGAAAATTTTACCTGTCTGACCCCATATGGAGACATTTCAAAGAACGTGGCTACAAAGGACAGCCCGCATCTCGTGGTCGTGCGGTAGCGTTCTCGCTTCCCACGCCCGGGTTCCCGGGTTCGATTCCCGGCGGGGTCAGGGATTTTCTCTGCCTCGTGATGGCTGGGTGTTGTGTGATGTCCTTAGGTTAGTTAGATTTAAGTAGTTCTAAGTTCTAGGGGACTGATGACCATAGATGTTAAGTCCCATAGTGCTCAGAGCCATACAAAGGACAGAGAAGACGAAACACTTAGGTATGATTCTAATGGCCAACCCAAGAGAGATGACAGTAGCCAACTGGGACCATAAACTAAATATATTCAGGGCTACTCACCATGAACACAAAACCAGAACGCTCAATCGGATACAGAGAGCTCTCTTGATTAACAGCTATGCGCTAAGCAAAATATATCACATCGCAACAGTGTTACCAGTACCCCAGGATACAGCACGAAAGCTTTTAGCTGCAGCGTATTGGTTCATATGGACCGGAAACGTCTTTAAAGTCACCATGCCAACCATAGTGTTAACCCGCGCCGCTGGTGGTTTTGGCGTCAAAGATATCAAGAACCAATGCACTGCCATATATATGGACCGAATCCGCAAAATACTGCAGACACCCCATCCGACAATTACAAATCGTTATTCAACAGTTTAGCCCCAACGAGCAAAAAGGCCCCAGTCGATGTTGGTCGAATCAGCGCACAACTCGATCACGTCCGGACTTACTACCTGGAAATGAGCTATATTCAAGATACTTCACAGCTGCTTAACACCAGAAGGACCTATTAACACCTCACGAGACATCATAGGCAAAACCCAATGGAAGCGAAATATCCAGCGGTCAACTGGAGTAACGTCTGGAAAAACATTACCAATCCGATCCTCCACTCCAAAGTAGTATCCACATGGTATGACATTGTAAACGAGAAGGTTCCCACAGGTGAAAAGCTGCACAAAATCAAAATGAAGCAGAGTCCATACTGCGATCATTGCCATACGGTAGATACCTTGGCACACATTCTCATTTGCCGAGACCAATACCACATATGGAACTGGACTAGAAAAAAACTCGCAATAATTAGTAAAACTAAAGACTCGGCTATAACACTTAATGATGTACTTCAACCAGAATGGCATTTCTTTCCTGCAACAAAGCACAATAGCTACACTTGGATTATCGGCCAGTTTGCATATTTTGCAGTTACGAATACGCATGCGAGTATAGACGAGTACATACAGTATATAATGAAGCGGCAATTTTTGGTTGATGCACAACATTACAGAGAGTCGATACAAATTTTGCTTCATTATAACTGAGTTGGCATTTATTTATTTATTTATTTATTTATTTATTTTTGTAGAACGGCAATCAAAGTGTCTCAGGAAAAATAATTTTGCCAGAAGCTGTAACAGAAAACAAATCAGAAGTGCTTGCTTGATTTCGTGTTCTTCTGTTTTACGGGTATTGGACAGTTTGTCACGGAAAGACGATTTATTCAATTTCTTTACATATCATTAAAAAAAAACAGAAATAAAAAAAAACAAAATAAAAAGAGTGTAGGTTAAGTTAGGGTGAAAGTGGCGGTGGCAACAGATTATTTTTCTGTTTATTTTTGTTTCTTTTTTATGTTAGATAGGATTTTGGGGGTGATATGGGTGATAGGGGCCAACGCCTGAAGTCGAAGAGGTCTAGGGAAAAAAAAGGATGGACAGAGCGTCTGCCATGTAAGCAGGAGATCCCGGGTTCGAGTCCCGGTCGGGGCACACATTTTCAACATGTCCCCAATGAAGTACAACAAAGCTTGTTTGCAGCTAGGGTGTCCATTTAATTATCATTTCATTTCTAGCAAAGCTGCATGGTCATCCACGGTAACTGTTCTTTCGGGAACTGATACTACCGTCATATATACTATATTATTGTTATTGAAAAATTAAATGGTTTTGTTTACATATTCACTTTCATACATTACAACAATAGCATTGCTTTTTTCAGCTTTTACTACTAAAGCTTTATTTTCACTTAGTTTCTTGTAAACACTTTTAAGTATTGTACTGTCATGGTGCTTTACTGTAGGTCACCAAACAGAAGTGGGTTTAAATTTTCTGGATCTCTGCATAAGTAGCTCCAACAACAAACGCAAATTTCAAGTATACAGGAAACCAACATACACAGATAACACAATTAATAAATGATCCTGCCCCCCAGATAAACGTAAGATGGCTTCATACAGAGCAATGCTAAACAGAATGCACAAAATACCACTAGAACCAGCTGATCAAATAGAAGAACTAAACACCATCAAAGCAATTGCTTACAATAATGGTTAAAATCCAAAATTAATAGATGAACTAAACTCTAAGATAAATCCCCACATAACCAAATGCAATAACAAAACAGCATTAAAGAATACCACAACAAAGGCAAAAGAAAAATATGTAAGCTTTCCATTTGTAGGAAAACTGTCATATAAAGTAGCAAACCTGTTCTGAGGAACAGATATCAGAATCAGCTACTATACAAATAACAAAATGAAGGACAAAGCTATCCTATGACTTATCTTAGACGAAAGATTAAGGAAAGACAAACATAAATTTCTAGCATTTGTAGACTTAGAAAAAGCTTTTGACAATGTTGATTGGATAACTCTCTTTCAAATTCTGAAGGTGGCAGGGGTAAAATACACGGAGACGGAGCGAAAGTCTGTTTACAATTTGTACAGAAAGCAGATGGTGGTTATAAGAGTCGAGGGACATGAAAGGGAAGCAGTGGTTGGGAAGGGAGTGAGACAGGGTTGTAGCCCCTCCCCGATGTTATTCAATCTGTATATTGCGCAAGCAATAAAGGAAACAAAAGAAAAATTCGGAGTAGGTATTAAAATCCATGGGGAAGAAAACAAATCTTTCAGGTTCGCTGATGACATTGTAATTCTGTCAGAGACAGCAAGGGACTTGGAAGAGCAGTTGAACGGAATGGACAGTGTCTTGAAAGGAGGGTATAAGATGAACATCAACAAAAGCAAATCGAGGATAATGGAATGTAGTCGAATTAAGTCGGATGATGCTGAGGGTATTAGATTAGGAAATGAGACACGTAAAGTAGTAAAGGAGTTTTGCTATTTGGGGAGTAAAATAACTGATGATGGTCGGAGTACAGAGGATATAAAATGTAGACTTGCAACGGCAAGGCAAGCGTTTCTGAAGAAGAAATATTTGTTAACGTCGAGTATAGATTTAAATGTCAGGAAGTCGTTTCTTAAAGTATTTGTACGGAGTGTAGCCATGCATTGAAGTGAAACGTGGACAATAAATAGTTTAGACAAGAAGAGAAGCTTTCGAAATGTGGTGCTACGGAAGAACGTTGAAGATTAGATGGGTAGGCCGGCAGTAGGTACTGGGAGATGAAGAAGCGTGCACAGGATAGAGTAGCATGGAGAGCTGCGTCAAACCTGTCTCAGGACTGAAGACCACAACAACAACAACAGCCATACTGTACAATCAATCAGGAATATACGAACTTAACTACAACTCATGTTCAAAAACACACATACGCCAAACGGGTAGAAACTTCAATATACGTTTTCGAGAACACCTGGATACTCTTTGTTTAAAAAACCTGAATAAATCCACATTTGCCCAACATGGAGCAGAAGAAGAACATCAAGTAACAGACATATCCCATAACCTACAAGTTCTCCACCTAGCCAACAAAGGAAAAAGAATGAACCTCCTAGAAGAAATCGAAATTTATTCACGTAAATATGCATCCCCTTCTGACATACTTAAGGCCAAACATAGTTACCAAACCGAATATATCTGAAAAACTTCCACACTCCACATATCAAACCACTTACTATGCACAATCAAGAAATAACATAATCTGATATAAACCCAACAAATGCATGTAATAATATACAACACATAAATCTTAATTCTATCTTTGTTAGTTGTTAATGTATGAGTTACTGCTTTGTATAAATGTGTTACGTTAGTTTATTACCTCCAATACTGCCTAAGTAACCAAAAAAGAAACTTAGTATACATTGTGCTTAGAACACTACTATGACCCAAGTCAATGTTTAGTTAACAGTAGCTTAGCTAGAACCTCAAAACTTTCGTAAAATATAACTCTGTCCATAGATAAACTGTTTGTATGTAAAAAAAAAAAAAACTGTCAGTCGACAACATGGCGGATAACGCAGTGCGCCTGTGTATAATACGTGACAAAAAGTGTTTGTGCTGTTACAAAAAAGAAGAAAGGCCAAGGAAAAACAAGGAGAGGAGAATGTAAGTAAAATGAACAACTGATAGTGCGAAACTTTAAACTCGCGAAATCGAAGAAAATGATTGGAATCGTTGCTTTTGCACAGGCCAGCTGCAGTATCCAAACTGCTGTCGATATTTTACCACTGTAGAAACTCAAGATACATGTAATTTGCCAGCGGAAGATGGGTGCAAACCCGAAATGCATAATGGCATAAATAAAACGCATTAAAAAAGTGTCTGGTCGCTGTACTTTATAGTAAAATAATTTTTTTAAAACAAGCCAATGTGACCCCAATTAGAATTTTAAGGCAAGTCACGTCTGAAGGACTTTAACGCAACGAATGGCAATTATAAAATAAATAGCATGGTTAATTTAAAAAGACAGGCAACTGATCCCCAAACGGATGAGACAAAATGATGGTAAACTTGGTAGCACAACCATTTAAACCTGCTGTAACGCCAAGAATGGCAATTATATAAAAAATTTAAAAAACGTACAATAAAACAGCAAATACAACAGCAAGGTTAATTTAAAAGACAAGCAACTAATCATACAAACAGGTGAGACAAAATGATGGTAAACTTGGTAGCACAACCATTTAAACCTGTTGTAACGCCAAGAATGGCAATTATATACAAAAAAATTAGAACATTCACTGTCCTCCAACAGAGGACAGAAACAGCACCAACGCGAGCTGCAGCACGGCTCATAGGGCTGAATCGACTGTCAGCGCCTAAGAAATAGAGAAAGGATTAAAATACTGTACAATATTTACATGTTTTGAACTCAGAGAACATGAGTGATCTTACCTCCAATCGCATGGCGTTAATCGGGCGGTCAACAGTCCGAAAAATGGTTGTCCCACTTTCAGATCTGGCGCTTTGATACTCGATTGTTGCAAATGGATGCGGCGTATAGAGCGTGATTTCTGAGCAGCCACGTACACGCAGGCATGCAGTGAACTTGGCAGCACGTCATGGGTTAACGTGAGATGGTATTCAGTGCAGAAGTGTGGGCTATAGTATATCGGAGATTGTACAGTAATTCGGGTTTATACGTGCAGTAGTGTTCAGAATCGATTTTAAATATAGCAGGAACAATATTTCCATAAGCGTAAACCACCACGCAGCACAATCAAAAGCGTTTGACTAAAGTGTGTAACGTCGCCTCCATAGAACCATAGGGAGCACCCTCTAAACCTACCTTGATCAGTTCACCACCTGGTGTAACCAGTGGTTCCTTCGTCTCAACCCCTCTAAAACCCAGGCAATCATCATAAGCTGCACCACCCGCTCCTTCTGTCTCCATGATTTCTACCTCACCATGCATGTTCGTTCCATACACCTCACCCCTACCCTGAGATACCTTGGCCTCACCCTCGACCGTCACCTCTCCTGGATCCCTCACTTCCTGACCATCCAGTAGAAAGCCCATTCCTGCCTCTACCTCCTGAAACTATGGCCGGACATGGTGATTGCATCCTTCCACCATCCTCCACACCTACAAATCCCTCATCTGTCATATCCTCTGTTATGCCAGCATTGCCTGGATCTCTATCCCCACCCACTTTACAAGGCCCCTCCAAATCCTTGAATCCATGCACTCCACCTTGCCTTCTGTATCCACCTTCCTTACCGCACTCAGCTACTGTATGACATCATCCCCTTCCCCCACCTCCCTCTTTTTCTCCAACATTTCCACATCCTTTACACTGTCCACAGGCTTGATTCCCCCCTGGTTTCCTCCTTCCTCTCCAACCCCCGCCCATTGCCACGCCTCTATCACTGTATCCCTCCCTCTATCCGCCTCCACACACTCTATCTCCTTCATCAGGAGAATTTCCAGCACCTCTCCCTCCCAGATGTTGAACTTCGCCATGACATCTACCCATCCTTCCAACTGTAACCTGGCCTCATTCCCCCCTCCCCAGGGCCTCCTTTTTCCTCTCCCCTCCTTCTCCCAGAGCGGATTTTTCTCCTTCCTTCCCTGAGTTCCTGCTCCTCCCTGCCCCCCCTCCTCTACTGCTTCCCTCCCATGTCCTTCCCTTCCCCCCTCCCCAGCCCTCTTTGGCGCACCCCCTGCCCTTTTCCCCCACTCTCCTCCCCTCCCTTCCTTCTTCCATTCTGCCCCCTCACCTCCTCTATCTCCCTCTTCCCTCCTCCCCCCTCTCCTCCACTTCCTCCCTTCTTCCCTCCTTCCTCATCTGTATGCCCATGGTAGATCCTCTATGTTTGTTCAACATCGTGTACTATGTCTGTGTTACATTTGGTGCTGTTCTCCTGTGCGTGCAGAGCTGTGATTTTATTTGTGTGCTGCATTTGTACATAGTGTTATTGACAGTGATTGTTATGTGCTACGCCGTCCGTCGTTTTTTATGATCCAATGTGTGGTCTTGTTTTCTGTACGCTAATTTTGTACGCTTTTTATCTGCATTTTACAGTCGCCCCCTTTTGTCTTTTCTCTTCAGTACTGTTTCCCCTTTTTCATGTCTATGTTCACCATATTTCCTCCTTTCTGTTCTTTCAAATGTCGTACTTTGTATAATCCATGTCTATCAGTTGAAGAGTAGCGCATATACTGCTGCTAGCCCGCTCCTGACGAGGCACTGAAATACGATAAAGGAAAAATAAATACGGTGTGGATAAAGCATACGGAAGTAGCGTCCATGAACAATTAAATAAATAAACCGACTGTAGAATTGTAATAAAGCTTTCACAGATCTTAAAAACGTTAAGAAATTGCATGTCTGTGTGAGAGGCAGAATACTAAGAGACTACACAACTAAATTCACCCACAAAAACCACACAATCATAGTGAATGTTCATACTGGGCAATAGAAACCAGCATTTGAGAGCCTACATGACGATCATGAGATTAAAATGCATTATACATCATTCGAAAATACGGTAAATAGAAGTTCCAAAACGTTACACACTCAATAGGTCGTAGTTTTATAACACGTGAATACAACGATAAAACAAATCATTCTAAATCAATCACGCTAAATCAATGGACCGGCATTATGACAGGTATCATTGAAACACAAAATGTCCGATTTGCTCTAACTAACTGATCAGTAGAAAGAATACCACTATCTTCACATAAGTGTATAATTTCCATCTCTTCTAATAAGTTCGGCATTTTCCCCTTATTAGCGCTATTAAGCGCTTTTAAACTGCTTAGCGTTGGTGGTTGTTGAATTCTATTAGGTGCTACACAAACGGTGAGTGGTGTTTTCTATTTTATATTCAGTAAATTCTCATGAGTTTCGCACGAGTGATGCTTTCTAAAACCATACTGATTCGTGGAGATAAGCTCCACAATCTCAAGAAAGTTTATTATATTCGAACTGAGAATATGTTGAAGGATTCGGCAGTAAACCTAATTTAAGGAAATTGGTCTGTAATTTTGAGAGTCCGTTCCTTTATCCATCTTATAATATACTGGAGTCATCTGTGCTGTTTTCCAGTTTTTTGGGACTTCGTGTTGGGAGACAGATTTGTCATAAATGCAACCTAGGTACGGGGCCAATGCTGCAGAGTACTCTTTGTAAAACTGAACTGGGAATCCATCCCGATCTGGTGATTTATTTGCTTTCAAATCTTTCAGTTGTTTCTCTAAGCTGTGGATGCTTATTACTATGTCACCCTTAAGGGAGTCTGTCCATGATGATGCCTAACCATGGCGAAAAGCTTTATATTAAAGAAAAATAACTTTACAACCTTGACTGCTTGATTTTCGATATAACCATGAAAACCAGTTGCTGTTTCAATCAGCCAACGATGGAGTGAAATGAACGTACAATAAACAAACATGCAGTTTGTTTGCTTTAGACTTTAAGTATGAAATTCGTTTCACTAATTTACAGGATATAAGTTAACTTAATTACTTTGATGAGAGCACTCTTAAATTAACTGTTAATTGCCTTAATAGTGAGCACTCCCTTAGGTCACAGCATATACAGGGTGTTACAAAAAGGTACTGCCAAACTTTCAGGAAACATTCCTCACACACAAAGAAAGAAAATATGTTATGTGGACATGTGTCTGGAAACGCTTACTTTCCATGTTAGACCTCATTTTATTACTTCTTTTCTAATCACATTAATCATGGACGCAGCAACAGAACGTACCAGCGTGACTTCAAACACTTTGTTACAGGAAATGTTCAAAATGTCCTCCGTTAGCGAGGATACATGCATCCACCCTCCGTCGCATGGAATCCCTGATGCGCTGATGCAGCGCTGGACAACGGCGTATTGTATCACAGTCGTCCACAATACGAGCACGAAGAGTCAGGTGCTGATTGTGCCTGCACACGCTGTACATGGTACGGAAACAACTGGTTCTCCCGTAGCACTCTCCATAGAGTGACGTGGTCAACGTTACCTTGTACAGAAGCAACTTCTCTGACGCTGACATTAGGATTATCGTCAACTGCACGAAGAATTGCCTCGTCCATTGCAGGTGTCCTCGTCGTTCTAGGACTTCCCCAGTCGCGAGTCATAGGCTGGAATGTTCCGTGCTCCCTAAGACGCAGACCAATTGCTTCGAACGTCTTCCTGTCGGGACACCTTCGTTTTGGAAATCTGTCTCGATACAAACGTACCGCGCCACGGCTATTGCCCCGTGCTAATCCATACATCAAATGGGCATCTGCCAACTCCGCATTTGTAAACATTGCACTGACTGCAAAACCACGTTCGTGATGAATACTAACCTGTTGATGCTACGTACTGATGTGTTTGATGCTAGTACTGCAGAGCAACGAGTCGCATGTCAACACAAGCACCGAAGTCAACATTACCTTCCTTCAATTGGACCAACTGGCGGTGAATCGAGGAAGTACAGTACATACTGACGAAACTAAAATGAGCTCTAACATGGAAATTAAGCGTTTCCGGACACATGTCCACATTACATCTTATCTTTATTTGTGTGTGAGGAATGTTTCCTGAAAGTTTGTCCGTACCTTTTTGTAACACCCTGTATACAAAGAATGATACTGTATAGAAACCAACAGATATTACTAGAAAGCAGCGCTCGAGCGCAGAAAAAGCTGCAAAGAATAGAATTGATATTATCTCTATGACGAGGTCAATGGGGCCGAATTTCGGATTGGGCAAATCCGGGTAAATGTGAGTGAAAACGTTGTCCTAGCATGAAGTAGTAGTGATAACGTAACTGTTAGTGTATTTTGTCAGAAGGGAGAATAATTTGCTGAGTATGTATTGATATATTATAAGTTAAAAAATGTAATGGAAATAGTGCAGAGAGTCCCACAAACAGGTTTACACTGTTTGAACTCAAACAAAACATAATAAGAACTATGAATTTAAGTCAATTAGATAGACATAGCGTAATTATGATGCTATACTGATAAAGATGTTCAGAATATCTTCCATCGGCAGTTGATATAATTCCTTATTGCAACATGGTAAGGTACGTTACACCTGTCGCTGTTACTTTAAGGAATAATGGCCCTACAAGTCGTCCGACAGATGTACCGCATCACATTGATAACCCAGGATGATTAACAGCTCGTTCTTCCGCTACATGTGGACTATCTCGTGGCCATTTCACACAGTTATGGCGATTGATGGGTCTACTTAATTTAAACGTCGTCACATAAACCCAAACAATGGCATCAATTTACTGTTTGCTATGTCAAATCCATTTACAAAATTCGAGTTGCCTATCAGGATCGTTCTCATTCGTCGCGTGACACAATCTGGAACTGTATGGTTTCCACTTTGTTCGCTTTAAACTGCGGTATACACTTGATTTGCTTACACTTGATTTACGCACAGCTTGCTGTATGAACTTCTTTGGAGATCATGTGAAAGCTTTTACTATTGTGTCCATTCCTCTTTCGTCCGCTACTGACTTCTTCCTGCCACGCTGTCCTTTATCCCGATTGCGCGCACTTCTTTCTCCCTCAAATCAGTTGCGTTATTCCGTTATTGTTACAAATGACGGTGGCGCAGTATCAAACACTACCCCCCATAGTATCTTCACCTCTTCATATTTTCATATTTCCAACAACACTTTAAAATCCATTTCCTTTGGTACAAAGACAAGTTTCCAGCTATCTTGTTATTTACGTGAAGTTACCGACAACTGGAATTAAACGAAGGAAAAACAAATGAATGGCTACACACACTAGTTATGAGAGCCCCACATAATCACAATTGGATCAAGTTATTACTAATGTCTCCTTAGTTACTGAAGTTCAGACAGTGTAAACTACTTCGTGGGACACCTTGTACATGTTTGTTAAAACAGAAATAAGAGAATGTTTAAAGAACGATCTGAAATTTCGTTCATTTTTACAATCAAACTAGAGCAAGTGTCTCTGACATGTCCTGTCAGTCGACGGAAGAAGTGCAGCCTGCAAAAGTAGCCACGAAATTGACACAAGTGAGACGAACGTAATTAGAGCCAACCTTACAGCGAGAAGTGCATTTGAGTCAGTCCATCACTTGAGAGGATTTTTTAAACAGTTTCAAGAATAAAGCTTCCTTCACACTAACACCCGAGGATAGTAATCTGAATCATCTCTTTGCACTTTTCCTCCCAGACTAGCTAACACAAATGGTGGAATGTTGCATACTGCTAACAGCTCTTAAAAATTTCTGTTAACTTCAAATCTAGTAGAATAATTTTCTCCTTCTGAAACTTCAGTGGCTTATTTATTTGTTTCTGAATGGAAATTAAGTTAATTTGAAAGGTTATGCACGTAAGTACATTTACCGTGAGTTTTCTTATATCGTTACCACTCAACGACGGAATTTAGGAAATATGCCTTATGAACAGATTATTTGAGCACTTTTTATTACTTTTGGCAGATTACATTGATGCAATAAGAGACTTAGGCAATGCAGAATATGTTATAATTAGTTCTATCGCAAAACACATTTGTGATCGGACATAGCGCAGGAGTAAACATATCACCAATATTTATCGCATTAACCAAATTTGCTGAAGTTATTACGATACAGCAATTACGGCAGACAGAAAGAAAACGACTGCATTTTTAGTTAATCATTTTTTATTCTGGTGCTGTGACGCTGAGCTGCTGTAAATATTATATTATGTATTAAGTTATAAAAAATAATGTACATTAAAACCTGTAATGAACAGTCAACTGTTTAATAACAGAATGGCTGTTAAATGTAATTTTTTCTTCACGAAAAGTAAGACAGCATTTCTCAAGCGCCGGTGCGAATGTATACAACATACACAACACAAAGGAGAGTGTTAACATTGTTATCTTTCCTTAGTAAAGATACAGATTGTGACATTAACAATCGGTACTAATAAATTACCAGATTGTGTTCCCACTGTTTCTTAAGTGTTACTTTTGTGCTCATTCGGTAGCGCCAGGCGTTGTCACATTTTTCTGAGACGATTTACTGAAATAATGTAAATTATGAATCCAGGTGGCCGGACGGTGACGAGGACAACACAATCACCCAGCGCCTGGCAGGGAAAATCCTCAACACGGCCGGGAATCGAATCCGGAACCCCGTTATCCAGAGTCAGGAACACTAGCCTCTAGACAACGAGCTGCGGACTTAATTAGGGATGATTGTTCTGTGAACTAAACGTCGCGTCTTGAACATCCCCAGATCACGTAAAAATTTAATCATGTGTTCTTTCTACATTACTGTATAAACGCGGCAGTCGAAATTTCCTTATTTCCTACCCTAACTCGTGTTGCCATTTTAGTGGCCAATAATGTAGGTACCGTTGCCAAGTTAGATGGTTAGTTTCATGTTTCATGGATCACTTGTACGGTAAATCGTAATCACGTGGAACGAGTCATTTTACATTCAAATAGCAAATTAATTTGTAAATATGGCTACATGCTTAACATTTATAAAAATATTTAATTTTTAAATCTACAAATGGGAATAAGTAATTCCTATCTGCCACACATTACAATAACAGAAATTCTACAAAAAAATGGTTCAAATGGCTCTGAGCACTATGGGACTTAACTTCTGAGGTCATCAATCCCCTAGAACTTAGAACTACTTAAACCTAACTAACCTAAGGACGTCACACAGATCCATGCCCGAGACGGGATTCGAACCTGCGACCGTAGTGTCGCTCGGTTCCAGACTGTAGCGCATAGAACTGCTCGGCCACTCCGGCCGGCGAAATTCTACAGAATAGAATGTGTTGTAAGGCAGAGCCTTTTTTATCTTGTCTTCGAATATTACTGTGTAGTCTCTCGGACATTTTATATCATTCAGTGAGTTTTAAAAACTTTTAGATGTGGCACTGTGCAACCCTTTTTGTGCTAAAGATAACCTTTATGTCATTTTTCCTTTTGATATTGTTATTATATACATCGTTGTTCCTTCTATTTAGAAAGAAGTTCATGAGGAAATAAATATTCTAAAGCAGTAGTCAGAATACCCGATTCCTTAAGCCGATGTCTATAAGACGATTGTGGGTGAGCACCACGCATTAGTCTTACAACGTGTTTTGATCAATGATGACTTCCTTCTTTTAAAGATGGCTCCATAAGACATTATTTAATGAAAATATGCAAAAGGGCAGAATATGGTTAAAAGTGTTATGTTTAAACAGTAGCGCTGAAGTACCTATAGTCCCTTGGATACCTACCTATAGTTCCTTGGATACTTACGATATAAATGGTCGGACTAATCGTTCGTCCTTGCAGAGGAGAACGAAAAGAAAGAAACAAAATACGGAGAAATCAGTTCACCGTGCAATATATAATGAACAGAATGGCCGGAATAGGCTTTTTCAGATTTATCACTTGCCTCAAAGGTAGTGCGTTTGTAAATAGATTACTGTCATTGGTAAAGAGGGAACTGTTTTGAAATTTGTGGTTTTTCTAAATTTCTTCATTTAATAAATCAATCTTATAAAATATTATGTTGTGACTGGTTCATAGCGGAAGACACGGAATATCATGGTTTAATACTGACACATCATTGGCTATGATGTTTCTCAGCCAATCCGAAGACAATACATTCTCGCGCATTTTGTAGAATAGAAGACTGATATGTAGAGTGTACAAGAAATTCGGAGCACAGCCACTACGGGCTCTGGAAACCGGTTGTAATTTTACGGAATTCTCAATTAAACTGGACCGTAGAGTTTCCTAAACAAATCTCAGATGAGTGATACAGGTGAATGGGCAATATTCCGGATTTTATGTGAGAATTATAGCTTTTTGAATACCTAAAAACCGAGTGGCATCTTACACAGATAGTCACTAAGAAGCGAAAGTTCAAAGAGACTGATTTTTTTCAATACGGCGAGCATTCTGTCTCATTCGTTTGTAAACTTTTCGGTAATAGGATCGATTACACACAATAAGCTGGCAATTGAGAGTTATTGTGGTTGTGCGTGAGTGTCGAAACTGTAACTTCCAACTAGCGTGGACTTGGCCATTATTTTGTAACAAAGAAGTGAGAATATAGTGTAATTTTCATTGGAAGACTTTTCTTTCACTCAGTAACTCAGTTAAAGGTGCTAAAACACTTCTAGTGTACCATTTAGAACAGCTCATCCACCCGAGAACCATTATTCGTTTCCTAACAGGACTCATACGAGAAATGTTTTCTCTTCTGAAAGGTCACGGTTAAAGTCTGACAACATAGTCTGCGTTAAGCACATTTGCACGTAAGAACTACTTTCGTGCTAAACTGTTTTAAGCTTCCACTACATTATGAGACATTCACTATGCAGCAGAGTGTGGGCTGATATAAAACTTCCTGGCAGATTAAAACTGTGTGCCGAGCCGAGACTCGAACTCGGGACATTTGCCTTTCGTAGGCAAGTGCTCTACCATCTATGCTACCCAAGCACGACTCACGATCCGTCCTCACAGCTTCAATTCTGCCAACGAGGTACTCGTGCTTGGGTAGCTCAGATGGTAGAGCACTTGCCCACGAAAGTCAAAGGTCCCGAGTTCGAGTCTCGGTCCGGCACACAGTTTTAATCTGCCAGAAAGATTTTTTTCACTCCATTGTCGTCCTGTGAAGCGACAATGAGGGCGCAAGGATTGAAAGTTCTCGGCCCAACGGTTTAGTAAGTTATGTACTGGGAATCGGCTGCCTTCTCTAACTGGATTCTGGCTAAATACCTCAGTGCCAAGTCATAATTGTTCTTGTACACAGATCGAAAATTCAGTGTAATACATGAACGTGCGATGCCCTTTGTAGTGTTCAGGAAGAGACACCGCTACAACTTCCCTGATATAGCCGCAATGATTTTAGGTTCATCACACTTTAGAACAGCCCGCTGGTACGGATGTTACTACTCAGTCGCTACTTTTCGTGAGAAGCTCACCGCATTCCCCCAGCAGTTAATACACTATCCAATCACATTAACATGACCACATGTTAAAAGCCTGCGTGGATCGGTACGAGACGTGCGAAAAGAGTGTTAGTGAGGTTCTGAAAAGTATCGACGGGGATGTGAAGCAATGCCGATTCCAGTGCGCCACCAGCAACTCTAAATTTCTCGGTTGAGGATCCATGCCCCCAAAGACCGACTGAGGTGGTCCCATAGATTCTCGATTAGGTTTAAATCCGGGGAGTTTGGCGGAACGGAGAGTAAAGTAAACTTATTCTCGTATTGTCAGAACTACGCGCGTACATTGCGAGCAGTATGAAACGTTGCATTGCCTGCTGATAAATGCCATCGTGCTGAATAAAACATATTACATGTAGGAGTAGACACGGTGACATGGTCCCAAAGGATATACGCATACTTGTGTTGATCCACTGGGCATTAAAGAAAGACGAGATCACCCAGGGGATGATACGAAATCATTCCGGAAAGCATAACGCTCCAATCTCCGTCCTGGACCCCTTTGTATTCTGACGTTTCACGCCGTACACCCAGTACAGCAGTCAACATGGGTGCATCAACCAGGCGCCTGCTGCTGAGGCCCATACGCAGCATGTTCGCTCAAAGGTCGTTGAGGAGACACAGCTGACAGCCCCTTGGTTCATCTGGGTGGTGAGCTGCTCAATAGTTGCATGTCCAAGGTGCTACTCCAGGCGGGTGCCCAATGAATGTGCGCAACGGAAATACTGAACGCGAAAATGAAGATTTGGCCCTGTTTGACTACCCCCTGAAGCAGATCTTAGAATCTCTTAATGGTGATTTTATCTGCTCCTTCTTGCTCTTTGACATATGAATTACAACATAAACATAAATGAATGATTACGGGAACTAGTAACTACCAAATGTTAATGCTGTTTCTGCTTGTACATTTACTATAGATTAAAATCCCTTTATATTACAAATGTTTATACATAAATGTCCAATGGACATAAAGAGTAGAAATTAATTTCCTAACTAATACGATTGATCAATTGCCCAAATCTGTCCCTTTTTATAGCTACGTGATCTAATATAAAGAACGCGAAATGACTGATATCATCTACGTACCAAACACTAGAAGACACTGCTTTCAAAGATCATCTACAGTGGTGTGCAACCTCAGTGGAAGTAAAATTTACGTGATCACAGCTGTTTAGCTTTATAGCCCTAATCAGCCGAACCAATTAGCAATATCACAATGTGTACTGCATCCAGTGCATTGGAGGGATGGTTCTCGTACATGTCTACAACGATGTAAGGTTCCCTCCCACAAAATAAAACTCTTTCAAACACTAGGACGGCAGAAGGCGGTCCTCTGAATATTATAACATAATACTGTCTTCTCCTCTCTGTGTTCTACAGACGAGGAACGCGAACTCCCAGCCACAAGGACGGAAGTCAGATAACATCTCTACGTGAGCATAGGCAGAAGAAGTGCTCTTAGTCACTGAACGCTGCATACTCAACGACGACTCCGTACCTGGAGGCGAAGTCCAGAATCATGTAAGTTCACAACAGTACAGTGCCTAACCGTTCTTACTACACAATCACCTGAGAGCAAAGACAGCAAGTCCGTCTGTACCAAGAAAAGCTGATACTGAGCGATCGTCAAACCCGGGCGCTCAAAACAGTAGACCTCTTCTCTCCACTGCTGGCTTCCCGGCAAAGCTCGGTTCCCTCCCTCGTACCTCAGAAGGCGGATCATATTCTCGAAACCACAGAATATTCTCCCTCTCTACAGATTCTTCCAAACGCCGACCAACGCGGAAAGTTTGCGAGGAAATACCTATACTCATACAGTGGTACGCTTCTCAGAGTAAAAATCCTCGGAAATAATCCAGCCTGCAATTTCCGAGGTGACGCTTCCTCATTCCTCTCTGCTGCATCCAAGATTTTCACAGTTTCCGAAGTATTATCCGGTTATCCCTCTGGCCCCATTATAAAACCAACCGGCCGCCACTGTATGGTGCTTCTGCGCTCAGGCGACCAGACCGTCCGTCTTGGCGCTTCCTGTGTGAAGCAGGACCAACACACCTGTGTGGGCTTTTCCACCCAGGGTTACGACTGCCGTTTCATTTCCACTGGCGTTCCAACCTCTACCAGTATAGGCAATCACTCGTTATGCTGTTTTGATAATAAAAAAATGTCGTGTGACTAGGTCTTCCCGTCGGGTAGACCGTTCGCCTGGTGCAGGCCTTTCGAGTTGACGCGACTTCGGCGACCTGCGCGTCGATGGGGATGAAACAATGACGACTAGGACAACACAACACCCAGTCCCTGAGCGGAGAAAATCTCTGACCCAGCCGGGAATCGAACCCGGGCCCTTAGGATTAACATTCTGTCACGCTGACCACTCAGCTACCGGGGACGGACGTTTTGATAATAAAGACACTCCGTAACTTTTCATGTAATAAGCCTTAACAACTATTTACAAGGTGTATGTAACATTGTAAGTCTTCTTTAAATATTCATATATATGATACAAAACCTATCAAATGATACCTAATTGAGGTTGTAAATCACGGAAAAGTGTGTAGATGAATGATTTTAAGGTATGAAATTATAGCCACCTTACAATATCCCCACCTAATGAACTATTTTGTACTAGGCTGGGGTAATTCTTATAGTATTACCTCATCCAGTACAAAATAATATAACCATTTGTCTGTACAAGCGAACTAATATGTTCTTCTAGAGTCATTTGCATTCATTCATGGTGTTACTGCCATAAAATTATTTACTAGATGGTTATTTTAATCTGTCTGCTCCTTATGTGTGGAAGATTTTTCGAGACTTTACAAATGGAATATACAATAACACGCAAAATAACCCATGTTATCGACGGAAATTTAACTAACATTACACATTTATATGCTCTGTCAAAAGTGGCAGTTCCCATCTTTCTTTAGACTTGAGGCCAATGCTCACTGTCATTCATCCATCCCTAAGACATAGGTTGAGGCAAGAAATATTAAAGTGTCTTAATCTTTTCAAAGTGGTCAGCCAATAAATTATATGTGCTTCATTTAGTCATTAATGTGCAAAACAAGCAGTTATGTCAATTATTCTAGAGGTTATCTATTGGTCATTATTATATCAAATTCTGTGAAATATCTTGTGTAATTATACTTAGTCATATTTATGCTCTCTACTTACATTTGAAAACATTATTTCACAAACTGATTATCCAAGTCTAGTGTTTCCCTAACGTGTATGCTTTTTAAACATTTTTAAACTTCAGTTCTAAAGCGTTATTTGACGGACTGCACTTACATTTACTGTGAAAATTAATATTTGTAATAAGAGCTCGGATCGACTACCAATTTTAACTAATGTTCTTGTTCACAGTGTATACAAATGTAATACATTAACACATTAAAATCCATAGCATTATTATTAAAGAAAATGACAAACAACAATTTTACATAAATAAATACACTAACAAAATTCTGGAAATACACAAATATTTAAAAACAGTGAAGCACATAGCATCATTATCAAAGAGAATGACGTAAAATAATTTTACATGACTAAATACACAAATATTTTCTTAAGACTACCCTGAAAAATAAGTGCAAGATGTTTACAAAAATTATAAATATGGGAAACTGTTAGTTTGTGGGTGCAACTGTTCAGTGTTCACTAAATTATACAACTTTTTCTATCAAGAGTCACACGCTGATTGGGATTTCACAACACACTTGCATCTTCATTTGTGTACAGGGATGGAAGCTACATTTTTGTCAAGTTTAGGAAGCAAAGATTTATAGAGGTCGGTCATGGTGGCTTTACAAATCAGTCTTTTGACCCTCAGCTCATTGTTCATCCCATCAGGTTACAAGTCCCTCACAGTGTTGATGATGTGGAAGGATGCTTGTAATATACAGCAAGGTAAGTGGGTTTATGTTTTGAAACACCCAAGTTTTTGTCGATTTTGCACACAGTATGAGGGAGGTACAGTCAGGTAGGATATTTATAGATCACCTACAATTCTTCTGCGTTTGCTAAGAGAAGTGTAATTGTGTCTTGTGTTTCTTGTTTTTACTATGTTTGTGTTCCTACTCTTCCGTTCTTCATGTCGCTTCTTTCTCTTGATATAAATATTGTGTTTTGGATAAGGATATCGGTAGTTGTTGACAGGTAGGTTATCTGTTTGGTGACATTATACACGGAACTTGAGTCATTGTGTGTGACTCAGATTCCTCAGAAGTCAGTGCCAGATGACTGACTGCTACCGATTATGATGTCTGGCACAGAACAGCACAAGGAAAAGCAAATGGAGTTTTCACAGTTCCATACAATTGTGCTGTAGGCTTAACTGACTGTATTATGTGTGCAGTTTGTTTATCTCGTCTCCATCGTGTAGTACAACACTGGAGACAAGTCATTACTGGCCATTTAAACACCCATCTTGACCTGACCCAGCGGGTCTGCCATGCATTGTCGCACTACCTGCTCAGCCGTCGCGTGTGCCGCCCAAGGTCTTCATTTAGCTGCATTTGAAATGGACTTCTGTTTCCCCACGTTCACTAAATGGCTTTGGCTTAGCGACAGCGTCTCTTGCTTCCACTATTCTCTGCAGCTGTGCCGTTAGCCTCCCGTTCCATCCGCACATCACGTTGTTGCTTCCAGTGTGTCTCGAAAAACTTTCTTTTTGTGACACCTGTGCCTACTAATACATACAGTTAGTTTCCGATTTACACAAATACTATACAATACATAACACAAAATCACTGATATGTTTCAGTTATGAAATATAAATTTTTAAGATGCATTCACTAGTGAGGTCATTTATCTTTACATTTATTATTGTTCTAGTTGCACAATCAGCCAACATGCTCACTTATTTAATCTTATTATTCTAATCAAAATTTCATGTGCAAAGATAAAGTTAATTATAAAAGAACATATTCCTTAACTTATGTAATTTAATTATAACAATGGTAGGATTATAATCATCACCAGATCCCAATGTTAAAAAATTTTCTCTCTTATATTGGTTTCCCTCAGAACTTCCAATATGCATATTCGGTAAGTTCTTTGACCTAAACAGATTTCTTTTGAAGGTTTGTAACGCGTTTTGCATTTTTATGAAGCTCATCAATTGCTTTATCTGCATCTGATGTGAAGTTACAGTTGAGCAGTTGACATACCCTAGTGGGTTTCAGAAAGATGCGCATCTTGTGACTATATCTATATCCAGATCTCTACTACAGGATCACGTGAATTTAATTCCAGACGTCACACAACGTATAGCTTAATGAGTTCAGTTTATTGAATAGGGGTGGCCACAACCTGTCTAAACATCGGTGTTGTAAGTCACAATATGATAAAAGTAGGGAGTTTGTCAAACTCCTGAAATAAACAATAGTCGCTAAAAACTCATCTCATTTCAATTACTTGTACACTTAGAATTGAACACGAGTGCACAACGACAGGAAACGACAAGGTGGTGCAAGTTTCTTGTTAAATACTGACTAAAAATATGAGAATTCTTATTTAGTCCTAGTAAGTAGAGGTTACATTGTCTGGTTCAATCTTATTAATGGGTTAGTTAGCATTTGGGTATTCATGCACTGTGCTGTCACAATTGAGATGTCTGCTGGTACTGGTGCAAACACCTTGCTATTATCTTCTAGTTCGCAGCTAACTCCCACTGCAGAGCATCTAATGTGGCAACTATATTCGCTCTCTCAATAACACCGTATCAGTTCTCTGTTTCACTCTCGTTTCATCTCTGATGATCCAATTATGGCTCGCTGTTCTACCGCCGCTCTTCTTCTTATCATTGTGTTATCGTTTTGCAATTACTCTCTCACATATTGTATCATCTGATATTTCGTGCAACCTGACAAGCATACACGTAGCACTGTTCATCTTACACACTAAACAATACTGTGCAACATAGTTCTTCAATCTTACAGATTATCTTACCACACCATACCATTCTTATCTCCTAATCTTGCTTTGGTATTGCCACTACTTACACATCTTTCCTCCAAAAGATCAGACGTCCACATCCATTAATAGTACAGTAAAACACACCAAAAATTTATAGATCTTACTCTCACCGGACTTACATACCCTCACGTAAAAGTTGCATATCTTTTGTATCTTCTTAATTGTTAACCTGATATCCCCGGCACAATGCTACCTCGAAACAGCCTCACTCACACAAGTCAAAAGCTCCTTACTACCTCGCAGTACCTCAATTAACGTCCAATACGTTCGGCACAGTGCTGCCTTTCAAATGGCTATTAAAAATCATCATTTATATTTCTGTCATATTCCTTACATTTCTTCTACATTTCGAGATTTCCTAATATTACTTAATCGCTTTTTCTGTTCCATGGCAGAACACAGTGAAGTAACTGCCAGTTACTTCTCTCAATACGAAACACTCTGAACGTAATAGTTTCAAACGTAAGCAAGGACCAATAGTGGAGTACAAAGACTAACAAACTATTGCTGCATTCTGAAACGAATCAGAACATACACGTGAATCTCCCTGCCAAACCTGAGTGGAGATATGTTTCAAAAACTAACGAGGAAGAAAATATTTGCAAGGAGGTAGGAGAGGCTTCTCACAACAAGGCGTAACTGCTTTGTTCTGTGGAGGTATTTACAGTTTAAAAGACGTTTGGAGGAAAGACACTGACAAATTTCAGCTATGGTTATTGAAAACCATATGTGGTTGGTAAAATTGTTTCTCACTTTCATGAAACATTTTTTGCACGCCTTCCCTTAACCAGATACAAGCTTCACATGTCAGACCACCCAATTTTACTAACTTCTGTAATGGCCAGTCATCGACGAAATAACACATTTTAACCCTCATTTCTTTCTTAACTACTATGCCACCTACTTATCGGGATCCCCTAAACAGTTTTAAACGTAATTTTCCATTGAAATATACTATAGATTGGACTAATGAGTCTCTTTCACCATTTGACAACATATATAATTCATTGTCATATTTTATATCATTTCAAATATCATGATGAAGCTGTTAGTGGATTAATTATCAAAAATGAAGATGGCAACAAGTTTTTATTACTGATAACGTAAATACTGTAGTAATTAACCGATTGTGACTTAACAGATTATTATATAATCATTTCTAAAGCCAAATGCGTCCATTTCACAATATGTCATTTTTTAAAATAGTGAAGCCCACAATCCTTACAAACTTCACAATCAAGAATTTGTGTTTTCGATACTATGATATTTTATTGTGCTATTGAATAGGCCGATATTCTTTTTAATTAATAGGATGTTTATGTTTCATTTTAATTTTTTTTCGTAAATGCAGTAAATGAATAATGTCAAAAATATGTAGGTACTGGTTACTTCTCTGTTCTGTGTTACGTAAATGATCCAGTACTATGTGAAAATAGTTATTAAGGAAACAGGATCGTACGCTTTACGCAGTTAAACCTTTGAGTACCAGTGATTTACCTGAAACAACCATTTAACTTTTGAGGTAGCAGTGCCTTTCGCATGTGACCACTGATGCTATTCCAAAACAGAGACACCTAGTGCTACAATGAGATACTTCTACGGATGCACTGGTTTGTAGAACTCACTTGCAGCGTTCAAAGCAACAGTCGACACGGAGATTGTGCTACGTTATTGTAGGATATTGTGGTAAGTGTTTTTACCTGCCAGGGTATCCGAGCGCGCTAACGCGCTGCTTGCTGGACTCGGGTAGACGCGCCGGCCCTGGATCGAATCCACCCGGCGCATTAACGACGAGGACCGGTGTGCTGGCCAGCCTGGATGTGGTTTTTAGGCGGTTTTCCACATCCCGCTAGGTGAATACCGGGCTGGTCCCCACTTTCCACCTCAGTTACACGTGTCGCAGACATCTGAAAAACGCCCACACTATTTCACGATTTACACTGGATGCAGACAGTTGGGGTACACTGATTCCGTCCTGGGGGGTACGGGGTGGCGGCAGGAAGGGCATCCGGCCATCCCTAAAACTAACATTGCCAAATCCATTGTAACCACGCCGACCCTGCGATCACTGCGGGACTATGGCGTAAGCGAAGGAAAGAAAGAAAGAAATTGTGATACGTGTTTTTATTGTGATCATATTGAGGAGATCAATGACAGTGACAGTAGGTATATCTAAAGATACTGTAACATAAATTTGAATTTGTAATACTGGTGTTATGAGTGATTTCTAAATGAAATCACTGGAGCAGTGTGTATTTTTGATATAAATTTATTGAGTTTTAGGTGATTTTACAGATGGCATATATTGTTCTCAGATACGCCTGCTCGCCCAATTCAGGTAGTTCTGTAAGAGTGGCTATGTGATGAGGCGCTCGAATCTCTTCACGTCCCATCGTATCCCACACGTGCGCGATTGGAGACAATTCCGGACATCGTGCTGATCAGGGAAGTCGCTGCACGTCTTGCAGACCACATTGAGTTTCACGGCCAGTGTATGGGCTAGCTGTATCCTGTTGGAACAACACTGTCCTGTTGCAAGAACGGCAAAACATCAGGTCAACATTCTGCATATACCGAGCGCTGTATAGCGTCCCCTCCAGAAATACCAAAGGTGAACGAATGCTGTAAGCTTCTAGCACCCTAGATCATAAGGCCTGAAATGGAGCCAGTGTGTCTTGATGAATACATTATACGAGACGGAGCTAGCTAGGTCTCATCCGTACCCGCGAACGACGATCACCTGCGTGCAGGTAGAACTGCTTTCATCGCTTAAGATCGCGGCACGCCATTTCATCTTCTGATGCCACAAGTCAAGCACTGCATGTCGATGCTGTGACAAAAAGTGTGCATGCCCGTTGTCCCATTGCTAATAACCGGTCTTCAACACAAGCACACAAGTCCTCTTATCTGCGCTGTGGTAGCTGTACGATCTGCCACTGCTGCCCTAACAATACGAAGATCCTGGCGGGTGTCTGTGCTGCGTGAACGTCCGGAACCTCATCTACTGGTTGGTGTGACAATGTTTACGTGACCCCCGATACCAGTATCGTTGAACAACTGACGCAGCACGTCCAACTTGTATGGAGTTCGTCTAAAGGACTATCCCGCCACACGCAAGGCCACAGTTTGACCCTTTTCAAACTAACTTAGTTGGTTGTAGGAAGCACGAGTGCGTCTCCGTGGCGTGGCTACGTAACTGCTTCACACGTTTGCACGTTATGGCGGTGAGCATTTCATATTAAAAGATAGACGCAGATAACGTTCTGGTAGCTATGGCACTACGCTATGTGTTGGCGGATGACGTTGACATTATTACCAGTACATTTACAATACCCCAGGCGGCGTATGCCGATATCGGTTCAAAACCGACGTCGTCTTTCTAGGTGTACTATTTTTTTCCCGCAGTTATATTGCACGATTGCTTAGCTTTTGTTAATTACTTGTTTTGTTATTTGCTGACTGTGATGGTAAAGGTCAATTCTGCGAAAAACTTTAAAATTAACTTCTTTTACGTTGTTGGAGCTCATATTACTGAGTATGTAAGGAACAATTTTCGACAGTAAAATCTCTGTTTCATAATATAACAGTATTGAAAGTCAAAGTAGAATTGAAATTTCTAATGCAATGTAAAATTAATTTAAAATAGTGTAGTTGATTGTAATGAATTTCGTAATGTTGTAAAGGTATGATTTGTTTTTATGAGAATATAAATGTATTCACGGCAGAAACAACGGATGACCTGCTATATGGAGACAGATTCGACGAACAGACTGTATGTTTTTGCCTTGCGCATTTGTCAAATAAATTGCAGTTAAAGTTACTGGTACCAAGTTAATTGCAGTAAATCAAGACCACCAGTTCCTGTTGTGAAGATAAGTATTGAAATGTATGTGATAAATTCGTAATTTGATGTCACTATTGGCATCTCTGGCATGTGTTGGTGTGTTACAGTTCATACACCATAGAGACGCAGCTGCTTACTGACTGAATTTACAAACTAAGACAAACTAAAACAACGCGCCACGCAGGAATTATCCGAATCGGGCGGAAACAGGTAGATGTGATGTACGTGAACAAATCAACAAATGATTACAGTTTGAAAAATATGACGATTTTTTTAATAGAACGAGCTTCACAAATTAGGCAAGTCAGTGACGCTTTGGCCCACCTCTGGCATTTATGTAAGCAGTTATTTGCATTGACGTTGATTGATAGAATTGTTGGATGTCCTCCTGAGGAATATACACTACTGGCCATTAAAATTGCTACACCAAGAGGAAATGCAGATGATAAATAGGTATTCATTGGACAGATATATTATACTAGAACTGACATGTGATCACATTTTCACGCAATTTGGGTGCATAGACCCTAAGAAATCAATACCCATAACAACCACCTCTGGCCGTAATAACGGCCTTGATACGCCTGGGCATTGAGTCAAACAGAGCTTGGATGGCGCGTACAGGTACAGCTGCCCATGCAACTTCAACACGATACCACAGTTCATCAAGAGTAGTGACTGGTGTATTGTGACGAGCCAGTTGCTCGGCCACCATTGACCAGACGTTTTCAACTAGTGAGAGATCTGGAGAATGTGCTGGCCAGGTCAGCAGTCGAACATTTTCTGTATCCAGAAAGGCCCGTACAGGACCTACAACATGCGGTCGTGCATTGTCCTACTGAAATGTAGGGTTTCGCAGGGACCGAAAGAAGGGTAGAGCCACGGGTCGTAACACATCTGAAATGTAACGTCCACTATTCAAAGTGCCGTCAATGCGAACAAGAGGTGACCGAGACGTATTACCAATGGCACCCCATACCATCAAGCCGGGTGATACGCCAGTATGGTGATGACGAATACACGCTTCCAATGTGCGTTCACCGCGATGTCGCCAAACACGTATGCGACGATCATGATGCTGTAAACAGAACCTGGATTCATATGAAAAAATTACGTTTTGCCATTCGTGCACCCTGGTTCGTCGCTGAGTACACCATCGCAGGCGCTCCTGTCTGTGATACAGCGTCAAGGGTAACCGCAGCCACGGTCTCCGAGCTAATAATCCTTGCTGCTGCAAACGTCGTCTAACTGTTCGTGCAGATGGTTGTTGTCTTGCAAACGTCCCCATCTGTAGACTCAGGGATCGAGACGTGGCTGCACGATCCGTTACAGCCATGCGGATAAGATGCCTGTCAACACGACTGCTAGTGATACGAGGCCGTTGGGATCCGGCACGGCGTTCCGTATTGCCGTCCTGAACCCATCGATTCCATATTTTGCTAACAGTAAGTGGATCTCGACCAACGCGAGCAGCAATGCCGCGATACGATAAACCGCAATTACGATAGGCTACAATCCGAGCATTATCAAAGTCGGAAACGTGGTGGTACGCATTTGTCCTCCTTACACGAGGCATAACAACAACGGTTCAACAGGCGACGCAAAAAAAAATGGCTCTGAGCACTATGGGACTTAACTTCTGTGGTCATCAGTCCCGTAGAACTTAGAACTACTTAAACCTAACTAACCTAAGGACATCACACACATCCATGCCCGAGGCAGGATTCGAACCTGCGACCGTAGCAGTCGCGCGGTTCCGGACGGAGCGCCTTAACCGCGAGACCACCGCGGCCGGCCAGGCGACGCAGGTCAACTGGTGTTTGTGTATGGGAAATCGGTTGGAAACTTTCCATATGTCAGCACGTTGTAGGTGTCGCCACCGGCGCCAGCCTTGTGTGAATGCTCTGAAAAGCTAATCATTTGCATATCACAGCATCTTCTTGCTATCGGTTAAATTTCGCGTCTATATCACGTGATCTTCGTGGTAAAGCAATTTTAGTGGCCAGTAGTGTAGTAGGAGATTATATACAACTGGCGCGTTACATAGTCAAAATTTGGAGCTTGTCGAAGAATTCTGCCCATACTGCGCCTAACGTCCTCAGTTGGGGAGAGATCCGGCGATCCTGCAGGCCACGGCGTGGTTTGGCAAGCACGAAGACAGACTCTCGCCGTGTGCGGGTGGGCATTATCTTGCGGAAATGGAATCCCAGGATGGCTTGCCATGAAGGGCAAGCAAACGGGGCGTACAGATACTGCTGTGTTGTAAAGTTGCCGCGGATGACAACTAAATGGGTTCCGCTATGAAAAGAAAAATTAATGACACTCTAGACGATCAGGCCTGATGTCCGGCCGTACGACGGGGGACATTCAGGTGTCATCCCATCCCTGTCCGTAGCGTCTCCAGACATGTCTTCGGTTATCACTGGGGCTCAATTCGAAGCGGGACTCATGTCGAAAGACAATTCTCCTGCAGTTAAAATCTTCTGGTTTATTAGGCAGCGTCATGTTTCTTCTAAAATGTTCGACGTTTCGACCCTTCTGCTGGGATCTTCCTCAGGAACTTTTGGTGTCCGCTACTGCTAGAATACTGAGGACACCAAAAGATCCTGAGGAAGATCCCAGCAGAGGGGTCGAAACGTCAAACATTTTAGAAGAAACATGACGGGCCTAATGATCCAGAAGATTTTAACTTCAGTGACAACGGCCACGAAAGCCTGCAGACTTATATAATTCTACTGCACTCATCGAGCTTCCAGGCCGAAGACGAGACGGCTCTGATAGTTATGTAATACCGAGTTGACAATCGCCCGCCATAACGCCTAAAATAACTGCTTGTATTAGGGCCAGAGGTGGACCAACACGTTGTTGATTCGCTCAATTTGTGAAACTCTTTCTCTCGAATAAATCATCCAGTCTTTCTGAACTTGTGATCATTTATTACTTTGTAAATGTACATCTACAGACTTTGTTCAGATAATTCATTCGTGGTGTTTCGTTTGTCTTTGAATGTATCAAGAATGAACGAAAAAAGTTAAAAGTTACCTTCTAATTCCGGTATTTTATTAGTTTCTCTGGTTACTTCCCTCCTTTCGTACCGCGGCTTCGCGACCGTTGCTGCGCGCAGTGGCTGCGGCAGCTCGTCCGCGATCCCCGGCGGCGGGCGACTCGGCGTGGGAGGCTTCGGCGCCGCTACCGCAGCGGCAGACCGGCGCGGCGTGCCGGCTGCGCGCGGCAGCGGCGTGCACGCACCACTGCGCCTTCTAACTGCGCCGGGCGGCAGGCGCCGTCTCCATGGCGACGCGAGAGCACCGCCCGGAAATTAGCGCGCTGGCAATCGGTTACGTTACACACCTCGATTAGCGCACAAAGCGCGCGTCTGCGCCAGGCCTCCTACAATTTCCTTTTGTCTCGCCGAGCGCTGCGATTGTCACTATCTCGGACGCGCAATTACAGCATCTTCTAATTTAACTGCCCCGCTCGTCCTAGCAGCATTGTTTACCCACCGTGCCTAGGAAAGGCATCGGAGGCCGTTCCCGCAGTTCTGGTGCTAAGCGAAATGTCGCCGTTCCGCTCGTTCTCGCTACTGCTGCCTGGCCTCATAAGTTTTGGAGCCTTGCTGAGAAGCACTTAACGATACTCGTGGAAGATTCCACACGCTGCCACGGTGTCCTCGAAGCAACGCTGCTGTCCCATACTGCGAAGGCCGCTACCTATGCTAATGCCTCAGACGAGGGATTGCCATTTAAATGTGCCATTGCTGTGTGACCTGCAGAGATAATCTGACTGTTAAAATATACAGGGGGAAAAGTACTTAAACCGACAAACTCTGGGAGGTTGTAGGGGACATCAAAACAAATATTCTGCCTCGTGACGACTGGGTGTTGTGTGATGTCCTTAGGTTAGTTAAGTTTAAGTAGTTCTAAGTTCTAGGGGACTGATGACCGTAGATGTTAAGTCCCATAGTGCTCAGAGCCATTTGAGCCATTTTTTTTAAACAAATATTTTTCCCTATGTCATTTTCTCCTATGAGGATTATTTAAACAGGTGGAGGCCGTATTACGCTCTTCAGTTGTTAGAGGCCGTACTAAGATCTTCAGTTGTTAGAGGGCGTATTACACTCTTCGGCTGTCCACCAGTGTAGTAGTGCATTGTTTCTGTTTACTAATGGAACGATACACCTGAAGTGAATACACTGATAGGGTTAGTGTGAACTACGTAGCGCACCACAACGGACGAGCTGCACAGCGGGTTTATCAACAACAATTTCCTAATCGCCGTATCCCGCATCATACGACCTCTGCTGCTGTGTACCAACGTCTGCGTGAGACCGGGTCATTTAGCAGATTACCTGGACAGGGACGCCGTCGCACGGTAAGAACGATGCAATTTCAGGAAACTGTCTTGCAGCATGTGGAGCGGGATCCTTCAATCAGCACTCGTGCAATTGCACGTAACATGGGGACGAATCAGAAGAATGTAAGAACAGTCCTTCGAGAGCAATTGTTATGTCCATTTCACTTACAGCGTGTCCACAACCTGGAACCAGTTGATTATCCACCCAGAGCATTGCCAGAATTGCTGGAAGACGTCCCGCTCCCTACAAGACAACGCGTGTGGTTCCAACATGACCGGGCGCCAGCACATTTCAGTCGTCGTGTGTGTCGTTTCCTGGACCGACGGTTCCCAGAAACGTGGATTGGCAGAGGTGGTCCTGTACCATGGCCTCCTCGATCCGCAGATATGTCCTCTCTGGACATGGGGAGAGATGCGCAACCTTGTTTACGCAACTCCTGTTGCATCAGAAGAGGATCTGGTTGCCCGGATAGTAGCAGCAGGAGAAACAATTCAGGATACTCCTGCGGTTTTCGCCCGTGTCAGACAGAACGTGATCCGGCGGTGTAACCTTTGTTTACGTGTCAATGGAGGCATTTTTGAAAATCTACTGTAATTGAAATTGGGTTGTGTTAATGAGTTGTCTTTTGGCCACAAAAAAATTGAAAAGTGTTTCTTGGTTAAATTAATTTGCCTCCAGAGAAATCTTCCTCTACCGGTTTAAATATTCCTCATAGGAAAAAATGACATTAGGGAAAAATATTTGTTTTGATGTCCCCTACAACCCCCCAGAGTTTGTCGGCTTAAATACTTTTCACCCTGAATGGTCCCGCCAAATTATTGTGATCACTGCGTATGTTGACATTAACCTGCAATAACCACACACAGACGGCGGATGCCAGCACTGACCATCGAGGGTACGTAAACAGGATCGGGGGACGCGGATAAAAGTGTAGTCCTTGTCGTAATGCGGAAACAGAGAACTTTATCTCCAAAAGGGTGTGGACCAAAAAATGGTTCAAAAGGCTATGAGCACTATGGGACTTAACATCTGAGGTCATCAGTCCCCTAGAATTTAGAACTACTTAAACCTAACCAACCTAAGGACATCACACACATCCATGCCCGAGGCAGGATTCGAACCTGCGACCGTAGCGGTCGCGCGGTTCCAGGGCGTGGCAACAGTCGTGCAAGATGAGCCTAACACGACAGGGATCAATGGCGGCTCCTGCGATGTGTACTGGTGCACAACTGTTGAGCAAATGACCAAGTGGCTACCAACAGTGTCTCCTCAACGATCGTTTAGTGGCCGCCTCGTTCATGTACGCTTGCCGGCTGCTGTGCATCAGCGACGTAGGCTGCAATTTGCACGCTAATGCCGCAACGACACGTCCACTGAGTGGCGACAGGTAGCCTTCTCACGATAATTACGATTCATGCTCCATCGGACAGATGCCGTTGGCGTGTACGGCTCTGTAACAATGGTAGGAAGGATCCACACTAGAGGAGGGAGGTTATGGTCTGGGGAATGTTGTCGTAGCATTCCCTGGGTGATCTCGTCATTCTGGAAGGCACAATGGATCAAAAACAAGTATGCATCTGCCCCTGGGGACTATGTCCACCTCCCACACGCAGGTTGTTTTTCCTCGTGAATAATGGCTCCTACCAGTAGGACAATGCAACGCGTCACCCAGCTCGAAGCGTACGTGCGTCGCTCGAAGAGCACCAGGATGAGTTTAACGTACGCCTCTGCCCACCAAACCCTCTGGATTTAAACCCGGTAGAGAATTTGTGGGACCATCTACATCGGCCTGTTCGCATCATAAATCCTCATCCGAGAAACCTATAACATCTGACCATGCGCTGAGAACGTTGTGGCTGCATATCCCTGCCAGTACGTTCTAGAACCCCATTGACTATCTTCCTTGCACGTCTCGCGGTAGTCTGCACCGTAAAAGGTGGTTATTCAGGTGCTCGCATTAATGTGACTGGACACTGTATTAGTAACTCCCTTAAAAGAACACACTGGTTATTTTAGGACCCTATACGTGGTCAAGTCCCATCGTCACTGAAGCATGGAATGGCGCTGAAAGGTGTGTATGTGTGTCAGTCGGTACTACGGAGTCAGCACAGTGCGATGGGTACGTGGAGATGTGACAGAATAGTAGAAAGGATGTGCCCAAGTCAGCACCGTGAATGAGTATTCCCAATTTATTGGTGTATGAATGTGAACTTTCTACCGTGTCTACAAGGAACAGCTCCGCTAGCAAGCATACATCGGCGTAACAGCAGCAGTCGTATGTAGTGACTTCGGAAACTAAGCTACATGTGTCGTCTAACGTTGAGACCATTGCGTAACGCATTGTCAGAAGAGAGTTCATGTTCCATGTTTAACGCAGACACAGTTCTTCCGTGATGTGGCGAATCACAATTTGCGAGTGAAATGGCGCGGCTGCTGGAAAGATATAGCATGATTATAATTAAGCTTCCGCTACTTGAGACGGCGCTGCTGAAAAGTGAATGACATTAGCATAATGAAACGTTGTGAAAACGTTTCTATTGACATTTGGTAGAGAAGTAACTAATACACCACTGAGAGAGTAACATTTTGTTATTTACGTATCAACTTTACGTTCCAGTTTACAAACGTTGCTCAATGCGCTGACGGTCTGCATCCATGACATTCTGGAAGTCTGTACGGCTACTATTTCACAGCTGTTCGCAGAACTTTCTGAACAGTGAACAATGGATTCAGCTGACGTGACGCAGCGTGTACAATGCGCACAATGCGTCCAGCATCTTCAGCCATGACAACACTACCTTCTTTAACAGTTAATGGTGCAACTGGCGTCCGTCTCTCCCACGAGCAATCCCCAAATCGACAGTTAATTGTTCTTCAACCCCGATGGTGAAAGAGGACCTCTCCGTATTCCTTTAGTGCGTCGATAACCGTGAAGAACAACAACACTATAGCTGTAGTTTTGATAAAACAGATTTACGAGTAAAGCCCTGGTCATCTTGTCCAGATCCGTGTTGACTGTTTGCAACTGCAATGCATACTGTGCTTGCGCTTCAACCCAACGTCGCCGTACCAGTAAAGCATGTAAAGTCAAGTCGTGACACTAACGCTACTAACAAGGCAAATCCTACAGTGTACAGTCTAAACATCATACCCAAAAAGTTGGGGACCTAAACGCTGCACATAAAAACACACAACAAAAAAACTACAAAAACGTGGCAAACCAGAACTATAAGATGTTCGACCTGTTTTAAAACATCTGGTAACGGGTCTTCAAATGTGCAATAAATAAATACCCGTACGGTAAATAGTTCTCCGCCTACGCTGGCTGTAGTAGCGAAAGATTAATTATAACCACCCTGTGCTCCAAAGCTGAAGAACGCAGGACAGTAATCCACTACTGGCCATCAAAATTGCTACACCACGAAGATGGCGTGCCACAGACACGAAATTTAGCGGACAGGAAGAAGATGCTGTGATATGCAAATGATTAGCTTTTCAGAGCATTCACACAAGGTTGACGCCGGTGGCGACGCCTACAACGTACTGACATGAGGAAAGTTTCCAACCGATTTCCCATACACAAACAGCACTTGACCGGCGTTGCCTGTTGAAACGTTGTTGTGATGCCTCGTGTAAGAAGGAGAAATGCGTACCATCACGTTTCTGACTTTGATAAAGGTCGGATTGTAGCCTACTGCGACTGCGGTTTATCGTATCGCGACATTGCTGCTCGCGTTGCTCGAGATCCAATGACTGTTAGCAGAATATGGATTCAGTGGGTTCAGAAGGGTAATACGGAACGCCGTGCTGGATCCCAACGGCCTCGTATCACTATAAGTCGAGATGACAGGCATCTTATCCGCATGGCTGTAACGGATCGTGCAGCCACGTATTGATCCCTGAGTCAACAGATGGGGACGTCTGCCTGACAACAACCATCTGCACGAACAGTTCGATGACTTTTGCAGCAGCATGGACTATCAGCTCGGAGACCATAGCTGCGGCTACCCTTGACGCTGCATCTCATACAGGAGCACCTGCGACGGTGTACTCAACGACGAACCTGGGTGCACGAATGGTAAAACGTTATTTTTTCGGATGAATCCAGGTTCTGTTTACAGCATCATGATCGTCGCATCCGTGTTTGGCGACATCGCGGTGGACACACATTGGGCGTGTATTCGTCATCGCGATACTGGCGTATCACCCTGCGTGATGGTATCGGAAGCCATTGGTTACACGTCTTCTAACATTCTGCGTGGTGCCTGTTTGTTCTAAGTCGTGTCTCCCTACCACTTTCGCGCAACGACGCTCTGAGCGTGTTTATTAGGGAATTGACTAGTTTGAACCTGGGACCTGTTGCTGGTAAGGAGACGCCAGACCACACATGACATGTAGAGTTCAGAAGAGTTCAGTGAGACTAGCGATGATATAACCAAATACTTAATGATTTCAGCGTCAGCTCCACTGCACTCCCTGTAAAAGAATCTTAATACCAACTAAATTTAGTGGAAAGGGTTCAAGGCTTTCCTATTATTAGTTAGCTGGTAAAATAACGTCGAAAAAGCAGTTAAGTTTACCATTGGAAATTTTATTCTACTCACAAAACATTGTTTATAAATTGCACTATTGATGAAAGGAAATGTATTAATACAGGTTGATAAAAAACAACTGCGTTCAACAAAAATGTTAACGGATATTCCCTGAATGGGGTTCCAAGTTCTACAATGGATCGAAGGATGACCTATGCCATATCACATCTATAATCTAGGTTTAACTTAAGTTTCACAAAAGAGAAAACTATCAAAATGGTCTACAGTGACCCTCAATTATCTTTAATTACTTCTCTAACTTGTCGTAAATTACAGTGGCTGATGTGCCTTCTCAATAATTATATAACAGAAAAATCATCGCGTTTCAGATTTTAACTTACGTAGCAAATGTGAATCCCATGAGCTTCAATTGGCGATCGACACTAGTATTACGTAAAAAGGGGATGTAACAGATGAGACTTCTGCGGTTCTGAGTGAAGCCTTATGCGCTCAAAAATGCGGCATCGCGTGCGTTCATTACCTTGTCGGGGGCGGAGGACGGCACAACTCCCCGCACCTCACCGTCTCAGAAGCAACTCCTTTCTAAGTTCTCCTTACTACAATTTACCGAAGTTGGTTTAAAAAAAACTATCTGGCTGTGTTTTCATGTGACCAATCAGGGTCTCAATATTAACATTGAGCTCCGCCTACAAAAATTTCTGTCTATCCAATGAGAAACGTTATACTTTTCGTGGTGGGACAATGTTTTTAAAGTTTGCAACGTAACAGAGACGCGAAAAAGTCTCACGCTAAAACTTGCCCTTTTAGTGTTATCGTAAGATCTATACTGTTCTTCTGGAAGGCTCTAGCTTTTAACATGGGCTGGGGGGGGTGGTCCTATCTGTTAGTTGGCGACGTGGGTGTCCGTCCCTTATCGTAGGGCCTTCTAGCTCAGCACGGTTCTGCTCTCGGCTTCTGTTCTCGTTTCTCCCCTCGGAACTGCGTCTGTCTCACGGTGGGAAGGTACGACATGCATTTAGACATTCTTGTGTTAGTCTGTGGTATTCCATTTGCTCACTCGTTACTCGTACTACTTTGGTTAATTTAATGTCACGATTTATTCAGAGCTATGTGACATACCACTGGATTTGCCTATCATGTCAGGGTTTTCATGGAAGGTGTTGGATTTGCCTGACACCTTACATATCACCACCCTTCGAACTTAATTTTTTTACTGAAGTTAGACAATGATTGAATCCTTGTCTAAGTCAGTCAAAAATTATTCCTTTATCTAAATTTTGTTGCCTACTGTCCAGCCGCATTATCCTGGTTCTATGCTAGTGTGTATTACTAATTTATATTTTATATTCTTCCACATTATTCTCAAAAAATATGTTTATATTGACAAGAGAAAAGAAATTATAATTATTATTTTTTTAATTATTTTCTTTCTTTATTTAAGTGTGAAGTTTGTTTTTTTTAAGAAGTTTGTTATCGAAAGTGAGGAGTCTTTCACATCGATTTTCTTAGAAATATTTTTTTCTATAAATGTAGTAATTAAGCAAAATCTATTCGTAACACATTTTCTAAATATCATGTACAAGTAAAAATGTTTTTGTTTCTAGACACTCTTTTCAACATTGTTACACTAACAAATAAGAATTATTTCCAAGAATTGCTTTGACAAAGAAATATACATACACAAGTATTGAGATATTATCCTAACAAATGGTACAAATGTTTGAAAAAAGGGAAAACATCCAACAAGATAATTTTTTATTCTTTGTTTTTATAAGGAGAAAATAAGTAAAATATAGTTATTCTTTTTAATTTTATGAGGAGAAAATAAGTGGCATATAGTTTTAGTGTTTATTATGCCTTACTTTTGTTCTTTATATACTGTCCATTTCAGAACTAATGACTTATTTTTATCGACAGTCTGTTTTTTACTTAAGTCCATAGTCGATGACTGTTATTTTGTAGTTTATTAACTGTCTGGTGTGCTTAACTTATTTAGTTTTTCACACGTTTCTTTTGCACAATTCCTACATCACATAATTTGATTTCACACATTCACACAACCCTATGAATGTTTAAGCATGAGGTTGGCGAATGTTTTTGCACGAAGGTGGTGTACTTGAGCGAGATGGATGTGGGCAAGTATTTGATGTGCAGCTTTGTTCATCGTTCCTTGTTGGCTTTGCAAGTCTGTGTTGCTGTTGTGGAGGTCCCATAATGGAATGGAGCTGTGAGTGCAGTAGCTCATGGTTTACTGGCTTTGTATGCGTGAAGGTCATCCTTATGTGTCGCTGAAAGCGGTCGTTTTTTGTTGTAATACTTCACAGACGACTAGTTTACAATAGGATAGGGATTTGGGAAGGTATGTCATCTATTCTTCACCCATCTTCTTTCATGGTCTCAATCTTGCAAATCTTCAACTTCTGTTCTTCCTGCTTTTTCTCTGCTTCTTACTTGTTACTTGATTCTTGGTTCTTCTCTGGGCAGGATATGGAAATATTTATTGATAACTAGTCGCTTTGAAGTTCTCCTCTTAGTAACAGTTTGATAAATTGTTTGGGCGTGTCATTTCCACTTTGTGGACGTTTTCTTCAGTTTCGTGCATCAGCATGCTGTTTAATAGCGGTAGTGTGACTTTTACACATTTTTTTTGCCAGTGGTGGCTTTCCCAAGCCGTCTTCTCGTCGGGCCGTTTTTTGCTCGCTCTGCTGAGTCGGGGCGTCCCGGGGTTTACAAGCGGTGAAAGTCCCTGCACCAGTCCCTTCGGCAGTAGATTTACAAGTGCCCTTTGTTGGTCTCACTGTCCTTTCCCTTCTCTCGATGCTTCTGCCATGCATGTAGGAATCGTGTCTTGCCAATTACGTCCTTTCCTTTCTTGATACTTCTCTGGTTGCAACTTGTGGGTCGTTGCATCTGGTTTTCTGCTGGAATTTTTTACAATGGTTCTTACAAAAAGTTTTACTTATAATCATCTAACATATGTCTAGTACCTACATTGTTTTACGCCTTCTTAAAAAGCTTTACAAATTTCAGTGCCCTTTCTATGTTACAATTCTAAGATGTTTTGAGTCTTAACTTCTACAAGAATTCTCAAATTCATTTCTTTATTTTTTGTGCAGTGTCGTGGTGTGTAGCATTTTAGTATTTCATGCTGTTAGACTATCTACGTTTTATCCCTTCACCTTAATCTATGGTACTATTGGTGTTATTTTTGTTTTTGTTGTTATTGAAACTACTTTCTTTTTCCCACCTTCCTCTCTCTTCATTTTTCTTTCTCCTGACGATCTTATCTGCAACATAATCTTGAAATATTGTGCTGATTATTTACCAGTAATAAAATTAATCTTCAAAATTGTACTGAAAGTGTTTAATACCGCCAGTCTTAGGTAAAAATACGTCTGCTTTATCTCGTAAAGTACCCTCTAATTCTCTTTTACTGTGTTCCGAAATACCTTGAACTTCTTGCAGTTTTTCGTCGATTTCTTTATGGACTTCTAACATGAGTTGAGGCGATTCCCCCTTTTGTGCATACCATTCTAATTCTTCATCCTCTTTATCTCACATCATTCTTAATTGTTTGTTTATAACTGGTATTTCTTCTAATTTTAGCTTTTGCTCAAAGAGAAGTGTGACATTCCCGAATGTTACGCTACCTTTCCCCATATCTATTATCGCTCGTCTCTCATTTAAAAAATCTGCACCTATAATCAAATCTACAGTTAGTTTAGGTATAATCACGAAGTTGGCTTCGATCTTTTGACCTTGACACGAAAGAGTTAACCTTGTTTGTCTCATAACTTCCGCAGCATTGTTTCTAATAGGACCTCTTACTTTAATCTGACATGTTTTCAGAACTGGCAATTCCTCATTGGCATTACACTGCATGAAAAAATTTTCTGAGATCACAGTCGGTTCACTTCCGCTATCAATTACAATATTGACTGGGATATGCTTTACCATGGCCTTCACAATTGGTTGAATTTGAAAGGGTTGGTTCTGTTCTTCTTCTTCTTGCATCAACGAATCCTCCACTGAATCATACATGAGTCTTTTCAGGAATTTCCCCTGTGAATTCGAACTTTTTGTAGGATAAGCTTCGACTGCTACTTCTCTCTCTTTTATTTCCTCTTCTCTATTTCTTCCTTCATTTACGCTTTCTTCAACATCCTCTACTTTTTCCTCATCCTCATTTATCTTCTCCTTCTTCGTCGCTACTTCCACATAATCGCATCTAAATGCTCTAATTATCGCTTCATAACTTCCTTCATTATATATGTTGGGTTGTGTGCCAACTAGTAATTTATTTTCAACTTCTGTCGACTGCACATTATCCTCATTGAATTCGCTTTCCCTGGTTTCCATCTCAAATAGCCCTGCAATACTCATTACTTCGTCCTTTCCTCCTACATTCGTTGTGCATGCCTGTGGTAATTCATCTTCCTCGTCAGTATTCTCCCAATTAATTTCGTCCCAACACGATATTGTTATTTTCCTGTCTTCGTTTTCATCTGGTCCCAGCGGATTTGTTTCTTCCTTCTTCTCTTCTCTTGATAAGATTTTTACTTCTCTGTTCAAGGTGCTGCAATTGTCCTGGGTCGGTGCGTCATTCTCTTTGGCATGGGCGCTTAGCTGTCAATTCGAACGTTTTTCAGGGTTTGGTGGTCTTACCTCCACCTCTTCTATCTGTATTCTCTTTTCTTGCTCCGCTTGTTGATATTGGTTTCTTTGTTGATAATTTGTCGGTCTATTGGCGCTCCAGTACCCGTTCCGGTTGTCGTTATTCCCTTTGTAATAGTTGTTGCCGTTCCTGGGTGAATTATAGTTATTGCCATATTGTCTTCTAAATCCATAACCGGTTCTTTGTTGAAATCTATTGTCGTTTCTTGGTGCGAAGTTATCACGTGGTTCGTAATTGTTGTTTCTTCGTACTGTGTCTTGTGGATTTCACTGCTTTTTGCTTTCGTTTTCACGTGAGCTTCGTCTTTTTCTTGCGTCATCTTCCGAAAATATGAACTCTAGTTCCCTTAGAATACCTTTAAATGCTTCGACGTCATTGCCTCCGCGACCTACTAATGATTGCTGGTATTTCAATGGTAACTTCATCGCGCATAATTTAATCAACTCTCCGTCACTGTCTGGTACATCTAAGCATTGATTTTTCTTTGCCATTAATTCGAAAAATTTCACGGGACTCTTCTCTCCTGAATTTTCAAAATATGGGTTCTGTAATAATTCGTACTTCACTCTGTTCTGTGCTTCTCTGTACCAATATCGTGAGAGAAACTTCTCTCTGAAATCTTCGTACGATCGGCATGTCGCTGCAACATTCTGCATGGTTTCTGCGACTGTTCCTGACATGTGTGCACATAGAAAGTCTAATTTGTGTGCTAGCGTCCAGTGTTCTGGTAATCCTGCTCGGAATTGATCAATAAAAGTTCGTGGATGTAATGAGTTTCCTTCTCGAAAGTGTTGAAATTTTCTGACTGTGAGGAAATGATCGTTGTCGTACTTCGTCATAGTACCACATGAAATTCGCGATTCTTCGCCACTTTAGTTTCTGATCATTTCTCCCATCGTTCTTTCCGGTTGTGGTAGATCCATTGGATATTTTCCACTGTAACCTTCGCCTACCCTTGCGTAGTATCGTTGGAGTGGTACGCAATAATTTTCTTCCATCGGTTGTGAACGTGTAGCTGAATGCATTGCACTGTACTCTTCGCGACCTGGCTTTCCATTGTCAGGTATTGGTTGGGTATCTTGTCTGGCTAGCCTTGCCACTTCATTGCACGATCCAAACTGTCTTGAAACGTACATTTGTGGTTCCGCATGTGTTTGTGGTGCCGTTTGTTCATCAAGAATTTCGAAACGTGTTTGTTGCGGTGCAGGCTGTCTGATTTCACGTATGTTATTTTCCGCCTGTGATTGGAATCGCAAATGAATAATATCTTCGTTAATTGCTTGTTTTTCCGGTGCTGTTACAGATACGTATGTGGTTGCAGACTCTGTGCTTGTTCGATCCTGTTCACTACGCTCTTCAATGGTTTGCAACATCTCTGTTCGCAATTTCTAAAATTGTCACTTCATTTGCGCTTCTATTTTGACTATGTGGTTATCATATCTTTTCAGCGCTGATTTTGTGATACGTTTGTGTAACACACTGTTTTCAACAATTTCACGCGCTGTACCTGCTGCTTGTCTAGTAATTTCGTTTATCTGTTTCTCTAGTTTCTTGACTTCTCCCTGAGTGTTGTTATGTAATGTTTTGATCTCGTCCTGAGTGTCACTACGCAATGTTTGTACGTCCACTTGTACCTTGTCAATGTCTGTTCTCAATTGATTGTGA
The DNA here is from genome assembly GCF_021461385.2 of Schistocerca piceifrons. NCBI lineage: Eukaryota > Metazoa > Arthropoda > Insecta > Orthoptera > Acrididae > Schistocerca > Schistocerca piceifrons. Next base: position 299,466,033 of record NC_060141.1, read on the forward strand.
CCTGTTATTAAGTTTCCTATCACTTCTAGAGATTCTTTTGCCTCGTCTTCAATATGACTTAGGTGTAACTGAATTTTTTTGTTTTGTTCTTTAATCTCACGCATTTGTCTCGTGGTTTCTGCATTCTGAATTTGAATTTGGTTCGCTATGTCTTTATTTTGCCTTGACATGGTTTCCGTAATTTGTTGTAATAATTCTGCCAGATTGGTGGGTCCTATTGCGTTTTCTTCCGACGTCCTATGCTCTGTGTTTTCGCCCCAGTGTTGGTTCGCAACCGACGGCATTGATCTGTGTTGTGACACGTTTCTGCTCGCATTCCTTGTACCCCGTGGTGAGGGAGTCTGATTACTTGTACTATGGGTTCTACGTATTTAAGACGCAAGTTAGAATCCTCATCGACTGTCTCTCTCTACTTTCCTGCTCCTCTGTCGTATGGTGACATACGTTTTCTATGCCTTGACGTACATTATCCTCGTTATGGTGCGTTATATGTCCTATTTCTCGCAATACTGCATCGTCTGTTGTACTGTCCTCTATTCTCTGTCCATTTTCATGCTCGGTCTCTACCTCAATTCGGTCAAGGTCTCGATCTGCGATTGCTAATCTTTCCGAATCCCTTATTTTCTGTTTTAAAAGCAATTCACGCGCCCTACTTCGAGTCAACATGCGCTCATACGATTTCACGCGTTTCATAAAATTTTGTTCACACGACTTGACACTTATTATACCCAAGACTGACAATCCATTCACTCACTTGTTGGGTCAGAACCAACTTGTCAACGATGTATCCGCGACCTGTGCGCTTGCATTGAGGAGAAAACTTAATTCTAACAATTATTAAAATTAATAACTTAATTATGCTATTGTCTCTGCTAGAATGTCTCACTTTCTATTGAATACTTTTACTGTCTATCGCTGCAGCTACTGTTTACAACTATTTGTGCCTTTCAAAAAACTATTTTTATTACGAAAAATTTTTAACAGGATATTTTTCTGACCTAGTTAGGCATGTGGTCGACCTTCAATTATGGTATTTTACCATCCTGGCAGGGTCGCCATTCTCTAACATTCTGCGTGGTGTCTGTTTGTTCTAAGTCGTGCCTCCCTACCACTTTCGCGCAACGACGCTCTGAGCGTGTTTTTTAGGGAATTGACTAGTTTGAACCTGGGACCTGTTGCTGGTAAGGAGACGCCGGACCACACACGACATGTAGAGTTCAGAAGAGTTCAGTGAGACTAGCGATGATATAACCAAATACTTGATGATTTCAGCATCAGCTCCACTGCACTCCCTGTAAAAGAATCTTAATACTAATTAAATTTAGTGGAAGGGGTTCAAGGCTTTCCTATTTTTAGTTAGCTGGTAAAATAACGTCGAAAAAGCAGTTAAGTTTACCATTGGAAATTTTATTCTACTCACAAAACATTGTTTATAAATTGCACTATTGATGAAAGGAAATGTTTTAATACAGGATGATAAAAACCAACAGCGTTCAACAAAAATGTGAACGAATATTCCCTGAATGGGTTTCCAAGTTCTACAATGGATCGAAGGATGACCTATGCCATATCACATCTATAATCTAGGTTTAACTTAAGTTTCACAAAAGAGAAAACTATCAAAATGGTCTACAGTGACTCTCAATTATCTTTAATTACTTCTGTAACTTGTCGTAAATTACAGTGGCTGATGTGCCTTCTCAATAATTATATAACAGAAAAATCATTGCCTTTCAGATTTTAACTTACGTAGCAAATGTGAATCCCATGAGCTTCGATTGACGATCGACACTAGTATTACGTAAAAAGGGGATGTAACAGATGAGACTACTGCAGTTTAGAGTTAAGCTTTATGCGCTCAAACATGCGGCATCGCGTGCGTTCATTACCTTGTCGGGGGCGGAGGACGGCACAACTCCCCACACCTCACCGTCTCAGAAGCAACTCCTTTCTAAGTTCTCCTTACTACAATTTACCGAAGTTGGTTTAAAAAAAACTATCTGGCTGTGTTTTCATGTGACCAATCAGGGTCTCAATATTAACATTAAGCTCCGCCTACAAAAATTTCTGTCTATCCAATGAGAAACGTTATACTTTTCGTGGTGGGGCAATGTTTTTAAAGTTTGCAACGTAACAGAGACGCGAAAAAGTCTCACGCTAAAACTTGCTTCTGGTGTGGTCCTTTTAGTGTTATCGTAAGATCTATACTGTTCTTTTGGAAGGCTCTAGCTTTTAACATGGGCTGGGGGGGGGTGGTCCTGTCGGTTAGCTGGTGACGTGGGTGTCCGTCCCTTATCGTAGGGCCTTCTAGCTTAACACGGTTCTGCTCTCGGCTTCTGTTCTCGTTTCTCCCCTCGGAACTGCGTCTGTCTCACTGTGGGAAGGTATGACATGCATTTAGGCATTCGTGTGTTAGTCTGTGGTATTGCATTTGCTCACTCGTTACTCGTATTACTTTGGTTAATTTAATGTCACGATTTATTCAGAGCTGTGTGAAATACTACTGGATTTTCCTACCATGTTAGGGTTTTCATGGAAGATGTTGGATGTGCCTGACACCTTACAGTCTCGATCACCTCTTGTTCTCAATGACGGAACTTTTAGCAGTAGACGTTACATTTCAGATGTGTTATGACCCGTGGCTCTACCCTTCATTCGACCCCTATGAAACCCTACATTTCAGCTGGATAATGCACGACCGCATGTTGTAGGTCCTGTACGGGCCTTTCTGGACATAGAAAATGTTTGACTGCAACCCTGGCCAGCACATTCTGCAGATCCCTCACCAATTGGAAACATCTGGTCAATGGTGGCCGTGCAACTGGCTCGTCACAATACGCCAGTCACCACTCTTGATGAACTGTGGTATCGTGTTGAAGCTGCATGGGCAGCTGTACATGTACACGTCATCCAAGCTCTGTTTGACTCAATGCCCAGGCGTATCAAGGCCGTTATTACGGCCAGAGGTGGTTGTTCTGGGTACTGATTTCTCAGGATCTATGCACCCAAATTGCGTGAAAATGTAATCTCATGTCAGTTCTAGTATAATATATTTGCCCAATGAACACCCGTTTATCATCTGGATTTCTTCTCGGTGTAGCAGTTTTAATGGCCAGTAGTGTAGTCTTGTGGGCAAAACACCTAAAGTGCACACAGATTCGCCTTGACATTCTCGCTGTTTACGGACCAAAAGCACTCTCATGTTCAGTCTTAGTGAAATGGTCGCAACATTTTGACCAACGCCCCACAGACGTGGGTGATGCTAAATTGCCTAATCCGGATCTTGCCCAACGCGATTTCCGTCTTTTCAGCTATTTGAAAGAACGTCTGGCGGCAAAGAGATTCTCCAGCGATAAGAACGTTCACAAAGCGGTTCTCGAAAAGCTCCGTCACCATGGAGCGGGTTTCTCTCAACGGGGAACTGAATGATTGCTAGAAGTTCCGGTCGTCGCTATAGTGACTTGTTGACTACTCCGAAAAATAAAGTCGTCTACAAGTAGCGTCATACTGAAGTGCAGTGCTGCACTCAATAAAAATTACTTGATCTGCACAATAATGTGTAGCTTTCTTTCCTGAAATAGACCCTAAAAAATAGTGAGCGCCAGGGACAGGAGACGAATGAAAAACCTTGATGGTGACAAATCAGGCAGCGAAGAGAAGTCCATCTCTGTCAGTTTCTGCAACGGACAATTGTAATCAGGTACTTCGTAAAAGGCCATTGTTCACAGCGATACATCAAGCTGCACCTCTTCAGTGGATCAAACAACACAGGGACTGGATGTTAGCTAAATGAAGTTGGGTAAAGTGGTTCGATCAGTCACTATTTTGCCTCCTTTTAAATAATTCAAGGACTCGAGTACACCGGCAGCCCACACCTGTCGTGCATGGAGGCAGTAGTTCCGATCACAGATAGATCTGTGATGTTTCAGGGTTGTTTCTCGTACTATGACTTAAAACCACTCATTTCAGTCCACCGCGAACGTGAAGCAAAATATTTAAGTGAACATCCTCGGTGACCAAGTGTGCTGTTTCTTCTACATCTTCATGATAAGTATGCCGTGAACTCCCATGTCTTGCAAGATGAGAAGAAGAGTGTTCAAAGGGCTCATGCACTGGACTCTTAGATTCTAGATTCTCTGTCGCACGTCGATCAGCCCGCTGAATCACCCGATGGCAATGCCACCTTCCAGCGGGATAACTACCAGTTTCACAAGGTCAGAAAAACGCTTCAGTGGCTTGACAAGCGCGTTACTGAACTCACGCTTCCCACCAAAAATAAAAAAAAAACAACCTTGAGGACGGAAGGCTATCTGGTGTGACTGCTCCGGCCTACAAACCACCGGTCCGTAGTTTACGTGACTTTCGTGACTTCTGCAATAGATATCCGGCTCCACGTACCTTCGGAACTTACGCAGAATCGCCAGTGTGTTGCGTTACAAAAGCGCAGGTGGTCATCAGTGTGAATAGTGCTCACCGTGATACGACCTTAATTGCGATTTGTGGAGACGGCACTACAGCTGGCACTACAGCTTTAAAAAGGAATGCAAAATATTCAGACTCAGTAAAAGCTTGATTTTAAAATAACTTTGAAATTATATCCACAGTGCTTTTATTTTTTGCCGACAAAGAGTGTTGTAGTCGTCCCTGAAATCCCTCATGTAATTATTTAAACAGAACTGGTGTTTGTCCAGAGGGAACATTACGCAGATTGTTTGTAAACCGCCCTGCATGCATACGAGGTGAACTTTTCAGCTAATGGGAGTCTGCATAGAAATAAATATTAACTTTAACACAGTCTATACAAACTGCTGACTCAAGGAAACAAGTTTTACCGCCGTTTAAGAAAACATTAAGCATTTATGTGTACTTCTTTGAGTACCATAATGCATCACAGGAAACACATATGTCACACTGACTTCTTATTTATGTTTTAGTTTTGATACAGCAAATACATAACATTTTAGTCTTTTAATAGCGTAGTACAAGCTCCTCTCACTAAGTACAAAAATATGAACAGCTGCAGAGCGTGATTTCGTGTTGCAAGCACTAAAGCAATGCGCTCATTTTTTACGAACCAACCGTTCTAACTATTCCCTTAGTACGCCTCCAGTTATCTCTTTTTTCCAATCTTTTGCGGATTTTCATTTTTTAGTTCACACACAGACGGAACTGGACATTCCCAAGTTTCTGAAGCCACAGTGGAACAAAGCAAGGAGTGTAGATTGTGTCATACACTCAGGTAATAAAAGTCGTGCGATAGAAGTTAATATCGTGTCGGACTACCATTTCCCCGCCGTAGTGCAGCAGCTTGACGTGGCGTGGACTAGGCAAGTCGTGGGACTTGAAATATTGAGCCATGCTGCCCCTATAGCCGTCCATAATTGCGGAAGTGTTGCCGGTGCAGAATTTTGTGCACTAATTGACCTCTCGATTATGTCTTATAAATGTTCCATGGAATTCGTCGGGTGATACAGGTGGCCAAATCACTCGATCAGATTGTCCACAATGTTCCAAACCAAGCGCGAACAGTGGTGGCCCGGTGAAAATTCCACCGTTGTTTCGGAACATGAAGACCATGGATGGCTGTAAACGGACTCCAAGTAGACGAACATAACAATTTCCAGTCAATGATCGGTTCATTTGATCCAGAGGACCCAATTCATTCCATGTAAACAGAAACCACACCATTGTGGAGCCACCACCAGCTTTCACAGTGCCTCGTTGACAACTTCGTCCGTGGCTTCGTGGGGTTTGCGCCACACTCTAACCCTACAATGGACTCTTACCACATGAAATCGGAACTCCTACAACCAGGCCACGGTTTTCCAGTTGTCTAGGATCCAACTAATATGGTCATGAGCCCAGGAGAGAAGCTGGAGGCTCTTAGCAAAGGGGCCGGCCGGAGTGGCCGTGCGGTTCTAGGCGCTACAGTCTGGAACCGGGCGACCGCCACGGTCGCAGGTTCGAATCCTGCCTCGGGCATGGATGTGTGTCATGTCCTTAGGTTAGTTAGGTTTAATTAGTTCTAAGTTCTAGGCGACTGATGACCTCAGAAGTTAAGCCGCATAGTGCTCAGAGCCATTTGAAACATTTTTTTTTCCTTAGCAAAGGTATTTGTGTGTATCCTCTGTTTCTATAGCCCAATAACGCCAAATTTCGCGATATTGTGCTAACGGATACGCTAGTCATATGTCTCACACCAGTTTCTGTACTTATTTGACGCAGAGTTGCTTGTGTGGTAGCACTGGCAAACAGCGCTGCTCTCGGTCATTAAGCTAAGACCGTCAGCCACTGCGTTGTCCGCGGTGAGAGGTACTGCCTGAAATTTGGTGTTCTTAGCACGCTCTTGACATGAGGATCTCGGAATATTGAATTCCCTAACCATTTCAGAAATTGAATGTCCCAACGTCAAGCCCCAAATACCATTCAGCATTCAGAGTCTATTTTTCCCGCTGTGCGGTCACAATCACATTGGAAATCGTTTCACATGAATCACTTGAATACAAATGGTAGCTCAACCAATGAACTGCCGTTTTACACCTTGTGTACGTGAAAGTAAATCCATCTGTATATGTACGTATCGCTGTCCCATGACTTTTGTCATCTCAGTGTATGCAACTTCAGTGTAATTCAGTATTACGCAGACGACCGTCTCGTATGCACACTGCATGTATCCGTAACAGTGCAGACTGAGCACAGGAGAAATTAGTTAAAATGCAGTTAAAGTTTCTATGCAAATGTTGTCGAATATTATCTTCAGTGATGCAAAATTTCACTTCGCTGTCTTTGCGAAATCTCTTCTTCAGGAATCAAGGCAGCCGTAGTCCACATCGAACACTAAATGGCAAGTATGGAGAATGGCCCTTGATTCCTCATCGACATCAGTTTTGTATGCACATATGGATAACCTGGGGTACACATCTGGTTATACTTCTCACTGAAAATAAGGGGGCCGTATTCATCAACCTCATTATCGGGAAGATGGGGTGCTGAATCACTTCAGCTGAAACGTCAAGAGTTTCCTGATAAATGAGTCCCAAGTTTTTCAGTACGGCGAAAGTGAGCCAGTTTGGTGAAACCCAATCTCGAGTGCGATAGTTAGATTTGATTTTACGTGTGCTATCATTCGCCTGATGACGGCAGAGCCCCCTCTAGTAGTGCAGCCGTGGATTTTGGCGATGTTTCTTCCAACGATGCGCGGACACTCTCGCGACGAGTCGACTCACGCAGCGAAACAGTGAAGTTCTGCCCCATGGCTGTGACTTGTTGTCGCAGAGTCCGTAAGGAGCGTGGGCGAAGCCGTGCCAACGCTGATGTACGAGTTCTGTTAGGTTCAAGAGCTTAGTCATTTTTTGGGCGTACTTCGCTGTTTTGGATGATATGTGACCTGGTATACTCTGCAGTACGGTGGCCGCAGATCAGAGGGGTCGTTTGCGGAAACTGTTGACCCAAAGCGCTAAACCGCGGGACGCGTCGTTTGGCAAGGTGCTGTTTGCAAAAGGCGAGCAACGGGTGTGTTCGATGCATAAGCTGTTCCCTTGAAAACGAGCTACTTGTCTGGAACACTTTCTCCGCATATTATTGTCCTGTGGATTCACCTTGAATACCATTTGTATATTTGGGGTTTTAATTATCAGTTTCTGATGCCTATTTGCTTTCTGCTTATCTTCTCAGTTGTTGAACACTAATCTTGACACGAACCGTAATTTTTGTAACTTAGATATCTTGTCTCCCTCATTATGAATTGTTGTGCACTATCATAAGTACGTAACATGTTTGCTATAAATCATATGTCTACTATGTTGCGATAAAGTGTAGCTAAGTTAAATGCATGAACTGAAGTTTACCAGTAAGTCAGTGTTATTTAAATGTTCTTAAAAAGTTCATTAAGATCACAAGTCTTAAATTTTCCTTGTTTCTTATTTTTATGGTTACTTGTTTTTAAAGGTTTTTTTTAATCTAGTGCTAAACTTAAGGATTTCAGTATTTAAGGTCTTGTTGCTCAGTTGTTAAAAGAAATCCTTAGATTTTCACTATCTGGGATATTTTTGGTCGAATCTGGCTGACTATAAAATTTTATATTTTGCATCTTTTACAATATACCTTCTCTCTTCTTTAGTTACGCCTTAACTGTCCAAGGAGCCAGTCAGAATCCGTTCGACTGTTTAGTTTTTTAAATATTTTCGTGCCCTAGCTGTTTATCTCTTGACCTAAATCATCGTTCCGTACCAGAAAGGGATCCATTCCACGATCCATCGTCATCTGATGATATTATGATATTACACAGCTTGTACATCGCATTTATACCGTACCATAAATGCAGTATATATCAAAATAAAATTACGATCTTGTGGGTAATATTACTTCTCTATGAAATGACGACACAGTTTAATTTAATCAATATAATTTTGGACATTATGTTTTTTCAACTACACAGTATATGGTTATTTAAACTGTATTAGACATAATTCGCGGCGTGGCGAGGTTCCCTCAGACCCAAGTACAAAGACAACTGTCGTTTAGATTTAGACATGGAGTCGGTGGGAAATTTTGAACAGATGAACCAGGCGTTGTGTTTGTTATTTGATTACTGGAGGAGGCGCATGGTACCAGAACAAATTAGCTGTGCCGACTGGTCAATTCGCCACCATCAATCTTTTTTTTTTGTGTCGTTCATGGAGGTGGGCACGTTGAAATTAGTTCTCAGATATGGCAGTCATTGTTCTTGGATCTGGTGAGTATGACGTGCCACCGCTGTGTGAAATTGGAGTGTGATTTTGGTTGTCAGTTAGTTTTTTCGTGTTAGGAAGTTTCTATAACTATTAATTAATTACTCGGAAGCATTTTTTAGAGAATCTCGCGAGTGATAATTTTCCTATTAGTTACCCAGATTCAGTCAGGCCCGACAGTGTTCCTACTCTGGTCAGGATTCATATCATGCATCATGACCCGATTAAGTTTTTTGATGCCTTTCCGCTGTTTATTGCAAACCAGTTTTCTCAACTCGAACTGCACTACGGATGATGAATTTTGCCTTGCGTGATCTTTGAGTGCCTTAATTTTTGTAGCACTTGACTTTCCATGATGCGATCTTTACTTAAACTAACCATCGCTGAATGCTGGTGACTTCTTTCGTGGAAAACAAATACGTCTTAAGGGACCGTAGTGGTAGGATTTCGTACGTACGTACTTATTAAATGTTTACTGATGTTGAGGAATTCGCTCCATTTTTACGAACAAAAGTATCTTGGAATCAACTTAGTGTGCTAAAGCTCTCCTTGATGTGGATTCCGAGACATTATCCAATATTGCTGAGTTTATTAATCCCAATTGTTCTGTAACGAAAATATAGACGAAGGAACAAGGGACCAAACATGCTGTCTTATATTTAAAAAATCGCTACTGTTATTTAGAAAACTGCGGCCATAAACAGCGAGATGGACCTCTGTAACAAGCTCGTTATCGCAGTACCACACAGAGAGTCAACCATTCCTGTACTTGCCGGCCGGTGCAGCCGAGCGGTTCTAGGCGCTTCAGTTTGGAACCGCGCGACCGCAACGGTCGCAGGTTCGAATCCTGCCTCGGGCATGGATGTGTGTGATGTCCTTAGATTAGTTAGGTTTAAGTAGTTCTAAGTTCTAGGGGACTGATGACTTCAGATGTTAAGTCCCATAGTGCTCAGAGCCATTTGAACCATTTTTTTATTCCTGTACTTATCAAATACTTGTCCCAAATAAATTGATTGTGAGTCAGAACAAGTGACCTGTTTGAACGTCGTGCCAACTCAGAGCTTTTATTGTCGAAAGAGGTATGTCATCCAGACTCGTAACCAATGCAAGCACTGAACGAACAGTCGTTCATCTGGAACTTCGGATGGCCTGTGTGTGATTTTTGCTTTATTTATCACAGCTGTTTAACTTTCTACCAGTGGGTATTTCATATTCGTCTCAGAACACATGGTACCGATATATGAAACATGAAAACAGTATTTACGTGAATAAATGTGAAATGTGTGCCCCAGTTCAGACTGTTTTATCAGTTATTTGTTCATACTGTGCACAGTGTCTCCCGTTGCTAAAACTTAGCGACTAGGCAATATCAGTATAATACCTCACACTACGGATGACAGATGTCCGAAGAGCGTGCGAATGTAGCCTAGTCGTGCTGAAACGTGCATAGGTAAAGCTATGATTCATCTGTTACAATTGAAACCAAGCGCACAACTTTGATTTTTATATTTACTGTTTAAATGTTTTAACGGAGTTCCAGCTGTACTGAATACTTTATCCACACTATCCTCTTTCTAAGTATGACTTGAACAACACTAAATTCACATTACAAGGTTACTTACAAATTTCATTTAATGTCATTTATCACTGAAATACTCAACTGACAAATCATGAGCACGCCCTCAGTGGGCAGACGCGAAACAGTAAGGCTAGCGCAATTGGCAATCTAGGATAAGCCTTAAGGCCATTCGTAGGTACCTTTTACACCAGCAACATGTTTGTGGTACAAGTGAGTATTCTGCCTCAATCACTCCATGATGATTACCTTACATTGTCAGCTGTATTGGAGGCTGTTGTTTTTATTATAACAGAAGTTTATTCATCCAGATCGCACAAAAATACACAGTGATTACTAGTTTCAGCCAAATTACATCGCTAACTTTAGATCATTTACATAGAAAAAAAAATTACAGGTCAAATCCATTTCGTTGACTGTTCACATTAATTAGACTCAACCGTAATGTACGTAAAGGAACATTTATGGAAAATTCTAACGACAAATGCATACAAATTCAAAGAAAACATATATTATGTGGACGAAATAACAGATAAGAATATCTTAAAATAAACTATCAATGCAATACATAAAAAAACCATTACAGAGCTTACAGTACCAGGTATCAGATCACATTAATATCAATAAAAGTGTCACCTTCGTAGAATATGCCAAGTAATAATAGTTACAAGTGGTGTCACGATTGCACAAAGTATACTTACTATTACGTATTGAAATTTCTATAGCCATAACTGTTTATTAAACAGCCATTTCTTTTGAAGTAATGTAATATAAGAACAGATGAACAGCAAAACTGTAATTCAGTGTTTCATCATTACTGTAATACACTATGATTATGCGATACATAGCCCGAGATCTAGGCCGTACATAGTGGCAAACTAGGAAACTGCAATACAGAGCCCAAGGTCTAGGTTATGGTGCAATGCATAAAGTGCATGTTACTGCAAGTAATATTCAGCTCCAGTAATATCTTTGACGTATACATCAGGAAAAACGGGTATATATCTTTTTACTTTTATAGATTTTTATATGTATAAAGAATATGAAAAATATAAAATTCTTTAGTTCAATTTCGAAGATACAATCGTATGTTGTAAAAGAATGCTCCCATCTGGTGTCACCTCAAAGCACAGTGTATTCCATTGATTGCCTCATAAGTTTCCTGTCAGATGTCGACAAGGACACAACATGAAAGAATTTTATAGACATCTTATGTGTTTTATTTGTGACTGTTGTGCACTTTTCGCATAGCTATTGAATGACGAGAGACATTAATATGGAAAATCGTCTACATGAGGTATGTTTACTTCGAATTTGCAGGCATTTGACGTTAGAACTTTCCATAATTTTTCCTTTATGTACACTACAATTGTGTTCAATTAATGTGAATAGTTGACGAAATGTAAATGTGTAATTTTTTTCTTGTTAAATAATCTGAAGCTGTCGACTTAATTTCGTTGAAATTAGTAATCACCATGCATTTTTATGCGATCTGGGCGAATAAACTTCTGCAATAAGAAGGGCAACCGTGTTTTTATTCAGTTTATGTTGAAGCTTAAACCAGCCGACGTAAACGTTTGCAAACAACAGCCTGTGACTATTTTCCGTGAGGCAATCCTTCTGTGGGGAGGATGTTACGTTACTTAGCATAAAAGCGAATTTTTAATTAAAATGCCTCGCTAACTTTACGTGCGCTTTCCGTCTGTTTGGTGCGATGTCAGCTGTATTAGGCAAAGATATACTACCTACTGGTGACACATGAAAATTTGTGCCGCACCTGGACTCGAAAGCGGATTTCCCGCTTATCGCTTTAAGCTCTTCGGATAGCGGTGTACACCCCTCTGTTCCGATCCAGACCTCATATTTACCGCACAACCTACATCCCCCAGTTATGCAACATTACTTGGATTACAACAATAGGGAGAATGAGACTTCGTGTTCAACGCTATTGTCGTCTTTAGCCCTTCTAGGCTTGTAATATTTATTTTTTAATCTCTGTTCCTTCAGACATTCATGAATGTCTGAAAGAACAGAAACTTTAAACTAAAAGCCATGCATCCATCTACGCAAGTAATACTGAACTCACTTAGAGAAAATCTTTATGAGTGTGCACTCTGCAAAATATGGGAACGCTAGAGAGAAGATGCCAGAGCGAACAAAACAGCTGCTGGAATTTTAAAGAGTGCAGGTACCTACAACTTACTGAAAGGCCTAAAAACTTTTACAAACAAAGAGTTCCCATTAAATGTGGAGACAATTATACATTTACATATTACACTTGAATTCCTACTCTTGAATTAGTTAGAGTAAGTCAGAACACGAAGGAAAGAAAGACTGTCTCTGAAGATAGGCTATATCCAAACTACTCTGGAAACAACCCTGACGCTACGCAACTGCATACCTAAAAAAAAAAAAAAAAAAAAAAAGTTCAAATGGCTCTGAGCTCTATGGGACTTAACATCTGAGGTCATCAGTCCCCTAGGACTTAGAAGTACTTAAACGTAACTAACCTAAGGAACTCCACACACATCCATGCCCGAGGCAGGATTTGAACCTAAGCAGGAATGGTTATAGGACAAATGTAAGGATGTAGAAGCATATGTTACTAGGGGCAAGGTAGATGCCGCCTACAGGAAAACCAACGTAACCATTGGTAAAAAGCAAACCACCTTTGTGAACATCAAGAACTCAGATGGTAAACCAGTCCAAAATAACGGAAAGCCGAAAGGTGGAAGGAGTACATAGAGGATCTAAACAAGGGATATGTACTTGAGAGCAATATTAAGGAAATTTAAGAGGACGTAGATGAAATGAGAAGGGAAATATGACACTGCATGAAGAATTTGACAGAACACTGAAAGACCTAAATAGAAACAAGGCCCCAGGAGTAGATGACATTCCGTTAGAACTTCTGATAGGCTTCGGAGAGACAGCCATGACAAAACTCTTCCATTTGGTGGGCAAGATGTATGAGACAGTCGAAATACTCTTAGACTTCAAGAAGAATATAATAATTCCAGTTCCAAAGAAATCAGGTGTTGACAGGAGTGAAAATTACCGAATTATCAATTTAATAAGTCTTGGTTGCAAAATACTAACATGAATTCCTTACACACGAATGGAAAAACTGGTAGAAGCAGACCTCGGGGAAGATCAGTTCGGTTTCTGTAGAAATGTAGGAACACGTGAGGCGGTACTAACTCTACGATTTATCTTAGAAGCTAGGTTACGGAAAGGCATAGCTACTTATATAGTATTTGTAGGCTTAGAGAAAGCTTTTGACAATGTTGACTGGAATACTCTAATTCTAAAGGTGGCAGGGGAAAATACAGGGAGCGAAAGGCTATTTACAATTTGTACAGAAACCAGATGGCAGTTATGAGTCGAGGGGCACGAAAGGGAAGCAGTGGTTGGGAAGGGAGTGAGACAGGGTTGTAGCCTTTCCTCGATGTTATTCAATCTGTATACTGAGCAAGCAGTAAAGGAAACAAAAGAAAAGTTCGGAGTAGGTATTAAAATCCATGGAGAAAAAATAAAAACTTTGGGTTCGCCGATGACATTGTAATTCTGTCAGAGACAGCAAAGGACTTGGAAGAGCAGTTGAACGGAATTGAAAGTGTCTTGAAAGGAGGGTATAAAAGAACATCAACAAAAGCAAAACGAGGATAATGGAATGTAGTGTAATTAAATCAGTTGATGCTGAGGGAATTAGATTAGGAAATTAGACACATAAATTAGTAGATGAGGTTTGCTATTTGGGCAGCAAAATAAGTGATGAGGGTAGCAGGAGAGAGAATATGAAATGCAGACTGGCGACGGCACGGAAAGGGTCTCTGAAAAAGAGAAATCTGTTAACATCGAATGTAGATTTAAGTTTGAGGAAGTGTTTCCTAAAAGTATTTGTATGGAGTGTGGCCATGTATGGATGTGAAACACAGATGATAAACAGTGTAGACAAGAAGTGAATAGAATCTTTTGAAATTACGTGCTACAGAAGTTACTGAAGATTAGACGGGTAGAATTCATAACTAATGAGGAGGTACTGAATAGAATTGAGGAGAAGATGGTTTGTGGCACAACTTGAGTAGAAGAAGACATCGGTTGGTAGGGCACGTTCTGAGGCAACAAGAGATCATCAGTTTAGTACTGGAGGGAAGCGTAGGGAGTAAACATCGTAGAGAGAGACCAAGAGATGTATACAGTAAGCAGATTCAGAAGGATGTGGGTTGCAGTAGTTATTAGGTGATGAAGAGGCTTGCACTGGATAGAGTAGCATGGAGAGCTGCATCAAACCAATCTTTGAACTGAAGACCATAACAACACCATCTTTCCAGTCGCTTTGAAACTTCTGAAAGTATGTCAGGCTTTTGTAGATCGTTCAATCTTTTTCTCACGGAGTCCTTCCCCTTGGCAATCCCATCCAGGTCGTCTGAACAGAGGAATAATTTGCAATCTTTTCCTACTGGAATGAAACAACGAAAGCTGAAACAGTTTCAAAGAAGGCTCCGGTTCTTTAACAAATGATAAAATAATATTGATCCGAATTACCAATACTACTCCTCTCGTGTCTACAAATGGTTATTATTTGCGGAGTTAAGTAAAAGTTTTACGGTAATGAACGGAATACAGTTTTATGGTGATATATCATACCACGCACTCATCCCTTGCACCTGTTATCTAAAACAGATATTTAAAAAAAAATAAAGAAACAAAAATTAAAAACACATAGCAATCAGCCACAAATTTGTACAGCTTTTTTTCAGAAGTTTGAAGTCGGAAATTCCATTCAAGTACCAGCAAAAATACGTTTGCATGATTCTATAACTGATTACTGCATAATGTTTTAATGATAATTATTACGGCCTTAACTGGAACAAGTATATAGTGTAGTGCTTTGCATAGACGGCAACACTTTACCCCCTATCCTCCTATTCTCTTACATTTGTAAGACTAATGTCTGCTGTTACCTAGCCACATTATAGCTAGCCAATTTACGACTTTACAAATCGTCGCCTCATCTGCTCTTAGTATTTTCGACTTGTGACAGCTTCATAACACCCGAATGGATTAGTTAATTTGTAACAAATATGGGTGTTCTGATTACACTAGACTAAGTCTACGCCGTTGGTATCTGAATGGACTTGGTGATATTAGACTGCCAACGAAATCCAGTTCTTGAAAACGTTGTCATGTTGCTCCTTAAAATGCAAGAAGTCTGTTATTAATTTGATTCTAATTTAGTTTATTAAATATAACAACTAGAATCCTTCCAAATGACCAAGTCACTATGTGAGTCACAATGTATCACAAGCTTTTAAACGCAGAAAGGAAATTACACCATTTTTTATTTATTACTTTTATAGGTTTCAAACGGTTAATTTGTCTACACGGATGTAAGTAGACGCGTTAGTGGAGTTTAATGAAAACGGTATGCACGCAGTCAGAAAGTGATACTAATGATATCCAATAAGTGACAGTTTTACTTAAATGTAATAATTTAAGCGAAATTGTGGCTAGGTGCTGCCTTCCATTATAGTGATATTTCACTGGTAAAACTTTCACAAACTGTAGACGCAGCACCTGAGATGACTGCACCAGTCAGCTGCTGTTCACAGTCAAGGGCTTTATTTACGCGAATGAAACAGCTTATTGTAATCTGCAGAGATAATTACTTGCTCTAATTAGCCACTCGCCGTAAAGCCCTTTCACGGTACCACCCCTCCCATGATACAGCACAGAGTCTCCTTCTGCGTATTCCAGTTTCGGATTATATCTCATGATGGTCGCTAAATTATAGTTCATTACTATGAACTAGACTACGTTCTACAACAATCTGATAGTATATGCAGACAAGTGATAGGCTGACTGTTAACAAACTAATCCCAATGACAAGATACAATCTAAATAATGGACATGGCAGATATCTCACATGCACCCTACCATCCGCAGTGCACAATGTGTTAATGTCTCTCGTGGTGGTCAGGATTGTTTTTTGGGCATCATGGTCAGCGGTGATTACACAGTTGTTACTTGTGAGTATCAGTGTAGTAGTGGGTCTTCTTAGAGCTGCGTCCTAACTGGATACTAGTCACATACGCCGCGTTAGCAACGTTCAAACCCTCTTGTCTATCAACACACAGTTAATTGATTTGTTCATGGCTCTCGTTTAGTAGGAGTTGAACTTATGACCAGATAGGTATTGTAGTATTGGATTTGGGTGTAGTTTGGGCTTGCAGTTATGCAAGCCTGGAATCAAATTAAAATTTAATTTATTAGATATGAAGTTCTTCTTGATAGCACAGTAGTAATACAATAACAGTGATACAAAACTTACTCTGCAGCCCTCTATGGTTTTGAAAGCAGTGCTCAAACAAACGAACATGCGTAAAATGTCTATAGTGCAATACACGGGATTAAAATCAAACCTTTCGCCATCGCACAGATATTAAGCAATAACAGTAGCAGTTACAATATACGGCACTTGACCACGAACTGGATATAAAAGTCCTGCAGTTAACCAAAAGATACTAAAACAACTCTCAGACTTAATTAAGATCATCTACTTACCACGTAACTGTCATACTGATCACTCACACAGAGCAGATAACGAGATGACTTTCTTTGTAAAAACGCTACCAACAAATCAGTCACGTTCACGGCGAAGTACCAACAATATCAGTCTCTGTATAATACAAGCCAATCACGCTCAGGGCGTGTAATTTAGAAGATCGAAATGGCCTTCGTTTCCAGACAATACACAAGCATGCAGAGCGTTCCATCAAACGACAACAACTTTTCTCACAATAATCACGGACTCCCGTACATAATGTTGCTCGCTAACCATTACATAAAAGAGACAGGGGATCAGAATTTAAAAGAGCTTTCAAAAACTTAAGCTGAAATAAGACACAACGCTACAGTGAAATCAGGAGGTTGATACAGGATTGGGATTCGTAGCGGGCCGCATCAAAACAGTGAGATGACTTATGGCTCAAAAAAAAAAAAAATCGTTACACTCAATGCACTGATTGTACAAAGCGTTGAGATCACTCAACCAGCAGAATGCTACAGTCAGCTAAAAATGAATGCAGGTAGTGCTCTTCTTGACAAGCAGAAGTCCCTTTCATCACCTGCACTGAAATCGCCGTCCGCTCCTTCAGGTTGTTGTGTCCACACAGCGAGCCGCCCCCGCCCCCCTACCCCATCCCTCCACCCACCGTGCTGACCGTTAGTGACGTCATTTAGACAGCTCGACAGCGTACCAGCCTGTAGCTCCCATTTATAGAATAAAAATCCGCTCCAGTTGCCAATAATTTTCTTTGTTTAGCTTAAAGCCTCATCTTCAGGTGCCAGCTACCGCGAACAAGAGGAGGGGCTACTAAGGTGCAAATACTGCGGGGTTGATAAACTAAATATTCTGTAGCTCCAGTACTTGGCTCTGCAGCTGGCAAGCCGTGGTGGCCGAGCGGTTCTAGGCGCTTCAATCCGGAACCACGCGGCTGCTACTCTCACAGGTTTGAATCCTGCCTCGGGCATGGATGTGTGTGATGTTCTTAGGTTAGTTAGGTTTAAGTAGTTCTAAGTCTAGGGGACTGATGACATCAGAAGTCCCATAGTCCTTAGAGCCATTTGAACCATTTGAACGGACACCCCACAGTCCGTCGTGCTCCTTTGGATTCGTTTGCTGGTCAGTCCAAGACACACACTTCGCTGACCACATCAAGCTCAGTCGGAGCCACCAATTCCAGCCGCTGCCCCAATCTCTCCACAAGCTGTGCTGTTGACAACGCTGCAAGCGATGACTACAGTCACGATGCTGGTTTCCAGGGGATGTGCACCACTTTCGAAGCAGAGCAGGTGACTGTCACGCCAAGTCTGGATTAGCGCCAGCAGCTCGTCAAACACCGCCGACAGTGGCCGCTAACCAAGCAATAGGCACAGAAGCACTAACGCGAGAGTCTGACTGGGGCAGAAAACTAGATATGCCGTAAATTAAATATTCACGGCACAACGTAACCATGCTGATGAGCCACGACATTATGGCAACTGTCCGCGGAGAGACTGTATGCTAGTTTATGGCGTGGTGAAGAAAGTACGTAAGCAGAGCGGAGACCGAGGAATCATTCCAGCGACAACACAAGCCGCTACTTCGGAAATACATTGGCAGTAGCCACTTCGCCGTAGAGCAAGTTGACATTACGTACCACCTCGGAACAAGTATCTAGGAACCGGCTGATCTGGTAGCCAGTTTGCGTATTAGTGTTGTTAGCATCTGTGGAAAGCGACTGAAAGACAGTTGTACAACAAGACGGTGAATAATGCGGAGGTCGCAGGCTCGCCTGCTCTGAAAAGCAAGATAGGCGAGGTCTACGGCACATCTGATGACAGTATAACGATAGTGCAGGAAAAAGTGTTTCACAGTAAATCGTTTAGCACATATTCTGTTCCTTCACTTTTCAGACTGGATATTCATTACTGATAATAGTTTTTATCGATTGAGGAAGGCTGAGAACTTTGCCTGGCCACGTCAACTGTTGCTCTGCGTCATTCTGCGACAGCTCCCTATACAATATGATATATCATTTGTAAGTAACCTACTTTTGGTCAGAAATTATAAACCTTATTCATCAAAAATGTATAGGCAAGTACTTTGCGTGGTGTGTGATCCACACCTAGTTTCCTAACTAGCACAACTTTTTTTTTCCTTGTTTAAGTCTGTTCACTCAGTATTTTAAGAAATCTCAGATAACTACATTTACTGATGATCAAAGTGTTAATTTATAACATTTTCTGTAGAGATATACAACAGAAGATGCAACGTAAAAGTTGCGAAACCGGATGTATGAGTCTCTAATCGCGTTAAATAAATACAGGTACAGCGGACTATTATACTTTTCATTTAGTTATATATCGACAGGTCGAGTTCGCGATGCCGACGAGCGAGGACGATGCGCGCGCGGCCGGGGCAGCCGCCTCGGACGCGCCGGAGTCGGCCGCTGGTCGGTCGGTTGGGCCTGGCCCGCCGGACGTTCCAGCGGCCGCTCCACACTGAACGGATCCCAGGTTGACGACCCAGGCTACGGCACCGGTTCATGACAGGATAGAACGACGATCGACAGGCGCTATTCGACCGCAGAAGACTACACACCACACGACGAAACCGTATTCGGACGTCGGCCATACATCACGACGGACGCAGCAATGAAGACGACCGCCAGGACTACGCCAGAAGACTCGATATATGTCGGGAGGAGGACAAAGAAACGCTGAAGGACATACAACGCCTTATCCGCTATTCACGGGACACGCAAGAACAGGATAACGACACCTGTTTGGCATCTCCATCTGTGGACTCAGATGTCGAATCACAGCACTCCCACCAAACGGTCGACGACGCGGAGATTGCAGCGGCCTTTCCAGCTGAAAACGACAACGACTCCCCACACCCAGAGGGGGACTTTACGCTCGTATACAACAAACGGCGCAGAAGCAACGCATTAGCCAAGGACGTAGCCAACCCGGCTAAGAGACGAACGGAGACCATCCCCACAACAAACCGATTCGCCCCACTGGCACCTCAAGCTGCGCCTCCATCAACCACCAACAAGCCGCAGGCACAAACTCCTAATGCCGCAGAAGCCGTGAACAGAGACAAGAATGTGCTTCGCAAAGTGCCCCCAGTCACAATTTATTACACAAAGGATTACGTTCACCTCAATGAAACGCTCAACGGACTTCTAGAGAGCAACCTTAAAGCTATATACCAAAAGGACCGCATCAAATACCACTTTGAGTCCTTCGAAGACCAAAGGCGTGCAATAAAATTCTTCACGAACCACAGCTTCTCCTATTTTACGCATCAAGCACCAGACGACAGGGAACTGAAAGTAGTTGTCAAACGCCTTCCGGTGGAAGTTACCGAAGAACAACTTTCCTTTGCCCTCAAGGAAAAAGGCTTCAAAGTGCTACAAGTCTACCAATTTAAGGAACGCGACGAGAAGACGAAACAATTGATACCGCAACCTGTGTACCGAGTCACCCTCCCATCCGGAAAAGACAGTGACAAGTTCTATGATGTCAAATACCTGCTCTACACACGAGTGATAATAGAAACCTATAATAGTAAAGAAGGACCAGTCCAGTACCGACATTGCCAACGTTTCGAGCATACAGCGAACTACTGCAGCATGCCAGCACGCTGCGTCCGCTGCGGTGGATCCCATAAATCATCGAATTGTACCCATCCTAGGACGGCGCCCCCAAAGTGCGCCAATTGTGATCAAGAACATCCAGCGACCTTCCGTGGCTGCCCCAAATGTCAAGAACTCCTACGGAAATATACTAGAAGGACACCAAAGAAGTCGACCCCACAACGGCCTATAATTGTTAAGAACTCGGCCATGGCAGCGATTCCGGCCACCCAACCGACAAGCGGCACCTCTCCCTGTGGAAAGAATCGCCTCTCGACCACAACCGGCACCCAGAGTGACTCTACGACAGACAAGACAACAGCGCTCGTACTCCGAAGCAATACATGTCCATCCACCGACGCCAACACCAGCGGAGACATCATCTGCCTGGTCGACCACCTTTACACCAGCGTTAACAGATATTCTTCAACTACTCACCGCCCTCCAGCAGAAGCTGACGTCTATCCTCTCGCTTGTAGAAAGCGTGCTGACAGCTTTTCACACACCCTAAATGGATAGACGGCATCACACAAGGAATCTTAACTTCTGCATTTGGAATGCCAATGGCCTGAAACTGAAGAAAATAGAATTCACGGACTTCTTACATCGCCACAAGATAGACGTAGAATTTGTCTCCGAAACACATCTCCGCGAGTCAACCGACCTCCGCTTGAGGAACATGCACATCTACCGGACGGACAGACGGGACCAACGGGGTGGAGGGACCGCAGTTCTGATCAAAAAATGCATTCGTCACCACCAAGAACGTTTACCCCAACTCCATACTTTAGAGGCCACGGCAGTAACAATCCACACGACGCTCGGAAACATTACCTGTATTGCGGCTTACCTTAGCCCAAAGAAGCCTCTCCACCCAGAAGATCTTTACGCCGTTACAGAGGGTTACGACAAGATCCTCCTTGGAGGGGATCTTAATAGTAAACATGTTGCCTGGAATTCCCGTAAGACTAACCCAAAAGGACATATGTTGTTTGCACTGGCTGAGAATTTACATGTTTCCGTCCATGGACCACGGGAACCGACGAGGATACCTTACGTCCAGACACAAGACCCTGATGTTCTAGACATCGCCGTAATCAAGAACATCAACCCGAATCTCCAACTGCG
This sequence comes from Schistocerca piceifrons, assembly GCF_021461385.2. Taxonomy (NCBI): domain Eukaryota; kingdom Metazoa; phylum Arthropoda; class Insecta; order Orthoptera; family Acrididae; genus Schistocerca; species Schistocerca piceifrons. Next base: position 299,487,656 of record NC_060141.1, read on the forward strand.
GACGCTGGATGATCTTTCATCGGACCACAGACCCGTATTAGGTCTCATAGAGAGGGCTACTTTGCAACTTCCACTGCCGACGACAAGAACTTACGACTGGCAGCAGTTCCAAGCGTACCTCAACAACAATGTGCGACCAACCCAGGTTGTTACTACCAGAGAAGCGATTGATGTGGCAGTCGCAGTACTCACGAAGAAGATTAACAATGCGAAACAACGAGCACTCACGGAGCACCTGCAACCAGAAGTCAATTATGACGAGTTTCCACCACCACTGCAGGAACTTAAGACAAGGCGCAATCGATTTAGGAAACGATGGGTCCGTTACCGCCATCCGGATGATAGACGGGAGACTCACAGACTAACCCGAGAACTCCGGCGGAAGGTTCAGGACTGGAAGCAACACACGTGGGAACTCAAAATGGACAACTTTCTATTACGCACCAAAGATGAATGACGAATAGTTAAAACTCTCAGACAGCAACAGCCCCCCAAAAGGGCAATTCGCGGACCCCATGGCCTCTTGTACGACTCACTGGCGCAGGCGGAGCTGTATGCGGACACATACCAACAACAGATGACTACGCCCCCCACGGAGGATGGAGATGATGCACTCCACCGTGCAGAGGAGGACACAGCGGCGGAATGGGAAGCTATTCGGGACGCCCCGACTAACGCTATGCCCCGGCTGACAACGCCGGAGGAAATTCGGAGGATTATCAAGTATAGCAAACACACCTCACCTGGAGCAGATAGAATCAGCAACACGGAACTGAAACACCTCCCGAGAAAGCCTGTTGTGCTTCTCACCCGGATAGTGAACAGCTGCCTCAGGACTGGATACTTCCCAGAGGCATGGAAGATTGCCAGAATAGTGCCAATACCAAAATCGGGCAAGGATCTCTCACACCCTGACAGCTACAGACCCATAAGTTTACTGCCGATGCTGGGAAAGGTCCTGGAACGTGTCCTACTGAAACGCATGCTGGACATCCTTGTGGCACACAATATCATCCGACCGGAGCAGGTTGGCTTCCAGGCGAAGCTATCGGCTGAGTTACAACTACTGCGCATCACGGAATCTATCCAAGACAATTTCAACAAGAAACGACATACTATTGGAGTATTTCTCGATATAGAGAAGGCTTACGATAAAGTATGGCGACGCAACTTGATCGTCAAGCTCCGACGTACCACTCCCCTACCAGACTGCTACTTAAAACTTCTCGATAATTTTCTTCAGGATCGCAGATTATATGTTCGCATTGACGACAAGAATTCAACAACGCGGCCTGTCCTTGAAGGACTTCCACAAGGATCGGTCATATCTCCACTGCTGTTTAATTTATATATTAACGACCTCCCGACGGTGCCACATGTTACTGCCAGTTTCTATGCCGACGACACAGCGCTCCTGACTGCAGGCACCAGAGTGGACCACCTCGTTACACGGATGCAGCGCCAACTAGATTTAGTGGACCACTGGACCCACATGAACAAAATAACGGTCAATGCAGAGAAAACCAAAGTTATTGTCTTCACACGTCGGAGACCCATTGTCAATGAACGCCTACGGATATCAGACCAGCCACTCCCCTGGGCAACAACTGTAAAATACCTGGGAGTGCATCTGGACGCCAAACTGTTGTATAGTCATCACATTATGGAGAAGAAGACGTCTGGCCTCAAAATACTGGGAGCTCTCCTCCCATTTCTGAAGAGCTCATACCTCAGCCAACGCACGAAACTCCAGTTGTACCATGCCACAGTCGAACCATCTATTTTGTATGGATCGACCTCTTGGTGTACTACGTGTGCCACTAACTACAAGAAGTTACAGGTTGTACAAAGCAGATGCCTACGATGGATCACAGGAGCCCAATGGTGGATCCGAAATCATGACATTCATCGAGCCTTAAGCGAATCTTACCTCTCAGACAAGGTCAAGGAGAAGGCACGGACCTTATTTCGGAAGTTGGACATTGCGACCGAACCGCCGAGTCTTTCCATCAGTAAATGGGGTATGTTCTCAACTGACTCGGTTGTTTTAACCCCTCCACTGACAGAATGACCCGCTTCCTACTTCCGTATGTATAAAGCCAATACGGACTTGTAGCTGTCACGCCTTTGCGCTTACTGCTACGTATTTTAACTGTAAATAGCTCAGCCCTAATGGTAAGAGGTAGTAGTGAATTCACGTTATTAATCTTTGGAGACAGCACAGCTGCCTCAAGCTCAGCTCACTTTTACTCCACTCCTACCATCGCCATTGCACCACATTAACTAGGTGCTACATGGACCTTGCTAAATTCACTTGCGTATACATTTTTGACCGTTACTCGCCAGTATTTACCTAATGATTAGTACACTCCTAACCGGACTATTTCCCAAAGAGCTGTGATGATTGAACGGGTTCGATCCACGGCCTACAGTGCCCTACAGTTCACACGGTAACACTGCTTACCTGACCCACTTAACTTGGTAGTGAGCTTATGTATCCAATCACCACTGCTAGCAGCAGTGGATAATCCTATCAGCACGACGAGAGCAGCAGACTTACCGTCGAATCCTCCTGAAAATACTTATAACTACGGTCGCCAGCTCTGAAGGAGCAAAAGAATAAATCAATTTTTTGGCTCGTTTCAAAGTGAAACGGCTTGAGTTGAATTTTAAACTTAATTCTGAATATTACTATTTCTGATCATTCTAGGTGATTCTACAAAGCAAATACTCTCTCAATTTCTGTGAGTTGGCTTGGTAATTACCACCAAGACAATTTATGCAACTTAGGTTAACAAAATTCTATCCTTCAACTTATTTAATGATTTTGGATATTACTCTTTGGACCATTGATATAGGATTAGTTAAGTGACTTTACTTGAAAGGTTACTCAGAAAAATTTAAGTAACTATAAATAGGCGACTCATTCTGGTGTGACCATTGCTCTTTTCAACATTCTTATACGCTAAAGTATTCTACACCCAAAAGAATTGCAAATGAAAGAGGCGATGATGGCCTCAGTCTGATTTCACTACACTATGTTTGAGGTTACTACACTTTACAATGAACAACATGCGTCGTAATTTTACTCATTACTATATTCTGTCCTCTGCACTTGCACAAAAGAAAACTGGTATTCTCCTTTTACATGTATACAAAGTTCGACTTAACAATTGCAAGCAGTCTTGCCTTGGGTAGACGTGTCGGTGCTGGTGGTGAGATGCATGTGGCTAACGCAGCTCTTCACGCCTCATGCCCTCAATGGCGGCTGGAACTACGAGCTGTAGCACTCGTATAAGCTACTGCACGTCCGCCATAAAATCTGGGCGCAGGAACTCTTACAATCAGCCCCAGTGGCATAGAGACGGCTTCGACTACCATTCGTCGCGTTCTACTCCACAAACGGCGACGATATTCGCCTCTTCGCTGTTGCACAATCACTTTTGCGTGAGCACAGTTACGCACGTCCGGTCACGTCAACACCCCCCAGGCCATTCCATTGTTCAGTCCCTGTGTCTCCAGCTACCTCTAACTACGCTCATATCACCAAGAGTGGGGGTGTTCCCCTACCACCTTTTCACCGAAATCATTTAGTATTTAAGAATATTTATATTTATTACCCTGGAGTTCATACCAGTCATAATAATTTACTATTAGCGCCTTATAACATTAAATCATACACTAATAACTTATAATTACCAAGAAAAAGAATACATTTGACTCCGAGAGCTTAGTGCATTGTCTGACAGGCAGCGCTAGTTCCCAGTTTCGCCAATAGATGGCATCAGGGTGCACTCCTTGGCAGTCTCACACCAGCGCGCCCGTTTCCGAAGCGCGGGCTCCAAATTACTGTCAGCCCACCATCATTTCAGTTCCGTTACAACATGATACGTGACAGTACACCACAATTCACCACAGTAGGTGTGGTAGAACCCTTACGCAACCACAAATATAAAGTACCGAAGCCAATAGTATTTGAGCCTCCGTAAATGATATCCCTACGTAATTCTCCATAATTTAAGGACATATCGTCCTTTAGCACTTCTACACACATCTTTTCAAACACACACCAAAAGCAGCGAGTTAAGGGACCCTTCTGTGTGCCCAAACTAAAGCAGAAAGAAGAATAAATAAATAAAGAGAAAATTTTTACCCCTTCCATTCCCTACAGAAGTAAAAATCAACGAAGTTGATCAGACTTCAGCACCACCACAAAAAAAAATTTAGTTCTATATTAAATAGTTTTAACACGTGTATGTAAACACCTGCATAACTGTGTGATTGGTGAGCCAGTTATACTAAACATGGGACTCGAGAGACGACCCCTACGTCTTCCCCTGTTGACCTTACACCATCATCTATTACGACCATCTGTGGGCTCACGATCATCGAGATTGCACCATGGATTAATGAATGCGTGTCACCTGAATGGATGAATCACGTTTCTTGTTACACCAGGTCGATGGTTATATTGGGATACGCCGTATCCAGGCGAACATCTGCTCGAAACTTGCACAAACACACAACGGTGGGAGCGGTATAATGCTCTTGGCGGGGCGGGGGAAGAAGGGCATTCACATGACCTTCCGTGGGTTGTGTGGTAAAAATAGAGGACACCACTGAGCCGTACTGCGAATCGATAAGAGGCGTCTCGCGCTCGGTAATATTCATCTCTGGCCAGAGGCCGTGACTCGCGGTCTGACAGGTCGGATCAGCAGTGGCCTCGCTCCCTCAATGTGGGACAGTGAGGTTGCCTGAGGTACAGGGCCAGTGAGTGATGACCCAGTTTCACTCTTTGGTTCGAATTGCCTCATATTCTGGATCCATGGTTGGCGTGCTGGACTTGGCTATTTGGACGGATCAGAGTGGGTCCGACTGCAACGAGAAAGCCGCCTACCGTTTACTACCGTAGCGGCATTCGTGTGGGCGGAGACTAGCAGAGAGGGAGTCTTGCCACTGGGGGAAGGCGGCTTCACACGGATGCCAGCTTGTGTTTTCTAGCAGCTTGCGTGTTTTATTACGGGTGGGCGAATTTTGGAACTTTCCCGGTGACCAATGTCGTTGTACCGTGTGTTGTGGCCTTAGTGCAAGAAGCTTGCGGTGTGACCAAATCTTTCAATTTATTCAGTGGTTTTAAACTACGGGGTTGTTTATACTGCTCCTCGTGTTACTGCCTGCTGTATATCCGATTTTCTGTGGGTCGGACAAGCATATTTTTGATAATTTTTCTGCGGTGCAACCCAGTCTCCCTTAGTACTTATGGTTTTTGTAATTATGTTTCTAAGAACTGTTCTGCTTTAAATTTAGTGGTTCATGAAATAGTTCTGCAATGCAGTCCACGCTTGTGTATCTGAATTGGCAGTCTGATCAGGGAAATCTGCAACAGAAATCTGTGAATTAATTCTGCTCCCTTCTGGTGAGTAAAGGGGAGGTGCCTTTTGCTTAGCACATTTGCTCCGGATGCTGCACCCCCGAACTACTGGATATTGTACGTATTACTGTTACAGTGGTCTTACAACGCAAAGAAATTGCTTGTAAGTGATCTCACAATACAAACAAACTTCCGATTAAACATACGTACTGATAATTGATGCCTGAAAGAAGTTACAGTTTCGCGAAAGTGAGATCGTAAATAATTAAGTCTACAGACATCTTTTTCCCATGAAAAACTGGTTTTGTTACAGATCCCACAGAGTACAAAAACCTGGCTAAAGGTGGCAGCAGATTCGGAGAATCGATGGAATTTTCTTCAGTGTTTTGGCCCGCTAGATGAACTTGCCATTCAAGCTCTATAAAACTGTGAAAGTCTTTTTTACAATTGTAGATAATCACAGGGAATATTACAGTGGCAGTGACGGATGCAAATTATAGACTCATTCGTACTGAAGTTGGGTGGAATTGGCGAATAGTTCATGGACGAGTAAGAAGCTAGAACAGGTAAGTACTCACTTGCCAGATCGTGTACCACTTCGTTGAAATTCCGTACATTTTTATTGTGAATTTTTTTGTTGTAACCGTTTGGTCTTAGAGGTCACCCAATACCTAAAGATGTTTCTAATTAACATTCCCCAGAAGTTAGCAAGCTATTCAAAACAGTTTTGTCATATTAGTTAACATGTTTAGGATACACCACAAGCCAGTGCTCTTGAATGCAGGAACTGTTTTAAACATAGGCTTGACTATAAGTGCACTCGATAATTTCTTACGGACTCAAATCGCGTCCCCTTACGTGAGTGATGGGATGAGTGATTCCTGACGGTCCCACGAACAGAGATCTCGTATCTTGCTTCTGGCACCAGAAAGGTAAGTCAGAAAACTCATTTTCACGCTGTCAGGCACGTTTTTTATTCTACAGGCTTTCATTACCTTCATAAATTCCTATGAGTTCCACAATTTCTTCTGGTGACTAGTGTTTTGACATCTTCTAAGCTACGGTTTTCAGAGAGTTTTGCACTAGAAGGCCTCTCGATAGCAACTCGCCGATTTTTAGTCTCAAGTGAACGGCCACATTAATAGGCCAATAGATGTACTTTAATACTAGCGTAAGTGTCTCAAGTATGTCAGAGACCTACGTGAGGTTCCTGAACTAGCACCAGTAATGGCCTTGATGCATGCTTTTGACCAACAATATTTGTAGACAAACTGGAATGTTGCAAAATATTATCCCGTATAATATCAAGGTATAAAATATGACAAGAAAACTCGTTTTAGTTTGTAAGCATAGGCTTCTGCAGCCGAGTAAGCAAAAGACTCTGAGGAAGGCCATTTGCAACAGTGGCCACAACTTCGGGGATTTCATATATTGACATACCCCGAAGAACTTTATGGAATTTTTTGTTTATCTGTTTCACAAAATTGTAATCGCTAAGATTGCTCTGTTCAGTTTCTAAAGGAAGGTCATGTGTTACAAGAATGCATTCATTTGGATCTTCGAGACACAGAAGCTCAATTCGAGCACATTTCGCTTCGCTATCATACCACCACTTAAGCAGAATTTAATGAACGTATTAAGCACAAATAAGTCAGTCTATTAGCTGTGAATGTAGAGTCGTTTCTCCGCGAAAGAACATGCCTTATATTATACATTGTCTAACTTGAATCTGTAAGGGTTATACGGGTGGCGTTCAATAAGTAGTGCAAGATTATCATTATTATTAATATTTTGAAAGCAGGTTTCTTTTATTCAGTGTGCTGATATACTGCATTATTCCTCCCTCATTTGGCTACCTATTTTTCAACATAATCTCGATTCAATGAGATGACCTGCGCCACCATACTGAGAGTAGCTGAATGCCTGCATAGTATCATTCTATTGGTCGACGTCAGAGCCAACGTCATGCTGCACCAATAGCCGCCCTGTCATCCACTTACTGCTTCCCACGTGTGTGCCGGCCGGGGTGGCCGAGCGGTTCTAGGCACTACAGTCTGGAACCGCGCGACCGCTACGGTCGCAGGTTCGAATCCTGCCTCGGGCATGGATGTGTGTGATGTCCTTAGGTTAGTTAGGTCTAAGTAGTTCTAAGTTCAAGGGGACTGATGACCTCCGATGTTAAGTCCCATAGTGCCGCGTGTGCATCCTTCATTGGGCCAAACGGATGGCAGTTGAAGCCGCGAGATCTGGGCTGTACTGTGAATGAGTAAAAAGAGTGCAGTGAAGTCTGTAAGGTCCTCTCGGGTTCGTGCTCAGACTTGTGGGAGACCTTGCGTTGTCATGGAGAAGGAGAAGTTCGTTGGCATTTCTGTGGCGACGAACAACCTGAAGTCGTTTCTTCTTTCCTGAGGGTAGCACAACACACTTCCAAAAAAAAAATGGTTCAAATCGCTCTGAGCACTATGGGACTTAACTTCTGAGGTCATCAGTCCCCTAGAACTTAGAACTACTGAAACCTAACTAACCTAAGGACATCACACACATCCACGCCCGAGGCAGGTTTCGAACCTGCGACCGTAGCAGTCGTGCGGTTCCAGACTGTAGCGCCTAGAACCACTCGGCTACTCCGGCCGGCACATAGTTCACAGTTGATTGTTGCACCACGAGGGAGGACATCAAAGAGAATAAGCGCCTCGAAGTCTCTGAAGACCGTCGCCATCAGCTTTTTCTTCGGAGGAGAGGTAACTTGCGCCACTCCATTTTTTTTCAGTTTTGTTTCCGGTTTGCAGTGATGAACCCATATTTCATCCCCTTTAACGATGTCCATCAAAAAATTGTCACTATCAGCTTCGTAACGCGGAAGAAATTCCGCACAGATGATCCTTTGTTGCTTTTTATGGTCTTGTGTTTGGCGGCGAGTAACCCAGAGGGCTCACTCCAACTGGTGGCCGACTGCGTGAGTACTACCAATAGAGACGTCTAATTGAGCAGTGACGTGTCTGACTGTGATCCATGGATATCTCTAATCCTCACGTTCCAACACTGTAGGTATTACAACTGTGTGTGGTTAGCCGGCTGGCATGAGAGGGAACAGGTTTGCGCGATCTCGTTGCGAATGATGATAGACACCTTTCCCAACGAGCAATAGCGTCTTTGTTCACTGTCGGGTGTCTGTAGACATTCTGGAAACGCCTATAAATATCTGCGATGCTCTGACTATCTGCCAAAAGAAACTCTATGGCAGACCTGCTTGGAACGCACTACCATTACGGATGCCCTTTTGAAGGACGCCAACACCAATCGGAACTTCTTGGAATTACAGAGGCTGAATAATCCACGATGTTCCACAACAAATTCTGCATTTTTCAACCGAAACTGGCTGAGAAAAAAAAATCACCGTCTTTGAAAACGTGGACCACTACAGCTGTTTTGTCAATTTGTCCCAATATACAGTTCCTTTTGTGTTCCGTTAGGCGGGTATTAACACTCCTTTTAGTTGTTCCAATATAAACCATGCCACAGCTACACGGAATTTTATACACATCTGGGGTAGCTAAGGGGTGTCGTGCGTCTTTCACCGATCGTAAAATTTCACCAATTTTCTTCGTAGGTCCAAAGATTGTCTCCACTTGAAACTTGGCCAAAACGTTCCCAATACGGTCCGTGATGATATGAATAAATGGAAGAAAAACTTTTCCAGCCGACAGGTGTTGTCGTCGTGTATTTTCGAACACATTTCTTCTAGGGTGGAGTTCTCGATCTATTTCGTTGTCAGTGTACGGATTTCTCTTGAAAGCCGTTCGCAAATGGCTTAATTCGTCTTGCAAATAAATTGGCTCACAGATGTTATTAACCCTGTCCACTAAAGTTTTTATGACGCATCTCTTCTGCCTAGGATGATGATTCGAATCCTTATGTAGGTAACGATGGGTGTGTGTGTCTTTCCTATATACCTTGTGTCCTAACGTCCCATCTGCCCGTTTAATAACCAATACATCCAACAAATTTTGTTGTTCATTACTCTCTCTCTCCATGGTGAATTGTATCTTTGGATTGAAACTGTTTATGTGCACCAAAAAATCACTCAGTTCCTCTTCAGCATGATTCCATACCACAAAGGTATCATCCAAGCATCGATACCACTTCAAAGGGCATTTTTTGGCCGACTGCAGCATTTGTTGTTCGAAAAATTCCATAAATAGATTAGCAATAGCAGGGCTCAGAGGGCTACCCACGGCCACCTCATCAATTTGTTCATAAAACTCGTTGTTATATTGAAAAGAAATCGAGGATAGGCAACGGCTAAACAAAGCTATTATATCAGTAGGAAACATATCAGCTATGTAAGAAAGAGCTTCGGCCAACAGGGACCACGGTGAACAGGGATACTACATCGAAACTGACAAGAATGTCAGTTGGACTAACTGTGATCTCCCTCAGTTTTTCGATAAAATGCATGGAATTTTTAATATGAGTGTCAGTTTTAGCTATATACGGTTGCAACAAGGAAGCGAGATATCTAGGCAGCTCTTGAGTAGAAGCCCCAATGGCGCTTATTATCGGTCTCAGTGGGATATTGGGCTTGTGTATCTTAGGTAACCCATACAGTCTAAGAGGGTAAGCTTCCGTTTTGCAAAGGTATTTTTTATCTTCTGTAGGAATGGAAGAGCTTTTTATTAATCGCTGGCTAGCACTTAACACTGAAAGGAGTGTTAATACCCGCCTAACGGAACACAAAAGGAACTGTAAATTGGGACAAATTGACAAATCAGCTGCAGCGGACCACGTTCTCAAAGACGGTGATCACGAAACAAAATTTAGTGAGACAAACGTGATAGCTAGGACCTCACATTATTATACTCGCATGTATAGAGAAGCTATAGAGATATACAAGCACGAAAATAATTTTAATAAAAAGAAGAAGGATTAGAACTAGACACGATATGGCAGTCGACTTTGTACCAACGAAGTGACAATCGATTACCTGTAGTCGAGAGAGATGGCAGCAGCCAGAGATAGTTTTAAAGTCGAAAGCACGTGATGACTGGTGGTGCCATCTAAGCGTTCTATATAAGCGGGACCTCCAGCGCCTAGCAGCCAGTCGCCGACTCACCTCAGAAGACGTTGCCCGCAGTAGACAACGAAACGTCAGGAATGTGAAGAAGTTTTATATATGGACCACGGCAATTCAGCCCGGAAGTTTTAATTAATGAATACACCGGCCGTGAAAGCTTACATGTTATGAAATTGATCTGAAGTTTTATGACTGGTATGTTTTTGATGTGTTAGTGGGAAAGAAGTGAGAAGAACCCTGGGGAACATCCCACGCTACTGAACCCAAAATCGTATGCTGGCCAACTTACTGTTATGTGACTCGGCAACATTTCGTTCTCATGACATTATCTCTCACATCACTTTTCATTTCACTGATCTGTTTTCAGTAAGTGTACATCCCACATGCATCCCACTAAAAACAGAATTACAGAACGCAGTCAAAGGAAGTAATTGTCCCACTTCTCGAGTGGCGGTGACAAATGTTTCAGCGGTACCTGCGAGAGAACTGAATTAGGAGCGACAAACTGGGCCGTTGCGCGCTGGAGAAATTTGCGGCGGAGACCACTTAGCAGCCAGCCGGTCACAGCGTGGTCGGGGGGAACATCTCGCCTAATTTGCGCTCCTCTGGTAGGCCCCGGCGTGCATACAGTCGTCCGAGCCATCAGCGGGCGGGCGACCCCGCGGGAACGGGGCAAAGTAGGCGAGCCAGCCACTGTGCGCGCCAGCATGCTAAGGGTGCGAGGAGTGCTCGCGTCTCCGTGATGGGCCGGCCGCATAAACTGCAGGGAAAGAAGGAGGGCGAAGGCTGGGGAGCAGAGCCGTAGTCGTTTGCGGAGCTCTCGCTAATGTGATTAGCGCCGCGCCGTGCCGCCCCCCACCGCTGCTATTATGCTGCCGCCGGGAGCCAAGACTCGCTAGCACCGCCACCGTCTTTCAGAGACGAGCAGAGAGGTCGCGAAAGCGGACAGGGCGAGTGCTCTAGACAACGCTCATCAAGCTGGATGCGCCGAGTAGCAAGTGTGGGGCACGAATTTCCTGAAAAGCTTGTCGCCCATTTGGGATTATAGTTGACCACAAATTTCCACGCAGTATGTACCAGACGTAACACTGCAGCACGTTACTCCAGCCAGCAACTCGGCTCTAAATGTAGGTGCCAGATGTTTAGCACATGCAATGTAAACTTATTTCAAGAACAAGAAATTTTGAAATTTGTGGTAAGTTCCTATCGGACCAAACTGCTGAGGTCATCGGTCCCTAGGCTTACACACTACTTAACCTAACTAACTTGTGCTACGAACAACACACACACCTATGCCCGCGGGAGGACTCGAACCTACGACGGAGGGCAGCCGCGCGGCCATGAATAAGAATAAGGCGAAGTTTAATTATATTTAGCGCACAAAAGAATCTACACCGTCCAGTCACATTAATGCGACCACCCACTTTGTTCGACATCAACTTGCAGTGACCACTCAGAGACGGAATTTGATGGCACTAGCAGTGGAGGGTATACAGGGTGTTACAAAAAGGTACGGCCAAACTTTCAGGAAACATTTCTCACACACAAATAAAGAAAAGCTGTTATGTGGACATGTGTCCGGAAACGCTTAATTTCCATGTTAGAGCTCATTTTAGTTTCGTCAGTATGTACTGTACTTCCTCGATTCACCGCCAGTTGGCCCAATTGAAGGAAGGTAATGTTGACTTCGGTGCTTGTGTTGACATGCGACTCATTGCTCTACAGTATTAGCATCAAGCACATCAGTACGTAGCATCAACAGGTTAGTGTTCATCACGAACGTGGTTTTGCAGTCAGTGAAATGTTTACAAATGCGGAGTTGGCAGATGCCCATTTGATGTATGGATTAGCACGGGGCAATAGCCGTGGCGGGGTACGTTTGTATCGAGACAGATTTCCAGAACGAAGGTGTCCCGACAGGAAGACGTTCGAAGCAATCGATCCGCGTCTTAGGGAGCACGGAACATTTCAGCCTATGACTCACGACTGGGGAAGACCTAAAACGACGAGGACACCTGCAATGGACGAGGCAATTCTTCGTGCAGTTGACGATAATCCTAATGTCAGTGTCAGAGAAGCTGCTGCTGTACAAGGTAACGTCGACCACATCACTGTTTGGAGAGTGCTATGGGAGAACCAGTTGTTTCCGTACCATGTACAGCGTGTGCAGGTACTATCAGCAGCTGATTGGCCTCCACGGGTACACTTCTGCGAATGGTTCATTCAACAATGTGTCAATCCTCATTTCGTGCAAATGTTCTCTTTACGGATGAGGCTTCATTCCAACGTGATCAAATTGTAAATTTTCGCAATCGACATGTGTGGGCTGACGAGAATCCACACGCAATTGTGCAATCACGTTATCAACACAGATTTTCTGTGAACGTTTGGGCAGGCATTGTTGGTGATGTCTTGATTGGGCCCTATGTTCTTCCACCTACGCTCAATGGAGCACGTTATCATGATTTCATAGGGGATACTCTACCTGTGCTGCTAGAACATGTGCCTTTACAAGTACGACACAACATGTGGTTCATGCACGATGGAGCTACTGCACATTTCAGTCGAAGTGTTCGTACGCTTCTCAACAACACATACGGTGACCGATGGATTGGTAGAGGCGGACCAATTCCATGGCCTCCACGCTCTCCTGACCTCAACCCTCTTGACTTTCATTTATGGGGGCATTTGAAAGCTCTTGTCTACGCAACCCCGGTACCAAATGTAGAGACTCTTCGTGATCGTATTGTGGACGGCTGTGATACAATACTGAATACGCCATTCTCCAGGGCTGCATCAGCGCATCAGGGATTCCATGCGACGGAGGGTGGATGCATGTATCCTCGCTAACGGAGGACATTTTGAACATTTCCTGTAACAAAGTGTTTGAAGTCACGCTGGTACGTTCTGTTGCTGTGTGTTTACATTCCATGACTAATTTGATTTGAAGAGAAGTAATAAAATGAGCTCTAACTTGGATAGTAAGCGTTTCCGGACACATGTCCACATAAGATATTTTCATTCTTTGTGTGTGAGGAATGTTTCCTGAAAGGTTTATAATTTATATAAAAAACAGCTACCAGCCACATGTATGGTTTAAAAAGGTTTATTATCTCCAGACCATGACCGGTTTTGGATTTTTCTTTACAAATCCATCTTCAGATGGCAGTTACAAGCATTCTTAGTTGGACCTAGTTTTGTTTGTGTTATTCCAACTGCACCGAAACTTCGGTCACAGCCTAAGATCCACAAAGAAAATTTCTCCATACGCCCTGTTGTGAACTCAAGAAACAGCCCTGCATACTACATAAGCAGAAAATTGAAGGGTCTCCTTATCACTTACTACATGTTCGAACATAGTTATGCAGTTAAAAACATAGTGGACCTTATAGAACATATCAAAGACATCCACATACCACCAACAGCTAGATTTGCCTCACTAGATATTGTAAACCTATACACTAACATCCCAGTAGATGAAACAATTAATATAATAAAAAGTAACCTTTTAAAACACAAAAAGATCAATCTACCAGAAATATATGAGTTAATAGAGATCCTCACACTCATTTTGTCTAATAATTACTTCACCTTCAATAATAAAGTCTATAAACAAAATGATAGCCTTGCAATGGGTAGCAGTCTTGCTGGATTATTAGCCAATATTTACATTAACCATCTCGAGCAAAAGTTCTTCTCATCCAATAACCAAATGAATAGTAAAATAATTTACTACAAGAGATACGTAGATGACACTCTGTTACTTTTTGATGGTAACAGCAGCGAAATTGTTGCCTTAACTGAAGATCTGAGTAAATTACACAACAACATCAAATTCATAGTGGAGCATGAAATAAATAATAGCATCAATTTTCTGGATCTCAAAATATCAAACATAAATAACAAACACCATTTTGGTATCTTTCGAAAACCAACAACCACAGATGTTACCATCAGTAACACATCCTGCTACCCGAACCAACGTAAGATGGCTAATTTCCGGTCAATGCTACATCGTATGCATAAAGTCCCCCTCCCCCCACTGAACAGCACAAAGAAATCAGCATAATCAAATCAATTGCCCAAAATAATGGCTATGATGCTTCAATCATAGACACACTCTCTCAAAAAACAAAAGAAAAAATTGCTAGCAATAAGTCTTTGCAACAAGCAACAGCCACAATAACTATGAAAGACAAAAAAATCACTAAAATATGTAGCCTTACCATATATAGGCCCACTATCATATAAAATTTCCAACTTATTCAAGAAGAAGAATGTCAAAATCAGTTTCTCTACCAATAACAAACTCCAATAAAGAGTCATACACTCACTCCCACACAATAGCATACCCCATAAAAGATCTGGAATTTATAAACTCAAGTGTAACAACTGTCCTAAATTCTACATTGGCCAAACAGGTAGAGCTTTTGAAACAAGATTCAAGGAACACCTTGATGCCCTACGTCTGAAAAACCTAAGCAAATCTGCTTTTGCCACCCATCATGCAGAAAACAATCATACAGTTGAGAATATAGAAAACAACCTGCAGATATTACACCTCAAAGACAAAGGTTTCACATTGAATCTCCTAGAGGAGATCGAGATTCATACACATAAAAACAGGTTCCCTGATCTCATTTTGAATGAACAGACAGAGTCAGTTAACACCCCCTTCCTAAATAACTTTGAAGAAGCTTTCACTTTTTTAAAATAACTTAAGCCTAATATTCCATCAAAAACATTCAGTATACAGGCCCCAAAAACTGCTTATACGTCATTGAAAAATTGCATAATGAAAACATGTGCATTGCTTATTATGTCATATATTAGAATTTATCTCCTACTATTGTAACAACTAATTAGTAACACACAGTAATTCTGTACTACATATTATATTTGTAATTTTATTTGTATGTAATCTTATTTATTCCGTTTTAGATTAATTTCATACAATAGCAGAGAGATATTTTACTGTACCCATATCGACTATACAGCATCTGTAAGTTAACTTCGTTATGACTGTAAGCTCTTTGCAAATATTGTTCTCGTTTGTAATGTGAAGCTGTGCCACGTTCTGTAAACGTTATTCGTGTGTGCTGCGTGTGTAATTAAGATGACGAGGTTGAAAGTGACGTCCATTGACTCGAATAGCACTCACATAGTGCATATTGAAAAGTGTATTAAGCTTGCGTTCGAAAACATAAACGCACGAATATTTCGTCAGGCAGAACTACACAGCTCGAAAGTACACTAACCTGCAAGTTTACTAATGTTTATAAAAACCATCTCATGAGCAATTAGATTTTGTAAAAGAAGTAAATCTTTCGTAAAAATACCATTAACGATATGGCAACAAAAATATTTCTTTTCTTTCCCAGTGCAGCAAACGAATAACACAAACAAAACTAGGTCCTACTAAGAATGCTTGTAACTGTCATCTGAAGATGGATTTGTAAAGAAAAATCCGAAACCGGTCATGGTCTGAAGATAATAAACCTTTTTAAACCATACATGTGGCTGGTAGCTGTTTTTTATATAAATTATAAACCTTAAGTACAACAGTCACGTTTCTCAACATCTCGACTTTCAACAAAATAGTGTTTCCTGAAAGTTTGGCCGTACCTTTTTGTAACACCTGTATAAAGCGTGACTGGGAGACATGCGAAACAGTGCAGTCGTTATCGCAATGCGGAAAGCGAGTGGTTTTTCTAACATCCAAAAGGGCATGACCATTGGTTTTCCGGCCAAGGGTGGAAGAATTTCAGGAACAGTTAAGTTTGGGAACTATTCGCGGGCCGCCGTGGTTAAAGTATACCGCGCATGGCGAAATGACTCTACACATAATTAGCCCCAAGGCAACTGTGGTGCACCGCAAGCCGTAGATGACAGGGGTGAACGACGGCTCCGGGGATGCATAAGGGAGAATAGACGTGCAACTGTTGAGCAAATAACCGCCCAGATGAACCAGTGGGCTAGCAGCAATGGCCATTCAACGATCACTTTGCAAACATTGCTGCATACGGGCTTCCGCAACATGCTAACATGTTGACTGCTGCTCACCCTCAACGAAGTCTGGAATTTGCACGCCAGTACCGCAGCTGGACGTTAACTATCAATGAGTGGCCTGTTCAGATGAATCTCGTTTAGTGCTCCATGAGACAGATGGCGTGTACGACGTGAAACGTCTGAAAGCAAAAACCCTGCTACAGTCGTCAGACATGCCGGAGGGCATTCCCTAGACGATGTCGTCATTCCTTAATGGACAGTGGATCAACACAAGCACGCATATATTTACCCTGGAGACCATGTCCATCACCACATGCTGTCCATTCTTCTTCGGCACGATGGAATCTACCAGCAGGACACTGCAAGTGTCACACGGCTCACAGTTTACGTGCATGGTTCGAAGCGCACCTGCATAAGTTTACCGTACTTTCATGACCGCTAAACTCCACGGATTAAAACCCAGTCGAAAGTCTTTGATACCGATCGGATTCTTCACGCCATGGGTCCTCAACTGACAAAACCTACCGCAGTCTGGCACGGCTCTGCTGTTGGCGTGGCTCCTCATCCTTGTCAGTACCTTCCAGAACCTCACTGAGACTCTTCCCACACGGGTCCGCGGTGCAAAAGATGGTTATTTAGGCTGTTGACGGGACGTCACTGGACGGTGTAAATTATCTATTTACGGAAGTTTTTAAGCAAAAATATGCATTTAAGAAAACAGTAAGAGTTTCCAATACTGCCCTCTTAATGAAATATTTGCAAAATTTACAATCTGCCTATTCTCTTTCTACAGCGATTTTAGTACGGCACTGTACGTTTCGAAATAACAGATTCGTCGTCAGGACTTACATTGTTGGGTGACGACCTCCACTACAACGTTAACAAGCCGAAATTGTGTATCTGTGAAATTTGTTGGTTTCTTTTGTACCAGTAAACATCAGAGTCCTTAAAAAATCGAATAAAACTGCCTCAAACTTCTGGTTACTTCACAGATAGAATTAATGTGTTAAATATTTATCGTTAAGCACGTAAGCGAGAAAAAGTTTCGAAAAGGTTTGAAATTCTGTTCAACGTTTATTGTAAGTCGCTAAGTGGTCTCATTATCAAACGCAGGTCGAGTATGGCATTGATAATACGTGCTCCGTTCTAAGCAAAAGCTAGTTTTTCACGCAATTCAGTGTTTATCACATCATACATCCTGAACTATGTGTCATACAATGATATAATTTTGCAGTTACATTCAGTGGTACATCTGGAAAGTGCTTCCAAATGTGTTGTGAATAGGGTTAGTAGTAAATAAGTAATAAATTAAAACGTAGTGCCTGATGAGGCAGTTTTATTGCAGGCTAGTGAAGAGGTGTAAGACTTCAACAAAGAGCTACAGGGGAGCATAAATTACTGAAAATCTAGGCAAAAGATGATGATTTTATTGCGAAAGTAGGACCAAAATTAAAATCTTGGAACTATTCTTCAATAGAAATGTTCTCATATTATACGAGGAACGATAGACGTCATACATGCGTAGAAGTTACCCTTGAGACATTCTTCCAAAAGGAAACAAACAGGAATTGGGATTGGCAAACACAGACGAAATCAGTCGATAATAGGAACATGTTAAAATACTCTGAATTACCCAAAAATTATTTTTAAATGCCTTACAGACGATGTGAGCAGACAAAACGAAAATAAAAGTATCTAGAAAACAACAAAGCAACCTCCGTTGAGCGTACAGTTAAGATGGCAGGTGGCAGAGTAACCAACAACAGAGTCCAAATTATGGAAATATTCGTAAATTTCTTTAAATGTTCGTGTAATGAAAGATATGAATTAGAAACACATATTTTATAAAGAAAGGTATTTCGCCAATACATACTTAAAGAAAAGTTTATTTTTACAGTCTCAGTTCCATGACATAAGTGATCGATGACTAGTTTCGATATCTTGTAATGACTATCTTCAGAACTAAAAATAAAGTAACAATAAATACGTCTTAAATACGTAAAGAAAGGGAGAGAGATAGAACTAGACTTTTTCACGGAGTACGCGACCTAATATTCAAAAATATTTTATTGAAACGACCCGGATCGCTTAAAACACTCCGTTATGGATAGGGCGCAACATATGAAAATTTCATCTACCGCATCTAAAGGAAGACCGCATAATGTGTTATGAGAAATAGTAGTCAATTTCCAGAGGAAACACCCTGACCGTATTTCTAACAAACAAAGCGAGTTTAATCAAACTTTTATTGCTATATCTTTTGAGGAGTTCACCTCCTAATGAAATTTATAGCACAAACATGTGCCGTCTGCAGGACATGGAAGAGATGTGTTGCTGTTTGCTCCTGGTTTGTTGGTGCGGTTTGGTTGACACGGTGGGCAGCATACTCGAGGTTTGCCCGCGTTCGCCGTATAGCAGGCTGTCAACTGGATACAATAACAAGAAAATAAGAGCCCACTTCGAAAACGGCGACCACTGTAGGACGCCTATTCAAGTTTGCGTCACGTCATAAGTTTCGTAACGTATCTCGAACGAATTCTTGTAGCATTTATTGCAGTTTTAAGGTTTGTTTTTACCATAATAGCCTCGTCCATTCGTAGACTACACTCCCATTAGCGGGTAATAAATTTTCCTGTGACATTATTTTGAGTTCTACTGTCAGTTTATTTTCGCTTCTGTATTTCGTATTTATCTGATTGTCTTAAATTATGTAAACGATTATCGTCCTGCACTCTCTACTTATAAGGTGATGCAAAATTACGAAGGGCAGTTTGTAATGTTTTTACCATTACCTTCACGCGTTAGCCCGTTACAAGGTTACTGAGATTTTTTCACCAAAATGTACGCACTCTTATTTTTCATATTTTACGATGTGTGGTTTCACTCTGCCTTTTCTGTTTTTGAATTCCGATGGCGTCTATTTGGCAGATGAAAGAGGTCAACCATGATATTGATTTCTGTGATCAAGACAGTATCAATACAACAGTTGTGAAAAGGAAAAACTTTTAACGAAATACTGGAACCCTTATTTTATCTGAGTATTCACAACACGTCGCATATGTCTGTGCAGACATTACTATGTTACGGAAACTGTTATGTATGGTTTGATTACTGTGTGGTAGAATTTCATTGTTGTAAAGCTCTTGATTGATTCCTTTCACATAAAACATTTTGACCGATCACCAATTGTGAAACCTCATTTAAAATTAGATTTTTACATTTATAAAAATCGTTTCTCATTTTTTAAACCTCTTTCAATTGATTACTGTTATTTTCTTTTTAAATATAAAAATGATCATGACGTATGGTCGACACATGTAATGCTTCGTGTGTGTCATGCAACTGAGAATGTAAAAGCAAACTTTTCTTAGAAAGATGTTTAACTGAAATGAAATAATGCTAATTGAGGTGGAAAATACATAAAAAACTATAAATCATCTGCGCTTCTTCGCAATGCACGGGACATTCATTACAGTTATCACCAGCAGGGAAGATAAATATTGTATTGTAGTCAGACAAAGGAAGAGGACGGGATTAGAAGTGGATGTAATACAATGAACCACTCATAGGTCGTGCACTGTATATAGGTTTCACAGATTTTCAGAAATTCTTGGACTCAGTTTCAACAAAAGATGTACGATTAATCACTGAGAAAATAGGCACCAATTCAATTAATTTAAGTGTGCTGAAGAATGTATGCGTCAGTGCTACAGCTTCCACAAGACTGTCTCAAGAATGTGTGAAATCCACCAACATTACACTCAGAAACCCTTTAGAATTTTATACTCCTTAATTTGGTAAAAAGAACAGTATCGTTTGCCTTTAGAGCAGATAAATGTCGAGAGTAAAAGAGAAAAATTAAAGGAGAAAGTTTGAAATTAGGCCTGAACATAGTATGCATAAAATGATAATGCTAAAGTAATTTATAATCGGTACATGGAAAATAAATTAATGTGAATTAACAGTGAAGTTATAGACTCAATTAATGCACTTTTTAAAGCAGTTGAAGATGAACGCTAATAAACAAAAAAGAGATAAATGATTATGGTCAGGAGTTCTTTTGGTAACCTAATAATTGCTAGACACATAACACATGCATGCAATGAATACTGTTGAGAAGGTAGTGGAGAGCAGCACATTGTAAATTACTAGCATTTACAAGAAAACAATCAAATGAATCAGCCAACAAGCTAGAGGGAAAGATATATTCGGTATGGTAATGAAGTCGTATGCAGGGAGAGGGCAAACGATACCTAGCTAATAGAATGAACACTGATTGACAAAGAACAAAAGACGATGACAAAATGAAAATCTGAAGACGTTATTAGGGAAGCACATGTGATCACCGAGAACGTATCAAAACATGAATTTCGGCTATAAGCTGAATTCGTTTGAAGGAAATTTCCATTAGTTTCCCCTATCAGAATAATTCATTACGGCTCTAATTTGACACTACATTTTTAATGAAACTGTGGTCCCAATTACAAGAATGCTTCTAATGCAACAATAATTGCCGAGAGTAGTGCAGACATATTTCTTTTTATCTGATATACGTCGATATGTCCTAAAGATGTATTTTTATATACTAGCATTGAAAACAAAAAGCCGCTTATGCCATGCGCGCTCTTTCGGTTCTCACGCTATTCTTGCACGTTGAATATCAGAAGTGCGTATAGATAATAAAATATCTTTTGCATTGGTTTGTTTTTCCCCAGGTCTGAATATTTTAATTTCATCTTCCTCACTCTTACACATGAGCAAACATTACTTTTCCATTTCTATTTATAAGTGGCAGAAACGGCATGTTCCCTCTGGTATTTCCATGCCCATGAATATTTATTATTATAACATCGAATTCCTCAAGTTTTTCATGAACTTAACACAACAGTGACATGCATGCATTAATGGGACGTTTCTGAATGCTTCGCTCCTGGCATACTGACATTACTTCTAACTGGATGTATGCTTCCACACATGATGACTGGGTAACATGGCATCCAATGTTATGCCCTCTAACATAATTATCAGTTATCTAATGTTGTTCGTCTTAAGAAACGGAGGTAGTGCTCGTTAACGTAACCGTTCTAAATATTTCGTCATACAGCCACTAACATTAGGAACTTAACCCACAGCAACGCTTTTCGGGATTCAGCCTCACATCCTCTGGCTATCTAAGTTTATCACACATAAAATGCACTGAAAAAACTCTCAAAGCCAAAATATAAAAACAAATAAAATTATTCAGATATGAAGTCCTCGTCTTACTTTAAAAATGGAATCACAAGATTCCCTGTTCCACTTATCCACGTTACCGCATATCCTCCGAAGTGTTGATTCCGTAAGACGGTCACATCAGCTGCCTCTCTGTGCTCTTCTAGTTAGTAAACATATGTATGAAGGTACACCATACTAACTGTTATCTTACTCAAATCGTTCACACTTATCGTATTAATATAACCTTTACAAAGTACCTAAGCAACCATTGAAGATGGCATTACCATTATCGCCAGTTAGTGGAGGAAATACGTTGTCAGATTTAACTCAGTGGACTACTATTCCTTATCCACATGTATGACCACTACGTCCTCTTCTGTGGCTTTCGGGGGTGACTAGTCTCATCCACATATTTGGCAACTGCCGATCTGCTGACTAGACAACTAGTCTAACAGCCCCTGCCTGCTCACTATATTTTGTCAAAACTTCTTACCTGTTTGTCCTACATATTTCGCTTCACACGATGTAATTCCTTATGTTCAAATTTACGTATCCTGTTCCCAATTTCATTCTTTAAGCTATATCTCATTATGTTTCCTGCTGTTAACGCCAAATGGATCTTATATGGCAGAATAATGTTAGCCAGTTTCTGTGAGTTTTTTTCGAAGTATGGTAGAGTGACGATCTTCTTATCTGTTGGTATATGCTCTTTCTGTTATCTCTTGCCTCTATGGATAAGACGATTTACTATCTTTACATCTAACCTGTTATTTATTGCTATCTGTTTAATAATGTCTAATTCATTTAACATATATGCTGCACTGATGCTAACATTATTGGCTCGATTCACTCAGCTTCTAAAAGCCATTTCTTTATAAATTTACGCATGGGGACACTGGTTGGGAATCACGACAACTGTTGCAGCAGTTCGTTTCCTGAAAATCTTTGTCTTGTCTCATTACTTCAGTGTCCAAGAACGAAATATGGCCAGTATTTTCGAGCTCTATAGTGAGATCGAGATATTAGTGGAACCCATTAAATTTACCAACTATTTTACAAACGTCTTCAGATCTTCTTTCCGGTAGTAGCCCTCGTTCAGTTACATCTCTGAAGCTGTAACTTAGCAGCGAGGGCGCTAGCGTCTGACTAGTGATATTGAGTCTTCGTGCCTCCACGGCCCGCACATGCTGTAGTCTTAAAGGCAGGCTAGTGGCGAAACGAGGCACAGCTGCGCCTGAGGAACCAGCTATTGTCTATTTTGCTCACCGCACCGCCAGCGCAGCGGAGCACCGAAGAAGATTAAAACCCGCTGAGAAGCCCTTTAAAACAAACGCTTTCCGCTTTCTTGTGTATCACAGAAGAGCGATTTGTATGTTTGCATGCATTGTCGTATAAGACGAACCTTAACTAACATGTCAAGTTTCGTTGGCTTCTTCAGCATCGTTACAGTGCGGTCTGACTCTGGCTGTTTTTTCCCCTTCCTAATCGTTATAAATAATTATAATTAATAATTATATCTCCCTTGCCAGAGAGTTAATATTTTTTAAATCACAACCATAGGGTTAATAAGCGTTGGATATACGTAAACGCACTGTGGGTTACGTGTTATTCTAATTATTTCTTGGCAGCAGCATTGACTACTGCCTGTTCTTTGGTTCTGAAATGTTAATAGTGCTTTCTTTTAATGTTGTCAAATATTTGTAAATTTTTATTCGGAGCTTTGAAAGTTATGGTTTTTAAATGCTTTTGTGTAATCCGAAGTTGTCTGTTTCATGTTCTTATTATTTTGTGTACTGAGTGATTAAAAAAGAACGAACAGATTTCAATTCTTTACTACTGACAAACGATAAACGAAAGAAATACTTTGCGAATGTCACTAGCAAAAGAAAGGTTCAAACTTTTGACGCAACTCCAGTGTTTTTTTTTTTGTTTTTTTTTTTTTTGCAGCAACATGGCGACTACGCCACAAGAGAAGTCATTGAGTGTGCTGGAATTTGAGCGTACTTAATCCATTTTTCAAGTGCAAAGTGCATTCCACCGTCGATAGAGCAAGAAACCGCGCCTTCACAGGTATATTTATGACCGGCATATAAAATTCTTGGAAGTTGGTTGCATATGGAGAGGGAAGAGCACTGGCAGTCCACGGACGTCTGATGAAAATATCGAGCGTATCCGAGATGCATTCACGCGGGGCCCTAGAAAGTCAAGAAGATAGGCAGGCCGGAACTTCAAGTTTCTCAACGGTGTGGCCCATTCTGAAACGATTCCTGCATATGAAGCCCTACAAGTTGCAGTTACTGCAGCAATTACATAACATAAGGTACGAATTTTGCTTTTTTATTATCTGGGACATAGCAGAGGACACTTTCCCGAAAGGCTCATCTTTTTCGACGAATTGACGTTTTATCAGTCAGATAAATTAAACCGCCATATTGTAAGAATTTCGGGGCGTTAAACCCTGGTGTCGTCGTCGAACGTGAAAGAGACTCGCCGAAACTGAATGTGTTTTGTGCCGTTTCCGTTCACAAAGTTTGTGGACCTCTCTTCTTCGCGGAGCAAACTATGACGATTATGTGATACCTCGACGCTCAGCAAAATTGGTTGTTTCCAATGACTTTTTTTCCATGACTACGCTGAGGTGCGGTGTTGTCTTAACACCATCCGGCAACGTTGGATTGGAAGAGGAGGACAACAAGGTCTTGTTTATTGCTTTTGGCTTCCAAGGTCACCAGATCTCATACCTTGCGATTTTTTCTGTGGTGATACATAAAAGGCAGCGTATTTGTCGCATCTAAGGCAGCTACTCTTCAAGATCTGAGAAATAGTATTGTTAAAGCTGTCGATTCCCAGGGACCTGATGATTCATGATTGGAACGACATGGATTACTGTTTCGATGTTTCTCACGCAACGCATGGTGCTTATGTTGAGTGAATGGTATCGTGCGAATATCTTCCTCCATCCAGTCACATGCACAATGTGTTTCTATCTTTCATAATTTGTCTGTAGTAAATAATTGAAATCTGTTGTTTCTGTTTGAATCAACCTGTATTTTGTCCATTTCAATGTTTATAAGAGCTTTTTAATGGTGTTAATGGTGTAATTAACATACGCGCTCAATTTAATGCCTGAAATTTCCAGGTTACATAATTTTTCCGGGCGATGTACACATTCACTCTTACTGCCAAAGGCCAGCTCCGTATTGTAAACTGTGTTCAATAACGCACGTTGCTATACATTATTTTAAGTGGCAGTGTGGCACATGATTAATTTTTATATTTTTGTTGTCAAATCACGCGCCAATAAATTTGTATATATTTTATTGCTTTTGTGCAGCATCGATTCAAAATACTCCCACCTTCCACTCGCAGCTCATCACTCTCCTACCACATCACCCACAGCTGTATATAAAACACTACTTCTTCAGTTGACGAAACAAGACAGAAAGTGGACAGTAAGTAACTGAAGACTTGTAGTATAGTCCTGGAGCGAGTTTGCCTCTTTTCAAATGAAGCAACGCATCGAGTGCACCGAAAGTCCAACGAGACGTCTCACCCGAAGCGTATAGAAGCCGTAGTCCTGGCGAGATGTGTTATATATGAGAGACAGTCAATGAAAACTGAACACTCACCACTCACCACAAAGAAAACTGATCCGACAGCCCGAGAGCAAACGGCAAACCTAACAGTGGAGACATGCGACATCTCTCCCGCCAAAGAAATCAAAAGCTGTTCACGCAAGTTCCGGTAAGGTCATTATGACCTCTTTCTTTAGTGCCTGTCTGCATATAGAGCTCCTCGAGCGTGGAAAGACAAACGACGTGCAGCGCTTTTAAGACACTTTGTAGAAACTTCGACGCACCGTAACGTCAAAACACCAAGGATGGTGCCGGACCGTATCATCCTGTTGCACGATAACATCTCCGCCCACACTGCCAATTGGAAGAAGGCAACGCTTCAACGATTTGATTGGGAAACTCTTCAATATCCTCCGAGCAGCCCTGGCCTTTCACTATGTGATTTTCACATCTTTGGCGACCTGAAGAAAGACAAGAGTGGATGTCGGTTTCAATCGGACGAGGAAGTGCAGGGGTGGGTGCGATTCTGGACCCCTCAGCGGCCGACCGCGTGCTACGAAACAGAAACTGACTGTCTCGTCCCCCAGTGGGATAAATGTCTTAACGTGGGTGATGACTTCTTTTGAATGGAAGCATTTCACGATCCCATTGTGGCGGATGTTCGGTTTTCATTTCACTACCTCTTATACGCTGGATGTATTTTCCATACTATGACTTGAGGCCACTCACTCAGATTATATATTCATATCTCCAGATTATTGTCATAATAAATCAAGAAGTTGGTTTCAACTTTCTCGCAAATCATTTGCTATGCTTCCACATCTTCATGATGAATATATCGTGGACGCTCCCGTCTTGGAAGAAGACCACAAGCATGCTTACAGTACTGAACGGATATGACACTAATTAGTCGAACACGGAGACACCCTATCGCTCATTGGCTATTCCGCTAGATGACACGATCTTAATCTCATTTAAAACGTCTGGGAGTATTTGGAATAACGGGTGTAACGTAGCAATTGCTAGGGCTATTCGGTATCTTACAACACGAGTCAACAACTTTTTTGTGCATCTGATTTCTAAATTGATGCATTTATCTATTTTTGGATGCCGAATTCTCTATCATATCACGATTCTTACACACACACACACACACACACACACACACACACACACACACACACACACACACACACAGAGTAGAATAAAAAACAGTACTGGTGAACGCTGACATACTTAGTCAGTACTTTACATCCCATACTATTTAATATGTATTTACACTTGGACATGACGCTAGTAGAAAATCTAAATAATTTCATAAATATTTTCTTTGATCTTCTTTGTCCCTCGGAAATTATGACAATCGTTTTTCTTATTTTGTCATCACTCTTCTTCACAACAACCCAACACTAGTCGCTCGTTATTGAAAGCTTTCACTGACCTTATAATGGTGTCCCACGGTACGGATGTCTTGGTGAAAGCTTTCACATTGTTCAGTCCTTCCGGCTCCCAAATTTTCCGAAAAGAATTTTCAAGTTGGGTAAGTGAAAACTGAATAGTGACATCTCTTATATTGCCCAGAAAGCCCTTCACAATTGCCAAGGAGCTAATTCGGTATTTATGAGTTCGAAATCAAAGGTTGCATTTTTCACTAATTTTCCTATTTGTGGTCAAAAAAGTAAACCTGTTTGCAGTTTTTTTTACTCAGTTTAGGAAACTTTTCTTTCAAATGACTGAACTTCCGACCTCCTCCATCCATGGGTTTTGCAAAGTTCTTCATAAAGCCCAAGTTAGGATGAGGGAAAGACAAAATCATTTTACTGGGCTCAACCACTGGAATGTTTTTCACATTATGCAGGCAATTTGAGATGCAAATTTTTTACCTTGATCTCCAACAGAACAATCAAAATACAGTATATACGTCTTTTTGTACTATCAGAGACTGGTATTCTCTGAAATTTTAGGATGAGCTTTACACACACACAGCTGTCAGGGTCGTTTGGGCAACGACGACTTTGCAAGTTGCCTTTCTTGGTCGCCCACTCGTATTATTCTCTCTTGGCTCTTGCATATGGTGTACATTACCCGTCTCTCCCTGTATCTTACTCCTATTTTTCTCAGTATTTTGAACATCTTGTACCATTTTACATTGCTGAATGCTTTTTCCAGGTCGACAGATCCTGATGCTTCCATTATCAACCGCAATGTCAGAATAACCTCTCGGGTGTCTTTATTTTTTCGAAGGTCGAACTGATTGTCATTTAGCACATCTACAATTTTCTTTTCCATTCTTCTGTATTTCCAACCTCCTCCATCCATAGGTTTTGCAAAGTTCTTCAGAAGGCCCAAGTTGGGATGAGGGGAAGGCAAGATCATTTTACTGGGCTCAATCACTGGAATGCTTTTCACATTATGCAGGCAATTTGAGGTGCAAATTGCAACTTAGATGCATGAGCTGTGAAACTAATTATGCGATAATTCTCGTACTTGTCAGCTCTTGCAGTCTTTGGAAATGCGTGAAATTTTTCCGAAAGTCAGATGGTATGTCGCCAGACTCATACATTCTACACACAAATTTGAAGAGTTGTTTGACCTTAAGTCCTCCAAAGCTCTCTTAAATTATGATTATAATACTGGGTCCTCCATCTCTTCTAAATCTACTCCTATTTCTTCTTCTATCACATCAGACAAATCTTCCCCCTCATAGAGGTCTTCAGTGTACTCTTTCCATCTATCCGCCCTCTCCTCTGCATTTAACAGTGGAATTCCCATTGCACTATTTATGCTACCATCCTTGCTTTTAATGTTACCGAAGATTGTTTTGACTTTCTTATGTGGTAAGTGAGCCCTTTCAACAACCACCTCTTTTTCGATTTCTTCACATTTTTCAAGCTTCCATTTCGTCTTAGTTCCCTGCACTTCCGAATTATTTTATTCCTCAGTGACTTGTGTTTCTGTATTCCCGACTATACCTGACATTTTTGTTCTTCCATTCTTTCATCGATCAACTGAAGTATTTCTTCTGCCACCCTTGGTTTCTTCGCAGTTACCTCCTTTGTATCTGTGTTTTTCTTTCCAAATTCTGTGATTGCCCTTCTTAGACAAGTCCAGTCCTCTTCAACTGTACTGCCTACTGATCTATTCTTTATTGCTGTATCTTTTGCCTTAGAGAGCTTCGAGCGTGTCTCGTCATCCCTTAGCACTTCCGTATCCCATTTCTTTGCTTATTGATTCTTCCTTATTAATCTCTTTGACTTCAGCCAGCTCTACATCACTACTGTGTTCTGAGTCTATATCTGCTCCTGGGTATGCCTTATAATCCAGTATCTGATTTCGTAATCTCTGTCTGACCATGATGTAATCTAACTGAAATCCTTTCTTATCACCCGATCTTTTCCAAGTACACTGCCTCCTCTTATGATTCTTGAACATTCACTACTACTAGCTGAAATTTATTACAGAAATCAATTAGCCTTTCCCCTCTCTTATTCCTTGTCTCAAGCCCATGTTCTCCTGTAACACTTTTCCTCCTCCTTCCCCCTACAATTGCACTCCAGTCCCGCACGACTATTAGATTCCTGTATTGCCCTTTCAACATCCTCATATACTTTCTCTGTCTCTTCATCTTCAGCTTGCGATGTTGGCATGTATACCTGAAATATCGTTGTCGGTGTTGGTTTGTTATCGGTTCTGATAAAAAACAACTCTATCACTGAACTGTTCACAGCAGCACACTCTTTGCCCTACCCTTCTACTGATACCGAATCCTACTCCTGTTATATCATTTTCTGCTGCTGTTGATATTGCTCTATACTCATCAGATCAGAAATCCCTGTCTGTTTTCGATTTCATTTCACTGACCCCTATTATATCTAACGATACCGGTGTTTAATAAAGAGACTGTCAATAAATTTCTGAATTTGCAAACATTTGCACATTAATTGATGTCTGTGATCGTCCGTAACATTTTTGGTAGTGGATGGTTACCACTAGAGCTTGATTTCTTAAATGTGAGCTTCAGGTCATAAGATGCTTGCGTGCGAGAAAATATTTCCAGCCACATAAAAAAATCTACCAAACTTATCAAGTAGCATGCGAGATCCCATGTGGGTGAAGCGTGACAAGGTGCTTTTAGTCAACCAGTGCCACGATTTTATCGAATTAAAGGATCTGGCAAGTACAGCTGGAGCGGATTTATTAATCATGAAAAATTTTAGGAAAAGTTTGGATGTCCACCCCAAAGAGTAATTTATATGATTAGTTATTGGGGCACCATTTAGTAGCTGTCGTGTATTTCAATTTAAAGCGTTGATTTAAGGAAATGTAAAGCTTCTTATTGTGCACGAGACATTCTTTATTAACAACTGCTAGAATATGGTCCCTTATTTTTTCATTCCGATTCCTGAGCTCTGGGCGGGTTTTGATCCCTGATAGTGTACGCTTTAAATTATCGTTTCTTGTTTTAGATGTCGCCTGATCTACCCTGTAAACCGACCATGTTCTGTAGACGGCAGCTGTCATAGCAATACGGAGTCTGGGGATGTTGTTTCCGTCTCTTGTAACAGCTGGTTGAACAGTCTTGTAAATAATGATGTTTTCAGGTACAACTATTTCGTTAATTTAAAGCCTTTGTAATAAAGTGTTGTGGATTTAAAACCTTGTTGCTTCTGCCTTATGTTCCTTATGCTACCGAGTTGGAACGTGACTTGTCCCCTCTCTATGTTTTAGTTTAATGATAAATTGATATACACTCCTGGAAATTGAAATAAGAACACCGTGAATTCATTGTCCCAGGAAGGGGAAACTTTATTGACACATTCCTGGGGTCAGATACATCACATGATCACACTGACAGAACCACAGGCACATAGACACAGGCAACAGAGCATGCACAATGTCGGCACTAGTACAGTGTATATCCACCTTTCGCAGCAATGCAGGCTGCTATTCTCCCATGGAGACGATCGTAGAGATGCTGGATGTAGTCCTGTGGAACGGCTTGCCATGCCATTTCCACCTGGCGCCTCAGTTGGACCAGCGTTCGTGCTGGACGTGCAGACCGCGTGAGACGACGCTTCATCCAGTTCCAAACATGCTCAATGGGGGACAGATCCGGAGATCTTGCTGGCCAGGGTAGTTGACTTACACCTTCTAGAGCACGTTGGGTGGCACGGAATACATGCGGACGTGCATTGTCCTGTTGGAACAGCAAGTTCCCTTGCCGGTCTAGGAATGGTAGAACGATGGGTTCGATGACGGTTCGGATGTACCGTGCACTATTCAGTGTCCCCTCGACGATCACCAGTGGTGTACGGCCAGTGTAGGAGATCGCTCCCCACACCATGATGCCGGGTGTTGGCCCTGTGTGCCTCGGTCGTATGCAGTCCTGATTGTGGCGCTCACCTGCACGGCGCCAAACACGTATACGACCATCATTGGCACCAAGGCAGAAGCGACTCTCATCGCTGAAGACGACACGTCTCCATTCGTCCCTCCATTCACGCCTGTCGCGACACCACTGGAGGCGGGCTGCACGATGTTGGGGCGTGAGCGGAAGACGGCCTAACGGTGTGCGGGACCGTAGCCCAGCTTCATGGAGACGGTTGCGAATGGTCCTCGCCGATACCCCAGGAGCAACAGTGTCCCTAATTTGCTGGGAAGTGGCGGTGCGATCCCCTACGGCACTGCGTAGGATCCTACGGTCTTGGCGTGCATCCGTGCGTCGCTGCGGTCCGGTCCCAGGTCGACGGGCACGTGCACCTTCCGCCGACCACTGGCGACAACATCGATGTACTGTGGAGACCTCACGCCGCACGTGTTGAGCAATTCGGCGGTACGTTCACCCGGCCTCCCGCATGTCCACTATACGCCCTCGCTCAAAGTCCGTCAACTGCACATACGGTTCACGTCCACGCTGTCGCGGCATGCTACCAGTGTTAAAGACTGCGATGGAGCTCCGTATGCCACGGCAAATTGGCTGACACTGACGGCGGCGGTGCACAAATGCTGCGCAGCTAGCGCCATTCGACGGCCAACACCGCGGTTCCTGGTGTGTCCGCTGTGCCGTGCGTGTGATCATTGCTTGTACAGCCCTCTCGCAGTGTCCGGAGCAAGTATGGTGGGTCTGACACACCGGTGTCAATGTGTTCTTTTTTCCATTTCCAGGAGTGTATACAGAGTGGTCAGAAAATGTCTGAAACGCTTGTCGTGATGTTGTAGGGCAGATTGTACTGAGACATATATGTTAAGAAAAAAATGCGGTACGTTGCGCCGTTTCCGAGTTATTTGGCATAGAATTTAGCCAATTGGGGCGTGGCGCGCTCACACTCAAGCGGCCTGCCAGGGGCGGTGTTGCCCAACGAGTGCTTTGTCTCGTTAGCTGGAACTTGATTTTACGCGTGCGACAATCTGATTGGCTAACTTCAATGCTAAATAACTCGGAAACGGCGCAACGTATCGAATTTTTGTCTTAATCTTTATGTCTCAGTATAACTTTCCCTACAACATCATTACAAGCGTTTCAGACATTTTCTGACCACCCTGTATGTTAGTGGCCATACCCGATTTTAGGATGAACTAGTTTCGCCTAGCTCAAACTTGTTCATCCTGTTGCCGATAGGATAAAACAGTTTAGCCTAGGACCAATCGGTTTATCCTAGTTAGAATATACATGCTTTCGTATAAACAGGTACGACCTAGTCTGAACTAAATTCACCTAGTTTGTATCTTCTACAAGCTTTTCCAAGTAAACTGAATAAAGGTGTAGAAATAAAATAGTCAATATGGTTCATTAAAATTATTTATTCACTAATCAGTAATTTCACATTTATCACTAAATGATCTTACATATACCCATCCTAAAAAATCACCTTATCTACAATTTGCTCATTTACTTATTTGTGCATGGTTTACTTTGGTGGCACTTAGAATTGCAGAGTACTTTGTTTTTCTTACAATTGCATTTGTTTGTTGTACAGTTTTTCGTGCAACTTGTAAAGCTATTGTAAATATAATACTGCAATTTATTTGTTCCATAATAATTTTGAAAAATCAAGAAACTACTATAACGAGAGTAAGCTTTTGTTAAGTGTAGTTTATCTACTTAAAATAACCTCTTTGACGTAGGTGGAATAAACGTATTCAAATATATTTTGTAAATAATTATGTAATATTTCAAGTACAACAGTAATTAATTATGTCAATTTTGTATGTATATGCTGTCATGCAATTGTAGATGGTTCATACTTAGGGTTTTTATAAGCAGAAGGGTGTAGGGATCATAGGTAGAACGGAACTCCGTTCTGTGGTGGAATGGAAAAGATGGTGGGTCGCGTGAGTGAGATTTGGCGCGCAAGTGGCTCATATAGTCGGTAGCTGCCCTGCAAGTGATGAACACGCATCACGGTGGTCAAGTACTAGAGTCCCCGAATTTACCTGCAAGACTGGGTTTTTGGTCTCGGACGTGTTCTACATGATTGGCGCAGTACGGCAATAAATTAATAGCTCAGAAATTTGCAATTTTATCGTCGCCACCAAGAGGAAGACAGAGCTATGTACATCAAGAGCCGTACCTGCGCAATGTTACTACACAGCACCGCCTCACGCCACCTTCGACATCAGTAACAGGCAAAGTACTCTATTTAGAAGTGTATCACAGTGTAAACCATCCACCTTCAATCAGTGGAATATAAGTGTTAAATGTACCTTTGTGTTTAACCGTGATTTTCATATGTCATTTACCTCAGTAGGGTCTTTACCTAAACGAATTTATTCCGAGTATCCTGATGTTTATTGAAGCTCGAATAATAGTAAATTACTGGCAAGAGTACTGTTTTGGTAGTAAATTCTGAAAATCATTATTAAATACTAAAGTTTGCACGTATCAGTTTAAGGGCCACCGCTTTGCGTGGCCATGAGGATAAGTTTTCAATAGTATTTCTGAACGTAAAGTAACATAATTGTTTAACTGCAATAATCTTAACAGTAATTGTTCGTGTTGCTTCTCCATGTCAAAGAAAGCCAGACAAATATTGATGTTAGTAAAACGTTAACAAATAACAGTCCAAAAGAAATGAAATTTAGTCGTGTTAAATAATAGTTTTGGTGATATGAGTAATAGCTATAAGTTAATATTTTTTTCTGTATCCTTGTTGAAACATATGTGTGTCTTCTTTAAATAATTATTAAAGTATAGTGGTAAATTTCATAAGTAACAGAAAGTGGGATTAATAGTACTTACTGCCAAGCGACCGTAGTAAGCGAAAGTAGTTATTTATTCAGTGTCGAAAATTGACTTCATCTTTTTGTGTAGACACTGTGCCCGATTTGGGCTGGCGACCGTTTTATTAAGCGAAACAGTTTATTTTTATAACAGGCTTTGTCTGATAAAAGGTTTCCAAAAATAATTATTCTCACTGCTTTTCCCCCAAACTGTATGATTCGGAGAAAAATAGTTCGATACTTTACCATTAGGTTGAACACGGTTAAAATCTCTATCCAAAAGTCGATGGTTTGGAGTGTTAGTGCTGTGACATTTTGTGGTGGTCTTCCTGCCGCTACTTACTACACAGTTCTGACATTCCGAATCGCGGATCTTAAGCGTTCTGGTACAGTATTGATGAGAACGCGAAAGTACCGTTGCAAACTGCATTTCACTAAGTATTGCCCTGCTCCAACAGAATATTTTGTGGCTGCAGTCCTTAAAGATATTTCAATATCCTAAAAGTTAATTCCTCCCATATCTAAAAACTTCTGTTGCAGACGTCGAAATCAGTTCTAAAAAAATAAAAATAATTTAAAACAAATATTTTTTAGTATTTTAATACAAAAATTATGGAAAATTTTTATAAAATTATACCTGCAATAATGTTTTTGAAGTACGCCATGTTTGGTGCCAACTTTGCAGAGGCCCTTTGCATCAGTCTTTTTAAGTATTACCCCAATTATGTTTCGAAGGTCACCTGTGCTTTTAGCTACTTCTGGAATATATATGGTTACATTGTCTCGATGTCATCTAGTGGATGCGATTATCAGAGAACGCTTTTATTCTTTTAACTTGGCTTTTTCAATTTTCTGTCGCAATTTTTCTACCATTTTGAATCTCGATTGTGTCGATTTTCACAATGTTATCGTCATTGCTGTCTTCGTACTGTTCTGTTATCTTCGATTGCCTTCTTTAGGTCATCTTCATCCTGAATATCATTTATCATTTCTTGAGGCAACAAGGAAGTGGAAAGTCCTACTCTACGTTCGTTTCCGAATAATGCTGTGCAAGGTGATTGTTTTATGCCAGAGTGGTAAGCTCCATTTTTCGTGAATTGGACATACCTTAATCTTTCCGACCACTTCGTCGAATTGTTGTCCTTTAACCAAAGACTTATCATATTTTCAATGTCTTGGTCGGCACGTTCAACAGAACTCTGACTTTGGCTGTGCCTTGGTTTTCCATGCATAATTTCCAGTTGTGACCAAAGCTTTGCGAGTTCACTTATAACAGTATTGACAAACCCTCTGCCATTATCAGATTGAAGAATGCACGGCACCCCTACAGTTATGAATATGTCAGTCAAATGATAAGCCACTTCTTCAGCCCTCTTTGATGTTAACGCACGAAGGAGAACAAATTTTGTGAGATGGTCTTGGCAAACTAGAATGAATTTTAAATTCCCGGCTGGTTGTGTTTGGAAATCAATCAGATCGACTTGACATCTGCTATTCATTTCCGAATGAATAATTGGTTTTGAAACTAGCTCTCTTTTCTTTTTGTCTTCTTTTGTTGGCAGCATCTCACGTTGGTAAATAGAGGCATATCGTTTCCTTTGTGATAATGGATTTTTTTTTATGTCTCATCTAGCATCCTATCGCGACCAACATGACACACAGCTACATGAGTTGCGCCAATCACATCATAAAATTCAACAGCTGGAACAAAGTATTTTATATTCCTTTCACATGTTAGTGGTTCATGGTGTGGGTTCCTGTAGTCATGTCGTAGTTCATGAACCACGGGCAACCTATGAGTGGCCAAGTAAGTGGTCCCGACAGTCGGGATACCAGTTACTTTGGAATAAGGCTGGGCATCTCGGATCTATTCTGAGTCGTGGTCATCTTTGTGCTCATACGGCAAAGACTACCAAATCCACCGGTTAGTGCCTCAACCGTTAGGGGTAAAACTCAACGGGACTCGGGGCAAGTAAGACTAGCAACCTGCTTCCCTGGTACTTTAGATATGATGCTACCAACAATCAGAGCAAAATGCCTCGGACCTTTGGAGGTGACGGAGTCCCACCTCTAACTGACAAACCAGAGACTCCTAAGATACGACTTGGCAAACAAATGGTAATGAGATGGGGAGCTATTAATATCAATGGGGGCTACTCTGGGAAGAAGGTAGAGCTGGCAGAGGCTGCGAGTAAGATGGGGCTGGACGTTTTAGCTGTTAGTGACATTCGGGTAAGGGGTGAGAAAGAAGAGGAAGTGGGAGAATACTAGGTCTACCTGTCAGGAGTCAAAGCAGGAATAGCACAATGGGGTGTAGGGCTTTACATCAGGAAAGAAATGGAACCCAGCGTAGTTGCAATAAGGTATGTAAACGAACGACTGATGTGGATAGATTTGACAGTGTCTAGCAAGAAAATTAGGATTGTGTCAGCATATTCGCACTGTGAAGGGACAGATCAAGATAAGATGGATAGTTTTTATGAGGCACTCAGTGATGTAGTTGTTAGAGTAAAGGACAAGGACAGTGTTCTGCTCATGGGTGATTTTAACGCCTGGATTGGAAATCGAACAGAAGGGTATGAAAAGGTTATGGGTAAATTTGGAGAGGATATGGAGGTCAACAGGAACGGGAAACAACTCTTGGATTGCTGTGCCAGTATGGGCTTAGTAATCACAAACTCCTTTTTTAAACATAAGAACATTCACCGGTATACTTGGGAAGGCAGGGGAACCAGACCTGTCATTGACTACATAGTAACAGATCAGGAATTCAGGAAGGCTGTGAGGGACACACGTGTATTCAGGGGATTCTTTGATGACGCTGATCTTTATTTAATCTGCAGTGAAACTGGGACTGTGAGGCCGAAGGTGCAGGAGGTCAGGGCCATATGTAGGAGGATAAGAGTGGAGAAACTTCAGGATAAGGAAATCAGACACAAGTACATAACAATGATCTCAGAAAGGTACCAGTTAGTTGAATGTAGTCATATTACAGTCATTGGAAAAGCATTGGAAAAGGAATGGACAAGGTACAGGGACACAGTACTAGAAGTGGCTAAAGAATGTCTTGGAACAGTAGTGTGTAAAGGTAGGATGAAGCAAACAGCTTGGTGGAATGACACAGTCAAGGCAGCCTGTAAAAGGAAAAAGAAGGCGTATCAAAAATGGCTACATGATAGAACTCAGGTAGACAGAGAAAGGTATTTTGAAACAAAGCCAAACAGATAATGGCAGCATCCAAGAAGAAATCTTGGGAAGACTTTAGAAACAGGTTGGAGACTTTGGGTCAAGCTACTGGAAAACCATTCTGGAGTGTAATTAGCAGTCTTCGAAATGGAGG
Organism: Schistocerca piceifrons; assembly: GCF_021461385.2. Taxonomy (NCBI): domain Eukaryota; kingdom Metazoa; phylum Arthropoda; class Insecta; order Orthoptera; family Acrididae; genus Schistocerca; species Schistocerca piceifrons. The sequence continues at coordinate 299,524,459 of NC_060141.1, forward strand.
TAAGAAGGAAATGACAAGTATTTTGGACAGGTCAGAAAAACTGCTGGTGAATCCTGTGGATTCCTTGGCCAGATGGAGGGAATATTTTGAGGAGTTGCTCAATGTATGTGAAAATACGATCAGTAATGTTTCAGATTTCGAGGTACAATGGGACAGGAATGATGAGGGAAATAGGATCACATTTGAGGAAGTGGAGAAAATGGTCAATAGATTGCAGTGCAATAAAGCAGCTGGGGTGGATGAAATTAAGTCGGAACTTATCAAATACAGTGGAATGTCAGATCTTAAATGGTTGCACAGGATAATTGAAATGGCCTGGGAGTCGGGACAGGTTCCATCAGACTGGACAAAAGCAGTAATCACACCAATCTTTAAACATGGAAACAGAAAAGATTGTAACAACTACAGAGGTATCTCTTTAATCAGCGTTGTGGGTAAAATCTTCTCAGGTATTGTTGAAAGGAAAGTGCGAGTATCAGTTGGGGACCAATTGGATGAAAATCATTGTGGTTTTAGGGCTCTTAGAGGTTGTCAGGACCAGATCTTTAGCTTTCGGCAAATAATGGAGAAGTGTTATGAGTGGAACAGGGAATTGTATCTATGCCTTATAGATCTAGAAAAGGCATATGACCGGGTTCCTAGGAGGAAGTTATTGTCTGTTCTACGAGATTATGGAATAGGAGGCAAACTTTTGCAAGCAATTAAAGGTCTTTACATGGATAGTCAGGCAGCAGTTAGAGTTGACGGTGAATTGAGTTCATGGTTCAGAGTAGTTTCAGGGGTAAGACAAGGCTGCAACCTGTCTCCTCTGTTGTTCATATTATTGATGGATCATATGTTGAAAACAATAGACTGGCTGGGTGAGATTAAGATATGTGAACACAAAATAAGCAGTCTTGCATATGCCGATGACTTAGTTGTGATGGCAGATTCGATTGAAAGTTTGCAAAGTAATATTTCAAAGCTAGATCAGAAATGTAAAGACTATGGTATGAAGATTAGCATCTCCAAAACGAAAGCAATGTCAGTGGGAAAGAGATATAAACGAATTGAGTGCCAATTAGGAGGAACAAAGTTAGAACAGGTGGATGGTTTCAAGTACTTAGGATGCATATTCTCACAGGATGGCAACATAGTGAAAGAACTGGAAGCGAGGTGTAGCAAAGCTAATGCAGTGAGCGCTCAGCTACGATCTACTCTTTTCTGCAAGAAGGAAGTCAGTACCAAGATTAAGTTATCTGTGCACCGTTCAATCTTTCGACCAGCTTTGTTGTATGGGAGCGAAAGCTGGGTGGATTCAGGTTACCTTATCAACAAGGTTGAGGTTACGGATATGAAAGTAGCTAGGATGATTGCAGGTACTAGTAGATGGGAACAATGGCAGGAGGGTGTCCACAATGAGGAAATCAAAGAAAAACTGGGAATGAACTCTATAGATGTAGCAGTCAGGGCGAACAGGCTGAGATGGTGGGGTCATGTTACACACATGGGAGAAGCAAGGTTACCCAAGAAATTCATGGGTTCAGCAGTAGAGGGTAGGAGGAGTCGGGGCAGACCAAGGAGAAGGTACCTGGATTCGGTTAAGAATGATTTTGATGTAATAGGCTTAACATCAGAAGAGGCACCAATGTTAGCACTGAATAGGGGATCATGGAGGAATTTTATAAGGGGGACTATGCTCCAGACAGAACGGTGAAAGGCATAATCAGTCTTAAATGATGATGATGATGATGATGATTCACACGGTTCAATGAGTTTCTCACATCAGCAATATTCAAAACAGCAAATCATTTCACTCTTCTTTTTTGTAATGATGTTCTTTTTTCCAACTTTTGCGCGTCTTCTACTCGTTTAACAAAATCTGCATATTCATCTACTGATACCACATTATAATTAGAAGACTTTTTCTTTTCACTCTGCAATATTTCCTCCAGAAACTTTTTTCTCCACAGCTTTTGACTGGCTTGTTTACTACACGAAGGCTCATGCATGCCTCACAATAATTGTACTAGGATTGTAATAAAATCATTTAAATGCAATCAGAAACTTAACACGCGCACTCGCCGATGCAAAATACCGTTCAAAACAAAGAACAGTGGTAGCGAAGAGCGGTTGAGAGGCGCCAGGGGCGAGCCAGAGAGATTCGATGATTCCCCCTTCGTACAGGCAGCGACATGCGTTCCGATTAGGCAAAATTAGTTCAGGCTAGGACGTACCAGTTTATCCTAAAGCATGTAAATTCTAACTAGAATAGACCGATTCGACCTAGGCTAAACTGTTTTATCCCATCGGTAACAGGATGAACGAGTTTCACCAAAACCACACAATCCTAAAATCGGGTTTGGCCGTTGGCCTATTGGTCTCAACGAAGTCCTCAAACTTTTTAATGGACATCAAGTTCGTCGTTGACATTACAAGTTATTTATTTCACTATCTCAATTACGGCCTTTGGGCCATTTTCAAGTGGAACTGCAAAAGATTTTGTTTCAGAACACTTTAAAATCCTCTGACAAGTATACATGTCATCGTCAAAACTAGGTCTTTTCACTGTAGAAATACAGTAATATCAGATGAGTGTCAATCCCTGTATGTCACGAAATGGTGTAAATTACATGAAATGTACATGAAAGTGACACAAATGTCGAAACTGCAATAGTGAAATAAATAATTTCTACAGTCAACGGCGAATATGATGTTCCTTAAAAAATTCTACGTGACTGTGAACCACTTCGAGAAGAAGTTCTTAAGATTTTATTAGTCAGCGGAGAAGAGCAGTTTACAGTACCATTCTGTGCCAGTAGATCTTTGGAGTCACGTTATAATTTCCTAGTTAAATGAGATTTTTTTTCTGTATTTCATTTGTCATATTCATGCCTACTTGATCAGCATATAGGACAGACACGAACCTGCTGCCATTTGAGGCCATTATATTTTCATAAACCTGCTCGGATTTCCTTAATGCATACATTTTTGGCGCTTCAGCAGTCCTGCTAAAACGGATTGCGGCTTCCATGAATATTTCAACGCTCATAACTAGATTTCATTCGCAGAGCTTCGGTAGTGTACCTGTACCAGTAATTTTAAAGCAGAAATGGTGATTCCTCGGCACGGAAATGTATAACATCGATCCAGTTGCGTTTTAAAGCGCTCTCAGTCTTATCCATATACCTTCTTTCTTGTGTATAACCAGAACCATGTAAGTAAGTAGTATGGTAAGAATTTCTAAGCTCCATAAAATCTCAGTATCTAATAACGCTGCGTTTCTCTGTTTTATGTATATTTATTACCTTATGTATGCAGGTTATTTATTTCAATTCCCTTATCTGAATATGTTCTCATTTCTCGGACCACATTGCTCGGTTGACTTAATGGGTTAATGACTCCAAATTATGCAGAAAGAGGACACATTGACACGAGTCATTCGTTTATACGACCAAATCTGGGCCACCCCAGTAACCTTTCACTTTTGAGAGGAGATAGCAACCATATCAAGTACAATGTCCTTGGTGTGTTCATGAGAGATAAAGTACATTCTCGATTATTACTCGCATCGACTGACTAGAAGTAAACTGCTATCTGTCATGCAAACATTAACGCTTTCCTGATAAAAATCATTGCCTTGTAACTGCGCAACGAAGGGCTACACTTGATTAACTGAGAAAAGTGTGAATTCCAACTCTGGAGCTGAGAAAAGACATACCAAAATTACCCTCACTACACTCAACATTACCCTCACTACACTCTTCACCAGAAGATGTAATGTCCATTATAAAATCTCACAAATCAAACGATTGAAATTGTTATCACAAAAAAAAGAAAAGTTAATCACAGGATGTTCGACTGAGTTCACCAAAATGTACGAAATTCGTGTAATCGGTCATTTATCAGCGGAACATTTCCCGAATAGTCGAAAGAAATATGTTGAAGTTAACTCTCTATTTTAGAAAGGAGACGGAGAAATACTACCAAATTTCCGTACAGTTTAACTTTTGCCAGTTTTCTCGAAATTTTAGAAACAGTAATTTACAATCAACTTCCTAACCATTTGACTACAAATTGTCAAAGTCACAGTTCTGATTTCTAAAGGTTTCCGACGCTCATTTCACTTGCTTAAATCAATTACACCTTACCAGCACTTTTTGCCGTCTTTTGAGGCCAGATTCTCAATCAAATGAGCAACAAGTAGACAAAGTTTGGAAATTTGTATTGAGACAATGAAAAGACATACAAAGGATCTGTTTGGAGATTATGATTGATCATACTTTGAACTTTATGCTACATTTTCCATACAAAATAATCAAAATGGCGTCCGTAATTATGGGCCTGCGAGTCGGAAGTACCCAGACTGCGTGCAGTGTAGCGCCTCAGGAGTTATCTGAAATCAAAAATGAATAACTTCAGTCGATACTACCTAACTAGAATGAAATAGCTGTAAATTTAACTACATGGTGCCAACTCGAACTCTGAGTTCGATTTCTGGGGGCTTGCTTCACTCTTCATGACTTTACCAAAAACCGTCAATATTAACAAATTTAAAATATTATAGGTATTATCTCCCAAGAGAAGTATTTAATTTTCAGGGTCAGGGGTAGAAGTCAATAGGTTGGACCGTTTTATTTTATGCTGCACGCAGTTTTTTAAACATCGTTTCTGGAGAAAAACTTTTATATGTATTATTTGTTCAATTTGCGTAAAACAACATATTAGTGTATATTCTTGATGTCACTGAACACAAATCTGAAGTTATACTTTCAAAATTCAAAAAGGCTAATCCAATATGGCGGGTCAAAAATTATATTTTCATCAACTTTGACCGAAAAAGTTGTTTTCTTTATTTACGTTTAGCCTGCAATTCCGTGACCAAATTTGACCAAAAAAGTGTTTTCTTTATTTACGTTCAGTCTGCAATTCCATGGTCGTATATGAGTATCAACCATTCCTCTTACTCGAATTGTACCTGGGAGCAGTTCCCTCGTTCTTCTTGTCGAGAAAAGTCTATCTGGGTGAGCTGGATATGCTGCATTCGGCGGCCTGCTCACGTTGGTCGTCAGTTTTTCCGGTGAAAATGTTTGCATGCATACTGCAATATAAATCATTTTGTGAATTTGCGTCTCGGAGCAAGTTTTCTACCCGAGCCTGTCGTCTCCGGCTAAGAGCGTCTCATGGCGAAAGTGATAGTGCTTCGAACAATGGGCTGTAGAAACATTAAATTTCTAGACACATGCACCGTTATAAGAATGCGATTAAAAATCGATTTTTCGACCATTTTGCGTGAGAGTCTGCCTTAAATGCATTTAATTGTGTAAATCACAATACCTTTTTCAGTATATTAAAATATTACTCATGCAAGTATAAGGCAACTCGTAATCCTTATGTCAGGTAATGTTCTCTGACGAGCTAACATTTACGAACCACGGCGAAATTAATCGGCACAACACACGATAATGACGCGTGAAACACGCACACTGCGTAATTGAGGTTGCTGGGCAGTGTTCTTGGTCTGTTAACATGTCGTGCTGTATCACAGGGGACGAATTAATCGGCCCCCTTGTTGTAGAAGGCACATTTAATGGGGAAGTTATTGCAAGAAGAGCTAACCATTCTCCTGGAAGACGCATTACTTGTAGCGCGACAGAACATGTGATTGCAACATGATGATTGTCGAGCATATTACTCCATAAGAGGCGAAGAAACACTGAATCACGCCTGCAACAATGCTCACTGGATCGTAGAGGTTGTTCGGTGACACGAACTGTCAAACCACCCGACCTTACGTAACCAATTTTTTTTTTTTTTTTTTTTTTTTTTTTAAGTTAGCTGAAGGATGTGGTGTATGCAGAAGTAGCAACTGCTCGATAGAAGATACCAGAAATTCGTGAGCAAACATTCCTCACGAATTAATAAATTTAAATTTGTCGAAACAAAGTCGCCAGTTTGAGAGTTTATTGTGAATTACCATTATGGTGAGATGCAAGGAGTTTTATCAAATTCAAGCACACCAATGATGAAGATTGTTAGAGCCAAGGAAACAAAGCGAGATGAACCGGTCCTATGGGAACGGAAACTAGTACGTCCACGTCGTTGTTCCTGGAGCTTACTAAAAATAGTTTCTAGCCAGACATTGAAAAAGCTACCCGTTGTTGCATTGTACAATCAATTTTTGAAGCTAAAGTAAATTTCTAATATAAAATCTCAACCGTTAGAACACAGAGGTTTCCATTTTTATCGTAAATGGAACGTAGAATCAAATGCATCGGTTCTTAATTGCAAAAACAGGCACACTTGATATTTGTCGATCACAGAACTATCTACCGCGAATGGAAAATAAAGGTTGGAGTAAACCGTACGAATTTTTAGCGTAGAATCTGAATATTCAATAAAATGTGGGGTTCCCTTTTGAAAATACGAAGTCCAAACTGCCCACGCAGAAGGGATGGTTAGTAGCTGAAGCACAGACAGATGTCCGCTTTACCAACTTTAACTTTTCACTTAGAATATTTTTTCCCGTTCGATGCGTCGTTTTCGAGATACTTAGTTGTCTCAAGTTAAAACAGACATCTTTTGTATATGTATATTTCTCAACTTCTGGTCTTCGTCCGTCGGATGGAGCCAAAAGTGTAGTACTGTCCCATGATTGTTAGTAGACAGATGTTCGTATTGTATTCAACTGGTAGATTTCAAACTTAGCTAATGTGTGATCACCAAGTGGTCCAATGGCCAGAGACCACTTCCCCGTGTTACAAACCAATAATAAAATATTTCTCATCTCTTTAATAGGAGTCCTTTCCTTTCTTATTATTTACTAAGCCAGAAGTGTCGCTGTGCTAATAACTTGTAGTTCAAGGAGTCGCGATTTTGCGCTATAGTCCACTTGTATAGTAACGTCGCCTGTTTGACAACCTCCGTCCTCTCGAGGGGCAGTGTGTGGGAGAAATTGCTTGCCCTCTAGCAGCGGCTTTTTTGAGAAAAACACCTCTGGAAAGAGCCACCTTTCTGTCAGAAATTTTCCTGTCACGCTACAGCAGTAGCTGGCTATGTATGCCGCAAGCACATTCCAACGATCTTACGGTATCCAGCAGCCTCTCTTCTTCTGTACTGAATAAGTTGAAACGAGAACAGCGAGAAGTTTTTAACATATAAAACAGTGATTAAGAGGTGGACAAAATTAAGAAATTTTGCGACCTTTGAAGAAAGATGACGCATTTAGGACAGAGCAAGAACATAAAAAACCGACTAGCACATTCAAGGAGTGCATTTCTGGCCAAGAGAAGTATACTAGTATCAAAAATAGGCCTTTGTTTGGGGCTGGAATTTCTGATAATGTGCAGTTGAAGAACAGCATTCCATAGTAGCGAATCTTGGACAGTGGTAAAACCAGAACAGAAGAGAATCGTAGCGTTTAAGATAAGGTGCTGCAGAAGAATGTTCAAAATTAAGTGGACTGATAAGGTAAGAAATGAGGTTCTGAGCAGAAATGCTGGACGAAGGTTCAAATGGCTCTGAGCACTATGGGAGTTAACAAATGGTTCAAATGGCTCTGAGCACTATGGGACTTAACAGCTGTGGTCATCAGTCCCCTAGAACTTCGAACTACTTAAACCTAACTAACCTAAGGACATCACACACATCCATGCCCGAGGCAGGATTCTAACTTGCGACCGCAGCGGTGGCGCGGTTGCAGACTGAAGCACCTAGAACCACTCGGCCACACCGGCTGGCGATGGCGGAAGGAAGATAGGAAAACCAGTGGCAAGAAGAAGGGGGTAGGGGTATAGGACAAGTGTTAACGTATTATGGAATAACCTCCTTGGTACTAGAAAGTGTAAAGTGTAAAACCTATAGGGAAAGATAGATATCAGGATACATCTAGTAAATAATTGAGGACGTAGGGTGCAAGTGTTACTATGAGATTCGCTCAGAAGAGGAATTTGAGGTGGACCTCATCCAACCATTCAGAAAACATGATGCACTCTTTTCTTCGTTGCAATATTTGCGACCAGACCAGAGTCTCATTGAGCTAAATATGGTCGCAGAGCCCGCTGAAACTCTCTTCGTCAGGTGACTGATGACTCAAAAAAAGCTTAAGGATTAAACTTTAATCAACGTGTCCCACAGCCATGGAAATACTGGAGTAACAGATTAGCAGCGCTCGGCCGACGTTTTCAAGGGGCCACATTTTGCATTTCCGCATTGATAGCGACGAAAAACTGGCATTTTTAGGCAGGACAATGAATGACATGAGAAAAACACAGTGACTAATTGTGTATGGTGATGCCTGCCGCAGATTCAAAACGTAGAAACATTCAAACCTAGTAGGCTGGGAAATCGGCTTTTCAACACGTAAATCAGATGCCATAGGCAGCAAAGCAGTTTCGTTAATAACTGCAGAGCCTTCCAGTCGTGCACAGGTATAGACTCACTGGCAAGATGACGGATGAAGCAGGGAGATAATTTGTACCTATGCCGGAGAGAGACGTATGTGGTAGCTCGGTGCCAGCCAGTATGCGGATTTTGGCAACTGGAAGAAGCTTCTGCAAGGGCGGCTGCAATATATTAAGCTCCCGCCCGAGAGCACAGACAGGGAGGATAGCAAATAAGCGGGCAGGCAGCCGGCTAATAGAAGGGCGGTACCTGCTAATCAGGGCTTCCACTCACGCTGGAGAGCAGCGCCTGTGTTGCCGGAGAGGTTCGCTAAAACAGTGGCGCCACCCGACGCCTCGGCGTGGGCGTCGCGCGGGCGTCGTTCGTTACGCGGCTGTCAGGAACACCGCGGCGCGCCGCCTCCGAGATACCACGCAGGCGCAGGCACCGTCGCCGCCGACACCGCATTTTAATACACAATAAATTAGTGTCCCGCGGGGTAACAAATTGTTGCTGCGGGGGTGAGAGAGCGGGCAGAAAAAAAAACCTCGCTGGCTGACAAGTCGGCGGACTCGGGCACGCATGGAGTACGAGTATATGCGAACAGCCAGCGAATTAAGTCCATTTGTCCATAACATAAGAACGGCTGGCGCAGGTGAGCAGTGGTTTAAAAATATCTAGCAACAAAATCTTGCTTTTCTTCGTATTTTCCTTAAACGTCACCTGAAAATTGCAGATGGTGAGAGGAGGGGGAATCCGAACTCCACCTAGAGGTAGCCTACAGAGTGGTGCAGCAACTGCCCTCGTAGGGAACCTGGACAGGAGTAGAAATGATCAGTGAACACTTAAATGCACTATACAGAAGTTTCACTTAACTTCTAGCTTTATCCAAGCACTGCGAAGAAACTTTACGAGAGAACAACCAGCAATAAATTCCAGCTACTCACGAAGCAACTGAAGAGCATCTTGCAGTGTGAGGCTCCCTCTGTCGAACTGTCGGAGGATGACTAAGACCGAAGGCTGTGATTGAATCCGGGGCGCGTAGCTGCCGCCAGCCACCCTATATCGCGGCGGCAGAGAACACGCGTAGTCAGATCCGCCGAAGGCATGGCTCAGCGAGCGCGCATCAATGTGACCGCTATCGGTCTCCGTCGATACAATGCGTTTCCGTTGTCAACTATGAGAGACCGGTCAGGTTGCAATCAAGCTACACTGAAACACCAAAGAAACTGGTGTACGCATGCATGTTCAAATACAGAGATATGTAAACAGCCAGAATACCGCTCTGCAGTCGGCAACGCCTGTATAAGACAGCAAGTGTATGGCGCAGCTGTTAGATCGGTTACTGCTGCTGCAATGGCAGGTTATCAAGATTTAAATGAGTTTCAATGTCATGTTATAGTCGGCGCATGAGCAATGGGCCACAGCATCTCCGAGGTAGCAATGAAGTGGGGATTTTCCCACACGACATTTCACAGGTGTACCGTGAATATCAGGAATCTGATAAAACATCAAATCTCCAACATTGCTGCTACCGAAAAAAGATCCTGCAAGAACGGGACAAACGACGAGTGAAGAGAGTCGTACAGCGTCACAGAAATGCAACCCTTATGCAAATTACTGCTGATTTCAATGCTGTACCATCAACAAGAGTCAGCGGGCGAAAGATTCCACGAAACGTCATCGATATGGCTTTTCGGAGCCGAAGTCCCACTCTTGTACCCTTGATGATTGCACGATACAAAGCTTCACGCCTCGCTCGTTCCTGTGAACACCGACATTGGACTGTTGATGACTGGAAAACGGTCAGACGAGTCTCGTTTCCAATTGTAATGAGCGGATGGATGCTTATGAGTATGGAGACAACCTCATGAATCCATGGACCCTGTATGTCAGCAGAGCACCGCTCAAGTTGGTGGAGACTCTGTAATGATGTGAGGCGTGTGCAGTTGGAGTGATACGGGACCCATGATACGTCTAGATACGACTCTGACAGGTGACACGTACGTAAGCATCCTGTTTTATCACCTGGATCCTTTCATGTCCATACCGACGGACTTGGGCAATTCCAGCAGGGCAATGCGACACCCCCCATGTCCATAATTGCGACAGAATGGCTCCAGGAACATTCATCTGGGTTTAAACACTTCCGCTGGTCACCAAACTCCCCAGACTTGAACATTATTGAGCAAATCTGGGATGCCTTGCAAAATGCTGTTCAGAAGTGATGGCTCTGAGCACTACGGGACTCAACATCTATGGTCATAAGTCCCCTAGAACTTAGAACTACTTAAGCCTAACTAACCTAAGGACATCACACAACACCCAGTCATCACGAGGCAGCGAAAATCCCTGACCCCGCCGGGAATCGAACCCGGGAACCCGGGCGCGCGAAGCGAGAACGCTACCGCACGACCACGAGCTGTGGACTGTTCAGAAGAGATCTCCACCCCGTCGTACTCTTACGGATTTGTGGATAGTCCTGCAGGATTCATAGTGTCAGTTCCCTCCTGCACTATTTCAGACATTACTCGAGTCCATGACACGTCGTGTTGCCGCACTTCTGTGTGCTCGCGGGGGCCCTACATGATGTTAGGCAGGTGTACCAATTTCTCTGGCTCTTCAGTGTCTGACACCACACAAATGAAAACTGAACACCTGACACAACGGGGCCATCGAATGATTCTTTCAAAAGTAAGCACCACACGCGTTAAGACATTTATCCCATTGGTAGACGAGACAATCAGTTCCTGTTTCGTAGAACGCGCTCGGCCGCTGACGGATCCACAATCGCACCCACTCTTGCACTTCCTCAATCGATTGAAACCTACGTCGACGCCTGTCTTACTTCAGGTCGCCATAGATATGAAAATCACCCGGTGATATATTCGGGCCGTGAGGAGGATGTTGCAATGTTTCCGAACCAAACCACTGAAGAGTAGCGTGGGGACAGGCAGTATCGTGCAGCATTATGTTGCCGTCCGACATCATTCCTGAGCTTTTTGATTTTATGATGTGTAGCAGTTACTGCAAGATATGTTCATAGGGCTGCGTGTTGATAGCGGTTTCACACTCGAGGAAGTTGACGAGCAGAGGAAGGAGGAGGTCCGTGACCTTACCGGAACTTTCGTGAACACATCTGGATTTCCTTGCCAGAGGAGTTGTGGAATATTTCCCCTCCTAACTCTACTGTTTGCGCTTTGTGTGTCGTAACGCTACCACATGGAATCATCCTGTTCACGATAACGCCCGCTCCCACACTGAAAATGAAATGAAGGCTACGCTTCAGCGATTTTGTTGGGAGACACTGCTAGAACCTCAAAATAGCCCGGTTCTATCACCGAGTGATTTTCTCATTTTTGAGGACCTGAAGAGAGAAACGCGTGTACGTACATTTCAGTCGGACTGGGAATATGGCTGGTTGGTTGATTCGGGTGAGGGAAGCAAACAGCGATTAATCGTTCCCATCGGGAAAGATGGGGAAGGAAGTAGGCCGTGGCCTTTCACAGGAACCACCCCAGCAGCTTAAGTGAGTTAGGGAGATCACGCAGATCCTAAATCAGGATGGCCGGTGGCGGGTTTGAACAGTCGTCGTCCCGCACGCGATTCTGGTGTGGGACGGGGAAGTGCAAGAGGCGACTCCGCTGTTTATCGATCAGGGGCAGACAGCGTACTTCGGGACTTGGTCGTCTCGGCTCTAACTGGAATCAATATCTTTCACGCTTGTGGTGATTAGTTTGGAATGGAACCATTCCACGTTCCCAATGTGCTGGGTGTTCGGTTTTCATTTGACTGGCCCTCATAGCACAAAGCCTACTTTCAAACTAATTTTCCACTGAACTATGTTTGAAATAGATTTCGAAGAAGGAGAAAAGCGTTAAGTTGGTACTTCTAATAAAAGACGGTGTCATTTTCCACTGGTGCTGTACTAATTTTATTTTTTCACAACTAGTTTCAGCATTATAGGCCATTTTCAAGTGATTTTGTTATTCTGCAGTAGAAAACTCTGTCTTACATATTGAAATGCCAGCATCTTGAAATTTCTGTTTTCGATTCGTTTTGGTTCAAAAATGACTCTGAGCACTATGGGACTTAACATCTGAGGTCATCAGTCCCCTAGAACTTAGAACTACTTAAACCTAACTAACCTAAGGACGTCACACACATTCGTGCCCGAGGCAGGATTCGAACCTGAGACCGGAGCGGTCGCACGATTCCAGACTGAAGCGCCTAGAACCGCTCGGCCACCCCGGCCGGCGATTCGTTTTGGTTTTCAAGAAGCTGACGCTTCAATCTCTAAGAAATAGTTTTATAATAAAGGTGTGACAAAGTCACATATGATGCTAGTGACCATTCTAGTAAATATGTGTAGGTTTGTAGTTAAGCTGGCTAGGTCGCAAAAAAATTCATGCAGCTGGTGAATAATGATTTTATTGATCACGAAGTACGCATGACGCGTTTCGGAATTATTTCTATCTTCAGAAGCCCAAGTACAAAGGTAGCACAAGTACAGGAGCGTTACCAGTATTGTATGTAACATGAATGACAAAATACGTAGTTTTCTATTCCAGAACCTCAAAATAACCTGAGAATGGTCTAGAATGCTGAAAGTTGTTTGACAAAATAAAATTAATACAGTAAATTTGGAAAATGACACCGCATTAAAAAAAATCATTCCTGTGGTACCCGCTATGAAGAAAAAGGTGCTTTTAATGCTGCAGGTATTGTACAGTCTCGCTCCAGTGGAATGCAACGCACAAAGCGTCCATACAACCATGTAAAATGCTTAGAAGAGCACTTCCTTGAATGTTGTTCAACTGACATGTACCATTATATTGAACGTCCATTAAATCATCAAAACACTCACACGTCACGTGAATTTCTACACTTTTTTTCTTGTGCTAGGGTCGTATTGATAACAGCAAGTCTGATGACATTTTCCGCCAAAGTTATCCGCGTTTTGGATTTCAACAGAGCCGAGGCAAGAGTCCATGTGTCGTTGTTTTTGTTCGGGAGTTAGGGAATACGGGATAAAGTTTGCACACACTTTTCTATTTTTAAAAACATTCTAAAAAATGTCTTCAGCGCTTGAAAAATGGAAATTTGTGGTAAGGTCTTACGGGACCAAACTGCATAGGTCATCGGTCCATAAGCTTAGACACTAACTTAAACCTACTTACGCTAAGGACAACATACACACCATACACACCCATGCCCGAGGGAGGATTCGAACCTCCGCCGGGGGCGGGGGGGGGGGGGGTAGTTGAATTCAACACTTGATTATATTATTTAGAGATGTCGTTTCATTCCGCATTCTGAAACATCAATGCTGACACACTACGGTTTTACGTCCACTATACAACACTCTTTGTCCACAACGGCCTGTTCAATTGCACATCTGTTGTTTACAGTTTCTACTTCAACTGCCACCGTAGTGATTTTTTTACGTCGGGGCGAAACACTGATGAGTCGCTTCCCAGGGCGCAACGACGAATTGATGTCTTTGAGGCATAGGCACTTGGCAGTGAAGTTACCATCAATCCCACCAAAACGGCGGCAGTGTCCTTCATACGGAAGAGATGGTCACTCCTGCGCTTCCCATTGCGGGTGTTGGGACCATCTATTCCCCGACCGCCGTCTACGAATACTGAGGAGTTGCCCTGGGTAAGTCATTAACGTTTGCGCTTCACACGCGAGAGCCACGAATAAAATCGTTCACTCTTTAATTCTATTTTTTCCTCAGTAAGAACCTTAATAGCAAGACGAAATTACAGCTCTACTCTTTAGTAAGAACGTTAATGTCAATACGAAATCACAAGTCTACAAGTTCACCGTGCGTCCGAAACTTCTGTATGGATGCGCAGTGGGGGGCACCACTTGTGATTCCAACATAAAATCACTACGGACAATCAAAACCAATCCTGAAGTGGACGCTAGGGGTGTCAAGTTGGACCAGGACATGAAAAATTCACGAAGAATCTTGTGAGCGATATCTAACGGGCAAGATAACGGACGACGCCACCAGGTTATGCAGCAAAGTCGACATGTCACGGGACGCGGTACACCAACTATGCGTGGTCGAAACGATTCACCCACGATGGCCTTGCTGAGCTAGGACCCATCTTGACTCCGCTGTCATATTGGAAGGCGGACACCGAGAGATCGGGCTACTGCTGGATCAACATCTCACTGACTGAGTGCCCAATGTTTAACATCTTGGTGGAAAATGATAACCCCGCCCCCTCCCCAGCGGAGGTACTAGAGACCCATGTTGTGCGCCCCAGTGTAGCAAAAAGGAAAAGTAACAACTGCATTATTACTCTATAAGGAACGCCTGGAGGCTGTTATACCAGAACACTCATAAAATGTGCCTGAACATTATACGAAAGGTTGTCGGTGGTGTTGAGGTTGACCGTGCATAACAAACATTAATTTACCTTCGTGCGACCGCGGCCGATGTGCGATTGTTTACCTCCCTCTCTCTCTCTCTCTCTCTCTCTCTCTCTCTCTCTCTCTCTCTCTCTTTGTGTGTGTGTGTGTGTGTATGTGTGTGTGTGTGTCTGTCTGTCAGAGGGAGAGTGTGTGTGTGTGTGTGTGTTGATGTGTTGATCGTGTGTTTCCATATTCACTTCGGCGTTCGTTCCAAGAGCAGTATTTACGCGCAGGCTATCTATCTAGACTGCCTGCCCATAGCACAAAAATTTTAAATTAGCTAAATGGGTCTGTTTTAACACTACAAAGTGGCTTCCATTCAGTTGTGCAATAGTTCAATTGCCAAAATGTCTAAAGCTGTTAATAGAATGACTAACAATATTTTGCCACGGTGGCCAAGCGGTTGTAGGCGCTTCAGTCTGGAAACGCGCGACCGCTACGGTGGCAGGTTCGAATCCTGCCTCGGGCATGGATGTGTGTGATGTCCTTAGGTTAGTTAGGTTTAAGTAGTCTAAGTTATAGGGGACTGATGTTAAGTCCCATAGTACTCAGAGCCATTTGAACCATTTTAAATGAGTTCAGTATCCCAGAAAACAGTTTTTTCCAAACACCTTTTCTTTCTTGTGCTCTGAAGCTGGGGAAATCATTTTCGGATAACATTATTCGCTAACGATATATTGTAGGAAACGTACATGATGTCCCAAGATCCATATCGAAATCAAATAAAGAAAAAACTTTTTAAAATTTCAGAGGCCAAAGAAGAGTCTGAAAATTTACAAACATTTTGTATACCAAAACGTCCATGATCGAACCGGAGCCAGTGTTTTAGGAAGGTATGTTAGGACAAGTAAACAAAAGCAATGAAATTCTACAGAGCCCTAGATTGGGTATAAACATAGCTGCATCAGCACTGACACCCCTAACAAGCTTGACGGAAACAAAAGGAGGAGGAGGAGGAAATTAATGTTTAACGTCCCCTTCGACAACGAGGTCATTAGAGACGGTGCACAAGCCCGTATTAGGGAAGGATGGGGAAGGAAATCGGCCGTGCCCTTCAAAGGTACCACCCCGGCATTTGCCTGAAGCGACTTATGCAAAACGTAAACCAGGAAGGCCCTACGCGGATTTGAACCGTCATCCTCCCGAACGCGAGTCCAGAGTGCTAACCACTGCGCCACTTCGCTCTCTCTGCACGATCGAGATCCTGTCCAGCACACGGTTCTGCAGTGCCAGGACGTTTTACTTGAAATGAACACTGTGGCTGAGGCACAGAAACTAGTTATTCTGTTTTCGATTTCTCAAGAAGATGAATACTCTTAGCCCTGAAGAGATAATGCAATGGTTCGAAACGTCGTTGAGATGTATAACTATGAAATAGAATGAATCAGGAAATGGTCAGTTCAAGGCACTTCACCATTAGTGTTAAGGAGGAAAAATGTAGATGTATCTCCCTCGTAAAACAACAATAATAATAATAATAATAATAATAATCAAGACTTTTTCCGAATGTCTAGGCCGCTCTAAGAATGTAGTGTCACCTAAGGTCAAAAACAGCAGTTGAAAAGACCATTTTCTACAAAAGATCTAAAACAAGACCGGCTTAACGTTTTCATTGAGCTCAGTGTTGAAAGACATATTTTAAGACAACTATGTTAGAAAGAAATTATAAGTTGCTTCATCAGCGTGAAGCAAATCCCCAATGCAACAAGACCACCCGAAACTTTCATTTTAAGAAACGTTTGTGAAGGTAATGTGTTTGAAGTAAACGTAAGTAAAGTGTGCTTAGTTTTTACATCCCTCACACAACTTACCTTAGTCCAATAAACATATTTTGTTACAGTTACAAATATATTATTTTAAAACTCGAAATGTTGGTTTTTGTGTGGCCATGGTTTTCAAGTGTTTCATTTTTTTTTCAAAAATTATAGTTGTTCATAGCAGTGTTAATAAATCGTGTTCAATATATTTCAATTATTTTCAATTTGAATCTCTTAAATTAATTAAATCATAAATTGTTTCGTAGTTTTATAAGTTGAAAAATATACCTCAAATGTGGGGTTACAGGCTTTTCAATTCAAAAATTCTAATTGTGTGCGTTAGCTGTAAAATGTCCGCGGCACAGGTTCAATCTAGGAACCTATAGGTCCCAAATACAGCATTTTTCGTTCTTAATTTTATCGATCAGCTTTCCCTATAGCTACAAAACTGAGCAATTTTTGTTTTCAGGATTATCTGTCCCATTCAGCCATAGAAAATGTTTTCACAACTTCAGCATTATTTCCCTCTCGGCTTGTGGTCATTCGTTGAGACGCATGCTCGATCGCTGCGCTGGAAATTATCGCCTACGAAGCGGCATGTCTCGAGATCTTCGTCATAGCGCGTTTTCGGCAGTGGGAGTGCCTCACCGCAGCGGGGCAGACAGAAACAGCCCCAGTGTCGCGGCTAGGCCTTGTCTCCTGGTCACACGAGCTGGTAATTAGCAGTCACACATTGTGTGCATACCTCCACCCCACCTCTGTACAGCAAGCTCTCTCTCTCACAGGTACACGCACATCTGCTCTCTGCGTATCGCGCGGCCCGTGGGAATCTTTAGACTGCGCTCAACGGTGGCTAATTACCTCACACGTGGTGGTCTGCCCTCCGTTAGCCCTAAGTGTACACATTTTTTAAAGCTGAACATGCGCGACGGAACGACCTCAAAGATCACGGCTGGTTCTACATCCTTGTACTGTCATTAATTCGCTGCCTGTAGGATGTGTGTCTGCTAGGAATGCAAAGAGCTTATTTCATTTCCTTGAATCTGAAATTTATCGACTAACTGTCTATGCCAATCTTGGAGACCAGTTACCCACATCAAACAAAAATAAAATCATGGTTATGTACAATCGCAGTGAGCTTGTCAATCACTGGGCACCATTTTAATGAGTTACTTTATGGAAAGTGTGGAAACGACAAATAAATAAAAAAGTGTTTCTTATGGACGAACTGGATGCAAATTAAGTTTTGCTCCGCTATTTTTTATCTACTGATCGTGACCATTATCAGGTAACAACATGATGATCTCGGGCAGTTAAATCTCTACTGCCTGAATAACAATATAGATTATTACTATAAAAGCAACTCTTCTGTTATGTTACCCCTTTGACAGGAATTTAAAGACTAACTGTGAGCATCTGGTGATGGAAGTTAATCAGACTGTATTTCGTCAACAGAGGTGCTACATTTCAAAAGGGATGTAACAGTTGTTCTAAGTCACGCAATCAAAGACGCTTCCATAAAGGTAATTCCAAGTAAATATATTGCAAACAAAGTAAACTAACTGCTGTATTAAACTTAACCTGTATTAAACTTTACCTGCATTGGAAATCTGTTTGGTAAATCAGACACGAAAACAACAATACACCATAACAAACATATGCAAAATAACTATTAACCAGCAAGACAGTTAAATGTTTAAGTGTATTGGCAACAAACTGCTTCGCGCTAACTTACACTGTCTGTTGTAGAGTGTGAAGGATGCTTCTCATTATAATGAAAAGTGGCTCTTATAACTTCACTGCAAAGTGACAGTAATTTTGAAATATATACCGAGCAGATATGTTTGTGAGTCTTTGAAGTTTACAGAACTTTTATCATAGGCTTATTAAACCACAGATTCAACACGGGGAGGCAGACAATCTGTTCTGTCTACTAACACGGTTTTGCGCTAACACTTCTAACATAACACAGCAACAATACGCACATTAACACAAATATATAAATAAAACACTATTGCAAACCTGTGATATAAATAACTACATGGAGAATTTCACACAAAAGACTAACTAACAACTCGTGAAAATTATTACTCCAAGAAAGTTGATAAATATTCTAAACAGTAGTGTTTCTATAGTACATTACAAAGACTAACACTCGGAATATTTCAGTAGGAAGAGGAACCCATCCATATTAATTTTTAAAGATAAATCAGGGTCCATCACACAGAGTTAAAACTGCACACTTATTATTTGCAACTCTGGTAAACTTCTGGTCCATGTATGAAGTCCATAAGTTAATATCTACATTGCCTTTTGATGGTAGCAGTCGCGCTCTTCTGTAGCACCTGTACAAAACCGTGATCATGAAACCATTACTCTTGAGATAATATGCTTTGTCGAACATCTTCTTGGCTACAGAATTTCACTTTCCAGAGCAAATCAATACATGCCATGATATAATCCCATATTGTGCTACACATTCGAGACATAACTATCTGACTCTTGCTACAGTTCTTGCCTTGTTGATCATTCAGGATGTTATCTTCTTGGGTGCATGCCACCGACTGTGCTACTTCAAACCAAACCAACTTTTACAACTTTTACACTTTTTTATATTGTCGAGACTTCTCTCAAGCCTTTACATCTCATAGAATCCTACAACCACTAAGCACGAACCAGTCAAGCACACAAAATTTGGTACATTTAAAATATAAAAGAACATAGTTTTAAAAAAATTTGCAAATTAATTCTAGTTACATGACATTACAGAATAAGATTGTTATTTATAAATCGAAGAATATTGTAATAGAGATATTCCAACACTTATACGAAACATAGAGGCCGCATAAAAGTGTAATAATAGATATCATACACAAGTGTCACATCTTTTTTCTATACTTAGCATCACAGAGACGATACTGGAGAAGTTGAAAATCACTCTATTTCACATGCTTCTGAAATTATTAAATCCCACAGAATTAGTCTATTGTGGTTGAAATATACTCCATGTTTAATTGTATTTCAAGCCCTAAATAAACTTTTGGCTAGTTTAAACAACATGTTTGGATTTTTTATCATTTGGCTGCTATCGAAAAGAAATAGGAACAACGAAATCAAAAGAGAGCGGAGTATTAGGGCAGTGTATGTTCTGGACCAAAACTCTGATTCAGAAACCGTGAGCTCTTTTTTTCGGTGTCATATTACAGCTGAGACATTTGTGCATATCATGTTCTGCTGACAGCAGCATCAGTATTTCTCCAAGGCCATTCCAGGAGTCACTGGGGGAGTGAAAGGCCTTCCCGTATCCCTGCCATCCAGCAAATTGCAGGATGCACGCCTACCATGAGTGCCAGCCCCCCCCCCCCCCCTAGAGCAGTGATATATGGTAAAGTATCTGAACTGCCAAAACTTTCTCATCTACATTTGCATTACATACTTTCAAAAATTTGTTTAATGACTGGTCCCGCAGTCACATTTGTTACTTTGACCTAAAGCTATATATCATTCACTATATGTATAAGTATTTGTCTATAGATAATTAAAAACCAACATGTGCCGATAATGTATAAATATCAAATTAGGAATTCATGTTTATTGAACGTGAGTGTTACCTTAAATACCGTCTCACAATCCCAGAAAACATTAAATAAAACCAAATTCTGTTTCACATCCCAGGCCTTCGTGTCATCACCAGATGGCTGCATTTAATAAACGAGTGTAGTTCGGTATTCGTACTACACGATTAAATGGCTCCACTAGAAACGACCCCTTAGAAAAATAATAAATGACTGTGCTTAAACTGACATACAATATTTTTTAGCGCAACGCAATCTGACTTTCAAAAATCCCTACAAAAGAATGGCGCTGACTAACAATAACCTATACCTTTCATGAATCACTTACCTCACAAAAATCTTTGTTACTCAAACTACTGCAATACAGCGTGCACCAATACTGCCAGCTGAATAAAAGATTCTAACTACTGAAGGCACTAACTACTGATAGGCATAGTTAGCAAATGAAAGATTTTAATAGAAGACAAACAATGTATTTACCTTAATAGTGTTCAAAAGTCATAATATATATATCAGTTCATGACATCCAGTCTTACAAATTTACTGTCTCTCTTGGACACACATCCAGATCATCCACTCTCAAAACTCTGCCATCTCTCTCCCCACATCCACCACTGCTGGCGGCTCACCCCCAACTGTGCAACCCTACGTGCTGTTCACATCCAAGTGCCCAACACTACAATGGCAAATATTCCGACAATGCCAACCAGCCGCAGACTGCGCACAGCACAGCCAGCGATTTTCATACAGAGTGCTAGGTGACGTTACCAACATAAAAACCTAAACATCCTACTTACATAGCCCCCATGCTCCCCACAAAAAAATTGTACAAACTGTTTTGGGCAGTGGCCAATAATGATTTGATAAAATTTTTCATAATTACAATAACAAAGATATCAAATTCACACACTTATTGCTACACTGTTGGTCAAAAGCAAAAATCGTTCTCATAAAGACAGTCCCGATCATTTATCTCAGTAAAATTGCAGCGTTTTTCTCAAAGTCTGAGAAGTAAAAGAAAATGCACACGGAAGTAGTGGATTTCCATGCAGTCTTGAACAAGTAGTGTTGTCCTTCCAACGGAAAGACAATGCTGACTCTTGACATGTAGACAGGTAATGGGCCACAACAGAGCAAACCCACAGCAGAGTCAGTCGAAGTTGAAGAATATTGGTAGGTAGGTCATCACAGAGCAGACCACTGTAGTCCTCTTAGAGATTACGATATTGGTGGCCACCAGAGGTGCAGACCCACTGCAGTGCTTGTCGAAATAATGGTTTTGGTGGGTCATCAAAGGTGCAGACCCACTGCAGTCCTTTTAGAGGTAGCCAGCAGCCATCTGTTGCGACTGTGAAGGTGTCCAATCACCATCGAAGAGTCTTGCGGACAATATAGCAAGTACATAACCACCTCTTGTGCACTCACAAAGTTTTTGGAATTGTCCTTAGAACCAGCAATGGTGTTAACCAGTCCTTTGCTGAATTATTAACACACGTGCAAGCACTAACAGTCCCTTTTTTTCACATATTGTGCATATACTATGACCAACAGAAATGTGTATTTTGAAATGAATGCTTACAAGTTACTTAATTTGATGAACTGGTGTCAATTACAATTTTATAACATGAGAATACAATAAGAAAGGTACAAAATACATTATTAAAGAACATAACAATACAGATAACATTTGTAGAAGTACGGGCTTTACAAAAGAATCGAAATAACATATACTTCAGTGTTACAGGAATTATGTCAAACATACATACATTAAAGATCAGAATAACTTTTGAAACATCAACTTCACACATGAGCATTAAAACAAAACAGAATAAACATTGCCTAAACATCTTTACAAAGTAAATAACATAGTATTAGAAAAATTCTACAACATGTCTCTTATCAGATAAACATATAAAGACAGGAAGAACACAAATACACAAGGGTACACAAACACATAGTGGAATAACACAAAAGGAAAGGACAGGGTTTGTTTTACTGCAGTATTTTGCAAACAAAACTTTCTTTACGTCTTGGAAATCTCCCTTCATTCATCATTATTCCCAAAATGTCCTATCTATACCTGTTGTCCCTAAACCCTACTGTTTTGTTCATATCCTCTTTCTAAATAAATTTTTCTCATTGTACAATACTCATTTTTGCCCAAATATGTTTCATATAACTTCTCAATGCATTCTTTCCCTATTCTTCATAGTTAGTTTCTTATATAGTCTACCCCCTCTAAGCTAACTTAAATCTACTGAGCTCAGATATCTATACTAAGGGACAAGGCAAGGCAGCAGCACAAAACAAATGACACAAACAGCAATCACAAAAAATGCAAATTGGCAAAGCTAGCAGCAGTGTATCTAAATTAGCAAAGCAAATGCAACATTACAACTAATATGAGCCAATGTGCAGCAACAAGAAAAAGAAATCAGTAGTAAAAATGGCTTAATACAATGTAAAATTCAGTAGAACTATGCCTGGCAAACAGCAGCAACAAATGCAATAACTTATATCTAAACATGACAAGGCTCAAGCGGAAAAAATAGTACACTAAAGACAACCATGCAGATAAGGGAAACGTCTATTCACATCTTAGTGTCTATGACATTAAAGGGGTGCACCACAACTTATTCTACAAAAGAAATTACCAAGTACTTGAAAAGAAAATTATGTATGCAGTTACTGTTATTAGTCCATTCTTATTGTTCTTTCCTTTCCAAGTGCTCCTTTTTCGAAGTATGTGGATCATAAAATTATTATTTAATATATCTGTTGACAGAAAGTGTTCACATTAGCAAACGCATTTAATTTTATTTTATAAAACCAATGCTGCAACACAACTGGAAACCAGATATCAGACAAAATAGGCAAATATGTACAAAGCGAAGCATAAAAATATCATTCAATAGTCATGTGGCATTTCATAAGTTAGTAGAAATTCTCTCAACTCTCGTAGAAAGACACTTGTCATAATCAGGTGTGTAGATGTAAGAATATTTCTCATCAATTCGTAAGCATTTCAGTTAGTAGCACAAAGTATGATATGTTTTCAAGTAATGAGCGTGTCGTATTTGTGATGCTTTCTGCAAAGGAATGTCAATAGCAAGGTTAATGGCCTCTGTTTTCTCCACCTAATGGCTTTTTCTCCAGGCAGATCGCACAGCATTGTGTGAAGGTCACTTAACTTTCTTACCAAAATATTTACGACAGAAGTGACAGTCTCATATAAAAAAATCTCACAGATCGAGAGTTTGCGTTAGAAATGTGTAGAAACAAAATCCTGTAAATATAACAGCGTCCAAAAAATTTTCGCCACCATTGTGATACATTCACGCATATACACACATTTCATAACTTTTAAAGTACGATTCTTGATTTCCAACATCCTTTTTCACAAACCAGAGTCCCTAACCACTACTCATTATTCCTTACTTTATTACACATATACATATTCTTCAATATTTCATCATAATAAATACATAGCATAATCAGATTCGTCATATGGCATCAGCTTATTGATCATAAACGTACCTCAACAGCACAGTACACATCGTTGTCGTAATAATAACATCATAACACTTCAGTCAAATCTCTAAAACGTCGTAGCTTTCTGCAGTAATTTCAAAACATAAAAAAAATTCTTTGCTCATTTAAATAGTGTCATCTACTTCAAACGTACTTTAAAAATCATTATCTCATACCAAATATATCATTCAAAGCTCTCATAGTGTCACAATGGTTCCGAAAAATATGAACAGTTCACAAAGTACAGACAAAATACAATTTCATAAGTGTGAAGTTATCCAACTGTGTAATTGCGTAAACATCTGTGACTGACGTAGTAAAAAAATGTTTGTTTCTCTGTTAAATAATCAGATAGCTGTGTGATTCTGTGTTAGAGAAATATTCTACCGATGTGTAAAGTTGTGTAAGCAAATACCATATTAGCTAGGGTTCCTTGTGTTTGCCACACACATGGTACACAAAGTAAGCGTGTACCCCCTGAGGTTTAATGTAATTATACCCTCAGGTCTTACAGATTACAACAATCGAATGAAATGTATTACCAAAAACTTTCTTTGTATCTTTGTGATCCAAAACTCTTTAAAAATAAATGTTTTAAGTACAAAATTAATTAGTAGCGTCGTGATATAATCGTGTAGCTGTTAAAAAAACTAATCACTGAGTCATCTGATATCTCTCAGAAAGCACTTTAAATCCATAATGTATTTTCAAGTAAACCAAAATGTTGCATTAAAATCTCATAAGCAGTAGTGGTAAATGTTCTAAGTATGTGAGCCTTATATTCGTTACGTAATCGTGCAACTAACAAGCAAGAATGTACACACACAGTAACACTGAGTCCTCTGTTCACTATAACAATGCATTTGTAATTACTTGCCTAAATAAGTTCCCTAGGTTCTTGACTGGATAGTTAACTTTAAAACATAGTTGCATGTTAACAGTTTCTAAGTGTGACAAAGAGTACTAGTAATGTGAAGTGAAAAATATCATGGCAGAGACTAAATAAAAAGCAGATTATCTCTGAATAAACGGTTTTATATGTGAAATGTGGTGCAATCCTTTACCCTTTCTAGTGCGCAGAATTTCAAAGCAATTATCACGTTGTATTCGTCGGTAAGGAATGATTTTTTCTCAAGGTTAGCGTCTATGTTATTTTTTTCTGAGCCAGCCGGCGCACATGGCTGCCTGCGGTGCGAGTCATTGCCTACTGTCTCTTTGTTGGCACGCGTCGTTATTGGGATTTGGAGATCCAACTTC
This sequence comes from Schistocerca piceifrons, assembly GCF_021461385.2. Classification (NCBI taxonomy): domain Eukaryota; kingdom Metazoa; phylum Arthropoda; class Insecta; order Orthoptera; family Acrididae; genus Schistocerca; species Schistocerca piceifrons. Next base: position 299,549,372 of record NC_060141.1, read on the forward strand.
TACAAATTCACCTTGTCGAGAGGGCACTGCAGTGTTTGAATCCCGCCAGTTCTGATAACATTCAGGTATGTCGTTTTGTCAGTAGTTTACGTAGTTTCTTTTTTGGCGGTCATGTGGTGGAGAATTTCTCCCGCAATCGTAACTGCACGGTGGACCGTTGCATCTGAAATTATTTTGTCTCCCTTGATAATAATTATTTTGGTTCCCATATCGTCTGATTCTCTGATTGTCTCTGTGATATTCATTACTACGGAAATGCGATCTTTCTCTGTAACTATTACTACTCTGCCAACGGTCGTCATACGGGTGGTGTCTGTTTTGGTCACTATTTCCGTTGTACGAATAGCCTTGTCGTCTCGTTATTACAGGTACTAATTCTTGTGCAACATGTCTTCAAAATATTTCACAAGACTGGAAAATTCAGATTGTTCGAAATGTTTCATCATTATGATGCTACGTTTTACTCCGTCTTGTGTAGCTTGAGACCAATATGCTGAGAGGAAGGCATGATAAAATTCTCCTTCACTGTGACAATCGGGAATGACTGATCACATTCTTACAGCTGGTTTATTCTCTAAGTAGCCACACATAAATTCTAACCTGTGCTCTAATGACCAGTTGGGAGGAAAACAATGAGAGAATTGATGGGGCCGTGCTTGTGGATGAATGTCGTTGCCAGAATCCTTAAATGTTTTGAATTTACGTGTAGTAATGAACAGCTTATAGTCAAAATCATCATGTCGGCGAGCCGCATATCGATCATTGTTACTTCGCTGTGGCGGTTCCATCTCAAAATTCGGTGTGCCTTGCCAATTTCTTTCATAATTTCGGAATTGCCCTGTGTTATTATTTTGTGGCTGTTCCGTATTTGTATGTCTCTCTTTCCGTATTGGAGCGCGAGTGTCCTCTGAAATATGTAATTCTTGTATTACCTGTGTCAACTGATCTTGTACTTCCTGGATTTCTCTTTCGTACTGTGTATTGATTTGATTTTGATTTTGTTTGAATTTTCTAATTTGTTCATACTCTTCCGTGTCAGTGAAGGCTATGGGTCTTGTGTCATTTATATCATCATCTACCTTTGTAGATAAGTTAGTGAACTGATCCGAAAGCTCGGCTACTTTCTCCGATAGTGAACTGATTTCCTCAGTGTGTTTTTCTGAACCAAGTTTCAGAGTGTCCATTTCTGTTGAAATCGTATCTACTGTGTCCTTTAAGTTTTCATGAGTTTTTTGCAAGTTGCATAACCGAATCGGTAGATGCAACTGAGTCAGTTTTAGCTTACAAGGTGTCGTGATTTTCATGAACAATAGTTTGCAGTTCTTTTATCGCTGCTTCCTGATTCTGTAATGCATTTTCATGACGCGAAAAAATAGGTTGAAAATGCTCGCAAATTTGAGTTTTTACGTCATTACAAACTTTTTGACATTTCGATTCGATTTTAAGTAACTCAGCAGATAAACCTTCACCTGTTTGTTCAAGCGTTTGTTCCATTGAGTCTAACTTTTCAAGCTGTTGCTGTGTTTGTCTCTGATTTTGTTCCATCGTGTCCAATTTTTGAAGATTTTGTTCCATTGTGTCTAACTTTTGAAGCTTTTGTCCCATTTGTTGCATTAATTGTAATAACAATGCACTGGTGTCTGAAACATGTTCCTCAGTGCTATTCTGCAGTGCATTTGAACGGGCAATATTCGCATTTTGAAAAGCAGAAAATGTACCTTGGCTTATTTGAGAAAACGGTGAGGACGCAAAACCTGAATCTGCAGTATTTGCAAGATTGTGTCTTGTCATTTCGGATTCCTGAGGCGAGCTGTTGTCGCCCGATCGATCGATAATGCTTCCCTATTCACTAATTGTTTCACTGTTTGCACCATTATTTGCCACCCACCCCATTTCCCTATGCACAATTACCAAATTACTACTTCGAATGTCTGTTAATTAATTACACAGTGGTGCTGATAAGCTACGCTCGTCGTCACTGTCATTTCTCAATTTACTTTGGAGCCTAGTGTTACGTTTTTCACGCGCCATAATTATCATGTATTTCACACGATAACAAGAAAAGCACAATCTGAAGAGTAAAAATAAGAAAATACATTAACATAGCACTGAAAATAATATCTAGTTAATTGCAAGGGCAGCTGCGAAATACATGGTGCAAATCTACATGCAGGCCACAACAGTTTTACTGTACAACAATGAAAAATTACAACTACAAAGGAAATTCTCTCTATAATTACACACTAGCAATAAACAATAGCTACACTAAATACACAAACTACAAGAAAAAATCAGAAGATTCCAGTGAGGCATCCTGGCTAAGGGTCATATAAAACGTCCCCTTAGAAAAATTATAAATGACTGTGCTTAAACTGACATACAGTATTTTTTAGCGCAACGCAATCTGACTTTCAAAAATCTCTACAAAAGAATGGCCCTGACTAACAATAACCTATACCTTTCATGAATCACTTATCTCACAAAAATCTTCGTTACTCAAACTACTGCAATACTGCCAGCTGAATAAAAGATTCTAACTACTGAAGGCACTAACTACTGATAGGCATAGTTAGCAAATGAAAGATTTTGATAGAGGCCAGACAATGTATTTACCTTAATAGTGTTCAAAAGTAATTATATATATATATATATATATATATATATATATATATATATCAGTTCATGACATCCAGTCTTACAAATTTACTGTCTCTGATGGACACACGTCCAGATCATCTGCTCTCAAAACTCCGCCAAGTCTCTCCCCACATCCACCATTGCTGGCGGCTCACCTCCAATTGCGCAACGCTACGCGCTGTTCACATCCAAATGCCCAACACTACAATGGTGAATATTCCAACAATGCCAACCAGCCATAGACTGCACACAGAACAGCCAGTGATTTTCATACAGAGCGCTAGGTGACGTTACCAACATAAAAACCTAAACAGCCTACTTACACACCCTTAAAATCATCCTTAGTTCGTTGGTTGTAACATGAATAAGTAGTTCTCACTATTACATAGAGATGGCTCTACAGTAAAAAAAAAACAACATAGCCATACAATAATTTATTTTCCACATCTAAGATGCTGCAGTACTATAAAATGTTTGCAAAATACTGCAGCAGCGCAAAATGTGTTATGTTTAGACCGAGTATCCAGGGCTTAGTTGAGGTTAATACATGAAAAAAGTACTGTGAGACCCAAATCAATGTCTACATTGTAAAAGAAAGTGCAAGTTAATTTCCACATATACACATAGTTACGAAATTAGTACCTAAAATTCTAAAGTATGGTACACCCAGTGCTAGATTTCAAAGATTAGTAACAGCTTATATATTAAAAGTTAGGCCTAATAATTCGATGTCCTAAGACTAACTTGAGCTGTCTTACACTGGAGAAAAGTACGTGTTAGCTAAGCATGCATACAGACAGAGTTAATGAAACTACATTGGTCCACTCTTGATTTAAGTCAAACACACACTCCTTTTAAATGCTTCTCGAGCCCCATTTAAAGAGGTGCAAAGTCAATGCATCTTGTTATTCACTATAAACAAAACAAACTCTGCACTGTTTGTCAGTTATTGTTGTTGTTACAAATGATACGTGTCTACTTCAGGCTATGTACTATAACAGCAGTTTATAGTCAGATCTATTGTGTTCAAACACAACAAAGTCGTAAACTAATTATTTCCCACATCTAAAATGTTGAAAAATTCTAAAATGTTTGCGAAATAGTAGACAGCACAAAAAATGTACGATGTTGACATGGCTAGTAGAAATTAATACACGAAAGAAACACTGTAAGTTTCAAATCAATTAATGTGGCAACACATATATCTGCAATGAGAAAGAAAGCATGAGTTAATTTCCATATACATTCACATATAACAAATTATGGTTCAGAATTCTAAAGTATGTATATACCCCCTACGTTCTATTTCAATGTCTGATAAGAGTTAACATTTTAGAACATAACTACCTTGACAAGGTTTATAACTGCAAAAAATGTCTCAACTAAGCAGGCAACTAGAGAGACCAAATGTAATTAATTAGTTCTACTCCTTATGTAAGTCAAAAAACATCCTCAGACTATAAATGCCCACTTATAAATTGTTCTTAAGCACCATTTTAGGAGTGACAAAGATAATGCATCGTGTTGTTCACTAGAAAAACATAGTGTTACTGACTGCCAAATATTGCTGTTAATGCAAATGGCACAGGTCTACTCAGGGCTATGCACAATAACAGCAGTTCTGCGGTCAAAAGTTTCCCTTGAAGATTTATAGGCAGTATTTTTCGTATGTCAGCAGCGCGAAAATTGCGATGTCCGTGTTGCAGCGGCATCTAGATACCTAAGGGTGTATTCAGTATGCGCAGTTGCATTTCCAAAAACTATGGCTCAAGAAAATAAAAACCTGTAACTAACTACACCACCGCAAAAACACGCACAACTCATTTGTCTTATTGGCAGGAAATAGTAAGTTACTTTATTACCAAAATATTACTTAGATTATAGAAGAGCATGTACTGCTTGTAAAAACGTGACAAAAGACGGTAACATTGATAGATATAACATCTCTTAAGGCAATGTCAGAGTTGATCTCCCATAAAACAAATAAAACTGCGTACAAAATATTGTGAGGCGTCTTACACTTTGCATACATAAACGAAATTTTGTCACATATAAATTGTCTGTATACCTCACTAAAATACATGTTTAACGTAATATAAGTAAAAATCGCTGCGTAAATTATGTTCCGTATTCCTTGCAATGCCAATGAGCCATCATAACACAGCTAACGTGTAATTCATTCGATTGTATGACCACCCACCATTGCTATAAACACCAAACAAAAGTCACAACTCTTATTGAAAAAAATTGTTCAAATGGCTCTAAGCGCTATGGGACTTGACATCAGTCCCCTAGACTTAGAACAAATTAAACCTAACTAACCCTAAGGACACCACACACAACCATGCCCGAGGCAGGAATCGAACCTGCGACCGTAGCAAAAGCGCGGTTCCGGTCTGAAGCGCCTAATACCGCTCGGCCACAACGGCCGACTACTCTTATTGAAGTGGCGTTATTCTCTGTAATGTGCAGGTATGTAGATGAAGATGAGGAAGTTATGGTGTTCTAAAACAATTAATGGATCACATCCAGAAATGACGTTAGTCTACCAAGCTATGACGCTGCCTCAGCTGAAATACACTCCTGGAAATGGAAAAAAGAACACATTGACACCGGTGTGTCAGACCCACCATACTTGCTCCGGACACTGCGAGAGGGCTGTACAAGCAATGATCACACGCACGGCACAGCGGACACACCAGGAACCGCGGTGTTGGCCGTCGAATGGCGCTAGCTGCGCAGCATTTGTGCACCGCCGCCGTCAGTGTCAGCCTGTTTGCCGTGGCATACGGAGCTCCATCGCAGTCTTTAACACTGGTAGCATGCCGCGACAGCGTGGACGTGAACCGTATGTGCAGTTGACGGACTTTGAGCGAGGGCGTATAGTGGGCATGCGGGAGGCCGGGTGGACGTACCGCCGAATTGCTCAACACGTGGGGCGTGAGGTCTCCACAGTACATCGATGTTGTCGCCAGTGGTCGGCGGAAGGTGCACGTGCCCGTCGACCTGGGACCGGACCGCAGCGACGCACGGATGCACGCCAAGACCGTAGGATCCTACGCAGTGCCATAGGGGACCGCACCGCCACTTCCCAGCAAATTAGGGACACTGTTGCTCCTGGGGTATCGGCGAGGACCATTCGCAACCGTCTCCATGAAGCTGGGCTACGGTCCCGCGCACCGTTAGGCCGTCTTCCGCTCACGCCCCAACATCGTGCAGCCCGCCTCCAGTGGTGTCGCGACAGGCGTGAATGGAGGAACGAATGGAGACGTGTCGTCTTCAGCGATGAGAGTCGCTTCTGCCTTGGTGCCAATGATGGTCGTATGCGTGTTTGGCGTCGTGCAGGTGAGCGCCACAATCAGGACTGCATACGACCGAGGCACACAGGGCCAACACCCGGCATCATGGTGTGGGGAGCGATATCCTACACTGGCCGTACACCACTGGTGATCGTCGAGGGGACACTGAATAGTGCACGGTACATCCAAACCGTCATCGAACCCATCGTTCTACCATTCCTAGACCGGCAAGGGAACTTGCTGTGCCAACAGGACAATGCACGTCCGCAAGTATCCCGTGCCACCCAACGTGCTCTAGAAGGTGTAAGTCAACTACCCTGGCCAGCAAGATCTCCGGATCTGTCCCCCATTGAGCATGTTTGGGACTGGATGAAGCGTCGTCTCACGCGGTCTGCACGTCCAGCACGAACGCTGGTCCAACTGAGGCGCCAGGTGGAAATGGCATGGCAAGCCGTTCCACAGGACTACATCCAGCATCTCTACGATCGTCTCCATGGGAGAATAGCAGCCTGCATTGCTGCGAAAGGTGGATATACACTGTACTAGTGCCGACATTGTGCATGCTCTGTTGCCTGTGTGTATGTGCCTGTGTTTCTGTCAGTATGATCATGTGATGTATCTGACCCCAGGAATGTGTCAATAAAGTTTCCCCTTCCTGGGACAATGAATTCACGGTGTTCTTATTTCAATTTCCAGGAGTGTATATATCTTTGCCCCAAAGCTGGAAGTCATCCATGTTAAACAGCTAATCCCAAATGTCTAATGATTGACCACAATCACACTGCTGTTTCTGTGGTGTCACCGCCAGGCAGCACACTTGCTAGGTGGTAGCTTTAAATCGGCCGCGGTCCATTAGTACATGTTGGACCCGCGTGTCGCCACTTTCAGTGATAGCAGACCGAGCGCCACCACACGGCAGGTCTAGAGAGACGTACTAGCACTCGCCCCAGTTGTACGGACGACGTAGCTAGCGATTCACACTGACGAAGCCTCGCTCATTTGCAGAGCAGATAGAATAGCCTTCAGCTAAGTCAATGGCTACGACCTAGCAAGGCGCCATTAGCAGTATATTGTCTGATACTATAGAGTCTCACTTGTATCGTATGAAGCATGTCTAATCAAGAACGATGTATACAAAGGATGGATTAAAGTTAAGTATTCCAGAAGCTACGTACTTTTCTTTATAGCATTCATTACGTATCCTGTTTCAGACCTCACTCCATCCTTCGTGAGTTAGCGCGTGCATCTTGGCCGCCTCTTTCAATTAGTGTGCGTAGTGTTGGCAAGTCTGCCGACACTACAGTTTCCTTGGTAGTCTCATGCCATGCAGAAGTCGTGGTTTGGTATCGATTTTATTAAAAATTACGGCAAAATCGTGGGTTATACCCAAATCCAAAAATTGTCATCCACACGGAGCTGCTGCAATATAGGAGGCAGTTTCTTCGTTAGAACATCCAATTTAACGTCAGCTAATTCCACTTTGTATGATACAGCCGCAGACTGTATAAATTTCCTCTAAATCGTTTCCAGTGCTTCCTTGTCGAATTTTTCCTGTATTCCTGTTGTTCCAATGTAGGAGAAACAGCTTCGCCTTGACATCATGTCTCATAGTGACGAACTTCGAGAATTTGTTACGTAGGTAATGGTTAAATGATTCACAATTCTTCATCCCTAAACTATTATCTAGTGGACTATATGCTGTGTCGTCCGAACAAGACACAGCCAGGGAAAAAGCACCACTGGCGCAAAGATGCGAGCAGGTACCAGAGCCATGGAGATTCGCCACTTGCGCCAGTTCCACCAGGCCACGGGCGGCGCTGAGGACGAGGATATAGACTTCGCCTCGGCCAATTTCCGATCGAGTACAAACCGCCAATGACCGTACAACAACGGACAGAAGCCTACTCAGAAGAGCAGCTCGCGCCCACTTGGCTAGAGATCATCGTCCAGGACTGACCTAAACGGGGAACGTCGTTGGTGAACCCTTAGAAGAGAACAGACAGTTGTTGTAAATTTCATTTGCTATGTGCTGTGTACTGAGCAAGCAGTAAAGGAAACAGAAAGAATAATTTGGAGTAGGAATTAAAACCCACGGAGAAGATATTAAAACTTGCCGATGAAATTGTAATTGCCAGAGACAGCAAAGGATTTGGAAAATCAGCTTAACGGAATGGACAGTGTCTTTAAAGGAGGATATAAGATGAATATCAACAAAAGCAAAACAAGGATAATGGAATGTAGTAGAATGAAATCAGGTGATGCTGAGGGTATTGGATTAGGAAATGAGACACTTAAAGTAGTAGATGAGTTTTGTTATTTGGGGAGCAAAATAACTGATAATGGTCGAAGTAGAGAGGATATAATATGTGGACTGGCAATGGCAAGGAAAGCGTTTTTGAAGAAGAGAAATTTGTTAACATCGAGTATAGATTTAAGTGTCAGAAACTTTTTCCTGAAAATATTTGTACCGTGTGTAGCCATGTATGGAAGTGAAACATGGACGACAACTAGTTTAGACAAGAAGAGAATAGAAGCTTTAGAAATGTGGTGCTACAGAAGAATGCCGGAGATTAGACGGATAGATCACGTTACTAATGAGGAGGTACTGAATAGAATTGGGGAGAAAAGGAATTTGTGGCACAACTTGACTAGAAGAAGGGATCGGTTGGTAGGACATGTTCTGAGGCTCAAGGGATCACCAGTTTAGTGTTGGATTACAGCGTGGAGGGTAAAAATCGTAGAGATTCAGATTCAGAAGGATGTAGTTTCCAGTAGGCACTTCGAGATGAAGAAGCTTGCAGAGGAGAGGGTAGCATGGAGAGCTGCATCAAATCAGTCTCTTGACTGAAGACCACAACAAAAACAACAACAACAACACGTACTGTGAAGGTTTACCTACGATTATTCGCACTTAGCCATAGAGGACCTTTTTGTGTTATATTACATGAAATGTTGCAGACTTAATCATTCAACAAGTCAGAAGATAAGTAAACCTTTTAAATGATTTTGTGACATTGTTACTAATTTGTTGGAGTGTCGCAGAAGCTTCGTTCTCCTATCCTGTTACCTGACGCTGGGGCACAGCTGTGTAATAGCGGCAGGGAGAAATTGTCTTAGCGGTGTACTGCACTAGAAGCCGTTTCACGAACTCGCAGACTCGGCCTACCGTAACAACAGTGGCAACTCGGCTTCCACAGCAGTAGCGACGAGGCCTATACAAAACTGGCGACGAAGGTTTACAAAACTTCATTTAGATCTTTTTTCGCTATACAGCCTGGTATTCAGCCTGGTACTATTTAATTTGATATAGCTGTTATGTATTATGTAGCGTGTATCAAGGAAGAGTGCTGACGGAAAATGTCTTTACTTAATTTAGTTGATGAAAGTTAAACGGCTGTACAGACTTGCATGCAATGAAGCTTTAAAAAAACTATATTCAAATCGGACCTTTCGTTTTGGAGCTGCGGTGTCACAGATAGATACACAGAAAAAGAAAAAAATCATCATTGTTGGTCAATGGTGAAAGATAAACGTATGTTCTCACAGACTTTTATTTAGATCTTATTCAGCTCTACAACATGGCCACTACGTAACCTTATGCAGCTCTTATGCATCACGTAGCGTATATCGAGAGAGAGTGCTGGCGAAAAATATTTTAACTTAACTGAAGAAAATTATACGGTCAAACAGACTTTCATGGAACATAGTTCAGGCACATCCCGATTAAAACTGCTTTCAAATAAAAAAATTAAAAACGTGCATTGAAATCGGATATTTCGTTTGGAAGCTAGGATGCCACAGCCAGATGCACAGATACACACGTTAAACCTATAATACCCCTCAGATTTTATTTTGGGAATTTCTGAGTATGTATGCTTGGAACACAGCATTATAAGGAACTAAATGAAAGACACTGTTAAGAGCATTTCAGATGCGGTGTAGTTTGTAAGCTGAAGACAAATGTTGTTTTTTTTTTAGTCTTCTCACTTGTTTAATGCAGCACACCACGAATTCCTCTATCATGCCAACCTTTTCATGTCAGAGTAATATTCGCAATCTATGTCCTCAATTATCTGTTGTATATGTACCGATCTCTGTCTTCCCCTATAGTTTTTACCATCTAATAGGACCAAGAAAGTATTCCCTGAAGTCTTAACAGATGTCCGATCATTCTGTGTCAGTGTTTTATATAATATGTCATTGAAAATGTAATATTCGTGGGCTTCTATTATAGAGTTGTCGGGGAAAGAATAGAAGAAAAGGTTACAGGAAAATATGGACTCGTGATGACTGGGTGTTGTGTGATGTCCTTAGGTTAGTTAGGTTTAAGTAGTTCTAAGTTCTAGGGGACTGATGACCATAGCTGTTAAGTCCCATAGTGCTCAGAGCCATTTGAACCAAAATATGGACTTGGGACAAGGAATGAGAGAGGAGAAAGACAAATTGAGATCAGTAATGAATTTCAGCTAGTAATAACGAAAACTCTGTTCAAGAATCCCACGAAGAGGAGATATACTTGGAAAAAGCAGGATGATAAGGGAAGATTTCATTTAGATTACATCAGGGTCAGGCAGAGATTCCGAAATCAGGTACTGGATTGTAAGGCGTACGCAGGAGCAGGTAAAGACTCAAGCACAATGTAGTAGTAATGAAGAGTAGGCTCAAGTTAAAGAGATTATTCAGGAAGAAGCAATACGCAAAATAGTGGGATGCGGAAATACTAAGGAATAACAAGATACGCTAGAAATTCTGTAAAGTTATAGATGTAGCAACAAGGAATACCTCAGTAGGCAGTACAGTTGACGAGGAATGGACATCTCTGAAAAGGGAAGTCACAGAAGTTGGAAAGAAAAACATAGGTACAAAGAAGACAAGCGCAAACAAACGTTGGGTAACGGAAGAAATACTTCAGTTGATCGATGAAAGAAGGAAGTACAAAAATGATCAGAGAAATTCAGGAAAACAGAAGACAGAGTTGCTGAGGAATGAAATAATTGGGAAGTGCAGCGAAGCTAAGACGAAATGGCTGCATGAGAAAGTGGAGAAATCGAAAAAGAAATGATTGTCGGAAGGACTGACTCGGCACATAGGAATGTCAAAACAGCTTTCGGTGAAATTACAAGCAAGAATGGTACATTAAGAATGCTACGGGAATTCCACTGTTAAACACAGAAGAGAAAGCGGATAGGTGGAAAGAATACATTGAAATCCTTTATGAGGGGTAAGATGAGTGTAATCCGTATCAGTTGCTTACATGGACCTTGGATGCAGCAAAGGACTTTGATTGTTTGCATGTCCCCATCGTTTGCGACACCGTTGTAAATTTAAAGTTAAGTATTGTCAATCTTCTTATTTGTAATAACAACTATTGATGTGATTTACTTGAATTGTTGTACAGCATTCCGAGAACGCAGCATCCTTTACGCACACTATACGAGACGAGTGGGCACGACTCCAGAGGGAAAGACTTGTCTGATTTGATAGAAGAAAAAACAATAGTAGGTTTAGGAGAGATAGGTGATTCAGTTAGAATCTGCGTTTAAGGGAGCTTTGGAGGACATAAGATAAAATAAGACAGAAGCGACAGATAACTTTCCATCAGAATTAGGTTTAGGAGAAGTGTCACCAAAATCACTATTCATGTTGGTGTGTAGAATGTTTGAGTCTGGCTTCATACCATGTGACTTTCGGAAAAATGTCATCTACGCAATAGAATTCCGAAGGCTCCAATAAGCTGACAAGTGCGAGAATTAACAGCCCATGCATCCACGTTGCTGGCATTATAATATACAGAAGAATGCAAAAGAAAATTAAGGAGTAGTTACATGACAATCCGTTTGGCTTTAGGGAAACGTAAAGCACTCGAGAAGCAATTCTGACGTTGCGGTTGATAACTGAACCAAGAATGAAGAAAAATCTAGACACATTCATAGGATTTGTCGATCTGTAAAAAACGTTCGACAATGTAAAATGGTGCAAGTTCGAAATTCTGAGTAAAATAGGGGTGAGTTACATAGGGACTGACGGGTAATGTGCAATATGTAAAAAGACAAGAGGGAATAATTAGATCGGACTGCCAAGAAAGAAGTGCTCGAATTAAAAAAAGAGTGTAGGACAGGGACGTAGTCTTTCACCCCTGTTGTTCAATATGTACATGGAAGAAGCACTGATGGAAGTAAGAGGAAGGTTCAAGAGTGCGATTAAAATTCAAGGTGAAAGGATATAAACGATACGATTCGCTGATGACATTGCTATCCTGAGGGAAAGTGAAGGAGAGTTATTGAACTGCTGAATGCAATGAACAGTGTAATGGCAGATTAAAACTGTGTGCCCGACCGAGACTCGAACTCGGGACCTTTGCCTTTCGCGGGCAAGTGCTCTGCCATCTGCCAGGAAGTTTCATATCAGCGCACACTCCGCTGCAGAGTGAAAATCTCATTCTGGAAACATCCCCTAGGCTGTGGCTAAGCCATGTCTCCGCAGTGTCCATTCTTTCAGGAGTGCTAGTTCTGCAAGGTTCGCAGGAGAGCTTCTGTAAAGTTCGGAAGGTAGGAGACGAGATACTGGCAGAAGTAAAGCTGTGAGTACCGGGCTTGAGTCGTGCTTCGGTAGCTCAGGTGGTAGAGCACTTGCCCGCGAAAGGCAAAGGTCCCGAGTTCGAGTCTCGGTCGGGCACACAGTTTTAATCTGCCAGGAAGTTTCATATCAGCGCACACTCCGCTGCAGAGTGAAAATATCATTCTAGAACTCAACACGTCGCTCTTAACGGAACTAAATCGACAGATGTAAAGCTAATGTCCGGAGTACCACAGGGATGTGTGATATGACCATTGCTGTTTACAATTTATATAAAAGATCTGTAGCAAGCGTCGGGTGCTCTTTGAGGCTATTCGCAGATGATGCATTTGTCTATACTACAGTATCAACGCCAAAGACAGTAAGAATTTGCAGAACGACCTGCAGAGAATTGACGAATGGTGCAGGCTCTGGCAGTTAACGCTGAATGTAAATAAATGTAATATTGCGCTTACATAGGAAAAGAAATCCACTAAAATACAGCTACACTATTGACGACAAATAGCTGGAGACAGAGTCTGCCATAAAATATCTAGGCTTAACTATTCAGAGCGACCTTAAGTGGAGTGACCACATAAAGAAGATAGTGGGAAAATCGGACACCAGACTCAGACTCATCGGAAGACTGTTAAGGAAATGTAACTCATCCATGAAAGAAGTGGCTTATAAGGCGTTTGTTTGCCCGATTCTTGAGTATTATTCATCTATCTGAGATCTCTATCAGGCAGGACTGATACAGCAGATAGAGAAGGTCCAACGAAGAGCGGCACCTTTCGTCACTGGATTGTTTAGCTGCCTAGTGAGCATTACGGAGATGCTAAACAAACTCCACTGGCAGACGTTACAAGAGGGGTGTTGTGCATAACGGAGAGATTCACTATTGAAATTTCCGGACAGCACTTTTCAGGAGGAATCGGACAATATATTACTTTTCCCCTCATACATATATCGTATTGACCACGAGGAGAAAATTCGAGAAATTAGAGCCAATACAGAGGCTTACCGACAATCATTCTTCCCATGCACTATTCGCGGGTGGAACAGGCTTGGAGGGATCAGATAGTGATACCGAAAGTACTCTCCGCCACACACTGTTAGGTCGCTTGAGGAGTATGATGTAGATGTAGATGTAGATGTTGTGTTAATTAGCATTTCATGTCTTAGAGAGTCTTCCATGTTTCCTTCTATACCTCATGTTTAAATTTTTTCTGCATATTAAAACCAGAGGTGTTACGTCTGGTGAGCTACCAAATCGTTGGTGTTCCACTGACTTTTAAATGTCCTTTTAAGATGAGCTATAATTATTTGGGTGGAGTGGGCTGGTCATCCGTCTTGTTAGTACCAAGTGCATCGTTTTATGTCCGGTAGTGTTTCTTCTAATAATACAGCAGCGTATTTGTTAGGAAGTGCAGATACTTGTGACTATTTAGACGAACAATGAGATTCTTCAAAAACTCTTAATACTCGTTGAAAGGTCTTTATGGTTCAGATAACTACAGCCAATTCTGAAACCGACCACTCCAAATGCACCCACTCCACACCGGCACAGAGCCTCCATTAGCTTGAAGAGTCCCCTGTTGACATACAGGGTCCATGGATTCATGGCGTTATCTCCGTACCCGCACATGTCCATCCACTCGTTGCAATTTGAAACGAAACTCGCCCGACCATACTACATTTTCCTGTCATCACCAGTCCAATGTTGGTGTTGACGGGTCCAGGCGAGGTGTTCGGCTTTGTGTCGTGCAGTCATCAAGGGTAGACGAGTAGCATTCGGCTCCGACAGCCCATATCGATGATGTATCGTTCAATGGTTCGCCCACTGACACTTGTTGATGTCCCAGCATTGAAATCTGCAGCAATCTGCGGAAGGGTTTCACTTCTGTCACGTTGAATGATTCTCTTCAGTCGTCGTTGAGCTCGTTCCTGCAGGATCTTTTTCCGGTCACAGCAATGTCGGAGATTTGATTTACCGCATTCTTGCTATTCATGGTACACTGGTGAAATGGCAACACGGGAAAATTCCCACTTCATAGCTACGTCGGAGATCCTGTGTCCCATCGCTCGTGCGCCAAATAAAATACCACGCTCAAACTCACTTAAATCTTGACAACCTGCCATTTTAGCAGCAGTAACCGATTTACAACTACGTCAGACCCTTGTTGTCTTATGCAGGCGTTGCCGACCGCAGCGCCGTATTCTGCCTGTTTACATATATCTGTATTTGAATTCTCACTCCTATAACAGTTCCTTTGGCACTTCAGTTTAGTTACTTAAGAAATAACTATAGTTTTAATGTGACAAATAGTATTAAAGTGATTTGGAAGGCTGTAGATACAATGTGAATAAATACCGCTAATCAGAGCTAATAAAGTTAATACAGGCAGTCATTTTACTATGGCTGCTTCCAATAACAATATTAATAATAACAATGATAGTGATAGTGGCGTATATAAAAGAAGTTATAGGTGTAAAAAAGTAGATGTTTTCTGGTATAGTGAGTTCTGGGAAAGGAAATTTATGGCGTCTGCATCAGTTAAGTACACTGGGAAGTGAGGAAAATGTGTTTGGAAAGGAGGATGTAAAGGGGTAACGGATGTGTACAGAGGCATAGTAATCATTGTCGTTGCTTCAGTAGATATGTCATTAGTTGTCTTTTCAAACTGTAGATGTTATTCAGTTCTCTAATACAATAAGGGAGGTTATTCCAGAGTCGAGTTGCTGCTACCGAAAAGGACTTCGACAGATTGACTGGGTGATGAAGTGAGACAGAAAGGATTTTTCTCTGATGGAAATAAGTGTTTCTCCTATGTTGCTGACACAACAGCGTTAAGGTCGAGAAGGCGTATGAGGGTCAGTGCGCGTTGATAAAACAATACAGGAGACAGAATGTGTGGAAATCTCTGTGTTTGTCTGCACGCAGCTAAGATAGCTGTGCATATCGAATGTCATAGATATATTGAACACAGGTGTTCGTAACCAGTTTCAGCCGCTGTGAGCTGTCCTGGGAGAGGCCTGCAGGACATTTATGTAATCAATAATTTGAAGTATGTGTTTGTTAAAGTTTCTTTCTCGGTTCAAGGGACAAAACTTCTTCATATTTTCGTAGGGCATGGGGAGATGCTGATGCCTTCTTGTAGAACGCAGTCCAATGCTCAGTCCAATTTAGATTTTCATCTATTTTTACTCCTAGATCTTTGCTGAGGGAGAGAGGTTAATGTTTGTTCCATTTAAGTTTAAAGATGGTAGTAATTCCCAATATTTCAGGCTAATGAGCCTAGAATGACCAACCAGTACCACTTGGGTTTCGGACTGGCCCACTTTGATAGTGCACGTGTCAGTAGTGATATTCTATATAGCTTGCAGTGAGACAAAACTGATGACTCATTATTGACAAACAATGAAAAGAGTGTAGAACCTACAACTGAACCCGGGGAACGCCTGATACTAGCTGTCTCCATTGCGACTTTGTAGTGCCGGATATGACGCTTTAGTGGCGAGACATCAGGTATGAGAGAAATCATTGCACTGCACATGGCGAGAAATTTACGCTGCTAAGTTTGGCATGTAAAATTCCTAAGTCTACAGTGTCCAAGGCTTTCCTGAAGTCTAAGAGGCGCATGATACTTGTCTCTTGTCCATTCATGTGAAGCTTCAGTTCATCTGTTACTTTTATAAAGGCAGATGTTGTGACTGGTATTCGTCTAGTAACTTGTTTGTAGGTACGTAGTTTGTTAGCTGATCACGTACTGTATCATATGTTGCTGTAGCAATGTCCTGTATAGATAGTAGCTTAACTAGTCCCTGGTTCCAGGCCTCAGGGGAAGCACTTGCTGTTAAGGAGTCTGTTACTGTGTGCAGCAGTGAGTCAACGATAAGTTTCATCATGCGGGCTGTGATTCCATAGTGTCCAGTAGATGCTGATCTGATACACACTACGGATTTTTTGAAGGTATGACAAGTAACTGTTTAGACCGAAGTTTTCGTGGCTACAGTCGTCTGTCCCAGTGAAATAATCTACACTCCTGGAAATGGAAAAAAGAACACATTGACACCGGTGTGTCAGACCCATCATACTTGCTCCGGACACTGCGAAAGGGCTGTACAAGCAATGATCACACGCACGGCACAGCGGACACACCAGGAACCGCGGTGTTGGCCGTCGAATGGCGCTAGCTGCGCAGCATTTGTGCACCGCCGCCGTCAGTGTCAGCCTGTTTGCCGTGGCATACGGAGCTCCATCGCAGTCTTTAACACTGGTAGCATGCCGCGACAGCGTGGACGTGAACCGTATGTGCAGTTGACGGACTTTGAGCGAGGGCGTATAGTGGGCATGCGGTAGGCCGGGTGGACGTACCGCCGAATTGCTCAACACGTGGGGCGTGAGGTCTCCACAGTACATCGATGTTGTCGCCAGTGGTCGGCGGAAGGTGCACGTGCCCGTCGACCTGGGACCGGACCGCAGCGACGCACGGATGCACGCCAAGACCGTAGGATCCTACGCAGTGCCGTAGGGGACCGCACCGCCACTTCCCAGCCGCCACTTCCCAGCAAATTAGGGTCACTGTTGCTCCTGGGGTATCGGCGAGGACCATTCGCAACCGTCTCCATGAAGCTGGGCTACGGTCCCGCGCACCGTTAGGCCGTCTTCCGCTCACGCCCCAACATCGTGCAGCCCGCCTCCAGTGGTGTCGTGACAGGCGTGAATGGAGGGACGAATGGAGACGTGTCGTCTTCAGCGATGAGAGTCGCTTCTGCCTTGGTGCCAATGATGGTCGTATGCGTGTTTGGCGCCGTGCAGGTGAATGCCACAATCAGGACTGCATACGACCGAGGCACACAGGGCCAACACCCGGCATCATGGTGTGGGGAGCGATCTCCTACACTGGCCGTACACCACTGGTGATCGTCGAGGGGACGCTGAATAGTGCACGGTACATCCAAACCGTCATCGAACCCATCGTTCTACCATTCCTAGACCGGCAAGGGAACTTGCTGTTCCAACAGGACAATGCACGTCCGCATGTATCCCGTGCCACCCAACGTGCTCTAGAAGGTGTAAGTCAACTACCCTGGCCAGCAAGATCTCCGGATCTGTCCCCCATTGAGCATGTTTGGGACTGGATGAAACGGCGTCTCACGCGGTCTGCACGTCCAGCACGAACGCTGGTCCAACTGAGGCGCCAGGTGGAAATGGCATGGCAAGCCGTTCCACAGGACTACATCCAGCATCTCTACTATCGTCTCCATGGGAGAATAGCAGCCTGCATTGCTGCGAAAGGTGGATATACACTGTACTAGTGCCGACATTGTGCATGCTCTGTTGCCTGTGTCTATGTGCCTGTGGTTCTGTCAGTGTGATCATGTGATGTATCTGACCCCAGGAATGTGTCAATAAAGTTTCCCCTTCCTGGGACAATGAATTCACGGTGTTCTTATTTCAATTTCCAGGAGTGTATGTGTGTCTGGTTAGTTTATGGTTCAGTTGTGACTGTAGGTAATGTGAAGTTCCGGTTTGTTCTTTGGCTGGGACAGTGGGATCAGCTGCAGCCTTTACTTCGCCTATGCCATTATCACGCAATTTTTTCCCCAGGACAACTGGCCTATGTTTGTTCTCAGTTAATGTATGGGCATGCCTGAATGTAGCAATCCTCAAAGACTGATTAACTCTCTTCCGCAATATAAATTTCAAGTATAGGGCGTAGTTTGTATGTCCGATGCGCAGCTTTTCTGAGATTCATGCGGTGGGTTAGGTCATCATTTAGCTAAGTTGTAGGTTTCCTTCTCACTTTAACTGTCTTTAGGGGAGCATCTTTGTCGTGTAGTTGAGTAAGTTTGTTAGTAAATCCATAACGTTTTTCCTTTATGTCCGAGAAGGGAACAGAAGTCGTCCCCCGAATTATTTCTTGCGTCTTAATTAAAATATCACATAAATTAATGTGTTTGATGTCTCGGTATGTAATCAGTTGTGATTTCTTCCTGAGACATTTTAGTGAGTACTTCATGAAAATTATGAGAGAGACAGACATGCTAGGTGCAGATACTGAGGAGTCGTATCGATGCCAGTCGGTGAGGCCTGGCACGAAGTCGGCGTTCTAAAACATCCCAGAGGTGTTCTACAGGATTCAGGTCAGGAGTTTGTGCGGGCCAGTCCATTACAGGGATGTTATTGTCGTGTAACCACTCCGCCACAGGCCGTGCATTATGAACACAGGTGCTCGACCGCGTTGAAAGATGCAATCGCCATCCCTGAATTGCTCGTCCACAGTGGGAAGCAAGAAGGTGCTTAAAATATCAATGTAGGCCTGTGCTGTGATAATTCCAAGCAAAACAACAAGGGGTGCAAACCCCCTCCATAAAAAACGCGATCACACCATAACACCACCGCCTCCGAATTTTACTGTTGGTACTACACACGCTGGCAGATTATGCTTCACCGGGCATACGCCACACCCACACCCTGCCATCGGATCGCCACATTGTGTATCGTGATTTGTCACGGCACACAACGTTTTTCAACTGTTCAATCGTCCAATGTTTACACTCCTTACACCAAGCGAGGCGTCGTTTGTCATTTACCGGTGTTGTAGGTAGCTTATGAGCAGCCACTCGACCATGAAATCAAAGTTTTCTCACCTAACTGTCATAGTACTTGCTGTGGATCCTGATGCAGTTTGGGATTCCTGTGTGTTGGTCTGCCTATTACACATTACGACCCTGCCGGCCGCGGTGGTCTAGCGGTTCTAGGCGCTCAGTCAGGAACCGCGCAACTGCTACGGTCGCAGGTTCGAATCCTGCCTCGGGCATGGATGTGTGTGATGTCCTTAGGTTAGTTCGGTTTAAGTAGTTCTAAGTTCTGGGGGACTTATGACCACAGATGTTGAGTCCCATAGTGCTCAGAGCCATTTGAACCATTTGATTACGACCTTCTTCAACTGCCGGCGGTCTCTGTCAGTCAACAGACGAGGTCGGCCTGTACGCTTTTGTGCTGTACATATCCCTTCATGTTTACACTTCACTAACACATCGGAAACAGTGGAACTAGGCATGTTTAGGAGTGTGGAAATCTCGCGTACAGACGTATGACACAAGTGACACCCAATCACCTGACCACGTTTGAAGTCCGTGAGAGCTCCCCATTCTGCTCTCTCACGATGTCTAATGAATACTGAGGTCACTGATACGGAGTACCTGGCAGTGGGTGGCACCGCAATGCACCTAATATGAAAAACATGTTTTTGGTGGCATCCGGACACTTTTGATCACATAGTGTGTATTTATGAGAGTGATTGCTGGTCATGTGATGGGCAGACGCGAGCTGAAGTAGCATTACATTTGAAGAAGAAAGTAATCGCTAAATTTCACACTAGAAGGACTGTCGTACAAGGATGCCACTGATTGATATTTCCAAACCTGGGTAAGCGCTGGCGAGGGAACAAAGCGTAAGGAATGCACTGGGGTGGAGCAGCGCAGGTTCCAAGAAGTGAAAAGAGCAGATAGCTTCAGCGAAAATGAAGCTTTACTTCCAAGACATCCGAGTGGTGACAGAAAAAGAATCTTGCTTAACAAAACTAGAATAATCAGTGTGCAACAGTACTGTAAGCAATTCAAATGGAATAAGAAAGAGCAAATAATTAATGGCATAATGATGAGTAACAACAATAATATGATAATAAACTGCCAAATAAAAATTACAGTAAGACTAAAATGGTTCAGTAACCGACAAAGTAAATAAGAAACAATAAAAAACAGGATGCAGTAATTAAGTGGAACAAAACCATTAACATGTTCTCAGCTCCTGTTCCAAAGTACATGCTTTTGCGCTGCAAAGTGTTCGTTTTTCCATTTTCGGTCCACCTCATTAACCTCCCATCACTTGTCCATATGTTCCGTAGCCGAAATCTAGAAACCCAAGTTGTTCAAAATATTTGATGTTTCAGAGGAGAAATCCTCTCCTATCGTCAGACCTGCCTCGGCGAGTTTCTTCCTCGCTCTGAAGATTTGAGATCTTTTCCTGTGCAACACGAACATTATTGTCATTCGTCTGCGTTTTTTAGATCTTGCCACCCTACGTTCCACTCAGTGACTTACGTCATTCAGAGTCACTTGCAGGCCTAGCTTCCCAGGGCCATGATTCATCACTAATTCATCTGTATTCTCTTTACTGTTCTCTGGAATCCCGAACAGTCTGAGATTATGCGTCTCTGATATTGTTCTAGCTCTTCGGACTTCTGGACCATTTTCTTTTCTAGCTTCCATGCTCTGTTCTCAATTAATTGTAATGATTCATTCAGAAAACGGATCTCGCTCGCATTTAGCTCCAGATTTTTCTGTATTTTGTTCGGCACTGCTCCATTGACAGCATCATTAATGGTCTGGAGAACAAACCCAGTTGTGTCCTTTGCTTGTAGCGCGGTATTAACCTCAGCCTTGACGAGAGCGATGACGTCAGCGATGCTGGGTGCTGGGCAACGCGCCCACATCTCCCGCTGACGGCTCGATACCATTCTCGCCGGCCTGGTCGTTGGCACTGCTGAGCGTTGTTCGACAGATTTCCGTTTTAAGAGCAAATTCCAGTAACTGATATTCAAAGTAAAATCCTAATGTGAGATTAGGCACTTGTCACACGAATCTCGAGTACATAGAGACCCTAACTGCTTCGTAACGTCTCCATATTTCAGGTAAAGTTGTGAGCCGTACAACTGCACGTCACTCACTCGCTGCCATAACTTAACGGCGTGAGTGACGCCTAAAATGAATTTTTTTTTTAATATCGCAAATTTCCATAAATTACAATTAGTTTTTATTTTCAGATCTAAAAAAGAAAATAAAACATTAATGGGTAGGGGAGGGTGTTGCACTTAGGGACAGTGTGCCTAGCAGCAGATGATATTTTTTGATCGGTATTTCAGCCTAGTGATAAATTTTAGAATCCCATGAAATAATGCGCACTAGAAACCACCACAAGCAGCTTCCGCCATTTTCTACCGTTTTTGTTGTTGTGAGACACGATGTTGTGTTTTGTGCAGCATTTACAAATACTTCGAGTTCTACATATTTAAATGTTGTATAATGTATCAAAGCTATCAGTAATATTTTGTTAATTCTTCAGTTACAGAATTTTATGGAAGTAAAATTCCACATATTTCTAAAATATATAACATATTAACGGTTAAGCTGTAGTTCGTCGTTCTTGCACCATACTGGATCTTGAAACAGAAGGAGGTCTTTTCATATTGAACTTGTATCATTTGCAGATTAAGTGAGTTACTGATGTGTACTAGAATGATAATTGAACAAATAGAAACTAAATACAGTACTGAAAAGATTTTTGCGATGACAAAGCTTTTAAATTTCGATAGAATATTCGTTCCTAGGTACATGACCATGTTGTAGCTTGGATCGTATTTTTATCATTGGTAAAACATTAATTTTACAGATTGATTTTTGTAATTTCATAAAAAAATTGTAGCACATAAGAGAGAATGCAATCGTTTATAAATGGAATAAGAACACACCAGCAGGGAAATACTACTGTCGGAGCACAAGAAAGGCGAATGTGCTACTGTTTAAAAGACCCTGACTGAAAAGTGGGGGTACCAGCAGCCTCATCTACATTCCTCAACACCTTTAAAATCCCCAAAACTTTTGGCATGCGAACGGAAGCACTCTTTTCAACAGGCAACTCACTTCTTACCCTCGCAAACACCCCTAACTGTAACTTTCTCACACCCACTCGCCCAGCTCTCGCTCACGCCCACTATTCCATCACTGTAAGTCACTCATTTCCAGTTCTTTGTCATTATCTCTCAGTCTCTCTAACGTCACTGTCTTCTATCTCCTTCACTCTGTCCTACTACTACTCTCTCCTCTCACTGTCATTGTCTCCTTCTTGCTCTCTCTGGCTGCTACGATCTCATTCATTCCTTCACACTGCTGTTGTCTCTTCTCACTGTCACTATCTCTCTCTTCCTCGTTGTCATTGTCATAGACTCTCACCCACTTCCTCCTTCTCTTTATTCCTCTTCCACTGGTGCTGTCTCCTCCACTCGTTTCCCGCCACGGTTCTGTCACTGTCAACTATGTTCCACTGTCACTGTGTCTCTCTCTTTCTCTAACACTGCTGTTTTCTTCGCTCTTTATACACTGCAACCACCGCCAGCTATTTACTACTTTTATCTCTCTTTCAAATGGCTCAAATGGCTCTGAGCACTATGGGACTTAACTTCTGAGGTTATCAGTTTCCTAGAACTTAGAACTACTTAAACCTAACTAACCTAAGTACATCACACACACCCATGCCCGTGGCAGGATTCGAACCTGCGACCGTAGCGGTCGCTCGGTTCCAGACTGTAGCGCCTAGAACCGCTCGGCCACCCTGGCCGGCCTATCTCCCTTTCCCACAGACAACGTCTCCTTCTCTCTCGGCATCAGAAAGCAAGAGTATGTTCACATTCCAAAATTTTTAAAGGAGTTGAGAAAGATAGAATGAGGCAGCTGGTACCCCATTTTTCACAGTCTTTTAAACACAAACATATTCGCCTTTCTTGTGCTTCGATGGGAGCATTTTCTCTGTAGAAGGGCTTGGGACAAGGAATGAGAAAGGGGAAAGACTAATAGAGTTCTGTAATAAATTTCAGTTAGTAATAGTGAAAACTCTGTTCTAGAATCACAAGAGGACTAGGTATGCTTGGAAAACACCAGGTGATTACAGGAGGATTTCAGACTACATCACGGTCAGAGATTCTGAAATCATATTCTGGATTTTAAGGCATACCCAGGAGCCGATATAGACTCAGATCAGAATGTTGTGGTGATGAAGAGTAGGCTGAAGTTTAGCAGATTAGTCTGGAAGAAGTTGGATACGGTAGTACTAAGAAATGACGCAATACGCTTGAAGTTCTCTAAAGTTGGAGATACAGTAATAAAGAATATTCCAGTAGGCAGTACAGTTGAAGAGAAATGGACACCTCTGAAAAGGCATCCACAGAAGCCGGAAAGAGAAACGTAGATACAAAGAGGGTAACTGCAAAGAAACCATGGGTAACAGAAGAAGTGCTTCATCTGATCGATGATAGAAGGAAGTACAGAAATTTTCAGGGAAATACAGGAATAAAGAAATACAAATCGCTGAGGAATGAAATAAACAGGAAGTGCACGGAAGCTAAGACGAAATGGTTGCATGAAAAATGTGAAGAAATCTAAAAACAAATAATAGTCGGAAGGATTGACTTCGCATACAGCAAAGTCGAAACAACCTTCAGCGACATTAAAATCAAGGGTGGTAACATTTAGAGTGCAATCGGAATTTCATTGAAAAATGCATAGGAGAGAGAGCAGACAGGTGGAAAGGGTACATTGAAGGCCTCTATGAGAGGAATGTTCCAGCGCATCGACAAGCGCTGGCACCAAGACGATCGCAAGAGCAAAGAAGGCGGTGAGACGACGTCAGCCAACAGCCCGCTGACAAGGACAACGCCACAACAGGAGCGCCCTCAAGCCTAAGAAAATATAAGTGCCGCTCCCGCCTGCCTCGGCCGGACAGTATTTGGATAGTATTCTCACAGGAGAGCAATATGATAGCAGTGACTTGTGATCCATATCAATTGGCTATATGGACTCTGCATACACCAAAGGACTTTAATTGTTTGCATGTGGTCCATCGCTTGCGACGCCATTTTAATTGAAAGTATTGTCAATCTTCTTATTTGTCATAAAAGCTAATAATGTGGTTTGCTTGAATTGTTGTATAGCAGTCCGAGAATGCGGCATCCTTTAGGCACCCTGTACGAGACGAGTGCGCAAGACCCCACATTGGCGACCAGGGCTTGCAAACAAACTCCGCGCCAAACAGCTACAGAATTTTCTATTTGTTTGCTGGCGCCCTAATTTTTTCTTGTCTTTAGTTTCCAGGGGCGTTTCTTTGCTTTAACAGTTTCTTGTCGTTTTTGATAATCAGTGTTTTCTGGCAGAATTTTTTTTTTTTTTTTGCCTTGTCTGTTTGTTGCATTTGTATCTTCCAACATGGCCACCCCACCTGCCACGCCACTTGCTCAGGTGCCATGGCAGTAAGTGTTAGATGCCACACAGCTGATGCAGATGTGTCAGATACAAGAGATCTCCACGTTACTCAACACAGTGCAGCAGCTACTGGTCTACGCTGTGCGCCCAATGGAACAAGCACCACCTACTACAGCTGCTATACCTACTTTTCGACAGTTTCGCGAACAAGTAGAGGAATGGCTCGAGTGATTGTCCCAGTTTGAACCGCACCTCATCGCTCACAATCTATAGTAGCTGTGCAACTTCCTTATCTGTTATCAACAATAGGAAGTGCAGTGTTTAGGCTCCTACAAAAACTTTTCCCTAACGCCACTCCGAGTTATGAATAGGCGGTACAGTCGGTAACTGACTATTATGACCAACAAGTGAATGTGGTAGCTGCTAGGTATCAATTCTTTAATTGCAAAAAACGGTCAGAACAAACTTATCGCGAGTAGGTAACAGTTTTGCAGGGTATGACAAGGATATGCAAATCAAACGTGATTGCGGTGCTTTATATTCAGTTGTTATGTTGCGTGATGCGATCATGTACAAGGTACCTGATGTCAGATTCAGCGAACAGATTTTGAAATAGTCCCATCCATCATTTCGGTACGTAGTGCAAATACTAGATCAGTACGATTCCGGTGCCTTGTCAGCTACCGAGCGAGGTGGCGCAGTGGTTAGACACTGGACTCGCATTCGGGAGGACGACGGTTCAATCCCGCGTCCGGTCATTCTGATTTAGGTTTTCCGTGATTTCCCTAAATCGCTCTGGGCAAATACCTTTCAGAGTTTGCAGGATTAAAGTGTGGACTGGACAAGTGCGAAGTGCGATTTTGTTAAACCTGAGTTGCAGTATGTTGGTCATGTCATAAACATTCAGTGTGTACATCCTCTGCAGTCGCATTTGTTAGCCATACGAAATTTGCCAGTTCCTAGCAATGTCACAGAATTGCAGTCAGTCTTAGGCAAAATGAACTGTTATATTCGTTTCATACCGAATGCTGCACAAATCGCAGCTCCATTGTATCTCTTGCATCGCAAGGATGTCCCCGTTGTTTGGTCAGATGAGTATCAAAAATGGTTCAATTGGCTCTGAGCACTATGGGACTTAACATCTTAGGTCATCAGTCCCCTAGAACTTAGAACTACTTAAACCTAACTGACCTAAGGACATCACATACATCCATGCCCGAGGCAGGATTCGAACCTGCGACCGTAGGAGTCCCGCGGTTCCGGACTGCAGCGCCTAGAACCGCACGGCCACAAATGAGTGTCAAGAAGCTTTTCAGAAACTTAAAGATTTATTGCTCAGTGATCGATGCTTATTTCACTTTGATCCTGACAAGTATTGCAAGTTGACGCTTACTCTTACGGAATCGGCCCAGTGCTTTCGCACAGAATTGGTGATAAAAACAGGCCTATAGCTTTAGTATCAAAAATGTTGTCCAAAGATCAATGTAACTAATCACAAACTGAGAAAGAGGCATTGGGTATTGTGTATGGTGTCACCAACTTTCACCACTATTTGTATGGTAGAAAATTCTACTTACTAGTGGATCACAAGCCTTTGCACTCCTTGTTTCATCCGACGAAACCGGTTCCTGTACGAACTGCCCAAAAATTGCAAAGATGGGCTTTGTTGTTGCCTCAATACCAGAACGAGATTGTGTATCGTCCGACAGCTCAACATGGTAATGCGGACGCATTTTCACGTTTTCCGATTGGCCCTGATACAGACTTTGACGCTTCTGCTGCATCTTGTTGTCACATCGATGTTCAACATACCGAACTGCCTCAGTCTTCTCAGCTGAGCCATAAGAAAATGGCGCAGGCCACGCAACCTGATTCAAATTTGAACATTTTGCTACAATACATGCGCGCATCTTGGCCTCACTGATTGAGTAGCATAAAGAACTCTGCGGTGCGCCGATACTTTGCACGCGGGCATAACCTCGCTGTACAGAAAGGTGCAATCCTTGTTCAAAATGACAGTGGACAGTCAAGTGTGTTGATCCCTAACGCTTTGAAAAAAGAAGTGCTTCAGTTACTTCACCGAGGACACTGGGAGATTGTTCGTACGAAACGGTTACTGCGTCGACATTGTACTTGGCAGGGTATGGACACACAAATGGAACAGATGACGTCACCATGTCGCACATGTGTTGAAAATCAGTCCGCTTGGCCACAAAAATTCTCTGCTTGGCCTAAGTCGCAATCGCCATGGCAACGTTTGTACATAGACTTTGCGGAACCTTTTTGGAACACTTACTGGTTGATTAAGGTTGACTCGTATAGCAAGTTTCCTTTTGCTGTGCCAATATACTCGACGACGTCACGTAGGGCAATTCAGGTGTTGTCATCTAGTTTTTGCTTAGAAAGTTTACCTAAAGTAATAGTGACAGACAACGGCCCTCAGTTCACGTCAAATGAATCTGAAACATTCTGTGAACGCAATGACATACAGCATCTAACTAGTGCACCGTTCCATCCACAGTCAAACGGTGAAGCGTAACGTTTTGTCAGAACCTTCAAGCAGCAGATGCCCAAAATTTGCTCCGCACACACCAAGGATCAAGCATTGCGACTGTTTCTCGCCTCATAGCGTTCGCACCTACGAGATGGACTATCACCGGCGTAATTGCTTCACGGCCGCCGCCATCGGGCACTGCTCCACCTGCCCCACTCTCCTCAGCATCCCGCGCCGAAGGAAGGCCGCAAGTATCGCTTCGCGGCGCATGATGTTGTCTTTTAGAGCATTTTTAGCGCAGCAGACGGTGGGCGCGAGGCGAGATAATCCGTCGACTTGGCGCTTGCTTGTATCTTCTTTCAGGTCGCGATGGCTTGCAGCGCCGCCATCGAAATCAGCTTCACCTCTGTCATGTACACGATGGTCTTTTAGTCTCTCTTCCCCAGATTCACAGATCCAGAAGACAGCGCGGCCACAGCAGCCGCCAGAGGATGTCCTCACGACACAGCCAGACGACCCCATGGAGACAGAGCCACCGCCTCCTTTCGTCCTACCGATGGATCTGGACCCGCCCACACCGCAGCAGTCGCCGCTTTCTTCATCTGGTTCATGGCAGCAGGAGGTGGGTATGTACCCTTCTGGTCTTTTCAACCGGAGCATAGGCCGGATGGCGGGTACTGCGGGAACCTTGACGTCCCCTGCAGCCACAATTTCTGGCCCTGCGCTGCGCCCACACTCCTGCCTCGGTCCGTCACTTTGGGAGGGGGAAATATTCCGGCGTATCGACAAGCGCCAGCACGAAGACGAAGATCGCAAGAGCAAAGAAGACGATGAGACGACGTCAGCCAATAGCCCGCTGACAAGGACGGCACTACGATTGGAGCGCCCTCTAGCCGAAGAAAATATAACCGCCGCTCTTGGCACCCTCGGCTGGACACTATGCCGACAGTATTCTCACAGTACTAGGAGAGCACTACAATAGCAGTGGCATGTGATCCACATCAGTTGCTTACATGGACCTTGTATACAGCAAAGGATTTCGATTATTTGCATGTCGCCCAACGCTTACGACACCGTTGTAAATTTAAAGTTAGCTATTGTCAGTCTTCTTATTTGTAATAAAAACTATAAATCTGATTTACTTGAATTGTTGTATAGCATTCCGAGAACGGAGCGTCTTTTATGCACACTATACGAGACGAGTGGGCAGGACTCCACAGGGAAAGACTTGTCTGATTTGATCGAAGAAGAAACAGAAATCGATTTAGAAGAGATAGGTGATCCAGTTTTAGAATCATAATTTAAGAAAGCTCTGGAAGACGTAAGATCAAATAAGACAGTAGGGATCGATAACATTCTATCAGCATTTCTAACATCATTAGGGGAAGCGGCAAAAAAACGGCTGTTCACGTTGGTGTGAAATATATGAGTCTGACAGTCTACTGTCTGACTTTCGGAAAATATCATCCACATAATTCCGAAGACTGCAAGTGCTGACAAGTGCGAGTATTATCGCATAATCAGTTTAACTTCTCATTCATCCATGTTGCTGAAAAGACCAATGATGAGAAGAATGGAAAAGAAAATTGAGGATGTGTTAGATGACGATCAGTTTGGCTTTAGGAAAGGTAAACACACCTGAGATTTAATGCTGACGATGCGGGTGATAATGGAACCAAGACTAAAGAGAAATCAAGACCCGTTCATAGGCTTTGTCGGCCTAACAAAAGTGTTCGACAATGTAAAATGGTGCAAGATGTTCGAAATTCTGAAGAAAAGTAGGGGTAAGCTATAGGGAGAAATGGGTAATATACAATATGTAGAACAACCAAGAGGGAATAATAAGAGTGGACCACCAAGAGCGAAGTGGTCGGATTAAAAAGGGTATAAGACAGGGACGTAGTCTTTCACCCCTGTGGTGTCACCGCCAGACACCACACTCGCTAGGTGGTAGCTTTAAATCGGCCGCGGTCCATTAGTACATGTCGGACCCGCGTGTCTCCACTGTCAGTGATCGCAGACCGAGCGCCACCACACGGCAGGTCTCGAGAGACTTACTAGCACTCGCCCCAGTTGTACGGACGACTTAGCTAGCGATGCAACACTGACGAAGCCTCGCTTATTTGCAGAGAAGATAGTTAGAATAGCCTTCAGCTAAGTCAATGGCTACGACCTAGCAAGGCGCCATACCAATTGATAGTTATCGTATGATGCATGTCTCATCAAGAACGATGTATGCAAATGATGGATTAAAGTTAAGTATTCCAGAAGCTACGTACTTTTCTTTATAGCATTCATTACGTATCCTGTTTCAGACCTCACGCCATCCTGCGTGAGCTTATAGCGTCCATTTCGGCCTTCTCTAGCAATATAACAAGTGGCGACGAGGCTTAAAAGAGGATTTCGTGTTCGTATTGCTCTAATTTACTTGTGTCATGGCTTCGCCACATTCTCCAGATGTACTGTCCGAATTTTATCGCTTGCAGAATCAGCAGACGCAGGCGTTATTGGATGCCCTTGGACAGCCCGTCCAGGGTCAACGTGCAATGCAAACCGATGCGGCAGCCGCCGCTTCACCGCTACCGCAGCCACAACATGCTGTTGCACCCCCGTTTTGGCACTACGATGCGGAGGTGGAAACCTGGACGGAGTGGTCACGCCAGTTTGGATTTCATCTCGCCGCCTACAGAATTCAAAGTAACGAGCGGCAGCCTCATTTATTGGCGTGTGTAGGGGTGCAAACGTACCGTCTGATAGTGAAATTATTTCCCCGACGCGACGTAGCAACTCTGTCCTACGAAGAAATTTTGTCTACTTTAGATGCCTATATCAAGGAATCAGTTAATGTAGTTGCAAAACGGTATATGTTCTTTCGTACAAAACGTAAGGCCGGTCAAACTAATCGGGAGTGGGTTGCAACTTTGCAAGGCCTTACTAGGGATTGTGCTTTTGAGTGTGAATGTGGACTCCCTTATTCAGATACTATGGTATGTGATGCAATTGCACAGAACATTTCTGATGTTCGTATATGGGAGCAAATTTTGAAACTAGTCAATCCCTCCCTTCAACAAGTGATAGACATCTGGGATAGGCAAGACACACTTGACTTTGCTCAGGAATCGTTTGCAACTTTGCCCGCTGTGTGTCACATTAACCAACCTGCCGGGCGAGCTGCACAGAACTGTAAACAGCCCTCGCGCACGTCCGCGCAGCTACGTGTCCCGCGCAAGCACGCAAATGCAGTGAAATCATGCCCACGATGTGCTACTAGACATTCGCGTGAGAATTCCCCGTCACGCCAAGCTATTTGCTTTTTCTGTAATAAAAACGGACATGTTCAGAGTATTTGCCAGAAAAAGCTCAGATTGGACACTAAAAACCATTCCAGGCCCTTTGCTTTGCGCCGGAATCGTACCAAGAATACTCAGGCTCGTGAACCTTCGCCCATGGAAATTCATGTAATTAAATCCACTCCGCCCAGTGCCGCTCTCTCTAACAGTGACTGTGTTCGTCCCACAAAAAGTGTGCATCGACATCGACGGAACTCCCGTCAAGTCGCAAGTGATTCTGTACCAGTGTCTGTTCACGTTGCACGAGACAGTCGCTCTTGTAGATTTGGACATTAATGGCAACGTGATCCCATTCCAGCTCGATACCGGAGCAGCAGTTTCATTGATCAATAAAGACACGTACAAACAACTGGGCACACCCCCGTTGCATGCCGCAAATGTTAAGCTAACTACATATTCAGGTCACACGATCCCTGTGTTCGGACAGTGCAGCCCTCTTGCAACACACAAGGGACAAACAAAACTTTTGTCATTTTACATCCTTCGTTCTTCTTCTGCAGCGAACTTGTTTGGTTTGGATTTATTTCAATTGTTTAACTTGTCTATAGTCAATCACGTCCTATCAGTGAACCAGACTGTGCCTTCAGCCAGTGTTTCTCGTCTATGTGCAGAATTTGCAGACATTTTTGCACCGGGCCTTGGTTGCGCTAAGAACTATAAAGCACATTTGGAACTGAAAGTAAACGCGCAACCGAAATTTTTCAGGGCGCGCAATGTTCCCCACGCATTGCGTGATGAGTTCGCAAGAACATTACACGATTTAGAATCACAAGGTGTGATTGAACGTGTGCAGGCTTCTCTCTGGGCATCACCCTTAGTGATTTTGCCAAAACCTTCCGGAAAATTGAGACTGTGTGTGGACTTCAAGGCAACAGTGAATCCCCAACTAGTGATTGCAACTTTTCCTTTACCCCGCCCGGAGGATCTTTTTGATAAACTTTGCCCGGGTAAATACTTTTCTCAGTTGGACCTAGCAGATGCGTACTTGCAAATACCGGTGGACGAAGACTCCCAGCGCGTTTTGGTGGTTAACACGCATCTTGGGTTGTATCGCTTCAAAAGACTGGCATACCATTTTAAATGAGCAGACAGAATTGGCGAATAACTCCTTCTTTCAGAATTTTAAGGATTCTTTGAACTTAAAAAACTAAACAGTAATTCAGAAACAAAATGCCCCCCCCCCCCCCCCACACACACACATAAAAGCTTGTACCACTAAAAAAACAACCCACCCCCCCCCCCCCCGCCAACTCCTTTTCCACGCCCTTTCAAGTACCAGCATTACTTATTATTTCAAGTTAACCATCAACCTCTCATCCCTGACATCATATGCCAAGATCAGCCAATGGAAGGAGCAAGAAATTAGCTGTCATAATACTCTCAATACCAATAATCTTAAATGTAACTGAAATATAATGTAAAAAATTTAGTTTTATATACCTGTTAAAATTGCACAGTTAATTTATAAATAAACATTTTAATTGTTTAAGCTAATTTACATTTATTTTCTATGTAATAAAGACAAATCTCTTGTCAGTGTGTGCGATGACTAATAATGCCTCTGGTCAACTTGAAATCTTTGATACTGCAGTTATATTGCAATCTTTGGCTTGTTTATAATGTGTAAATCCTGTATTCGTATCTGTGGCTAAGTGTGTTCAGCGATGTTTACGAAAAACAAGATATATGTTTCCAACAGTGCCTCATAAAAGTAATATACATCTAGTGAAAGTTTTAACTTGTGAAATTGTGAAAAACAAGACACAATGGTTTCAAAAATACGTCCTAAAAGAGATATATATACCTGCAGAAAGATTTATCTATAAGTAACACCTCAAAACGTAAATTAAACTGTAAATATTTCATGTAACTGTACCACATGTAGTGATTATTTGCTCTTATACGTTAAACATAAATTATGCTGTAAATATTTCGTGATACTGTACCACATGTAGCGATTATTTGTTCTCGTTTCTGTCTAGCCACAGATACTCAACCACCCACACAATGGGTACAAAAAAGCACTAAATGTATATACCATCTGATGATGAGTTGCTAGGCAGCTCGAAACCGGTCATGGTTAAATAAAATACATCTACATAAAAGGCGACTGGTTGCAGTAATTTCTGAAAACCTTTTCACACCACAGTCGCAGTGTTCCACATCCACAATGGATAAAAGTCCTATTGCCTTTGCGTCCAAATTGCTCTCGTCAGCGCAAAGAAATTATTCACAGATCGAGAAGGAAGCTTTGGCTCTCGTATTTGGTGTTACAAAGTTTCATGATTTCTTGTATGGTCGTCACTTTACCATCATCACAGACCACAAACTTTTGACATCGCTTTTTCATCCGAACAAGCCTGTCCCTCCACGTACAGCGCAGAAATTCATTCGCTGGTCTATTTTCCTCTCGCAGTACCGCTACGATATCTTGTATCGGTCCACTGCTAAGCACGGAAACGCCGATGGGTTGTCCCGTTTGCCTGTTGCTGAGGATAAAGCATTCGATTCCTCCGAACTTGCTTGCATGTTCATTGATTCGGAAACCGATGACGTGGTCGAATCGTTTCCGATTGATTTTCGTCGTGTAGCTACAGCCACAGCTGCTGAACCTGACCTTGCTACGGTTTTGCGTTTTGTTGCTATGCAATGGCCCTTGTCAAAGTCACGGATAGAGGATCCGTTGGTTCGCCGATTTTTTTGCTCACAAGGAGAGACTTTTTGTTCGACGTGGTGTTTTGTTGTTGCGTTCTGATAATGATCAGTCCAGAGTCGTAGTCCCACGTTCGTTACAGCTGTCTTAAAGCTTCTTCACCAAGGACATTGGGGTATTGTGCGAACGAAACAACTTGCTCGTCAGCACTGTACTTGGTTCGGAATCGATGCTGCGATTACGAACGTGCTCTTCTTGCATGGCGTGTGCCGAACAACAGTCCGCACCGCCGCGGAACTTCTTTGCGTGGCCAAAAGCCACTTCCCCTTGACAACGCTTGCACATAGATTTTGCTGGTCCATTCTCGAATGCTCGATGGTTGGTTCTGGTCGATTCTTTGAGTAATTTTCCTTTTGTTGTCCGGATGTCTTCCACGACGTCATCTGCCACCATCCAAGCGTTATCCGCTATCTTTTGCATTGAAGGTCTTCGACAGACTATTGTTTCCGACAATGGCCCACAATTTAAGTCCGCAGAATTTCAGTCATTCTGCAAGGCCAATGGTATTCAACATCTGACGTCCGCGCCGTTTTCGCCTCAGTCAAACGGTGCCGCTAAACGATTGGTCCGGACTTTCAAGTCACAGATGTTGAAGTTGAAAGAGTCGCCTTCTCGGGAAGACGCATTGTTGCTCTTTTTGTCTTCGTATCGCTCTCAGCCCCGAGATGGTCGCTCGGCGGCTGAGTTGCTCCACGGTCGTCCTCATCGAACCTTGATGTCTTTGCTGCATCCGCCGCATCAGGTTCCTGTGCAGCGGCAGACTCCTGCTTTTGCTCCAGGCGACGTTGTATTCTATCGCAACTATCGCGGTTCTTAATCTAGCTCCTAGGGTCAGTATTGCCTCACGTGTTCGCATGTTTCTACGGAATCCAAACTGATCTTCCCCGAGGTCGGCTTCTACCAGTTTTTCCATTCGTCTGCAAGGAATTTGCGTTAGTATTTAGCAGCTATGACTTATTAAACTGATAGTTCGGTAATTTTCACATCTGCTTTCTTTGGGATTGGAATTATTATATTCTTCTTGAAGTCTGAGGCTATTTCGCCTGTCTCATACATTTTGCTCATCAGGTGGTAGAGTTTTGTGAGGATTGGCTCTCCCAAGGCTGTCAGTAGTTCTAATGGAATGCTGTCTACTCCCGGGGCATTGTTTCGACTCAGGTCTTGGAGTGCTCTGTCAAACTCTTCACGCAGTATCATATCTCCTATTTCATCTTCATCTTCATCCTCTTCCATTTCTGTAACATTGCCCACAAGTACATCGCCCTTATATAGATCCTCTATATACTCCTTCCACCTTTCTGCTTTCCCGTCTTTGCTTAGAACTGGGTTTCCATCTGAGCTCTTGATATTCATGCAAGTGGTTCTCTTTTCTCCAAAGGTCTCTTTAATTTTCCTGTACGCAGTATCTATCTTACCCGTAGTGAGATAAGCCTCCACATCCTTACATTTGTCCTCTAGCCATGCCTGCTTAGCTATTCTGCACTTCCTGTCGTTCTCATTTTCGAGACGTTTGTATTCCTTTTTGCCTGCTTCATTTACTGCATTTTTATATTTTCTCCTTTCGTTAATTAAGTTAAATATTTCTTCTGTCACCCAAGGATTTCTATTAGCCTTCGTCTTTTTACCTACTTGATCCTCTGCTGCCTTCATTACTTCATCCGTCAAAGCTACCCATTCTTCTTCTACTGTATTTCTTTTCCCCATTCCTGTCAATTGTTCCCTTATGCTCTCCCTGAAACTCTGTACAAGCTCTGGTTTAGTCAGTTTATCCAGGTTCCATCTCCTTATATTCGCACCTTTTTGCAGTTTCTTTAGTTTTAATCTACAGTTCATAACCAATAGATTGTGGTCAGAGTCCACATCTGTCCCTGAAAATGTCTTACAATTTAAAACCTGGTTCCTAAATCTCTGCCTTACCATTATATAATCTATCTTAAATCTGTCAGTATCGCCAGGCTTCTTCCATGTATACAACCTTTTTTTATGATTCTTGAACCAAGTGTTAGCTATGATTAAGTTATGCTCTGTGCAAAATTCCACCAGGCGGCTTCCTCTTTCATTTCTTACCCCCAATCAGTATTCAACTACTACGTTTCCTTCTCTCCCTTTTCCTACTATCGAATTCCAGTCACCCGTGACTATTAAATTTTCGTCTCCCTTCACTATCTGAATATTTCTTTTATCTCGTCATACATTTCTTCAATTTCTTCGTCATCTGCAGACCTAGTAGGCATGTAGACTTGTACTACTGTCGTAGGCGTGGGCTTCGTGTCTATCTTGGCCACAACAATGCGTTCGCTGTGCTGTTTGTAGTAGCTTACCCGCATTTTATTCATTATTAAACCTTCTCCTGCATTACCCCTATTTGATTTTGTATTTATAACCCTGTATTCACCAGACCAAAAATCTTGTTCTTCCTGCCACCGAACTTCACTAATTCCCGCTATATCCAATTTTAACCTATCCATTCCCTTTTTAAATTTTCTAACCTACCTGCCAGATTAAGGGAGCTGACATTCCACTCTCCGATCCGTAGAACGCCAGTTTTCTTTCTCCTGATAACGACGTCCTCCTGAGTAGTCCCCGCATGGAGATCCGAATGGGGGACTATTTTACCTCCTGAATATTTTACCCAAGAGGACGCCATCATCATTTATCTATACAGTAAAGCTACATGCCCTCGGGAAAAATTACGGCCGTAGTTTCCCCATGCTTTCAGCCGTTCGCAGTACCAGCACAGCAAGGCTGCTTTGGTTAGTGTTACAAGGCCAGATCAGTCAATCATCCAGACTGTTGCCCCTGCAACTACTGAAAAGGCTGCTGCCCCTCTTCAGGAACCATACGTTTGTCTGGGCTCTCAACAGATACCCCTCCGTTGTGGTTGCGCCTACGGTACGGCTATCTGTATCGCTGAGGCACGCAAGCTTCCCCACCAACGGCAAGGTGAATACACTTTATACTACACATAGGCAAAGAACGCATATCGCGTTATGATGACAATTTAAGATTGCCATTTTCAGTTTCACCCATATTACCATCCACGATTCGCACTCTTAATACACTGCAAATTCTTCGAACAATGGGCAGTGAGTTATTCATCTTTGAATTATCGTAGTAAATATGACCAGAAACGAAAAGGTGGCCACCACATCATAAGGCTGTGATGTGAGACTTACAATTTGAAATAATCAAATATTTTTAACCAGTAATTTCCATGCAATCGTTTCAGAAAAATTTCATAGCGAAAAAACATGCGAAATCAAACAAATGTGGTGTTTTATCTTGTATATCTCAAGGAAAACGTTTCCCGAAAAATTACTTCAGCTAAATTGCTTTATTTGTATACCATACCTTCTTCCAGCAGCTCAGCAGAAGACTGAGCATTCAGATATCTGCTTTATCTGAAACATATGTACATGCAGACACGATTCTTTGCGTGGCATAGTGAAGAAGTCTGCCATAATGAGTCCACAACAAACTATTCATTCCATTCAGAAAATCATGTAGTCCTCTTCTTTTCATTCAGGATAACAATGGTTCAAATGGCTCTGAGCACTATGGGACTCAACATCTTAGGTCATAAGTCCCCTAGAACTTAGAACTACTTAAACCTAACTAACCAAAGGACATCACACACACCCATGCCCGAGGTAGGATTCGAACCTGCGACCGTAGCAGTCCCACGGTTCCGGACTGCAGCGCCAGAACCGCACGGCTCAGGATAACAATGTTATCAGTGATTCTTATCATTGATATCCTTTCACTTTGAGTTTTAATCCTCCTCTTGCATCTTTCTTTATTTCCGTCATAGACTGAACAATATGGGAGAAAGACAACTTCCCTGTATTACACAATCCTTAATCCGAGCACTTCGTTCTTGGCATTCCGCTGTTATAGCTCCCTCCTGGTCCTTGTACATGTTCTATATTATCCGTCTTTCCTCATAGCTTACTGTTATTTTTCTCAGAATTGCGAACATCTTGGACCATTTTACATTGTCGATCGGTTTTTCGAAGTCGACAAATCTTATGAATTTGTCTTCATTCTTGTTTTATTATCAACTGCACTATTGCCTTTAACTTTCCTAACGGCAACTGTTCTTCGCGCAACAAATCTTCAATTTTATTTTCCTTTCTTCTGTATATTACTCTAGTCGGAGACTGGACGCGTTAAATGTAAAGCTGAGTGTGTAATAATTCTCACACACGTCGGCTCTTGGTATCTTCGCAATTGCCAGGCTCATACATTCAACACACTAGCATAGATAGTCGTTTTGTTGCCAATTCCTCCAGTTATTTTAAAAAGTCTGATGGAATTATTTGCCTTATTTGATCTTTAATCGTCCAAAGCCTTTCTAAATTCTGAATCTAATACTGGATCCCCTATCTCTTTCCTGTTGACTCCTGTTTCTTCTTCCATCACATCATCAGACAACTCCTCCCCCTCATAGAGGCTTCCAGTGTACTCTTTCCATTTATCCGCACTCTCCTCTGCACATAACAGTGGAATTCCCATTACAGTCTTAATGTTAGCGCCTTTGCTTCTAACTTCACCAAAGGTTGTTTTGACTCTTTTGTAATCTCGGTCAGTGCTTCCGACACTCATTTTTTTTTCAGTTCCTTCATATTTTTCATATAGCCATATGGCTTAGCTTCCTGTACTTCCTATTGGTTTCATTCCTGAGTGACTTGCATTTTTATTCTAGCAATTCCGTGAACGTTTTTGTATTTTATTCCTTTGTCCGTCAACTGAAGTATTTACTCTGTTACAAATGGTTTCCTCGCAGTTACTTTCCTGGCAACTATGTTTTTCCATTCCATCTTATGTGATTAACTTTTCAGAGATGCGCATTCCTCTTCAACTGAACGATTTACTAAGTTATTCATTATCAGAGTATGTATAGCCTCAGAGAACTTCAAGGGTATCTATTGATTTCTTCGTACTTCGGTACCCCACTTCTTTGTGCACTTATCTTTCCTGAATAGTCTCTTAAACTTCAGCTCAATCTATATCATTACTAAATTGATATTTGCTCCGGGGTATGCCTAACAATCCATACACTCAACTGGAATCTACCCATATATGTCGGCCTTTCCCAAGTACACCTCTTTTTGCATTTCTGGAAGCGAATATGCGCTACTAGTAGCTGAAATTTATTACAGAACTCAATTATCTCTCTCATTACTACCATCTAGCCCATTTTCTCCAGTAAACCCTTCTTCTACTCCTTCCCCTACAACCGCATTCCAATCCAAGATTTTTTGTTTTCATTTTCCTGAACCTACTGAATTACCCGTTCCATATCCTCGTATGCTTTCCGTATCTCTGCGCTTACTACTTGCGACGTCGGTGAACTTGAACTGTAGTTATCGATATTGGTTTGCTGTCGATTCTGATGAGAACAAATCTATCACTGAACTGTTCACAGTAACTCACTCTCTGCTATTCATAACTGATCCTACTCCCGTTATACCATTTTCTGCTGCTGTTTGTATTGCCCTGCACTCATCTCAACAGAAATCGTCGTCTTCTTTCAAATTAATTCCGCTGACCACCCACTTATGTAGACTTAGCCTTGCCGTTTCCCTTTTAAGGTTTTCTGTCTTCTCTGTCACGTACAAACTTCTCAGATTCTGCGTCCCTTATTCGTAGAACGCTGTGTGTTAAATAAACGTTGTGTCTTAAATAAAAGAACCTTACAATTGTAGCGGTATTTTCAACCTCCGTTATCCTTTAGTTGGTTATTCAATCTTTTTGTCATCGCCACCTCTCCCTTGGCAGTCCCGTGCCGGAGACCCGAATGGGGAATTAATCTCATGTCTTTTGCCAATGGAGATACCATCTAGATATCTTTTCAATTATAGGCCACGTGAATACACTTCCTCTGGATACACTTCATGTGCTCCTTATGCAGTGGTTTCTGATTTCTTCCTCGTCCTCATGCTGTTGATCATAACTGATTCTATAGCCTTTTAGGGGCAGTTTCCAGTCCCTAGGGAGATATTGTGCTCTGAAGCTCTAGTCCGCTCCTTGGTCCTCTTTCACGAGGCTGTTGGCAGAATAAGCTGGACTTCTTATGCCGGAAATCTTCACTGCTGATGATTTTTATTTAAAATTTAGTTAGTGGCGAGGTTCAAATCCCGGACCCAGGACGTTTTTATTATTTATCAAAGACGCTACCCCTAGAGAAATCAATACGGGACACACAACATTCATGCAGCCAGACCACTTTCCTAGCATGAGCTGGTAGCGTCTCGTAAGTTATAGGAAAGTTGTTCTTTGACGCCAGTCAAGTCGTCTGCCCATAGATATTTAATGCTACGCGTTCGAAACCGGGCCGGGTCACTAGTTATCTCTACCATTGTCTTGTATGACCTTTTATAGGTTCTAAGAAGCAGGTCGCCAAAACGTCTAGGTGCTTTAAGCAGTTGAAATGTCTGGATCAATTGTCCAGCAGGTGTGGGTCCGGGTTTCGTTCCTCTTTACTAAACTTCTCTGCCTGTTGTATGCTTTCTACAACCCCCATAACGTTTCACAGAATTTCTTGTGATTACACTATTTACATCTTAATTGACCAGTCTGCCTGAAATTCACCAACATTCTTTTCATAGCCATAATCACTCATAAATCAGCTTATGCAATGGAACTGTTCATTGCTCGCAGCAATATAATCCTAAAGCTGACAGCTTTGGAATTTGACGATCTCGTGAGATCAGTATCTACAAACTGGTTTCGTGGATGTTTCCTGATAAAAGCCATTTGTTAGCGTTGTTGGAAGCACCAACTGGGCAAGGCAGCATCTCAGCAGCTCAACGCACGTGTGTCGCTGAAACATAACGACGGTTATCGAAATCTCATTGTGAGCAAACACTTGTCCTAGAGAGTACGGAAATGCACCTCAGTCTGCACGCTCTGCATTTTTGGCCGTAGTGTTGCACTTATAGTCGCTCCGTGTTAATGTTCGGCTCTCCGGTTTGTTTTCCACGTACTGTAATTAGTAACCACTTAAAAGTTATGTTTCCTGCGAAGTTCAGGAATTTACGTATTTACGAAATACTGCGGATTGCCACAAAATTCTATGAATAAATGAACTGGTGCACTCTCGGCTAATTCACAAAGTCCATCTCTGTGTGCAATCACTAAATATGCTGTGAATGTGAAATGTTAATTCCTGTTTACACTTCTGCTTTCGTAGCTGTTACCAACTTTGTGCTACAATATTAATTAATTCCACAACCTCTTCTGAAAATTTAACATCAACGAATGGTTTTATTAAATCAATCGTATAATTAGATAAATATTTAAAATTAATGTGCTTATTTCTAAGTTCATCCCGGCAAACAAATTAACTGGTTTGTTGCTGCGTAGGTCTTCCCACTGAAAGATTAAGCGCTTGTCATAAAATGAAGCAAGTGACACGGCACTATCATCAGTGAAACAAAACAGAAAATAAACTATGATTAAATACGTGTGGAAATTAAACAAAGTATTCAAATGGTCTGTCACGGATCGCATGACACAATTAATGTAAATAATAGCATTGTAACAGACCTGGAAGTAATAAAAAAACAAGGATCGATAGCTTGTGCGCAAAATAACCCTGCTAGAAAACGAGCGAGCGCTATTCACTCACTCTCAGCAGTGCATATCTCATATATTTGCGTGTAATGCTTGGCCACTGCACACACTGGAAACTCATCATACTGAAGTAACATCCTAAAAATTCAGCTGGTTACATTCATTGTTTCAGGGTCATCTGACCATGGGGACGTTGTTGGAAATTAGGGGTCTCAAAATTTAAGTCAAGATTGCGAAAGGAAAATTTTTGTTTGCTCTGGTCAAGTGAATAATTGACAGCAAATAGCACTAAGGAATATTTTGAAAAATAAGGTAAAGATGGAGCTAAATATTGTGGAACTTGCTTTTCATTGCAAGACTGAAGGAAAAAAAAGAATAAGACTTCCACATTTAGGCAGCTCTATATTCAAGATAAACAAGACAAGTGTCAAATACAACGTATTGATCAGAAAATCATAAAAGGAATAGTTAACTCAGGATAGATTGCACTGCATTCTCAGCAACACAGTTTCTCAGTACAGCTAATGGGCGCCAGTCATGACGAGACGAGAGCTAGGAAGCGAATAGATCCCAAGTCCTAGTTCTCTCTCCTGAACGGCACACAATTTCCAAACTCCACGTGGAAGGGTGACTGACTACTGTTGCCAATGTGGCGAACGAGAATGTCATTTTACCCAAGAAAAAATAGGAGAACGCAACAGAAACGTCCCCCTCAAGCCATGCAGAAATGCATATTACGATTCGTTACCCTTAGTACTGGTACTGCACAATCTCTCTCTATTCATTTACATCATACTCGGGCAAGCCACCTAATGGTGTGTGGTGGAGGGTACTTTCGATACCACTATCTGATCCCTCCAACCCTTTTCCACTCGCGAATAGTGCGTGGGAAGAATGATTGTTGGTAAGCCGCTTCGTGGTCAATACACGAGATGTATGTGGGGGAAGTAATATGTTGTTTGACTACTCCTGAAAAGTGCTGTCCCGAAATTTCAATAGTAAATCTCTCCATGATGCACGACGTCTCTCTTGTAACGTCTGTCAGTGAATTTGTTCAGCACCTTTGTAACGCTCTCTCGTCCGCTAAACGATCCCGTGACGAAACGCGCCGCTCTTAGTTGGATCTTCTCTGTCTCCTCTATCAGTCCCACCTGATAGAGATCCCAGATAGATTAACAACACTCAAGAATCAGGCGAACAAGTGCCTTTTAAACCATTTCTTTCGTGGATAAATTACATTTCCTTAATATTCTCCCGATTAGTCTAAGTTTGGAGTCTGCTTTTCCCACTCTCTGTTTTATACGGTCATTCTTCTTAAGATCGCTCTGGGTAGTTACGCCTCGATATTTTGTGGCAGACGCTGTCTCCAGTTGTTTGCCATCAATAGTGTAGCTGTATAGTAGTGAATTTCTTTTCTTATCTATGCCGAATATGTTACATTTATTTACGTTCAGTGTCAACTACCAGAACCTGCACCACTCGTCAATTCTCTGTAGATCGTTCAGTAAATTCTTACTATCTTCTGGCGTTGCTACTATGGTATAGACAGATGCATCATCTGCGAATAGCCTTAAAGAGCATCCGACGCTTGCTACTAGATCATTTATATATATTGTAGACTGTGCGGCTGATCCCGGCGGAGGTTCGAGTCCTCC
The DNA here is from genome assembly GCF_021461385.2 of Schistocerca piceifrons. Classification (NCBI taxonomy): domain Eukaryota; kingdom Metazoa; phylum Arthropoda; class Insecta; order Orthoptera; family Acrididae; genus Schistocerca; species Schistocerca piceifrons. The sequence continues at coordinate 299,591,695 of NC_060141.1, forward strand.
CTCGGGCATGGGTGTGTGTGTTTGTCCTTAGGATAATTTAGGTTAAGTAGTGTGTAAACTTAGGGACTGATGACCTTAGCAGTTAAGTCCCATAAGATGTCACACACATCTGAACATTTGAACATATATATTATAAACAGCAACGGTCCTATCACACTTCCCTGTGGTATTAAGGATATTACCTTTACATCTGTTGATTTAGTTCCGTTAAGAGCGACGTATTGATCTCTATCTGCAAGAAAGTCTTGAATCCAATCGCAGCTCTGCTCTGATACTCCGTAAGCTCGTATTTTTTTTTCATTAAACGGCAATGCGGGATGGTGTCAGATGCCTGCCTGAAATCAAGGAACACGGAATCAACCTGAGCGCCGTTGCCTACTGCGCTGTGGATCTCATGGGGGAACAGAGCCAGCTGAGTTTCTGTTTGCAGAATCCGTGTTGATTTTTTTTAGAGGAGATGTTCATTTTCCAAAAACGTCATAATTCTTGAGCATAAAACATGTTTCATAATTCTACAACAGCGACGGCAACGATATAGGTCTATAATTGTGTGGATCGGTCTTACGGCGTTTCTTAGAAACAGCAATGACCTACGCTTTTTTCCAGTCTTTAAGTACCTTTTGTTGCTCAAGCGATCTACGATAAATTACTGCTAGAAGGGGAGCAACTTCTTTCTCATAATCTGTGTAGAATCTTATGGTATTCATATGGTTCTGAAGCCTTTCCACTACTAAGCAATTGTAGCTGCTTTTCAATTTCGCGATCGTTTATCTCAGTATCTGCCATTTCGATGTGCGTACGACGATTGAAAGGAGGGACAATGTTACGATCTTCTGAGGTGAAGCAACTTTGGAGGACCGAATGCAGTGTTTCGGCCTTCTCTATGTTATCTTTCGTTTCGGTGCCGGTGTGGTCGCTGAAATAATGAATATGATTTTTGACCCATTTACGGATTTTAGATACGACCAAAATTTCTTAGGGTTTTCACTCAGGTCGGTTGACAACATCTTACTTTCAAAATCATTGAACGCTTCTCTCATTCCTCTCCTTATGCTCAATTTTTCTTCGTTCAGCTTTTGTTTGTCAGCTAGGTTTTTACTTCTCTTGAATCTGAGATGAAGTGCTCTATGTTTAAGTAGCGCTTTTCTAACACGACTATTAAACCATGGTGGATCTTTCCCATCCCTTAAAACCTTACCCGTAACGTACTTGTCTAGGGCATATTGAACGATGACTTCGAATTTTCTCATTTGTTCTCCACATCTTCGTTCTCGCCACCGAATATTTGATGCTGACTGCTGAGATGTTCTGAAATTTTTATCCTGTCACCCTTGCTGAGCAAATATATTTTCCTACCTTTCTTAATATTCCTTGTAGGACCCGTCGTCATATATGCTGTCACAGCCTTGTGATCACTGATGTCTTGCTCTACGTTAACTGATTCGATAAGTTCAAGTCTGTTTGTTGCCAGGAGGTCTGAGACGTTACACTCACGAGTTGGTTCTCTAACAATCTGCTCAAGGTAATTTCCGGACAAGACATCCAGAACAATGCCACACGATTCCCTGTCTCTGGGAGCAGTTTTGATGGCATAACACTCCCAATCTGTACATGGCAAGTTGAAGTCACCTCTATTACAACGGCATGATCACAAAAATTACTAATGGTATTATGTAATATCTGTCTGAAGCGCTCTAAAACTACAGAACCTGGCCCAGGTGGTCTATAAAAACATCCGATCACCATTTTTGACCGTTCTTTGATACTCAGTATCACCCAGATTCATTCACATTTGGAATCCGTGATAACCTCGCTAGATTTTATCGAATTTTTTTACCGCAATAAACTCCACCACTGGCGACTAACCTATCCTTACGATAAATATTCGAATCTGAACTTAGGATTTCATTGTTGGTCGAGCGGTTCTAGGCGCTTCAGTCCGGAACCATGTGGCTGCTACGGTCGGGCCGGTCGTTGTGGCCGAGCGGTTCTAGGCGCTTCAGTATGGAACCGCGCTGCTGCTACGGTCGCAGGTTCAAATCCTGCCTCGGGCATGGAAACGTGTGCTGTCCTTGTGTTAGTTAGCTTAAGTAGTTCTAACTCTAGGGGACTGATGACCTCAAAAGTTAAGTTCCATAGTGCTCAGGGCCATTTGAACCATTTTGATTTCATTGTCATTGACCTTTGGTTTCAACTAGCTTTCTATTCCCAATACTATCTGTGCATTATAACCTTCAGTAAGCGACGCTAAATCTGGGACCTTTCCTTGGATGTTCCTGTAGTTCACTAAAATCGTCTTCTCTACCTCTGATCTGATTATCTGAGGTCGCTGTGGCTGATTTAATAGGCAAATCACCTTTGATCTCAAGCAGGGAGTTCACTAACCTAAAAGAGCCTCGTACGCACGCCATACGTACTCCGCTACCCTAGTTGCCGCTTCTTGCGTGTAGTGAACGCCTGACTTGTTAAGGGGAACCCTACAATTCTGCACCTGATAACGGAAGTCGATAAATTCGCATTTGATACCGTCGCAGAATCGTCTAAGCCTCTGGTTTAGACCTTCCACTCTGCTCCAAACCAGAGGACCGCGATCAACACTGTGCACGATGCTATAAATAGACAGCTTAGCCTGCACCCCGCGTGCGTTGCTAGTAGCCTTCACCAAATCAGCAAGCCACCGAAAGGAGCCGAGGACGGCCTCAGAACCCAAGCGACATGCATTTTCGTGCCGACACGTGCCGCTACATGCAGCCGGTTGCACAGCCGCCGGCAGGGCCTCCTCCACATCACGGATGAGACCTCCCGGCAGACATACCGAACGCACGCTGGAAGTCTTTCCCGCCTTGCCTGCTATCTCCCTGAGTGGCTCCATCACCTGCTTAACATTGGAGCTCCCAATGACTAACATACCCACCCCCCCTACTTGTCCGGACTCGGAAGCAAAATCGACCGCTCGCACAACAGGAGAAGCCTCTCGCGCTGTTATCATCAACACTGGGAAGTAACGCGTACCTGTTGCTAAGACGTAGGGACCCAGCCGCACGGCCTGCTCCCTCTTTCGCCTTCTGCCCAGTGACACGCGAACCCACCAACTGTCTGCCACCCACTCTGGAGTGGGAACAGACCGGTCAGATGTTGCGTATCAGAAGTCCGGGTCACCAGGGGATTCCAGTGGCACCAAAGGTGTTGCAGGTCTCGTCACTGGCGCCTCGACGTCACCGAAACTTTGAGCATTGGCGAGAAGCTTGTTGACGGTAGCCAACGCAGCTTCCAGCTGTTTATGGACGGCAGCCAACTCTCCTTGTATCCGTTCACAACAAGCACAGTCCCTAGTCATAATGTACCGCGTACAAAATAGATATGAGGTCTCAAATGGTGCTACTGAGTTTGAAAATATACCAAAGGAGAATAAAGTAACTCTAAAAGTTGCTGTGCAGATTACTCACTGAACTCTGAGACCGCAAGCTATTAAACAGAAATAAATTTATCTACTAAAGTTGATGTATTTACTGATACCTGTTATTAGAAATACTGTTTGCCGAAAAGTTACTGCACGAGACAAGTATTCAAACTAGAGTGCACTGATATAAACTGTGCGCTGTCTACTAGCACAAAATTAAAACCTACTTGTGTGACGGAGTTTCTGGTGACGGGAAAATTTACACTAGGAAGCCTCCCTGCACAAGAATGTTCACAAGACTTACGCAAAAATAAAAACTAAGATTAATTTTCTAACCACTAGTCAAGAAAATACACACGTACAGTTCACTTCTTTGTAGAAGCACGTGAACAGAAAACAAAGACTAAATTAATTTACAGTTAATCAGACAAGTGCTGCTGCTGCACAGGTGGGCGTCCTCTCGGCTCGGCGGCTGCCACTACATTAATGAGTATTGATTGCACCACGTTAGTAGGCGTCGGCGACACTTTGGATTGGACAGCTCGAAACCGAAGGGACAGCAGCAAACTTTTTCACTTGGTAAGCCAGTACTGGTTGACGACTCTTCTTGGTTTGGAGATAAAAAGTCAAATTTCAGGATCAAGTACCTACAGGGGAACTCTTTAGACGCCGCCGGCACCGCGCCTGTTGCAACGGATTAACTCCAAGAAATGTCCACAGCTTCATTTCTTGAACAGTATCATTGCGGGAAACAGGACTTTTCCGCGAAAACTGGGCGCCCCCAGGAGACTGCCGTCCACTACTTATGAGGCACAGTGAAAGGCTTCTGCGGACCCAGCGGTAAACTGCCATGCACGCCCTTCCTGTGAGATATAGAGTAATTCCCAGCAAAGGTACCAAGCTGACACAATGAATTATCAAGTAATCCTAACAGATTTGCTCATTGTATCAGCCATGTTGCAATATATAAACCGGTTGGTTTTCATCAGACAGCGACCTTCTTGCTATCGAAACTTATTTGGAAATCAGGGAAAAGCGTGGATAACACGACGCTGGACATGTACTTCCATATTTTTTCTTCTCGTAGGAATGAAAGAATGACAGCTGCTTTTCGTTGCTTGACGGGTGAGCATTCAAATGTTCAGACACCGACTTAAAAAAAAAAAAATCAGCCCATAATGATTTTGAAAACGTACGTTCATTTCCTTTAGATATTTTCGTAACACAGATAAAGCAAACTAGAGAAGAAATTCTGTTGATATGAAGCCATTGCCGCTGATAATTTTACACAAAAATTTGTATGCACATTGATACATTTATAATTATGCGGATGTTATCAGCGCATGTCTTTGCTATAAATCCAGCATGTATTAAGTAATTAAAATTGCGATATGTCAAAAATATCAGTCAGATTACCTCGTACAAAACACTATATGCTAGGGATAAATTTCAATCATCAACGTTCTCTTCCAAATCCTAAAATATTTAGTTGACACCCATCGACGAAGGGGTAAATGCTTGTCGTAATAAAATAAGGAAAATCAGAGCTCTCACAGAAGGATTTATTTCGTTTCTTCCGCATTCTTGGTTCAAATGGCTCTGAGCACTATGGGACTTAACTGCTGTAGTCATCAGTCCCCTAGAACGTAGAACTGCTTAAACCTAACTAACCTAAGGACGTCACACACATCCATGCCCGAGGCAGGATTCGAACCTGCGACCGTAGCGGTCACGCGGTTCCAGACTGTAGCGCCTAGAACCGCACGGCCACTCCGGCCGGCTCTTCCGCATTCTGTTCCAGAGTGGAACGGTAGGGAAGTAATCTGAAAATGTTCCACTGAACCTCCGCCAGGCACTTGAGTATGAATTGCAGAGTAGAAGTGCACAAAGGGACGGGGGGGGGGGGGGGCAAAAATATGGAAACACCAAATACACATTACCATGCCATATACAGTGTAGAGAGAAAGCGTTGGCATTCAAAACAGCTTCCAATTGTCTTGGAATGAATAAACAGAGTTCCTGTACAAGAGAATCTGAAAGGTAGCAAGCCATTCGATCACTGTAACAACACTGTGAGTCAAATTAACCTTCATATCTTAGATCATGATCTCGGTGGATCTCAGTGGATCATATCTGCAGAGGGACTTGAGGCCGAAGCCCTTTCCCCCTTCCTCTTAGGATTGGACAGAGGGGCGCCAGTTCATAAAACAATTTACCTGGGCCAGGCGCCATTCCATTGTAAAGGCGGCCAGTTAGAGAAGAATGGGTGGAGGAAGCCATTTAAGAGAGACTGTTATAAACAAAGCTTTTGTTCAAACGGTGGAAAGTTCATAAAACTCTGTGCTTTCTCATGTTAGAATCTGGGACGATATGGACAGAGCTGCTGGTGTATGTGTTTAGAGGAGGCATGACTGTATTCCCCCCTGACACCAGGATTTCGTCAGGTTCTTTTCGCGAGCTGCAGAAACGTATATTTCAAGGGGACAAATGTCTGGGAAACTTAACAGCCGACTTTCAAAAATTGGAAATGGTCGGCCCGGAAAGATTAGATCTCTCCATAAAAAAGAGACGGTGATTCCATCTAGGCAGATGTTTTTTGCCAAAACAGGGCCATACTTACTGTGAGAATGACGCCTCTCTAATGTAAAATCTTTTTTCAGGCAAGAGAGATTTTGAGTTGCTGAGCGGCTCCTCTCAGGATATGCAAAGTGGAAGCTCGCTCCCCTAGCTTAGGGGTTGTGTCTGGATTGACTACCAGGCCAACAGAGTCAAGAGGGGAGATTGAATGAGTAGAGGATAGTTCGATTGGGTTGTGAAGTGTGGGGGCGATTGTGTTTTTGCTAATTCGGCACCCGTACCGAGGCTTGGTGGAAAGTGATTGTGTTTCTTAGTTTCTTCGTCTTCCTGTCCAACTCTGGTGGAGAACTTCAGGTCTTTCTCTAGTGGGTGAGACTTGTGGTCTGTATATTGTGTTGGACTAAGAGCTAGTGGCAGTTTCCAACTGTACCGGCAATGGAACTGCATATCATCTCGGATATATCGTGTGTCACGAGGGTGAACTTAATCGTCCGTCTGACGTTTGACAATTCCAGCACGCACTGTCGTACCTGTGAGTCAAATTGGTTTGGCAAGGCTCGGATGCATCTGCCATGATTTCAGAGTTCTGATAGGAAAGTTTCCCGCATTCTGATGATCAGTACCCCAGACCGCGTAGTTTGGAAATTTTCGTGGGTGTGTCAGAACATTACAGGTGCCGGAGCGCACCGCTCCTCACCCACAGCGTGCCATTTTCTCCTGCCGCTTGTATCAAGGTGAAAGAATAAAATACTGCTGCATCGGTGTATGGTTATTAAATGATATTCACAGCTCCCTGCTCTCAGGCGAACCATAGTTTGTGGTATACTTGGTCTTAGTTGATTCCGTTTGAATATATTGTGCCTCATAGTCATGTAAACGAAGTCAGATTGCTTTGTAAAAGGGATTAATTCGGGAGAGAATTTGTACAGCTTCTGCCCTAATGCCAATGCTAATCAAACACCATTCCTTCTTTCTTTAATTTGTGTTTGTCATTTTTGTGTACGATTTATCAGCTAGTTGTAGTTACAAAAGGATTAATAAAACTTGACATTATTTTGTAAACTTAAATACGCCACTGTTCTCATTAATACTCCCTCAACTATGCACTGATTTTATTTTATTGTGGTGGTACATGGGTACACCAGCAACTTAAGATTCAATCTTATTAAATTAATTAATTTGATTATTAATTACTGTTCTGAAAATGACCACAGGCATAGTCGACCAAAGTAAGGGTGTAGCTCACGATTTGAAGGTTATTGATAAGATAAAGCTTTTCTTTATGTAAAAATAATAACATTTAGCATCAGTCAGACATCTATTTATGATTAAAGCAAGACGAAGGTCTGCAATTGGTGTCCTTGGACAGGTTCTCGAATCATGGCACTTTTGTGTCGTAGTTAGTGCGTTATGTTGCAGAACAGGCGCGTGCTTTTCTCTTTTTTTCCAAAGTGAGACTGTGGTGCACTGAGTACATTTAGACTCGGGTTTGGCACTATGCGTTGGATCTTAGCAATTTTTAATATATTGTAGTCATCTTATTTCACAGTATGTATTGCTTTTGTCATTCTTGCTTTTTTTCGATGTGTCTTGTCAGTGATATCTGCGACACTTCTTGTCTGATGTTGCGTGATGCTAACAGCGTTGGCAAGCTTTTGTGTAACTGTTTCGTCTATGGAGATGTGCACCACATTTTGGAGTAGGTTTTGTTTCGTGGGCTTAGGCACAAATCTGTGCATTATGTAAAACATGATCAGAGCAGAATTATGCGCGTGATGCTCTAGAATCGGAAAGTTGCGGAAGTAGCAATCGGTTTGAATACTTACGAGAAGCACAAACGCGTTTGTATAGTAGGAAACGCTGCACACTCATGCTGTCCAAAATGAAACACGAACCATCCACTGATGCAGCACAAAACAGGACGGTGGAAGAAGTTCATACGAACCACTCCGCAAACAGGGCCCAAATGTCAAATGAAGAATATTCCGATGATAAGGGTTCAGTTCACTCAGGAAATGAAAGTGAAAACGATACCGACGTGGCAGGTCACGTAGGTTCTGTAAATACGGAAGGAGGTACAGTCAGGGAGAGTAACAGACAGATTTCGCGGACAAGGCTTCATAGAGCAGTTGAGTCACGCGCGTCTAATCCACGTTACGTTGATGGAAGTGCGGAGGTACAATTATTCATTTAATTTATACAAGAAGCATAGAAGAGACGACTGGAAAAGGAAGAGAAGAGACTAAAGGAGGAAAAAAAACAGAGGAAGGAAACACAAAAGACGACGGGAAGAAGACTAAAGAGAGGATATCCTAATTAATGAAATTAGGGAGATCCGGAAGCGAGTAGACAAGGAGGAAATGAGACAGGACGAAGTCATGAAAGAAATTAAGTAGATTCAAGGAGGAATAATGGAAGGATTGGTAAGCGAAGTCCGCAACGTCATCACCAGAATAACGCAGTGGAAATCAGATCAACTAATCCCTCAAACAGAAACCCGAGCTGAAGTCTGCGGAGGATTTGACAGTCGGCTACTGCGGCTTCAGCACACCACTCTCCCCCCCCCCCCCCCCCCCCCCCCAAAAAAAAAAAAGCCGCACATAATGTCGGTATGGGCAGCATTAACTTATTAGAATATGAGGACATAAGAGAATTTTTGCGTGAGGAAAAAGAGGTGATTAGCAAACAGAATTTACGCCCCATCATTCAAGTAACCATAGGTGACGTTGGTCTGACAGAAACTATTGACACTTTGACCCACATTATGGCCATATCAGGGATTACGTGCAACAGATGCATTGAAAAGCACCTATGGCCTGAGCTCAAAATCACTAAAAACAAGAATAACAGGTGGCTTGAAGGGGAAGCACAGTGAAGTGCAGTTTCAAACTCGACAGATCGTTAACTGTCAAGGGTGTAGCTTCCTAGTTGTCCCTGCTCTTTCCATCGAGATAGTGCTTGGAATTGACTTCTCAAATAAACAGCAGGCCTTTCTGGTTGTAGAATGAGGTGAACTCGCCCTGCATAAAGAGGGCGTGATCAGATTGTAATTTTCACAATACAGACCTCGGAAGAGTGTTTAAACCTGAGCCACATTGTCAGTGGAGAAGGACACGTAGGACCACCACGCTGTTACAGAAGAAGACGACAGCACAAGAGGTGAGACAAATTCAAACAGAGGTGCACGATGCAATAGACAGCATGCTGAGCAACCTAGAGCCCATGACAGGGTGGATCTGAAGAGTCTGCCAAAGGCAGGTGTAATTATAAATTTATAACATGCGTTCCAGGTCCGGGAACGCGACAAATTTTTTGTGCCTCCCTACTCGATACCACTGGCATAGAGACAGAAATTAAGAAAATGTTGGACGATGATATTATCGAACCACCGACTTCCCCAACAATAATCCAGTCTCTGTTGTTGAGAAGCAAGACTCCTCGATTTGATTGGTGCTAGACTCGCCTCAGATCGACAGGATAATTGAACCGGAAACAAATCGACCGGAAAAGCTAGAAAAGCTGGTACAAAATTTCCATATAGTCTTTGTTTTCTCATTGATCTATTTAGGAAAAGCTTCTGGAAAATAACACTCCGACCTGACTCCCGGAAATACACCGTATTTCTTGCGTTCGGTAAATGCTATCAATTCAAACGATTACCATTTTATTTGAATGTCTGTTCGGTGTCATGGGAAATCCTCCGTACCTTCAAACAGTGTGGTGTAACAGCAACTACTACGCAGTCGTGTATCGGGACATCCAAAGCCAAATTCCTTGGCCACATCACTACAGCAGAGGGAATCTCGCCGAATCCAGGAGAAACGGGAGCAATAGCGAAATTTTCTATTCCAACAACAAAAAAGCAACTCTGTCAGTTCCTTGGTATTGTCAATTTCTATAAGAGGTTTATACAAATAAAACCATTGACAACACCACGGCTTTGCCAACTCACTGGAAAGAAGTCTACATGGGTACTGGACAACGCGGCTGAGGATGAATTTCAAACACTCAAAAACGCGCTCGTTAACACGTCAATCCTTTCTCGCCCCAATCTAGCAGAGGAATTTAGTACAGGCAAGGACAGCTCCTGTTCTGATCTGAGGTTTATGATCTTCCAAACATACCAGAAAGGTGGTAATATGGTACACAAAATCATAATTTTCGGAAATCGTGTCCTAAGCAAATGCGATAAAATTATACAGTTAGCGAGTTGCAAGCACTGGCGGTCGTCTGGGGCTTCGAGAAATTCAGATCCTTCTTGTACGGTTCGATAACGCGGGTGTACACACCAAAACTCCCCTATGAAAGACTCACATTACAAGAATTTCATCGTACAATCATTCACACACCTGAAGAAGGGAATATCATTTCTGATGCGTTGTCACTATCATGTATAAGATTGGAGAGAGATTGTGTGAATCCACTGTAGGATGGGCACTTCAGTCAATGCTGTGTAAAAAATGTAGCATTTGAAAATTACGTGACGCCGGGCTTGAGAGACATCGGAAGAGAACAGGAGAAAGACCCAAGTCTGTCAACCTTAATGGGGAGAGTCAATAATAGCTCAGAAACAAAGATTAGGCAGTTCTATTGTTATGTAAACAGATGCTTTTCTACATAGGCGAAGGGGAAGATGCACTGTGGCGCGTCAGCATCCCCAATGAAATCGTAAATAAGTTTATGGCACACACTATTTTAAAGATTCGGTAAGGAGAATAAGAAGAGCGCTGGCGGTGTGTAAAGCATGTCAGAAATCGAAACATACAACGGTCATGGTGCTGGCGTCTCAATACCCTACCATTCCGACGAAATTAAAACATATGGCTCCCACAGGTCTCAAGGGACTTCTTCGACGCACTAGTAGGGGGTACTGCTACATACTAACTGTCGTGGAGCTAACATTAGCTCAAACAAATGGAAGGCTATGTTGAGACAGCACAGGATTAGATCAATCTATTGATCAATATGGCATCCCCAGCCTTCGCCGGCGAAGATAATAATGAAAAGCCTCATCTACGACGCGAAAAGGTGCGCCACGTGAGGTACCTTCTTACATGACTTCCAGGACGTTATGAATGAGCTGCCACAGGGAGTCACAAGAACGGTGCCAGTGACCTTGCTAAAATATTTGCAGCCCATAGGCCTGATTCGCGAAGTAGTTGTCTTGTCGCCGCGAACCCGGAAACAACGTAAAAAAAATTGTAGAACGGGCTTTCCGACTTTGTGCGTGACATGCGCGAAGAGAAACGATGCATGGAACACGAAAGCTCGGAAACAAGAGTTTCAGATTGGACAAAAATTCCTCGTCCAAAGCTTCTGGCTATCAAATAAGCAAAAGCATCTATGCCACAAACTTTACACAACGTATAACGAAGCTGTTCGAGTTCGTAGGATAGCTCATCCGAAAACGGTAAAACTTGAAACATTAAAACCCAACAAATCCTTACAGATTCATCACATCCGCCATGCGAAACTATTCATAGAATAAGTCTTGTACAATAATAGCGTTAATATAGCGTTAAGAATCATTTGCTTCCATTTTATGTAGTCACTTAGTGTATTGTTCTTTATTTGCTTGCATTTACACTTTTGAACGATTTATTATTATAATCACAGAATAAGTCTCCTGTGACATCTGATCACTGAGTTTGTCGTCTGTAGTTTTCTATCCAGCATTTTCACTTTGACAATTTACCAAACATTTGAGACGTGATAATATCCTCTCATGTCTCACAGATAAAAATGTATTTCGTGGATATGAATGTGCCGATTGCTCGGCAGAAACCTCTAAGGTTTACAATAAAACTGGTCGGTTTAATACTTGACCATTGCTATATTAGCAGCTCGTCACGCCATTGCAAAGATATGTGTTGAAGCAACGCGAAAACTGCGCTTTTGGTTCAGAAATAATTACACAAGTCTTGGTAACACAATTCTTCTCAGAATTCACCTTGGAATGTAGTAATGGTTTCGTTTCTACCGTTGATATTGCGTGCATTGCTGGTGGGACGAATGCACGGTCTGTTCCACCATTCGGGAGGCGGTAGTAGTGACACAGAAATTGATTTACTACCCAATAGTGGATCTTCGCGTGATTTGGATCATGCCATCTATACCGATGGGGGTGTCTTACGAGATGGACATGGTTTTACAACGCCAGAGGCATGTTGATGTTGAAGCACGGTTCTTCTTTTTTTTTTTTTCCTCGCTGTGGTTCGATTACAATTACGGATAATCGTCTATGGTGCGACATTTTTCGTTGGTGGTTTTTTTCGTCTGTGGTTATCGCTTATGGATTATAGTCAGTAGTGCGATGATGTTTGCCTTGTGGTATTTTGATTGTGTAAAGCTAGCACCAGAGGCGCGTCATCGGAGAAGTTTTTATTGCGTTTCGTTGCGTTGATAGTCACAGCAGTACGTTTATAGATGAATACGAAGGAAATGGCGTGTGGGACCAATTAAAAATACGTACGTTAATCACAAATACTTAAGCACTACAAATAATTTTAAAGAAACTGGTATTTTGTGGCTTTGTATCAGCTGTATTTGATGGTAGCCGTACTTCGATATTTGAGAGTTATTCTTCAGTTTCAGAGGGAAAGTAAAATTCGTGCTGATGTCAGCACTATCCTGACAGCGCAGTAAGGAGTTCAAAGATGGCGGTGAGCGGTATTCGACCGCGATTCTGAGCCAGATATTTGCATCAGAGTCACCATCCAGGAGAACTATCAAAGTCCAGATTAGCATAAAGCAGAAAGAAGAGATAGCTAGACTTCTTAAGGGGTAGAATATAATTAGAAGTAAGTGTTCCATGGTGTGAGAGTGTTTGAAGTAGGAATGTGCAGGTTGTGCCAGCTTAGCCGATTGGGGTGTATGAATGCCGTTGGGAAACTAACAAAACACTGGCATAGACTACAGCAACACGGCTTCACCACTAAATGCTTCAAATGCCTCTAAGCACTATGGGACTTAACATCTGAGGTCATCAGTCCCCTAGACTTACAACTGCTTAAACCTAACTAGCCTAAGGATATCACACACATCCATGCCCAAGGTAGGATTCGAACCTGCGACCGTAGCAGCCGCGTGGTTCCGGACTGAAGCGCCTAGAGCTGCTCGTCCACAGCGTCCGGCGCTTCACCACTAGAAAATGATTAGTTTATATCTATTAGATAAGATGTTAACTATCAATGATATTGCGATCTTTTTCAAAAGAACCTTAGTAGTAACACCGTCTAAATGAAAGAAAGCAACAAGGCATTGTTTTTGCATTAATCATATTATAAAGTTTCATCTAGAAGCCGTTCATATTTTTTTTATGATTTTTACGTACGCGTTTTTCTAAACATTCATTGTAAAAACGCAGCATTAAATATGCGCTAAGGATTGTGCAGAGGACTACGGCATTCGAAGCGACGAGCAAGAAGCAAACCGTGGTTGTATGTGGCTGGGCGCTAGGCAGATACCACATACCGCAACCTAGCTGGTGGAGCTGGCGCGATGTAGCGCAAGCTCAAGCACAGCTGCCAGTGGAACATCACACCAGGGCGAGCACCCAGGGCGAGCGGCTAGTTAACGTGATCTCACCGCATGACCACATCGGCAGCTATCAACAACAGGTGATCCCCTCCCCTCCCCTGAGGCGACAGGACAGGCAGCCGTCTGACGACGCTGGGACGGCTCAAGGGCGACAAAAGCATGATCCGAATCCCTCTCATCCCTTTCACTCATGCCAACAGAGAGTGAAAGAAATTACACATGCAGCAGCTGAAAGCATCAGCAGGGGTGCTTCGCCTGCAGCCAGTAGGTAATGGAGGTTCAACCCTGATGTCAAGTGACCACCATGGGCCACCGTTCTTTGACACAAGAGTCTCGTGGGACTGGACAAGAATGCAATGCCACTGCTGATCAGAAAAAGAGAGCCGGACCAAGCGATTGACGTTTCCAGACACTTGACACAAAACTGAGAACTGCTTCTGCAGAACTGTCTTCAACATGAGCGATATACTGACAACTGTGACGCATCTCTGGTCTGTCAATAGTCCAGAAGCTTACCCGTTGCTGCCATAGATAGGAGACAGCTCCCGCCACAGACACTGCTACCACATCTGATGCTGTTAAGTAAAGGGGTAACCCTTCTCTTAGCACCAACTCAGCTTCTACAGCTGCCAATCCAACCTGTTACACACCTCATGAGTGTAGTGCTGTGTTTATTCACACAACTAACGTTAAGTTAACATTTTGCACCCCCTAAAAACCCTTGAGAAGGAGCATTAGAAGGCTTAAAATATATTTGTGTTTTTCTTTTCTTATATTTGCGTGCCTCGCTCCATTTACTTAATTAGGTTGGATGTAAATTTTCACTTTTGTTTCCTACTATGTTTGTCATAAGGGACAACACCATTCACCATTTCCAGATGTGTGCTGGGGTACAAGATCATTCTCATGTCAAATCTGAGATTGACATAAAATCACCCACAGAAAATACATTAATATTCAAACCACTTTTTGAAACTAACTCATATTTTTATTTCGTCTTTATCATTTGTGTAAAGTCTATGTTTCACATGTCATTTAAAAGTTGTTCATTTTTTGTTAACACCACCTACACCATTGTACTAAGAGAACAGAAAGACGCCTTACTATGAAATAAGATTAACAGATGACACATGTCACAAGAACACATACCTCACCTGCCTAGATTGGCTTAATGCTTACATAGAATTTGTCATGTTATTTGTCTCTATGGAAGATTGAATCATTGCAAATGCTTGGACAGGGGTAACAAAATTTCTTGGGTATAGAATCATCAATGCTCGACAATATTGTATTGCGGTTAGGGAAACCATTCACCTCAGCCCTGAACTTTGATGTGAATGTGTTAGTTAAATGTCTACATGACCTTTTCAACCATTCAGGGAGAGCTGTATGTCAAATACCTCGGGAATCACGGGAACAAATCTGACAGCCAGCAAAACAGATAACTTTTGCAGGCATGCAGCAGTAAGTGTGTGTACGACCAATGGCTGAATGAGGTCAAGACAGGATGTGCTATTTTTTTTTGTTTTTAGTTGACAAATTTGCACAGTCCAGTATGTCAGTCCCAAAGACCCAGTTGCAGTGTCATAATTTCTTCTGCTCTGTGTCACACTAACCTCTTTACTGAAGTGTGACTCTCCCCATGCAAGAATCATTGGGTAATGGTGAGGTAGTGAGAGGTGACATTCCATTCTCTCACTTCAACAACATTCTCAGTCAGATTAACTTTCATACTTCAGGTTATGATCTCGGTGTTCCCCAGTAGTACATTAGGTTTGTGTGGTTTGTGACTTTTTTAAATACAGAAATTTCGGGCAGAAAGTTCTTATAACTGCACGAGTAACCTATAGAGAACCTGTACCAGAGGGGCCACGATGGAATGTTGGAGAACAGGGAGAGAGTTGGGGGCCATAAATTCTGATGGGCCATAAATGCTGAGTACAGGAACCTGGCTGTTTGACTGATTCTGGGAAGCAGCGCTCAGTGGATCACACCTGCAGAGGGACTTCTGGCCAAAGCCCTTTCAACCTTCCACTTAGGGTTGGACATAAGGGCGCCAGTTCACAAAGCATTTTACCTGGCAGTCTGTCACGAAGGTGGCCACTTGGCGGAAAGTCGGTGCAAGAAGCCATTTAAGAGAGACTGTTGTAAACTGAGACTTTGGGCAAATGGTTGAAAGGTCGTAAAATACTGTTCATTCTCATGTTAGAAGCTGGGACTATAAGTGTTGTGGATTAGCAAGAGAGCCAACCCACTATGAGAGGAAGCCGAAAGGCACGCGTTTTAGCTCACGCAGGCTGGCGTGAGGTCTGGAACAGGTCAAGGAAATGAGACTAGCAAAAAAGGACGTAGCTGAGGAATACTTAACTTTAATCCATAAATAGTGAACATCGCTCTTGACGGTACATGTTTTACAGCATCAATAGTAACTGGTAATGGCGCCTTGCTAGGTCGTAGCAAATGACGTAGCTGAAGGCTATGCTAACTATCGTCTCGGCAAATGAGAGCGTATTTTGTCAGGGAACCATCACTAGCAAAGACGGTTGTACAACTGGGGCGAGTGCTAGGAAGTCTCTCTAGACCTGCCGTGTGGCGGCGCTCGGTCTGCAATCACTGATAGTGGCGACACGCGGGTCCGACGTATACTAACGGACCGCGGCCGATTTAAAGGCTACCACCTAGCAAGTGTGGTGTCTGGCGGTGACACCACTATAAGGACCGAGCTGCTGGTGTATGTGTTTAGTGGAGGCAAGACTGTAACCCCCTCCTACCACTGAAGCTAGGAAGTCGTCAGGTCCTTCTCCCGAACTGCAGAAACTTATATTTCATGGACACGAATGACTGCGAAACTTAATAGCCTTCTTCCAAAAATTGGAAATGTTAAGCCCAGAAAGATTAGATCCCTCCATAAGTGGGGATCTGAGGTCGATGTTTTCTCCTAAAACTTGAGAATGACGCCTCTCTAGTCTAAAATCTTATTTTTTTCAGACAAAAGAGATTTGGAGTCACTGATTGTCTCCTCTCAGGATATGCAAAGTGGAGGCTTGCTCTCCCAGCGTGGGAATCCTGGTGTTGTGTCTGTATTGGTTACCTGGCCAACAGAACAGTCGAGAGGGGAGATTCAATAGTGGAGGGTAGTTCGATTGGTTTGTGCAAAGTGGGGGCGTGTCATTTTTGGTAATTCGGCTCCAATAATGAGACTTGATGAAAAGTGGTCCTCCCGTGGTGGAGAACTTCAGGTCTTTCCATAATAGGTGAGACTTGTGGCCTTTATCTTGTGACTGACTAAGAACCTGTGGCAGTTTCCAACTGCACTCAGAGTAGATCTGCATATCATTTTAGACACATCGTATATCACAAGAGTGGAAATATTCGTCCTGCGTCAGAGTCTGACGTTTGACAATTCTAGCACACAACTTCAAGCCTGTGAGTCAAATTGGTCTGGCTAGACCAGCGAACGGTTCTACCTCACACCGAAATCTGCCGGAATTTCGGGGCTCTGATAGGGAAGTTTCTTGCGTTCTGATAATTAGTTTGCAAATTTTCGCGTAGCCGTCAGAACATTACAACTGCCACCGTGCATCGCTCCTCGCCCACAGTGCACCATTTTCTGCTACCGCCAGGATCAAGGTGAAAAGGTGAAATACTGCTGCACATTCGTACGGTTGTTAAATGATATTCACAGCCCCCTGTTTTCAGGTGAACCATAGCTTATGGTATATTTGGTAGTAACTGATTCCATTCGAATAGACTGGTCCTCACACTGGACTCTTTAGTCAGATTGCTTTGTAAAAGGGATTAATTCGGGGGATAATTTTTGTAGCTTCCAAACCAATGTGCACTTTTCCAATCAAACACCAATCCTTTTCTGATTTGTTTTTGTGATTTTTGTGTAAGATTTATCATCTAGTTGCTGTCATAAAAGGATTAATAAAAATTGACTTTATTTTCTAAATTAAATGAACTAATTTGATTAATAATGAGAGTTCTGAAAGTGACCACAGACATAGGCAACAAAAGTGCCATAAGTAAATTCACTAATTCATGTACAAAAAGCCGGCCGTGGTGGCCAAGCAGTTCTAGGCGCTTCAGTCTGGAACCGCGTGACCGCTACGGTCGCAGGTTCGAATCCTGCCTCGGGCATGGATGTGTGTGATGTCCTTAGGTTAGTTAGGTTTAAGTAGTTCCAAGTTCTAGGGGACTGATGACCTCAGATGTTAAGTCCCATAGTGCTCAGAGCCATTTGAACCATGTACAAAAATTAAAGGTGTAGTTCACGATGTGAAGGTTATTGAGAGGATAATACTTTCCTTTACGTAAAAGTAATAACATTTAGCGACACTCAGACACATATTTATGATTAATGCGATCGATGGTTGCAAATCTTATATCTTTCTTCCTGCAGCTAGTCACAAGTTTAGGCATAGGTGATGGAGTTGGAAAGCAGTCCTGGGCTCTTGTCTCGAAATTAGACCACAAATCCTCAGTTAATATTATGTTTTTGAATCCGCTGAGTGTGATAGCCACGAGAGGTGAGCAAATCCATCCCCTTGCTCACAAAAGCAGTCCTGAACGATGTGTGCTCTTATGAACAGGGGCTGTGTCATTGTGGGGCATAGCATCACCATGGGGAACAAACTTGTATCTTGGAATGGACCTGATGAGGAAAAATGCTGATATAATCCCCTGCAGTTGAGCGACTTTGCAGAGTACTGCTGGAATCATGGAATACCACGATACTGTAGCAGAAATCATGTTTCGTCCCTGTGACGTAAACTCTGAAACACCACTCATGTGACGAAATAACTTTCCTTCATCGCTCCTCAGTCTACGTTTCAAGGCATCGGGACCACATTTTCTGTTACGGGCGTTTGCAGCGTTGATGAATGTTTTGGGAATTCCATCTCGACCTGCAGTTCCCTGCATGTCGAGCTCCCTTCTTGTTATGGTGCTTACTGGGCTCAGGATTGCGACATTCAGATCTGCAGTTACATTTGCAGCTTTCGTCATCTTATTTTTCGTCTCTGTGCATTCGGCCCTGACTTCATTTCTATAGGTAACAATGCGCGACCGCATCGAACAGAGGAGGTGGAGGGCCTCTTGAAACGAGAGGGCATTCGGCGAATGGACTTGTCCGCCAATTTCGCTGATTTAAGTTCCATTGAGCACGTATGGGATACTTTGCAGAGATGTACCGCAGCACCTCCACATGCATCAACGACCATCCAACTGCTGCCAACTGCCCTAGTGGAGGATGGATCGCTCTTCCACGAGAACTCCTTACCAACCTTGTGGCTAACATGGGAGCACGTTGATGAACATGCACTGCCGTCCATGGTGACCACGCGCCCTGTTAAGTAATAACCAGGGAATCATCATAAATCTCGGTGACTTAGTGCAATTAATAAAAAATTATTCCTGCTCGTCTTTTGCGTATTTCTTACAATTACCTTCAGTATTATAGTGTAACATTTCATTCTATGTATGGTCCAAGTGTCATCGAGCTACATTACCTGACAGTGACACATCGTGAGAAATTTTCTTTCATCCGTAAGTTTTGCTCACATGCGGAGGAACGTAAATTATATGTTACTACCGTTGCCTTCAGTCTGAAGTCTGGTTTCAAACAGCTCTGCAAGCTAGTTATCATGTGGTACTCTGTTCGCTTCTACATAACAAGTGCGATTATTTCTATGTACATCCACTTTCCTTCGTCAAGCCTTGGTCGCACTCTGCACGGTGAGTCACTAATTATTGCCACCTAGAATAGCTCTGAAAGTATGATAGGAGCTGAAACGTTTGTGGGGCAGTAATGGCCCTCGTTGTCCCACACAACTTTTGTCTCACAAAGTTTTCAGATCTTATCATACTCTCGGAGTTATTCTTGGTGACAATAATTAGGGACTCACCCTGTACAATTTTTAATTCAGCCGCCCACCTGTCGCTTCACTCATACACCTTCATGCCTCAGGAAGTTTCCTGTCAACCAATCACGTTTTTAGTCAAGTTCGTCTATAAATCTCTGTTCCCCGATCTGAATCAGCATCTCATTATCAGTTATCCGATATTCCCACTTAATCTTTAGCATTCTTCTGTAGCACCAAATTTCAAAAGTGTCCATACACTTTCTGTCTGAGCTGTTTATTGTCTGCACTGCACATCTGTACAAGGCTACAGGCCAGACAAATATCTGCAAAAGGGGCTTCCTAGAATTTAAATTTATATTCGATTTTAACAAAGCTATCTCTTCGAAGGTCAAAACTGTCTCTTCTGTTTCTACATTTCTACGAAATGTGGGAACAGACGACCTCACCAGAGGTCGCCTTCTATCGGTCTACCCATTCCTTTGTGAACAATTCGTGTCGATGTTTTTCAAGGAAGATTTATTAAACTAATGGCTCCGTACTGTGCACACATGTCAGGAGCTTCTTTCTTAAAGTCTGAGCGTATTTCGCTTGTCTCATTCTCCGTACAGTCACGTTAATGTGACCATCTGCCAAAAACATTAACACCTTTCGCAGCATGGACAGCTGCGAGACTTACGGAAGTGGAGTCAGTGAGGTTCTGGAAGGGACAGACAGGGTTTGTGCGGGCATCCCGACTCCAGTGCCGCTGCAGCCAGCTGTTCTAGGTTTCTCGATTGAGGATCCATGACGCAAACAACCCGATCGGGGTGGTCCCGTAGATTCCCGATTGGGTTTAATTCTGGGAGGTTTGGTGGCCAGGGAGTATGATAACTTATCGTACTGCTCCTCGAACCACGTACATACACTGCGAGCTGTGTGACGCGTTGCACTGCATTGCTGACAGATGCCATCGTGCTGAGGAAAAACAGACTACACTCCTGGAAATTGAAATAAGAACACCGTGAATTCATTGTCCCAGGAAGGGGAAACTTTATTGACACATTCCTGGGGTCAGATACATCACATGATCACACTGACAGAACCACAGGCACATAGACACAGGCCACAGAGCATGCACAATGTCGGCACTAGTACAGTGTATATCCACCTTTCGCAGCAATGCAGGCTGCTATTCTCCCATGGAGACGATCGTAGAGATGCTGGATGTAGTCCTGTGGAACGGCTTGCCATGCCATTTCCACCTGGCGCCTCAGTTGGACCAGCGTTCGTGCTGGACGTGCAGACCGCGTGAGACGACGCTTCATCCAGTCCCAAACATGCTCAATCGGGGACAGATCCGGGGATCTTGCTGGCCAGGGTAGTTGACTTACACCTTCTAGAGCACGTTGGGTGGCACGGGATACATGCGGACGTGCATTGTCCTGTTGGAACAGCAAGTTCCCTTGCCGGTCTAGGAATGGTAGAACGATGGGTTCGATGACGGTTTGGATGTACCGTGCACTATTCAGTGTCCCGTCGACGATCACCAGTGGTGTACGGCCAGTGTAGGAGATCGCTCCCCACACCATGATGCCGGGTGTGCCTCGGTCGTATGCAGTCCTGATTGTGGCGCTCACCTGCACGGCGCCAAACACGCATACGACCATCATTGGCACCAAGGCAGAAGCGACTCTCATCGCTGAAGACGACACGTCTCCATTCGTCCCTCCATTCACGCCTGTCGCGACACCACTGGAGGCGGGCTGCACGATGTTGGGGCGTGAGCGGAAGACGGCCTAACGGTGTGCGGGACCGTAGCCCAGCTTCATGGAGACGGTTGCGAATGGTCCTCGCCGATACCCCAGGAGCAACAGTGTCCCTAATTTGCTGGGAAGTGGCGGTGCGGTCCCCTACGGCACTGCGTAGGATCCTACGGTCTTGGCGTGCATCCGTGCGTCGCTGCGGTCCGGTCCCAGATCGACGGGCACTTGCTCCTTCCGCCGACCACTGGCGACAACATCGATGTACTGTGGAGACCTCACGCCCCACGTGTTGAGCAATTCGGCGGTACGTCCACCCGGCCTCCCGCATGCCCACTATACGCCCTCGCTCAAAGTCCGTCAACTGCACATACGGTTCACGTCCACGCTGTCGCGGCATGCTTCCAGTGTTAAAGACTGCGATGGAGCTCCGTATGCCACGGCAAACTGGCTGACACTGACGGCGGCGGTGCACAAATGCTGCGCAGCTAGCGCCATTCGACGGCCAACACCGCGGTTCCTGGTGTGTCCGCTGTGCCGTGCGTGTGATCATTGCTTGTACAGCCCTCTCGCAGTGTCCGGAGCAAGTATGATGGGTCTGACACACCGGTGTCAATGTGTTCTTTTTTCCATTTCCAGGAGTGTACATATGAAGGTGGACATGATCCCAAAGGGTAGGGGTATAATTGTGTCGATCCAGTGTACCCTCCAGATAACGATGTCACTCTGGGGAGGTCTCGAAAACATTTCACTCACCATAACGCTCCCTCCTTGTTTTCTTTCAGACGTTTTACGCCGTACACGCCAACAGCCATCTGTCTGATAGATCATAAAACCCAATACATCTGAAAACGCTACCTGTCTCCACTCGGTGGACGTCTAGTTCCGGTAATGGCGTGCCAATTCCAACTTTCGCCGCAGATGAACAGCAGTCGGCATTGGTACATAAGCCAGGCGCCTGCTGCCGAGTTCCACACGCACCAACGTTCGGTGAACGGTCGTTGAGGAGACAATGTTGGTAGCCCCTTGGTTCATCTGGGCAGTAAGTTGCTCAGCAGTTGCACGTCTGTTCTCTCGATCACAACTCCGCAACCGTCATTCGCTCTGTCACCTATAACTTGTGGTGCATCACAGATGCGCCGGCACCGGTTTACAATAGTGGCATTTTGCGATGCATATTTTAGTTTAAGTGCAGCGGCACACAAACAGTTCGCAGGCTTAGTCATTTCGGTTATTCTCGCACCCTTGGCCCGAAAGCCGATGACGATGCCCTTTTGCACGTCAGATAAATCCCACCGTTGCCACATAATGGCAACGCCTGCACTGTTTTCCGCGTCCGCCACGAGAGGCTTAACATACCCTCCACTGCAAGTGCTGCCACCTCCTATGTGTCTGTGTGTGTGTGTATGTGTGTGTGTGTGTGTGCGCGCGCGCGTGTGTGAGTGAGTGAGTGGTTATTGTACGTTGACGTCGAACACACGCGGTGGTCCCATTAATGTGACTGGACAGTGTGTATCTTAACGTCGGAGGTATTTCAGTTGTCTCAAATATCTTACATAACAGCTGGAATATTTAGTCATATTGAAATACGTAAATTTATAGAAGCCCTAGTTACAATACCAGTTCAGAGTATATAAAACCCAGTTCCAATACCAGTTCGGAACTTTTTTCATTGCTGAAACTTAGCATTATTTTTCGTCAGTCTCCTGACTGAGCTGATGTGGTCCCACTGGACTCCCGCTTCTCTGCCAACCACTTCACCTCAGAGTATATTTCTTACACAGAGCGTCCTCAATTATTTGTTGGCTATGAACCCGGTGGAGGAGCGCACGGAAGTTCGGGTCACTGTCTTGTCTTTTGTGGTGGGAAACTGCCCCTACAGAACCAGCAACGGTCAACGGCATGACGATGCAGAAAGCAATGGAAACTATTACATTATAGACACATAACGCAAATCCAAAGGAGATGTGGCCTGTAATTGAAAAAAATGTCATGATGATTCTCCATTGTCAAAAGATTCCAGAATAGTCCCCCCCCCCCTTGTATCTCGGGGGAGGGGGGGCGGGGCTGCCAAACTGCCAAGGGGGAGGTGACTGTGAGAAAAAGATTGAATAATCAACGAAAGGGTAACATTCTATGGGTAGGGGCGTGGAATGTCAGAAGCTTGAACGTGGTAGGGAAACGAGAAAATCTGAAAAGGGAAATGCAAACTCACAGTCTAGACAAAGTAGGGGTCAGTGAAGTAAAATGGAAAGAAGACAAGGTTTTCTGCTCAGATGAGTATTAGCAGCAGCAGAAAATGGTACAAATGGAGTAGGATTCGTTATGAACAGAAAGGTTGCGCAAAGAGGGTGTTTCAGGGACCAGTTCAGTGATAGGATTGTTCTTGTCAGAACCGACAGCAAACAACACCAGCAACAACAGTTTAGGTTAAAATGGCTTTAAGCACTGATGGACTACACATCGGACGTCATCGGTCCCCTAGTCTTACAACTACTTAAACCTAACCAACCTAAGGACATCACACACATCCATACCCGAGGCGGGATTCGAACCTGCAACCGTGGCAGCCCCTATAACCGCTCGGTCACAGCGGCCGGCTAATTGTTTAGGTGTACAGGTCCACGTCGCAAGCTGAAGACGAAGAGATTGAGAAAGTATTTGAGGTTATTGAAAGGGTAACACAGTGCATGAAATGAGATGAAAATCTAATAGTCATGGGGGACTGAAATGCAGTTGTAGGGGAAGGAATAGAAGAAAAAGTTACAGGAGAATATGGGTTTGGGACAAGGAATGAGCAGAGAAGAAAGACGAACTGAGTTCTGTATTTCATTTCAGCAAGTAATAGCGAATACTCTGTTTATGAATCAAAAGAGGAGCAGGTATACTTGGAAAATACCGGGTGATACTGGAAGATTTAAATTAGAACAAAGTAAGAGCATATGGACTATCAGACCAATTGTGTGATTGGATTGAAGAGTTCCTAGATAACAGAACGCAGCATGCCATTCTCAATGGAGAGAAGTCTTACGAAGTAAGAGTGATTTCGGGTGTGCCGCATGGGAGTGTCATAGGACCGTTGCTATTCACAATATACATAAATGATCTTGTGGATGACATCGGAAGTTCACTGAGGCTTTTTGCAGATGATGCTGTGGTGTATCGAGAGGTTGCAACAATGGAAAATTGTACTGAAATACAGGAGGATCTGCAGCGAATTGACGCATGGTGCAGGGAATGGCAATTGAATCTCAATGTAGACAAGTGTAATGTGCTGCGAATACATAGAAAGATAGATCACTTATCATTTAGCTACAAAATAGCAGGTCAGCAACTGGAAGCTGTTAATTCCATAAATTATCTGGGAGTACGCATTAGGAGTGATTTAAAATGGAATGATCATATAAAGTTGAACGTCGGTAAAGCAGATGCCAGACTGAGATTCGTTGGAAGAATCCTAAGGAAATGCAATCAGAAAACAAAGGAAGTAGGTTACAGTACGCTTGTTCGCCCACTGCTTGAATACTGCTCAGCAGTGTGAGATCCGTACCAGATAGGGTTGATAGAAGAGATAGAGAGGAGCCAACGGAGAGCAGCGCGCTTCGTTACAGGATCATTTAGCGTTACGGAGATGATAGATAAACTCCAGTGGAAGACTCTGCAGGAGAGACGCTCAGTAGCTCGGTACGGGCTTCTGTCAAAGTTTCGAGAACATACCTTCACCGAAGAGTCAAGCAGTATATTGCTCCCTCCTACGTATATCTCGCGAAGTGACCATGAGGATAAAATCAGAGAGATTAGAGCCCACACAGAAGCATACCGACAATCCTTCTTTCCACGAACAATACGAGACTGGAATGGAAGGGAGAACCGATAGAGGTACTCAAGGTACCCTCCGCCACACACGTCACGTCAAGTGGCTTGCGGAGTATGGATGTAGATGTAGATGTAGATTACATCAACCTCCGCCACACACGTCACGTCAAGTGGCTTGCGGAGTATGGATGTAGATGTAGATGTAGATGTAGATTACATCATTGTCAGGTAGAGATTCCGAAATCAGATATTGAATTGTAAGATGTACCCAGGAGCATATATAGAGTCAGATCGTAATTTAATAGTGATGAAGAGTAGGCTGAAGTTCAAGAGGTTAGTCAGGAAGAACCAATACGGAAAGAAGTGGGATACAGAAGTGCTGAGGGATGACGAGACACGCTCGAAGTTCTCGAACGCTGTAGATACAGAAATAGCCAGTACGGTTGAAGAGGAATGGATATCTCTAAACAAGACCGTCACAAAAGTTGGAAAGAAAAACATAGCTATAAAGAAGGTAACTGTGAAGAAACCATGGGTAACAGAAGAAATGCTTCAGTTGATCGGTGAAAGAAGGAAATACAAAAATTTTCAGAGAAATTCAGGAATACAGAAATACAAGTCGCTGAGGAATGAAATAAGTTGAATGTGCAGGGAAACTAAGATGAAAAGGCTCCATGAAAAACGTGAAGAAACCGAAAAAGAAGTGATCATCGGAAGGATTGACTCAGCATACAGGAAAGCCTAAACAAGTTTCGGTGACATTAAAAGCAAGAGTGGTAACATTAAGAGTGCAACGAAAATTCCACTGCTAAATGCATGGGAGACAGCGGATAGGCGGACAGAGTCCACTGAAGGCCTCTATGATGGGAAACATTTGACTGATGTGATAGAAGAAGAAACAGGAGTCGATTTAGAAGAGATGTGGCATTCAGTATTAGAATTAGAATTTGAGAGAGCTTTGGAGTAGTTAAGATCAAATGAGGCAGAAAGGATAGATAACATTCTCCAACAGAAAGGGGTTTCCACTCAATGGTCTGAAGATGACCACAGTAGTGGTCGAAACCGGTCACCTTATAAAATAAATCGTGATCAAGACTGTTTTTAATAGTAATTATTTACAAGACATTGATCACTGCTGTTCCCATAATGCATTCAAAAGTAAGATAACATTCCATCAGAATTTCTAACATCAGAAGTCTGTTACCTAGGCAGGAAAATAATCAATGACGGACAGAGTAAGGACGACATCAAAAGGGCATTCCTGGCCAAGAGAAGTCTACTAGTATCAAACATTGGCCTTAATCTGAGGAAGAAATTTCTGAGAATGTACGTCTGGAGCACAGCATTGTTTGGTAGTGAAACGCGGACTGTGGGAAACCGGAACGGAAAAGAAGCATTTGAGGTGTGGTGCTGTAGAGAAATGTTGAAAATTAGGTGGACTGATAATTTAAGGAAAGTGGAGGTTCTGCGCAGAATAGGAGAGGACTGTATGGGAAACACCGACAAGGGGAAGGGACAGGATGATAGGGCATCTGTTAAGACATCGGGGAATGACTTCCATGATATTAGAGGGAGTTGTAGAGGGCAAAAACTGTAGAGGAAGACAGAGACTGGAATACATCCAGCAAATAATTGAGGTCGTAGGTTACAAGTACTACTCTGAGATGGAGAGGTTGGCACAGGAGAGGAATTCGTGGTGGCGAGCCGCATTAAACCAGTCAGAAGACTGATCACCAAAAAAAAGTCCTCGTCTCTCTCTCTCTCTCTCTCTCTCTCTCTCTCTGTCTCGCCCGATGTCTTACTTTCTCATCAGCGATTCTTCAGAGAACTTCCTCATTTCTTTTCAGTCATCCTGATTTTCAGCATCCTTCTATAACCAGATCTCAAATGCTTCGAATTTCCTCGTTTAGTGAGCTTCCTCAGTATATGAGTCACTACTACACATTTCTGTGCTTCAGACATGTATTCTGAGAAAGTTCCTATTCAAGTTAAAGTTTGATACTAGGAGACTTCTTCCAAGAATGCCCTCTTTGCCTAGTATACTTTTTTGTATCCTCCTTGCTTCCTCCATACGTTACTTTGCTTCTAAGGTAACAGAATCCATTCCCTTAGTCTACTTCTCGGTCCCCCGGTCCCCATTTATGTTACTCATTTCTATTACTCCTAATTACCTTCATCATTATATCGATTTACTCTCAATTCATATTCTGTACTCATAATATTATTCATACTGTTCAGTATGTCCTGTGATTCCTCCTCGCTTTCACTGAGGGTAGCAATGTCATCAGCGAATCTTACCATTGATATCCTTTCACCCTACATTTTAATATCACTCCTGAACTTATCTTTTATTTCCGTCAATGATTTTGCGATTTATAGATTTAACAGTAGGGGAGAAATATTGCACCTCTCTATTACACGCTTTTTAATCCCAGCACTTCCTTCATGGTCTAACATTCTTACTGTTCTTTTTGGACTCTTATACACATTGTATATTTCCCGTCTTTCTCATTAGCTTACCCCTTTTTCCTGAGAATTTCTACCATCTTGCACCATTTTACAATGTCGAATGCTTTTTCTAGATCGACAGATTCTATGAACGTGTCTGACTTTCCCTTAATTCTAGCTTCCATTATTATGCACAACGTTAGAACTTCCTCTCTGGTGCATTTACATTTCCTAAAATCATACTGAACGTTGCCTGTCGGATCCTCAATTTTCTTATCCAATCTTCTGTATATTATTTTTGTTTGTAATTTCAACCCATGAGACGTTAAGCTGAATCTACGATTGCTCTCGCACTTATCTGCTCTTGCTACTTCGAGATTGAGTAGATGATAAGTCTTGTAGATTCTGGATCCCTTCAACAATCATTTTAGAAATTGTGAATGAATGTTACCTGCCCCTTGTGCCTTATTTGATCGTAAGTCTTCCAAAGCTCGGTTGACTCTAGTACTAGCTCCCCTGTGCCTTCCATATCGACTCCCGTTTGTTGTTCTCTCATATCAGCAACAAAATCTCCCTCATGTAGAGACTCTCAATATACTTCATCTTCTGCGTTTATTTCCCATTGCACTGTTAATGTTGAAGCTTTTGCTTTTAATTTCAGTGAAGTTCGATTTTACTTTTCAATATGGCAAATCAGTTCTTCCGATGACCATTTCTTTCTCGATTTCGCCCTAGCTTCAGTGCACTTCGCATTATTTTATTCGTAAATAACATAATATTGTATTGCTATATTTCTATCTTTTCCTGAGCGTTTTTGCTTTTTCGCCAATCAAAGTGAAGTATTTCTTCTTTTACGCAAGATTTCTTCGCTATTACTTTTCTTGTACTTAGGACGGAGCGCTGAAAGCTAATGGCTTCTAATTTCTTACGTGAAAACTCTTAAAGCTTTTTAACTAAATGAGAAGTTATTAACATTCTACATCTTTTTCTTCATGTCTACATATTTATTTCTCAACATAGTCAACCTCTCGACGAACACATTTCTCCAACGAGAGACAGTTTATTGATACCCTCCGCATATGTTCGAGCCACAACCTCACCTGTGCTTGCACGACTTAATCACTATCAAAGTGAAAAGGGTGAAAAGGGCAGTCCACTGTTAAACGCAGAGGAGAGGGCGAATAGGTGGCAAGAGTACACTGCAGAATCCTACGAGGGGGAAGACTTGTCTGATGAAAAGTGATAGAAGAAGAAATAGACGTGGGCAGATAAGAGATAGGAGATCCGGTATTAAACTCAAAATTTAAAAGAGCTTTGAACTACTTGAGATCAAATTAGGCAGAAGGAATAAATAACAACTGTTCAATCTATGCATCGAAGAAGCAATGAGGGAAATGAAAGAAAGGTTTAAGAGTGGGGTTAAAATTCAGGGTGAGAGGATATTAACGATAAGATTCGCTGGGACATTGTTATTCTCAGTGCAAGTGAAGATCGACAGCAGTATGTGATGAATGGAATGTCCATCTGTTTCCAGAACTTAAAGAACACCTCCGAGTAAAAACGAACTTCACTGAAATTAAAAGCAAAAGCTTCAACATTAACAGTGCAATGGGAATTAAACGCAGAAGATGAAGTATATTGAAGATCTCTACATGAGGGAAACTTTGTTGGTGATATGACAGAAGAACAAACGGGAGTCGATATGGAAGGCACGTGACGAACTCCTAGAATTCGAAAGTCGATTACAGCACGTTGATTCTTTTTTAGTTACGTTGCAGACCACTGGTTACACGATACATTTTAGATCCCTCTAGTGACAGATGGCTGTAAATATATAGGCATAAAGAATATAGATGTAAAATGTTGATAACCTTTCTTTATAAAAATCAGTATAGAGAGCCAATTTTTTTTTTTTTTGAGCAATTAGACTTCTAGCTGGTTTGATGCACCCTGCCGTGAATTCCTCCCCAACATTTAACATTTTCATCTCAGAGTAGCAATTTAAACCAACGTCCCCAATTTATCATTTATTTGCTTGAGCATTCCAATCTCTACCTTCCTCTACAGCTCCCCCCCCCCCCCCCCAGCAGCTACCTCTAGTACCATGGAAGTTATTCCGTGATGTCTTAAAACATATCCTATCATCCTGCCCTTCATCTTGTCATTGTTTTCGGTATGTTCCTTTCCTCGCCCATTCTGTGCCCTTCTTGTCATTGTTTTCGGTATGTTCCTTTCCTCGCCCATTCTGCGGACAAACTCCTCATTCCTTACCTTATCAGCCTACCCAATTTTCAACAATCTTCTGTAGCACCACATCTCAAATGCTTCGATTCTCTTTTTCTCACAGTGCATGTCTGACTATCAAGTAATGCTGTGCTCCAAAGGTACATTCACAGAAACTTCATCCGCAAATTAAGGCCTATGTTAGATACTAGTAGACATCTCTTGGCCAGGAATGACCTTTTTGCCATGGCTAGTCTACTTCTTACTCCCTCCTTTCTCCATCCGTCATGGGCTAGTTTGGTGCCTAGGTAACAGAATTCCTTAAATACTTCGTGACCCCCAATTCTGATGTTAAGTTTCCTGGTGTTCCCATTTCTGCTACTTCTCATTACTTTTTTCTTTCTTCGATTTACTCTCAATCCATATTCTGAACTCATTGGACTGTTCATTCCATTCAACACACGCTGCTGTTGATCTTGACTTGCACTGAGAATAACAATGTCTCAGCGAATCTTATCGTTAATATCCTCTCACCCTGAATTTTAACCCCACTCTTCTCACCCTGAATTTTAATCCCACTCTTAAACCTTTCTTTTATTTCACTCATTGCTTCTTCGATGTATAGCTTGAACAGTAGAAGCGAAAGACTACATCCCAGCCCCAGCCCCAGCGAGTACCTCGCTCTTGGTCTTCCACTCTTTTTGTTTCCTCTTCGTTCTTGTACATATTGTGTATTACCCTTCTTTCCCTATAGAAAATTCTACTTTCTCATATCTTCGAACATTTTGCACCATTTTACATCGTCGAACGCCATTTTCAGGTCGACAAATCCAACGAATGTGTCAAATTTTCTTCAATCTTGTTTCCACTATCAACCGCAACGTCAGTACTGCCTCTCTAGTGCCTTTACCTCTCCCAAAGTCAAACTGATAGTCATCTAGCACATCCTCAATTTTCTTTTCCAGTCTTTTGTATATTATTCTTATCAGTAACTTGGATACATAAGTTGTTAAAATCATTGTGCAATAATTCTCGCACTTGTCGGCCCTTGCTATCTTTGGAATTCTGTGGATGGTGTTTTCTCGAAGTCCTAATGCTCTGTCGCCAGTCTAATACATTCTACACACCAGCGTGTAGTCGTTTGGTTAACACTCACCCCCCCCCCCCCCCAAAGACAGAAATTCTGAATTCTGATGGAGTGTTATTTACTCCTTCTGCCTCATTTGATCTCAAGTCGTTCAAAGCTCTTTTAAATTTTGAGTTTAATACCGGATCTCCTATCTCTTATCTGCCCACATCTATTTCTTCTTCTATCACTTTTCATCAGACTTCCCCCTCGTAGGATTCTGCAGTGTACTCTTGCCACCTATTCGCCATCTCCTCTACGTTTAACAGTGGACTGCCCTTTGCACCCTTTCCACTCTTAATGTTACCGCCTTTGCTTTTAATTTCACCGAAGATTGTTCCGATGTTTCTATATTCTGAATGAGTCCTTGTGACGATCATTTCTTTTCCTACTTCTTTACATTTTTTTCAGTCAGCTGTTTTGCCTTAGCTTCCCTGCACTTCCTATTTATTTCGTTTCTAAGTCGCTTGTATTTTCGAATCTCTGAATTTCCCTGAACCTTTTTGTACTCCCTTCTGTCGTCCATCAGCTGAACTATTTCATCTGCTATCCATGATTTCTTCGCAGTTTCCTTCCTTGTATCTTCTGTTTTCTGTCTAACTTCCGTGATTGCGGTTTTTAGAGATGTCGAATCCTCTCCAACTGAACTGCCTACTGAGCTATAAACTTCCGTATCTCACTTCATTACGTATTGATCCTTCCTGACAAGTATCTTAAACTTCAGCCTACTCTTTATCACTACTAAATTGTGATCTGAGTCTACATCTGCTGGTGGTTACGCCTTACTATCCAATGCCTTAAGGAATTTCAAATGCATCTCTTCAGTACTTCAGTATCCTACTTGTTTCGATAATGATTTTTCTGGAATATTTATTAAGCTACAATGTACTCCGAATCATTACTAAATCGTAATCTTAGTCTATATCTGATCCTGCATACACCATAATATCCATCTGATCTCATAATCTCTGATCTATCTATTGATAGCCGACCGGTGTGGCCGAGCGGTTCTAGGCATTTCAGTCTGGAACCGCGCGACCGCTACTGTCGCAGGATCGAATCCTGCCTCGGGCATGGATATGTGTGATGTCCTTAGGTTTAAGTAGTTCTAAGTTCTAGGGAACTGATGACCTCAGATGTTAAGTCCCATAGTGCTAAGAGCCATTTGAACCATTTTCATCTATTAAAAACTAATCCTACTAGCATTGCAGCCTACTATTTTCTGGTGCTGTTGGTATAAGCCTATATTCGTCTGACAAGAAACCCTTATCCTCTTTCCATTCCACTTGGCTGAAGCTCAATATATCTAGACTGAGCCATTGTATCTTCCTTTAAATGTTTTCTAGATTGCCTACCTC
Organism: Schistocerca piceifrons; assembly: GCF_021461385.2. Classification (NCBI taxonomy): domain Eukaryota; kingdom Metazoa; phylum Arthropoda; class Insecta; order Orthoptera; family Acrididae; genus Schistocerca; species Schistocerca piceifrons. Next base: position 299,623,788 of record NC_060141.1, read on the forward strand.
ATTCGAACTTCTGACAAACCACGCTTAAAGTTGTTGAATGTTACCGTTTCGTTGCTTAATCCGTCTTTTCCTCAGATTATCTCTCCCGTGGCTGTCCCCTCCAAAAGATCCCAATGTGGGATTAATCCTAAATCTTTTGCTTACCGAAAGACCATCACGCTACTTTCTAAATTATATGCCACATGTCCTGTGTTTATGGCTACATACTGCATTTAATAGATTGGTTCGCCATGCCTTTTGTATGGTTGTAACTTTGATCGTTGCTGATTCTTCCGCCTTTTAGGGTCAGTTTTCCACACCAAGAGCAAAAGAATCGACAAAACTTCAGTCCGCTCCTCCGTTCGCTGTGGCACGGCCATTGCAAGAACGAAGGTTACTCCTTATGCCGAAGCTCTTCTGCCGCCAAAGCTGTTTTTATTCAAAATTTGAGCAGAGACTGGGTTTGAACCATGGAACGAAGACGTTTTGATCAGGAGGCAAAGAAGTTACCTTTTTTATAATATCCCCGTGGATGTTGGAAATAGAACAATAGTAAAAGCGAAATTTTTCTTCACTTTCGATCTAAAAACGCTTCTTTAAAAGCTGAAATGAAGGATATTGATAAACGAAAACTTCCCCCTTTAATTTTATCATATCTGTACGTAAATCTCAAAATCAAAGCCTGATTTCTTGCTAAGGTACATAGTTTACCAGAAAACGCAAACTAAATCATTTGAGAACATGTGAACTCATGTTTGTTCGTTTGTAATTAATTTGTATATCTGTGATTTGGTGACAGACTCAATGAGCGATGATGATGATGATGATGATGATGATGATGATAATAATAACAAAACACTTTCGTATAATTTGATATATTCATTTTTGATTGAGTCCTAGTGTTAGAAAATTTTTTATCTTCTGTTTGCACTTTCTGTATTTCACAAGTATTATACAGATGATTATCTTGTAGTGTTGGCGTTTTATTCGTGAGCACACACACATTAGCCAGTGAGTCAGATACTGCTACTGACCTTCGTGGATACAGTTGCCAGTCCGGTTGGAGTACATCTTGAAATTTTATTGCAGTTTCCGAAGTCCTATTAATCTAAGATAGTTTCTTTTCTGTCCAATTTCATATCTGAATGCGATCCCTGGATTGTAGTATGTGTGTTAACTTTTCCACAGGTTTACGCTTTTCGCAATATGTAGTTGGTCTTTATTGGATTTGTACAGTTTCTCCCGTTGGGCTCACAACGTTGGCGGCATCGGATTGAACTAACTCTTGAAGGAAGGATAGAATTATCCTATATTCCTGTTACTCTTGACACAAATCCTTCCATATTCCGGTGGTTTACAATTCAAATGCAGCTACTCACGGAGGTCGAGTATGGGCTGTAATTATCGTATGCCAGCGAAACTTGGTAGATACTGGTAGATACTCTAAGGCTTTTAATGCGGAATTGATTAACGTCGGAAAAAATGAGTTCCAGTTTTGGCCACCAGGTAAAAATCTGGGTGTCCATATGTAATAGATTAGGAACGAGACGTAGGCAGAAAAGGTTAAAGAAGTAAAAAAGGCGTAATGTTGGATTTACTATTAACCGCTGCTTACACAATTTGTTCTATATGTGCGCAAGAGACGTCGGTCAGATGCTGTACCGCGTCAGATTTACACATGGTGGCGAAAATTGTAATTACTCGTTTTCAGCGTAAATCTGTTATGCATTAACGCATTAGCATATCTACCAAGTTTTGCTGCCATACGACATTTACAGCTCACACTACACCTCCGAGAGTAGCTCCAATCAAATTATAACCACCCGGTATAAGGAAATACAAACTACAAAACAAAGAAAAACTGTGAGAGAAGGTGTGGACTTAAACAGTCGGATGGCGTATGTTAACCAATTAGATACCACGCACAGCAGCTGCAATTATTCCAGCAAAATATACTAGAGGGAAAGAAGGACACGCTAAATAGTGTTGCCCTGGCCGCTGCAAAGTACGTCTACACGGTGCAAATTATGTAATGTGTAATATATAAACAACTGTAGAGCAAACATTTTATAAGTGGGGTAGGTTGTGAGTAACACTTCTACGTACGACATAACCTCTCGGTCTACGAATGCTCGGAATCGTGTGAAATCCGAACTCAATTTCGCTGCCTTTCATATATGACTCGAACACAGCGCTGCGTGTCGCCATTTAATGCCATCGTTACTTTGAATGATAACAATGAATGAACATGCAATGCACTGACGTATTCTCATTCATCTGTTGAATTTTGGCGTTCGTGAGTGCCGCGGATGCGATAATACACAACGGACTGCCTCGTGCCGATTGCTGACCTGTTATGAATTCTACTCTGTCATCCACTGCGTTACCCATAATTGTGTTTCGCTAGTCGTTCCTGCTGACGAAAATTATTGAACTACCGCTAAAATCTCCGTACTCTGCGAAATGTCCAGACGTACTAAAATACTCACAACCGTAACAAATGTCTTCGATTACTTCAGAATTTACAATCACGCCTAACGGACAAACACACGGTAGATTGTAGGCGAAAAACGAATGTAGTCGTTAGCGCAAATATCGATAAACTGAATCAGCATTCGCAACAGAGGTGTATACCAATCTGAAGCAAATGCATGCTACTACTAGTGTGGTAGTAAATCATTTGTCGCCATAGTATCTGCTTTAGAGGCAGTCGAGTAGCCCCATGAATCTGTTCACGAATGATGGTGTTGTTTACTGAGCAGTTGCAATAACTAAAAATTATGAAGGATAAAAAATGAAATGATCGTATGGCATTGTCGACCGGGAGGCCCCATCCGGGGAAGTTCGGCCGCCGAGTGCGAGTCTTATTTCAGTCGACGCCACATTGGGCGACTTGCATGACGGTGATGTGGATGAAATGATGATGAGGACAACACAACACCCAGTTCCCGGCGGGGAATCGAACCCGGACCCGCTGCATGGGAGGCAGGCATATTACCACTTTTTTGTTTTTTTTCTTTTTTGCTTTATTTTTTTTTCCTTTTTTTCTTTTTTTGTGGATGATGGATCAGCTAGTGTGGTGGCGGAGGCAAGGTAGGCAGGGGTCGCAACCCGAGGCCTGGCCACGATGTCTCCTCCCTCCCATCTTGGGGATGTGGTACAAAGGATGCAGTTGGTGTATTACTCTGAATTTTTTTATTATTTTATTTATTCATTTATTTATTTTTAATTTTTTTATTTTTTTGACGGTAAGGAACTGAAAACTAGTAAGTGCACTCGTTGTGTCGAATTGGGGACGCACATAACTAAAAACATGCTAATAGTTGTAGAAAAAGGCGTAAAGAAAGAGAGCAAAGTGCGGGGCTAAGGAAACCATGAAACAAAACCGAAGGGTGGAATCCATAGCACCGTTAACCAGTGCTACATCTTGCACCGCATGGGAAAAAAAACTGCGAAGACCTTTTCGCACCGGGGCAAAAAGAGAAAATGAGGCAAATACTGCTACAGAGTGTGACGGTTCACGACGAAACTCTCCATCTGCTGTATCATCCAGGTATGACTTCTCGTAATGACCAAGGTAGATGTAATTTTAGCTTTTCTTACCCGTGATGTGGGTAATGGAACGCACTCCACAAATAATTGGAAAAATATTGTCGATACTTTGGGTTACGGAAGATCTTACAATGTCGTTCCTGCAAATAGTTCCAAAAGTCTAAAGTGTCCTTAGTGAAATCCTGAAACAAATAATGCACTGCATGTCCACGAACCCACGTCATTGCATTAGTTTTAGTGAGTGGGTAATACGTCTCATCCGGGAATAAGATACTTTTTGGGTCGATATGATTCGGCGTTACTCGAAGGAAGTATGTAGACATTTGCCTCACTAAGTGCCACACTGCCGTAGACTCGCCACAGCTAAGACGGTGTTCATCGTTGTCTTTGAACGCCACAGCTCGTGCACGTGGGTGAGTCTACCATGTGGATCGCATGTAGCCTTGACCTGGTCACCGGCTTACCGTTGACAGTGATATACCACATCGCCGTGACGTCAGTAGCCAGTGTTACGTGGTGAATTGTCCTCCACACTACTCGCCAGTTGACATTCGGGTGCTTCCTCTCCACAACGTTATCGGGTCGTCCACGTTGCAGGACCCGATAAACCGTCTTTGCCGTCGCCAGTTGAGTCGCTGGTAAGGCAAGTCGAATGTAACTGAGTTCGGGGTAAAAGACACCGATGTAGAAGAGCGAGGAGGGGACGTGGTGTATCGGCACAGTTCGCAACAGGGAGGACGGTGCTGGTTCTTCTATTAACAGAGCGATCGAGAAATGGTGAGGAGCTGCGTAGGTCGGCCGTTGACGATCATCTTGGATGTCGCGCCACGGAGTAGTCGCATGACGACAGTGACGAATGGCTGTGGGCAACGCATATGTTGGAGGACCGCTTCCAAATAGTCGTGGTCCACTTGGTCGAAAGCTTGACTAAAATCGATTGCCGCCAGTACACCCTTCAGACGACATGCCCTCGCCAGTGAGATCAAGTCACGATATTCACTGAGTGCTGTTTGAATATTATTGTCGCCTCCTAATGACATTTGATCGGGTGAGATGACGTTTCGTAATGTCTGGTGTATCCGCGCCGCCAACAGTCGAGAAAAGATCTTAAAGTCGCAGTTCAATAGTGTCAACAGGCGGTAGTCCTGCAGTCGTGAGCCACCGGACGGTTTGTGAATAGGAATAATCATCCCTTCCACAAGGGCCGAAGGGAGCGGCACTTCCGGGGATAGTAGTTCGCTACAGATGTCCGTGCATCGGACGGCTAACAAATATTGAAAAGTCTGGTAAAATTCCAATTATTATTATTATATGGTTAAATGATGATGGCATTCTGTTGGTTAAGATATTGTGGAGGTAAAATAGTCCCCCATTCGTATCTTCAGGCTGGGACTACTCAGGAGGATGTCGTCATCAGGAGAACCAACACTGGCTTTTTAAAAAATGGAGCGTGGAATGTTGGATCCCTTAACCGTTCAGGTAGATCAGTAAATTTAAAAATGGAAATGGATAGGTTAAAGTTACATATCGTGGGCATTAGTGAAGTTCGGTGGTGTGAGGAAGAGGACTTCTGGTCAGGTGAATACGCTTTTTTAAATACAAAAGCAAGTACGCGTAAGGTAGAAAGTAAGTTTAATAATCAGTAAGGAAATGGCAATGCGTGAAAGCTACTCCGAACAGCATAGTGAAAGCATTATTATAGCCGAGACAGACACTAAGCCAACACTCACCACAATAGTACAAGTTTATACTCCAACCAGCTCCTCAGATGATGAAGAGATTAAAGAAATGTATGGTGAGATAAAAGAAATTATTCATATAGTAAATGGAATAAAAAATTTGTGTTGGGGGACTGGAATTCGATAACAGGAAAGGGCAGAGAAAGGAATGAAAGGAATGAAAGAGGAAGCAGCATGGCAGAATTTTGCACAGAGTATATCTTAACCTTAGCGAATATTTAGTTTAAGAACATGAAAGAAGGTTGTGCAAGGGGACGAAACCTGGAGATACTGGAAGGTTTCAGGTTGACTATATAATGGTAAGACAGAGATTTCGAAACCAGATTTTAAACTGTAAGACGTTTCCAGAGGCAGATGTGGACTTTCACCAAAATTTATTGGTTATGATTTCTATATTATAACTAAAGAAATTGCAAAAAGATAGAAAATTAAGAAGATGGGCCCTGGATAGGTTAAAAAAGCAGACGTTGTTGAGAGTTCCAAGGAAAGCATTAGGTAAAGACTGACTTGAAAGGGGGAAACAGTATAGTAGAAGACAAATTGATAGCTTTGAGAGATGAATAGTGAAGATAGCAGAGGATCAAGTGGGTAAAAAGACAAAGTCGAATAGAAATCCTTGAATAACACAGGGGATATTGAATTTAATTGACGAAAGAAGAGCGCCAGCCGCTCTGGCCGAGCGGTCCTAGGCGCTTCAGTCCGCAACCGCGTAGCTGCTACGGTCGCAGGTTCGAATCCTGCCTCGGGCATGGATGTCTGTGATGTTCTTAGGTTAGTTAGGTTTAAGTAGTTCTAAGTGTAGGGGACTGATGACCACAGATGTTAAGTCCCATACTGCTTAGAGCCATTTGAACCATTTGAATGAAAGAAGAAAATAAAAAATGCAGGAAATTAAGCAGGCAAAAAGGAGTACAACTGTTTAAAAAATGAGACTGACAGGAAGTGCAGGAATGGCTAAAAGACAGATGTAAGAATGTAGAAGCATGTTTCACTAGAGAGCAGGTAGATACCATCTACAGGAAAATTAAACAGACATTTGGAGAAAAGAGAAGCAGACATGTGACTATCAACAGCTCAGGCGAAAAGCAAAGAAGGAAAATCTGAAAGGTGGAAGAAATATATAGACGATCTGTGCAAGGGAGATGAACTTAAAGGCAATATTACGGAAATGAAAGAGGATGTAGATGAAGATGAGATGGAAGATATGATACTGCGATAATAATTTTACGGAGCACTGAAAGACATAATCGAAACAAGGCTCTAGGACTAGAAGCCATTCGGTCAGAACAGCTAACAGCCTTGGCAAAGCCATCCATGACAAAACTCTTCCATCTGGTATGCAAAATGTATGAGACAGGTTAAGGAATGGCAAACCCACGTTTACAGCATTTGTAGACTTAAATAGTGCCTTTGACATTGTTGGCTGGAATACTCTCTTCGAAATCCTGAAGGTATTAGGAATAAATACAGGAAGCAAAAGGCTATTTCCAACTTGTACAGTAACCAGACTGCAGTTATAAGAATCGAACGACGTGAAAGGAAAGTAGTAGTTGAGTAGGGAGCGAGACAAGGTTGTAACATATCACCAACGTTATTCAATCTGTAGATCGAGTAAACTGTATGGAAATAAAAGAAAAATAAAAGAACTATTAAAGTTCAGGGAGAAGAAATAAAAATTTTGAGGTTTGCCAATGACACTGTAATTCTGCAAGAGACGGCAAAGGACCAGTAAGAGCAGTTAATATGTATGGATAGTGTCTTGAAAGGAGCATATAAGATCAAAATCAACAAAACCAAAACAAGAATAACGGAATATAGTCGAATTAAAATCGGATGACGCTGGGATAATGAGATTAGGAAACGAGGCACTTGAAGTAGTGGATGAGTTTTTATTTAGACAGCAAAATAGCTGATGGTGGCCATAGCAGAGAGGATAGAAAATGGAGATCAGCAATGGTAAGAAAGGCATTTAAGAAGAAAATAAATTTATTAACATCGAATATAGACTTAAGTATTAGGAGGTATTTTCTGAAGATATTTGTATGGAGTGTAGCAAATAACGGAAGTGAAACATTGATGATATAAAATTTAGACAAGAACGGAATAGAAGGTTTCCAGATGTGGCGCTACAGAAGAATACTGAAGATTAAGTGGGTAGATCACGTAAGTAATGAGGAGGTACTGAATGGTTGTGCCAGTACTGAATGAAACTGGAGAGAAAAGAAATTTGTGGCACAACCTGGCTAGAAGAAGGGATCAGATGATAGGACACATTCTAAGACAGCAAGGGATCAGCAGTTTAATACTGGAGAGGAATGTGTGTGTGTGTGTGTGTGTGTGTGTGTGTGTGTGTGGTGGGGGAGGGGGGGCGAGAGAGGGGTTAAAATCATAGAGGGAGGCCAATAGACGAATATAATAAGCAGATTCAGCAGGATGCTATTTGCAGTAGTTATTGGAAGATGAAGAGGCTTGCATAGGACAGAGTAGCATCGATAGGTGTAACAAACCAGTCTTCGGACTAAAGACCACGCCAGCAATGTATGTATTTCTTTTATGTAATTAAGAGGTACATTTCTTTTATACTTCAAATAAAAAATAGTCGTTTCGATATTCATGCATTGGAAATCGACAGAATTCTAATAGTCAGGAAAGAAAACACGGAAGCGATTCCCTCTATGTATGTGAGGTTAGCGAGCCAAAGAAAATGACGTGAGAGTGTGAAGTTAGTAGGAAATCAGCAACTAGGTGCTTAAATGTGAATTTCCTGGAGTGGAAACTGAGGCAAATTTGTATCCAGATTATTACAAAAGGGTCTTATATTGCAGAATTATCAGCATATTGCAAAATGATATATGGAATGCTCTAAGTTAACGGAAGGGCAATGGCCTTGCCACAGTGGATACACCGGCTCCCGTGATATCACCGAAGTTAAGCGCTGTCTGGCGTGGTCGGCACTTGGATTGGTGACCATCCAGGCCGCCATGCGCTGTTGCCATTTTTCGGGGTGCATTGAGCCTCGTGATGCCAATTGAGGAGCTAGTCGACCGAATAGTAGCAGCTTCGGTCAAGAACACAATCTTACGACCGGGAGATCGGTGTGCTGACCCCACGCCCCTCCTATCCGCATCCTCCACCGAGGATGACATGGCGGTCGGATGGTCCCGGTAGGCCACTCGTGGCCTGAAGACGGAGTGCAAGTTAACCGAAAGTGAAAAGAATTAATTTAATGTAGTACTTCTTACAAGGAGACAAGAATGCGTAATGCTGCCCAGCACCATCGCCACCGCAGTTCATCACTTCGACGCATCCAGGCAACATATGGATTATTTAGACTTGTATCAGCGCATGTGTATTAAGAACATCACTGACCCAAGTTATGCAATCTGTGTTAGGGTCCTGTTATGGGGCCAGAAAGTTTATGGGCATTCATAACGGTGAAATTAATTGTTCGAATTTTTGCTAACTTTAATTACACTACTGGCTATTAAAATTGCTACACCAAGAAGAAATGCAGATGATAAACGGGTGTTCATTGGACAAATATATTATACTAGAACTGACATGTGATTACATTTTCACGCAATTTGGGTGCATAGACCCTGAGAAATCAGTACCCGGAACAACCGCCTCTGGCCGTAATAACGGCCTTGATACGCCTGGGCATTGAGTCAGAGCTCGGATGGCGTGTACAGGTACAGTTGCCCATGCAGCTTCAAGACGATACCACAGTTCATGAAGATTAGTGGCTGGCGTATTATGACGAGCCAGTTGCTCGGCCACCATTCATCACACGTTTTCAGTTGCTGACCTTCATGAATCGAAAACATGACTCCGTCGTTTCATGATTCGAGGGTCAGCAACTGATAAAAAAAAGGGGGCCCCCGGGGTCCCAAGGTCGCGATGGCGGCGTCACTGTCCCGCCGAGATAATTTGTCCTTTTAGGACAATTATCTGAGCAAGCACCCACGCCAGCAAAAGGTTGCCCGACACGTGCTGTTTGATAACGTAATGTATATAAAAGGTGGTAATAATTTATTTAGTGTAGTCAGCAAAATGTCTTGGGTAAATCAGTATTTAAGCACGGGCAACCATGGCTCTATACAATACGAAGGAGGTGTTTTATATCCGGGAACTGAGGAAGACATTGAAATGGCGGAAAGAATTCCATTAACAAATGTTAATCGTTCACGTAGCAGTAATGATATTCGAACAGTGCAAAGAGAGGATGCTGCTACTCGTATACGGTATGGAGATAATCCAACATTCGATGACTTGGATACGAGTGGCGAAACAGTTGAATTTGAACGGGTGCCAGAACCAAGGCCAGAAGAAAGTAATCTTGGCGTGCGACAGCGCCGCCCAAATAGACTACGAAATCGTGGCTGAGGTCACCAGAGTTCAGGTATAGAAATTGCTAGCGAAACAGTGCCCTTGTTATCTGAGAGTGTCACGGACGGGGCCGCAATTAGCACAGCTGGTGTGACAACTTCAGGGCAGATAGCGATAGTGGCTGGCGCGACAACTGCTGCCGCTGCAGGTGCTGCTTACGGCGTTAAAAAAGTAGTTGAACGTGTACAGAACAAAGGATATACTTTACCTGGCAGTGATTATGTAGGACCGGGAAATCCTATAAATATAGACGCAGCGCGCAGTGGAGCAGATGCCATTGCTAAAGAGCACGACGTAGGATACGATAATCTGCTAAAGGAAGCAAGAGAACGACCATTTACAGAAGAAGAGTTTAGACAACGAGTTCAACAGTTGGATGCAAAAGCTATAATTGATTTCGCTATTGACTGGAGTCATACACGAAATTGGCATTCATTTGTGGGAAAATACGGCTTGAAATTGAAGACAGCTGTTGAACAACGTATTGGAAAAACTTTGTACCCGAAACAACCAAATGCCGAAAAAACAGGTATGTAAATATAATTTTTGTTGAGTATCATATATTTTTGGTTTTCATTATTTGATTTTAACGATTCTTGCCTTCAGAATTATGATATTCCACCGTGGGAACGGTCTAATTGGGAGTTCATGCATGAAGGCCAGAAACGCTATGCCTATGAACAATGGCTAATGTCTCGTATTCGCCGTGGTTTGCCTATAGATCGCGACCGCCCATCAACATCTGGTTCAGCCACTGGAACAAGTTCTGTAAACGAACATCACGTCGACCACGAGGTATCAGACAGCGAAGAAGACGAAGACGAACAAGGACCAGAAGAAACACAACAACATTCTGAACCACAACGTTTAGTACCATATTCTGATAGTGAAGAAGATATGAGTTCGCCAATGCAGGTAGATTTAGGTAAACGTCAGGCTGCACCAGCTCAATCTGGTGGATCCAAGAAAGCAAAAAAAAACGTTAACAGGGACTGGAGCACCATCTGCTAACTTACTGGGTGATTCTCCTAATACTCGTGTTGATCCGTTACCTGCTCCTTCTATATTAGATACGGGTAATATTACAAGATATCGCAAAGTACATAGATTTTTCACATATGGTTTAGCATATAAAGTGATTGAACATGAAAGTGTAGTATGCATGGTTACTCCTTTGGCAGAAATTCCCGATGATAGGCCATTTTTGTGTATGACACCTTCTGAATTCGATTTATTACCTGATGGTAGTAGAATTATTCATTGTTCTGTAAAAGTAATTGCACGAAGTCCTAGAATTGCTTTTCCCACTAATTCAAGTGATACAGAACTTGCAACATTAAATCAAAATAAGAATATGATTACAAGTGTAGGGATTAATTTGAAAATACCGGGTATTAATGTGAAGCCTACAGCATTTACTGCAAATGCACCTATGGAAACAACTGCCATAGATCATAAACGAAAGTTTGATTCCATTTGGAAGTCATGGTATGGTTATAGAAATGATGAAGCAGAGGTTCTTACTAAAGTGCCTGCACATCAATTTGGACAACCCATTAATTTGAAATATTATTATGCGTGTGTTTCTAGCTCAAAAGATAAGGGTTTAGATAATTGGGGTTTGAAATGTGTACAGTCTTGTGTTTCTGAAGTAGATGCAGATGCACGAACAGGGAGTGTTATTGTTGACTATACTTATACACCAACATTGGGTTTTCTCAAAATTACAAAAGTAACCAATGTTGATATTTTTCCTATTACAAGTACTGCTCAAAATGTAATTCAAAGGTATAATATTAATGCTGATAAGCACTGTAATCCTTTTATGTCATGTGATAGTTTTTCTTTAACTCATTTTGAACCAGCAAGAATGGAAGAACAATTAGTAGGAGCTGTTATTCCAGTCACAAATGCAGAAGAATCTGGATAAAATAATTTAATAGAAAAAGCTGATATTGCTTCTGCAGGGTATAATATTAGACTTCATGATACAAATGTTCAACCAAGCCTTCATGTAGGTATTAATCCTACATATGCTTTAAGCACAAGCAGTTTAAATAATGATGTTACAAAATATACTGATACTCAAATGTTGTTTGAAGTTATTGCAGAATGTTCAGTGTATGCAGATGGTCTAGAGACACACTACCCTAGAGCAACTGTATCAAATGTTCACGTATCAGATATGATTTATATGTCTAATGTAAAAAGGAATGAGGAATCATCTGTTTATAAGGGGCAATATGAAATTAAACAATTGTAATTGAAATGTAACAATTGTAATTTATTTTTATTTCTTGTACTAATTGAGAATAAAAATTATACATTGTACAAATTCTTGTCTTTTATTTAATAAGGAATATTATACATTTGCAATAATGAAAAGAAAGCTAAAGGATACGGCTTTTTTATTGCATTTTTCAATTCATCAAACTTTTTCCACCTAATAGTTCTCACACGGACATTGTTCAAATCTGGATGACTACATGCAATTGGCTGAGAATTAGAAATTAATAGTAATGGAGTACATCTTAAAATAGCATCTCCTTTATATTTTACACGAATGTTGCATGCAATTCCTTCACAAACTTTTTTGAAATCTTCTATAGCATCTTCTTCTAATGAAATTTCATTTCCAATGATTATACGCCTATTTACGGCGTCTTGAAGAGCAAATTGATTCGTCTTATTATTGCATCGGCCAATGTGGCCTACATTAAGTCCAAGTGAAATGAAGCAATCAAAAAACCAACTCTTTCCAGAGTATGGTGGGCCAACAATACAAAGAGTGTTTAATCTTTCATTTTGTACATAATTATTATCCTGCCATTGGTAAAGGCCCTGTCTATTAAACCATGATACCAAATTTAACAAAAATTTAGACACTTCATCTGTGTCATCATTAAATTGAAATAACAAAAGTTTATTTAGCCATGCAAGTGAATCTGTTAAATTATAATAATATTCAAAAACATTTGTAGAGTGACTGTAAAATACACTCCTGGAAATTGAAATAAGAACACCGTGAATTCATTGTCCCAGGAAGGGGAAACTTTATTGACACATTCCTGGGGTCAGATACATCACATGATCACACTGACAGAACCACAGGCACATAGACACAGGCAACAGAGCATGCACAATGTCGGCACTAGTACAGTGTATATCCACCTTTCGCAGCAATGCAGGCTGCTATTCTCCCATGGAGACGATCGTAGAGATGCTGGATGTAGTCCTGTGGAACGGCTTGCCATGCCATTTCCACCTGGCGCCTCAGTTGGACCAGTGTTCGTGCTGGACGTGCAGACCGCGTGAGACGACGCTTCATCCAGTCCCAAACATGCTCAATGGGGGACAGATCCGGAGATCTTGCTGGCCAGGGTAGTTGACTTACACCTTCTAGAGCACGTTGGGTGGCACGGGATACATGCGGACGTGCATTGTCCTGTTGGAACAGCAAGTTCCCTTGCCGGTCTAGGAATGGTAGAACGATGGGTTCGATGACGGTTTGGATGTACCGTGCACTATTCAGTGTCCCCTCGACGATCACCAGTGGTGTACGGCCAGTGTAGGAGATCGCTCCCCACACCATGATGGCCCTGTGTGCCTCGGTCGTATGCAGTCCTGATTGTGGCGCTCACCTGCACGGCGCCAAACACGCATACGACCATCATTGGCACCAACGCAGAAGCGACTCTCATCGCTGAAGACGACACGTCTCCATTCGTCCCCCCATTCACGCCTGTCGCGACACCACTGGAGGCGGTTCCTGGTGTGTCCGCTGTGCCGTGCGTGTGATCATTGCTTGTACAGCCCTCTCGCAGTGTCCGGAGCAAGTATGGTGGGTCTGACACACCGGTGTCAATGTGTTCTTTTTTCCATTTCCAGGAGTGTATAATGTCTTCTGAGCCAAACCTTTGAGTTCTAATTCATTTATAGTTTTTTTGTATAACTCTAGGCCCATGTCAAAAAAACGCTTGAATTTAGGATCAATGAAATTAATATAATAATGGTGTCCAGATGGTATTACACTTACTATATTTTCTGGGGGTATGCAATTGTATGACATTAATATGGAAAGTACCTTTTTTGCCATCGTTTCAGGGTTGCACCTTTGGTAGTCAGAGATTGGCTTGCGCTTTGTATGAGGCCATTTACGTGAGCCATCTCTGGTGAGGTCTTGTTGCAACTGATCATTAATTCGAGGGTTTACCCTTTCCAGTACTGAGAGGGATCCCCCGATGAAACTGACCCAATGTATAATTTCAGACTCACCAGGCACTCTCTTATGGGTCCTCTAATCCAAACTTGTCCCTGACTTGGCCTTTTTTGCAGGAAGAAATATATGAGTATATTGAACCAGTCGAGGTCCGACATGGCTGTGATTGCTCGCCTTCGTCGGGGACATTTCTTAATTCTGTTGGCAATAAAGGGGTCAACCCTAAATCGGCATCTACATCGTCTAGAGGAATAGATGCAATCGTGGACGAGGTGGATGTGGTCGTCATTATGTTTCCATAGGATAATTTCTCCAGGGCAGACTGATGCGATAGAAGCAATTCGTCTACTAAATTCATCAACCTCGTCCGGTCCTCTGATGACAATGACATCAGTGTAATACCATCTTTCTGAGATTTCAGATAATCGCAAAAGTTCTGGCAACCAAACGGTAATTGTGAACAGGAATCTTCGAAATTCGTCAAACAATTCAAAATGGTGAATATGTATGTCCCTAAGCGTCCATCGGTGGCTCTCAACTGACAGTGTAAGCTTGTAGTGATCCAGATGAAGATTTTCAGCATTGGACTCGTCACGTGTGCTTGAACCAGGGTGAAGATCGTTTGGAAGATGTCGGCCAGGGTCTCCATCAGAGGTCTGCAAGCAACATATCAGCGAAATCAACATCTTCCTCCTCTGAATCACTTACAGCATCTAATGCTCCACCACACACACGCATCTGAATAATGGCATATTAACGCAAAACATACACCAATGGCCATACATAGTTATATGCGGTGGGCAAACTACCCCATTTACAAAATGTGGTCTGTTAGTAAATAATGAATTTCCATGTTTGCAATAATATCAGTTTCGATGTTCTCCATCTACACATCATTGACGTTAAACAATTTTCACAAATATGAAATATTAAGTGTTTGTATTCTATTTCATAAAACACACTTTAATTTTAAATCTTGATTGCCATACATTGCATTTACCAAAGTTGGCAAGTGTCATTAAGCATAATGTAGACCATGGAATTGGTACACCATTTTTAATTTTACCCGCTGCTTGAATAGCGTCGGCTACAATATCAGGTATCATTGGAACATTTATACTACCAGCAAAAATATAACATTCTGGCAATCTATAACTGGTAAGGATATAATTCATTTTAGGTACTCTATATGTTAACAGTATATCATCTTCAACAGTAGATGGCAATTCTAATTTTAAAGCATCTAATGCATTTTCCAGTTGACCACATACTGCTACTTTGGCCAAATTATATAGCGTCTCCATTATTCATAAATGTACTTACAAATGTGGTGTTGCTGCTGCTGCTCGTAGATGTCGACGTTATCAGTTCAGAGGACATGATGTGCTGTGCTCCAAATCATCCTCCTTATATACTAAAATTCGGGTACAGCCGGCTAAAACAAATCCTGTTATCAACACGTGTCGGGCAACCTTTTGCTGGCGTGGGTGCTTGCTCAGATAATTGTCCTAAAAGGACAAATTATCTCTGCGGGACAGTGACGCCGCCATCGCGACCTTGGGACCCCGGGGGCCCCATTTGTTTTATCAGTTGCTGACCCTCGAATCATGAAACGACGCAGTCATGTTTTCGATTCATGAGAATGTGCTGGCCAGGGCAGCAGTCGAACATTTTCTGTATCCATAAAGGCCCGTACAGAACCTGCAACATGTGGTCGTCCATTATCCTGCTGAAATGTAGGGTTTCGCAGGGATCGAATGAAGGGTAGAGCCACAGGTCGTAACACATCTGAAATGTAACGTCCACTGTTCAGAGTGCCATCAATGCGAACAAGAGGTGACCGAGACGTGTAACCAATGGCACCCCATGCCATCACGCCGGGTGATACGCCAGTATGGCGATGACGAATACACGCTTCCAAAGTGCATTCATCGCGATGTCGCCAAACACGGATGCGACCATCATAATGCTGTAAACATAACCTGGATTCATCCGCAAAAATGAATTTTTGCCATTCGTGCACCCAGGTTCTTCGTTGAGTACACCATTGCAGGCAATCCTGTCCGTGATGCATCGTCAAGGGTATCCGCAGCCATGGTCTCCGAGCTGATAGTCCATGCTGCTGCATACGTCGACGAACTGTTCGTGCAGATGGTTGTTGTCTTGCAAACGTCCCCATCTGTTGACTCAGAGATCGAAACGTGGCTGCACGATCCTTTACAGCCATGCGGATCAGATGCCTGTCATCTCGACTGCTAGTGATACGAGTCCGTTAGGATCCAGTACGGCGTTGCGTATTACCTTCCTGAACCCACCGATTCCATATCCTGCTAACAGTCATTGGATCTCCATCAACGCGAGCAGAAATGCCGCGATACGATAAACCGCAATCGTGATAGGCTACAATCCGACCTTTATCAAAGTCGGAAACGTGATGGTACGCATTTCTCCTCCTTAACACGAGGCATCACAACAACGTTTCACCAGGCAACGCCGGTCAACTGCTGTTTGTGTATGAGAAATCGGTTTAAACTTTCTTCATGTCAGCACGTTGTAGGTGTCGCCACCGACGCCAGCCTTGTGTTAATGCTCTGAAAAGCTAATCATTTGCATATGACAGCATCTTCTTCCTGTCGGTTAAATTTCGAGGCTGTAGCACTTGAACTTTGTGGTGTAGCAATTTTAATGGCCAGTAGTGTATTAGTGATCAAAGACATGAGTCAAATTAAAAATTTAAAAGATACTGTAGTTAATTAACTGCTTAATGTGACCTAAAAACGATATTCCTGAATAAAATATTCGGTTTAAATTTTTATACTGCTCTGATATCGCATTTTCTTAAATTAATACAACATTTAAAATATGTGCTTTGCATTTCCATGCATGGAAGAAAAGCCTTACTACACATGATGAACGATATCACAGTCGATGTCTCAAGCAGAAGATGAAGAGTTAGAGAAAGTATACGAGGATACTGAACAGTTAGTTCAGTGCATAAAGCTAGATGAAAATCTAACAATCATGGAATTCGGTTGTACGGTAAGGAGCAGGAGATTTGGTTACAGAAGAATATGGGTCTCCTTCTAGAATGCATGAGCACAAAGACTAATTGAGCTCTGCAATAAATTCCAGTTAGTAATAGCGAATACTGTGTTCACGGATCGCAAGAGAAGGAGGTATACTTGGAAAAGTCCGGCAGATATGGGAAGATTTCAATTAGAATACATCATGCTAAGTAGAGATTCCGAAATCAGATATTGGATTGTAAGGGATACCCAGATAAACCCAGATATAGACTCAGATCACAATTTAGTAATGACGAAGAGTAGGCTGAACTTTAAGAGACGTTCAGGAAGAATCAATGGCAAAGAAGTGGGATAGGGACGTACAAAGGTATGAAGAAGTATCACATAGTTCGGAGGCTGTAGACACTGCGGTAGAGCACAGTTAAGTACAAGAGGAATGGACAAGCCTAAGAAAGGGCAACTACAAAAGCTGGAAAGAAAAACATAGGTGCGAGGAAGGTAATGGCAATAAAACCGTGGGTAATAGAAGTCATACATTAGTCGCTCGGCGTAAGGAAATTCAGGAACACAAAAGCACAAGTCACTTAGAAATGAGAGAAAATAGTTAATTCAGGGAAGCTAAGGTGAAATCCCTGCAGAAAACGTGAAGAAATCGGAACAAGAAATGATTGCCGGAAGGACTGACTCAGCGTATAGGAAGATCAAAACGACCTTCGGTGAAATTGAAAACAGACGCGGCAACATTAAGAATGCAATGGGAATTCCCCTATTAAACATAGAATAGTGGTCGGATAGGTGGAAAACATTGGAGGTCTGTTTGAGAGAGAAGACTTGTCCAAGGCATGATAGAAAAAGAAATTAAAGCTGAAATTACCGAACTATCAGTTTAATAAGTCACAGCTGCAAAATACTAACGCGAATTCTTTACAGACGAATGGAAAAAGGGGTAGAAGCCGACCTTGGGGAAGATCAGTTTGGATTCCGTAGAAATATTGGAACACGTGAGGCAATACTGACCCTACGACTTATCTTAGAAGCTAGATTAAGGAAAGACAAACCTACGTTTCTAGCTTTTGTAGACTTATAGAAAGCTTTTGACAATGTGGGCTGGAATACTCTCTTTCAAATTCTGAAGGTGGCAGGGGTAAAATACAGGGAGCGAAAGGCTATTTACAATTTGTACAGAAACCAGATGGCAGTTATAAGAGTCGAGAGGCATGAAAGGGAAGCAGTGGTTGGGAAGGGAGTGAGACAGGTTTGTAGCCTCTCCCCGATGTTATTCAATCTGTATATTGAGCAAGCAGTAAAGGAAACAAAAGAAAAATTCGGAGTAGGTATTAAAATCCATGGAGAAGAAATAAAAACTTTAAGGTTCGCCGATGACATTGTAATTCTGTCAGAGACAGCAAAGCACTTGGAAGAGCAGTTGAACGGAATGGACAGTGTCATGAAAGGAGGGTATAAGATGAACATCAACAAAAGCAAAACGAGGATAATGGAATGTAGTCGAATTAAGTCGGGTTATGCTGAGGGAATTAGATTAGGAAATGAGACACTTAAAGTAGTAAAGGAGTTTTGCTATTTGGGGAGCAAAATAACTGATGATGGTCGAAGTAGAAAGGATATAAAATGCAGACTGGCAATGGCAAGGAAAGAGTTTCTGGAGAAGAGAAATTTGTTAACATCGAGTATAGATTTAAGTGTCAGGAAGTCGTTTCTGGAAGTAATTGTATGGAGTGTAGCCATGTATGGGAGTGAAACATGGACGATAAACAGTTTGGACAAGAAGAGAATAGAAGCTTTCGAAATGTGGTGCTACAGAAGAATGCTGAAGATTAGTTGGGTAGATCATATAACTAATGAGGAGGTACTGAATAGGATTTGGGAGAAGAGAAGTTTGTGGCACAACCTGACTAGAAGAAGGGATCAGTTGGTAGGACATGTTCTGAGGCACCAAGGGATCACCAATTTAGTATTGGAGGGTAGCGTGGAGGATAAAAATCGTATAGGGAGACCAAGAGATGAGTACACTAAACAGATTCAGAAGGATGTAGGCTGCAATACGTATTGGGAGATGAAGAAGCTTGCACAGGATAGAGTAGCATGGAGAGCTGCATCAAACCAGTCTCAGGACTGAAGACCACAACAACAACAATGGAAGACTTAGAGCTACCGGTAGTAGAGTAAGATTTTCGAAGAGCTCCGGAAGACTGAAGATCGAATAAGGCAGAAAGTATAGAGAACATTCCATCGGAATTTCAAAACTCACTGGGGAAAGTGGCAACCAAGTAATAGTCCGTTCATCTGTCCTTAGGAAAGGTAAAGGCACCAGAGAGGCAGAGGGCAGGGATGCCGTGTTTCACTCCTAATGTTCCATCTATATATCGAAGAAACAATG
This sequence comes from Schistocerca piceifrons, assembly GCF_021461385.2. Taxonomy (NCBI): domain Eukaryota; kingdom Metazoa; phylum Arthropoda; class Insecta; order Orthoptera; family Acrididae; genus Schistocerca; species Schistocerca piceifrons. Next base: position 299,643,090 of record NC_060141.1, read on the forward strand.
ACGGGATTGAATGAAAGGTTCCGGAGAGGGATTAAAATTTGGGGTGAAAGGATATCAATGATAAGATTCGCTGACGACTTTGCTATCCTCAGTGCAGCTGAAGAAGAATTATAGGATATGTTGAATACAATTAATAGTCTAATGAGTATAAAATAAGGAGTGAGACGAAGATATGAGGACTGCGACAATCTTAACACAATCATTGTGGAACACAAAGTAAACGAAGTTAAGAAATTCTGCTATCTAGATAGCAAAATAACCCTCGATGGACGAAGCCAGGAGGACTTAAAAAACTGACCACGGCAAAAGGGCATTCATGGCCTATAAACGCCTGCTAGTATAATATGTAAGCTTTAATTTGAGGAAGAAATTTCTGAGAATCTACTTCTGGAGCACATCTGTGTACGATAGTGGAACGTGGACTGTGGGAAAACCGGAACGGAAGATAATCGAAGCATTTGAGATGCGATGCGACAGAAGTATGTTGAAAATCATGTGGACTAATAAGGTAAGAAATGTGGAGATTGGCGAGGAAGGGAGTAGATGGAAAACACCGGCAAGAAGGAGAGACAGGATGATAGGACATCTGTTAAGACGACAGGGAATGGTTTGCACGCTCCTAGAGGGAATTGTAGAGGGTACAAATGGTAGACAAAGACAGAGATTGCAATACCTCCAGCAAATAATTGCTGCCCTGAGATGAAAAGTTTGTCACAGGAGAGATATTCGTGGAAGGTCGTTTCAAACTAGTCAAAAGACTGATGACTAAAAAAAAATTTTGAAAGTATGATAAAGTCGAACTGTAATTGGCGTTAATGCTGTGAAAAGATTCAGAGAATGCAGTCGCCTCTTCGTAGTACGAATCTATTCACAGAGCTAACGCCGGTTCCAGTTTTAACAAGCATGTTTAGACTCCATAGCATAGGTTTTATAGATTGACGACGTAATTTATATTACGATATGATGGCCGTATTATTCATGGTTATATCAGTTGACGATAGCGATTTTATATTTCACCTAACATGACGCTATGAATTCTTTTACGAACCTGATGTTGGTCGGACGACAGAAACTGGTCGTATATATAAAGTACTTTACCAACAACTGTAAGCGGGAATATGACATTTTTCAAATGTTATTTAAGTATTATTTTGCGAGAAAGAGGAAAAAGTAGCAATTGGTCGCTGTGTGATACGGTAATCTGGAAATAATGAAGATACTGATCATTGACGTGTGTAAGCGAGACAAAGGTTTGTGTGTGTGTGTGTGTGTGTGTGTGTGTGTGTGTGTGTGTGTGTGTGTGTGTGTTCATAGCACCAGCTTTATAGACTGTGTTTTCGATATAAAGCGCAGACTATTTTCAATGTATAGCTCGGACTTTGAGCTTAATGGATATAGCTAAAATATTATTTTATGAGACAAAAATTTGTAACGATAATCACTTTTAGCTATATCCATTAAGTTCAAAGTCCGAGCTATTCATTGAAAATAGCCAAAATGAGCTAACGACACACTATTTTCCACAGCAAAGTGTTTCTTCGTCGGACTTTTTCACTGTTTAGAAGTTCCTTTCCAAAAAGACTTGTGTAATAAAGTTACATATATTTGTTCAATTTACATTCACAGCTTCTCATAGTCACCTGGCTCATGCAACTTAATTCCAAAGCACTATAAATTATTCTTCCAGTAATTTAAAAAAACGTTAAACTGAACTAATTTCTTTTATTACGTGCCTTTTCACTTCAGAATACTTGATATTGGCGAATACTTTCTCTTTCGACAGTTACTTCGTTCCAGTTCGTTTTATGCGTTTTATACTTTCTCCTGCAGAGATTGTAGGATTTTACATTTTACGTTTTCTTCATATTTTACTGTATATAAATGTTTGTTTTACATTTTTGTCAAAATTGCATGTCGAATTATGTGTTGTTTTATGCTATGTACTAGAAAATGGGTGTTTCATATAGTGTTAGCAAGTAAACGAGTTGATTGCGATCAATCAGGAAAGGATAGATAGTAGTCAGACCGACTGAAAATTTTAGATCTGATAGACGGGTGTTGGATGGTATTTGATTACATCTCAAAATCGTCACACTATAGTATTCGAGAGCCTTTGTTAGATCTTGCTTGCATGTTTTGGTCTGAGTTAGCGAATGCTAGTCGGTGAAAATATTAACTTTTCTAGTTATTCCAAGATTACTTACTAGAGACCTTATTTCATTAGAAACCATCATGTTTCCTCCGGTTTTAATATTTTTGTCATATTCTGCTTCTATCAGAGAGAGCAGTTATTTTCATGATTAAATCTTTTATATGAGCTGGGTAATTTCTGGTAAAGGTAACATTAGGAAGGCTCTCTTCCGTTATTAGCAGCAGGCTACGCTGACACATGCAGTAACAGAATTAAGTATATGCCGAACTTACATGTTGCTTGCAGTCTAATGGAAGAGTATACAGTAGCATCGCATACCATGCGGGAGGCTACCAATTAGGACGGAATTCATTAATGTTATTTTGTAGAGATATTTCTTCTGACTGGTTTGTTGCGATGCGGCCCACCACGAATTCCTGTCCTGTGCCAACCTCTTCATCTTAAAGTAGCACTTGCAACCTACGTACTCAATTATTTGATGGATGTATTCCAGCCTCTTTCTTCCTCTACAGTATCTACCCTCTACAGCTCCAATTAGTGTCTTGGAAGTCACTGCCTGATGTTTTAACAGATATCCTATCGTCTTACCCCTCCCTCTTGTCAGTGTTTTCCATATACGTCTTTCCTCGCTGATTCTGCGGGGAACCTCCTCTTTCCCTACCTTATCGTTCACTTTATTTTTAAGTTTCTTCTGTAGCATCACCTCTTAAATGGTTCTATTCTTTTATGTTCCGTTTTTTCAAAGTCTATGTGTCACAACTATACGATGCTGCGCTCCAAATGTACATTTTCAAAAATTTCTTCCTCAAGTTAAGACCCATAATAGATACTAGCAGACTTCTCTCGGTCAGGAGTGCCCTTTTTTCCAGTGGTACTCTGCATTTTATGCCCTCCTTGCTCCGTCCATCGTGGATTATTTTGCTGCCTAGGTAGCCGAATTCCTTAACTTCATCTACTTCACCAATTATGATGTTAAGTTTCTCGCTGCTATCATTTTTGATACTTCTCATTACTTTCGTCTTTCTTCGATTTACTCTCAATCCACATACTGTACTCATCAGACTGTTCATTTCGTTCAATAGATCTGCAGTTCTTCTTCACATTCACTTTGGATAGCAATACCATCAGGAAACCTTCACCATGGTATCCTTTCATCTTGAATTTTAATCCCACTCAACCTTCCTTTTATTTCCGTTCTTGCTTCTTCGATGTATAGATTGAACGACAGAGGCGAATGACTACACCCCTGTCTTATACCCTTTTTAATCCGTACGCTTCGTTCTTGGTCTACTATTCTTATATTTTCCTGTTGGTTCTTGTACATATTATATACTACCTGCCTTTCAATGTAGCTTACCCCTATTTTTCTCAGGATTTCCAACATCTTGCACCATTTTACATAATCGAACTTCTTTCCAGGCCAACACATTTTATGAACATGTCTTGATTTTTCTTCAGTCTCGCTTCCATTATAAACCTAAAAACAAATAGATCGCCCGCTAACAGATCCTCAATTTTCTTTTCCATTCTTCTGTATATCACTCTTGTCAGTATCAGTGGGAGTAGTTTACATTAATATAAATTGTGTAACAGCCACTGGCCCTACCCTTGCATGTTATCAGACCTTAAAAATTTCTTAGGGACTGATTTCCTTCAATTTCGTTTGCAGTTAAACACGACTATTACAACATATGGCTGCCAAAAAATATTAATTGCTATTACAATATTAAAATGAGTGAAATATATAATTCGGCTCAGTCACAACGTTTCACTTCATCCACTCACGTTTCAATAGCTACAATAACATCATCAGGTGGAAGGCGTCTCTTACATTTCTGTTTTTAGTGACGAGCAGTGCCGATTGCTTGCAGCTGCATGTGAGGTTACAGAGAGGCTAGATTTCCACATTCACAGTTATTAATTAAATGAACTAGCTATACCAGTTATAAAAGGAACAGTGCCATATACTTTAAAGATATAAAAGGTACTTACAATGCAACAAGAGCAATACATGTGCTGAACTCTAACGCGGAAAATCGCATATGGTTCTACATAATTGATGTACTAGGGATTAAACTAATGATACCTCGCCATTTTCATGCAGATTGTGCACGCAGTATAAATTAAGGAAGTGTATCGAGCTTCAACGAGCACTAGCGTTGTGCAGACTACATATTTGAAATTTAATCCTCAGGTGGCCCAGTACTAGTGATGCGATGGGCGATGATCACTTCGTCGCCGAGCGCACCTAACCCACCAACACAAGCACACACACAGCCACTAGCAATATTATGCACACACGCTTTAGTTGGATATCTATGTGTGATCTGGGCAGTTGTTGTGTAGCATTTTATTTACAGCTATGATTTTTCTTTCATCTTCCACATTTCTACGTCCATATCTTTATGAACAATAAAACTGTAAAGCCGTCGTGTCTGTCTCAACGCTCTACTCTCCAAAACTATATCTTCAGATCACGGAAAAAAGATATTTTACGAATACAAGCTGCCAACGAATTTACTTGGATAGGTTATGAGGATTTACTGATTTCGCTTTATGTGTTACGGGAAGTAAAAAAAGGTGGTACGGGTATAAAATGTCGATTTTTTTTTCTTAATGAAAAACTGTTGTTGGCCTTTTCTCTTTAGTTTGGTGATTTTGGATGACTGTATTTATAATTTATTTTGAAATAATTTACTTCACAAATAATTTCTCCAGATTCAATTAACACTTTTCAGCTACGACCAAGATATTTCGGGAATTGTTTGCTGTAGAAGATGGTGATTTATGTTGATGTACAGTAAACATCCATCTGAATATGTTGGTTACATTATCTGCTGTGATAGCACTTCCTGTTTGTGGTATAATGCATGGTACCAGCCATATTTTATAAGGTGCATTACACATTTCCTTGTGTATATTTGATCTTGAAGCTCACTGAGTTGTGTTTGTCTCTCTAATATGACTTCACCATAGTGACTATTTAAGAAAAGGAGAAATAAGGGAAATAGATTCTGCAAAAAATGTCCAATTGGAAGTTTACATCCAGATAATGAGGCTAGCACAAGCAACAGTGAACAAATCTCTTCACCATAAGTACTTCCAAGAAGAAGCTTGTGATCAGTAATGAAATGTGCAGTGAAAACATTACCAGTGATATCAGTTTAATATTATGTTTAAGTGTACTAAAAACAATGTTTACTGAATCTGCTCACTGTAATTTGTGTGGTGGAGAGATAATAATTCCTAAAAATGTCTTCAAAGAAACGGTTTAGTTCTTAGTCTGGAAGTCTCTTCTTCGAGTTGCGAGGGTAAGAAAGAATTCTGGACAGGAACAGGCCATAGTGCTGGCAAAACTTCGTGTGCTCTTATGAATCTGTCATGCCCTGATTAATGTTACAAGATACACAGAATCTTTAGGGGAAATAGTAGAAGCAAATTCAGGAGAATCAATTAAATCTGCAACAGTGGAAACAGTTGCAGAAATGATGGTGACAACGACATTAGCATAGCATTTGACCGTGTTTGATGTCGAAGTATTTTCAAAACATTGCACTGTTGAAGAAAAGTGGGCACCAATAAAGAAGAAACGAAAACAATTGCATGAACACAACTGTCAGGAAACGTAAGAGGGGTCCAGTAGAGGAATGGAAAATGCCTCATCTGTGAAGATCTTCCATCACACTCAAGAACAACGTGGGGTTCGCTACGCTAAATTCATTGGTGATGGTGATTCCAATTCATTCAAGTCAGTGACTGTTAGCAGCTCCTATGATGATCTAACACCGCAGAAGTTAGTGTGTGTCTATCATGTACGGAAACGATTTCGTAAAATCCGGCACAACTTTTCTAGCAAAAATCTCGAAGATTCCAAGGCTATCAGAGATTTATGACTGATGAACTATAGCCATTCCATTAGAAACAATACAAACAATCTAGAAGGAATGAGAGAAGCCGTATTGGCAATGTCTTCCCATTAGACATCAAGTGATGAGAAGCCGTTACACAACTTCTGTTCAATTGACTAGGGTAAATACCGCAAAGTTGAAGCAGCAGGAACCGCGTATACCCACAGAAACCGCCTCCCTGAAGCTGCTGGAGCAGTAATAAAGCAAGTATATAGAGAGCTCGCACATCTAGACTTTCTTAAGAAATGCCTCACAAGAAGAACTCAAGAACTAATATAGTCCTTCAACAATGTTGTATGGACCAGGGTCCCCAAACACGTATTTGTGAATTTGGAAACACTGAAGATTAGGGCCAATGAACCTGTTACCGACTTTGGTGGTAGAAATTCAGGGAGAATAAATATTCTGAAACCATTTGGAAATACGTTTGAGCATAAAACAGAAGCATTGCTACAATAGCTGGATAGACAACTAGTCTCAAAGGGAGAAAGTATGGTATATAACGCAATATAAGCAACAATATCCCTCAGACAGAGAAAGAGACTGCATCTGATTGATTCTAAGTAATATAAATATTACAGAATTACAGAGCTGGAGAGTTTTAGGCTGCCTCCTCATTCAATTGTGAATCTCCTTTACTTCAGCTCTCAAATGCGATTTCTCGCAAACTATCTTTTCTGCAAATGTTTCCCATTATTTCAGAAACTACTCAAGTTAAAGCTCTGAAACTCTTAGATCTTATTGATGGCGGTACTATGATCATGTGCAACCACAATGGTAGAGATAGCACTTATAATTTGATCAAAAAAATTTCTTAAATCATCAAATTTTTGTAATCTTCATTAAAAAATTCGTATCGTGATTCATATCAAAATTAATTGCTTAATAGTAGATTAGTAAATGTATAAGTTATGGTTCCATATCCTGGCAAAGTTTTGTTTTATTAACTTGAACAGCTCCTCAAAAAACGTCATATAAATATCTTAAATTTAACTTCATAAGGATAGGCCATTGATACGCCCGTTAAAGAAATAACACTATTGCTTTGCTTTATTTATATTTGAATTTTTTCCTTGGAGAGTTTTTTTTCATCTCAGTCACAGAAGTATATTTGGAGGTTTATGTAATTTACATTAAGTGCCTCAATTCTTATCTATGTAAATACAGACTAACATTGAATTTACTTGGTCACGATATACAGATTTATCGAATTTTTTTGTGTGTTAAACACTTAACGACATTGCTTTACTTCTTTAGATTCATTTTATTTATATGATTTGCTAGGAAAAACGAATTTATTAATTTTGCTCTGTTTATCGGTTACTTACTCATTGCAGTTTTATCTTGTTTTGTTTAAGAGTAAAAATGCCTGCAATAAGCTGTCCCAAGAACTCAGTGAAGAGCATGAGGCAAGATCGGCTGCAGCTGGAAAACAACAGGTTTGAATTTGCCCTTCGGAAGCGCCTTAGGAAATCAAGACGCAACGTAACTCTAATAGAGAGTGTCTTGCATTATCTCACCCCTCAGAGTCCTTCACTCACAGAGGTTTAAAGATGCTTTTCTTCAACGTAACATCACAGGAGCGAAACTCCTGTAGGGGAAGTGCCGCAGGTGACGGAGTATTTACATCCAGATTCCCACTTTTTCCTATCAGTTTATCACTTCGTTTTAAACACAAACAGTTCCACTGAGCTTGTGTTATGCTATGACGAAAACAAAGCACAGAGCCAGATGCTGCATGCTGGGAGAGTGGACTTTAGACTCAGATGCTTTCTCATGCCCAGCTCAGCAGGTCTGTTTTTCGTGTTAATAAAGCAAATAAGCTCTTCATTCATATCCCAATGGTACAACTTTATTGTTTTCAAAGGAGTTTTACAATTCAAAAATAAATTCCACACATGCAAAGTCTTGGGCAAAGCTATTAATAACAACTGAGGTAACACTGGGCTTTTCAGCTACTTCATGATAGTAACTCAAAATGATAACTGATGACTGCAGTCACCATGAATAAAATAAATGTTAGTCATAAGCTGTAGATATTATGTTTAATAATTCGGCTACCTCCTCTAACGTAATTCCCTCCTCCCTCTCCTCCCAACCTCCTCCTCCCTTCCCCCTCCCCCTGCCCCCTCCCCTACTCCCCTCCCCTCCGCTACCCCATCTGGAAATTGACAGAAAAACGACGCAATCTGCGCTGAACTGCTACATAGAACTTACTCAAATCTTTATTTTGGATGCAGTGGAGTATATTGTTTATTTAAACAATTTGAGTTGCCATTGATCAAACAGTAGACAGTAGCTCCATACAGTGTGTTCACCTTCAAGTCTGGAGTCCAACTGACTCAGTTCACAATACCACCACCACCACCACCAGAGGGCATTGTTGGCCCTTCACCCTCTCCTATCGCACCCCTCCCATGATGTAATCCAAGATGGCGGTCGAGGAAAGAAAGGGCAGGAATCAATAGGAATCCTAAATCCAGTCATGTGAAAGGCTTTAGCCAATGGGATCAAAGTATCTGATGACATTATTGGAAGAGATATAGGGTGGGCTCACCAGCTCTGCAGCCTCAGTCTCACTCAGTCAGAGAGCAGCAGCAGAAAAAGAACCATGAAGTGTCAGCAGCAGCATTCGAGATCCAGCACAGCCCTACAAGAAAGGAAAAAGCAGAAAAGTAAGTATTGTGTTTTACTTCTTTCTAGTTATCATTATTTCGTTTCATGTCTCTGTATCTGAATTTCCTCCTCCTTGTTCAGCAGCAGGCTTCAACCTGTCGAAGCCTGCAGAGGAGAGCACCATAATACCGACCACGGCCGCATCCAGACCCTCAGCAACCATCTTGTAGATACCTGCACCTACCTCTGGACCTGCAGCAGTAACAACTTCCAGCGTGTCTGAACCCGTAGGACCACGTTGGATCCTGTAGCAGACATTGCCCACATTACGGAGCAGGACAAGAAGCTGTTATTGTCTATCTCATTCATCAGGATGTGCGGTCTGTTTCCAACACCTCAAGTGCACCTGATGGTCCTAAACAACAACATGGAGGACAGTGCTAGTCACCAACATGACCCACCCAGAAGAGCATCCCTGTGATAGTGAGGGGACAGAGTGCAGATAATGTGGATAGGAAGATAACCAAGTGTACCCAGCTTTTCAGTTTTACATACTATTTAATTTCTAGTGGAACATAACATATAAATGTGGGTATCGAAGCACATCATAAGTGGGACCTGTAAGTGACGACAGAAATTGAAAATGCATCGAAGGGTGTTAAAGGGCCCATTCCTAAGTAGAACGAAAAACCAGTCCAAGTTGTAAATATTTGATTTTCATTCGATGACTAGTTTCGGGCCAAGATCCATTTTCAAATCGACCTACAGGGCAGAAAATCAAATTTACACTCCTGGTTAATACAGTTATTACCAAATTCTTAAGTATATGCCAAAGATATGCATAAAAAGTTTTATGGTTGTAAATTTTCGGAAGTGATAAGGATTTTAATCTCCTATTGTTTTCTTTTAATACTAACGTTGCTTTTCATATTTAGAGATTTTTACGTACCTATGTGGCATACAGTTTTGTAATAAGCGCCGTATTTGGTGCTGTTTTGTTTTACTTTTCAGTGATTTTAAGTAGTTGACAGTTTTTGGTAATGGATTTAAAAAGTAACAATTTTATTTTTGAGTTGCACGGTTTCACAATTAATGATTTTTACGTGCCAACATGGCATACAGTTTTATAATACGCGCCGTATGTTGCGCTGCTGTGTATTCCTGGTCGGTGATTTTAAGTATTTGACTCCTTTTGGTAAATATTTTAAGAAGTGTTAATTTTATTGTGGACTTGTTCGGTTATTGTATGACTTGCTTTATTCTCTATGATTGGAGAACACTTTAATAAATAAAAAGGTTTCCTAAATCCTGATAGGGCGCCCCCCCCGTTTCGCGAGGTTTCCATACTACAGAAAAAAAAGAGTAAACTGCCAGTTATATGTATATACTGTAAATGTACATTGACCTTTTTTTGACGTCTTCGGAAACTCCATTTTTGACTATTTTACGTAAGTTTAAAACAATATGTTCTGTCTCTTTGGCATATGCTTGAGACGTTGGTAATAACTGCATTATCCATGAGTGTAAATTTGGTTTTCTGCTCTGTAGGTTGATTTGAAAATGGAACTCGACCCGAAACTAGTCATGGAATGAAAAAAAAATAACAGCGTTGCTGAACCACTTTGCTCCAGCACGCTGGAAGTTCGCCTATTTCTGATTTCGACTGGGACAAAATATGTTGTGCAGAGCGCTACAGCAATCAGCAGATGACCATAGAGTATTACTCAACTCGTACCCCACCGGACATTCGCCTTACTGGTGTGACACTATTATTACAACAGTGTACAATGACTCTGCACTATGTGTAAAATTGGGGACAAATGTGTTTATCTAGAGCACCCCACAGCTACAAACTTATGCGACATTGATACTGCACTACGTCTTCCGTTTGAGAGACTGAGCTGGTGGTTGCTGAGCATGGACTCCGCACACAATGACGTTCTAAACTTTTTAGTGTATACGTTGATGATTTGGAACAGTATCTTTGTTTCTGCATGAATGGTGAGTTCAAAGAGATATAGGTTAAATGTACATGTGAAAAATCATATTATTGCATATCTAAAACCTTTATTTGGGAAATATTGTGCAGCTGCAAAGAAGATAAAGAAAGTGCCTCATGATATTCTTGAAATGCTGTATCCAATGTACGATATTTAAATAAATAATGTGTATACATAATCTCAAACCATATTTGTGTTTTATTTCATACCTCTCTGCGCCTATAATTATGAAGTAGCAGACAATCGCCTATGCACCAGTCAGTGTGAAGCTCAATGATGAAGTTACTTTTCATGGGTATATATATATATATATATATATATATATATATATATATATATATATATATATATATAATACGAGCAATTATTTAGGTCTATCCCATTGTGGCAAGACTAATGTTCTCATGACACTGGAATCCAATTCGAACATGTTTGTTTACTTTTCAGAAACACTGTTTGAGCCAAAGAACCAGCTATTACGAAGACACTGAGCGGAGTAAGAGGCGTTACATACACGACATTGAGTGAAAGCAGTGATATCCCCTCCCCTCCCCCCGCCCCCCCCTCTGAAAAAGTAAAGCAAAACACTGTGCTCATATTTTATGAAGTCGCTTGGGAAAACCAAGACCAAATTCGAAAATATTCATGTTTCGGTCGTCATATGTGTGCTGATGTATTTTACTTACACCAAACGTATTCCAGAATCTCGAAAGGGTTGGTTAGAGATAATACAAACCTCATAATAGCTTTTCAACAAGACAATCTGAATTTAAAACACACTTACCAAGCACATGTAGGAACTGACATGTCGTTCAATGATTTTGTAAAGATGTGTGTTAACTGCTGGAATCATTCACAGTCTGGGTTTCTCGTTATTGATAAAGCAAGAAAATTGTATGACGGTAGGTGCAAGCGAAGCTTCCAATAGTTTCTGTATACACGCTGCCCCATGCAAAAATTCGCGAGTATGTGTGGCTCTCAAGCCGAGCGAATGTGTGAACGTAGGCACAACATTCGCTTGTACATGGATGCGAAAATTCAGATCATTGTGCATAAGGTTGGAGGTATGCGGGGGGAGCTAGAGAAGTATAACCGGACTGTTCTGAGAATTATCAACCCATTAAATAAATGACTTAGTTAATAAAATCGGTAAGAAAGTAACTGACTTAACCTAAAAGGTTGAGGCTATTGAAGGGAAAATAGATGTAGAGCCCCTTGTTATTGAGAAGGGAAGCACATAGAAAGAGAAATAAGATCGGATATATATATAAGGCCTCACGCTGCACAGAAGTCTGATTGCTATACATCGAGATGTCAACGAAGCAAAGCCATTCGACAGCAATTAAGTTTGCTAAGATTAGGGCATGTGGATCGACAGCAAACGCTGAGGGAGAGACCTTTAAGCCGGTTACTGAATCTCTCAGGCTACTCTCAGCAAAAACAAAACCGCATGATAATGATGTTGTTGCCATTGACAATTCACTATCCTTCACACCACTGGCCAGATAGATAGAACATTCGGTGTCAGCAGGGGAAGACCGTACATGTTGGGTATACAGCCCATAAAAGTAACTGATGACAATACAGATTGGTGATACGCAGTATTAGAGAACGCCTTGCTCAACGAATTTTAGTTTCCTAAGACCCACGGAAAAAAATCATGAGTTATTCAGTTAATGAGAGAGAAATGAACTGTGAAACACTGCACTTGACTGATTTACATAAGATCGAAAAAAGCCAGAGCAACAAGAAATATAAAACCTTTATAATACTCGATGGTGAAAACAACAATAGCAGCAGCGGTGACGGTATTGACATTAAGGTGTTGGTATTGATATTGAGCGTAAAGCAATGAACAATCGACTCGTGCAGTATATTTATTATGACGACCCCCAACGAGCTAATAGAACTACTATGTCTGCTCATGGTATCAGCTGCTGCAGGTAATACAGCTCATTCGAATGAAGTTGTTTCAATAATCTCAGAGCTTAGAAAGGTATCATCGAATAACCAGCATGCAAAACATATCCGCGTAGACATGTTATGATTAAAGATTTGGATGACTTATGGTCGACTGATCTCTTAGATATAAGGGAATATTCACATTAGAGTAGTGGATTGAAGTATATTTTAATGGTTGTTGATACATACTCCAAATTTGCCTGGGAATTAACTGTTATAACAAAAACAGCGAGAAATGTCGTGAATGCGTTTCAACTTTTGTTGCAGACGGGGACGGATTGATGCCCCAACAACCTCCAAATCGATCAGGGGGGAGAGTTTTACAATAGGCATTTCAAGACCGTGATGCAGCGGTATGGAAAACATCACTACTCAACATTCACCCACCTGAAGGCGAGTATCGTGGAACGTCTGAACAGAACAATAAAAGGTCAAATGTGGATGCGTTTTAATCTTCGCAGCTCATAAAAATGGACAGATACGCAGTCAGAAATAATTTCTCAGTATAAGCGAACCAAACATAGCACAATAAAAATGCGACCAATCGATGTTCGTGATAATGGACTCGTGAATACTGTGTCCTATCGCATTAACATGCTGGATCTACGTAAACGAAAATTTAATGTAGACTGTTTGGTTCGTACCTCAAAATACAAGAATGCATTTGAGAAATCATATCTGTCAAACTGCTTAACAGATATATTTACAGTTTTCAAGGAACGAATCCTAGAAGTTATATAATGCAGGATAGTAAAGGTAAAGAAATTTCAGATTTTTCTACACCGAAGAGCTGCAAAAACGCTCAGAACCGGATGTGTTTCTCGTGGAGAGAGTCGTAAGACGCCGAGGAAATAGAACGCTACTCAAATGGCTTGGTTTTCCTGCAGCACAAAACAGCTGGATTAATGCTAACTGTTTGCTACATAATGGGGTGCGCAGTCCACAACCACCTCAGTAGCATAACACGCGTGCTAGGGGACGCATTAGAGGATGTAGTGGTATTCTAGACAAAATTCCAGTGGAATTACACGTTCCGGGATATAACTACTGTGGACCTCGAACAAACCTTCAAAAATGTTTGGCGCGAGGTGATAAGAGGATTTGTAGTAACCAAAACCAACTGTGGGAACGCCTTGGGTTGCGGATCGGAGCCGCCAGGCGGGGAAGCCGCCGGCGGTGGAGCACGCACCACCGGGTAAACACAGGACGAGTCGGGCGACAGACCAACGACAACTGACAGCAACCTACTACGACCGACACAACAAGAAAGAGATAAACAACGGAGGCTTGTGGAACCCACAACACCAAAAACCAACAGTAAATCCACTCAAAACCAGAGCCAGGCAAATGTCAACAACGAGCAACGACCGGCACGCAGTACTGCCGAGATAGAAACGAAATCCAGAGCGAGTACCAGACTGACTGGACTGAGCTGCTGCTGCTTTCATCTAATACTTTCCCCTCTTTGGGGAAGTGAGAGGGAGAGTTTGTAGCCTTTTGGCTTTTACTCCCCTGTGTACATGTGTGTGTGATTTTTGTATATATTTTTGGTGTCTGTGATATGTGATGAATTGTTGTGAATGTGTCTGGTACTTGCCTGAGGTAGGCGAGATGATTGGTGATATATGGGAAGGAACTGGATTAGGGATTGGGTATTGGGATTTTCTCTTCGACTTAATCGTCGAAGATCGTCATAGGGCGCTTGTGTTTATCGCGGGACATGTCATACCGACCTAGGGAGTGGATGAGTGCATTTCCGGATCTGGAAGTACCTTCATAGAAGGCCCTTGCCAGATCCTGGAAACGCTCTCTCAGGAGTGGGATTTCGGCTGCGGCGTGCAGGTCGTCTGTGGGGAATCCGAGAGGTAGGTGCAGTGCCCTTCTGAGGGCGCTGTTCTGCAGCCTCTGGAGTTTGTCCAGGTGCTGCTTTGCCGCGTATCCTCAGACAGGGCACGCATACTCCATTACTGGCCGGATCAGGGCCTGGTATACATTTACTGCTACTGCGCAGGGAAGGGAGCTGGTTGTGTTCAGGATAGGGTATAGGATGGACATTCTGGCGCAGACCTTCCTGTGGACCTCGTCTATGTGGGGTTTCCACGTAAGACGAGAGTCCAAGGTTACGCCAAGATACTTGGCGGTTCTGCGCCAGGGGAGTTGGGTTCCATTTAGGTGGAGGTCGAGGGGGGGGACGTTGAGGAGGTTCGCGCCTTCCAAGCCTGCGGGTAATCAGCATTGCCTGCGTCTTCTCCGAATTGATGGTGATGCGCCAGCGACGGGCCCAGGTTTTTGTGTCGTCTAACACCCTTTGTAGCCTACGAATGACCAGGTCCTTGTTCGCATTTCTCGTGTAGAAGGCTGTGTCGTCTGCGTACTGCGCGGTGTGCACCAGGGGGGCCGTTGGAGTGTCCGCAGTGTACAAGCTGTACAATACGGGCCCCAGGACCGATCCCTGTGGCACCCCGGCACGAATAGCCTTCTGGTGGAGGTGGCAGTTTCCACTTTGACGGAGAAAGTCCTATTCGTGAGGTAGCTCTTGATTAGCTGAACTATGCTCCCTGGAAACCCTTGTGAGTACAACTTGTAGAGTAGCCCTCTATGCCATACTAAATCAAAGGCTTTGGCTACGTCTAGTAGCACTATCCCGCAGTAGCCTCTGTGGTTGAAGCCCTCTGTGGCTGCTTCAACCATTCTCATGACCTGTTGTGGGGCAGAGTGGCTCTGTCGGAATCCAAATTGGAAATCCGGCAGAATTTACTTTCTGGTAATATGTTCTTGTATGGGTTTTAGCAGGAGGCGCTCATAGATCTTGTTGAGTGTTGGCAAGAGGCTAATCGGCCTGTAGTGCTGCGGGAATAGAGGGTCTTTTCCTGGTTTGTGTATCGCGACCACTTCCGCATGTTTCCAGCAAGCTGGGAACTCGCGGGAACGAGTAATCTCGTTGAGGACGTTCGCGAGGTGTGTGATCGCTGTGGGTGGGGGTTTTTTGACTAACTGGTTTGTGACACTGTCGTGCCCTGGCGCCTTTTTTGTAGGGAGGGACCTGATTACTCTTGCCACGTCCTCGGGGGCAAAAAGTATGGGTTCGTCCTCTGGGTCCTCCTCAGCGTTGAGGAAGACTGCCAGTTGACGACTGACTACCTCTTCATGCTCTTCATCCTGGGGTTCTGCCGTTTGAAACTGCTTCTCGAAGGAGTCGGCGAGGGCGTTGGCCTTCTCAGCATTGCTGTAGACCAGTCCCCGCTCGCCGTGCAGTGGCGGCATCCTAGCGCGTCTTTTTGTGAATTGTTTGGTTGCTTGCCAAAGTGTATGATCGTCTACTTTGAGAGCTGTGTGGCGGTTTTGCCATTGCTGGTTTCTGTGCTCATTGAGGCAGAGCGGGTCCCTATATACGAAACCGGAGGGAGCGGCTATTGGCCGCTGTCTGCACGTGGCGTAGTGGTGGCGCCCTCGCTGCGCGAGAGCCGCTGCGTGGAATAGCCGCCGCGGAGGAGGAGCCCTCTGTGGGCTGACCACGTCCATTTGTTCTGCCACGTGTTCGACTTCCGCGGCGGAAGTTACTAGAGGATTAATCTGTTCAACGAAGCTCGTATGAAACACGACATTGAGTACTCTGCAACTAAAGAACTCCGAAGTTGTCACATTCCAGACATGATTTTTAGCTCAAAACGCTAAGGCTATACGCAGAAGGAAGGGTACTGGTACAGGTCAACGCAATGTAGCATTTGCAGTTGTTAAAACCATGCGTGAAAAAATTAAGTTCGGTTTTGGAGTGATTAATTTGAAGCGAGTTATGTATTCTGCACGTTATGCACTAAACAAGAAGAAGAAAAGAAGAGTACCAGGCAAAAGTCTTTGAAGAACTGTATCCTGACAGCGACGTATGCATCTAAAAACGCTGTGAAACAGAAGGGAGCAGGAAGAAGGAGAGTATGGGTTAAAATACCTTGGATTCTACTAATACCAAAGCCGTCTGGTGGTTTTGTTTCCCGTTCCTCATCCCAGGCCTCTCCGCTCTTTCGGCGGTAAGGTCCCAAGCCTAATGTGTTGCAACTACAGCTTGAACAGTGAAGAACGCTCAAAAGTCCCAAGCGCTGTTAAAGGCAGCAAGAAGATATAATCGCATGGTAGAAGCCGCAGATACTGGGAAAGGACTATACTTGAAACTCTACAGGAAAGGGCTTGATCTATTCATAAATTTAAAAAAAAGCCCATTAAAAGTCTTACCAGATCGGGCACTCACAAATACTGATATACTTACGTTTGTTAGAAAAAAAATAAAAACATTTCAAGATTCCGTGGCGTGTTCCACGTCGCCGAAGACTTTGTGGAAAACTGTTGAATGTGGTACTGTGAACTTAGATGTTGAGTGGAGGTCCCGGCACCCACTGGGTGTCAAATGTTATGACAAATGCAAATACCGTCTAATATTTATGCTCATTTGGTGACCTGCAGCCGCCAGAAGAGCTACGACCATACTCCAATCGCAGAAAACATGTGTTCTACAATTTTCGGCCCTATCAGAACTTTAATACACAAATCTGCGGACATCTATTCATCCCGTTTCTCTTGCCGCTTACAGCGAAGAAGAAGAATACGTAAGGATGAACTTTAAACATTTATTCGTAGTTGAGATTCAGATGCAATGTCGTACACTTTGACTTTAAAAGAAGACTCAACTATATTATGTGCAGATTACTTCCCGCCGATTGATTTGAACATTAGTGAGTGGAATACTGCACTTATCGGACTGGAGACGTACAACAGCATACCCGATATCACCGAGGTTGCCGGCCGGAGTGGCCGAGCGGCTCTAGGCGCTAAAGTCTGGAACCGCGCGACCGCTACGGTCGCAGGTTCGAATCCTGCCTCGGGCATGGATGTGTGTGATGTCCTTAGATTAGCTAGGTTTAAGTAGTTCTACGTTCTTGGGGACTGATGACCTCAGAAGTTAAGTCCCATAGTGCTCAGAGCCACTTGAACCATCACCGAGGTTAACAACAAACTGCATCTGGATATTAATGGTGAAAAAGAGATTGGGGAAATAGAACCTGGTGCCTACGATATCGACAATTTAAACGAAGTCTTAAAACAGTCTGGAAAAGGTATTGAGCTACGTACAAGCATCAGTACACTTAAATCTGAAGTAAGGACTGTGAATTCAACGATTGACTTTAGCCATAAATATATGGCGCCTACTGGGTTTCACAAAAGGACAGATTTTGAAGAAGGAACCTACTAAATTTTACAAGTCATAGCAGACTGTGGAGGTACTGCCTGTCAGCACAATACGAATCGAGCGTACTTCTGCAAAGAACTCATACCTCAGTGACAGTCTGATTCATACTGTTTACGGATTCTTCTGCTCAGTTGCAAAGGATATAGGATTATAGAGACTCCCAGCAATAGAATGTACCTTCCACTGACAGCTCAGACACTGGACTATCTGGAGTTTGGCACTGTGAACCTCAATAATCAACTTGTTGAATTTCGCGGTGAGGAAATCCTCGTACGATTACATCTAAGGCAGAATGGGCCTACAGTATAACAAGTGCACGCAATCCACAGCACGTCGCTTCGCTGCCAAAGCGCGAAGTGGTAACAGATGCGAACTAAGAATTTCTTAAATCAGTTGGCTTGAAACCTCGCAATGACGTCCTCACTCAATATAACATTATTATGAATGCTAAACAGGAACTCATTATGGTAAGGAGTGTGACAGATAATAACTCACACATTCAAGGAGCTCAAGAGGAGAATATGATTACAATCAACAAGATAATATGGAAAATTCACTACATCTGTGTATCAGAAGAGGGGCGTTTGAAACTTTCAAAAGTTCTAAATTCCGATACATTCCACTCTTGCGAGTTTTCGAATACCTAGTTCTACCGACTGCAAGCAGAGAAGCACGAACTATTAAAACCTCTTCTCAGCTAGAGGCGCCTCGATTCATCACACTTGCGTTTCATACTGACAGAGGAGGGAATATAGGAAATGATTCCACTGTATTCGACAACTGCAAGTTAACTTTTGTCAGAGTGTACCTGGATTCAGAATTCTATCCATACGACAATTTATACCTGTAGTGGGATGAATATGTATACAGTCTAGCATATGACACGTACGCGAGATTTTATGCTTCTCACTGTTAAAGTGCTGAAGAAGAAGGAGCGGTGTGTCTACTCATTCCATGGAAATTCAAGGAGCTATTACAGATCATCGTAATAGACAACCAGACCGAGATAATTAAATCTGGACCTAGAGGTTTACGAACTGAATTTTAATCATCGGCAAATTTCCCGGAGCAGATTGTAGCGTATGCTCTAGTTCCACATGATCGTGATTAATTACTGCACGTTCACCGTTGTTGTGCAACGAGCTATATGAATGAACAGGTGCTGCACCATACCCAGAGCATTCCACAATGGTATCTCAGGGCGTGAACGTTATTGCAGACGCTCAGGGCGCTATGATGATGAGTGTCGACAGCTCATGTTGAACGATGTTGCATTCGTGGCGTACACAGGAGATGCCCGAATAATAGAGACGTTTTCAGCAAACAGTGCAACACCGAGGTCTTTCAAGAATGTGAAGTGTGCTGAAACACGGAAGAGTGGAGAGTGGTTAATACATTTCTACCATAGAATTCATTGGGATGTTCCTGGCATACTCTATAAAGATATTGTGACATCGCTTCTATTATGCAATAAAACGGATACCAACATCTACGTGAAGGGGAAGGAGAAGACCTCATGAATTCGTCGAATATTCAAATTCGCTGCTATTCAAGACCTGGAATACTATGGGTGTCCTGCTCTCTACTGACTCAAGAAGAAGATGTGCGAAAACAGTGTTGCTGTGCCTGCTGACGGAAAATGTAATATTACTTTAAAGTTGAATAAGAAATAAATGAATTTTTACCTCATAATATGTGTATGATTTCTCGTCACCCTGCTCGCCTTTTGATAGTGTACAGTTCAGAAAAACTTGTGTCATTTGTGTCATGCACATCCTTTGTAGAGACGCAATGCAACAGCGGATTTTTTTTTGGTAAATAACAACAACAAAGACGTATGGTAAGGAATTGTTTCATTTATTCGATTCACACAGACACAATTCGGTCCTTGAGATGCAATGTAGTTCTTAAGATTACAATTCATTTCTTGAGATTACAATATAATTCTTGAGGTACAGCAAAGTTCTTGAGTTGCAGTATAGTTCTTGAGGCACAGTTTGACTCAGATATTTCAGTGTAGAGCTTTTAACTTGCACGCTACAACAGTGACGGTAGCTGAGAAAATTTTTCAGAATTTTTTTCCCCGTTGGCTCTAGAAGAGAACTTTTTATACAGATTTCTTATAAATATACGCTTCAAAAAAACTAATGCGGAGACATATATATGTTTTTTTACTACTACAACTAAATTACACAGCCACCAATATAACAGCGTTTACAATAATTCTGATGGACTGTAAGCTATATACACATTTAAAAACTAATTTCCGCAGCCCCAATAGCGAAGGTTTTTCAGTAATTCTAATGGACGACGCACATGGTTCTTAGCTATATTAATATTCATGCACTGCGTCTATGAGTGAATATACTTTTTTCCTGTTTAAACTTTTTCGATAAATATACAAAGATTTTTTATTGTTTAGGTATTTTAATTTTTTCTTTTAATTTTATGCTTTTTCCCACACACGGTGTGCTAAAAACACGTGCACACAGCACACATAAATAAATAAACAAATATTTAGACGACAAACACACACACACTCACATATTCCTTACACACTAACATAATGGTCCAACTACTACTTTGCAGACACACACACACACTCTCTCTCTCTCCCCCCCCCCCCCCTCTCTCTCTCTCTCTCCCCTTTTCAGTCATTGCGAGTCCCCCATCCCTTCTCTCACTACAAGTGAGTAGTGTGAGAATGGTAGAGTTTCAATCCCATCATCACAAATTTTTATCTTGTGAGGCGACGGGTTGATTTTAGCCTGCAGCTCAGTGTACACCTCGTGTCCTCTTGATCGAATACTAGTTTGCCATATCATATGCGGCGGCTGCGGTGCAGCGTCATGAACACCGCTGTAAAGACACCGAAAATAGTCTTCGATAAAGAGAGCTCTCGATACCATACGATGCACACCCTTAGCCCACCTCTGGATGGCACCGTCCAGTGTAAGATACGCATACATTTTTGATCGCAGACGTACAAATTCCACAATCGCCAACCCACTCTCCTCGTCTTTTATAAGGCCGATAACCCTCTTGTTCTGTGGAACAACACCATAAGGATTAGCGACCGTGCATGAGGACGTGTCGAATTCATTACTGTGGTACCTCATTACTTCATATGGATTGCAGTTCTTCACACATAGGTGAAGCTGTCTGTACCCATATAAAGTTATTTAAGATCTGCGTAATGAGTTTTCGCAAGTTCATAATCAAACCACTACATGTTGAGTTTGGATAGGTCTAGTATGCACATCCCCAAATAATTAGGTTCCGTAAACTCTACTGCAGTCTTCGCCATTTCCACAACAGCAAAGTTGACCGGCTTTCCAATTTGGTCTGGCAATGCATTTTATTGCGCCTTAACGCCCATCTCATTCGGTTCCAATAAAATCTTCACGTTATTCCCTCAAATTCTCCACTGTTTCACCAAAAATTGAATTATTCAATAATTTATGAAAATTTTTCTCAAAGCCACACGGCACAGAATTTCTCTGCTCCGTATTCAAATCAATATACCCTACATCCAGGGGGACTGTTCGAAGGAGATAGCCCGGGTGATTCTAACCAGCTCCATCCCCAAGTTGAGACACTGCTGGAGATTTTGATAATGAATAATGTACCTCCGCATATTCCCCAGTTTTGGGTTGGAGCCTTCTCGCGGAACTGTTGCACTGGACACAGCGTCAAATCTGTGTGCGCATCATGCAGACTAATAGGGTATGTGAGTTCTCCCTCTACCACATACCCTACAACAGAATCAGCTGCCATATCCCCGCGATTTTTCAACCTGATCTCTTGCATTCGTCTTTTGGCGCCCACCGAAACTCATCAATCGGCAGTGATGGTTGCCTGATGTGCCTGTATATTTACATCGAAGTACGTGATGTAAATCGATTAAATCGATGCGTTGAACCTGTCACGCATCCGTGGGTAATTTGCCTTGGCATGCTTATGGGCACATTGGCAAGGTCCCCCACGGATCCTCGCTCAAAGAAAAGAATCATGTCAGCATCAGTTAATAATTCAATCCTGCGCTTCATTTTCTTGAGTATTGCATCCCAAGACAACCCACGTTCTGTGTAATAAAAGGTGGGATCCAGAGTACATGGTCATGCATAGACTCTGGAATTTCTCGAAAAAGTCGGGAAGCAAGTGCACCTCTGTGTCCATCTAAATTAGTGTGTACTCTCCTAAACTAGAGATGTTGAATTCCTGTCAGACATTCAAAGCATGCTCATACTCTGCATCCGTTAAGGCCTTGCCTGTAAGATTGCTGGAGAATGCAGTATGTCGGGTAGCCTGGTTTCGTTCAGTTTTGCCACAGTAACATCATACTCATATGAGAAAACCCCCTTTCTAATCACAACCAGAAACTTTTCCTCCTCAGGAAATAAAGCTCGAGTGATAAGCATATCCCCCCGAGGTAAAGTTTCAACGAGCTTCTGGAATGGCGCCTGCATAATACGTATCGTGTCAAGGAAGCGATGCGTATTTGTCGGCGTCATTCGTTTGGAGAATGAAGTATATTTCTCAGCACTCTCAGGTAGGAGAATGACCTGATATTTTTCCATGATGAAATCAGCCAAGTGCTCAACAAGAAAGTGAGCGTCATAACCGCTTAAGTTACAGAAGAAAACTGGTATGTGCCTTGGCAACCAGTACTTAAAATTTGACTTATTGTGATCTGTGTCACAGAACTTCCCCGTAAGATGACAGTAGTTCCTACGAGGAGTTTCCACTTTTCTATCTGACGGCAGCTCACAGACATGACAATCAAACACGTTAATGCACAAAACTTCATTCTCCTCCAATTTGGTCTTGGCAACGTTGTCACTGTAAAGTTTATCAATCTCCCGCTCATTGAGCGGCCAACGTAAGATTTGTAGCGGCTAATACTCGAATCATAGGACGGCACAATTTGCTACACTGTCACACGTGGTATGTGCTTTTCTGTAAAGGTGGTATGTGAGGTCGTAGGGTCACCTTCACAGTGGGTCACAGGAGCGAGGAGGCATTCGAAGTTGGCATACAGTACAGATGGACATCGCTCCTGGTAGTGAGCATTTTTAAGCTTTATGAATTTGTCTTCCTCGGTGGGCATAATAACATCTATCGGGTTATTGGGAGAGCAATCTACTAGATACGTTGTTAATAACTTGTCTGAGGAAAAAAAATTGAGGCACCTTAAGCGAATATGCTTTACACAAGATTGGTTGATAGTTGGGAGGAAATCAGTTGGGATATGTCTTTCATCAAAACATAATGTTATTGTCACCATCGGGGAAGAGCAGCATGTTTACACGCATCTTGCACTCACTGGCTAATTTTGTGAAATGGAGGAGGCCGACGACTATATGCTTGTCCTGTTCGTCTGACTTGCATTCCTCCAGGCCATAAACATGAGCCGATATTCCATAATCTGGGCCTCAAAGTTAACGTATATCCTGGATCTTGATGGGGAACTCTATACCAGCGAAGTTATAACACCCACGAATGTTATCACATACACAGTTTCTACCGAGATGCCCAAGACGATCTCCGTAATTGTTATTTCTCTCGCAAGCCAGGATTGGCCATGCAAAACAAGCCTGATCGGTTTTATTTTCGACATTAATGTATGCTCTCTTATTAGCTGTATCTTTA
Organism: Schistocerca piceifrons; assembly: GCF_021461385.2. NCBI lineage: Eukaryota > Metazoa > Arthropoda > Insecta > Orthoptera > Acrididae > Schistocerca > Schistocerca piceifrons. Next base: position 299,666,619 of record NC_060141.1, read on the forward strand.
GGGAGCTTGATATAGCAGGAGCCTCCGTTTACCGGATCATAGGCATGCGTGTGGATGTCCAGCTGTAATACTCGGCTGAGTATGTTAGCTGACCCTTTAACTTCCATCTCAGAAACTGGGTCACTATATCTCTCAAGGTGGATTCACGAAACCACAGAGTAACTGTCATGCTTGGCGTTATCACGCCATTTTCTCCCCAAAATTAATGAAAACATGTCTCTTCAATACCAGAATCAACTTTGGCGGAGAGGGAAGGGGGGGGGGGGGGAGTGACAGTTCGCAGTTCGATGCACAGCACAGCACAGCATTTAATGGTGGGATACTATGATCACTAACTGCTTAGAGGAGTCCTGTTTCCACGACAGAAAGGCATGCATTTAGAAACCCGACAGGGTCGCGGTCGCTCTTGCCGGATTCTCGATCCTTGTGTAAAAGATTCGCTCCTCAAAGGCGTCCGCAATCACCGAGTATTCTAAATGCGGTATGGTGTCACTGACCTGATGTCCTTCACTAAAAGGACAGGAGAGGGAATGCCGCTTGCCACAAACAATCCAGAGCCAATAGAGAGCATCATGACTGATACAGGGATTAGTGATCACAAGATCGTTGTAGCTAGGCTCAATACCGTTTCTTCCAAATCCACCACAAACAGACGCAAAATAATTTTATTTAAAGAAGCGGATAAAGTGTCACTAGAAGCCTTCCTAAGAGACAATCTCCATTCCTTCCGAACTGACTATGCAAATGTAGACGAGATGTGACTCAAATTCAAATATGTAGTAGCAACAGCAATTGAGAGATTCATACCTCATAAACTGGTAAGAGATGGAACTGATCCCCCATGGTACACAAAACAGGTCCGAACGCTGTTGCAGAGGCAACGGAAAAAGCATGCGAAGTTCAGAAGAACGCGAAATCCCGAAGATAGGCTAAAATTTACAGACGCGCGAAATTTGGCACGGACCTCAATTCGAGATGCCTTTAATAGGTTCCACAACGAAACAATGTCTCGAAATTTGGTAGAAAATCCAAAGAAATTCTGGTCGTATGTAAAGTACACAAGCGGCAAGACGCAGTCAATACCTTCGCTGCGCAGTGCCGATGGTACTGTTACCGACGACTGTGCCGCTAAAGCGAACTTATTGAACGCAGATTTCCGAAATTCCTTCACCAGGGAAGGCGAATGGAATATTCCAGAATTTGAAGCACGAACAGCTGCTAGCATGAGTTTCTTATAAGTAGATACCTTAGGGGTTGCGAAGCAACTCAAATCGCTTGATACGGGCAAGTCTTCAGGTCCAGATTGTATACCGATTAGGTTCCTTTCAGATTACGCTGATACAATAGCTCCCTACTTAGTAATCATATACAACCGCTCGCTCACCGATAGATCTGTACCTACAGATTGGAAAATTGCGCAGGTCGCACCACTGTTTAAGAAGGGTAGTAGGAGTAATTCATCGAACAACAGACCTATATCATTGACGTCGGTTTGCAGTAGGGTTTTGGAGTATACACTGTATTCAAACATTATGAATCATCTCGAAGGGAACGATCGATTGATACGCAATCAGCATGGTTTCAGAAAACATCGTTCTTGTGCAACGCAGCTAGCTCTTTATTCGCACGAACTAATGGCCGCTATCGACAGGGGATCTCAAGTTGATTCCGTATTTCTAGATTTCCGGGAAGCTTTTGACACCGTCCATCACAAGCGACTTCTAATCAAGCTGCGGGCCTATGGGGTATCCTCTCAGTTGTGCGACTGGATTCGTGATTTCCTGCCTGGAAGGTCGCAGTTCATAGTAATAGACGAGTAAAACTGAAGTGATATCGGGTGTTCCCAGGGAAGCGTCCTGGGACCTCTGCTGTTCCTGATCTATATAAATGACCTGGGTGACAATCTGAGCACTTCTCTTAGGTTGTTCGCAGATGATACTGTAATTTACCGTCTAGTAAGGTCATCCGAAGACCAGTATCAGTTGCAAAGCGATTTAGAAAAGATTGCTGTATGGTGTGGCAGGTGGCAGTTGACGCTAAATAACGAAAAGTGTGAGGTGATCCACATGAGTTCCAAAAGAAATCCGTTGGAATTCGATTACTCGATAAATAGTACAATTCAACTAAGTACCTGGGTGTTAAAATTACGAACAACTCCAGTTGGAAAGACCATATAGATAATATTGTGGGGAAGGCGAGCCAAAGGTTGCCGTTCATTGGCAGGACACTTAGAAGATGCAAAAAGTCCACTAAAGAGACAGCTTACACTACACTCTGTTAGAATATTGCTGCGCGGTGTGGGATCCTTACCAGGTGGGATTGACGGACGTTATCGAAAGGGTGCAAAAAAGGGCAGCTCGTTTTGTATTATCACGTAATAGGGGAGAGAGTGTGGCAGATATGATACGCGAATTGGGATGGAAGTCATTAAAGCAAAGACGTTTTTCGTCGCGGCGAGATGTATTTACGAAATTTCAGTCACCAACTTTCTCTTCCGAATGCGAAAATATTTTGTTGAGTCCCACCTACATAGATAAGAATGATCATCAAAATAAAATAAGAGAAATCAGAGCTAAAACAGAAAGGTTTAGGTGTTCGTTTTTCCCGCGCACTGTTCGGGAGTGGAATGGTAGGGAGATAGTATGATTGTAGTTCGATGAACCCTCTGCCAAGCACTTAAATGTGTATTGCAGAGTAATCATGTAGATGTAGATGTAGATCAACTCTGTTACTAGTACCACTAGTGCTAGAGAATGATGAGGTCCATCCTTTAATGATGGAATCGGCTAGGTGTATAGAGGTATGCGCCGAGGCACACGTACCTTTCGTTGCCTGCGATGATTCTGACGAGGCTGCGAAAGAAGATGAGGCGGTGCTATAGGGTCAGGTCAGTGGGAACAGCTCGGCTTAAGCGGCAGCTCCCGATGCTGCTGCTGCTGCTGTAGGCCTGACCCGTTGGCCTCAGGACTGGTAGCTCACTAGATCAACAGGTTTAGCTGCCACCGGCACCCGCACCACGGTGTGCTGCAGCTATGGAGATGTGGCCGCTGTAGAAGAAATAGAATAACGAAAAAAATTAAGTACAATGTTTCAGACATTTCTTGCTGCTGCAAGGAAAGAAAGAACACAGATCAACGCATTGTTGTATAAGTAGAGTGAGGCTCAGGGTCCACGATGTAAACATTTCATCAACATTTTCAGCTGCCTCTACCACCCCACCCTATAAAAGGGTGAGATCACGTTGCCTTTGCAGCTATTCATCTAGAGCCATTTCCCTGACCCATTCAAGTATCTCATGCTCATCAGAATCAATATGCTGCCTCTGATCCATGTCGTCTACAACAAAAAAAGATATATGTACAGATCTGTTAGAGAAGAAGGAAAACATCCTATACTACAGACACAAACAAACAAAGAAAAAAATTAGAGTTCTTTTTTCCACTTACATCTGTGCTATCTAACTGAGTGCTGGAGATTGATGCAGTTGGTGAATATCCTCCAGCTGCCTATCTAGGAAGTCTAAACCCTCTACAGTTGTAGCTGTAACAAGAAGAAACATAATTTCTTAAATATTTAGCTACTGCTACATAGATATTTCTATTCTTTCTTTACATAGGCGACTGTTGGTGCTGTGTATTCGCTGCTAGAGGCAGTTCCACAGCGTGTGCCTGGTATAATTTTTCAGCCTCCAACATTGCCTCCAGCTAAAGCTGCATTTTCGTCATGTGAGCTATAACAAGACTGAGCATGAAACGAGAAATAAAACAGTGATACAAAAATACACTACCACTACCATGAATTTTTTAACACCCACATGGCAGTTCTAGTTGTTGGCTTTCCACAGGAGGCTTGCCTTCTACAGGGAGAGTTAGGTATAGCCCAGTCTCCTCCTCCCCCCCCCCCCCCCCCACCTGCCCTCGCAGTTCAGATTAAAATCCTGGAGCTGCGCTGTAAAACAAGCGAAAAAAACTGAATTACCGGCGAGAATTTCTTAACACACTACATTTTTCCGCGATTTCTACACCATAACCACATATTTACAAAAATATTTACTTATTTGTAGTTCATATTCTTCTTCTTCTACAATTCTACGTCGTTTGCTGCTGACTCTAGTAGATGTCACTGAGCGCTTCATTTTCGACAAACCGGTACACGCAATTAAGCAGCAACCACACTGGCTGACGCTGGCAGAACGAGACTAGGAGAGAAGGGGGTGGGGATAATATAGGCACAGTGATTAACGGCGGTTTGAGCATGCAGGACAAGTCGTACTGGTCTGTTGGCCACGGATTTCGCGTGGTTTTGAATATGGGTTCCGGTACACTCTGGAAATACTAACTTGTTCCGCTTAACTTTTCTACTGGACGCGCTCGTTGGTCTGGCCGGAGTGCCCCAGTTCTCGTCGCCGGATCAATCTGTAGCCAGCTGCGGCCGCTGACGAACAAGCCACTTCGTGGGTACCAGGTTACGACTGTGCTTCGTGTAGCAAACTACTATAATAGTGTCTTTATCAATGTAGGATCGTCATTAGAGTTTCGACAGGGTGTATTTTCGATCATTTATTTTATTTTCAGTTTATAAACAATATTCCCGCGTGATGTACGTATTTTCGAGCGTATTTGCATTCATTTATTGTTACGCAATGTATTTCCGTTCCACAAGCACCTGGGAAGAAAGTGTGGTGCTTTGTGTGCGACTGTATTTGAAAAAAATTGATTAAATCAATATTTTCAAATGTACTGAGACATCAAGCACTTTACCTGATTTGTTTGTGCACATACAAATATTCCAAAGCGGTGTCGATCTGTAGCTTTAATTAATACCTTCTACTGTGCAAGTGTATATTCAATTTGCGAAATCCATCGCACCAAATTGTTAACCGATTTATTTATGACACATCTTGAAGAAAGTTGCTATACAGATATTGGACTTAATAACTCCAGAAGCAGCTCATGGTCAAAGACAATGAAAGCCTGTCGTATTTCCAAAAAAGTTCATGAAGTGTCTCAGCGAGGAAAGCTGGATGAAGACTGAGACGTTTCACAAGTCTGCCAGAACCTGCTGCCATCTTTTTAAAGTCTTGGTTAAAGTGTTTCGGTATTCCTCGGAAGAAAACATGTAATTACATACCAAATTCTTTAAATATTCTTGTGTCATCAGCATAGCTCTCTCTCTCTCTCTCTCTTTCTCTTTGTGCAGGTACATTTAGTTCCTGTGACATCTTCAAGATATGTATGTGACAATATTCCGCACCTTGTTTGAGCACCAGATGTAATAACCCCTGAAGCAGTTCTTGTTCAACAATAAGCGGTAATCGTGTGTCACAGAGAATGAAAGTGCGCCAGGGATGACAAGCCATGGTGCACCTATTTCCAGCGTGACAGGATCTGCTTAGCACGTAGCTCTCCAGCTACCAGTGGCCAGTGACCGGTGTGGAGCAGCCCAGTACATGGCTTCTTCCAGCGGGTATGACGGTGCTGCATGGAGTGCACAAAAAAAAGTTTTCCAGATATGTTTAGCGCCATCGGTGACACAAAAAAATCATATACCAGATCGACTACATAATGCAAAGTAGATTCCGAATATGCATGAGGAATACCAACGCTTATCGACGAGCAGATTTTAATTCCGAACACAACAGGGTTTCAGCACAAGTGGAGGTAAGGTTGAAAAGATGCTGGAAGATAAAGTGGAAGAGAAATTAAAATTGGATGCGCTAAAGGAAGAGGAAGTAAACAAAAAAAACGGAAGATGGACAAATGGAATAGGTGGTGAAACACAATGCATAAATGGAGAGTGGATCGAGGTCAGGGACAGCCTGAGAAAAACCAGTAAAGATTAGAAACTTCTTGGCAGATTAAAACTGTGTGCCGGACCGAGACTCGAACTCGGGACTTTTGCCTTTCGCGGGCACTTGCCCGCGAAAGGCAAAGGTCCCGAGTTTGAGTCTCGGTCCGGCGCACAGTTTTAATCTGCCAGGCAGTTTCATATCAGCGCACACTCCGCTGCAGAGTGAAAATCTCATTCAGTAAAGATTTGTTGGACCGGTGAAGTTCTGTCGGAGGAAAAAACCATGGTTCATTCACGACATGACCTTGAAGACGTCAGAAAGGAGAACTGAACAGGCAAGGGAAAATGGACAGAGAAATCTGCTCAAAAACAGACACACTGGAGAAACATGGCAAGTACCAAAATATGTATCTAGTAGCCAAGGAGAGAGTTTTTCAGGAAAGGGAGAACATACCTAATGTGGAGATATAAGAGAAAGACGGAACTTTTCTAAGCGACCCACGAGAAGTTCTCTATTGGTAAATTGAAAGTCTCTATGATACTGGTGAAAGGCGTTCTCGTCTGCAGATTTAGAAGCAAGAACAATTAAATGAAATGAAATGTGAGACTTTACCCTAAGGTCAGTAGTAAGTAAGCGGTTGGAGGAAGCGTGTTGTGTAGACGATATTCTAGTGGAAACCTTGGAGATGAAGAGGCCCAACGGGAATGACTGAAGGATTTTCTTGTGTCCATAATAGTCTCAATACCAAAGAGGATTAATTCTGAAAACTATGAAGAATACCGAAAATATGAGCCTCATATCGTAGACAGCAAAAGTTCTTCTTAGAGTTCTGAACAGAAGGCTATGGGAAACTCTGGAAGGAACACTGGAGAGGTGAATTTGGTTTCGGAAGGGGAATAGGGACATGAGATGCCAGTAGATTTCTAAGCAGTGTTGGTGAAAGTGAAATGGTAGGGAGCTAGTATCTGAGAGTGGTCAGGTGATGGATATAAAGAAAATAATCTTTAAATATTCATTTATTACAGAGGCCAAATTTAAAATTGGAGGATTTATAACGGTGCAGAGTATAAAAACAAACAAAACTCCTAATTCTATAACATTACGCCTCAAACGCATTAACTGAAACTAAATATCAGTTTTTAAACATGAAGAAAATATCGAAAGAATCAATATAATTGAATATGTGGCTCCTAAATTACGAAAGAATGCACTGATGAAGCATAAGTCTCCAGGAATTACTTATAGGAGCAAGAAATTCAAGACAAGTAAAGCGGCTGAAAGATTAAAAAAAAAGAAAAGGCGCATAGAAAACAGATTAAATTCATATAACGTAACAGTGACCAGCAACACATGGGCCCCAAAGGTGGTAGAAGAAATTAGGGCAGCCAGGTGAACCCTTTCGACCCTCAAGAATTCAAATCTTCTATACTAACAATAAAACAGTAAAACCGTCTCCACGCGGGATTAGTCGAGCGGTCTCAGACGCTGCAGTCATGGACTGTGCGACTGGTCCCGGCGGAGGTTCGGGTCGTCCCTCGGGCATGGGTGTGTGTGTTGTCCTTCGGATACTTTAGGTTAAGTAGTGTGTAAGCTTAGGGACTGATGACCTTAGCAGTTCAGTCCCATACAATTTCACGGAGATTTGAACATTTAAAACCATTGTGTCTCTCTGTTACAACACGATAATCTCGAAAACCACTCGAGGAAATTTCATGGGGTTTTGATTACTAACTTAAGCATAGTTTTCACCAGTATAGGCTTTATTTCATTGTATAGTATTTCAAAAAATGGCTCAAATGGCTCTGAACACTATGGGACTTAACATCTGAGGTCATCAGACCCCTAAAACTTAGAACTACTTAAACCTAATTAACCTAAGGACATCACACACATCCATGCCCGAGGCAGGATTCGAACCTGCGACTGTAGCAGCAGCGCGCTTCGAGACTGAAGCGCCTAGAACCGCTCGGCCACAGCGGCCGGCTGTATAGGCTTTATTTCATCTAAATCGACACACAGAGAAAAAGACATTGTAATTTAAACTATTTTCTAAAATCGTCTGCTCAACTTAGTAGTTGCGATGTTTAATGATTACGACTCGACTGTAGTACACTAAAGAACCAACAGATGGCACTAAGCCGTGTGCGACTCGCGTTGATGCCATTCATGGCTTGGCATCCTGTAATAGCGATAGTGGCGTCTCATTTTCTTAGTGTGTTCACTGGCGCCAATGCGTTTGCTGGCCTTGTCTGTCCGTGAGTGGCAGCAGCAGCGCTTATCATAGTGCGTACTGTGGTGCCATCATTGGAGCGGCCTCTAGTATTTCCCGGTCGTGGTGTGTCGAGCGAGGGGAGCTGGGACGGAGCAGCAGTGAGGTCCGGACAGCCAGTACTCGCCCGACCGCTGGCGACACACATGCACCGTCCGACGGAAGGATGTGGTCGTGAGAGCGCACGACCGCATCAAGGACCGGTTTCAGGGAGTTTTAGTTGAATGGACCGTGATATTCGAGTAGTGAAACTTTTACCTGTGTGTGTGTGTGTGTGTCCGCCGGTCAAAGTGCCCTCATGGCAATAAGCTGGCAGTCGACGATTTATACTGGGATCCTTCCCGTGTCTGACTTGAGTGGGGACGACCGTTGGCTGGTCGTTCGGTCGGTCGTCGCAGCGGACGACGTGCATTTTGTTTTCCGACCGCTTCTGCCTTCTCTGTGTTTGTGCCGACTTATAATTCGTCTGTGTTGTCCCACAGTGACTGGTTTCAGGATAGTGAGAGATATTTTGGAACTGTCTTAGTGGATCCATGTGTATCTTGTGTGGTTTTTAATGACCTGTTATTTAAATGCCGCCTGCGTTCTGGTGTCGGTAGTTGGACTTCTGACGGAGCAACGAGGAGGTCCGCAGTGCGGGGACAGGCTGGGACCGCTGGTGGCGTGCAGGCACTGTCGGACTGAGGGGCTGTAGCCGACGACCGAACCCAGGAGGTTTGAAGTTGAGTGAACCGTGACCAGTACTGAAACCTCCACTGTTCGAGATCTCGCTGTCGTTTGCGTGTTGCTGCTCCTAGGGTCGGTGAGACCAACTGCAACAAGTGGAGTCTGTCAGGTTAGCGGAAGCTATTAGCCGCCTTCTACTCCTTGATGTTAGTTTGGATTTAGTATTATTCTTATTAGTGAAGTGCAACCAGCGGTATTTTCTGCCTTGTGGCCGCTAACGCCCCAGTTACCTGCCATCGAGGTTAGCATACTTTTCCAGCAGTGTACCTTTCCTCGTCGTGTTGATGCTGTCTGACACAGCTTGTAGTTCGACAGCCTCTTGAATTGTACCGTGCATATATTTTTGGGAGGTCTACCTTGCTTCTTGTGTTTCCTTTGGCCTTGGGTGTTTTTCTGAAAATATAGTGCTGCCCGTCTCTTCCCCCTTGCCTAAAAATATTCCCATCCTGTTACTTGAGTACAACTCTTGGCTGTCTGTCTCACCACTTACACAGCTGTAGTCACCTTCCTCAGGTCGATCCAGGGAGCACTGTCAGTGGATCACTCCGTCTTACTTGGACAAGTTGTCATAATTGTTTAAAATTTACTCTAATGTTTTAACATGTTATTGCCTTCCCCACTTGTAATTCCGGCCTTCAGCCATTAATTGTTTGTGACACTGCTTGTGGCCTTCAGCCGACAAATTATTTTCAATTTTCTCCTAATAATTTTCAATCCTGTTTTAGAGAAGCCTTCAGCCATTACTATAGCTTGTTACAAGTTAAGATTATTAGAAAGGGTTTTAGTATTTTTAAAGTGTAATTGTCCACCTCATTTGTAATTCAGGCCTTCAGCCCTTGTGTATTCTGAAATTGCTTGTGGCCTTCAGCCCACGAATAATTTTCGGTCTTCTTAATCAGGCCTTCAGCTGTTGATTGTAACGTTGTTTGTGGCCTTCAGCCGACCAGTAATTTGCAATATTTTCTTAATAAAGCCTTCGGCGGTTACAATAGCTTGTTACCATTTTTATTGTTGTTGTTGTTGTGGTCTTCAGTCCTGAGACTGGTTTGATGCAGCTCTCCATGCTACTCTATCCTGTGCAAGCTTCTTCATCTCCCAATACGTATTGCAGCCTACATCCTTCTGAATCTGTTTAGTGTATTCATCTCTTGGTCTCCCTCTACGATTTTTACCCTCCACGCTATCCTCCAATACTAAATTGGTGATCCCTTGATGCCTCAGAACATGTCCTACCTACCGATCCCTTCTTCTTGTCAAGTTTTGCCACAAACTCCTCTACTCCCTAATCCTATTCAGTACCTCCTCACTAGTTATGTGATCTACCCATTTAATCTTCAGCATTCTTCTTAGCACCACATTTCAAAAGCTTTTATTCTCTTCTTGTCCAAACTATTTATTGTCCACGTTTCACTTCCATACATGGCTACACTCCATACAAATTCTTTCAGAATCGACTTCCTGACCCTTAAATCTATACTCAATGTTAACAAATTTCTGTTCTTCAGAAACGCTTTCCTTGCCATTGCCAGTCTACATTTTATATCCTTTCTACTTCGACCATCATCAGTTATTTTGCTCCCCAAATAGCAAAACTCCTTTACTACTTTAAGTGTCTCATTTCCTAATCTAATTCTCTCAGCATCGCCCGATTTAATTCGGCTACATTCTATTATCCTCATTTTGCTTTTCTTGATGTTCATCTTATGTCCTCTCTTCAAGATACTGTCCATTCCGTTCAATTGCTCTTCCAAGTCCTTTGCTGTCTCTGACATAATTACAATGTTATCGGCGAATCTTAAAGTTTTTATTTCTTCTCCACGCATTTTAATACCTACTCCGAATTTTTCTTTTGTTTCCTTTACTGCTTGCTCAATGTCCAGATTGAATAACATCGGGGAGAGGCTGCAACCCTGTCTCACTCCCTTCCCAGCCACTGCTTCCCTTTCATGTCCCTCGACTCTTATACCTGCCATCTGTTTTCTGTACAAGTTGTAAATAGCCTTTCGCTCCCTGTAGTTTACCCCTGCCACCTTCAGAATTTGAAAGAGAGTATTCCAGTCAACATTGTCAAAAGCTTTATCCAAGTCTACAAATGCTAGAAATGTAGGTTTGCCTTTTCTTATTCTAGCTTCTAAGGTAAGTCGTAGGATCAGTATTACCTCACGTGTTCCAACATTTCTACGGAATCAAAACTGATCTTCTCCGAGGTCGGCTTCTACCAGTTTTTCCATCCGTCTGTAAAGAATTCGCGTTAGTATTTTGCAGCCGTGACTTATTAAACTGATAGTTCGGTAATTTTCACGCATGTCAACGCCTGCTTTCTTTGGGATTGTTATTATATTCTTCTTGAAGTGAGAGGGTATTTCGCCTGTCTCATACATCTTGCTCACCAGATGGTAGAGTTTTGTCAAGACTGGCTCTCCCAAGGCTGTCAGTAGTTCTAATGGAATTACTCCTGGGGCCTTGTTTCGACTTAGGTCTTTCAGTGTTCTACCAAATTCTTCACGCAGTATCATATCTCCCATTTCATCTTCATCTACATCCTCTTCCCTTTCTACAACATTGCCCTCAAGTACATCGCCCTTGTACAGTCCCTCTATATACTCCTTCCACTTTTCTGCTTTCCCTTCTTTGCTTAGAACTGGGTTTCCATCTGAGCTCTTGATATTCATACAAGTGGTTCTCTTTTCTCCAAAGGTCTCTTTAATTTTCCTGTAGGCAGTATCTATCTTACCCCTAGTGAGATAAGCCTCTACATCCTTATTTTGTTCTCTAGCCATGCCTGCTTAGCCATTTTGCACTTCCTGTCGATCTCATTTTTGCGACGTTTGTATTCCTTTTTGCCTTTCATCAATTAAATTCAGTATTTATTCTGTCACCCAAAGATTTCTACTAGCCCTCGTCTCTTTATCTACTTGATCCTCTGCTGCCTTCACTACTTCATCCCTCAAAGCTATCCATTCTTCTTCTACTGTATTTCTTTCCCCCATTCTTGTCAATGGTTCCTTTATGCTCTTCCTGAAACTCTGTACAACCTCTGATTTAGTCAGTTTATCCAGGTCCCATCGCCTTAAATTCCCACCTTTTTGCAGTTTCTTCAGTTTTAATCTGATTGTTAAGAAGAAAATATCATAGTATTGTTAACGTGCAACTGCCTTCCGCACTTTTAATTCAGGCCTTTCGGCCGTTGTGTATTTTTGAAGTTGCTTCTGGCCTTCAGCCGACGAATAAATCTGAACCTTCTTAATCAGGCCTTCAGGCGTTGATTGTGTGTAGCATTGCTTGTGGCCTTCAACCGACAATAGCTTGCAATTCTTCTAATAAGGCTTCCAGGCGCCAGTGCGGTAAAATCTTTTAAAAAATGATGGTTGAGAGTTTTGTTTTTTAAAAAAATAAAGTGTATGTGTTTTCCACGCAACCAATGGTAACTGATTAGACCTCATCCACACCGTTCCTGCTTTTCCTAAGTCCCACGTCTCAGGCACTATTAGTTTCACATTACACCAAAGAATCAATGAATGTCGTTAGTTTTTTTTAACTCATTAACAGATATATTTTCGAAAGTCTACGTCAGTGACAGAATTAAGCACCGCATCTTTACGAGTAGAAACTAACACTGAATTTTCTTGCCTAGGACAAATGGATTTATTGATTTCGCTATGTGTATTAAAACATAATGACACTGCTTTGCTTCTTCCTGTAGGTTTTATTCGTATTATTTGATAGGAAAAACGAGATTTTTAAGCTAGTTTTGTGATCTGAAGACTACTTATTACATTTTGATTTCGTTTTATTTAAGACTAAAAATGCCTAGAATAAGGTCAGGTCTGTCTGAATGCGCCACAATGGCTAGAAGACTGAGGGCTTGTAAGAGGTCCGAGCAGATGTAATTTCGATGTATTGCTCATGCGCTGCTTGCGATATGCAAGGTCTCTGACCAGAGAGCAGTGTTGACTACAGTAGGAACTGTGTAGCTGTAGCAGTAAGTTGTGGCTAGTCTGGAGTCTGCTCTGGTCTGGTATGGTGTATCGTGTTGGCTGGCCCGGTCGCGGTGCAGCGATGTCGGAGCCTGAGTATTCTTGTATAAGGTAGAAAAGCAGCGTCGCGCATATGTAGTAATGTTATCTCAAGTCGCATGTAAATGTTTTAAAACTCTCTTAATAATAATTTTCCTTATAAAAAGTAACTTTTAACGACCATTCACTTCAATTTAAAGGATTTACTAATTTCTCCCATCCATGATCATCCCGATTATTGCAATAGAAAAATCAGTTGCTTCCTTTCATAAATGAGAGATATATCGGCCAGCATTGCACAGAGCTGTGCCGGAAAAATTTATTGTAAGAGCGGATATATCCGGCGACTTTATTGAGGTAAGAATTTTTCCTTTTTATTCAGAATGATCTTTCAAAATGTACCAGGATAAATTCACAGTGAATTATTGAAAAGTCGTAAGTGAGCGACAATTTAATTGAGAGGTTAGTTACATTGTTTTATTACTAGGTTACTGAATTTTTTTTTTATTGGGATGTTATACTGAATGTGAACGACATAATTATAATTTTTACTGTTGAGAGGTTTAGGAATTTTTCTGTTTTGAGGTTACGCTAAATGTGAATGAATTTTGAGCTTAGATTAAATGAGAAAGAATTTTGTAGGGAGGTTACAAATGAGAAAGAATTTTGTGGGGAGGTTACACTAAATTAGAATCATACTCATATTATTTTTTTTTTTTTTTATTTTGTGGGGAGGTTACAGGCTATGCAGTCTCAAGAATTCAATGAAGATCGTGAGGCCAGACTTGGTGGAGCTCAATAACATCGCTCTTTCACTCGATCGTTGGAAACTCCTTCCGAAAGCGAGGCATGACGTAGCTCTGATCGAGAGTGTCATGCATTGCCTCTTTCCTCAGAACCCTTTGGCCACATAGACTTAAAATTGGGGAAATGGCGCAGGCAATGGAGTTTTCATGCATTGAATACCACTTATTCCCAACAATTTACCATTTCGTTTTAAACGTGTACAGTTCCCACCAAGCGTGTGTTATGCCAAGACCATAAACAAAGCACAAGGCCAGACACTGCGTGATGGTGGTGTGGACCTTACCGTCTGCTGCTTTTCGCACACCCAGCTCTACATGGCTCCTTCCCATGCTAGTGAAGCAAACAAGCTCTTTGTTCATGTCCCTAAAGGTGCTACTTCAAATGTTGAATACAAAGAAGCTTTATAAGCCGAGGATAAATTCCACGTGTATGAAGCCTCAGTCACAGTTATACTAATGTACCAGCGCAATGCCAGGTTCCCCACAAGGATCCTCTTGAGTCCGACGTCGCAAGATGCCAATGATGAATACGGCATTCGATACCCCACTTATTGGTTTTTTTATGGTTTTAGGGCGCAAAACCGCTACGGTCATTAGCGCCCAGTCTGTGACTTAGGAAAAGGCAGAAATGGGAACGAAACTCAAAAAATTGGAGAAACTAAAAATAGAAGGAAAGCTTAAAAAACCACTATAGAAGGGGTTTGGTTGTCCCCAAAAAGAGATTCAAATGACTGACGTCATCTCACTGGCACTAATAAACTCGAGAACGCGATCCCCCACTTATTGTCTTCCATGCAACCACATATTGGCTGCTAACGGCAACAGAGCTGGACTAGCATTCCGCTGAAGCCGAGCGGTTCTAGGCGCTTCAGTCTGGAACCGCGCGACCGCTACACTCGCAGGGTTCGAATCCTGCCACGGGCATGGATGTGTATGATGTCCTTAGGTTAGTAATGTTTAAGTAGTTCTAAGTTCTAGGGGACTGATGACCTCAGATGTTAAGTCAGATAGTGCTCAGAACCATCTGAACCAATTTTTGAGCTGGATTAGAGATATCCAATGGTGAGCACAATATGAGGTTATAGGGCGTAGATGAACTGCATAATCTACGAGTAACTTACAACAGTGCTACAATGCTAGTAGTGTCGATACAAAGCAAATCAATAGCAACGATAAACAAAGCAAACATTGTGTTGTTCCTACAATGACAGTTGCCGAAGCTGACATTTCGTTAGAAAGGTACCCAAGGAACTTCGCAGAGTGTGAAATAAGTAGCAGTTGAAATATTAGCGTTTTATGCTACAGAATTGTAAGATGTAAGATAACGAAATTTCAAACAAAACACCAACTTGACGATGCACAGCAAACTGCAGAATCGGATCGAAAACTTGTGGGTGAGATATACTTATCCCATCATTCAGTAAGAAATTTGATATCAGCTTCGACCAATCGGGATTTGAAGAGGAAATGCATATGGGAGGAATCCCGGAAATTAGAAATTCCAAGAGAGCTGTATCAAGATCAACGAACACCAATGCCTTGAAGCATACGTATACATTTATACTATACCGACTATTAATCAGAATGGTAAATTGGTTGGAAACGTTTTTTTTATGCTGCAAGAATTCTTCTTCATGTGCATGATCTTTCAAGGGCAGCAGGGAATACTTACATCACAGCAAGCAAGAGTGTGAAATGGACATAGGAGAACTACAAACACGATATAAGCACTGGTTTTGACCAATAGCTGGTCAAAATAACTTGCTTTTACTTGATACCTGGTTTGTGTATAAAAATCTTATTCCTTTAGAGCAAACTATCGCCCCTGAAAAGTGTATGGCTCTGCATTTCATACCGCCTGGTACTACTGGACAAATTCAGCTTCTGTGTATTTGTTTTTCCATGCTTATAAAATATATTATCGCACTATCTGCATGTACAACTTAAAGGATAGCCAAATTCGCAATAAGCTGGCAGACTGTTTCGCATTCGGCTGGATGCCATCACATTCCATCTGTCCTCATCACCCCGTTGCACCAATTTGATTCTATATGCATTCTTTAAGCGTTCATAGCAAGTTGAACGTACTGCCTACGATACATGTGGTACGAACTTTTGTGATCATTGTGGTGCGCCATTTTTCATTAGGTCTTCATGGTGAAAGTTAAGGTTTCATTCGAAATTTCTTGAATGTCGACGATGTCCATTTTGTGAAGTATAATACATACGATATTACAGTGCCCGTGTTATTCAGTATGCTTGGTCGAGGGGACAGGCTCTGCGACAACTACAAACGTTATGAAATTCCATTATACAGCTGATGGTTGTCAATATTCGCAACTGCGAATACATTTAATGAATCTAGTACATAAATCGACCTTTTTTTGGTCATCAGTCTTCTGACTGGTTTGATGCAGCTCGCCACGAATTCCTTTCCTGCGCCAATCTCTTAATCTCAGAGTAGCACTTGCAACCTACGTCCACAATTATTTGCTGAATGTATTCCAATCTCTGTCTTCCTCTACAGTTTTTGACCTCTGCAACCCCCTCTAGTACCATGGAAATCATTCCCCCATGTCTTAACAGGTGTACTATCATCATGTTCCTTCCCCTTATCAGTGTTTTCCACATATTCCTTTCCTCTCCGATTCTGCGCAGAACCTCCTCATTCCTTACCTTATCAGTCTACTTAATTTGCAACATTCGTCCGCAGCACAACATCTCAGATGCTTCGATTCTCTTCTGTTCCTGTTTTCCCACAATCCACGTTTCACTACCATACAATGCTGTGTTCCAGACGTACATTCTCAGACATTTCTTCCTTAAATTAAGTCCTATGTTTGATACTAGTAGACTTCCTTTGGCCAGGAATGCCCATTTCGCGATTGCTAGTCTGATTTTTATGCCTTCCTTATTCCGTCCGTCATTGGTTATTTTACTGCCGAGATAGCAACATTCCTAATTAGATGATTGTGACCATCAGTCCTGACGTTAAGTTTCTCCCTGATCTCGTATCTGCTACTTCTCATTACTTTCGTCTTTCTTCGATTTACTCCCAGTCCATATTCTGCAGCCGGCCGAAGTGGCCGAGTGGTTCTAGGTGCTTCAGTCTGGAACCGCGTGACCGCTACGGTCGCAGGTTCGAATCCTGCCTCGGACATGGATGTGTGTGATGTCCTTAGGTTAGTTAGGTTTAAGTAGTTCTAAGTTCTAGGGGACTGATGACCTCAGATGTTAAGTCCCATAGTGCTCAGAGCCATTTTGAACCATATTCTGCACTCATTACATTGTTCATTCCACTCAAGAGATCATGTAATTCTTCTTCCCTTTCACTCAGAATAGCAATGTTATCAGCGAAACATTTCATCGATATCCTTTCACCTTGAATTTTGATTCCACTCCTAAGCCTTTATTTTATTTCCATCACTGCTTCTTCGATGTACAGATTGATCACTAGGGGCGAAAGACGAGTTCACTGTCTTACACCCTTTGTAATACGAGCACTTAGTTCTTAGTCGTCCAGACTTATTGTGGCTCGTGTACATATTATATGTTATCCGTCTCTCCCTATAGTTTACCCCTATTTTTTTCAGGATTTCGAACATCTTGCACCATTTTACATTGTCGAACGTGCCTTTACCTTTTAATTGATCGTCATCTAGCACATCCTCAATTTCCTTTTCCATTCTTCTGTGTATTATTCTTGTTAGTAACTTTGGTTCATGATCTCTTAAGCTCATTGTGCCATAATTCTCGCCCTTCTCAGCTCTCGCAGACTTCGGAATTGTGTGGATGATATTTTTTCCGAAAGTCAGATTGTAAGTAGGCTTTTTAGGTTTTCTTATTGGTAACGCCACGTAGCGCTCTGTATGAAAATCACTGGCTGTGCTGTGTGCAGTCTGTGGCTAGTTTACATTGTTGTCTGCCATTGTAGTGTTGGGCAGTTGGCTGTAAACAGCGCGTAGCGTTGCGCAGTTTGAGGTGAGCCGCCAGCGGTGGTGGATGTGGGGAAGTGAGATGGCGGATTTTTGAGAGCGGATGATCTGGACGTGTGTCCATCAGAAACAGTACATTTGTAAGACTGGATGTCATGAACTGCTATATATATAATGACTTTTGAACACTATTAAGGTAAATACATTATTTGTTCTCTATCAAAATCTTTCATTTGCTAACTATGCCTATCAGTAGTTAGTGCCTTCAGTAGTTTGAATCTTTTATTTAGCTGGCAGTAGTGGCGCTCACTGTATCGCAGTAGTTCGAGTAACGAAGATTTTTGTGAGGTAAGAATTCATGAAAGGTATAGGTTATCGTTAGTCAGGGCCATTCTTTTGTAGGGATTACTGAAAGTCAGATTGCATTGCGCTGAAAATATTCTGTGTCATTTTAGTGAATTTCTGAGTAGGTTTAGTTTTCCTCAGCTGTTTGAAAATCAAATAATGTAAGAGATTTATCAGCACAGTAATTCATTAATTTTTCTAAGGGGGCGTTTCAAGATGGTATGTCGCCAGACTAAAACATTCTACACACCAACAGTCTTTTTGTTGCCACTTCCGCCAATGATTTTAGAAATTCTGATGGAATGTTATCTATCCTGCCTTATTTGATCTTAAGTCCTCCAAAGCTCTTTTAAATTCTGATGCTAATAATGGACCCCTATCACTTCTAAATCGACTCCTGTTTCTTTTTCTATCAAATAAGACTAATCTTCCCTCTCATAGAGGCTTTAAGGTATTCTTTCCACCTTTTCGCTCTCTCTGCTGCATTTAACAGTGGAATTCCCTTTGCACACTTAATTTTATTATTCTTGCTGTTAATGTCATGAAGGCTGTTTTGAATTTCCTGTATGCTGAGTCTGTCCTTCCACCGATCATTTCTTTTCCGATTTCTTCAGATTTTTCATGCAGCCATTTCGTCATAGCTTCCCTGCACTTCCTATTTATTTCATTCCACAGCGACTTGTATTTCTGTTCTGAGTTTCCCTGATCGTTTTTGTACTTCCTCCTTTAATCGATCGACTGAATCATAAGCAACTAATATTTTGCGTGTCGTATGTTAACACAACACTTTCAAATGAGCCTCACTAAGGACTGAACTTGCGACCACACACTCATTAGGTTGACGTCAGTTAATAACTAAAGCGCAAAACACACCAGGGCCTTTTAATGTTAACTGAGAGTAGAAATCAAAATAAAAAAAACTAAGTTTACAAAATTCACGTACTCTAATCCGGGTACACTTAGAGTTTTCGCACTGTGCTAAAGTATCAAAAAATTTAAAAATTATACAAACTTAGAAAGCTATACACACCGATAATGCACATAAAATAAATCCCTCACTAACATATCTTATAGTGGAGTCAATGTTTAACTCGGGATCTTTCTTATTACGGGGATGCTGATCCACGTAAAAGGCATCGTCCACATAACGGCCAGTAGAAGAAACCGAGACAGCTTACGGCAAGAACACCAAACAATACTCAGTGGCAAAAGCACAGGGGTATTCATAAACCACGGCGGTCATTTTACTGCATGGTGCTCACCATTGTTCCTGCGTCGGGCGCAGAAAAAGAACGGACAATGTATGTGGACATGTTCATCCCAAAAGCAGTAGGAAACAGGGCCAGTCGCACGCCGGAATATGGCTCAGCGCTGTACGGGCTGAGGTAAGCGGACGTAGGCGCACTTCCCACAGTGAACATGCGCCGAGCAAATCTGGCGAGCTGGCGTCCGTGGATAGTCTATCCCGTGCCGCGATCCAGCAGGGCTTCTTCCGAGTTACTCGACCCCAGCAAACAACCTCAGTGTGAGCAGCACCGGCGTAATTCTCGCTAACGGCACCGCAAAGGCCCCAGCTCGTGAGACGTCAGAGAAACCGTAGTTAAACAACCCTATGCAAAGAGATTCCACGAGCACAGGTGTCGATACGCACTGGTCAGAAAGATATGTTGAAAAGGGCAGTGAAGTAAGTTCACCGGCGAAACAGTTAGTCACCTGTTGCGTTATATATATATATATATATATATATATATATATATATATATATATATATATATAATTTATCAGGTGAATTTTTATATTGTTAGAGCATGATTCTCTCTGTCGGGAATATAATCTTTTCTTATCACTTTCACTTACTTGCATAAGTAAATATAAAACGGGTTCTTGAAAGGCCGCTGTTATTCATGTGCCAACTTTAGATTTTGAATGTGATGACTAAAATATAGTTGCCGTTAACTGAATTGAATGTAATTTTGTTAATTTCTATTTATTGATTTCAAAGCAAGGCTCCAGAGAATTTCGATTGTGGCCGTGGAGCGGCCAAGATAAAACTTACTGAACTCACGGAATCTGTATAATTTAAAAAACGAACTTTAACGTAAATTAATTATCTATTGCAATTTATAAAGGTTCTTACAACGAAATCTGTCGCATTTACAGTCACTGTTAACACATTGAAAAATAAATTAATACTTCAGCACGTAATGGCTGACCAGAGACTGCATCAGAAGATGAGCTTCCCGCAGCGCAATTTACTGAAAAAAATGCTTACTAAAAATAATTAGCCACTGCGACCATTTGAGGTGACAACTATTACAAAGAAATTCATTTTGCGATAACAATAATTAGTTAATTTAGCAGAATACCGAATAACTTACATAAAATATGTGTAGCCGCTCAATGGCTGCCTTCCGTATCGCGAAACAAAACAGTGTGTGTACCATAAAGTACGTTACAGGCGTACAATCGCGTCTCTTTACGATCCTTTTTTTATTTTCACAGACATATTTTAAATAAAGATGCTACTTTTAAATTATCGCTGCATACCAGTTGTTTCAAGAACATTAACTGTATATTTTGTACTAATTATATTCATAACATATTTAAATGTTAGTTCACCTTGTCCGCAGCTCGTGGTCGTGCGGTAGCGTTCTCGCTACCCGTGCCCGTGTTCGATTCCCGGCGGGGTCAGGGATTTTCTCTGACTCGTGATGACTGGGTGTTGTGTGCTGTCCTTAGGTTAATTAGGTTTAAGTAGTTCTAAGTTCAAGGGGACTGATGACCACAGATGTGAAGTCTCATAGTGCTCAGAGCCATTTGACCATTTTTTTGTTAGTTCACCCTTAACAATTCACAATATTGTTCACTGTTTACAACCGATAAAAATGTCAATATTTATGTGACGTACCGTCACATGGGCCCCCTAGTGAGGGTGTAAGTAATAAAGTCCACTGTTTATGTACAGATTCACTACGGTTTTATATTTAGTTCAGTTTCGTAGACGGCCAAAAGTTTATGTTTGGCCCACCTATTTCAATTCACTGTTCAATACTCGGTTCATTACACAATTATGGATGTCATACATAATTCACAATTACAGGTGAGTACGTCTATCAGTCCCATCCGTCTTTGTGTTTTATTTTGAATAGGAACAATCCGGTATCTTACAGACCCGACGCATTTTGACTTACGTTCCCCCATTCTGGTTACAGGGGTACAAGAAAAAAACGGGCCGAAAAAACCCCGCCCGGAGCCTTCGGATTGTTAATTTTGCTTTTACATTGAATGTCTAGCACCTGCACAAAAATGAACAGATAAATATATACATATACATTCACATTACAAAAATTCACCATTAAAACATGAAATTACATAACGTACAACAATCCTTTTTCTTTTGTACAGATAGTTGTTTTAGTCTTTATGTTTTTGAGTAGTTGTATTTGTTACAATTTTACATGGTGTATCAGTTTATCGTCGACTACAACATTTTTGGATCTGATCGAAGTAAACGTTGCCGAAGGCGTTTTGTTTCTGGTCTGGTGGTATGTCGCCGCGCCCGCTCCACGGACAGGACAACTGCCCATCGCTCGCCGCGTCGCGCAACATGTAAACATTTCACCGAGCAGCATAATAAAGTAAATATACCTGCTGTAAGTGTTGGAAGAAAATTCATTAGTTTCGCAAACACTCCACAGTCACTAGTGTTCACTGTTTGCTGAATGCATTGTAAGAATGTACGAACGAACGAGTTCCAGGTCTTTAAATAATTTCTGGTTCGAGCTCACACGTTTTACACTGTAGTTTTAAGCTGAGTGTTCACTTGATCGCAATACGCGAATTGTGTTCACTGTAGATTCATGTCTTGAGATGCTTGTTTCACGCCTGAATGATAACGAGGACCAAGGCGAGAGTCGTTAATCCAAAGCGCGAAGTAGTGGGCTCTCTTAAAATAGAGAATAATCATAGATCGGGACGAATCAGGAGACGAGAAGATAGTTTTTTCCACGGAACAATCAAATTCAGATGTACCTAATAGACACGTTTCAGTATCACGTTTTAGAGCTCTGAAGCCGACAGTGAAGTAAGCAAAGGTGAAGATATGGAAGACACATGTCATATCGAAATAGTATTTCACAGTAGAAACCCGTTAGTGGATGACGATAGAAGGGCTGTCCCGTCTGTGAGAGAAAATGCCGAAAGTAGCAATGCGACGGACAGCATCCTCAATTTTTTGAGGAGATAAACGGAAGAAAGGCGCAAAGAAGCATAAAACAACAGAAGGAGCGGTTTCAGAATTCGAAGATAGATTAACATAAGTATCAAGGACGTGTTAGAATAGGTAGCTATGTGCAAGTGGCAAGCGAGAGAAGCAAATGAGGCTGCAACAGAAGCATGAAGGGACGCTCAGGTTGCTATAATGGAGGCAGTTGGTGCAAGGAAAGACGCTGTGGTGGCCAAAAAGTATGCTATTACAGCCAAAAGTGTCACCCTTTAAACTCGAAAAGTTCTTACCACGATGTAGAAACAGGAACGCGTGATATTTCAGGAACTCAGGCACATGTTTCACAGCACTATAAGAAAATTAAGACATCGGAAGACCACAAGACAGAATTGTCACACCTGGAGCAAGACCATGAGCGTGTGGTAGAATGACAAGTTGAGATCATGCTTGGTTGATTTGGAAGAGTCATCAGCCCCGTCGAATTAGGGAAGGATGGGGAAGGAAGTCGGCAGTGTCCTTTCAAAGGAACCGCCTCGGCATTTGCCTGGAGTGATTCAGGGAAATCACGGAAAACCTAAATCAGGATCACCGGACGCGGGTTTGAACCGTCGTCCTTCCAAATACGAGTCCAGTGTGCTAACCACTGCGCCACCTCACCCGGTAAGTTGAGATCATGAAGGATGTTATGGACGCAAACGCCTGTATAAAACAGTTGAAAATACAGGACGCTAATAGACAGAAGGGAGAAGAGGAACATCAGAGACAAACAGAACCGGAGACGAGTAGGACTGATACGCCCTCAGTTGAATCCCTGCAGCAGAGACCTACTTGTGTTTGCCCACCACCACCGCGGGTCTCGCCGCAGCACCAGAGCAGTCACATAGGTGCAGCCGTTTGGAAGCTTCTATGCTGAAATCTATGACAGGAACACTTAAGTGTAGAGCCATAATAGTCGACGGGTTGATGTTTCATAGAAAATCGAACACATGAGAGTCATATAGGTGGAAAAGAGCGCATATGAAATTGAAGACCTGGGTTTCAATCACAAACATTTTATATCGATGCAAAATTTTCAGAACTATCGGGTTAGTGGAAACACACTTCATGCCAAAGCCTGGTTAGCTCAATATGACAAATCTTTGCCTCCTGCTTGGCCATTACTCTACAGTCTTGAATTTATATGAGGACACATGGAGGGTTCGGTTGCGGTTACTATGAGAGACATTGCGATTATCTGTCAATCGTATGAGGAATTCAGAGAGGAATTCCTCCGAATGTACTGGTCGAAAGAGATGCAGGATAAGGTCAAGCAGGATATGATGATGTGCAGGGACGTGGAGTAATAACGATTCCGAAGCCCAGTGAAACTTTTTCGGTCAATGATAGAGAAAAATCAGTCTCTTGACGCACGGTGCGCAAGTGACACTGTACGATTCTGTTATATGAAGCTCCCCATCCAGTACCAGCAAGTTCTAGCAGGTATATGTGCAGACGACGTAGGTGCATTTAAAAGTATTCTCTGAGAGCTAGGGTATGGCTATGAATCTCAAAATGCAAATGGGAAAGAACATGGCATGGAAAATAATAATGGTAGGCTGTCTAGGAGACACAAAGATCGAAGAGACAGTCGGAATGGGCCATCAGGTCAACAGCATGAGTTCAGACCACCACCCGAAAGGTGAGGAAAGAACGATTTTAACGGTGGGCATAATAACAACAACCGATGTAATGACAGAAACTGAGCCTAACAGGAGCAACCCACCGACAGAGATAGTTGAGATTAGGACCCCAGATCCAAGGAAAGAAGATCGAAACCATCACCGCGATGCAGCTGACTAGATAATGGAGTGGGTTCGGCTAGAAATTTACCCTCACAAGATATCAGAGTGAGCCACGTTAACTTGTCAGCGAATTAAGATATAGGAAGATCGTTGATAGAAGATAAAGAGGAGATCATACCGAATGATGTACATCTACTAATTGATGTGGTTTATTGCTTAAATGCGTTATGGACAGCAGAAGCCGTGTTATCGCCATATCAGGATCATTGTTTGAAATATGCTCTCATAATTGATCATGGCCAATTCTCTCTCAAGAAAACGAGAGTTTTGGGAGCGTTAGTTGATAAAAACCCTGAAGTCGTTCAGCAATCGTAACTCGAATTATATGTCAAGGAGACACACTACAAGCCAATTTCTTGCCGGCACTACATTTGGCGATCGATCGTACAATCGAAATGGATTTCTTTAATGAACAGAAGGCCATATTAGACATTGCTAGAAGAGAGGTCGTTCTGCAGAAAGGACCCTTAATTCGAATTCGGTTTGAGGAGCAAGCAATCAAGGCACAGATTCCAAAGAATTGCTTGTATCTCAGTTTTTCGACAAAATAGAGTAAGGGGAAGAGATATGGAAGTGACATGATAGGGACGTCCATCATGCCGGTACAGAATTGTTGAGATGAGAAATTAACGCTGCAATAGAGCAGAGAATTCAGTCTATGCAAAACATGGGAGAGAACGAGAGGGAAAAACTTCGTGATATTTTATTAGAAAAAGCCAAAGTACTCTTATCAAAGCCTGACACAATGAAGAACTTTCAGAACCGACTTCGAGTGAGGGAACACTGTCGATTTTCGTGCCTCTGTACAGTGTCCCGCTTGCATACAGATATTGGGTGTTTTTAGAAATTCGGAAAATGTTGGAAGACAGGGCTACAGAGCCTACAAGATCGACATAAAACAGCCGTCTACATATAGTAGAAAAGAAGGATGTTTCTATTCGACTAGTGTTCGACTCTCGCCAAATCAAAACAATTATTGACCCAGAGATAGATAGGCCCAGAGAAATTAGAGGAGTTAGAAGAGAATTTTCATGGGACTTCAGTTTCCTCATCAATAGGCTTATGAACCAGTTTTTGGCAGATTTAATTTTACTCTGTATGCAGTCAATACACCACCCTTCTAGCATTTGGATGTTGTAACCAGATCAAACATTTACCATTTGAGTTAAACGTGTCTTCATTTGCATTCATTCATGGTTCAGATAGTATTCTAAATTAAGTACTGAAATAAAGAGTCACCTGTTTTGTGGACATCTGCTAATAGCGAAAAGGAATTGGGAGGAACACCACAGAGTCTCCAGGGATGTTTTGAGGACATTCCAAGAACATGGTGAGATGGCTAATAAAGATACATCAAGTTCTTGGTCCAGGAACATCATTGTTAGAAGAAAAAAAGGAGATCATACCAAACGATGTAAGTCTCCTAGTCGATATGGCTTATTTGTAAAAGGCATTGCGGACAGCAGAAGCCACATTACCGCCATATCTGAATCATTATTTGAAAGATGCACTCGTAATTGACCATGATCGACTCCCAAAATAAGGATTATGGGAGCTTTAGTTGGCTAACACACTGAAGTCATTCAACAATCATGACTCAAATTATTGTCAAGGACACACAGTACAAGCCAATTTCTTGCCAGCGCCATATTTGGCGATCTATCTTATAATCTAAATGGATTTCTTTAATGAACAGAAAATACTAGATATTGGTTGAAGTGAAATCGTCCTACAGCAGGAAACCTTAGTTCGAATTCGGTTTGAGGAGCAAGCATTATTTCTGCTGAAGATATAGCAACAAACCCAGAAAAAACTGAGAGTACTAGGAAGATGGTGGCATGGGTGCAATTTTCATATCAAATTGATGTGCAAATTAATTAAATTGATCAATTAATCATCCCCCACCCCAACCACCCGACCATGCCCACCCCCAACTGCAGATGACATCATGTGTTTTTCTAAGCCAGCACGTGGGCCCCACCCGATTGCCCCTCTCTACCCTCCCCCTACCCCCACTCAACAACCTACCCTGTTGACGAGAATTTCGAATTTCGGCGGAAATTTCGAATTTTGGAAAGAATTATGATTTTAGGGGAATTTCTTTGTCCCAGAATTGTGCTGACATCCAACCCGCACCCCAGGAATTGGCGGGAAATCAAAATTGGTGGTGCCCTTTCTGGGACTCAAACCCTGGTCCTTCTGGATGGAAAGCCCAAGTGCGTACCTCAACACATGGGAACTGTCCAGACGCAGCGGAGGAAGGTTAGGTTAGTGTACTTTATATATTTTGGTCGGAAAAAGGAAGCAAAGGTAGTTCCTAATTACGTATTTAATCATAAAGATTGGGCCTAATTACACAACTATACGCTTCGTGTTACACAAGGACAGCGTAAAATCGCAATACACAGACTGACAATACTATACAACTGGTGTTATAATGCTGAGAAAAAATTTCGCAGTACCACTAAAAACTAGTGACAGACACACTCAAACTCTACCCTTCACCTACAAACTGGCGCGAAAATGGCCGGGGTATAAGATATTATCTTTATTCTTTTTGGCTGGAAATATGTTCAACTGACGAGATGCTGGTGTTGGACAGAGAGGAATTTAAAAAGAGTATTACCTGAAAGCATACAGCTGAGCACAGTATCTATCGTTGTTTGACATCAAATTTCGAAACAGACTCCTTCTCAAAAACCACCCTGCAGCCCGGATAACAGAAACCAATACATGCTACCACAACAGATGGAAAAAATCACAGTTCTAATTACACTTCAAAAGTGTCATAAAAAACCAGCACTCATAATGAACAGGTCACAATGCTACAGATGTAATGGGAAAAATTGTTGTCTGGAAAGACTGCAGAGTGGGCGACAATTGAACGTGTGTTATCCTCAATAGCCGCCCACAAACTGCCGAAAATCGAGGCCCTCTTACCTCCCCTCATCCATCCCCTCCATCCATCCAACTACAGGGAGGACACAGGCTTTTTCAAATGGCCAGCTGGTCTGCTGTGCTTTGCGCTCTACTGCCCTTCCACATTCGACGTGCTTGCTAACTGAGATGATGCTATGATGCTCCTTTGCCAACATAATAGCATGTATAGTCAACTAAGTCAACTAAACAATAGGGCATAAAAAGACAGCCACCCCAAGTGCAACTTGTTCATCTAAAATATAGCGACACAACCTCCATATGTCAGCCCCTGGTCAGAGCGGGACTGTGTCTGGCGACCACCCACATTAGACATGCTCCCCCTTGCCTCCAGCAGCCCACCGTTCTGCAATGGAGAACAGTTGCCCTTATCATCAATGCAACTCTTTCTTGCAGTCTGTTGAATGTATATCTCGGAAACACTGGAGCCTTCTGGAATAACAACAAAATTAAGGATAATGCTCCAGATCGCTTTTTCAAATGGCTAGCTCCTCCGCTGAGTGTTTTTTCTGCAGTCCACTGCTACCCCTCTGCGGTCACTGATCTCAGCAGGTATTCCGTTATCCTCCGTGGTAGCTCGTGGTACATGGCCTGACTTGAGGTGACGACCCTTGCCAACATGAAAGGGAGATTTAGAAGCACTGCCCAACACCTCATTGAAGCGCTGATCTATCTGGCGACCACTCAAAGTAGACTGCCACCCTCCCCCTGCACCTGCCATTTTGCGGTGGAGAACAATTTATTTGACGTCAACGCATCTCCTATAATCAAGCATCTATTAAAAAAGCAAAACACAATTGGGACGATAGTAAATGTTCTCGTTCCGCGAAAATGGGCACAGTCCATTTTCTTCTAGTTTTATGAGCAAAATCAGTACAGCTTTTACGTTCAACTGCAACATATAATTCGCATCTCATTATTTTGCGACATCCAGCGAAGTGTACCGTCACCGACTACAGATGATCAACAGAGACATGTCCACTCTGTGTAAAATAAGGTATAAGAGCTTTGACTACTTGACTACTTTGATGCGAAAACTATCAATCACTGCAAAAGGTCCTCATTATTTCAAAACCATTATCGGAGGAAAGAAAAAGCGAGAATTTAAACTCTAAAGAAAAACCACTTTATTAAGCAATTTCTTTCAGCTTTATGAACAAATTACACGACCTGATAGCATCTCTTACATTCAATATCTGTAAATAAACTGTCATGCACATGTGTATTACAAACATTTCAGACACCTGAAATAACATTAGAGAATACAATCTTTCACGCCATTGGCTCACATGTCGGAAAAAACACAATCATTTTACATTCGACATCAACATGTTGTAAATCAAGAGGACGTTGCTGTTTTGTAACCTATGGCAGGTCCCCTATTACCAGTGTGATGCTATATCATACTAGCGTTTACGAAACAAATCGTGTGGTCCTGTCTCGCCTTGTGTAGGTGGAACATGGAAATTTCATTAAAAGATAGCGATGCAACGAATAAAAAAGAAACACGTGTCAAGAAACATTGCATCCACCAGGTGGCACTTTGTTGTTACCAGTTGATAGTCTAATTAATTAAATTGATCATGTGAATCACTTTGCATGGCGAGTAATTTTTATTTCAACAGTCGGATTACACTCACCAGGTAGGTCAAATGGGAATCCGTGGAGGGAAGACGTTCTTTTCGAGGAACGCTATTGAGAAACGATATTTGAAGCTGACCGCTGAGGGATTCTACAACATACAACAATTTCGTATAAGGGTAGTGCTATTAAAAACACAATCATAAGTACTGTTACTGTCCACCTGCATAAAAAACGGCCTTGAGTCTATAGACACACTCGGGTCGCTGATAGAGTTACAGTTTCTGGTAGAAATGCTGCCCGCAATTTGGAATCAAGTCTATCCATTCAACCACATACTTGTGTTGGATCCTGTAGAGACATCTTTTAATGATTACAGCATTGTTGAATTATATTCGTGTCACTCTCATATCTCGAAACGAGTCATCTTTTTCGAACCTATCTGCTAAGGACCCCATAGAGTAATAACTCTAGCGCTGTCTTTTAGATAGCCCCTCTGCATCTTGTAACTGCTCCTCAGTCTCTTCCTTCCCCGCCGGCCGGTGTGGCCGAGTGGTTCTAGGCGCTACAGTCTGGAACCGCGCATTCACTACAGTCGCAGGTTCGAATCCTGCGTCGGGCATAAATATGTGTGATGTCCTTAGGTTAGTTAGGTTTATGTAGTTCTAAGCTCTAGGGGACTGATGACCTCAGATGTTGAGTCCCATAGCGCTCAGAGCCATGTGAACCATTTTTTTCTGCCTTCCCCTCACTGCAGTTTCGTCTATTTGATCATCACAATTTATGTCGTACTTGAATGTAAGTCGAAGAATACTATATCTAAGACGTTCTGCTTTCCGTGGAGAAACAGAACAAGATGAGTTAATGCGACATGACCAGGTTTTGATTCCTTGGTGGAAATGGGAACATGTTGTTGTAGTTCCACCAGCTCAGTACAGTGTGTAAGGCCAGCATCAAATGAAGCTTTCCCCTGCAGCACGACGTAGTAGAAAAGATAGTACAAGCAGTTATGGTGGTGTTTCTCGTTGGGAAAATTAAGAAGATTCAACACCATACAGGCCATGGAAGAAGGACGAGGAATTTGCTACTGCATTCCGATACATCTCAAAGGTACATACAGGCACTGCAGTCCGATGGAGATCTGCATCTCTCAGTGTGCATTCATGTTTATCACCCAAACATTCTCTGTAACCGCGGTAAGCCGGCCGGAGTGGCCGAGCGGTTCTAGGCGCTACAGTCTGGAACCACGCGACCGCTACGGTCGCAGGTTCGAATCCTGCCTCGGGCATGGATGTGTGTGATGTCCTTAGGTTAGTTAGGTTTAAGTAGTTCTAAGATCTAGGGGACTGATGACCTCAGAAGTTAAGTCCCATAGTGCTCAGAGCCATTTGAACCATTTTGTAACCGCGTTATTTTGTACCATCCCACAGAGAAAATCTACAAACTAAAAAATTCCGCTAGTGTCATCCATTAGAGAACGCTATAAGGTATTACCGCATCCCTGTCTTGTGGTATATCTGAAACAATTACAGTCTGCTTTCCGGCATTGACAATAGGTGGCGATCCTATTAAATATCCAGGTATTGGTTCACTGGAGCAGGTGGCTCGTGATCAAAGGAAGTTTCTTCCACAGACCAATGTAAAATTTCATCACCTGTACTGTAGGAAGACCATATCCTGTATTTTTCCTTCATAAGCAGTTTAACATTTTTTTTTTTGTTGTACCTCATCCAATCAGTGTACACCACTATACACTTTCTTTTTTCTGAGATGACTTCGAGGTCTGTGTCAGCTGCTGATAAACTCACATTAACAAGTTTCAATCTTTGCCTCACACAGAAAGCTGCACATCATCTGTAAACTATGCAGGTACCACGGCATAGGCTGGTAGAAATAAAACACAGAGTCAATGTATTTCATTGACAAAAATGTGGCATGCATCGCAACATACGGAAATTGGAAGAGTTTGCTGTATTGCAAAGCGCTTACAGCAGCTATTCGAAGGTGGTGACCTGTACAGTTAATTTCATCTTCCCCATCGACAGGGTAGTGGATGTCTCGGTGTTCCACTTCGGAAAGCATTGTTCCTTCATTTTGCAGTCATGTAAATGAGACAAGTAGGATATACCCAGTGTTCTGCCAAGGCTTCCTCCATCTCAACTGAGTGGTGTCAATCAATAATTATGCGGCAATCAACAGCTTACCCAGTGGACGTTCGGGATGGGACGATGTACTGTAATATAGACTGCAGGCGATAACGAGATCAATTTTTGCAATTATACCTGTTGTTCCGTAATTTCAATGCCAGTCAATGACATGACAAAACGCTTACCAATTTCTGCATCATCGCTAAATCACTCCTGCATTACTTTGCAAGTACCATATACTAAATTGCAAATCCAGTTGGATGACCGCGCAGTACATCCAGTCGACCACATACACCGAAGTATACCAGACAGCATCCTGTACCGATACGAAGAGGTTATTTACATATTTCCAGCATATCGATCATAGTGCGCAGTTTACGATTATGACTGACCGTCTTTCCCTGTGTGGATGGGCGCAACAGAGTATTGTCGCATTCGTAGGATAAAGTCGGAGATTGACAGATCCCTCCACATTGTCCTTCATCAAGCCTTCCTGCAACACTAATCTTAACCACGACATCCGTCCAAAAATACAAGATCTCCCTATATGTGCGTGTGTTGAGGAAGGTCGCACTTCTTATCGCTGTACAACGTATAATAGACATGAAAGTGTTGTGTTGCTATAACAGACAGTTAAGAAGCAACGTGTGGTTTATACACGATGGAGGTCCAGATATAGGGAGTTTGAAACATTTCACGTAAATCAACCATGAAATCAATTCTGACACATTATTCCGCTGGCCATAATCTGTACTAGGAAGGTATCATCATGACAGTTATGACCACAAAGCATAAACACACCCCCCGATGATTACACAGTTTTGCACTTAAAAATGCTATACTGTCAAAGCCATATGGTTTCCGGAGTATTAGTCGTGTGGAATGTAACGCTCTTAATACTCTAATGGAGGATATATTTGACCAACATCAGATACACAACAACCCCGCAAGTAGGTTGCCCCTTTCACTACGGTGACAAACTTTAAAATTGTAAAACTACTTCATTCTACACTATTTCTGTATTTTGGAAGGCATCGTCAGTATGTATCAGTGGCTCGAGCTGCTTATAAGAACTAGAACAAAGTCTGGATACTGTTGTTCTGTCTCTTAGGAAATTAATGGATTTTTATAAGTCTTTCTTAGTCGGAAACGTACATACCATCAATCAAACTTCCATGTCAGTCATGCATATCATTAATAATAGTAGTAGTTCAAATGGCTCTGAGCACTATGGGACTCAACTGCTGTGGTCATCAGTCCCCTAGAACTTAGAACTACTTAAACCTAACTAACCTAAGGACATCACACACATCCATGCCCGAGGCAGGATTCGAACCTGCGTCCGTATCAGTCGCACGGTTCCGGACTGCGCGCCTAGAACCGCGAGACCACCGCGGCCGGCAATAGTAGTAGTATTGGTTTTGATGGATGGGGCTATGTCTCACTAGGAAACAGAGTGAAGAAAAACGGGCTTGAATATTTTCGATAGGTGATACATTGAGGTACCACAAACACACTGCTGCTGGAAAATGCACACGAAGAAGCAACAACTTCTTGTGAGTGAGTAAGCACCACCATCAGTACACAAAGGAGATGAAACAGTCTTATTGCTGTTTACAGCTCTGTTAGAATTTATCTTCCTAGTCTCATGTTAAATAGTTATGATCATGTTTAGGATAATATAGCAGTTTCATCCTAACACCACATCTCTTGAGTACACCCCTCTCACACTATTAAAAGTAATATATGTGACATCGATCCACTCTCCTACACAACACTCTACGGAATGGTTTAAATCTAATAAAGGCAATGATTCTTCACTTTAATACTTAAAGACTAACACTGTTTGTGAGAACCGGCTGTAATTCGGACATAATCAAAAAAAGTTTTGCATCACCCTGATTCCCAGAACTCCTGAAGATAGAGGTTGACTGTGGATATTGTATCACAGACACAGTGCCTTTGACTGTTCAAAGATGTCACTACATCCGCCCAAAGATATAAACAATCATGCATAAGCAGCGCTTATTAGATGCAGGAGGTCCAACAGCCGATCAGTTTGTCATTCCACCAGGAAGGAGGTACACAACTGGTGTTGTCTGTAGTTCAACCATGCCTAGACGGTCAATACCGCGGTTTGATAGCGTCCGCGTTGTTACATCTACATCTACATCCATACTCCTCAAGCCACCTAACGTTGTGTGGCGGAGGGTACCTGGTGTACCTCTATCATTTCTCCCTTCTGTTCCAGTCTCGTATTGTTCGTGGAAAGAAAGATTGTCGGTATGCCTCTGTGTGGGCTCTAATCTCTCTGATTTTATCCTCATAGACTCTTCGAGAGATATACGTAGGAGGGAGCAATATACTGCTTGACTCCACGGTGAAGGTATGTTCTCGAAACTTCAACAAAAGCCCGTACGAGCTACTGAGCATCTCTCTTGCAGAGTCTTCCACTGGACTTTATCTGTCATCTCCGTAACGCTTTCGCGATTACTAAATGATCCTTTAACGAAGCGCGCTGCTCTCCGTTGGATCTTCTTTATCTCTTCTATCAACCTATCTGGTACGGATCCCACACCAGTGAGCAGTATTCAAGCAGTGGGCGAACAAGTGTAATGTAACCTACTTCCTTTGTTTTCGGACTGCTTTTCCTTAGGATTCTTCCAATGAATCTCAGTCTGGCATCTGCTTTAATTTTATATGGTAATTCCATTTTAAATCACTCCTAATGCCTACTCCCAGATAATTTATGGAATTAACTGCTTCCTGCTGCTGACTTGCTATATTGTAGCTAAATGATTCTTTCTCTGTATTAGCAGCACATTAGACTTGTCTACATTGAGATTCAATTGCCATTCCCTGTAGCATGCGTCAATTCGTTGCTGACCCTCCTGCATTTCAGTACAATTTTCCATTGTTACAACCTCTCGATGTACTACAGCATCATCCGCGAATAACCTCAGTGAACTTCCGATGTTATCCAAAAGGTTATTTATATATATTGTGAATATAAACGGTCCTACGACACTCCCATGCGGCACACCTAAAGTCACTATTACTTCGGAAGACTTCTCTCCATTGAGAATGACATACTACGTTCTGTTATCTGGGAACTTTTCAATCCAATCAGACAATTGGTCAATTGGGTTGACAGTCCATATGCTCTTATTTTGTTCATTAAACTACTGTGGGGAACTGCATCAAACGCCTTGCGGAAGTCAAGAAACACGGCATCTACCTGGTAACCGGTGTGTATGACCCTCTGAGTCTCGTGGACGAAGAGCGCGAGTTGGGTTTCACACGATCGTCTTTCTCGAAACCCATGCTGATTCCTACAGAGTAGATTATACTTGAACATTCTACAACTGATCGACGTTAGAGACTTTTGTGCCAGGAAGGGCTCTCAACAAGGGAAGCGCCCAGGCGTCTCGGAGTGAACAAAAGCGATGTTGTTCGGACATGGAGGAGATACAGAGGGACGGGAACTGTCGATGACATGACTCGCTCAGGCCGCCCAAGGGCTACTACTGCAGTGGATGACCGCTACCTACGGACTATGGTTCGTAGGGAGTCTGACAGCGACGCCATCATGTTGAACAATGTTTTTCGGACAGCCAAAGGACGTCGTGTTACGACTCGAACTGTGCACAATAGATGCATGATGTGCAACTTCCCTCCCGACGTCCATGGCGAGGTCCATCTTTGCAACCACGACACCATGCAGCGCGGTACAGATGGGCCCAACAACATGCCAAATGGAACGCTGAGGATTGGCATCACGTTCTCTTCACTGATGAGTCTCGCATTTGGCTTCAACCAGACAATCGCCGGAGTCGTGTTTGGAGGCAACCCAGTCAGGCTGACGCCTTAGACACACTGTCCTGCGAGTTCAGGTTCCCTGCTGTTTTGGGGTGGCATTATGTGGGGCCGTTGTACGCCGCTGGTGGTCATGGAAGGCGCCCTATCGGCTGTACAATAGGTGAATGCCATCCTCCGACCGATGGTGCAACCATATCGGCAGCATATTGGCGATGCATTCGTCTTCATGGACGACAATTCGCGCCTCCATCGTGCACACCTTGTGAATGACTTCCTTCAGGGTAACGACATCACTCTTCTAGAGTGGCCAGCATGTTCTCCAGACATGAACCCTATCGACCATGCCTGAGATAGATTGAAGAGAGCTATTTATGGATGACGTGCTCCACCAACCACTCTGAGGGATCCATGCCGAATCGCCATTGAGGAGTGGGACAATCTGGGCCAACAGTGCCTTCATGAACTTGTGGATAGTATGCCACGACGAATAGAGGCATGCATCATGCAAGAGGACGTTCTACTGGGTACTAGAGGTACCGGTGTTTAGAGCAATCTGGACCACCAACTCTGAAGGTCTCGCTGTGTGGTGGTACATCACGCAATGTGTGGTTTTCTTGAGCAGTAAAAATGGCGGAAATGATTTTATGTTGATCTCTATTTCAATTTTCTGTACAGGTTCCGGAACTCTCGGAACCGAGTTGATGCGAAACTTTTTTTGATGTGTTTATATATCTTCGACTGCATGTGTGAGAAAGCAGTTATGGATCGGCATCCATATGTCTTGCCTGGTTTAATATGACACCTTTGTGTAATACATATGTTACCTTTGATGGAGTGAGTGTTACGAAAACCCATGTAATTTACAGGGAGAGGGTTAAAAGTGAATGCAGCCAGAGCATAATTTTTAAGCATTTCTCGGTCTTTGCGTAACTGGGTACTCCCAACCCTCCTCAATTCCCCACATTTTGTAGTACTTCATGTATTCTCAGTCATTTTAATTAATTTTGCAAGTTCTTTTCGCAGTTTTACATATTTCGTCGTTTTTACCTCAATTTTACGTATGTACCATCGATTTGTCGTAATTGTACCATGTTTTCGTCGATTTTTATGGGTTTTATGTCTTTTTGATATTATTTTAAATATTTTACCATAGGCATATGGTCATATTCAGGCATGCCCATGTGTTGTTTGATTTCATATGAGGATATTTGCCTGTCCTATAAACCTCCCTTTAAAACAAAAAAAAAAAAAAATTCCCCTCTTCCTGATGATCTACATGCACGCATTTTGCATAGAATGTCATGAAAAATACAGTAACACTCGCCTCGTACCTTGACGAGGCTGCAAGTGATGCAGATTGGAAACTCGTAGTCCAAAAACAAATCCATGTATTGCTGTGGCAAATTAGAGAGATTGTCTGCAGACTCATGTAGCCACGCATTTGATTGAGACTTAAAGTCTGACACAGTTATACACATTCATTTGACTTCCACTCTACAATGTACGGATCTTCATCAGGTGACATGTGTACAGATATGCTGCTGCTCTGATATTCTTTTTCCCCGTAAGTATGTGCTCTTATCGCTTACCGCATCAGCTTCACTACTTTTGTTTACATCGCCCATCTCCGATACACCCCAACCATATCAGGACATCTGCAAACTGTAGGTTTCTGGTATATTTTTATTCCTAGTAATAATTTATTCAGTTATTTATAGTGTTGACTACACATAGCACCCTGGACCGTGAGACTTTCCCTTACCCGTACCTACATATTTTGCACCCCATCAGCACAGTTTATAGACGAACAGTTAGAAGTTATGCATTCGATCCACAACCGTCCACTGGCAACCGTCCATTGGTGACACCATTACACACATACATATACAGCGTGTTACAAAAAGGTACGGCCAAACTTTCAGGAAACATTCCTCACACACAAAGAAAGAAAATATGTTATGTGGATATGTGTCCGGAAACGC
This sequence comes from Schistocerca piceifrons, assembly GCF_021461385.2. NCBI lineage: Eukaryota > Metazoa > Arthropoda > Insecta > Orthoptera > Acrididae > Schistocerca > Schistocerca piceifrons. Next base: position 299,703,039 of record NC_060141.1, read on the forward strand.
TTACTTTCCATGTTAGAGCTCATTTTATTACTTCTCTTCAAATCACGTTAAACATGGAATGGAAACACACAGCATCAGAACGTACCAGCGTGACTTCAAACACTTTTTTACAGGAAATGTTCAAAATGTCCTCCGTTAGCGAGGATACATGCATCCACCCTCCATCGCATGGAATCCCTGATGCGCTGATGCAGCCCTGGAGAATAGCGTATTGTATCACAGCCGTCCACAATACGAGCACGAAGAGTCTCTATATTTGGTACCGGGGTTGCGTAGACAAGAGCTTTCAAATGCCCCCATAAATGAAAGTCAAGAGGGTTGAGGTCAGGAGAGCGTGGAGGCTATGGAGTTGGTCCGCCTCTACCAATCCATCGGTCACCGAATCTGTTGGTGAGAAGCGTACGAACACTTCGAGTGAAATGTGCAGGAGCTCCATCGTGCATGAACAACGTGTTGTGTCGTACTTGTAAAGGCACATGTTCTAGCAGCACAGGTAGAGTAGCCCATATGAAATCATGATAACGTGCTCCATTGAGCGTAGGTGGAAGAACATGGGGCCCAATCGAGACATCACCAACAATGCCTGCCCAAACGTTCACAGAAAATCTGTGTTGATGACGTGATTGCACAATTTGTAACACCACCGATTTATGTATCCCGCTCGACCGGGATCTGAATAGCAGCCCAAATAAATATTAATTAATGTGACCGTGTACCTAATGGGGCTGGCAATCGGATTTGACTGCTACGGAGTTGTTACATTCCATTTTGCCCTTCTCATTGCTGTAATAATGAAATGTTTGGTGACAAGAAGAACGCCAACACAGCTTCACTAATCAAGACCTATATTCGTCTCAAAAACACAAGAAAAAGGAGACAGCCACCGCCTTCGTCATACATATTTAATAACGGCTAATCTCAGCACAGGCTTCGTCGCTATTCATTATCGTCACAAGCAAATTCAATCACTGTAATCCAACACTGCAATCCAAATGATGCCGGCGCGGTAGACGCGAAACCAAAAATATCGGCACAGAAATATCACTGATCACTCTCGTAATTGTACTTCTTCACTTTCCCGTATTATTCTAACACAAAGGGGTTAAACCGCGGCGATGGCCACTCCCTTTGTCGGTAAACCTTGCTCGGACACCGCAGCCTGGGAACTGACTCAACTCTACACTCGCTCTCGCAACGCGACACTATCGATTGTTTGCCCTGTCGACCCGTGCCGAGTGCAAACTTATAGTAAGGGCCTACGGACCCCTTACATCCCCGCCCTCGAAAACTTCTTTGGAGCCACTGGCGTAAAAGAATCGGCAAGGGAATTAGACATTGCTACATCTGAACAAAACACATAGTGTAAATAATTAATGAAATTACAATTCACCAAATAATCCCTCGACTCCGGTAGTGGGCTGCCTCCACAATAATATTCTACAAAAGGTTATTACATCTCATAAACATAGCATTGTCCAAATCACAATTTTTTGTATCAAACAGCAATAGTCCTCTATAGTCCATATTGAATTAAACACACAACATACAATCAAAATTATTACTTGAACACATGACATATGAACTATTATACTACAAATTAGTTGTTACAGGTTTTATACTCATTCTCAGGTAATCGTCGATATGAAATATGCAATTCTAGTTATAATACATCAGAAAACACAATGTAAATAAACATTTTCCTTTTTCAAATGTCCGTTTAACAACTAAATGTTCTAAACATGTACTACCCAACTACATCAAGGAGCTTGAACATTCTCATTTCAGACATTTGCCCTAATCAAGTTCCCCTACCTCATCTGGGTTATCCCTGTTCTCGTGTGAGTAGTACCTTTTTATGTTTTCCACATGTTCCTTACCATGCACTCTCTTTGTCCGTGCATATTCCAACTCCACAGTGTTAGGATGACCAATTTTTATAATCCTGTACGGTCCCTTATAAACGTGGTTAAATTTATGTATTTCAGAGTTTATTTTCTTTGATTTTGCATGAACCTTTACTAGTACCAAGTCTCCCACTCGGTAAGTTATCGGTTTCACTAGCTTGTTGTGTCTTTCCTGTCTTTTCCTAGCCTTCTCCTTCATACTTAATTCCACTATCTCCAATTTCCTTTCCCAAGTCAATGAACTTCCTGGTGGGTAGACTAGCAACTCACAAAAAATACTGTCGGGTTCTTGATTGAGCAATACTTCACATGGTGCAAACCCTGTAGAATCATGTGGGAGGTGATTCCTGACCCGCTCAAATTCTTCCAGATATTCTTTCCATGAACCATGCTTCCTATGACAGTATGTTCGGCATAAACGGTTCAATTCCTTCATTGTTCGTTCTGCAGGGTTAGAAGCTGGCCTATACCTAGAAATGGCAATTTGCTCTATTCTGTGCTCATTTAGCATCTCTGTCCACTCCTTTGACCTAAGTTGTGACCCATTATCACTCAAAATTCGCTTAGTAATACACACCTTTTGAAAATAGTCTTTGTCAAAATGGTTAATGATGGCTCTACTAGTAGCTTTCTTCAACAGGTAAAATTTTATGTACTTGGAAACCAATTCTTCCACCACTAAGATTCGTGTGTAATTCCCTCATGAGGCAGGAAGTGGCCCAAAGAGATCCACTGCAACTATGTCCTTAATTGCTGTTGGTACAATCGGATGCATATATCCTTTGTGCTGTACTGTAGTCGTTTTAGATTTTTGACAGGTGTCACATGTACTCAGTATCTTACGTATACACCTTCCCATGTTGTTGAATGCACAATCTAACTTCAACTTTTCCAGACACTTTTTCGGTCTATAATGCGCATTACTATAGTGCGTATACCAAATTAATTTTTCCACCACATGCTCAGGCACACAGAGTTTCCAGTTCTCCTCACTCTCCTTGTTTCTTTTATAAAGTATCCCATTATGAATATAATAAAATGTGCGAATTCTTTCCTCTCCTGCACACCTGTATTTGTTTTTAATTATCTTTAATTTCTCGTCCTCGTTCTGTTCCCTGCGCACATTCTTTAGGAACTTCCTTATGAATTCTTCATACTGTACTCCCTTCATCAGGTTAATTCTAACTCCTTCTCCTTCTGGCCTGTCCACCAACATTCCTCTCGAATCAGCTGGTAATCTTGACAAAGCATCAGGTATTATGTGTGTTGCTCCTGGTTCATAAATTATCTCGAAGTCATAGTCTTGTAATGCCAGGGCCCATCGCGTTAGTCTGCTATGCCTCAACTTGCTTGTGGTCAGAAATGTAAGGGCCTTATGGTCAGTCACGACTTTCACATGCCTCCCGTCCAAATAACACTGGAAACGCTTAAACCCCCACACAATTGCCAATGCCTCCCTTTCAGTAATTGAATATTTCCTCTCCCAAGCATTTAAACTTCTGCTACCGAACGCTATTGTTCTTACACTCTCACCATTTCCGCTCCTCTCTATTTGGTACAAATGTATCCCCAGTCCATAGTCAGAGCTGTCTGCTCCTAAATAAAAATCCTTGGAAAAATCCGGGTGGTACAATATGTCTGCACTATATAGTGCTTCCTTGATATTCTCAAACTCGGTTTGGCACTCTGCACTCCAATGCCACGGCATCCTCACCTTGGTCAATTCCCTCATACTTGGGGCATTAAGTACAAGTCCTTTGACAAATTTTCTATAAAACTCACAAACCCCAAAGAATGCTCGCAACTGCTTCTTACTATGGGGGGTTGGAAAATTTCTAATAGCCTCCATTTTACTAGGATCAGGATAGATAACCTCCTCGGATATTATATGGCCCAGGAATTTTATCTTTGATTTGCCAAATTCCGACTTGTCCAGGTTTACAGTTACCTCTGCGGTCTCAAAAGCTGCCAAGATTGCATCCAATCTATTCAAATGTTCTTCCCATGATTTGCTTGCTATCAAGAGGTCATCCACGTAGACAGTGACCTTTTTAAGTAACTCCTCGCCTAGTATCTTATCCATTGCTCTTATGAATTCAGACACTGACACATTAAGCCCAAATGGCAACACACTAAATTGATAGCACCTCCCTCCATAAGTAAATGCTGTATACTGGCGTGACTCTGTGGCCAATGGTATTTGCCAGTAACCAGCAGTTAAGTCGATACTACTAAGCACCTTTGCTCCTCGGAATTTTTGAATCAGTTCTTCTATAGTCTCAGGTTTGTCCCGCTCCGGCTCGATGATTTTGTTCACTGTTCGTGCATCCAAAACTATCCTCCCCTTTCCATCCTTCTTATCAACAACAAATAGGGGGTCATTATATTGACTGTTGGCCCTTTCTATAACACCAAGGTCCATCATCCTCTGTATCTCTTCATCTACTGCTCTTCGTTTCGCCTGGGGAATGGAATACTGTTTTATGTTGAACGGTTTATGGTTCTTTATCTTTAGCTTACACTCCACCCCTTTCATGATACCTGGCCGTTGAGAAAATACCTTACAACGCCTGTATAATACTGTGGCTAATTTCCTCTTAGTCCCCTCATCTATGTGTGTCATCTCCTCCAACTTTTTACTGATCTTATCCTCTTTATGTCTATCCTCTCATGCTAATCCCTCAAGGTATATCAACACTTCTTCTTCTAGTTCCTCTTCCCCATATCCCATGGTGGGTTCCTCTTCATGACACAAATTTATCCTTCTGAATTCCTCCTCTTCTTCTATTGCACTCCCCTCAGCAAACTTTAATCTCTTCTCTTCTCCCTTTCTTCCTTTGACCTTGATAGTACCTTCATCAAAACTCACCACTGCATCAACTTCATTCAACCAATCTATCCCTAAAATAATTGATGTGTTCAATCCAGCCACCACCAAAAATGTTGCTTCGTATTCTTCTCCCTCTATCTCGAAGGTAATCAACACTTGTTCTTTAATAGGTTTACTCCTTGCACCCAACGCATTCATAATTCTCACTCCACTCACCGGGAAACTAGGCAAGCTAATATTTGCTTTTAGTATCTGTTCATATAACCTCTTGGATACTGCACATGCTTCACTTCCTGTATCGACTAATGCCTCGATATACAGTCCACATAGCTTGATCCCTATCATGGGTAGCATGGGTTCTTTGGGAATCCCACTTCTTTCCTCCAGTAGATCTTCTCTCAGATCTCCACCATTGTCGTGTTTTAGTAGGTTTACTCTGGTCCTTGTAGCTCTCACTCCTGACCGGACCTCATCTGGAGTGTCATTCAGTTTTCCGGTCTCTCTGCCTCTTCTATATGCACTGTGTCATTCATTCACCTATCCCATCCCCTCTCATGATCTCTTGGTTCTTCACTCCTTCTCCAATCATTTCTCCATTGCCATTCACCACCATGGTTCCTGTACCTATGGCCACCCTCTTCCTCTATAATTATACGAATTACCAAAATGATTCCTTTGGTCATTACTTCCCCCTTGGTTTTGATCATTAGCTTGATTGTGTTCCTGTGATCGAACGGATTCCAACTGTTCCAGTATTTCCATCAAGGCCTCCCTATCTTTAATTAGGCTCCCAGATACAGTTTCTTGCATTCTCTGGCTCATTCTTCTCTTTATCGCTGATATCATTACGTCATCACTCAGGGGTTGTTCCAAGGTCTCGTTCAATTCCCACAAATGTTCGGCAAACTCTCTCAACGTTCCTCTCCATGTACTAAGTGACTTGTGGTGGAGTAGGTCCTCAATTGCTGCACACTGATGACTTTTGGACCAGTATTTCTTCAAGAATTCCTCTTCAAACTGATCATAACTAGTAGTCCCTTCCTTCTTCCTGACTCCCCAAGTGAAGGCCTCACCTTCCATTCTATCTGTTGCAAATTGAATCTTATCTGAGTCTTTAAGATGTGCTGGGAAAACTCCCTTTAACCATTTCATAAATATCATTGGGTGCAACCCTCCTTTCGGTTTAAATTTCTGCCCTGTATTATTTTGGACGTACCAATTATCACTGCTCATCAAGGTAACGACTCTACCTTCCCCAACGGTTAAAGTGGCACTGCTAATTCGTTTATCAATTTCTTCGGTTTTGCTCTCCAGTTGTTGCACTCCCTGTTGCAATTGCCTGACCTCCATTGCAACCCTCGTGTTATCCTCTTCTCGTTGCACGGCTATAACATTTCTCAGATTGACAGCCAGTTGGTTTTCCCTATCTCCTATCCCCTTAACTGCATCATTGCATTGTTTCTGCATCTGCGTCACCTCGGCGATCCTTTCTCCCAATTCGGCTTTGGTTTCTTCAACATCATCTTCTATCTTTTTTGTTAACTTTCCTTCCATCTTCTCCACGTCTCCCTGGACTTGGTCTACGCTCTTCTGTAGCTTCCTCTCTCTCTCGTCGATGTCCATCTTCAATCGTTCTTGTTACTCCTGCATTTCTTTCTTCAGATTACATTCCATCTTCATCTGAAACTTTTTGATCTCTTGTGCTATAGTTTCTAGTAAATCTTCCTTTAATGATTTGCGGAATATTTCTTCCCTTTCTCTAGCTTCTTGTAAACCTTTCTCTAATGATGCGTTATTTTCTTGTAAACCCTTTAGTGATTCTCTTGTTTCTTGTAAACCCTTCTCTAATGATTCTCGTAAATCTTCCTTTAGTGATTTTCGGAGTATTTCTCCCCTTTCTCTAGTTTCTTTTAGCAAGGCTACCAACATCGACCACATATCTGCAACCTCTGAAACTGACTTATCTCTCGTCGTTTGTCCCGGTGTCTCGGGATAACTAGTTGAATGTGCTACTGGGCTATCTAATGACAATCCATAACCACTGATTCCCGAATCATCTCTGTCTTCCTGTCCTATCCCTTTCCTTTCAACTACTGCCTCACAAACCTTCTTATCTTCAGTAGACATGTTTGGTTTATTTTTAATACACAGGCAAGTAATATAAAATAACCGCTAGTAACCCAAAACACTCTTAATTACCATGAACCTAATCAGACAGTACCTGCAGTATCTTCAGTTAATCCCAAATTGATACAATATGCATGAATACCGAACATAACAACTCTCAACACCTAATAACTTCAAATAACAATTCTCACATACACAGCTTATGTAAAATGTTCTAAATAAGATAAATCACACCACTCATTAAATCTATAAATTTAAAATCCCCAAAAACAATAAGCATATTTGTATAATCACCATTTAGACTGCACAGTATGCATAAATAAGTATGCTATATTTCAGAGTATGTTTCGCAAACTTTTCGGAAATTACTGTAATTAGGCACTTTTCCTAACGCGAAACTCAGTTTACAAATCTTTATTTACCGCAAAGACTGCACACTACAATTTAATGTTATGTCAACCAGTCGTCTTCACTCACCAACTGATGTTACCACGAGTCGCGATGTTTTGACGTTTGAAGTGGGCGTGGCGCTGTACTGCTGCTGGAGCCACGTGAAGTCATGCTGAAGATCTGTGGCGAGTCGTCGTAGTTCTCCGTCGGCCACTCCGTGGCGCTGCAGGCGGGCGTAGTTTGTAGTTCGGCTGCTAGATGCCAGGTCGGCGCTCTGTGTCTCGAAGTCACTGCTCGGTGTGGCGGGACGTCGTAGTTCTCAGCCAGCCGCTCCGTGGCGCTGCAGGTGGGCGTAGTTGTAGTTCGGCCGCTAGATGCCGGGTCGGCACTCGGTGTAGTGCGTCTGTGTTTGAACTACTCCTTGCACAGGTAGTTGGGATGACGTGTGAAATCACCTCGCAGATCGAAGCTCTTTGGTGCAACTGCTACACGGGTCTGCGTGACGTCACTCAACAATTGCGTCGCCACATGAATTGTCGTCCGCATAACAGTTTATAGGTCCACGTGAAGCTGTCCGATTTTTACTATTCAAAAAGCACTTTCAGTCAAAATATTACCACTAAACACTTCTTTAAAAGCTTTCGTGACGAATTCTTAGTTCGTTTTGCTATAGTAATGTTCACACGTGTCATTCTTTAGTGTTCACTTTTCACAGTTTTTTGCGCGGATTTACGCATTTGCACATTATAACACCGTTTAACGACCCTATTACTCTTATCTAATATTGCAAGAAGAAACAGTTAAGTCACAACCGTAAGATATTATTACTTCGTATTGTTCAAAAATGCACTGATTCTTGGCGCGATTTTAAAGTTTATGCTCTGTCTCAATCCAACATTGAAAAATATTTTCTCGCGTTAAGCAAGGTAAAATTACCTATTGTTCTTTACGATTCGTCCGAAAATTGCACTTGTCCTTTCACGGTAAGCCAAGGGTGTAACACCTTCGATTTACGTATCCCGCTCGACCGGGATCTGAATAGCAGCCCAAATAAATATTAATTAATGTGACCGTGTACCTAATGGGGCTGGCAATCGGATTTGACTGCTACGGAGTTGTTACATTCCATTTTGCCCTTCTCAATGCTGTAATAATGAAATGTTTGGTGACAAGAAGAACGCCAACAGAGCTTCACTAATCAAGACCTATATTCGTCTCAAAAACACTAGAAAAAAGAGACAGCCACCGCCTTCGTCATACATACATTCCTGGAAATTGAAATAAGAACACCGTGAATTCATTGTCCCAGGAAGGGGAAACTTTATTGACACATTCCTGGGGTCAGATACATCACATGATCACACTGACAGAACCACAGGCACATAGACACAGGCAACAGAGCGTGAACAATGTCGGCACTTGTACAGTGTATATCCACCTTTCGCAGCAATGCAGGCTGCTATTCTCCCATGGGGACGATCGTCGAGATGCTGGATGTAGTCCTGTGGAACGGCTTGCCATGCCATTTCCACCTGGCACCTCAGTTGGACCAGCGTTCGTGCTGGACGTGCAGACCGCGTGAGACGACGCTTCATCCAGTCCCAAACATGCTCAATGGGGGACAGATCCGGAGATCTTGCTGGCCAGGGTAGTTGACTTACACCTTCTAGAGCACGTTGGGTGGCACGGGATACATGCGGACGTGCATTGTCCTGTTGGAACAGCAAGATCCCTTGCCGGTCTAGGAATGGTAGAACGATGGGTTCGATAACGGTTTGGATGTACCGCGCACTATTCAGTGTCCCCTCAACGATCACCAGTGGTGTACGGCCAGTGTAGGAGATCGCTCCCCACACCATGATGCCGGGTGTTGGCCCTGTGTGCCTCGGTCGTATGCAGTCCTGATTGTGGCGCTCACCTGCACGGCGCCAAACACGCATACGACCATCATTGGCACCAAGGCAGAAGCGACTCTCATCGCTGAAGACGACACGTCTCCATTCATCCCTCCATTCACGCCTGTCGCGACACCACTGGAGGCGGGCTGCACGATGTTGGGGCGTGAGCGGAAGACGGCCTAACGGTGTGCGGGACCGTAGCCCAGCTTCATGGAGACGGTTGCGAATGGTCCTCGCCGATACCCCAGGAGCAACAGTGTCCCTAATTTGTTGGGAAGTGGCGGTGCGGTCCCCTACGGCACTGCGTAGGATCCTACGGTCTTGGCGTGCATCCGTGCGTCGCTGCGGTCCGGTCCCAGGTCGACGGGCACGTGCACCTTCCGTCGACCACTGGCGACAACATCGATGTACTGTGGAGACCTCACGCCCCACGTGTTGAGCAATTCGGCGGTACGTCCACCCGGCCTCCCGCATGCCCACTATACGCCCTCGCTCAAAGTCCGTCAACTGCACATACGGTTCACGTCCACGCTGTCGCGGCATGCTACCAGTGTTAAAGACTGCGATGGAGCTCCGTATGCCACGGCAAACTGGCTGACACTGACGGCGGCGGTGCACAAATGCTTCGCAGCTAGCGCCATTCGACGGCCAACACCGCGGTTCCTGGTGTGTCCGCTGTGCCGTGTGTGTGATCATTGCTTGTACAGCCCTCTCGCAGTGTCCGGAGCAAGTATGGTGGGTCTGACACACCGGTGTCAATGTGTTCTTTTTTCCATTTCCAGGAGTGTATTTAATAACGGCTAATCTCAGCACAGGCTTCGTCGCTATTCATTATCGTCACACGCACATTCAATCACTGTAATCCAACACTGCAGTCCAAATGATGCCGGCGCGGTAGACGCGAAACCAAAAATATCGGCACAGAAATATCACTGATCACTCTCGTAATTGTACTTCTTCACTTTCCCGTATTATTCTAACACAAAGGGGTTAAACCGCGGCGATGGCCACTCCCTTTGTCGGTAAACCTTGCTCGGACACCGCAGCCTGGGAACTGACTCAACTCTACACTCGCTCTCGCAACCCGACACTATCGATTGTTTGCCCTGTCGACCTGTGCCGAGTGCAAACTTATAGTAAGGGCCTACGGACCCCTTACAAATTGCGTGCGGATTCTCGTCAACCCACACATGTTGATTGTGATAATTTACAATTTGATCACGTTGGAATGAAGCCTCGTCCGTAAAGAGAACATTTGCACTGAAATGAGGATTCACACATTGTTGGACGAACCATTCGCAGAAGTGTACCCGTGGAGGCCAATCAGCTGCTGATAGTGCCTGCACACGCTGTACATGGTACGGAAACAACTGGTTCTCCCGTAGCACTCTCCATACAATGACGTGGTCAACGTTACCTTGTACAGCAGCAACTTCTCTGACGCTGACATTAGGGTTATCGTCAACTGCACGAAGAATTGCCTCGTCCATTGCAGGTGTCCTCGTCGTTCTAGGTCTTCCCCAGTCGTGAGTCATAGGCTGAAATGTTCCGTGCTCCCTAAGACGCCGATCAATTGCTTCTAACGTCTTCCTGTCGGGACACCTTCGTTCTGGAAATCTGTCTCGATACAAACGTACCGCCCCACGGCTATTGCCCCGTGCTAATCCATACATCAAATGGGCATCTGCCAACTCCGCAATTGTAAACATTGCTCCGACTGCAAAACCACGTTCGTGATGAACACTAACCTGTTGATGCTACGTACTGATGTGCTTGATGCTAGTACTGTAGAGCAACGAGTCGCATGTCAACACATGCACTGAAGTCAACATTACCTTCCTTCAAATGGGCTAACTGGCAGTGACGAGACTAAAATGAGCTCTAACATGGAAATTAAGCGTTTCCGGACACATGTCCACGTAACATCTTTTGTTTATTTGTGTGTGAGGAATGTTTCCTGAAAGTTTGGCCGTACCTTTTTGTAACACCCTGTAGAGACTATGCATGTATATTACCAATCGCTAAATCTCGATTTTAACCGCTTGTACGTTATTTTCGATAGTGCTACACCCTCGCAAATAGAGAAAAACTCTTCGCAAAGCGATTCTGTGGAGGATGTGAGCACATGTCAACATCCTGCTAAAAAGCATAACATTTTTGATGCATGCCATATTACCGACAAATCGTAACAATATTGTCGAGATTCGCCAGTAATATCAACAAACCATGGCATCCTGATGTGGCTATCACGCATACGATTTATGCTCTTAAAAATCACGATGACAGAACATAATGATTACCATTCTACTATTTAGTGTGCTAGATGTCCATCGGATGGAGAGCAACAATCCTTCATGAGTATTATTGTTATGTATAGTACAGAACAACACATTAGGCGGACAGTATAGTGCTATACTCGAATGTGCCCAGTCACTAATAACCAAATATTCTACAGATGCAATGCATTTCTTCTGTTTTCCTGTATGTCTATGTCTATGAATGTATTATGGAGCACGTGTTGTGTATCATTGGATTAAATGCAGAGGTCATCACCATCATACAGTTGTTTGGAAGCGTTCCTCAATGCTGCAGTCTCGTCCTCTTTCCAAATACCCTCCACATGTTTTCACTTTTTTTTTTACCGATAAGTTAAGAGTACCTCATTTTTGTTTGTACTTCCTCATGCATGCTGTGAACAGCACTTTCCGGCGATGGTCAACAATGAAACAGTAATCATGTACATGACTGCAAAATGAAAGAACAATGCTTTTAGAAATGGAACACTGAGACTTCCTCTACCATGTCGATGCGGAAGATGATATGAACTGTAAAGGTCATCACCTTCGAACAGATGCTGGAAGCGCTCTACAGTACCGCAAACTCTTCCACTTTCCATACATTGCTATGTCTTCCACTTTTTGTCAATGAAATACTTCGACTCAGTGTTTTATTATTATCAGCCTGTGTTGTGGTACCTGTATAGTTTACGCCATGTGATGTTCAGCTTTCTGTGAGAGGCAAAGGAATGAAACGTGTTAATGTCAGTTTAGCACCAGCTGACACAGTCATCTAAGTCATGGTAGAAAAAACAAAGTGTATGGTGGTGTACACTGACTGGATGAGTTACAATAAAAAAAATGTATTAAACTGCTTATAAAGGAACAATACAGGAAACCTCCCATGTGATTGGTTGGTTGGTTGTTTTGGGGGGAAGGAGACCAGACAGCGTGGTCATCGGTCTCATCGGATTAGGGAAGGATGGGGAAGGAAGTCGGCCGTGCCCTTTCAGAGGAACCATCCCGGCATTTGCCTGGAGTGATTTAGGGAAATCACGGAAAAACGGAAAACCTAAATCAGGATGGCCGGACGCGGGATTGAACCGTCGTCCTCCCTAATGCGAGTCCAGTGTCTAACCACTGCGCCACCTCGCTCGGTCCCATGTGATCGATAGTCTGTTGGATATGGGCTTAATACAGTACAGGCGATGAAACTTTACACTGGTCTGTGGGAGAAACTTCTTTCGATCACGAGCCACCTGCTCCAGTGAACCAATACCTGGATATTTAATAGGATCGCCACACAAGGTCAATGCCAGAAACCAGACTGTATTTGTTTCAGATATATCAGAATACAGGGATGAGGTTAGTATTTTATTGAGTTCTCTAATTGATAACATTAGCAGAGTTTTTACAGTTTGTAGGTTTTCTCTGTTGGATATTATAAAATACCAAGGTGCTGAGAATGTTTGGGTTATAGACATGAATGCACCCTGAGAGAGGCAGATCTCTTTCGGACTGCAGTACCTGTATGTAGTTTGGAAATGTATCGCTACGTAGTAGCAAAATCCTCGTGATTCTTCCATGACCTCTGTGATGTTGAGTCTTCCTAATTTTCCCAACAAAAAACACCACCGTAACTGCTAGTAAGGTGTCAAAATTTGGTTGTGTTGCATTAACTCAGCTCGTTCTGTTTCTCCACAGGATGCAGAATGTCTTAGCCATACATTCAGGTCCAACTTAATTTGAGATGATTGCATGGCCGAAGCTACAGCAAGGGTGAGACAGAGACTGAGGAGCAGTTACAAGATGCAGGGGGGCTGTCTAAAAGACAGTGCTGGAGTTTTTACTCTATGGAATCGTTAGCAGATAGATTCGAAAAAGGTGACTTGTATCGAGATATGAGAGTGGCACGAATATGATTCACCGTGCTGTGATCATTACAAGACGTGTCCACAGGATCCAACACAAGTATATGTTTGAATGGGTAGACTTGCTTCCAAATCACTGACAGTATTTCTACCAGAAATCACAATGCTATCAGCGACCCGAGTGTGCCTGCAGACGTAAGAGCGCTTTTTATGCAGGTGGACAGTAACATAGTCCTTATGATCGTGTTTTTAATAGTGCTGCCCTTACACGAAATGTATGTTGTGTGCTGTAGAATCCCTCAGTGGTCAGCTTTAAGTATCGTTTCTCAACACCGTTCCCCGAAAAGAACATCTTCCCTCCATGGATTCCCATTTTACCTACCCAGTGAGTGTAATCCGACTGCTGAAAGAAAAATTGCTTGCTATGCAAAGTAACAGCGATGCCAGCACAGCCCTGGGACAACTAAATTTCCACCAAAATTCTAAATTCCAGCCAAAATTCTAAATTTGCGCCAATACTCGGAATTCCCACCAATAGAGTAGGTGGTGGAGGGGGGGCATTGGAGGGTGGAAAGGAGTGAGGAGGCTGGGGACGCTGTGTAGGCTGAGAAAAGCACATGACATCATCTGAGTGTGAGGGTGGGCATAGTAAGAGTGGGGAAATTAATTGATCAAATTAATTAATTTGCATATCAAGTTGATATCAAAATTGCACCCATGCCACCATCCCCTACTACTACTACTACTACTACTACTACTGCTGCTGAGGCCATTGCAGAATTTACACGCCCCTATACCAAGAAGCAGCTAAGAGGATTTCCTGCCTTCATAATCTTCTATTAAAAAAATTGTCATTATTGACACTTTAGCAGATCCCCACCTATGTCAACTGACAGGGCTGAAAGCCTCTTGGATCTGGGATAACGCAGGATGAGTGTTTCTGTCTCTCAAAACAGCCCACCCCGACCTTTCCTGAGAACTTTGTATTGCCTCGGCTAGCTCGTATTTGCAACATAGAATTATGTTATTCCAAGAATACGAAGAAGAAGGGACTATCATAGAGAAAACGATTGCATTCAGTAGTAGAATTTGACCAAAACAGAGAACAACTACTCAAGAGCTGAACTTGAAGTGCTGGCAATCGTGTGGGGGTTTCAGAGGGTTTAATTATTTTTATTAGGGAGAAAAACAAAATTATGTACCGATCACAAGGTTTTGGAATTTCTTCTCACTGCAAAATTAACCCATGGAAGTTTGGCCAGGTGGATTCTCATTCTCCCGGAATTCGGCTTTACGATCGCGCACGTGCCGGGCAAAGCGACTTAACTGCGGATGTGCTAGCTCGTGGGCCTGCTGTCCTTGTTGAAGATGGCAGTGATGACGCAAAGGAAAAAAAAATTAGATTATACTAGTTGCAGAAAATTGCAAGAAAACTAACTATGTGACCAACAGCATGAAGATGTTAAGAAGGAGCAGGACAAAGACCCTTCTTTCCACGCTTTGAAACCAAAGTAGTAGGACAAGACTCGAGTCACCATCCTGCAGTTTTACATTTTGAGGAAGGGAGTTTTGTCCCAGTGGAGCAACGTTGACGAGTCGTTTTTGTGACTGTGTTTACCAGAGGAGCTGATAAACAATGTTATTTGGCATACGCATCTCAGCTATGGCCATTTCGGACCGAGAAAATGTTACGGACTCTGTGCCATTTTAACAACATGGAAAGAAGGATAAGAAAGGTATTGACAATATGTAAGTTTTGCCAGAAGGCAAAGCACACCGAAGTGAAGTTGCAACCCTGTTTTATACGACAATGCCAAAAATTTGAAACAGTTAGCAACGACGGACTTGATGTCAAAGTTAGCGTGAAGCGTTCAGTGAATTCGAAAGTAAAATTCTATGTACCGACTTGACAGAAAATCCTAGGAAGTTCTGGTCTTACGTTAAATCAGTAAGTGGCTCGAAACAGCATATCCAGACACTACGGGATGATGATGGCATTGAAACAGAGGATGACACGCGTAAAGCTGAAATACTAAACACCTTTTCCCAAAGCTGTTTCACAGAGGAAGACCGCACTGCAGTTCCTTCTCTAAATCCTCGCACAAACGAAAAAATGGCTGACATCGAAATAAGTGTCCAAGGAATAGAAAAGCAACTCAAATCACTCAATAGAGGAAAGTCCATTGGACCTGACGGGATACCAATTCGATTCTACACAGAGTACGCGAAAGAACTTGCCCCCCTTCTAACAGCCGTGTACCGCAAGTCTCTAGAGGAATGGAGGGTTCCAAATGATTGGAAAAGAGCACAGATAGTCCCAGTCTTCAAGAAGGGTCGTCGAGCAGATGCGCAAAACTATAGACCTATATCTCTGACGTCGATCTGTTGTAGAATTTTAGAACATGTTTTTTGCTCGAGTATCATGTCGTTTTTGGAAACCCAGAATCTACTATGTAGGAATCAACATGGATTCCGGAAACAGCGATCGTGTGAGACCCAACTCGCTTTATTTGTTCATGAGACCCAGAAAATATTAGATACAGACTCCCAGGTAGATGCTATTTTTCTTGACTTCCGGAAGGCGTTCGATACAGTTCCGCACTGTCGCCTGATAAACAAAGTAAGAGCCTACGGAATATCAGACCAGCTGTGTGGCTGGATTGAAGAGTTTTTAGCAAACAGAACACAGCATGTTGTTATCAATGGAGACACGTCTACAGACGTTAAAGTAACCTCTGGCGTGCCACAGGCCAGTGTTATGGGACCATTGCTTTTCACAATATATATAAATGACCTAGTAGATAGTGTCGGAAGTTCCATGCGGCTTTTCGCGGATGATGCTGTAGTATACAGAGAAGTTGCAGCATTAGAAAATTGTAGCGAAATGCAGGAAGATCTGCAGCGGATAGGCACTTGGTGCAGGGAGTGGCAACTGACCCTTAACATAGACAAATGTAATGTATTGCGAATACATAGAAAGAAGGATCCTTTATTGTATGATTATATGATAGCGCAACAAACACTGGTAGCAGTTACTTCTGTAAAATATCTGGGAGTATGCGTGCGGAACGATTTGAAGTGGAATGATCATATAAAATTAATTGTTGGTAAGGCGGGTACCAGGTTGAGATTCATTGGGAGAGTGCTTAGAAAATGTAGTCCATCAACAAAGGAGGTGGCTTACAAAACACTCGTTCGACCTATACTTGAGTATTGCTCATCAGTGTGGGATCCGTACCAGATCGGTCTGACGGAGGAGATAGAGAAGATCCAAAGAAGAGCGGCGCGTTTCGTCACAGGGTTATTTGGTAACCGTGATAGCGTTACGGAGATGTTTAATAAACTCAAATGGCAGACTCTGCAAGAGAGGCGCTCTGCATCGCCGTGTAGCTTGCTCGCCAGGTTTCGAGAGGGTGCGTTTCTGGATGAGGTATCGAATATATTGCTTCCCCCTACTTATACCTCCCGAGGAGATCACGAATGCAAAATTAGAGAGATTAGAGCACGCACGGAGGCTTTCAGACAGTCGTTCTTCCCGCGAACCATACGCGACTGGAACAGGAAAGGGAGGACCGAGAGAGGTGGCGCAGTGGTTAGACACTGGACTCGCATTCGGGAGGACGACGGTTCAATCCCGCGTCCGGCCATCCTGATTTAGGTTTTCCGTGATTTCCCTAAATTGCTCCAGGCAAATGCCGGGATGGTTCCTCTGAAAGGGTACGGCCGACTTCCTTCCCCATCCTTCCCTAATCCGATGAGACCGATGACCACGCTGTCTGGTCTCCTTCCCCAAAACAACCAACCAGCCAACCAGGAAAGGGAGGTAATGACAGTGGCACGTAAAGTGCCCTCCGCCACACACCGTTGGGTGGCTTGCGGAGTATAAATGTAGATGTAGATGTAGATGTAGATGTAGATGGGATCCTCCTTAAGACCCGTCGAAGAAGGTAGCCGTCGAGCTGACATCAAAGACGTCACACTGACTTCTCTAGAAAGCGGAACGGGACTACCGGTGGCAAGGGCCTCAGGTAGGGCACGTGGACAGCATTATTATTTCCGACAACGGGCCACAATATCGATCCAAGATGTGGCAGGCGATGCTTAAGGGACACTGCATCGAGCCGATCTGTATATCATCACATCGTCTGAGATCAAATCCGGAGGAACGCGCGATGACGGAACTGCGCAATCTGTATCTGATATACTACGCAAAACAGCACATGATGTGGGATATCTTCGGGAAAGGCTTTCAAGATATTATGAACGAGGAACCCCAAGAAGTAACAATGATGTCGCCTGTTACTGTACTTAAGAATCGTCAACCAAAGGACTTGATATGAGAAATCGTTGACTTCCCCGCCAAGAACCCGAGAACAGCACAAGCAGACAGTAGAGAATGCAGGAAGGAAAAGGAAGGAACGCTCTGACAGACAAGCCTGACAGCGAGAATTTTTCGTTGGACAAAAAGCTTTGCTTAAAGAGTCTCCAACAAACAGAAGCAGCTATGTCACAAATTCTTTGCTGGCTGCAGTGGACCAGTACGCATCAAAAGAATTGCCCACCACAATGCTGATGAACCTGAAACATTAAAATCTAGGAAGTCGATCAGCGCCCACCGTGTTAACCACATAAAAAATTTCTTTGAATAAGTGAAAGGTGAAAGATGGGAATTTTTGCTATTACGACAGATTGAATAGTTTTAAGTTATATTGTAGTGTAAATTATAGTTCAACGACATTGTATGGGATCAAAAAAATTTTAGGATTCTCCGTAGAGCGTCATGGATGTTAGTGTATAATTGTGTCATTAATAAATTGTATATTTGTCCAGTGCACTGAATTTAGCATGGCCGCAGAAATCAGAATCAGACGTCATTGTTGTTACTTTTCTGCAGAGATGATTCAGAAAAGTGAGCGGGACCATCACTTTCTACTCACATTGCGTGTTACATGAAACAATGTGCTCACATGATGCACATTTCTTGTTCCAAACTATTTAGGTTCCATGACTTAGTCTTCCTTCCGCTGAGCGTCAGTGTTGTTTTCCTTCTGTGTCGTTACGTTTGGCCACGCCACTCAGGCTGTGTGCTTTAAATTTTCGTTGCTGTCTTCGGTTATGTAGTTGTTTTTAGTGGTTCGTATTGCTTTCTGGGCAATGTGTTTGGCTACGCCACTGAGGTGCTGCTCTTCTCTTTTCTTCTCTTGTGTGCTTTGATGTGTCGGCGCCACGGGAGCGCGTTTTACTCCGGTGAACCTAAAGGGCTTGATTCATGCAAGAATAGTGGCTCGACCCCGATTTTTCTGGTGTGCGAGAAATCTCTGAACGCCCCACGTCTCAGAACGTGTGGATGGGCCCGCTCTGTCGCTCTCTCTCTCTCTCTCTCGCTACATACAAAGTTTATCGCACACTGAGTGCAGCGCGCTATTAGTTCTGACTCCACGAGCCGAATGACGAAAAGAAAATAGGTCGACCAAGATGAGAGATACGAAGTTTGGTTCCCCTGGAAGGCGGAGCATTTACTGTCTTGCGCAAATAAACACCGTTATGGATCTAATGTCTGAATGTCTGGTCACTGTATTTTAGTTTGTTCAATTAGAAATGTGAAGCATTTGGTTAACGTCGCTTTGTGAGTTTCAGAAACAGGAAAAGAGGCGGAAGCCGTGATGATGAAACCGTCAACTTACACTATGTGATTGAGGGTATCCGGACACCTCGCTGAAAATGACTTATATGTTTGTGGCGCCATCTGTCGGTAATGCTGGAATTCAATATGGTGTTGGCCCACCCTTAGTCTTGAAGACAGTTTCCACTCTCGCAGTCATACGTTCAATCAAGAGCTGGAAGGTTTGTTGGCAATGAGGAGAGGCATCGATGTCGGTCGGTGAGGCCTGGCACGAAGACGGTGTTCCAAAAAATCCCAAAGGTGTTCTGTAGAATTCAGGTCAGGACTTTGTGCAGGCCAGTCCATCACAGGGATGTTATTGTCGTGTAACCACTACGCCACAGACCGCGCATTATGAACAGGTGCTCGATCGTGTTGAAAGATGCAATCGCTCCCCGAATTGCTCTTCAACAGTGGGAAGCAAGAAGTTGCTTAAAACAGCCTGTGCTGTAATAGTGCCACTCAAAACAACAGGGGGTACAAGCCCCCTCCATGAAAAACACGACCACATCATAACACCACCGCCTCCGAATTTTACTGTTGGCACTACACTCGCTGGCAGATGACGTTCACCGGACATTCGCCTTACCCACACCCTGCCCTCGGATCGCCACGTTGTGTACCGTGAGTCGTCACTCCACACAACGTTTCTCCACTGTTCAATTGACCAATGTTTACGCTCCTTACACCAAGCGAGGCGTCGTTTGGCATTTACCGCCGTGATGTTTGGCTTATGACCAGCCGCTCGACCATGAAATCCAAGTCTTCTCACGTCCCGCCTAACTGTCATAGTACATGCAGTGGATCCTGATGCAGTCTGAAATTCCTGTGTGATGGTCTGGATAGATGTCTGCCTATTACACATTATGACCCTCTTCAACTGCCGGCGGTCTCTGTCAGTCAACAGACGCAATCGGCCTGTACGCTTTTATACTGTACGTGTCACTTCACGTTTCCACTTCTCTATCACATCGGAAACCATGGGCCTAGGAATGTTTAGGGGTGTGGAAATCTCGCGTGCAGACGGTTGACACAAGTGACACTCAGTCACCTGACCACGTTCGAAGTCCGCGAGTTCCGCGGAGCGCCCCATTCTGATCTCTCACGATGTCTAATGAGGTCGATGACTTGGAGTACCTGGCAATAGGTGGCAGCACAACGCACATAATATGAAAAACGTATGTTTTTGGGGGACTGCGGATACTTTTGATCACATGGTGTATATACAACTGGACACTTCAATGAGGTAGCTACAGGGCAGGCAACCCAAGGCACACGTTACATTCACCTTAGTCGATAACTGTGCGCAGGATTAGAGGTGGAGTAGCATGTAGACCAGTCCCTTCGAGGCTAATTACGACATGTCGATTTATAATACTCTGGGTGTATGAGTGTGGGCGCGCGCGCTTGTGTGTTTGTGTGTGTATGTGTGTTTGCAGAGGGGCCAACGATGGACTTGCCCAAGGACGACAACGATGTGCTGAACAGAGGAGAAACGCCTGTGATTGGAATCCCAGCCAGTATTACGTTTAGTTGATTCTGTGTGTGTTAGGCTAAGCTGTATGCCCGATAGTCAGGGGAACTAATTTTTTTTTTTTTTTGTTCATGTGAAGACAGTAATATTTCAACTTCTGTAATTATGTTGTTTTAAATTTTCAAAATAAATGGCCCATTTTCGATTACCAGTTGATGAACATCCGTACAGAAAAACAATTAAGTAAAAAAAATGCTAGATTAATTAAATGCTTGTATCGTCCTCTCTTTAACCATTTCCGTCGTGTGACGGTATTACCTACTGTCTTTTTCTCCCACAAGAAAAGAAAAAAGAGCTTTGAGCATTTCGCAGAAGAAGACTTCACTAACCACTTCAACAGAAAACACGCAAGCGTTAACGCCATGAATTCTCTGCAGTCGTTCACGAGTGACAGTACCACAATCAACGGCACACATTCTCAGCAGCCACGGCCGCGCTGGCGGCGGTACGGTGGGAAAACTCCCGAGTTCCCTCTCCGGAGCGACACGCGGCTAGGAAAACCTATTCCCGCCGGGCAGGTCTTTTCAGTGGATTCTCTTCTGCTGGCGCGCCAGCGATTAAACTCGCAGAGAATGAAGCGCCCACCCTCCCTGCAGCCCAGACGACCTCACATTAAGCCAATAAGGTCTCTTGGCTCGGAACAAAGCCACTCTGCCTCACGCCGACTTAAACGCAGAAATTTTCGGGCTCGGAATCATGGCTCTAATCGCGTAAAATATTTGAATGTGTAGCGTTCCATATCTGCGATCCCCTTCTGGCACGAAGAGTTAAGTTATTCGCGTTGCAAATGGAGGTCAGGAGGCGGCATACGTCTTTGCCCCTGCGCGCCGTCTTTCTAAATGCGTATGCTAATAAATGCCAGCGAGCAGCGGCGGCTTTGAGAGCGCTTTGTTGCAAATCCTCTTCCGAGACGCCGAGGCGCGCCCAGCCAGAAGGAGCAAGCAGATGCCGAGTCTGCGTACTCGGTCCCCAGCAGTAGTATAAATAACGGAGTTAGCTTTTCTCAGAGAATAAACACCATAATTATGCTCCAGCATCCCACACAAAGACAATAAAAGACATTTATTTTCTACATTCGGCCCAGCAACAGCCACCTTAGATGAAAATACACTGACGTAGAAAGAAAATCACAACGACAATAATAATTAATGTAGACTAGTGCAATTTCAGGAAAAAATTTGTCTTGGTAACATATTTAAGTGATTAACATTAGAAGAACACAGGTTCATGTAACGACGAGATAAGCCATTGAACAGATGAAATGCTGGTACATTCTATATCTACATCTACTTTTATGCTACGCAAGCCACCCAATAGTGTGTGGCGGAGGGCACTGTCATTATCTCCCTTCCTGTTCCAGTCGCGTATGGTTCGCAGGAAGAACGACTGTCGGAAAGCCTCCGTGCGCGCTCGAATCTCTCTAGTTTTACACTCGTGATCTCCTCTGGAGGTATAAGTAGGGGGAAGCAATATATTCGATACCTCATCCAGAAACGCACCCTCTCGAAACCTGGACAGAAGCTACACCGCGATGCAGACCGCCTCTCTTGCAGAGTCTGCCACTTCAGTTTGCTAAACATCTCCGTAACGCTATCACGCTTACCAAATAACCCTGTGACGAAACGCGCCGCTCTTCTTTGGATCTTCTCTATTTCCTCGTCAACCCGACCTGGTACGGATCCCACACTGATGAGCAATACTCAAGTATAGGTCGAACGAGTGTTTTTTAAGCCACCTCCTTTGTTGATGGACTACATTTTCTAAGCACTCTCCCAATGAATCTCAGCCTGGCACCCGCCTTACCAACAATTAATTTTATATTATCAATCCACTTCAAATCGTTCCGTACGCATACTCCCAGACATTTTACAGAAGTAACTGCTACCAGTCTTTGTTCCGCTATCATATAATCATACAATAAAGGATCCTTCTTTTTATGTATTCGCATTACATTACATTTGTCTATGTTAAGGGTCAGTTGCCACTTCCTGCACCAAGTGCCTATCCGCTGCAGATCTTCCTGCATTTCGCTGCAATTCTCTAATGCTGCAACTTCTCTGTATAATACAGCATCATCCGCGAAAAGCCGCATGGAACTTCCGACGCTATCTACTAGGTCATTTATATATATTGTGAAAAGCAATGGTCCCATAACACTGCCCTGTGGCACGCCAGAGGTTACTTTAACGTCTGTGGACGTCGCTCCATTGAGAACAACATGCTGTGTTCTGTTTGCTAAACACTCTTCAATCCATCCACACAGCTGGTCTGATATTCCGTAGGCTCTTACTTTGTTTATCAGGCGACAGTGCGGAACTGTATCGAACGCCTACCGGAAGTCAAGAAAAATGGCATCTACCTGGGAGCCTGTATCTAATATTTTCTGGGTCTCATGAACAAATAAAGCAAGTTGGGTCTGACACGATCGCTGTTTCCGGAATCCATGTTGATTCCTACAGAGTAGATTCTGGGTTTAATCATCGACGAAACTGCCAGAATGTTTGAATGCAGATTTTTGCAGGTGCCGGAGTCAGTTTGTGAGATAGAGCTCCATGACTGTTGCGCTTAGTACATCAATATATGGCTGGTTACTGTTGTTTGTGCATGACGCTGATGTTTTCAACCGAAGATGTCTCACGAGTGCTCGATTGAAGACAGTTTAGTGATCGAACAAGCTAAAGCAACATACCGACAACAGCGGTATACGGGCGAACGGTACCGTGTTCGAAAACACCAGTGGAATGCTGTTCATGAATGACAGCACAACAGGTTGAATCGTCAATCAGATGATTTGCATTCATGTGTGGGATAAACACGAGAGTGCTCCTGCTATCATGCGAAATAGCACCCCAGACCAAATCTCCAGGTGTGGCTCATGTGCGCTAGCACGCAGACACGTTGGTTGCAGGCCCTCAGCTGGCCTCCTTCTAGCCAACACACGGCCATCTTTGAGACCGAGGCATCAAACACTACAGACCTCCACCCTGCCCTCCGATGACCTCTCGCTTGAAACCACTGACAATGCAACAGGCGGTGGTTTGGGGTCAGTGGAATGCACGCCGCAGGGCGTCCGGCTTGTTCAAACTCAGTGAGGTGTTGACAAGCGCGTCTTTGTCGTCTTAAAGGCATTCTTGACTCACCACACCCAATCTCAAAGTTAACAAACGCTCACGACCGTTACAATTTAAAGCAAACCTAATTGGCATCCTCAAAGTAGAGCTACTAGCGCCGCTCTTGCGACTGGAGCGAATTTTGAGCAGACATCATCTTACAAATAAATAAGCCTACCACCTTTCGATTATGTCCTAGCACTCCTTCTTGGTGCTGTGTTTTTTTTTTTTTTACCATCAGTATATTCACGTGAGGGTGTAACCAAATTTCGTTAACCTTAAGCGATAAATTCTGAACTACGCTCAGTAAGATCACTTTTCCGTTCTTACAATTTCTTGAGCCCATTTTGTAAACAATGGAAAGGTGTGATATCCACGTTGTAACACTATATTTGCCTCTGATGGTCCGTGACTGTGATGATGTTGTCGCTATATATCTAAGGCCGGAACCGATCACATAATTTCATTAAATCACGTGATTTATTGATCGTGTGGGCACTCCAGTACGCGTTGAGTATTTCCCTCATGATCTCGTGTCTTGTTTCCTTTAGCTTTAAATAATGTAAAATCTATCCTAACTTAACCGATAGCATCAGTATATTATTCTTATTGACTGCCTTTTGAGCATCTAGCAGCAGTTTTGGGTATCATCAATAATCATATTTTACGGTAGTCTCTCTTATCAGTACAGCCGAAGCTCACCGCACGTCTTGAAGAAGAGGTTCTTCGCTCAAATAGGAAAACCTTTATTATCTACGCTCATTGTTCTGCCGGTGCCTAATAAACACAATCAGACATCTACGAAAGGTGACAGGTTAGTAACATTATTTACACCGTGTACACTTAACAGCTGAGTTATAATTTTGAATGCCGTAAGTTCTTCTGCAGCTGAGTTATATACAAGGGCCGTTGAAAAAGCAGCGCATATGCAACGTAGAGAGAGTCAGAGACGGTTCGTAAACCTCGATATGCAGGCAAGGGATTATTGTGGCATTCATGTCCTCCCGACATGCGTGCAGTAAATCCGAAACGTGAGGTAGGGTGGGGTTATTACCAAATGTGCCCAAACAGGTCCAAGTACTGTTTTTCCTGTCTTGGCTGCCGAACGACAAACAACGGTACACATCCATTGGGGCATGACGACTGTGAATTTGGCTGCATGTCTGTCGAGAACCACGTCCGACAAAACTGATACAGCGGGTGTTGATTACAAATAACGCACTTTTCTATATCGCAAGTGTCGTAACCCAAACGTTACGCCGACTCATGTGGGGGACACTCTAGCAACCGCCGTATAGTTCTGACTCTCCGCATGCGGTTATCACGCCCTCGGTTCCTTAAAAAAGTTCATGAAGGGTCAACTATTCCTGTCGGACGAGGATGTGCAGCCGGTAGCAATACACCGTGTTTTAACAAACGGGTACGCCAGTCTGACAGGTTCATGGGATGATTGCTCGATGTTCACGGTGATTTCGCCTGATTTGCATGCCGACTCTGGACTGTACGGCCTTCGTCCCTTAAACAGGGAGAATAGTGTTCTTAACTGTGACAAATAGTGTTAAATTCTGATACACTTACATAAGTCACTGACATACAGTAATGGTTCAAATGGCTCTGAGCACTATGGAACTTAACTTCTCAGGTCATCAGTCCCCTAGAACTTAGAACTACTTAAACTTAACTAACCTAAGGACATCACACACATCCATGCCCGAGGGAGGATTCGAACCTGCGACCGTAGCGGTCGCGCGGTTCCAGACTGAAGCGCCTAGAACCGCTCGGCTACCAGCGGCAGGCCATACAATAATGTTCAGTACCGTCGTGCCAATTATTATCCTCGCGGTAGCCTTACGTGCTCTGTCGATGCATTACATCTGAGGGTGAAGCTCTGCTTGAGGTTATATAAAAAGTCGCATCGGCCAATCAGAGTCGAGGCATGCCAGTATGGGGTCCTCTGGTGGCGTGGCGCGACCCAACTGAGAACGGCGAGCCATGAAAGTACTACGCTCGCCCGGTGGCGTGCTGGTGGGAGATTTAAAAGTGCCGTCCCTCGCCCAGCTGAGATCGGGACGCGCCGTGCACGAATCACATCACATTGCAATATTTTTAAACTAGGATGGAACCAATCTTAAAGTTACCTGTTTGTACCACATTCGCTTTGTTCATAACATTTGAGTTTCCTTTGCGTGCAGATGAACTTGAAAAGAGTTGGAGAAGCTTGAACGTATGTTTTAAAAGTCAGTGTGCCGTTCTTACTCGGTCCATTTAAAGTACTGTCACGCTCGGCAGTTGTGTCAAGACTGGCGATGTCTTCCTGGTACGCAGAACAACAAAACAACCGAGCACAGCGCCACCGGTGTTGATGACAGGGAGAACGCGTCACCTTTAAGATGTCTCGCGTATAGTTGGAAACCAAATGGAACTTTTTTTTAATTTATTGGCTTTGAGACGTGCCCATGCAGCCATCTCAATAGAGGAATTTCAATTATGACGATACGTACTTGAGGACAACACGACACCCTGTCCACGACCGGAGGAAATCTCCGACGCGGTCGAGAATCAAACTGCGGCCCTTCAGCTAGCAATCCGATACGCTAACCACGCTGCTACCGAAGCAGACCGGATGGAAGCCAGCGCTAAGGAAGACTATCGGTGGCTGCTGGTTGACAACAAATTCCAGAGGGACGCCGGGTACATGGAGGTCGCGTTGCCCTACGTTGTCTCGTTCCGAGAGGTTGGTTCCTGTCTTGTGTCAGACAGCAGACGAATTGGAGCTTGAAGTCAGTACTTGGGAGGAGGATGGCCGGCTGCTGGCCAGCAACACAAGGACAGAGGTGTCGAATTCTCCGGAGGGGTGGGGGCGCCGTCTGGTGTTGTCCTGGCTTATAGGTGGTGTTCAAAGAGGAATGGGACGACTGGAGCCAGGGCAGCACGCGTTTGCTATTGGACAGCATACGGACAGCCTCGCTGAGAGTATGAGGAAGAGTCGTTTGGTGTTGTTTGGTTCCAAGAAGTCTGTCTTGCAGTCTGTTGGGAGCAGCGGTGCAGCCTAGACGTGTGAACGACCACAGAGCTGAGCGGCAGTTGACAGCTCTCGACACTGAGAGGTGCACCTTGGACGGCGTTCTTCCGTTTCCCAGGAAGAATGTGCCTGGAGGCACGGACGTGATGTGGCTACTGCTGTGTGCTCCATACACATGACTGCTCAAGGAAACTTTCCGCCATTAAAATGTTTAATTAGCAGTTGATACCTGTTGTGTACACCATAACGTTCCACAGTAAAAGAACGATTACAGTAATGGAACGAATTTTTATAAATCAAAAGAATTCTTTTAATAGTTTACAATTTACAATGCTAAACTCCGTTAGTAAATGATTAGATACTGGCCAAACTCAGTCAGCACTGATCTTTTAAAGCTTTGTGGGCTCCCCTAGAAATGAGTACGTTTGCGTTATCTGGTACATATGAATCTCAATGCTACATAGTGAGCCAATACCAAAATATAAATTGCCGGCCGCTGTGGCCGAGCGGTTCTAGGCGCTTCAGTCAGAAACCACGCGACTGCTTCAGTCGCAGGTTCGAATCCCGCCTCGGGCATGGATGTGTGTGATGTCCTTAGGTTAGTTAGGTTTAAGTAGTTCTAACTTCTAGGGGACTGATGGATGACCTCTGATGTTAAGTCCCATAGTCCTCAGAGCCATTTAAACCAAAATATAAAATGTATCATCAATATGGCAGAATACTTAATTCTCTAATATCAGTGTATTCGGGTGACAAAGGTAATAAATCAGCTCACTGTAAAACATTAACACCTGACTTATATTAGAACTGAATTAAGTACGAGTACATCTGAAAAACGGTAACAAAGATAAGATCTTGCTACATCCTCCATGTATTACTTACAGACAATAGTTGCACAAATGTCCATAGATTACAACATATTAAGACAATTTCAAAACAATGAAGAATTTAACTAGCAAGTCTAAGAAATTGTGTACCATAAAACAAATGAAGACCTTATCCACATTAATTCATGTTAAAATACAGGAGCACAAAATCTTTTCTTGTATTACACAGCAAATTCCCTGTAGAAGAACGGAAAATATTCTAATTTCTGAATACAAGTAGATGGTTGAGGTCCTTAGAATGTCAAGAATTTATTCGTAATCTTCTAACACATTATATGTTCCAAACTCCTACTGCAAAAAGACATTAGGGATATGAATTTGTAATTCTACCGATTACTATTATCTCCTATACTGAGTACTGGTGTTACCAATGCAACTTTTCAGTCTTTAGGTGCGGATCGGCTGTCGAACGAGTTCTTATATACTGATGCTAAATATGGAGCTATTGTATCAGCGTACTCTGAAAGGAACCTATTTAGTATACTATCTGGATCGTAGGGCTTGCCTTTATTGAATGATTTAAGCTGCTTCGGTATACCGAGGACATCTACTTCTAATTAACTCATGTTGGCACTGTTGAGCACCGCAATCATTAAAATTACCATTACTATCACACAGTGAAGGTACTGATTGTGTCTTGCTGCCGGAATGACAAGAACACCTTTGGATTTTCTGCCAGATTTCAAGACAGAGTTTTGGTGTGGAAAACTTTTGTTGTGGAAACGTTTTGTTGTGGAAACTGCTACGAAAACTAGTAAGAGCATCTCTTTGCAGTCTGTGATAACTTTCGAGCTTCAGTAAAACATCGCCAATCTCGGAGACATTGCAGACTTTTGCATTTGGTACGCTTTGTTCGTCGCTTCTGTGACGTCATTCTGACATGTTTTGTGTACCATGGGAGTTCCATCTCTAATTAATTTATTTACCGTCCATAGTATTTCTTTGAATATAAACTACCTCTGGTCTATGCTTACATTGTCAGGTTGTAAGGACTGTACACTGCCTCTTAGGAAGGCTTCAAGTGAATTTTTATCTCTTTTAAAAATTTTTTGGTTGATCACAACGACCTTGTGATCACTAATTTCTGCATCCATCATGATGATCTCTGTTTGTTCAGGATTATTTGCTGCTAAGAGGTCAAGAATATTTTCACAACCATTACACTTCCAGTGGGCTCCTGAACTAATTATTCCAAATATTATTCCGAGAAAGAATTCAGTAAGATTTCGGACGACGCTTCATGCCTACCACTGACTTTAAACTTGTATTTTCGGCAACATAGTGAGGGTGAATTGAAGTCACCACGAAATACAGTTGTATGAATGGGGTACCTGTTTGAAATGAGACAAGTTTTCTTTGAACTGTTTAGCAATTGAATCATCTGAGTCAGGTGGTCAGTACGAGGAATCAATTAATAGTTTATTCCGGTTGTCAAGTATAGCTTCTGCCCATACTAATTTACAAGAGCTATCTACATCAATTTCACTACAAATTAAATTACTTCTGACAGCAATAAACACTCCGACACCAATATTATATAGTCTATCTTTTCTGAATACCATTAAGTCCTTTGTGAAAATAGAGGTTGAACTTGTTCCTGGGTTTATCCAACTTCCGGCACCTATAACGATTTGAGCTTCAGTGCTTTCTATAAGCGCTTGAAGCTCAGGTTCTTTCCTATCACAACTATAGCTGTTTGCGACTACAGTACCGACTGTTGCTAGAACTGCTCTCATCGCGTGTTTGTCCTGCACACTTTTGAACTGACACGCTTTCTGTACTATCCGAGACTCTCTAGAGCTACTTTTTCCACTGTACCGCTGCACGAAGCCCGCCTTCAGAGTTTCGGATGTCAGCACCTCCCTGAACTCCTCCTGATACACTGTGTACTCCTTAACGTCTCCCGCCAAATTTAACCTGGCCCAAAAGAAAAGCAATTCCTCTGACCAATATCTCTCCTTAGCAGAAGGTAACAGGCTCTCTACGAATGATAACAGGTCAACTTCTGCCTTACAGAGCCAGGACTCAGAGGAGTACCCTTGGTCTAGCGATGGTGTCTTTAATTGGTAATCGAACTTTCCCGGTCTTGGCTTCGAAACTACAGCGTATATTTCAAATTAAAATCATCAGCAGGTTCAGGGCAATCTATTGCCCTTGGGGTGAGAAACTTCGCCTAAAAGGCGGAAGATCAGAAATGATCAAGAGCATTAGAATGCAGCAGTCAGTGGAAATCACTGCACATAATGTTTATCCACAGGACATGTAACCTGTAATTCAAAAAGTGTCATGATGTCGCCATTGGATAAAGATTCAGGATTAGCCGCCCATTCGAATCTCCGGGAGGGGACTGCCAAAGAGGAGGTGATCTTGAGGAAAAGACTGAATAGCCAACGGAAGGACAACGTTCAACGAGTCGGCGAATGGAATGTCAGAGGTCTGAATGTGGTAGGTAAGCTAGAAAATCTGAAAAGTGAAATGCAAAGGCTCAATCTAGATGTAATGGTGTCAGTAAGCGAACAGGAAAGAAGACAATGATTTCTTGTCAGAGTAATATAGGGTAATATCAACAGCAGCAGAAAATGGTACAACGGAAGTAGGATTCGTTTTGAATAGGAAGGTAAGACGGAGAGTGAGTTACTGTGAACAGTTCAGTAATAAGAATCGACAGCAAACCAACAACATTACATATATACAGGGTGTTACAAAAAGGTACGGGCAAACTTTCAGGAAACATTCCTCACACACAAAGAAAGAAAATATGTTATATGGACATGAGTCCGGAAACGCTTACTTTCCATGTTAGACCTCATTTTATTACTTCTCTTCAAATCACATTAATCATGGAATGGAAACACAAAGCAACAGAACGTACCAGCGTGACTTCAAACACTTTGTTACAGGAAATGTTCAAAATGTCCTCCGTTAGCGAGGATACATGCATCCACCTTCCGTCGCATGGAATCCCTGATGCGCTAATGCAGCCCTGGAGAATGGCGTATTGTATCACAGCCTTCTACAATACGAGCACGAAGAGTCTCTACATTTGGTACCTGGGTTGCGTAGACAAGAGCTTTCAAATGCCCCCATAAATGAAAGTGAAGAGGGTTGAGGTCAGGAGAGCGTGGAGGCCATGGAATTGGTCCGCCTCTACCAATCCATCGGTCACCGAATCTGTTGTTGAGAAGCGTACAAACACTTCGACTGAAATGTGCAGGACCTCCATCGTGCATGAACCCATGTTGTGTCGTACTTGTAAAGGCACATGTTCTAGCAGCACAGGTAGAGTATCCCGTATGAAATCATGATAACGTGTTCTATTGAGCGTAGGTGGAAGAACATGGGGCCCAATCAAGACATCACCAACAATGCCTGCCCAAACGTTCACAGAAAATCTGTGTTGATGACGTGATTGCACAATTGCGTGCGGATTCTCGTCAGCCCACACATGTTGATTGTGAAAATTTACAATTTGATCTCGTTGGAATGAAGCCTCATCCGTAAAGAGAACATTTGAACTGAAATGAGGATTCACACATTGTTGGATGAACCATTCGCAGAAGTGTACCCGTGGAGGCCAATCAGCTGCTGATAGTGCCTGCACACGCTGTACATGGTACGGAAACAACTGGTTCTTCCGTAGCACTCTCCATACAGTGACGTGGTCAACGTTACCTTGTACAGCAGCAACTTCTCTGACGCAGACATTAGTGTTATCGTTAACTGCACGAAGTACTGCCTCGTCCGTTGCAGGTGTCCTCGTCGTTCTAGGCCTTCCCCAGTCGCGAGTCATAGGCTCGAATGTTCCGTGCTCCCTAAGACGCCGATCAATTGCTTCTAACGTCTTCCTGTCGGGATACCTTCGTTCTGGAAATCTGTCTCGATACAAACGTACCGCGCCACGGCTATTGCCCCGTGCTAATCCATACATCAAATGTGCATCTGCCAACTCCGCATTTGTAAACATTGCACTGACTGCAAAACCACGTTCGTGATGAACACTAACATGTTGATGCTAGTACTGTAGAGAAATGAGTCGCATGTCAACACAAGCACCGAAGTCAACATTACTTTCCTTCAATTGGGGCAACTGGCGGTGAATCGAGGAAATACAGTACATACTGACGAAACTAAAATGAGCACTAACATGGAAATTAAGCGTTTCCGGACACATGTCCACATAACATCTTTTCTTTATTTGTATGTGAGGAATGTATCCTGAAAGTCTGGCCGTATCTTTTTGTAACACCCTGTATATGCCGAGGTCGCAAGCGGAAGATAGAGAAAGAATGGCTCTGAGCACTATGCGACTTAACTTCTCAGGTCATCAGTCGCCTAGAACTTAGAACTAATTAAACCTAACTAACCTAAGGACATCACACACATCCATGCCCGAGGCAGGATTCGAACCTGCGACCGTAGCGGTCGCTCGGTTCCAGACTGTAGCGCCCAGAACCGCACGGCCACTCCGGCCGGCCGATAGAGAAAGAACGTGAAGATATTTAACGGGTGGTTCAGTACGTAAAAGGAGATGGACGTCTAACACTCATGGGAGATTGGAATACGGCTGTAGGGGAAGGAGTAGAACAAAGGATTACGGGAGAATATGTGCTTGGTAGTAGGAATCAGAGAGGAGAAAGATTGTGGGGTTCTGCAATAAATTTAAGATGGTAATAGGGAATACTCTGTTCAAGAATCACAAGAGAAGGAGATATGATCAGAAAAGGAAAGGAGATACAGGAAGTTTCGGTTAAATTTCATCATAGTCAGGTAGAGATTCCAAAACCAGATATTACATTGTAAGGGGCACCCAGGGACAGATATAATTCAGATCACAATTTGGTGATAATGAAGACTAGGCTGAAGTTGAAGAGGTATGTCAGGAAGAATGAAGGCGCAAATAAGTTGGATACGGAAAATTTATGAATGAAGAGATACGCTTGAAGTTCTCTCAAACAGGACTCTGAGCACTATAGGGCGTAACAACCGAGGTCATCAGTCCTCTAGAGCTTAGAACTACTTAAACTTAACTAACCTAATGACATCACACACATCCATGCCCGAGGCAGGATTCGAACCTGCGACCGTAACAGTCGCGCGGTTCTGAACTGAAGCGCCTAGAACCACTCGGCCACAGAGGCCGGCTTGAAGTTCTCTGAGGCTATAGATACTGCGATAATGAATAGTTTATCAGGCAGATCAGTTGAAGCGGCATAGACATTTAGAGAAGGTAACTGCGAAGAACAGGTAAATGCGAAGAACCAAGGCTAACAGAAGAAATATTTCAGTTGATCGACTAAAGAGGGAACCACAAAAAATGGTGAGGGAAATTTAGGAATACAGAAAAACAAGTTACTAAGGAATGAAATAAATAGGAAGTGCAGGAAAGCTAAGGCGAAATGGCTACATGAAAAATATGAAGAAACCGAAAAAAATTATTATCTGAAGTACTGACTCAGCATATAGAAAAGTCAAACTTCGGTGAAATTAAAAACAAGAGTGGTAGCATTAAAAGTGCAATTGGAATTCCGTTGTTAAATGCAGAGGAGTGAGAGGATATGTGAAAAGAGTACACTGAGGGCCTGTATCAGGGGAGGCTTTTCATAATGATGTGGTAGAAGAAGAAACAGGAGTCGATAGGGAATAGATAGGAGATCCTGAATTAGAATGATAATTTAGAAGAGCTTTGGAAGACAAGAACAGAATGCAGAAGGGATTCATAAAATTCCAACGGAATTTCTGAAATCACTGCGGGGAAGTGGCTGTAAACGACTATTGACGCCGGTGTGCAGAATGTATGAGACTGGCGATATACCACCTGACTTTCGAAAAAGAATCATCCACAACATTCCGAAGACTGCAAGAGCCGACAACTACGAAAACTGTCGCGCAATCATCTTGACATTCAAGTTGCTAAAAGAATTAATATACATAAGAACACAAAACAATATTGAAGATCATTTAGATGACGATCATTTTTGATTTAGGAAAGCTAAAGGCATCAGAGAGATTGCTATGACCTTGGGTTAATAGTGGAAGCAAGACTGAAGGAAAATCAAGACACATTCATGGGATTTGTCGACTTGGAAAAAGCGTTTGATAATTCAAAATGGTAGAATGTGTTCTAAATCATAGGAAAAATTGAGGTAAGCAATAGGGAAAGACAGGTAATATACTAGTACAACATGTACAAGAACCATGTGGGAACAATAAGAGTGGAAAACCAAGCCCGAAGTGCTCGGATGACATTATTATACTCACTGGCAGTGAAGAAGAAATACATGATATGTTGAAAGGACAAGGAGTAAACCGAAGAAATACTAAAATGATGAGAAGCAGAAGAAATGAGAACAGCGATAAACTTAACATCAGAATTGGTGATCTCGAAGTAGGCGATGTTAAGGAATTAGGCTACCTACTTACGCTGCAAAATAACCTTTGGCAGTCGGAGCATGGAGGACATAGAAAGCATACTATCACTGGCAAAAATGGCGTTCCTGGTCAAGGGAAGTCTACTACTATCAAACATAGGTCTCAACTGGAGGAAGAAATTTCTGAAAATGTACATTCGGAGCACAACCTTTTATGGCAGTAATGCATGGACCGTGGGAAAGCTGGAACAGAGGAGAATGGAAGTATTTGAGACGTGGTGCTACAGAAGAATGTTAAAAATTAGGTGGGCTGATAAGTTGAGGAATGAGGAAGTTCTCCAGAGAATCAGCGATTAAAGGAGTATATGAAAAACACTGATAAGAAGAGGGGTCAGGACGATAGGATATGTGTTAGGACATCAGGGAATAACTTCTTTGATACTAGAGGGAGCTGTAGAGGGTAAAAACAGCAGAGGAAGGCAGAGATTGGTACACATCCAGCAAATGCTTAAGGACGTAAGTTTCAAGTGCTACTTTGAGACGAAGAGGTTGCCACAGGAGAGGATTTCATGGTGGAATGTATCAAACCAATCATAAGACTGCTGGCTCAAAAACAAAAGTGTAACAGTACTAGCGTGTAGGAGGGTTACCGACGTAGTGGAGATCCCTCATGTCCTGTCTCAACGCATCCACCTGCTTACACAGGTCTCTACTGTCGACCTGAATCTTCTGATTCAATACGTTTTGAACTACCTCTGCTATTGTAACTTCCTTCAGCTCTGGTCCACGGATTCCAAAACAAAAGGAATAGTTCAAAAGGAAATGAACCAACACCAACGCTACATTCGTATTTCTTGCCATTCAGTACACATAATCCTTAAATCTGAGTCCAAACCATGAGCATTCCGTGGCATAATGCCCAGGTCTTCTACTTAAGCGATTGTAAACTGCTTGCCCAATCCTATCACATGCAGAGTAGTTACTTTGAAAACTCCACACTGAGGTGATGACACAGATTCTCTCCCTGCGATGTTGCTCATAGGCACTGGCTCAAGGCTCCTAGCAACGTTGGTCAGTTAGGATCTTAAACTCATTACCTGCACGTTAGGTGTGTTGCATACCTACTGGCGCGTCCACATTTTGATAGATTTGTCTGCATATGCGATCATTGTCTTCCTAGATTCCTATAGAAACGAGAAGCTGTAAGCCATATAGAAACTAAATGAGGATACATATTGAAGAGCCAAAGAAACTGGTACACCTGCCTAATATCGTGTAGGGCCCCTTCCAGCACGCAGAAGTGCCGGAACACGACGTAGCATGGACTCGACTAATGTCAGAAGTAGTGCTGGAGGGAATTGACACCATGAATCCTGCAGGTCTGTCCATAAATCCGTAAGAGTACGAGGGGGTGGAGATCTCTTCTGAACAGCACGTTGCAAGCATCCCATAAACGCTCAATAATGTTCATGTCTAGGGAGTTTGGTGACTAGCGGAAGTTTTTAAACTCCAAAGAGTGTTCTGGAAGCCACTCTGTAGCAATTCTGGACGTGTAGACTGTCGCATTGTGCTACTGGAATTACCCAAGTCCCTCGGAATGCACAATGAACAGGATTGGATGCATGTGATCAGACAGGATGCTTACGTACATGTCACCTGTCAGAGTCGTATCTAGACGTATTAGGGATCCTATATCACTCCAACAAAAGATGCCCAACACCATTACAGAGTCTTCATCAGCTTGAACATTCCCGTGCTAACATGCAGGGTCCATGGATTCCTGAGGTTGTCTCCATACCCGTACACGTCCATCCGTCCGACCAGCCAACATTTTTCCAGTTATCGGTATACCAATGTCGGTACTGATGGACCCAGGTGAGGCATAAAGCCTTTTGTCGTGCATTTATCAAGGGTACGCGAGGGAGGCTTCGACTCCGAAAGCAGATATTGATGATGTTTCGTTGAATGGTTCGCACGCTGACGCTTTAAGATGGCCCAGCATTGAAATCTGCAGAAATTTGCGGAAGGGTTGCACTTCCTTCATGCTGAACGATTCTCTTCAGTCGTCATTGGTCCTGTTCCTGCAGGATCTTTTTCCGGACGCAGCGATGTCGGAGATTGATGTTTTACCGGATTCCTGATATTCACAGTACACTCGTGAAGTGGTCGTATGGGAAAATTCCTACTCCATCGCTACCTCGGAGATGCTGTGTCCCATCGCTCGTGCGCCGACTATATCACCACGTTGAAACTCACTTAAATTTTGACGAACTGCCATTCTAGTAGCAGTAACCGATCTAACATCTGCGCCAGACACTTGTTGTCTTGCCGGCCGCTGTGGCCGAGTGGTTCTAGGCGCTTCAGTCCGGAACTACGCTGCTGCTACGGTCGCAGGTTCGAATCCTGCCTCGGGCATGGATGTTTGTGATGTCCTTACGTTAGTTACGTTTAAGTAGTTCTAAGTCTAGGGGATTACCCGTGGTCTAGGGGTAGCGTCTTTGATTCACAATCAAAACGTATTCGGTCCCGTGTTCGATCCCCGCCACTTCCTAAATTTTGATAAATAATCAGCATTGGCGGACGAAGATTTCCTGCATGAGAAGTCAGCCTCATTCTGCCAACGGGCTTGTCAAAGAGGGCGGAGGAGCGGATAGAGGTTCAGGGCACTCTCTTGTCCTAGGGGTGGGAAATTGGCCCTAAAGGCGGAAGAATCAGCAATGATCAACGACATGAGGATGCAGAAGGTAATGGAAACCACTGCATTAAAGACACGAAACGTGTATCCACAGGACATGTGGCCTGTAATTGAAGAAGTGTCATGATGATCTCTCCATTGGCAAAAGATTCCGGAATAGTCCCCCATTCGGATATCCGGGAGGGGACTGCCAAGGGGGAGGTTACCATGAGAAAAAGATTGAATAATCTACGAAAGGATTTCTGGTCAAATGAGTATCGGGTAATATCAACAGCAGCAGAAAATGGTATAACAGGTGTAGGACTCGTTATGAATAGGAAGGTAGGGTAGAGGGTGTGTTACTGTGAACAGTTCAGTGACTGGGTTGTTCTAATCAGAATTGACAGCAGACCAACACCGACAACGATAGTTCAGGTATACATGCCGACGTCGCAAGCTGAAGATGAACAGATAGAGAAAGTGTATGAGGATATTGAAAGGGTAATGCAGTATGTAAAGGGGGACGAAAATCTAATAGTCATGGGCGACTGGAATGCAGTTGTAGGGGAAGGAGTAGAAGAAAAGGTTACAGGAGAATATGGGCTTGGGACGCGGAATGAAAGAGGAGAAAGATTAATTGAGTTCTGTAACAAGTTTCAGCTAGTAATAGCGAATACCCTGTTCAAGAATCACAAGAAGAGGAGGTATACTTGGAAAAGGCCGGGAGATACGGGAAGATTTCAATTAGATTACATCATGGTCAGACAGAGATTCCGAAATCAGATACTGGATTGTAAGGCTTACCCAAGAGCAGATATAGACTCAGATCACAATATAGTAGTGATGAAGAGTAGGCTGAAGTTCAAGACATTAGTCAGGAACAATCAATACGCAAAGAAGTGGGATACGGAAGTACTAAGGAATGACGAGATACGTTTGAAGTTCTCTAACGCTATAGATACAGCAATAAGGAATAGCACAGTGGGCAGTACAGTTGAAGAGGAATGGACATCTCTAAAAAGGGCCATCACAGAAGTTGGGAAGGAAAACATAGGTACAAAGAAGGTAGCTGCGAAGAAACTATGGGTAACAAAAGAAATACTTCAGTTGATTGATGAAAGGAAGAAGTACAAACATGTTCCGGGAAAATCAGGAATACAGAAATACAAGTCGCTGAGGAATGAAATAAATAGGAAGTGCAGGGAAGCTAAGACGAAATGGCTGCAGGAAAAAATGTGAAGACAT
Source organism: Schistocerca piceifrons (assembly GCF_021461385.2). Classification (NCBI taxonomy): domain Eukaryota; kingdom Metazoa; phylum Arthropoda; class Insecta; order Orthoptera; family Acrididae; genus Schistocerca; species Schistocerca piceifrons. The sequence continues at coordinate 299,740,837 of NC_060141.1, forward strand.
CGAAAGGGCAGACTCAGCATACAGGAAAGTCAAAACAACCTTTGGTGACTTTAAAAGCAACGGTGGTAACATTAAGAGAGGAACGGGAATTCCACTGTTAAATGCAGAGGAGAGAGCAGATAGGTGGAAAGAATACATTTAAAGCCTCTATGAGGATGAAGATTTGTCTGATGTGATAGAAGAAGAAACAGGAGTCGATTTAGAAGAGATAGGGGATCCAGTATTAGAATCGGAATTTAAAAGAGCTTTGGAGGACGTACGGTCAAATAAGGCAGAAGGGATAGATAACATTCCATCAGAACTTCTAAAATCATTGGGGGAAGCGGCAACAAAACGACTATTCACGTTGGTGTGTAGAATATATGAGTCTGGCGATATACCATCTGACTTTCGGAAAAGCATCATCCACACAATTCCGAAGACGGCAAGAGCTGACAAGTGCGAGAATTATCGCCCAATCAGCTTAACAGTTCATGCATCGAAGCTGCTTACAAGAATAATATACAGAAGAATGGAAAAGAAAACTGAGAATGCGCTAGGCGACGATCGGTTTGGCTTTAGGAAAAGTAAAGGGACGAGAGAGGCAATTCTGACGTTACTGCTAATAATGGAAGCAAGGCTAAAGAAAAATCAAGACACTTTCATAGGATTTGTCTTCCTTGAAAAAGCGTTCGACAATATAAATTGGTGTAAGCTGTTCGAGGTTCTGAAAAAAGTAGGGTAAGCTATAGGGAGAGACGGGTCATATACAATATGTACAACAACCAAGAGGGAATAATAAGAGTGGACGATCAAGAACGAAATGCTCGTATTAAAAAGGGTGTAAGACAAGGCTGTAGCCTTTCGCCCCTACTCTTCAATCTGTACATCGAGGAAGCAATGATGGAAATAAAAGAAAGGTTCACGAGTGGAATTAAAATACAAGGTGAAAGGATATCAATGATACGATTCGCTGATGACATTGCTATCCTGAGTGAAAGTGAAGAAGAATTAAATGATCTGCTGAACGGAATGAACAGTCTAATGAGTACAAAGTATGGTTTGAGAGTAAATCGGAGAAAGACGAAGGTAATGAGAAGTATTAGAAAGGAGAACAGCGAGAAACTGAACATCAGGATTGGTGGTCACGAAGTCAATGAAGTTAAGGAATTCTGCTACCTAGGCAGTAAAATAACCAATGACGGACGGAGCAAGGAGGACATCAAAACCAGACTCGCTATGGCAAAAAAGGCATTTCTGGCCAAGAGAAGTCTACTAATATCAAATACCGGCCTTAATTTGAGGAAGAAAATTTCTGAGGATGTACGTCTGGAGTACAGCATTGTATGGTAGTGAAACATGGACTGTGGGAAAATCGGAACAGAAGAGAATCGAAGCATTTGAGATGTGGTGCTATAGACGAATGTTGAAAATTAGGTGAACTGATAAGGTAAGGAATGAGGAGGTTCTACGCAGAATCGGAGAGGAAGGAATATGTGGAAAACACTGATAAGGAGAAGGGACAGGATGATAGGACATCTGCTAAGACATGAGGGAATGACTTCCATGGTACTAGAGGGAGCTGTGGAGGGCAAAAACTGTAGAGGAAGACAGAGATTGGAATACGTCAAGCAAATAATTGAGGACGTAGGTTGCAAATGCTACTCTGAGATGTTAGCACAGGAAAGGAATTCGTGGCGGGCCGCATCAAACCAGTCAGTAGACTGATGACCAAAAAAAGTCTAGGGGACTGATGACCTCAGATGTAAAGTCCCATAGCGCTCAGAGCCATTTAAAACATTTGATTTGAACTTGTTGTTGCTGACCGCCATGCCGTATTCTGCGTGTTTACATATTTCCGTATTTGAATACGCATGCCTATGCAGTTTCTTTGGAGCTTCAGTATAACTTTACGGACATTTCTTTCTACATAATTAGCCTCCTGTCTATATCTTAAAAATAAATAGTTCTTACTGGAAAATTGAAACTGTCATTGTTTAGTTCAGGTTTTATTCGAAAACTGATTTGTAGTATGAGGCAGAGGGGTATTGTAGTAAAGAGCTGGAAATGCAATTCCCTCAGGAAAAGGTACCATTAGAAAATTCAAAACGAATACATATCAAACATCTCTTCATTAATTCGTCGCGATTATATAAAATACTTTTGTTACTCATAAACAACTTTTGCACTTACGACTAATAATAGGAAACTCTTGCCTCTGATCATGATGAATAACATTCCACTGAGCACAAAATATCAACAACATTTATAAAGGATTTTTTAAATTTGTACATGGACAGTGCACTTGCATAAAAAATAATTGGTTTGGTTATATAAAAGTGCAAAAATTACGTTATCAACTAATCGTTATTACTTACACAAAAAAGGAACACCACATAGGAACTTACCTGGACATACAGCACTATTTTTAGTGGATTGCTTAAACGTGATGCTATAGTTTAAGTCCGTAGCTCGTATGAGGTAACTGAGCATTTAATGTACGAATAAAACATCAACACATTTATTTACAGTAGGTACGTGATGAATGAATACTTAACTTCTGAATCACTATGAGTCTCTGGTCCGGCAAATCTCTGTTATACATGGTGATTCACCAGCCCTTACCTATGGGTTTCATGCAAATAGCAACGCCTTCAAATACCACAAGCAAGATTTTCATACTCTTTGCCTCAACTATGCTCAAAATGTTAGTGCCACATATACGAGGGTTGGAACTTCAATAGCCGGCCGCGGTGGTCTAGCGGTTCTAGGCGCTCAGTCCGGAACCGCCCTACCGCTACGGCCGCAGGTTCGAATCCTGCTTCGGGCATGGATGTGTGTGATGTCCTTAGGTTAGTTAGGTTTAATTAGTTCTAAGTTCTAGGGGACTGATGACCACAGATGTTAAGTCCCATAGTGCTCAGAGCCATTTTTTTTTTTGGAACTTCAGTAGTGGCAACTATTTATTTACGGCTCGTAAAAAATGGATAAATGTTTCAAAGTTTCACTGACCTTCAAAGTAGACACCAGCATTGTGTGTAACCCGTTGCCAGCGATGTGGAAGTCGTAGGATACTCTTAGCAGTGCCAGTTGTGTTGACAGTTCGAGCGGCGCGATCTATTGCCTGGCGAATTTGTAGCAGATCTTAAGCGAATGCCGTGAAGTGTTTCCTTCAGTTTAGAAATAGAGTTGAATTCAAGTGGGCTTAAGTCAGGGGAGTACAGTAGGTGGTATAGCACTTAGCAGCCACATCACTGGTGACTACTTTGAGGGTCAGTAAAACTTTGAAACACGTATCTATTTTGTACGAACTGTAAATAAATAGTTGCCACTATCAAAGTTCCAACCCTCGTATAATGAATAGGACCTCTTTGTAGGAAATTTAATGTAGTTATAATTTGTACTGGGATACGTTTTCGCTAGAGGTCGTAGTTTTCTAATTAATCAAGGAAATGTACAAAAGCGACCTTCAAATGCGTTTTTCTTTAACAACTCGAAAAATATGGCACCCAGCGAAAACGTATTCTAATAAAAAATTTTACTACATTTAATTTTCTACAAAAAGGCCCCATTCTTTTTTTGCTGTAGGACTTATGGTTTGTGTATAGTGAGAGAGAAAATATGAAAATATCACGCGTGTCACAGAAAGTAGGGATAAATTTTTGATGAGAGAGTTCCAATAATCCGTACCTATGAGTTACCGCATCACACTGCTACTTTTGACCTGTGGAGAGTTTTCTGGTGTAGTCCATGTGGGTTGTTTGAATCCTGATACTGACAGTCCTTGATCACCCATGAACACTGGGACATCTGCATCTTTCATTAGCATAGTGTCCATTACGCCACAAAATGCTCTGCGATGCACAAAATCCGTCTCACTTAGCTGTCGGACAATCATTATTTTGTACGAGTAAAATTTGAGATCATCATGTAAGATGCGGTGAACAACATGTTCCGAAATTCCAACTAAACAGGGACGACCAGGCAGTTTCTTTTTTATCACAGATCCAGTACTTCTATACGCTGCTACCCATCGGAGTATGCTATTTCGATCTGGGACAGGATCTCGACGTCTGATATTAAACTTTCGAGGGAAAGGTCGTTGAACCATGACTGTTGAACCATTGTTTCTAAAGAACTGCTGGACAGCATACATCTACGCCCCAACGCTCCATAGCGACTGAAACTGCATTGTCTGAGCTTTCTGCCAAGAATCGCCCAAGGTCAGTACCCCCACTCGTCGCCGAATACCAAGTATAAGTGGTTTAAAAAAACATGCGTTTCCTCTGCTCCACCCAATATACACTACTGGCCATTAAAATTGCTACACCACGAACATGACGTGCTACAGACGCGAAATTTAACCGTCAGCAAGATGATGTTGTGATATGCAAATTATTAGCTTTTCAGAGTATTCACACAAGGTTGGCGCCGGTGGCGACACCTACAACGTGCCGACACGACGAAAGTTTCCAACCGATTTCTCATACACAATCAGCAGTTGACCGGCGTTGCCTGGTGAAACGTTATTGTGATGCCTCGTGTAAGGAGGAGAAATGTGTACCATCACGTTTCCGACTTTGATAGAGGTCGGATTGTAGCCTATCGCGATTGCGGTTTATCGTATCGCGACATTGCTGCTCGCGTTGGTCGAGATCCAATGACTGTTAGCAGAATATGGAATCGGTGGGTTCAGGAGGGTGACACGGAACACCGTGCTGGATCCCAACGGCCTCGTATCACTAGCAGTCGAGATGACAGGCATCTTATCCGCATGGCTCTAACGGATCGTGCACCAAAGTGTCGATCCCTGAGTCAACAGATGGTGACGTTTTCAAGACAACAACCATCTGCACGAACAGTTCGACGACGTTTGCAGCAGCATGGACTATCAGCTCGGAGACCATGGCTGCGGTTACCCTTGACGCTGCATCACAGACAGGAGTGCCTGCGATGGTGTACTCAACGACGAACCTGGGTGCACGAATGGCGAAACATTTTTTTCGGATGAATCCAGGTTTACAGAATCATGATGGTCGCATCCGTGTTTGGCGTCATCGCGGTGAACGCACATTGGAAGCGTGTATTCGTCATCGCCATACTGGCTTATCACCCGGCGTGATGGTATGGGGTGCCATTGGTTACACGTCTCGGTCACCTCTTGTTCGCATTGACGGCACTTTGAACAGTGGACGTTACAATTTCAGATGTGTTTCGACACGTGGCTCTACCCTCCATTCGATCCCTGCGAAACCCTACATTTCAGCAGGATAATGCGCGACCGCATGTAGCAGGTCCTGTACGGGCCTTTCTGGATACAGAAAATGTTCGACTGCTGCCCTGGCCAGCACATTCTCCAGATCTCTCACCAATTGAAAAGATCTGGTCAATGGTGGACGAGCAACTGGCTCGTCACAATACGCCCTTCACTACCGTTGATGAACTGTGGTATCGTGTTGAAGCTGCATGGGCAGCTGTACATGTACACGCCATCCAAGTTCTGTTTGACTCAATGCCCCGGCATATCAAGGCCGTTATTACGGCCAGAGGTGGTTGTTCTGGGTACTGATTTCTCAGGATCTATGCACCCAAATTGCGTGAAAATGTAATCACATGTCAGTTCTAGTATAATATATTTGTCCAATGAATACCCGTTTATCACATTTCTTCTTGGTATAGCAATTTTAACGACAGGGTGAGTCACCTAACGTTACCGCTGGATATATTTCGTAAACCACATCAAATACTGACGAACCGATTCCACAGACCGGACGTGAGGAGAGGGGCTAGTGTAACTGTTTAATACAAACCATACAAAAATGCACGGAAGTATGTTTTTTAACAAAAACCTACTTTTTTTAATGGAACCACGTTAGTTTTCTTAGCACATATAAACATATAAACAAATACGTAATCAGTGCCGTTTGTTGCATTGTAAAATGTTAATTACATCCGGAGATATTGTAACCTAAAGTTGACGCTTGAAACCTCCGACGTTCAGTTGCGTGTTGTAACAAACACGGGCCACGGTCGGCGAGCAGCATCTGCAGGGACATGTTTACGATGACGACCGTGTTTACGAGTGTGGCTGTAGTGCACTGTTGTGGTTTGGTCTAGCTGTCGCAGTGTCCGCATGTAGCGCTTGCTGCTATTGTTATTCTGCATTCGTCTCCGCACGCAGACCAACTGTAGTACACCGTGTTACCAGACGTCTGTGATAGTGGGTTGTAGGCACTGTGACCATGGACTGCAAGGACTCAGTTGCCAGTTGATGGTTGAAGTGCTGACACCATGAACTCAGTTGGCTGTTGATGGTCGGAGTGCTAACACCAACGTTTATAGAAAGTCTGCGTAAACCAGTAATGTTGGCCACTGTTGTGGTGTATATATGGATCGTGTTAGCCCCTTCAGCATCATCTACGGCCTGCAGATGGTGCATTGAAGCCCCGAAACCTGTAGCTACACAATAAATAAGATAATAAGGACGGCCGTGGTCCCCAAGCCCTCCGTTTAAAAGGATGGACATACAAAAAAACTCGAGTGAGTGTGTCCGAGCGTTCCAACATTGCAGCTCATAGCGAGATCGACAGGTTTGTGCGACTCAACGTGCTTTTGTTCACAGGCTGGTCTCGGTAGACATTCTGCAAGCGCCTGTGAATATCTTGATGTTCTGTTTTTCCGCCAGAAGAAACCCAATGACAGCTCTCTACTTGGAACATATGTCCGTTAAAGATGCCATTTTGAAGGCTACTTAATAGAGCCGCCACCTTTCGGAACTTTATGAATCTGTAGGAGCCGAAGCGGGAATATTCCACGATGCCTCACAGAAATTGGCCGAGAAAAATAATGTGTTGCATTAGTTATTGAACTCCTCTCGTACGTAAAAATTATTAAAATTACGTGGGCAAAGATTCCTAAATGACAAAGAGAACAAAAGATAAATGTAAACTAATTAACTGAATAAAAAATAAGACACAATCAGTTGCTTAAGGATCTAATAAGGGATGGCACCCGACGGGACCGGACTCTACAACCATTAGCGCCAGTGCACGCTAGTGGAGCGTCACACCTACCAAGCGACGGCAGTTGCGCTCCTTTTGTTGCGCGGCTGCGCAGTGTCCAGGTGGCTGCCCACTTTGCAGCGACGCGCGGTCGGAGTGTCGCGCCCCCTGCGCGGCAGGCAACTAGCGCTAATTGGCCTCCCCTGTGGTGGCGCACGAAACGCATTAAGCTGGCCGGCTGCGCGTCGCTCGAGGGGCGGTCGCGTGCGTTTGTCGTGTGGCAGCCGTTTACCGGCAGCGCGGCGGACGACAGGTGCTGCCCCATTCCTGTCCCGACGAAACTCGACGCTGCAAACTGCTCCATCCCCTGCTGCAACGAATTTAACTATCTTTTGGACATGTTAGGGAAAATTGTAAGGAAAGAACACTTGACTGAAACGTTCTTCTTGAGTTTCCCTCCACTTGATTTGTATTCTAGTCTTTGAAGTATCAACATTCGTTGTTGTAAGAACCTTCAACATCGCAGCGCGTCAGCAATCGTTGTTTAATATATTAAAAAACTAGAAACCCGCCTCGATTGCGAAAAAAACACCTAGTGTTAACCTAGGTTTCGGCGAAGATAACTACACCTTCTTCAGAACAATAAAACCCACAAGTGCCTAAGAAGACCTTTGTCAATGATTAAAAGAACACCATAGCTATACATTTATAAACGAAAAAAGGAAAACACAAAGAGTAAATATGTACAAAGTCGAAACCACTACTTAACTTAATGGTGTACGCTCCACCTCCCACTGGCCTATGTTCGATGGGCCATGACCCACCATAGACAAAGTGAATGGCATGTTGGGAACCAATGTACCGTAAGGCTGTTTAGCCAACAGTCCTGTAGTCTCAGCAATACTCCAGGTCTTCCAGGCCAGAATGTTAGCATCTGGAAATGCTTCAAGGCCACCATAGTCTGCATGATTGCCCCAAACAACAGCCAAGGTAAGCCATGTTGAGCCTCCAAACACAGCCTGTACATCACAAGTGAACTGCATACACAGTCCACGAAACACATTGGGGCCTCCAATCAATTGCTGTTTATTAAATTGTCCAGCCAAGTCAATATCAATTGCTTTTAAGCTCCGATACACCGGTACACTGCACCGCCAGCGACGACGGTAACCTAGACGTCGCAGAGGCCCCAATGTGTTTCGTGGACTGCGTATGCAGTTCACTTGTGATGTACAAGCTTTGTTTCTAGGCTCAACATGGCTTACCTTGGCTGTTGTTTGGGGCAATCATGCAGACTATGGTGGCCTTGAAGCATTTCCAGATGCTAACATTCTGGCCTGGAAGACCTGGAGTATTGCTGAGACTACAGGACTGTTGGCTAAACAGCCTAATGGTACATTGGTTCCCAGCATACCACTCACTTTGTCTATGGCGGGTCATGGCCCATCGAACATAGGCCGGTGTGAGGTGGAGCGTACACCATTACGTTAAGTAGTGGTTTTGACTTTGTACATATGTGCTGTTTGTGTTTTCCGTTTTTTCGTTTATAAATGTATAGCTATGGTGTTCTTTTAATCATTGACAAAGGTCTTCTTAGGCACTTGTGGTTTTTATTGTTCTGAAGAAGATGTAGTTATCTACGCCGAAACCTAGGTTAACACTAGGTGTTTTTTTCGCAATCGAGGCGGGTTTCTAGTTTTTTAATATATTCGTTGTTGTGGAACCGTGACTAATCAATCTGCCGAGGAACCGTGACCCAAATGGTTCAAATGGCTCTAAGCACTATGGGACTTAACATCTGAGGTCATCAGTCCCCTAGACTTAGAACTACTTAAACCTGTCTAACCTAAGGACATCACACACATCCATGCCCGAGGCAGGATTCGAACCTGCGACCGCAGCAGCAGCGCAGTTCCGGACTGAAGTGCCTAGAACCGCTCGGCCACAGTGGCTGGCACCGTGACCCAGACATGTTAGCAAGTTTCTCAGCAGACGATTATCGACGTAATGTGCAGTATGTAGAGTTGAATAAGGGTCTGCGTTTCTGTCTCTAAAACCTTCTGACGCTTGATTTAACACTTTGATCCCATTATCTAATGGCGCCGCAGACCGTTACTGATTGGTTAAAAATGCAGGACGCTAGATTTCAATCACCAGGTGCAAGCCCATCGCTGCAGGACAGTCTAGGGGCACTCGCTGACGATTGTGGGGTGGGCCAATAGCCACTACCCACCGTAGCCCATTGAAAACAATAAGTTAATGTAGATACAAACACCAGAGGGGACTGCTATTAACCTTCGCGCGCTCGCACGGGCGGTGAAGTGACCGCCTTTTTGCAATTTCGCGCCATACTTACTCCACAAAGGTAACGAGGCGGCGGGAGGGACATGTATTCTCTAGTTGCACCATTTTCCGACAGATGCTGCTCAATGTTCGTCCAAGTCGCACCTCTCTGCCTCTCAGGACAAGTTCAAATAGTTCCGAACACGTTCGGCGGTCAGTTTACCGCTTTGCAAGCGCTTACGGCAGTCACAAAAACGGCCAGTTACCGCCTTGTGAGCGCTTACGAGACTTTGTTCTACTCGTCTACTTCGGAATGTAAGTATTTCTTTTTGTAATTCCCCTATAATTCCTCAATTTTATAGACTCTTCCAATTCTCTAGTGAATGTGCATTACTTTCTATAAATTTTGCCATTCACATTTTCTGTTTTTCTTTCTACTTTAGCACTTCATCATTCTAAGAAATTTCTGTTGGAAAAAGTAACAATTATTTTTATTTTTTAAAGGGAACGACGAAACCTTACGTCTGATGACGTACATAGAATCTTGGTCGAATTGGAGAGAGAGGAAGCAGAGGGGAAAGGCCATGAGGAATCCCTAGAAGATGACGTTTCCGATGACCCAGATTATAAACAAGAAGGGATTGAAGATGATATACATCAAAGTGAGTCGGAAATTGATTTGGTAAACGGGGGAGAAAATGACATAGATCAACAGGAACTACCAACAAATGACATCAGATTTTATATAGGTAAGGACATGGACACTATTTGGGCTACTAGTGCCAATGTTACCAGCATAAAATCAAAGTCAAAAAATATAATCAAAACTCTACCAGGTCCTAGAGGAAAAGCCAGACAATGTGAAACTCGACTGGAAAGTTTTCTGTGTATAATAACTCCCGAAATGGTAGAAGGGATCATAAGGTACACGAATATTTATATTGAAAGGAAAAAATTGGCACGTCAAGCACTGGCAGAAGGAAGCAGTGACTCTGACGTACGTGAAAGGGATTACAAGCCGACAACAACGATTGAAATGCTAGCATTGTTTGGTGCTCTGTTTTTGATTGCGGTCAAAAGAGGAAACCGTGCAAATTTCTCTGAATATTTCAATAGCAATGGAACAGGTCTGACAATTTTGCGAGCCAATTTCAGCCTAAATAGATTTAGATTTTTGCTACGAGCTATAAGATTTGATGACCTAAACACGAGATTGGAACGTCAAGCAACGGACAAACGTGCTCCTATACGAGAAATTTTGTCTTCTTTTATTGCTAACAGCCAAAAAATCATTCAATTGAGAGGAATTTGTCACTGTTGATGAGATGTTGGTTGCGTTTAGAGGATGATGTTCATTCATCCAGTACGTCTCTCAAAAACCAGCCAAATACGGGTTAAAAATGTATGCATTGTGTGATGCACGCATTTTTTATGCTTATCATTTAGAAGTGTACTGCGGAAAACAAGTTCCAGGCCCTAACGTACTATCCAACAAACCATACGACTTGGTCGCTAGATTAGTTGAATGCATAGAAAGCACAAATAGAAACGTAACAACTGATAATTATTTTTCAAGTTACCCGTTGGCTGAATACCTCCTTAGCAAAGGCCTCACTTTTTTAGGTACAATGAGAAAAAAAAGAAATTCCCCCAGAATTTGTGACAGTAAATGGAAATGCAGTGGCAAGAGACTACATGTTCGGTTGTCAAGATGACAAAACTTTGATTTCTATGTTTCCAAAAAAAAAAGGAAAGTTGTAGTAGTGCTCTCCACAATGCATGATACCGACATCATTGATGAAGATACCAAAAAACCTGTACAAATCACAGACTATAATTCAACCAAAGGTGGAGTTGATACTGTAGACCTCATGTGCGCCAGAATTTCAACATCAAGAAGAACAAAAGGTGGCCTGCATGTATATTTTTCCGCTTACTTGACTTAGCAGGAATAAATTCGTTACGCATTTTTCAATTCAACACAGGTAACACGAAAGAAAAAACGAGAAGACAATTCTTACATGCGTTATCTTTGGAACTGATGAGCGAAAACCTGAAAGAAAGAGCTAAATTGAAGCATTTACCGAAAGATTTGTTAGTATTTTCGGAAAATTACAGAGAGAGTGACGTAGTTTATCTAGCTGTATCAACCCGTACAAGGAGAGGGATGTGTTATTTGTGTGGCTCAAAAAAGAATATAAAAACAATGTGAGAATGCGGTGAATGTGGAAGAAACGTATGTCTACGACATTCAGCCACGACAGTTACGTGTAATACTTGTTGTCAGCCTCAAAACGAAAATGAAATGGATACAGACTGATCAGCATTTTTCATCTGACAGAAATGTTTGTGACGTTTTCAATCAAAAATTCTTTTTTCAAATCAAAATTAGCTTTTCTTGTGACGAGTTAAGACAGTCAATAATTCAAGTCTTAAGTATTACATTATATAGTCCCAAAACATTACAATTAAAATAATGTTCTTATATTTCATTTGGGTATTTGGCTTCCTTTCTGTATTCCATTGTATATTTTATTGTTAAATAAATAATTTTGACTACAAATGTGTTGGCAATATTGTGTGAGATATCCAATGTCGATATTTTATGGAAATATGACATTTAAAAACGGAAAACCTCAACAGAGGTAGAGAGGCCGACCGCCCGCGCGAGCGCTCGCGTGAGTATTTCTAGCGCGAGCGCGTGAAGGTTAAAGGGGGGGGGGGGGGGGGGGGGGGAGGGGGGTAGGTCGTCAAACGGGCCGTCTTGGAGCAGAAGAGACACCACACGACATTTTAGTTTCCACTGTTGATACTTTTACGAATAAATTCATAAAACTTAGTCAGCATGACCAGGAAGGATTCAGGATTCTCAATCATAGCAGTGGAAGTTCAAAAAAATAACAATTTTTTTTTTTTACATGTGAAAGTTCATCATTTTTTCACTTCTATTGGCTGCGTTTCTTGCTATAGGTACACGTTTCTTCATAAGTAAGAGAGATTCTTCGATGAATTTTGCACAGCACACAAACCATACTTACAGGTGTGTGAAACTCAAGAAATTATTTAATTTATGAAAAACTAATGATGTGTTGTATTTTAAACTTCATGTTTAGCAAAAACACAAATGTATTAAATTATCTCACTTTTTATCACAGTTTTTAATAGATTTGGAAAATTCTAGAGTTTCATAAACCTGTAAGTATGGTTTGTATGCTGTGCAAAATTCATCGAAGAATCTCTCTTACTTATGAATAAAAGTGTACCTATAGCAACAAATGCACCCAATGGTAAGTGAAAAAAGGTGAAATACAAATGTAAAATAATAAATTATTTTCTTATATTTTTGAACTTCTACCATTATAAGTGCAAATCCTGAATCCTTTCTGGTCATTCTGAGAAAGTTTTATGAATTTATTTTTAAAAGTATAGACATTGGAAATTAAAAATTCCTGTGGTGTCTCTGCTGCTCTAAGTCGTCCAGTTTAACGTCCTATCCCCCTTAAATTAAATATCTCTGACATAGTCGATTCTAATGCCAGCCGATGCGGCCGAACGGTTCTAGGCACTTCAGTCCGGAACCGCGCTGTTGCTACGGTCGCAGGTTCGAATCCTGCCTCGGGCATGGATGTGTCTGATGTCCTTAGGTTAGTTATATTTAAGTAGTTCTCAGTCTAGGCGACTGATGACCTCAGATGTTAAGTTCCATAGTGCTTAGAGCCATTTGAACCTTTTTTTCCGATTCTAATTTGCTATGAAGATATTTTCCAATGAAATAAAGTGTTGCATTAAAAACGTGAAAAAAGGTGGGGATAATTTAATAATAAATGAGTGGAATTTACAGTACCGTTTTGAAAAAAATGAATCTGTCGCGGAATACCACAGCTCAGGTTCGCCACCAATAAGTGATGAAACTAAGCTTAAAGTTCTACAGGCGATTCTCCAGAACCCCAAAAGTCTACTCGTAGGCTATGTCTCCAACACGATATTTCTAGAACTTCTGCGCCTCAATTTTGCGGGATAATGTGAAATGAATTAAGAGAAGGTGATAGTGAGTTGTTATCTATAAGGGCTGATCAAAGAATTTCTTTCCGAAGGCCGCACAGTGGAGAATCGTTATTCAAGTCAGGCAAAATTGCCTTGAGCATTGAGAAATCATTCTGCCGACGCACCTGATGGAAGGTATCCGTTTGCTAAAACACCATGTCCTGCTGCGTGAAGAAGGCCGTAAGCGCCTGCTGCACATCCTCGCCCGTTAGGTATCTTCGACCCTTCAAGATCGTTCTTGAGGGACCGAAGGTGTGATCTTCCTTTGGAGAGATCGTTAGTATAGGGTGAGCGCTCGAGTGTCTCTCGCTGGAGTTGGCGTGGCTTCTGCAAGATGAATTTGCGGTATAGGGACGTGGGTTATCATGAAGCACCAGCACCCCTTGTCGAGGTTTTCATTCCAGGACGGTGGTTTTCGATAGATGTGCTGCCCATATACGTTCTTCAGTGTCCGGTGGATACCTACTGGTGTTTGTCCTTCGGCGGCAAAGGAAGTAATGACAGCACGTTGCTCTCCTTTGGACGATTTTGGTAATAACGTAGCCATAGCTCATGTTTCCGCATTTACCGCACGCGCGTCGGAAAGACACGAACACCACACTAGCTCCCCTGTAAATCGATGATTATATACCTGGACGCTGCGGCAACGCCCTCACACGGGAACTTTTTGATTGCCTTTGATAAGATGATTTTGAATGATGAGGCAATACTGTATCTACAGTAAAGAAATTAGGCATTTCACAATTCCGATTATTTGTTTTGTATTCAAATAGGTTACGACGGGTACTGACCTTTGGTCCACACTGTATACTGGCCGGTATTTTCACATTCTTACTGAGTAAGATGACAGTTTGTCACTGTGTAGAGAACTGTCAAGTCACGACTACAAAACAGAGGACAAAAGAAAACATCGGAATCTGACAACACCAGAAATCTAGATAATTTGCTGTTCGAACCATGCACCTAGATGCCCGATGTTGTATTTATGCACCCAGCACAAATCTCTTAGCAAAAGAATTCAGCGTGCTGATGCCCATCATCATCACCATCAGAACAACAACAGATTTCCCGTTCCCGCTCCCATCCCTCCTGACCCTCTTGAAGCTGCATATTCTGCGGTTACGGTAGTCTAGTGGTTCCGACTTCGTCTACTAATCAAAACGCCTTGCGTACCGAGTTCGATCCCTCCACTGCCTACATTTTCAGTAAAAATCATAACAGCGGCTCAAGACCTCGGGTATAAGGAGTCACATTCATTCTGCTTAGGACCTCGTGAAAGAAGCGGAGAAGTGGTCAGAGGTTCAGCTCACCTGCTCCCTTGGGTCCGGAAACTATTCCTTACATGCGGAAGTATCAGCACTGATCAACGCATTAAGGATGCAGAAGGCAATGAAAACCAGTACATTAGAGAACGTTAAGTGTATTCACAGCAACTATGATGATGACCTCTCCATTGACATTAAATTCCACATTAGTTCCCCATTCAAATATCTCGGAGGCGTTGGCTAAGGAGGTGACCATGGGAAGAAGACTACAAATATGAACGAAACGGTTATATTCTACAGACAGGAGTCCCGTACGTCAGAGGAATGAACGCTGGAGGGAAGCTCAAAAACTGGAAATGGCAGATGTAATGGCTAAGCCTGCATACAGTGGGAATCTGTGAAGATATTTGGGAAGAATGTAAGGATTTCTGGTCGTACCAATATACAGCGTGGCCCATTCATCGTGACTGGGCCAAATATTCCACGAAATAAGCGTCAAACGAAAAAACGACAAAGAACGAAACTTGTCTAAGGTGGAAACCAGATAGCGCTATGGATGGCACGCTAGATGGCGCTGCCATAGGTCAAACGGATATCAACTGTGTTTTTTTAAATAGGAACCCCCATTTTAATTACATATTCGTGTAGTACGTAAAGAAATATGAATGTTTTGGTTGGACCACTTCTTTCGCTTTGTGATAGATGGCGCTGTAATAGTCCCAAACGTATGGCTCCCAATTTTAGACGAACAGTTGGTAACAGGTAGGTTTTTCAAATTAAAATACAGAACGTTGGTACGTTTGAACATTTTATTTAGGTTGTTCCAATGTGATACATGTACCTTTGTGAACGCATGCTGTTACGTCGTGATTATCTGTAAATACCACATTAATGCAATAAATGCTCAAAATTACGTCCGTCAACCTCAATGCATTTGACAATACGTGTAACGGCATTCCTCTCAACAGTGAGTAGTTCGTCTTCCGTAATGTTCGCACATGCATTGACAATGCACTGACGCATGTTGTCAGGCGTTGTCGGTGGATCACGATAGCAAATATCCTTCAACTTTCCCCACAGAAAGAAATCCGGGGACGTCAGATCCGGTGAATGTGCAGGCCATGGTATGGTGCTCCGACGACCAATCCAATTGTCATGAAATATGCTATTCAATATCGCTTCAACTGCACGCGAGCTATGTGCCGGACATCCATCATGTTGGAAGTACATCGCCATTCTGTCATGCACTGAAACATCGTGTAGAACATTACATAGGAAATCAGCATACATTGCACCATTTAGATTGCCATAGATAAAATGGGGGTCAATTATCCTTCCTCCCATAATGCCACACCATACATAACCCGCCATGATCGCTGATGTACCACTTGTCGCAGCCATCGTGGATTTTCCGTTGCCCAATAGTGCATATTACACCGGTTTATGTTACCGCTGTTGGTGAATGACGCTTCTTCGCTAAATAGAACGCATGCAGAATATCTGTCATCGTCCCGTTATTTGCCTTGTGCCCAGTGGCAGAACTGTACACGACGTTCAAAGTCGTCGTCATGCAATTTCTGGTGCATATACGAGGGCAGTTCAATAAGTAATGCAACACATTTTTTTTCTGAAACAGGGGTTGTTTTATTCAGCATTGAAATACACCAGGTTATTCCCCTATCTTTTAGCTACACAACACTTTTTTTCAACGTGATCTCCATTCAATGCTACGGCCTTACGCCACCTTGAAATGAGGGCCTGTATGCCTGCACGGTACCATTCCACTGGTCGATGTCGGAGCCAACGTCGTACTGCATCAATAACTTCTTCATCATCCGCGTAGTGCCTCCTACGGATTGCGTCCTTCATTGGGCCAAACATATGGAAATCCGACGGTGCGAGATCGGGGTTGTAGGGTGCATGAGGAAAGTTTTGTGAGCTCCTCTCGGGTACAAAGACTTGTGTGAGGTCTTGCGTTGTCATGAAGAAGGAGAAGTTCGTTCAGATTTTTGTGCTTACGAACACGCTGAAGTCGTTTCTTCAATTTCTGAAGAGTAGCACAATACACTTCAGAGTTGATCGTTTGACCATGGGGAAGGACATCGAACAGAATAACCCCTTTAGCGTCCCAGAAGACTGTAACCGTGACTTTACCGGCTGAGGGTATGGCTTTAAACTTTTTCTTGGTAGGGGAGTGGGTGTGGCGCCACTCCATTGATTGCCGTTTTGTTTCAGGTTCGAAGTGATGAACCCATGTTTCATCGCCTGTAACAATCTTTGACAAGAAATTGTCACCCTCAGCCACATGACGAGCAAGCAATTCCGCACAGATGGTTCTCCTTTGCTCTTTATGGTGTTCGGTTAGACAACGAGGGACCCAGCAGGAACAAACCTTTGAATATCCCAACTGGTGAACAATTGTGACAGCACTACCAACAGAGATGTCAAGTTGAGCACTGAGTTGTTTGATGGTGATCCGTCGATCATCTCGAACGAGTGTGTTCACACGCTCCGCCATTGCAGGAGTCACAGCTGTGCACGGCCGGCCCGCACGCGGGAGATCAGACAGTCGTGCTTGACCTTGCGGCGGCGATGACACACGCTTTGCCCAACGACTCACCGTGCTTTTGTCCACTGCCAGATCACCGTAGATATTCTGCAAGCGCCTATGAATATCTGAGATGCCCTGGTTTTCCGCCAAAAGAAACTCGATCACTGCCCGTTGTTTGCAACGCACATCCGTTACAGACGCCATTTTAACAGCTCCGTACAGCGCTGCCACCTGTCGGAAGTCAATGAAACTATACGAGACGAAGCGGGAATGTTTGAAAATATTCCACAAGAAATTTCCGGTTTTTTCAACCAAAATTGGCCGAGAAAAAAAATGTGTTGCATTACTTATTGAACTGCCCTCGTAAATATGGTACTGGTGTAATCGATGTTGATGTACCATTCCCAACACCGACGTTTCTGAGATTCCCGATTCTCGCGCAATGTGTCTGCTACTGATGTGCGGATTAACCGCGACAGCAGCTAAAACACCTACTTGGGTATCATCATTTGTCGCAGGTCGTGGTCGACGTTTCGCGTGTGGCTGAGCACTTCCTGTTTCCTTAAATAACGTAACTATCTGGCGAACGGTCTGAACACTTGGATGATGTCGTCCAAGATACCGAGTAGCATACAAAGCACACGCTCGTTGGGCATTTTGATCACAATTGAAATACATCAACACGATATCGACCTTTTCCGCAATTGGTAAACGGTCCATTTTAACACGGGTAATGTATCGCGAAGTAAATACCGTCCGCTATGGCGGAATGTTACTTGATACCATGTACTTATACGTTTGTGACTATTACAGTGCAATCTATCACAAAGTGAAAAAAATTGTCCAACTAAAACATTCATATTTCTTTACGTACTACAGGAATATGGGGGTTCCTATTTTAAAAAAACGCAGTTAATATCCGTTTGACCTATGGCAGCGCCATCTAGCGGGCCAACCATAGCGCCATCTGGTTTCCCCCTCAAGCTAGACGAGTTTCGTTCTTTGTAGTTTTTTCGTTTGATGCTTATTTCGTGAGATATTTGGCCTGGTCACTATCAATGGACCACCCTGTAGGGTAATGTTAGTAGCATCAATAAACTATATCAATGGCGTAGGAAACACTATGAACAATATTGTAGGACAAAACGTGAACTGCTATGAAAAATATTGCTGATCACTCTCATCGTAATCGACAGTAAACCAACAGCAACTGCAATAGTTATGGCATACTCGTAGATACCACAAATAGAAGATGAAGATATAATGAGGATATAAAAGCGCACAACGTAGAGACAGATGAAACTCTAATAAACACGAAGGATTGGAAAGCTTCAGTAGTGGAAGGCACATAACACAATTACGAGAGACTATCAGCTCAATAGTAGGAATGAAAGAGGAGCAAGATTCGCTGAATTTCGCCGTAAATTACAACTACAAGGAGATCCACGGGAAATAGTACATTTTCAGTTCGCTACTGTGCTGTGTTGTACTTCTGCTCGCACCATCAACCATACCTAATTGGACCCACAGAGCATGCAATTTGGTTAAGTATAGGACGTTGACCAGCCCACGTGTGTATTGAGTCACTGGAGACCGCTGCAGCTCGCATGGCGACGTGGCAGAGACTTTCATTTGCGTATTCAGGACAGAAGGACAATACCCAGCTGGATAAAAAAATGGCATGAGACGGTTTCAGTGACTAATGCGACCCATAAGGGACCTAAAAAGAAAGTTCGAACGCCGTAAAGAAGCCGACGAGTTTGTGCGGCTCTTCAAAGAAGCGATCTGTCCGTCGCTACTCCAGAGTATTGCAAATCCCTCGCACGTCATTCAGGATTTAAAGTTTCCTTCTGTAAGTGACTCACCAGTTAAGATCAGGAGATGATGAGTAGGCGCAATTTTTGCACAACAGTACTCGACATAATCGATCAGGATGACGCGTTTCTGATATACCGTGTGATGTCTCCTGAGGCAAACTGAAACTGAATCTCGGACACAAACCCACAGCTCATTCAACAGAAGGTCGAAGGCAGTCCAAGGGTCGTCGTCTGGTGTGCTTTTGGACAGTCGACTGGAATCAAATAAATGGTTCAAATGGCTCTGTGCACTATGGGACTTAGCTTCTGAGGTCATCAGTCTCCTAGAACTTAGAACTACTTAAACCTAACTAACATAATGACATCACACACAATCATGCCCGAGGCAGGATTCGAACCTGCGACATAACGGTCGCGCGGTTCCAGACTGTAGCGCCTAGAACCAACTGGAATCACTGGGCCATTTTTTGAAGTCAACAGTGCCCGGCCAACGAGTGTCAATTGCGAGCGGTATGCTGCCATCATTAAACAATTTCTTCACTCCACAGTTACAAGGATATTGTCGTCTGAAGGCGACATGGTTTCAGCAAGATGGGGCTACAGCCACATGGCCCATACTCAACGATCGCACAGAAGTTCCACTTTCCACATCGATTACTCTCACGATTCAATTATATCAAATTACCAGTGAGATCACCTGATCTGCCGCGCGGGATTAGCCGAGCGGTCTTAGGTGCTGCAGTCATGGACTTTGCGGCTGGTCCCGGCGGAGGTTCGAGTTCTCCCTCGGGCATGGGTGTATATGTCTGTCCTTGGGATAATTTATGTTAAGTAGTGTGTAAGCTTAGGCACTGATGACCTTAGCAATTAAGTCCCATAAGATTTCACACACATTTGAACATTTCGTCTGATTTTTCAGCTTCTGATTTTTTTCTGCGTGATCATCTCAAGAACAACGTTTTTTCACGGCAACTCCACAACATCGATGAGCTGAAAGTCGCAATCCGAGAAGGGTGGAAGCCATTCCTCAAGAAAAGATTGAGAACGTAATGAGACGAGTTTCCGCGATAGTCTTCAGCAATGCATTGGCAATGACGGAGGCTGTTAGTGGAGTGTGCTTTTTAAGAAATTATCTGGATTTGCAGTAATTTAAATGTGTATAGAAAATTTACCTATACATTATATAGGTATAAATACACGTTATAACTCAATAACCGGAATAAAATGTATTATTTCCCGTGAGCCAATCTGTAATAATAGCAGACACAACATTCAGTTTTCAACCTCATTTCACTTTCATACAAAGCTTCCATACAATGCTGTGCTCCTGCTATTCACTTTTAGGGACTTCTCAGTTCTACACTGATATCTGATACCAGTAGAGCTTTTTTACTGAAGGAAGTTTCCTTCCCTTGTGTCAATTTAACTATGATAACTTTATCGCAGTGGCTATTTTGTGTAAGCTTACTTGCTAGACAGGATAAATCTGTTGTTTCTTCTTCTTGTAAAAGCGATTACTCGGGACAGGTAGCGATAGTAATTACGACCTATAATAGGTCCCTGTAGTAAATATGACTCAGAGCAGGTCGCAGTAGTAACTGTATTGCCCTGATTCGATGCACTGTCGTAGGGAGGTGGGGAAGTAATGCCTGTGTCTGTCAGAACTTGTAGCTGCTCTCCCACCCAGGTATTGCAGGTTCGATCAGTGGGGTGAAGGAGACAGGAATCCATTCATGAGGTCAGTCACATTACAGTAAAATTATATCAATTTTTTTCTTTTTAAAATTCAGTCTTGATCACATCACGTATATTACAAGAACATAGGTGACCGGTTTCGGTCATATCACATGCCCATCATCAGAAATGTAATTTAATTTAGAAAGTAATAGAAACCTTACTAGATTGACAATAAACTATGAAAAAATGCTTATAAGGATAAAATACAATAAGACGTGTTATACCCATGGTATCCTTAGAAGATGGTAGGTGGAGCACTCTTCTCGGCTGCTGTGATGTCAACTGGTGCCAGCAAGTGACAAGCATACGCTTAAATACGAAGATGCTCCGCCTACCTCTTCTCCCTCCACCTCACGTCAACCAATCAGTATAAAATGGGTTCACATAATCGTCAAAATGTAAAAAAACAATGGACAATAATAACATAAAAATAGTAATGTGTAAAATATCTCTTTACAACCATGGAATTACTTAAATATTGTATAAAATATCAATGTACAGATGATGCATACTCAGAGTGCCCTCTATGGGCTACGGTGGAACTACCACAATGGTTTCAAAATCAACTATGTTGTGGAGGTCTTTGGCATTGCGGCATTATATCGATATGTGAGTTGGAACTCGACTGCAAGTATACATCTATCCTAGATTCAGTCTGTCTGTCTTATATTAACTTTATCTGGCACTGGAGATATATGTAATGGTGGAATGATCAACTGCAGAGTGGTATTATATTACATAGATTTTTAAGTGTCATAAAACTGAAAAAATTGAGTCATATTTCGTAATATTTCTAGTTGGAAGCTTCAAATTGTGATATAGATATTTACGTACTGTTCTAAGGTACATTTCTGCCATGGCTACAACTGGGTCGTATGATTTTCTGAACAAAAGAGTACACACGTGTTCATAGAATTTCGTCAAAGAGATCATAAAAATATTTTTAACGAAAATCCAACTGTTCATTGAGAAGCACTGACGGTTCATCTCTATAATGGGCATATATCTCGATCTCCTCCAAAATATTTAATAATAAGTCTTTATTAGCGTAATGAAGGACATGCAAATTCTGTTGCACCGTCCCTTCGGCATGCTTATTAGAAGTTATGTGATGGCCAAAGACTGATTTTGCTCGTGCGGTACCTGATGTATGTTCTTTGTATCGTGTAGTAAAGCTCCGGCCGGTTTGGCCACTGTATATTTTTCTACAATCACCACATTGGGTCTTGTAAATCCCTGATATGAGAAATCTATCGTTATCATTACCTACAGTATGTCGTAATTTACTTTGCAAAGTATTGTTAGTTCCAAACGCTATTTTTATTTCAGAATTCTTACATAGATTACTGATCCTATCTGATATGTTCGCCATGTAGGTCAGTTTTGTGTATTTATGAGCTCCTATTAGTGGTGTACTTAGTGATTGTTGCATTTTATTGAACATAATGTCAACTTTATGTGTATCAAAAGAGTTGGTCTTTGCAATCTGTTTTAGAATAGTTGTTTCTTTTCTTCAAGGGGTAATTTTAACATCCGGCCGATCATTGACTTAAAAAATGCTTTTTTATATTTGTCAGGATGACATGGCCTAGCATTAATAATAACATCAGTAGTTGTAGGTTTTCTGTATGTGGCGGAGCAATGTTTGCCATTGGTATTGGAGATAACGGGACCCAGATAGTTCATACGTTTTTGATTTTCATGTTCAACAGTAAATTGTATTTTTGGAGGTACAGAGTTCAGTTTTGTAGTAAACCTATCGATTTCATCTTTCGGACCATTATAAAGTATTAAAGTATCATCTACATACCGTTTATAATACAAAATTTTGTTTGCAGTGTCTGGATTATTTAAAAAAAAATTATTTCAATGTAATTTACAAAAATATCTGCGACTGTGCAACCTAAATAATTACCCGTCGCTAAGCCATCCTTTTGATAGTAGATTTTATTATTAAAGGAGAAATAATTGTAATTAAGGGTACATTCAAGTAATTCTATAAATTCAATTATTTCATCCTTGGTCATAATTTTATGTTGTAATAAATTGTCTTTAATTATGTTGATCGTCTCATTGATAGGTATATTTGTGTATAGATTTTTAATGTCCAATGAGGTAAAATTAGCATTAGGTGCAATCTCTATATTACGGATTTGTTGAGCTAGTTCATAACTATTTTTTATGCTAAAGTTTTCATATACATAAATTGCTTTCAAGATTTCATTAAGTTTCATATTCAATTTATATGATGGACAACTCTTATAATTAACTATGGGTCGTATCGACTTCTCTTCCTTGAGCAACTTGATCTGGGACCTTAATTTTGGTAGTTGGCGTGCGACGGTAGCAGCCACCTGAGGCACGCATAGCGTTTCTGCAAGCCTTAGTGCCCCGGATGCAACTAGCTGACGGCCAGAGGTGTCAATCCACGGAAGTCAAGGAGGTGTAGCAGGGTGCTGTCTGGCACTCCCTGCTGCCAATAAGTCATCACAGCTACCTGTTTGTGGCATCTGTGCGTAATGTTGTTTGCTACCTGGAAACGATGGTAAGAACACCGTTTAAGCTCATCAAATGTCTCCCCTAATCACCTCGCTTGATTCCGCAACTCCCATGTGTTCAATACTAACCTTAACGCCCACTACTGACTCAACAACCACAACCTACTGCCTCGTATATTGTACTCATACATGTAAGTGCTAGACCTGCAAGGTATCCACCCTAACGAAGATGACGAGATGCACCACTGCCAAGTTCGCATTTCCAGTAACCTGAGGACAAGTATCGCCATCACCCTCCCTCCCTTTTCAAAGACTGCTGCTCTTAACAGTCTCTGTAATATACATAACATCAAACAACATAACTAAATTACAACTAAATGAAGCGGTCAGTCGCTACTAACTAATAGAAAAAACTACATGTACTTTCTACTACTTCCGAGATCGCAGCGCATATGGCACCTCATGCTATGACCCAGTCACATCTTTCGGTTTCTCCCTTTGCTCTGCCTTTGTTTTCTTCACATTTTCCCTCGTGAAATTGCTGCAATTACAATTGGACAACCCTTAAAAGACAGCAGACACCTGATGTGCACACTATAGTTCAGATGAGCAATTGAAGCTTAATGTTGACAGGTCCTTGATACCTGGTGATCTTTTGCACTCGTTCCCAAACCGTTCACATAAACTTGTGCACTGATTCATCATTCCTTCTCGTTCCTACCTTTATCAGGTCAAATGAATATGACATTTACTGTCTCTATACTACCTCGTATGGAAACAAACTAGTACTTGTGTGAACTTTTGAGCTGTAAGCGCAGACGACATACCCCAGATATTCATCCAAGTCCTGATGATGTGAGCTTACATAGCAACCCAGCATCAACGGTTCTGTGCACACATTCTGTCCTCTTATTTGCGTATGGATGCAGCATGCTCATCTTCAACTTTTTTATGTTCAGCAGTCAACGAAGTTCCTTCAATAGAGCTGGCATAAAATTGGTATCCTAGTCGCTAGTTATCGTTTTAGATACACCAATCAGAATCCAGTTGTTCACCACTATCTGCACGCCTGTCGTCACCTAATGATTCGGCATGGCTACCATTTCTATGTACCTCGAAAAACGGTCTATTATCGCCAGAACGAATCTGTTCCCTGTCGGTAATCGACTGAACGGTCCTATGACGTCAGTCCCCAACATGGAAAATGGGTTTGACGCTTCTGCAATCTATGCAGTTGTATCTGCTTCCGACACAAATCGGTCCTTTGCACACACTGTTAACAAACCTCCTAGCGAGGTTATCACGGAGTCCGAATGTGAATTAATCTGGGTGAAACTGAGTATCAAAGAATGGTCAAAATTCGTGATCGAATGCTTTTACAGACCACCTGGGTCAGGATCTGTAGTTGTAGAGCGCTTCAGACAGAGCTTGCAGAATATCATTAGCAATTTTCCTGATCATGCCGTTGTAATAGGGGGTGCCTTCAACGGTCCAGTTATAGATTGAAAGTGTAATGCCATCAAAACTGGTGCCAGGGACAGGGAATCGTGTGGCATTGTTTTGGATGTGCAGTTACCTTGAGCAGATATAGAACCAACTCGCGAGGGTAACGTCTTAGATCTCCTGACAACAAACAGATCTGAACTTATCGAATCAGTTAACGTAAAGGAAGCTATCAGTGATCGTAAGGTAGTGACAGAATCTATGATGACAGGTCCTACAAGGAATATTAAGGAAGGTAGGAAGATATATTTGCTCAGCAAGAGTGGAAGGATACAAATTTCGGAATATCTCAGCAGTCAGCATCAAATATTCTGTGATGAGGACGAAGATGTGGAGAACAAATGAGAAAAATTCAAAGGCATTTTCAATATGCCCTAGACAAGTATGTTCCGAGTAAGGTTCTAAGGGATGGGAAAGATCCACCATGGTTTAATAGCCGTGTTAGAAAAGCGCTACGTAAACAAAGAGCACTTCATCTCAGATTCAAGAGAAGTAAAAACCTAGCTGACAAACAAAAGATGAACGAAGCGAAAATGAGCGTAAGGAGAGCAGTGAGGGAAGAATTCAATGATTTCGAAAGTAAGACTGTCAACTGACCTGAGTCGACTGCAGGGATTTAACCGTTGCACTTCCCTGAGAGACCCACATTCCCAATTTAATGTCCACACACAACATTCGTAGTGCCCCTGCCCATTACACTCATTACTGGATGCACACGCATTGCCCAAAATCTTACGGAACTCAGTAAGATTGTCTGCCACGAGTAATGAGTGTAATGGGCAGGGGTACTACGAATGTAGTGTGTGGATATTAGGCTGGGAATGTGGGTCTCACAGGGAGGTGCAAGGGATAAATCCCTGCAGTCGCACTGTCCTCTGTGCCCTCGGTGGCTCAGATGGATAGAGCATCTGCCATGTAAGCAGGAGATCCCGGGTTCGAGTCCCGGTCGGCGCACACATTTTCAATTGTCCCCGTCGATGTCTGTCAATGCCTGTCGACAGCTTAGGGTCTTGATTTAATCATCATTTCATTCTAAGAGAGCTGCATGGTCACCGATGCTATCTGTTCTTTCCGCAAGAACAGATACCATTTTCATAAAGTAATTTCTGTGGTTACGAAAAGGTGTGAAGTTTGGGGGAGTGTCAGCAAGCATTTGATAAATTAAAGGAAGGTACTGATGGAAGGGAAAAAGGAGCGATGTAGACCAATATGTGACATCTACATCTGCACCATACTCCGCAAGCCACCTAATGGAGTGTGGCGGAGGGTACTTTCGGTACCATCCAACCCTGTTCCATTCGCTAATAGTGCGTGGGAAGAATGACTGTCGGTAAACCACTGTATTGGCTCCAATTTTTCGAATTTTCTCAATACGTGAGAAGTATGTGGGGGAAGTAATATGTTGTTTGACTCCTCCTGAACAGTGCTGTCCCGAAATTTCAATACTAAATCTCTCCGTGATGCACAGCGTCTCACTTGTAATGTCTGCCATTAGAGTTTGTTTAGCATCTCCGTAACGCTCTCTCGCCAGCTAAACGATCCCGTGACGAAACGCGCCGCTCTTCGATGGATCTTTTCTATCAGTCCTACCTGATAGGGATCCCAGATAGATGAACAATACTCAAGTATCGTGCGAACAAGCGCCTTATGAGCCACTTCCTTCGTGGATGAGTTACACTTCCTTAAGATTCTTCCGATGAATCTGAGTCTCGTATCTGCTTTTCCCACTATTTGTTTTATATGGTCATTCCACTTAATGTAGCACTGGCTAGTTATGACTAGTTATTTTACGGCAGACGCTGTCTCCAGCTGTTTGTCATCAATACTGTAGCTGCATAGTAGTGGATTTCTTTTCCTGTGTATGCGCAATATATTACATTTATTTACGTTCAGGGTCAATTCTCTGCAGGTCGTTCTGCAAATTCTTATTATCTTCTGGCGTTGCTACTTTGGTATAAACAACTGCATCATCTGCAAATAGCCTTAAAGAGCATCCGACACTTTCTACTTGATCATTTATATATATTATGAACCGCAACGGTCCTATCACACTTCGCTGTGGTACTCCAGATATTACCTTTACATCTGTCGATTTAGCTCCATTAGAGCGATCTGTTGAGTTCTATCCGCAAGAAAGTCTTGAATACAATCGCAGCTCTGTTCCGATACTCCGTAAGCTCGTATTTTTTTTATTAAACGGCAATGCGGGACGATGTCAAATGCCTTACTGAAATCAAGGAACACGGCAACAGCCTGAGCGCCGTTGTCCACTGCGCTGTGGATCTCTTGGAGGAACAGAGCCAGCTGAGTTCCGCAGGATCTCTGTTTGCAGAATCCATGTTGATTATTATAGAGGAGCTGTTCGTTTTCCAAGAACGTCATAATTTTTTAGCACAAAATACGTTCCATAATTCTACAACAGATTGACGTCTACGTTATTGGTCTATAATTGTGTGGATCTGTCATACGGCCTTTCTTAAAAACGGGAATGACCTGCGCTTTTTTTCCAGTCGTTAGGTACCTTTAGTTGCTCAAGCGACCTCCAATAAATTACTGCTAGAAGGGGAGCAAGTTCTTTCGCATAATCTTTATAGAATCTTATAGATATCTCAATCTGGTCCTGAAGCCTTTCCTCTACTAAGCGATTGTAGCAGTTTTTCAATTCCGCGATCGGCTATCTAGACGTTCGCACGACGATTGAAAGGAGGGACAGTGTTACGATCTTCCGCGGTGAAACAACTTCGGAAGACTGAATTCAGTATTTCGGCCTTCTCTCTGTTATCTTCCGTTTCTGTGCCGGTGTGGTCGCTGAGAGAATGAATACATGATTTTAACCCTCTTCCTGATTTTACATATGACCAAAATCTCTTAGGGTTTTTACTCTTCGTATGGTTAAGGCTAACCGGCCATTGACCTCCTTCTTCTGTTCTGGATGCACACGCATAGCCCGAACTCTTACTGGACTCGGTAAGATTGTCTGCCGCTAGTAATGAGTGTAATGGGCAGGGGCACTACGAATGTAATGTGTGGACATTAAGTTGGCAATGTGGGTCTCACGGGGAGGTGTAAGGGATAAATCCCTGCAGTCGCACTCTCCTCTGTGCCCTCGGTGGCTCAGACGGATAGAACATCTGCCATGTAAGCAGGAGATCCCGGGTTCGAGTCCCGGTCGGGGCACAGATTTTCAACTTCCCCGTTGATGTATGTCAACGTCTGTCAACATCTTAGTGTCTTGATTTAATCATCATTTCACAGTGATTATTGTCGCTACGACGGAAAATCCTTCCACGAATTTTATAGAAATTCGAGATGCCGAGAATGGACTGAATTTCTTTGTTTTTTGCTTCTGGAAAATCCCGTACTGCCTGTACCAACCTTGGATCCATCTGCACTCCGTCCTTACTAATAAAATGGCCCAAATATCTCATCTCCTCCAATCCAAAATGACACTTCTCTAGACACAATGTCAAATGTGCCACTCGCAACCTCTTAAACACTTCCCTTAGACGCTGCCTATGCTGTTGCGTGGTACTCGAAAATACTGTTATGTCATCTAGGTAAACGAGACTCTGCTGTGGTTTCAAACCCCTCAACAAGCTGTACAAAAATCTCTGAAACGTTGCTGGAGCATTTCTTAGGCCGAATGACGTTCTTCTATATTGATATTAGCTTCAGAGCAAGCAGAATATAGTTTCCGAAAGATCCTCTGCAGCCACTTCAAACTGATGATAACTGCTCGTCAGATCGAGGTCGAAAAGTTCGGGCACTGTCCCAAGTGATCGAAACTTCAGACATATTTGGCATGAGTTATGCATCCATTACAGTCTTGCTATTGAGATAACGATAGTCAAAGTAGTATCTTTATTTCCATGTCCCTTTCATAGACTTTTTTGGCACAACCACGATCCTGGATCCCCAAGCAATATAACCTATCTTTTTTTTTTTTCATCAGTCTGCTAACTGGTTTGACGTGACCCACCACGAATTCTTCTCCTGTGGCAACTTCTTCATCTCAGAGTAGCACTTACAACCTATGTCCTGAATTATCTGCTAGATGTATTCCTGTCTCTGTCTTCCTCTACAGTTCTTACCTTCTACAGCTCCCTGTAGTAAGAAGAAAATTATTCCCTAACGTCTTAACAGACGTCCTGTCTCTTTCCAGTATTTTACACACATTCCTTTTCTCTCCGACTCATTCCTTGCCTTATCAATTCACCTAATTTTCAACATTCTTCTGTAGCACTACATCTCAAATTCTTCGATTAGCTTGTGTTCGGTTTTCCCATAGTCCATGTTTCACTACCATACCGTGCTATGCTCCCAACGTACATTCTCATGAATTTCTTCCTCAAATTAAGACCTATGTTTGGTACTGGTAGACTTCTCTTGGCCAAGAATGACTTCTTTCAGCGTTAGCCTGCCTTTGATATCCTCCTTGCTCCACCCATCATTGATTATTTTGCGCACTAGGTAGTAGAATTCCCTAAATTCATCTACTTCATGACCATCAATCCCAATGCTAAGTTTCTCTCTGTTCTCAGCTCTGTTACTTCAATTTTCTTTTCCATTCTTCTGTATATTATTCATGTCAGCATCTCGGATGCATGAGCTATTAAGGTGATTGTGCGATAATTCTCGTACTTGTCGGCTTTTGTAGTCTCCGGAATTAAGTGAATGTTGTTGTTCCGAAAGTCGGATGATATATCGCCATATTCGTATATTCTGGACATCAGCGGTTATAGTTTCTTTGTGGCCACTTCCACCCAATGATTTTAGAAATGTTATCCGTCTCTTCTGCCTTTTTCGATATCAAATCTTCCAAAGCTCTTTTAAATTCTGATTCTAATACTGGACCTGTTATCTCTTCTCTATCGATTCCCCTTTCTTCTTCTATCACATCAGACAAATATTCCCTCATAGTCCTTCAATGAACTATTTCCAGCTGTCTGCTCTGTCCTCTACACTTAGCAGTGGAATTTCCAAGGCAGTCTTAGTCTTACCAACATTACTATTAATTTCACAGAAGGCTGTTTTGACGGTCCTATGTGCTGAGTCAATCCGACGATCATTTCTTTTTCGATTTCTTCCCATTTTTTTTCTGCAGCCATTGCACCTTAGCTTCTCTGCTGTTCCTGTTTATATCAGTCCTAAGGGACCTGCATGTCTTTATTCCTGTATTTCCCTGAACGTTTCTATACTTCCTTCTTTCATCGATCAGCTGGAGTATTTCATGTGTTACCCATAGTTTCTTCGCAGTCACCTCCTTCGTACCTACAGGGTGGCGCACGAAATGTGTTACCAATTGTTTCTTTCACAATTTACGACGCACATTAGACATCCCGCCGGGCTCTCTACGGCAGTACCAGCAGAGCTTGGAAAAACAAATGAGTTACGAAATGACGTGTCATTCACGATACTCCCGTTAGGAGACTGGTAAGCAGCAATGGCTGACAATGGAAGACTGACGACACAGCAACGATCGGCAATTGTGTAACTTTTTCATGAAACGAAAAGCCTTGTTGTGACTCAGAGGCGTTTTCGACAACAGTTTAACACACGATGGGTCCCTTGCAAGAATACCATCCACAGGTTGTACGATAAATTTGTACAGGAAGGAACAGTGTTGGAAGCGAAGCGACCTCGGCCTAAGCCTGTTTGTTCGCCGGAGAATATTGAAGCGGTACGAGTTGCTGTACAGAGAAGTCCCGGGAAATCGGATAGAAAGGCAGCAGTGCAACTGGGAATATCCAGATGCTCTGTTCAACGCATTCTTAAAAGTGACCTCCATGTGTACCCATACAAGATGACCTGTGCACAGAAGCTCACTGAAGAACACAAGCAGCAGAGACTACTGTTTGCTCAGTGGGCGGAGGATAGGGAAGAAACTCTCAACAACGTTTGGTTTTCAGACGAGGCGCATTTTCATTTAGACGGTGTGGTTAACAAACAAAATGTACGCTTTTGGGCCACTGAAAACCCACAAGTGCTTCATGAACGACAACATAATGCTCCGAGGATTACAGCGTGGGCAGCAATTTCCAGTCACGGACTTATTGGACCCTTTTTCTTCGAAGAAACTGTGTGCGTTATTTGAGCATGCTTCGCAATAGCTTCATTCCACAGCTTCTTGCTACTGCCTTGCCCTTCAACACGCAGCGGTTCATGCAAGATGGAGCAAGGCCACATACTGCAAACACTGCCGGCCGCGATGGCCGTGCTGTTCTAGGCGCTGCAGTCCGGAACCGCGGGACTGCTACGGTCGCTGGTTCAAATCCTGCCTCGGGCATGGATGTGTGTGATGTCCTTAGGTTAGTTAGGTTTAAGTAGTTCTAAGTTCTAGGGGACTGAAGACCTAAGATGTTAGAGCCATTTGAACCATTTTGCAAACACTGTGTTGGAGTTTTTACATGAGCATTTCGACATGTGGATCATTTCACTCAGGTTTCCAGGTCGCTTCAATGATGGACAAAATTGGCCCCCCAATAGTCCAGAACTCAATCCATTTGACTTTTTTCTTTGGGGGTACCTAAAGGAAAAAATTTTCCCGAAACGTCCACGTGATTTAATGGAGCTCAGAAGACTTATTCTTCAAGCTCGCAGTGAAATTACAAGACATGTGCCGTAGGGTAATCACTAACTTCAGTGTTCGTTTGAAGGAAGTTAGGAAACGAAATGGTGGACATATTGAGCATGTACTGAGTTAGAACAAATATCCATGGACGACTCTTCATTGTAGTATACGTTCCTTTCAGATTCTATTGACAATAAAGTTTATATTAAAAAACAAAATGGTAACATATTTCGTGCACCACCCTGTATGTTTTTCATTCCAGTTCTTTGATTGCCCTTTTTAGAGATGGCCATTCCTCTACAACTTTACTGCCCACTGAGCTATACCACATTGCTGTATTTAAAGCGTTAGAGGAGGTCAAGCGTATCTCGTCATTCCTTAGTACTACTATATCCCACCTGTTTGCGTATTGATTCTCCCTGACTAATCTCTTAAACTTCAGCCTACTGTTCATCACTACTACACTGTGAGCTGAGTCTATATCTGCTCCTGGGCATGCCTTACAATCCAGTATCTGACTTCAGAAACTCTGTCTCACCATGATGTAATCCAACTAAAATCTTCCCGTATGACCGGCCTTTTCCAACTATGCCTCCTCTTCTTGTAATTCTTAAATTGAGTATTCATTATTACTAGGTGACATTTATTACAGAACTGTAATAGTCTTTCTCCTCTCTCATTCCTTGTCCAAAGACCATACTCTCCTGTAACCTTTTCTTCTACTCCTTCCCCTACCACTGTATTCCAGTCCCCATGACCGTTAGATTTTCATCTCCCTTTACATACTGCATTACCGTTTCAATATTCTCATATACTTCCTCCGTCTCTTCATCTTCAGTTTGCTACTTGAACTATTGTTGTCGGTGTTGGTTTGCTGTCGATTCTGATAAGAGCAACCGTATCACTGAGCTGTTCACAGTAACACTCTCTCTGCCCTCCCTATTTTTTAATGAATCCTACCCCTGTTACATCATTTTCTGCAGCTGTTTATATCACCCTCTACTCACCTTGTCTTCTTTCCATTTCACTTCACTGACCCCACTATATCTACACTGGGCCTCTGCGTTTCCCTTTCAGATTTTCAGCTTCCCTATCACGTTCAAACTCTTGACATTCCA
Organism: Schistocerca piceifrons; assembly: GCF_021461385.2. Classification (NCBI taxonomy): domain Eukaryota; kingdom Metazoa; phylum Arthropoda; class Insecta; order Orthoptera; family Acrididae; genus Schistocerca; species Schistocerca piceifrons. The sequence goes on from NC_060141.1 coordinate 299,773,204, forward strand.
CGTGCCGATTCGTAGAACGTTATCCTTTAGATTTACTATTCAATCTTTTTTCTCATATACTTTCTTTATCTTTTCCTCTTCGACTTGCGACGTTGGCATGTATACCTGAAGTATCATTCAGACCTGATCTGGAGATGCGAATGGGCGTATAGTGCAGAATCTTTGGCAATGGAAAGACCATCATGACACTTTTTCAAATACACATTACGTGTCTTTAATGCAGTGGCTTCCATTGAGTTTTGCATCCTCATGCCGTTGATCATTGCTAATTCTTCCGCCTTCAGTTGCAGTTTCCCACCCCAGGGGTAAGAGAGTGCCTTGAACCCCTGTCCGCTCTTTGACAAGGCCGTTGGCTGCATGAGGGTGACTCCTTACGCTGAAAGTCTTCTGCCGCCATTGCTGATGATTTTTATTTAAAATTTAAGAGGTGGAACAGAGAACGTCTCGATTAGTAATGAAAGACGCTACCCCTACACCACCTGTGCACTATTACTACGTCCTGTTATACGGTCAGGTAGCTGCTGGTTAATAAAATCCTCCACTATCGGTTGCTAAATTTTGATATCTGATATACTGGTGCTTGGTTTTCCGATGGTGTTCTGTGCTAAACTGTCGGAGTTAGTGGTAATGGCCCTTGCGGAAGAAACAGACCCTCAATTCCCATAAAAATTCTTCCATTCGCTCCTTCTCTATTCCTTTTGAGCCGTGGCGAGCTGGCGCCAGTCGTATTTTGTTCATGTATCGTTGAGATCGATTGTGGTTGAGGTAAGCTATCTTTGCTTTTCGCTTGTCTTATCTTGCAGCTTGGTAGGCGAAGCGAGTCGGTTGTTAGCTTTCGACGGGTAACCCTCGAGATCTCGTGACATTTGCGGGGAGACGGGTGTCAACGGCTGCCAAACGAGCGTGATGACCGTTACACGTTGTGGTGTTTTGCCGACATGGGCAGCTTGGAGATACAAGTTCTGTGACTAGGCTGGGAACAAAATCTGAAGGGAAGCGGTGAAGCTGTGGAACCCGCTCCCTCGTATTGTGTACCTGATATGGAGTAAGTCATCGTAATTGTTTGTTCACCGACGCACTCAGAGATTTGAAACTTTATTATTATGGTGAGACTTTCATAGTCTAACCTTAAGACGGTGTGGAACAGTTCAGTTGGCCTAGTTAAATGGTGGCCGTTATTTGAAAATTTTCTCAGAAGTTTTACTAGTGCCTTGTGTCGCTTGCAATCAAATGATTCTATGTCGCCGTTATTAAAGCCTGCGCTCTATTAAAACAGTTGTCCGTCTGTAAGTGAGTCAAAGGTTATGTCGAGAGATTCATGTACCAGAGTTATTGGAATGTCTTTGTGATTCGGGCAGAAACTTTTGATTGTGCCAGCTCCTTGGCGAGGAGTGAAATGTCATCCGAGGTCTAGGCCTGGCAGTGTTTAAGAACCTGGCCACTACCGGAGTTGTTCACATATCGCCTTCCAAAGTTTAGTATTTATATTCCCTCCGTCAAGGCGGGTTAAGCTAGTAGATTTATTAGGGACTGGCAACTGGCTAAACCTTAAACTGCATAGCATCTGCTGGGTTCCTTGTGCAGCTTTTTCTAGTAATTCTTTTATTAACACGTCTGAGCGCGTAAACATTTATTTTTTAAAGATCAGTGTTTTTGTTTTAAGTGTATCTATCATTTTATGTAATGACATTTTAGCTTGGCACTAGTGTTCAAGTGTGATTAAGTCACCCTTTACCTGCAATTGTTTTCATTTTATCTATTTTGAGGGAGGTCCTATATGGGAGCTTGAAGTTCTCAAGTTTGCCAGTAACCCTGTTCCTTAATTTGGAATTGTTTGTTAGAGTAGTGAGTACTTTGGGTTTCTAACTATTTGTTCGATTTATCTAGTGGCTTGTCCATAATTTGTAACTGTCAATTTTTTAAATGGGTAATGTCAATAAACTGTCTTAATTATAAATTGTGACTACCAACAATGATTCCATCCCGCTTTCTCTTTTATTGTATTTAAGATACGGTGTGTAAGTGGGGCACCATTAAGGAATACACGTATCTCCTTTCAACTGCTTAATTTCCTTGCTTAATGCGGTTCTGCCGCCGGCTCATGGCTGCTCGCTACGGGCATCCCTCACGCACCAGTCCTTCTCGTCCGGAACATCTGAATTCACTATCAACATCTCTTTCCTCAGTTTCACTTCTATGGTGCTATAATCATCCACGTTCATGGACCTATGGACCTATGACTATTCGACCAACGATTCCCTCTTGTAGGTGTGTTGTTGTTGTAGTCCTGAGACTGGTTTGATGCAGCTCTCCATACTACTCTATCCTGTGCAAGCATCTTCATCTCCCAGTACCTACTGCAACCTACATCCTTCTGAATCTGCTTAGTGTATTCATCTCTTGGTCTTCCTCTACGATTTTTACCCTCCACGCTGCCCTCCAATACTAAACTGGTGATCCCTTGATGCCTCAGAACATGTCCTACCAACCGATCCATTCTTCTAGTCAAGTTGTGCCACAAACTTCTCTTCTCCCCAATCCTATTCAATACTTCCTCATTAGTTATGTGATCTACCCATCCAATCTTCAGCATTCTTCTGTAGCACCACATTTCGAAAGCTTCTATTCTCTTCTTGTCCAAACTATTTATCGTCCATGTTTCACTTCCATACATGGCTACACTCCATACAAATACTTTCAGAAACGACTTCCTGACACTTAAACCTATACTCGATGTTAACAAATTTCTATTCTTCAGAAATGCTTTCCATGCCATTGCCAGTCTACATTTTATATCCTCCCTACTTCGACCGTCATCAGTTATTTTTCTCCCCAAATTGCAGAACTCCTTCACTACTTTAACTGTCCCATTTCCTAATCTAATTCCCTCAGCATCACCCGACTTAATTCGACTACATTCCATTATCCTTGTTTTGCTTATAGGTGTACAATACTACATTTCCGAAAATAATCTAATAGATCGAAGACACGCATCCTAAAACGTGGTGAGTTCAACTTCCTTTGACCTACTAGAGTCTTACTAGCCGCAGACACATGCGCCGTTGTACCCAACAAAATCATAAATTTCCAGGTTCCTACAAATCTTACCACTGAACATTCCACCTCTGTATATGTACTTGTAGCATTGAAACCGAACGGGAACTCCTTTAAGTGGACCTTGGGTTCCCTATATCGTTTAGCGACTGCTTCACATTACCACGTCCATCCCTCCATCCTTCACGTTGCTGATTACCACTTATATCCCTATTCCCTGGTGGCTGGCGACACAGATTCTACACATGTCCCGTACGACCCCACTTACAACACTATATGCTAGTAGAAAACACTGTTCGGTTATCATGATCCCCCGCTGCTGTGCCTGTTTCCTCCCACTGTATCGCTAACTGACCAGCAGAGTACGCACCTTTCTAAACATATTCGCGGGCAACCTCTCGAAAAAATATCCAGTGCCCCCTGTTAGGACTCTTGTACCAGATCCTTATTTGCTTCATCACTTTGTCCCAACTCATAAGTTGCTCTTTCATGTCTCTTATCCTACCTGCAAATTTCTCCGCCGTTTCCTCTTGTCTCCTTACCATTGTATACAACCTCTTCCTAAAGTACCATGCGCTGTTCTGTTTCTTGTATCTCTGCAACAACCGTTCCTTCAACTGTTCCGTCGCCTTTCTGAAGGCCGCAGAACACCTCACATACGTTTTAACTTCTCCAATTAACCGCATCTTAGCCACGTGCAGCAATTGATTGTCAGTCCAATCATTCATCACTACCGATGTCTCTAAATCTTCTACAAAGAAACGCACATCCTCAGATGTTCTACCCGAAAAAGGCATAATCAACCTTGCGGCAGCCGGATCTGTGTCCTGCTGTGGCCCTTGAGGCAACAACTGCTCACCCCTGGCTGTTAACTAATTACCTAAATGTGTATTATCCGCTGTTAACTGAGCAACCGCCTCAGGTTCCGACACTCCTTGCGTCCCTGCCTCTGCCATAGTGCTGCGTTCGCCCTTGCACATCCCAAATCACAAACCGGACGAATACAAAAAGAAAAATTCCTCTGCTTGATCATGCCACAATTCCTCATACTTACTACAGTAAACCAATCAGATACAACGCAGAAGAAAAGAACCTTAATTCCTACGTCTTATCACTTAGATTCACAACGCTGATTCGCATTGTGGCCGAAACGACGACAAATATAACACTCTAATGCCACCAACTCAGCACAAGTTGCAGAATGGCCCACAAATTATTCCCACCGATACCAGAGAGTCATGATTCTTACCCTCAGGAGACAGTGAAACAACAACAGGTTTCTCATACTACAAATCTCACTAAGGTTCACGACGAAACAATACTTAAATGCTTCTCGGCACCCTTCCTTAATAAACAACCATAGCAAAAAAAGAAAAACCGACACACTAATTCTGCACCTACCATACTTTCTGCACATTTCAGAACAAAACTGTTGATCACTCGCCACGACTTGCGACTGCTGTATCTGAATCGCGCTTGCAGTTTACGTAGACGGTGGATCCGAACGCTGGACTGCAAAGGCGACACCAGCTACTCTGACACTAGATGAAGTCGCCAGAGCTAGGGGGATGCTGGAGTGGAGGCTATGGGGTGGGGCACAGACCAGCTCACGGCTGCAGGGAGACGCTATGGCAATCTGCAAACATTTTATTTTCCTTTGCCTCAGATGGTACAGGTGTCCATCGTTCCCTCACGTCGAATTCCGCTTACTCGGCTGTTTGGTCGCTCTGCTTTTCTGAGGAGGCAGCCCCTTTGCCGGTAGCCCAGTTAGGACCGCCATGGTGAGGCTCTCCACTCCAGTAATGAAATCTTCGATGACGGCCGCACGCCGGCCCCCGGTGACTGGGTGCATGTCCTCTGCAACGACCGGTACTTGACCATAGACGTCCTCCTCACAACCCCCCTCCCCCCTGCCACCTAGCAGGAATCGACTGTGCTCCTGGAAGGCCTAGTGTGGCCCACTGCTTACTCGGTCCGAGTCCCTCGCAAATCCAGAGGATCGAACCCTGGCTCCACCACACACTGAAATTGTGGTCCTCCGTTGGAAGCTACGTGTGACCACCCGTCGTCCAAGAGACTGTGATACTGAAGACACTGCTATTACTTGACTGCCCCCTATCGCTTCCCGGCAGTGCGCATATTCTTTGCGAATGCGGCTCTTGAAATCACATAGTAATACACATTAGGTTAGCGCCAGTTTCGATGGCAGCTTGTGGCAAGAATTACTTGCAGCCCCGCTGAGGACGCTGTTTTGGCAGCACTTGCGCCCAGATCAGCCCAACATACTTGGCTACTTCACGTTGCACAAAGTTATTACCAACGCTGATACGCTGGGAAGGCTCGGATGGTGTGATAAAGCAGAAGGACCGTTTCGATGAGGATGAAGTTACGGAGATGGCGTTGGGAAGGGGTGTACGTAGATAATGTTTGTTGGGAAGGCAATAAGATATACAGCTGCCGTGCCTTGACATAAGTTTAGGGTACATTCCTGTATGCATTACGTGATGTCCAAGATGTTATATGTAGATTACCGACTTGTGTGGGAAGTAAAATTGAGTCGGAACACCCCATTGTAATACAGCTGCATTAACAAGCTGTTTCTTCTTTATTATAAAATTATTGTATGTAACTTGGACGTTCTATTCCCAAATAAGTACATTTTTCGGTATATAATTCATTCTACTTCTTTCTGATTGGTTAAAGCTGATATCACGCTGTCAGCTGCAGGCGGAGCCTCGAGTCCTTAAGAAATAGCTGCACAGCTTTCTCCAACAGTTGACTATCGTCATTCAGCGTTTGTTGCTCCGTGTACAGCCATGGTCCACCAATATGGGTATATCTACTTTTTGCAGTCTTACAGCTAAGTTTAAGTGCATTTTATTTATCCCTCTAATTTATATGTATCATATTACAGTTGCAGGTCTGGAGATGATCATGACTGAAACTGGTCACCGAATGATAAAAGTTCCTTTGCGATCTAGACTAGTTCCACAGAAATGAAGAAATTGAAAAATAAACTTATAACTAGAGAGACGTATTATTCGGACAGCTAAGGGACGAAAATTTAATTGTAATGGGAATCGTAGCTCAGTATATGATGGTACTTAGCAGATGATAAAAAATTTTGTCATTCTAAAAATTTGTAAGAGGAATTACGTATTTATTAGATAAACACAACTGGAATTTTATAATAAAACAGTACAGTCATTGAAAATGTCAGTGAAACATGACTAGAAAAGAAAAAGTGAATCTATGCGACCAAAATTTTAAACATGGCTGAAGCAGCAACTGTCGAAAATCTTCACGGTAAATGATGACAGCCAAACAGTTGCAGGATAAAGATTTACTGAAATCCTTGACCAGGGTTTCGATATATCTAAATATACCTTCATCATAAGCAAAAATACACTAAAATTACATCACGCAGTGGAGATGCATAAAACAATCGTGCCAAAGACGTCGTCAGTAGTCAAAATTAAAATATCACCTCTATCTGTACAACATCATTGTGAAGAGATGGTCGATGCGAACACGGTATATTGAACTTACAGGCTAAGTACTGATAATATGGCGTGTTCGTATCGACCACCTCTTCATAATTATTTTGTACAGATGGAGGTGATATTTTAATTATAACTACTGACGACGCCTTTGGCACGATTGTTTTATGCATCTCCACTTCAAGATGTGATTTTAGTGTATTTTTGGAAGCAGTGGTTGGGAAAGGAGTGAGACAGGGTTGTAGCCTCTCCCCGATGTTATTCAATCTGTATATTGAGCAAGCAGTAAAGGAAACAAAAGAAAAATTCGGAGTAGGTATTAAAATTCACGGAGAAGAAGTAAAAACTTTGAGGTTCGCCGATGACATTGTAATTCTGTCAGAGACAGCAAAGGACTTGGAAGAGCAGTTGAACGGAATGGACAGTGTCTTGAAAGAAGGATATAAGATGAACATCAACAAAAGCAAAACGAGGATAATGGAATGTAGTCAAATTAAATCGGGTGATGCTGAGGGGATTAGATTAGGAAATGAGACACTTAAAGTAGTAAAGGAGTTTTGCTATTTAGGGAGCAAAATAACTGATGATGGTCGAAGTAGAGAGGATATAAAATGTAGACTGGAAATGGCAAGGAAATCGTTTCTGAAGAAGAGAAATTTGTTAACATCGAGTATAGATTTAAGTGTCAGGAAGTCGTTTCTGAAAGTATTTGTATGGAGTGTAGCCATGTATGGAAGTGAAACATGGACGATAACCAATTTGGGCAAGAAGAGAATAGAAGCTTTCGAAATGTGGTGCTACAGAAGAATGCTGAAGATAAGGTGGGTGGATCACGTAACTAATGAGGAGGTATTGAATAGGATTGGGGAGAAGAGAAGTTTGTGGCACAACTTGACTAGAAGAAGGGATCGGTTGGTAGGACATGTTTTGAGGCATCAAGGGATCACAAATTTAGCATTGGAGGGCAGCGTGGAGGGTAAAAATCATAGAGGGAGACCAAGAGATGAATACTCTAAGCAGATTCAGAAGGATGTAGGTTGCAGTGGGTACTGGGAGATGAAGAAGCTTGCACAGGATAGACTAGCATGGAGAGCTGCATCAAACCAGTCTCAGGATTGAAGACCACAACAACAACAACATGAAGGTATATTTAGATATACCGAAACCCTGGTTAAGGATTTCAGTAAATCTTTATCCTGTAACTGTTTGGCTGCTATCGTTTACCGTGAAGAATCTGTACGATCCTTTTTTTCTTACTCTTTCTCGGTATAGTCTCCCCACTTGTTCGAACGAATGTGTGAGCTTAGCAATACTCTTGATTGCATGTGCAAAAGGAGCACAGTTTTATATGAATCACTTGCACAATATATATGGTGTGGTAATTAAGCATTATATACAACACACAAGCCTGTTTTAAGTCAAGAAGACTTAAAAACGAAATTGTCCGATTCGCCTCCTTCATGGAGAACACGGGAATAACTATTGAAAGGAGTGGCAACTTTCTAGACCTCATCGTGACCATAGGAAACCAGAAGATGAACAGTCGATATTTACTGCATTTACGGACATTGTACTGTATGAGACAGTGACAACGAACTGATACACAGATTTTCTTAAGGTAGACAACTTGGCACAGCTTCATAATAATAAATAAAAATTAACATATCAATACATAATCACATAACAGTCTCTTATACATGTGTATTTCCTTGTGAGATAGACCATAACCTTTCCCATTATTACCATTTTATTAATATGTTATATTTGGCGACCTCACAGAGACTGTGCCGTAACAATAGTCACATACTTACACATGTTTGTAAAGGACTAATTATTCTTGTAGTAACGGATGAAAACTTTCTTTTCTGTAACATGTTAAAAGAGAAGTGATAAAAAATAAATAATGAGAAAGGAGTATGTGAAGGAAGAAAAGAGGCTGAAAACAAAATCTTTACAAAATTATAATACAAAGAATAAGTAAGATCTGAAAACGCAAATGAATAAGACTCCACCAATTAAGGTAAGACGATAGCTTGATATTTCTTCGCCCACAGTCAGTCAAACGATATAAATTAAATTCAGTAGCAAAATTAGACCGAAAGACTGTCTCTATGTAGTTTTTTCAGTAATAATTTTCGGTAGAACGTATTTTATGTTGGCATGCTTGTACTACACATAACATTCTCATAGGAAGTAGCAGCAATCTTGTGCACGAATCCTGCACTAAAAATTTTCTAACATATAAAAAATGATTACGACTCACTATAATATTTTCGTGTGGGAAGATCTGTTTAGCCATTATAAACGGAACAAAGGAAAGGTTAAGAAAATAATCAATATTTTAAATAATAAGACTCAGGAAGTAGTAAATGTGGATCGGCCGATCCAAAACTCGATATGGTACGTCATCAGAAAGACGAAACCATTAACGGCAGCCACGATACAGATTTAACAGAAAATATAACTGAGGGAATTTTTCTAGGTTATAGTTCAGAGCAGACAGTGGACAATTTACCACCACATTCATAACCCGAAAGTACTTTTTTCCCTGAGCAGTTATAAAACAGGCATCGAGAGGCGACAGGAAATTTCAGATAGTCCGATGTTGCTCTAACAATGAAAGTCTATGATGGAAGTAGCATCACAAACACGAAGCAACATTGCTTCAGCGCGAATAGGATGGCGCAATTTCTGAAGGATATGTTTGAAAAATTCGGTCAAAAATTTACAAAACTTGATCAAAAATTCAGTCAAAATTTTTCGCAAATAATAGAAGAACGAAAGAAAACTGTAGTTGGGTCTAATGAACTAACTGTGAAAAAGAACGATTTATAAACAGTGCAAGATGAATTAACAAAATTCGTGACGGAAGTTCAGACGATAATTTTGTGGCGGTACGCCATATAACGAGATAAAAATGAAATTAAATAACTTCGCAAATATACTAAAACTGACGTCGTGACGAAATATGTTATTGTGTGAACTTTCAAAGATAATATTTATATCTCTTCTCAGAAAAATAACAAAGACTCTGTAATAAATTAATATGATCTGCGAATGTAATTGCAGTCTCTGTTTTTTGGAAAAAGATTCCCTCATCTCTTCTCTTTTGTTTTTTCGTAGTGTAAGAAGCCGTTTTCTGACGGTACACGAAAACGTGGAAGTTTCATGTAATATTTAGCCTAAATATAATCAAATATTACGTAAAAGTGTTGTCAATTTTTATATGCAACAGCTCCTATATTCATGAAGTGGTAAAATTAATTTATTTATGTAAATTTTATAGGGGAACATTGGTACAGAGGTCAGTGCCATTGTTCTAAACGACAACCGCCCAGAGTCATAATAAATATCTTAATATTCTCAAATTCTGACAAGTAAAAATAATTCAACTGTCGGTGGTCTCTGTCAGTCAGCAGAAGAGGTTGGCCTGTCCGCTTTTGCGCTGTACGTGTGACTTCAGGTTGAAACGTCCCCTTAGAAAAATTATTGAATTACTGTGCTGATAAATCTCTTACAATATTTGATTTTCAAACAGCTGAGCAAAACTGAACATACTCAGACAGGTTTTTCTTTACCTATTCTGATCAACACTAAACTGACACACAATATTTTTTAGCGCAACGCAATCTGACTTTCAATAATCCCTACAAAAGAATGGCCCTGACTAAAATTAACCTATACCTTTCGCAAATCACTTACCTCACAAAAATCTGCGTTACTCGAACTACTGCAATACAGCGAGCGCCACTACTGCCAGCTAAATAAAAGATTCATACTACGGGAGGCACTAACTACTGATAGCCATAGTTAGCAAATGAAAGATTTTGATAGAGAACAAACAATTTATTTACCTTAATAGTCATAACTGACATCCAGTCTTACAAATTTCAAAACTCCGTCATCTCTCTCCCCACATCCACCACTGCTGGCGGCTCACCTCCAACTGCCAACGCTACGCGCTGATCACAGCCAACTGCCCAACACTACAATGGCAGACAACAATGCGAACTAGCCACAGACTGCACACAGCACAGCCAGTGATTTTCATACAGAGCGCTACGTGGCGTTACCAATATAAAAACCTAAACAGCCTACTTACAAGGTTTCCAGTTCACTATCACATAGGATCTATGGATGTTTAGCGTGTGGAAATCTCGCTTACAGACGTATGATACAAGTGGCACCCAATCCCTGACCACATTCGAAGTCCTTGAGTTCCGCGCAGCGCCCCATTCTGCTCTCTCACGACGTCTAATGACTACTGAGGTCGCTGACATGGAGTATCTGGCAGCAGGTGGCAGCACAGTACACCTAATATGAAAAACGTATGTTTTTGGAGGTGTCCGGGTACTTTTGATCACACAGTGTACGTAACTCAACTAACCAGTACTGCATCTGAATGAAATTTTAGTACTTACGGACTGCAAAAGACATAAGAATAACGTTCCGCAAAAATGGAGAACAGTGTGCTCTTAAATTACTCTACAAATGTTATGCTTAGGTATGAGTGACTACTTGACTATACAATGGGTAGTCGAGAAATCAAAAAGTTTGTTTAGTATATGGGAATGATGCAAGCGCACGTCCCAGTTGACAGGAGAGGATATAGAAACACAATGGTAGATACGGTGAAGACCCCGCCGGTGGAGAATATAATTATGTATTAATGTGTAAGTATGCGTGATGACGAATGATATGTAGAAATGAAACACGCAGGACGCTCATTACTGTGAACAGGATAACAATCATGAAGGCAGTGTAAGAGAACATACTAGTTCTGAGTCATGTACAGTGAGCCGAAAATCAACAACTAAAGCGTCTAGTTACACAACGTTTGGCAACTTATGATTTTGCTGATTAACATAAAGAATTTAGCTATAAAGAAAAGGAGTTAACCCTCAGCTTTCCTCCATAAATGATACAGTCATAAACAATTCACTGAAGTTTACCGTATGAAAACAGGAGTAGATGGTGAAATGTTCAGGCAACGCAGATGTTAAGCAAAATGCTCTGTGTCGCACAAATTTGAAATCAGTGTATCAGTACTCGTAAAACAAAGAAGAAAAACCTGCATGTTGAATATTCGTAGTTACAAGAATAACCGTTAAAGAATAAATAAAAGTAAGCAAACATATGTGTCGCTATCCAAAAGATAGAACAACCGTTTCAGTGAGAATCATACGGTGACGCGTATTGAAAATGTTTATGTCGAGAGATGCAAACAGTACCACGAGTAAAGGAAAATATTTTTGACACAACGATATGAGTTTCTCTGTCGCTTCCTATTGGAGACACATCTATGTATACTTGTACAAAGTATGAATAGTAACTAGGTTAAGTGTCAAAGTGCAATCCAGTACGAAAGTTTACTGTTCTTCTACAATGGCACATTCCCATATAGCTTTAGCAATGTCTTTTTCTAGTGGTATTCTATGTATCTATCTTACTTTGATTTTTGTCTTATCGTTCAACTATTAAAGAGTAATTTAGAAGTAAATTTAACAGCAAATTCTTGCCACTGCGTCCTGTCGGTTACGACTTTAAGAGCCACATGAGCTTGGCGATACTCAGGAAAATAATTTGCCCAAAAATAAACATAAATAGAAAGAAACAGAGTTAACCCGTCGCTTCGCGGAATCAAATAACGTGTTTCAGTATTAGTTGAGCAGTCACGTGCAATGCCCAATAGGTAAATACAGCAAACTTTTCGAACGTATTTAATGAACGATAGCATTTTATTGTAACTTGACTGTGCAAAATACATTTGTATATATATAAAAATAAATATATATCACTCACAAACTTTTCTGTTTCCAACACGAAAACAAGGAGCAGATTATCTAAGCACAAGGGGACTCATAAGAAAGCTGATGTGTTACAATTATGACGAATGTTTATGAACAAATTGAAATAAATTTTATTTGTTTAAAAGAATTAAATTCTGACGAGGTACAGGTAGAGGAAAGTGAGACTGTGTGCGGTGCATCAAAAGTACGGCAGTCATCGCTACAAGGCGAACTACTTCAGAGCGTATTACAAAAGTGTGGCGAACTTACCTAATTGATATCTTACTCACAAACACCATGTCTTGTGACGTCTGTGGTCTTCACTGCACCATAAGTGAACCGTCGTAGTATCCTAGGAAAGCGACTTACAGGCACAAGGCAAGCAAGATACGGTGTTCGGTTTGACGTGATTGCTGTGTGCATTCACTCACCCTAGACTGGGAACCAACAACACTGAGAACTCCAACGGCCGGGTCAAAGAACTAACCACAAGAAGACCGATTCTGAGAACAATTATTTGTCAAAATATCGTAACTGAAGTGTTTAAGTGAGATGAACCGACGAAAAGATAAATACGTCCAATTCGTCAAATATGACAAGAACATCGAATAATAAAAGCATTGCTTGTCACAAGCCAAAACATATGTAAAAGCAATAATGAATATTTAGTATTACGAATTTTCTTTCACTGTAAGTAATTCTTTGTGCAATACTTTTTGTACAGAAAATAAGTTTTAGTTTCCAGTTGGGCAAAGATGTGGCTCTCATGAGAAGAGCAACAGAATACATCCCTCTCACCCATTCTTGTCCTCTGTTCCCTTAATAAAAGGTACTTCCCTGGACCATATATGTAGTTACAAACCTGTTAGTTTCAAAAACCATGTATTAATACCGCAAATTTTAATAATAGCGGTAACAACTACCACTGTCTGCTGTCATAAGCAAGAACTGAAGTATGCCCTTCGAAGGGGCAGATGTGATGGTACTTAGTAGCTGATAAAAAATTTTTCATTCTAAAAATTTGAGATAGGAAGTATGTATTTATTGGAAAAAGTAACTGCTTTACATACCTCGCCCACCACTTTTCGCTCCCCTTGGCTACAAAGTTCTCTATTGAAATTCTCTTCTTTCCTAACAGCCATCGTCACTTTCATTTCAATCTTCTCGTCTTTCATTATCTCTTCCACTACTTCTAATACCAAACAAGTCTTCAAAAGTGTTGTATTAATAAATACATTCTTAATGTCCCATTATTTATTATTATTGTTGTTAGAACTTATTTCTTGTTACTAACTATTCAGATTATTATTATTATTGAGTTTTTTATGTAATAATTAATCAATATCATCCTTAATTCCTACCTTATCATTACGAACAGTATTATGATTATTATTATCACCAAATAGTATTTTTATTAATGAAGTACACATTATTTTGATTGTTATATAATATTTCTTATACATATTGACCCTCATCAAATGTAAGAGAGGGTCTTAAGGTCCAATATGGTCAGGCTAAATAGGTAATAAAGAAATAGATAAAATAAATCAAATGACATTGAGGAAATTAGATTAGGAAATGAGACACTAAAACTGATAGGTGGTGTCTGTTGCTTGGGCCTCAAAGGAAGTGATGATCCGTGAAGCACAGAGGCTGTAAAATTTACAGTGGCGACAGGAAGAAAATCCTTTCTGAAGAAGAGAAACTTGAAACACCAAACATACGTTTTAGTGTTAGAAATATATTTGGAACGTTGCCTTGTGCAGAAGTGAAACGTGGACGACAAAAATTCAGACAAGAAAACGACAGAAAGTTTAGAAACGTGGTGCTGTAGGAGAATGCTGAAAATCAAATGATTAGATACAATAAATAATGCTAAGGTACAGAATCGGATAGGAGAAAAATAAATTTATGCAACACCTTGTCTAAAAGAAGGATTTTGTTGATGGTATATAGTCTGAGACATCAAGAAATCGTGGGTCTGGTAACGAAGGAAAGTTTTAGGATAAAAATTGCAGGGAGAGACCAAGGCATGACTGCAGTAAGCCGGCTCATCACGTTTGACTAAAGTAGGCAGGCTCAACCGGTATTGATACAGTAAACAGGTTCAACAAGGCGTTACTGCAGTACGAAAATGCAGTGCCTTTGTTATGCCTGTTCCTTTTGACACTCAGGCATGACTAAAGCAGGGTTCGAAACCATCTTTTGTGTCGGCGGTCTGTGGCAGATATGACAACACACTGGTGCAGGCAGAAGAGTTTCAGAAAAATGGTCCAAATGCCTCTGAGCACTATGGGACTTAACATCTGAGGTCATCAGTCCCCTAGAATTTAGAACTACTTAAACCTAACTAACCTAAGGACATCACACACATCCATGCCCGAGGCAGGATTCGAACCTGCGACCGTAGCGGTCGCGCGATTCCATACTGAAGCGCCTAGAACCACTCGGCCACAGCAGCCGGCAGTGTTTCAGAGCAAACCATTTAGCACACCTCGTTCAACGAAGCTCCACAGCAGACGACCTCTACGAGTTCACATGTTGACCAGACGACATCCTCCGTTAGGATTGCAATGGATATGAGAGATCAAGATTGGACTGTGGATCAATAGAAACGTCGCCTGGTCAGACAACTTACATTTCTTGTTACACCAGTTCGATGGTCGTGTCCGTAAACGTCATCATCCAGGTGAACATCTGCTCGAAACGTGCACCTCACAACGAACGCAGGCCGGCCGAGGTAGTATTATGCTGTGGATGACCATCCACCACGCCAGTCGCGTATTAGGCGAATATTACTTCATCTGTTCAGTCTTGTTGTCTTCCCCATTTGGCGATAGCATCTTCCAGCAGGATAACTGTACATCACAAAAGGCCAGATTCGTGCTATAGTAGTCCGTGTATCGTGATTGAACTCACGTTGTTTTCGTAGCCACCAAATACGCCATATCTGAACTCGGAATGGGACGCTTTGGGCGCTGTCTCCATGCCCTCAAACCACCGGCCCGTAATTTATGGAAACTGCGTAGACATTTGGTGTCACATCTCCGGTAACCTAGCAAGGACTTGTCGACCATTCCGTGCAGAGTCGCTACTGTAGTGTATTTCAGAAGTGGACCAACACGCTGTTACAGAGGCTGCCATAATCAGTGCAATGGTCATGCAGATATGAAGGGAGTTGAGGCTAGGACCGGGTGGACTAGCTTAGAGAGCTGTCTCAAATGAGCATTTGGACTAAAGGCCACAACAGCTTATGTCGTGCAACTTTCAAGAACATTGCTGCACTGCTGCGTAACGCAAATCATCTCGTTGTGAAAATAACCACGGACTATGGAAAAAGCAACGAATTCTGGAGAAAACTATTATTTGGAGATCATAGTCCTATCATCAGCTAATGACTGAAGGGTTGCGCAGCTAGCAAATATCGTTCTAATATTTGGACGTTTCACAATGTCCAAAGTATGCCCTTCCGGACAGTATTCAGTATGGCGTCCTGTACTCTTGTTAAGCGTTTCCAGTGTGGTTTTCAGGCGCCTACAGTGTTTGGCGTCTATACTTAAAAAAAAAAAAAACCTTTTGTCTTGCAGGCCCGAACGTAACCTGTTCAAAACACATCGTCAATTGACTGAAAGCACTAGCATAACTAACATCCTAGGACTAGAAAACAACAACGATCTGAGTTAGCACCTGTGAACGACACTGCCTGCACACGAACCAAGGACTAGCGACCAGTCCGGCAGTCGTTCTTCCCGCAAACCATACGCGACTGGAACAGGAAAGGGAGGTAATGACAGTGGCACGTAAAGTGCCCTCCGCCACACACCGTTGGGATGGTTTGCGAAGTATAAATTTAGATGTAGATGTAGACGCTTCCTCCAGCCGCTACGACACCGACGTCTCTAGGCGACGCGTCTGTCACACCGACTTCGGTAATTACCTTCTCCTCGAAGCTATTACGTAATTACTTAAGCAAAAAGTTGGGGGCGAAGAAATTAGTGATGTAAGAAAGCAATTCCGACCGACACACCCCTGACAAAGTTGCTAATTGGTTTCTCTTAATAATTTGGTTCACGTTAACGTGGCTGTTTATATCGAACATCGCTTCCGCTAATTTTACTCCTAATTTGACAAGCCCAGCTGCGATCCTGTAAAATCGGTCTTCTTATTTTATGCAACCTGTTCGAGAGAAGCCGTTCCCGGTCTTCTCCCTCTCTCTCACGGCGTTCAATAGCTGGATCTCTGGCGGAAGCAAGCTCGCAATAACGAGAATGTCGGAAATTTATTAAATTACGCCCGACCGATGCAAACGGCGAGTCATTACTGAACGCCTGAGAGCCAGATGTTTCTCTCGATCGATGTGGCTTCCTTTCTCAGGCACTGAAGTAAAGTGGGTGAAGCCAAGTTCCTCGTACGGCTGCCTCTGTTAATGTCGATGAACAAAGCACGCAGTTTTCCGAACTCATACCATTGTTCCATACAGCCCTTCACTTCATTATGAAACCGATAAATTTACCTTTTCTGTTTATCATCTCATTCCACTTAGTTTATTCTTTGTTTAGTACTGTTGCGAACTGTTCATTGCTTTTCGGTGCGTTTCTTTCGTTGATTTTCATGCTATAAAAGAATATTAAATGTTCTCATTCATTTTTTATTTCTTTCCTTTCTGTATATCTTAATTTAGCTTTTATGAAATATCGAGTCACTCGTTTCCAAAAGTAAGTATGTCGCTTCGTCGTTTCTACAAAAGCAAGTTTGGAGCAGTAACCTCCTGTTTTATTGCCTTTCCATCACTTATTTTTCAATGTTTCAATTTCTTCTGTAACTATATTTTCAATTTTTTTCATGTCTACGTTAATTTGCTACTTCTATCATTCCTTTGTTGTAGAGGGTGGGGCAGAGCAAATTGCTTATTTGGAAATTCAATTAAAAATAATACAGATATATATATATAAAAGGTGTTCGGAAATTCCCTATGCATACTTCTAGGACTTGTAGAGGGGAGTGAGTAGATAATATTTTGAATTGGAACCCACGTCCTGAAACGCACCGTTTCCGTTCGAGAATCATTTGGAAACGCTTTAGTAATGCAACCACTTTTACAAATAATTGATTTTGCGTGACCCAGTAGATCACTTTCTTTTATAATTCAACTCGTTAATAGCTAAAAAAAATTGCTCGCATACGCGTTGACGGGTTTTCTTCAACGTGTTGCAGTACGGCCTGTTACAATTCGGCTGTTCGTCGTCTCCTTGGAGCACCACTGTCATGCCTGCTAACGGTGAAGGTACCCTTTCTCGAATACGTTGCGTAATTGTTGCGGAAACGCTATGCGATGGAGTCAGACATTGTGGAGAACGATCTTGACCTTCGCCATTCAAAAGGAACATGTTGATGTATTCTGCAATTATTATCTACTATGTTGCTCACCCCCCCATGAACCATGGACCTTGCCGTTGGTGGGGAGGCTTGCGTGCCTCAGCGATACAGATAGCCCTACCGTAGGTGCAACCACAACGGAGGGGTATCTGTTGAGAGGCCAGACAAACGTGTGGTTCCTGAAGAGGGGCAGCAGCCTTTTCAGTAGTTGCAAGGGCAACAGTCTGGATGATTGACTGATCTGGCCTTGTAACAATAACCAAAACGGCCTTGCTGTGCTGGTACTGCGAACGGCTGAAAGCAAGGGGAAACTACAGCCGTAATTTTGTCCCGAGGGCATGCAGCTTTACTGTATGATTACATGATGATGGCGTCCTCTTGGGTAAAATATTCCGGAGGTAAAATAGTCCCCCATTCGGATCTCCGGGTGGGGACTACTCAAGAGGATGTCGTTATCAGGAGAAAGAAAACTGGCGTTCTACGGATCGGAGCGTGGAATGTCAGATCCCTTAATCGGGCAGGTAGGTTAGAAAATTTGAAAAGGGAAATGGATAGGTTGAAGTTAGATATAGTGGGAATTAGTGAAGTTCGGTGGCAGGAGGAACAAGACTTCTGGTCAGGTGACTACAGGGTTATAAACACAAAATCAAATAGGGGTAATGCAGGAGTAGGTTTAATAATGAATAGGAAAATAGGAATGCGGGTAAGCTACTACAAACACCATAGTGAACGCATTATTGTGGCCAAGATAGATACGAAGCCCACGCCTACTACAGTAGTACAAGTTTATATGCCAACTAGCTCTGCAGATGACGAAGAAATTGAAGAAATGTATGATGAAATAAAAGAAATTATTCAGATTGTGAAGGGAGACGAAAATTTAATAATCTTGGGTGACTGGAATTCGAGTGTAGGAAAAGGGAGAGAAGGAAACGTAGTAGGTGAATATGGATTGGGGGACAGAAATGAAAGAGGAAGCCGCCTGGTCGAATTTTGCACAGAGCACAACATAATCATAACTAACACTTGGTTTAAGAATCATGAAAGAAAGTTGTATACATGGAAGAACCCTGGAGATACTAAAAGGTATCAGATAGATTATATAATGGTAAGACAGAGATTTAGGAACCAGGTTTTAAATTGTAAGACATTTCCAGGGGCAGATGTGGACTCTGACCACAATCTATTGGTTATGACCTGTAGATTAAAACTGAAGAAACTGCAAAAAGGTGGGAATTTAAGGAGATGGGACCTGGATAAACTAAAAGAACCAGAGGTTGTACAGAGATTCAGGGAGAGCATAAGGGAGCAATTGACAGGAATGGGGGAAATAAATACAGTAGAAGAGGAAAGGGTAGCTTTGAGGGATGAAGTAGTGAAGGCAGCAGAGGATCAAGTAGGTAAAAAGACTAGGGCTAGTAGAAATCCTTGGGTAACAGAAGAAATATTGAATTTAATTGATGAAAGGAGAAAATATAAAAATGCAGTAAGTGAAACAGGCAAAAAGGAATACAAACGTCTCAAAAATGAGATCGACAGGAAGTGCAAAATGGCTAAGCAGGGATGGCTAGAGGACAAATGTAAGGATGTAGAGGCCTATCTCACTAGGGGTAAG
Source organism: Schistocerca piceifrons (assembly GCF_021461385.2). Lineage (NCBI taxonomy): Eukaryota > Metazoa > Arthropoda > Insecta > Orthoptera > Acrididae > Schistocerca > Schistocerca piceifrons. The sequence goes on from NC_060141.1 coordinate 299,792,538, forward strand.
ATAGATACCGCCTACAGGAAAATTAAAGAGGCCTTTGGAGATAAGAGAACGACTTGTATGAATATCAAGAGCTCAGATGGAAACCCAGTTCTAAGCAAAGAAGGGAAAGCAGAAAGGTGGAAGGAGTATATAGAGGGTTTATACAAGGGCGATGTACTTGAGGACAATATTATGGAAATGGAAGAGGATGTAGATGAAGATGAAATGGGAGATATGATACTGCGTGAAGAGTATGACAGAGCACTGAAAGACCTGAGTCGAAACAAGGCTCCCGGAGTAGACAATATTCCATTGGAACTACTGACGGCCGTGGGAGAGCCAGTCCTGACAAAACTCTACCATCTGGTGAGCAAGATGTATGAAACAGGCGAAATACCCTCAGACTTCAAGAAGAATATAATAATTCCAATCCCAAAGAAAGCAGGTGTTGACAGATGTGAAAATTACCGAACTATCAGCTTAATAAGTCACAGCTGCAAAATACTAACACGAATTCTTTACAGACGAATGGAAAAACTAGTAGAAGCCAACCTCGGGGAAGATCAGTTTGGATTCCGTAGAAACACTGGAACACGTGAGGCAATACTGACCTTACGACTTATCTTAGAAGAAAGATTAAGGAAAGGCAAACCTACGTTTCTAGCATTTGTAGACTTAGAGAAAGCTTTTGACAATGTTGACTGGAATACTCTCTTTCAAATTCTAAAGGTGGCAGGGGTAAAATACAGGGAGCGAAAGGCTATTTACAATTTGTACAGAAACCAGATGGCAGTTATAAGAGTCGAGGGACATGAAAGGGAAGCAGTGGTTGGGAAGGGAGTAAGACAGGGTTGTAGCCTCTCCCCGATGTTATTCAATCTGTATATTGAGCAAGCAGTAAAGGAAACAAAAGAAAAATTCGGAGTAGGTATTAAAATTCATGGAGAAGAAATAAAAACTTTGAGGTTCGCCGATGACATTGTAATTCTGTCAGAGACAGCAAAGGACTTGGAAGAGCAGTTGAATGGAATGGACAGTGTCTTGAAAGGAGGATATAAGATGAACATCAACAAAAGCAAAACAAGGATAATGGAATGTAGTCTAATTAAGTCGGGTGATGCTGAGGGAATTAGATTAGGAAATGAGGCACTTAAAGTAGTAAAGGAGTTTTGCTATTTGGGGAGCAAAATAACTGATGATGGTCGAAGTAGAGAGGATATAAAATGTAGGCTGGCAATGGCAAGGAAAGCGTTTCTGAAGAAGAGAAATTTGTTAACATCGAGTATAGATTTAAGTGTCAGGAAGTCATTTCTGAAAGTATTCGTATGGAGTGTAGCCATGTATGGAAGTGAAACATGGACGATAAATAGTTTGGACAAGAAGAGAATAGAAGCTTTCGAAATGTGGTGCTACAGAAGAATGCTGAAGATTAGATGGGTAGATCACATAACTAATGAGGAAGTATTGAATAGGATTGGGGAGAAGAGAAGTTTGTGGCACAACTTGACCAGAAGAAGGGATCGGTTGGTAGGACATGTTCTGAGGCATCAAGGGATCACCAATTTAGTATTGGAGGGCAGCGTGGAGGGTAAAAATCGTAGAGGGAGACCAAGAGATGAATACACTAAGCAGATTCAGGAGGATGTAGGTTGCAGTAGGTACTGGGAGATGAAAAAGCTTGCACAGGATAGAGTATAATGGAGAGCTGCATCAAACCAGTCTCAGGACTGAAGACCACAACAACAACAAAATGTTGCTCTACCACCCACAGATACCTGAACGGGAAACGCTATGCGATGGAAAAAAGTGGCTCTGAGCACTATGGGACTTAACATCTTAGGTCATCAGTCCCCTAGAACGTAGAACTACTTAAACCTAACTAACCTAAGGACATCACATACATCCATGCCCGAGGCAGGATTCGAACCTGCGACCGTAGCAGTCCCGCGGTTCCGGACTGCAGCGACTAGAACCGCACGGCCACCGCGGCCGGCGCTATGCGATGGAGTCAGACATTGTGGAGAACGATCTTGACCTTCGCCATTCAAAAGGAACATGTTGATGGATTCTGCAATTATTCTCTACTATGTTGCTCTACCACCCACAGATACCTGAACGATGCTCGTATCAGGCCAGAGAGATAGGCTAGGCTCAAGTGAGATCTGCCGATTCGACTTAACCACTCCCCCCACAGCCCCCATGACTACCCTTTTGCATAGCTACCTCGCAAACATGTTTCCAAAAAGCTGTAAAACGGAAACAGTATGTTTCTGGACATCTGCTCCAATTCAAAACATTACGTACTCACTCCCTTCTGCAAGTCCTATAAGTCTGTAACGGGAATTTCCGAACAAACAACATTTAATTTTTTGAACAGCATGAAGTACAATACTTAAAATTTTTGTTTCCAATTTTTATAGATGATATCATGCAGACTGAGTCCATTATTCTCAATGCACTGCGTTACCGAACTCAGCTGTTTCGTTCAACTTTTTCGAGCATATCGACAGGTGAGTTGGTGACAGCCTGACGAATGTTGTTTTTCCGGTGAGCCAGGTCCTAGGACGATATATGTAAGCAAGTGATTTTGAATAGCGCCATGAAAAATAGTCGCAGGGGGCTAAATCAGGCGACAATGCTGGCCAGTCCAGTTTGCCGCTCAAGGAGATTAGATGTCCTGGGAGGAGTTGGCGCGAAACGGTCATTGGCACAAGCGCTGTGTGTGTGTCTTGGCGCCGTCCTTCTGGAAGTATACAACGCCCACATCCATCTCATTGAGTGACAGTGCGAAGAACTCCTGAATCATATGGACATAGCGGTCAGAAGTCACCAAAACTACCCCGTCGTTTCCTTCAAAATCCATGGATCAATTATTTCAACTCGCGATACCCACACACCAAGCAGTTGGATGTTGAGTATAGGGAACGTTGATGAAGTTGTCTGTTGGTATCAAGGCTCCAATAGTGCATGTTCTGCTTATTTACAGATCCAGAAACATAGAAGTGAGCCTCAATTCTGAAGAAAACTAGTGTGTCGAGAGGAATGCCAAGAAACGCCTCACATGCATTTTCTAGAGCAACAACATCGCGTAGATTAAATTCCTGCATCACATTCAATTTGTAGTGATGAAGTTTCAGTTCTTTACCAAGGATTTTTCTCACAGAACGAGTAGATAATCCAAGAGCAGTTGCATCTTTGGAGGCAGAGCGCTGAGGGTATTGAAATCTGGTTTCGCAGGACAGAGCAGATCAGGTTGTGGAAAGGGCCAACCAAGATCAGTTCCCGTTAGTTACACAAGAACACCAAACTTTATTCCTCGAAAACCAATGCACAGTTTTCTCTTTAAAAAAACAAGGATCAATTCACAGCTGAGGGCCCAAGTAACTTCTCAATAATAAAATTTAAATAATTCCTTTTAAAACACAAGGATTTGGATAAACGGCTGAGGGCCTCAGTTAAGTAAAATTCAAATATCCTTAAATACACTCCTGGAAATGGAAAAAAGAACACATTGACACCGGTGTGTCAGACCCACCATACTTGCTCCGGACACTGCGAGAGGGCTGTACAAGCAATGATCACACGCACGGCACAGCGGACACACCAGGAACCGCGGTGTTGGCCGTCGAATGGCGCTAGCTGCGCAGCATTTGTGCACCGCCGCCGTCAGTGTCAGCCAGTTTGCCGTGGCATACGGAGCTCCATCGCAGTCTTTAACACTGGTAGCATGCCGCGACAGCGTGGACGTGAACCGTATGTGCAGTTGACGGACTTTGAGCGAGGGCGTATAGTGGGCATGCGGGAGGCCGGGTGGACGTACCGCCGAATTGCTCAACACGTGGGGCGTGAGGTCTCCACAGTACATCGATGTTGTCGCCAGTGGTCGGCGGAAGGTGCACGTGCCCGTCGACCTGGGACCGGACCGCAGCGACGCACGGATGCACGCCAAGACCGTAGGATCCTACGCAGTGCCGTAGGGGACCGCACCGCCACTTCCCAGCAAATTAGGGACACTGTTGCTCCTGGGGTATCGGCGAGGACCATTCGCAACCGTCTCCATGAAGCTGGGCTACGGTCCCGCACACCGTTAGGCCGTCTTCTGCTCACGCCCCAACATCGTGCAGCCCGCCTCCAGTGGTGTCGCGACAGGCGTGAATGGAGGGACGAATGGAGACGTGTCGTCTTCAGCCATGAGAGTCGCTTCTGCCTTGGTGCCAATGATGGTCGTATGCGTGTTTGGCGCCGTGCAGGTGAGCGCCACAATCAGGACTGCATACGACCGAGGCACACAGGGCCAACACCCGGCATCATGGTGTGGGGAGCGATCTCCTACACTGGCCGTACACCACTGGTGATCGTCGAGGGGACACTGAATAGTGCACGGTACATCCAAACCGTCATCGAACCCATCGTTCTACCATTCCTAGACCGGCAAGGGAACTTTCTGTTCCAACAGGACAATGCACGTCCGCATGTATCCCGTGCCACCCAACGTGCTCTAGAAGGTGTAAGTCAACTACCCTGGACAGCAAGATCTCCGGATCTGTCCCCCATTGAGCATGTTTGGGACTGGATGAAGCGTCGTCTCACGCGGTCTGCACGTCCAGCACGAACGCTGGTCCAACTGAGGCGCCAGGTGGAAATGGCATGGCAAGCCGTTCCACAGGACTACATCCAGCATCTCTACGATCGTCTCCATGGGAGAATAGCAGCCTGCATTGCTGCGAAAGGTGGATATACACTGTACTAGTGCCGACATTGTGCATGCTCTGTTGCCTGTGTCTATGTGCCTGTGGTTCTGTCAGTGTGATCATGTGATGTATCTGACCCCAGGAATGTGTCAATAAAGTTTCCCCTTCCTGGGACAATGAATTCACGGTGTTCTTATTTCAATTTCCAGGAGTGTAGTTCCTTTTAAGGCACCATAATTTAGACAAACGGCTGAAGGTCTTACTTAAGTGCAATTAAAATATCTTCTCGGCTAAAGGCCCAAATAATATTTCAGAACAGCAAAGGAAATTCTTTAAAAGGCAAGCATTTACAAATCTCGACTAACAGGAAAATTTAAATTAATTCCTCGGCTGAAAGCCCAATAATTTTTCAACATAATAAAAGGCAACCTTCAAAGACAAACATTTACACAGTAAACAGAAATCAATCTTAAGAAAACTTGAAATATCTTGACGGCTGAAGGCCCAAAAAATTATTCAAAATAGATAAAAACAAACCTTAAGATAAGCATTTACACCTCACAGGTGAAGTCCATTTTAAGAATTCAAGATAATTAAAGACAAACCTTAAAGACAGGAATTTACACATTACGGCTAAAAGCCTCAGATTTTAAAATAAATGTGGCTGAAGGCCTAAATACAGAGCAAACAAGAATTTTAAATAAAACACGGCTGAAGGCCTAATCTTAAAATATTTCATATAAGGTTCTGCTGAAGGCCATATACTGAACATAGAACAGACAAAATTAATACACGGCTGAAGGCCTGGCACAGTACTTGCGACAGAAGAAAATCACAAACAACAGAACAATGGTGCTCAGAAGTGTTCCAAGGGTCGGCCTGGGGAGACAGGCACCCAAGCGTAACACTAAATAATCGGGTGGCAGCACGACCTAGGGATAGCTGAAGAACCAACCAACAACCTAACCAATTCCCTTCCACCCAACCAACGGCACAACAGACCGAAAATATCAGCGAGGACGAAGATCGCAGCAGCACTACGTCTTGATAATTGACATCTAAACACAGTCAAGGCACAATAACCACTCAAAGAAAAACGAAAGGAACAACAGTAAGCTGTCGAACTACACGCCATGCCAGACAGCATCAACACGACAAGGAAAACTATGCTAACGACCAGGGCAGGTAACCGGAACGTTAACGGCCACAGGGCAGAACATACCAATGGTGCACTTCACTAATAAGTTACAATCATTTCAATAGTTAAACACCATACAAGAAGGCGGCTGCAAATTTGACAACTCCAGTACACCATACGTCGCTGCGTGCGAGAACGGCCCAGTAAGCAAGAACCGGCAATGAACGAAGAGATGTCAAAGAAGTTGAGGTTTTGTAACAGGTTAACTGATTACTCAACACCAGTATCCAGGTTCGGTGGGCGACGAACTATGCAGCTCTCACAGCTAGTGCCTCACAACTCCTACCGCGCGTGCACGCCGCCAGCAGCCCCGGCCTGACCATACACCACAGAGACTTCCTCGCCGCTATGTCGCAACTGACCGACTGGCTTCTCCAGTATGCAGACATCATTCATCCGCTCAGTGGAAATCACAGAAGCTACACACAGTTCCACATGAACACTTGCACCAAAAACTCCGACAATCCTAAAACCAATCACCGTGGAACAACAAGGAGAAATGACAAGTCACACACACACACACACGGAGTTTCCATAAGATGTCGGCGACCAAATACACGTTGTCCGATGAGACGAGCGACCGAACGACCAACCAAGGTCGTCCTCACTCAAGTTATGAGTGTCGCCAACGGTCAGGCGAGTCTTGCCTGTCCACAGCTCACAGCAGCTCCAAATCGACTCAACTCATTGTCCATTCGGAACTCGGAGACACCGCGATCTGGGCACACTGTCTCGGACCCACCCATGCAGAGGTAACTCTTGCCCATCGGCGACATCTCTTCACGCGGAAGGAATCGACCAACGTCCTGCAAGATGACCAACAGACAAGGCTCAGAAACGGTCAAAAGACCAAATACACGTCGCCCAATGAGACGACCAACCGGCGGTCGTTCCTGCTCCAATCTCCTTCCGTCGGACAGTTCATGTGTGTGGCCAGTGATCGGCAAGTACTGGCTGTCCGCGCCTCACTGGCGCTCCATTCCCGACTGAACTCCCGACAGACGACGACCTGGAAATACTAACGGTCGCTCCAGAGAGAGTACGACTTATCGATAAGCACTGCTGCTGCCACTCACGGGCAAGCAAAACCAGCAACCTAGGGACGCCAGTAAATCGAATTAAAAGAAAAATGAGGCGACAGAACCATAAAAAGAAGATGGCGAGCAATAAACGGCATGACCGCTAGCCGCGCACGGCTCAGGTATCGCAGAACAGAAAGCCTCGCCATGTTAATGTTTTGGGGTGACCTTTTTGTTCGTGGAAACACAGTTTTTCTTCCTTCCAATCATCAGTTTCCCTAAAGTTAATTACACATGAAACAATCGACCGTCCACCAAGTACACGACAACAGGGCGTTACAGCGAAAAAGGTACGGAATGAAAGCTGCGTGGCTATGTTGAGAGTGGCCGTTAGTAAAGTAAGCCTCGGCAGCGAACCCGGGCTCCGCCTTTTAGCACTCCATGTTGCTGACTAAACCGAACGGAGCTATAACTCTACGCCCTGGCATCTCGAATGAGCCTAGCACAACCCTCCTCGGAATAACCACCGCTTCGTGGCTCCAAATTCCAATAAGCAATTTGCTCTGCCTCACAGTGTAATTTTTGTGAAAACATTACTAGTCGAGTTCCCGAATATTTTAGCAATACACATTAGCAGTCGCTGGAGCAACGAGTTCTAGACACACTTCGTTTTCACTGCATACGCTACAAAAGTGCAGTATTTTGATGACTTCTGGGTCGCCGAAACATTTACATATTGAGGTGAACAGCTTCACTGAATCACCCCGTGCATCGCTAATCGTGAATGACGATGTATAATGGACTATGGGCAACAAAGTACGCTTGTAGAGCTAGAGGAAGGCCACTGACACTATGACTGAAACGTCGGCTCTATTCAGTGGCAGTTACCGTGCAGTATGTCGCGACACATTACGCAGAAACTTTTACCTTTCCAGAATAAGATTTTCACTCCGCAGCGGAGTGTGCGCTGATATGAAACTTCCTGGCAGATTAAAACTGTTGCCGAACCGATACTCAAACTCGGGACATTTGCCTTTCGCGGGCAAGTGCTCTACCGTCTGAGCTACCCAAGCACGACTCACGACATGTCCTCACAGCTTCAATTCTGCCAGTACCTCGTCTTCCACCTTCCAAACTTCACAGAAGCTCTCCTGGAAGAAAGGATATTGCGGAGACATGGCTTAGCCACTGCCTGGGGGATGTTTCCAGAATGAGATAAATCTGCCAGGAAGTTTCATATCAGCGCACACTCCGCTGCAGAGTGAAAAATCTCATTCTGGAAACATCCCCCAGGCTGTGGCTAAGCCATGTTTCCGCAATATCCTTTCTTCCAGGAGTGCTAGTTCTGCAAGGTTCGCAGAAGAGCTCCTGTGAAGTTTGGAAGGTGAGAGACTAGGTACTGGTAGAACTGAAGCTGTAAGGAGGAGTCATGAGTCGTGCTTGGGTAGTTCAGACGGTAGAGCACTTGTCCACGAAAGGCAAGCGTCCAGAGTTCGAGTCTCGGTCAGGCACACTGTTTTAATCTGCTAGAAAGTTTCAACTTTTACTTTAACTGACTCTGATCATATATCACTATATTGTATCTTATATCACTATATTGTAATTGTTATTGATTTCCGTCAAATAAACTGCCGTCGTAAGAAATATTTTGAAACAGCAGATTGAAATTAATTCAATAAATTCAGAATACATCGTTCTTAACAAATCCACGTGTATTCAAGTGCCAAAGTTATCTCTATGTACAGACTGATGCATGTTATCATGTTGGCGGTACAGAATGATCACTTTCAAGCGTAGACGAAAACTCCTCTGCCACTACTAGTATGAAGAGTAGATAGTGTGCAAGCAGTCCGTGCACTGATGGATGGAAAAGATGACACAGTCCTCGCCGTAATTCTAAAAGGAACCGTGCTGTTTTATATCCAAAATTATAATTATCTGCGGAAAAAATCTAGTGATAAATCTCTTTCGTATTTGTGATATCCAGTTACTATTTGAAAAGCAGTTAAATTGGGAATCTGTTTTTCTTCCTGCGGGCTGAAAGACACGGCATCTGAAAATTTACCTTAGTCTCGACGGAAAAACCTTACGATGTAGTAAGGAAGGTTTGGTGAGCAGTGCACTGTATTTCTGTAGTTCTGGATTCAAGTGAGTGGTGAGACTGACTTCTGTTTTAAGCAGCACGCCACGAATGAATTCCTCTCTTATGCCAATCTCTTTATCTCACAATGCCACGTGCACCCTACGTCCTTAATTATTTGTGGCTGTAATCCAGTCTCCGTCTTCCCCTACGGGTTTTAGCTTCTACAGCTTCCTTATAGTACCGTGGAAGTTATTCTCTGATGTGTTAATACACGTCGTATCATCTTGCCAATATTTTTCCTCACCGAGTCTACCGAGAAATTCCTCATTTCTTATTTATCAGTTCCCTTACTTTTCAACAGCTCTCTGTAGCTCAACATCTACACTGAAGGGCCAAAGAAACTGGTATGGACATGCGCATTGAAATACAGAAATATGTAAACAGGCAGAATATGGCGCTGCGGTCGGCAACGCCTATATAAGACGAGAAGTGTTTGGCACAGTTGTTAGATCGGTTACTGCTGCTACAATGGCAGGTTATCAAGATTTAAATGAGTTTCAGTGTGGTGCTATAGTCGGTGCACTAGCGATGAGATACAGCATCTCCGAGGTAGCAGTGAAGTGGGGACTTTCCCACAAGACCATTTCACGAGTGTATCGTGAATATCAGAAATCCGGTGAAACATAAAATCTCCGATATCACTGTGGCCGGAAAGAGATCCTGCAAGAACGGGACGAACGACGACTGAAGAGAAACGTTCAACGTGACGGAAGTGCAACCGTTCCGAAAATGACTGGCAATCAACAAGTGTCAGCGTGCGAACCATTCAATGAAACATCATCGATATGGGTTTTCGGAGCCGAAGGCACACTCGTGTACCCTTGATGACTGCCTCGCCTGGGCCCGTCAACACCGACATTGGTCTGTTGATGACTGGAAACATGGTGCCTGGTCGGACGAGTCTCGTTTCAAATTGTATCTAGTGGATGGACTTGTACGAGAATGGAGACAACCTCAAAATCCATGGACCCTGCATGTCAGCAGGTGACTGTTCAAGCTGGCGGAGGCTCTGTAACGGTGTAGGGCGTGTGATGTTAGAGTAAAATTGTGACCCCTATGCGTCTAAATACGACTCTGACTGTTGACCCGTACGTAAGCATCCTGTCTGATCGCCTGCATCCATTCATGTCCATTGTGCATTCCGACGAACTTAGGAAATTCCAGAAGGACAATGCAACTCCCCACATGTCCGGGATTGCTACAGAGTGGCTCCAGGAACGCTCTTATTGGTTTAAACACTTCCGATGGCCACCAACGTCCACAGACATGAATATTATTGAACATATCTGGGATGCCTTGCAACCCACTGTTCAGAGAAGTTCTCCAGCCCCTCGTAATCTTACGGAATTATGGACAGCCCTGCAAGACTCATGGTGTCAGTTCCCTCCAGCACTATTTCAGACATTAGTCGAGTCCATGCCACATCGTGTTGCGGCACTTCGAGAATTTCAAACGCATCGCATCATTTCAAGGCACTTCACGATCCCCCTTCTTCATGCATCGATTCTTCCTGGCGATTTTCTTAGCTTTCTGTCTCCTCTTCATCATAACTACATTATGATCGATTCTATATCTGCTGCTGCTACGTCTCACAATCCAGTATCTGATCTACGAATTTCTGTCTAACCATGATGCAAGCAAGCTGGAATCTTCTCGTGTCTGGAGGCATTTTACAAGTATACGTTCGAATCGTTTAGTATTTGAACTTTGAATTTGCTGTAACCAGCTGGCCATATTCTAGAAATCAGTTAGGTTATTTCATGTAACTCTCTGTCTTTTATTCCTTCCTCTAATACTGCGTTCCAATCCACGATAATCATTAGATTATCATCGCTCTTTACATACTGAATTATCTGCTCAGTTTCTACCATATACTTTACTTCTTCATGTCCTGCTTGTGACGTTGGAATGTCTTCTCTGTTAACTAGTTTCTTTCCTTCGTTATTATAGATGACGCGTCTGTATTTATCATTTATTATCTTAGCAGATGCCACGAAGCTCGCCGATGTAACGAGGTGGAAGTGGACGTCAATTACATGACGCCATGTGCAGAAGATATCGGTTGTGTTATTCTCTGAAGGATAACAAACGACTCAGCTTTCAACTCGGCGATATGTGTTTCCATTAAGAGTTTCCATTAAGAGTGCCACGAATTTATGAGTAGTAGTAATTTAGTCACAATAATAACAGAAAATTTCAATTTTAGGTTCATTTTTTACTTTATAATATATTTTAAGACCTCCGAAATATTGCAATGGATTTCACACCATGCTGTTTTCGTACCAAACAATTCTTTAGTTCAGTTTCAAACTATCATATCAAGACCATCCGAGCATTTACACACTACAATTAACATTGTGTTGTGTACTCATTCGACGAACAACATTTGTCCAAAACATTTTAATCTGTAACTAAATGTAGTCCTACTCCACAGTGGTCAGATATTGTGTATCTCACCCTTAACAAAGCCATAGGATCATTGGAGAGGGACTGCTCTGCGCTGCTGTTCGGGTCCTCTGCTCTTTGTTAGCTGACACTTGTTTGGTACAGTACGTGCTTCCCACAGTTATTGTAATACTATATAGCTTCAAGACGTATCGTTAAATACGTGGTTTTTCTGGATCAGAAGCTTTGTGTGGACTACCAGCTACAGCATATTTACAGTACCAAGAGTGTGAAATCCTAAGGGACCAAACTGCATAGGTCATCGGTCCCTAGACTTACACACTACTTAAACTAACTTATGCTAAGAAGAACACACACACACCCATGCCCGAGGGAGGACTCGAACCTCCGGGGGGAGTGGCCGCCCAGCTCGTGACAGGAAGGCTCAAACCGCACAGCACCTCCGCACGGCCTTACAATACCAAGAGATATTTTCAAATATTCTACCTGTTGTGTGAAAAAAGGATGATGCAATAATACATTTTAGGTACCTGGGACAGGTTACTCGCTAATCAAGTAATACAATAACTAGATCATTGCAAAATTTCAATTTTCTCTTAGCTACATTCAGAGTACTACCTCCGGTGACTCGAAATGAAGAGCTATAGTCAGTAACAGAGTGCTACGAATGTGAGCCTCGTACAGCTATGGGCAAAGCTATCGAAAGATAACTCGATGATATGAGAGTGACTCACAGAAGTAAAAAAAGATTAGTGCTATTGTTAACTTCCAAACCCACAAGAGCAGTGTTTACGTAGCGTCGTATGGAACAAGTCTAAAATTAAATGAGGAACTGAAGAAAGTCGTCTTGTTGACACAGATATGTGTGATAAGCCCAAATTGGCAGGTAGGCACCGATTAGCCTTCATTGTTTTCGAAACATCCAGACGATTTGCTCATCAATTCTGAGTGCTAAGAACAAAGGGAGATAGATACTGTGGGGCGGCGGGTGGAATAATTGTTAAATGTTTCTATTATTTATTTAATGCTGTTGTTTTCTGTTCTCAACACTGGCTCTCTAACTACAATATTGGCAACCAGAAGGTGATTAGCAAAACGTGAAGCCTGTAATTAGAATTCCTAGTGCCCACTTCATCTGAGAAATACATTTATAGCTACAACTTATAGCTCTGAGGAATTAGGAGATTGTCCGGGATTCATAATCAAAAACCATTCTCTCTAAAATGTTCACTATATTCTGAGTCACAGACGAAAAAGAATCCACACAATCCAACTACCAGAGCAGTTCACGGTCTAATGCGCTGATGCAACTGTAACTGTTCAAATTATATGTTTAAGTGAATGCTCGCCATAATTTGATGATAATGTTCATCAAACGCCACGCTAATAATGGTAGAATGTTTGTCCTGCGGCGGCACGTGAAAATACGACATACGCAAACTAAAGATAGATCATTAACGTCATCCCAAAATTAACACTTCACTCGAAAACGTTTTCATGGTTACGCGTATCCCGAGTAACTTATTACTGCATCCGAGGCTGTTTATATCTACGATACCGACGCGACGCGACTCCCGGCACTGGTGGTTCGCTAATCAGCGTCTGGAGAGAACTGGGGCCTTTTTTTCTCGCGCAGCGTTCTTATATATAAAGCCGCGGTGCGGACGGCTAAGGGAACGCCTGATCAAATCGGCTCTCCCGACTAGCCGCTGGGCTAGTAATGCACCACTTTAAGTTATCGAATAAATCATTGCTTCCTTTGCTGATGGCCGATGAAGCTCTCAGTTTAAATGTGCAATCAGCACACAAGTAAGTAACCATAATAAAAGTCTGACGTGGCTAAGTCAAATATTTTGGGCGAGAGAATTAATTTAATTACACTACACGCAGTAGACGAGCTCTGAACTTGCTCTTTGGAGATACGCTATAGCTATAGTTTTATAGTTATTCTGTTGAACCTTCTCACATTTTTATGATTATAGCGGATCTCCCTTCTACTTAAATTTAAACATCCTAGCTTTATTTATTCGCCTACTTAATCTATCTTGCTTCCTTAATTTTTAAGATAAAAACCAGAAAATCATGAATTTCAACTAAAATTTTAATTTGTGAGATCCAGAATACTGTTTCTACTAAATTATTATGCAAAAGGAATCTAAATATAAGTTTTTAAGTTTCTAGCTCTTTTCTGTTGCGCCAATGATTTTTACAGAAAAACATCCAAATTTCGAAAATGGTTAAAGTTATTGAACTGATATTCAACACATATTGATTTAGTATTACTCCTGACATGCTAAAAACTTTTCAGGTTATTTACTTGATTTTTAAAGTATTGCGCAACATTTATGACGTCAGAGCTAGTTACAGCGGACTGGCTGCACACAATGGAAAGACTGATGTGAATTTTATAATGTGTGAGTAGGCTGCTTCCCTACAAGACATTTTAAGTAGGTAACACTTTCTTTTTAATTTGTCGCTATCGTTTGCGAAAATTACAGCTTCAAGGAAGATACACACGTCATGCATATGTTTCGTCTTGGTAAACAGTACAACCTGTCGTTCCCCGAAAACATCTAGCATATTTCTTTTCATAAGGTTGATGTGGGTGCACTTGAGTGTGCCTAAACTGCAGGGCATAAATCCCTATCTAATGTGCACAAAATAGTGCCACTGAAGCGTACACCTTGAACTGAGAAGATTTGAAATTTCTTCATCAAGCAGAGGAAACGCTATAGCAGTTGACTCCGTTAAAAAAAAAAAAAAAAAAAAAAAAAAGGAGACCTAGGAACAAATTTAATTGTTGCAGCAGCAAAGCAAGGGAGTTAACCCAGGCTCGGTCACCGTTTTCTCCCTTTCCTACGAAATGAAAGAAAAGTGGAACACCTATCAACATGCGTCTATCTCGGCTATAATAATGCTTGAAAGCTTACCAGGATCTCGACTGCAGCTTATGGTGCTTGCTCTTTCCTTTTCCCAACTGCCGTTAGAATGCGTTTTCCTATTACACATCCGAAAAAAACGGAATCTCGCTATCAGGTCCTGCTTTCCAAGATGGCCGCCGAGTCGGCTGCAGAGTGATGCGTCTCCACATTGAGACATAGTTTTCCTAGGTAAAAATTTGATTATAGACAGTGATATTTACTTCACGGGTAAGGGGAGTGTTCTCTCAAGTAGTGCGTTTTCATTTATTCGTTAGGTATCGTAAATAAAACAGACAGAGTGATTAAAGTACCTGTAGTGCGTTCGTCTGTTGGCACTGTTGCGACGCGTGTACGGAGAGGCCGTCGCCCTCCCGCCAGCCGAGCGAGTGTCGGTTTCACGAGTCAGTCGCAGCGCTTCTTGCGTGTGAGCACGCCGCGCCGCGCGCTACGACACCTCGCCATCTTCAGCTGCAGCGGAATCCAATGCGTCAACAGCCACCAGATGCTTCGAGCCGCGCCGTCGACGTCAGTAGCAGCAGCCACCTGCTGTGTTCCCTGATGTCGATAAACAACCGCCTGCCTACACTGGGCCCTGGATACCACCAGACGAAGCAGCGATGCTACGACACCGGAGGTCGACGTAAGAAGAAGGGCAGCATGGGCTAAGACGCTAGCGCAAGCCATCAATGTCACACGCGTAATGGAATACACTGAGGAAGAACTCGTACCTATATCTCCCAGTCAAAAGATAGCAGCCATAGACACAATACTAAGCGAAATAGGAGTGCAACTAAAGACTAAGAATACTTCATCCACTCTGTTAACCGTCATGATAGAGTGTTTCCCTTAGTTTTTCAGATACCTCTCCTGCCTAAATGATAAAAACAGGCGGTTAAGCTTTGAACTACAGAGAGCATCTAATCCAGTTAAGCACTTACAAATACAAACCCTTCAACAGAGGGGTGAGAAATTAGAGGAGGAAAATAGGGAACTAAAAAATGGCTCTAAGCACTATAGGACTTAATATCTGAGGTCATCAGTCACGTAGACTTAGAACTACTTAAACCTAACTAACCTAAGGACATCACATAAATCTATGTCCGAGGCAGGATTCGAACCTGCGACCGCAGCAGCAGCGCGGTTCCGGACTGAAGCGCCTAGAACCGCTAGGCCACAGTAAAATAGGGAACTCAATGTAACGAACCAAGACTTGCAAAAATAAATTAGAGAATTAACTGATAAAGTCACAGAACAAGTCCAAGCACAAACACACACACTGGCTTTTGCTGGCACCTTAACAATAGAGCCAAAAACCAAAGAGGTCCGTAGAATAGACAGGCTAAAACAAAACAGGCCACAACACAATATATCAAAGCCACAGGAAATCAAGACACCAAAGCTGTCCAACAGAAATCACCAAGAACGTAAACACTAGGAAAGAGAATCTACATATCAAATCAATCAGAAACACCCACACTGCAGTTGTGGTAGAAACGGAAACACAGGAGGACTGTCTAAGAAAACAGAGAAAACGAAAGACCTGCACACCATTGTCTGTAAAGGGTGTAAGATGTATGCTTTGCCGGCGTTGGGCGAGGCATGACAGAATCTCTGACCAGAGAGTAGTTTATCGTTAGTTGTTGCTTGTCGCTAGTCTGCGCTTGACTGCGCGAGTCGACAGTAGTATTCGGTCGGCTGTAGTAGCGAGTCTGTAGTAGTCAGTAGCGAGTCAGGTTGTAGTCTGGTGGAGTCGGAATGCGTCGGCTGTGTGCTCTGCTCGCGACTCTGGTCAGGATTCTGGAGGATGAGTATTGCTGTAGAAGGTAAAGAAGCAGCCTTGCACATATTTAATAATGTATGTTAATTGTAATTTAATTTGTTCAAAAGAAATGCCCCAATAATAATTTTTATAATATAAAATAACTCTTTTAAAGAAAAGCATTCATTTCAATTTAAAGAATTTTTCCAATGCATTATCATTGCTTCCAAGAATCAAAAAAAAAAAAAAATATACGCCAGCACTGCACGAAGCTGTGTCGAAAAATGACTAATTAAGAGCAGATATAATTGCAGTTTTATTGAGGTAACAATTTTTGCCTTTTTTTTATTCTGAATACAGGGCCGAAAGTCAGCGCTGCTGTCCTCATATAATTCATCAGGTTACAAAACTTTTTTTAAATTATTTTTGGTGTTTAGGAATTTTTCTGTTTCGAACTTGACATTAAATGAGAAAAGAATTTTGTGGTAACATTAAATGTGAATGCATTTCTGCACACAGACAATAAATGGGAGCCAATTTCGTTCAGAGGTTACATTAAAATTAATTTTGTTCAGAGGTTACAATAACTAAAATTCATTTAATTACTATTTCTGTGGGGGTTTACACTTGGCTCCATAATTATTATAAATTTGTGGGGAGGTTACACTTGGCGACCCTGCCAGGATCGTATTTCTTTGTGAATCTTCTGAGAAGTAGTCATATATCTGCTCTTGTTTACTTAAATGTAGTTTGCATCTGCCGCAACACATTTACTAATTTGTCACTCTTGCTTTCACAGATCATCGGCAATTTGTTGCTCTCTGTTGTAATTGTGTTTTTTGCATTTTCGCATTGTTCTTGTTTCATTTGTGAATAATTTTGGTTTGTGAAAAATGCCGCGAAAAACTGTTAACAGTACATCGCAATGTGTAATGAACGAAATAGCCGACTCTAATAATTTGACCAATAATATTTGCGACACTCAGTGTAATGATGACAATCCTCCATTTACAGACAATCAGTGCTTACTGACTGCTAATAATGATTTTTATCCTAGTGATGAGCAAACAAATTCAATTGTGCCCTCTGTTAATTTAATGAAGATTGATGACACGGGACGTTCTGTTACAATGAACGCTGCCCAGTTTGACACACCCGGTTTGCAAAATTTACGTAATGAAAAGACAATTATTTCTAACGAAAATGAACAATGTAATCAAAATACGACAGATTTATTTGATTCCGATTTTGTGACCAACAGTGCACATTCGATTGGCAAACCTTTTCAAGAATCACAGAATATCCAAATGGATACACAAAACGTGACAATTGCAGGTATGCCATTAAACAGAACAAAGAATACAGTAGCTAATTTTGACATGGATCAAGTTATGGCATTATTGGTACAATTTAGTGAAAATTTTAAACAAATTAATGAACACAACAAACAAGTTAGTGAAATTTCCAAACAACAGAATGAAAGACAAGACAGCAACTTGAAACAACTTAGTGAACAGAACAAACAACTTAGTGAAAATTTCAAACAACTTAGTGAACAGAACAAACAACTTAATGAAAAACAAGACAACCTTAATGAAAATTTCAAAAAATTTTGTGAACAGAACAAACAATTTAATGAAAAACAAGACAACCTTAATGAAAAATTAGACAACAATTGCAGACAGCTTAGTGAGCAGATTACAGCCATTGCCGCGCAATGTCATGATACTAAATTGAGGCTTGTGCTAGGAAAAGTAGTGAAGAAATTAGATCTGTTGCTCAAGAATTAAGGGATATGCAAACAGCTACAACAGAATCACTTAGAGGCGAAATTAGTGCAGTCGGTAAACAATGCTCTGAAAAAGCAACACAGTTACGCAACGAGTTTAAATTAATGACAGCAGAACTTTCGCACACACTGGATGCAAAAGTAGACGCGAAATTCGACCAACAGAATAGTGAAATTGACTAACGTTTTAATCACCACCTGCAAAACAGTGAAACGACAAGTCATGGAAACAATTACCGCACAGAGACAGGAAGATAAACGTAAATTGTTTACGAAAGCAAAAACATACGTAGACAACAATATTGCTACAGTATCAGACGAAATTAATACAATCAAACAGTTGAACACCGAATTGCGTGATGAAATTTCCGATCTTAAAACAAAAACAGATACACAGACAATAGACTTTCAGACAGTGACCGACAGACTCAAACAATTAGAACTAACACAGGATTCCGATGTCATCAAAGCTGACGGTAAAAAATTGAACGAAACCACACGTAAAATACAAAAACAAATTAATGCTTCTGACAATAAAAACGATGATCAGGTAAAAATACTGACTGAAAAATATGATGAATTGGCCAGTCGTATTGACGTTATTGAAAGTAATAATGACAGCAAATCAGACTTCACCGATTTCGTTTAATCAAACACCTGAATTCCAAAATTTACAGCAGACGATCAGTGTGATAGATTCGTCAAATAATACATTACGTAGAAAATTGTCAACTTTACAGCAGGAGGTAACAGAGATGAAAAATGTTTCAGCGTTTAATACATCACAGCAGACGCCACTTTGCGACTATTTGTCAGACTCATACAGCCAGTATAATTTAGGTAATTTACAGAGAGTACATGAGTTAGATTCCGAACAGTCACAGACAAATAGATTCTCATACAATCGTGAACCTGTTCAGACATACAGAGACGATAATTTTGATTACAAACATTTTCTATCAGTGAGAAAATTTAAAGTAATTAAAAATGACAGAACACAGATTCACCCCTTGGATTGGATACAACAATTTAGCTTTGCTTTTCCACCAACTTGGCCTGTAACGCACAAACTTCAATTTATTTGCAGTTTTTTGGAAGGCGAACCGGCGACTCATATGAGACCGATCGCGACGCAATGCTACTCGGTAGAATAATTTCAGAATGCTTTTCTGTCAGCGTATTGGTCGAAGACGACACAGCGCGGAATTAAGGATCAACTAATTAGTTTACCGAATTATGAGAACTCAAATTTTCCCAGTGTCACGCAATTTTTTGAGCACATGGTCCAACAGAACCAGTACTTAAGTGAACCTTATAGTGAATCTGCACTTATTCAACTATGTATCTCTAAATTACCACGATCATTACGAGTGTCTCTTTTAACGGGTCAGCAGAAGGAAAACATTTCGGCATTCAGAGATCTGTTACAGCTTTTGGAAGTACAGCAATCGGATTATTCCTTTATAAACAAAAATTTTTCATATAATAACCAAGGTCAACAAACATACAGCAATTACGATCAGCCACGCAATTTCAATAGCAAAGGTAACAGACGCTTTAGGAACGACAACCACCAGAACTTTAATAACAGACAAAATTTTAATTATCAATATCGTCAAAATTATCAGCAACAGGAACCACATTTTGGTAACAATAGACGTTTTTCACCGCAACAGTATGAAAGTCAGCCGGTTAGTATACCTAACCAACAATGTAATTCACAAGGTCAACCAAGCTTTAATGTTTCGCCGCGTACGCGTATAGCGTCAGCTCCAACAAATAGTAACACACAGCAACAAGGAAATCAGTATGTACAGAAAACACACTATTTCAATTCGTATCGCAATGCACCGTATAGAAATGACTATCATGACAGACGTAAAAATAATGAGCACAATTTTCAGCGTACATTTAATAACAGTCGATCTTATCAGCAGCAAGAACATCAGCAACAACATATTATCGTGAATGAACCAGACAGTAGGTATCATCCAGAACGAAATACGCCAGGAAGAAATAACAGAACAGTTCAAATAGTGGAAATGCCACAGCATCCTCCTGAAAATAATAGTACGTCAGATAGAATTTGACTAGATACAGTACAGGTTGCATCTTCCAGCAACGTAAGCAATACTTCAGATACACAAAATCTTGTTCACGAAAATGTTATTACTTTTGACGACATCCGAGACACTCTTTTGCAGGAAAGACCAGTTGTTCCAGAAACCATTTCACACCCTGTCATCGAAGTTAAAATTGGATCATCGAAATGTTCAGCAGTAATCGATTCTGGATCTCCTCTGTCAGTCATAAATGAGGAAACTTTCAACGAGTGTAACAAAGGGAATACCTATCCCACGTGACCATTAGGCAAAACGAAAGTAAAAGGAGCAGTATCTAGTAAAGGAGTAGATGTAAAATTACAGACACGTTTATCATTTTGTATTGCAGGTCATACATTTCACTCAAATTTTTGGATTGTTCCCTTATTGACGACAGACATTATTTTAGGTACGAATTTTCTGGTACAACACGATGCCATTATTGACTTTCAAAACTCCTATTTAATGTTAAAGGATGAAAATGTACAACTGGCTTTAGAATTTCAGAACTCTTTATCTGCAGAAGAACAAACAATTAATCGTACAGAGGTCATTTCCGTATCACGTAACATAGACTGTAATTCCACACTGTTCACAGATACGTACGTACACAACCATAATACTCCAGACGAAGCCGACTATGACGTTATACAGATGATTTCTGATAAAGTTAAACAGAGCAGTGCAAATACAGACGACGAACGTACTCAACTACGCAATATTCTTTTACAGCAAGCTCCAGTTTTTGACAACGTTCCTGGTATTATGTCCGGTTTTATGTATGAATTTCACGTTAAACAGCACGACACATTTAAAGCCAAGCATTATCCCATTTCGTATATTCATAGAGAACAGGTTAAGAAAGAATTGCAAGCTATGCTTGACCAAGGAATTATTGAACCGGCAGTTAGTCCGTACATAAACCCGCTCCATATTGTTAAGAAAAAGGATGGTTCACTTCGCCTCGTACTTGATTCGCGTCACATCAATGACATTATTATTAATGAAACAGATCGCCCACAGACACTAGAAGAACTTCTACAGAAATTTCATGGTACTGCTATTTATTCCACATTAGATTTGAAATCGGGATTTTGGCAAATTCAGCTCCATTCGAACTGCAGAAAGTACACAGCATTTCTCTGTTTTGGTGACTGTTATCAATTTTGTACATTACCGTTCGGTTTAACTATTCCTTCAGCAGCTTTTATTCGCGGTTTGAATACAATACTTCCGACAGAACTTAAAGACAGAATCACAACGTACGTAGACGACATTCTTATTGCAGAAGCTAACTGGTCTGAACACAATCTGATTCTTGAACGACTGTTGCAAACTTTTCGTGCACAGGGACTCTCAGTAAATCGCACTTTGGCAAAACTTCTATAAAATTTCTTGGACATGTAATTTCAGCAAAGGGCATTACGCCTGACCCGGAAAAACTTCAAGCTCTACGTGACATTACTGTTCCTACGACGAAGAGACAACTACGCAGTTTTTTGGGTTTAATAAACTTTTTTCGTAAATTTATTCATTACTCTGCTTTAGATACCCCTAGATTATGTCAATTGACAGGTAAAAACACTATTTGGTCCTGGGATAGGCAAGCACATTCGGAATTTGTGAACTTGAAAGAAGCCTTGTTGAATGCACCACTTTTATCGCACCCAGATCTTACCAGAAATTTTTCCATTGCCACCGACAGTTCTAACACCGCTTTAAGCGTACATGTTTTTCAGGAAATTGAAGAAGATGGTTGTACAGTAATTAAAAACATCGCCTTTGCATGTCACATTCTGTCACCTGCTGAACGAAATTATTCTGTTACAGAACTTGAAACATTGTGTGTTGTATGGGCTTTTACCAGATTTAGGCATTTTCTTTATGGAAGACACACTACCGTTTACACAGATCATAGAGCGATACAATTTTTACTTTCGGCTAAATTTACACACGACAGATTAAGTAGATGGAAACTTTATTTGCAGGAATTTAATTTTACAATTGTTCACATTCCCGGCACACAAAATATTGTAGCAGACGCACTACCCCGTACTCTTAACAACAATCAGCAAGACATCGCAACCAACTTCTGCAAAGCAAATTTCAGCGTCATGTACGTTCAACAAGCTGCATTTGAAAATTTCATTTCGTCGTCATTACAAGACATAGCACAAGAGCAGAGTAAAGACAACGTATGGACAGAAATTAAACACCTTTGGCAAGATAGGAATAATGTTACCATTAGAAACCATTACACTGTACGCAATGACATTCTGTTTCGCCGCTCTCATCCAGACAGCAATAATTGGTTATTATGCATTCCTGACGAACTTGTTAACAAATTAATCTGGTATACTCATTTAAGTTACGCACATTACGGAGCCAGAAAATGTTTTCTTATACTGAGACAGAACTGTTATTTTATCAACATGGAGAAACGTATACGACGAGTTTTAGCGTCATGTAAAACCTGCCAGAAAGCTAAATCAGACACGACTTCACATATTCCTCCATTACATCCCATTGTACCTGTTAAATTGAGACATATGGCCGCTGTAGACATTTTTGATCCGATTCCCAGAACTAATAGAGGTTTTTGCTACATCTTTGTCGCTGTTGAACTCACTTCAAAATTTGTTACCTTCACTCCGTTACGCAAAGCTACTGCTAAAACTGTTTCGAAAGCATTTGTAAAACATTTTCTATTTCATGTTGGGCATGTGTTGAAAGTAATTTCCGACAATGGACCACAGTTTCGATCTGCTATATGGACACGTATGTTACGAGCTACAAACATTTCTCCGATCTATATATCCAGGTACCATGCTTCATCGAACCCTTGTGAACGATTAATGAAAGAAATTGGTAAACTGTGTAGAATATACTGCCATAAAAAACATATTGATTGGGACACATACATACTCTCATTCCAGGATGTAATTAATTCCATACCAAATGAATCTACTATGCTATCTCCGTCTGTTATACTGAAAAATGTTGAACCACCTAACAAAATTAAAGAATTAGTAACCTTTCCTACATCTCGTCGACTACGACACCATGAAATAATTGACATTGCGCTGAACAACATCAAACGTGCCGCAGAGAGCCGGAGAAGACAGCAAAAACAGGTTTGTACACGCCGTGACTTTCACATTGGACAGAAGATATTAGTACGTACACACTATTTATCCAATAGAGGAAAAGGTAGGTGCAGTAAATTTGAGCTTCTATACGCAGGTCCATATCGAATTCGCAGGATTCCTCACCCCAATGTAGTACACGTCGAAACTTTGAGAACCAGAAAAACCAAAGGGAATCACCACGTCTCGAACATCAAACCTTTTATTGAATGAACATACTTTATGATTTATCACACTGTAATGCCATTTCCTAATTTTTTATGACCACTTATGCAATTATATTTACGTGACCACTTACTGATGATTATCGTATTTTTTCTTGGCAAGTGCCCGGCAAGGTAAGGTTAGCAGGTTGCTTTTCTTGTCGTTACACATCAGACCGTGCATATTTTTCCACATGAACTTACACATTTTTTGACCACTTATGCAATTATATTTACGTGACCACTTACTGATGATTATCGGATTTTTTCTTGGCAAGTGCCCGGCAAGGTAAGGTTAGTAGGTCGCTTTTTTGTCGTTACACATCAGACCGTGCATATTTTCCATTTTTTTTATGTATGTATGATTGTTTTCCTGTTTTGTTTGTATGCGCTATGAAATAGTTAAGATATAACAAGCACCAGTTGACTTTAACATTTCTGCCATATGATATCTCAACATCGTGACTACTTTACCTTTTTTTGCTGCTACATTGTGATACACTGCGAACATTTTTGCTTCTGAACACTGTCGATGTTTTTGACATATTACGTTTTCTGTCATGCTATGCTGTATGCTTAATTATGTTACTATAAACCAGTTTTTATTTAATGGGTATATGAATTAAATGCAAGACATTAATCCTTGTTCATCATTTTCAGAAAGAAATAACGTGTAAACGAAATAAATTAAACAGAAATGGGAATTTCACCTTCGGAATGAACGAAAGAGGATGCAATACCTCATGACGAAGAGTAATTGGATCAGAATTAACAAGCATTAACAAGAATATACTATACACATCGTAGAATAGCAGTCTTAACTAATTTTTTCTTTCAGAATATGAGGCGATTGATGTAGGCTGTCAGACAGAACTACACATCTTAGTTTTAGTGATGAAATATGCTAGAGATAAGGAATAGTTGTATAATGAATAATGAAGCGACTTTTTTGCAGATGATAATGAATGATGAATAATGATGAAGAATATGCTACTATGGATAATGAAGTTTTTCTTTACAGGTGATGATAATAATGGAGTTATGATGATATGGATAATGAAGTTTTTCTTTGCAGATGAAAATAATGATGAAGTTTATATATTTACTGTTAGTTAAGAGATGCTATGTAGTTATTTAAGTATTTGTTGCAGTTCGTTTTGACAGTATGTCTTATATCGCATGGTATGATGACTGAAGGTTTTGGAAAGGACGGCTAGAGAAAATATATATTTTTTATACACATTTCACTACCTGTTAATTCGAAGTTCACTACTTTTCAGCATAATATGCGTTTCTTCTTTCAGTTTAATAATCCATTTTTGTATATTTTGCAGGAGAAATTATTCATGAAATTAATGTGCTTTAAGCAGTTGTTCATTAAACCTATGTCATTTATGAATGTGATCACATATACTCTACTTGTTTCATAACCTTGCTACAGCTGACTCATGACGAATGACGTTACACATCTTCATTTGCAGCAATAACTCAAAAGCAAATATTGTTATCCCCCAGTAATTAATTATGGATCCCAACGCAATGCATTGCTAGCATAAAAAAAATGCTTTGTAACTGGCCAATGAATGCCACTGATTACTGTAATAAGATGACCTATGATGCCAATGATTACTACAATTAGATTAATTATGTAAAAATGCTATGCCAATAATTAACTCATTTTGAATGATCACATCTGAACAATGCATAAAAAAATGCTTTGTAACTGGCCAATGAATGCCACTGATTACTGTAATAAGATGACCTATGATGCCAATGATTACTATAATTTGATTAATTATGTTAATACTATGCCATTGATTAGCTCCTGTTTTGAATGATGACTTCTGATGGTTTGTAACTGGGCAATGAGTGCCAATGTTCTCTGTAAACAGATGATTTATGAACATTATTCTGTAATACTACATACATGGTACAGAAATGTTCAGTAACTGGGCGATGAGTGCCACCAATTACCCAAATCAGTTGTTAGACTAATGTAATTCTCAATGAAGACTACTATGTGACTTAATGTCCTTCACCTTCTGACCTAATTACCAGAAATTACTGCAATATCCGTTTTTCCTGTCTATCCTCATGATCATGGAGCACTATATATGGTTTTTGCACTAATTCTACGTTGGTGTACTTTACAAGCATGTGGTGTTGACACGACATGCTGTCCACCACCTTGAGCGATGGAAATGTTATTATGGTCCCACTGTTTGGTGTACCTAATGTACTATCAAAATGATAACATAGAATATTACTACTACACTTCAGTGTTTTGGCTACACTGATTAATACTTCAAGGAAAAGAACTACAGATTGTCTCACTTGGTGTTGTGCTTCTATAGAAAGATATGGACTTTCAGTGCAACTGCGTGCAACCTAAAGTGCTACAACCATGACGCAATCCTTCCCATTCCTTTCGTAATTCTTGTAAAATGATAAAGACTTCTACAGTGCGTGTGCACTTTATTTCACTCCTCGATGTGTTTATTTGTTGTAAAAATGCTAGAGAGTTTTACAGTGCGTGTGCACTTGATGCCATTTGTATTCATTACGTATACATTTTGTGGTTCCCAGATATGTTCTGTACTACAGTGCGTGTGCACTTTTGTCATTTTGTTAACATGATTTGTATTCATTGCATATACATTTTGTGATTTGCTGGTATGTTCTGAACTACAGTGCGTGTGCACTATATGGCTTTGTTAGTATGATTTGTACTCATTACGTATACATTTTGTGATTCCCAGATATGTTCTGTACAACAGTGCGTGTGCACTTTCGTTATTTTGTTAACATGATTTGTATTCATTGCATATACATTTTGTGATTTGCTGGTATGTTCTGAACTACAGTGCGTGTGCACTATATGGCTTTGTTAGTATGATTTGTACTCATTACGTATACATTTTGTGATTCCCAGATATGTTCTGTACAACAGTGCGTGTGCACTTTCGTTATTTTGTTAACATGATTTGTATTCATTGCATATACATTTTTTGTGATTTGCTGATATGTTCTGAACTACAGTGCGTGTGCACTTTTGTCATTTGTCAATATGATTTGTACTCATTATGTTTATTTGTTGTAAAAATGCTAAAGAGTTTTACAGTGCGTGTGCATTTTTGCCATTTGTTAATATGTTTTGTGCTCATTGTGTATACATTTTGTCATTACCTGATATGTTCTGTACTCAGTGCATGTGCACTATATTTTATTTCATGTTCTGCACTTATATATATGTACATAATCTGTGATCCAATTGACTCACCATCGCTGCCAAATTTTTGCCCCGACCCCCCCCCCCCCCCCCCCCAGTGGAGGGTTATGTAAGACGTATGCTTTGCCGGCGATGGGCAAGGCATGACAGAATCTCTGACCAGAGAGTAGTTTATCGTTAGTTGTTGCTTGTCGCTAGTCTGCGCTTGACTGCGCGAGTCGACAGTAGTAGTCGGTCGGCTGTAGTAGCGAGTCTGTAGTAATCAGTAGCGAGTCGGGTTGTAGTCTGGTGGAGTCGGCATGCGTCGGCTGTGTGCTCTGCTCGCGACTCTGGTCAGGATTCTGGAGGATGAGTATTGTTGTAGAAGGTAAAGAAGCAGCCTTGCGCATATTTAATAATGTATGTTAATTGTAATGTAATTTGTTCAAAAGAAATGCCCCAATAATAATTTTTATAATATAAAGTAACTCTTTTAAAGAAAAGCATTCATTTCAATTTAAAGAATTTTTCCTATGCATTATCATTGCTTCCAAGAATCAAAAAAAAAAAAAAAATATACGCCAGCACTGCACGAAGCTGTGTCGAAAAATGACTAATTAAGAGCAGATATAATTGCAGTTTTATTGAGGTAACAATTTTTGCCTTTTTTTTATTCTGAATACAGGGCCGAAAGTCAGCGCTGCTGTCCTCATAAAATTCATGAGGTTACAAAACTTTTTTAAAATTATTTTTGGTGTTTAGGAATTTTTCTGTTTCGAACTTGACATTAAATGAGAAAAGAATTTTGTGGTAACATTAAATGTGAATGCATTTCTGCACACAGACAATAAACGGGAGCCAATTTCGTTCAGAGGTTACATTAAAATTAATTTTGTTCAGAGGTTACAATAACTGAAATTCATTTAATTATTATTTCTGTGGGGGTTTACACTTGGCTCCATAATTATTATAAATTTGTGGGGAGGTTACAAGGGCCATGAAAACACATGGCACTCGTGGTCGCACAGAGTCGGTGCAGAATAGAAAGTGCATCCTTAGCATCGACGTCGACCGCCCAGGCGCCCAGGAGACAGAGGTCTCATCAGGTCGGCTCAAAGAAACAATGTTAGAGGTGCGCCTGCAGGTAGCTTCAGACACAGAAAGGGAGGCACCCGCATCAGATGCAGGTGGGGAAAGGTAGGTGTCCTTAGGACTAGAGATGGAGGCGGGGAAAGGCGTCGCATCGTCAGGCACGAGGGCGTCAGAGGACAGCGCATCATCAGTAGGAGGACCGTCATCCTGTGCACACATCCGATGGAGGTAGTAATAAGAAGGGGTACGGCGTTGTCTCTTCCGTGCTTCCTAGCATGTTGTTCCGTGTCGGATGGCGGGAGGCTATCGTCCAACATCTGGCCAGACGGCAGAAAATCGGAGGTCGGTATGGCTTCAAGTTCAACAACCGTAGAGCGGGTTCGACGGCCTGCGTCTACTGACGGCCATCGTCCGCTGGTACTGCCTCCGGCGGCGGCGTAGGTATGACGGGCAAAACGTCCATCGCCAGTGCCAACTGATTCAGACCAGGCATAGCAGGCAGCCCCACCGCATTCGCCTGGACCAGAGAGTAACACAGAGGGCGCCTCAGAGAGAGCGACGTTTCCGATCGGCGTCTGAATCAGTCTACGTCAGAAACATTCAGAACAGACATGGCCTTCCTGGCCACAACCCGAACAAGTGCGTGGCTGGCCATCAGATCTGAAGCTGGCAATTACCAAGAAGGAAGGCACGTGCTTTCTCAGTTTAATTTTTATCTGCCGGCCACTATTGAAGACACGGTATGTTTCTGACATCTTCCATGTTTCATCAACATGACTGAAGACGTTGCCATAAGGTTTAAAAGGGGCCACGACAACTTCCGATGGAACCTCAAACGGGACTTCGAAAACCTGCACCCGTGGGACACCAAAACCGTAGTGATCAATCACGACAGAGTACTGGAGCGTTAGCATGGCACTGTACAACGTCGGCGTACAGTACTTCATTCGCCAGCTTTACACACCCTTACACACCCTTTACACACCCAGATACTTGACGGATGTTACCGCTTCCAAAGACTGGGCATTAATTTTGTACTCGTACATCAATGGGGATTTTCTCTTTGTAATCAAAATGTTTAAATGTTTGTGAAATCTTACGGGACTTAACTGCTAAGGTCATCAGTCCCTAAGCTTACACACTACTTAACCTAAATTATCCTAAGGACAAACACATACATCCATGTCCGAGGGAGGACTCGTACCTCCGCCGGGACCAGCCGTACAGTCCACGATTGCAGCGCCTTAGACCGCTCGGCTAATCCCGCGCGGCTCTCTTTGCTATGCGCAGTAGGTTACACTTACTAATATTGAGAGATAACCACCAGTCATTACACCTCGCATTTATTTTCTGCAAATCCTCACTGATTTGTTCACAAGTTTCGTGTGATACTACTTTCCTACAAACTACAGCATCATCCGAAAACAGTCTAATGCCGCTGTCAATACCATCAACCAGATCGTTTATGTAAACCGTAAAAAGCAGCGGACCTA
The DNA here is from genome assembly GCF_021461385.2 of Schistocerca piceifrons. NCBI lineage: Eukaryota > Metazoa > Arthropoda > Insecta > Orthoptera > Acrididae > Schistocerca > Schistocerca piceifrons. The sequence continues at coordinate 299,821,687 of NC_060141.1, forward strand.
TTACGCTGCCCTGGGGCACACCTGAAGTTACGCTTGTTTCTATTGAAGTCACCCGGTTCAGGACGACATACCGCTCCCTGTCTGTTAGAAAACTTTCTATCCAACCGCATATGTCATCGGATAGACCGTAAAAGTGCGCTTTTTGGAGCAAGTGACAGTGCGGAACAGAGTCGAACGCCTTTCGAAAGTCGAGAAATATGGCATCAACCTGGGAGCCGGTATCTAGAGCCTGTTGTATATCATGCACTAAGAGGGCCAGCTGTGTCTGCCGTGACTGCTGTTTCCTAAAACCGTGCTGGTTTCTGCGTATGAACTTCTCAGAGTCTAGAAAGGTCATTATGTCTGAACACAAAATACGTTCCATGATTCTACAACAAATCGACGTCAGTGAAATTGGCCGGTAATTATGTGCAACCGATTTTCTATCCTTTTTATACACTGCTATGACCTGGGCCTTCTCCCAGTCCCGTGGAACTTTCCGCTGTTCCAGTGTCCTCTGACAGATGATGGATAGGAATAGTGCTATATTTGTAGCAAAGTCACCATAAAATCTTACAGGGCTACCGTCTGGGCCAGGTGCCTTCCTGGCGTCTAAGGCTCTTAACTGGTTTGCAATCCCAGATACACTAAACACTATGTCAGCCATATTTGCGTTTGTTCGATAATTGAAAGGGGGAATGGTGCTGCAGTCCTCTACCGTAAACGAGTTTTTGAAAGCTAGGTTTAGAATTTCGGCCTTCTGTTTATCATCACGCGTTACATTACCCGTACTATCAGCAAGAGAAGGTATTGAATTATTTGTAGCATTCATAGATTTTACGAAGACTAAAATTTTTTGAGGTTATTTTTAGAATCTGCAGATAAAATATTGCTTTCAAATTCGTTAAAAGAATCTCTCATTGACCTTTTGACAGTTGCTTTCATTTCGAATAATTTCTGTTTGTCAGCGGGGCAGAGACTACGTTTAAAACGACTGTGCAAAAATTCTCTGCTTTCTCAGCAACTCCCTGATGTGTTTGTTGAACCAAGGTGGATCCTTACCCTCCCCTATATTTTTGCTAAGCACATATTTCCCTAGCACGTGGTGGATAACACCTTTAAATTCCGACCAGAGATGCTCAATATCTTTGTGTCCCGCGATGAATGCTTGGAGCTGACTACGAAGATATTCATTAAAGACTTATTTGCTTTCCCAAACAAGAAGACTCTACGCTGTTTCTTTGGTTGTTTTGCAACTTCCACTGACAGAGAAGCCACAACGACATTATGGTCGCTAATACCTTCTTCTAGATTAACTTCCTCAAAAAGATCAGGTCTGTTTGCCGTCAAGATATCTAATATGTTCCCATCTCGAGTTGGTTTTCTAACCAACTGCTCAAGGTTGTATGCTGAGCGCACTCCTAGAATAATGAGTCTTTGCTTCTGCCCCCTGTGATAAACGTGTAATTTTCCCAGTCAATGGATACCAGATTAAAGTCTCCACCTATAACTAATGGATAATTTGGATATTTATTTATTTCCTATGTACTCAAGACTTTCCCTGAAACGTTCTGTGACGATTCTTGCGGATGCTGGTGGTGTATAAAAACATCCTAATACAGTGGTCACTCCTTGTCTGATTGACAGCTTTATCCAGACTATTTCACAGTCCGATTCAGTATCGATCCCAACTGCGTTTATACAGCTTTTAACTGCAATGAACACACCACCTCCCGTAGCGTTAGTCCTATCCTTAATAAACATTGTCCGATCGAAGTTCAAAATTTCACTGCTATTTATGTCTGTTTTCAACCAGCTTTCGGTACCTAATACAATACTGGCATTACTACGGTTTATTTCGGAGAGTAACTCGGGGATCTTGCTACAGACACTTCGACAATTTACTAACATGAGATTTAGCATCTTTAAATTCTTTGGAATGACCTGTTTAGACGAACTAACAATTTTTACAGTTGCCACACCCACATCAGTGTCATGAACTGGTATTTTTTCAGGTTAACGTTTTGTTTTCCGTGGGGAGGAACCTAATTAAAAAAAAAACCATGTGCACGCCACAAGTACTGTGCTACCCACGTAGCTGCTTCCTGTGTGTAGTGCACCCCTGATCTATCGAGAGGTGTCCTACAACCTTCCACCCCATAGCGTAGGTCGAGGATTCTACAACCATTTTCGTCCCAGAGTCGACGTAGCCTCTGGTTTAGATTCTCCACTCGACAGACCAGAGGACCCCAGTCCACCCTGGGTACGATGCTGCAAATCGTCAGCTTGGCTTGCACTCCTCGAGAGATGGAGGCCACCTTCGCCGATTTAGCCAGCCGTCGAAAGCCCCAAGGATTTTCTCGTAACCTCAACGACTGGCATCGTTGGTGCAGCATCAGATAGCAACAACCTGCAGCTGGCTGCACCCCGCATGCTCGCTCGATAGCTGCCGGAAGAGCCTCTTCCACATCCTGGACAAGGCCCCCAGGCAAGCACACTGAGTGATTGTTGGACTTCTTCCCCGCCCTAACCGTTGTGTTCCTGAGGGGCTCCATGACCCGCCTAATATTTGAGCTCCCAATAACTAACAACCCCTATCCCCAGTTGCCTGTCTGACCTTGCTGAAGGAGCGGCCAATATCTTAGCAGAAGGGGTTTTCTGACCCGCTCAGCCTCCCCCCCCCCCCCCAGCATCAGATAGCACACTTAATGTATTAGCAAAGAGCATGGGATTGGGCAGGAGCCTCCGTCCCCCATGCAGCCTTCGCCTTGAGGCTCGAGACCTCGACACAGTCCGCCATCCACACAGAAGTGAGAGTGGGCCGGCCAGATCAGTCGCACCTGAGGTCAGCTCAGTGACAGAGATCTGTGACATCGTCCCCACCCCGCCCCCCCCCCCCCCCAGCACATCTAGTACAGCGGAGGCTGGCACCCATCCCCACCGCACCTCGAGGTAGCACTCTGGAGCCTGTTGACTGTGGCCAACAGAACTTTCAGCTGCGTTTAGACTGTGGCCAACTCCTCCTGCATCCGCACGCAACAGACACAGTCCCTATCCATCTAGCTAATATGTGATTTACTGTATAAACTCAAGGAAACCTACTGCCGCACAAGGTTAACAGCTACACTCTAGTTAGCAGAAAGGACATCAACAATGAAAACCAATAAAAATGTATGGTAGAAGCTAGATCTGGTGCTTATTTTCCTGCTAGGGGCTATCTAGTGAATACTAAAGAAAAAGATAATGACGTACAGTAAACTGCTAGGGGCATTCTAGTGAATATTATTAAAGAATTAAACAGTAACCTACGGTAAGCTACACCTACTGATTATCCCTCGTATTTATAATATAAACAAACGTTTGCGTACACGTGAAAATGACCTAATAAAAGTATAAAAACTGCTGCCTTAATTGCACCAAGTGTAAGTGACACTAATAAACGTATATACTGAGTATTGTACACTGACAGATCCAGGTACAAAAAAAAACCTCTAACTAACAATAAGAGTTCACAATGTAAAGCACAGATACGAACTCTACTTTATACGAACCAATGGGCTTACAGTACACGATCACTAAAGCCCACAACAAGCTAAGGAATTTAAGCAGACGGCGAGATGAGTTTTAGCTTTCTGCTAACTAAACCGTGTGTGAGAAGGGCTGAGAAGTTGTATTTTAACACTGATTTACTCAGATATTGTAGTGTAACAATAATTTACCACGTATTTTACGTTTCCTTAACTATTAACGCTCGCAGGTTGCTGGCGCAACGTATACAAGTGAGGTTAGAATTCACTGTCAGTATCACTTTTCCTGATAAAACGTATAAAAACTGCTACCTCCAATGTATCGAGTCTAAATGACACTAATAAACGTAAATACTGAGTATTATACACTGACTTAATTGATAATCCCGCGTATTTAACGGCAGTTAAGAAGGTAAACAAACGTTTGCCTACACGCCAAACTGTCCTAAACAGAAAATTCGCTTTTCCTATTCAGACGCAAATAAAAACTGAAACCTTCAATTTACCAAGTTTATCTGACACCCAGTGCACGTAAATACTATATAATATACAGCAAAAACAATTAATTACTAGCTAAATTACTTATCTCGTAACACAGCAAGCGAAAGGCGCTCGTCGCCGGCGTCAGGGCTGCCAACAATTGATTATGTGGAACGAGTCATGATATGGAACGAGTCATTTTACACATGACATTTCAGCCGTACACGTGCAACTGTACGGAAATACGGAAGCGTCCGATCCCACCCGTCTGCTTTGACCCATGACGTCACGAAATGCGGAAACAAAAACAAACACACACACTTTCCACAAGAAGCCTAATGACACTAACGGGACAAGCGCGGGAAATGGGGTGTTTTGGGTGGAGGGGGGGGGCAAACTAAATATAAACAAATTTAGACGCCTTGCGTAGCTACAACGTGTAAGTGAAGACAGCCATGCATGAATACCCACCCACCTCCCCAGGGGTCGTAACCCCTGCAACCCATAGAAGATAAAGATGCTTCAGTAGCTGATTAGTGTTTTTTGTCTTTTTAAAAAAAATCTCACGGGATAGAACGAACAGATCAGAAAGATAAATCTAATAAACTAAAACAGAAATTCGAGGAAACATAATTAAAATAAGTAATAAGTGTTTTTAAATTAGAAAAAAAAATCTCACGAGATAGAACGAACAGATCAGAAAAGTAAATAAAATAAGATAAAACGGAACTGGAGACAGCCACACTCAAACCAAACTCCGCGCCGTCATGACGTCACACACGACAACACCCTTACGTCACGGGTCAAAGCCGACGCGTTGGATCGGGCGCTTCTGTCGACCCCAACTGCACTTACAAATCAGTTTTGCCTTAAAAAATGCAGTAAACAGAAATTCGTCTATGGAATAGGAGAAATCGCACAGCAGAAACGATTTTAGGTTAGATTTAAAAGTTGTTTTCCATCCAGTTGGATATTTTACATTACTGGGCAAAAGATTAAAAAATTTTGTTGCTGCATGTTAAAGTTCTTTCTGAGCCAATAGCAACTTTAATAATGGGTTATATGACTGGCTTTTTACTATGTGTACGGGCTGGCCAACAAAGGTATTTACAGTGTTTCAGTTTTAAAATCACAAAATCTATGAATTTTTAAGTCACGTAGAGGGTCACGACATTACTGGTGATGTTTTGTCGCTGAAGATGTTCAAAATGCGCTCCATCGACAGCAATATAGCGTTTGCAACGCTGTGGAACAGATGTCACACGTATTATGATTGCCACTGCTGTGGATTCACAGATAGCCACAGTTGCCTCTCTCATGTCACCCGAAGCACATGGCTTTGTGGCGTAGATGTTTTCACGTTCCCACTAAGACTTTAAAATCCACTGTCTTTGCTCCAGGGACAAGTTTCCAGCGATTTTATTATTTCCATGTAGTTACTGACGACTGAAAATAAAGAAAAGGAAAGCAGATGAATGGCTACACGTACTAGAAATGAATACGACTGTCATTAATAACTCCTCATTTATCAAAGTTCAGACAGCGTAAATCCTTTTGTGTAACGGACCTTGTACATCATTTTTCAAAAAGCTCATGGCCCTGAACTGCATTAACTAGATATTATTAGTACTACGGTTTAGACTGTAAGCCATCATTTGGTACCTAACAACATGACATTCCGATTTGTAGAACAACATTAAGACAACACAAATTGGCGCCTAGCAATCACATGATTCAGATGAAGGCTTACGGGCGAAATCGGTAGCACTAATAAAATCCAGTTACTGCAGTTCAGGGTCATGAGTTTTTTTAAACATAAATCGACTGCTGAAAATTGCCTGAAAGAAACCTTGTACTCGTATATTAATTACAGTACTTGCGCGGATGAACGTTTCTAAAAGTGTTCCACGCAATGAAGAGACGTTTGTGTAGATATTTCTGACGATGAGGGCATGCACCTTCGAAACGTGCTAAATTAGTGTTTTTGCATTGTATGTGGCAGAGCCTACTTTTTATTTTTCAAATGTCAACGAAGTAGAAAAGCTTTCCGGCGCGTAAACAAAATGCAATAACTTTTAGAAATGTTCGATTATTGTTTTTCGAAGTTGCTTTACGCAAAATGCCAATATTAAGATCAACTGATTTCAAAACTGTTATTAGAAAAATTACGTTGTTCATTACAGCACTACAACTAGAGTTCTATCGTGGAGGAAGTAAACGAAGGGCTCTGTTTGAGCACGAAGAAGAGCAGACATCACGGCAGTCAAATTTTGCGAAGCCTGACAGAAGTATAGCTCCTCAAAGCACACTGTTGCCGGTTCACAGTTAAGACCTTCCGCTAGGAAACTTTAAAATTACATTCAGCCAGTGAACAGTGAAACTGTGTTAGTTTCGAATGCAGCGAACTTTTAATTACCAGACTCCTGAACAGTGGAGCCCTTCCCCCGTCAAAGTTAAATGGTCCATGGGCCCATTAAAATTTACAGGATGCGCCGTGTTAAACGTATCACCCATTTTATTTCGTGAACGGGTTAAGACATCGAAACTTGGTTTTCAACAAACGCTAGTACGTAGACAGGCACATAATTTTGCTACGTGATTTAATACCCTTAATCCTCGCATCGGCGGTGTTATTACAGCGACTTTAGCTTCTTTTATTTGAGCAATAAACTTTGAAAGCTCTCGAAAATACGAGTTCAATTATCTAACGCTTGCTAATATTAGCTCTGAAACATTGCTCAAAAAATATCTGAGAAATGTGCAAAAAGTGAATGCAAACCCACCCAATTCGTCCGTCACGTCTGCTTCAGCTTTTCTTTGGCATAGACAAGTGTACGTATAAGGAGAGGCTTCACTTGCAATTTGTACTCGGTTACACAGCTTGAGGCTGCAGTGGATGGCCGCCACTGTTGTGGGCCGGCCGTGGGGATCCAACGGACGTCCAGTACGGCCGAGTCTTCCGATCGGTCCTCACCGGTGGACAGCCCAGTTACTGCTCACACTGAGGTTGACCCGTCACCTGTGGTCGAGTGGGAGGTCGCCCTGGGGCGTAGCAGGCACCGGAAGACTTCCCACGCGGCCGCACGTAAGGCCTCCCCGGTTTGTCTGACAAATAGGTTCCAGGCGCTGTCTGTGGCTGACGCTGTCGCTGAGCCAGATGTTGTCACCTGTACTGTTTCAGAGGAAATCTCTCAGTCTGCAAGATCCGGATAATCTCCGAGGGTGGAATTACTGGTAGTTGGGAGCGCCAACGTTAGGTGCGTTATGGGGCCCTTAGGGACATGGCTGCCAAGAAGGGAAAGAAAACCAATGTGCACTCCGTGTGCATACCAGGTGGAGTCATTCCAGATGTGGAACGGGCTCTCCCGGATGCCATGAAGAGCACAGGGTGCAGTCAACTGCAGGTGGTTGCTCACGTGGGTACCAATGATGTGTGTCACTTTGGATGAGAAGAGATTCTGTCTGGTTCCGAGCGGCTAACAGAAGTGGTAAAAGCTGCCAGTCTTGCTTGCAAGATGAAAGTAGAGCTGACCATCTGCAGCATAGCCGACAGTACCTATTGCAGACCTCTGGTACAGAGCCGAGTGGAGGGTCTGAATCGAGGCAGTTCTGCAACCGTGTAGGCTGCAGCTTCCTCGACTTGCGCCAAAGGGAGGTCGGGTTTCGGGTTCGCTGAATAGATCAGGTGTCCACTATACGCAGGAGGCGGCTACACGGGTAGCAGGGGCTGTGTGGCGTGGTCTAGACGGTTTTTTAGGTTAGAGGGTCGTAGGAAAATTCAAGAAGGGCTTCAGCCACAAAGGGTGCAGGCCGAACGCAGGAAGAACGTAGATACAGGAACCATCGGTATAACACTTGCAACTTGTGGTACCTGTGTTCGGAAAGTACCAGAGGTCCAAGCGCTTATAGAAAGCACTGATGCTCAAATCGTTATAGGCACTGAAAGCTGGCTAAAGCCGGAGGTAAGCTCAGTCGAAATTTTTGCGAAGAACCTAAGGGTGTTCCGGCAGGATAGGCTGAATACGTTGCCGGCCGCTGTGGCCGAGCGGTTCTAGGCGCTTCAGTCCGGAGCCACGCTGCTGCTACGGTCGCAGGTTCGAATCCTGCCTCTGGTAAGTGTGTGTGTGATGTCCTTATGTTAGTTAGGTTTAAGTAGTTCTAAGTCTAGGGGGCTGATGACCTAGAAGTTAAGTCCTTAAGCCCTTAGAGCCATTTGAAGCATTTGAGCTAAACACTGTAGGCGGTGGCGTTTTTATTGCTGTTAGAAGTAGTTTATCTTGTCGTGAAATTGAAGTAGATAGTTCCGGTGCGTTTGTATAGGCAGAGGTCATTGTTGGCAACCGAAATAAAATAATAATTGGATTCTTTTACCGACTTCCCAATTCAAATGATACAGTTGCTGAAAGGTTTAATGAAAACCTGAGTTTGATTTCAAACGCGTACCCGACTCATACGACTATAGATTAGCAAAAAATAATCCTCAGTTAATAACGAGCATCAAAACAGATACAAGTATGAGTGAACACAGAGTTGTCGTAGTGAGACTGGATACTGTAACCCCCAAATCCTCCAAAAATAAACGAAAAATATACCTATTCAAAAAAGGAGGTAAAAATTCACTTGAAATATTCCTGAGAGACAAACTCCACTCCTTCCAAATTAATGATGTAAGTGTAGACCAGATGTGGCTTGAATTCAGAGAAATAGTATCGGCAGCAATTGGGAGATTTATACCAAATAAATTAACAAACGACGGAGCTGATCCTTGTTGGTACACAAAACGGGTCAGAACACTGTTTTAGAAACAACGAAACAAACATGCCAAATTTAAACAGACACAAAATCTCCAAGATTGGCGAACTTTTACAGAAGCTCGAAATTTAGCGCGGACTTCAGTACGAAATGCGTCTAACAGTTCCCACAACGAAACTTTGTCTCGAGACCTGGCAGAAAATCCAAAGAGATTCTGGTCGTATGTGAAGTATTTTAGCGGCAAGAAACAATCAATGCCTTCTCTGCGCCACAGCAATGGAGATACTATCGAAAACAGTGCTACCAAAGCAGAGTTACTTAACACAGCCTTCCGAAATGCCTTTATAAAAGAAGACGAAGTAAATATTCCAGAATTCGAATCAAGAACAGATGCCAACGTGAGTACATTCCAACTACACCTGAAGATCTGCGAGAGAGAATTGGCAGAGCATGTGCTTCGATGAGTGAAGTGACAAGGAATACCACTCAACCCATGATAAGAGGATTGCAGCACTGCATTGACACCAATGGTCATCACTTCGAACACCTTCTGTAAATGGACGTTCATGCCACCTTTGTGACCTTAGTTGACCTTCAATAACCTTACTGTTACACATCATTGGATTCGTTTCGATAGCCGCTATCAGGAAATAAGTACCAAACTATAGCATCCCATTTAAAAAAAGAAAGTTTACCTTCATATCTCTGAAGCGACTCCACCTAGCAAAAAAAAAAAAACCAACGTCTTACTATGGTATTTTCGGAGTTATTCTTGGTGACAATAGTGACTCACCCTGTATAAAATCATACGCAAGTCAAAACGTCAAGGCATAATGGAGAATTTTCCTACTTTATTTTATCAAAGGCTGAAGAAATAGATATTTGTGACGAATTTGCAGCTGTGCTAAATTTATGAAATTTATTCATGGTTACAGAATCTTTCTCACATTAGCTGCACTAGGTATGACGTTATTATTTGCTGGTGACACATGAAAATTTGTGACCGCTAAAGACTCAAATCCAGATTTCCCGCTTGTTGTGAGCGGTCATATAATCCACTCCGGCTATCGAAGCACTCTTCCCGGACCGAAGCAAACCTCCACAAGTCATATTGTCTACGACACCATCGCTTGCAGCGTTGCTGGGATTCCCACCACAGAGTTCCGAGGAGACAAAACTAATCAACGTTAATATTAATTTTGCAGTTTCTCTCGTTGAGGGTTGTAATACTTAATTTTTAACAATATCTTAAGACGTTATATCTCTTGAACTACGTGTCGTACAATGATATGCATATGTGTATAGGTACATTCAGAAGAATATGTGGATACTGACTACGAAATATGTTGCGAGTAGAGTTAGTAGCAAAGATGTAATAAATTTAAACATCACGTACAATGCAACAGTTTTTCACGAATCACGTTGTTTATGACATCTTATATATTGAACTATAATAGATATGTGATTCTTACCCAGGTAGCGATTGTTGTTCGACAGTAGGGGACAAGTGAATCAAGTTTGGTTGGAATCTTTCTCATATTAACTGCATTAGGTATGAAGACAAATACCCTTCGGTGACAAGATTTCACGCTTGGCGCAAGCGATTCTCTTAACACCGTCAGTTATCTGAGTACACTTAGAAGACTGACCCAAACTTCCATAAGTTGTACTAGCTGCTACCCCATCGCTCTCAACTGTACTTGAATTCCCGCCAGAGGATTTGACGAGATAAACGTTAAAATTACGATCGTCATTTTGCCCGTCGACGCTTGTAACACTTAGTTTTAACACTGTTCAAAGAAACAGGCACTGGTGACAATCTTGCAGGTCTACTAAATTTATCAAACTTATGTGTAATTGCAGAATATGTCTCGCATTTGTGTCGGACTGGGGTCGTAGACTGTATGACATATGAAAGTTGGGGCCAGTCCCGGAAGAGCATCCGGACAGCTGAAGTGGTGCAGTTGAATGCTCACGACAAGCACGAAATTCGGTTTCGAGCCTCGGTCGGGAACAAATTTTCACGTGTCGCCAATGGGTAGTACCTTCATACCTAAAGTAGCAATGTGATTCCAAATTGAGAACAAATTTGATTTCATGGAGGTATGTTCCATCTATGCAACTAAATGAGAGGCAGATTTGTTTATTGCCATACGTGTTTCGCTTCTTTTATTTGTGAAGCGTCTTGCAATACATGTTTCATTTTGTACATATGTTGTTGTTGTTGTGGTCATCAGTCCTGAGACTGATTTGATGCAGCTCTCCATGCTACTCTATCCTCTGCAAGCTTCTTCATCTCCCAGTACCTCTTGCAACCTACATCCTTCTGAATCTGCTTGGCGTATTCATCTCTTGGTCTCCCTCTACGATTTTTACCCTCAACGCTGCCCTCCAAATTGGTGATCCCTTGATGCCTAAGAACATGTCCTACCAATCGATCTCTTCTTCTAGTCAAGTTGTGCCACAAACTTCTCTTCTCCCCATTCCTATTCAATACCTCCTCTTTAGTTATGTGAACTACCCAACTAATCTTCAGCATTCTTCTGTAGCACCACATTTCGAAAGCTTCGATTCTCCTCTTGTCCAAACTATTTATCGTCCACGTTTCACTTCCATACATGGCTACACTCCATACAAATACTTTCAGAAACGACTTCCTGACATTTAAATCTATACTCGATGTTAACAAATTTCTCTTCTTCAGAAACGCTTTCCTTGCCATTACCAGTCTACATTTTATATCCTCTCTACTTCGACCATCATCAGTTATTTTGCTCCCCAAATAGCAAAACTCCTTTACTACTTTAAGTGTCTCATTTCCTAATCTAATACCCTCAGCATCACCCGACTTAATTCGGCTACATTCCATTATACTCCTTTTCCTTTTGTTGATGTTCATCTTATATCCTCCTTTCAAGACACTATCCATTCCGATCAACTGCTCTTCCAAGTCCTTTGCTGTCTCTGACAGAATTACGATGTCATCGGCGAACCTCAAAGTTTTTATTTCTTCTCCATGGATTTTAATTCCTACTCCGAATTTTTCTTTTGTTTCCTTTAGTGCTTGCTCAATATACAGATTGAATAACATCGAGGAGAGGCTACAACCCTGTCTCACTCCCTTCTCAACCACTGTATCCCTTTCATGCCCCTCAACTCTTATAACTGCCATTTGGTTTCTGTACAAATTGTAAATAGCCTTTTGCCCCTGTACTTTACCCCTGCCACCTTCAGAATCTGCAAGAGAGTATTCCGGTCAACATTGTCAAAAGCTTTCTCCAAGTCTACAAATGCTAGAAACGTAGGTTTGCCTTTCCTTAATCTAGCTTCTAAGATAAGTCGTAGGGTCAGTATTCCCTCACGTGTTCCAATATTTCTACGGAATCCAAACTGATCTTCCCCGAGGTCGGCTTCTACTAGTTTTTCCATTCGTCTGTAAAGGATTTGCGTTAGTATTTTGCAGCCGTGACTTATTAAACTGATAGTTCGGTAATTTGAAGTCTGAGGGTATTTCGCCTGTCTCATACCTCTTGCTCACCAGATGGTAGAGTTCTGTCAGGACCGCCTCTCCCAAGGCTGTCAGTAGTTGTAATGGAATGTTGTCAACTCCCGGGGCGTTGTTTCGGCTTAGGTCTTTCAGTGCTCTGTCAAAGTCTTCACGCAGTATCGAATCTCCCATTTCATTTTCATCTACATCCTCTTCCATTTCCATAATATTGTCCTCAAGTACATCGCCCTTGTATAGGCCCTCTATATACTCCTTCCCCCTTTCTGCTTTTCCTTCTTTGCTTAGAACTGGGTTTCCATCTGAGCTCTTGATATTCATACAAGTGGTTCTCTTTTCTCCAAAGGTCTCTTTAATTTTTCTGCGGGTAGTATTTATCTTACCCCTAGTCAGATAAGCCTCTACATCCTTACATTTGTCCTCTAGCCACACCTGCTTAGCCATTTTGCACTTCCTGTCGATCTCATTTTTGAGACGTTTATATTCCTTTCTGCCTGCTTCATTTACTGCATTTTTATATTTTCTCCTTTCATCAATTAAATTCAATATTTCTTCTGTTACCCAATGATTTCTACTACGCCTCGTCTTTTTACCTACTTGATCCTCTGCTGCTTTCACTACTTCATCCCTCAAAGCTACCCATTCATCTTCTACTGTATTTCTTCCCCCCATTCCTGTCAATTGTTCCCTTATGCTCTCCCTGTACATATAATAAATGCATTATGTAGTTGTTACAGTATGTTACTATGCTACTTTTTTCATGTTTTTCTCTTTTTTTATTTATTTTTAAATTACTATCAACTTTTGTAACACCAATTTCACGAGGTAAAATTATCGTTCGGTGTTACTTACGATTTCCAGTGCTGTTAGCCCATATGTGTGGCCCTGGAGAAGTGTTCATTAGTCGCCATGATCTAGCTGGCTGATTTCCGGCGTTCTTTCCACCCCACCCACTTTTGTCATAACACATCACTTTCACTTTTCATTTTGTGATCAACATGTGTGTGTTTATAGCATGTAGTGTTGCTAACTGTCACTGTGTGTTTATCTTTCGTCTTTTGTTTGCCTTTTGTATGAGGTTTGACATTTTTCAGTTGTTGTGTGTGTGTGTGTGTGTGTGTGTATATGTATGTGCGTGTGTATGTTTTTTGTTATATATGTTGGTCCTTTGTGAGAGAGTTAGTTTTTAACTGATATTTGTGTGTGTGTGTGTGTGTGTGTGTGTGTGCGTGTGTGTGTGTGTGACCGGACATGTGTGAAAGAGAGAGAGAGAAAATGGGAAGAGAGGAAGATTCATTAATTACTTATTCTGGTTGTTTCAGACTTCTGTTTGTTGCTATTGTAGTGGCTAACACGACCAGACACTTATTGCTTATACAGATGCTCATTAAGTACTTTCCCTTTTATTGCAAGGGCTCATTGTATTTGAAAGTTTACTTGTAAGTCAGGAGATTTTTTGTTGCGATTAATTACTCTAATATCTTTCATGCCTCGTTCCATAATGGATGGTTCATGTCCAAGTTTTATTACGCGTTCGGCGATGGTAGAATGGCTATTTTCAAAACTTCCAGCTTGTTATATGTTCTTTATACAGTGGAACCTCGCTTAAAGAGCACCTCTCGTAGCGCGCAATTTGCATAATTAGCCAAACGAACTGTAAAGAAGATGACTTGCTTAACGAGCGATGACGATTTAGTGTGACATCACCAGCTGTTCGCGCGCGGAGGAGGAAACGTTCAACAATATGAACTCCTTTCATTGTTAGCAGCGGCATATGAAAAATGTGTTTAGTTCGTACTGCAGGCTGGTTTTTGCGGTCTCTATGTTACCATCATAGTGCAGATTGTGATCACACACTTTTCTAAACTTGTGTTCACACAGTGTTTTTTTTTTTTTTTTGTGTAAATTTTTATAACCTTCGTAGATACGCCCCCGAAGATAAAGCGGCAAAAAGACGACCAAAAGTGAAAGAAAATGACCTAGAAATGAAACGTAAGATCACTGAAAAACGCGAATGTGGTGCGAGAGTTGATGTTTTAGCACGCACATACGATCGGTCTACATCAACCGCTTTCATTAGCCTCATGAACCATGACAAGATTAAGGGGACAGATGATTCAAAGGGAGTGAGTGACAAGAGTGCCTCAACAATGGTTTCATATTCTGGACGATATTGAGAGGTTGCTTCTTATGCGAAATGCAAAAGCAAGGCGACGCACATCATTTGTAATTAGACGAGAATGATTTTCGCTGACCTCGTTAAGAAGACGCCAGGATCGTCAGCGATCAAAGAAGTGCTTAAAGGAAGCTGTGGGTGGTTCGAGAAGTTTAAGAGAAGAACCGGCAACCACAGCGTTATGAGGCACGAAGAAGCAGCCAGCTCCGACACAAAAGCAACAGAGAACTTCATTTAAAACTTCAAGATGCTCGTGGATTCTGAGGATCATCTGCCCAACAGGTTTTTAATTGTGACGAAATGGATTTGTTCTGGAAAAAGATGCTGAAGAGTTGGTAACACTTAGAAAAACAAATGAATCTCTGTATTAAAAAGATGGCAGTTACAGTGATGTGTAACGAAAACAGTGAACTGTGAGATGTCCACCTGATTACCAGATGAGAAAAAGCAGTTTGCTTAGATGCATTGAATTTGAAAGCGAAACGCGTCTGGGTGCGTAAATAAAAATAAAAAATTTCTATGTGCAGCATGCAAAAGGCATTTTCGTTGAAACAACTGCAATTTATATACAGCTGCTGTGAAAATGGCCATTACAAGAAACGTGTTAGCAATGTTACTCCGGAGTTTTCTTCGAACGTGGGCAGGAGTGGCACATTAAGACGAAATCGCTATTTTCCCGCTACATGTTGACCCTATTAGGAATATCGAGGAAAATTCAACAAGAAATTCAGTCCCCCTAGAGTATTAACGGTGCGAGAGGTCTACCAGTGCTCCCAGACAGAATAAAAGACATATGACACGAAAGAAGCTCTTGAATTATTAGTTTGCGACTTCTCTATAAGATTCGTAAATAGATACGGAAAAGATCGCAAGTAAATACACACATTGGTGCCATCCAAACGAGACTGAGCTATACAGGACCGAGTGGAGACACCTCTGCTTGCAGTCGGGATAGCTGGTAGGAAACTACGAAGCGTCAACGACGCTAGTAAACCATTATTAAAGTTCAATCTTTTATT
Source organism: Schistocerca piceifrons (assembly GCF_021461385.2). Classification (NCBI taxonomy): domain Eukaryota; kingdom Metazoa; phylum Arthropoda; class Insecta; order Orthoptera; family Acrididae; genus Schistocerca; species Schistocerca piceifrons. Next base: position 299,837,125 of record NC_060141.1, read on the forward strand.
CTCAGTATTTACAAGTCTTCGATCTTCCACACCAGGGTTCCGTGCCGAGGTTCAGTGCTGGCAGCACCCTGCGATGTGGTGTTGTCGGAAGACAGTCAGTTCCTCCATCAAAACATGACAGGCGGCAAGCAGTGTGAAGTTCGTGAGGTGAAGGTTACCATTTCGAGTACAACTTCAACCACTTCATAGCCAGCACTGGAGCCTCTAGGACGTACATTCACTACAGTATCCTAATCATGGGATCGAGTGCTACAACTGTCAATGCCATTGATCCCATTTATCAACTCAGTACGAGAGCTGGAGAGGTGGGGAATTTAAAGGGAATTAGCATGAGACAGTGATGTGAAGCTTGTTCATAAACACTTCATGTGCCCTCCTGATTCTGCTATATTCCTTTAACAGGCCGTTAACTGCTGTGTCAGTTCATCTCTATATGTTCTTGTCAAAAAGATAGATTTTCTTGAATTATGTCAAACAAGCTAACGATTACGCTTGTCTGAATCCCTTTGGTTTTCTGTTGTAGTCTCCTTTCTGTTGAATGTGTATCCACGCTCATCAGTGTCATAATGTCGCTAACTTGACCCACATGCGACATACTTTCTCATTTCCTGCTTCTTCTTGCGTCTCTGGCTTGACTTGAGTTTGGCTGTGTCAATGTGGGTAGGTTTTAATAAACTTTTTTTTCTAATTTCTGCCTATTACTATTCTGTGCCATACCGGAGAAATGGCCATATTGCAGCAAAAATAAATTATTTCTATGTATAAAGTCTTTGATTCACAGAGATCATTGCACCTCTGTTGCTATCTGATAAAGCGCGACTATTCCGACCCGCCAGTTGGTAACACGAGACGAATAACAGTTATACCGATTCTCCAAATACGCACATCTAATTAACCAGCGACCAGCGATATTCAACTTGTGAACAACTCAAGCACGAAAGTTCTACAGATATCTGATAAATGTAAAACCTCCGGCATCTCTCATCGATTCCAGCGATCGTCTCTAGCACACAACCTCCGACGTCCCGCGGCCCCACGGTCGCAACGCCTCACTCTCTTTTTCTGCAGGGACACGCTCTGACTATTTGCACCTCTGTACCTTGCATTATAGGTTCTGACACTCGTACAACTACGAACAACACACGCAGTGGCTGCTGGAAAAAGCATCCTACACTGCCGGCCGCAGTGGCCGAGCGGTTCTAGGCGCTTCCGTCTGGAACCGCACGACCGCCATGGTCGCAGGTTCGAATCCTGCCTCGGGCATGGATGTGTGTGATGTCCTTAGGTTAGTCAGGTTTAAGTAGTTCTAAGTTCTAGGGGACTGCTGACCTCAGATGTTAAGTCCCATAGTGCTCACAGCCATTTGAACCATCCTACACTCCTGTGATAAATGTATAATACTAGCCACAGTAGAAAAGAAAACATTACGTTCACTTCACACGTGTGCTCTTGTAACACCATAATCGATAGTGAGTAGTTTATACAGTGTAGCCGGCCGGGGTGGCCGAGCGGTTCTAGGCGCTACAGTCGGGAACCGCGCAACCCCTACGGTCGCAGGTTCGAATCCTCCCAAGGGCATGGATGTGTGTGATGTCCTTAGGTTAGTTAGGTTTAAGTAGTTCTAAGTTCTAGGGGACTGATGACCTCAGAAGTTAAGTCCCATAGTGCTCAGAGCCATTTTTATACAGTGTAATTTTTTATGCGAAGTATAAACTGTTTACTCTTTACTGCTTAATGTCTTTGCATTACTGTAAGGAAGTGGAGCTTAGCGAAATACGTTTGTAGGATTATAATAGTGTGTTTAAATAGTGGAATTTTATTAACTATGTTTGTTTATGTATGAGAAATTGCAATGTAAGAACTGGTTCAAACTTAGGAACTTCGTATTGTATAATATAAAAGACATGGTGATTCCCCTCCGCTACGGAAGTGGTGTGACGCGAGCTAAAAGATGGAATTGGAGCTCAATCTGGGCGGAAAGCGAGAGAGCACAGAAGGAGTCAGTAGCCAGCAGCCAACCAGTCAACAGCGCAGGTGCCGAACGAGGCATCCGGTATCATATGAGATGGAATGGCCTCGGGTGTAATTGTGGCTGTAAAATGGTGCTCCCGCATTGGAAATGGCTCTAAAAATGATATTCACGTCGCCAAGAAGAAATGAAATAGAGCAATAATCCGCCAGATGAGAGACCAGGTAACTGCCACGTGCTCGCCACCGCTGTTGCGCCACTGCTCCAACAACTTCAGGAGGTTCGAAATGTATATCAGTATGAACCAGTGTGTTTGTGTATGTTCAATTTTGTAATAATAATCCAAGTTTTGCAAACACTGGTATTTGAACCATGAAATTTTCCTCTTCAATTAACCAAGCAGGTTTCTTTCCTCAGTCCGAGTGTCCTGTTTGTGAAAGACTGGTATTAATCTATTTTATTTTACGTTGAATTTATGAAACGCTCCAAGTTACTTTGAATAGTTCCTACTTGACAAGTGTCATTGTTTAATGTGTAGGAACATTAAGATTGTTACGAGATAAGGGGCACATAATATTTATCACACGAAAAGTTTTTAATTTACTATGAATTGCTACAGTTGGAAAGTGCCAAAGTTATAGTATTGATGAACAAAATTGAGGTTAACTTAAAACCACTTGCTTCACAAGTGATGTTATGAAGCACTTAAATTTTTAATCCGATTTGAAGTTAACTTTTAAATAAAGTCTTTCCTGAAGTTTTTAGAGAGGATGGTGAGTGGGATAAACTCCATTTTTTTTATTGCTTACGTATGCTGTTTGTAACTACTGCTATTCACTGTGTAGTTCGTCTGGTTATTGCAGGTGTTCATTGCACTTTAATGAGAAGAATTATGGAAAGTTCCTTTTGCAATAGCAAAGATAGATTCATTCCACATTATTATGGCTAATTAGGCTGGCGACCTTTTTATATTTCATTTACAGGAACTCTGTTGCTGTAATTTCTTACAAAATTTTAATCTTTCTGTTGTCTACCAACTGCTACTACACTATTGGCCATTAAAATTGCTAGACCAAGAAGAAATGCAGATGATAAACGGGTATTCATTGGACAAATATATTATACTACAACTGACATGTGATTACATTTTGCATAGATCCTGAGAAATCAGTACCCAGAACAACCACCTCTGGCCGTAATAATGGCCTTGATACGCATGGGCATTGAGTCAAACAGAGCTGGGATGGCGTGTACAGGTAAAGCTAGCTGCCCATGCAGCTTCAACACGATACCACAGTTCATGAAGAGTAGTGACTGGCGTATTGTGACGAGCCAGTTGCTCGGCCACCATTGACCAGACGTTTTCAATTGTTGGGAGATCTGGAGACTGTGCTGGCCAGGGCAGCAGTCGTACATTTTCTGTATCCAGAAAGGCCCGCACAGGACCTGCAACATGTGGTCGTGCATTATCCTGATGAAATGTAGGGTTTCGTAGGGATCGAATGAAGGGTAGTGCCGTCAATGGGAACAAGAGGTGACCGAGAAGTGTAACCAATGGCACCCCACACCATCACGCTGGGTGATACAATATGACGATGACGAATACACGCTTCCAATGTGCGTTCACCGCGATGTCGCCAAACATGGATGCGACCTTCATGATGCTGTAAACAGAACCTGCATTCATCCGAAGAAATGAGGTTTTGCCATTCGTGTACCCAGGTTCGTCGTTGAGTACACCATCGCAGGCGCTCCTGTCTGTGATGCAGCGTCAAGGGTAACCGCAGCCATGGTCTCCGAGCTGATAGTCCATGCTGCTGATAACGTTGTCGAGCTGTTCGTGCAGATGGTTGTTGTCATGCAAACGTCCCCATCTACTGACTCAGGGATCGAGACGTGGCTGCACAATCCGTTACAGCCATGCGGATAAGATGCCTGTCATCTCGACTGCTAGCGGTACGAGGCCGTTGGGATCCAGCACGGCGTTCCGTATTACCCTCCTGAACCCACCGATTCCATATTCTGCTAACAGTCATTGGATCTCGACCAACGTGAGCAGTAATGTCGCGATACGATAAACGGAAATCGCGATAGGCTACAATCCGACCTCTATCAAAGTCGGAAACGTGATGGTACGCATTTCTCCTCCTTACACGAGGCATCACAACATCGTTTCATCAGGCAACGCTGGTCAACTGCTGTGTGTATGAGAAATCGGTTGGAAACTGTCCTCATGTCAGCACGTTGTAGGTGTCACCTCCAGCGCCAACCTTGTGTGAATGCTCTCAAAAGCTAATCATTTGCATATCACAGCATCTTCTTCCTGTATGTTAAAATTCGCGTCTGTAGCACGTCATCTTCGTGGTATAGCAATTTTAATGGTCAGTAGTGTATTACGAACTTCATGTTCGATTCCCTCTGTCTGTTAGGTAACACACGGTCAAAACTTTCAAAATCCTCCCAGAGGGTAACATTTACTGCAAGGTTAAACCAGTTTTGGTAACCATTAACACGCAGTAGTGTTATACTCTATATTCGCAGCTAGCTAGCTGACAATGGAACTATGCTCTGTGAAGCAGTGCGTTGAGTTCTACCAGCCTCTATTCACAACAGAAAACTTCAAGAATACAGAGGGGTCGTTAAACGTATACCACAGCATGGGTAAGTACTTCCATTTCAACGCAATCTTGTATCGATTCTCGGGACCATCTGTAGTGCGCATCGCTTCCGACGTCCCACGGTGTGCTTTCAGCAATAGCGACCACTGTCTGAGAAGTTAAATGTCTCTACATCCCGCATAAGGACTAACCATGTAGTTGGAGAGAAAGAACCATAGCGGTCTTAACGTGTGGACAGTGGTTGACAGCAACTGCCGGAACACGCCCACCTGCCGCCCGATAGAATCGCCCAAGCTTCAGATAATGGGCCTCGGTGAGTACTGTTGCCTGCCAGGCTGTAGCACAAAGCAGCGTGCACTGTAATCAGACAGTCAAAAATTTTTTTATTACATGTGGATCTAAATATCAATACCACTAATTAAACAGTACTGATGGTTGCAGAGTTTAACAACCCAACAGAAATGTATTAAGCCGATTAAGTTAAGAAAAAGCGTTCTCAGAACCTAGCAATGAAAAATACACTCCTGGAAATGGAAAAAAGAACACATTGACACCGGTGTGTCAGACCCACCATACTTGCTCCGGACACTGCGAGAAGGCTGTACAAGCAATGATCACACGCACGGCACAGCGGACATACCAGGAACCGCGGTGTTGGCCGTCGAATGGCGCTAGCTGCGCAGCATTTGTGCACCGCCGCCGTCAGTGTCAGCCAGTTTGCCGTGGCATACGGAGCTCCATCGCAGTCTTTAACACTGGTAGCATGCCGCGACAGCGTGGACGTGAACCGTATCTGCAGTTGACGGACTTTGAGCGAGGGCGTATAGTGGGCATGCGGGAGGCCGGGTGGACGTACCGCCGAATTGCTCAACACGTGGGGCGTGAGGTCTCCACAGTACATCGATGTTGTCGCCAGTGGTCGGCGGAAGGTGCACGTGCCCGTCGACCTGGGACCGGACCGCAGCGACGCACGGATGCACGCCACGACCGTAGGATCCTACGCAGTGCCGTAGGGGACCGCACCGCCACTTCCCAGCAAATTAGGGACACTGTTGCTCCTGGGGTATCGGCGAGGACCATTCGCAACCGTCTCCATGAAGCTGGGCTACGGTCCCGCACACCGTTAGGCCGTCTTCCGCTCACGCCCCAACATCGTGCAGCCCGCCTCCAGTGGTGTCGCGACAGGCGTGAATGGAGGGACGAATGGAGACGTGTCGTCTTCAGCGATGAGAGTCGCTTCTGCCTTGGTGCCAATGATGGTCGTATGCGTGTTTGGCGCCGTGCAGGTGAGCGCCACAATCAGGACTGCATACGACCGAGGCACACAGGGCCAACACCCGGCATCATGGTGTGGGGAGCGATCTCCTACACTGGCCGTACACCACTGGTGATCGTCGAGGGGACACTGAATAGTGCACGGTACATCCAAACCGTCATCGAACCCATCGTTCTACCATTCCTAGACCGGCAAGGGAACTTGCTGTTCCAACAGGACAATGCACGTCCGCATGTATCCCGTGCCACCCAACGTGCTCTAGAAGGTGTAAGTCAACTACCCTGGCCAGCAAGATCTCCGAATCTGTCCCCCATTGAGCATGTTTGGGACTGGATGAAGCGTCGTCTCACGCGGTCTGCACGTCCAGCACGAACGCTGGTCCAACTGAGGCGCCAGGTGGAAATGGCATGGCAAGCCGTTCCACAGGACTACATCCAGCATCTGTACGATCGTCTCCATGGGAGAATAGCAGCCTGCATTGCTGCGAAAGGTGGATATACACTGTACTAGTGCCGACATTGTGCATGCTCTGTTGCCTGTGTCTATGTGCCTGTGGTTCTGTCAGTGTGATCATGTGATGTATCTGACCCCAGGAATGTGTCAATAAAGTTTCCCCTTCCTGGGACAATGAATTCACGGTGCTCTTATTTCAATTTCCAGGAGTGTATAAGTAGTAAGCTGTGCCATGTAGACAACGAGATCACAGTTGGGGGGGGGGGGGGGGGGGAGAGGGTCATTAGTATGCATTTTGTTCACGAATGTAGTGGTAAATTACAATCGCTTTATCATTAGACAGGTCCAAACTGAGTCTTGCGCGATTCGTGTTCATGCCATTTATTACTCGACATCTTGTCTTTTGCGGTACTGCCGTCCCTTTTCTTTTTCGATTTACTGGCGTCACTAGGTTTCTAGCCTGCCTGAGTGGCAGCAGCAGCGCTATCGATAAGAATACACTAGTACCATCTTTGGAGAGACCGCTAGTATTCCCAGGTCGTGATGTGCGGTGAGTTCAGTCGGGATTGAGCACCAGACAGCAAGTACTCACCCAACCGTTTCCGGGCCCCTTCAGTTGGTCACCTTGTGAGACGTGGGTCGGTTTCTTGCTTGTGTGGAGATGCTGTGTGGCCAATGGCCAAGTGTTCCCTCTACAAGGTTGGGTCAGAGCCAGTGTCTCCGGGTCGTCGTGTGTCCAAGTTATGAACGGACATCAAGGGAGTTGGCACGGAGCAGCAGTGGAGTCCAGATAGCCATGACTCACCCAACCGTTGCCGTCACGCATGACTTGAGTGGGGGTGACCTCGGTTAGTCATTCGGTCGGTCGTCTCACCGGACGACGTGTATTTGGTCGCCGGCAGCTTCTGGGATCTCTGTGTGTCAACTTGTGATTCGTTCTTGTTGTTCCACAGTGACTGGTTTCAGTATTGTTCGAGTTGTTTGTGAAAGTGTTTTCGCTGAACCGTGTGTGGCTTGTGTGGTTTGACTGAGCAGTTATTTTAATGCTGTCTGCATGCTGCAGTCGGTCAATTGGGACAGAGCAGCAAGGAAGTCTCTGCGGCGCGGGGTCAGGCTGGGGCATCTGGCGGTGTGCACACACGGTCGGATTTGTGAGACGCTAGCTGGGAGAGCTACAAAGTTCGTCGCCCACCGAACCTGGACACTGAAGTTGACTGATCATTTAGCCTGGTATGAAACCTCAAGTGCTGTGACATCTTTTCGTGCATTGCCAGTTGTTCCTTTCTGGGCCGTTCCCGCAAGCAAAAACGTATGGCGTGCTGGAGTTTGTGAAATTTTGCAGCCGTCTTCCTGTATGGTGTTTAACTATTGAATTGATTGATACTTATTAGTGAAGTGCACCAGCAGTATCCTCTGCCTTTTGGCCGTTAACGTTCCAGTTACCTGCCCTGGTCGTTAGCATAGTTTTCCGGCAGTGTGTTTTTCCTCGCCGTATTGATGCTGTCCAGCACGACGTGTAGTTCTTCAGCCTTGGGTGCTGTTCATGTTTTTGAGTGGTTGTTGTGTCTTGACTGTATTCAGACGCCAATTTTCAAGACGTAATGCTGCTGGTATCTTCGTCCTCGCTGATTTTTCCGTTGTGGTCGGGCGGAAGGGAATTGATTAGGTTTTTGGTCGGTCCTTCAGCCGTCCCTGAGTAGGATGGCCATCCAGTTATTTAGTATTACGCTTGGCTGCCTGTCTCACCTAAACTTATTGTGCCTTTTCTCTGGCGCGTTGCGTATCCGGCACTACCGATAGCGACTTGTATTTCTGTTTCCCTCTGGTTCGGCCTGCGCAGGCGCTGAGGTGGCTGCTGCCCTCTGGAGCGTTTTTCGCGGGGGGCCGAGCGCGCTCGACTCGGCTGTTGGATTCGCACGGAGCTGGCGGTATTTTGCCTTCCTCCCCGGCACGGAGGTGTGGTCTCGTTGTCGGCGGGCCTCATTGATTTGGGCGTTGGGCAGTGTGGCGTGTTGATGATGTGGTGTAGTGGACAACTGATGGATTCCCGCACGAGATCGCTCGAGGTTCTCAGCCTCTGGAAAGGGTGCCACGATATCGCTTGGGTTTCCGCAGCCAGGAGTTGTAAGGACTGCAGGGCAGGTTTTCTGTGTGTTTGCTCTGTCCGATCTGCGTGGCGGGGCTCGTTTCACCTTACTTCAGCTGTTTATATTTTCTGTGTGATTCCGTTTTAGCCGGAGTCTGGGTGTCGAGTTTTCTGCTGGTGTGTACCCGGTCGTCGCCCCTGTTTCTGAGTTGAAATTACTGTGGTCAGGCTGGCTCGGTTGCTGGAGTGTGTGTTATTGCTTTTCTGGCTTGCTGGGAACTGCGCGCGGGCCTGTTCCGTTTGTGATGTGGCAGCAGTCTGATATGTTTATGTGTGCTTGTTAAGTTGCTAGAAATTACTTTTAGCCTTGTGCTTACTTATTTTATTTAAATTGCTGGGCATTGTCATTTGTCTGTTCTTTTACCTTTATTTATTTGCAGTGTCTATTAAGCCTAAGACAATGTCCAAGGTTGATTTTAGCCTTGTGTGTACTTAATCCTATTTAAATTCTTGGGCATTGGCATTTGCTTGTTCTTTTACTCTTATTTATTTGTTGTGCCAGTTAGCCCTAAGATGATGTCAGACCTTGGTATCTGTCAACCTTATTTTGGCTACTAGCGCTCAGTTGCAATATTGCCGGGTCTATCCTGGATTTTCATTAATTGAGACCTTTTTTTATACTGTATTTTTAGTAGTAGGTTTGGCAAGTGCACTTGTGTATGGTATTTATTGTGTTTACCCCTCCCCCCTTCTTATTCCTTCGTGTAAACTGATTTTGGAAAGATTGCTAGGTGACCTGTGTTATTACCTATGTAAGTTTGCCCACAGCTGTAGCCGTAACATGTTTTGACCGGCAAGCGGCCCATGTTGGCGAAAGTTTGAATGTGTTTTCCGCTGTTGATGTTGGGCCTTGCCGTACATATATTTTAGTCATGTACGTGTTGTTGTGTTAAGGATTTTAACACTCTTTTAATGAAGGTATAGGAAGGAGTAACTTAAACTGAAAATTTAATTATAAATTATACATTTGTGCTTCACATTTAAAAACTCAACTGTATTAGTTGAAAGTATGTAGTTTAATGCACAACGACTATTTGTAATGTATCAAATTGTAAACAGTTTTGAAGTTTCTCTGTTTACCTGTGGTATACAACATGTTTATTACCTCATATTGTAAGCAGCTTGATTTGTTTGTGTCACTGTAATTTGTAAGCCACAGTGTAATTTATTACAATTAATTGATTGTTTTTGGGAAATAAACCTTGAATTGTATGTCCCCTTTACATTAACCGAATCCCATCCAAATCGTCCGCTCACTTATGTTAGTTACCTCCTCATTCCGATCTTTGGAGCACTTGTGAGCACCACTGTTCGTTTGTTGTAGATTGTTTACTTTCTTTTAGTCTCAAGTATTGTGTGAGGCCTTCACCCGTCTGTTAAATTAGTTTGTTTAATCCAAAGGCCTTCAGACAGCTTAAAATTAAACTTTGAAAATTCTTGCTTAAAATAATTTAAAAAAACGATTTTTTTCCCATTTGATATCCTTATTTTTATCCAGGTCTTAAGCCTTGAGTTGTTCTATGTTCAGTATGTGGCCTTCAGCCAAACTTTACGTGAAATATTTTAAGATAAGGCCGTCAGCCGTCTTAAATTAAAATTTGAAAAATCCTTGTTTACAACTTTGAAAATATTTTTCTCAGTCTGAAATTCTTGTTATCCAGGTCTTAGAGCCCTCAGTTCTCCTGTCTCCAGTGTGTGGCGTTCAGACGAGTTTTTATGTAAAATTTTGTAACTAAGGCCTTCAGCCCTGTGTATTCCTTAAGGCAATTTTAATAACATGTGTTTGGCCTCTCAGCCGTATTGTTTTTGAATGCTTTTAAGGGCATGTGTGATTAAGTGTTTTAGGAAAATAAAGTTTGTATGTTTTGTTCAACTGACTTAACAGCCGATGCATCCAAGTAGCTGACAGGAATAATATACAGAAGAATGGAAAAGAAAATTTAGGATGTGTAGATGACGACCAGTTTGGCGTTAGGAAAGACAGAGGCACCGGAGAGACAGTTCTGACGTTGCGGTTGATAATGGAAGCAAGAAAAATGAATACACGTTCATAGGATATGTCGACCTGGAAAATGCGTTCCACAATATAAAATGTTGCAATATTTCCGAAAGTCTGAGAAAAGTAGGGTAAGCTATAGGGAGATACGGTAATATACAACATGACAAGAGCCAAGAGGGAGTAATAAGACCAAGCTCGGATTAAAAATGGTGTAAGGGATGTAGTCTTTCGCTCCTACTGTTCAATCTGTACGTCGCAGAATCAGTGATGGAAATAAAGTTTCAGGAGTGGGATTAAAATTCAAGGTGAAAGGATATCATAGACATGATTCGCTGATGACATTGCTATTCTGAGTGGAAGTGAAGAAGGTTTTAAGTGATCTGCTGAATGGAATGAACATTCCAATGAGCACAGAGTACGGATTGACAGTAAATCGAAGAAAGAGGAAAGTAATGATAAGTAGCACAAATAAGAACAAGGAGAAACCTTACATCAGGGCTGATGGTCACGAAATACAAGAAGTAAAGGAATTCTGCTACCTAGGCAGCAAAATAACCCATGATGGTCGGAGCAAGGAGGATATCAAAAGCAGACTAGCGCTGGCGAAAAGGGTATTCCTAGCCAAGAGAAGTCTGCTAGTAACAAACCTAGGTCTTAATTTGAGGAACAAATTTCTGAGAATGTACACTCTTTGACATAAAACTCGACCGGCGGCCGGCCGCTTCAGAGGCTAAGTCCGCGCCGATCGCGACATGAGACAAAAAAACTGGCCAACTCGCTAATTCTCCAAGTCCGGTTATCTGCACAATCTGGCAACACTGTAGACTGCGGCACTTCCTGGAGGAAAACTTGTCCCATGATAGAGAAACCCTAGGCTGATTACGCCTGTGGTCTAGCGGTAGCGTGCGTTGTTTCTGTTCATAATATCAGTGGATCGAGAGCAGCTGGCATAAAATATTTTTATAGCCTCTTCTGTCTGAATGCTGAAGACGAGAATGTAATGGTAGCGCAGATTCAATCTATTTCGCTTTCTGACACACCGATATCAAAATTTTATCCAATAACCATTTTGCGGCAGATTTCCTGCAGACTGTCTTCCTCTGGACGCCGTACGCGGCGAAGCTCCGGGATCCATTTGCTGGCTACTGGCAGCGGCCGTGGCGACAGCAGCGGCGCTCCACTCCCCCGTTCTTTATCAAAAGCGCCTGCTACCGCTCATCGCTTTTGATGATTTAAAACGCTTTCTTATTAAATGTTGCTCCACAGAAAATTTCTACAATTTCCATTCACGCTCAAAAGCAACGGAGACAGCCGTCCTGATTAGTAGGCGGGTATTATATTACATCAATCGGCAAGAGCTGAGTATGGCCCGAAATTAATTTTATACACTGGGACGAAATTAAACCACCTCACTACATTCGATGAATTTATAAATGCTTCATACCTCGTTTGTTTTCCTTTCAAACTCAATTATTTGTGCAACTTTTGGTCAATGTTCGGATGTTTTCGTCAAGCCAGATGGCTCTGAGCACTATGGGACTCAACTGCTGTGGTCATCAGTCCCCTAGAACTTAGAACTACTTAAACCTAACTAACCTAAGGACATTATACACATCCATGCCCGAGGCAGGATTCGAACCTGCGACCGTAGCAGCAGCGCGGCTCCGGACTGGAGCGCCTAGAACCGCACGGCCACCGCGGCCGGCTGTCAAGCCAAAGTGAGCGTCTGTGGTGTAAAGTGTATTACAGTTCTTGTTTCATTCCTTATGGTAAGTCTATGCGATAAACTGTGTGAATACCTTGCAATGCATGCTCTGTAGCGGTACAGGAACACTGCACATTTGGAGTTCCATGTATGGGTTCATGAAGTATTTATTGTTGATCGGAAGTGATAGTGAAGGTCATCAGATTTAAACCAGAAAAATTTGTCGTTTTGGAGGTTTCAGAGAACGGAAAGGAATTGCTAACGCCGGTGTTAGAAAACGTCTACAGTTAAATGCTATTGGAAAAATTTAGAAGAGGGGAACTATATTAATCAACATGTGCACTTCATAAACAACCTTCTGACATCTTAGACCTATATGACGAACAAAGCTCAAATTTATATCATTGACAGTCGGTTTGAATCTTTTGAGGATCTATTTTACAGTGAAGCACCTTGGCATTTGCAAAGCAGACAACCATGATATTAACTTAATTTACTAAGTCGAAATCGGACGAAGATTGATGATTAAAGGCATTCTTCAGATTTCGCATAAGGAATTTTACTAACAGCTTGAAACTCCATTAATTAAAATGGAAAATAAAAGGTTGTAGTCAGCGGCTTCCACCGAGATTGTAACTGCTATGTCATACAGTACGAACAACGCAACGCACAAGGGAACCTCTTTTTTTTCAATTTTGCTTTTTTTCTTTACTTTTTTTTACGATTACCCCTTTTTTTCTCTCTTATTTTAAAGCCCCTTAGGAAAATGGCACTAAAAAAGAAACTAAGTGCCACCGCCACTTTTCATCCTATAACCAAAAAAAAAATCTTGTCCACTTCAGGCGTTGACTCCTGACTAAACCTTCCCCAGAGAACTGCCTATATACCAGAGGAAATATGGGAACTCAAGGTTAGGGCTATCCTTACAAACAAAACAAAATCTTCCTTTTTCTGAATTTTATTTTTATTTTCATTTTTTTGTTTATTTTTGTTGTGTAATTGATCAGACGTTTTCTGCGCCCCACTGGTAATATGTTGAGTCACGTCTTCTCGAAATTGATGTGTTCCGTTCAATAGTTCAGAAATGATCATTGGTTCAAACAGGAAACCTTCTTCACTCTTGGCTTAACACATTCCAGCTACGAGGCTGGTCGTGGAAAGCACTACGAAGGAAGTTCGAGAAAAATTGTCTGTATTTAGGGTGACGGACAACGACTTAATGACCGTCGTTGAAGTATGTCCAAAAATCGAGAACAGAATCTACTGTTTGTCCAAATAGGTAGTGAATGGCATGTCCGCGAATCCAATTCACAGCATTGGCCTTTGTCCGAGGAAAATAGTCACGTCCCGGAACTAATAATGAAAGGGGAGTATTCCGATTCAGAATGTCTCGCGTTAGAAAAGCCACAATACGACGAATAACCCCTGAGCTAACGACACACTGGCGACAACAGACGGACTATAGTCACTGAGATGTTGCCTAAGCCTCAAAACGCAACCTTAAAACACACAAACAGGTGTTACTTATGTGAAGAACGCCGTTCTTGGAGTCCAGAAATTAAATATACTTTCTAATTGTGTCATCTTACGGTGGATTATATCGTACGAGCCTTCGATGTGGGAAACGAATGTCAAGTGAATTTAGCGAGGTAATGCCGGCCTACACCCGGAAGTAAATGCACTATCAGAGTGTTGACAAATACTTGCTACGACGCTGCCATTTCTCGGCTCTCTTACGAGGCAGCTCTACAGCGAAATGCTTGCCGTGATTCTCCGATACGGTTCTTCAGAGTGGAGACGCGCGCGCACGTTTGGTTTTTATGCGGCGTTCTCCCCTGATGGTTTCTGACGTCGCCTTGTGGGCTATGTATACATTATCATTAATCCAGAAAGATACAAGTTTCAGCTTCCGGCGTGGAAGAAGGCTGTTGACGCCGACATTATATCATTTCAACGTAGGGAAAGCAAAACAGATCATTCAATGTTTCTCATTCAACATAAAGCATGTGAGAGAATTTTCCGTAACGTTCATAATCATCTAAAAATACAAACGAAGTAAAAATACATCGGAAGCTTATTCGAATTGAATATAATGTAAGATACCAAACGCTTTGCACCTCGATGTCGAATTTGTCCACGTGCAATCTTTTGCAGCATACACAGAGAATGTCATGATTACCACGAGAATGAAGAAATATGTTGGTAAGGATGGAAGCAAGAAGAGACGCAGCCAACAAATATTCGATTCCTCATGGCATTCATTTCATTTGAGACGTAAGAAGAGGTAAAGCGGGATATTACTTTCGTTAACACGAAAGATATGCCGCACATATTGATAACGAGGAAGTCTGCGTCTTCATACTTTTCCTCCTTGAAATCTGTATGCTCTATTATATACTAAGTAGCCCGATCATTGTTTCAGTAATGTTACCCTCTTGTTTGACCCCGTAACGATGAACAGATTCCAAATGCATGTCTCTGCATGAAAGTACCTGTTCGAACCCTTCCTGGGTTGTTTTTTGTGTTTTATTGCTTGGAATTCCTGAAGCAGACCACTGTGCCTTCCCCCCTCGTGTGTTAGGTCTCAAAACTAAACCGCTTTTTATCCAATGGCATAATTTATTCAGACAGCATCAGCACAAGACTATCAAACAAAGCCTTTCATTTACAGTTGCAGCACTCTAACCAGCACTGACCGAAGTGTAATCCACGGTCATGGTCCGAAATTAGCAGCTGTCTGCTACTGCGGCAAAGTCCGTACTACACTTTCGATTCCGCAGCACCATTTTATCTGGTAACACTGTGTAGTTGCAGAGTTGTGCCAGCATGTCTGTCCTCACACAGTCATCTCTATGTATCTCACTTCTCCTGTAGCGTTGATCACGAGGAGTCGAAGTAAATGAGTGTATTCTGCATGACGTAACATTCAGTATTCCCTTCTTTCATAGCCACTCTTCATGTGCATCGATACCAAATAGGAATGTGAAAACTCTTGCGAGTGAGAGAATGACAATAACAATCACAACAAGAACAAGCAAATAATGAATGATAATTATTCCAACGCAGGACGAAAATGGCTTTAAATATAAAAATCTATATTTATATCTATATCCATATCTATTGATCTTTGAGTTGGCACAATGCAAATATATTCTTAGCATTTAGTTACTGAATTTAGTTCTGGATGTTTACAGAGAAAAGGAAAAGTCGGTACTTCTCGCTAGTGTAATATAATGTGAACCAGCAACTACCCTTTCCTTAGAACACGACTCAAGCAGGTCCCCAAGTAGGTACCAAGGCACTGCTGCATTCTGTTCCCTGACATTGCTCTGATGACGGTTAATGCAGATAGTTCCGATTATGAAATACAAAACGTATTGCAGGTTAGTTCCTAGGATAGTAACATTAAATTTGCGTTGTAGACGGCATATGAACGTGACGACTATCCATATTACTCATCAGTATAAAAAGACAATATTATGGGAATTTAGCAGGATTACTCAACATGAATTCTGAAATTGGGTGACTGACCGCACAGGTGCTAAACGTCGTCAAGAGTATACGATGTCCTAATCGCATTAGGAATATGAAGATCGTCTTCGACAGCTCGCAACTTTCACATTGCTATCTCCACCCTACTCCAGACAGCCCTCGGTGGAGTTGCGCTACGTTGCCGATGTAATGGAAGGCCTTCAAACCGACAACGGACCACATATTGAAAAATACAAGCGAATTCTCTTGCAGCGTAAGCTTATTGTAACTAATCTAAAAATTATTGCAGAGGAACATTGTCCTATTCAAAAAAAGTAAAATGTTACACACTGTTGACGTCAAACGGCCATTATCTATGTCCTGTCTTGTGTCCTACTCATCTATAATATCAAGTGTACTATCAAAATGATTATATATAATGGATGATAATGTAATGTATTGATACCAGATGGTGGGTTCACAACAGTATTGATGCGAAAATAAAACAGAAGTTCGCAAAAGTGCAGGTGTGCATTTTCGTACGTTTTCACCTCGAGATGTACAGTCGTGCTCAAAAGTATCCTAACGACCTGAATTGCATTTCGCCTGATTCGCATGCAACCGGCATAACGCAGCTGTGTAGCAGGTCCTCTAATCGCTCCTTGGTACAGTCGTTTGACTATTGATAATGGTTCCAATAAGTCACCACTAGAAAACACTGCTCTGAATCGCAATAACTCAAGATGTAAAGTAATACCACGATACTACAAATATCAGGGGACACCTTATCACAGATAAAACTGTCCTTAAGGCTTGTAAGCTCACATTTACTACAATAAATGACATACCTGAAATGTTACCACTCTCATTATTTCGTCAGATTGGTAATGCACGTAGTAAGTTCGTCGTATTCATGATTTCCTCTTCAAAGTAACATACCGTCCTTATTATTTAACACAAAATGATATTAAAATTTTAAGTTATTCACGAGCAGCTAGTTGAGAATATGTATGAACTTCAAAAGACACGACGAACCGTCTTGTTCCGCATATGGATTCAAACCCAGCTCATGCAGACTAAGCAAAAATTTCGTGACTGACGGAAACTAACAGTCATTCCTGATTAGGCATACAGAGAGTGATATACCTCGATTTTAGACAGTATCAGTTAGCAAATATCAACTTTAAATTGCATAACGCAAACATTTTTAACGGACGCGAATTCCTACCCAGCATCTATTGTCCCTGTTAACGAACTACGAGAGATGTTAAATATTGCTTCTTCACAAGTAACTTACTTGAAATGCCGTGAGGTAAAGCTTTGTGTTGGACACGGATTCGAACCCAGAACCTAATCGGATTGCTATCGAAGCACAGTCAAATGTGACATATCGGATTTTCGCGGCAGTAGCTAGATGTTTTAACTGAAATGACGAGACGAAACATTAATTTTTTCTTTCCCAGGACTCCAACCTGGCACCTACCGCTGTTATATTCTAGAGAAAACGAACGTTAAATATGGGTTTGTTGCACCAGCAGTGACATGTGAGCATGTTTGAACTAGAAATAATCTGACGAAGAGTTCAGCGCTCAGTGGGAATAGAGCCCCACACATATCGTTGTTGACTACACACAAAGAGACGTCAGCTACCGAATTTTTCTCCACCAGCTGCTCAGAATAACATCTTGAACTTACAGTCATCTCGCAAATAGTTCTGTGTCTCACTGGGAGTTAAAAACGTCAGATATCGCTAGTGTTGACAACGAATGAAAATACATTAAAAATCAAAATTATTATCCACCAGCAGATAGGTGTTCTCAACTAGAGCTTGATAATACATAATTAAATCTTTAGTGCCGGGCCAGGATTCGATCCCATTCACGAGTAATATGTGGAGATGTTGAGGAATCTGCAGTTTTGAACAAATAACAAATTGTAGCCGAGCTGTATTGCCACGAAGGGATCAAATTCCGCGTTAAGGGCGGTCTGAGTTGCATTCCCAGTTCAGAACCAATTTTATCGACATACAGAAGCTCGGATAAAAGATGGAATAAGTGTCCTGTGACCATACATAGCGTTTGTTTCGTTACTTGAAATAAATAACAAGTACAAGAAAGGTTACTGGTGATAAGAGTTTCTACATGTCGCCACTCCAGACTTTATTGAGGTTCAACCTACCGTCTACTTTTATTTTATAGTAATAACGTTTCACAGTAGTACATAATATTCAACTAAGATTTAAAAGTAATAAAACAAACTTAAATTAATTACAGGTTCATTGGCATTATAGAAAAAAAAATTCCAAGTCTAAACCAGATAGTGATGTTCGTCACTTGATCGTATTTGTTTTTCAAAGATCAAAATGTCTCTCGTTTCTACAGGTTCTGAATCGCATCATCGAAAATGGAGTTCACATGACTGTTCTTCTGAGGAAGTTGGCATATGTATCATAATAATTATTCAAAATGGCTCTGAGCACTATGGGACTTAACAGCTGTGGTCATCAGTCCCCTAGAACTTAGAACTACTTAAACCTAACCAACCTAAGGACATCACACACATCCATGCCCCAGGCAGGATTCGAACCTGCGACCGTAGCAGTCGCGCGGTTCCCGACTGCGCGCCTAGAACCGCGAGACCACCGCAGCCGGCTTATAATAATTATTCATGCGTAGTAGCTTGTGATGCTGGTCGGAAATGTACGTCCAAAAATCTCCTTCGCTCCTTTCTTTACTGGACAGCAGGTAAAATATCGCGTGTCCCTTCAACCAGTTGACGGCATTTTTCTTCCAGGTGGGGCATAACTCTTCTTCCGGGTATAAAAGGTACGCTGGCGTTATCAAATGCGGCGGTTTTCTCTGCATAGTTGCTAATTTTTTTCTGATCGACAACCATATATTATTCGCATTTCCACAGACAAATTGATGTTCATCTGTATCAATCAGGTTGCAAGTGGTACACAAAGGGGAATCAGCCAGGTGAATGGAATGCAGTCTGGAGATCGTTGGAAATTTCCTATTCACAAAATAGTACCACAATGACCGCACTTTTGTCGGTAAATACGGGTGGTGTATGTTCCTCCAGATATCATGCCAAGAGTGACCGACCAATTTTTGTTCTATGATGTTCGTAGTCTGAAAGTTCATTAAGTTTTGGTATATTTTCTTGACTTTGATGACATCTTTCTCGGGTGTTCCCAGTCTAATGTAGCTATATTCTACGAAGAAATGTTTTAGGTGGTAGAGTTCATTTGGGATGTGGTGAACGTCTATTGGGGCGTCCTGGCTGGCCGGCGCTATTTCATTTAACAAGAATGCGGCGACACTGTTGACTGACCGCTTCCACAGTTTGTATGTTTTACAGACGTACAATGCTTGTGCTTTATTGTACACGTCTGTGAGATTCAATCCACCGTTCCCAGTCGGTAGAGTCAACGTTTGGTACTTGACCTTGAAGATGTGGCCGCGGCTGACGAAGTGGCCAAAAGCAGCCAAAATCCTGTTCGCCACTTCCCTCGGCATTGGCAGGGCTTGCGCCACGTAATGTAATTTAGAGGACAAATAAATGTTGACGAGAGCCACTCTTTGTATCTCATCAAGAGTACGGATATTGTGCTGGCGTATACAGGCACGGATGTTGTTGAGGATTCTTCTGTAATTAACTGCGATGGTCTGCCGAATATTCCTTGTATACTCCACCCCAAGACATGTTATGGTGACCATTTCCTTTATTGGCCCATGAATGGGAGCTCCTAATCCGCTTCCAATATTGATTATGCCAGACTTATTTCTATTCAGTTTCGCACCAGATACTTGTTCATATTTGTCTATTATGTCGAGTGCTTTCTCTATCTCGTCGTTGTCTCTGACAATAAATGCAACGTCATCGGCATATGCCCTGCAGACAATCCTACGGCCGCGTGTAGTGAATCCTTGTAAGTTGTGGCTCAGGCGAAAAAGTAATGGCTCGATTGCTATTGCAAAGAGTGATATAGACATCGGGCACCCTTGTCGCACCGAACTTTTCATTACAATGGGCCTACTGGACTGACCGTTTACCATAACTGTCGATGTTGACTTCTGCAGAAGATTTGTTCAACGGCTCTGAGCACTATGGGACTCAACTGCTGAGGTCATTAGTCCCCTAGAACTTAGAACTAGTTAAACCTAACTAACCTAAGGACATCACAAACATCCATGCCCGAGGCAGGATTCGAACCTGCGACCGTAGCGGTCTTGCGGTTCCAGACTGCAGCGCCTTTAACCGCACGGCCACTTCGGCCGGCAGAATATTTGTAATAATGTTGATAAAACCTTGCGGAAAGTTCATGGCACGCATGGTGTGAAAAAGGTAAACATGATCGACTCTATCGAACGCTTTCTCAAAGTCCAATGACACGATGGCGCATTTTATTTTACAGGCTGTGGCAATGGAAATAATATCTCTGTAGTCGCACAGTGTTTGGTAAATTGATCTGTCTTTTCCTACGCTCGATTGATATGATCCAGTGACTGTGTTCAATACTGATTTTAATCTTTCGTTTATGATGCGGGCAAATATTTTATAGTCAGAATTTAGGAGAGTGATAGGCCTAAAATTTGTTACAGAGTTTCGTGTAGGATGTTTCGGGATTAGAACAATAGTTCCCTCTAGACAGTCGTGTGGAGCGCCATTGGCGGGATTTATTAATTCGTTACAGATACACGCTAATTTGGGAATCAACTGCCTTCTGAACATTTGATAAAACTCCGCCGGGAGACTTATTTTTCGGGCTTCGTGTTATAGCGTCTGCGACTTCTTCTTCTGTAATTTCAATTAACAAGTTGTTTGTTTCTACCGGGTCGAGCCTGCGTGTGAATCCCGTCATGAAGTCATTGTCCACCGGGATATCCATTGTCGTTTTCCCTAATAACTCTTTGCAATACATGTGAATTTCGTTCTTGATGTCGCTTTGCTGCGTCAGTAACCTGCCGTCAGAAGATCTTAGTTCGGTTATTATTTTCCTGCGTTGCCTCTTCCTCTCATTAATCACATGATATATAGATGTTTCTTCTCCTTTTACAGCATCGTGAAGTCTTGCTCTTACCTGATGACCTTCCAGCTGTTTCCGCTTCAGTCCGAGAAGTTTAGCCTGAATCCGTTTTATTTCCACGTAGTTGGCGATTACGGACAGCCGGCCGCGGTGGTCTCACGGTTCTAGGCGCGCAGTCCGGAATCGCGCGACTGCTACGGTCGCAGGTTCGAATCCTGCCTCGGGCATGGATGTGTGTGATGTCCTTAGGTTAGTTAGGTTTAAGTAGTTCTAAATTCTAGAGGACTGATGACCACAGCTGTTAAGTCCCATAGTGCTCAGAGCCATTTGAACCATTTGATTACGGACACATCAGATTGGTATAGGTCACGAAGGACTTGGAAGTAATATTCTATCGTCCGTTTTTGCCAAACACTTTTCTCGCGGGAGTAATTCATCAGCGATTTTCTTATCGCGGGTTTCACACATTTCATCCACCATGCCAGTGGCGAGGTATATGAAGTGAATTTGTTCTCGCACGCATTCCATACGTTATTGAATATTTCATGGTATTCAGGGTCTTTTAGGTGTTCCACGTTCAACTTCCACAAGCCTCGTCCCCTACACGTTTCTTGCCGTTTTAGGTTCATGGTACATATATATGCAGTGTGATCCGAAAAGATAGCGGGCCATAACTCTGTCTGGAGGACGTGCATTTCCAGGTCGACTGTTACATAGATCCTGTCGATGCGACTAGCGGAATGATTCGTAATATGAGTGAAACCCAGCAATGCACCGTTCATGAGCTCCCCGGTGTCAATTAAGCGGAGTTCTGTAATTACGGCTCCGAGTTCTGCACAGTTATTAAAGTGCGGCGTCTGGTCTTTTGGAGACAGCACATAATTATAGTCACCTCCAAAAATGATATGCTCGTAGCGGCCACCGAAAAGGGGAACTATATCATCTTTATAAAATTCAGCTCTTCGCCTCCTGTTCCCGGTGCCAGATGGTGCATAGATATTTATAAAACGCGTATTGTGAATGGCGACAGCCAGACCTCTGTCGTTTACCAGTTTCTCGACATCTTTGATGATAATTCCGTCTTTGGCGAGTATCGCTGTTCCGAGGTCACGGTTGCTCCCTGGATTTACGACTGCGTTGTAACCTGTGATGACATCCAGTCTAATATCTGTAACATAATAACATCAATATCAGCGGCATAGAGCATGTCTTGCAAGTTCTTACGGTTGAATTCGCTATGGATCTTGTTTAGATTCAAAGTCCCGATTCTACAAGCTTGTAATGAATTCATGATTAATTAAGTAAGTATACAAGTCGTTATGGTCCACTGTCGACGAAGCCTAAGGTTTTCCATGTATTGGCCGAGACGATGTCTCGCCCCTCATTTGCTTGTCTTTCTGCACTGAAATCTTTCCTCCTGGTAGAAGTGCCACTTCCTTCATTTCCTCATCTGCGGGAAATTCTTCAATGTCATCTGCCCAGTTTCTCGTATCACTGCGTTGAGACATCTCTATCTCTGGCCCACGTTGAGATGGAGTCTTGTTCTTTGTTTCTTTACTTGTGGGCCGTTTCGTTTCGCCATCCTGCTGCGTCTGCGTTTTCACTTGTCGAAATTCGTCTTCTCCCGCTGTATGCGGGCTCTGTGGGTCTACGTCAAAATTGACGGATGTCATACCACTGCAATTTGCGACCGATTTGTTGTGCCTTTTCACGCACTGATTGTACCTTTTGAGGAGCGTCAGGTGGAGCTATCCTCCGTTTTTTATGCTTTTTGGGAACAGATCAGGATTTCTGTCACTCTTCAGTCTCGGAAGCCGTGCTGGGATCTTGTGCAGCATCCTCGTTCTCGTCTCTCTGTACATCTTGCTCAATAGTTCCGTCATTTTTGGAAAGACAACCTGCTTCTATGATGGGCGCCGCTTCAGGCGACGGAACGACGGTCGTTACTTAAGTAGAGCTAGTGGTAACCGACAAGCTTTGGTCGTCGTCTTTTCTGTCGCCACTGCTCTCCAAAGCGAAAATCGGTGTCGTAGCAGAGTGGCCACGGGTGGCCGTAGCATATGTCACTGGTAAGGTCGTCATCGTCATGGGTGGGACTGCTTCCCCCGCCGGTAACTGCGTCACATTCGGAACGTACATGTCCAGTCTATCCACAGCCAGAGCAAGTACGCGGCTGTCCATTATATATCACAATAGCCCTATAACTGCATACGTAAACATACTAGGGAATATGCTGCTGAAGATCTATTTTTATTTGCCTGACACCATTTAAAACTGGAAACGTTTGAAAGGTGGTCCACTTTTCCGCAACATTACTAATGACCTTCCCGTATGCTTTGAGGACGCAATTAATTTGTTCCGTAGTTAATTTAAAGGGAAGTTCAAAAATACGGATTGTTTTTACCCCGAAACCTGCATGATCTACTTTGACATCACCGACGTTTCCATCACAGTGATTTAATTTAAAAGATCCTCCACATTCTTCAATAATCCTATCACAGCATTTAGCATTCACCATCTTTACATAAACTGTGCTACTCAAAATCGATAAGTGGATCCCAATTATATCAGTGGAACCGAGCTTTACTACATCGCGCAAGAACTGTACTACTTCGAATGCTTTAGGTCGAGCAAAGCGTTCATCGAACGTGAACTTCAAAGTATCTTTGCGAAGCGGTTGCGTCATATTCATGTTCGATTCATTTTCAATTATACAATTGACGTGTAAGCCGCAAGAGCGCCCACTTACTTGTCAGCACGCGGCCGGCCGCAGCGAGCACGTAGACTAGGCCCGTCGGCACAGCTCGCCCACCGAAACACGACTGCGGCTTGGTAGAGAAGGAATATCATCTTTAATATGACCACACTGCCACTATATCTTCTTCACTTGCTGTAGCCAGGAGAGAATGGAATCTGTCTCTCCCTATCTAAAATCACTAACAGAAGTGGGAATCGAACCCAGACCATAGGTATAACAACCTACCATCCGTCCAACAGACCACGAAATCCTCTTCCCTGCGATACATTTTTCTATCGTAACGCCGTTGCGCCACACTGAATGAGAATTCTGACACACAGTCTCCCTGTAGTAATTTGCAGCATGTTCAGTAAATTCATTTACTTTGCTGACCGAATCACCATGAACTAGCTGCCTCGGCTACCCAGTGCATACATTCGACTCTATTTTGTAATCACCGAAATAAAATCACGTAACTGCCACCTACACAGAACTGCCAACAATGCAGGATGCTGAAGTTTAAATAGGAAGTGTTCCTTTCCACTTGAGCTATTCTATCGCGCTATCTGTTTGTAGAAAACGTCGTTCAGTCCAAAAGAAAAGCTGTAACTGTTTGTCTCTCAGAAGTCAAGACCTGGCCATATGCATAATCTCACAGTGCTGTGGAATCCAAAAGTTCTGGTCGAATAGTTGTCAAGCTCTGGAGCTGTTGTAGCTATGTGTCAGCTAGTAGCGTAGATAATATGTCGCGAGTTCGAATACATTCAGTGCTACATTTTTTAAAACGCAATTCTGCTGTCTGCTGAAGTTATCAATCTAATGGAACATTGAATATAATTCCCTTCACTTCTCAACCCAAAGTAGTCGCATGTGGAAAAAGGGCTAACTACTGTGACATTTTGTTCTATTCAGGTTTAATAGACAGCAGGCAGCAGATGCATCTCGAAGATGTGTAGGGAGAGCGCATCGTGCCATAATATGTTTGAAAAGTATTTTCTACATTAGCTGTCGTGTGGTAGTGAGATTTTATTCTTCTTCAAACTTTGGTTGACAGCTTTAACTCAGAACAAGTTTTCTACATGCATGTAATCAATAAACTGCATGTGCATTGTCAGACTGTCATAGGTATCATCAGAGAATTCGCATATATCGTTGATGATTAATTTCTCTCTCATGTTTACTATTGTTTTAACAACACTAAAGGCAACCTTACGAAAATTGTGCACTGTATTATAAGTTGTTGCGATTCAGAGCAGTGTTTTCTAGTGGTGACTTATTGGAACCATTTTCAATAGTCAAACGACTGTACCAAGGAGCGATTAGAGGACCTGCTAGACAGCTGCGTTATGCTGGTTGCATGCGAATCAGGCGAAATGCAATTCAGGTCGTTCGGATACTTTTGAGCACGACTGTACATCTCGAGGTGAAAACGTACGAAAATGCACACCTGCACTTTTGCGAACTTCTGTTTTATTTTCGCATCAATACTGTTGTGAACCCACCATCTGGAATCAATACATTACATCATCATCTGTAACCTCCCCGCAGAAATTTTAAATGACAATAATTAAATGTTAATGGGAATAGAGCCAAGTGTAATCTCCTCGTGAAAATATGAAAATGAAAAGAATTGAATAGAATTGCAAATAGTGCCAAATGTTAGCTTCCCACAGTAATAAAACTCAATGATAATCAAAATGTGCAAAAATGTGAAGTCCCCGCAAAATTAACGTTATGGTGAACCTGATAAATTTTATAAGGGCATCAGCGCTGACCTTAGGTCCTGTGCAATAATTAATCTGATAAATTGATTCTAGGAGGAAAAGCATAGGAAATATTATTTCAATTGGAATGATTCTTTTCTTAAAAATGATTGCTTTGAAAACTAAATTATTATTGGGGCATTTCTTGAACAAATTAATTACAATTAACAGATGTTATTGGCTGAGCGCAATGCTGCTTCATTACCTTATTTAACAATATACCTCGTCCCGAATCGTGAACAGAGACCCATGTCGACGCCCGCCGACTCCTCACACACAACTTCCGTCTGAGTACAACTAACAACTGACAACTCGCAACTGAACTCTCGCGCAGTCAAGCGCAGACTAGCAACGATAAACAACTCTCTGGTCAGAGATTCTGTCATGCCTCGCCATCGCTGGTACTGAATACATACGCGTTTCATATAACCCTCCACTGGGGGGGCAAAAATTTGGCAGCGATGGTGACTCATTTGGACTTGCCATTAGCAACAAATTTTTTTTTTGACTAATTAACTTTACAATCACAGAATATACAGATGTAGAACATGAAGTAAATGTGGTGCACATGCACCGAGTACAAAAGATATTAGGCAATAAAAAATGTATATACAATGAGTACAGAACATGAAACTTCCTGGCAGATTAAAACTGTGTGCGCCGACCGAGACTCGAACTCAGGACCTTTGCCTTTCGCGGGCAAGTGCTCTACCAACTGAGCTACCGAAGCACGACTCACGCCCGGCCCTCACAGCTTTACTTCTGCCAGTACCTCGTCTCCTACCTTCCAAACTTTACAGAATCTCTCCTGCGAACCTTGCAGAACTAGCACTCCTGAAAGAAAGGATACTGCGGAGACATGGCTTAGCCACAGCCTGGGTGGTGGTGGACAGCATGTCGTGTCAACACCACGCTCTTACAAGGCACACCAACGTAGAATTAGTGCAAAAACCAAATATAGTGCTCCATGATCAAGAGGATATACAGGACAAATGGATATTGCAGTAATTCAGGGTAGTTAGGTCAGAAGGTGAAGGACATTAAGTCACATACTAGTCTTCATTGGGAATTACATTAGTAGTTTGCGGCATTCATAGCCCAGTTATTGAACATTTCTCTACCATGTATGTAGTATTACAGAAAAATGTTCATTAATTGTTTTACAGAGAACATTGGCACTCATTCTCTAATTACAAATCATCAGAAGTCATTACTTAAAACAGGAGGTAGTCAATAACATAGTATTACAGAATAATGTTGATAATTAATCATTGGTCATCCCAATACAGTAATCAGTAGCATTCATTTCCCAGTTACAAAGCATTATTAATTAATCAGTAGCATTCATTTCCCAGTTACAAAGCATTATTAATTAATCATTGGTCATCCCAATACAGTAATCAGTAGCATTCATTATTCAGTTACAAAGCATTATTAATTAATCATTGGTCATCCCAATACAGTAATCAGTAGCATTCATTTCTCAGTTACAAAGCATTATTAATTAATCATTGGTCATCCCAATACAGTAATGAAATTATACGCATAGTATTTACGCATTCATTATTCAAGTGACATACTATTCAGAGCTAATCAGTATTACTCAGAACTCTCTTAAACTGGTATCATTATTTGGGACTGGTAATACACTTTTTGTTAGCAATGCATTGCTTTGGGTAATTATAGGGGAAAGCAAGAAGAGAAAAAAAATTTGCTTCTGGGTTGTTCCTGTAAATGAAAATGTGTAACGTCATTCGTCATGAGTCAGCTGTAGCAAGATTATGAAACAAGTAGAGTATATGTAATCACATTCATAAATGACATAGATTTAATGAACAACTGCTTGTAGCACATTAATTTCATAAATAATTTCTCCTGCAAAAATATACAAAAATGAATTATTAAACTGAAAGAAGAAATGCATTTTATGCTGAAAAGTAGTGAACTTCGAATTAACAGGTAGTGAAGTGTGAATAAAAATGTGTTCCTTAGCTGTCCTTTCCAAACCCTTCAGTCATTATACTATGCAATATAACACCTGCTGTCAAAGCGAACTGCAACAAATACTTAAATAACTACATAGCATGAATACATAACTTCCACATTATCCTCATCTGTAAAGAAAAAAACTTCATTATCCGTCACTTCATTATCTATATTATCATAACTCCATTATTATCATCATCTGTAAAGAAAAACTTCATTATCCATAGTAGCATATTCTTCATCATTATTCATCAGCATTCATTATCATCTGCAAAAAATCACTTCATTACTCATTATACAACTATTCCTTATCTCTAGCATATTCCATCACTAAAACTAAGATGTGTAGTTCTGTCTGACAGCCTGCATCAATCGCCTTGTATTCTGAAAGAAAAAATTAGTTAAGACTCCTATTCTACCATGTATATAGTATATTCTTGTTAATGCTTGTTAATCCTGATCCATTGACTCTTCCTCACGAGGTTTGCATCTTCTTTCTATCATTCCGAAGGTGAAATTCCCATTTCTGTTTAATTTATTTCTTTCACGCATCATTTCTTTCTGAAATTGATGAACAGAGATTAATGTCTTGCATTTAAATCATATACTCATTAAATAATGACTAGTTTATGGTAACATAATTAAGCATACAGCATAACATGACAAAAAACGTAATATGTGAAAAACTTATATAGTGTTCAGAGGCAAAAATGTACTCAGTGTAACATAATGTAACAGTAAAGTAGTCACGATGTTGAGATATCATAAGGCAAAATGTCAAAGTCAACTGGTGTTTGCTATATCTTAACTATTTCATAGTGCATACAAACAAAACATGAAACAATCGTATATACCTAAGAAAGACAAAAAATGTGACGTTCGTTGTGTTCAGCTTGTATGTTGTGTAGTTAATAGAGGTGAGAATTAAAGACTTTAATGGAGAGAAAATTCAATAAAATTAATATGTCACTAGATAGCATTGCATAATTATTCATAAGATACGTAAGTTTCTCTGGAAAAAAATGTGCACAGTCTGATATGTAACGACAAGAAGAGCGACCTGCTAACCTTACCTTGCCGGGCATTTGCCAAGAAAAAATACGATAATCATTGGTAATTAATCACATAAATATAATTGCATAAATGGTCACAAAATGTGTAAATTCATCTAGAAAAATATGCACGGTCTGATGTGTAACGACAAGAAGAGCGACCTGCTAACCTTACCTTGCCGGGCACTTGCCAAGAAAAAATACGATAATCACCAGTAAGTAGTCATGTGAATATAATTGCATAAATAGTCATAAAAATTAGCAAATGGCATTATAGCATGTTAAATCATAAAGTGTCTTCATTCAATAAAAGGCTTGATGTTTGACCAGTGGTGAGTGCCTTTGGATTTTCTGGTTCTCAAAGTTTCGACGTGTACAACATTGGGGTGAGGAATGCTGCGAATCCGATATGGACCTGCGTGTAGAAGTTCAAATTTACTGCACCTACCTTTTCCTTTGTTGGATAAATAGTGTGTACCTACTAATATTTTCTGTCCAATGTGAAAGTCACGGCGTGTACAAACCTGTTTTTGCTGTCTTGTCCGGCGCTCTGCGGCACGTTTGATGTTGTTCAGCGCAATGTCGATTATTTCGTGGTGTCGTAATCGACGATATGTAGGAAAATTTACTAATTCTGTAATTTTGTTTGGTGGTTCAACATTTTTCAGTATAACAGACGGAGATAGCATAGTGGATTCACTTGGAATGGAATTAATTACATCTTGGAATGAGAATATGTGTGTGTCCCAATCAATATGTCTTTTGTGGCAGTATATTCTACACAGTTTACCAATTTCTTTCATTAATCGTTCACAAGGGTTCGAAGAAGCATGGTACTTGGATATATAGATCGGAGAAATGTTTCTAGCTCGTAACATACGTGTCCATATAGCAGGTCGAAACTGTGATCCATTATCGGAAATTACTTACAACACATGCCCTACATGAAATAGAAAATGTTTTATAAATGCTTTCGAAACAGTTTTAGCAGTAGCTTTGCGTAACGGAGTGAAGGTAACAGATTTTGAAGTGAGTTCAACAGCGACAAAGATGTAGCAGAAACCTCTATTAGTTCTCGGAATCGGACCAAAAATGTCTACAGCGGCCATATGTCTTAATTTATCAGGTACAATGGGATATAATGGAGGAATATGTGAAGTTGTGTCTGACTTAGCATTCTGGCAGATTTTACTTGACGCTAAAACTCGTCGTATACGTTTCTTCATGTTGGTTAAATAACAGTTCTGTCTCAGTATAAGAAAACATTTTCTGGCTCCGTAATGTGCGTAACTTAAACGAGTATACCAGATTAATTTGTTAACCAGTTCGTCAGGAATGCATAATAAGCAATTGTTGCTGTCAGGATGAGAGCGGCGAAACAGAATGTCATTGCGTACAGTGTAATGGTTTCTAATCGTAACATTATTCCTATCTTGCCAAAGGTGTTTAATTTCTTTCCACACGTTGTCTTTATTTTGCTCTTTTGCTATGTCCTGTAATGACGACGAAATAAAATTCTCAAATGCAACTTGCCGAACGTACATAACACTGAAACCCGCTTTGCAGAAGTTGGTTGCGATTTCCCGCTGATTGTTGCTGAGAGAACGGGATAGTGCGTCTGCTACAACATTTTGTGTGCCGGGAATGTGAACTATTGTAAAATTAAATTCCTGTAAATAAAGCTTCCATCTGCTTAATCTGTCGTGAGTAAATTTAGCTGAAAGTAAAAATTGTATTGCTCTATGGTCTGTGTAAACGGTGGTATGTCTTCCATAAAGAAAGTGCCGAAATCTCGTGAAAGCCCAAACAACACATAATGTTTCCAGCTCTGTGACAGAATAATTACGTTCAGCAGGTGATAGAATGCGACTTGCAAATGCGATGTTTTTCATTATTGTAGAGTCATCTTCAATTTCCTGGAAAATATGTACACCTAAAGCTGTGTTAGAACTGTCGGTGGCAATGGAAAAATTTCTGGTAAGATCTGGGTGCGATAAAAGTGGTGCATTCAACAAAGCATGTTTCAAATAACATTCTCGTGAACAAGATTCTACGTGTCAAAATTATTACTTGCGTTACTGGCATATGCAACCTGTACTGTATCTGGTCAAATTCTATCTTACGTGCTGTTATTTACGGGAGGATGCTGTGGCATATCCACTATTTGAAGTGTTCTGTTATTTCTTCCTGTCGTATTACGCTATGGATGACACCTATTGTCTGGTTCATTCATGATAATATGTTGTTGCTGATGTTCTTGCTTCTGAAAAGATCGACTGTTATTAAATGTACGCAGAAAATTGTGCTCATTATTTTTACGTCTGTCATGATAGTCACTTCTATACGGCACATTTGCGATAGGAATTGAAATACTGTGTTTTCTATACGTATTTATTTCTTTGCTGCTGTGCGTTACTATTTGTTGTAGCTGAGACTATACGTGCACGCGGCGAAACATTGAAGTTTGGTTGACCTTGTAGACTGCATTGTTGGTTACGTATGCTAAGTGGTTGGCTTTCATGCTGTTGTGGTGAAAAACGTCTATTGTTACTAAAATTCGTTTGCGACTGCTGAAAATTTTGTGCATACTGATGATTAAAATTTTATCTGTTAGTAAAATTACGGCGATAGTTGTCATTTCGGGAGTGTCTAATGATAACTGTCACTTTCGGTAAAATTTGTCATATCGGGTTTTCCTTACACTTTTCTTAATACTAGGTAGAGCGATAATTAAAGAGCTGTTTTGATAGATATAAAGGATAGTAGAAGAGAAAGCAGCAGTGCAGAAAACTAAAGATGAAACAGCACTACTACAGCTCGGGGCCCTATGCACGCTACGGCACATATTCATTAAAGCGTAATGATTCCCCTGAGGTCTATTACGCACTGCAAATAAATTTTAGCTTTTGCATTACAGGCAATGCTGATAAAATTTCCAAAACATATTGCAGTATCCATGCTAATTCCAATTTCTGCATTATAGGCAATGCTGATGAAAATACAATAACAAATTGTCGTATACAGTTCAAATCGTGTATCTGTGCTCTGTCATTATTAAGTTCCTTAGATTTTCCTACGGATAAAATTTGCTCGTAATCTACGTTCTCGTCACTAAATTTGAGAACACGTTCAGGTTTGTGTGAGAATCTGTTTGTCTGTGTCATTTCGTACTTCAAGTTGCGTAGCTTTTCATATTTTAAGTCGCGTGGCTTTTTGGATTTTAAATCGCGTAGTCTCTGTAAATTGCTCAAATTATACGCGCTGCGTGAGTCTGACAAATGTTCACTAAGTGGCGTCTGCTGTGATGTGTTAAATCCTGAAACATTTTTTATCTCTGTTACCTATTGCTGTAAACTTGACAATTTTCTACGCAATGTATTATTAGACGAATCGATCTCATTGATTGTCTGCTGTAAATTTTGGAATTCGGGTGTTTGGTTAAACAAAATCGGTGCAGTATCGTCTGATTTGCTGTCATTATTACTTTCAATAACATCAATACGACTGGCCAATTCATCACATTTTTCAGTCAGTATTTTTACCTGATCATCGGTTTTAGTGTCAGAGGCATTAATCTGTTTTTGCACTTTACGTGTGGTTTAGTTCAGTTTTTTAACGTCAGTTTTGATGTCATCGTAATCCTACGTTAGTTCTATTTGTTCGAGTCTGTCGGTCACTGTTTGAATATCTACTGTGTGTGTATCTGTTTTTGATTTAAGATCAGAAATTTCATCACGTAATTCTGTGTTCAACTGTTCGATGGTATTAATTTTGTCCGATACTGTAGCAATATTGTTGTCTACGTATGTTTTTGCCTTCGCAAACATTTTACGTTTATCTTCTTGTCTCTGCGCAGTGATTGTTTCCATGACCTGACGTTTTACTTCATTTTGATCCTGTATAAATTTGCGGAAACGCGTATTACTGTTTTGTAGGTGAAGATTAAAACGTTCGTCAATTTGAGTGTTGTGTTGGTCGAATTTCGCGTCAATCTTTACATCCATTGTGCGCGAAAGTTCTGCTGTAATTGCTTTAAACTCGTCGCGTAATTGTGTAGCTTTTTTAGAGCATTGTTTAGCGACTGCATTACTTTCGTCTCTAAGTGTTGCTGTTGTAGCTGTTTGCATATCCCTTAATTCTTGAGCAACAGATCTAATTTCCTCACTACTTTTCCTAGCACAAGCCTCAATTTCCTCGCGTAACTGTTCTTTAGTATCATGACACTGCGCGGCAACGGCTTTAATCTGTTCACTAAGCTGTCTGGAATTGTTGTCTAATTTTTCATTTAACTGTCTGGAATTGTTGTCTAATTTTTCATTAAATTGTTTGTTATCTTCACTCTGTTGTCTGACCTGTTCACTAAGTTGTTTGGGATCTTCATTATTTTTGTCTAGTTTTTCATTAAGATTGTCTTGTTTTTCATTCTGTTGTCTGACCTGTTCACTAAGTTGTTTGAGATCTTCATTATTATTGTCTTGTTTTTCATTAATTTGATTAACCC
Organism: Schistocerca piceifrons; assembly: GCF_021461385.2. Taxonomy (NCBI): domain Eukaryota; kingdom Metazoa; phylum Arthropoda; class Insecta; order Orthoptera; family Acrididae; genus Schistocerca; species Schistocerca piceifrons. The sequence continues at coordinate 299,869,833 of NC_060141.1, forward strand.
ATTGTAGCAATAGTGCCATAATTTGATCCAGGCTTAAATTACCTACTCCATTCTCTGTACTGTTTGATGGTGTATCTGCAATTGTCGCGTTTTGTGTGACCATTTGGTCATTCTGTAATTTACAAAAAGGTTTGCCAGTCGGATGTACACTGTCCGTCACTACTTCGGAATTAAATAAATCCGTCCTACTTTGAGTATCTTGTTCATTTCCATTAGAAAAATTTGTCTGCTTGTCACGTGAATTTAGCAAACCGGTTGTATTAAGCTGGGCAGCGCTCATTGCAACAGAACGCCCCGTGTCATCAATTGTCGTCAAATTAACAGAGGAGACAATTGAGTTCGTTTGTTCATCATTAAGATAAAAATCATCATTAGTGGTTGGAACGCACTGATTGTCAGTGAACGGAGGATTGTCATCAATACACTGTGTGTCACAAGTACTATCAGTGAAGTTATTTAAGTCGGTTATTTCATTCATTATACTTCGCGATGTACTATTAATAGTTTTTCGTGGCATTTTTACACAAGTCACAATTATTCACAAATGAAACAAAGACAATGCAAAATTCAACAAACACAAGTACAACAAAGAGCAACGAATTGCCGATCATCTGTGAAAGAAATTGACAAAATTAGTAAAAGCGTTGCACCAAATCCTAATTATATTTAAGTAAATAAGAGCAGATAACGGACTATTTCTCAGAAGATTCTCAAAGAAATACCATCCTGGTCCGGATGTCGCCAAGTGTAACCTCCCCGCAGAAATTTTAAATGACAATAATTAAATGTTAATGGGAATAGAGCCAAGTGTAACCTCCCCGTGAAAATATGAAAATGAAAAGAATTGAATAGAATTGCAAATAGTGCCAAATGTTAGCTTCCCACAGTAATAAAACTCAATGATAAGAAAAATGTGCAAAAATGTGAAGTCCCCACAAAATTAACGTTAAGGTGAACCTGATAAATTTTATAAGGGCAGCAGCGCTGATCTTAGGCGCTGTGCAATAATTAATCTGATAAATTGATTCTAGGAGGAAAAGCATAGGAAATATTGTTTCAATTGGAATGATTCTTTTCTTAAAAATGATTGCTTTGAAAACTAAATTATTATTGGGGCATTTCTTGAACAAATTAATTACAATTAACAGATGTTATTGGCTGAGCGCAATGCTGCTTCATTACCTTATTTAACAATATACCTCGTTGCGAACCGTGACCAGAGACCCATGTCGACGCCCGCCGACTCCTCACACACAACTTCCGACTGAGTACAACTAGCAACTGACAACTCGCAACTGAACTCTCGCGCAGTCAAGCGCAGACTAGCAACGATAAACAACTCTCTGGTCAGAGATTCTGTCATGCCTCGCCATCGCTGGTACTGAATACATACGCGTTCCACATCCATTATATATAATCATTTTGATAGTACACTTGATATTATAGATGAGTAGGACACAAGACAGGACATAGATAATGTCCGTTTGACGTCAACAGTGTGTAACATTTTACTTTTTTTGAATAGGACAATGTTCCTCCCCAATAATTTTTAGATTAGTTACAATAAGCTTACGCTGCAAGAGAATTCGCTTGTATTTATTAATATGTGGTCTGTTGTCGGTTTGAAGGCCTTCCATTACATCGGCAACGTAGTGCAACTCCACCGAGGGCTGTCTGGAGTAGGGTGGAGATAGCAACGTGAAAGTTGCGAGCTGTCGAAGACGATCTTCAGATTCCTAATGCGATTAGGACATCGTATACTCTTGACGACGTTTAGCACCTGTGCGGTCAGTCATCCAATTTCAGAATTCATGTTGAGTAATCCTGCTAAATTCCCATAATATTGTCTTTTTATACTGATGAGTAATATGGATAGTCGTCACGTTCATATGCCGTCTACAACGCAAATATAATGTTACTATCCTAGGAACTAACCTGCAATACGTTTTGTATTTCATAATCAGAACTATAGGCATTAACCGTCATCAGAGCAATGTCAGGGAACAGAATGCAGCATTGCCTTGGTACCTACTTGGGGACCTGCTTGAGTCGTGTTCTAAGGAAAGGGTAGTTGCTGGTTCACATTATATTACACTAGCGAGAAGTGCCGACTTTTCCTTTTCTCTGTAAACATCCAGAACTAAATTCAGTAACTAAATGCTAAGAATATATTTGCATCGTGCCAACTCAAAGATCAATAGATATGGATATAGATATAAATATAGATTTTTATATTTAAAGCCATTTTCGTTCTGCGTTGGAATAATTATCATTCATTATTTGCTTGTTCTTGTTATGATTGTTATTGCCATTCTCTCACTCGCAAGAGTTTTCACATTCCTATTTGGTATCGATGCACATGAAGAGTGGCTATGAAAGAAGGGAATACTGAATGTTACGTCATGCGGAATACACTCATTTACTTCGACTCCTCGTGATTAACGCTAGAGGAGAAGTGAGGTACATAAAGTTGGCAGTGTGAGGACAGACATGCTGGCACAACTTTGCAACTACACAGTGTTACCAGATAAAATGGTGCTGCGGAATCGAAAGTGTAGTACGGACTTTGCCGCAGTAGCAGACAGCTGCTAATTTGGGACCATGACCGTGGATTACACTTCGGTCAGTGTTGGTTAGAGTGCTGCAACTGTAAATGAAAGGCTTTGTTTGATAGTCTTGTGCTGATGCTGTCTGAATAAATTATGCCATTGGATAAAAAGCGGTTTAGTTTTGAGACCTAACCCACGAGGGTTGAAGGCACAGTGGTCTGCTTCAGGGATTCCAAGCAATAAAACACAAAAAACAACCCAGGAAGGGTTCGAACAGCTACTTTCATGCAGAGACATGCATTTGGAATCTGTTCATCGTTACGGGGTCAAACTAGAGGGTAACATTACTGAAACAATAATCAGGCTACTTAGTATACAATAGAGCATACAGATTTCAAGGAGGAAACGTATGAAGACGCAGACTTCCTCGTTATCAATATGTGCGGCATATCTTTCGTGTTAACGAAAGTAATATCCCGCTTTACCTCTTCTTACGTCTCAAATGAAATGAATGCCATGAGGAATCGAATATTTGTTGGCTGCGTCTCTTCTTGCTTCCATCCTTACCAACATATTTCTTCATTCTCGTGGTAATCATGACATTCTCTGCGTATGCTGCAAAAGATTGCACGTGGACAAATTCGACATCGAGGTGCAAAGCGTTTGGTATCTTACATTATATTCAATTCGAATAAGCTTCCGATGTATTTTTACTTCGTTTGTATTTTTAGATGATTATGAACGTTACGGAAAATTATCTCACATGCTTTATGTTGAATGAGAAACATTGAATGATCCGTTTTGCTTTCCCTACGTTGAAATGATATAATGTCGGCGTCAACAGCCTTCTTCCACGCCGGAAGCTGAAACTTGTACCATTCTGAATTAATGATAATTGAAGGTGTCAAATGTATACATAGCCCACAAGGCGACGTCAGAAACCATCAGGAGAGAACGCCGCATAAAAACCAAACGTGCGCGCGCGTCTCCACTCTGAAGAACCGTATCGGAGAATCACGGCAAGCATTTCGCTGTAGAGCTGCCTCGTAAGAGAGCCGAGAAATGGCAGCGTCGTAGCAAGTATTTGTCAACACACTGATAGTGCATTTACTTCCGGGTGTAGGCCAGCATTACCTCGCTAAATTCACTTGACATTCGCTTTCCACATCGAAGACTCGTACGACATAATCCACCGTAAGATGACACAATTAGAAAGTATATTTAATTTCTGGACTCCAAGAACGGCGTTCTTCACATAAGTAACACCTGTTTGTGTGTTTTAAGGTTGCGTTTTGAGGCTCAGGCAACATCGCAGTGACTATAGTCCGTCTGTTGTCGCCAGTGTGTCGTTAGCTCAGAGGTTATTCGTCGTATTGTGGCTTTTCTAACGCGAGACATTCTGAATCGGAATACTCCCCTTTCATTATTAGTTCCGGGACGTGACTATTTTCCTCGGACAAAGACCAATGCTGTGAATTGGATTCGCGGACATGCCATTCACTACCTATTTGGACAAACAGTAGACTCTGTTCTCGATTTTTGGACATACCACAAACGATCGCCATTAAGTCATTGTCCGTCACCCTAAATACAGACAATTTTTCTCGAACTTCCTTCGGAGTGCTTTCCACGACCAGCCTCGTAGCTGGAATGTGTTAAGCCAAGAGTGAAGAAGGTTTCCTGTTTGAACCAATGATCATTTCTGAACTATTGAACGGAACACATCAATTTCGAGAAGACGTGACTCAACATATTACCAGCGGGGCGCAGAAAACGTCTGATCAATTCCACAACAAAAATAAACAAAAAAATGAAAATAAAAATAAAATTCAGAAAAAGGAAGATTTTGTTTTGTTTGTAAGGATAGCCCTAACCTTGAGTTCCCATATTTCCCCTGGTATATAGGCAGCTCTCTGGGGAAGGTTTAGTCAGGAGCCAACGCCTGAAGTGGACAAGATTTTTTTCTTTTGTTATAGGATGGAAAGTGGCGGTGGCACTTAGTTTCTTTTGTTAGTGCCATTTTGCTAAGGGGCTTTAAAATAAGAGAGAAAAAAGGGGTAATCGTAAAAAAAGTAAAAGAAAAAAAGCAAAATTGAAAAAAAAGAGGTTCCCTTGTGCGTTGCGTTGTTCGTACTGTATGACATAGCAGTTACAATCTCGGTGGAAGCCGCTGACTACAACCTTCTATTTTCCATTTTAATTAATGGAGTTGCAAACTGCTAGTAAAAATTCCTTATGCGAAATCTGAAGAATGCCTTTAAACATCAATCTTCGTCCGATTTCGACTTAGTAAATTAAGTTAATATCATGGTTGTATGCTTTGCAAATGCCAAGGTGCTTCACTGTAAAATAGATCCTGAAGAGATTCAAAGCGACTGTCACCGATATAAATTTGAGCTTTGTTCGTCATATAGGTCTAAGATGTCAGAAGGTTGTTTATGAAGTGCACATGTTGATTAATATAGTTCCCCTCTTCTAAATTTTTCCAATAGCATTTAACTGTAGACGTTTTCTAACACCGGCGTTAGCAATTCCTTTCCGTTCTCTGAAATCTCCAAAACGTCAAATTTTTCTGGTTTAAATTTGATGACCTTCACTATCACTTCCGATCAACAATAAATACTTCATGAACCCATACATGGAACTCCAAATGTGCAGTGTTCCTGCACCGCTACAGAGCATGCATTGCAAGGTATTCACACAGTTTATCGCATAGACTTACCATAAGGAATGAAACAAGAACTGTAATACACTTTACACCACAGACGCTCACTCTGGCTTGACGAAAACATCGGAACATTGACCAAAAGTTGCACAAATAATTGAGTTTGAAAGGAAAAGAAACGAGGTATGAAGCATTTATAAATTCATTGAATGTAGTGAGGTGGTTTAATTTCGTCCCAGTCTATAAAATTAATTTCGGGCCATACTCAGCTCTTGCCGATTAATGTAATATAATACCCGCCTACTAATCAGGACGTCTGTCTCCGTTGCTTTTGAGCGTGAATGGAAATTGTAGAAATTTTCTGTGGAGCAACATTTAATAATAAAGCGTTTTAAATCATCAAAAGCGATGAGCAGTAGCAGGCGCTTTCGATAAAGAACGGGAGAGTGCAGCGCCGCTGCTGTCGCCACGGCCGCTGCCAGTAGCGAGCAAATGGATCCCGGAGCTTTGCCGCGTACGGCGTCCAGAGGAGGACAGTCTGCAGGAAATCTGCCGCAAAATGGTTACTGGATAAAATTTTGATGTCGGTGTGTCAGAAAGCGAAATAGATAGAATTTGCGCTACCATTACATTCACGTCATCAGCATTCAGACAGAAGAGGCTATAAAAATATTTTATGCCAGCTGCTCTCGATCCACTGCCATTCTGAACAGAAACAACGCACGCTACCGCTAGACCACAAGCGTAATCAGCCTAGGGTTTTTCTATCATGGGACAAGTTTTCCTCCAGGAAGTTCTGCAGTCTACAGTGTTGCCAGATTGTGCAGATAACCGGACTTGGAGAATTAGCGAGTCGGCCAGTTTTTTTGTCCCATGTCGCGATCGGCGCGGATTTAGCCTCTGAAGCCGCCGGCCGCCGGTGGAGTTTTATGTCAAAGAGTGTACGTCTGGAGCACAACACCGTAAGGAAGTAAAAAATGAACTGTGATAAAAACGGAGCACAGGAGAGTCGAAGTGTTTCAGACGTGATGCAACAGGCGAATGCTGAAAGTCGGGTGAAATGATAAAATAATGAGGAGTTTCTGTGCAGACTCGAAGAATATGTGGAAAACACTGAAACGGAGAAGGCACAGGATGACAGGACATCTGTTAAGATTCCAAGGAGGTACTAGAGGTAGCTGAAGATGTTAAAACTGTAGAGGAAGACAGAGATTGGAATACATCCAACAAATAATTGAGGAAGAGGTTGGTCCAGGAGAGGAATTCGTAGCGGGCTGCATCAAATCAGTCGGAAGAATGATGACTCAAAAAAAAGGAGAAAAAGGAATTAGTCCAAATTTACCTCCCACTCTCTACAAAAAAAAATCTACGTATTACCAAAACCATGTACTCACAAACTGTTATCCAACTTAAACTCATTTGACTAAACAGAATTTGAATTGAATTGTATCTGGCCTGAAAACAACTTGTCTCGATATTAAAGGCGCAACTCGCGTAGAACAGTTATCTGACTGCAACCAAAATTTCCACTTACGTCGCGTCTTGACGACGTAGTTACAGATTTCTCGAAAGCAAATCAGCAAGCAGAAAGCAAACAGCGGCTAAGCTACGTTTCTATTTTTAAATAAAATTTCCTAACAATACTCATACTGTTGCATACCATGTAATGCAATGTGGGAATGCGTAATGATTAACTTCCCTTAAACAATGGGAAAGTAACTATTCCTATGAAATTATATTCCAAAACAACGAGATATATATTCAAAAAGACAGAATAAAATTTCGCATCTTCGTACATAACATTGGTCTGAACGATGCTTAACAAAGTGAACAATGATATGAAAATCGTCCAATGTTAACAGAGAATTTCTATAAAAACGAAACAGCTTAATCAGTTGATATCTTAATGCATGATGCAGGGAAGTGGGTTGGTCTTTCTCTTATCTCTTAGCAAGTTAACTAGCTGATATTAATCATTCCGGCAAACTAGCTGCGCGATACTGCAGTCTTACCTCAAACTTCATCTCTTAAGATATAATAACATTATTCAAAATTTATATTCTTTTCGCCTTCCAATATATACATGATTTTCACCCTTACTGTCCTTTACAATAACTCTTTCTTCATACAACAGATACAATAACAAGTCAACACAGCACTACATAATACGTCCATCACCTACCACACTTCAGCTAAGAATGTATCAGACTGTGCAGAGGCGAAGATTGTGCCCCAACAAGACGAAAGATTAACAGCAACATAGCTTGTTCTCTCTCTGCCGTGCACATCGAGAACTTAAAAAAATCAAAATGACATGCCCACCTTACGTATCCTCACTCTTCCTGAGTAGAAGTTTGTATGTGTAGCACTAGTGATAAGATTGGGATGGGGACCAAACTCTAAACAATAAGGATAAAACCTACAAAACGTGTAACAAACACGAAGAGTTCCTTATAAAAGTCAGTTGCAGCTTGTATCGGTGATGTGTGTCAACATTTGGCAGAGAATATTTCAGTATATCTCCTGTCCTAACAGGTCTCAATCATATGTGGTGGGTGGTCAATCAGTTACAATTTATTACATTTACAACATACAGTTACCTATATTAACTCAGGAGTAATAAGATTTCATGTAATTGTACGTATGGACCGCATGTGTAGTGAAATGGTAACAACGGATTTCTATAGCTATAAAAAAGTAAGAAAAAATGGCATCATGGTTTTACAGAAATATCAGACAGGGAAAATTCTAAATCTAATCCAATAAATAGGTATGCCTAAAATCAGTAAAACACACAAACGTATACGGAGTGAGGCAGAAAGAGATATGTAAGGATAGTGAAAAGACACAAGAAATAAACACTTGAGGTTAGTGGTCACACACGCAGATATAGCGAACACAAATACATAATTATGAAAAACATGCATTTGAGAGTATCAAAGATTCACAACAAAGAATACTTTACACTGTCGGTGAAACATAACTCTATTGTTATACCTAATATAGTCAGTAATTAGTATGCTATCTAGTTATATTTCATCCTTTAGTTTGTGCACCACTAAATCGTAATATCCATAATTCCATCAAACTTCCAACAAATATAACTTTCACTCTACCTCATTCTTTTTTCTGTCATGTATTTCATACTTATTCAGACCCATTGCCCAATTTAACCATTTTTCATCTATGCCCTACCTAACCATATTTCGTCAAATAGTTACCCAACCTAATAATTTCATCTCAAATTTATCTTTGTAAACATTTCTTTGCTCATGTATATGTGTACAATTTCCTTTCTTACGTTTTTCTCTTTGCTTCTTACACATCTTCTATGAGAGCTCACTGCAGTACGATACCTAACATAATTATTATACTAACGGCGCCACATCCTATAGTACCAATTTATGCAGAGAATACGCGTTATACAGAAACTCAATAGAAATCATAAATGTAGGAGGCAAGTTTAACCTAAAAATTCCTTAAGCTAAAGCAATGCAAGTTATTATATTACATCATATGTAAATACAAGAAGACAGTCTGTAAAGTCACACATGGTAATAGAAAAATACATAAAAAAGAATTTTATCCTATGCCATGACAGAAAGAAGCTGAAAAGTAAAAAAAAAAAAATCATCAATGGTGTCCAACATATTGCCTGCATCTCATTTCTCTTCTTTTTTCCTCTTTGTTATTCTAAGTATATTTTCTATCCATATCGCACCTCGTGAGTCGTGAATTTCATCTTCACTTCGAAAATTTCCCAGACACCTAGACTGATGGACAATGTTGTTATGACATCGTTTCATACATATGTAGAGTTTATAGGTTAGACAAAGAAAAGGCAGATTAGATCTACGAAATTCAGTAGAAGTTAAATTTTGTGTGTATGCAGCTATAGGCAAATAAGAGAAAAATGTCATTCACCAATGTAAACATGGAAATAAACACTACCACAAAGATAAGCCACAAAAAGTTGAATGAGGTACCACGTGCTAAAAGAATGTGTCACAATACATAGTAGCAAACAATCCTAAGCCAGTTCTTTGCAAAACATTTTTCGTGTACAAATGGAGACAAAAACGTACCCTTCTCGAGTTACTGTAAAATTTGCGTAACTGTTACATGTTATGTTGTTCCACAAAAAAATGACACTGAATGTTTAGCAAAAGTGTTGAATAATTTCCATCAGATAACCGCAAAGTCCAAGTCAAAGAAACAACTGTGTTGTCTACATTCACGTTCCCTTCATTCAATATTTCCAATTTTCAAAAACATACCTTTTACGTTTATAAATACGAAATGCATCCACATGACATAAAATTTGACTGTATCAAGAAAGAGGGTTCCTTTGCCCTAACCATTACTCACTTGCTATTTCTCTACATTAATCATCCTAATCATTGGCTCATTCTATTACAGTATGCTTCATAAATCTCATTATTATCATCTCATGTACCTAAACAACCCTAAATCTCATTGTCCTATTACAACATCAATCACAGTCGCTGTCTTCGTTTCAATACACTTAAAATAACAATTCGCTGCTCTGTTTCCGTCCACTTAGTTCCACATAAACAACACCTCATAGCTATAACTGTAAATATTTCACTTCAATAAACACAACTTCACTACCTCATAACTGACCCCAAAATCTCCTTATCAGAATACCTATTACGCTTCTTTCCAGACAAAACAATTACCATACTAAATATTAGAAAATGTTATGTGTCTCTGTATTATCATCACTGTGTATAATAAAAGACATTTCTCAAGCGGACAACAAATTGCTCATAGCCTCAGTATCCTCTCAGAACTGGTTTAAAATAAAATGCTGTCAGCGTTCATTTTATTAGAAATTATTTGTTGTTATTTCGATTATAAGTGAAATTCCGAAGTTCGAAGCAGTTTGTTTAGCATACTCGTCGTAGCAGCAAATAGATCGATTTGTTGCACTATAAATGAAGTTTATTGATTGACGAAAGTAGCCCGAATCGTGCAAATGTTCCCCGCCGCGCGACGGAAGTCGCTCTGGCATGCGGTGCAATAGCATTGTTTATCACTGACTGGTGCTGTGCACTGTAATACAAGAAATATATTAGAAATAGCTGACATGCAGTTCTATCATCTGGGTACAACTTAAGCAAATAGAATTATTCTATATATGGGTTGATTTGCGAAATATGTTGAAGTCCCTTGCTCTTGTGCGTCCGAATAGTTTCAGTTTCCCCAACATCGTCGTGTAGAATTCTATGAATTCTATAAGGTCCTTTACATACATTAAAGAATTTGTGATTAAGATGCTTGCTTTTACAAGATAATGGATGAGATTTAGACAGAATTTTGTGTTCAGCCATTAGCTTTTAGATGTTTACCTGTATTGCTTCCTCGTCGTTGAATATTTCGTTGATTTGGGGATCTGACTTCAATTATTTCTATTTTTCGTGCTTGCCACGGTGAATTATGATGTTGATTACTGTGACTTTGTTGTTTGCTATTAGCATAACTGTTGTTATAACATGTATTTTGCACATTTGATGTACCTGAATTGTGTCTATGATAATTGCATTATTACCAACTGAGTAAGAGTATTGTCTGTGATTATTTTGATTGTTATGATAGTTGTGATTACGCATGTTCTCGTTAGCAAATTCCTGTGAGGTAAGCTCCTGAAATTATCTGTATCGAAATAATCATTATTCAGCTGCGATAATTATGCTTCATACGGACGATGTCGGTTATCTGATCTGTAATTGTTTCTGTGTTTGTGTTTGTTGTGGGGGTTCAAAAAAATGCTCAAATGTGTGTGAAATCTTATGGGACTTAACTGCTAAGGTCATCAGTCCCTAAGCTTACACACTACTTAACCTAAATTATCCTATGGACAAACACACACACCCATGCCCGAGGGAGGACTCGAAACTCCGCCGGGACCAGCCGCACGGTCCATGGCGGCAGCGCCTTTAGACCGCTCGACTAATCCCGCGCGGGATGTGGTGTTTCCCATAGGTTTTTTTTCACGTGGTACAAGAGCATCTTACGTGTCACAATTTCTGTTGTGATTGTAATTGCGTTTTTTCTTAAACCATTATCACTGTCGAATTCCAATTCCTGAAGTAATGTTTGAAATATTTCTAAATAATCATTACATTTGAAAGCCAAAAAAGTACGTGTCTCAAATGGGTAGGTAACTGTGTTAAACACATGCGAATTAGTTCCAACGGACTGTGTGGGTTTGATAAGCACTGGTTTCTGCACATCATGTCTTCAAAGTATCTTGTTGAGCTAGAGATGTTAGACTGTTCAAAGTTTCCTAACATTATAATGCTGTGTTTTACCCGATCTTGCGTGGCGTGTGTACAGTAGGCTCACAGAAACGCTCAGTGGGAATCATGTATTCTTAGGCTATCTCTCACCACTGAGTACATTCTTGCTGCTGGTTCATTATCCAAATAACCACAGAGAAATTCTAATTTGCTTTCAAGTGGCCAGTTTTGCGGTAAAGAATATAAGAACTGATCAATCCAATACTGAGAGTGAATTTCGTTGCTGTAATTCCTGAAAACTCTGATTTTACGTACTGTCAAAATGTGTTTGTAATCGAAGTTACCATTTTTGTGTTAACCAGATTGTTCTCCATTGCACCACGTCGCGATTTACTGTCGTATCTGGATGGGTGGTACTGGTCTCGTGGAAATTTCCAAACGTCATTAATTTGTGTGGTCACCGAAGTTTTCTGAATATGAATGCAAACGGTCAAATTCGTTCTTTTCGTCCTCGCAGTTATGGTTACTTTTCATTCATTATGTTCCCTATATCGCTTATTTTCCCGATAAATTTACTCCTGCTTTTCTTTAAAATTTTATTAATGGGAGGTATTCTACTGTTTCTGATAATTGTACTGGTAGCATGTCATTTGAATCTCTATCTTCAGTGGTTGACAAATTTCCCGTTTTCGTTGTCAGGTCATCAACTTTTTCTTTAACTGTCATCAACTTTTTCTTTAACTGTGTTTAACTGTTCTTTGTGTTCTTAAGATTTTACTGTCAAAAGTTATTACTGTTTACTGTCAAAACTTTCCAGTTCTTCCTAATTTCTCTTGAGGTTGTGTTAAGCTCTTCTTTCAGTTCTTTTATCTGTGTAACAGTCGCACTCGGGACTTACGTTGATTTTAGCCAAAATTCGTCCTGTTATTACGCCAATTTGTTTTCATGTTTTCCTGTTCCGTTTCAAGGCCACGTATTTAGTTAAAAACTGATTATTATTGGTTGGAGGTCATTTTTAGTTTCTTCCCTAAGCTGGACTGAAAATTTCTGTTTTCAATTTCATTTCTTCCTATGATTTCTTATTTTCAATCTGTGATTTTTTTATTTTTTTCCCTAAGTCGTTTACTATTTTCATCGAGCTATGTTACTTGAGACATCATGCGAAAGTTTCTTTCGTCCTTAAGTTTTGCACACCTGCGTACTTGTCAGGAAACTGGAAACCGTACGACCATTGGCTTTTATCGATGAAATAAATTGAAGCTCATCAAAGGATAATATACCATACTTTGAAAGAACGGCTGCAATATAGCACAGCACATTACAGTATAGTGTAGAAGATAACTGAGAGTCATACTCAGTGAGACGAACAGAAATGACATTTTTATTCAAAGACAGGGTAGTCCAGTCCAATCGCCGAATATCCTCTCGTTCAAAGACGACCTCCACCAGCGCCGTTCGATGCACACTTCATCCATAAAACTGAAGCCGAATGCCCCCCTGAAAAGACATTCATACGGAACGAGTACGGTCTCACGATAACGTTGTCTGGAAGTGTACCGTGTTCGAAGATTTTGAGGTCAGTACGCCAACGAAACATTTATACCTCCCCACAACATAACACCTAGATCACCAAAACTATCACGTTCGACAATTCTGTACGTACCCTCACAATGTGAGACGTGGGAACGAGTAATACACCCAGCAACATTGCCGAACGTGATCGCGTTTTGTGGTCGAGGTGTCACGGTGTGGGGAGGTGTAATGTTGCGTGGGCGTATTGACCTCTAAATCTTAGAACGCGGTACACTCACTGATAACGTTATTGTGACACTGTGCTCCTTCACTTTTCATCAGTGTCCTGAGATTAATTCGAAATCTCTCTGCAGCATCTCAGAAAGAGTAGGCTTAACCCTATCACATGAAGACCAAAGTCTACAAACCCCTTGATGAGGTCTATGCACTAGCATAGAGTTTTACCACATTCATTCTACTAGACTCACCAATGACAGAAGTGTGGCATTAAGCGCTCTCGCCACACTAATCCAATCAGTCAGTTACAAGTACGACGAAGATAGCTCACAGAGGTTCAAATGGCTCTGAGCACTATGCGACTTAAATTCTGAGGTCATCAGTCGCCTAGAACTTAGAACTAATGAAACCTAACTAACCTAAGGACATCACACACATCCATGCCCGAGGCAGGATTCGAAACTGCGACCGTAGCGGTCGCTCGGCTCCAGACTGTAGCGCCTACAACCGCACGGCCACTCCGGCCGGCAGCTCACAGAGGAGACGATTTTAAGCATAAAGAACATCAGCCTTCCAAGTTATTAAACGAAATCTGTATTCACAAATTTTACAGATTTGAAAATGGCTCTGAGCACTATGGGGACTCAACTGCTGAGGTCATTAGTCCCCTAGAACTTAGAACTAGTTAAACCTAACTAACCTAAGGACATCACAAACATCCATGCCCGAGGCAGGATTCGAGCCTGCGACCGGAGCGGTCTTGCGGTTCCAGACTGCAGCGCCTTTAACCGCACGGCCACTTCGGCCGGCACAGATTTCGCAGCCAACAATTCCGTATAACATTTTTTTCCAGTTCAGTTTTATTTTGGATGTGTTATATGTGAACTCCTTGATGTTAGTAGTCCTTTACATTCCATAGAAGCACTTAGCAATTTTCAAATCAAAAATAAACTAACGTGAATGCCAGTTCTTTCAACTTTAATGAAATTAAAAAGTTATCCCTAATGAAGGGTGGGCTGCCAAATTCGATTAACACATTATTTATTCCAAGCATATGTTCAGGATCTCATGAATTCTGTTTTTTCAGTCATATCACGCTCCGTTTAGTACGGCATCTGCAGAATACCCTGCTTGGTTTCCACAAGAGCTCCCAGAAAACCATTAACCCATCGTTCCTTCATACAGCTATTTTCTTCGCATCTTCCACGGTGTTCCGCAGTTTTATGGCCGCACATGCGAAGTTTTCGCATACACGTAGATCAAGCTTGATATGTCTTTCAAACTCTCTCCATAGCTGCTTATGCGCCCATTTATCATTTTCTTTACTTTGCTACACTTCTCGCTTATTATTCGCTTTTTTCGGAGTAATCGCCGGTAGAACATTTTGGTTTTTTGCTTTGATGTCCCAATGGGCGTGATGGTAATACATTTTACTCTGACGTTATTCTCTGCGTCTTTTTATTAAGTGCATGCACATATTTCTTTTGGATTTTCTTTTATTAAAATACCCATTGTATGCTTCACGATAATAATCAACCTTGTATATTAATTTCCCTACAAAACAAGCAGTTACTTAAACTGTGCCGTAAATTTATTTCACCTCCATTCGATTCCGTACTTCCTCATTGGTTACACGATCTACGCCCCTAATCTTCAGCATTTTTCTGTAGCACCACATTTCAAAGGCTTTTATTCTCTTCCTGTGTGAACTGTTTAGTGTCCGCGTTTCACATTCGTACGAGTCTACATTCCACAGAAAAACCTTCAGGAAAGACATCCAAAAACTTAAATTTACATCCGATGTTAGTAAACTTCTCTTTTAATGAAATTCTTTTCATTCTATTACCGGTCTCCCGTGTATAGCGTATTCGGCCATCGTTAGTTATTTTGCTGCCGAAACAGCAGAATTCATAGACAGCTTGTGGTGCCTCATATCCTAATCTAATTCCCTCAGCTTCGCATGATTTAATTCGACTACATTCCAGTGCCCCTGTTTGACGTTTGTTGATGTTCATCAAGTAGTCTCTCTTCAAGATACTATCCATTCTGTTCAGATGCTCCCACAAGTCAGTGGCCGTCTCTGACTGAATTAGAATATCGTTGCCAAACCACCAGTTTTTTATTCCGTCACCTTTCCGATGCGCATGTTGGATATTATTAATTCTTGTTCCGATATTTCGGCTGGTAACCTAACAGCTACTGTCAAGGTTAGTCGCCAACAAAATTTTTAAATCAGTTTACACAGTACTATGAAGTAAACGTTCATGCGTAAGAGATACCACCGTTGAAACAAGAGTTTCAGTCATAGATGAAACTTTATGTGTCTAAGTGTGAAAAAAGAAAATAAAAAATCAGCAAACCCCCGGCGCTTACGAAGTATGTGGTTGATTGTTATAGATGGCATGTGTTGGAATGCCAGGCAGTGAAAGAACAATATCCCTTTACCAAGCTATGCAGTCAAATCTCATCTATACTTATTTATGCTAACCTGGTAGGCTGTAATCAAAGTGTTGATGATCTGTAAGTACTTGTCGCATTTTTCGTAACAACATTATAAGAACGCGACCTTTGTGCGCACAACTGTATCTTCAATGTAAAACCTTCAGAGGCTGCAGACATGATTTACGTACAATGAGTAGCAATCTTCGAGGGGCTCTAACACCTACCTTATGGAACAAACTGAAGATATAGAACCATGCCCGGAAACGCAATCCAATAGCGTTACAGCGTTTCCAAGTTATACACTGACAGTAAAAAAATCGGATTGCCAAGAAGGAGTTGTGTGACGCAATGAAAGTTGGTAGAAGTGTTTCTACTTGTGAAAGATGATGCCCCAGTCGCATAAGAGTGGATCTAGTTCGCTACTATGAGGATGCAAATCACGTTTACTTTAAATACACGCTGTAATGGTCGTGAGCGATAATTACTTTTAAGATTGGAGGTTGTAAGTTGATGTTAATAATGCCTTCAAGGCGAAAAATGCGTCATTATCAACAAATCACTGAGTTTGAATGAGATCATGTAACAGCGCTATAAGGAGTTGGATGTTTCTTATACGATACTGCAGAAAGACTTGGCAGGAATATAGCAACTGTGTATGATTGCTGGCAGCGGTGGTCGCGAGAATGTACGGTCGCTAGAAGACTGGGCTCCGGATGGCCACATGGCACTACCGAAAGGGGGGGATACTACCTTGTTCGGAGTGTGGCTCTGGCCTATTGTACTGAATTTGTAGCATCCATATGAGCAGCATTTGTTCCACAGAGGCACAACGAACTGTTACAAATCGGTTACTACAAGGACAGCTCCGAGGCAGACGCCCTGTAGCGTGCATTCCACTGAACCCAAACCACGACCATTTGCGATTTCAGCGATGTCAAGTGTGAACTCATTGGAGGACAGGGTGGAGGTCTGTTGTTTCTTCTGACAAAACTTGGTTCTTCCTTGGTGCCAGTGATGGCCGTGTGTTGATTAGAAGGAGGCTAATTGAGGCCCTGCAGCCAACCTGTCTGCATGCTAGACACACTGAACCTGCATCTAGACTGTGGTCTGGACTACGATTTTGTATGACGGAGAACTCAGGTGGTTATCTCGCACACCCTGATTGCGAATTTGTACGCTAGTCTGGTGATTCGAACTGCTGTGCTGCCATCCAGAGGGCGTTTTCCTACAACATAACGCTCGTCCAAACACCGCTGTTGTAACCCAACATGCTCTATAGAGAAAGTAGAATCATATTAATATCGTCAGCTGCTCACGGGCGTTGATATACATCAACGGGGACAGGTGAAAATGTGTGCGCCGACCGGAACTCGAACCCGGGATCTCCTGCTTACATGGCAGACGCTCTATCCATCTGAGCCACCGAGGGCACAGAGGACAGTGCGACTGCAAGGAATATCTAGCACACGCCTCCCACGAGACCCACATTCTCACCTTGTATGTCCACACACTACATTCGTAGCGTCCCAACCCAACACACTCATTACTCGTGGAAGACATTCTTACCAGGTCCCGTAAGAGTTCGGGGAATATGTGTGCATCCGTACAGAAGAAGAAGGTCATGGCCGGTATTGATAGAGCTATATACTTATATGGATATGGTGACATGTCCGAAAGAACAGACACCATATCCATACAAGTATATTGCTCTATAGAGTGTCGACATGCTGCCTTGGCCTGCTGGATCACTAGATCTGTCCCCAATCGGGCACATATGGGATATCATCGGACTAGAGCTCCAGCGTCATCCACAAACAGCATTAACCGTCCCTGTATTGATTGATAAAGTGCAGCAGGCATTGATCCCCATCGATCAAACTGACTTCTGGCACTTGTACAACATAATGCTTACACACTTGCAATCTAGCATTCAATCTGGTGGCTACATCAGTTAAAATGTACAGAGATTTCGCATTTGCAATGGCTTATCTCGCTAACCTGTGATCTCGCAATTTTAATCACTTAAATATGTTACCTAGACAAATATAGTACCGAAATTTCATTAATTATTTTTTGGTGTTGTGATTTTTTTTTTTCCTGTAGTCAACGGCTACTGGTAGGCTAACAATTTTGTACGTAATGCGAGTAAGTACCAGGGCGCTGCATCAGCATCGCTAAACCGCGTGAGCAGCTTTCAGTGTCCATCACTCGCTTCGCACTCGTTACTAAGCAGAGTGGCCAGCAGTTTACGCAGTCCGTATCACGCGGCACGCTCTCACTGAGTGGTCCTTCCACGCAGCTAAGGGGACATGAACTCTATGCAGCTTCATCATAACGAAGTGGCACTAATAGGCCCAGCAAACGTTGGAATGCGTTTAGAATGAGAATTTCCTTGTAGCTGTCGATCTTTAACGTTTTCTATGGAGAAAGTGTGTGCCGTATACCTGATTTTCACAAAGTATTACAGTGATTGATTTTGATCATTAAGGTGATAATCGCGTATTAAGTGTTATTGAAGGACTCTGACTCAGATGTGGAATTGTAAATTTTGTGAAAGAATAGCTGATGAATTAGTGCTAGCAATTAAGTCTACTCCTAAAATCTCACTTATATTGAGACATATTTTGGATAGAACAAAATAAGAGATTTATCTTTAGGTACACGACAAACGAATATTATGGTCGATTAATTTTTTGAAAACGAAGAATTACAATCCAACTGTACAACTGTAGTCTCCCACGCATTAATCGAACAAAATAAATAATAATACTCGTTACAGTTGATAATATTAACTGCAGTGAACAGAAAAAGGAAGAAAGCACAAGCTGTAGTGATAAACATAGATGGTCATTATTCGAATAAATCTCTGTCTAGATAATTACTCTAATAAGTAGATCACTCAACAATTTTTTCGTGAGTAAATATCATACAACGCCACAGTATTTGGTGTATTAGTCCTAGTTTCGAATTCTGTGATTAGTATTGGTTCCATTGACTCAGCGTACTTTCTCTTTGATAAATACCTTAAAACTGGATTCCAAATAAATGTGATTCTGTGGCTCAATGGATTAATTTCCAGACGACACAATTAAAAATTTGCGTTCGATCCCCCACTGACATTTTTTTTTAATTTATGCACGTCTAGTGTTTTCCAAAACTGATTTAGGATTAACTCTGAGTAATCTTTCCATAAGAATATGGAATATTTTCTCTATCTGACATGCTCTATGCAGTAACTTAGAACTTTAAAATTCAAACATATCTGAAGAGACTCTGGATTTGAATACATAAGAGAGTTCATAATATTGCAGCACACTGGAAACGTTTTTGTCAAGAAACTGTCAAGAGATTATTGGAAGACTTTTCCGTCCATCTAAATCAACTGCACTTATTTGCAGCAATGTCTTGCCCAACATTTAAAAAGAAAAAGTTCACCTATATCATTAAGAAAGGCTTACAGCAAACTACAGATATGTAATAGCTAAAGAAATGTCGAAAAATTCGGGTCGTGAGTTTCGAGCGGCGTTGTAATACAAAAAGAAAATTTTATTTTGTTTTTGCTAAGAAGACTGTGAACTGAAAGTCATGTAACGTTATCACGAAAAAAAGACGAATTCAGGAGAAATAACGCACTGATATCATCTCTGTATGTGTAGAATGTATTTTCTTTAGCGTCACAATGGCTGATCTTCGAAAACGAAAAAACGAATTCTGATGAGATATTTGACAATAAGAATTGTTCTGAAAACTAATTTAAAAGCAACAAAAAGTACATTCGTTTAACAAATGTCAAAGAATTGGAGCAATAAATGTCAGTGGATTTCAAATTCATCTATTATTAGCTATATGACCATGATTCGCAGCAGAAGTTACAAAGGTGCTTTGCATGCCGTCGGTTTATAGGGTTTTGAACCTGAATCGGTAAAACCGGAACTCTAAGTTTTTTATATACAAAAAAAATCTGTAAATCCGTACGTCCTATCCAAGTAAATTCAAAGTTGTTTCGTAAACAAACATAAAGTTGCGGTACTTAGTTCTGTCTTCTGAAAATACTTCTGCCCATGAGGTAAAGAAACTAACAGCGGCGTCTGTTGGTTATTTGGTGCACTAAGCTGGCACTAAGATAAACATACTAAGCTGAGCAGCATCCTAAAACTTTAAATTACTATATATTTTCTCCGTGATCTGATTTTGATGAAATAAGGCCAATGTTGCCCCATGGTACGCTGAAGTTACCTGTGAAAATTCGTTTAGTAGTTTTGGAAATTACTACGTCCAAACAGACATACACAACCGTTTTATTACTAGTCTAGATGTGTAACACTTTTTATTCACTGATTACTAATAAATGTTTTTATTCGTGTAAGTGTATAATGTTTCGAATAGTATTCGCTATTCACGAATAACGAATAATAATTTTTATCTGCATTCGTTATTCGTCATTCGGATAAAATGCCTCCAACTCTGGTACAAGCGAAGTTCATCGTGCACGCTCACTGCAAATTCGCGGCCTATATGCAAGTGAATGCAAGCGCGTGACATCCGTATGGCCTTGTACGAGTGCTCACTTGCCTGCTATTAGGCTAAACAACACCGGTAATCTTCGGCACTTCCGCCAAGTATGCGAAGTGTATTTGCGCTCTCTGTCCCACATCGTATGCGCGTGAACGCCACGCGCATCGCGCACGCGCTTGCAGTGCTGCAGATTGTACGCTGCCCACTATAAACCAGATTTCTCGCTGTGGTTCTGACATTACATGGCACCAAACGCGTCCATGCCTATCGCAATAACACTGTGGAGCGTATAAACTGACGTTTACTGTCATAGGGGTGCCCTAACTGCGTGCATTAGTTCTCACATCATCTACACTTTGCAGAACACTGTGAAGTACGTTACAAATGTGCAGCGATTTCTTCCCATTCCATTCACGTATAGAGCGTGAGAAGAATCATTACTTAAATGCGTCTGAGCGCACTGCAGTTAGTCTAATCTTGTTTTCGCGGTCCCTGTGGGGTTGTAAGAGACTGCATGACAAAAAAGTATAACTCCCAGAAGCGAAGAAGGAAACTAAATGAAACGTCACAGGTTGAGAGTATGTGATTTTCTTTTAGTGATCAGAATATCAGAGTCAAATTTACAAAAAAAAGCTTGGCAGTATGTGCCCGTTTATCAGTATGACGTTGCAACATCTCTGGCTTGAACGTATGTAGTGATTATATTGGGAAGAGGGTCTTGTAGACTTTGTATCCTTTCCTGAGTATCGTTGATACTGACACTGGGGCGGAGTTGATGTTCGAGCTGGTCCCTCAATTGCTCTATCAGGAACAGATCTAGCGTCTTGCTTGCCATGGAAGTACCTCAACATCACGGAGGAAGTTCATAGAGACACGTTCCAACTGTGGACGAGAATTGTCCTATTCAAAAACGCCACCGACATACCGCCGCATGAGATGTGATACAGAAGGTCGCAGCATGCCGGTGGCATACCGTCTCACTGTCAAAGTTCACTAAGTCACTACCAGCCGTGACCAGAAGCTATACCCGCTGGCTCCCCACATCATAACATCGGCGTTAGCAACACTGTGCTTCTCCAAAACAATGAAAGAATAGGACATCTCTCCAGGTCGCTGCCACACCCGCCAACGATAGTCACTTAGCGCGGAACCACGATTTATCGCTGGACACAATGCGACTTGATTTATGAGCAGTCCATGGTCTCCAGTAATGGCACCAGTATAGACACGGCGTGGACTGATAGTCCCTAGCCTGGCTGCTGCGGTATGGCACAGGATGTTGCAGGGAGTCGATTACTAACTTACGACATCCGACCATGTCTTCTGGGTGCTTCACTCTTTCTTGCCAGGCAGGGTATATTACTAGTTTTCTCAGTACTGGTTCTTGAATCTTTGTAACTATGCTCTGGCTCAAGATCTGCCAATTTAAGTTTGCTAGTATGTCCGTGACGCTCTCCTGCGGATCAAACAAGCCTGTGGCTTCTTGTTCTACCCTTCTTTGTACACGTTCATTGTCTCTGTCGCTCCTGTTTGCTATTGGTGATCTACACTTTAGCAATATTCTAGTTCTAGTTTGGGCAGTAAGGTTATTGTGTAAGCAATCTCCTTTGAAAACCTATTGCATTTTCCGAATTCTGCCGTCTGCCTTACTTACAACGAAGCCTAAGCGATCTTTATATTTCGTAATCCTGTAGAAGACAGTCAATGAAAACGAGGCACAGAGGAAAACAGGTAAGTAAGCTCTTCATTATCTTGAAAGTAATCATCACAATTGTTATGTCACCCGTGAAACAAGGCGATCAATGCCTTCATAGGAAAATATTTGCGGTTCTCTATGGAACCAAATGCCCGTGGTATAAGGATTCCTGCTGACCACGTGGGGGCCTCGGACCAAGGACTTCTACCACTACTTTCAACTGGCACTGCCAGCTAATGCGATTCAGCGCCGACATCCAGCGATTTGCTGGAAGCGGGTGTGGAGTAACACGCACTCGCCTTTCCTTCCCACTGCGGAGAGGGCGCTGTGATATGTAATAACGACTGAAAAATTGCCCACCCGACAACGTTTATGCACTAAACGTCTTGCCGCGGACCCTCTGGCCCCATATGCGCCGCTGTCGACACCGACATGTACCGTTTCATTTCTATGTCTGCCGACTGTCGGCTCCTCACACATCAACATTGGCACTGTTGTTGAGACGAACGCCTCAGTCCGTGGCGTCCACGTAACTGATTCATCCTGACATCAGTTACTGCCCTGCTGCTCGTCATAACGCCTCGCTAAGGGTTAATCGTATGGTGTTGTCATACTTTTTGTAGCGAGGGTGTTGCAGAGTTGTTAGATTTTTGGCGCTATTTGACGAGCAGCTACACGGTTTTATGGCGCAAGACGTCGTATGTTTCTCTCTTTGCGAATTACTTGGGGTCGTTGTTTACGCACTAAGGGTAGATCTAGTACCTTCCGCCGCGGAAGTCGAACACGCGCCAGAACAAACGGACGTGGTCAGCCCATAGAGGGCTCCGCCTCCGCGGCGGCTATTCCGCGCAGCGGCTCTCGCGCAGCGAGGGCGCCACCGCTAAGCCACGTGCAGACAGCCCCCAATAGCCGCTCCCTCCGGTTTCGTATATAGGGACCCGCTCTGCCCTAGTCCATTCACCGCTTGGTGTAACCAGTGGTTGCTCAAGATCAATCCTTCGAGAACCCAGGCGATCATTGTAGGCAAAACCACCCCTTCCTTCCGCCTCCTTGATTTCTATCTCACCGTCTATGGCCGTCCCATCTCCCTCACTCCCACCCTTAAGTACCTTGGCGCCACCCTCGACCGTCGCCTCTCCTGGACCCCCCATCTCCGTACAATCCAGGCCAAGGCACGTTCCCGACTCCGTCTCCTCAAGCTCCTTTCCGGCCGTACGTGGGGTCTGGACCCTTCCACAATCCTCCACACCTATAAATCCCTCATCCGCCCTATCCTTTGTTATGCCCATCCAGCCTGGATCTCCGCCCCCCCTACCTTTTATAAATCCCTTCAAATCCTTGAACGCCATGCTCTCCGCCTTGCCTATCGCATCCGTCTCCCCTCCCCCACGCGGATCCTGTATGATCTCATCCCCTTCCCCCACCTCCTCCTTTTCCTTGAAAGGATATGGATCCTGTACACCTCCCGTAAACTTGATCCTCCTCACCCGCTCGTATCCCCGATCCTCTCACATCCCCGTCCGCTGCCGCGCCTGTATTCCCACGTCCCGCCCGGTCTCCATCTCTCCACCCTCCTTACTCTCTCCCAAGGTGGCTTCCGCCAGCTCCCCCTCCCTGATGATGTCCTCCCCCCCTCCATCTACCCCTCCTATCAACTTTGACCCTGCCCCCCCACTTCCGGTGTCCTTTCCTTTAGGCACCCTCCCTCCCTCCCTTCTCTTCCCTTCCCACCCCTTCTCTTTCCTTTTCCCCCGTCCCCTCCCTCCACCCTTCTTCCCCCTGGGCTTCCCCTCCCCCTTCCTCCCTCCCCCCTTTCTCCCCTGCCCGTGGCATCTCTGCTTTCCCCTCTCCCACTCCCCTTCCTCCTCCTCCTCTCTTGGCAGGTCCCCGGACTCGCACACGCATAGTGAACATTCGCGCGCCGGAGATCATCGCCATCAGTGTCTAGTGTGTGTGCTTCGTTTTGTGTTTCGTGCAGTTACAACTCAACTGTTCACATGTGCCGTCGCCGTTCTCCGTGTTTTGTGCGCCGTGTCAACAAGTGTTAGTGTTTTTATCGTCCAACGTGAACGGCTTCTTGTTTTTTGTTTTTTGTAACTACTTTCTTTGCCCGCCATTTTTTGTATTGTCTGTGTCACCTATATCATATTATTGTACCCCATAAGGCTGAAGAGCAGCGTATTAAGCTGCTGCCAGCCCGCCTTGTATGAGGTGATGAAAATTACAATAAAGAAAAAAAAAAAGCCCTAGTCCAGCCAGTCTGGTACTCGCTCTAGATTTCGTTTCTATCTCGGCGGTACTGCGTTCTGGTCGTTGCTCGTTGTTGACATTTGCCTGGCTCTGGTTCCGAGTGGATTTACGTTTGGTGTTGTGGTTTCCACAAGCCTCCGTTGTTTATCTCTTCCTTGTTGTGTCGCTCATAGTCGGTCGTGGTCGGTTGTTGTCAGTTGTCGTTGGTCTGTCGTCCGACTCGTCCTGTGTTTACCCGGTGATGCGTGCTTCCCCGCCTGGCGGCTCCGATCCGCAGCCCAAGGCGTCCCCGCTGTTGGTTGTGGTTACTGCAGTAGATGACACATTAGTAACCGATGGGCATAGTGTGGCAAATCTATTTAACAAGTACTTTATATCCGTTACTGATAGAATGGGATTGTCAGGATCAGTAAATAATGCCACTGAATACCTGAAACTAGCCTTTACAGATAGCTTCAGGTACATGAGTATGTCACTCACTTCACCAAAAGAAATAACTTCCAAAATAAAATCTTTAAAAACAAAGCATTCTAGTGGTTACGATGAAATATCAACAAAGTTAATTAAGGCATGTTCTTGTGAGTTTAGTACAATTCTGAGTTACTTGTGTAACCAGTCAATTATAACCGGGACTTTTGCTGACTGGCTAAAATATGCAGGTGTTAAGCCTCTATTCAAGAAAGGGGATCAAGAGATACCATCAAACTACAGACCGATTTCACTTTTTCCAGCATTCACAAAAATTTTAGAAAAAGTAATGTACAGGCAGCTTCTCAACCATCCGAACACAAATAACATATTATCAAGAACACAGTTTGGATTTCTGAAGGGTTCTGATACCGAGAAGGCTATTTACACCTACAGTGAAAATATACTTAATTCATTAAATAACAAGTTACAAGCAGCAGGTATTTTCTGTGATTTGTCAAAGGCATTCGATTGTGTGAACCACAACATCCTTTTAAATAAATTAGAATTCTATGGTGTCACAGGCAGTGCTACAAAATGGTTCAAGTCATACCTCACTAAGAGAAAACAAAGGGTGTCAGTGCAAGGCACTAGTGAATTAAGTCATCAGTCATCATCAGAATGGGAAGAAATTACATGTGGTGTGCCACAAGGATCCATCTTAGGGTCATTGCTTTTTCTTGTGTACATTAATGATCTCTCATCAGTTACACTGCCAGAAGCAGAGTTCGTTTTGTTTGCACATGACACAAGTATTGCAATAAATAGTATGTCGAGTGTAGTACTAGAAATATCTTCTAATGATATTTTCATGGATATTATTAAATGGTTTAAAGCCAACTCACTGACATTAAACTTCGAAAAGACTCAGATTACCTGACGGCTCAACACAAAAGTTTAGTCTCGAGTACAGATAGCGTTGAGGATCAGTGGACAAAGTTCAAAACCATAGTACAATATGCGTTAGATGAGTATGTGCCAAGCAAGATCGTAAGAGATGGAAAAGAGCCACCGTGGTACAACAACCGAGTTAGAAAACCGCTGCGGAAGCCAAGGGAACTTCACAGCAAACATAAACATAGTCAAAGCCTTGCAGACAAACAAAAATTACGCGAAGCGAAATGTAGTGTGAGGAGGGCTATGCGAGAGGCGTTCAATGAATTAGAAAGTAAAGTTCTGTGTACTGACTTGGCAGAAAATCCTAAGAAATTTTGGTCTTATGTCAAAGCGGTAAAAATAAAATGTCCAGACACTCTGTGAGCAAAATGGTACTGAAACAGAGGATGGCAGATTAAAGGTCTAAATACTAAATGTCTTTTCCAAAGCTGTTACAGAGGAAGACTGCACTGCAGTTCCTTCTCTAGATTGTCGCACAGATGACAAAATGGTAGACATCGAAATAGACGACAGAGGGATAGAGAAACAATTAAAATCGCTCAAAAGAGGAAAGGCCGCTGGACCTGATGGGATACTAGTTCGATTTTACGCAGAGTACGCGAAGGAACTTGCCCCCCTTCTTGCAGCGGTGTACCGTAGGTCTCTAGAAGAGCGTAATGTTCCAAAGGATTGGAAAAGGGCACAGGTCATCCCCGTTTTCAAGAAGGGACGTCGAGCAGATGTGCAGAACTATAGACCTATATCTCTAACGTCGATCAGTTGTAGAATTTTGGAACACGTATTACGTACGAGTATAATGACTTTTCTGGAGACAAGAAATCTACTCTGTAGGAATCAGCATGGGTTTCCGTGGCCGAGCGGTTAAAGCCGCTACAGTCTGGAACCGCACGACCGCTACGGTCGCAGGTTCGAATCCTGCCTCGGGCATGGATGTGTGTGATGTCCTTAGGTTAGTTAGGCTTAAGTAGTTCTAAGTTCTAGGGGACTTATGACCACAGCAGTTGAGTCCCATAGTGCTCAGAGCCATTTGAACCATTTGAACCATGGGTTTCGAAAAAGACGGTCGTGTGAAACCCAGCTCGCGCTATTCGTCCGAGACTCAGAGGGCCATGGACACGGGTTCACAGGTAGATGCCTTGTTTCTTCCGCAAGGCGTTCGATACAGTTCCCCACAGTCGTTTAATAAACAAAGTAAGAGCATATGGACTATCAGACCAATTGTGTGATTGGATTGAAGAGTTCCTAGATAACAGAACGCAGCATGTCATTCTCAATGGAGAGAAGTCTTCCGAAGTAAGAGTGATTTCAGGTGTACCGCTGGGGAGTGTCATAGGACCGTTGCTATTCACAATATACGTAAATGACCTTGTGGATGACATCGGAAGTGCACTGAGGCTTTTTGCAGATGATGCTGTGGTGTATCGAGAGGTTGTAACAACGGAAAATTGTACTGAAATGCAGGAGGATCTGCAGCGAATTGACGAATGGTGCAGGGAATGGCAATTGAATCTCAATATAGACAAGTGTAATGTGCTGCGAATACATAGAAAGATAGATCCCTTATCATTTAGCTACAAAACAGCAGGTCAACAACTGGAAGCAGTTAATTGCTTAAATTATCTGGGAGTACGCATTAGGAGTGTTTTAAAATGGAATGATCATATAAAGTTTATCGTCGGTAAATCAGATGCCAGACTGAGATTCATTGGAAGAATCCTAAGGAAATGCAATCCGAAAACAAAGGAAGTAGGTTACAGTACGCTTGTTCGCCCACTGCTTGAATATTGCTCAGCAGTATGGGATCCGTACCAGATAGGGTTGATAGAAGAGATAGAGAAGATCCAACGGAGAGCAGCGCGCTTCGTTACAGGATCATTTAGTAATCGCGAAAGCGTTACGGAGATGATAGATAAACTCCAGTGGAAGACTCTACAGGAGAGACGCTCAGTAGCTCGGTACGGACTTTTGTTGAAGTTTCGAGGACATACCTTCACCAAAGAGTCAAGCAGTATATTGCTCCCTCCTACGTATGTCTCTCGAAGAGACTATGAGGATAAAATCAGAGAGATTAGAGCCCACACAGAGGCATACCGACAATCTTTCTTTCCACGAACAATACGAGACTGGAGCAGAAGGGAGAAATGATAGAGGTACTCAAGGTACCCTCGGCCATACACCGTCAGGTGGCTTGCGCAGTATGGATGTAGATGTAGATGTAGATATGCAATTCAGAACCTGTGAGAGGTTTGCACCCAGCATATGCATAAAGTATGAAGAAGATCAGATAAAAGAGGTTGACAGTCTTAAATTCCTGGGATTACAACTTGATAATAAATTCAGTTGTGGGGAGCACACCACAGAACTGCAGAAACCCCTTAACAAATCCGTATTTGCAATTCGAGTGTTAGCAGACATAGGCGACATAAAAATGAAAAAGCTAGCATACTTTGCCTACTTTCATTCCATAATGTCATATGGTATAATATTTTGGGGTAACTCCTGAAGTCAAACAAAAGTTTTCAGAGTCCAAAAGCGTGTAATACGTATTATATTATTTGTGGAGTAAATCCACGGACGTCCTGTAGAAACCTCTTCAGAGAACCGGGTATACTAACTACTGCCTCTCAGTATATTTACTCTTTAATGAAATTTGCCCTAAATAATATATCTCTTTTTCCAACAAACAGCTCAGTTCATACATACAATACCAGGAACAAAAATGATCTGCACAAGGACTTAAAAGCACTTACTTTAGTTCAAAAAGGGGTCCACTACTCAGGAACACTCATCTTCAATAATTTGCCAGCAAACATAATAAATGTAGTTAGAGATAAAGATCATTTTAAAAGGAGCCTGAAAAACTTACTAGTGGCCAACTCCTTCTACTCCATTGACGAATTTTTTAATAGAAACAAATGATGTATATATTCATACTACTAGTATTGTTATTTCAGCTTTTAAACAAAATTGAAATGTTCCACATCCATGAGGATCTCCTCAGCATGGATCTATGGAACGAAAAACTAATCTAATCTAATCTAATCCAGAACATTAGGGTGTACCGTATGTGAGAAGGAAGCGAAGATATAGGCACAGGAGGGACCAAGGAGCGACATCAGCGGTAATTATAGGGTGATTAACTCTCGCTGAACGAGAAGACGACCCCTCCGCCCGCCTGCTGTGGGTAGCCTCAAAAGAAGATAAAGAAAAAGAAAAAAGAAAATACAATTAAGCATAGTACCCTTTTTTTACAAAAAAAATCAGCCGCTATTTCATTTTTGTTCGTGGGTGGAGCCTGAATGGTGGCAAACATCCGTTCTAGATACCTTTTAGGGTAAAAGTGGCGGTGGCACTAGTTATTGTTTATTCTGAATAAAAATCAGCATTGGCGGCCCAAGACTTCTGGCATAAGAAGTCACTCTCATTCTACCAATGACCCTGTCAAAGAGGGCGGCGGAGCAGACAGAAGTTCAGCGTACTCTCTTGCCCATTGGGTGGGAAATTGCCCCTAAAGGCGGAAGAATCAGCAATGATCAACGGCATGAGAATGCAGAAGGCAATGGAAACCACTGCATTAAAGACATTATGTGTATTAATTTTAATTTTAAAAACCAACAGTCTCAGTTGAAAAGTTTATCTAGATTTACCTAGGTTTCTGTCGGGATAACCCAACCTTCTTCAGAATGAAAGTAACTACCGTTTGTCCACTATGGACAAACGGTAGTTACTTTTATTCTGAAGAAGGTTTGGGTTATCCCGACTGAAACCTAGGTAAATCTAGATAAACTTTGTAACTGAAGCTGTTAGTTATTAAAATTAAAATTAATATTCCTACAGTTGCTGACAGGGCTGCTTAATGTTGGACATAATGCATACCCACAGGACACGTGCCCTGTAATTGAAAAGCGTCACGATGATCTCTCCATTGGCAAAATATTCTGGAATAGTCTCCCATTCTGATTTCTGGCATTGGCTGCCAACGGGGAGGTGACCATGAGAAAAAGATTCAATAACCAACGAAAAAATAAAGTACTGCGACTCGGGGCGTGGAACATCAGAAGCTTCATTGTGATGGAAATGAAAATACCATGTGACTAGGGCCTCCCGTCGGGTAGACCGTCCTCCTGGTGCAAGTCTTTCGAGTGGACGCCACTTCGGCGACTTGCGTGTCGATGGCAATGAAATGATGATGGTAAGGACGACACAACGCCCAGTCCCTGAGCGGAGAAAATCTCCGACCCAGCCAGGTATCGAACCCGGGTCGTTGCATCTGCTCGGAGCGGACGTCGTAAGACATCCGGTTAAGTTCGTTGTTGATCGATTAACTCAGTTTTTTTTTTTTTATTACAGAGGGTAGCTGACCCTCTGACCGAACACGCTGAGCTACCGTGCCGGCGAATTCATTTTGTTCGAAATAGTTCGTTGCGTTTGGTATGGGTGGACGTCACAAGACATCCGTTCAGTTTTTTTATTACAGAAAGCACGCAGCCCTCTGACCGAACACGCTGAGCTACCATGCCGGCATACCGTGGGCTGACTTCAATCTAATAGGGAAATTCAAAGGCTAAATCTAGATATAGTGGGTACTAGTAAAGTGAAATCGAAAGTAGACAAGGATTTCTGGCCAGATCAGTATAGGGTAATATCGACAGCAGCAGAAAAGGGTAGGAGTAGGATTCGTTAAATATAGGAAGCAATGGCAGCGAGTGTGTTACCGTGAACAGTTCAGTGATAGGGTTGTTCTCGTCAGTATCGGTAAAGAACCAACACCGACAACGATTGCTAGGGTATACAAGCCGACGTCGCAAGACGAAGGTGAAGAGATAGGGAAAGTATATGGTGATATTGAACGGGTAATTCAGTATTTAAAGGGAGATGGGAGATGAAAATCTGATAGTCATGGGGGACTGAGATGCGGTTGCAGGGGAGGGAATGGAAGAAAGGGTTATGGGAGATATGGGCTCGGTACTGGAAATGAGAGCGGAGAAAGACTAATTGAGTTCTATAATAAAATTTTAGCTAGTAATAGCGAATACTGTGTTTACATCACAGTGTACTGATGAAAAGTAAGCTGAAGTTTAAGAACTACTGAGGAAGAATAAATACGCAAAGAAGTGGGATACAGAAGTACTAAGGATTGAAGAGATACGCTTGAAGTTCTCTAAGGCTATAGATACTGCAATAAGGAATACATAAATAGGCAGTTCAATTGGAGAAGAATAGATATCGCTAAAAACGGCAATCACAAAAGTTGGAAAGAAAACTATACGTACAAAGAAGGTAACTGCGAAGCAACCATTTGTGACAGAAGAAACACTTCAGTTGATCGATGAAAGAAGAACGTACAAAAATGTCCAAGAAAATTCAGGAGATTACAAATCCAAGTCGCTGAGGAATGAAATAAATAGGAAGTGCAGAGAAGCTAAAATGAAATGAATACATTAAAATGTGAGGAAATCTAAAAACAATTCATTATCGGAAGGACTAACTTGCATATATAAAAGTCAAAACAGCCTTCCCTGACATTAAAAGCAAGGGTGGTTACAATAAGACGGCAACGGGAATTCCACTGTTAAATGCAGAGCAGAACGCACTTGGGTGGAAATAGTACATTGAAGGCTTCCATGAGGGAAAAAATTTGTCTGAGGTTATAGAAGAAGAGACAGGAGCAGATGTAGAAGAGAAAGGGGATCCAGCATTAGAAACAGAGTTAAAAGAGGTTTAGAAGACGTATGCCTAATAAAGCAGAAGGCATAGATAACACTCCATCAGAATTTCTGAAATCATTGGGGAAAGTGGCAACAAAGCGATTATTCGCTTTTGTGTAAAGCGTACGAGTCTGTGATATACCATCTGACTTTCAGAAAAATATCATGCACGCAACTCTGAAGAATGCAAGAGCCGATAATTGAGAGAATTATGGCACAATCAGCATAGCAGCTCATGCATCGAAGTTGCTGACAAGAATAATACACAGAAGAATGGGAAAGAAAATTGAGGATGTGTTAGATGACGATCAGTTTGACTTTAGGAATGGTAGAAGCACCATAGGGGCATTTCTGACACTGCGGTTGATAATGGAAGCAAGACTAAAGAAAAATAGGAATTGTCGACCTGGAAAAGCCTTCGACAACGTCAAATGGTGCAAGATGTTCGAAATTCTGAGGAAAATAGGGAGTGAGGTATAGGGAGAGATGGATACATACAACATGTACAGGAGCCAAAAGGAAGTAATAAGAGTGGAGACCAAGGACGAAGTGCGTGGATTAAAAATGGTGTAAGATAGGGATGTGGCTTTCTTCCCTAATGTTCGATCTATACTTCGAAAAAAACAGTGATGGAAATAAAAGAAAGATCAGGAGTGGAATTAAAATTCAAGGTGAAAGGACATCAATGATACGATTCTCTGATGACAGTTCTGTCCCAAGTGAAAGTGAAGAAGAATTACATGATCTTCAGTATAGAGTAAACAATCTAAACAGTAAAGAATTTGGGCTGAGAGTAAATTGAAGAAATACGAAAGTAATGAGAAGCAGCAGAAATAAGAACAGCGAGAAACTTTGTGTCATAATTAGTGATAACGAAATAGGTGAAGTCAAGTTAACTTGGGCAGCAAAATAACCCAGGACGGACGGAACAAGGAGAACGTCAAAAGCATACTAGCAATTGAAAAAAGGGCATTCCCGGCCAAGAGAAGTTTCCTGGTATGAATCAAAGCCCTTCATTTGAGAAACAAGTTTCTGTGAATGTACTTTTGGAGCACAGCATTGTAAGGTAATGAAACACGGACTGAGGGAAAACCGGAACAGAAGGGAATCGAAGCATTTGAGATGTGGTGCACAGATGAATGTTGAAAATTAGTTGGACTGGTAAGGTAAGGGATGAGGAGGTTTTGTGCAGAATCGGAGAGGAAGCTGTAGAGAGTGAAAACAGTAGAGGACGTCAGAGACTGGAATACATCCAGTAAATAATTGGGGAAGTAGGTTTCAGGTGCTACCCTGAGATGGAGAGCTTGATACAGGACAGGAATTAGTGGCGGGCCGCATCAAACCAGCCAGGAGACTGACCAAGATTGTTACCAGAAGTGAGCTACTTTGTCCGAAGCAAATCGACGGCCACTTACGTGTTCGTTGACGCCCCAAAACTATAGAAATAGCATGGGGTGGTCCTGATGGGGGATGTGTCAGAGCTTCCCAGGGGAATGCCTGCAACGTAGCTTAAACTCCCTCGACAGCATATGAGCGAGAGCTCTCCCGTAATTGAGTGATGCCATCGGTGAACATTCTCGTGAGTTAGGACTTCCCGCTTCAAGCTTTGCAAAGCGTCCACGTAGAGCTGTGCGTCAATCGTGGCGCCGTGCTCCAGAAAGTGAATGCGCAGCGGGTTTACGGACGGCATCATAATGCCTGCCCACATGTTGCCAAGGTTGTTTCGCTGGGAAGGCCTTACACCACCTACACAGTCCCGATTTCTCCCTACGCGATTTCTGCCGTGGCGCTCACAGCTACGCAAATACAACGGGCGGCTACCGCTGCAGAATAAGCCGCACCTGCAACGTAGTTCCGGCGCGTTCCGCCAGCCGGCACTAAAGGCGTTTCCCGCCAAACATGAAAGCAGCCGCCTAATACGCACGCCACGACCCCTTTTTCCCTTTTCCCGACGCGGATGGTAATACGATGACATCACCATCCGCCAATCGGGTATCGCCAACGGCCGCCAATCCTCACGACAGAATCCGCGGAGGAAGACTAAAGTCGCCGGGTTAAATAGCCGGCAGGAAAGGAAACAGGTGGCTTTCGACCCGCCGCGGACCGCCGCCAGGAGGAAACATCGTCGCAGCCGGATCGACCAGGTGCCCGTCTTCAATACGCCAGTATTCGACCGGAAGCGGCGCCCGTCTAACTCCTCGGCATCGAGAGAGCACTACCAAGGAACGTAAAATCAGTTCAGTTATAAAAGTCAATTTTATTAATGTTGTATATTCGTGTTTTGATACTAAATTTTTGGGCAGGGGAAAAGCCATTTTTATTTTCCAAAGAAGGCAATCTGTTGTAAAATTAAGTGGTGTCCTGGCTACACCTAATAAAGCAAATTTTACTATCACGTGGGTGTTGATCAGTGTATATAACAATTTCCTTATTTTTTGGAGCTCTGTAGGAAGGCCTCTAGGCCGTCGATTTGCTTCGGACGAAAAGATACACGCCGGGTGCAATCGTGGCTCCGTAGGCAACAGCAAGTATTTTTCCTTCAAGGCATTGATCGTCTTGTCTCACAGTGGGATAAATATATTGATAGTTGTGGGGATTACTTCTGGATAATAAACAGCTCATTTACGGTTTTCCATCTGTCTCGTTTTCGTATGACTGAAACTGTTCTTAGGACCTAGGTCTTTACTTTTCGATACTTGCGAATAGAATTTATGTCTGAAGGCAAGTGGTGACTTATTTAGTATGTAAATGAGCGTTTTTCATTGACTGCGACTAGCATCATAGTCTTTTTCTTGGAACACAGAAATGACCTCAACTTCAGCTTTGCGTTGGTAAAGTTCCAGATTGCGAAATGTGCGGACAGTCTTACCATGTGCTATTAAAATATTCATCAGTTTCCTTACAAAGTGACGTAAAGAATTTTCTTACAAGAAATGCACAATTATTGGCAATTTCTACTTAGTACTTGTTCTGTTATTTTGCTCTTTCCTGTGCCGACTTTCCCAGAAACAAACCGAAGAAACCAAGGTTCCACGACTCACCTCCCCCTCACTAGCAGACAATTACCAACTCGGCTGTATATGTCCCGTGGTGAACGAACTCCAGTGCTGTAATTACAATTGTTTTTCCAAATACTTGCTGTTTAAACAATATTTCACTCATCTGTACCTCGTGAGACAATTCAAAATGCGTTGATAAAGGCAGCTAAAGCGGAGACACCAGCTTTGCCAGCGCTTCAGATCGCTTATCCATTGACCCTGTCGTCGAGTGAAAAAGTGTCTGGCGAAATAGTGATCGATGATGGAGGGGACATCTCCGTTGAACCACTGGAAGCGCAACTACAAGTGGTTGTCCAGTGATTTACGTATTACAGCATCGCTGACTGCATGCGAAATTTAAACAACATCCACCACACATTCGATTCACAAGGTGTCGCTTCCTCAGTAACGCGTCAGGCACTAATATTCACATTTGCAAATTTTCGGTAACTATTGCTTATTTATCTATTAAATATTATTATATTATGAAAGAGCAATAGCAGATATTTTCAAAAAATGTTAAGATTGAATCAAACATGTTCGAAACGTTATGGTATTTACTTTTCAGAGAATTTCATTATGCCCCTAAAGGGTTGGCAGCCACTGTCTCAATACTGTGTCGTGGAGAATGTTTTAGAGCTGCAACTGAACATGTACCCCTCGTGTTGACTAGTAGCTCCAATTATGTGTTTTTATGGTATTTGTTGGTTTCGTCCTTGTTTACGTTACAATTTTAAACGTCTGGTGTGTAATTAAAATTTTAATTTACGCTACTACAAAGTCCTCGATTATTATGCGAATCTCGACACTCATCCATAGGTCATCCCAGTGATCTACATAAATTTCGAAGATTATTTTTAATTTTTTTATCCCTTTTAAACAGAACAGGCGTTTACCAAAGCTTTTTAGTCGAAATTTTTCGTACCATCATATCCATAGCTCCATCCGGAACCTCTGCGTAAAAATAGAAGAGCTCAACCACATATGACCGAGATCCAGCCGTCGGTTTCAACTCTGTGCGCACTGCTAACTTATTTACTGACTGCTCTATTACAAATTGAAACTGTATTTCAGTTATATATATTGAAAAATACTGCCAATTAAAATCGTATTTTGTACAGGACGGATGACCTATAGCTTATCTTTTGTTTGAAAATTGCGTTAGCTTACACCACGCTTATTAAAATTTTTGAATGTGCAATTAAAACTGAAATAATTGATGTGCTTCTACTGTCGAGCTCACAGTATAATTCCGACCAAAAAATACCGCTGGAGCTTTCATAATACGAAAGTAAAACGTTTTTAAAAACAGCCGGAATGAAGTAGGGGCCGGAGTTATTAAAGCACTGGCAGCGGCCTGTTTGAGCTACACGGCGTGCGCAAGAGCGCCCTCGATTAAATGGCGCGAACACGCCGGCAGGCGGCGCCGCGCTCTGCGTAATATGTATGAGGAAGTGCTGATCAAAGAGAAAACGGCACATATTTGAAATTATGGATGGGCGGTTAAGTACCGGCACTGGACGTGTCAAGCACGGCAAATACGCGTCGTAAATTTATAAAAGCACGCACGCACCGTCATTGGGTCAAAAGCTGTAATAACACGGGTGGAAAAGACGTAAAAAGAGAAACAAAGGCGTTTACAGCTGATGAAAAAGGTCCATATTTTACGCGTTCACCCTCACTAAACCTTGGCCTTGTTTATGATATCAGCCATGTCCACTGAGAGCGGCTTTAAGCGCGCAACATGCAAGGTGATTCGAGGAATGTCACATAATTTGTAAGGTGGTTCTACATTCGAAAATAAACAGAAAAAGTCCTATGAACATATGTTCGATTTGCGATCTTTACAGCACTGGAACGGTGTGAAGAATATATACGTCCATGAATGATTATGAAGACAAGTGTGAACATTACATACCGAAATGCCGTGTTGGCGCTTTGGTGGACAGAATAATGGTTGGACAGATGACTTATCCATCCTACAAGAGGTGTTCGAAAAGTCCCCCACCCATCTCAACGCATTTGTCAACAGGTTGGAGGGTACGCACATAGATCATAATCTTGGTGGGCTTTAATTTGGGCAACAGAGTCCTTGATGAGAGCGACGAGTTCTTCACTTGTATCCACTTTCGTAGTGTACACATCCCCGTTTAACCAGCCCCATAAACAGAAGTCTAATGGGGCTAGGTTGGGTGATATGGCAGACCAGTTAATGGGTCCGCCATGTCCAGTCCACCGTCAAAAAAATGTGTTATTCAGATACTGGGATACTTGTCTGGTACCATGAACCGGTGATCAATCATGTTGAAGGTACATTTGCTGTCGTTGCTCTAATGTCGCGTCTTCCATCAGGAAATATTTGTTTGTTGCGGCTATCATCCGATTTGGCAGGAACGCAGGCCCTGTCATCAATCACACTACACCAGATATTCGCTGAGAACCTAATTTGGAATCTTGTTTCCCTAGTGTCATGTGCGTTCTTCACCGCTCTTGTATGAGAATTATGCGAAAATTAAGTGTATTGTTCTACGTCTGAGCGTACAGCCAACCATTCACAAATTTTTTGTCTACTTACTGAGTCATCCAGATGCAAATGTTGCACGGGGTGCACACTGAATGGGTACAAGCTCTCGCAATATAACGTACGCCACACTCACGTTTGTGGAACATCGAGCTGACAACTAATGCACAGTGCACTGGTGGTGGGGCTCCGTTGTACCAGTGCAATAATGTCTCCCTTTTTCTCAGTTGACTGAATAGACTCACGTTATGATGTTTATGTACACTGGGTACTGTTCTGGATTCACATAATGTTAGAAAACCCTTGGAAATACCCTGGCACAGGGGTTGCGTCGATCAGGGAAACGTCTCTGGTATTCTGTCACAGCTGCACGTGCGATGCCATTACGGCACCAGTGTACAAACAGAATGTCTGCGTATTCTGCATGGGTGGACGTATACGCCACATTTCTATTCATGTACACAATGAATCTGCTCAATTAAACAACACTTAAGTACGACGCACAAGCAGCCTCAAGACTGAAAGCTGATACAAACCACGATTACAGATTGGGATCACTTGCAGCTGTTGCCTCAGTGCGACGTCACGGTGCTGCCATTTATTTGAGAACCCACACACCTCTTACAAGATGGGTCAATTATCTGTCCCACCATTATTCTTTCCACCACAGCACCTATACAGCATTTCAGCAAGTAATATACACATTTGTCTACATACTTACTTCATGGATGGGTGTAGTCTTCAACCTGCTGCAGTTCCGTAACAATTGAAAACCGGACACATATTCATAGGACTTTTTCGGTTTATTTTCACATGTAGTATCACCACAAAAATTATGTGACATTCTTCCTGATTCGCCTTGTATTATTGTTGTTGTTGTTGTGGCCTTCAGTCCTGAGACTGGTTTGATGCAGCTCTCCATGCTACTCTATCCTGTGCAAGCTTCTTCATCTCCCAGTACCTACTGCGACCTACGTCCTTCTGAATCTGCTTAGTGTATTCGTCTCTTGGTCTCCCTCTACGATTTTTACCCTCCACACTGCCCTCCAATACTAAACTGGTGATTCCTTGATGCTTCAGAACATGTCCTACCAACCGATCCCTTCTTCTAGTCAAGTTGTGCCACAAACTTCTCTTCTCCCCAATCCTATTCAACACTTCCTCATTAGTTATGTGATCTACCCATCTAATCTTCAGCATTCTTCTGTATCGCCTTGTATGTGACTACTTTATTGGAGTTCTCCGTTTAAATATGAGTTCACCTGTTATAGCTCATTTCCACTGTTACGGGCACCTTCCTCAATACTTCAAAAACGAAAGATTCAAATGTTTTAGGCTTTGATCCCTTGGACCTTTCAGACCATACGCCAAAGATTGAGGGAAATAAACGCCAATGCTTTGGTTCACAGCAAAAGAGTGCCAGGCTGAGAGAGGCTAAAGAACTGTTCAGTGGAATGGATGGCATGTTTAGTATATAATATTGGTTAAATATATTCGAAGGTAGACAAAAGTGGGAAGAGCAGAAGAAAGAACAATAGTGACTTGGTAAAATTGAAATGAAAAGCATTCGACAACGTAAAACTATGCAAGATGTTTAAAACCCTCAGAAAAGTCGTATGTGGTATACAGAAGGACGGGCAGTATAGAAAATTGACAAGAGGAAAGCGCGAACGATAAGAACAGAGGACGGAAAAAGAAGTCTTCAAATCTAAAAGGACATAAAGCAGGAACACGCTTCTTCCTCCTCTACTGCTTAACCTGTATAGCTATATCGAAGAAACAATGGACATAAAAGGAGAGGTCCAAAAGCTGTATTAAATCTTAAGGCGAATAGACATCAGTATAACATTCCTTCATGACTTTGCTATCATCAGTGAAATTGAGAAACAATCACAGGACCCCTTGAAAGTAATGAACAGTCTACTGAGCACAAGGTAAGGGATGAGAGTAAATCAAAGAAAGAAATTTATGAGAAATAGCAGAAGCGAGAGTAGCGACGTACTCGACAAGGAAATTGCTGACCACGCAGCACAAGAAATAAAGATGCTCTTCTACGATGGGAGCAACAAAACGCATGACGGACGAAGCTCAGTCATAGATACTCCTCGCACAATTAAGACTACTAGTATCGAAAATAGTCCTCAATTTCACAAATAAATTTTTGACAGTGGACTTCTGGAACACGGCAATTAATATGACTCACATGAACCGTGAGCCTAATCATTGGTATTTGTCTCCCTTAGTCTTTCACGTTTGGTCTGAAATTTCTAAGGTGGCAAGGATTGAAACAGTTGAATTGCAAACGTTTGAAATATTGCGGAAAATGCCTGTAACAGTGCATGTGTTCTTTATAGTAAAAAGGAAGCCTCAGTAGAAAAAAAGAACGATACGTTTGAGATGTAGTGTTACAGGAGAATGCCGAAAAGTAAACGAGCTAATATTCATAATTTCTGGAAAATAATTACACTCACTGACGGAAAAAGTGGAGCAACCAGAAGGGAGGGAAGAAACGAAACGACACTTCCCAAATCTAGATGGTGTGCGATGTTATTTCAACGATTACAAAATCGAGTTACATTTACAAAGAACAGGGCAGTTTGAGCCCACTTTGACGCTACAGCCCCTCTAAAGTGGATACATGCACTGATTCTGTTTGGAAGTGCGTCGTAGGCCTCTCCTGACACAAAATGTTCAAACCAAACTGCTGAGGTCATCGTTCCCTAGCCTTACACACTACTTAAACTAACGTATGCTAAGAACAACACACACACCCATGCACGAGGGAGGAATCGAACCTCAGTCGGAAGGAGCCGCGCTCTCCTGATTCAAGATGGACCACAACTTTCGTAACTGCCCTTGATACCAATGATACTGACAATAGGACAGCCTTGACGATCGAGCTGATCAACACATGTTCTGTCGGGAAGATATATAGCATCATGCTAGCCACGGGAATGCATCAACATCACAGGGACTGTTCACAGAGACAGGTTCCAACTGTGGACGAGATTTGTCCTAATCAAATATGGCATCAAGATATTGTCACATGAGGACGCATGTTGTCGGTGACGTGCTGTTGGGCAGTCAAAGTTTCCCCGGTCGCAGCAGCCGTCACCTGAAAGTATATGCGATGGCTCTTCAGGTCATGACATGAGGAGTAACACTTCGTGCCTCTCCAAAATATTGGAAATAATGGGATATCTGTCCAAGTCGCCGCCAAACTAGTTGACGGTGGTCATCTGGGGTATCGTGGAGCCACGATTCCTCGCTGGACACGATGCGACGCCGTTCATCAGCGGTGTGCGCTTCTCGGTGACGACACCAGTGCAAACACAGCCGTCTGTGTTGTGGTGCTAATGGCAGCGTAGGCATGGATTGATGATTTCCTGGTGTGGCTGCTGCCAGTCTCCAGTCAGTGGTGAGAGAAGACACAGGGTGTTTTGTATGTGTTGACGTTACAGTTGGTAGCTCAAATGTTTTATTGGGGACTGATCTGCGGATCCGCGACTGCTACGGTCGCAGGTTCGAATCCTGCCTCGGGCATGGATGTGTGTGACGTCCTTAGGTTAGTTAGCTTTAAGTAGTTCTAAGTTCTAGGGGACTGATGACCTCAGATGTTAAGTCCCATAGTGCTCTGAGCCATTTGAACTGAAACGTCCCCTTTGAATAATTTATACAAGACTGTGCTTATTCTGACACACTATGTTTTTAGCGCAACGCAATCTGACTTTCAAAATTCCCTACTAAAGAATGGCCCTGACTAACATTAAACTATACCTTTCACAAATCACTTACCTCACAAAAATCTTCGCTGCTCAAGCTACTGCAATACAGCGAGCGCCACTACTGCCAGCTAAATAAAAGATTCAAACTATGGAAGGCAGTAACTACTGATAGGGATAGTTAGCAAATGAAAGATATTAGTAGAGAACAAACAATGTATTTACCTTGATATCATCATATATAAATATAGCAGTTCATGACAAATTACAAATCTCCGCCATCTCTCTCCCCACATCCACCACTGCTGGCGGCTCACCTCCAACTGCGCAACGCTACGCGCTGTTAACATCCAGCTGCCCCTCTACAATGGCAGACAACAATGCAAACTAGCCAGAGACTGCACACAGCACAGCCAGTGATTTCATTTTCATACAGAGAGCGCTACGTGGCGGCGGCGTTACCAATATAAGAACCTAAACAGCCTACTTACATAAGAACCTAAACAGCCTACTTACATAAAGAAAACATAAACAGCCTACTTACATAGCCCCCATGCTCCCCACAAAAAATTTTTACAAATGGTGTTGGGCACTGGCCAATATAGATTTGACAAAAATTTTTCACAATTACAGTAACAAAGATATAAAATGCACACACTTATTGATACAATGTTGGTCAAAAGCTAAAATTTTCTCACAGTCCATAAAGACAGTCCTCATCATTCGTCACAGTAAAATTGCAGTGTTTTTCTCAAAGTCTGACCAGTAAAAGACAATGCACACAGACGTAGTGGATTTCCATGCAGTCTTGAAGAAGTAGTGTTGTCCTTCCAACGGAAAGACAGTGCTGACTTGACATGCAGACAGGTAATGGGCCACAACAGAGTAAACCCACAGCAGAGTCAGTCGACATTTTGAAGAATATTGGTAGTTAGGTCATCACAGAGCAGACCCACTGTAGTCCTGGTAGAAATTACGGTACTGGTGGGCCACCAGAGGTGCAGACCCACTGCAGTCCTTGTAGCAATTGGTGGGCCATCAAAGATGCAGACCCACTGTAGTCCTGGTAGAGACAGCCAGCAGCCATCTGTTGCAAATGTGCAGGTGCACAATCACCATCGAAGAGTCTTGCGGACAATATAGCAAGTCCATAAACCACCACTTGTGCACTCGCAAAGTTTCTGGAATTGTCCTTAGATCCAGCAATGCTGTTATCCAGTCCCTTGCTGAATCATTAACACACGTGCAAACACTAACAGTCCCAACTTCTCACATATTGTCCATATACTATGACCAACAGAAACGTGTGCAGTGAAATGTAACTAACAAGTTAATAATATCATGAACTGGTGACAATTACAATTTTATAACATAAGAATACAATAACAAAGGTACAGAATACATCATTAAAGAACATAACAATACAGATAACATTTGTAGTACAGGCTTTACAAAAGAATAGAAATGAACATATACATCAGTGTTACAGGAATTATGACATGAGTACAAAAATAAAAGATCAGAATCACTTTCGAAACATCAACTTCACACATGAGCATTAAAACAAAACAGAATAAATAATGTGTAAGCATATTTATAAGGTAAATAACATATTATTAATGCCAATTATATTCGAGGATAACAGTATTCCTCATCATAGTGAATGTAGCTTAATATTAAAAGAAGAAAAAATTCTATGAAACTACACAGAGACAGGAAGAAAACAAATACACAAGGGTACACAAACATATAGTGGGATAATACAAAAGGAAAGGACAGGGTTTGTTGTACTGCAGTATTTTGCAAACAAAACTTTCTTTACTTCTTGGAGATCTCCCTTCATTCAACATTATTCCCAAAAAGTCCTATCTATACCTGCTTTCTGTATTCTATTCATATTTTTTTCAATATAATTATTTCTCAGTGCACAATACTCATTCCAAGTCTGTTTCATATAACTTCGCAACGCATTCTTTACCTACTCTCCATAGTCAGTTTCTTATATAGTCTACCCCTCTTAAGCTAACTTAAATCTACTGAGCTCAGATGCTAAACTAAGGGACGAGGCAATGCAGCAGCACATAAAACAATTAATATAAACAGCAATGAAAAAAAATGGAAAATCGCAAAGCAAGCTACAGCAAATCTAAATTACCAAGCAATTCAACATTACAACTAATATGAGGCAATGTGCAGCAAACAAAAAAATAAATCTGGCTTAGCAGAGTAACACAAATTAAAGTTCAGTAGCACTATGCATGGCAAACAGCAGCTTATATCTAAACATGACATAGCTCAAGCAAAAAAAAATAGTACACTAAAGATAAAAATGCAGATAAGGGAAATGTATAATCACATCTTAATGTCTAAGTAATTAAAGTGGTGCACCACAACAACTTATTGTAAAAGAAATATTACCATGTACTTGAAAAGAATATTATGTATGCAGTTACTGTTACTAGTCCCTTCTTATTGTTCTTTCCTTTCCAAGTGCTCCTTTTTTGAAGAATGTGGATCACAAAATTATTATTTAATAGATCTGTTGACAGAAAGTGTTCACATTAGCAAATGTATTTAATTTTATTTTATGAAACCAATGCTGCAACACAGCTGGAAAACAGATGTCAAATGAAATAAGCAATTACGCAAACCAAAGCATAAAAATATCATTCAATAGTCATGTGGCATTTCGTAAGTCAGTAGCTCTCAACTCTCGTAGAAAGACACTTGTCATTATCAGGTTTGCAGATGTAAGAATATTTCCCATCAATTCATAAGCATTTCAGTAAATATCATAAATTACGAGCTCCACAGTATGCTTTCAACAAGGAAATGTCAGTAGCACGGACAATGGCCTCCCCTTTTTGTTTTCTACCTGTGCCGCTGAAAGGCTAATGGCTTTTTTTTTTTTTTTTTTTTTGGGCGGCTGTCGCCCAGGTGGGTGCCCGCGACGCATTACGTGCAAGTGGTCACTTAACTTTCTTACGGAAATATTTACGACAGCAGTTTCCGCTACAGTGACAGTCTCACATAAAAATATTTCACAGGTCAAGAATTAGCGTTGCAAATCTGTAGAAAGAAAATCCTATAAATATAAGTGTCCAAATAAAATATTCGTCAGCATTGTGATACAGTCACGAATTTACGCACATTTCATAACTCTTAAAGTACGATTCTTGGTTTCCAACATACTTCTTATTCCTCATATACGGTAGCATCATCTTATTGATCATAAACATATCTCAACAGCATAGTACACATCGTTGTCGTAATAATAACATCATAACACCTCAGTCAAATCTCAAAAACGTCGTAGCTTTCTGCAATAATTTCAAAACCTAAAAAAAATTCTCTGCTCATTTCATATGAAACGTCCCCTTTGAACAATTTATACAAGACTGTGCTTAAACTGACATACAATGTTTTTAGCGCAACGCAATCTGACTTTCAAAATTCCCTACTAAAGAATGGCCCTGACTAACATTAAACTATACCTTTCACAAAT
Source organism: Schistocerca piceifrons (assembly GCF_021461385.2). Lineage (NCBI taxonomy): Eukaryota > Metazoa > Arthropoda > Insecta > Orthoptera > Acrididae > Schistocerca > Schistocerca piceifrons. The sequence goes on from NC_060141.1 coordinate 299,913,821, forward strand.
CACTTACCACACAAAAATCTTCGCTGCTCAAGCTACTGCAATACAGCGAGCGCCACTACTGCCAGCTAAATAAAAGATTCAAACTATGGAAGGCACTAACTACTGATAGGGATAGTTAGCAAATGAAAGATATTAGTAGAGAACAAACAATGTATTTACCTTGATATCATCATATATAAATATAGCAGTTCATGACAAATTACAAATCTCCACCATCTCTCTCCCCACATCCACCACTGCTGGCGGCTCACATCCAACTACGCAACGCTACGCGCTGTTAACATCCAGCTGCCCCTCTACAATGGCAGACAACAATGCAAACTAGCCAGAGACTGCACACAGCACAGCCAGTGATTTCATTTTCATACAGAGAGCGCTACGTGGCGGCGGCGTTGCCAATATAAGAACCTAAACAGCCTACTTACATAAGAACCTAAACAGCCTACTTACATAAAGAAAACATAAACAGCCTACTTACAGAACCATTTTCTGATCTACGGATCATGCTGCCTATGGCAGTTCATAGAGACACGTGTCAATTGTGGACGAGCATTTTGTTCCTGAAAAACAGCACTGCAATACTGTCGCCTGAGAAATAGCACACGTGGAACAAGATATCCGTGAGGTATCGTTGAGCCGCCGGAGTTCCCTCAATCACTATCAGCTGTGAGCAGAAGTCATATTCGATGGCTCCCCGGGAGTAATTTGTCATTTGTGTTGCGGTGTTAACGTTTGCCTACACATTGGACGATAATTCCCTACTACGACTGCTGCTACCCTCTGATCTGTAGTACGCGATGATACAGGACATTGTAGGGCGTCTATGACTTGTTCTCGGATGGTAGGCGCAGATGTGAAGAGACTAAGATGTATTTGGTGCATAGTTTGGCGATCCTGCCCTGTGGTGATCAGGCGTGGTCAACCGGAACCTTGACATCGAGTATGCCACCCTCCCATTGTCATGGCGTCCTACATCAGGCCACTGTAACATCCGAATGCCCCACAAATCTGGATATCGCACGATTGGAACCGCCGCGCAAATGGAGACCCACAAAGAGGCGCTTTCAAACTCTGGCAGTTGCTGATAACGCTATCTCATACGATTACGTAGCATTTCAGTGTCCTTCAAAGTGACCACTCAACATTTGACGCTGCTCAAATACCTTAAAAGCACACAGGAGCTGATATCTGTCACACATAATTTGCAACTCTAATTGTTTACATAACCGACGATGGTGCGTACGAGTTTGAAGTTACACTAACAGCTGATTGTGCCTTCTGAGTTGCTCATTTTTGTTGTCAGGCAACGTATATGGAAAACTCAAGAAGGGACAGTAATATACGACTCGTATTAATACGAGTATATTAGGGAATAGTCATTCAACTTCATAAAGGCTGTAGGACACCATGAATTTAAAACATTTTTTGGTCACCTCTGTTTTTGTTTTGTGGTCTCTATGTTTGTGGTAATCATTTATTTGTTTGTAGGTGTTACTGTGTGTGGTTGTGGATGAGTGGAAAGAATCGCTTTTGTTTCCCTTTTCTTTATCTTAGTTTGTTTGTTACGTAGGTGTGAGTTTTATTGACACTTTCAAAAAATTATCGGCTCCCTTCACTTACGCACAGGTGGCGCTCACATCAGAAGCCGTGCCTCGCACAAAAGACACCCGGCATGCTGATAAAATTACAGTAAAATAACATATTATCAACAATGACTTAACAAAAATTATAAAGTTACATGCTGGATTAAATTTAAATTTTACATGGACCATTTTTACTATTGGGTAAGCGTTATGCTTCGTTTCTCTTTTCACACACTGTGTAACACGTTAGTTTATATTTACACTGTACGTAATTTTTCAAGTTTCTTTTTTCTGGCCATATCACTAGTTTTCAATGACTGCAATAGATCCTATTTTTAGGTATTATTACTTCTTTAGAGTAAGACAGGCTCATATCTCTCGAAACCTAGGTAACGATGTAAATAAACTTTTAATGTGTAACTGGTTAGCTGAATGATCCCATTGTATCCATTGCACTTGATGACTGCTGCCATATTCAAGATTTTGAACTACGTGTCGCATAATGATATATTTTTCTAGATACATTCAGCGGAATGTGTGGATGCTGTCTGCGAAATATGTTGCGAATAGGGTTGGCAGCAAAAAAGGAATAAAGTAAAACGTCATGCATGATGCGGCAGTTTTTATTTTCACATCTCAGTTTGTAATGTCATAACTCCTGAACTGTGTGACGCAGAATGATATGTTTTTGTAGATACATTCAGCGGCAGATGTCGATACTGTCTTCGAAAGGACCGCGACTAGAGTTAGTGTCAACGAAGTAATAAATTAAAACGCGTTGGGTGATGCAGTGCTGTTACATGCGTTTCAATGTTCATGACGTCACATATCCTGAACTGCGTACGTAATTTTTACGGTATACTGAGAGATATATGTGAATATTGTCCACAAACTCTGTCATGAATACAGTTAGCAATTAAGAAATAATAGATTAAAACGTCATGCTTCATGTGGCAGTTTTACTGCATGAACAGAGAAAATGTAGTAAAGATAAACATTTTTTCTTTCATCATTTTTTGGCAGTCGTCGGTGACAAAAAGTTTCGTAAAGGTTTGAAATTATGTGTTAAGTTTGTTGCAAGTCTTTAAGTGCGCTCATTCTCAAATACTGGATAACTGAACATGGGTATTCTCGCGTCGTGGGCTGCACTTCTTTTCCAGCGCTCCCCCCCCCCCCCCTCTCCCCCATCTCTCTTTTGATAGTTGGTTGATTCCTATCCCCACAGTAATTCATTCCAAACAGTAAATGATATGTGTACCTAGTTTCGTTGAAATCGGTCCAGTGATTTAGGAGAAATGTGGAACACACATTCATTTTTATAATCTGTATGGATTATTACTAAATGGAGAGCACAGCCGTTACACAATCTTTTAATAAAATTTATTATAAGCTACTGTCTGCAACAGAAGGAAAGTTTGTATTTCGGCTGGAGTGAAACAAAGGCGAAACTGTTCAGCTAAGTTACTTTTAACATGTGAAATATCGTCGTATTGCATGGACACGAATTCCTGGAAGGTAATTTGATGAAGTAACTTGTTATTGAGCTACATGTTCCGATTCTCGAAACTGATCGGTAAATGATTGTCAATTATGGATTCAAGCAAATTCAGAAGAGAGGGCAGATCTTCTTCAAATAAATTTTAAATAAAACGCCGTACACTTGTAGTATATTTCGATTCCAGAACTCAGTTCAGCAAATACGTTCTTTCAGTGTCAGTTTGACCTCGTACAGCAATCATTAAAGCTGTTCAAATGGTTCATATGGCTCTGAGCACTATGGGACTTAACTACTGAGGTCATCAGTCGCCTAGAACTTAGAACTACTTAAACCTAACCAAACTAAGGACATCACACACATCCATGCCCGAGGCAGGATTCGAACTTGCGACCGTGACGGTCGCGTGGTTCCAGACTGTAGCGCCTAGAACCGCTCGGCCACTCCGGCCGGCTTAAAGCTGTTATCTCAGTTGATATCCCATGCCTAACAGCAGACACACTGTTAGCTAAGTGAAAAATTATTGTACAAATTTTTAATTAAAATCCAGCCAATTTCTCACAAATTGTTGCTCTGCAATTTTTCTGAATTAGCTTCTGAATCAAATTTCTCGACGTCCAAATGCATACAGTAAAGACTAAATATTTTGTGCAAATATTTTCACTCTCCATTCGAGAGATCTGATAATGGTTGAGAAACGTTTTTCTTAATGAATTCTGGAATTGTCTCTAGAGGAATTACATACAATTTATTGTATATACAACTAATAAAAACGTTACAGAAATGATGTGATCGTAATGTATAAGTAGTTTGTCACTCTTCTCGTAGCAAAGCAAAATGCAGATGATACATGTTACGGATTGCAACCATAGTACTTACGGATACTCACTATATTTATAAAAAATATTTCCGAAACACACGTATATATATACATTTGCAGGGTTCCGTACCCCAATCTATAAAAACTAAATCCTTATAGGATAGCTTAGCGGTCCGTCTGTCTCTGCGACTGTTATAAATCCTTTTTCTGAGAAACGGGTGGACGTATCAAGAAGACATTTATGTCACATAGTGCAATCTACGGTCCCTCGGCCGTGTAAAAAATTGAAGTTATTGCAATGAAAAGATTCATCCATTTATGCTACATATCAGATACTCGAAAAGTCATTCATCAAAACCCATAGGCTACTGACCTAGAATCATGAAATTCGGCAGCGAACAAGACTTCGCCGTACAAGCAATTGAAAAGTGTGAATTCGTTATTACATCACACGAAAAAAAATTCTTTGCAATTTATTGTCAGACTGTTTGTCAGTCCGTTAAATCCGCTTCTTCTCAGGAACGGGCTGACGTATCAAGTTGAAATTTGTGTCACGTACTAGGGTCTACGGTCTCTTGTTGTTGTTGTTGTTGTGGTCTTCAGTCCTGAGACTGGTTTGATGCAGCTCTCCATGCTACTCTATCCTGTGCAAGCTTCTTCATTTTCCATTACTTACTGCAACCTACATCCTTCTGAATCTGTTTAGTGTATTCATCTCTTGGTCTCCCTCGACGATTTTTATCCTCTGCACTGCCCTCCAATACCAAATCGGTGATCCCTTGATGCCTCAGAATATGTCCTACCAACCAATCCCTTCTTCTGGTCAAGTTGTGCCACAAACTTCTCTTCTCTCCAATTCTATTCAATGCCTCCTCATTCGTTATGTGATTCACCCACCTAACCTTCAGCATCCTTCTGTAGCACCACATTTCAAAAGCTTCTATTCTCTTTTTGTCTAAACTGTTTATCGTCCACGTTTCACTTCCATACATGGCTACACTACATACAAATACTTTCAGAAACGACTTCCTGACACTTACATCTATTCTCGATGTTAACAAATTTCTCTTCTTCAGAAACGCTTTCTTTGCCATTGCCAGTCTACATTTTATATCCTCTCTAATTCGACCATCATCAGCTACTTTGCTCCCCAAATAGCAAAACTTCTTTACTACTTTAAGTGTCTCATTTCCTAATCTAATTCCCTCAGCATCATCCGGCATAATTCGACTACATTCCATTATCCTCGTTTTGCTTTTGTTGATGTTCACCTTATATCCTCCTTTCAAGACACTGTCCATTCCGTTCAGCTCCTCTTCCAGGTCCTTTGCTGTCTCTGACAGAATTACAACGTCATCGGCGAACCTCAAAGCTTTAATTTCTTTTCCATGGATTTTAATTCCCACTTCATATTTTTCTTTTGTTTCCTTTACTGCTTGCTCAATATACAGATTGAATAGCATCGGGGAGAGGCTACAACCCTGTCTCACTCCCTTCCCAACCACTGCTTCTCTTTCATGCCCCTCGACTCTTATAACTGCCATCTGGTTTCTGTACAAATTGTAAATAGCCTTTCGTTCCCGTTATTTTACCCCTGCTACCTTCAGAAGTTGAAACAGAGTATTCCAGTCAACACTGTCAACAGCTTTCTCTAAGTCTACAAATGCTAGAAATGTAGGTTTGCCTTTCCTTAATATATCTTCTAAGATAAGTCGTAGGGTCAGTATTGCCTCACGTGTTCCAACATTTCTACGGAATCCAAACTGATCTTCCCCGAGGTCGGCTTCTACCAGTTTTTCCATTCGTCTGTAAAGAATTCGTGTTAGTATTTTGCAGCCGTGGCTTATTAAACTGATATGTAAAAAACGTAAGTCAGAGAAGTCAAAAAATACGGCCATTTATGTCACATATTTTGATACTCATAAACTCACACACCAAAACCAATAGTATATTTCCAGTTCATCTAGAATCATGAGATTTGGCAAGAAGCAAGGTTTCGTAGTGCAAGTAAAGCAAAGAAACCGAGAATTGTTAATTTTTAAGTAAGTCACAAAAAATTTGTTTTTTGTCATTTGTTATCCGGTTTCAAACTTTTAACATTCTCTGAAGTCTTGGAATTTCCGGTATCGTTATCTTGCCAGTATCAATGTCGATAGGAAACAAAAACCGTAGAGATTCTCGACTCTCAGATTGGGTGAAGTGTTTACATACACAATTAAGTTGGTACTGAACCCTTAAGTGCGAGTCCTACTTGCACCTGGCTAATTTTTATAATGTATATGGATGCAACAAACGTGTAGTAGAGACCACTCAGGACGCTTCACACATAAAAGGAGTTGAGGCGCGTACGGCATGCAGCAAACAGCATTGTAAATACAGGACCGACTTGAACCAAACTTGGTAATTGTGGGGGTAAGAACCATTACCTATCAAAGGGGTGTGCGTGCGGGTGAAATAGTAGAGTAGATCACGATGCGTAAATAGATTACATTCATCCAGCGCCTGAGAGTGAGAGCGCTTAGCGACTTGCTTTACACATAATTTCAAACCTATAAGATACTTTTTCTCGCTCACAACTCCCACAAAATGATGAAAGTAAAAAAGTTTATAGCTGACATGCAGTAAAACAGCCGCATCAGGCATACGGTTTTAATTTATTGCTTCTTTACTACTAAATGTATTCAGTAGCCGGCGGCCACGCAAAAAGCTTGTACAATGGGCGGAGGTGCTTTAGGATTTACACGAAATCTGGTGAAGAATACAGTAGGCCCATACGGGATCTTAAGATTTCTTCCAAACACGCCTCTGTGGCTAGCAGGCTCTCAGACGTACAAATGCAGTGAGCCTTACGGCACAGTACGTAACGGAACTTCTTGTCCCGTTCCATATTTTTCAAATAAATTCCGGTACAGGAGAATTATAGCCAGAGTGTTTTGACTCGGTAGAAGTGAATTCCGTGTATAACAAACAGAAGAGAATGGACCAAGTGGTGCCGCACGAGGTTAGCCGAGCGGTCTGAGGAGCTGCAGTCGTGGACTGACCGGCTAGTCCCGGAGGAGGTTCGAGTCCTCCCTCGGACTGTGTGTTAGGATAATTTAGGTTAAGTAGTGTCTAAGCTTAGCGACTGATGACCTTAGCAGTTGAGTCCCATAAGATTTCACATACATTTGAACATTTTTTTTTTTTTGACCAAGTGGTGTTTATTTATTTATTCAATGTATTTCATGTGTGCCATGTTTCCTTGTATCCTTTCCCGTATGCGACCTTGGACTGTATTAATAAGACAGTATATGATGTAGCAGAAAGCTCTGGTAAGAGGTCGTAGCATTGCATGTCTAGAGTGGTTCTGTGGTAGGAGAATACCAACCCCTAAACGTGAACAAGTTTGGCAGAGATGGTGGGCGAATCAGGTCAGAGAGGTCGCGAAGGCACGAGTATTGGCTCTGTTAGGTTGGCGAACCATCCCCTCCACCACCTTTTGAACGAAGAACGGTTAGGCGAGGTGTCTGGAGGTCCAGTTCTTCCTGGGTCTCGGCGCTGGACAGACGTGGAGACGCAGCTCTCGATTTGGTAATGTTAACAAAGGTATTTGATTATCTGAAATCTGCTCGGTAATGAAGTCCAGTTGTTGAAATCAGGTGTAAGATTGCCACTAAACCCCCCAGCAGGGAGTTTATTTTCATAGTTTATTCAAATTTCAATAGGACTTTGCGTTTGTGCCTTGATCAGGCCACGCACCATGGGCCTTAGCTCACGGTCATATTATAGCTCTGTGCTTTACGGAAATTCACTCATTCAATTTATTTTAATCTGCTCATTCATTTACAGTAATATTTGGGGGATTTTTATTTATTTTCCATATGTTTCCTTTGTAAAGTTGCTTTCGAGCTGCTTGGTCGGCTGGAGCAACCGCCACATTGATAAATTGTAGTTTCTATCTTAAAATGTATTGAACACGATGAATAATCAAACTATAGTGGGCGAGTGTAAAATAGGGAAGGAATAATCTTGTGTGCCCGTATTTTTCTGGATTTCTGTTGGCTACGGAAACTTGGCCATGCGAGTTGATTGGCACTGAAGTGATAATGTTTCTTGTGCTCCCCCATAACTATTTGAGTTGTTGGAAATGTTTTGCGTTAAGTAAACTCGTGCCACTAGGAAAAGTAACAGATTTTAATTCCCATTGATTTCATAAAGACTTGCGAAACACTCATCCGCCCTGACCTAGTTTGCTTGTAGTGTTTTTGCTGAATTTGTTCTGAGTCAGCTATAGCAATTGGATGCAATAAGCATGGGTTTAGGTATAATTGTGTGTTTGTATGAAATTACTTTGAAGCCAGGTCTGCCCTCCCCACCACCATTCCATAATTACGTAGCGAAACTGAACCATGTTAACTAGAGAGACCAGTTGTGATGATGTATATTACAACAGAAACACAGCTAGTTGTTGAAATGCCATCGGTACTGAATAAATATCAATTAATCTCTACCCTCAACAGGTTATTTGCTGCCTCCATCATAAAGAATAAGTGAAAGTCCTTATCACCGTCGAATCCTGGGTCATGAAAGCAAATAAAAGCTGTATACTGCCTATTAAGCACTGTATAGGTGCCTTCTGTAGTGGTTCAAAACAATATTGCGCTATCCGTTGCGTTCAAATTTTTACCACTTGATTAAAGCCTTCCGCTAGAAATTATTAATACCCGGCAATAGCTCGCGGGGACCAGTAATTTCGTGGGCCACACGAATTTCAGAAACCATTTACTACAGACGGTAGCTTGCAGGAGTTGTAGGACATGACAAAGCGACGGTAATCTTCCTACTTCCTAAAGTTTTACCACCACCAGTACTGGAAGGTTACGTTGCAGGTAGCCAATCAAAATACCAGGCACAAGGCGTGTAGTTCCTGAAACATTCACGGCAAATTGCCTGGAACATCTGGAACAAAATTGTTCTAAAAGCCACCTTAAACACTGCTCCTTAGATTTTCTTAAGGGGGATTTAGAAGGAATGAGCCGTAGTATATCATAACGGAAACTAAATATAAAAATAAAGAGCCCCTGGCTAAAACCATAAACAGTTAGACACAGAACTTCGAGGTAACGTCAGGGGGTTACAGGCAACCAAACAATGGCAGTGGCCTATCATATTTACAGAAAGAATCAGCTAGACGCAGCGGGCAGAAACGGCAAATAATAAAATTGTTATACGGGTAGCTAGTTCGACAAACAGCTAGTCACAAGTAATGTGGATCTACTAGAATCAGCTGGCCAGCTGTCTTACAAAATAGATACCTTTTTCATAAATTTACGAGGAATGTACATTACCGAAAATGATCTATGTTCGCTCTCGAATTCAATAAACAGGGTATTAAATAATGGCTAATCGGCCATGGAAGATACGCACATAAACAGAATTAAACACTACTCTCATAAAATACAAAACACCAATAAAATAAAACAATGCTGGCAAGAATTGAATATGTGGTGTGCCAGATAAGTACCCTTCAGAAGAACTTTCTTTAAAAAAATCGTGCACCACGGTGCCCAGTAACTGGTAAGTAGGAATCAAAATCCAATTTACACCCCACGTTTGCCACAAATCGCGAATATATGTCCAGAAAATTGGCTAAGTACAGAATTGTAGAAAAATACAAACGATCACCTTGACACACAACGGAATATCGAAGGAACAACCACAGATACCTCTTATGTCCGAAGGCAACCGGGATTCATTGGGTCAAATGTCAGTTGAGGAAACAGTTCCCCGAGCAGGCCCGCTTCGTCCGTTAGTCGAGTAGCTGACAGTTAAGCTCCTAATGGCGTGATGGCACCAATAAGAATCCAGAGTCTACGCCACCACCTGTGTTTGGCGCAGCGGAGCACTCACACGTCCAAGACCTCCAACTCTCCACACTGCCGCCAGAAAGTACCTTCACTTCTGACCGTCAAGCACACCGCTGCATCCCCACCCGCCGCTAGTCACATGCCCTCTAGCCGACCGTGGTGGACGAGCGGTTCTAGGAGCTTCAGTCCGGAACCCTCGTGACTGCTACGGTCGCAGGTTCGAGTCCTGCCTCGGACATAGATGTGTGTGATGTCCTTAGGTTAGTTAGGTTTAAGTAGTTCTAAGTTCTAAGGAACTGATGACCTCCGATGTTAAGTCCCATAGTAGTCAGAGCCATTTGAACCATTTTTCACTTGCCCTCTTGCAGGCCGGTATTCTCCAGTTTTCCTGCAACGAAGCAGACACATCTACACGTCAAATACTACCGATAACTAAGCGCCAAGGATGTTATGTGCACGAGGCACATTAGGCTCTGATGACGTCTGCAGCTTTAGTACACGAAACATTGGGACACAGACAAGCCTTAGACCACGATCTGATGCCCATATAACAAAAAATTCCAAGGATATAAATACCGGCCGCTAAAGCCTGCTTTGTGAGATAAACATTTATTTTTTGTAAGTACAATGGATACTTGTAATAACTGTGGTTGCAATCCATAAAATATAATCATCTCCGTTTTGGCTTGCTGTATGAAGAATAACAGACTGCTTATACGTTACGATTGCATCACTCCTACAGCGTTTTTATTAGTTATTTGTACAGCAAATTAGATTAAGTGCTCTAGAGACAATTCTGGAGTTCTTTATGAAAATCATTTCTCAACAGTTACAGCATTTCTCGAATATACATTGATAATAATCGTAGTGAATTTGTCTGTATGATACACATCTCGACGTCAAGGAACTTGGTTCAGAAAGTAATTCAAAAATGTCCAGAGCAAATATTTTTGAGAAATTAGTAAGATCCTAGTCAAAAATTTGTATAAAAATTTATTCACAATAACAGTACGACTGCTGTTAGATATAGGATATCAATTGAGATAACAGCTTTAATGATTGCTGTACAAAGTCAAACTGACACTGAAAGAAACGTATTTGCTGAACAAACTATTGGCATCGACAGTTACTGCTAAAGAGTGTACGGTGTTTTATTTAAAATTTATATGAAAACGATCTGCCATTTTTTTCTGAATTTGCTTGAATCCATATTTGACTGTCATTTCCTTGTCAGTTTCCAGTATTCCTAGCGCAAAAACTAGTTTCTTTCAGCAGTCTGTGTTGCCACAAAAGGATGATATTTCACGTATTAAAAGTATGCTTTCTCCATATTACACCTTCGTTGTTACGCCAGAGAAAATATAAGAATTCCTTCTGTGTCAGACAATAGCTCGTTATAAGTTTTCTTAGATAGTCGTATAATGGCTGTACTCTCAGTTTAGTAATAATCCACACTAATGTTATAAATGCGAAACTACCTCTGTCTTTTACATTAGCATGGGTAACCTATTGAACAGATTTCGATGAAATTTGGTATAGAGATAGACTGAACACTGATAAAGAACAAATGTGTGGTACAAGTTGTTTACTGATCTGAAGACTATTACCCGAGTTAGGAAAAATTTGTCCTCTTCGGAAAAGTTATTAACACTTTGACTTTTGATCTTTATCATATATTTGGAAATTCTTTTATTAATTGAGATGAGCTATGCATTACAATTCAAAGTAAAGAATGCAATGATTACACAATCGCAAGTGTCTTTAATCCATACTTCCACACTATTTGTTGTGCAATGTACAGGTTGTGTAATGTACACAGTAGCAACTTCTGTAGCCCGATGCTCGTGCCACTCTGTATTCACTGCTTGGCAGCGATGCTGCACATGCGGACACCATGGGACATCTTGGGATGGCGGAGAGTGGGGCACACGTCACGAGCTATGCTTGCGCGAACCAGCAGGCATGTGACAGCAGCTGATGTTATTGCACATGCAGCAACTTGTCTACTCACCACCACTCATCAAAACGAACTGATATGCGAGTGCAGTCGCGGGTAACAGCTACTATTACAGTAAAAGCAGCAATAAATAACATTACATATAAAGCAGAAATGTAAATTTTCAATGAATAAATGAATGACTCGTATACAACAGTGAACTAAATTCTGGAGAAATCACCTTTCGTTATGACATGAAGTATGCAAGGTCGTACTATTTCTTAGCTGACGAAAATTTCATATCTGTTGCTATTAACCACTTAGAGGAAAGAATGCAAATGTTCATAGTAGTTCTCAGCTAGTGGTTTTGCAGCGAGACTAGGCCAATACCATTTCTACCCTCAGGTCAACGGTTCATTGACAGCTAGTCAAAGGCTTTAGATGTACAGAGTGTTATTTCTTACCATGCTAGAATCACTACTCATTTCACGTCATCCTGCATTTCGCCGATGGACTTACGAAATGGGCAGTGTTCTAAACAAGATGTACTCTGTGCACGTCCTGTTTGAGTACGTAACTATTGTTACACTAAGCACAGGGCTATCCGCAAAGAAGGAACAGATTTCAAACATTTATTGCTTCTAGAGTACAGAAGACAGAAACAAAATTCTAACGTTCCTGGAAAGACAAAAGTTCAAATTTTTGTGCATATCATATTATCACCATAAGTTACACGACAAATATCAAAACGGTGGCTCACTTCCTGCCACACACGAAGCAGCTGGTCTCTAGTTATCGAATTCACAGCTTCAACAATGCGATGTCACAGAATTTCAAGGGTTTCAGGCACAATGGGGATAAAAACGCGGTCTTTTCCGTAACCCCACAGATGAAAGGCACAAGGTGTGAGGGCTGGAGACCTGAGAGGCCATCGGCGATGTTCATCTTCTGCTCCTCCTCTTCCAAACCAGCGTCCTGGAATGGTGTCAGTCGGGTAACGACGGGAGTGCTTCGAGAATTTATTGAAGTAGCTGCTGTATACATTATACAAGTAGCTGCTGTATACTTTATGCAATATGTACCTCATGCAACAAATAGTGTCATTCTGGTAACGCGGCGTGTTGCCATCTCAGTTTCTACCATACACCTACGCTGCACTTGAAATGTATCTATTAAAACGTCCCCTTGGAAAAATTACTGACACACAATATTTTTTTGGCGCAACGCAATCTGACTTTCAAAAATCCCTACAAAAGAATGGCCCTGACTAACATTAACCTATACGTTTCACAAATCACTTACCTCACAAAAATCTTGGTTACTCGAACTACTGCAATACAGCGAGCGCCACTACTGCCAGCTAAATAAAAGATTCAAACTACGGAAGGCACTAACTACTGATAGGCATAGTTAGCAAATGAAAGATTTTAATAGAGAACAAACAATGTATTTACCTTAATAGTCAACAAAAGTCATAATATACGCTCCTGGAAATGGAAAAAAGAACACATTGACACCGGTGTGTCAGACCCACCATACTTGCTCCGGACACTGCGAGAGGGCTGTACAAGCAATGATCACACGCACGGCACAGCGGACACACCAGGAACCGCGGTGTTGGCCGTCGAATGGCGCTAGCTGCGCAGCATTTGTGCACCGCCGCCGTCAGTGTCAGCCAGTTTGCCGTGGCATACGGAGCTCCATCGCAGTCTTTAACACTGGTAGCATGCCGCGACAGCGTGGACGTGAACCGTATGTGCAGTTGACGGACTTTGAGCGAGGGCGTATAGTGGGCATGAGGGAGGCCGGGTGGACGTACCGCCGAATTGCTCAACACGTGGGGCGTGAGGTCTCCACAGTACATCGATGTTGTCGCCAGTGGTCGGCGGAAGGTGCACGTGCCCGTCGACCTGGGACCGGACCGCAGCGACGCACGGATGCACGCCAAGACCGTAGGATCCTACGCAGTGCCGTAGGGGACCGCACCGCCACTTCCCAGCAAATTAGGGACAGTGTTGCTCCTGGGGTATCGGCGAGGAGCATTCGCAACCGTCTCCATGAAGCTGGGCTACGGTCCCGCACACCGTTAGGCCGTCTTCCGCTCACGCCCCAAGATCGTGCAGCCCGCCTCCAGTGGTGTCGCGACAGGCGTGAATGGAGGGACGAATGGACACGTGTCGTCTTCAGCGATGAGAGTCGCTTCTGCCTTGGTGCCAATGATGGTCGTACGCGTGTTTGGCGCCGTGCAGGTGAGCGCCACAATCAGGACTGCATACGACCGAGGCACACAGGGCCAACACCCGGCATCATGGTGTGGGGAGCGATCTCCTACACTGGCCGTACACCACTGGTGATCGTCGAGGGGACACTGAATAGTGCACGGTACATCCAAACCGTCATCGAACCCATCGTTCTACCATTCCTAGACCGGCAAGGGAACTTGCTGTTCCAACAGGACAATGCACGTCCGCATGTATCCCGTGCCACCCAACGTGCTCTAGAAGGTGTAAGTCAACTACCCTGGCCAGCAAGATCTCCGGATCTGTCCCCCATTGAGCATGTTTGGGACTGGATGAAGCGTCGTCTCACGCGGTCTGCACGTCCAGCACGAACGCTGGTCCAACTGAGGCGCCAGGTGGAAATGGCATGGCAAGCCGTTCCACAGGACTACATCCAGCATCTCTACGATCGTCTCCATGGGAGAATAGCAGCCTGCATTGCTGCGAAAGGTGGATATACACTGTACTAGTGCCGACATTGTACATGCTCTGTTGCCTGTGTCTATGTGCCTGTGGTTCTGTCAGTGTGATCATGTGATGTATCTGACCCCAGGAATGTGTCAATGAAGTTTCCCCTTCCTGGGACAATGAATTCACGGTGTTCTTATTTCAATTTCCAGGAGTGTATATAGCAGTTTATGACATCAAGTCTTACAAATTTCAAAAAACCGCCATTACTCTCCCTACATCCACCACTACGCGCTGTTAACAGCCAACTGCCCAACGCTACAATGGCGAGTATTCCAACAATGCCAACCAGCCACAGACTGCACACAGGACAGCCAGTGATTTTCATACAGAGCGCTACGTGGCATTACCAATAAGAAAACCTAAACAGCCTACTTACGCAGCCCCCATGCTCCCCACAAAAATTTTACAAATTGTTTTGGGCACTGGCCAATACATATTTGCTAAAATTTTTTTCCCAATTACAATAACAACGAAATCATATGCACACACTTATTGATACAATGTTGGTCAAAAGCTAAAATTTTCTCACAGTCCATAAAGACAGTCCTTATCATTCATCACAGTAAAATTGCAGTTTTTTTTTTCTCGAAGTCTGAGCAGTAAAAGAGAATGCACACGGAAGTAGTGGAATTCCATGCAGTCTTGAAGAAGTAGTGTTGTCCTTCGAACGGAAAGACAGTGCTGACTCTTGACATGCAGACAGGTAATGGTCCACAACAGAGCAAACCCACAGCAGAGTCAGTCGAAGTTTTGAAGAATATTGGTAGGTAGGTCATCACAGAGCAGACCCACTGCAGTCCTGGTAGAGATTATGGTATTGGTGGGCCATCAGAAGTGCAGACCCACTGCGGTCCTTGTAGATATAATGGTATTGGTGGGCCATCAAAGATGCAGACCCACTGTAGTCCTTGTAGAGACGGTCAGCAACCATCTGTTGCGACTGTACAGGTGCACAATCACCATCGAAGAGTCTTGCGGACAACATAGCAAGTCCATAAACCACCACTTGTGCACTCACAATTTTTTTTTTTTTTTGAAATATCCTTAGGACCAGCAATACTGTTATCCAGTCCCTTGCTGAATTATTAACACACGTGCAAACATTAACAGTCCCAACTGCTCACATACTGTGCATATATTATGACGAACAGAAACGTGTGCAGTGAAATGATACTTAATTTGAAGAACTGGGGTCTATACAATTTTAAATTTACAACATAAGAATACAATTACAAAGGTACAAAATACATCATTAAATAACATAACAGTACAGATAACATTTGTAGTAACACAGGCTTTACAAAAGAACAGAAATATACATATACATCAGTGTTACAGGAATTATGACATAACTACATACATAAAAGATCAGAATAACTTTTGAAACATCAACTTCACACATGAGCATTGAAACAAAACAGAATGAATAATGTCTAAATATCTTTACAAAGAAAATGACATATTATTAATGCAAATGTGAATGTAACTGAGTATTAGAAAAATTCTACAACATAAGTCTTATCAGATAAACACAAATACACAAGGATACACAAAAACATAGTGGGATAACACAAGGAAAGGATAGGGCTTGTTTTACTGCAGTATTTTGCAAACAAAACTTTCTTTACTTCTCGGAGATCTCCCTTCGTTCTTCATTATTTCCAAAAAGTCCTATCAATGCCCACCTTCTGTACTTTTTTGTGTAACTTCTCAATGCATTTTTTCCAATGCATCGCAACTCATTCTCTTATATAGTCTATGCCCTCTTAAGATAACTTAAATCTACTGAGCTCAGATGCTAAACTAAATGATGAGGCAATGCAGCAGCACAAAACAATTAATACAAACAGCAATGAAAAAAATGCAAACTGGCAAAGCAAGCTACAGTAAATCTAAATTACCAAGCAAATGCAACATTACAACTAATATGAGCCAATGTGCAGCAACAAGAAAAATAAATCAGTAGTAAAACTGGCTTAACACAGTAATACAAAGTGAAATTCAGTAGCACTATGCCTGGTACACAGCAGCAGCAAATGCAATAACTTATACCTAAACATGACAAAGCTCAAGCAGAAAAAATAGTACACTAAAGACAACAATGCAGATAAGGGAAATGTCTATTCACATCTTAATATCTCTGTCATTAAAGTGGTGCACCACAAAAACTTGTTCTATGAAATAAATTACCAAATACTTGAAAATAAAATTATGTATGCAGTTCCTGTGAAGGGAAACGTCTTTTTGTGCTCCCTCACTTTTTTTTGGAAGTATCACAAAATTATTATTTACTGGATCTGTAGACAGAAAATATCTATATTAGTACTGATGTGTCGACAGAAGTGCCGACACAGTGTTATTTTGAGGGGGCCGATAGGCACGCTATCTAACGCAGACGGGTGTGAAGTCTGGAACAGGATAACTATTGAATGGTAGCAAGGAAAGTACGTAGCTGGAATATACTTAACTTTATTCACTCCTTGTGATACATCTCTCTTGACTATACAAATGAGACTCGTAAGATACATGCACTGTTACAATTGGCGCCTTGCTAGGTCGTAGCCATGGACTTAGCAGAAGGCTATTCTAACCGTCTCTCGGCAAATGAGGGGAAGGCTTCGTCCGTATTGTCGCTAGCAATGACGTCGTACAACTGGGACGAGTGCTCGTCCGTATCTCGAGACCTGCCTTGTGGTGGCGCTAGGTCTGCGATAACACAGTGGCGACACGCGGGTCCGACATGTACTAAATGGACCGCGGCCGATTTAAGCTACCACCTAGCAAGTGTGGTGTCTGGTGGTGACACCACATTCCTCCCCCGCAAATTGGCGAACGGTCGTGAGATAAGGCTTCCGCCCGCCGTGGGGAGGACCCCATGTTGACGTATGCGATGAGGTGGGGAGCCTAACAACAGGCGAGGCTGTGCCACCCGCACCCTGCCATTCGGTCTGAGGGGAGCTAGGAAACGCCTGAAAACCTAGTCCAGGGTGCACGTCAACATGCGGTGTATGCGCCCGTAAAGAGACAGGAGGGGCCGAAGGGTCGACCTCCATTGCGTCGGGGTAGCCGACGCGCGATGACGTCATGAGGTCCGGAGCGGGCGGGAGTTCCATGGCGGAGGACAGCTGGTCACGGGAAGCGATCGGCGGCGCTTGACCCTGGGAGGCGCTTGGCGGCTGCAGCGAAGCGTCGAATGCGGGCGGCGCCGGCGGGAGAACAGGCGACGGCGGCGGCGGCGGCGGCGGCGGCGGCGGCTGCTGCGGCGGCGCGTCGCCATGGGGCAAAATGGAAGGCATCGTCGGTAACACCTGGGGATGAGGCGAGCCAGTAGATGGGTCCCCAGGGCGCTGACCGGACGGCACCGTCGCTGAAAGCAGACGGGGAGCGGCAGAACCCGTGCGACGACAGGCGCAGCTGATTGAGATGCCGACGCACTTCACCCGAGGCCCCCAAAACCAAATACATCGCGCGGCCGAGGCAGCGAAGAATGCGCCCTGCGTACCAACGCCGTGAACCGCGATAGTTGCGATAAAATACAACGTCGCCTGGAGCAAAAGCAGGAGTCTGCCGCTGCACAGGAACCTGATGCGGTGGATGCAACAAAGACATCAAGGTGCGATGAGGACGACCGTGGAGCAACTCAGCCGGCGAGCGACCCTCTCGGGGCTGAGAGCGATACGAAGACAAAAAGAGCAACAATGCGTCCTCCCGAGAATGCAACTCTTTCAATTTCAACATCTGTGACTTGAATGTCCGGACCAATCGTTCAGCGGTACCGTTTGACTGAGGCGAAAACGGCGCGGATGTCAGATGTTGAATACCATTGGCCTGGCAGAATGACTGAAATACTGCGGACATGAATTGTGGGCCATTGTCGGAAACAATAGTCTGCGGAAAACCTGAAATGCAAAAGATAGCAGACAACGCTGGGATGGTGGCGGAGGACGTCGTGGAAGACATCCGGACAACAAAAGGAAAATTACTAGAGGCGTCGACCAGAACCAACCATCGAGCATTCCAGAATGGACCAGAAAAATCAATGTGCAAGCGTTGCCAAGGGGAAGTGGCTTTTGGCCATGCAAAGACTTTCCGCGGCGGTGCGGATTGTTGTTTGGCACACGCCATGCAAGAAGAACACATATTCGTAATCGCAGCATCGATTCCGAACCAAGTACAGTGCTGACGAGCAAGTTGTTTCGTTCGCACTATACCCCAATGTCCTTGGTGAAGAAGCCGTAAAACAGAGGACTGTAACGAACGTGGGACCACGACTCTGGACTGATCATTATCAGAACGCAACAACAAAACACCACATCGAACAAAAAGTCTCTCCTTGTGAGCAAAAAATCGGCGAACCAACGGATCCTCAATCCGAGACTTTGACAAAGGCCATTGCGTAGCAACAAAACGCAAAACAGTAGCAAGGACAGGGTCAGCAGCTGTGGCTGTAGCTACACGACGAAAATCAATCCGAAACGATTCGACCACTTCATCGGTTTCCGAATCAATGAACATGCAAGCAAGTTCGGAAGAATCGAATGCTTTATCCTCAGCAACAGGCAAACGGGACAACGCATCGGCGTTTCCGTGCTGAGCAGTGGACCGATACGAGATATCGTAGCGGTACTGCGAAAGAAAAATAGACCAGCGAATGAATTTCTGCGCTGTACGTGGAGGTACAGGCTTGTTCGGATGAAAAAGCGATGTCAAAGGTTTGTGGTCTGTGATGATGGTAAAGTGACGACCATACAAGAAATCATGGAACTTAGTAACACCAAACACGAGAGCCAAAGCTTCTTTCTCTATCTGTGAGTAATTTCTTTGCGCAGATGAGAGCAATTTCGACGCAAAGGCAATAGGGCGATCATGCGAGCCAACTTTGTGCGCAAGCACAGCACCGATCCCGAAATCCGATGCATCTACCATCAACAAAAGGGGTTTCCAGGGATCGAAAGGCGTAAGGCAAGTATTAGAAAGCAACGCCGATTTCAACTGGCGAAAGGCGCGTTCGCATTCCGTCGTCCAGATAAACGGAACACCTGTACGGCGTAAGCGAGGAAGCGGAGCTGAAATGGAAGAGGCATTGCGCACATTCACTTACACCTTGTGATGCTACATCGTTTAATGTTCTTGCGACCTCATCACGCAATGCGTTGGGATCATTGCACGCTCTGAAAAATTTCGGTTGCGCGTTTCCTTTCAGTTCCAAATGTGCTTCATAGTTTTTAGCGCAACCTAAGCCCGGTGCAAAAATGTCTGCAAATTCGGCACACAGACGAGAAACACTGTCTGAAGGCACAGTTTGATTCACTGATAGGACCTGATTTACAATAGACATGTTAAACAATTGAAATAAATCTAAGCCAAACAAGTTCACTGCAGTAGAAGAACGAAGAACGTAAAACGACACAAGTTTGGTTGTCCCTTGTATGTTGCAAGAAGGCTGCACTGTCCTAACACAGGAATTTTCTGTCCTGAATATGTGGTGAGCTTAACATTTGCGGCACGCAATGGAGGTTTGCCCAGTTGTTTGTACGTGTCGTGATTGAGCAATGAAACTGCAGCTCCGGTATCAAGCTGGAATGGTATCACTTTGCCTTCAAAGTCTAAGTCCACAAAAAGTTTATTGTCCTGCTGACGACAAGAGCGACTGTTTTGTGCAATTTGAACAGACACTGGTACAGAATCACTTGCTAATTGACGTGATTTCCGGCGACGTCGACGCACAGTTTTTGTGGGACGAACACAGTCACTGTTAGAGAAAGTGTCACTGAACGAAGTGAAATTAACGACATGAATGTCCATGGGCGAAGGTCCACGATCCTGAGTGTCCTTGGTTCGATTCCGGCGCGAAGGAAAGGGCCTGGAATGATTGTGATTGACTGATCGGAGCTTTTTCTGGCAAACACTTTGAACATGTCCTTTTTTATTACAGAAAAAGCAAATAGCTTGGCGTGACGGGCAATGTTCACGCGAATGTCTAGTAGCACACCGCGGGCATGATTTCACTGCATTTGTGGGCTGGCGCGGCACATGTGGCTTAGAGCGCGGCGGCAGCTGCGTTTGTTTGCGCAAGGGCAGTTGACCGGGCCGCGCAGCTCGCCCGGCGGGCCGGTTAATGTTACACACTGCTGGCGAAGTTTCAAAAGATTCCTGAGCACAGTCAAGTGTGTCTTGTCTATCCAATATGTCTATCACTTGTTGAAGGGAGGGATTAACTAGTTTCAAAATGTGCTCCCGTATGCGAACATCAGAAACGTTCTGTGCAATTGCATCACGTACCATTGTATCTGAATAAGAAAGGCCACAGTCACAGTCAAAGGCACAGTCCCTAGTAAGTCCTTGCAATGTTGCTACCCACTCCCTATTAGTTTGACCGGCCGTACGTTTTGTACGAAAAAACGTATACCGTTTTGCAACCACATTAACTGTTTCTTTGAAATAGGCATCTAAAGCAGACAAAATTTCCTCGTAGGACAGAGTTGCTACGTCGCGTCGGGGAAACAATTTCACTATCACACGGTAGGTGGACACACCGACACAAGAAAGCAAAAACGGCTGCCGCTCATTACCTTGAATTCTGTAGGCGGCGAGGTGAAAGGCAAACTGGCGGGACCATTCCTGCCAAGTCTCGTGGGTTTGGTCAAACTGGCGAAACTGCGGTGCAACTGCATGTTGTGGCTGCGGTAGCGGTGAAGCGGCGGCTGCCGCATCGTGTTGCAGTGCACGTTGACCCTGGACGAGCTGTCCAAGGGCATCCAATAATGCCTGCGTCTGCTGATTCTGCAAGCGATAAAATTCGGACACTACATCTGGAGATTGTGGCGAAGCCATGACACAAATAAATGTAAGCAATCAGAAAGAACTCTTTACTCGTTGCCATATGATGTGTCGACAGAAGTGCCGACACAGTGTTATTTTGAGGGGGCCGATAGGCACGCTATCTAACGCAGACGGGCGTGAAGTCTGGAACAGGATAACTATTGAATGGTAGCAAGAAAAGTACGTAGCTGGAATATACTTAACCTTATTCACTCCTTGTGATACATCTCTCTTGACTATACAAATGAGACTCGTAAGATACATGCACTGTTACAATTGGCGCCTTGCTAGGTCGTAGCCATGGACTTAGCAGAAGGCTATTCTAACTGTCTCTCGGCAAATGAGAGGAAGGCTTCGTCCGTATTGTCGCTAGCAATGTCGTCGTACAACTGGGACGAGTGCTCGTCCGTATCTCGAGACCTGCCTTGTGGTGGCGCTAGGTCTGCGATCACACAGTGGCGACACGCGGGTCTGACATGTACTAAATGGACCGCGGCCGATTTAAGCTACCACCTAGCAAGTGTGGTGTCTGGCGGTGACACCACAAGTACATCTATAAAATTTTATTTCAACCAATGCTGCAGTGCAGCTAGAAATTAGATATTAAACAAAATGAGCAAATATGTACAAAGGAAGGCATGAAACATCATTCATTAGCCATATGGCATTTCATAAGGTAGTAAAAAAATCTCTCAACTGGAAAGACAGTAGTCATAATCAGGTGTATAGACATAAAATATTTCTCGTCATTTCATTAGGCATTTCAGTAAATATCATAAATTAAGAGCTCCACAGTGTAATCATATGTTTTCAAGTTTGGGCGTGTCGTATTTGTGATGCTTTCTACAAAGAAATGTCAATAGCGAGGATAATGGCCTCTTTTTTCCTCCACCTGTGCCTCTGAAAGGCACACACTAATGGCTTTTTTCCAGGCGACTGTCGCACAGCTGGGTGCTTACACTGCCCTCCCGAAATATTTATGACATCAGTTTCCGCTACAGTGACAGTTGGATACAAATAAAATTTCACAGGTCGAAATATTTGCGTTACAAATCTGTAGAAACAAAATCTTGTAAATATAAAAGTGTCCAAAAAATTTTCGGCGGCATTGTGATACATTCACGCATTTACAAACATTTCATAACTCTTAAAGTACGATTCTTGGTTTCCAACATCCTTTTTCACAAGTCAGAGTCCCTAACCACTACTCATTATTCCTTACCTTATTACACATATACATATTCGTTGACACTTCTTCAATATTTCATCATAATAAATATGTAGCATAATCAAATTTCTCATATAGTATCAGCTTATTGATAATAAACATACCTCAACAGCAAAATACACATGGTCATCATAATAATAACATCATAACACCTCAGTCAAATCTCAAAATCTTCGTAGCTTCCTCCAATAATATCAAAACCTAAAGAACATTCTCTGCTCATTTCAATAGTGTCATCTACCTCAAATGTACTTTAAAAATCATGCTCCCATACCAAATATATCATTCAAAGCTCTCATGGTATCACAATGGTTCCAAAAAAAAATATGAACAGTTCGCAAAGTACAGACAAAATACAGTTTCATATGTGTGAAGTTATCCAACTGTGTAATTGTGTAAACATGTGTCACTGATGTATTAAAAAGAATGTTTGTTTCTCTGTTAAATAATCATATAGCTGTGTAATTCTGTGTTAGAGAAATATGGTACCGATGTGTAAAGTTGTTTAAGCAAATACCATATTAGCTAGGGCTCCTTGTGCTTGCCAAACACATGGTACACAAAGTAAGCGTGTACCCCCCTGAGGATTAATGTAATTATACCCTCAGGTCTTACAGATTACAGCAATGGAATGAAATGTATCACAGAAAACTTTCTTTGTAATTCAAAAATCTTAAAAAATAAATGGTTTAAGTACAAAATTAATCACTCAAATGCGTGTCCTGTAGCGCTAAATGTGTGTCTTGCTGTAAAATAATTCTGTGGGAGTGTCGTAGTTATCGTCCTCTGTAAGCAAAGTTCTGCTGAAGTCAATGTACTTACCTCATCATAAACGAAAGTGAAATGCTTTGCGTCTATATATCGTAGTTATTACATATCTTACCGTGATCAAGAAAGTGCTATAATGTGACGTTTTGTTGTGCTACGAAAAAGGCTGTCTCATTGTAGCTATACCACAAAAGTTACTACTAAAACATCTTTTACTTTCCAGTATAATACAGAAAAACTGTGCAGATATAAAACAGATACACCGCAAAAGCAACAATGTAAATTGTGTCACATATTAATAGCGTCGTGATATAATCGTGTAGCTATCAAAGAAACCAAATGCTAAGTCATCTTTAATCTCACCGAATGTACTTCAAATAAAGAGTATCTTTTCAAGTAAACCAAAATGTTGCATTAAAATCTCATTAGCAGTATAAGTTCTAACTATGTAAGCCTGATAGTCGTTACGTAATCGTGCAAGTTGTTGCAAGAATGTACAACACTGTGTCGTCTGTTCACTGTAACAATGCATTCGTGATTACTGTTTAAATAAGTTGCCCAGGTTCTTGACTGCATATTTAACTTCAAACATTGTTGCATGGTAACAGTTTCTTAAGTCTGACAAAGCATACTAGAAATGGGAAGTGAAGAGATTTATGGCAAAGACAAAGTTAAAAAGCAGATTATCTTTTAACAAACGGTTTTACATGTGAAATGTGGTGTAAACCTTTACTCTTCCTAGTATGCAGAGTTTCAACTTCAACGCAATTATCATGTGGTATACGTCGGATTCTGTAAGGTCCATTGTAAACTAGAAAGAATTTGTGACTCAAGTGTTTCTTCTTATGTGACAATGAATGAGCTTTAATGAGAACTTTCTGACCGATATATAATTTCTTTGCATTTGCTTTACCGTGTAGTTTTCTCCTTTTGTTTGCTGCAGATTTTATATTTTTAATAGCCAAGTCAATTATGTCTTTGTGTCGAAGTTTACGTGTATTCGGGAAAGGTACAAGCTCTCTGATTCTGTTCGGTGGTTCTTCATTCTCCAGTGCAAGAGTAGATGGTAAAGCAGTGGAGTCATGAGGCATTTCATTCAGCACATTTTGAATTAAGTGTAAATATCTGTCCCAACGCTGATGCTTTCTGTGACAATAAAGTCTGCAAAGCTTATTGATTTCTTTCATAATCCGTTCAGACGTGTTACAATGTGGTGAGTACAATGAAATAAAAACAGGTTTGATTTTATGGTTCCAAAGCATGCGTGACCAAACAGCAGATCTGAATTGCTGTCTGTTATCTGAAATGACTTTAGCAACGTGGCCAACTTCACGTAAGAAATTTTTAACAAAGGTGTTGGATACAGACCATCCAGTGACTTTACGTAATGGAGTGAAAGAAACAAATTTTGAAGTAAGTTCAACAGCGACTAGAACGTACGAAAATCCATTCGATGTTCTGACATGGGGTCCCAAGAGGTCAACAGCAGCAAATTCTTTTAATTTAGAAGGAATTATAGGAAACAATGGAGCACGATGTGAGATAGTAGATGGTTTCGCCTTTTGACAAAGTTTGCAAATAGACAAGACTCTTCGAATTCTCTTTTCCATATTATTAAAATAACAAGTCGTCCGAAGAATATGATAACATTTTCGTGGACCAAAATGTGCGTAGCTGAAATGAATGTACCAAATGAGCTTATTAACAAAATCGTCTGGAATACAAAGTACCCATAGCTTGTCATCAACAGTGCAGCGTTTGAAGAGTATGTTGTTTCTAACCAGGTAATAATGCCGAATCTGTATGTGTGTCTTTCCATGCCATTTGCTCTTGGTGTCTTTCCAAATCGGATCTTTATCTTGTTCATGAGCAATGTCCTTTAAAGATGTGGTGATGAAGTTTTCAAAGGCGACTTTCTGAATGTGAAGAATACTGAAATTTTTCTCGAGGTTGCCTTCTGTGTTACTTTTCTCAAGCCCAGCCAGTGCGCGTGCAGTGCGCCCGCAACAATGTTCTCCTTGCCGGGAATGTAGACTATTGTGAAGTGGAATTCTTGCAGAAACAATGCCCAACGTTTTAACCTGTCATGATTTAATTTTGAAGACATAAGAAATTGTAATGCACGATGATCACTGTATACTTTTACGTGCTTACCAGAAAGAAAGAAACGGAATTTATTAAATGCCCAAACGATAGCTAAAGCTTCTAATTCAGTAACGGAATAATTTTTTTCAGATGTTGTTAGCACTCGGCTAGCAAAAGCAATGGTTTTCTGAACAGTAGTGTCATTTTCTATGGCTTCTTGAAATAAATGGGCACCAAGACCGACTTTAGAAGAATCCGTGCTAAGGCAGAAATCTTGTGACAGATCTGCATGAGCTAGTATTGGCGTGTTACGTAACGCTTCTTTCAAAGAATTGAATTCCAACTTTGCTTGTTCGTCCCAGTTCCAAATAGTATTTTTTCCAGTGAGAGAACAAAGTTTTGGTGGAACTAGAATTTGCATATTCTGAAAACGACGGTAAAAATTTACGAGACCTAGAAAACTGTGGACTTGTTTTTTTGTGGATGGCACTGGAATGTCTCTGATTGCTTCTAACTTTTCAGGATCCGGCTGAATGCCTTCAGAAGAAATAATATGTCCCAAAAACTTCACCTTTGTCCTACCAAATTCAGACTTTTCCAAGTTAACTGTAATTCCAGATTCTGCAAAAATATGTAACACGCTGTTGAGGACGCGATTGTGTTGTTCCCATGAGGCTTCTGCTATCAGAATATCGTCCACATATAAGGTGATGTGACGTTTTAAGAACTCAGGTAATATGGAATTTAGCCCGCGAATGAATGCTGCCGAAGAAATGTTCAAACCAAAAGGAAGTTTCCGAAACTGATAACAAACGCCGAAACAAAGGAAAGCTGTGTATTTTCTACATTCTGGATGAAGTTGAATCTGATAAAAGCTGGATCTGAGATCAATAGAAGACAACACTTTTACACCATTAAAAATTTGAAGAAGTTCTTCACACGTTTGCGGCCTGTCTGTTTCAGGAATGATGATAGTATTGATTTGTCTCGAATCTAAGACAAGCCTGATCGATCCATTTTTCTTCTCAACAACATGTAATGGATTCAGAATGAGATTTTCACTCTGCAGCGGAGTGTGCGCTGATATGAAACTTCCTGGCAGATTAAAACTGTGTGCCCAACCGAGACTCGAACTGGGGACCTTTGCCTTTCGCGGGCAAGTTCTCTACCAATGGATTGTTGTATGAGCTTACTGCAGGCTCAACAATGCCCTCTTCAAGCATAAATTGTATTTCTGTTCTAACACGGTCCCTATAATGTGCCGGAATTGCGTATGGTCTAACACAAAACTTAGTATGCTCACGAACACGAAATTGGTATTTAAATCCCTTGATTGTTCCTGTTTTGTGAGTAAAAACTGTGGGATGTGCTTGTAAAATCTCAAAAAGGTCTTGCCTACCAGTGTCATTACAATTCTCAATTGTTTGAATTTTAATCTGAATTAACTCATTAGTATCAAATGCGCCAACGACATCATCCCTGTCAGTACTTGCAGAGTGATTGTTAGTGTCAAGTTCCGTCCAAAATTCCATACTGTTTTCTAACAGGAGGTAAAGCTGATTAATTTCTTCCTCATGGTTTGAGAGCCAATCTTCAAATTCCAAAGCTATTGACTTACCTTCTTTCTCTAAACTTATTTCAGCATCGTGAAAGTTTAAGATTGCTTTGTATTCATTAAAAAAGTCTACTCCCAATATAATTTCCGTCGACAATAATGGGACAATAAGAAAGTTCATAGAGAAGCTGTGGCTATGACAACAGAATTCTAAGTTGGTTTGTTGGCGTACATCTACACTCTTTCCAAAGATTGCACCTTGTAATTTTATCTTACGTAACGGAAGTGTGGGGCAATTGTTCGATTTGTTGCATTTGCTAAAGACTGTTTCACTAATTACTGAAATGGGACTGCCAGAGTCAAGTACTGCCGTAAATTTTACGTCATTTACTGTAATGTGAATCACAGGACATGCAATGTTGTTATGTTTTACGTCGTGTTCCGGTAGTAAGATGTCCCTAATGTCTTCCATTTTTACGTAATTACTAGCTATGGAGACTTTTTTTTTTTTTTTTTTTTTTTTTTTTTTTTTTTTTTTTTTTTTTTTGTCATCAGTCTACTGACTGGTTTTATGCGGCCCGCCACATATTCCTTTCCTGTGCTAACCTCTTCATCTCAGAGTAGCACTTGTAACCTACGTCCTCAATTATTTGCTTGATGTATTCCAATATCTGTCTTCCTCTACAGTTTTTGCCCTCTACAGCTCCCTCTAGTACCATGGAAGTCATTCCCTCATGTCTTAGCAGTTGTCCTACCATCCTGTCACTTCTCCTTATCAGTGTTTTCCACATATTCCTTTCCTCTCCGATTCTGCGTAGAACCTCCTCGTTCCTTACCTTATCAGTCCACCTAATTTTCAACATTCATCTATAGCACCACATCTCAAATGCTTCGATTCTCTTCTGTTCCGGTTTTCCCACAGTCCATGTATCGCTACCATACAATGCTGTACTCCAGACGTACATCCTCAGAAATTTCTTCCTCAAATTAAGGCCGGTATTTGATATTAGTAGACTTCTCTTGGCCAGAAATGCCTTTTTTGCCATAGCGAGTCTGCTTTTGATGTCCTCCTTGCTCCG
Source organism: Schistocerca piceifrons (assembly GCF_021461385.2). Lineage (NCBI taxonomy): Eukaryota > Metazoa > Arthropoda > Insecta > Orthoptera > Acrididae > Schistocerca > Schistocerca piceifrons. The sequence continues at coordinate 299,941,788 of NC_060141.1, forward strand.
TCCGTCATTGGTTATTTTACTGCCTAGGTAGCAGAATTCCTTAACTTCATTGACTTCGTGACCATCAATCCTGTTGTTAAGTTTCTCGCTGTTCTCATTTCTACTACTTCTCATTACCTTCGTCTTTCTCCAATTTACTCTCAAACCATACTGTGTACTCATTAGACTGTTCATTCCGTTCAGCAGATCATTTAATTCTTCATCACTTTCACTCAGGATAGCAATGTCATCAGCGAATCGTATCATTGATATCCTTTCACCTTCTATTTTTATTCCACTCCTGAACCTTTCTTTTATTTCCATCATTGCTTCCTCGATGTACAGATTGAAGAGTAGGGGCGAAAGGCTACAGCCTTGTCTTACACCCTTCTTAATATGAGCACTTCGTTCTTCATCGTCCACTCTTATTTTTCCCTCTTGGTTGTTGTACATATTGTATATGACCCATCTCTCCCTATAGCTTACCCCTACTTTCTTCAGAATCTCAAACAGCTTACACCATTTTTTATTGTCGAACGCTTTTTCCAGGTCGACAAATCCTATGAAAATGTCTTGATTTTTCTTTAGCCTTGCTCCCATTATTAGCCGTAACGTCAGAATTGCCTCTTTCATCTCTTTACTTTTCCTAAAGCCAAACTGATCGTCACCTAGCGCATTCTCAATTTTCTTTTCCATTCTTCTGTATATTATTCTTGTAAGCAGCTTCGATACATGAGCTGATTGTGCGATAATTCTCGCACTTGTCAGCTCTTGCCGTCTTCGGAATTGTGTGGATGATGTTTTTCCGAAAGTCTGATGGTATATCGCCAGACACGTATATTGTACACACCAACGTCAATAGTCGTTTTGTTGGCACTTCCCCCAATGATTTTAGAAATTCTGATGGAATGTCATCTATATCTTCTGCCTTATTTGACCGTAAGTCCTCCAAAGCTCTTTTAAATTCCGATTCTAATACTGGATCCCCTATCTCTTCTAAATCGACTCCTGTTTCTTCTTCTATCACATCAGACAAATCGTCACCTCATAGAGGCTTTCAATGTATTCTTTCCACCTATCTGCTCTCTCCTCTGCATTTAACAGTGGAATTCCCGTTGCACTCTTAATGTTACCACCGTTGCTTTTAATGTCACCAAAGGTTGTTTTGACTTTCCTGTATGCTGAGTCTGTCCTTCCGACAATCATATCTTTTTCGATGTCTTCACATTTTTCCTGCAGCCATTTCGTCTTAGCTTCCCTGCACTTCCTATTTATTTCATTCCTCAGCGACTTGTATTTCTGTATTCCTGATTTTCCCGGAACATGTTTGTACTTCCTCTTTTCATCAATCAACTGAAGTATTTCTTCTGTTACCCATGGTTTCTTCGTAGCTACCTTCTTTGTACCTATGTCTTCCTTCCCAACTTCTGTGATGGCCCTTTTTAGAGATGTCCATTCCTCTTCAACTGTACTGCCTACTGCGCTATTCCTTATTGCTGTATCTATAGCGTTAGATAACTTCAAACATATCTCGCCATTCCTTAGTACTTCCGTATCCCACTTCTTTGCGTATTGATTCTTCCTGACTAATGTCTTGAACTTCAGCCTACTCTTCATCACTACTATATTGTGATCTGAGTCTATATCTGCTCCTGGGTACGCCTTACAATCCAGTATCTGATTTCGGAATCTCTGTCTAACCAAGATGTAATCTAATTGAAATCTTCCCGTATCTCCCGGCCTTTTCCAAGTATACCTCCTCCTCTTATGATTCTTGAACAGGGTATTCGCTATTACTAGCTGAAACTTGTTACAGAACTCAATTAGTCTTTCTCCTCTTTCATTCTTTGTCCCAAGCCTATATTCTCCTGTAACCTTTCCTTCTACTCCTTCCCCTACAACTGCATTCCAGTCGCCCATGACTATTAGATTTTCGTCCCCCTTTACATACTGCATTACCCTTTCAATATCCTCATACACTTTCTCTATCTGTTCATCTTCAGCTTGCGACATCGGCATGTATACCTGAACTATTGTTCTGGTCTGCTGTCGATTCTGATTAGAACAACCCGGTCACTGAACTGTTCACAGTAACACACCCTCTGCCCTACCTTCCTGTTCATAACGAATCCTACACCTGTTATACCATTTTCTGCTGCTGTTGATATTACCCGATACTCATCTGACCAGAAATCCTTGTCTTCCTTCCACTTCACTTCACTGACCCCTACTATATCTAGATTGAGCCTTTGCATTTCCCTTTTCAGATTTTCTAGTTTCCCTACCACGTTCAAGCTTCTGACATTCCACGCCCCGACTCGTAGAACGTTATCCTTTCGTAGATTATTCAATCTTTTTCTCATGGTAACCTTCCCCTTGGCAGTCCCCTCCCAGAGATCCGAATGGGGGACTATTCCGGAATCTTTTGCCAATGGAGAGATCATCATGACACTTCTTCAATTACAGGCCACATGTCCTGTGGATACACGTTACGTGTCTCTAATGCAGTGGTTTCCATTGCCTTCTGCATCCTCATGTCGTTGATCATTGCTGATTCTTCCACCTTTATGGGCAATTTTCCACCCCTAGGACAAGAGAGTGCCCTGAACCTCTATCCGCTCCTCCGCCCTCTTTGACAAGGCTGTTGGCAGAATGAGGCTGACTTCTTATGCTGGAAGTCTTCGGCCGCCAATGCCAACTTCTATAAATTCACCTTGTCGAGAGGGCCCTGCCCTGTAGGAAATCCCGAGAGTTCTAATGCAATTCAGGTCTGTCGTTACGATCATATCGTCTGTCATCATATCGGTAGATTCCATAGTTTCTTTCTTGTCGGTCACATGGTGGAGAATTTCTCCCAGAATCGTAACTATGCGCTGGACCGTTGCGTCTAAAGTTATTCTGTCTCCCTTGATAATAATTATTTTGGTTCCCATATTGTCTGTTTCTCTGATTGTCTCTGTGATAGTCACTCCCACGGAGAGGTGATCTTTCCCTGTAATTATTACTACTCTGCCAATGGTTGTCATACGGGTGGTGTCTGTTTTGGTCACGATTTGTCCTGTGAGAATAGCCTTGTCCTGTCCAGTTATTATTTCTTTCATTGCGGAATTGCGACGGATGTGACCTGTAAATGTAGTGTTCCTGTTTTCGCGTTCCGCGATTGTCAGTGTCAATTTCTAATTCTTGTAAGAGTCCCTGAAAAGCTTCAATGTCGTCTTTGCAACGTCCTGCCAAAATAATATGTCGTAAATGTTCAGGCAATTTGATTAAGCAAATGCGGATGAGTTCTGAGGGGCTGTATGGGTTTGACAGGTATTGATTCTTGTGCAACATGTCTTCAAAATATTTCACAAGACTGGAAAATTCAGATTATTCGAAATGTTTCATCATTATGATGCTATGTTTTACTCGGTCTTGTGTAGCTTGAGACCAATATGCTGAGAGGAAGGCATGATAAAATTCTCCTTCACTGTGGCAATCGTGAATGACCGATCGCATTCTTACAGCTGGTTCATTCTCTAAATAGCCACACATAAATTCTAATCTGTGCTCTAATGACCAGTTGGGAGGAAAACAATGAGAGAATTGATGGAGCCATGCTTGTGGATGAATGTTGTTGCCAGAATTCTTAAATGTTTTGAATTTACGTGTAGTAATGAACAGCTTATAGTCAAAATCATCATGTCGGCGAGTCGCATGTCGGTCATTGTTACGTCGCTTCGGCGGTTCCATCTCAAAATTCGGTGTACCTTGCCAATTTCTTTCATAATTTCCGAAGTGCCCTGAGTTGTTATTTTCTGGCTGTTCCGTATTTCTATGTCCCTCTTCCCGTATTGGAGCGCGAGTGGCCTCTAAAATATGTAATTCATGTATTACCTGTGTCAACTGATCTTGTACTTCCCGGATTTCTCTTTGGTGTTACGTATTAATTTGATTCTGATTTTGTTTAAATTTCCTAATTTGTTCGCACTCTTCTGTGTCATTAAAGGCTACCGGTTTTGTGTCATTCAGATTATCATCTACCTTCGTAGATAAACCATTTAGCTGATCCGAAAGTTCAACTACTTTCTCTCATAATGAACAAATTTCCTCCATGTGTCTTTCTGAACCAATTTTCAGAGTATCTACTGTGTCCTTTAAGTTTTACTGAGTTTTTGCAAGTTGTGTAACCGAATCGGTAGATGCAACTGAGACAATTTTAGCTTGCAAGGTGTCGTGATTTTCATGAACTATAGTTTGCAGTTCCTTTATGGCTGCTTCGTGATTCTGTAATGCATTTTCATGACGCGAAAAAATAGATTGGAAATGCTCACATATTTGTGTTTTTACGTCATTACAGACTTTTTGACATTTCGATTCGATTTTATGTAACTCAGTAGTTAAATCTTCACGTGTTTGTTCAAGTGTGATGTCTAACTTTTTAAGATTTTGTTCCATTGCGTCTAAATGTTGCTGTGTTTGTCTCTGGTGTTGTTCCATTGTGTCTATCTTTTGAAGCCTTTGTCCCATTTGTTGCATTAACTGTAATAACAATGCACTGGTGTCTGAAACATGTTCCTCAGTGCTTTTCGGCAGTGAAGTTGCACCGGCAACATTCACATTTTGACAAGCAGAAAATGTGTCTTGACTTATTTGAGAAAACGGTGAGGACCCAAAACCTGAATCTGCAGTATTTGCAGAATTGTGTCCTGTCATTCCCGATTCCTGAGGCGGACTGTTGCCGACCAGTCGATCGATAATGCTTCCCTGTTCACTAATTGTTTCACTGCCTACACCATTATTTGCAGCCCGCTCCATTTCCCTATGCACAATTACCAAATTACTACGTTGAACATTAGTTAATTCATTACACGGTGGCGCTAACACACTGCTTTCGTCTTCAGTTCTCAGTTTACTTTGGAGCCTAGTATTACGTTTTTCACACGCTATTATTGTCACAATATTTCACACGACAACACAGAAAAGCACAATTTGAAGAGCAAAATAAGAAAACACATTAACATAGCATTGAAAATGATATCTCGTTAATTGCGAGCGCAGCTGCGAAATACTTGGTGCAAATCTACATGCATGCCACAATATAAAACGCCCACTTAGAAAAATTACTGACACACAATATTTTTTTGGCGCAACGCAATCTGACTTTCAAAAATCCCTACAAAAGAATGGCCCTGACTAACATTAACCTATACGTTTCACAAATCACTTACCTCACAAAAATCTTGGTTACTCGAACTACTGCAGTACAGCGAGCGCCACTACTGCCAGCTAAATAAAAGATTCAAACTACGGAAGGCACTAACTACTGATAGGCATAGTTAGCAAATGAAAGATTTTAATAGAGAACAAACAATGTATTTACCTTAATAGTCATCAAAAGTCATAATATATATAGCAGTTCATGACATCAAGTCTTACAAATTTCAGAAATCCGCCATTTCTCTCCCTACATCCACCACTACGCGCTGTTAACAACCAACGGCCCAACGCTACAATGGCGAATATTCCAACAATGCCAACCAGCCACAGACTGCACACAGCACAGCCAGTGATTTTCATACAGAGCGCTACGTGGCGTTACCAATACTATGTGAGCTTGAAAGCTCCTACAGAAGCTTTCCCCAGAACTCACTATATCACAAAACATCTATTTTGCACACCTGTAAAGTCTTTTTACACATGTCACTAATATTGTTGTTTTTATCGCCATTATTATTATCACTATTTTAATTCTTATTACACTGAACAGCCAAAACATTATGACCTCTGCCCACCCCGAAGTGGCGTTGCGGTCGCACGGCGCACCAACAAAAGTATGTAAGCGGAGACGACATGGGCGACGGATCATCCTAGGGAAGATATGGGCTGCAATATTGGAAATCCATTGAGATAAGCGACAAAGGACGGATTATTATTACGCAGAGTCTGTGAACGAGTATCTCGGAAACGGCGAAGCTGGTCGAATGTTAACGTGCTATTGTCGTGAGCATCTACAGAGAGGACAGTGAAACTATCACTAGGAGCTAAACGGTTGGACGTCCGCGATTCTACAGAGAACGATGAGTTGTGCAGCTCTTCTTTGAATCTTCTCCTTCTGATATCTCTCTCTCCGACTCAATAAGGATCTAGATCAGCGAACAGTTCTCATGACCCTCTCAAAGGGGAATTTTATGAGCAACTCCACTGTGGGTTTAGTTCCTTCTGGTTTCTCAACCAGTTTTCAAACTAACATAGAGAAGGAAACCGTATGCAAATGTCGTTCGAAGTGGAATACCTTACAAATAGTCATTAGTGACTGCTGGACGTAAAGTTGCATCTCGCCAGTGAGCCAAACAGCAGAGAAACTGGACAGTTGCACGCTGTAGGGGTTTAGTGCGGTTCAAAGGGTCGCGATTTTGCCTATTCTCAAATGAATCAAGGCGTCGAGGGCACCACCGGTCCAATGAGACACTTAAGCCGCAGTGTGTTCAGGGAGTAGTTTATGATGCTTTTGGTGTGTTTTTCTTGTCATGTCTTGGGCCTACAGATTCAGGTTACCTTGAACATGAACCAGGATGCCTATTTCAAAGTTCTTGGTGTCGGGGTGTTGCCCTTTCTTCTACATGACGAGAATACTGTGGCACTCCCGACTTCAAAAATAACAACAGCTGTTCAGGACTGCTGCACACATATGATGTTTGTTTGGTGAACACTCAAGCGGCTCATCGCACCTCGACTAGCCCCCCGTATCGCTCGATTGCAATCGCGCAGAAATTGCCTTGCGCTGTTTGGAACAGAGGTGAAACGTAGCAATCAAATGGGTCAAATGGCTCTGAGCACTATGTGACTTAACATCTGAGGTCATCAGTCCTCTAGAACTTAGAACTACTTAAACCTAACTAACCTAAGGACATCACACACATCCATGCCCGAGGCAGGATTCGAACCTGCGACCGTAGCGGTCGCGCGGTTCCAGACTGAAGCGCCTAGAACCGCACGGCCACTCCGGCCGGCTGAAACGTAGCAATCAACATCTTCACAATATTGTAACGGTATAAGACCTAAACATCAATAAGAGGCGATAAAGGTTCCACACCAGTTTGGCACTCTGGTGCAGCAACCGGTTATGAATATTTTGATTGAAAACAGTTGCTGCTGCAAAACTGTATTATTGACAAAAACTTACGCTTTTCGCTCTTGTAAGCCTTCATCAGATTACATAAAAATGTAGTGGGATAAGTCTCATCTGTCAGTTTCCCCTGAAGGGTATTAAATAAGAGTAACAAGCGTCTCGATATAACATTGAATTGTCAACTGTCTTGCTGGATATGTAAAGGACGTAAAGGCTCGGCATGGTGAACACAGCACAGAGCTATGCATGCAACACGTTCGGCTATGTAAGTGCGCGCAGCACAAGAAAGTAACTGACTATCCTTTACGTATCTGATAAAACACTTGACGACTGCATGTTAAATTCACACGTTTGTTACTGTTATTTAGTGCCCTTCAGCGGCAACTGACATTTGAAGCATATCCTACTACATTTTTACATAATCTGATGATGCCTTACAAGGAAGAAACACGTAATTAATAAAAAAATTGCAATCGAGATTGCTTTCATTCAAAATCAATAACTGGCGTCAACTGGATACGGCGTATCTGAAAAAACTTGTGGACTCCCTTCGTCGCCAATTTCAGGCAATTAAAAAGGCGACAACCAGGTGTGACTATTTTCCTTTCGGGCGTTTTTGTATGGCACAACTGGAATCCCTTCTGCAATGTGCTTTATGGTGGTTTGCAGGGTATGAATGTGTACTGTCTGACCAGAAGTATCCGGACACCCTAGTACTGCGGAATTTGCCACAAGATGTCACGGAAGCCAGGCTCGCCATAGAGAGCCTATATAGGGAGAGAGTGGCCAATCGGCCCTTGGCCGCATTGTTTGTACCAGATTGCGCTCGGGACTTGCAATTATGTAGCAACGCAAGCAGAAAGCTAGCCACTTCAAGAGTAAATTCAGGCATGTGTTTGACGCATGAGACCAAAGCAGGTCTTCTAGCTCAATACTCGGTACATGATTAAAACAATTGCTATTCGTCTATGTTTATATAGGCCTAATGCAGGGCTTCCCAATCTTTTCAGCTGGCGGATCCTTTCTTCAGTCGAAAATTCATGGCGGACCCCTAGTCAGTCACGAGCACAGTAACTTTAAATTTCAGAGCGAAACCCATGGGAACTGAAAGCCTCTTAATGCAAGTGCCATGTTCCCAATGACCCCTCCCCCTCCCCCGAAGTATCAATAGTCTTTGGTTTAGAGATGAATGAAAACAACTTGAAATTAACGATCCAATTTGAATTCCCACTGTATCCAGACATTTACTAGTGGATTTACTCTCTTTGTTCAACATACTATAGCCTGATTAAAATTACTTGGTGATTGACATTTCACACGTTGGAGCTGCCTTCCTCCAAGAGCAATCAACGTCAGTTTGCTGTTGGTAAGCTGCCACTTGTGGTCCGTTCACTTCCATTGTTTGGCTACTGCTGTGTAGGGAGCCACGACGACATGGCGCCCCAGACTGCGCGGCCATTCCGCGCGGCTGCGAAGAAAAAGAGGCAGACCCATGATTCGGGATACAAAAACATCACGAAAGAAAATATTCCAAGGAATTGCCTTTAAAGAACTATTGTGACATCTGTTGTGCAGTGTGTGGGAATACATTCACCCAGTTTACATGCGTTTCCAAAACCGGATTTCGTAAGCCTATGTCCCAGTTCCGCTTTTGGTCGGTCAGGTAAACACTTCAAAATCGATTCTGGAAATCTGCTTTTATAAAGCCGTTTTCCAGTTCCACAATCGATTTTAGTGCCCATGTAAACAGCTCGGAAAGTCTAGTTATTTTTACGTCTTTGCGTATCTACTGAACGGCAGCTGTCAGTCCATAGCCGGCAGCTAGCAGGCGGCTTTGCAACAGTGTACTGTCGGTTGGTAGCTGGCAACTGGCAGGCGGCATGGCAACAGTTTAGCCACAGCTGACAACTTCAACTAGTACTTGGACACTATATCGTGGCAGTCAGCCTCGACTGTAGACAAATTAGGAAAACAAACAGACAGACTCTCTTATTTCTATATAAGAAGACAAAGCATTTCACAGAACGTAAGACTTTTTTTCTCAAAGGAAACAATTCTGGCAGAGGAGGTTTTCCTTTAAAAGGTGGCACGTGAAAAGTACTCATTTGTGTACGCTCGCAGCCAGTTGCCACAATTTAGTGTCAGAGTAATAGCAAGTAATTGTAATTGAGGTATAGGCAAGCCATATTTTTAACTGAGAGGACGGAATATATCATAAGAAAAAGCTTAGCTTTAGAGATCATTTTAATTTTCGTAACAAAAATATCAATGCCAACAGAACTCAATTAATAATTATTTTGTAAATGATAGAAGACAGAAACAAAATTCCTACAGAGTTATAGTTCAGATGCGTTCACTGAGCATCTACAAAGAAAAATGCTTTCTTCTTTACTATAGATGAGTCTGTAGGAATAATAATGGAATCCTAACGTGATGGTTGAGAGTGCTTCTGCTGACAATTTTGAAAAGTTGGGTTCAGTTCTTGACAACTGCAGACGGATGTCTGGTTCCGCATATAGACAGCTTCAGTACTTAGTTTTGTGGGCAGCATAGATGGAGAATCCAGATTCACACATGTATGTTGTGGCAAATGGAAGAAGTACACGTTTTGCCTTTTCAACAAGGGGGTAGTATGTCTTGTTATCCAAACGGATCCAAAAGTGTGAGTAACCGTCAATGTCAAAACTTTATTTCAAGGTAGGGTATGTGGTAATTTCTGTCAACAACTCATATTCATTTGATGATAGAATGTTCGGTTTTTTGGATACAGTGAATGGGTTGATCGTCCATTCGTATTTCTGCAGCTTCTCATCTTAAGCTGTTGGGAAATAATGCTCCAACAATGACATCAAGCTTCGGAGATGTTCCAGGATTTGATGAAACAAATTCTTCCCAAGCACCAATGTTTTGTTTTTCAAAAACTCCTTGAGAAGAGGAAAACACTCGTCCTCCCCCTCCTCGACACTCTCTGCCCAAAAATTGATTTTCCTCTTGAATGCTCGAACTTTGTCGATAGCAGTGACTTTTGTTCCACTTTGCCCTTGGAGTGAAATATTCATTTCGTTCATTTTGGAGAAAATATCCGACAAATAGGCAAGTATGCACTGCCAATTTTCGTCATTAATACGGTCTGCTAATTTGGTGTTATGCTCCAAAAGGAAAGCTAAGACTTCCAATCTCAATTCGTACAACCGAGAGGGTGCAATCCCGTGTGAAAGGCACCTCACATCTATGTGGAGAAGCAGGTAACGATGAAGGCTTCCCATATCTTCACACAGTATTTTGAAATGTCTTGACTTCAACGGCTGTGATTTTATGTAGTTAATGATTTGAATGGATTCGTCTAAAACTTTCTTGAACGAAACAGGCATTTGTTCCGTAGCTAAAGCGTATCTGTGGAGAGCACTATGACTACTGCTGCAATTCTTGGCGTTTTCTTTTATTTTCATTATTGCTCCGACTGTGGGACCCGTCATAACTTTTGCACCATCTGTGCACACATCTATTCAATTAGATCATGAAACTTCGTTAGTCCTTCAAACATCATCCAACAGACGGAATATTTCAGCACCTGTTGTGTTGGCAGGTAGTGGCCTGCACAATAAGAGGTCCTTCTCAAAACATCTAGAATATTCATGACGGACAAAAGCCAATAAAATCACTAATTCTGCAACATCAGTGGATTCATCTGTCTGCAGAGAAAATGAATTGTGTTGGATGCGAGAAACAAGGGGGTCTTTCACATCATTTGACATGTCAAAAATGCGTCTCTTGACAGTATTGTTTGATAATGGCACCAAAGATACAAGCCTTACTGCCTTTTCGTCTAGCATGCAAGAAACAATATAATTAACACACGGCTTTATGAGATTTTCTGCAATGGTATGAGCTATGCCTGTTTTTGCCACTCGATAACTAACCAAGAAGGAATCTTTTAACGAATTTTTATTAATTGTTTTTGCATGAGTTTTCATGCAATGCTGGGAAGCAGCTAGTTCAGCACTCTTCCTTTTGAAAAAATTGATGTCTTTAGCCTGGAAATCCGGGTGAGTACCTTCAAAATGACGGCGCAATTTAACTGGAACCATTGAACTGTTCGGAAGGACTCGCGCACAAATTACACACTGAGCATTAGCCTCCTTTGTCGCCATAAAACCCATTTCTAAATAGCTTTCGTTGTACTTACGCTTCTTGGTTAAGCCACTTCCACAGGATATTGCAACCAATGGAGTACTTGCAGCGTTTTCACATAATAAATCCGGCTGTGGAGCTTCTTGTGATTGTTCTTCCTTTGGTCGTCCTCCCTCCTCATTCATTTCAACTGGAAACTTCCCTTGTTGTGAAGGCGATGGAGAAACTGCACCCTTCTTCAATGATCCTGACTTCAGCCACCGATACATGTTAGAAGTAATAAGCTGGTCAAAAATCGACTTATGAAATAGACAGTGCACTGACAAAGCGAGTTTAACATTTAATTATGCCTGGGGCCGCATACGTGCCAGCGAGCGCTGTGATTGGTCGACAAAGCTCGCTCCGCGTATTCGTAAAAGGTTTCAGCAGATCTAGCGCCGTGAGCCGGCGCACAAACGACCCCCGTATTGTTGCGAAACAGTCGATCAGAGAAGCCCCCATTCTCCGGCACTAAACTGTATATGCGTTCTCACTTAGGAACCGCAAAGGCTGCTTGGAAATACGACCTGAAGTAAAAGTACACATGTTTTTCACAGGAAAAAAAATAGTGATGAATTTGATTTTCACATTTTTATTGAATAATTTTACTCATTATTTGACACGATTTGGTTAACGGTGGCCGCGGACCTCCTAGAAAGAGCCGGCGGACCCCTAAGGAGTCCGCGGACCACACGTTGGGAAGCCCTGGCCTAAGGAATTTGTGAGCAAATGGAAGTATCGTGAAGCAGTGTGTATGTCTGCCGAATTTCCACAGCTGTATTTTGTGATGCTATATAAACATTGACAACTGATTAATAAGAAGAAGAAATTTCGTTTAATGTATCTCAGAGCTATTTCAGATTTTTCCGTGCGGATATTCATCGCTGAAATTGGTAAACTCTTGCTTCGTTCCGTCCCAACATAATGCCTTTTAAGTGTGTGTCGGTCTTATAACATTTTCTTATGCTGACGAAACACCTCATCCTGTACAAACTTTTAGGAACTCTGTACCACAGAAAATCGGAAAAAGATCAGTACTTAGGTACTCTACTGAAACAGCAGAAAGTAATTCAAAATAGGTAACTGAATATCCACACGATAATTATGATTTACAGGAACGTGAATAGCCAAGACTACAGAGCCAAGTGCGAGTCACCAGTCGGAAGTACGTAGACTTAGGGTTCTGTATACATGTTAAAACACGTCGTGTCACTCAAGAACTGTTAAAAGTATAGAAAATAACGTTTAAAGAAAACCTGTATTGAGCAGGATTCCAACTCACGACCTTCGGATTACAACGAGCATCATACATCCATCTTCACTTCAATTTTTGCACCCAACAGCGGAGCAACCAGGCATTCCTCTTGACTGTCTTTAATGATTTTGTAATTCACATTATTAGTGATACTCAGTAAATCACTTTAAATAAAATTTTTGCCTCTAAAATTGCTGTGAAGTTCTAAAAGTATCGCCATAGATACGACCAACAGAGTGACACTAAGGTAATTTACGTAGATAGAGTCGACAGAGAACATGCAAAAGTCCTTCAATACCTACTGGATTACAATCTGTACATAACTGTACAATGGAATTGGCTTTCGAAGGTCTCAGCCAATCAGCGACGCTATCACCATTGGCCACTCTCTCCCTCGATATAGGCTCTCTAGTCCGTCAGCGTACAGAACTGACCACTACATGTCATGCGAGTGTTAATACAAAATGAGGCGGGTAGCGAAGCAACAACACTTCACTCGCAAACGCCCCGACTTGCGGGACAAGCTTACTCTTCACCATCAAGAACTTGCATGGATGAATGTAGTCAAATACTTGGGTGTCACCCTGGATAGCAAACACCTTTCCAAATGTCATACATATAACAAGAGGATTCAACTATTTACCTCCTACAACAATTGCACCCACTGTTCAGCAGTTGTCAGATGAATGTTCGAACGAAGCTTCGGCTATATCGAGCGACAGTTTTACCTGGACTTCTTTATGGCTGCTCCACTTGGGTAACTACCAGCCCATCCAATCTTCGGCCACATTCAAAACAGATGCCTCCGCCTCATCTTAGAGCTCAAAGATGGGCCTGGACTGCCGACCTTCACGCCTAACTGAACATCCCAAGCATCTCTGACTGAATCTGATAAGCAATGCAGAAACTCCTTCATAGGATCGATGAACTCAGGTCCACTACCCGACACCTGGAATATACTGGCTCTATCACTCCACAACGGTGGCACCGAGTGAGCGTCCCCCGTGCAATCATACACACACACACACACACACTCACACACACACACACACACACACACAGAGAGAGAGAGAGAGAGAGAGAAAGCTGCAACAACAGAATAGATAGGTCAGGATAATCTTCCAACTTGGCCTAGTCGTCGGACATCGCCCGAGTAGAAAATCCACCAGGGAAATGTCAACCACTCTAAAGCCGCCCAAGTCGACTGTAGATAATGTGATCGTGAAGTGGAAACAACCACAGCTAAACCACAAAAGGCACAACTCATATACTGGCGGTAAGGGAGCGTCGAGCATTGCTGAGGGTGTTTGTAAAAAACTGGCCAAGTGCAAGTAGGACTCGCGCGCTGACGTTTCTGTACAAACTTAATTACGTATTAACAGAATCTTCCGCCGGTTCTTGGTAGAACAACATTATAATAAATGAAAAGCACCAGTTTGCTTTTGTTCTACAATATTACTTTTATTGTTAACCGGTTTTCGGCTTACAAGTAAATGTCTGGAGATGGCCTTGTTTGTAGGAAACCGGTTAACAATAAAAGTAATATTGTAGGACAAAAGCAAACTGGTGCTTTTCATTTATTAAATTACGTATACAGGCAGTTTATCCGTTCCGGGAATCGAAGATATTGACGATTTTTGCCTATTATCGACATTAATATTGACAATATATCTGTTCCAGGGAATCCAAGACTTACGAGGATGTTTTAATTTCCAGTTTTAAGCCGATTAACAAATGAGAAAAGAAATATTTTTTCGTGTGATGTAATTACAAATTAATAAATTCTAATATTTCCCTTTGCTTGTGCTGTGACATAAATAGGAACTTGATATGTCGGACAGACAGATAGAAAACAACAAATCGCTCCTATAGGAGCTCTGTTTTTACAGACTGATGTACGCAACTCTAAAAACCGCAAGAAATCTGCGGGAGGAATCACTCATAAGTACCAAAGTGCTACCAGCACTGTGGACTACAACAAATACTGTGAGTAGGGAGTTAAAAATAATGAGATAAAACGCTCGATCAGCTCCATAGAAGCGAAAGCTATCTGTGCTCAGTACTATGCAAGGCTTCGGTTTGAGTACAGAGCGACGGCAGTGGACAGTGGACTCCCGGGAAAGAGGGTTTTGTCGTCGCGAATCGCGGTGTACCCTGTGCTAATCATACAAAATGGATCGGATTGGACGGATACCTGGTTAACGTTGCCTGCCATCATTGACGACTTGTGGAGGAGTTAGTGTATGAAGGTTTTTTTTTTGTAATTAGGTTGCGGTTCCGTTATAGCTCTTAAGAAAACGCCAAATACGGAAGGATCGGAACAAATTTTACGGGAATGTTTAGTTCACTAGAAGAAGGTTTTTATGTTGGTAATGTCACGTAGCGCTCTGTATGAAAATCACTGGGTGTGCTGTGTGCAGTCAGTGGCTTGTTGGTATTGTTGGAATATTCGCTATTGTAGTGTTGGGCAGCTGGATGTGAACAGCTCGTAGCGTTGCGCAGTTGGAGGCGAGCCGCCAGCAGTGGTGGATGTGGGGAGAGAGATGGCAGAGTTTTGAGTGCGGAGGATTTGGACGTGTGTCCGTCAGAAAAATGAAATTTGTAATACTGGATATCATGAACTGATATATATATATGATAACTTTTGAACATTGTTTGTTCTCTATCAAAATCATTCATTTGCTAACTATGCCTATCAGTAGTTAGTGCCTTCAGTAGTTAGAATCCTTTATTCAGCTGGCAGTATTGGCGCTCGCTGTATTGCAGCAGTTCGAGTAACGAAGATTTCTGTAAGTGATTCATGAAAGGTATAGGTTATTATTAGTCACGGCCATTCTTTTGTATGGATTATTGAAAGTCAGATTGCGTTCCGCTAAAAATATTGTGTGTCAGTATAGTGATGATCAGAATAAGTAAAGAGAGAAATGTCTGAGTACGTTCAGTTTTGCTCAGCTTTTCGAAAATCAAATAACGTAAGGGGTTTACCAGCAGAGTAATTCATAAATTTCTCTAAGGGGACGTTTCAAACAGTTAGGTGACGATGATTGAATCAGCATGTTGTACACCCCACCATATAGCAGCATCTGCGTGACAACGGTTTGTGGACAATAACATTTCTGAAATGGACTAGGCTGCTCAGAGATCCGATCTGAACCCGATGGAACAGCTTTGGGATGAGTTAAAACGTCGACTACTCTTCAGACCATAGCGTCTATGATCACGCCGTTCTCTAGTTTAGGATGTTGGAGGATAATGGGCTTCCATACTCCCACAGAGATTGCGAGACGTCATTGAAAATGTCCCCAGCAGTGTTCATCCCGCCATAAAGGCGAAGGGTGGACACTACCCATATTGCTCTAACAGTCCACGGGTATACTGCCGGTTCATAGTGTCCAACGGGCACAATGTTTCGGCGATCAGACATGTCGCCATCGTCAGGTATACCCGTGGACTGTTCGAGCAACAAATACGCCGGGAGAAACTGAAGAATCACTACCCATATTAACATCCGCTAACAGGTGTCCGGATACTTTCGATCAGGCAGTAGGCCACATGGTCGTATTCTACGGAACCATAAGTGGGGCGTCGTGATAGAGGCAGCGTGTCTGCAACAGTGGAAGGTTGCGGCGTCGTGCCGTGAATCTCCCTTATCGCGGACGGCAGGCACAGGGCGTCCTCCTCGAGGCGGCGCGCCGACCGCCTCGGCCGCCACTAATTGCGGCGTCCCGGGCCAGCACGGCACGGCGGCGCCAGACATCTGCATCGCCATTGCCGTACATCAGGCGGCACCGTCTCGCGCCGGGGGAGCCGCCGACTGCACCCGACACGAGTCGCGCGCTCTTATTTGCTGCCGCCACCCTTGGAAAACTTCCCCAGCACGTTTCATTAAGCACGCTTGTATACCGACAGCAAGACAGTGCACGGGGAAAAACCAAGTTTTGCCCCCTGCAACGTGTCGGAGACTGACGTCTTTCTCCTCTAATTGCATTTCTTCCTGTTCTCCTGCACTTACCTCTGTCGCAAATCTGTAAGTTTCGTGGGTGTGGAAATGAAATTCGCCGTCGATTTTCTTTCTCATCCAGCCCTAGATAATAACCTCTTCCACGAATCAACACGGTAAATATTAAAATACTAGCTGAGAAACCTGGCGTTGCCCAGGTATTTATTTATTTCGATCTTCTATTAGTCCATCTCCTCCTCCCTCATCCATCTCCGTCACTCTGTCCATCCACTCTTGCCCCCTCCCTCTGTCCATCTCTTCCTTGCCCCTCTTTCCTTCTACTAGGGCTACTGATATTTTTAAAAATATCGGAAGTCCGATACATCGATATTTCTAAAAGCTATCACTGTCTGCAATCGATATATCGGAAGATATTTTCGATGTATCGACAGAAAGCATATCAATCCATAAGACAAAAAGAAAATATCGGCTACACATTGTAAGCATACTGCCAGTTTTATACCTGTACATTTAAGTATTGATTAATTCTTAGATATTCTGTATATAATTTTAATTAATATTTGTGTTTATTCTGGTTGCTGGTGAGGAGGAAAGTTAGTTATTAGTATTTTAATTAATGATCTCATTCATAAGCAGCCGTATCACAGTCATCACAGTCGCTCAAGAAAGTTATAATTAAGCTTTACTTGTTTCATCAGAATCGGACGATGACTCTCCGTGTCCGCAGTCTCGATCATTCGAAGCGATCTGGAATCCTGTGTAAATAAAATGTCTTGGTTTTTTTGCGTTGCGTAGTCAGTCGGGAAACCTAAGATCAAGCGGAAAGTTTGCTTTGATAGAGTTTAATTATCCGATGAAATAATGGAGCTCTTGGATCTAATAATTGCAGGTTCGTTTCCAATTCAGCGGAAGTTCCCTTCTGATTACCAACGAAACGACACATCCGTGCAAATTTCCAATTAGAGAATACATATATAAGGAAATTCCTTACAGACCTTTTATGTAAATGCTTAGTATATATTCTCTTGATTAGCATACAATATATTTCCAATCTCTTTCCTTCAGTAATCTCGATAGCAAAATTACAGTTATTCAATGCGGCTATTCGGCACGGAGAAAATCCTAGATGTCCTCTCAACACCCACCCACCAGAGAGAATATTACAAAGAGTAATTATGCGCTCATAGAATAATAATAGTACTGTACTACTTTTCGCATCGATTCTGCCAGTATATAGATGGTCAAGTAGGAAACGTAATTCACTCATAGAATTCTGCAGGGATAATTAGTAGAATATAAAGAGATATTACATGTACATCAACAAGCTAGCAGCCTGCTTATCTCCATTAGAGCAAGAATTGAAAGGAAAACGATGCACGTTCACGCTTGACGATAATCACTTTGTTAACAATGGTAACTGCAGGTGGTACAACAAAAGGTGTCCGATGGACCCGTCGTTCGATTTCGTCACATATCGGATTTGTCTGCCACACTTCATGTCGACTTCCCTGTTTCCTCATTTCTGCAAAAGCCAGCCACCTAGCACTTTAGTGCCAAAATAGCGTAATGAAGTTAAACGTTTCAGTTTCTGCTAGTAGCACCGGGCGCCGATTGCGTCAGCATTTCCCCTCATATGTCTCTGCCCACCGCAAAGAGCAGTCTTGTCATTTAAATTTTTGTTTAACGCAACTAGTGCTGTTTCTTCACGTCGAACTTCTTGTTATTCCATTCACTCCGCTTCCCCCCCCCCCCCCCCCCCCCCCCACTTTCCACCTCACAGTGCAATCGGATTTCTTCTTTGTGCCGTCTATACTTGCTTCACACAGTCAAAGAGAAAGGATGGACTTGAAAGCTCAAAAAGTTCTCCTTCATACAGTGAAAATAAAATTGTTCTATTACAATTTCAAAACAACAGCTTCGAATATTTATCGAAATTTGGGAAAAAAGTGTAATATAAAATAAAAATATCGGCATTCGCTATTGCAATTTAGATGTCGATATAGCTATATATCGGGGAAGAAATAACGTCGTTACCTATCGATATGTTTAGAAATAATATCGATATGCCAACGTCATATCAATAGCCCCACTTTCCACCTTCTTCTCCCCCATCTCTCTGCCTATCCCTTTATCTACCTCTCCTCCCTCCTCCCTCTATTCACCTCCGCTATCATTACTCATCCCCACTACACCTGTCCATCACATCTAACCCTACCGCTCTCTGTCAATCTCACCACCCCCTCTCTCTGTTCACCTCCTCCATCCTGCACTATCTGTTCACCTCCTCTTTGTCCATCTCATTTTTCTGCTCTCTCTGTCAATCTTCTCCTCTTCCCTTTGCCCATCCTCTACTCCCCCACTATCTCCTCTCTCTGTCAATCTTCTCCTCTTCCCTTTGCCCATCCTCTACTCCCCCACTATCTCCTCTCTACACCCATCTTCTACTCTCCCCTCTCTCTGTTCATTTCCTCCATCTCTATCCCTGTACATCTCTACCTAACAACTCATCTACATCTGCATGTATGTGGTTACTCTGCAATTCACACTTAAGTGCCTGGCAGAGGGTTCATCTAACCAATTTCATACTACCTCTCTACCATTCCACTCTCGAATGGCGCGTGGGAAAAAGGAACACCTAAATCTTTCCGTTCTAGCTCTGATTTCGCTTATTTTATTATGATGATCATTTCTTCCTGTGTAGGTGGGTGTCAACTAAATACTTTCGCATTCGGAAAAGAAAGTTGGTGATTGAAATTTCGTAAATAGATCTCGCTGCAAAGAAAACCGCCATTGTTTCAGTGACTGCCACCCCAACTCGCATATCATATCAGTGAGACTCTCATCCCTACTGCGCGATAACACCAAACGGGCTGTCCTTCTTTGCGCTTTTTCAATGTCCTCCCTCAATCCTACCTGGTACGGATCCCACACTGCGCAGAGGACGGACAAGTGTTCAAACGCCTCTGAGCACTATGGTACTTAACATCTGAGGTCATCAGTCCCATAGAACTTAGAACTACTTAAACCTAACTAACCTAAGGACATCACACACATCCATGCCCGAGGCAGTATTCGAACCTGCGCCTAGAACCGCACGGCCACAACGGCCGGCGGGACAAGTGTAAAGTAGGCTGTCTCTTTAGTGGCTTTGTAGCATCTCTTAAGTTTTCTGCCAACAAAGCGCAGTCTTCGTTTCGCCTTCCCTATAATATTATCTATGTGGTCTTTCCAATTTAAGTTGCTCTTAATTGTAATTCCTAGGTATTTAGTCGAATTGACAGTCCTTAGATTTGTGCGATTTATCGTATACCCAAAATTTATCGGATTTCTTTTAGTACCCATGTGGATGATCTCGCACTTTTCTTTGTTTAGTGCAAATTGCCACTTTTCGCTCCATACAGATATTCTCCCTAGATCATTTTGTAATTGGAATTGATTGTCTGATGATTTTACTAGACGCTAAATTACAGTGTCATCTGCAAACAATCTAAGGGAGCTGCTCAAATTATCACCTAGATCATTCATGTAAATCAGGAACAGCAGAGGGCCTATGACACTACCTTGCGGAACGCCAGATATCACTTCTGTTCTACTCGATGATTTACCGTCTATGCACAAGAACGATATTTTCTGAATCCATGTTGGTTATGTTTTATTCAAGGTGATTCATAATGTTCGAGTACAGTATATGCTCCAAACTCCTACTGCAAATTGAGGTCAGTGATATGGGTCTGTAATTCAATGGGTTACTCCCATTTCCTTTCTTGAATATTGGTGTGACCTGCGCTAGTTTCCAGTCTTTAGGAACAGACCTTTCGTCAAGTGAGTGGCTGTATATGATTGCTAAGAAAGGCGCTATTGTGCCCTTACTCCTCGTTGTCTGTCCATCTTCTCATCTTCCTATTCATGTTACCTTACCTGGAGTTTGACTGAAATCTTTCCAGTGGTTTAGGGTGAGCTTTTTACCCGTAGTTTTGCTTGCATACGCACATGTCAAATGTATCTCACACATGGTGAACATGTTTCACGTGTATTTGTATGCATATTTTACCTGTATGTCTAGCGAATTTCACGCTGCAATTTCACTTTCACTCAGCATAATGTTTATGACACCGTACCTCCCGATGTCTGTCCTGTACAATCATATAATATTGTAGACACATCATGTTGTATATATGCCTATTGTCTGCACTATGTCTTGTGAATATAGTAGTAAAGAAGTAATAAATTAAAACATCATGCTCGATGCGGCAGTTTCTCACTCGTCTCAGTGCTTATAAGGTCATGTCTCCTAAAGTTTACTCGTAGGTCGTACAATGATATATTTGTCTAAGTGCATTTGTAAATATCGCCTGCGAAACGTGTTGCAAATAGAGTTAGTACTAAAGAAGTAATAAATTAAAAGGCTATGCATGATGCGGCAGTTTCTCATGCATCTCAGTATTTCACAAAATATCTTCTGGAGTATGATTAGTACAATAATATATTTTTGTAGGTACATTCAGCGGCAAATGTGAATACTGACGGCAAAAATGTCACATATTCAGTCTTTATGAGGTCGTATCTCAGGAACTAAGTGTCATATTGTCACGTAGAAGAAGGTGTAATTATATGAATGACTAACACTAACTTCACTTAACGGAGGTTTATTCAGCAGTTGCACATACAAGAGCGTGGAGAGTACTGCCTCCGGCGAGAACACATACAGTATATATATACAGTTACAGAACATTACAGTACAATAATTCTTGACATTTGTAGGTACTGCTAGAATGTCCTCGAACCGAATATAGAAGTTAAAATTGTACAGTGCAGGTGAGTTTTGAACTCACAACCCTCCATGCAACAGTTTAGTATCATTACCGCTACACCACGGTGTTACTCAGTTTCTTCTGTGACGTTGCTCCCTCCTTAAGTGAACAGCGTCTCGGTGTTACGGCGTCCTAGTCCGGGAACGAGCCATCGGTCCTGCATACTCCGACTCCCGATTACTGATACTCGCCCTGGCTGTGATCTTCTTAGAACTTGTTTTGCCGCTACGCTTTTCGTCACCTTTCCACTTGTTGCCCTTCGCTGAAGCTTCGAATTTGCCCTGGGTGGCAGGATCCTTGTACGGCTTCATTCGAAGGACGTGGACCGTACCTCTGATCTTTCGTCGCCTTGCATCGGGGTCGAAATCTTCAACTTCATAAGTAACATCAGACAACCTTATAAGGTCCAAAATTAGCGCCTGAGCAGCTTCTCAGAGCGACCAACCTTCCGATCAGGAGTGAAGGTCCAGACGAGGTGACCAGGCTGGTAGACAACCGGTGGCTCGCGTCATACCTTCGGCGATCGTTTTCTTGAGGCTGCAGCGTACGGAGTCGAGCTAACTGCCTAGCTTCCTCAGCTCTGGTTAACAACTGGCCAATGTAGTCGTCAGCCGCGTCATCAGGATGTAACGGAAACACAGTGTCCATCGTCGTAGTCGCCTCACTCCCATGCACCAGGAAAATTGGCGTAAATCCTGTGGTGTCGTGTTTGGCGGTGTTGTAGGCAAACGTCACGAAAGGTAGCACCTCATTCCAGTTGCTCTGCTCAACAGTAACGAACACTGATAGCATTTCGGCCAAGGTCTTATTAAGGCGTTCAGTAAGCCCGTTAGTTTGCGGATGGAGTCATGTGATGGGTAATGTTGCACCGACGGTTTATCTCTGTCACGAGATTCGATTGAAAAGCTTCCCCCGATCCGTAATTAACGACCTTGGGGCGCCGTTTTTTTAAACAATGTCTTCCACGATGAATTTGGCTACCTCGGTTGCTTCGGTTGTTTTCACGATTTTTGTAATGGCATAGCGTGTCAAATAATCAATGCAAACTATAATCCATCTATTGCCACTAGCAGACTTTGGAAATCGTCCGAAGAGGTCAATCCTAACACGCTGGAAAGGCGTTTCAGCTGGTGGAATTGGTATGAGTCGGCCAGGTGGCTTCTGAGGAACTGCCTTTCTGCTCTGGCACTCTCTACAGTGCGACACTTAGTGACGGACACTCCTATATAAACCTAGCCAGAAAAATCTCTTGCGTATTCTGTCGTAGACCTTAATAAATCCTAAATGTCCGCCATCAGGTGTGTCATGGAATTTCTGTAGAACGTGTTTAGGAATCATTGGTAGTCACCACTTACCAAACGGATCAAAGTTTTTCTTGCAAAGTAATCCATTAACTACCTTAAATTGTTCTTTCACATCCACTGACCGATTTAAGGCAAGCGTAATTTGAGATATCTTGGCGTTCTTCTTCTGCTCAGTAGAGATATCCTGAAGTGCAGCGAGACAGTCACCATCTTCATCAAAGTCTTTATAGTCTTGCACAGGGTTTCTTGAGAGACAGTCGGCATCTTGGTGTTTTCTTCCACTTTCGTACACTACGGTAGTGTCATACTCTTGAAGACGTAGTGCCCACCTGGCGAGTCGTCCTGTTGGATCCTTAAGACCTGTCAGCCAACAAAGTAAATTCTGGTCTGTAACAACTGTGAATGGCCTTCCATAGAGTTATTGTCGAAATTTGCACATGGCCCACATCATAGCAAGACATTCTCTTTCTGTAGTTGAGTAGTTTCTCTCGGATCATACAAGTGTCCTAGAAGCATAGGCAATAACCATCTCTTTTCTATCCGAAATTTTCACCAGAACAGCACCGATCCCATACCCAGTGGCATCTGTGTGCTCTCTTATAATACAGACCAAGTATAGGGTCAGTCGTCAGAGCTTTTCGCAGCACATCGAAAGAATCTTGTTGAGCACGTCCCCAGATAAATTTAGCATCAGCTTTTAACAACTCTTGGAGTGGCCTGGCTTCGATACAAAAGTCTTTCAAAAAACGACGGTAATAAGAACATAATCTGAGGAAGCTTCCCACATCTCTAATACTTTTAGGAATAGGAAATTCCATTATAGATCTCACCTTTTCGGGGTCTGGCCGTACACCTTCGTTTGACACAAAGTGTCCAAGTATTTTGATTTCTTTTGCTCCAAAGCGACACTTTCTTGGATTATGTTTCAGTCCGTCTTGTTGCAGACACTTAAGAACGCCCCTGAGTCTTTTTATATATTCATCAAACGGCTCTGAGAACACTATAATGTCATCTAAATAACAAAGACACATCGTCCACTTCACGTGACGTAGAAGATTATCCATCATCCGTTCAAAAGTTGCTGCTGCATTACACAAACCAAAGGGCATTACCTTAAACTCATACAGGCCATCAGGGGTGGTGAATGTAGTTTTCTCACGATCAGCCTCATCTACTTGCCAGTACCCCGAGTACATGTCAATGGTTGAGAAAAACTTAGCCCCCTTCAGACTGTCTAGTGTATCGTCAATTCGTGGAAGAGGGTAAACGTCCTTTTTAGTTACCTTATTAAGCTTCCTGTAATCAACACAAAAGCGCCAACTGACACCCTTCTTCCTGACGAGGACCACTGGTGGCGAGCATGGGCTCTACGAAGGCGGAATGATGTCATCCATCATTTTCTCTACCTCGTCGCAAATTATTTGACGTTCCATTGCTGACACACGGTAAGCTCTCTGGCTTATTGGTTGGTGGTCTCCCGTGCTAGTCCGGTGCTTCACTACCGATTTGTCTAATTTGCTATTCCCTGTGGATTGAAGCATTCAGAGAACTCTTGAAGAATGGCAAGTAGCTTCTTCTGTTGTTCCTTAGTGAGGTCTGGTGATAGTCGAGCTAGAAGATCTTGTCTCTTAGTGGTAGCCCTAATTTTGCCTGCAGACTAGGCATGGGAGGTTTCTGTGACACTCAGCTCTTCTTCAACTAACGGCTCAGCGTTTGCTACGCCCATGGGTCTTGGAAGGATCTGCGCTTCTCGGTGACAGTTAATTATCCATAATTCACTGAATCCGTTCTTAAATGAGAAGACAGAGGCTGGGATGACGAAGTTATTCTTCAGTGGGATGCTTCTCTTACATTCCACTACAAGATCCGTGGGTTGATGCATGGCATGACACGTGACATTTACCTTTCTAGCGCTGACTGCAGGAATGATCACTTCATGCAGCACCAGTCTTCACACACTCAGACGCGTATCCACAGTATCTCGTCTAGCATAATCTTTGAGTGACCACAATATATAATTCCCTGAGAATCTTTCAAAAAGTCGCATCCGAGAATGACGTCATGACTACACTCTTGTAAGACGATGAATTCCAAGGGCTGTGTATGGCCACTTGTACTCATACGATGGTACATCTTGCTGTAGGTTTTACATATTTCCTATTAGCCACCTTCAGCAAAGATGTTTTGCTGTCGACGAATACGATTTTCTGCAGCTGGCGACGGTACTTCCCCGAAATGACTGAATATGATTTTCCAGAGTTCGAAACTTTCTGGCAGATTAAAACTGAGTGTCGGGCCGAGACTCGAACTCGGGACCTTTGCCTTCCGCGGGCAAGTGCTCTACCAAGTGAGCTGTAGAGTGAAAATTTCATTCTAGAAACATCCCCCAGGCTGCGGCTAAGCCATTAGCTTCTCCTGCAGCAGTATAATGGTGCATTTTTTCTAATACATTCTTCTTTATGTGTGAACTCTGTCTGCAAAAAATCACGAATGCAGTTAGTAATAAGTAGTAAATTAAAACGGTGTGCCTCGTGAGTTTTATGGCATGAACAGCGAAAATGTTGTAAGTGACGAACTTTGTTCCTTTCATCGCTTTGTATAGGTCGTCTTGAAGAAAAAGTTTCGTATAGCTTTCAAATTATGAATAAGTCTTTTGCAGGTTTCTAAGTGCTATTATCCCCGAACACTGGATAGCTAAAGTATGGACAATCTCGCGTCGTGGACTATACTGCTTTCTTCACTCCACCCCCATCATTCCACACATATATACATACATACATGACAGTACATACGTTGAGAACATTTCCAGCATTTTGGAAAGAGCCCTCGAACCATCCCGGGATTTTGGGGATCCAACGCGCCAGTTGGACAATATGGTATGTTATCCCTCAGGTGGACAACTCTGTCAATCTGTGCCAAACCGAATAACTAGTAAGTTACTAGCAAGTAGAAAAAACCCTCGCCATGTGCGGGCGGGCATTATCTTGCTGAAATGTAAACCCAGGATGACTTTCCATGAAGGGCAACAAAACGGGGCGTAGAACATCGGCGACTTACCGCTTAGCAGCAAGAGTGCCGCGAATGAGAACCAAATGGGTCCTAGTATGGACTGAATAAATCGAAGAAAGACGAAAGTAATTAGAAATGAGAAAAGCGCGAAACTCAATATTGGGACTGGTAGTTGTGGAGTAGATGAAGTTAAGGAATTCTACTATCTAGGCAGCAGAATAGCCAATGACGGAAGCATATTAGCACTGGCAAAAAGGGCATTCCTGACCAAGAGAACTCTACTACTATGAAACATAGGCCTCAATTTGAGGAAGAAATTTATGACAATGTACGTTTGGAGCATTAATGAGGAGGTTCTGCGTATAATCGGAGAGGAATATGTGGAAAACACTGACAAGGGAACGGACAGGAGAATAGGACAACTGCTAAGACAGGAGGGAATGACTTCGATGACACTAGAGGGAGCTGTGGAAGAAGTCAGAGATTGGAATGCATCCAGCAAATAATTGAAGACGTAGGTTGCAAGTGCTACTCTGAGAAGAAGAGGTTGGCACGGGAGAGGAATTCTTGACGGGTCGCATCAAACCAGTCAGACTGATGACTCAAAAAAAAAAAAAAAGTGACGCGGGTTCTCTGACGCTATAGATACTGCGATAGTGAACAGCTC
The DNA here is from genome assembly GCF_021461385.2 of Schistocerca piceifrons. Taxonomy (NCBI): domain Eukaryota; kingdom Metazoa; phylum Arthropoda; class Insecta; order Orthoptera; family Acrididae; genus Schistocerca; species Schistocerca piceifrons. The sequence goes on from NC_060141.1 coordinate 299,968,055, forward strand.
AGTAGGCAGTTCAGTTGAATAGGAATGGACATCCCTAGAAAGGGCAATCATAGAAGTTGGAGAGAAAAACGAAGGTACAATGAAGGCAACTTCGAAGAAACCATGGTAACAGAAGAAATGCTTTAGTTGATCAATGAAAGAAGAAAGTACAAAAATGTTCAGGGAAATTCAGAAATACAGAAATACAACTCACTTACGAACAAAGTAAGGAGGAAGGGCAAAATGGTTGCACGGAAAACGTGAAAAAATGGGAAAAGAAATGTTGTCGAAAAGACGAGCTCGTTAGAATTTAGAATCAGAATTTAAAAGAGCTTTGAAGGACATAAGATCAAATAAGACTGAAGGGTAAATAACATTCCATTGGAATTTCTAAAACCTTTGGGGGAAGTAGGACCAAAACGATTATTCCCGTTGACTTTCAAGAAAACATCATCTACTGATTTACGAAGATCGCACGATCATCTTAACAACTCATGCACAGAAGTTCCTGACAAGTATGATATATACAAGAATTGAAAAACAAATTGAGGCTCTGCTAGATGACGTTCAGTTTGGCATCATCTTAAGTGAGGCAGTTCTGATGTTGCGGTTGATAATGGAAGCAAGACAAGAAAAATCAAGTAACTTTCATATCGTTTGTCGACCTGGAAAAAGCGTTAGACAGTGTCAAATGGTGGTAGATGTTCGGAATTCAGACAAAAATAAGGTTAATCTATATCGCAGGAAAGGTAACATACTATATGTACAAGAAACGAGATAGAACAATAAGACTGGAAGACCAAGAACGAAGTGCTCGGATTAAGAAGGGTGTAACACGAAGATGTAGTATTTCGCCCTTTCTGTTCAATTTATACATCGAAAAGACAATGACGGAAATAAAAGAAGCGTTCAAGAGTGAGATTAAAATACAAGGTGAGAAGATATCAGTGATAGAGTTCACTGATGACATTGCTGTCCTCAATGGAAATGAAGAAGAATTACTGGACGCTTTTAAAGGAATGAACAGTCTAATGAATACGGAATATGGACTATTATAAACCGAAGAAAGAAGTAGGTAATGAAAAGAACTAGAAATGAAAACAGCGTGAAAGTTATCAGAATTTTTCATCACGAAGTAGATGAAGTTAACGATTTCTGTTACATAGACAGCACAGTAATTCATGATGGACGGAGCAAGAAGGACATGAAAAGCGGACTAGTACAGGCAAAAAGGGCATTCCTGGCCAAGAGAAGTCTACTAGTGTAAAACGTAGGTCTTAATTTCAGGAAAAAATTTCTGGGAATCTACGTTTGGAGCACAACATTGTATGGTAGTGAGACATGAACTATAGGGAAACTGGAGCGGAAGAGAATCGAACTATTTCAGACGTGGTGCTACAGAATAAAGTTCAAGCTGATTAGATAAGTGAGGAGATACTGCGCAGAATCGGCGAGGAAGAAACAAATGGTACACATTCTGAGAAAAATATGGGTAAGCTATATGGAGAGACGGGTCATAGACAATATGTACAACAGCCAAGAGGGAATAATGAGAGTGGACGACCAAGAACGAAGTGCCCATATTAAAAAGAGTGTAAGACAAAAATATAGCCTTTCGCTCCTACTGTTAAATCTGTACATCGAGGAAGCGGTGATGAAAATGAAAGAGAATTTCACGAGTGGAATTAAAATTCAAGGTGAAAGGATATCAGTGGTACAATTCGCTGATGACATTGCTATCCTGACTGAAAGTGAAAAAGAATTACATGATTTGCCGAACGGAATGAACAGTCTAATCAGTACACAGTATGGACTGAGAGTAAATCGAAGAAAGACGAAGGTAATGAGAAGTAGCAGAAATGAGAACAGCGAGAAACAACATCAGGGTTGATGGGCATGATGTAGATGAAGCTAAGGAATTCTGCTACCTAGGCAGTAAAACAACCATTGACGGACAGAGCAAGGAGGACATCAAAAGCAGACAAGCTATGGCAAAAAAGGCATTTCTGGCCAAGAGAAGTCTACTAATATCAAATATCGACCTTAATTTGAGGAAGAAATTTCTGAGAATGCACGTCTGGAGTACAGCATGGTATGGTAGTGAAACATGGACTGTGGGAAAACCGGAACGGAAGAGACCCGAAGCATTTGAGATGTGGTGCTGCAAAAGAATGTTGAAAATTAGATGAACTGATAAGGTAAGGAATGAGGAGGTTCTACACAGAATCGGAGAGGAAAGGAATATGTGGAAGACACTGACAAGGAGAAGGGACAAGATGATAGGACATCTGTTAAGACGTCAGGTAATAACTTCCATGGTACCAGAGGCGGCTGCAGAGCGTGAAAACTGTAGAGGAAGACAGAGGTTGGAATTTATCTAGCAGATAATAGAGGGTGTAGGTTACAACTGCTACTCTGAGATGAAAGAGTTTGGCACAGGAGAGGAAATTTTTTTTTAAAAAAAAGAGTTATCGTCGTCATCATTATTATCATCATAGCTGCTGTCATTGATTTCTTCACAAAATGTAAGTGTCCACTGAAAAACTATCAGCATTACAAAAGGGGCTGGCGACATCTAGTACCAGAACGCCAGATGGGTCAACACCTAATTTGGAGGAGCGATGCTTTTTTCATCTGAAACACTGTAAGATTTTTGAGCATCAGTGCTGCTACACACGACTTTCTCAACAGTGGTAGAGTGTGCATGATACGTCACGTAAAAATGAAGAACATGGACACACTCCATTTCGAAAATATTGTTACACAGTTCATTGCGCCTATTAGAAAAACTTTGAATATAAAAATGTCAGATCCTACTCACAAAGAATCATGCAGTGGATCTACAAGTGGTATTAATATTAGATCTCTAAACGAATATTGTTGTGACTGCTTGTTTTGGTTGTGTTATAGATAGATACTTGTTCAGAAGTACACTTTTATAAAAAGTTATTAAAGTTTAAAAAGTTATTAAAGTGCACGATAGGCACAAATGAACTCATTACACTGAACTGTTACTACTCCAGTATAGAAAATTTATTGACTGTTACATTAAGGATATATTATTCACATCGTATACAGTTTTCCCACGTAATGCAATTCAGTGATATTTATATTTTTTAAGGCAGATAAAGCAGTGAAAAATTAGCCATGTAATGGAGATGTCCCAATTATTTATTCAAATAGCAAGAAATTACTTCTTGGAGTACATGATATTTGAGACGTCTCAATTATTTACGCAAATAGTGAAAAATTACTTTTTGCAGTAGATAATAGTCTACAAAAGATTCACAACGAAGTGGAGTATGTATTAAATTCTATGTTTTCACTGTTGTGACTGCATAAAATGTCAAAGTTAACTGTGAAATTTGTTTATTTTTTTTGTTTTGACTACCATTCCCACTATAATTTATGATAATGATGAGACATACGCAGAAAAAAATTATGTGTCGTATGTTTGCATAGGTAACAACCCGCTACTAAAATGATCAGACTGTGAATTTGTGACTCACATGTAGCAAAGGAAACATTGTGCTATGAATCATACATGGTGTCACTGTTGCACACACAGTGTTCATTTTACCTGAAGGCATCGAAATGTCTCGAAAACTACACATCGGATCAAAAAAAGTTATAGTTCCAATTTGTTTGTCTCGGAAGGGGACATCCAATGATACCACCACTCGACCCCCCTCCCCCCCCCCCCCCTCATCCGTGTATGGGTGGCGGGAGGGGGGAAGATGGGAAATTTCGAAATCTACAATTGGAATTCCCGTTTTTTATTGCAGATTGCGACTCTATGGCAGAATCTACGTACTTTATGTCTGAAGCATTTTCTTCGTTTTACCAGCGGATGCTGCTGTAATCAGAGGAATACAAATGGGTTGCGTCATGAGTCTTCGGACTGGTTTGATGTGGCCTACCACGAATTCCTTTCCTGTGCCAACCTCTTCATCTCAGGCAGCAACTGCAACCTACTTCTTCAATTATTTGCTGGATGTATTCCAATCCCAATCTCTTTCTTCCTCTACAGTTTTTGCGTTGTCAAACTGAAGCGCCAAAGAAACTAGTGTAGGCATGCGTATTCACATACAGGTATGCAAACAGGCAGAATACGGCGCTGCGGTCGGCAACACCTGTACAAGACAACAAGTGTCTGGCGCAGTTGTTAGATCGTTACTGCTGCTACAATGGCAGTTTACCAAGATTTAGGTGAGTTTGAACGTGGTGTTATAGTCGGTGCACGAGCGATGGGACACAGCATCTCCGATGTAGCGATGAAGTGGGGATGTTTCCGTGCAACCGTTTCACAGGTGTACCGTGAATATCAGGAATCCGGTAAATATCAAATCTCCGACATCGCTGCGGCGGGAAAAAGATTCTGCAAGAACTGGACCAACGACTTCTGAAGAGAATCGTTCAACGTGACAGAAATGCAAATCTTCCGCAAATTACTGCAGATTTCAGCGCTGGGCCATCAACAAGCGTCAGCGTGCGAACCATTCAACGAAACATCATCGATATGGGCTTTCGGAGCCCAAGGCCCACTCGTGTACCACTGATGTAACAAATCTTCACGCCTCGCCTGGGCGCGTCGACACCGACATTGGACTATTGATGACTGGAAACATGTTGCCTGGTCGGACAAGTCTCGTTTCAAATTCTAGCGAGTGGATGGATGTGTACGAGTAAGGAGACAACACCATGAATCCATGGACCCTGCATGTCAGCAGAGGACTGTTCAAGCTGGTGGAGGCTTTGTAATGGTGCAGGACTTGTGCAGTTGGAGTGATATGGGACCCTGATACGTCCAGATACGACTCTGTCAAGTGACACGTAGTCTAAGCATCCTGCCTGTTCACCTGCATCCACTCATATCCGTCGTGCATTTCGACGGACGTGGGCAATTGCAGCAGGACACTGCCACACCACACACGTCCATAATTGCTACAGCGTGGCTCCAGGAACACTCTTCTTAGTTTAAACACTTCTGACGGCCACTAAGCGCCCCGGACATCAACATTATTGAGTATATTTGGGGTGCCTTGCAACATGCTTTTCAGAAGAGATCTCCACCCCCTCATACTGTTGCGGATTTATGGACAGCCCAGCACGTTTCATGTTGTCAGTTCCCTCCAGCACCATTAGTCGCTCGAGCCCATGCCAATTCGTGTTGCGGCACTTCTGCGCACTCAAGGGGACCCTACGCGAGATTAGACAGGTGCAGTTTCTTTCGCTCTTCAGTGTAGGTACAGAGCGGCATTTCATTTAGAACTGCGGTATGACATTTTTGGTTCTGTACTCTTCATTCCACAAGAATCGTGGTGTCACCTCTATTTACTCTTCGCTATTTGTATCTGGTATAGAGGACATTCACAGGTCCAGTGGCAGTTTCCACAAAAAGAGGCAGTGTATTGATCTTTCGTCACAAGCCTTTAAAAATGAATTGGAATGACAGAATACAGAGACAAAAATTCTCAGCATATATATTATGTAGTCGTATAAACGACGGATACTGAAATTTTGCAATGAATACCATACAGAAAGACTTTAGGGATTTAATTGACAATGAAAGAGCAAGAAATTACAACGATCAGGAAATGGGATTCATTGCTCTGGATATCAAGAAGCACTTTGTGTTAAATTTGCAGGCATACAGCATGTGAAGAAATTGGTCATTTGAATGGTAAAATTTCTGAAGTAGCATTCTGTATGTGAAAAAAGTGGTCGTATGAATAGTAAGAGGGACCGATGACAAAGCAGTTTGGTCCCTTTAACCCCTTTTCAACCAACCAATAGTAAAATTTCTGAAGTCAGGCGTATTATTCCGCTGTCAGTTGCAACAGTTTTTGATGGAATCGAATGAAGGGTATGGAGACTATATAGTACTTTGCAGTATAATACTGCAGAGTATTACATAGTCTCACAGGTACGTCAGATAAGTCAACGCAATGAATAGAACGGTTTTTCGATTCAGAATTGGCTAGTTTTGAATTCATGAAGGAAACATTAATGCAAGAACGAAAATTAGAGCATCCAGAATGAATTGCAGACATCGCATCTTAAGTGAACTTGACCACACACTGCCCGCGGTAAAACACCACAAGGTGAGAGACAACTTCTTTCTGATTTGATGGGAAAACATTTAAAAAGAAAATTATTATGTTACAGCAAGGACACATTCTATCAAACATAGATCAGTTCCCTAAGCTCACTGCCGTTAAAGAAAGTATGAGGTTTGAAGAATTAATTGTGACCTTGAAAGAATTACAAGGATCATTTCCCGAATGTTTTGAAGACACTGCCAATCGTGCCACTGTTTTCGAGCTATTTTCGACCCTGTTTGCCGTTTCAGTTGAAAGCACCACTAGGCATGCACAAATGAAACTGACTGACATGAAAAGTAATACCCGTTTTGATGACAAACCGTTTTACGATAAACCGTCCAGGACGTATACTTAGCTTTTCTCAGTAGAGTTTCCGCGTCTTGATAATGAAGCTCCAGAAGCGCTACAATATTTCGATAAACATATTTATGTGAAAGGCCGTTTTTTCGATTATGAAACTAAGTAAGTCACGATTACATGGCAACCTGAGTGTAGCTGTCTACATCCATCCATATGCCGACATTTGTATAGCACAAAAATTATATTACGTCTTCAGCGCCCCAATTCGTATGTGATTTATGTTGTTGAGAAATATGAAATATAAAACCAAGTAATATGCAGTGCCACTGCACTGCCATTTAAATACGGCTCGTTCGCAGTTTCCCCCTCCACCTCCTCCTCAGGCTAAGACACGGTGTCGTGGCAGAGGGGCAAATGTGTAATGAGGCTGAGTCCTATGGCACGGCTCATGAGCCACATTCTGGCTGCCGATGCTTTAAGATATTTTGTCTCTCTTGTGAGAGAACACTACATGGAAAATTGCCAGGCCCTGGTGCAAACTCTGCAGTGTGTCACGAAAACAATGCAAAACCAAAGTAAAGCTTAAGAAGGCACAAATGTACAAAATCCATTGCTATTAACAGGAGTGAGCCCAGCGAGGATTGAGTAATCTTCCGATGTTATCAGACGATGCCACAGTCCCCTGTTTCTGCTCATTCGAGTCTGCAGCTTACTCATGATTTAAGACATAATTGAAGTCATTGGTCATTAACGTCACTGACCCTCTCAGGTTGTGGTTGCCTGCTGATTTAGAAGCAAATTCATAATGTATACCCACAACGAGCAGTCGATTTTGACCAGAAAGTCAGTCGTGTAAAACAGTCTACACTGAGAGGAAACATCTAATTATATTGCTTTTTTTCATGAGAGCAGACCTGCTGTAAACATTACACTATGTATCCTTATGTATTCTTATGTATTCTTATTGGATCGCGTTTCACTTGGAGAGGAAGCGAAGCAGTCTGGAGTGCAGGCAAATTCGATAATTAAGACTCTGCAATAATACGTATCAACAGCTTTATCAGCGTATTTAACCTGGACAGCACTGGCCAGCCACATGCTCCAACTAACATTTAGTATTGTGAAACGTAAACCGAGACACGTGGAGAAGCAATATAGCTTCGAATGTGATTTAATTTTTAAACAGAATGAAATAGTATACGGCCAAACTCCGGCAGTACGCTTCGTAGGGATCCAGGTGGAAAATATTATATGTTCTCGTTTTTAGCCACCACAGTACTGTAATTCAAAATAAGACTGATGAAAATTCCTATCTTCAACATAAGGTAATTTTCCTGCCTGAGTTACGAGTGGCGTAAAGCGTATTGCAGGGTTTCACCATTTAATTAAATATGGAAGCCACTGAAGGCGTTGCTCGCACTCAGTCGTCTGGTAATCTGAACTCCTTCCATATCCAAATATGAGGAATACATTTCAGTACTAGAACTGTCAGCTGCTACGCTGATAATGACGATTTCAGGAATAGAACCCAAGAAGCCTTCCAAACATCACATTTTCTCCTCTTTGTTATGGCATGCTGTTTGTTCGACATCCCACCAGCTTTCGGTAGTGACGGATGACAAAGCTTCGTGCATTAGTTCCAGTACATCTGGCAGCTTAAATGTCTTGTTATTTCTCGCGACAAATCCCTGAAGCTGGCTCCAGATCGATTGTATTCGGTTCAGATCGCACGTGTATGGTAGCAACAGTGCAAATGCAGCAACTGTGCAGTGTGCTCGATGCCGTGAAAACTGTCATTTTCCACTTTCCTACGACGCTTGCGTGAAACGTGTGTGGTACAAAACAACTGACACACTGCATATAAAGGGTATCAGAGCTTTCATTTTTGTCCCAAAAATTTAATTTTTAATGTTTTCTTAATTTAAACACTTTTTATTAGCAATCTATATATTGTACATAACAAGGGTGTCCTTTTGTTTGTTTGTTTGTTGCTAATTAAAACAAATCTACTATGTTATTCCGATCTTGATGAAATTTTACACAGCTTACCTTCAAGGCAAGAAGAAGATTACTGTTTGCATAATATTCTGGTTTCGTAATGTAACTTGAACCATATATGTACCTAATATGTAAAGTGGAAAGGTTGTTACCAAAATGTCCTTGGCTGATTTACATCAGATTCTTACACGGTCCCCTAATGAATATTTCAGAGGACATGGGGTATATATTTCTTAATATATTCAGTATATAATTGTTTCGTTTATTGAGTTTCGATTCCCCCCAAAGGGGATGGGCTGGCAGCAGCTTAGTACACCGCTCTTCAGCCCACAGAATTTTTAAAACATAAGAAGACGATAATAAACAATAAAAGTAGGCGATAAAAACGATGGCTTAAATAGTAAAATGGCAGAAAATTGTGGAAGTTAAAACATAAAACAAAGGGTTGGCGATGCAAATAAAATACACAGGAAGCAGGCAGGTAAAATGGTAGACAGACAATTAAAAAAACATGGTGACAGTCTGGTTTCTGTTTGCAAGAGGTAAAATCACACCCAGCAACAGTATGATTTCCGTTTGCAACACTTCAGAAGAGAAGCACAACACTTAACACTCACTTCAAACAATGCACCAAAAAACTGTCACGTAGATGACACACCACAGCCAAAGGCGGATGGGGGGGGGGTGAATCTGGAGAGATGAGGGGAAGTAAAGGGGGGGAGGAGAGGAAAAACGAAGTGGGGGGGGGGGGGACCGACAGAGGGAGAGGGCTCATTAGGGGGGGCAGGGCAGATGCAAGAGGGAGTGGGGAACGGCAGAGGAGGGGAATGCAAAAGGACTTGGGGGAGAGAAGGGAGGCAGACATAGGGTAGGCAGGGAAAAAAGAGGATGGAAGGAGGGGAGAGGGAGCCCAGGAAAAAGACAGAGGATGGGAGGTGAGGTGAAGATCATAGTTGATAGGCAGGATAATTGGAGGGAGAGAGGACATCATCCGGGTGGGGAAGTTGACGCAAGCCACCTTGGGAAAGGAGATGGAGGGATTAGAGGTGGAGGGTAGGGGGGACACAATGGTGAAGGCGCGGCAGAGGGCGGGAGCTAGAGAAGAGAGGAGCAACCAGGGGATTAAGGGGATCAAGGTGGCGGGAGGTGTAGACGAAGCGGATATGTTCAAGAAATAGGAGCAGATGGGGGGAAAGGACTCAGGTCGTAGAGGATCCGCATGGGGGGCTGGAGGCATATATGGAAGGCAAGGTGGAGTGCATGGTGCTTGAGGATCTGGAGGGTCTTATAGAATTTGGGGGGGGGGGGGGGGGGCAGGACAGATATCCAGGCAGGAGTGGCTTAACAGAGGATGGGATGGATTAAGGATTTGTAGGTGTGGAGGATGGTAGGGGTGTTCAACCCCCATTTCCGCCCAGAGACGAGTTTGAGGAGTTGGAGGCAGTTGTGGGCTTTGGATTGGATACAGCAGAGATGAGGGATCCAGGTGAGGAGACGGTCATCAGTATATAAATGTATATATAAAATATATAAAGTAGAAACGTTGTTATGAAACATTTTGAAAAAGTACTTCACCGATTTACTTCAAAGTTCTTGACCGATTTTCTTCGAATTTCTACATTCAGATGAAATAATGAAGAAGATTAGTGAAAAATTAAATGCCTAACAAACGAAATATGTCATGGTAAACTGACTGCAATTCCTATTGTGAAAATAAATTACAGTGGCAATACCAATCTTGAGGATAGTACCATCAGACGCCACTAGATTGCACGATGAGCGAAAGCTTGAGAATTTGACAGAAACATGATTGCAAACTATTATCTATTGTTTAGTTGCCATTGTTACATACGACATATACCGTAGAAGATACTTTACAGTTTTTTTTAATATTAAAATCCACAGTGCCAAATTTATTGACATTATTTCGAAAAGCCATATATTTGGAGAGACCGTTGTTGAATGTATTCAGTTGAACCACAAAAGCGAGGTCCTCCACATACACACATACTGGTAGGGCTAAACGTCAGTTCATTTATGATACCCAATTAGGTAACAATGGTTGTCCGTTATACAGAAGACGGAAAGATGAAAAAGGGACGACACTTGCAGTTAAAAACCGAAACAAAGATAATGAAATTGATAACAGATAGGTTGTGCCTGATTGCCCTCTTTTTTTCCAAAAATGTGTATCAACAAGGCACAGGGTCAGTCATTTTGTGTGGCAGATATTAAACATTCCGGGCACTGTAGTTAGTCTCCTACGAAATACTGATAGTTAAGAATTTATATTTGCAATGGAAACTGGAATTTTGACTGCGGTGTGTAACTGGAAGCGAGAAGCTGCGCTTTTTTCGTAAAATAATGGTGTTTATATATCTCTTAATTAACATATGTATGTGGAGTTGCATATTTAAATTACGTAGGTAATAGAACTTTACGAAAACAAAATTAAAAAAAAAAAAAAAACACACACACAGCGAGATTCGAAACAGCGATCGACAGCCGAGCCGAATAAAGTTAACCAACGTTACCGATGAAGCCACATGTATCAATTTACATAAACGTCTTAAAATTTGTAGCCGATTCTATCTGTAATATAGTGAAAACCTTGAAGAACAATCTGTTTCTCCCTATTTTAACAGTCACGAGCGTGTTTCACTACGGATCCATAAGCAGCGCCAGCCATTTTCACAGTAGATATTGACGGAGCTACAATAAGCTCATCTAGTGCTCATAGGGACTGCGACTTTCCATACCTGTAGTATGATTAAGAAAAGCGTTGATGGCTTTTAATATAAATGGAAATGCCGTGTGGTTAGAATCTCCCGTCGGGTAGACCGTTCGCCTGGTGCAAGTCTTTCGAGGTGACGCCACTTCGGCGACTTACGTGTCGATGGAGATGAAACGATGGTGATAAGGACAACACAGCACCCATTCCCTGAGAGGAGAAAATCTCCGACCGAGCACGGGAGTTGAACCCGAACCGTTAGGTATGACATTCCGTCGCGCTGACCACTTTTTTAAATCATTACCGACGCAGCCGGGAATCGAACCCGGGCCCTTAGGATTGACATTCTGTCGCGCTGACCACTTTTTTTTATCGGACCGATACTCGAACTCGGGACCTTTGCCATTCGTGGGCAAGTGCTCGACCAACATTTTTTTTTTTTAAGACGATGACCTTTATAAAACAAAATATTTCTGGGAAACGTAAATAAGTGGACTTCTTTTACATAATGGTGTAACAATAACAAACATAAACTGCTTCCAGCATTTTTTTTAATATATAAGACGATGACCTTTATAAAATAAAATATTTCTGGGAAATGTAAATAAGTGACTTTTTTTTACATAATGGTGTAACAATAACAAACATAAACTGCTTCTAGCATTTTTTTAACGTATAAGATGTTGACGTTCATAAAATAAAATATTTCTGGGAAACGTAAATAAGTGGACTTTTTTTACATAATAGTGAAAAAAATATCCTGCTTCTGTCAATACAAAACAATAACGGACCACGTTCCTCGTTCGGGCACGTACCCTGCTAATCCCGTTATACCTCGCGTTGGTGTCGGGTACGTCTTCACGTGTGTTTGTGGATCCTCTCCACTGTCCTGGTCCTTTCTTGTTCTGATACTTATAGGCAATAATTATATTCTCCTACCCGGGATACCCCAACTGGGTGGGGGATCAAGCAAGGCACTCCCTAAAAAATTAGCGTAATATGTTCGATATCTCGGATGTCTCATAAGCTGTGAGTGATGTTCTTGTAGTAAGGCCCAAAAGTCGAGCACATTCCTACTGCCGTCTCGGAAAAGATAACGCACAGTCAAACCTCGAATCCAAGTCACTGCGTTTGTCTTTGTTCGGGGATAATATGTCATATCTGGGAGAAGTAGTATCCGTGGTTCTATTTCTTGCGGCCCCACCCGAAGGAGGAAGGCGATCATTTTTTTGACCAAACACCATACGTCCGCCGAAGGCCCGCGTATCAGGCGATGCTCCTCTGTGTCTATAACATTACACTGCGGATACAGTGGCTCGTCCGCCATATGAATTGTATGCAACGTGGAACGAGTCACTTATTTTCCCATTTACCACCTGATACCACAGTGCGCGCGTTCCCGTATCAAGATGTGGGTGGTGCACTGTACGCCATACCACTGACCACGTAACTGTTGGTTTCCACTCAGCTACCAGCGGCGGACAGGGCTCTTAATAAATTATAATATGTTAAAAGTTCATTTACAGCAGCAAAGTAACAATACATAGGTACTATCTACTTCCGAGAGCGTAACAACACCAGAGTATGTGTGCTACAGTTGGTGACCAATCACTGGGTTTGTGTAATTTTACATCACTTTTATTCTTATGATGAATAATGTCAAAGGTGACATCCATCAAGTAACTGATAGTGTTATGTGAAACAGACATCAATTTGTTGAAAATGTGCAATATTTGCAAGTCTCAATACATTCCTTGTGTCTCGAGGATTCTCTGTCGAGTATGTCCGACTAGTCGCACTCTCACACCATTCGAAGTCTATGTATTTCGTGGCCCTCACCAAAGAGACGAAGCAAACGGCGGCTGCTAGACGGGCAACGGCCATTGTCCCTCCCAGAAAGGTCTGAGCAGCGGAGCGTTTGCCAACAGCCAATAAGGCCGGCGCTGCTGCCTTGCTAGAGTGGAGTAGAGAGCAGAGCAGAGCAGGGTAGGGTGAGCGGCGCCTGGAAGTGGGGCATGCAGCCGCCTAGCCCGGCCCAGAGGCAGTCGGCTTAATTAAGCGGCGGCGACGCGGCTTGTCCCTAATTGCGACAGTGGGCTCCCCTCCCGCCAGTCGACATGTTTATCGTTATGGCTGGCGCGGCTCATCGCACTGCTGCTCCCGCGCTAATCCCGCAGCTAACATGGCGCAGCGACTGTGGCGCCGCCGAGTCCTGCGGCTACCCGCCAAACTGTCGCCCGTTTCCCTTGCAGCCGTCTCCCAACCCAACCACTACGCATCTCGACTCCTTACCGAGTTTTATGAAATCACCGTACCCTTTTTTCGTCTGCTGTGTAGCATACATCTAGGTAGGATTTCATAATGAGCAGGCTACAACTCACTGCAATGATTTTTTGCCTATTCGGTGCGTTTCGAAGGCTCCATTTTCCTAAGTAACAGTCGAGTAATGTTCGCTGGCTGGCTCTGAGCACTATGGGACTTAACATCTGTGGTCATCAGTTCCCTAGAACTTAGAACTACTTAAATCTAACTAACCTAAGGACATCACACACATCCGTGGCCGAGGCAGGATTCGAACCTGCGACCGTAGCAGTCGCGCGGTTCCGGACTGCGCGCCTAGAACCGCTAGACCACCGCCGCCGACTAATGTTCGCGTTGCCGTTTATCCCAGACACTGAGATCTGCCCCAATGTTTATCCTTTCGACCAGCTTCGATTGTTCCCCTCCTATCGTACTCCATATCTGTGCTCCTCTATTAATCCTGTCACCACTTCCCCACCCACAAACCAAACTCCTCTGCACCCTTTATCTTTCCCAACTTCTGTCTTCCCACTATCCACCTCAGCATCCACCCTGACCTCCATGATTTTCCCTAACCCTCAACCCTATGGAACATATTCTCTCCTCCAAAATACTTTTCTCCCAGAACAAATCTTTCAGATTTTAGGCAAAAGTGTGGTGTCGTTGTGGATTTTCTTTCCCCTAGAATAATTTCGCTCTTCTTTAATGTATATATTTTCGCTATTTAGACTTCGGTTTTTGATTTTTCAATTAAAAACAGTAAATTAGTCCTCGTGTTCTTCATCTCATGCTTGTTAAATTTTGAAAAACGCTCTCGGCTGAAGTGCGGAATATTGGACCGCTGACATCCTAACCGCCACCCAATAGGTTGGGGCGAACGAAATAAACATTAAAGGAAAACAAAGTCGGCATTGCGTTCTACATCTATCATCTCTCATTAAGATCCTGTATGAACTTTTTAATCTCTCCTTATTCTTCTCTCACACTGAACAGTTTCAGATTTCCTCCATTTTCCAGAAACTTGACACCAACCATCCTATGTTTTCATTTCTTGTTACTGACGGTTGTACTCTGTCTGCTTGTACCAACACACTCTCTCAAAACTTACTACACACTCTTTACATCCCTAAGCCAAAGAACTTCAACCGCCTCCCCTTATATAATCATCTATCGGCCAAAGTCCTGCCAATCCTTCCAGCTTCAACAGAATCCTCCTCTTCCTATACATGTGACTGTTCCTCTTCGACCATTTCTTCAGTACGTTTTCAAAAGCTTGATGCAGCATCCTCTTATATTTTTTTCTGTCCCACATCCTTTCCAAACTACTCTCCTTCTAACAATGCTCCTGAGTTACTGCTCATTTCCTGTTTCCCTGTAAAGTGAAGTGCACTGTTTTCTTAATGATTATCATCTATCGGCCAAAGTCCTGCCAATCCTTCCAGCTTCAACAGAATCCTCCTCTTCCTATACATGTGACTGTTCCTCTTCGACCATTTCTTCAGTACGTTTTCAAAAGCTTGATGCAGCATCCTCTTATATTTTTTTCTGTCCCACATCCTTTCCAAACTACTCTCCTTCTAACAATGCTCCTGAGTTACTGCTCATTTCCTGTTTCCCTGTAAAGTGAAGTGCACTGTTTTCTTAATGATTATCAACTGAGAGTTTTTGAAAAAAGGCAGTATTTAACATAAAATCTCCAATATACAATCGCCAGTTTTAATAATTCTAAAATGGTATATATTTTATGTTTTAACGTTTTAGAAATAGTGTGTTTATTTTATTAATGCCCCCAGGTAAAGTGCAGCAATCTATTGTTGCCAGTTCACCCTCGACGTGACGGTTGATGGAATGAAGTAACAAGAAAGGAAAATGTATCTGGTGCTACAGCATGAGTTTCCTTCTTTATTTAGCAAATTCAACCAAATTCAAATATTTGGTTTCTTGGAGAGGAAAACGCATGGAAATTTTATGATTTCCCGTCTACTCGCGAAAATAAGTCTATGAAAAGACACAAACACTATTTCCTCACTTATTCTCTTCGTCCCACCTGTTTCATTCCTTTCCTTCCATCACTGTGAACATCTTCACGTTGCTGTGGAATGTAAGTGGCACCCTCATAGCTTGTTGTTAAGATACGTATTTGCTTGAGCGAGGCAAGTGTACTCAACCTCCAGTGCCTCTGTCGGTCCGTCGACCGCTGACCTCCCTCACTTAAGTCGTCGGCACACGGACCGTGCATCCGAACGTTGAGCGTTGAGCGCGCCGAGCTTCTGACGTCACAGCATGGAATAGCACGCTCGGGAGTCTTTCCGAACGTGCAGAGCAATATCTGGTATGTCAGATACTCTGAGCGTGCGTCTGAGCGTTGACCAATCAGATCGCACAACGCCGCCTACGTCACAAGCACGCCGTCTCCCTTCAGTACAGAGTTGTGAGGCGCCATATTGGCATTCATTTCAAGCCTATATGTATATATACCGTTCCGAGCACCACCAAATTGAGAATCACTGCAAAACCCGTTGTTAACTGTGTGATTCGTTCCAATAAAATAATGAGAAACATCATATTCGTGGCAAAAGAATTATTGTAACTTGCGTATAATGAGAGTAGGCTATTTGAAGGCAGCTACACACTCAAGATCCACCCAAAACGCATTGTTCTTGGTACAATTTCTTATAATCAAATTTCAGATAGCAACATATCTACGATTAAGGTTTTTAGCAAGCGGTAAGATACTATGATTAGATACAAAAGCTGTCATGTTGGTTTAGCGTAATGAATAGCGTCCCTGTCCCATTTGAGTTTTTTTTGTTAGGCAGTGGTTCGCGTCCTGATACAACCAATTTTTTTCCCATAACATTCGCGTTTTTATTAGGTTCTGATACTTTATTATTAGTTTAATATAAGTATAGACTATAATATTTGATGTTATGTAAATACAATTTCACCTTTTTTTGAGGGGTGACTTTGTTCGATTGGCTTAATCTAAAGGACAGCTTGCGCTACTTGTATAAAGATATTTTGCTCCTTGTTCTTTTACGCTTCGTAATTCACATGTTGCAAAGATTCTGATACTGGGTAGGAACAGTGATCAAGTAAGACTGACCTTGGGGTTTTACTAAAATGTGGAAATGATGAAATAATGTTTACCTTATGCCGAGAAGTACTCCAAATTTGTAACGCACTATTTGTAATGGAACTTTTATAAGCCTGTGTCCTTATTGATTGGACATGATACTTTCCTTTTCGTGGACGACAGAAGAAATGTGCGTTTTAATAGAGCTAACGTGGGAATTTTACGCGCGCCCGTTGAGTAAACAGTGTGATTTACGAACTAGAAACATCCCTCAACAGCCGCTGGAGTGCGTTGCGATTGCGTATACCACGTTGGGGCCCACGTACCGTATGCACAAGTCGCATCGTTCCTGAGCGTTCAGCAGCACGTTGAACTTGGCACGCTCAACGTTAACGTTCGACAGCACGGTCCGTGTGCCGACGGCTTTAGGCCCGCACATTGTGCTTGCGAGCCGCACGTGCGTAGAGCTTTCTCGATAACTTGAACACAGTCAACAAAAACAATGTTCAAATGTGTGTGAAATCTTATGGGACTTTACTGCTAAGCTGATCTGCCCCAAAGCTTACACACTGCTTAACCTAAATTATCCTAAGGACAAACATACACACCCATGCCCGAGGGAGGACTCGAACCTCCGCCGGGACCAGCCACACAGTCCATGACTGCAGCACCTCAGACCGCTTGGTTAATTCCGCGCGGCATGGTCATCATTTATGACGCTGTGACTCTGCCTACTGCCGCACATCTACATTAGCTTTAGCGCACATTTGAATCGTTTAGCAAAGAGCTAGAACATCTACATGGCTTTTCCTAACACTTGAGAATTATACAACAGTAGAAACTGAGGGCTGCAAGCGTAAAATCGCCGAATGAGCCGTGGGCCTTGCTGTGATGGAGCGGCTTGCTTACTTAACGATACACAAAGACGTACTATAGGTGCAGGCGCATGGGATGGGTATCTGTGGAGACGTCAGAATACTTACGGTTCCTGAAGAGCGGCAGCAGCTTCTTCAGTAGTTGCAAGACCAACAGTCTGGGTGACTGACTGATCTAGCCTTTTAACATTACTGACAGCATTCTAAAGCCAAGTTCGCGTAAATGTTTCTTTATTTAAAACAATGGGTTTTGAGACTTTGCTGTCATCTTCAGGTTTTAAAAAATCTTTCTGTTATGAAACGTGTTCATTTTGAGTTGGACCACACGCCAAGTTGCCAGGTGGCTGAAAATATTACCCAGAATGACTGTGCTACGTTGGTACTGTAAATGGCTGCAGACAAGGAGGAAGTATACCCGTCACGCAATTTTTCAGGCTTTTCCGGCGGTCTGTTGACATCGTCAGGAGTCGGTTACCCAGCTGGATAACGTTGTTGACGCACGGTATTTCGACAACACGATTCGTTATCTTCATCGGATGATACCTGAGCCTTGAACAGGTATTTGTACCTACGGCCTTCCTCCTCCAAGGTCGGTTTCAAGCGTTCCGTCTGAAGTCTGCTACCGCTAGAGGCGTCCTTATACGTTCCCTCTTCGGTCCGTTGTGCCAGGACGAGCACTGATCCAGTGCACCAGTCTCTGGGGTGTGTAGATGATGAATCAGGGTCACGTTTATCTGTCTTGGGCTCTGGGATCCTTAGACCTTACTATGATAGTGATTTCTTTGTCTTTGTTTTATTGTCGTTATTAATTGTCCTCCGTGATAGCACGTTGTGGGTAGCACCGTTGCAGAGTGCAGTCTTAGCTTGTTTCTGGTGTGTAGTTGTGGTGCTGGCGAACAGTGGTCAGAGTTGGTGCAAGAGTTGTAGCAGTTTCACCTGCTCCTTCCTGACATGTGGTTTGAAGGGCAACTTGCTGTCTAGAACGAATCTGAGATATTTAACACGATCCATCGAGTTTAAGGATCGGTTGTGGTGGAGCAATCTGTCTCGAAAATCTGGGCGCCGGTGGGTGAACATCACAGCTTTCGTTCAAAATGGTTCAAATGGCTCTGAGCACTACGCGACTTAACTTCTGAGGTCATCAGTCGCCTAGAACTTAGAACTAATTAAACCGAACTAACCTAAGGACATCAGACACATCCATGCCCGAGGCAGGATTCGAACCTGCGACCGTAGCGGTCACGCGGTTCCAGACTGAAGCGCCTTTAACCGCACGGCCACACCGGCAGTCTTGCAGTCTGTGAGTATAGTTGTGAAGAAAGCTACGAAGAAGTTTTGTCTCCCAACATACCAATATAATGTCGCTAACACATCTTGCGATCTCTGTAGAGGTAGTAATCGCTGCTGAAACGGGGAATAATTCCGAGAAGACATAACCATTGATGAACAATACTTTCTGCTGGCGAGTCTGGTCCCTCATGTTCTGTTTTCCAAAAGTCGCTCTAATGACTTATTATCTAGGTTGTCAATTGTTTCAACACCTCCTGCACACTTGCTGAAGACTACGTGAATAACTATTTGTTAATTTGTTAATTAAGAAGAAGTACTGTTTAGGGTAAGTCAAGTTCCTATGGGTTTTGTATGCCCACTTCTAAATACTTCAGTATCTTTATTATTACTTAGGACATGCAATATTTTTGACAAATACTTGAATGTTCTGTGTAGCCTTTATAAGCAGTGATTCTCAGACCCAGCATACAGAACTGTGACAAACGGGACACCCAGCGAATGGCTGACTAATAGGTCCTGTCGGTCGGCGTTGAACCTGGTATGTCTTCTCGAAATGCGATTTGGAGTAGCATGCCAGAAACCTTCTAGTTATTACCTCAAACGCCAATTGATGACCGATTTTATTGAAAAGGTTTTTATAGTGTTGGACAATGTAAATCCGGACGGAGAGTTGGTCTGCATACAGCTCTTATTTTCCATCTTGAATAGTAGCTGTTAATTGTACTTGACCCGTCCGTATTTCACTTCAGAATATTATGCAGTGATGTGGTCTACTGTATTGTGGAGAGTTCACTGAAACTCGTACGTGAAACTGATACCCTAAGAATATAAGATGCATTACGGCTATGATTTTCGCTTTTTTAAGCTGTATACTAAGTGCGTTTCCGTTGGAATATAAGGAACGATCAGAAAGTTCCCGTTCGAAGACATACAGTCCAGAAGCGGTATGCCAATCAGACAGAACCACGGTGAGCATTGAGACAATCATCCCACCGAGGCACCAGGTTGAAGATACCCGTTTGGTAAATCACCGTGTCCTGCTGCATGAAGAAGTCTGTAACTACCTGCTGCATATCCTCGTCCAATAACCATCGTCGACCTTTCACTGCCTTTTTTAAGGGACCAAAGGCATGATAATCGCAGGGTGGGTGCTCAAGGGTCTCCCACGTCAGTTGGCGTAACAGCTCCTCCCAGGTAGACCAGCGTCTTGTGTCGAACGGCGACCTGCACGGAACTTGGCGTACCATTCCACAACGGTGGTTTTCGAGAGACATGCTGCCCCATACGCATTCTCCGACAGAGGGCCTAGCGGTGTTTGTCCTTCAGCAGCCAACAAAAGAATAATTGTTGCTTGTCCCTGTTTGGATACATTTTGTAATAACATCGCCATACTTCACGTTCCTGCATTCGCCACAAGCAGATTGGAAAGACACGAATGCCACACTGATCCCTCGTGTACACGTTGGTGCTTTTACACCCGCACAGGAGTCGCGCTTCGTTGCGTATACGCTGAAGCAACGCTCTGAAACGGAAATTTTTTGATCGCCCCTTATAATTCAATGCAGTGAAATAAAATTCTGAAGTTTCTTTCGCTCACAAAGCAGTGTTGCTATCCATGAATGAGACACCATGTAAAGTTAGACTTCGCAAATGGGTCCTCCAACTCACTCCATTGGACTAGCTTGGCTAACATGAGAGTGCCTTCCTTCAGCGTTCGATCGTGTGTTGTTTAAGACTCTGTTTCTCTTGAAAAGCTCGACTGAATCAACAGATACCGTGCTCGCAGTTAACTGGGCGGGGTTCATGGTTTATTAATATGTGGTCTGCGGCTCTGAGCTACATTCTGAAACGTTTTTCAGTCAAAATTCGCAGATGATGACTCTGTATACGTAATACGTAATAGGTGCTCGCCTTGCAGTATTATAAAGTTACGCCTACCACGAGAGTATTGAAACCTGTGCTTTGTTTCCGAGTGCGAGTATTCAGTACGACAATGACATTCGTCTTATCTGGCGGCAATTGGCACTGGAAAATATTCTGATTACTATAGGCTTTTTAATATTCGACACGTGTAGTAGGTTCCTATATCATCAAAATAAAATTTGGCCTGAACAGCAACTATGAAATGCTACCTTCCAGACACGATCACGAAACTGCACATGAAATTTACATTTATTGAACTTTTTGCAGACTATCCCTTCCCAGTCTTAAATATTTCAGTGACGAGTATAAGTAAATAATTCACACGAATATGTAATAATAATAATCTATGCTTTTATTCACGGTAAAACCTAGATCAGCTCAGAATGCGTTCCACACAGCTACATCGCTAAGATCAATTAAGCTTTTGTCTTGAAATAATTCTTAAGGTGCGTGTTATCTATCAGTTCAATCAGCTCTGATTCTAAGGCCTTTGTAAAATCTATCAAATAAGTGGGGTTCATAAAATAGGACTATGTCTCATATTTACTAATAGTCAGCTAGTAGAATGAAAATGACCACAGCAATGTCTGAATTGCGCGCTGAAACGTCTCTGGAATCTAGTTCGACCAATAGTCAAAAATATGGAAGACCTTTAAAATGACATGAAATAAAATATATCTATAGGAAACGTTTTTACCAAAATCCTGACCAAGTTAATTACTGTTGTCGTGGAGATGTAAGTGTAGGTGATCATCTTGGGACGCAGGGTGTCAAGTTTTTCTTAAGTTTAGATTACATTAGATTAGTACTTGTTCCATATATCATGAATACGACACTTCGTAATGATGTGGAACGTGTCAGGTAAGTACAATCTTGTGTTGAGATTTTTATCTCTCAGCTGAAATTTGGGTTTTTATCTTCGTTGCACAGTTTCCATGTAAAATCTCCTGAGAAAGAGTGGAAATTTAAATCGTTCTAAGTGTCAGTTTTTTCACAAAACGCGTTTTCAGTGCTATTGTGTACTCGGTGCTGTGCTGCATAACCCTCTAGTGCATGATCCATGACGCAGTTGCCAAACCTAGGAAAAAGTGCTTCAAACGTGCGTTATTAGATGGCGGACGGTCGTTGTGCCAAGTAGTGGTTCCCTCTGGAGTTCCAAAACTTAAAAGACTGAGAATTGGTTTTTACAGATCACAGTTCTACTACTTAAGAACTTACTGCTGTATTGCTGTACTTGTGTTATCACAAACAAAACTTAGTACCTCAGTACTGGTGGCACTAGGAACAAAAACTTTGTAGTAATGTAGAACGGTGCTATTTATCTGACGTTCAGAAGGGCTCCATCATTGGTTTTCGGGACAAGGGTGGAAGCATTTCGGAAATCACTAAGTTTGGAAAGTGTTCGCTTGCCGCCATGTTTAAAGTATATTGCGCATGAAAAAACGGCGCTATCCAAAACCGATTCCGAGGCAACTGTGGTGGGCGACGGGACATAGGTGATAGGGGCGAACGACTGCTGCAGGGATGTGTACGGGCGAATAGACGTGCAATTGTTGAGCAACTGCAACTGACCGCCCATATGAACCAAGGGGCTACCAACAATATCTCATCAACAACCGTTCAGCGAGCAGCAGGTGCATACTTCATGCACCCATGCAGACTACTGTTCATCGGCGACTAAGGCTGGAAGAAGCTCGCCAATATTGCAATTGGACATCTACTGAGAGGCGACAAGTGACCTTCTCAAACAACTCAAATTTTATGCTCCACAGGACAAAGGCCAGTGGTGTCTATGGTGCGGAAGCTCTGAAAGCAAACCCCCTTTAACAATCAAGGCCGAAGGTGGGAGAGTTATGGCCTTGCCACATAATTTCCTAGAACTGCAGCCATAGCTTCTCTAAAGGAGAGGGTGATTGGGCGGGGGGGGGGGGGGGGATGGGCATATGAGGGAACCAAGAATAAGCACAACTGGACGAAAGGATTTGCTACAGTCGTCGCGTGCCTAAGGGATTATGGAGACCACCCTTTATAAACAGTAAGCAGGAAATAAGAATTCAAGTCTCAATCTGATCAAGTTTTCCCTTTTTACCTCTACAGCTCCCTCAGGTTCTATCGAAGTTATTCGTTGATGTCTACATCTTGTCATTGTTTTCCACATACTCCTCCCCACGACGATTCCGTGGAGAAGATCCTCATTTCTTATCAGGCTCCCTAATTTTTACTACCCCCCAATAGCACCGCGTCCAAAACGGTCCCATTGTCTTCTTTTCCAGTTTTCCCACAGATCATGATTCTCTTGCATGCAGTGCTTTGCTGCAAACGAACTTCGTGAGAAATTCCTTCAAGTGAAGGCCCGGTTTTCATGTTCTGCTTGCCTATCGTTCATGACTTCTTCATTTCCTAGGTAGCAGAATTCCTTCAATTCGTCTACTTTGTGCCCCCAATTTAAATATTAAGTTTATCGTTACTCTCATTCCTGCTACTCCTCATTACTTCCGTCTTTTCTGTATTTACTCTCAGTCCAGAGTTATTACTCGCCTTTCCTTATAGCTAACCTGAGAATTTAGAATATCATGCAGCAAGAGATTGATGAAATGTGTGATGAGATGAAAGAAATTATTCAGACAGTTAAGGGAGACGAAAATAAAATAGTCAGGGGTGACAGGAATTCAATAGCAGGAAAAGGAAGAGAAGGAAAAGTAGTAGGTGAATGTGGAATGGGGCTAAGGAATGAAAGAGGAAGTCCCCCGGTAGAATTTTGCACAGAACATAACTTAATCATAGCTAACACTTGTTTCAAGAATCATGAATGAAGGTTGTATACGTGGAAGAGGCCTGGAGATACTGGAAGGTTTCAGATAGATTATATAATGGTAAGACAGAGATTTAGGAACGAGGGTTTAAATTGTAAGACATTTCCAGATGCAGATGTGGACTCTGACCACAATCTGTTGGTAATGAACTGTAGATTAAAACTGAAGAAACTGCAAAAAGATAGGAATTGAAGGAGATGTGACCTGGATAAAATCAAAGAACGAGAGATTGTAGAGAGTTTCAGGGAGAGCATTAGGGAACGATTGACGAGAACGGGGGAAAGCAATACAGTAGAAGAAGAATGGGTAGCTTTGAAAGATGAAATAGTGAAGGCAACAGAAGATCAAGTAGGTAAAAAGACAAGGGCTAGTAGAAAGCCTTGGGTAGCAGAAGAAATATTGGATTTAATTGATGAAAGGAGAAAATATAAAAATGCAGTAAATGAAGCAGGCGAAAAGGAATACAAACGTCTCAAAAATGAGATCGACAGGAAGTGCAAAATGGCTAAGCAGTGATGGCTAGGGGACAAATGTAAGGATGTATAGGCATATATCACTATGGGTAAGATAGATACTGCCTACAGCAAAATTAAAGAGACCTTTGGAGAAAAGAGAACCACTTGTATGAATATCCAGATCTCAGATAGAAACCCAGTTCTAAGCAAAGAAGGGAAAGCAAAAAGGTGGAAGGAGTATATAGAGGATCTATACAGGGGCGATTTTCTAGAGGACGATATTATGGAAATGTAAGAGGATGTAGCTAAAGATGAAATGGGAGATATGATACTGCGTGAAGAGTTTGACAGAGCACTGAAAGACCTAAGTCTAAACAAGGCCCCGGGAGTAGACAACATTCCATTAGAACTTCTGATAGCCTTGGGAGAGCCAGCCATGACAAAACTCTACCATCTGTTGAGCAATATGTGTGAAACAGACGAAATACCCTCAGACTTCAAGAAGAATATAATAATTCCAATCCCAAAGAAAGCTGGTGTTGACAGATGTGATAATTACCGAACTATCAGTTTAATAACTCACAGCTGCAAAATACTAATACGAATTCTTTACAGACGAATGGAAAAACTGGTAGAAGCCGACCTCGGGGAAGGTTAGTTTGGATTCCGTAGAAAAATTGGAACACATGAGGCGAAACTGACCCTACGACTTATCTTAGAAGACTGATAAAGGAAAGGCAAAGCTACGTTTCTGACACTTGTAGACTTTGAGAAAGCTTTTGACTATGTTTATTGGAATATTCTCTTTCAAATTCTGAAGGTGGCAGGGATCAAATACAGGGAGCGAAAGGCTATTTACAATTTGTACAGAAACCAGATGGCACTTATAAGAGTCGAGGGGCATGAAAGGGAAGCAGCGGTTGGGAAGGGAGTGAGACAGGGTTGTAGCCTCTCCCCGATGTTATTCAGTCTGTATATTGAGCAAGCAGTAAAGGAAACAAAAGAAAAATTCGGAGTAGGTATTAAAATTCATGGAGAAGAAGTAAAAACTTTGAGGTTCGCCGATGACATTGTAATTCTGTCAAAGACAGCAAAGGACTTGGAAGAGCAGTTGAACGGAATGGGCAGTGTCATGAAAGGAGGGTATAAGATGAACATCAACAAAAGCAAAACGAGGATAATGGAATGTAGTCGAATTAAGTCAGGTGATGCTGAGGGAATTAGATTAGGAAATGAGACGCTTAAAGTGGTAAAGGAGTTTTGCTATTTGGGGAGCAAAATAACTGATGATGGTCGAAGTAGAGAGGATATAAAATGTAGACTGGCAATGGAAATGAAAGAGTTTCTCAAGAAGAGAAATTTGTTAACACCGAGTATAGATTTCAGTGTCAGGGAGTCTTTTCTGAAAGTGTTCGTATAGAGTGTAGCCATGTACGGAAGTGAAACATGGACGGTAAATAGTTTAGACAAGAAGAGAATAGACGCTTTCGAAATGTGCTACAGAAGAACGCTGAAGATTAGATGAGTATATCACATAACTATTGAGGAGGTATTGAATAAAATTGGGGAGAAGACAAATTTGTGGCACAACTTGACTAGACGAAGGGATCGGTGGGTAGGACATGTTTTGAGGCACCAAGGGATCACCAATTTAGTATTGGAGGGCAACTTGGAGGGTAAAAATCGTAGATGGAGACCAAGAGATGAAAACACTAAGCAGATTCAGAAGGATGTAGGTTGCAGTACGTACTGGGAGATGAAGAAGCTTGCACAGGATAGAGTAGCATGGAGAGCTGCATCAAACCAGTCTCTGGACTGAAGACCACAATAACAACAAGAGCATTTTATATTGTCGTACTGTTTTTGTAGGTCGACAAATCGTACAACGCGTCATTTTTCTTTAATCTCGCTACCATTATCGTGCTCAACGTCAGCATTTTACCCCCCCCTCCCCCCCAGGTGTCTTTAACCCTTCGGCTTAATAAGGAATATTTTGTGTAGAATACAGTATAATATGTGACTGGAGTACCGCTATTCCAAATCTACGGTACGGTAGCTATGGTACACTACATAAATAGCGTTGTAAATGGTAGGATTACCGATGGTATTGGTAGAAATGGTATGGAAAAGAGCATGAATAATAGTTTAAGAGAGAAAATGGGAGCCGAAGACCCCTTTTTGTTTGTTTTGTTTGGTTGTTTGTTTTGCACATAATTCGAACTGCACATTATTCAGCGTTGATTCGCTATGGATTTTATATCCTTACAGAATACAAATTGCATTTTATAAGAACAATAATAAAAATTAATCACATTACTTCCAGGCTCTTATGTAACCAAAGAAATTACTTTTGATGCAAGTAGAGTTTACATGCACAAACATAAAAATATATATAATTACTGTTATTTAGTGCTCAATAGAATGTTCTTCATCATGATCAAGGGGAATAGCTTAGTGTTATTATTGATGAATGCGAAAGTTATTCATGAGTAACATAAACTTGTTTTATATAAGTTCGACGAAATATTTTGGAGATGTTTGATATATTTTCCTTGCGCGTTTTTTATTTTTTTATTTTACGTTCTTGTTGAGTAAATTGCGTTTTTAGCGCTATATGATAAATCTGTGTTATTTTATTTATTTTTACGATAACGTACTGCTGTTTCACTTTATCAGTGAACGATTTTCGACAAAAAACTGAATTAAACATTGACAGTTTCAGTTTTGCTTTAAATACAGTTTATTCTTAAGTAACAGAAAGGAGGAAAAGTATGCAGAACAAAAATGTTCCATAGGCTACTCAGCCTTTTATGTAGCCTCACTCAGTCTCTAGATATTTCACCACTGCCAGTTGCTAGGGAACCTAGTAAGACACTGGTCGCTATGAGCTAACGCCCGGTAGGTACGCAGTACACCAACGTACAGGTAATGCAGGTACTGCCTTAACTGATCAAAGCTACGAGGAAAACTACCGCAGTCTACGCTTACTTACGGCAGTCTACAGTAGCCTACACTAGTTCTACAACTCTACATGTGACTCATGTTTTACCGCCAAAAGACGAAGTGGGCACCAGTCGCACCGTCGCATCCCCGAAATATTTCTCCGTTGTTTCCCATTTCATCTTCAGACAAATAATAACATCTACCACCATCTTAATATGCCGGCGGCCTATTTCCTGTCTGTATATTTGTCTAAGTCTTCCCTAGAAGCTAAAGATAGATAACTTCCAACTTACTTCATATCTGTAGTAAAAGAAATTGATTTAAGTTTCCTCCAAGGATTTTTGCTTCATAATTCTTCTTTTGTACCGAAATGAAATGAAACCATACTTTTAAGTATCCCCGGTGGGCGTGTACTGTTCATCATACTTTTCCACCATTCGGAAGTTTCAGTAGTACTGTTGCCTTAAAAATGGAACATTGACAATGTTAAATTGCTAACTGCTGCTGAAGTTCCGGACGGTCTACATGTTTGTAAATGATTTACTTGTAGAGTACCGGTAGACAGCAGTTTCCAGGAATAACTTGTGTAGCCCGCATCTCGTGGTCGTGCGGTAGCGTTCTCGCTTCCCACGCCCGCGTTTCCGGGTTCGATTCCCGGCGGGGTCAGGGATTTTCTCTGCCTCGTGATGGCTGGGTGTTGTGTGCTGTCCTTAGGTTAGTTAGGTTTAAGTAGTTCTAAGTTCTAGGGGACTGATGACCATAGATGTTAAGTCCCATAGTGCTCAGAGCCATTTGAACCATAACTTGTGTATTTTGGATTCGTGTTTTTCGCTTAGCTGTGCAGACGCCGACCCGTATTTACACGGATAAACGGGCCCGTATTTAACCGATTTAACAAAGTGGCAGCACTCGTCAACGAGGTACACGAGCAACGTATTACAAAGGAAAGAGGAATAAGGCACAAACCGTGTCTCATTAGTAGAGCCCAGATTTTCATGCGTCATCAAATAGTAAAACATGCATGACTTCATACAGTATCATATCACTAAACATGCACAGTGAGGCAATAAAAGACTAATAAATACGAAGTTTCAAAATTCAGTCCTGTATTTCGAGTTTCTCTTAAAACAGTACACAATAAACAATTTATCCAAATTTTTTTCGCTTAAGATCACACACTTCTGTTATAGAATGTTTTTGTACATGTAAAATGACTTTTCTATATAACCGTAAGTGACACGTGAATACTTAAGTGAAGAAATCTTGGACGATATCAGAAAACATTACTTAACTTTATACTTTGGCACAAACATGTGAAGCATCCGTGCTCATTAGATCCCGGAATTAATCCCGGAATTACATCATCTCCTTTGTTAGCGATAGTGAAAAGTGCTGCATTGTCGACCGAGTTCGTAATACAAACGCGGGAAGGAAATGGTTTAGTGACGTGTTATTGCCATATTTTACACAGAGTTCTACGAAGCAACGTCCTGCTCTCAATCGCTTAAATTTTTCATGTCGTGAATAATTAGTGGTATACAGTCCGTAAATTTCACATTGAGTTCACTACAGAGGCGATTGCGTTCCGTGGCTACTGAGCGGCAAATAGCAGCGGTGTGAAGGGAAATATCTCCTGCAGTGCTGGCGACACACTTTTCGTTCCACATTCTTGACGTTCAGTACTTCCATAGATCACGTACAATAATTCGTACCATTCACTGTGGATAACAAGGACTGACAGCAGTTAGAGAAGCCGCGAAGTATACTGACTTCTACTGGCGTCTATCGAGCCGAATTAGGACGCTTAAACCCACTCACAAAATTAACTAAATTTCTGATATTCTGCACTTTTGCATAACTCAAATGAAAAAAAAAACAGTCAAATGAGGTATCACCGGTCACTCTGATATATATAATGAAGCAGAAAAATAATATAATATACATGAATTGATGCTATTATAGCTAATAATCTTCGAAATATCCATTTACTCCCCCAAATGGCGAAAACATGCAAACTTACACATTACATGCATTTCCATGGAAATCCAGGCTCTACTTATCAATATCGATGGTTGGTTGATAACTTAAACTGTAGCACTCTCACTGATTCTCTCATTTCCAGGTTTCTGTCTTCGGATAGCAGCAGATCTGGCAGTTATTTAAAAATTTATTTCCGTCAGTCGGACTATTATTTCTTTGAGTCATTTGTGTGCTTGCGGAAGACTGTTCCAATGTTCCAGTCTATCTTAGATCATTATCTCTCTGTGCAATCAGACATTAGCTAGCACCCCTTTCCTCCTCCCCCCGCTTTCCGTCTGTTGCTGCCCCTCGCCCACATTACCAACTTTAGCATTTAACAAAACTGTAGAATGAATGACTTTTATTTTTAAAATGATGAAAGATGAATGATATTTCGTTTGTGTGTGTGGAGGAGAGAAGGGTGTTTAGAATGAATGACGAAGGAATTCATGGAGCATCGCGAGTGCTGCCCACAACTCCTTCTCAGATAAGAAAACTAACTGTCCACAGTGAGGGTAGACACTTGTTACAAGACATGCTTATCCTGAATTATTCCTTCCGACTTACTTGACCTATGCACTGCAACCCCATTTAAAATCAACCAGGTTAAAATGTGTGCACTATACTTGCTCTTTGTAAAGCATCTGATTGCTGCTCCTTACTTTTGAACTGGCAAACATTGGAAAACTTGAGACTGCTAACGCTCTGTGTCTGATCACAGCCACTGATAGTAACAGTAATAATAATAAAACTGCGTACAGTACTATAGTAGCCCTTATGTAGTTACTACTGAGTCGCACTGTCAATTAATTCATTTATCTGTTTCGAAGAGAGTAATGAAGCAATTTCTGCAAGTACTATCTACAACTTGGAGAAGTTTTCTTGAAATATTTAGCATTTGTTACGTATATGTCTCACTTTCATCATCATCGATGTGCGAGACAAAGCACAGCATGTGTGTAGTGGGTGCACTGTGTCAGGAGCCTGCACCTCCACTACATTAATGGTACTAATTGAGAAAAAGTAATTATTGATAACTTATATAATCAACTTTGTCTTACAAAGTTGTTATACTAGTCATAATCTTTTGAAAATTATTTAGTTTCATGACTGAAACAGAATCGAATCGTTTAGTTTTTACTCCTCAGAAAATTTCGTTTTACCTCTCAGGGCTAGATGTATTGGTTTTAGTAAGAACGTCAATAAATTTGCTCAGTACATGTTTAAAATCTCTTTTCTCTAAAATTATATCAATCGGTACTTCACTTTCCATAAAATGAACTGTAACCTCTGTCCAGTTGGGTGGCACGTATATGTTTTAAAGGTTCTTATGGCGTGATTGCGATCATAGGACATACGATCATCTTGAACATATTCTTGAAAGTGCCTCACTCTGCCAGTTAACATAACTATTCAAACAGTATTACTAACTTTCTAGCCATTGGAAACATTATCCTGTAAGGGAATATAATGAGCACTCACTTTTTACTTATCTAATCTTACATAAAGTAGCTGCTCACTTTCCAGCTTAGCACAAATACTCACGAAGTATTTTTGGAACGGATGGCGAAATGGTTAAATGTGATTTGACGATTCCTCTCTCGCCTTAACACTATGCGCGCAAATGATCATCTCTCGCGTATTGCTTGCTGTGTAAGTATCGGCTCCTGTAGCAAGGCAGATATACTAACAAATCAGCCTTTCCTTGCACTACACACGACACGTCAAAATATGTAATTTGAAAATTTGAACTGTTAACTCTTGTATGGCGTATTGTGTGCTGTACTTTTGCTGTTCTATCAGGTACGAAACATAGCGGCACCTCTGTAAGGTTCATTAAGTGACGACAATTTCACATTTCCATTTCCGCTGGTTTTCGTTAATCTTTCTTGTCTAACAATGACTACAGACGTCATCTATCCGTCTTAAATTAGGGTAGTTGCAGTAATTGTAATACGATACATACACTAAGTCTCTGAAGTGAATACCTAGTCACCATATTCATTCTTTCTTTCTACATCGATCTTGTTGAACATACAACGCTCTTTTGTCCGTATATTTCCTCGACCTAAACACAGTAGTTCTTAGATTCTGCTGCAGACGAAGCTCCACTTTTCTGGTTTTTTTTTTTTTTTTTCTAGCACCCAGGTTTATGTAAAGCTATGACAAATTCAATATTTTCGTGTGAAACTCCCACCGCATGATGCTGTTCTCTCACTGATCCACCACGGTTCTTTTTTCTGTTTTCTGATCCGTTATTGTTGGAAAATTCGCCTTACCGAGATGAGTCTGCACCCCTGGCAGTAATGCCAAACCTACGCCCCTTCCTTCACCCGTCTCCCCTCCCTACCCCCCCCCCCTCCCTACCGCCGCCTGCCACCGACCGGTAAACCTACCTCCCCGTGCTTTTTCTTCGGCGATTTAACATTTTTTATATTTCTGTAAGTAGTTTTAATAAAAATGAGACTTTATTGACAAATATTACGTAAATGAACAATATCGATAAAAACACTGAACACAAAAAAATTAAATCTATCATTGTAGTACATAAATTACAAACTGTATAAAATTCCTTTAAAAATTCTAATTAAAACGAAACCAATACATCGTTTTCAACAGCTCCTATACACTGATTTTTGTGTGATATTTTATTTTTTAGTATAGTTTATTTTTTAGTATATTTTATTTTTTTGTATATTTTATTTTTTTAGTATATTTTATTTTTACTTCCTAATAAAAAGCTAGCTACGAGCACAGTTCACCGTTGTAGTACCTATGAGCATATGGATGAAGCGACGTACAACTTTCTCTTTCTAAAGAGAAAGTTGTACGTCACTTCATCCATATGCTCAAAGATACTACAAAGAGAAATGAATTTCGGTTCCAGCTTGTAACACGCCCGGGGGTACAAATGGGTGGGGGTACTTTTTATACTGGTTGTCGTTCCTTGACCTTGCGCCCTGTCCACACCACGTACCTGATAATCCCGCGTCGGTCGTATTGTCCTGCTCCACACTGCTGTGGGCTTGCCTGAAATTATCTATCAAAATATACATGCGGGTTTAGAGGAGCCACTCAACGTAAAAACTCAACACAGTCCTACGTCTGCTATGAACATGTGTATTCTGAGACGATAAGAAATCACAGGTTGCATTGTTTACACTCTAATTCATAAGTGTTTATCTCAATTAATGGATGATTACCAGTTCACAATATCACTCAGACCAGCGTACGCGTAACCGACACGACGCGGGTGATTGTTGAAAATGCGGAAGCCGAATGATCGTACGAAAGATCTTACGCTCGTCACGCATACACAGATTTCTTTCGGTACCAGTCCAGTCCTCCTTGACACTAGTAATGATATAACACTGATTATAGAGATAATAATTCAGTTCTCAGCTCTCACTTGTACGAGCGTGCGCGTAACCATCGCGGCGTGGCTGATTGTTGATAATGCGGAAACGCAATGATCGAACGATCGTTCACAAGCTCGCTACAAGACACTGGCACTTGACTGCACTCTTTCATGGTAACTAATTTCTACTGATTCACAGCAGTTCATTCTGGGACACCGAACACGGCGCGGATGATTGATGAACGGTGTGACGTTGTAACCTCCCCACAAAAATTTTAAAGGAAAAGACAATAAAAATGAGAATCGCAATCTGACTCAAATATAAGTTCTTCACAAAAATTAAAGTCAATTCAGTGACAACAAAATCTCACCGATAATGTTAATTCAATTACACCGAAATATCGGTCTTTGGCCCTGTGAAAAAAAATCAGGATTAGATTCTTACCTCAGTATAACTGGATGTCAAATTTCTGCTCTTATTCTTGCGCGCGGCTTGGAGGAACTGCATTGCAAATAATAATATTCCTTTTTTCTGTGAGTTTACTGAAATTTTTCTTTAACGGAAGTGGAATGAAAAGGGAAGTGCAATCAAATAAATTTTGTTTTGTAAAAACTGCTTTGGAATAAAAATTATTATTGGGGAACTTGTTGGAGATTAATTACAATAAATAAACTTTAAATTATCTGTTGATTACCTTACTTAACAATATACCTCATTTAACCTCTTGACCAGAATGCCATGTCGACGCTTCCCGACTCCTTACACACACATCTCCACTCGAATGAACTGCTCTACATGACGACTACTACTGCACTGCACTGCACGACTACTACTAGCGAACTGCCCTGCACGACTACTACTAGCGAACTGCTCGCAACACTCGCGCGGTCAAGCGCAGACTAACTACGATAAAATGGCTCTCTGGTCAGAGACGCTGCAATGCCTCGCCATCGCTGCTGCGTTACATACGTGTTTCATAACCCTCCACTGGGGGGGCAAAAATTTGGCAGCGATGGTGAGTCATTTGGACTTGCCAATCGCGGCAAATTTTTTTTTCTGATTAGTCAACTTGTACAATTTACAGAATGTTTAGATACATGAATTAAATGTGGTGCACATGCACAGAGTACAAAACATTTCAGACAAAGACAAAATATGAGTCAAAACATAGTAGCAAATCAGAAAAATGTATATACAAATTATTTGACAGATAACAGAGTGCACACGCACTGAAAAAATTCTTTAGCATATTCAGAACAAATAAACAGACTGGCAAAAAATCGTGTTGATAAGTGACATGAGTGTACTCGCACTGGAGTTGAGAACATATTAGCAATTGACGAAATGTATATACAATTAGTAACAAATGACATAAGTGCATACGCACTGAAGTATTGACTATACAGAATGAGTACAAATCATATTGAAAAATGAGAAAAGTGCATAGGCACTGAAGTTCAACAGAAAACATATTAACACCTAACATAAGTGCACATGCACTGTAGTTCAGCCTTCTTTTACTAGTTACAAAGTATAGCATGGTTAATTAATCATTTGTCATTCCAATAGTATTAATCATTAGCCTTTTCCTAATTACAAAGCATTATTAAACAGTCACATTCCTTTCCAATTACAAAGTATGAACATTGAAAACAAGAGCTAATTAATGGCATAATTAATAACAATTCATCGAGTGACATTAATTATTGGCACTCAGTGGCCAGCAAGTATTGAATAGAATCATCATTCAGTATTATTCAGATCATTACAAAGTCATTATTAAAAATCAGTTAATTACAGTCATAGCATTAATAATCATGGGCATTATAAGTAGTCTCATTACAATAAACAGTGGCAGTTATTAGCTAGTGACAAAGCATTATTTTAAATATATACCCTTTTTTTTGTCTCATTAAGAAGTCATTACTCAAGTGACATACTATTCAGAGTTGATCAGTATTATTCAGAATTTTCTCAAACTGGTATCACTACTTGGGACTGTTAATACATTTTTTTTTTTTTGTTAGCAATGCATTGCGTTGGGATCGATAATTAATTGCTGAG
The DNA here is from genome assembly GCF_021461385.2 of Schistocerca piceifrons. Lineage (NCBI taxonomy): Eukaryota > Metazoa > Arthropoda > Insecta > Orthoptera > Acrididae > Schistocerca > Schistocerca piceifrons. The sequence goes on from NC_060141.1 coordinate 300,002,285, forward strand.
GCATAACACTATTTGCTTTTGACCTATTGCTGCAAATGAGGATAGGTAACGTCATTCGTCATGAGTCAGCTGTAGCAAGGTTATGTAACAAGGCAGTATATGTGATCACATTTATAAATGATAAACACAAATGGATAAAAAATAAAAATGCAAGTACTAGAACAGGTATAATAACTAACAGGTTTAGTAAGTATCATGAAAAGCTTCTCCTGGAAAAAATACAAAATGGATTATTGACCTGAAAGAAGAAACGCACACTATGCTGAAAAGTAGTGAACTTCGAATTAACACGTAGTGAAATGTGTATAAAATGTGTTCCATAGCTGTCCTTTCCAAAACTTTCTGTCATCCTACTATGCAATGTAACACCTGCTGTCAAAGCAAACTGCAACAAATACTTAGATAACTACGTAGCATAAATACATAACTTCAACACTATCCTCATCTGTAAAGAAAAAACTTCATTATCCATCACTTCGTTATCCACATTACCATAACTTCATTATTATCATCACCTGTAAAGAAAAACTTCATTATTCATAATACCATTTCCCTCATCATTATTCATCAGTATTCATTATCATCTGCTAAAAATCACTTCATTACTTATTATACAACTATTCCTTATCTCTAGCATATTTCATCACTAAAACTAAGATTTGTAGTTCAGTCTGACAGCCTGCATCAATCACCTTGTATTCTGAAAGAAAAAATTAGTTTAGACTGCTATTCTATGATGAGTATAGTATATTCTTGTTAATGCTTGTTAATCCTGATCCATTTACTCTTCCTCATAAAGTTATTGCATCTTCTTTCGTTTATTCCGTAGGTGAAATTCCCATTTATGTTAAATTTATTTCTTAGAATCATCATTCCTTTCTGAGATTGATGAACAAAGATTAATGTCTTGCATTTAAATCATATACGCACTAAATAATGACTGGTTTATGGTGACACAATTAACCATACAGCATAACATGACAGAAAACGTAATATGTCAAAGACATTGACAGTGTTCAGATGCAAAAAAATGTACAGAGAATAATACAATGCAGCAGCAAAAAATGTAACAGTCACGATGTTGAGATGTCATAAGGCAAAAAATGTCAAAGTCAACTGGTGTGTGTTATATCTTAACTATTTCACAGTGCATACTAACAAAACTGGAATATAATCGTACATAAAAAAAACAAAATGTGACGTTCATTGTGTTCAGCTTGTGTGTAGTGTAGTTAATCGAGGCGAGAATTAAAGACTTTAATGAAAAAAAAATGTAATGAAATTAACATGTCATTAACTAACATTGCATAATTAGTCATAAACTACGTAAGTGTGAAAAAAAATATGCACGGTCTGATGTGTAACGACAAGAAAAGCGACCTGCTAACCTTACCTTACCGGGCACTTGCCAAGAAAAAATACGATAATCATCAGTAATTAGTCAGGTGAAATAATTGCTTTAGTAAATGGCATCATAGTGTGTTGAATCATACAGTGGTTTCACTCAATAAACGGTTTAATGTTTGAGATATGGTGATTGCCTTTCGATTTTCTGGTTCTCAAAGTTTCGACGTGTACAACATTGGGGTGAGGGATGCTGCGAATCCGATATGGACCTGCGTATAGAAGTTCAAATTTACTGCACTTACCTTTTAATTTACTGGATAAATAGTGTGTACGTATTAATATCTTCTGTCCAACGTGAAAGTCGCGGCGTGTACAAACCTGTTTTTGCTGTCTTCTCCGGCGCTCTGCGGCACGTTTGATGTTGTTCAGCGCAATGTCAATTATTTCATGGTGTCTTAGTCGCCGACATTTGGGGAATTTTACTAATTCTTTAATTTTGTTTGGTGGTTCAACGTTTTTCAGTATAATAGACGGAGATAGCATAGTGGATTCATTTGGAATGGAATTAATTACATCTTGGAATGAGAGTAAGTGTATCCCAATCAATATGTCTTTTGTGGCAGTATATTCTACACAGTTTACCAATTTCTTTCATTAATCTTTCACAGGGGTTCGAAGAAGCATGGTACTTGGATATATAAATCGGAGAAATGTTTCTAGCTCGTAACATGCGTGTCCATACGCTACTACGAAATTGAGATCCATTGTCAGAAATTACTTTCATTACATGCCCTACATGAAATAGAAAATGTTTTACAAATGCTTTCGAAACAGTTTTAGCAGTAGCTTTGCGTAATGGAGTGAAAGTAACAAATTTTGAAGTGAGCTCAACAGCGACAAAGATGTAGCAAAAACCTCTGTTAGTTCTCGGAATCGGACCAAAAATATCTACAGCGGCCATGTGTCTTAATTTAACAGGTACAATAGGATATAAAGGAGGAATATGTGAAGTGGTGTCTGATTTAGCTTTCTGGCAAATTTTACAAGACGCTAAAACTCGTCGTATACGTTTCTCCATGTTGGTAAAATAACAGTTCTGTCTCAGTATAAGAAAACATTTTCGTGCTCCGTAATGTGCGTAGCTTAAATGAGTGTACCAAATTAATTTGTTAACCAGTTCGTCAGGAATGCATAATAACCAATTGTTGCTGTCAGGATGAGAGCGGCGAAACAGAATGTCATTGCGTACAGTGTAATGGTTTCTAATCGTAACATTATTCTTATCTTGCCAAAGGTGTTTAATTTCGTTCCACACATTGTCTTTATTTTGCTCTTGTGCTATGTCCTGTAATGACGATGAAATAAAGTTTTCAAATGCAACTTGCTGAATGTACATGACACTGAAATTTGTTTTGCAGAAGTTGGTTGCTACGTCTTGCTGATTGTTGCCGAGAGAACGCGATAGTGCGTCTGCTATAACATTTTGTGTGCCGGGAATGTGAACAATCGTAAAATTAAATTCTTGTAAATATAGTTTCCATCTACTTAACCTGTCGTGAGTGAATTTAGCCGAAAGTAAAAATTGTATCGCTCTGTGGTCTGTGTAAACGGTAGTATGTCTGCCATAAAGAAAATGCCGAAATCTCGTAAAAGCCCATACAACACATAATGTTTCCAGTTCTGTAACGGAATAATTTCGCTCAGCAGGTGACAGAATGCGGCTTGCAAATGCGATGTTTTTAATTACTGTAGAGCCATCTTCTTCAATTTCCTGGAAAATGTGTACGCCTAAAGCGGTATTGGAGCTGTCAGTGGCAATGGAAAAATTTCTGGTAAGATCTGGGTGCGATAAAAGTGGAGCATTCAACAAAGCATGTTTCAGGTTCACAAATTCAGAGTGTGCTTGCTTATCCCAAGACCAAATACTGTTTTTACCTGTTAATTGGCATAATCTGGGTGTATCTAATGCAGAGTGATGAATAAATTTACGAAAAAAGTTAATTAAGCCCAAAAAACTGCGTAGTTGTTTCTTCGTCGTAGGAACAGTAATGTCACGTAGAGCTTGAAGTTTTTCCGGATCAGGCGCAATGCCTTCTGCTGAAATTACGTGTCCAAGAAATTTTATGGAAGTTTTGCCAAAGTGCGATTTACTAAGATTAACTGTAAGTCCTTGTGCATGAAAAGTTTGCAACAGTTGTTCTAAAATCAGATTGTGTTCAGACCAGTTAGCTTCTGCGATAAGAATATCGTCTACGTACGTCGTAATTCTGTCTTTAATGCAAACGTGTGTCAGATGGCGTCAAAATTAATAATATTTTCGTGAACAAAATTCTGCGTGTCAAAAGTAATGTTTGCGTTACTGTAATATGCAGTCTGTGCTGTATCTGGTTAAAATCTATCGTACGTATTATTATTTACGGGAGAATGTTGTGGCATATCCACTATATGAACTGTTCTGTTATTTCTTACTGACGTGTTACGCTATGGATGACACCTATTGTCTGTTTCATTCATCATAATATGTTGTTGCTGATGTTGTTGCTGCTCATAAGATCAACTGTTATTAAATGTACGCTGAAAGTTGTGCTCATCATTTTTACGTCTGTCATGATAGTAATTTCTATACGGCGCATTGCGGTAGGAATTGAAATGGTGTGTTGTCTGTACGTGGTTATTTCTTTGCTGTCATGCGTTACTATTTGTTGGAGCTGGGACTATACGTGCACGCGGCGAAACATTAAAGTTTGGTTGACCTTGTAGACTGCATTGTTGGTTACGTATGCTAAGCGGTTGACTTTCACGCTGTTGCGGTGAAAAACATCTATTGTTACAAAAATGTGGTTCCTGTTACTAACAATTTTACACATACTGATGATTACGGTTTTATCCGTTATTAAAATTACGCTGGTTCTGGAGTGCCTACTGAAAATTGTCACATTCGGTAAAAGATTTGTCGTATCCGGTTTTCATTACATACGTTTCTTAATTCTACTAAGAGCAATAGTTAAAGAGCAGTTTTGATAGATATAAAGGATAGTAGAAGAGAAGGCAGCAGTGCAGAAAACTAAAGATGAAACAGCACTACTACAGCTCGGGGCCCTATGCTCGCTACGGCACATATTCATTAAAGCGTAATGAATCCCCTGAGGTCTATTACGCACTGCAAATAAATTTTGGCTTTTGCGTTACAGGCAATTGCGGTATAAATTCAAAAACAAATAGTTGTATCCAAGTTAATTCTAGTTTCTTCATTATAGGCAATGCTGTTGTAAATACAAAAATAAATTGTCGTATACAGTGTAAAGCGTGTACCTGTACGCTGTCATTATTAAATTCCTTACTTTTTCTTACAAATGCAAACTGCTTATTATCAACGTTCTCGGCACTGAATTTGAGAACACTTTCGGGTTTGTGTGAGAATTTGTTTGTCTGTGTCATTTCGTACTTCAAGTTGCGTAGCTTTTCAGATTTTAAGTCGCGTGGCTTTTCAGATTTTAAATCGCGTAGTTGCTGTAAATTGCTCACATTATACACGCTGCGTGACTCTGACAAATGTTCACTAAGTGGCGTCTGCTGTGTTGAGTTATTAACTGAAATACTTTTCATCTCCGTTACTTCTTGTTGTAAACTTGACAACTTCCTACGCAACGTGTTATTAGACGAATCGATCTCATTAACTGTCTGTTGTAGATTTTGAAATTCAGATGTTTGATTAAATGAAATCGGTGCAGTATCGTCTGATTTATTGTCATTAGTATTTTCGATAACATCAATACGACTGGCCAATTCATCACATTTTTCAGTCAGTATTTTAACCTGATCATCGGTTTTAGAATCAGACGCATTAATCTGTTTTTGCAACTTACGCGTAGTTTCGCTCAGTTTTTTAACATCAGCTTTGATGACATCGCAATCCTGTGTTAGATCTAATTGTTCGAATCTGTCTGTCACTGTTTGAATATTTACTGTGTGTGTATCTGTTTTTAATTTAAGATCAGAAATTTCATCCCGTAATTCCGCGTTCAACTGTTCTATGGTATTAATTTTGTCGGACACTGTAGTAATATTATTGTATACATACGTCTTCGCTTTCGCGAACATTTTACGTTTGTATTACTTTTGAATGCATTATGGGAACAGCAGTGATCAATAAAATTGTAAATAATTACTATTAAAAACAGTCTTGATCACAATTTATTTTATAAGGTGACCGGTTTCGACCACTGCTGTGGTCATCTTCAGACCATTGAGTGGAAACCCCTTTCTGTTGTCTTTGTGCAGTGATTGTTTCCATAACTTGACGTTTGACTTTATTTTGATCCTGAATAAATTTGCGGAAACGCGTATCACTGTTTTGTATGTGTTGATTAAAGCGCTCGTTAATCTGAATGTTCTGCTGTTCGAATTTCGCGTCGATCTTTTCATCCATTGTGCGCGAAAGTTCTGCTGTCATTGCTTTAAACTCGTCCCGTAGTTGTGTAGCTTTTTCAGAGCACTGTTTAGCGACTCCGCTAATTTCGTCTCTGAGTGTTTCTGTTGCGGCTGTTTGCATTTCCCTTAATTCTTGCGCAACAGACTTAATTTCTTCGCTATTTTTTCGTGAACAAGCCTCAATTTCCACGCGCAACTGTTCCTTAGTGTCATGGCACTGCGCGGCAACGGCTCTAATTTGTTCACAAAGCTGTCTGGAATTGTCGTCTAATTTTTCATTAAGCTGTTTGTTCTGTTCCTTAAGTTGTTTGAGATCTTCGGCATTATTGTCAAGTTTTTCGTTCTGTTGTTTGACCTGTTCACTAAGTCTGTCTTGTTTTTCGTTCTGTTGTTTGACCTGTTCATTAAGTTGTCTAAAATTTTCGTTCTGTTCACTAAATTGTTGTTTGAGATTTTCGTTATCTTGTTTGTTATCTTCCCTCTGTTGTCTGACCTGTTCGCTAAGTTGTTTGAAATTGTGTAGCAAAAATGCCATAATTGGATCCGATAAAAAATTAGCATTTCTGTTCTCTGTGCTAATTAATGTTGGATCTGGAATTGTCTCACTTTCCGTAACCATTTGGTTATTCTGAGATTCACAAAAAAGTTTGTCATTCGGATGTACACTGTCGGTCATTATTTCTGAATTAGATGGATCCGTCGTACCTTGAGTATCCTGATCACTTTCATTAGAAGAATTTGTCTGTACATTATTTGAATTTTCCAAATCGGGTGTGTTAAGCTGGGCAGCGCTCATTACAATAGGGCGTCCCGCGTCATCAATTGTCGTCAAATTAACAGACGAGACAATTGGGTTCGTTTGTTCATCATCAGGGTAAAAGTCATCACTAGTGGTTGGAATGCACTGATTGCTAGTGAACGCAGGATTGTCATCATTACTCTGCGTGTCAAAATTATTATCAGTCACGTTGTTTAAGTCGGTAAATTCATTCACAATACCTCGCGATACACTATTCATAGTCTTTCGCGGCATTTTTACAACAGTCACAAATATTCACAAAACAATAAGCACAAATGCAAAAACAACACACAAATACAACAGAGCAACGAATTGCCGTTGACCTGTAGAAAGAAAGTCACAAAATTAGTAAAAGCGTAGCGCCAAATCCTAATTATGTCTAAGCAAATAAGAGCAGATATCTGACTGTTTTTCAAAAGATTCTCAACGAAATACGATCCTGGACTGGGTGTCGCCAAGTGTAACCTCCCCACAGAAATTTTAAAGGAAAGGACAATATTTAATTATGAATGCTAATGGACATTACGCTAAGTGTAACCTCCCACAATGGAATCTACTGACAATGACAATTAAACTGTGAAATTCGCAATCTGACTATGGTGTAAGCTCCCACAAAATAATGAAAAACAATTCAGTGCTAATGAAATTCAATTAAACCGAAATATCGGTCTTTGGCCCTGTGCAAAACAATCAGAATTAGATTCTTACCTCAGTATAACTGGATGTCAAATTTCTGCTCTTATTCTTGCGCGCGGCTTGGAGGAACTGCATTGCAAATAATAATATTTCTTTTTTCTGTGATTTTACTGAAATTTTTCTTTAACGGAAGTGGAATGAAAAGGGAAGTGCAATCAAATAAATTTTGTTTTGTAAAAACTGCTTTGGAATAAAAATTATTATTCGGGAACTTGTTGGAGATTAATTACAATAAATAAACTTTACATTATCTGTTGATTACCTTACTTAACAATATACCTCATTTAACCTCTTGACCAGAATGCCATGTCGACGCTTCCCGACTCCTTACACACACATCTCCACTCGAATGAACTGCTCTACATGACGACTACTACTGCACTGCCCTGCACGACTACTACTAGCGAACTGCTCGCAACACTCGCGCGGTCAAGCGCAGACTAACTACGATAAAATGGCTCTCTGGTCAGAGACGCTGCAATGCCTCGCCATCGCTGCTGCGTTACATACGTGTTTCAACGTGCAATGGAGGATACACAAATGCCTCATCGGCGGCACTGCTCACTTTTAATTACATCATTACGCACTTCCCTCTGAATCACTTCCATATTCCATCACTTTACTATAATATCACTCGCAGCAACACTTCAACTTCCATACTAACAACACCTCTCACACGCAGAGCTACATATTTCACAACATAACAGTTCCATGTCCGGTTGCTCGACTCGAAAGACGCGGCTGCCCGCAAAGATACTCAGCAACCAAGCTAGCGACATGACAGTACGCTTACAAGCTCATCAATCGCTTTGGAATTCTGCAGGAAGAGAATTCACAAAGAAACCAAGGAAAAGTACTGAAATAAATGCGGTGGAATGAGCAGTTATCAAGAAACAGATCAAAGGCTTAAAGATTTGGTTTGGGAACAAACGCGTTAAGGCGGTTCAAATGGCTCTAAGCACTATGGGACTTAACATATGAGGTCATCAGTCCCCTAGACTTAGAACTACTTAAACCTAACTAACCTAAGGACACCACAAACATCCATGCCCGAGGCAGAATTCGAACCTGTGACCGTAGCAGCAGCGCGGTTCCGGACTGAAGCGCCTAGAACCGCTCGGCCACAGCGGCCGGCTCATTAAGGCATTTATCATGATAAGAGAACCCAAGGACAACTGGCTACGAAGCACATATTTGCACAAGGTAAAGTAAAATTCAAATAAGTACGGAGAAATACTCAACCAGCCCTGAGCAGAGTAAAGAATATGCATTTCAAAACAATGATAGAGGATGCTCAACAAGATATCTTGGAAAAAGAGGCGCAAAAGATGTACTGTAAAGTTAAGTAATCCACACTTGGTTTAACATTACTGGGAGATGGGAACCGTGGCCCTTTTGTTCAGATTTAAGGAAGAACTAATGCGTATGAGTGACAGCGTGGAAGCGGCAGCACTGAATCAAACGATGGCCGAGTGCCTAGTGACGACCACGACTTATACCTATTCAAGAGACCCACTCCAGACTCTGGTAATCGGAATCCGTTCATCAGGGTTCATGATTTTAAAAATCTGGTGGTACCTTTATACATGGCACAATATGTGACACAAAAATCAAAGCTGGGATCGTGCTTCTGTTTGGATCACTGACAGCTGCACAAAACACCTCCCCAAACCGTTGGACTGTGAGGTTGCGAAACTTCGAGTTAGACCTAAATAACTCTCTTCTTTTCGAGCGTTATGTCTTAAGATCACTGGAGAATGGAAGAAACAACATAATTGAGAGCTGAATGAGATCTACAACAGACCAAACGTTGTAGGCATTGTAGGATCCAAATGGCTTGTATGGGCAGGGAATGTCGCTCAGATGGATACAAAGCGACAGCGTCACAAATCTATGAATATTACTCCCCGCGGAAGAAGAGTACTATAGTCTGATACAAGAATAATGGCGGTTCCCAGATAAAGGTATTGTGGGGCTAGGATCGTTACCTATTCCAAGCAACAGTTGCGATGCGTGTATACATGTGCTTTGCGATTCAAAAAAGCATGTAGCCTGCAAATTATGTCTATCGCTTACTTATGTAGAATTGTCGCTTACCACAACCTTCAACGGCGAGAACTTGCAACATATGGAGCGAAGGTTCATTAAGCAACTCGCTACGATTACGTTTCATGCTGGTTCTGGATACGACGTTCACTATAGAGGGCTCAGAACACTGCTGACTGCTCATTAACGGCCGGAAAATGCGTGAGGTAGGTGCGCAGAACCAGTCTATGCCAACTGCTATTGTTCGTGACGCAGACCTACATTACTAGACTGGAAATACAGTATACAGCATCATTGGTATCACTGAAGCCAGTACATCGCGCTCGATGCCCTATTACGATACTAAAGGACGTATAAACAATTGTGTGTGTACTGATGAAACAGTAGAAAGAAATAGGGATGAACTATATGTTACCTTTAGAGTATTGACATAATGTGCAACACCTGCGTCGGGTGTTGCTGCAATTTTTAGTTTAGCAGACGGAAGGTACAAGGAAAGGAACACGACTCAGTGCGTGCGTGAGCAGAAGCATCTTACTTATACACAAAGGTGACAAATGTCATAGGAAACCTGATACTGTGTTGGACTTTTTTTTCACGGCGTAGTGCAGCAACTCATCCCATATCTGTTCGATAGGATTCATGTCGGGAGAAATGGGTGGCCAAATCATTCGCTCGAATTGTCCAGATCGTTCTTAAAGCCATTAGCGAATAATTGTGGCGAAGTGGCGCATTTTCATCCATAAAAATTCCAGCGTTGTTTGGGAACATTAAGTTCCTTGAGTGGCTGCAAGTGGTTTCCAGGTAGCCAAACATAAACATTCCCAGTCAATGGTAGGTTCAGTTGCACCAGAGGACCCAGTCCATTCCATATAAACGTAACCCACAACATTATGGAGCCACCACCAGCTTGCGAAGTGCCTTGTTCACAACTTCGGTCCATGGCTTCGTGGGGTCTACGCCACACTCTAACCCTACCATTAGCTCTTGCGCACGTAGTGTCACCGCCAGCGCCATCTGTACTTGTGCATATCGCTGTCCCATGACTTTTGTCACCTCAAAAAAATGGTTCAAATGTCTCTGAGCACTATGGGACTTAACATCTGAGGTCATTAGTCCCCTAGAACTACTTAAACCTAACTAACCTAAGGACATCACACACATCCATGCCCGAGGCAGGATTCGAACCTGCGACCGTAGCGGTCACGCTGTTCCGGACTGAAGCGCCTAGAACCGCTCGGCCACACCGGCCTGTTTTGTCACCTCAGTGTATTTGCTTTTGCACTGTACGTAAACCCTAATAATTACGTTTCAGTTCGTCTTACGTGGAGTGCCACCAGTGTTTATGTGAATGAAAGCACTAAGGAACTGTTTTCCTCTTTTTTTCCATAGTAGTTGTGGAATGATTATTCAGATGCGTTAATATACAGTAATGACGGACCATGCTTTTACGACTTCATTTATTAATCTCTTACTATTTTTGAGGAGCTTTGCATTCTTTTTCAGAATTTGTGGAAGTTGGACCTAATATTTGACGTTAATAATTTTATTTATATGGACGTTTTTACGATTTTACGAAACTGCTGTAAATGTTAGATGGTGTTCTCATAATATAATTTTACGTGTGTGTTTAATGCATTTTTAACCGTACTGCAAGAACTGATCATATCTTCTGGTATAGCTTACAAGGCCAACAATGAACGAATTTTGGCTCGGTAAGTGATAGTAGTCAGTCTTCATTTGTATATTAGTGGCTAGGAAAGTTTTAAAAAATGTTGATACAAAACTCTTGTGTTATTCTTTATTGTTCATTATGATACAGCAATGAGTCGCGTTGGTTTCGAGGTGTTACTGCACTTCGATAAACTTCGGATTTTCTTTGGATAGTATGCTCTTTACGACAGTGCTCCCATAAGCCTAAAGTGAATTTTGTCGTTGGTAACAACTGTCTTTTTTATTTGAGCGTTCTTACGAAAATTGCAGTCTATTTTAAACGTGTGTCAATGTAACTTGATGTTCTTTTCATAACACGATTCTCCGTGTATGCTTTAAACTCAATTAATACACAAATATTAGCCCAACCGCAGAATTTGTTAAGACCACTTCTTGAAGCTTTTAATGTTCATTTCGTTTCAGAAAATCGCAGTAATACGACATACAAACTATGGCGTTTGGCGAAGGAAGACAGCGGCGTAAGGCTTCAGTAACAGATGCGCTTTTGTCTGTGTACTAATGTATGTCTGTTGTTCATGACTCCGAATGTAGCTAGCCCAGAAAAAAGATGGAGAGATGGAATCCCTGAGGACTTGCTGCAAAATGGCATAGAGAGTGATTGGCGACCGAAAGCAAGCAACGGAATCCAGTGCAAGAGGAGGCGTAACTGGATGCAATCCTCTGGGCCTGTAGACGTAAAGTATGAGTGTGCAATTATTTTAGTTGTTACACGTAAATTATTAAGAGTGCAAAATTATTGACTATAAATATAAGAACAATAATTAAGAGTTGATAAAATATCCCTTGACGGAAATTTTCTTTTATCATAATTTTGCTTTGGATTCCCTTGCGTTGAGCGAAGAAAATTCCTCGATCATGCTATTGAAGTCAAGTTTAGAAGTTGTGTGGTATTCTGTCAACAACACAGCTTAATTTGACACGCTATTTTCAGGCATACTCACCTTTAATTTGCTGAAACTATGTTCACAAGATGCTACAGTTAGGTTACATCCACAAAGCTATTTCGATAATGGATAAACTTCTCTTAATCAGACTGTGAATCAACCTTCAAAACAGCCAAACGGAAAGCCATTTCAGACCTCTTCATAAACTATTTGCTTGAAATTGAAAGTAGCTGATTCGTTAACTAGCTTTGCTGTGTAAATACCGCTGCTGCACTTGGCTCCAAAATCAGCTACACATTTTCAAAAATAAAATACAGAGTTCTCATTTAAGGTGTTCCGTGAAAGAAATAGATGAAATTGTGTGACGTGTGAGATCTGGGTTCCATATTGTTATTATTCCATCAAATCCTTTCGAGTGTTCTAGCGCAAGTAGTTTCGCTCCAGTTGTTAGTCTATATAGATCGGCAAAAAATCGTAAGCCTTCGGTTGAACAGCACATTTGCTTCAGCCCCCAGTCACCAGTAGGATGAGACTACTATTTCCAGAATATTTTATCCAATTTACGATCTTGACCCCTGATAAGATAACAACTTAATTGGTCTATAATTGGTCACCACTTACGTAATTGTGTGACTCTCTCTCCGGACCCTCTGCCCCCTCCCCGCCCCCCCCCCCCCCCCCCGCCGTTGGCTAATGTTTGGGGGGAACCAATAGCGTTTGTGCGCATCGACGCCTTTCGGCCAATGGGCTCCTGAGCCCGCGGGGACTTCACCTGGAGTAGCATTTCATGCTATCAAATGCCTGAGCAGCACCAGCACGATTTTCGTCCAGTACTTTGAGAACTTTGAGTAGTAATCACGATGAAGCACAATCAGCGGCAGCGATCAGCCAGGGAGTACAATAAAAAGACTTTATTTGAAAGAAAGTACTTGCTCATTATTATTGGTGCTGTTATTATTATTATGTATGAATATATACTTGCGTTATTGTTTTATTATTGTTGCAGAACTGCATTACTACAGAGAGCCACCAGCGGCAGCCGATCTCCCTGACCTGTTGGCGTCTGACCAGCCGCGATCACAGCAGCAGCAGCAGCCTGTATTTGAGTTTTATCTGCTGGGATTCGATCGACCCTACCCGGCAGCAGCAGCATCGAAACTGCAGTCAAGTCTACTACCAGCAGTAGGCTCCAACTGCTCTTCACTGGCATGTACAATTTAACAGCAAATGGCTCAAAGAGAGAGAATGTGTGGCCAGCGCCAGACATTGACTTCGAAGTTGTTATCGACAGAGGGAATGTACAGCGAATGCTACTGAAGTGCTCTATACGTGACTGGAATTACACAACTTGTGTGGCATGATTGAGTACACTTAGTTCTCTGCTTACGCCAGTTAATGTCCGAATGTTAAAAGGTAAAATAGTAGTGGATAGGCAATGGAGAGGCAATGCTTGAATTAAGAACTGATGGTTCAGTCACGCCACATACGTGAAGTATACAAGTGTAGTGCGTTTACATGACCTATACTGTGCGTTACTGATCGTGTCAGATAAAATGTGTCACTGACAGCAGTATGTTAGAGCAACGTTCCATGACGTCGTTACGTATTTGCATGCCAACAAAGTGAAGTAGGACCAGCTAGATCAGTATATGTGTGTGTGTGCGTGTGTGTGTGTATGGTGTGGTCTGAAACACATTATGCTCAAAAAGACTCTTTTTTTAATTTTTCTGACTCCTCCTACCATCAACATACATAAAAAAACTTATAGGTATAGATACAGGGTATTTCGTAAATGAAGAAGAATAAGTTTTTATATATGAAAAATTCTTTGGTAATTTCATTTCATATTTTTAAAATGTATTTACAAAACATTCTTTGGTCATTTGCTCTCATTTACTACATGTGTGCAGAGAGAGATAAACACTTATTACCAACAAAGAGAAAGAAGGAGAGAATGAGAGAGAGAAACAGAGCGAGAGGGAGAGGGAGAGAGCACTGAAATATTTTATTTACAATAGCAGTTGCAGGAGGAAAATCACGCACACGCCACGCGCACGCGCACACGCACGCGCACACGCACACGCACGCACACACGCACACGCACACGCACACGCAGTATGCAGATAACGTATTTACAGACACATTCACAAATACCTACGACAATCAACTGACCGTACTACTATTCTGTACGCATACATATACATCTCTCTATTTACAAATACACTATGTGATCAGAAGCATCCGGACTCCTGGCTGAAAACGACTTACAAGTTCGTGGCGCCCTCCATCGGTAATGCTGGAATTCAGTGTGGTGTTGGTCCCCCCTTAGCCCTGATGACACCTTCCACTCTCGAAGGCATACGTTCCATCAGGTGCTGGAAGGTTTCTTGGGGAACGGCAGCCCATTCTTCACGGAGTGCTGCACTGAGGAGACCTACCAATGTCGGTCGGTGAGGCCTGGCACGAAGTCGGTGTTCCAATACATCCAAAAGGTGTTCTATAGGATTCAGGTTAAGACTCTGTGCACGGCTGTCCATTACAGGTATGTTATTGTCGTGTAACCACCACAGGCCATGCATTATGAACAGGTGCTCGATTGTGCTGAAAGATGCAGTGGCCATGCCTGAATTGCTCTTCAACAGTGGGAAGCAAGTAGGTGATTAAAACATCAACTGTGATAGTGCCACGCAAAACAGCAAGGGGTGAAAGCCCCCCCACCCCTCCAAGAAAAACACGACCACACCATAACACCACCGCCTCCGAGTTTTACTCTCGGCACTACACACGCTGCCAGATGACGTTCACCGGGCATTCGCCATACCCACACACTGCCATCGGATCCCCATATTGTGTACCGTGATTCGTCACTCCACACAACGTTTTTTCACTGTTCAATCGTCCAATGTTTACGCTGTTTACACCGAGCGAGGCGTCGTTTGGCATTTACCGGCGTTATGAGTGGCTTACGAGTAGCCGCTCGGCCATGAAATCCAAGTTTTCCCACCTCCCTCCTAACACTCATAGTTGTTGCTGTGGATCCTGATGCAATTTGAAATTCCTTTGTGATGGTCTGCGTAGATGTCTGCCTATTACACATTATGACCCTCTTCAACTGTCGGCGGTCTCTGTCAGTCAACAAACGAGGTCGGCCTGTTCGCTTTTGTGCTGTACATGTCCCTTCACGTTTTCACTTCACTATCACATCGGAAACAGTGGACCTAGGGATGTTTATGAGTTTGGAAATCTCGCGTACAGACGTGTGACACAAGTGACACGCAATCACCTGACCACGTTCGAAGTCCGTGAGTTCCGCGGAGCGCCCCATTCTGCTCTCTCACGATGTCTTGTAACTACTGAGGTCACTGATATGGAGTACCTGGCAGTAGGTGACAGCACAATGCACCTAATACGAAAAACGTATGTTTTTGGAGGTGTCCGGATACTTTTGATCACGTAGTGTAAATACCTTACCTACACATACACACACAGAGAGAGAGAGAGAGAGAGAGAGAGAGAGAGATAGCAAGTGGACTGTGTGAGAGTGGTAGGCATCCAGTCCCATCATGACAATAAATTGCTTGTCGTCATGACATGACAATCCGACTTTAGTTACGGTGCGGTGTGCACCAGATGATCTAAAGACCGAAAGAGTACTTTGCACCACTTGTTGCGGCATAGGTGGAGCAGCAACGACGCCGTCTAAAAGACATGACTCGTAGTCCTCGATCATTAGATATATTGAGGCCACACACTATACACCCTTAGCCCGCCTGTGGGTGGTGCCAGTATCTATACGGTACACGTACAGCTTAGATCGGGGCCCTGCGAACTCCAGTGTCTGTGAGCCATTCGCCTCGTCTTTCATCAGATATCGTAATATACTTTTAGTTAGAAAAATAATAAGCGCTAATGGGGAAAATTCACTAACTTACTAACGTCATCACCATCAACTTTACTCTTACTATCAATCGTGATGAAGATGAGAAAACCATGACCTTTATCTTAAGGAAGAATTAAGCAAGATGGGAAGAAACAAGATAAATAAGTAAAAATAGTGATAAAAAAACAATTTTTGGATAGAATTAATGGTACTTTCTGTAAAGTTATAAAAAATTTAATGTTTGTAAAGTTGTAATGTAATTTAAGGGAGTAAGGGTTAGAATAAAATAGATAATGATATCCTGTAAAATATAGAATAGGTGAGGACGTAAGAAGAGTAAGATACGCAAAGCAGCGACAAACATTGTATTAGATATGAAGTCAGCAGACAAGGTGCACCATCATTGCGACCAGATCGACAGCAGGACTGAGGAGAGCGGTTAGGCGTGAAAGGGACACTGAGCGTAAATGTCCGGTACGTCACCTTACGAGATGACGAAAGAAGCCGCCTTGATAAAAGTGGCGGTCCAAGAGGATATCACTTCTGGGTAAAAAGTTTGGAGAGCTACAACGGATCCTGGATACAATCAACATGTACCATGAAGTGAGCTTTACTCATACTAAAGCCACACACATGCGTTATAACAATGGTTTTGCAAAAGTGTTAGATACTTGATACTTCTATCGCGAACTGTTCAAAGCAGCATATGGAGAGATGATGGATGTCCACCGAATTGGAACGGAGGCGGATATGGTACAGCGAGGAAGAGTGGGTGTTTAAACTTACGACAGAAAGAACAAGACGCGTTTCTGTAGCGCAACTTGCAGAATTGCTGAAATGGTTATCAGACAATTCGGGATGCAACAACTGCGAAACAATCCCTGAAAACTCGTAGGACGGAGCGAGAAAACGATGGAAGGCTGTCCAATCTACCTAGATGAACAATCGAATACAATAAAAGAATACACAACAATTTCAAAAAAGACGCCATAAGAACGGATTAAACGGGAACGAGGTTCAGCAGGTCTTCAATCCCAATTCCCGATCCAGAGAAGAACGAAAGCACAAGTGAGAAGACAGAAAGATGCGCCAAGAACAGAAGATGCAACGCAGAAGATATGGAAGAAAGAAGAGCCTGGACCAGAAGAGATCAAGAAACCTTTTCAAACCTCTTCCCATACAAGACCATTATTGCACTTAACTGTTCAAGCCGTACAAAAATCCGATTTTCCTTATGGTAAGTTGCAACAGCTTCAGATATCATACCGAGAGATGGGAGATGACTACTGATATGAAAACCTAGAGACGAATAGAACATTGATGAACCGACATGAAGATTCATCAAATGAAGAAGAAAAGTTTATGCTGCCAAGAATAGATCCCCAATACAACGTCGACATAGACACATCCGAAATGGAACAAAGGCAACCACGCATTCACGACACGCTCAGACCTTCAGTGACCTTTCTCTCTGCCGACCGTCATTCCATGTTCAGCAGAGACGCGGCGAGGCCCACGGCCGATTGTTATCCCATGTCCGACGGAGGTCCGTCGAAACATACGAGAAACAAAGAGACGATTTCAATGAACTATGTTAAAGAGTTAAGAGAAAGAACTGTCTGTGACAAACTAGTATCAGAATAAAGGGAAATAAGAAAAATTTTTGCGATTGTTTTTAAAAATATTTGCATTTGAAGACTTATGTGTTAGCAACAGATCCTTATTGGCGATGCGTTTAATAATTCTTATCTTGACACAACGATAATATTTCCTAGTATTTCATATTTTTCAACATGTTTTAATTAAGAAAACCTAAAGTTAACACTTTTGAAAAGGTTAAGAATCTAGTGAGAGGTTTTTCAAAAAAGAGAGGATAGATAAATATAAATAGGTTTCGGTATTCCATGATGTCTCTTTAAGTTTTGTAAAGTAATTAATGGGATTAGTAATTTAATATATTTGGAAAAGTCAAATTTGAAAATTTTTGTAAGGTTAGAATGCATAGGTTTAAGATTTTGGGGGAATATAAATATGTTCATTAATAGGATTATGCCTATAAAGTCATGAGAATCATTTGGGTGAGTTTAAAATAAATTATAAAGCTTTATTATAAGAAATGAAACTTCCTTAGGTTATGATTGATATGAAACCTGGAGATATTGAAAAAGGGGAGGATGTGGTTAAATGACGGTTTCCTCAAATTCAATACATATCCATCATCATTTAACATAAATTAGGTAATCAAAAAACAGATCAGTCTCAAAACTAAAATTTTTAAAGATCATACAAATTTAAAGATAAGCTCCAATTGTTTGTATTTAAATTGAAAAAAAATGTAGACAAATATATTGAAAGAAAAGGAGTTTAGACGAGTTAAATAGAATTGTATAAAAATCAGAAAATTAGAAAAAAAATGTTAAATCTTGAAAGAGAAAAGAACATAATTTAAGAGCTCAAATCTGTAGATATGAAATCAAGTACAATGTGAAATAGAACGATAAGGAGACTAGATCAAACTACTGTCTAAGGTATACAAAATAATAAAATAGGAAGTTGGTCAGTAAATAGGTCAATTGCTACAGTCTAAAGTTGCAAACAATTTTGCACTGACTTCAATCAGTTTCTCAACCATTGATTGACCCAGTGCAAAATTGAACACAGAAGGAGGAGGATATGTAAGGTGGCAGAATAAATGAAGGTCAATATCGCAACTTACATAAGGATTTTATACATCGTAACGGGACGGTGAATATGACACCTAACTTACTTCGGCCTGTAATGAGCAGATTTGCCTATAAGTATGTGAAGCAAAAGGGATGGCACTCAATCGACGGTATTAACACACCACTCCTATACAGGGTGAAAAGTATTTAAACCGACAGACTCTGGGAGGTTGTAGGGGACATCAAAACAAATATTTTTCCCTGATGTCATTTTTTCCTATGAGGATTATTTAAACCGGTGAAGGCCATCTTACGCTCTTCAGTTGTTACAGACCGTATTACGAGCTTCAGTTTTTAGAGGGCGTATTACGCTCTTCAGTTGTAGGCAACTGCTGTCGTCGGCCGCTGGTGGCCGAGCGGTTCTAAGCGCTTCAGTCTGGAACCGCGCGACCGTTACTGTCGCAGGTTCGAATCCTGCCTCGGGCATGGATGTGTGTGATGTCCTTAGGTTAGTTAGGTTTAAGTAGTTCTAAGTTCTAGGGGACTGATGACCTGAGATGTTAAGTCCCATAGTGCTCAGAGCCATTTGAGCAACTGCTGTCCACCAGTGTAGTAGTGCATTGTCTCTGTTTACTAATGGAGCTACACGTGGAGTGACTACACTGATGTGGTTGGTGAATACTACTTAGCGTACCACAACGGACGAGCTGCACAGCGGGTTTATCAACAACAATATCCTAATCGCCGTATCCCGCATCACTGGACCTTTGCTGCAGTGTACCAACGTCTGCGTGAGACCGGGTCATTTAGTAGATTACCTGGACAGGGACGCCGTCGCACGGTAAGAACGCTGCAATTTGAGGAAGCTGTCTTGCAGCATGTGGAGCGGGATCCTTCAATCAGCACTCATGTAATTGCATATAACGTGGGGACGAATCAAACGAATGTAAGAACAGTCCTTCGAGAGCAATTATTATGTCCATTTCACTTACAGCGTGTCCACAACCTGGAACCAGTTGATTATCCACTCAGGGCACAATTTCGCAGTTGTACCTGGAAGAGTGTGAAATGCATCCTACATTTCCATCCTCTGTGTTGTTTACCGATGAAGCAACGTTCAGGCGTGATGGAGTCTTCAACAGGCACAATTCGCATGTTTGGAGTGAGGATAACCCACATGCCACAGTTACTAGCGCTCATCAAGTGCGGTTCTTCATTAATGTGTGGGTCAGTGTTGTTGGAGACTGTTTAATTGGACCGTATCTGCTACCTAGGCCATTACATGGCAGGCACTATTACAAATGTCTCGCCAGAGCATTGCCAGAATTGCTGGAAGACGTCCCACTCTCTACAAGACAACGCTTGTGGTTCCAACATGACGGGACTCCGGCAAATTTCAGTCATCGTGTGCGTCGATTCCTGGGCCGACGGTTCCCAGAAACGTGGATTGGCAGACGTGATCCTGTACCATGGCCTTCTAGATCCCCAGATATGACCCCTCTGGACTTTTTTGTGTGGGGAGAGATGCGCAACCTTGTTTTCGCAACTCCTGTTGCATCAGAAGAGGATCTGGTTGCCCGGATAGTAGCAGCAGCAGGAACAAGTCAGGATACTCCTGGGATTTTTGCCCGTGTCGGACAGATCATGATCCGAGGGTGTAACCTTTGTTTACGTGTCAATGGAGGCATTTTTTTAAATCTACTGTAATTGGAACTCGATTGTGTTAATGTGTTGTCTCTTGGTCATAAAAAAATAGAAAAGTGTTTTTTGGTTTAATTAATTTGCCGCCAGAGAAATCTTCCTCTACCGGTTTAAATACTCCTCACGGGAAAAAATGACACTGGGGAAAAATATTTGTTTTGATGTCTCCTACAACGTCCCAGAGTTTGTCGGTTTAAATACTTTTCACCCTGTATAATGCATGTCAATGAGCAGAAGATGAAACAAGCAGTGAGAGAAGAGATTTTGTGTGGAAGTCTTCACGGGCAGACGCAGAGGCCGCACCTCAGGAGGCACTACAGAAAGTCTTTAAGGGGCTGCGTCCTGCAGCGAGGGTCAGCGACCGGACAGGTGACGCATACTGCAGGGCGAGTAACGGAGTCACTAGAAGTTGGACAGAAAGAACCTTTAGAAAACTGCGTTTCGGAATTCCAAAGGCATATGAACAAAACCAGTGATTCATTCAATCACGTGAACTCCAAGTGGTACACACACGATAGACACCTGTAACTTTCTAGGTGTCTCGAACAGCCACAAAACGTCCGATTGGCGGAAACACACCTTGCGATTGGTAGAGAGAGTTTCCTCAAAATAGGAGGAATGCTCCTATTGGTCTAATAAAGCCGTGATGTGGAGAATGAAAGAACCCAGGTGGGGAGAGAGAGCGACTACAAGAAAGACGAGAGTGAAATTTTCGAGGAGACTCTTCTCTGAACTGGTGGCAAGTACAGAACGGAGCACATAATGCTCTGTGCGACACAGAGGAGAAAATTTATGAACACTGCGTTCACAGCGGCTAACCTCCAGCTAGAAATTAGCTGCAGCATCGTTGAGCTCCAACTGTGGAGAAATGAATCAGCCAAGTAGTTAATTGTTCTTACGAGAACTGAGAGGGCATAATAATATGCACGCTGCTCCAGCCGTTCACGTGTATACCGCCATAGTCTGAGACTAGGGATGAATTCATGTTTTCTCGCATATTAAGAAACACAGGGAGAGTTTCTGCTGGAAAATTCAGCAAAGGCTTAATTAGATTTTATAGGAATTTCAGTGAGTGAGAGCAGCCATGCAGAGGACAACTCATCGCAGCTAAATGGTTCAAATGGCTCTGAGCACTATGGGACTTAACTTCTGAGGTTATCAGTCCCCTAGAACTTAGAACTACTTAAACCTAACTAACCTAAGGACATCACACACACCCATGCCCGAGGCAGGATTCGAACCTGAGACCGTAGCGGTCGCGCGGTTCCAGACTGTAGCGCCTAGAACCGCTCGGCCACCCCGACTGGCCTTCGCAGCTAAGGTAAATACCATGTGCAGAAGCATAAACTTGTTGGTTCACCAGCTTGCGTCCACTGTTAACTCGAGCCACCTTGAATAATCTTTCGCTCGACTTGTCACAAAACAAATCATCCTCCGTAGACTTGACTGTCATGCTGAAAACAATCCTGAACTTTCAAACAGAATCGGATGATATATCGTAGTACTCGCCAGCTTCATAACCTAATCATAAGAATAATTTTGCGTAGAAAGTTCTAGTTAAAATTTAATATCGTTATGTTTAGGATTATTCAGCTTTCTCAAAGTTACAATTTAATACTGTTGTGCTTAGGATTAGTTCACCTTCGGGGGCTTAGATGCGTCGTTTCGACAACTGTCTTAATATTGTCACATTGTAAACTGTGTAAAAGTGTGTGTTTCCGTGACAAAATTGCAATATTAAACAATGTCATTACAGCTTATGCAGTTTTGTGCAGTCATAGAATAATAAACCACCTAACCAAAACCTTACACAACTTTTAACCCATTATTTCTAAAACTATTGAAGATATCATCATCAAATTTTACCTGTTGATTATCAAATTATTGAGTTTTATAATTTTGTTTGTTTCCCAGTCCTGAATTTTCTGCGTCCCATTCTCTCGACTGCTACTGCACAGTCACCTCTCTTTCTGTCAACAACTGCAGAAAATAATCTTATCAAGGTGCGCTGTGGGAAAAATAAATTAAAAAAATACATTGAATGCCAACTATGACTGTCGTCTTCCGTTGCCGTCATTGTCAAACCTCAAATCCTGTGACAGAAAGCTATGCTCAGATATTTACAAAAAAAAAAAGTGTTAATATATTGTTGTTGTGGTCTTCAGTCCAGAGACTGGAGAGACTGGTTTGATGCAGCTCTCCATGCTACTCTATCCTGTGCAAGCTTCTTCGAGTGACTACTGTAACCTACATCCTTCTCAATCTTCTTAGTGCATTAATCTCTTGATCTCCCTCTATGATTTTTACCCTCCACGATTCCCTGGTGATCCCTTGGTGCCTCAGAACATGTCTTACCAACCTGTTCCCTCTTTTAGTCAGATTGAGCCATAATTTCCTCTCCTCCCCAATTCTATTCAGTACCTCCTCATTAGTTACGTGATCTAACCATCTAATCTTCAGCATTCTTCTGTAGCACCACATTTCGAAAGCTTCTATTCTCATCTTGTCTAAACTACTAATCGTCCATGTTTCACTTCCATACATGGCTGCACTCCATACAAATACTTTCAGAAAAGACTGCCTGACACTTAAATCTATACTCTATGTTGACAAATTTCTCTTCTTTAGAAACGCTTTCCTTGCCATAGTCAGTCTACATTTTATCCTCTCTACTTCGACCATCATAAGTTATTTTGCTCCCCAAAAAGGAAAACTCATCTACTACATTAAGTGGCTCACTTCCTAATCCAATTCCCTCAGCATCACCTGACTTCATTCGACCACATTACATTATCCTCTTTTTGCTTTTGTTGATGTTCATCTTATACCCTCCTTTCAAGACACTGTCCATTCCGTTCAACTGCTCTTCCAGGTCCTTTGCTGTCTCTGACAGAATTACAATGTCATCGGCAAACCTCAACGATTTTATTTCTTCCTCATGGATTTTGATTCCTACTCCACACCTTTCTTTTGTTTCCTCTACTGCTTGTCAATACACAGATTGAATAACATTGGGAATCGACTACAACCCTGTCTCACTCCCTTCTCAACCACTGCTTCCCTTTCATGTCCCTCTACTCTTATAACTGCCATCTAGTCTCTGTACAAATTGTAAATAGCCTCTCGCTCCCTGTATTTGACCCCTGCCATCTTCAGGATTTGAAAGAGAGCATTCCAGTCAGCATTTACAAAAGCTTTCTCTAAGTCTAAAAATGATGGAAACTGCGGTCTTTCGAATAAGGGAATGAAATGAAATGATGTGGTGGCCCTCAACTACTCACCCTCTGACTCAGAGCTGAAATATAAAAAGTTTTGACTGGTTTCGTTGTCTAGGGGCTGGGATATATAGTTGCCGCATTACGAGCCAAATACTGCTGTGTCTACAGTATACAATATGAATAGACATATGAATCGTATGGTCGAAGGTTCCTATCACTCAGCAATTGCGAATGTAACGTAGAAATTTATGGATGAAAGATTGCAATTAAATAAAATCTGCAGGTACTATCTTAATAACATTAAATGACAACAACGACAGTAGAAGTACTTTTGAGAATGTGGCACATTACTGCAAAAAACTTATTGGTTTCGATGGTCTAACAATTAAATATAATATATGTTGAATAACAGGGAAACAACAGATTGCCACTGCATGTAATTAGTTATGAACGACAACATACACTCCTGGAAATGGAAAAAAGAGCACATTGACACCGGTGTGTCAGACCCACCATACTTGCTCCGGACACTGCGAGAGGGCTGTACAAGCAATGATCACACACACGGCACAGCGGACACACCAGGAACCGCGGTGTTGGCCGTCGAATGGCGCTAGCTGCGCAGCATTTGTGCACCGCCGCCGTCAGTGTCAGCCAGTTTGCCGTGGCATACGGAGCTCCATCGCAGTCTTTAACACTGGTAGCATGCCGCGGCAGCGTGGACGTGAACCGTATGTGCAGTTGACGGACTTTGAGCGAGGGCGTATAGTGGGCATGCGGGAGGCCGGGTGGACGTACCGCCGAATTGCTCAACACGTGGGGCGTGAGGTCTCCACAGTACATCGATGTTGTCGCCAGTGGTCGGCGGAAGGTGCACGTGCCCGTCGACCTGGGACCGGACCGCAGCGACGCACGGATGCACGCCAAGACCGTAGGATCCTACGCAGTGCCGTAGGGGACCGCACCGCCACTTCCCAGCAAATTAGGGACACTGTTGCTCCTGGGGTATCGGCGAGGACCATTCGCAACCGTCTCCATGAAGCTGGGCTACGGTCCCGCACACCGTTAGGCCGTCTTCCGCTCACGCCCCAACATCGTGCAGCCCGCCTCCAGTGGTGTCGCGACAGGCGTGAATGGAGGGACGAATGGAGACGTGTCGTCTTCAGCGATGAGAGTCGCTTCTGCCTTGGTGCCAATGATGGTCGTATGCGTGTTTGGCGCAGTGCAGGTGAGCGCCACAATCAGGACTGCATACGACCGAGGCACACAGGGCCAACACCCGGCATCATGGTGTGGGGAGCCATCTCCTACACTGGCCGTACACCACTGGTGATCGTCGAGGGGACACTGAATAGTGCAAAGTACATCCAAACCGTCATCGAACCCATCGTTCTACCATTCC
This sequence comes from Schistocerca piceifrons, assembly GCF_021461385.2. NCBI lineage: Eukaryota > Metazoa > Arthropoda > Insecta > Orthoptera > Acrididae > Schistocerca > Schistocerca piceifrons. The sequence continues at coordinate 300,027,086 of NC_060141.1, forward strand.
TAGACCGGCAAGGGAACTTGCTGTTCCAACAGGACAATGCACGTCCGCATGTATCCCGTGCCACCCAACGTGCTCTAGAAGGTGTAAGTCAACTACCCTGGCCAGCAAGATCTCCGGATCTGTCCCCCATTGAGCATGTTTGGGACTGGATGAAGCGTCGTCTCACGCGGTCTGCACGTCCAGCACGAACGCTGGTCCAACTGAGGCGCCAGGTGGAAATGGCATGGCAAGCCGTTCCACAGGACTACATCCAGCATCTCTACGATCGTCTCCATGGGAGACGATTGCTGCGAAAGGTGGATATACACTGTACTAGTGCCGACATTGTGCATGCTCTGTTGCCTGTGTCTATGTGCCTGTGGTTCTGTCAGTGCGATCATGTGATGTATCTGACCCCAGGAATGTGTCAATAAAGTTTCCCCTTCCTGGGACAATGAATTCACGGTGTTCTTATTTCAATTTCCAGGAGTGTAGATCGCGAGATATTCAGTTCTAAACGCATACTACGTCTCACTGTAGAAACCTCGGGAATCTCACAAGTTAACAAGTCCTCACTCCGAAGTATTTCTATCCGTCGCGGCCACGTGCAAACCACTCCACACTCCAAGTGTCTCTCGCGACCGTGCGTCCTTCGCGCCGTACTCCACCTCCCCGAGTCCCGTGCCGTACTCTCCCTCGCGCTGCACCTGTTCAGGACTACCTCGTGTCCTCTCCGGAAAACGATGCTCGTCCCCAGCCTCTATACGTCTCTTACAAGGAAACCTCCCCATCGCACCCCCCTCAGATTTAGTTATAAGTTGGCACCGTGGATAGGCCTTGAAAAACTGAACACAGATCAATCGAGAAAACAGGAAGAAGTTGTGTGGAGCTATGAAAAAAATATACAAACTGAGTAGTCCATGCGCAAGATTTGTAACATCAAGGAGAGTGTAACGTCAATATCGCTGTGGTCCCGTGGTTAGCGTGAGAAGCTGCGAAACGAAAGGTCCTTAGTTCAAGTCTTTCATCGTGTGAAAATTTTACTTTCTTTATTTTCGCAAAGTTGTGATCAGTCCGTTCGTTCGTTGACGTCTCTGTTCACTGTAATAACTTTAGTGTCTGTGTTTTGCGACCGCATCGCAAAACCGTGCGATTAGTAGACGAAAGGACGTGCCTCTCCAATGGGAACCGAAAACATTTGATCGCAAGGTCATAGGTCAACCGATTCCTCCACAGGAAAACACGTCTGATATATTCTATACGACACTGGTGACGGAATATGCGTCACATGACAGGAAATATGTTGTCTACTCACCTAACGTGTACATTTGGCGAGTTGGTAAAAAGATTCTTCTACTTTGCCCGATTTAGGTTTTCTTGTGGATGTGATAATCACTCCCAAAAAAGTGATGAAAACATAAGAGTTTGTCACATAAACTGCAACAAATGAATGCAACAGTTTCACAGTCGCACAGTTTTCCCTGTGCTCTGTCAAAACATATGCATCGGACGGACCGACGGAGAGATAATAATTTTCTGAAAATAAAAAATTAAACTTTGCACTCGAGGGAAGGTTTGAACTAAGGACCTCTCGTCCCGCAGCTGCTCACGCTAACTACGGGACCACGGCGCTCCTATGCTCACACTATCATTCTATTTTGCACATTCAGTACTCAGTTTGTATATTTTTCCTTATTTTTTCATAGTTCCATACAACTTCTTCCTGTTTTCCCGATTGATTTGTGTTCAGTTGTTCAAGGCCTATCCACTGTGCTAACTTATAACTAAATCTGAGGGGGGTGCGATGGGGAGGTTCCCTTGTTAATAACGAGCGCTGTGATTGGCTAGAGCGCTCCCTCCATGTCTCGAAGCCAACGTACACTCACAAACATATTGAAACATATACAAAATACTGGATTTACATTTAAACAACTTGAAATTAAATAAATATTCCCACGGTCCATAAACACGCTCTAAGATACATTATTAAATACACAAACAAATTAAATAAACACATATCAAAAGAATAGCAAGCAAAAGTAGGCCAGTAGCCTAATGTCTCTGTGTCTCTGTGCTTTCTAAAACACAGTAAATATTTGACCAATTTCTTCATGAATAGTATACATCGGATATCAACAAAGACATAGAAGAATAAATATATTTATAAGCATGCTGCTATCGTTCTTTTCGTGTAAATGTGGAGTACTTATGACCTGACGCGATCGATAGTAATCGGCCACTTTGACCTCCAATAATTCACGCACTATTTAGTTAAATGCCTGAAATTTATACCAATTCAGTTTCACACTAATAGCTTTCTAAAGACACGTCGATCGAGAAATTCAGATAAAGCGCTTAGATTTTGGAAATTCGTTGCTGGGTGTTACTTGTATAATTTACAGTCAGATACTAAACTTTAAACAAATAAAGATATTGAAAATCTGATTACACCATCAGAATCGTCGTGCAAATAATGGTAATGTACATGTTTTTTTAGGTATCATCATTCATCTGGCTACTATTAATTTCTATACTAACTGTGAAATGTCTGCTATTATGGTTTCACAAGGTTTGACATCTTTGGCACTCCCAGTATAGACATCTCCTTCATCGACACAAAGCACTGTCCTCGTCACAGCAACAACATGGAATTCCCAGCCAGGTGATCGGGCTGGACCCCTCTTGCTTCGGCCAACGACCAGCACCACATGGTCGGCTTGCTGAGTGGCCCCAAGTTCGGCTTCTACCAGTTTTTCTATTCGTCTGTAAAGAATTCGTGTTAGTATTTTGCAGCCGTGATTTATTAAACTGATAGTTTGGTAATTTTCACATCTGTCAGCACCTGCTTTCTTATTCTTCTTGAAGTTCGAGGGTATTTCGCCTGTCTCATACATCTTGCTCAGCAGATGGTAGAGTTTTGTCATGGCTGGCCCTCCAAAGGCTATCAGCAGCTCTAATCGAATGTTGTCTATTCCTGGCCCCTTTTTTTGACTTTCAGTGCTCTGTTAAATTCTTCACGAAGTATCATATCTCCATCTCATCCGCATCTACGTCCCCTTCCATTTCCACAATATTGCCCTCAAGTATATCGCCCTTGTATAGACCCTCCTTCCATCTTTCTGCTTTCCCATCTTTGCTTAGGACTGGTTTTCCATCTGAGGTTTCGATATTCATACAAGTGGGTGTCTTTTCTCTAAAAGTCTCTTTAATTTTCCTGTAGGCAGTATCTATCTCACCCCTAGTGATATATGCCTCTACCTCCGTACATTTGTCCTCTAGCCATCCTTACTTAGCCATTTTACACTTACCTGTGGAGCTCATTTTTGAGACGTTTGTATTCCTTTTGCCTACTTCATTTACTGTATATTTATATTTTCTCCTTTCATCAATTAAATCCAATATTTCTTCTGTTACCCAAGGATTTCTACTAGCCCTCGTCTTTTTATCTACTTGATCTTATGCTGCCTTCACTATTTCGTCTCCCAAAGCTGCCCATGATTCTTCTAAAGTATTTCTTTCCCCTGTATTCGTCAATCGTTCCCTAATGCTCTCTCTGAAACTCTCTACAACCTCTCGTTCTTTCAGTTTATCCAGGTCCCATCTCCTTACATTCCTATCTTTTTGCAGTTTCTTCATTTTTAATCTACAGTTCCTAACTAATAAATTGTGGTCAGAATCCACACCTGCCCCTGGAAATGCCTTACAATTTAAAACCTGGTTCCTACATCTCTGTCTTACCATTATACACTCAATCTGAAACCTTCCAGCGTCTCCAGGTCTCTTCCAAGTATATAACCTTCTTTCATGATTCTTGAACCAAGTGTTCGCTATGATTAAGTTATGCTCTGCGCAAAATTCTACCAGACGGCTTCCTCTTTCATTCCTTACCCCCAGTCCATATTGACCTACTACTTTTTCTTCTCTTCCTTTCCCTGCTATCGAATTCCAATCCCCCAGGACTACTAAATTTTCGTCTCCCTTAACTATCTGGATAATTTCTTTTATCACATCAAACATTTCTTCAATCTCTTCATCATCAGCAGATCTAGTTGGCATATAAACTTCTACTACTGTGGTAGTCTTGAGCTTCGTGTCTATCTTGGCTACAACATTGCGTTCACTATGCTGTTCATAGTAGCTTATCTCGGCTCCTATTTTTTTTATTCATTATTAAACCTACTCCTGCAGTACCTCTATTTGATTCTGTGTTTATAACCCTGTATTCACCTGACAAGAAGTCTTGTTCCTCCTGCCACCAAACGTCACTACTTCCCACTATATCTAACTTTCATCTATCCATTTCCCTTTTTAAATTTTCAAACCTACCTGCCTGATTAAGAGATCTGACAGTCCACGCTCCGATCCGCAGAACGCTTGTTTCCTCTCTCCTGATAACGATGTCCTGCTGAGTAGTCCCCGCCCAGGGATCCGAATGGGGGACTAGTTTACCTCTGGAATATTTTACCCAAGGTAGATTAAGACCTACTAAAATAATTTTTGACGCTTCTTGCGAGGTGGAAGACTGTATAACCCTTTTACGAAAGTTCTGCAACTCCAGCGATGGGCGGCACGATGTGTAGGTTATGTAATACAGCTTCTTGGCATTCTGCTGCATTCCATTATTTGCAGAACAGTATTCTGTCTGCCTGCGGTCTTACGCTGCGCCACTATTATGGCCTTCCACTTCCCATGTAGACAGCTGAGATCACATTTCTCTGCTAGATGTTTACAACAAATAGCCCCGTCGAATCCATCCTTACTCAACGTAGTCATCTCCTCAACTGAACACATGACGTGTAGTACTGAAATAAGTAATTATAATAGCAAAAATATATTTTGACAATACGAATACTTGCTAAATACCAATGTCTTTTTTGAAAATGCTCACCGGGTGCTTGCTGCTGCTGAATGCAGTTCATCATGATTACTGCTAGAAGTACCAGGCGCAAGTGGCGCTGGTGCTGCTCAGGCATTTGATAGTATGAAATGCTGTTCCAAGTGAAGCCCCTGGTTCAGAAGCCCGTTGGCCGAAAGGCATCGAAACTCAATTTTTATTCGATTCCCAAAAATACTAGGGCAGGGGGGAGGGTAGGAGGGTAAGGGGGGGGGGAGGAGAGGGAGTGACAGAGAGTGAGAGAGACAGAGCACAATTACGTAAGACAAAACCCAAATGCCGATCGATTTCAGTCACAGACCATCTTCAAGGATTCTATCCAAAGATACTAAAAATACATGTATTATACAGGAAATGTTACAGAACCTTTTCCAAGGATGTGCAAAATATATGTGAATACTTACAGGGGTAAAACAGTTTAGGCCACAACATCACATCTGTCATTACTTACATAAAGGCCACGTCTCATATGTAGAGCATGTCATGAATTCCAGAATAACACACAAGACTTTTAAAGGCAAACACACTAATAACATGCGTAAACAGAACAGTACTGAAAAGAAGACCAGAGATATAAGTGCCACAATTGTACAAAATATTGAGAAGCTGATTAAAAATCTTTACAAAATATTTTCATCGTGTGGTACAAAAATGTCTCGATTATAAGTTTCTTGCTGAATTCAGAGGACTAAACTGTCTTTGGCGAACATATTTGGTATAGCTACACATCTAAACAGAAAAACGAAATTGCTGTCCCCAACATAGAATAACATCAATCTTGTAATGTAAGGTAGAATCGTTATAACACCCTAATGTTAAACAGCAGCATAATCATTGCATATACTCCTTGAAATGTATATAAATAAACGTCAACTGTATCATAAACGTGATGAAAATAGTATCAACAACACAAAAACAAGTAAAACAGAGTGTTCAGAAACAGGTTGAAATGTCACCCAGTATTCATATGCACCGAAGTTACAGTAATGAACCATTAGTGTAAAATTTCGACTACATTTAGAGTAAAACATCAAAGATTAAAAGAGTTTAATTAAAGTACTTAATTAGAAGCATAGTATATCGATAATACTAATGCCATAAAGAAAGGGAGATGGGCAAATAACCACAATACAACTAACCATGTGCCCGGATTTGGCTTTAAGTAATGTTGGTAACACATGAATAAAATATTGGTGCTAAAAGGCATTAGAGGCTCAGCCGCTAAAGATATACTTTGAGAGCCAAATAGAAAAAAGTTATCTAATCCAGGCAAGTGATTGCTGAACACAATATGTACTTGCTTATGTAAAGGCTTAAAAAACCATTAAACAGAATGTAGGTCTCGGGCTACAGCTGCCTTATCTAACACATCACATGAGATGTAGACTTCGGGATAACAGATGACATATCTAACATATATTATGTACTGTCATTGTTAAGGGTTTGTTATAAAATGACGAACAACATAATGAAGAATTTGTAAGTGCCAAATTTACACATTGTCTAGAATGAACGTGGATTTGTGGATCCCTGTCTGACAATAATGATGAATTATATGGCTCGACACCTGTTTCAGTATCACCTTCATTTGTTAATCACGTGTTGTCATCCTTATACTCCTGATGGACATTGCCCCCACAGTCGGCGTATACACCACACAGTCCACTGACTCATCTTGCAGAAACGCTATTGCATCTGCCACTTCTTTCTCACTGTGCGAAATTCCTTGGGTTCCTTTTCAAGAACTTTGGCAGCTCTTGTTGTAGGCATAATGCACTGTTTGCTTTGTTTATCGTTGCCATTGCTCTGCTTTTTATCAGCACCGCTAGCACAGTAGCACTGCTATGAATTTCTCATCGATTGCGCAGTTCAGCTACGCTGCGTAGCCTCATAGAGGACGAGGTGGAGGAGGATTTTAGTGCTTAACGTCCCGTCGACAACGAGATCATTAGAGTCGGAGCACAAGCTCGTATTACCGAAGGATGGAGAAGGAAATCGACAGTACCATTTCAAAGGAACCATCCCATCATTTTCCTGAAGCGATTTAGGGAAATCATGAAAAACGTAAATCAAGATGGTCGGACGTGGGCTTAAAATGACGTCCCCCGAATGCGAATCCAGTGTGCTAACCACTGCGCCACCTCGCTTGGTTCAAAGGTTCAAATGACTCTAAGCACTATGGGACTGAACATCTGAGGTCATCAGTCCCCTAGACTTAGAACTACTTAAACCTATCTAACCTAAGGACATCACACACATCCATGCCCGAGGCAGGATTCGAACCTGCGACCGTAGCAGTTGCGCGGTTCCGGACTGAGCGCCTAGAACCGCTAGACCACCGCGGCCGGCGCCACCTCGCTTGGTCAGTGGCCTCAGGATGTGCTGCTCAGCATTGGATACCTCCAGTCCCATCGCCATTAGCAGTCAATATTGCAGCTTGCATGGTAGACTCATATGTGAGACGTCGAATGCCGTAAACTCTACTGGCCTTTTGCGATCTCACACTCAAGGATTTCCTTGTCATAAAACAGTGTGCGTGTACACTTGTGAGCTAATGGGAAGTGTTCTTCTTGTTGGTGGAAGGTAGGAACACTAGAAGATGGAACTCTCACATGCCTCTACTGCTAAATCCTTAAATGTTTTTAGTTCTTGTTTTCTTCAGTCAGTTTTTGCACACTGTCTTTGCCTGCGCCCATGGTGAAGGCGTAACTCACCATCACCTCAGTATATCACTGCAACATTTAATTAACAGGAAGCATTAGGAGCATTCAGAAAATCACCACAAACTTCGGCCAAAGTTCCTTTCTGTTTTCAAAATGTTCGCAAAAAGAAATAATGGTAAGAACCGCACCATGTACAGTGGCAGCTTGAATGAATGCTAATTTCGCACCATACCTGAGATTTTACACGCCATAACAAGTGGATGAATATGTCACCTGACATACTTCAGCTGTAGTAAGCAGATTTGCCTATCAAAACATACAATAATGCAAAGGGATGACACACGATTCGACGATATTTACAAACACAAATCCTGCATGTCAACGAGCAAAAGGTGAAAAAAGCTGCTGGAAGAAACTTTTTAGTAAAGCCAGACGCGAGTTGCGCCATCACAGCCCGCATGCAACGGAAGGATTCTAATAGTGGTTGGTGATCCGCAGCCAGAGAGACAACGAACGCGCCGGGCGATACAGTGAGGGGATCAGGTAGTGGCCCAGCGCTGCTTTCGACGGAGAAATTCTTCAGAAAACTGTGTTGGGGAATTTCCAGATGGATACAAACAGACCAGCGACGCAATTCATCGCGTGAAAGGCCCTCGGTACGCTCGTGGTGTACGCATTTAGGCGTCAGGAGCGGGCACAAAATGTCCGATTGGCTGAAATCAACACAGAAGGAGAAAAAGAGGCGATGTTGCGACTCAGTTTAAAGGTAGCCCCTCGGTGATTTGAAGGGGAAGTTCACAGAAGATGAAAGGAACGCTCCCATTGGTCTGAAAAAGCCGTAACGTGAAGAAGGAAAACACACAAGTAGGGGACAGTTTGCTGCGAAAGACACAATACCGAAAACTTCAAGGACTCTCCTCTGAACTAGCGTCAAGTATAGAACAGGGTGCATCACGCTCTGTAGAATGCCAAAAGAGGAATTTTTGTGTGAACCTTGCATTCACCTTGGCTGACATTCAGCTAGAAATTAGCTGAAGAGTCGTTGAGCTCTGATAGCGTAGAAACGAAACAGCCACATAGTTAATTGTTCTTGCGAGAACAGAGAGGGCATTGAAGCATGCTGCTCCATTTATGCACGTGTATAGCGCCATATTTTCCGGAGTAGGGATGATTGTATGTTTTCTCGCCTAACAAGCAACATAGGACAGTTTCAGCTGATAAAATTACTAAAGAATTTTATTAGTTTTTATAGGATTTTCAGAGGACGAGAGCAGCCACACAGCTGACAGCACGTCGCAACTAAAGATAAATGCGCTCACAGAGGCGTAAAATTTTTGGATCACCAGCTTGCGACCACGGTGAACTAGAGAAACCTTGAGTAATCTTTTGCTCAAATTTGTCGCAAAAACTAACCATCCCCCATTAGACTTGATTGTCGTCCTAAATAGTACTGAATTAAGAACCGGAATCGCATGATTTGTCGTAATATTGGCCAACTTCACTGTCTAGAAGCAAGAAAAATCCTGTAGAGAATCTTCTATTAAAATTGGATATTGTGTTCAGTGTTATTTCTGCAAAACAGGACATAATACGTTATCTTGAGAACTGTCCTGAAATTTTCATGTCACAATCTATGTAAACCCATGTGCTTCTTTAACAACAAAATAGAAATAAAACAAATTCAGTACAGCTAAACATCATTGTGCTCAGTCATAGAATAAGAGTCCAGTCCTAACCCCAAATAGATATTCTAGTGACGCTAATGCACTCACAGGGTGTTTTTGCTGATGTCTAACAAACGTGAAAAGGAGTGGAGTGTCAGATAATGGTGACCCTGCCAGGATAGCTGTTGGTCTGCCAGGATGGCAGTTAGTCAAATCAGAAAGAGTAATTAAAATTTGGATTAAGAATTTTTTTCTTTTTGTAAACCAGAAAGTGACAAGGTTACTCAGTGTGTGTGTCTGCATAGTGATGAGATTACTGTAAATGTGTGATCCACAGAGTAGAAAAGGTTGTGTTATCGAGTAAAGAAGAATTTTTGTTTTTTTGTTGTGTTGGTTTGAGTACCCACAAACTGTGGGTAGAGTTTATAATGATATGTTAATGGCATAAGAAACTTTCCATGATATTTTAGCAGCGTGTCAGGTCATATAACTTCATGTCAACTAGAGCTCAGAGTCGCGCAAATCGTGAAAGACAGAGGTCAGTTAGACGGTCTGAGATGGCGGACGGACGTAGATCTCGCATATAAGGTAAACTGAAGAGCTAGATAGGATAGAAAAAAACGTACAACAAAATTTATCGAATGCGAGTCACGAAACCGAACGAAGTGACAATACAGAGGGAATGGTGGCAATTTCGCAATCGTTATCTCAGGTCCAGAACGCACAAAGCCGAACAGATGATGGATCTAGCGGTTCAGAAGCAGAATAAGAGGACGTGCAACTTCAGTACGTTGAACTAAACATTGTAATTCTGAATCAAACGGGACAGTTTGCTAAGGAAGGAATGTGCGTTGGTGCGTTAGCACTACGCACAGAAGTCAGTGAGACGTCACAAGAAAGACGCGAACGGCAAAATCTACACCAAATGGTGACAGATGACGATGCTGAAGAGTCTGATAGTGTGTTCGTAATGTTGAAGCAACCCACTGTTGTTGTCAATCAAACAAGTGAAACGATGAGAGCAAGGTTAGCAGATTTAAAAACAGCGAATTTAAAAACCGAAACTTCGAATTTAAAAGCCGAAATGACGAATTTAAAAACCGAAACAAATGCTGCTTTGAATGGTCTCAAATAGAAACCCATGCTGGGTTCGAAAAATTCCGCAAAGATCAACAAAAGATGTGAACGGAAGTTAATCATCAGTTTACTGTAATCCAGAAAGAGGCGAGAGATGCGCGCGAACTTATTCCATCGCTCAGAACCGGTCATAAAAAGATGCGTACTGATATTGACCAGGTGCTAGAAGCAGTGTCTAATTTCAACTAAAGAGTTTATAATTTAGCTCGTAAGGCGTCTGGTAAGGCGCAACAAATCGTGGAAGAACTCAATGTCATGAAACGTGTCACGCGAGCCGCGTTAAAAACACTCGATACACGCATTGTAAACATCGTCTCGAAAAATAAGCAGAGGTATGAACAGATTCGTGCAAAACTGGAGCAGTGTATTGAAAACCGTACAGAAAGCAGTAGTGAGGCGATGGAATCGGTAGTATCACCTAACATAGTGGTGCAAAAATATTTTAAAAATGGCTCAAATGTCTCCTAATCCCAAACAGTTATTCTAGTGACGCTAACGCACTCATAGGGTGTTTTTGCTGATGTCGGACGAACGTGAAAAGGAGTGGAGTGTGAGAACCATTATACAGTTGTTCTGACACATTATTTTTGCGTTTTATCTGCAGGAAGATGAACACTGTCACAGAGTCTGAACGAAAAACGAGCACGGCACAATTGCATTCTCCTTTAAATATTGGGAAAGGGGACTGGAACACCTTCTTTTACCATCGTATTTTGAGCGTCGTGTATGCAAAACTTCACCAAGTAGTAACAACACTCTAATTTAAAGGAAAGGGAAGTGGAATAGCTGTGTTTTCTCGAAATCTCATATAGACGGTGACTAGTCTCTTTTTCTGAAGCTCTAGTGTTGACGTGTTCATGATGCTCGGCTAGGTGTGGATAAACACTTGTTTCATATTTTACTGTCCAAAAAAAGAGAGGATGAACAGTACTCCGACTGCTTTGTCTACAATGTGCTGTAGAGTGGATATACTCTTGTAGTAACTAATCCGACGCTCCATGTTGTGAAGGTCCGCCGGAGTACAGAACAAGATTGATTACATATCGGCTTTGATTAAACAGTCTCCTACTGTAGCAGAGAGCTAATGGGGCTGTCACTGAACACGACGCAAATCAACTGTGATCGCCTCATGCTTTATTGAAGTGGCTACACAGAACACGATTTCTGCGGCATTTACCACTACATGACATCTCCCGAGATAAAATTAACGTACATCATTCAGAGGCAGAAGAAATGAACTGTTTTTTCGGTGATGTAACTGCCAGTGAGAAATACTGTTAGCTCCCACTTGTAAAAAAAAAAAAAAAAAAAAAGTCAGTGCTGTGTGTACTTTGGACTCGAAACCTCAAAGTAACGAATACTGAAAACTCTCGCATAGGCAGAAAATGAGGAGGATATGAAAGTGAGCTAACACGTTCTGATAAGCTAAAGTTAATAACATAATAACCTTCCCGTCACACTAAACAACAGCACCAATATGGAAAGGTCCGAAATTCTTGAGCGTCTACCAGCTTCTCTAGACATTATAATAAAATGTACACTACTTATTTGTTTATTTACTTATTTTTTATCCACTTGTACGCCTAATGGCACTAACTCATAGTTTACCTTATAACATAACTAGAACTAATTAAATAAAAAAGATTCGACATGGAACTAGCTCGTAAAGTAGGTTAGGTGCAGATAAACCACCGCTTGGGATAAAAACCCGCATTGATTTTTTGAATTGACTGCCATCGATTCAGGAGTTGGCCAGCAAGACAGGTTTGTCTTACTGATTATTCCATCAAAGTTCATCCCACCAGTTCCCTCCAGTGGTGAGAAAATAAAGTAATCCAATTATTCTAGAAAATGTAGAAATTTGTGGTAAGGACTACGGACCAAACTACAGAGGTTATCGGTCCCTAAGGTTACTCACTACTTAAACTAACTTACGCTAAGGACAACACACACACCCATGCCCGAGGGAGGACTCGAACCTCCGACGGGAGGAGCCGCGCGAACCGTGACAAGACGCCCAAGAACGCACGGCTACCCAGCGCCAATTTTTCTACTTACATGTAACTTTTCTGATGTTTTACTTGAACAATGTACAATATAGGGTCTAAAGAGAAGAACCATGGAATGACTCGTTAACGCTACTGCATTTAAGCTTCACTTTCTCGTGATATAATTGTTCTGGGTAGTTCCCAGAATCAATAACGGCACATTTGCGAGAACATGAGGAAATGGGTCAAATCTCCGCATGTTTTAAAGACAAAATTTCCGCAACTCCAACAAAGTGACAACAGTTCTTCAACCATATCCCCTTCGCGTAAGATGACATTGAACACACCCTGCGTGAGATTATATCACCTGAAGATATTATTTATATGAATGCATGGTGTCCGTTCTTTCGGACGTCCACAGCTGTGATAACATACTATGTAAACTGAAGTTGGAGAGGGAGGGTGGGGGGGGGGGGAGGGATAGGAAAGGGAAGGAATTCATGATGTCACTTTACGTGGAGCCAGCGATGACAAGTGAAAATGTGTATGGGACCTAGATTCTAGCGCGGGATCTTCTGCTTACTAAACAGTTGCTTTAACCACTGTGCCACGTGGACACAACATTTTAATAGCAATTGCGTGAAGTATCTCGCTACGCAACGTCGCCGACCCACATCCCCACCCAGCGTCATCTGTCTGTAGCTGCCGTTCATGTCCCTCTTGCTCGCTGCTTTGAGATTCCTGCAGGACGTCCAAGTTGATTGTACATTCTTACTGAAGGTGGTGGATTCAGAGCCCATTGACGTGCACTAGTTATATGAATGTGTGTTGTCTGCTCTCCCAAAGATGCCCGAAAGCACAGACACCATGCCTCGGCATGTCCAAAAGAACAGACACCATGCATTCATATAAATGATTCCCTTCGACAGACTCTGAATCACACCCCTTCATTGCGAATGCATCATCACGTTCGACCTCCTGCAGGAATCTCAACGTAATGGACAAGGGCGACATGTATGGCGACTGTGGATAGATGGCGTTGGGAGGGACTGTGAGGGGGGTCATAGAGCGCATACCGCGATGGTTCAAGCAGTTGCGATCAGTACTGTGTCCAGGTTGCACAGTGGTTAACGCAGCTACCTAGTTTGGCCAGCGTGGTTGCTCAGCATGTTCGGTAAGATAGCTGGCTGCCTTCTGTAGTAAAAAAAGAAAAAAAAAAAAAAAAAAAAAAAAAAAAAAAAAACTGAGTGAAATATACAATGATAAACTGATAAACTTGAAGAGGGTGTCTTGTGAGTTCCGCTCAAACCAAATAATGAGAACAATAACGAACAATATGTAATAACGATGAAAAATAAAAGTAAGGAGGGTTCGAATCCCGGTCCGGTACATATTTTCACTCGTCTCTGCTGACTTCGTATACAGTCCCAATGCAGCTGACGTCATGAATTACTTCCCTTTCCTTTGCTTTTTCCCTCCTCCTTGCATCTTCAATTTACATAGTATGAAAATGTTATTCCGCTGTCTAAGATATACAGATAGAAACCTTCAGGCAAAGAATTGAAATCTGCTTTTCTAACATCGACACCCAATTAAAAAATTAAAAAAATAATAAAAGAGTGGACGAACAATCTACGGGCAAAGGAAAGCTTGACAATGAGAAGAAAAAACCTACCGAAGAAAGAAAACAGCGAGCTTTGTAAACAAAACGATGTAAGCTCGATTGCATTACGTCAATTTAAAACACAGGGAAAAAACGTATCGAACAGCCAGCTGATTATTCATCAGAGTTAGATTCAGATTCACGTCGCGGCAGTATCTCAGATACAGAATACAGAATTAGAATTTGGCGAAGAAATATTTGAAGAAGATAAAGAACAAGAACACGAAGAACAAGAACAAGAGCCTTGGACTCTAGAGAGAATCAGATTTCCCTATCACTCAATGATTCGGCTGTAGTAAAAGTGCAAGGAAACCTAGAAACTCATTCCGGCCCTTTCTAGTCAACGTAATTTCAGTATACCAAGAAGAAAACTATGAAGACCTGTTTATAGTGACATATAGGAAGAGTCATTCATTGGCACTGACGAGGTGGTACTGAAACTGACGAAATCCACTAGCATAACACAGCACAGTTCTATAACGCAATGACTTTTTCAGAGGACGTAACGAAGTATTATTTTTGTACAACTATTTTAAAGGGTTATGTTCAGATTTATGAGAAATTGCCGTCCAATATTGTGCCGGATAATTTGGCTACACTACAGCAAAGTTACAAAGAGTTATTTCAGGTTTTTTTTATGCAGTCATCCATTTTTCTTCGCGGGGCTTTGCTCCATTTTGTGGGGAAAAACCGCTCCTTTTTTTAGATAAATTGTAATTTTTTATAAATTTCTGTGGAGCTCGAATGGGTTATCGGTAACGACCCGATCTACGACGGCAATTTGAAATTGTGGGAAAGTCTACGTACAGTAACCGGAATCGGGCAGGAGCAGGACACGAGGCCGACCGGCTGAGGGCGTCGACTTTGAGTCGCCGAAATCTACGAAAGGTAACAAGAGTGGTGGACGAACAAGACGACGGCATGGCAGAATAATATGTCTGGAGTGTAAACCAAAGTCAAGAGCCTAGATGCAACAATATCTGGAACCAAGCAACACTGCTTACAAATAACGCTACGCGAGTGCAGATGGATCACAACCGAGACCTGGGCCCTCCATTATCCTTTATTGTTTTTTCATCGCTCTCTCCCCATAAGGGCAGAGTTAGGCTGTCAGCTGAAAAATTTTCCTCGTTTCAGCCGAGAGAATTAAGAAAAAAGTATAATGAGAATTCGAAACAAAGGTTGGCGCTTTTTTCTATTTTATATTAAAAATCACAGGCGGAATGTTAAAAACGAAAATATATAACTTTAAAAACACATCGCAGGAAGGTGATATTCTTCTGATAAAAATACTGAAGCACTGCTCTTTCACTTAAAATCTGAAGGACCTGCACTGGGTGAGAAATATTGTCGGAGGAGATAGTATTTTCCACAGGGCTGAGCCGTGTGTGTAAAATGATACGGGTCTGTTAGGCAGGAAAACTATGGAGATGGTACGTAGGTGTTGGGGTGGATAGCGGGAAATATACTTGATGGAAAATATGGAAGACGAGGAATAGTGTGTTTTGTGGGTAGGACAGTGATTACAAGAGGAAAGGCGGATGAATGTATGAACGATTTGTACGAGGTGCATTCAAGTTCTAAGGCCTCCGATTTTTTTTCTAACTACTCACCCGAAATCGATGAAACTGGCGTTACTTCTCGACGTAATCGCCCTGCAGACGTACACATTTTTCACAACGCTGACGCCATGATTCCATGACAGCGGCGAAGGCTTCTTTAGGAGTCTGTTTCGACCACTGGAAAATCGCTGAGGCAATAGCAGCACGGCTGGTGAATGTGCTGCCACGGAGAGTGTCTTTCATTGTTGGAGAAAGCCAAAAGTCACTAGGAGCCAGGTCAGGTGAGTAGGGAGCATGAGGAATCACTTCAAAGTTGTTATCACGAAGAAACTGTTGCGTAACGTTAGCTCGATGTGCGGGAAAAGGTCCGAGTTCGAGTCTCGGTCCGGCACACAGTTTTAATCTGCCAGGAAGGTTCATATCAGCGCACACTCCGCTGCAGAGTGAAAATGTCATTCTTCTTTTTATACTGCACAATGTCATAAAATATTCCTTATTTTGTTATTTTCGTGAGCCATCTTCTGCTGTTATCTGCATATGACGTCTGTTCCGTCTTAATTACAACTAAGCACGAGTTCAGACAAGAAAAGGATGGCGAGGGTAATAGTCCGTGGACTTGTTTAAGAAATCATCCGAGAATTCACCTGACGCCTAAAGCCTCACTTCTCTCGATAGATTAATTTAGACTTCACTTTGGATGGTTACAGTAGAAATATGTAGTAAACAAGTCTACAGACGAGAAATCAAATGTTAAATGTTGTGGTGCAAAATGAGGAGTTGTTTCGAAAAAAATTCCATTTTCTTTATTTACTTCACACAAAATTCCCCGCTGTTATGTATTCTTTTAAGGTAATTTATGGTAGTATTTCACCGCTGTTTTTGTTAGCAGTGCAAGTAGAGACTTCTGCCTGATGACGGCAGTGATGCGTTGTGGCGGGGACTCCAAAAGGCACTGAAGCGTTGAGCAGTCGGTCGGAGTTGAGTTCAAAGCACACTCGTATTGATTAGTGGCATCTCAGTAGTGCTCAATGGAACCCATCACAGGTGAACTGGCGCGTCATTCAAGCATCCTCATGTCCGATGTGTGTTTATCAAACTGTATACACACAACTGGAGAGAGACAGTTTGGTGTATAGTCTTGCTGAAGACACTGGTTGTCTGCAAATCGGTGAAGGTGGACAAACAGATGCACATGAGTGGGAAAATATCAGGGTGTCAAACGAAAGAATCCCTGATTTTAGAATTAAATGTCTCGAAAACTAAGATAAATAGATTGCAACAAACGGTAAGAATCTTATACATACGTTATACAGTGGTTCGAAAGGCTACAGACGTCGTCGTAACCGCAGTACGTAGCGCGTGTAAACAATATGCCGACTGTCTGCTTTGTTCGCGCTCTGCAATACCGCTGCTCAGCACCGCCTCGAAACGATACGTACGGTATGGCTGATGCAGGAGGTAGTTTTAAGCCCAATGTCCGACAACATCTGCAAGAGCTCTAAGTCCAGAAAGAAACATAGCCAGTCAACTCGGAGCGATCAGTTCCACCGATGAAACACGAAAGGAGGTTAGTGTACCAAAGGAAGAGGTTGAAATAATGTACTCCACTGAACAATGTGTTTTTCCGGTGGTAGTATACCACAGGTTAGAACACAGTCCTATGGCAACAAGGCGCAGTTTTCATACACGTTTTAATATTCCGAAGGACGCGTTGCGACAACAACAGACGGGCTCTGTGACTGTTGACCTAGCTGGGACTGTTGGTCTCAAGCAAACTGAAGTTACTCCTGAAAACTTCGCCACAGTTTCTGGAATTATTCAAAAAAATCCAAGGCAATCTGTCCAAAGAATCGCAAAACAGACTGGTTTGAAGAGTCCCAACGCTTAGAAAATACTGCGGCAGTGCCCACACATTCAAAATCCAAGGCCATCAGGCCATCCATATACGTACGAGCTACGAGACAGAGGGCTGACTTTGCGAAACAGATTCTCACGATGATTGATAATGAAGGATTTAATGTTGGCTCCATCTGGTTCATAGATGAGCATACTTCCACTTAATGGAGTTGTGAGTGAACAGAACTGGCAGTTTTAGGGGTCTGGAAACCCACATTTGTTTGAAGCGAAACCACTGTATTCTACCAAAGTTACTGTTTGGGCTGCGGTGTACAGCAGATGCATTATGAGTCCTTCTTTCATGCGAGAAACAATCAGAAATGAAAGTCAGGTTGCAATAATGGAACAATGTGTCGCCACATAGCTAGCGCTGGATGACCGACCAGGCACAGAGCGGTTCATGCAAGATGGGGCCAGACCACATCGTACAGAACGGATGTTTCGCGTTCTTGATGAATACTTCGGGAGCAGAGTCATTGCGTTGGATTGTTGCAAATCTACTGGCGCAAGGATAGAGCGGCCGTCGTATTCGCCCGGTCTAGCTCCTTGTACCTATTTTCAGCGGAATACATTGAAAGACACTGTTTACCGGAACCATCACCCCACGCTGGACAGAAATTGGAACTCTGTGTGGCATATGAATGCAATTCCTTTGAGACACTACGAGATGTGAGGGCAAATTTCATTGTTCGTTTGCGCTACCTCCGAACCACGAGTGGTGGACATTTCCGATAGCTTGTGATGCGATTGCAGAGACTGCTTGCAGAGAAAGAGTTTAATAATGCACGATAACACTATACGAGCTTCACAATGTACAGCGCCACCTGTAAGCAGTTTTTCGAAATATTTCGAAACTAACGTGCAAAATTCTTACAGATTTCACAATAAGCACCACGTTTGTAGCACTCGTCTATCGATCTTAGTTTTCGACCTATTTAATTTTGAAATTAGGGACTCCTAAGTTTGACATACTGTACTTGTATTGTTCATGTAAACTTATAATGAGCAGTCAAATGAAACGGAACAGGAGGAAAAAAATAAATAAACTGCTTATTATTGCAAAAGTAACCGCCGTAGCTGTTAGCACATTTATTCCACTGAGAGACAAGACGGTAAATGCCTTCATGGAAAAAAGTTTGCGGTTGCCTACGAAACGATGACCATACCCAGGTGTGCAACTATCCATCCGAAGTATCTCGACGGCCATAAATGTCCTTCATGGCTCCAAAAATACGGAAATCACTTGGGGAGAGACCAGTCCTACATGGATGATATGCAAGGGCTTCCCAGCGAAACTTCGGGAGCGTAGCTGAAACAGCCTGCGTAGACTAGCGATCGGGCCCACATGCTGCCAGGGTTGTTTCTAGATGGCACGAAGTTTCGCTAGGAAGTCCTTGTATATCATCCATACCGTCCTGGTCTCTCCCCACGCGATTTCAATATTTTTGGAGTTCTGAAGAAAAGCATTTGTGGCCGTCGATTTGCTTCGGATGAAAAGGTACAATCACAAACGTTTATTCATAAAGGCACTCACCGTCTTGTCTCATGTTGGGGTAAATGTATTAATAGCTATGGCGATTACTTTTGAAATAATAAACAGTTTACTTCCTTTTTTTTCCATCTGTCTCATTTTCATTTGACTGCACCTTATAAGAATACTGCCTTAGGATCTACTGCTTCGCTCGCGTAAACTGTATGGTCTGCACAGATTTTTTGTTTTTTTTTATTTTTTTATGTTATTCACAAATTTTAACACCTTCTAAACTTTTCACTCTAAATAAGGTCTTAGGACCACGGTCTGTTCCGAATGTGCTTCTAGGCAGAAAGCGATTCTTGTAGCTGGAGTCCAAAGTTTCTGTTAATCATGTCTTCTGTGTTCGTTTCGAGATTTCCATGGAAACTTTCATCCATTAACACATATTTCTTTATTTATAATCGAGAAGTGAAGTATCAGTTTTCATATATTTAGCTTCAAAAATTTTTTAATATAACGTAATATTTTCTTAGAAATTCTCATCCCCTAATTCACCCTCTTCAGGGTTGAGCTTCCAAAAACAATGAAACATATATTTTTCATTTCCATTCGGGAAGCCAAATAAAAACAATTATAGGTTTAGCGTTGAAAATGCGTTGAAAAAACATTTGATCGCCTACTTCACTCCCTTAGACGGTTGAATTTCCAAAAACACGAAATATCTATTTTTTTTATTTCCAGCCGAGAAGTCAAAACACTACTTTAATTTTTCTTAAATAATGATTTATTTTCAAAAAATCTTTCACTCACTATTTTACTCCCTTAGTAGTTGAATTTCCAAAAATGTTGAAACGTATTTCTTTTTGTTTCTGACTGAGGAGGCAAATACGAATTTTCGTAGTTGTAGGTTCAAAGTGGCACTGATAAAGATATACTTGCAAAAAGCACTTCATCCCCTATTTCAACCCCTTAATAGTGGAATTTCCAAAAATACCCTCTTAAAAGATGCATACGATATAAGATCAACACTATTTCCAAATTTCCGATTTCGATCCTCAGCAGTTTGGGCTGGCTGATGGCGAGTCAGTCAGGACATTACTTTTTTATATATATGTACTCTGACGGGCAAAAAAAAATCACAACACCGCGAAGGAGTTGTATAACACAAATGAAAATCGGTAGGCGTGTTTCTACATCTGAAATGTGGTGTACATTTAAATTTCGCGCCAGTCGCATAAGACTGGCACTAGTAGCGACACCATGAGGATGCAAATCAGGTTTGGTTTAAATACGCGCTGTATCGGTCGTGAGCGTTAGTTACCTTTGAGATAGGAAGTGATGAGTTTATATTAGTCAAGAATGCCTTTAAAATGACAAATACGTCATTATCACTGCCTCACTGAGTTTGAACGTGGTCGTTTAACAGTGCTACGAGAAGCTGGATGCTCCTCCTGCGGTTTTGTAGAAAGACTTGGCAGGAATGGAGCCACTGCACATAATTGCTGGCGGCGGTGGTCACAAGAACGTACATTCACAAGAAGACAGGGTTACTGACGGCCACATGACACTACCGAGAAAGAAGACCATCGTGTTCGGCGTATGGCTTTGGCGCATCATACTGCAACTGCAACAGTAATTTAAGTGGCCGTTGGCACCACAGTGACACAACGAACTGTTAAAAATCGGTTACCTGTGTGATAGCCCCGAGCCAAATGCCCTGTAGAGTGAAATCCACTTACCTGAAATCCACTGACCCCAAACCCAGCCATTTGCGACTTCAGTGGTGTTAAGCGAGGGTGGTAGAGCAGGGTGGAGGTCTGTTGTGTTCTCTGATGAAGGCTGGTTCTGCCTCAGAGCCGGTGACGGCCGTATGTCGGTTAGAATGAGGCCAGTCGACGGCCTGCACCCAACCTGTCTGCGTCCTGCACACATTGGACTGCATCTGGAGTTACGAGGGTTGAATGAACAGTGATGCCTCCTCCTTCGTTAATTGGGTTTGGATGGGAATATTTTAATAAATCAAACGCAGAAATAATCCTTAGAATTTAATCTTCAGTTACCAATATCCACTTTTCCAATCCGCAGCTCGTGGTCTTGCGGTTGCGCTCTCGCTTCCCGCCTGCGGGGTCCCGGTGGAGTCAGGGATGTTCACCTGCCTCGTGATGACTGGGTGTTGTTGTGTTGTCTTCATCATCATCATCATCATCATCATCATCATCATCATCATCATCATCATCATCATCATCATCATCATTCATCTCCATTACGGTCAGAGGAAGGCAATGGCAAACCACCTCCACCAGGACCTTGCCTAGTAGGCGGTGCGGGTCTCCCGCATCGTTCCCTACGCTCCTCGGAGTATGGGACCTCATCATCACTTTTCTACTTAGTCACCAGCCAATTGGACTCATTTCTGCCAATGATGAACAATTTTTCTGACGCCACCACGGAAGAAGTCGACACACTGTTTCCACAACCACAGTCTCACAGTTTTCTCGACGTCTTCATCAGGAGCATAATGATGTCCGTGCAGAACGTCTTTCATTATCGGGAACAGATGGCAGTCAGATGGTGATAAATCTGGACTGTATGGAGGATACCGTACGGTGGTGAGATTCAGTCTCTGAAGTTCTGCTGTGGTAGCACGTGAAGTGTGTGGTTTGGCATCGTCATGCTGCAAGAAAACATTTCACTTTTCCTTTCGGACCCTCTTTAGCCGTCGTTTCAGAGTTCACGGTTCGTCCTGAATCAATCTGTCACCATTTTGCTTGTGAAACTCGGTGGTTGCTGTCACAGGACGTCCAACTCTGTTTGTCACGTGGGTCACATGTTCCCGCCTCAACATCTTTAAAGGTACTCGCTCAACGACGCACACTACTCACATCAACACAATCACCATAAACTGCTTTCATTCTCTGATGAATCTCGTTTGGGGTGATACCTTCTACTGTCAGAATACAATGATTGCACGTTGCTTAAATGGCTCTGAGCACTATGGGACTTAACATGTGAGGTCATCAGTCCCCTAGAACTTAGAACTACTTAAACCTAACTAACCTAAGGACATCACACACATCCATGCCCGAGGCAGGATTCGAACCTGCGACGTAGCGGTCGCGAGGTTCCAGACTGTAGCGCCTAGAACCGCTCGGCCACCCCGGCCGACACGTTGCTTAAATCGCACTGACCGACCGTCTGCGCAGGGTTCCTTACTTTACACCGTAACAACACAATCGTTCAATGATAAGGCTTCCCGCCAACTGGATCTGTAGAGAAGAGGCTACGGAACAAGCCAGTACCTTCCGCATACCACTGCTGCCAACCGTTGAAGAGTTACGAAGGTGGAGGCATTACTTTTCAGTCAACCCTCGAACGCTCTGGGGTGTGACATCATATGACAACAGGAGTTCGCAAGTGGTTATCTCACGCACCCAAACTACAAAACTGCACGTCAGTTTGGTGATTCGACGTGTTGTGTTGTCATTCGTGGATAGCATTCCAGGGGGTGTTTTCCAGCAAGATAAGGCTCGCCCACATCCCGCTCTTATAAACCAACATGCTCCACGGAGTGTCGACATGTTGCCTTGGCCTGCTGCATTACCAGACCTGCCTCCAGTCGAGTACACATAGGACATCATTGAATGATATGTTCAACGTCATCAGCAAATAGTTTTAACCGTTTCTGTACTGACCGGCCAAGTGCAACAGTCGTGGAACTCCATCCAACAAACTGACATCCGCCACCTGTACAACAAAGTGCATGGATGTTTGCGTACTTACATTCAACTTACATTACTCCTGTATTTTGAATTCTATTGTGAAATAATAAAGCTATTTGATTTCATCTTCATTTTATAGTGTAGTGCATAACCCTATATTCTTACACTAATGAAGATTTTGAATATCTTGTGGCCTTTTAAATTAGTTGGAAGTAGCCAATTTCGTGATGCGACGATCGGTTCCGCAAACACTCTATCGTTTTCTTACTTCAACGTTTGTAAGTCGAACCTGCACTCTATGTTTTTAAACAAACTCTGATTATTATTATGCAAACTATTTCCTTGCACTTATACAATTAACAACGACAAGGTTTCTAAACTCCAAGCTCGCTGAATTCCAACGTCGACTTCTAGGTCTGCAGGTAATTGTTTCATGAGAATGAAATCAAACGCACATGAATAAAAATAAAAAAATCTCTTACACAATCTGTTAAGCAGTAAGAAAAAAGTAAAAGAACTAATATCTTCTTTCTGCTTTAATGATCACGTATTTTAGTTTCTTGGTGGCGTTATAGTGGATCCCGTCAATCGATAACATTTTACTATCACGAATAAATTTAAAATAACTATCCATACTGGGATATGCGGATTTGATCCGTAGTCCTGAATTATCATACGTTTTCAACCGCCAGTCATTCAGTATCACATTGCTCACTTTTTCCTCTTTGAAATGACAACTATTTCAGTTTACGCATTGGAATATAACTTATAGATCATTAACATGTAAAACTGCCGTATAAAACAAGCTTTTCTGCAACTACCGGGTGATAAAAAAGTCAGTATAAATTTGAAAACTGAATAAATCACGGAATAATGTAGATATAGAGATACAAATTGACACACATGCTTGGAATGACATGGGGTTTTATTAGAACCAAAAAAATACAAAAGTTCGAAAAATGTCCGACAGATGGCGCTTCATCTGATCAGAATAGCAACAATTAGCATAACAAAGTAAGACAAAGCAAAGATGATGTTCTTTACAGGAAATTCTCAATATGTCCACCATCATTCCTCAACAATAGCTGTAGTCGAGGAATAATGTTGTGAACAGCACTGTAAAGCATGTCCGGAGTTATGGTGAGGCATAGGCGTCGGATGTTGTCTTTCAGCATCCCTAGAGATGTCGGTCGATCAGGATACACTTGCGACTTCAGGTAACCCCAAAGCCAATAATCGCACAGACTGAGGTCTGGGGACCTGGGAGGCCAAGCATGACGAAAGTGGCGGCTGAGCACACGATCATCACCAAACGACGCGCGCAAGAGATCTTTCACGCGTCTAGCAATATGGGGTGGAGCGCCTGGTTCTAATAAATCCCCATGTCATTCCAAGCATGTGTGTCAAATTTTACCTCTCTATCTACATTATTCCGTGGTTTGTTAAGTTTTCAAATTTATACTGACTTTTTGATCACCCGGTATATTTGCGCTTAAATACGTTACTCCGTGTACCATAACAAAATGTTACCGATATCAACGTCATCTCCGTACCAGGTTGAGAAGTCTTCTCCATACTTTCCAAAACACGTAACACTTCCCGTCCAACTCTGTTCAGAAATACAATTTCTTCGGCTTCAATAAATTGTCGCAGAGTTGCTGTGTAAGGAATTCCTTTATTATTGGAAGTTCTTCATAACTGCCATGTCCCCAGTTTCAGTCGTTCTTTCAGTACTGTAGAGAAGAGCACGTTTCCGCCTCATCACAGAAGGAACGGTGTCTGAAGTGCAAGAGGGCTGCCAAGCGTAACAGCGATAGCGGAAGCTGCAGGGCCGTGTCCTCCGGCATTCCGTGCCGTAAATGTTCATTACGGAGACTGCCGATACGGCGAGCCGGTCCGGGCCGGCCTGTGCTCCTATTTCTTCATCGCGGCGCGGCTGTCGCTCTGAGCTGCCGCGTGCCCGCCTCTCCTGCCGCCGACAGAAGCGGCCGCCGCGTCATGCAAAACAGAACAGGCGCTGGAGAACGCTTCCAGAGCGGCGCGCATTTCGCCGAGCGACTCTGCGGGCTTTATCACTGAGCCCTCTCCGGCAAACTACGGGCGCGCGCACATCTATATTCTCGCTCCCCGTCTCTCTCTCTCCACCCTCTAGCAAAATGCCCCGGCAATTTTCATCTCAATTGACTGAAAGCAAAGCCGCAATCAAAAGTTGGCCGTGCTGAGTTACCGGTCGCTTGCGTCCCTGCGACGCACATTGCCGCAAATTGCCTCTGCGACCTCTATGACTGCGAGATGCTCAAAATAATAAGTCGACTCAACTGTCGGGACACGTGCGACATTTTCAGTACTCCGGCAAAGTAAATTAGCTCATTTACGACTTACTCCTGCTCTTCCATAGCTCCTCCCGCCCTTCTCATCCCTCTTTCTATTGCGACTCCTGATCTTGTTTGAGCTTCCAATTCTTCTTCGTCTACTTCTCTCTCTCTCTCTCTCTCTCTCTCTCTCTCTCTCTCTCTCTCTCTCTCTCTCTCCCTCTCTCTATTTCTCGCTCCCTGTACCCCCTTATACTGTGTCTACCGAAGTGGCACATTGTTTGAAGGCTTGTAATTTAAAGGAGCAGGGATCAAATTTCCGTTCTGCCCAGACAATACCCCGAATTTGAACTAGGGTGTGGCGCATTCACGTTACATCTACAGCTACATTAGTACTACAGAAGCCACCTGACGGAGTGCTGCGGAGAGTAATTCTGGTACCACTAACTGATCCCCCGTTCCCTGTTCCACTCTCTAATTTCTCGAATTTTCTCAACCTGGTCATTTCGCGAGATGTACGTGGGAGGAAAGAATACATTGTCTGACTATTCCTGGAAAATGCTCTCTCTAAACTTCAGTAGTAAATCTCTTCGTGATGCACAACGTCTCTCTTTTTTCGCCTGCCAATGGAATTTGTTGAGCATTTCTGTAACGCTCTCGCGTCGACCAAACGATTCCGTGACGAAACATGCCGTTCTTCGTTCGATCTTCTCTGTCTCTTCTATCAGTCCTACCTGATAAGGATCCCAAATTGATGAACAAAAGAGAATCGGTGGAACGCTGGTCAGCCACTTCTTCCGTGGAAGAGTTACATTTCCTCGAGATTCTTTCTATCAATCTCAGTCTGGCATCTGCTTTTTCTGCTGTCTTATGTGTCATTTCTCTTAAGGTCGCTCTGGGTAGTTACTCCTAGATTTTTTAAGGTAGATACTGTTTCCAGCAATTTGTCATCAATAGTGTAGTTGTACAGCAGTGGATTTTTTTTTCTTGTGCATGCGCAATTCGTTACATTTATTTCAGTTCAGGATCAACTGCTAGAGACTGCACCATTCATAACCCTCCGCAGGGCATTCTAAAAAATCGATAGCCAACCTCATCATCTGCGAACAGCTTCCGGTGCTTGTACATATTGTAAAGAGTAACAGCCCTAACACACTCCCTTGGGGTACTCAGGGAATCTGTCGATTTTGTTCAGTAAGAGCGACGTGTTGAGTTCTATCTGCGAGGAAGTCTTGAATCCAGTCGCAGATCTGCTGCGATACTCAGTAGGTCGTACTTGTTTCTCGCTGAACGGCAAGCTAAGGAACACGGCATCAAATGGTTCAAATGGCTCTGAGCTCTATGGGACTTAACATCTGGTGTCATCAGTCCCCTATAACTCAGAACTACGTAAACCTAACTAACCTAAGGACATCACACACATCCATGCCCGAGGCAGGATTCGAACCTGCGACCGTAGCGGTCGCGCGGTTCCAGACTGAAGCGCCTAGAACCGCTCGGCCACACTGGCCGGGAAC
The DNA here is from genome assembly GCF_021461385.2 of Schistocerca piceifrons. Lineage (NCBI taxonomy): Eukaryota > Metazoa > Arthropoda > Insecta > Orthoptera > Acrididae > Schistocerca > Schistocerca piceifrons. Next base: position 300,053,554 of record NC_060141.1, read on the forward strand.
ACGGCATCAAACAGAGATCTCATGTAACAAGTGGACGGGCGGAGGAAACGAAGAACTATTTCCTACAAATTGTAACTGTGTCCGCAGCTCGTGGTCGTGCGGTAGCGTTCTCGCTTCCCGCGCCCGGGTTCCCGGGTTCGATTCCCGGCGGGGTCAGGGATTTTCTCTGCCTCGTGATGACTGGATGTTGTGTGCCGTCTTTAGGTTAGTTAGTTTTAAGTAGTTCTAAGTTCTAGGGGACTGATGACCATAGCTGTTTAGTCCCTTAGTGCTCAGAGCCGTTTGAACCATTTTTTGTAACTCGAAACTATTGGATAGCATACTAATGCTACCACTTCATAATACGTAACCTACTATATAAATAGGGAGAATGGGGTTTTAGTGAGATTTGTACATACTGCTTTGCTGTCAGGTAGTTAACAATCAGATATTCGTACATGCGGATACTTGCTGTATTCACAAGTTTAGTATCTTTCGACATTGACTGATAACACTGAAAGAAAATGGTATACTCAATGTGCAAAGCTACTGGTAACTTTTAGAACTCAGAGACGTCTCGCATTTTTAGTACCAAGGAGTAATAGTTTTGAGATTTCACGACAAATGGCTGTGCTTCACCGCCACGTCACCCGTCGCGTGACTCAGTTGAGTAAGTGACCGTTGACTACTCAGTGTAGCGGCAGCCGCCGAGCCAAGGCGACGCGCAGCAGATCAGCAGCAGCAGCACTTGTCTTATAAACTGTCAATAGATTTAGTGTTTGTTTTTTTTTTCACGTGCTTCTTCAAAGAAGTAAACTATACGTGTGTATTTTACTATGTAGCCTAGTGGTTAGAAAATTAATCGTAGTTTTTGTTTTTACGTAAATCTTGTGAATGACCTTGTGTAGAGCGGCTTTCTAGTGTAAATTTTCCCGTCACGAGGAACTCCGACATACCACTAAGTTTTAATTTTGTGCTAGTAGATAGCACACAGTTTAGATCAGCGCAATCTAGTTTGAATATTTATCCCGTGTAGAAACTTTTCGGCAAACAGAATTTCTAATAACAGGTATCTGCAAATACATCAACTTCAGTAGAGAAATTTATTTCTGTTTAATAACTTACGCTCTCAGAGTACAGTAAGAAATCTGCACAAAAACTTTTAGTGTTACTTTCTTCTCCTTTGGTATATTTTCAAATTCAGTGGCGTCGTTTGAGACCATATATCTATTTTATATACAGTGTGATATGACTATGGACTGTGCTTGTTGTGAGCGGACACAAGGAGAGTTGTCTGCTGTCCGTAAACAGCTAGAAGCTACGTTGGCTACCATCGACAAGCTTCTAACTAATGCTCAAAAGTTGCGGTGGCGTCGGGGTGCCAGTGACGAGATCTGCGACACCTTTGGTGCCACTGGAATCCCATGGTGACCCGGACATCGCTGCGGCTCCTGATACGCAACATCTGAGCGATCCGTCCTCACTCCAGAGTGGGTGGCAGAGAGTGGTGGGTTCGCGTGTCACTGGGCAGAAGGCGAAAGAGGGAGCAGGCCGTGCGGCTGGCTCCCAAAGTCTTAGCAACAGTACGAGGTGCTACACAATGTTGACGATAACTCTCAGCCAGCGCGGGATGCTTCTCCTGTTGGGCCAGTGATCGATTTTCCTGCCCAATCCGGACAAGTACAGGTTGGGTATGCTTGTCATTGGGAGCCCCAATGTTAGGTGGGCGATGGAGCCCCTCAGGGAGATAGCAGGCAAGGCGGGAAAGAATTCCAGTGTGCATTCGGTATGTCTACCGGCTGGTCTCATCCGTGATATGGAGGAGGCCCTGCGGGTGGCTATCAAGCGCACTGGGTGCAACCGGCTGTATCTAGTGGCACAGGTCGGCACTAATGACTCCTGCCGCATGGGTTCTGAGGCCATCCTCGGCTCCTTTCGGCAGCTGGCTGATTTGGTGAAGGCAAATATCAACGCTTGCAGGGTGCAGGCTAAGCTGTCTATTTGTGGCATCGTACCTAGGGCTGCTCGCGGTCCTCTGTTTTGGAGCAGAATAGAAGGTCTAAACCAGAGGCTCAGACAACTCCGCGACGGTATCGGATACGAATTTCTCAACCACCGTTATCGGGTGCAGAATTGTAGCGTTCCTGTTAAATAGGTCAGGCGTGCACTACACGCAGGAAGCGGCTACTAGGGTAGCGGAGTACGTGTGGCGTGCACAGGGGCTTTTTTAGGTTAGTGAACCCCTCGCTTGCGATCAAAGACGATTTGCCAGTTAAATTAGCCACAGCGAACTCAGAGAATCTTGGTCCTCGCAGATCAGAGATAGAAAATATTAACATGATTTTAGTAAATTGCAGGAGCATCCAAGGAAAGGTCCCAGAATTAGACCGCTTACTGAAGATTACAATGCACAGATAGTATTGGGAACAGAAAGCTGGTTGAAAACAGATGTCAGTGACAACGAAATCCTAAGTTCAGATTGGAATGTTTATCGTAAGGATAGGTTAGTCGTCAATGGTGACGGCGTGTTTATTGCTGTGAAATTGAGTATCAAAGAACGGTCAATAATGGTGATCGGATGCTTTTATAGACCACCTGGGTCAGGATTTGTAGTTGTAGAGCGCTTCAGACAGAACTTGCAGAATATTAGCAATTTTCCTCATCATGTTGCTGTAACAGGTGCGTTCAAAAAGAAACGAACCGGAAGCGTAATTAGAGAAACCAGTACCTGTATGTTAGAAGTACTGACCCTGGCTGTTGTTGAGACACTTCTCCAACTGTGACATCAGGCGATGAATGGCTGCCTCATAAAATTCCAGGGGCTGCGATGTTAACCAGTTCCGCATGTTGAGCTGGACGTTGTCGTCTGAGGTGAATCTTTTGCCTCTCAGAACTTTTTTAAGGAGACCAAAAATGGCATAATCACAGGGAGAGAGGTCCGGGCGGTGTGGAGGGTGGCCAAGAACCTCCCATTTGAATTTTTGCAACAGTGCCGCTGTTGCGTTGGTCGTATGAGGCTTTGCATTGTCTTAGAGCAGAATGAACCCAACGAGTGAGATTGCCTGGTCGCTTTGTTTTGATCGCTTGGCGAAGGGTGGTCAACGTTTTCGAATAACGCTGGGCATTCACTTTTCTCCCGCGCTGCACGAATCAGAGGTGGCCCATCTTGGACAAAGAAGAACGTCAGCATAATCTTTCCTGCACTCGTGTGAATGACTTTGGCTTTTTTTTTTTTTTGGTGGCGGTAATGCCGGATGCTTCCAATGGACACTTTGTAGTTTTGATTCTGGTTCGAAGTGATGACACCATGACTCATCTCCAGCCACCACTCGTGCCAGGAACGCTCCCTTCGCGAGCATAGCGCTGCAGGTGAGCAAGACAGTGGGGCATTCGACATACTTCCTGGTGTGATTGAAGACTGTGGGGTACCTATTGGGCGCACACTTCGCGCATGTGCAGTCGTTCCTTCATGATGGCGTGAACACTTCCGACGATCAATCCTACCACGGCGGCTTTGGCTTTCACTTTCACTGTCACCCGGCAGTCCTGGGTAATGAGTGCGTCCACCAGCTGGACGATGTCATCGGTAACGCAGTGTGGTGCTCCAGACTGTGCATCATCGGCTAACGACACTCGTCCTTCCTTAAGCGCTTGTGCCTTGCCTTGACCCTTGTAAGGGACATGCAGTGCTCGCCGTACACTTGCGACATTCGACGATGAATGTCTGTTTCCCTACTCCTTCCGCTGTCAGAAAACGAACAACACCTATTGACGCCTCCATGTCACTGTTAGCATTGCGACTGGCAGCGTTGAACGATTGATGCATGCTGCTGCTAGCTCTGTTAGTCAGTGATGTGCACGCGTGCCCTCTAGCGAGATGAACTTCCACGGCTGTGAACTTCCACGCTCTGGTCGGAACTACACTTCGTTAAACACGCCACGATATTGCTCTCCTGTCACCGGTTTGCGCATTCGAGACTCCAGTTCGTTTCTTTTTGAAGGCCCCTTATAGTAGGAGGTGATTTCAACTTGCCAGGTGTAGCTTGGAAGTGTTATGCCATCAAAACTGGTGCCAGAGACAGGGAATCGTTTGGCATTTTTCTGGATGTCTTGTCCGAAAATTACCTTGAGCAGATAGAGAACCAAGCTAAGAGGGTAACGTCTTAGATCTCTTAGCAAGAAACAGATCTGAACTTTTCGAATCAATTAACGTAGAAGAACGTATCAGTGGTTATAAGGCTGTGACAGCATCTGACGACGGGTCCTACAAGGAATGTTAAGAAAGATACGAAGATATATTTGCTCACCGAGGCTGACACGATACAAGTTTCAGAACTTCTCAGCAGTCAGTATCAAATATTCGGTGATGAGGTCGAAGATGTAGAGAACAAACGGAAAAAATTCAAATGCATCGTTGAATATGCCCTAGACAAGTACGTTCCGAGTAAGGTTTTAAGAGACGGGAAAGATCCACCACGATTTAATAGCCGTGTTAGAAAAGCGCCACGTAAACAAAGAGAACTTCATCTCAAATTCTAGGCCGCCCGGAGTGGCCACGCCGTTTGAGGCGCCATGTCACGGATTGCGCGGCCCCTCCCGTCGAAGGTTCGAGTCCTCCCTCTGGGATGGGTGTGTGTGTTGATCGTAGCAGAAGTTAGTTTAAGTAGAGAGTAAGTCTAGGGACAGATGACTTCGGCAGTTTGGTCACTCAAGAATACACACACATTTGAACATTTTTTTCAGATTCGAGAGAAATAAAAATCTTGCTGACAAACAAAAGCTGAAGGAAGCGAAAATGAGCGTAAGGAGAGCAATGAGAGAAGCGTTCAATTATTTTGAAACTAAGACGTTGTCAACCGACCTGGGTAAAAAACCTAAGAGATTTTGGTCGTATGTAAAATCAGTAAGTGGGTCAAAATCATCTATTCATTCTCTCAGCGACCACACCGGCACCGAAACGGAAGAAAACAGAGAGAAGGCCGAAATTCAGAATTCGGTCTTCCGAAGTTGTTTCATCGCGGATGATCGAAGCACGGTCCCTCCTTTCAATCGTCGTACGAACGTCGAAATGGCAGATATTGAGATAACCGATCGCGGAAATGAAAATCAGCTACAATCTCTTAGCAGCGGAAAGGCGTCAGGACCAGATGACATAAGATTCTATAAAGACTACGCGAAAGAACTTGCTCTCACTCTAGCAGTAATTTATCGTAGATCGCTTGAGCAATGAAAGGTACCTAACGACTGGAAAAAGCGCAGCCGTAAGACAGATCTACACAATCATAGCCCTATATCGTTGACGTAAACCTATTGTAGAATTATGGAACATATTTTATGCTCAAGATTTATGACGTTTTTGGAAAATGAACGTCTCCTCTATAAAAATCAACTGGATTCCGCCAACAAATATTCTGCGAAACTCAGCTCGCTCAGTTCCTCCATGAGATCCACAGCTTGATGCCGTGTTCCTTGGTTTCAGTTAGGCATTTGACACCGTCTCGCATTGCCGTTTAAGGAAAAAAATACAAGCTAACGGAGTATCGGAGCACACTTGCGACTGGATTCAAGACTTTCTTGCAGATAGAACTCAACACGTCGCTCTTAACGGAACTAAGTCCACGGATGTAAAGGTAATATCCGAAGTACCACAGGGAAGTGTGATACGACCGTTGCCGATTACAATATATACGCTAAGGGATCAAAAGTATCCGGACATCCCCAAAAACATACGTTTGCATATTGGGTGCATTGTGCTGTCACCTACTGCCAGATACTCCATATCAGCCACCTCAGTAGTAATTAGACGTCGTGAGAGAGAGCAGAATGGGGCGTTCCGCAGAACTCACGGACTTGGGACGTGGTCAGGTGATTGGGTGTCACTTGTGTCATACGTCTGTAAACGAGATTTCCACACTTCTAAACATCCCAAAGTCCACTGTTTCCGATATGATAGTTAAGTGTAAACGTGAAGGAACACGTACAGCACAAAAGTGTACAGGCTGACCACGTCTGTTGACTGACAGAGACCGTCGGCAGTTGAAGAGGGTCGTAATGTGCAAAAGACAGACATCTATCCAGACCACCACACTGGAATTCCAAACTGCATCAGGATCCACTGCAAGTACTATCACAGTTAGGTGAGAGGTAATAAAACTTTGATTTCATGGTCGAGTGGCTACTCATAAGCCACACATCACGCCGGTAAATGACACACGACGCCTCGCTTGGTGTAAGGAGCGTAAACATTGGTCGACTGAACAGTGCAAAAACGTTGTGTGGATTTACGAACCACAGTACACACTGCGGCGATCCGGTGGCAGGGTATGGGTATGGTGAATGTCCGGTGAACGTCATCTGCCAGCTTGTGTAGTGCCAACAGTAAAATTCGGAGGCGGTGGTGTTATGGTGTGGTCGTGTTCTTCATGGAGGTGGCTTGCACCCCTTATTGTTTTGCGTCGGCTCGTGGTCGTGCGGTAGCGTTCTCGCTTCCCACGCCCGGGTTCCCGGGTTCGATTCCCGGCGGGGTCAGGGATTTTCTCTGCCTCGTGATGACTGGGTGTTGTGTGATGTCCTTAGGTTAGTTAGGTTTAAGTAGTTCTAAGTTCTAGGGGACTGATGACCATAGATGTTAAGTCCCATAGTGCTCAGAGCCATTTGAACCATTTGTTTTGCGTCGCACTACCACTATCCTTCAGGATAACGACATCGCTCGACTAGAGAATGTTCTGCAGTCTTGGACTGTGCGGCTGGTCCCGGCGGAAGTTCGAGTCCTCCCTCGGGCATGGGTGTGTGTGTTTGTCCCTAGGATAATTTAGATTAAGTAGTGTGTAAGCTCAGGGACTGATGACTTTAGCAGTTAAGTCCCATAAGATTTTACACGCATTTGAACATTTCTTCAGAGAATGTTCTCCAGACATGAACTCTGTCGAACATGACTGGGATAGATTGAAAAGGGCTGTTTATGGATGACTTGACTCAGCAACCACTCTGAGGGATCTACGCCTAATCGCCGTTGAGAAGTGGGACAATCTGGACAAACAGTGCCTTGATGAACTTGTGGACAGTATGCCACAACGTATACAGGCATGCATCAATGCAAGAGGACGTGCTACTTGGTATTAGAGGAACTGATGTGTACAGCAATCTGGACCACCACGTCTGAAGGCCTCGTTGTGTAGTGGTACAACATGCAATGTGTGGTTTTTATGAGCAATAAAAGGGTGGAAATGATGTTTATGTTGATCTCCATTTCAATTTTCTGTACAGATTCCGAAAATCTTGGAACCGAGGTGATGGAAAACTTTTTTTGATGTGTGTATATTTCGAGGGATGCAGCACTGGGCATGTCAGACTATCCATCTGTCTCAGAATGAATAAAGCATATTTTCTAAAGCTAGGAGCTGCACTCAATTTTCCATCCACATGCCAGCAAACACAGGATTTTTGTCTCAGATCTTCCTTTCTTCCCCTCATAGATGTGATATTTTCCTCAAACAGCTGCACCAAGCCTGTATGAAGAAAAAAAGAAGGCAAGTTATAACTTGCTGGTATGGCACTCTGAGTTCCTATTGGTGTGATTCCTGCACCATGAAACGCTCAGCCAGTAGTGATGCCAGCGGTAGTGGTGGTGGGAAACGGCCAAAGTTGGACCAGTTGCCATGTATGTGTTTATAAAAAAAAATTATGAGTCCAAATTGCGACAGTTATAAAATTTCGTAGCAAAGTATTCAACATTTTCTGAGACTACGATACATTTTCGTAACAAGTGGTTATAAAAGTTCTTTTTTCTTACTGTACAGCGTTTATTCCCGAAATTTTGATGGAATTAGAACGCCAGCTAGAAGTTGAAAGTCTCCAGCAAGTGGAAAAGGTTGTGCTACCATCATGTAAGTACATCTCAAAATTCTGTTTGTGATAGTTATAAGTTCAAAAAGCGTCTCTTAAAGTGTTCAAATTGTAACAAGTGCTTATAACATTTCTACTGTTGTTCTAGCATTAGAGCAGCAGCAGTTGGAAATTGAAAGTCCCCATCAAGTGGAGGAGCTTGTGCTGCCATCCTGTAAGTAAATCTCCAAATTCTGTGTGGTAGTTTACATGTTCAAAAAACACCTCTTGATGTGTTCAGATCGTAACAAGTGTTTATAAAACTTCAGACCTCGCTGTTGCAGCGTTAGAGCAGCAGCTGACAGACATTGAGCTACTGCTGCTGGAGTCTGAAATGCAGCAAGAAAGTAAGTACGGTTGTAATATATTGCCATTATACATTTTTTCATCATATACAGTTATGTGAGGTTTTTTTTTTTTTTGTCGTCAGTCTACTGACTGGTTTGATGCGGCCCGCCACGAACTCCTTTCCTGTGCTAACCTCTTCATCTCAGAGTAGCACTTGCAACCTACGTCCTCAATTATTTGCTTGACGTATTCCAATCTCTGTCTTCCTCTACAGTTTTTGCCCTCTACAGCTCCCTCTAGTACCATGGAAGTCATTCCCTCATGTCTTAGCAGATGTCCTATCATCCTGTCCCTTCTCCTTATCAGTATTTTCCACATATTCCTTTCCTCTCCGGTTCTGCGTAGAACCTCCTCATTCCTTACCTTATCAGTCTACCTAATTTTCAACATTCGTCTATAGCACCACATCTCAAATGCTTCGATTCTCTTATGTTCCGGTTTTCCCACAGTCGCCCGCATCTCGTGGTCGTGCGGTAGCGTTCTCGCTTCCCACGCCCGGGTTCCCGGGTTCGATTCCCGGCGGGGTCAGGAATTTTCTCTTCCTCGTGATGGCTGGGTGTTGTGTGCTGTCCTTAGGTTAGTTAGGTTTAAGTAGTTCTAAGTTCTAGGGGACTGATGACCATAGATGTTAAGTCCCATAGTGCTCAGAGCCATTTGAACCATTTTTTCCCACAGTCCATGTTTCACTACCATACAATGCTGTACTGCAGACGTACATCCCCAGAAATTTCTTCCTCAAATTAAGGCTGGTATTTGATATTAGTAGACTTCTCCTGGCCAGAAATGCCTTTTTTGCCATAGCGAGTCTGCTTTTGATGTCCTCCTTGCTCCGTCCGTCATTGGTTATTTTACTGCGTAGGTAGCAGAATTCCTTAACTTCATTGACTTCGTGACCATCAATCCTGATGTTAAGTTTCTCGCTGTTATCATTTCTACTACTTCTCATTACCTTCGTCTTTCTCCGATTTACTCTCAAACCATACTGTGTACTCATTAGACTGCTCATTCCATTCAGCAGATCATTTAATTCTTCTTCACTTTCACTCAGAATAGTAATGTCATCAGCGAATCGTATCATCGATATCCTTTCACCTTGTATTTTAATTCCACTCCTGAACCTTTCTTTTATTTCCATCATTGCTTCCTCGATGTACAGATTGAAGAGTAGGGGCGAAAGGCTACAGCCTTGTCTTACACCCTTCTTAACATGAGCACTTCGTTCTTCATCGTCCACTCTTATTATTCCCTCTTGGTTGTTGTACATATTGTATATGACCCGTCTCTCCCTATAGCTTACCCCTACTTTTTTCAGAATCTCGAACAGCTTGCACCATTTTATATTATCGAACGCTTTTTCCAGGTCGACAAATCCTATGAAAGTGTCTTGATTTTTCTTTAGCCTTGCTTCCATTATTAGCCGTAACGTCAGAATTGCCTCTCTCGTCCCTTTACTTTTCCTAAAGCCAAACTGATCGTCACCTAGCGCATTCTCAATTTTCTTTTCCATTCTTCTGTATATTATTCTTGTACAGCTTCGATGCATGAGCTGTTAAGCTGATTGTGCGATAATTCTCGCACTTGTCAGCTCTTGCCGTCTTCGGAATAGTGTGGATGATGCTTTTCCGAAAGTCAGATGGTATGTCGCCAGACTCATATATTCTACACACCAACGTGAGTAGTCGTTTTGTTGCCACTCCCCCCAATGATTTTAGAAATTCTGATGGAATGTTATCTATCCCTTCTGCCTTATTTGACCGTAAGTCCTCCAAAGCTCTTTTAAATTCCGATTCTAATACTGGATGCCCTATATCTTCTAAATCGACTCCTGTTTCTTCTTCTATCACATCAGACAAATCTTCACCCTCATAGAGGCTTTCAATGAATTCTTTCTACCTATCTGCTCTCTCCTCTGCATTTAACAGTGGAATTCCCGTTGCTCTCTTAATGTTACCACCGTTGCTTTTAATGTCACCAAAGGTTGTTTTGACTTTCCTGTATGCTGAGTCTGTCCTTCCGACAATCATATCTTTTTCGATGTCTTCACATTTTTCCTGCAGCCATTTCGTCTTAGCTTCCCTGCACTTCCCATTTATTTCATTCCTCAGCGACTTGTATTTCTGTATTCTTGATTTTCCCGGAACATGTTTGTACTTCCTCCTTTCATCAATCAACTGAAGTATTTCTTCTGTTACCCATGGTTTCTTCGCAGCTACCTTCTTTGTACCTATGTTTTCCTTCCCAACTTCTGTGATGGCCTTTTTTAGAGATGTCCATTCCTCTTCAACCGTACTGCCTACTACGCTATTCGTTATTGCTGTATCTATAGCGTTAGAGAACTTCAAACGTATCTCGTCATTCCTTAGTACTTCCGTATCCAACTTCTTTGCGTATTGATTCTTCCTGACTAATGTCTTGAACTTCAGCCTACTCTTCATCAATACTATATTGTGATCTGAGTCTATATCTGCTCCTGGGTACGCCTTACAATCCAGTATCTGATTTCGGAATCTCTGTCTGACCATGATGTAATCTAATTGAAATCTTCCCGTATCTCCCGTCCTTTTCCAAGTATACCTCCTCCTCTTGTGATTCTTGAACAGGGTATTCGCTATTACTAGCTGAAACTTGTTACAGAACTCAATTAGTCTTTCTCCTCTTTCACTCCTTGTCCCTAGCCCATGTTCTCCTGTAACCTTTTCTTCTACTCCTTCCCCTATAACTGCATTGCAATCGCCCATGACTATTAGATTTTCGTCTCCCTTTACGTACTGCATTACCCTTTCAATATCCTCATACACTTTCTCTATCTGTTGATCTTCAGCTTGCGATGTCGGCATGTATACCTGAACTATCGTTGTCGGTGTTGGTCTGCTGTCGATTCTGATTAGAACAACCCAGTCATTGAACTGTTCACAGTAACACACCCTCTGCCCTACCTTCCTATTCATAACGAATCCTACACCTGTTATACCATTTTCTGCTGCTGTTGATATTACCCGATACTCATTTGACCAGAAATCCTTGTCTTCCTTCCACTTCACTTCACTGACCCCTACTATATCTAGATTGAGCCTTTGCATTTCCCTTTTCAGATTTTCTGGTTTCTCTACCACGTTCAAGCTTCTGACATTCCACGCCCCGACTCGTAGAACGTTATCCTTCCGTAGATTATTCAATCTTTTTCTCATGGTAACCTCCCCCTTGGCAGTCCCCTCCCGGATATCCGAATGGGGGACTATTCCGGAATCTTTTGCCAGTGGAGAGATCATCATGACACTTCTTCAATTACAGGCCACATGTCCTGTGGATACACGTTACGTGTCTTTAATGCAGTGGTTTCCATTGCCTTCTGCATCCTCATGTCGTTGACCATTGCTGATTCTTCCGCCTTTAGGGGCAATTTCCCACCCCTAGGACAAGAGAGTGCCCTGAACCTCTATCCGCTCCTCCGCCCTCTTTGACAAGGCCGTTGGCAGAATAAGGCTGCCTTCTTATGCCGGAAGTCTTCGGCCGCCAATGCAACAAGTTCCGCGAGGAAGCTCTATCCCTAAACTTATGACCACTGTTGGACACAAGTACAGGTATGTAATTCGTTATCGTATTTCCAGCAGTGTCTCAGCTTAGGGATGGAGCTAGATAGAATCACCTGGGCTACTTCCTTCAGTCAGTCCCCCTGGTTCAAGGCATATATTGAATTAAATACCGAAAAGAGAGCGGTCGCGACTAGTGATTTCGAAAAAGACTTTTACAAATTAATGAATAATTCCATTTTCGTTAAAACCGTGCAGAATGTAAGAACTGAACGCGATATTTTGATTAGGGCCAAATGGAATGGGCGTTGGGGCGTAAGAAACTTCAACACCAGACCAAATTTTAAGCGTGTCACTATTTTCAATGAGAACTTTGTTGCTGTGAAGATGTCGAAGCCTTCAGTTGAGTTAACGAAACGATTCTATTTTGGTATGTGTATACTGGTCATCTCCAAACTCCACATATACCGCTTCCACTATGAGTTTGCTAAAACTCATTTCGTGGAACCAAAGTTACTTTATATTGATACATCTACTGGGTGAAGAACTGTGATCCATATGACGTAATTAGGTGTCACGGTAATGAATTCAACACATCAGGATATGCAGCCTATAATCCTTACAGTAGTGTTCTTCAGAACAAGAAGGTTATCGGCCTAATGAAAGGTGAGGCGGATGGATTGCTGATTGTGGAGTTTGTGGGTCTAAGATCCAAAATGTATGCATATCACGCAATAGATGGAGCCACCCAGAGGTGGGCTAAGGGTGTCCTCAAGGTCGAAGACTGCTTGCAGTGCCTGTACGGTGGATTTCACAGTGTTCCACCACAACCTCCGCATTTGGTACAGGAAACTAGTATTCAATCGCAAGGTCATGAGGTGTACACTGTGCTGCAATCTAAAGTCAGATTGTTACCTCATGACGATAAAAGAGCCATTTGTGATGACAGGATCGAAACCCTCCCGTGCTCACACTATTTACTTGAAGCATGAGAGGGGGTGGGGGACTCCGACAGTGTGAATGAGAGAATGAGTGAGTGACTGGCTGAGTGAGAGCTTGTACCTAATAGTATGGCTCTTTTATCATAGTTTAAATATCGTACATATGATGTATGTATGTATAAGCAGTATGTTCTTGGGAAAGAATTATAAAAAATATTTTAAAAAATTAAAAATTAAAAGAAAATCAACAAAAAGCTAAAGATTGTAAATGAAGAAAAAATAGTGTACCTTATTTCTCGCTTTTGCACTTCATCAGCTTGTGTGATTGTATGAGTGCATGTGTAAATATAAGAGGTGTTCAAAAAGAAACGAGCCAGAGCCTGGAATGCGCAAACCGGTTACAGGAGGGTAATATCGTGGCATGTGTAACGAGGTATGATTCTGACCTGAGTGTGGAAGTTCGCAGCCCATCACTAGAGGGCAAGCGTGCACGCCACGTGACTATACAGAGCTAGCAGCAGCATGCATCAATCGTCCAAAGCTGCCAGTCGCATTCCAAACAGTGACATGGAGGGGTCAAAAGAAGAGCAAAGAGATGTTGTTCGTTTTCTGGCAGCGGAAGGGACATGTTGGGAATGTGGGTCTCATGGGGAGCGTGCAAGGGATAAGTTCCTGCATGCGCACTATCCTTGTGCCCTCGGTGGCTCAGATGGATAGAGCGTCTGCTATGTAAGCAAGAGATCCCGGGTTCGAGTCCCGGTCGGGGCACACATTTTCAACATGTCCCCAATGAAGTATATCATCGCCTGTTTGCAACTAGGGTGTCCATCTAATTATCATTTCATTCTAACGAAAGCTGCACGCTCATCAACGGTAACTGTTCTTTCGGGAACAGATACTACCTTCATATATAGTTAAAATATGGCTTCCCGGCCATCGACCTTCTGGTGCGAACGCACACGCTATGCCCAAGCTCTTACGGGACTTGGTGGATTAATCTGCCACGAGTAATGAGTATGATGGGCAAACGTCTATTAGGCGCACTACGAATGTAGTGTTGTGGACGTGTTGGAAATGTGGGTCTCACGGGAGCGTGCAAGGGATAACTCCCTGTAGGGGCACTATCCCTTGTTGCACGTCGCAGTTCTTCGGAGAGTTTTTCTGACGTGTGCCTTTCGTCGTATTTAAAGCATTCTAGGAGGGAAGACGCCAGCTCCAGGTCTTTAACGTAGTGTGCTGTCACCGACAAATAACTCTCATTTGTGGTTGAGGTCCACCCATCCATTGTCAGCACAAACACTTCCGCAGAATTAAGTCTGACTCTCACAAGTTCTTTCATCATAGCGTACTGTCGTTGTAGTAGTGTATTGGAAATGGTCTTCCGAGCTGGCATTCTGTAAGCACCATTCAGTTTGCCTACAAAACTTTGGAAATGTTTGCTTTCCACTATGTTGAAGGGCAAATAATCCTTTACAACAGTCTCCAGAAGTGCGAAATCTATCTCCTGATTTCTTTTGATCGAAAGAGGTTTCGAAAAAGTACATAGGTAATGTTCCGTGATATTGATGTCTGCTGTCTGATACTGTTATTTTCTGGCAACGAGTGCTGTTCGCTTCTGGCAATTTCTGATGTTGGTTGCGGATTGTCCGGGTTATTTGTCCAAGAAATATCGGAAGATGCAGGAGCAGGGGGCGCTAAGTGCCTGACTGACAACGACACTGTTGATGCAGCGCTCGAACATGACGCACTAAATTAAATGTATTTCATCCTGTATATGAAATACACTTAGAACAACAGTTGCACTTTGCTTTCCCATCACCTAAATCGGCGAATAAACCCCAAATTTTACTAGTTTTACGCGATCGCTAGTTGCTAGCCATTGTATAAGTGTGAATAGACACAAAAACTGCTTTCCAAATAAAATAAAGAGGGATTGTACCTGAATTCGTACCAATGACTAAAGGTGACAGTTAATTTTTTGAAGTTGGGGGGTTATTATTCTCAACAAAAATAAAATCTACAGGAAAACTTCTGAATAATTACTTAACGTAGGTATATAGACTTTGTGACAGTGGTAAACATATTCATTCTATTTTGGATTAAATTTTAAAAGGAACATAAAACTGGACTTCTTTTCATTGGTAGCCCTAGTTTTCAGCCCATGAATACAACAAATAAGGTTTCACTTGGCAGATAAATACCTTTTTGGGCGCTTCATGAGAAAATGTCGAGCAAGATTAAATGTAATACCTTCTTTATATGTGACAGGCTTCTCTGTTTATCTTTCCTTTGTCCCCTTCGACCATGCTCTATTTAAGTTAACTCAGACGCTGTAAGAGCGTAAAACGTTGCGTGCACATTACTACATAGTTCGGCCATCTGTTGGTAAAATTATGAAGTATTGCGATGCTTTATTGTACGAGCGAGGCGAAGCGAGCGTAGCCGCGGCTGAGCTTCGAGCTGGGCAACTTCGCCAGCCTTCCGTACTTCATGAATGAACTGCTTCATTTGAGTGCTTCATGGCAAAGAGTGAAATGAATGAAGTAGTTCACGGGAATGACCCATCTCTTATCTGCTAAAATTCGATCTGCGGTGTGACGATCTTTATTTGCTGCGTAAGCGATGTTGTGATCTCTATCTGCTAAAATTCGATCTGCGGTGTGACGATCTTTGTTTGCTGCGTAAGCGATGTCGTGTTCCATACATACTTCGTCCAGTAGATTCATCCCCTTCTCACCGCGTGCCAATGGCTTGTGAAGTTTTGTTCCAGGTCCACAGTAGTTATATCCAGGAACGTGTAATTCGACTGGTAGTTTGTCGAGAATACTTCCTCCTCCTCTAATGCGTCTCCTATCACACATGTTATGCTACTGAGATGCTTGTGGTCTGCGCTCCATGTTACACAACAAATTGTCAGCGTCGATCCAGCTGTTCTGTGATGCGAGAAAACCAAGTCATTTAACCAACGCTCTATTCCAACGACGCCGTATGACTCTCTCTACGAGATACACGTCTTGTTCCGAGCTTTTCTGTAACTCTAGTGTGTAAAAGCATCCTGCAATTTCAGTACCACTGCTGCCCTTTAAGAGGTAGGTTCTAGGATTCGTTCTGTGCACTTTGGAAACTGTGAATATCTCGGCTGACCAGTTTGGCATGTATGAATTCTCAAATGCTGTCTTGTGTTTTGAAATACGTACTAAATCACATACATTAAATTACTGTTTGCTCGGATCGAACATATTAATACGATTATATACTGTATCTAGAAGTCTATTATCACGAACATCGATTGGTCTCATTTTTATTGTGCGATGTTTGGTTCAATTATACTGTGTAATTATTTGCGGGAGGATATCGATCCATCTGTGTGAGCCACGAAGATTGAATGGCACCCACATTTGGGTTTTCACTGTTCTGTTCAGACGTTCCACGATACTCGCCTTCAAGTGGGTGGGTGAACGTCGAGTAGTTATGTATTCCATGCCGCTCCATCAGAGCCTTGAAATATCTATTGTAAAACACCGCCATGATCTGTTTGAAGGTTTTCTGGGCTTCGATTCGTCCCCGTCTGCAGCAATCCATCAAACACATGTGCGACTTCCTTCCCTGTTTTCGCTTTCACGGGTAATGCCCAGGCATATTTAGAATAAGTATCAATGACCATTAAAATATATTTGAATTCGTTATTCACTCGTGCATATTCCCTCATGTCGACAAGCTCCGCCTCTTACAGGTCGTCCAAACCTTTAATCATCTCTTCGAGGGTATGTTTTGCATACTGGTTTGTGCAGTTCTCGAACTACTCTCCCCGTACTTAATCGACGATGCCTCTCTCTCTAAGCTCAGAATTTATTGAAACAACTTCATTCGAATGAGCTGTATTACCAGAGGCAGCTGATGCCATGAGCAGTCGTAGCCGATCTATTAGCTCAATGAGGTCGCCGTAATATACACTCCTGGAAATGGAAAAAGGAACATATTGACACCGGTGTGTCAAACCCACCATACTTGCTCCGGACACTGCGAGAGGGCTGTACAAGCAATGATCACACGCACGGCACAGTGGACACACCAGGAACCGCGGTGTTGGCCGTCGAATGGCGCTAGCTGCGCAGCATTTGTGCACCGCCGCCGTCAGTGTCAGCCAGTTTGCCGTGGCATACGGAGCTCCATCGCAGTCTTTAACACAGGTAGCATGCCGCGACAGCGTGGACGTGAACCGTATGTGCAGTTGACGGACTTTGAGCGAGGGCGTATAGTGGGCATGCGGGAGGCCGGGTGGACGTACCGCCGAATTGCTCAACACGTGGGGCGTGAGGTCTCCACAGTACATCGATGTTGTCGCCAGTGGTCGGCGGAAGGTGCACGTGCCCGTCGACCTGGGACCGGACCGCAGCGACGCACGGATACACGCCAAGACCGCAGGATCCTACGCAGTGCCGTAGGGGACCGCACCGCCACTTCCCAGCAAATTAGGGACGCTGTTGCTCCTGGGGTATCGGCGAGGACCATTCACAACCGTCTCCATGAAGCTGGGCTACGGTCCCGCACACCGTTAGGCCGTCTTCCGCTCACGCCCCAACATCGTGCAGCCCGCCTCCAGTGGTGTCGCGACAGGCGTGAATGGAGGGACGAATGGAGACGTGTCGTCTTCAGCGATGAGAGTCGATTCTGCCTTGGTGCCAATGATGGTCGTATGCGTGTTTGGCGCCGTGCAGGTGAGCGCCACAATCAGGACTGCATACGACCGAGGCACACAGGGCCAACACCCGGCAATATGGTGTGGGGAGCGATCTCCTACACTGGCCGTACACCACTTTTGATCGTCGAGGGGACACTGAATAGTGCACAGTACATCCAAACCGTCATCGAACCCATCGTTCTACCATTCCTAGACCGGCAAGGGAACTTGCTGTTCCAACAGGACAATGCACGTCCGCATGTATCCCGTGCCACCCAACGTGCTCTAGAAGGTGTAAGTCAACCACCCTGGCTAGCAAGATCTCCGGATCTGTTCCCCATTGAGCATGTTTGGGACTGGATGAAGCGTCGTCTCACACGGTCTGCACGTCCAGCACGAACGCTGGTCCAACTGAGGCGCCAGGTGGAAATGGCATGGCAAGCCGTTCCACAGGACTACATCCAGCATCTCTACGATCGTCTCCATGGGAGAATAGCAGCCTGCATTGCTGCGAAAGGTGGATATACACTGTACTAGTGCCGACATTGTGCATGCTCTGTTGCCTGTGTCTATGTGCCTGTGGTTCTGTCAGTGTGATCATGTGATGTATCTGACCCCAGGAATGTGTCAATAAAGTTTCCCCTTCCTGGGACAATGAATTCACGGTGTTCTTATTTCAATTTCCAGGAGTGTATATACTGCGGGAGTCAACTGCTCACTCTTTTATGCTGTATGTCAAAACCATCACCACTACTATTTTTTTTTCGCCATCCAAAATAAGTTTTATAATGAATTTGTATTTCAAATTGCTTCAACTTTTTGCATTCTTATGCAGATCAGTCAAAAGCAATATTTCACGTACATTTCCAGATCTTTAGGCGAATAATTTACAGCTTTTGTGGGTCTTAGGAAAATGGGTTTCAGCAGACCGGATGTTCATTGAAATTGTTTATCGCCGATCTGTATTGTTTTTTCATTTAAAGTTAGAGGCTGCGTGCCCAACATGTGTGTTTTCTCACCATTGATACCAAATGTTTTGTCTATCCTAGCGTCGCTGTGACGGTTAATGAAATAGACAATAGCGTCATCATCGTCGTTGCAGAATTTCGCTGAGAGTTCATCGAGAGATTCAGTAACTGGTTTAAAGGTTTCTTGCAGTGTATACTCCCGCTTCAGATGCCGTAACCACAGCAACCGCAACTTCTCGTGAACGGAATTCTGTCCCTCATGACTTTATGCTTAGTCGACATCTCGGTGTATACTAATCTGACTTCTGTGCAGGGTGAGGTTTTATATATATCCGCTCTTCTTCTTCTTGTGCTGCTCCCCCTTCTCGCTAAAAGCTATTTTCCCTTTCTTTTCAGTTGCGTTAACCCGTTTGTACAATGTCCCGTTCTCAATGACAGTTATTCCTCCTTCATTTAAGCCGTTTACTTTCTTCTCTATCGTCCAGTTTATTGTTCAGAAGGGTTTGACAATAGGTCTCTAGTTCCTTGCGCACGCCTGCAACTTTATGTTCGAGAGTTTGAATTTTCGCGTCCATGTACAAGCGAATGTTTTGTCTGTGTACACCCATCCTATCAAACTGAGCTCCCGGCAGCCGTGTGAATTTATCCATGGTGATAATACTGATGTACTCACCTCTTTGCATGGCTATATGTATAGGAACTTCTGGAAGTTCGGTCTGTACCTGTCATCATTCAGTTTTCTTGTTTTATCAATAACGAGAAACCCATACTGTGATTGATTCCAGAAATCTGCACATACCTTTACTAAATTATTGAACGACATGTCTGTTCCTAAATAAGCCTGGTATATGTGTTTTAAATTCAGATTGTTCTGTTTTAATGCTGTAATTAGGTTTGCATTATCCCTCAACAGCTGTTTTGAGATTCTGAAACAGGTCTGACTCAGGTAAAATACATCAACAGCCATATGGCGACCTAAACAGAAATATCGCCTAATATGATTTTGGTTTTCGACAGCGACATCGTCAAATATGAACGCTGTGCTTTACTTTTTCCGGTGGAGGGATATCGTTGCTCTCACTGAATGTCTTGTCTGTCACACCATCTACACCCTGTAGAATCTCCTGTAATAGTTGGTATTTTGGCTGAAACAGTGTTTTTGAAAATAAACATACATGCTCAAAGTGGACTCCATCCGGGTGTGTTAGCAGCGACATGAAAACATTTGTCTTGCTGCAGTTGAATGGACCTACATTTATTGCACGTATGTTGTCGTGAAGGAGTACGCCATTCTTCTTCTTCCGGTCTTCTTCCTCACCGTCACAGCTCCAGTCGCTTACAACAAAGTCTTGATGCTTCACCCACCCTGCCATGATACCTGCTACGTCAGGTACTGGCGTACAGTGGGTTTTTATAGAAAATAATGAACATATGCCCTTTCCATGATACTGACCATTTCATGGTACTGGCGTGCAACGGGCTTTTACCAAAAATTTAGTTAAATTACTTAATTTTCTGCTGTTGCCTGTTTCCTGTAAAAATTCTGAGACAATAGCTGTAGCACTTGCAATATAATAAAAGGTAAGACATAAAAAACACATACATGGTTATATACTTTTTTATTCAGTAAACACACACAGGATGCATTACATCAACTGGTTCTTTCTTTGTCGTAACACCAGTACAGATCATAGAAAACAAAACCTTCTTCTAAGCACATAATTCAGCATGTATTTCTCTCAACCATATTGGCAGTACATTAGTTTTCGCCGGCACCATACTGACCCACTGTTCGATGTCGTCTACATGCACACTGTTCATACTTAGATACTTTACACAGCTTTAACCCGTCTGTTCATTCTTTCCAACACAATGGATAGTACCATCTGAGCCGGCCAGAGTGGCCGAGCGGTTCTAGGCGCTACAGTCTGGAACTGCGACACCGCTACGGTCGCAGGTTCGAATCCTGCCTCGGGCATGGATGTTTGTGATGTTCTTAGGTTATTTAGGTTTAAGTAGTTCTAAGTTCTAGGGGACTGATGACCTCAGTACCATCTGTAGATCGAAAAAATTTTTAACGGTGGAGTGCTGTAGATAAACGGATGATTTCACATGGCTGGCTCTGAGCACTATGGGACTTAACATCTGGGGTCATCAGTCCCCTAGAACTTAGAACTACTTAAACCTAACTAACCTAAGGACATCACACACATCCATGCCCGAAGCAGGATTCGAACCTGCGACCGTAGCGGTCACGCGGATTCAGACTGAAGCGCCTAGAACCGCACGGCCACACCGGCCGGCGATTTCACTTGGAGTGCAGAGTCCTTGTACACTGTTGTAATGGATAGAGTTAGAACAGCACAGTAAATGTCCAGAGGAAGTCGGCTCGGGTAATACTCGGAAGTCAACTGCTGCTTGATATACGCTTTTGCATGACAGAGTTCATCCCATTCCACCTCCATAAACTGCACTTTAATACTTCAAGCTGCATTCTCGATTTCTATCACAATACTTCACTCTCTGTCTGCTTCTATACGAATATGTAAACGTTTCGAACCACTAGAGGTTAATACAGTAGTAGTGCACAGGACTTAATTGGTATCTTCTCATCCACTACATCCTCTCTCTGTCCTTGCAGCATCACTGGAATATTCTGCGATGGCGCATATGATGGAGGCCAGTACAGACTTGCGTTATGCTGATTAGGACCCCCAGTGCACTTCAGCGAGTCAAGGACTAGCTGGTTGTCTTCAACCAAGAATAACAGCTGATTGTCCCGTTCCATCAAGCTGACCAGGTGCGCGACAGGATCCCAGGATGCTGCCGCTGCTGCAGGTGCCGACGGGCTAGGACACGTTGCCGTTGCAGACCCCGACAGCCTGGAGGACGTCGCATCCGCTGATGAGCAAAGAAGAAAAACCATTACAAGCGACGATAGAAGCACAAAGACCCTCACACGACACTAAACACAGACATTAAGTAGGGGATACTCCGTATTCTGTTACTGCAGTGGCTGGACGGCGCTGGACTATCTCGACTGGCACTTCATTCTGGGTTACTGACTGCAACTGAGGCTGCAGAGCTGCTGGGCCCATCGTATATCCCTGTTTGGATGCTGCATTCCTCTTGGCTACTACCAATATCACGCTATGGTGGTATAATTGTGTTATGGAAGGGAGGGGGGATGCACTTGGAATTTCCAATATCACTCTATGGTGGTATAATTGTGTTATGGAAGGGGGGGGGGGGGCTGCACTGGGGATTTCCATCCAGTAGAATCACGGTCCATAAATTAAAAACTTGCATGCCACTCATGGAAAGGGAAAAGTTTCATTGCGTTTTATGGTTTGTGCTGCTTCCACTCACTTTTACGACCGTCCTCTACTGCCCTGTTGAGCATGTTCCTTTAGCACCCATAATGCACTTTTAACGTTTTTTTTATTGAACTTTCCATAAATTTTTCATTTTCATTTTTCATTTTAAATGGAAATCACTAATTCAAGTTGTGAACAGCTGGGCTAGTGGCCCCACGTTCTTCTTCCCGGCAATAGACGGTAGTGCTTTTGTCACTCCGGTTTACCACTTTGCTTCCTTCGTCGCTTATGCTGCTCCATGCTCTGCGCTCGCTGGTAGCACATCGCTATTTGTACTCATCCACCGCGGCGCTCGGGGCCACAGCACCAAGTGTAAGTGTTATTGTGTTCTTTGCATATTTCTTTACCCAGGCAGTCGTCTATAGTACTGTCTGGTGTCACTTTGGCGTTGACTTAGGATTTACAGCACCTAGCCCGACCGGTGGGTTTTAAAAAATTTTATGGAATTTTTTTGTTATTTATTTGTATTGCTGCGTGTAAAAATTATCTTCCGTCTCTTGCTATTTTCAGTACGACACCTGAAGATGGGCTTATAAGAGCCCGGAATTGGTCATGTTCTAAATAAAAGAACCTTGCAACTGTATCGGTATTTTCAACCTCTGGTATAATGCTCAGTTGCGGATGTTCCTCCGATAGGACTGTTCGTAATATTTTTCAGATTGTGTTGGTTGTGTTCCAAACACCAGTATGCTAGGAATATACATGGCGATTTTTTCCACCGTGTTTTGCTCTAGGGATTGATCGATGAGAGGATACGAACAAAAAAGGTCTTACATACTTATGTCCGAAAAAGGATGTTGTCCACATTAGAGACCATCTATTTAACCATACAGAGGCTGCGGTCTAATATGCCCTGTACCATGCAGCCACAGTTACAGTATGTGTTGAAAATGGTTTCCATGTGCCTCAACGCATTCCTGTACATGCTGTAGCATGCTCTGTCTCACACAGTCACATTGGCCAGGCTGCATCCAAACAAAGGCAGCCTGAATATGTTTGCTCCAATGTCTCCACATCTGGAATGGGCTCTGCATACATGGTACTTTTGAGATAGCCCCATAACCAGAAATTACATGGGTTGAGATCTGGTGAACAAGTACGCCATGCAACTGGAGCCCCTCATCCAATCCATCGGGCGGTCAGAGTGGCCGAGCGGTTCTAGGCGCTACAGTCTGGAACCGCGTGACCGCTACGGTCGCAGGTTCGAATCCTGCCTCGGGCATGGATGTGTGTGATGTCCTTAGGTTAGTTAGGTTTAAGTAGTTCTAAGTTCTAGGGGACTGATGACCTCAGAAGTTAAGTCCCATAGTGCTCAGAGCCACTTTTGAGCCCAATCCATCGACTAGGAAAACACGATTTAATTGTGCCCGAACGTTAACGGCGATGTGAGCTGGAGCACCATCATGTAGCAGCCACATAACTCTTTGAATCATCAATGGCACTTATTCCAGCAGGGAAGGCAAAGTCACCTGCACGAAACGCTGGTAGTTCCGGCCTGTTAGGCAACATGGAAGGAAGACTGGTCCTAAAATACAGTCGCTAATTATCCTGGCCCACACATTCCAGCTGCACCAATGCTGATGATTAGCTGTCATCATACCATAGGATCCTGCATACTGTCCCACAGAGGACTGTTATGAAAGTCGAAGATACCACTTGCGTAAAGGTGGCCTCATTTGTAAATAGGGTGCATGACACAGATCCCAGAATCGTGGTCTCCTGTTGAAGAAACTAGCGATAAAACTGCTCCCTATGTGGAAAGTCTCTCGCTATTAAGCGCTGCACACACTATAAGTGATAAGGGTAGTAATACTTCACATGGTGAATATTCTACACGGTCATCTGGCTTACCCTGTATTGGCGGGCCAGCTGCCTGGAACTGACACGGGGGTTGCCAGTACTGGGACAAATCTGCTATGGCCCCACTCTGCATTGTTGACAAATTTATTCAAAAGGGTGGATCCAAGATGGTGGTGATAGAAGTCGCAATGTAGCAATGACGTCATGGTGGGAAGTTCAAATTTGGTCAGGAAAATACGTCATTTGGGCTACCTCCACTAACCTAACCTCCTCCCTCCCCCCTACCTTCCACCCCTCCCCCAGAAAATAGAGGGAAGTTCACATTTTGGTGGGATAAAGGTCACTTGGGCTACCTCCACTAACCTAAGAAAATGGTGGGAGAATAGGTCACTTGACCTACCTCCACTAATCTAACTCATCCGACCACCTTGTAATTGGCTGGAAAAGGACTCAGCAGGCACTGGGCTGCTGGATAGGATGGACGTAAGTATTTTGCATGCAGTGTTTATTTTAACAGTTTGAGTTGTCATAGGCAGTAGCTCCATCCAGTGTGTTCACCATGAGATCTGGAGTCCAACTGACCTAGTACACAGTACTGCAACCAGAGGGTGCTGTCGTCCCATGGTGGTATGGGGGGAAAATGGCGGGAAAATGACTGTGTGTCCAGCTGCTGGAGAGAGGAAGGAGTGTACTTCATTTATTTTCAGTGGGTAGTTGGAACATTTATTTAGGGACGGATTTGACATAGTTTATTTATTATGCTGACACAAAACACTCGTCCAGACGTGCTTCAGGTCACAATTAATAGCCTACAGACCTACAAACTGCACGTAAATTACCAAAACAATGGCATACACTGATGTACAGAAGCGTAAACAACCCGTCAATTGTCAAAATAATCCATGTATAACACTCTGTAAACATGCTCACTAATTATAAACAGTCGAAATAATGCATTGCACAGCCAACAGACCTATTCACAAAAATAATGCAGTACACTGATGCACAGACATGCACACTACCGTAAAATTGTCAAAACATAACGCATGTGTAACGCTATACAAACACACTCACAACACTTAAACAGCCGAAAATAATGCACTGCACAAACACTCATTGCATGTAAAAAAACAGCTTTCGACCAATTGTTAAGAAAGTCTACTGCGATGTATCAACGAACTGTTCCCTACAGAGCTACAAGGCGCTCACGCTGGGGTGGCGCGCTCACGCCAGTCCAATCCGTTCCATATGCGAGACGCCTCTGGCCATGCACACATGTTGCTGACGCGATGACACGTACCCGTGAGATATTTACCTAGTGACTCATCCTCGTAGGTACAGCTAAAAGCTTGTCAGTGTTATACTGATGTGTCATGTCTATGTAAGTAAGAGTTAAGTTCCCCTCCTGGAAATCGTAAAATGTTGCAGAAGTCTTGCTTTCAACATATGTCTCAGAAACAGTAAATGTTCTCACCACTAAAAGCCTTCATCATGTATGCGCACGCCTGCTAAAACACGGCTAATCATAAAAGCATTCTTGTTGTTTGGAAAGAGAGCATTCTCTAAACACAGATGGGAAAAACAGAAAAATTATGCAAACAGAATCCGAAGCACTGCCCTGCAGAAGAGAAAAGTGGCTGGAATTTTCGGTGTCCTACAGCTGCTGGTCTGGAGATGTTCTAATGCCGTAGAGGCGGACGTGGGAGATGGATGGTCTGCTTCAGTTTGTCTTTGAACTGCCCCCATCTCGTTCTAACCAGTCTGTAGAGGCTCCCAAGTCCCTGCACAAAGGTTGTCTTGTGATTGAATGGAGCATTCTGATTGGCTCTTACTGCATTTAACTGTCAAATCACTGATGGTGCCAGTGTGGGAGCACTCTCCGCCGTTTTTTTCTGCAGACAAGACTTTCAGCGTCAAAACTATTTTGTACAGATCGCCATATTGCACTGACCGTTAAACCCTGCAAAAGTGGTCTACAGATCGTTAAATACAGAAAGACACTTCCTCAGTTACACTGCTCTGCCACTGACGACGGAAGTTGAATATTTCAGCATGAAACGGATCTCCAAGACAGCTATATCTCACCACATACAGTATCGATGTAGTAAACACACAATTCGGATCCTGCGCCATACAAAATCACTATTTCTGCATCCTGCGTGTAGCTATCAACCATCACAAACTCGTACACATACCGCGAAGACAGACAGCATAAGCACATGGGTCGTGTATAGTCCTTGCAGCACTTGATATTTCCCGTGAGCTCAGTAGGTCATCCACTGCAGCCAACGGTCACAAGTCATCTGCGTCCACACACACACACATACACACACACTGGCCTGAAACGTGACCGGAACACCTAGCACCCTCAGTGGACTGAGGTCACTCTCCGAACTGTCGTACAATGGCTGGGTCGGTTCCCCTCGGCACAGAGGCATTACTGTTTCTGGCCCCGACCTGCTTGCTTGCTTTCTACACCCATTTCCAGACTCTGGGATTACAAGAACATATGTATTTTCATATGGTTTACTAGAATATCATACCATTTTCGCGATACTTCTCAATATCAAGCACATAGCAATATCGTTTGCATAGCAGTATCGCTTGCTCAGCATAATGCTGAAGACATAGCCTGGAAATTATTTCTCTAGAGTCTGTAGATCAGTGAGTAACAAGAAACTTACCTCATCTGCGAAGCCCTTTATGTGAAAACTCCAAAAAAAAAAAAATAGAGAAAACTGATATTCCCATTAGCGAATATTGATGTAGGTGATATAACAAATTCCAAATCATTCTTATAAATTACAAAGTCAACTAAGGTGTTTCTCATGTCTAGAGAACCAGCAAACTTGTGTTCCACCCGTCTTTCGCCAGCTAGATTCACACAATACACACCACAATCGATGTTCTCTCACTCAAATAAAGACGGGAAATATGCAGAAGCAGTCAGCTGAACAATTTACATGGGAGGGAATAATGATCTATCGCAAACACACGTCCATACCGAATCTTCTCAAACTTCCATGGGGAACACTACTTAGTATTAGTTCGCTATTCACCCGTCTAGAGGACGACACAGTTAGATCAGCTACATTCCTGTACTCCATCACGCCTTTCCATTCAGACAGCTCCTGCCATTAGCTGGAAAGGTGAATCATTCCCACCACAGGCCACCGCCGCTGTGCTCCGCACAACCCCAGATGAATCATCCTAGGAAACTGGCTACATATACAGGGTGTCCCAGCTATCTTGTCCACCCAAAATATCTCTGGAACAATAACAGCTATTGGAAAACGACTTTCACCGGTATCAATGTAGAGCTGGGCCCCATGAATGTACATATTTGGAAACATTCTAAAAGGAAAGCATATGTGTTTTTTAACACAAACTTATGTTTTTTTTTAAATGGACCTCCTATATTTTTTCTTCAGCAATCCATAGCATGACAAAGCACATACACAATGGCGTTGATTGCATCGCAATATTCCCATTACATCCCGAGATATTGGGACGCGAAGTTGACGCTTGAAACACCCGACATGCGCTGCTAGCGCACGTCCTGAGGCTCAGGCGTGAACCCCATGCTGCCCGTAATCGCAGCAGACCGTATTATTCGTTTAGGACCTCTTGATAAGTATGGAGGTGTGATTACACAAGTCAATCACATCGCGATTACGGGCAGCATGGGGTTCACGCCTGAGCCTCAGGATGTGCGCTAGCAGCGCATGTCGGGTGTTTCAAGCGTCAACTTCGCGTCTCAATATCTCGGGATCTAATTGGAATATTGCGATGCAATCAACGCCATTGTGTATGTGCTTTGTCATGCTATGGATTGCTGAAGAAAAAATATAGGAGGTCCATTTAAAAAAACATAAGTTTGTGTTAAAAAACACACATGCTTTCGTTTTAGAATGTTTCCAAATATGTACATTCATGGGCCCCAGCCCTACATTGATACCGGTGAAAGTCGTTTTCCAATAGCTGTTATTGTTCCAGAGATACTTTGGGTGGACAAGATAGCTGGGACACCCTGTATATTAGGTCGCTGTATTTACAATTAAATATTACGACATACTTTCCAAAGTAAAAAAAATATCTTCCATTCCCTTTTGCTATCCTAATATTCCACGTCATATCCATACCTTGCTTATGACTAGACATAGTCATTTTCTTTGCAGATGGCGGAACACACACATACCTTACATGCCTGATGCTCAATGTGAACCTATCAATCATCCCCTACTACTAAGTACAATACTTCGCTAATAACTGATTCCTGGCAATACGAAACAGCAATGACCGAAAAATCAGCGGTTGGTGGACATGTCTCATAAGGTTTTCCTGTGAGTGGTACCACTGTGTCTTAGAAAGAGAAGCATAATCGTCTTACAAGCCGCCAGATGTTAAAAACGCGGTCGTAACGACCATATTATCATCACAATCGGTCTTGGTTCTACAGGCGCTCACAAGCATCGCTAACGATATCCATATTAAAACGTATACAAGCCTGATAAATCGAGCTATGGCATTACCTCCAAATAAATTGTTTTTCCTGGATAAATACCACGAGACTGAATATAGACGGTGATCGCCATGGTGTACATCATCAAACCATCAGTGCGGTTACAAGACGCCAACATTGTACGCTCGTAATAAAATCATCGAATTTAGAAAGTGATTCAGCTAAAGAATGCGGTATGAAGCGGGTATTTGCAACTCCGTTGTGCCGCTGCTAGATATTTCTCCAGTATTTGTAACGCATTGTCACGTCAGAGGATCTGCGATACATCCACGGGGGTATAGGTGACCGTTGATTGAGAATGACCACAAACACTACATGGAGTGCTGATAAAGGTCGACAAAAATGTACACTAGCTTTCCACATCTCTAGTGCAAAGCTTTCCAGTAGAAATACTGTCTGTGGTGGTAATCAAGTTGAGCCGTGGTAAAAATTGCTCGCGCCGCAGCGCGTTGTGTGAAGCAGTCGCCCTCCGTTTCTGGCGGTCGCGCCGCTGTGGCAATCGCAGATTTGGTGTCTCCCTCTGGTGGGAAAGGGGAAAGGTTGCCGGTTCACATGCATTTAAGGGGCGCTATGAGCTCGTCAGTTGGAATCCATCAGAGGGTTGGATCCCCTCATTCGAAGGCGCCTGATTCCAAAGCCTGGGCTACTCTCTGGTTGGAATCTCCGCTTTCGAAGATTGTGATCGTCTGTCTGTCTGTCTGTCTGCCCGTCTGCCCGCCGCTTACTGTTGTAGCTGTTCGTCCGTCCGTCCATCCGTCCGCGTGCCTGCTCGCTGTCCGTCTCCGCTGCTGCCTGCTGTCCGTCCGTCCGTCCGTCCGTCTGTTCGCCGCCGACGCCGCCTGCTGTCCGTCCGTCTGTTCGCCACCGCCGTCGCCGCCAGCCGGTGCTCGCCGCCGCCGTCGCCAGCCGGTGCTCGCCGCCGCCGCCGCCGCCGCCGCCGCCGCCGCCGCCAGCCGGTGCTCGCCGCCGCCGCCGCCGCCGCCGCCGCCGCCAGCCGGTGCTCGCCGCCGCCGCCGCCAGCCGGTGCTCGCCGCCGCCGCCGCCGCTGCCGCCGCCGCCGCCAGCCGGTGCTCGCCGCCGCCGCCGCCAGCCGGTGCTCGCCGCCGCCGTCGCCGTCGCCGTCCGCCCTGGTCGTCCGACCCTGGTCTTCGTCCGTCTGCGTCTTCGCCTGTTCCCCGTTTGTGTCCTTTCCTTTTCGTGCTGTGCGTTTTTTCTTCCTGTCGTCATGTCCGCCCCCACCACCACCGTCACTACGACCACCACCGCCATCGTCTATACATCCCCTTCCGCCGCCTCCACCACTATAACTTGGTGTGCCCAGTCCCACCCCCCTCCTTCCATCCCACCTCTCCTCACTCTCCCTTCACCCTCTATCTTTGTCGCCCCTTCTCCCGCTTCTTCCTCTCGCTCTTCTCGTTCTGATCCTTTCCCCCCACTCCCCCAGCCTGTCACTGCAGCTCCGGCTCGGGTGGTGGCCCGTCGGGCCACTGTCCACGCCCAGCTCTCCCCGTCACCTTCGCCATCACCGCCGCCACTGCCACCGTCATCGTCATCGTCGCCGTCGCCTTCGCCTTCACCGTCACCGTCACCATCTCCGGCGCCGACTCCAGCCCCGGGACCTGCCACTCCCCGCCACATTCCAGTTGTTCCCATCCCCCACACCTCCTCCGCCGCCGTCAAGCGCCCCAGTGGCACTCCTGTCTCGTCTGCTCCAAAAAAGGCTCCGCCTCGTCCCCCTTCCCCCACCCCTGATGCCTTGGATGTCTCCCCGCCCGTCCCTGCCCCCTCCTCCTCCTCCTCTACCCCCTCCTCCTACCGCTACCTCCTCTCCCGTCCAGATCCCTCCCTCCTTGAAGCCCGGAACCTCACCCTCTTCCTTCGCCAGAATTGTCCTGGTGCCTCCAGCTCCCTCCTCACTCCTCGCCGTGATTCGGTACTCATCTCCTCCCCCAGCCCTACCCTCCACACGGACCTCCTTTCCCGCATCCCTATTACCCACTTTGGCCCTCATGCCCCTCTCACCCCTGCTCCATCACCACCTCCCTCCCGCCAACCCCAACCTCCGCGTCGCCCGCCGACCCTCACCGCCGTGATCACTCGGCTCAGTCCAGTGATCACGGAGGAGGAGGTGTTGGCGGAGCTTCAGGCCCATCCCTATCTGGAGGTGCGTGCGGTTCGCCGGATCCATAACGCTGCCGGCCCCACCCGCCTTATGCGCGTTTTTTCTGAGCACGCCCCCTCCATAGACTGTCTCCTGAAGGAGGGTGCCCTCCTTTTTAACCAGCGTTATAAAGTTGACCCCTCCCGTTCCCCTCCTCAATCCCTCCACTGCCAACGGTGCTTGCGATATAATGCGCACCCAACATCTGAGTGCCACGAGGCCCCCACCTGCCCGCACTGTAGGCAAGCCCACTTTTTACGGCAGTGCCCCAATCTCCAGTCCCCCCCCCCCCCTCCTGTAATACCTGTAACCTCCCTCATCCCACCTACTCCCAGAAGTGTAAGGCCCGACCCCCTCCTACCACTCCTGAACTCACCATTCCTGTCCGCCCTCTGGACGCCCCCACCCCTCCCGGCAACTCCCTTCGCCCACCCCCTACTGCTGAGGACATCATCCGATTCCTCACCATTGTCCTGCAGAATGTACATCCTTTTCAGCGCCCACACACCCTCCAACAGATCTCCCTCGCCGCCCGATCCGTTTTCCACCTCAAAATGTACGCCACCTACTGTAACAACCAGGCCCATTTCACCTTCTCCCGTCTTGACACCCTCGTTTAAATCCCAGTCATGGCGTGACAGCAATGTATCCTTTTCAACAACATCCGCTCCCTTCCTGCCAACAAGAACCTCTTTCTCCATACCCTTGCACCCACCGCGTGGACGCCTTCCTCCTTAATGAAACCTTCCTCCAACCCCACCACACTGTCCACACTTCACCCTACCTCCTCTACCGCTCCGATAATCCCCTCCCAATTGCGCGTGGCGGAGTTGCCATTGGGCACCGTCGCCAGATCCCCGTTCGGCTCCAACCTCTCATTCCCGACCCCACTGAACACCTGATCCTTAGTCTCTTCTTCCCCGGCCTTACCGTTACCTGTGCCACCATCTATGTCCGCCCTAACGCCCCTATTCCCTTCGACTTCCTCTCCCACATTGACCGTACCTTCTCCTCCTATGTGATCGCCGCCGACCTCAACATCCATAGTCGTTCCGCCGCCCAGTTACGGCGGTGGCTTCAGTTCCTCTCCACCCTTCAAGGCGACCTCATCCCCATCCCCCAGCATACCCGTCCCGAATCCAACTCCACTCCTGATGTTATCCTCTCCTCCCACAACCTCCTTGGCCGCATCACGGTGGATGTCCTGGAGCCTATTGGTAGCGACCATCTCCCTGTCCTCCTCACCGTTTCAGACGGTCGTCGCCCTCGCCCCGACCCTCGTACTGACCCTTCCCCTAAGTATATCCACGACTATTCCCGTGCCGACTGGAATGCCTACCGGGATACCCTCTCCACCCAGGTCGATAGCCACCCTTTCACATACCACCACCCCGATGATGTCACCTATGCTGCCTCCTTTCTCCAGCAGACCTTGTCTGAGGCCGTGGAGGCCCACGTCCCTACTGTCGCCATCCACCCCCACCGTCCTACCTTACCCCCACAGGCCGTCCTCCTCCTCCGTGAATCCCGCCGTCTCTACCATGCCTTCCTCCACACGCGTGACCCGGACACACTATGACGCCACTGGCAACTCCAACGACACATTCGCAATTTGCTCGCGGCTAAGAAACGCCGGGACCGGCGACAGACATGCACCCGTTTAAATGCTACCCTACCAATCAACTCGTCCAAGTTCTGGTCAGCCTTCCGTCGCCTTACCAGAACTAAACCCTCCCCCTATTATCCTCTCCTCCATGATGATCACCCCTTCCCTGACACCCTCAGTAAGGCCAACCACTTTGCCTCCTACCTCTAAGATGTATTTTCCATCCCCGATGATCCCCAGTTCGATTACTCCCTCTTCCCGGATATCAGCGATCGAACTGACAGCTCTATCCCTCCCCTCGCTCCTGGTTTCCAGTACTTGGACAACATTACACACACAGAACTCAATGCCCCTATCACTACACAGGATCTCATTGCTACACTACGCACGAAACGCAACACCGCTCCTGGTCACGATCGTGTCACCTACCGTCACCTTCGTGAAGCTCCTGTCTCTTTCCTCTCCACCCTGGCCAGGCTCTACAATGTAGTCCTGTCCACCGGTTACTACCCCAACCTGTGGAAAACCTCCCATATCCTCACGTTCCTTAAACCTGGCAAACCGCCGTCCGCCGTCTCCTCCTACCGTCCCATCAGCCTTACCTCGGTCTTCAGCAAGGTCCTGGAATCTATCCTCACCCGCCGCATCCACCAGCATCTCCGCCAGCACCGCCTCCTTCCCGTTACCCAGTGTGGCTTTCGGCCGTCCTTCTCTTCCGACGACCTTCTCCTTCACCTCACTCATTTCCTTTCCGAACAGCTTAATTCCCGTCGCTCCGCAATCTTCCTCTCCCTGGACCTCGAACGTGCCTATGACCGCTTATGGCATTCCGGTCTCCTCTTCAAGCTCCAAACCTTCGCCCTTCCCGTTAACTACATCCGTCTGATCGGCTCCTTTCACTCCCGCCGTCCTTCCTATGTCACCGTCCATAACACAGATTCCTACACCTTTTTCCCCTCTGCCGGTGTGCCCCAAGGCTCCGTCCTCTCCCCCCTTCTGTACCTTTTTTACATGGCGGACATGCCGCCGCCGTCAGCCCCCGTCCACCTTCACCAGTTTGCCGATGATACCGCCTTCCTTGCCCTTGCCCCCACCCTACATCGCTCCCAACACCTTCTCCAATCCCATCTTGACCGGTTCACCGCTTGGTGCAACCAGTGGTTGCTCAAGGCCAATCCCTCCAAAACCCAGGCGATCATTGTAGGCAAAACCACCCCTTCCTTCCGCCTCCTTGATTTCTACATCACCATCTATGGCCGTCCTATCGCCCTCACTCCCACCCTTAAGTACCTTGGCGTCACCCTCGACCGTCGCCTCTCCTGGACTCCCCACCTCCAGACAATCCAAGCCAAGGCATGCTCCCGACTCAGTCTCCTCAAGCTCCTCTCCGGCCGCACGTGGGGTCTGGACCCCTCCACCATCCTCCACACTTATAAATCCCTCATCCGCCCTATCCTTTGTTATGCCCATCTGGCTTGGATCTCCGCCCCCCCTTCCTTTTATAAATCCCTCCAAATCCTTGAACGCCATGCTCTCCGCCTCGCCTATCGCATCCGTCTCCCCTCCCCTACGCGAATCCTGTACGATCTCATCCCCTTCCCCCACCTCCTCCTTTTCCTTGAAAGGATACGGATCCTGTACACCTCCCGCAAACTCGATCCTCCTCACCCGCTCGTCTCCCCAATCCTCTCCCACCCCCGCCCGCTGCCACGCCTGTATTCCCACGTCCCACCTGGTCTCCATCTCTCCACCCTCCTAACCCTCTCCCAAGGTGGCTTCCGCCAGCTCCCCCTCCCTGATGATGTCCTCCTCCCCTCCATCTACTCCTCCTCTCAACTTTGACCCTGCCCCACCCCCCACTTCCGGTGTCCTTTCCTTTAGGCAACCTCCCTCCCTCCCTTCTCTTCCCTTCCCTTCCCTTCTCTTTCCTTTTCCCCCGTCCCCTCCCTCCACCCCTCTTCCCCCTGGGCTTCCCCTCCCACTTCCTCCCTCCCCCCTTTCTCCCCTTCCTGTGGCATCTCTGCTCTCCCCTCTCCCTCTCCCACTCCCCTTCCTCCTCCTCCTCTCTTGGCAGGTCCCCGGACTCGCACACGCATAGTGAACATTCGCGCGCCGGAGATCGTCGCCATCAGTGTCTAGTGTGTGTGCTTCGTTTTGTGTTTCGTGCAGTTACAACTCAACTGTTCACATGTGCCGTCGCCGTTCTCCGTGTTTTGTGCGCCGTGTCACCAAGTGTTAGTGTTTTTATCGTCCAACGTGAACGGCTTCTTGTTTTTTGTTTTTTGTAACTACTTTCTTTGCCCGCCATTTTTTGTATTGTCTGTGTCACCTATATCATATTATTGTACCCCATAAGGCTGAAGAGCAGCGTATTAAGCTGCTGCCAGCCCGCCTGTATCAGGTGATGAAAATTACAATAAAGGAAATAAAAAAAAAACTCGTCAGTTGGTCAGTCTGGGTGAGTCTGGAGTCAGTCTGGGGTCAGTCGTCTGAATTTGTGGCGCAGTGAGAGAACTCAATGAATGGTCGCCCGGTCGAGGGCTTAGTTCATGCATCTGAGTCTGCGCATTAGGTCGCCAGTCTGCTCAGGCAATGGTCATTGGCGGTCGGATCGATCGGTTGGTCGGTCGTGCACTGAGATACAAGACGACTTGTCCGCCTTGAGCGTCAGCGCATGTGAGGTCGCCACATGAGTCCAGTGGACCACGACGTATAGCGAGGGGTAGTGGCTTCGTGGCCGATACGAGAGCAACAGGAGTCAACCCACGACATCGGTCTGGCCGGTGCGAGCTGCGACGCCGTGAGACGGGAGATCGGCGGGCCTTCCTGTGTCCGTTGAAGCGGCTGGCAGTGGATGGTTCGGGAGAGCGCTTTGGGGGTGCTGCGCCAGGTCTTCGCCAGAAATCGCAGTTTATTAGAAGTTAAGTGATTGGTGATATGTTGTTTCATTTACTTGTTAAATTCTACTTGTTTTCTTGGTGAGGTCACCAGCCGCTTTGTTTTGGGGTCGCCCCACCATTCTTCTTCGTTTGCCCACCCGCGGGAAGGTGGTTATTTATGAATTGGGTGGTCTGTTTTTCCCTTGTGGAGTAGGGGCGGGTTAGAGCAACCTGCAGTTCGGGTTGTTCGGTACTCTCCCTATCAATCTGCCGTACGTTAATAGCTACCTCTGTCATGTTTGTCGGATTCGGTGTGTTAACGAATTTATTGCTTGAAGTGTAACGGCCTAATTCCTCAAACGTGTTTTTATCTTGCTTATCTTGAGAGGCGTTATATGCGAACTGTAGAGCATGTTTGGTTAACCCTGTATAATTTTATGTAAGATTGCATCCCATGGGCTTTTACTTAAATGGCCATTTTAGTATATAAAGTTGCCACCTTTCCACCGTAAGACTTTTCTTAGAAGTTTCGGTGGCAAGTGAATCTTTTAATTTTAGTGTTACTATCCCTGCTAAGGGGTGCATAGTTTGTGTGCTTGTGTGAATTGTTAAAACTTGTACTTTAAGGTAATCTAGTGTCTTGCAGATTTGAACCTGTGTAGTCTTTCAGAGATTGTTGTGAGCAGTCGTGACTTTTTTTTTTTTTTTTTTATAAGAGGTGGGGCCCCTCCACGCCCGCATCAACGTGGTGACCAAACCAAAAGTTCTACTGTCACCTCTGTAAACATGTTAGTTATCTAGTAAGTGGATCACAGGATGCTGGGCTGTGATGATGTCCGTGCGTCTGGGTAAGACTATGCATTAACATGGTCCATCAGGTGATAGATAGTGGACGAAACGCGAGTGAGGGTAGCGATTTGAAGAGCAGAGGGAAAAAAGTGCCATGGCTCGTGCCGTGGGAAAAAAACCTGTGTGACAGTGGGATGGTTAGTAAGAGCAGTAGTGGCTTACTAGCTGCGGCAGTTCATGCAAGGTTGGCTTTGTTAGTATAGGTATCATGCATCATTACCGTGACAAGCGATGGCGATGTATCCCAGTTGCTGCAGCTGCTACATTCCTGGAACAATCAAGTTCGTTATAAAGTAGTGGGAGATCGGCCATAGATCATCTCACTGTGTGGGGGATGTGTGGAGCTTGTCTGCATGCAGTGTACGGTACGGCTTCCCTGTGTGGTGCCAGTTATTCGGCAATGTATTTCAGCTGGATATCCAGTAATGGCGTCTGATTAACAGGGGCTCGCCTGTACCGTTATGTTTGCGTATGCTTGGCCATAGATGTTATGTCCTTACAAGTATGTCTTTTGGTCTTTTATGTTTCCATCTATGGTTGTAGTCGTAGTTCCCCAGATTCGGAATAAACGGGTTCTGCGAATGTCTGGAGTTTCTGTATAGTCTTGTGGTGAGTTTGTGGATTACCTCCGTGAGAGTCTCAAGTCGGCATTCCCGGTGAAGGTCCGCGATGCGTGTGTGTCGTGGAGCATTGCTTATGATTTTGAGTACCTTGTTTTGTATGAGCTGCAGACGGCGCAGGCGTGTAGGCGCAGCGTATCCCCAGACAGGAGCTGCGTACGTCATCAGGGGTCTTATAAGTGTCATGTACATGGACCTCGACACCCTTCTGTTCAGTGTGCTATGCCTGTTGAGCATAGGATAGAGCTGTTTGAGCCTCGCGCTAGCTCGGTTAGTCATGTGTTGTATGTGGTCCCCCCAGAGTAATTTCCGGTCCAGCCAGACACCGAGGTATTTGACTTTCTCACGGAAACGTATTGGGCGTGCATGTAGAGTTATTGGTCTGCAGTAGCGGTGTTTGCGCAGTTGCTTCGGCCTTCTAGTGAACAGAACGGCTTCGCACTTGTCGACGTTTACTCTAACACACCATTTCTCCAACCAAGGCTCAGCCACTCTGAGTGCAGTCTATAGGCGTGACGTAATGTTAGATGGTTTCCAATCTTGCGCAAGGATGGCTGTGTCATCCGCGTAGATTGCCATCGTTGTGTTGTGTGTGGTTGGGAGATCGTTTATGTAGAGATTAAACAGTAGGGGCCCTAGGATGCTTCCCTGGGGTACTCCCGTCGGGGAATCCCGCGCCGCTGCGTTTGCGGATGAGGCCGTTGTGCCATAGACGGTCGAAAGCCTTTTCGATGTCCAGGAACACCGCCCCTGTAACTCTGTTTATGTTGAAGCCATTTGTTATATGTTGAACGAATTGCTCCGGTCTCAGGATGTCATTTGTTATGCAGTGCCTAGTGATGCGTTTGAGAATCACCTTCTCAACGATCTTACTGAGCGAGCTCAGAAGGCTGATGGGTCGGTAATTTTGTGGGAGGCTGTGGTCTTTCCCCGGCTTCCTGAACATCAGGACCTTGGCCGTCTTCCAAAAGGCGGGGAAGTGTTGATGTTTTAGTATGGCATTCGTTATGTGTGTTAGGTACTCAGTTGCTTTATCCGTGAACTTCTGGAGGACACGGTTTTGAATGCCATCATGACCAGGGGCTTTCCTAGCAGCGGAATGCATTATAGCCCAGGAGACTTCGGCTGTGCTAGAATGTCGAATGTCGTCGCGCGATGGTTGGGCTAGAATGCGTGTAACCTCTTGGTCAGTAGCAAGTGTGAACACTGGATCTGATGGTACCAGGTTCGGTGTGAATGACGCTGTGAGTGTTCGGGCCATTAGTTCTGCTTTCTCTTCCGCTGAAGCGTTGGGGTGTATATTTTCTCCCTGGTGAAGTGTCGGGCTAGTTGCCACACGCCAGGTTGTGCGGTGTCCAGCCCTTCGAGTTTTTGGTTCCACGTTGTGTTCTATGTGTTTGTATTTTATCGTGTATGATGCCCTGTAGCCTGTTAATGTGCCGTTTGAAGTACTGACGCCTAGTGCGCTACCATTGTCTCCTGAGGCGATTCCTCATTGAGATTAGGCCCAGGATTTCCTGCGGCAGGGCCGCACTGCGTTGTTGTGAGGTGTGATCAGGTATGGTGCCTGCCATTGCGTCCTGGACGGCGTTAGTGAGGGCTTCTAATGCCTCGTCAATTTGTGCTGTTTCATTAATTTCGTGTATAGGTCGGATGTGGCTATCGAGCGTTTGCTTGAACAATGCCCAGTTCGCACGCCCGTAGTCCAACATCTTGCGTTGTTCCATGTGCTGCAGTGTTTCCTCAATGTATAGTATTACACGTTGGTGGTTTGAGGGAAGATCGTTTTCAACGGCAACGTTGAGTGTCGACGTAATGCCCTTGATGAGGGGACTAAGGCCGTGTGAAAAGTGAGCGGCAAGGTTCTCAGCTCGAAGCTCATACACTCAAAAATTTGTTTCTTTCTGCCTCTGAATAAATTGTAACTTGATATTTAGAGGGTGCTTTTCTGCTTATAATTTTAAATCTGTTTCTAAATAAAAAGGGGGGGGGGCTTTTAGGTGTAAAATTCCCATTTGGTAAAAGCAATTTCATTTTGATTTCATCAGCTACTCGTTGGCAACTACTTCCACGCTCACACAGTGTTAATGTTCTTGATGAATCGCTAGTAAATAAAGTAAATTCTTAAGAAAACGGTTGAAAGTAAATTCACGGGTCATTACTGGTAGCAGAGCGTTGTTAGCGTTCTTGCTACTACTCTTTGAGTAACTGATGGAATTATAGTTCTGCTTATTTTATAAGTTAGTAGTATTTCGCTTTGGCCAAGTGACTATTTAGCTGCATGTTTCGGTTGTCATGGCGGCCAGAGTATGTCCAGGATTCGGCCTGTTGCGCAAAAATCAAATCTTACATGACATGCGAATTCGTAATACACTCCTGGAAATTGAAATAAGAACACCGTGAATTCATTGTCCCAGGAAGGGGAAACTTTATTGACACATTCCTGGGGTCAGATACATCACATGATCACACTGACAGAACCTCAGGCACATAGACACAGGCAACAGAGCATGCACAATGTCGGCACTAGTACAGTGTATATCCACCTTTCCCAGCAATGCAGGCTGCTATTCTCCCATGGAGACGATCGTAGAGATGCTGGATGTAGTCCTGTGGAACGGCTTGCCATGCCATTTCCACCTGGCGCCTCAGTTGGACCAGCGATCGTGCTGGACGTGCAGACCGCGTGAGACGACGCTTCATCCAGTCCCAAACATGCTCAATGGGGGACAGATCCGGAGATCTTGCTGGCCAGGGTAGTTGACTTACACCTTCTAGAGCACGTTGGGTGGCACGGGATACATGCGGACGTGCATTGTCCTGTTGGAACAGCAAGTTCCCTTGCCGGTCTAGGAATGGTAGAACGATGGGTTCGATGACGGTTTGGATGTACCGTGCACTATTCAGTGTCCCCTCGACGATCACCAGTGGTGTACGGCCAGTGTAGGAGATCGCTCCCCACACCATGATGCCGGGTGTTGGCCCTGTGTGCCTCGGTCGTATGCAGTCCTGATTGTGTCGCTCACCTGCACGGCGCCAAACACGCATACGACCATCATTGGCACCAAGGCAGAAGCGACTCTCATCGCTGAAGACGACACGTCTCCATTCGTCCCTCGATTCACGCCTGTCGTGACACCACTGGAGGCGCGCTGCACGATGTTGGGGCGTGAGCGGAAGACGGCCTAACGGTGTGCGGGACCGTAGCCCAGCTTCATGGAGACGGTTGCGAATGGTCCTCGCCGATACCCCAGGAGCAACAGTGTCCCTAATTTGCTGGGAAGTGGCGGTGCGGTCCCCTACGGCACTGCCTAGGATCCTACGGTCTTGGCGTGCATCCGTGCGTCGCTGCAGTCCGGTCCCAGGTGGACGGGCACGTGCACCTTCCGCCGACCACTGGCGACAACATCGATGTACTGTGGAGACCTCACGCCCCACGTGTCGAGCAATTCGGCGGTACGTCCACCCGGCCTCCCGCATGCCCACTATACGCCCTCGCTCAAAGTCCGTCAACTGCACATACGGTTCACGTCCACGCTGTCGCGGCATGCTACCAGTGTTAAAGACTGCGATGGAGCTCCGTATGCCACGGCAAACTGGCTGACACTGACGGCGGCGGTGCACAAATGCTGCGCAGCTAGCGCCATTCGACGGCCAACACCGCGGTTCCTGGTGTGTCCGCTGTGCCGTGCGTGTGATCATTGCTTGTACAGCCCTCTCGCAGTGTCCGGAGCAAGTATGGTGGGTCTGACACACCGGTGTCAATGTGTTCTTTTTTCCATTTCCAGGAGTGTATAAACAAACGAGGCACTGTTCCTGAGTTGCTTGCGGAATTAAAAGATCCCTTGATCAATACGGTCCAAATTTCACCGGAAGTTATTGGTTCCTTTCCGACAGCCGTGGCAGCGGCGGCAGGAGAGGTCGGTGAGTTCCAACAACATTTAGACTGGTTTTGTGTTGATCAACCGAATCGCAAGCAATTAGCTAGACTACGCGCGCATTTGGTGAACGTGTTTAACCGGGTCTCTGATTTAGAACATCTTGCTGTAAACGAGGCTGATCGTAAAGAAGTGGTTGAGTTGCAGCGAAAGGTGGCTGCTTTGCAGATTAAGTTAACTGGGTTAGAGTCTAGATCCAAAGAATCTAGTGGGCAGGTCCAAGTCGATCTGGCATGAACAGGAAGCGAACTAAATAACCCAAACCGCGGAATTAAACCTAACTCGGAGTTTTTCGCAAAGCTACCTAACCCGATTGCACTTCTGTTAAAGGATGTAGGAGAATTAAGTGTAGAATTGTTGGCGAAGGTACAGGAAATTCTGTGGTTACTGGTTTATTTTGAGCAGCATTCCTTTGCTTTTCGAATATCGCACTCCACCCTGTTAGCTCTGCCGGCCGAAGTGGCCGTGCGGTTAAAGGCGCTGCAGTCTGGAACCGCAAGACCGCTACGGCCGCAGGTTCGAATCCTGCCTCGGGCGTGGATGTTTGTGATGTCCTTAGGTTAGTTAGGTTTAACTAGTTCTAAGTTCTAGGGGACTAATGACCTCAGCAGTTGAGTCCCATAGTGCTCAGAGCCATTTTTTTGAACCTGTTAGCTCTGCTGTACCCGTTAGCAAAGGGGAAGTGTAACGAATTAATTTCTAGAGCTCTTTCGGAGGGGTTCTTGTTACGACAACTTAGCCAACTAATAATCGCTGAGAGACTCACACAGGGCTTTAGGAAACATCTAGAATGTTAGTATATTAGGAAGGTGCAGGCCGCTAGCGAAGATTTGTCGATGTATGTGGAAAGGTTATGGGTAGCTTCGCAGGCCTTGCTAAGTGAATTGTCAGAAGAACAGTTAATTGCAGTAGTTTTGGAAGGGAAGGCGACTGCTGAAAAAAGTTTTATTTTCATTTCACCCCCGAAGACCTGGTAAGAAGTCTCTGTTGTTTTTACTTTTGCATCTGCGCTGAAGTTAAGCGAGGACTCTAGGAATGTTAGTGTGTTGAGACAATCGAAGGAAAATTTTGGAGTGGAGAGAGATCGGCCAAGTAGTAATAATCAAGGCATACGCGGGAAATGTTTTCGATGTGCGGCTAGTACGCATTTGGTTAGGAGTTATCCGGTTTTACGTGGGGCAAGAAGTACTAAGGGACATAAGGGTAGGCGGCACGTTCCCAGGAGTAACTTATTGTTTAGTGAGGGGCGTGCCGTAGTTCCTGATTCCCGTTTATGTCGACCTCATGTTTGTCTGAGTTTGAATCAGGAACCCCTCTGCGCCTTATTGGATATGGGTAGCATTTATTCCTTGCTTAATGAGGCTTCGGTTCTGGAATTTGGCAGTCTTACCAGGCCCAAACTTGAGGATATCCCGCTTCGGAGATGTCGTATGGCCAATGGTCAGGTGTTGCCTCTGGCGGGGTGGGTTAAGGGTAGAGTCGCCGTAGGACGGTTCTCCTGGCCAGTGACCTTTGCTATCATTGCTAACCTGCCAGTAAATATGGTGCTGGGTTGTGACTTAATTTCTAAAACTCAACTTGTTCTGGATTATTCAGGGGTAAGCTTTCTTTTTTAAATTTGCGCCAAGTCAGAAGTTCGGATTTTGTGAATGTCGAGCGGCGGTGTCATCCATGCATTCTTCCTTGTCGGTCATTACTCTCGATAATGTCAATCTTGATCATCTTTCCCCGAGTCAGGATCAACAGGTCCATCAGTTACTGGAGGCTTTTCCTGACTTATTTTGCGATAAACTTGGAGTAACGAATAAATAAGAATATCATATTCCTTTGACTGACAGTATTCTGGTTAGGCAGTCTCCATATCGTCTCTCACCACCTAAGATGAAAGTGTTGTGGGAAATGGTACAGAATATGTTAAATCAAGGGGTTATTCGTCCCTCGACTTCTCCGTATGCCTCTCTGATATTCTTGGTACCAAAGGATCAGGATAGTGATTTCAGGTCGGTGGTCGATTACCGTCGTTTGAATGAGAAGGTGGTGTTGGAGTCAGTTCCGTTGCCTGATCTACACAATCCCTTTACTTGGTTTTCTGGCGCGTCTTGGTTCGCCGTTCTTGACTTAAATTAAGCTTATTATCAGATTCCGTTGACCGAGAAGTGTAAACATGTTACAGCGTTTTGCACTGATTGGAATCTCTTCGAATTTAACTGGGTCCCATTTGGGCTGGCTACCGGAGCTGCTGTTTTGACTCGTTTATTAGATAGTATACTGGGTGAATTTAAATTGCGTTTTGTTTGTAACTATTTGGATGACTTTGTGATATATAGTAAATAGTTTGAAGAGCATTTGAGTTATTCAAATCAAGTATTTACTAAGCTTCAGCAGTCTGGTTTAACCGTTAAACTCTCGAAGGTTACCCTTGCGAGGCCACAGATTTCCTTTCTAGGCCACATTCTTTCAGGCGATGAGGTTCGGATCGATCAAGAGCGCACTAAACCCTTGC
Organism: Schistocerca piceifrons; assembly: GCF_021461385.2. Taxonomy (NCBI): domain Eukaryota; kingdom Metazoa; phylum Arthropoda; class Insecta; order Orthoptera; family Acrididae; genus Schistocerca; species Schistocerca piceifrons. Next base: position 300,096,140 of record NC_060141.1, read on the forward strand.
GCACACTCCCACCTCCCACTGATAAGCGGGGAGTCGCTAAGTTTATTGGCATTGCAAATTATTTCAGGAGGTTCGTTCCGAATTTTGCGGCCTTAGCTGCCCCATTGAACCAGCTTCGTAAAACGGGAGTTAAATTTACTTGGGGTCCCACCCAGCAGGCGGCCTCCGAACAGATCAAAACCGTCATTGCTAATCCAGCAGTGCTTCGGGTGCATTAATTTTGATAAGTCTCTTATAGTTCAGACGGACGCGTCGAGTGCGTGTGTGTCAGCCGTCTTATTACAAGAATGGCAAGGTCAGCGGCAACCTTTGGCCTACGCTCCGCGCTGTTTGAATGATGCTGAGGAAAAATACGCAGTCTACGAATGTGAGGCCTTGGCGGTCCTATTTGCATTAGAAAAATTCCGGTTTTAGCTTGAGCACAAACCTTTTTTGCTGGAGACTGATGATCAAGGCTTGAGTTGGGTCTTGGCTAGGCCACGTAAGACCGGTCGGATCACACGTTGGGCCGTAAGAATCTCAGCCTTTAAATTTAAGGTTAGGCATATCATGGGTTCCGAGAATGTGGTCACTGATGCCCTCAGCCGGATGTTTGACCCACCATCCGATTGTTCAGAGGAGCACCACCAGGGTCCACTTCAGGGTCAGCTTTTGGTTTTGGGGGAAAAAACCCCAACTGTTTAGTAATCACGAAGAAAACCAGGAACAGGATGTTGAATTGGGTTCCATCAAACAGCGGATTAGGTCGGGTCGGTAGTTGTAGGTTACAGCTTGAGGAAAGGTAATCTGTGTAAGGCAGTGGGTCGAGAGCGCCACATCCGAATTTGTCTGCCACAAATATTAATCCAGTCAATATTCAAGTATTATCATTGCTCTTCAGTGGGAGGTCACTTAGGCACATATAAAACGATTCAGAAAATTAAGCAATATGTGACCTGGCCTCATCTTGAGCATGACATTAAGAAATTACTAGCCGGTTGTCACTTGTGCCGGGCCGCGAAACCTAGCAATGCCCTACAGCAAGGTCTATTGTCTTCGTAACAAGAAGGTTATCCGATGGATCGCCTTTATATCGATTATGTGGGTCCGTTGTAACGTTCCAGTAGAGGGACCATGTACATTTTGGTGGTAATTGATGCCTTTTCTCCCTTTACTTGGCTTATTCCGAGTAGAAGTAGTACTGGCAATGTAACTGTTTCTCACCTTACTAACATCTTTTCGATCTTTGGGCCTCGTTAGAGCTTGGTTAGTGAGAATGCCACTATTTTTGTGTCAGATAAGTTTAAGGCCATTTGTTTCAGGAATGGTATCAAGCACATAACACAACATCGTATTATCCTCAGGGGTCCTTTGCTGAACGTGTGAACCGCAACCTAAAATCAACTTTAATAATTTACCATCAAGTTAAACCAAGTAAGTGGGATACTAACTTGCCCTGGATTAATTTTGCATTCAAACTGCGGTTCATAAGGCATTGAAGACTACTCCGGCCCCTTTGTTATTGGCCTATCCTATCAATTCGCCATTGTCTAACTTATGAAGCATCCAACACTTATTTCCTGAGTGGTTACCCCGGGGTTAATTAGAAAGAATTGGAATCGGGCTCATCGCAATATAGCGGCTGCTCATGGTCGTCAAGCCATGCAGTACAACAGCAATGGGCGTCCTTATTAGGGAAAATCAGGGGATCAAGTCTATATTAAGAATGTTCAGGGTCGAGGAAGGTTTGGGGGCCAGATAGGGAAAATCGGGTCCATTTGAGCCAGGTGAAATCTCTGAGTTCGGGCGCCTGTTCTAGTTTGAGGGGAGGAGGTTGAGCCGTGGTAAAAAATGCTGTTTGACGAGTGCGCCGCAACGCGTTGTGTGAAGCAGTCACCCACCATTTCTGGCGATCGCGCCGCTGTGGCAATCGCAGGTTTGGTAACTCCCTCTGGTGGGAGAGGGGAAAGGTTGCCGGTTCACATGCATTTAAGGGGCGCTATGAGCTCACCAGTTGGTCAGTCTGGGTGAGTCTGGAGTCAGTCTGGCGTCAGTCTCTCGTCCGAATTTGTGGTGCAGTGAGGGAACTCAACGAGTGGTCACCCGGTCGGGGGCTTAGTTCCTGCATCTGAGTTTGCGCATTAGGCCGCCAGTCTCCTCGAGCTACTCAGGCAGTGGTCATTGGCGGTTGGACCGATCGGTTGGTTGGTCGTGCACTGAGATACAAGACGACTTGTCCGCCTTGAGCGACAGCGTATGTGAGGTCGCCACATGAGTCCAGTGGGCCGCACCGTGTAGCAAGGGGTAGTGGCTTCGTGGCCGACACGAGGGCTACAGGAGTCAACCCACGACATCGGTCTGGCCGGTGCGAGCTGCGACGCCGTAAGACAGGAGATCGGCGCGCCTTCCTGTGTCCGCTGAAGTGGCTAGCAGCGGATGGTTCGGGATAGCGTTTTGGGGGGTGCTGCGCCAGGTCTTCGCCAGAAACCGCAGTTTATTAGAAGTTAAGTGATTGGTGATATGTTGTTTCATTTACTTGTTAAATTCTACTTGTTTTCCTGGTGAGGTCACCAACCGCTTTGTTTTGGGGTCGCCCCACCATTCTTCTTCGTTCGTCCACCCTCAGGAAGGTGGTTATTTATGAACTCAGTGGTCAGTTTTTCCCTTGTGCAGTAGAGGCGGGTTAGAGCAACCTGCAGTTCGGGTTGTTCGGTAATCTCTCTATCAATCTGCCGTACGTTAATAGCTGCCTCTGTCATGTTTGTCGGATTCAGTATGTTAACGAATTTATTGCTTGAAGTGTAACGGCCTAATTCCTCAAATGTGTTTTTATCTTGCCTATCATCTTGTGAGGCGTTATATGTGTACTATAGACCATGTTTGGTTAACCTTGTATAATTTTATGTAAAATTGCATTTCATGGACTTTTACTTAAATGGGCATTTTAGTACATAAAGTTGCCACCCTTCCACCGTAAGACTTTTCTTAGAAGTTAAAATCAAGTTGCACCTTCGGTGGCAAGTGAATCTTTTAATTTTAGTGTTTTTTACCATTTCCATCCATCCTACGGGGTACATAGTTTATGTGCTTGTGTGAATTGTTAAAACTTCTACTTTAAGGTAATCTGGTGTGTTGCAGATTTGAACCTGTGTAGTCTTTCAGAGATTGTTGTGAGCAGTCGTGACTAAGGCCGTGTGAAAAGGGAGCGGCAAGGTTCTCCTCTCGAAGCTCATACACTCAAAAATATGTTTCTTTCTGCCTCTGAATAAATTGTAACTTGATATTTAGAGGGTGCGTTTCTGCTTATAACTTTAAATCTGTTTAAAAAAAGGGGGGGGGGGCTTTTATGAATATAATTCCGATTTGGTAAAAGCAACTACTTGCATGCTCACACAGTTTGATTAAATGTGTTAATGTTCTTGAGGAATCGCTAGTAAATAAAGTAAATTCTTAAGCAAAGGATTGAAAGTTATTTCACGGTTCATTACTGGTTATTGTTTAGTGAGGGGCGTGCCGTAGTTGCTGATTCCCGGTTATGTCGACCTCATGTTTGTCTGAGTTTGAATCAGGAACCCGTCTGCGCCTTATTTGATATGGGTAGCATTTATTCCTTGCTTAATGAGGCTTCGGTTCTGGAATTTGGCAGTCTTACCAGGCTCAAACCTGAAGAGATCCAGCTTCGGAGATGTCGTATGGCCAATGGTCAGGTGTTGCCTCAGACGGGGTGGGTTAAGGATATTGTCTCAGTAGGACGGTTGTCCTGGCCAGTGACCTTTGCTATCATCGCTAACCTGCCAGTAAATATGGTCCTGGGTTGTGACTTCATTTCTGAAACTCAACTTGTTCTGGATTATTCAGGGGTAAGCTTTCTTTTTTTAAATTTGCGCCAAGTCAGAAGTTCGGATTTTGTGAATGTCGAGCGGCGGTGTCATCCATGCATTCTTCCTTGTCGGTCACTACTCTCGATAATGTCAATCTAGATGATCTTTCCCCGAGTCAGGTTCAACAGGTCCATCAGTTACTGGAGGCTTTTCCTGACTTATTTTGCGATAAACTTGGAGTAACGAATAAATTAGAATATCATATTCCTTTGACTGACAATATTTCGGTTAGGCAGTCTCCATATCGTCTCTCACCACCTAAGATGAAAAAGTTGTGGGAAAAGGTACAGAATTAGTTAAATCAAGAGGTTATTCGTCCCTCGACTTCTCCGTATGCCTCTCCGATATTCTTGGCACCGAAAGATCAGGGTAGTGATTTCAGGTCTGTGGTCGATTACCGTCGTTTGAATGAGAAGGTGGTGTTGGAGTCAGTTCCGTTGCCTGGTCTACACAATCCCTTTACTTGGTTTTCTGGCGCGTCTCGGTTCACCGTTCTTGACTTAAATTAAGCTTATTATCAGATACCGTTGACCGAGGAGTGTAATCATGTTACAGCGTTTTGCACTGATTGGAATCTATTCGAATTTAACCGGGTCCCATTTGGGCTGGCTACCGGAGCTGCTGTTTTGACTCGTTTATTAGATAGTATACTGGGTGAATTTAAATTGCGTTTTGTTTGTAACTATTTGGATGACTTTGTGATATATAGTAAATAGTTTGAAGAGCATTTGAGTTATTCAAATCAAGTATTTACTAAGCTTCAGTAGTCTGGTTTAACCGTTAAACTCTCGAAGGTTACCCTTGCGAGGCCACAGATTTCCTTTCTAGGCCACATTCTTTCAGGCGATGAGGTTCGGATCGATCAAGAGCGCACTAAACCCTTGCGCACACTCCCACCTCCTACTGATAAGCGGGGAGTCGCTAAGTTTATTGGCATTGCAAATTATTTCAGGAGGTTCGTTCCGAATTTTGCGGCCTTAGCTGCCCCTTTGAATCAGCTTCGTAAAACGGGAGTTAAATTTACTTGAGGTCCCACCCAGCAGGCGGCCTTCGAACAGGTCAAAATCGTCATTGCTAATCCAGCAGTGCTTGGGGTGCCTGATTTTGACAAGCCTCTTATAGTTCAGACGGACGCGTCGAGTGCGGGTTTGTCAGCCGTCTTATTACAAGAATGGCAAGGTCAGCGGCAACCTTTGGCCTATGCCTCGCGCCGTTTGAATGATGCTGAGGCAAAATACTCAGCCTGCGAATGTGAGCCCTTGGGGGTCCTATTTGCATCAGAAAAATTCCGGTTTTACCTTGAGCACAAATGTTTTTTGCTGGAGACTGATGATCAAGGCTTGAGTTGGGTCTTGGCTAGGCCACGTAAGGCCCATCCGATTGCACGTTAGGCCGTGAGAATCTCAGCCTTGAATTGGGTTCCATCAAACAGCGGATTAGGTCGGGTGAGGTAGTCGAAGGTTACAGCTTGAGGAAAGATATTCTGTGTAAGGCAGTGGGTCGAGCGCGCCACGTCCGAATTTTTGGTGTAAAATTACCATTTGGTAAAAGCAATTTCATTTTGATTTCATCAGTTACTCGTTGGCAACTACTTCCATGCTCACACAGTGTTATTAAATGTGTTAATGTTCTTGATGAATCGCTAGTAAATAAAGTAAATTCTTAAGAAAAGGTTTGAAAGTAAATCCACGGTTCACAAGTCTTTCCATTCAACCACATACCAGCGTTGTATCTTATGGAGAAGTCTTTTAATGATTACAACCACTAGCGAATCATATTTCTGGCACTCTCATATCTCGAAACGAGTCATCTTTTTCGAACCTATCCGATACAGTAAAACTTTAGGTATCCCTATGCATCTTGCAACTGCCAGACTCTGTACTGCTACCCTGCAGCTTTGCGCATGTGATCGTTCCAATTTAAGAAGGAACTGAGCAGAAGTCATAGAGACCTATATCTACCTTATTCTGCAGCCCTTGTAGTAAGAGGCTAACCTGAGTTAGTGCAACAGGACAGTGTTTTGACCATTCGATGGAAATGGGAACATGTTGTCGTAGCTCTGTGAACAGTATACGATGTGTAAGATCAGATCCAAAGGAGACCCGCTCCTGCAAAACGAGGTAGTATAGAGACAATACGGACAGTGGTGTTTCTTATTGGGAAAATTAGGAAGACCCGACATCATACAGGAGTAGTAGGGTAGTGGATTTACGACTCGACTTTTGATATCAAATTGATATGCAAATTAATTAAATTGATCAATTAATCATCCACACCCCTGTCCACCCACGCCCCCTACCACGCCCACCCCATCCCCGACCACGCCCACCACCACTCCCTGGATGACGTCACATGTTTTTCTCAGCCTGCACATGGGAACCTCCCCCACCTCCCAACCTACTCTATTGGTGGCAATTTCGAATTTTGGCGGGAATTTCTTTGTCCCAGGGCTGTGCTGACATCCTCCCCCACCCCTCCACCCACCACCCGGGAATTGGCTGCAAATAAAAAATTGTGGTGCCATTTCTGGCACTCGAACCTTGGTCATCCTGAACGGAAAGACAAAGTGCACCTCCATAACACAATTATACCACCAGAGGCGCTTGGAATTGATGGGCAATTAAAAATGGCGTTTCTGGGCAGGGCTTGTGGCCCCACGTTCTTCTTCCTGGCAATAGACGGTAGTGCTTTTGGCACTCCGGTTTACCACTTTGCTTCCTCCGTCGCTTACGCTACTCCGTGCTCTGCACTCGCTGGTAGCACATCGCGTTTTGTACTCGTCCACAGCGGCTCTGGTGGGCACAGCATCAAGTGTGTTATTGTGTTCTTTGCATATTTCTTTACCCAGGCAGTCGTCTATAGTACTGTCTGGTGTCACTTTGGCGTTGACTTAGGATTTACAGCACCTAGCCCGACCGGTGGCTTGTAAAAATTTTTATGGAACTTTTTTTTATTTGTATTGCTGCGTGTAAAAATGATCTCCCGTCTCTTGCTATTTTCAGTACGAAACCTGAAGATGGGCGTATAAGATTCTGAAACCGGTCATGTTCTAAATAAAAGAACCTTACAACTGTAGCGGTATTTGCAAGCTCTGGCTGAAAAATATTATTTGCTTTACTCTGTAGTCACACCTTTACTTTGTCCAACGACTACTGGTTCAGTACCAGGTACCGTCATCAGGTGATCCCTCGGCGCGCAGTCGCCAAGCTCGCTCATCCAAGTACGTGTTAAACGGTGTTCACAAATTCCCTTAGTCAATTCAGATAATCATAACTGGGGAACTATTACAAACAGTGAGCCGTGATTTGTCAAAAAAGTTTAGCGGCTCTCAAAGCTTCTTTCATTTGTCCTTCATTGCAGATATGACCTGGAGTGTGCCAGTATAGCGACAGACCAGGAGAAAGCGCAATGTGTCAGCTGGTATGCTCAATCCAACTCTCTGACAACGTTACTGCGGGGTTACCGATGCAAGTGTAAGAGAACACCATCGGCGAAAATAAGCATAATGAGATGGTTTCTAAACTTTGGACAGAGACGCGCCGTGTCAAAGACCTGCCTCGAAGTGGACGTCCCTAAGTGACTCAACCGGGTGGTAACAGAGGGCAAGCTATATTTCACCTCAGCCCCCAGAAGTAAATTCGTCTCCCATCACACGAATTGCAGGAAGAAAGATCAACTGTCCATGAAGAGTTGCTTAAGCAGTTTCGCCTTTTTGTGTACGAAGAACAAATGGTAGAAGCATTGCAGCCATTGCATGCAGTACGCATTTGCGTGTTTGATACTGGCCTGCATGATGCTGACCAATGGCCGCCTGAAAAAACGCCTATTCTCAGATGAAGAAACGTTTCATATTTCCGTGATACTGCAGTGCCTGTGTTATTCCGAAACATTGCAGTATACTATTTACCCGCCTACACCTGGCAAGCGACTTTCAAGTAAAATGTTTCCTTTGTACGAGAATATACATAATGGATATACGAGTACAGGTTGTGGGCACATGATTAACGGCATATGGAAATTTGGGTCTGGCCGTAAGTCGTGCTTGGATAGCGACCACTCGCGATAAGCGGTAAAACTTAATAGTTTTTATTTCTAACTGCTGAGTGAAACTGAACCTAGCTCAGCCTATTTTCTCTTTACTTATTCTTATAATTTCAACACTGACCTATGGAATTTGCCCTGACAAACAGAACTCGAACTTTTCCTATTCATTAAATACTCACAATATTCAAGGATAACGCGATGTGACTGCTTTAAAATTGATAACCTGGCTTCAAATAATTAACACAAACGAATGGCCCTGGATTAGTAGAAATCCTGACAATAGCCTATCCATTTCATAAGTCACTTACTCACTAAAGTCTTCATTACACGAACTACTGCAATACAGCAAGTGCCAATACAGCCAGTTAAATAAAAGAGCCTAACTACTGAAGGCTATAACTAATAACAGGCATGTGGTTAACAAAGGAAAGATTTTGTTGCAGAGCAAACAATGTATTTATGAAATTTTACCTTAATCATGCGACAACCAGTTCAAAAAAATTATATAATCATCAGCAATAAATCTCCGTGACGGATACACATTTAGACTGTCCGCTCGTGCTAATACTGCAAACCTCCAACATTGCTAATTATTAACTTCTAGCCTCCATCACTACTGACTACTCGCATCTGACTTCCATCACTGCTGGCTGTTCACCTCCATCTGCGTCCGACCAGCCACAGAGTATCTTACAGAATGCACACAGCGCTGTCTGAGTTATTAATGCAGAGCATTGCATAGCACTGCCAACATACAAACACATAAACAGCCTACTTACTGCGGGAAATTCGGCTTCGAGTCAGAGTCCAGCCCAAATTTTCATTGTTGTCGTTCCATTACACAGCTGATGGTAGTACAAATTCGCAACTGTGAATACATTTCATATATTTCACATTCCTGGACATTTGAACGCCTCGACATTAGAATTTGGGGTTCCGGAAACCCACAGAACACACGTGAACTCATCCGTGATAGCCCGAAGTTTGATGTTTGGTGTGGTCTATGTATGACAGAATGATATGCTCATTTTTCTTTCCGGAGAATCTTACTTTGGGAGATGTTTAGATGTCGCGAGGTATCGATTGAGAATACCCCTGACATGCTACGAGATCGGATCCCAGTGGCCTGTTCTGTGAACCGATTGCTCCCTATGAGTGCAAAATCCGCAACAGATAATTAACACCTATCTGAATTAAACAGAACATGAAATATCGGTACCACAGCTCACACAGAAATATGACAAGGATTTCCACTAAGTGAAACTAAAGGTCACCATAAGAATCTGATTTATTGCTAGATACATTTATGGGATTCTGATCAATGGTTGAACAATAAAAAAATTAAAAAAGGGCACAGGGATGCAAAAACAGTACAACAAACCTTGGCACTGGTAGATGGGTTTGAGATACAATGGTACAAAAACTGAGTCAACAAACGTCCCCAGTGATTGCTGAATACGTTGACAGCCTAAAGGAAAGACCCAGGAAGGTATAAGCAAGCAACAGCTTTCGCATAAGTGCTTACAGAGTGCAACTAGCTGGCTATGAATTAATTCTGAAGAACGGAATTTCGACCTGAAACAATTAAGTTTGCAATCTTCTCATCAGATGGCACACGCTTACCACTGTACTGATACTCAGGTGCAGATGGTGGCTGTAGTAGAGGCAGAGAATTCTAAGTTCAGCCCTGGTCTCTGTGATCAGCTCTAAAATGAAGACATCTCTGTCCTCTAACTGGCGTCCTGTGCATGCTATCCCAAGATAATTGTCTTCCTCTTCTCCTCCCCAAAGTCTAGTTTGACCTCCCAGCGCCAGAAACCGAGTAGCCAGTCACACTATGCATTCCGAGCTCCGACCAATGAAAAGTTTACAACAAATGCAGCAATTTCCCTTCTTCTGGCGAAAATGTCGTGGTTAAACAATACTGCTCAGTTCTCTCATAGAGTGAACTTGTAGACAGAAATTCTCTCCTATTCCATATAAGTTTTCACATTTCGCCTAATGGAAATGCTTGCATGTATGCACTCGCGAGTCTCATTCCCATTACCAGATTAATTACTATGAGCCAATCGCGGGTTTACTTACGAAATTTGAACATGAAAATCGATGATGTCCTTTGTTCCTGCCTCCCACACTGAGTGCGTTGTGTTTACCGCCTGCCGTAGCAGACAGTGTTCAAATGTGTGTGAATTCCTAAGGGACCAAACTGCTTAGGTCATCGGTCCCTAGACTTACACACTACTTAAACTAACTTTTGCTAAGAACAACAGACACACCCATGCCCGAGGGAGGACTCGAACCTCCGGCGGGAGGGGCCACGCAGTCCGTGACGTGACGCCCAAAACCGCACGGCCACTCCGCACGGCTGCCGTAGCAGGCTTTGTCTTTTCTAAGAGCACTGTTGAAGCTCCTTCGTTTCTGAAAGTTTATTTCTGAAAGTTTGAAACCTGGTGAGCACTCTCTTTTGCCCTGTTGCGAACTTTGCAACCCCCTCATATTTTCGTGTTTGCTGAGAAAACGGTGTTCTGTTCGCGGCCCATGCGTTCCGTACTGGCCGACTCTTGGCTTTCACTGAAAACATTTTTATTGTTTACCTGCCTCACTCTCCCTTAGAGCCCTTTTCTACTGTCATAGCAGGCTGGCAATTCCAATTTTACAGAATGACACTAATAGTTATGTGGTGGTACACAGATTAAGGAAAGTCTACTACTTATTCCTACAGTCATTCATATATGATTAAAATGCATGTATACTTTAAAACAGCGTTGATAATTTAAATGGATTAGGTGTCTCCACCTGAATAATGATTTATTAATAAGATTACAGAGCAGTTTTGGAAAAGCTACTTGCAAGATGGTGCACCCCCAAGATGGAGTTAGAAAGTGTAGGATGTACTGAATGACACATATCCCAAGATGTTGTTGGGTCATGATGATCCTCGCATGGCCCTCAGCACTGTCCCAATGTCACACAGTTGGATTTATTTTATGGGTTTATGTCAAGGACTGTGTGTACACAGCACCAGTCAATGTCATTGTTCCCCTTCGTGCATAAATGAATGAATCAGTCAGAATGATTCTGCACTGGTGACCCACACATGGGTGGAACTCGAATATCATCTTTATGTTCTACGAGGAACGAACAGGATACACAATGAAATTCTGGCATAACAGAAAAGTGTTTGAGATGTGCTAAACATTTACAACAAACGATTATGCTCTAACAGTTTCTAAGTTGAAATGATAGTGAGATTCATAGATACCTTGTATGACGCACCTACTTGGTTAAGTGACCCTGGCGATCGTGCACCAGCGAATGGCCCGATGACAGTACTTGGTAGTGAGACAGGTATTCATTAGACAGAGTAAAAGGACAACTGTAGACTAAAGCAAAAAATTATCTCACAGAAATTGTCTAATATCTATACAGGTTTCGACTGCCGGTAGTCGAGACGGTGTAAGAAGATCCCTGACACCTCACAGCACTGTTGCCAGCTTGCAAATGCGAAGCCTAAACGGCTGTAGGCGAAAACAATTGGCATCTACAGAGCTGTGACAACACTGTGGCAATCCTATAGAGAAATTTGTAAAATAGCGATGCGTTGCATTACTGGTTGAGATAGGCACGCGATGATGCCACGTCTGGCTCACTCCGACTGTCAGAGGTCAAGTTACGCCGACTCGCCGACAGCAGCCATCGACCAAGAAGTATTTATATACCGTTTATAACTACTAAGCAGTCGAAATAGTACAGCCATTAAGCAGCTGATGAGTAATGACTGAAATAAGCTTTATAGCTTAATGGTTATTTTTTACTAATAAATATCCATAACACACTGGCTTTCTTAAAACTGAAATTGAACTGATACATCCACCCGTGTGCCGGAGCAGGATACGCGTTCGATTTGCGAGCACTATAATTTCTTTTCTGTGAAATAATTTACCGACAATATATTTCGGTGCGGAGTCCTCGAGCCATCTTCAAATGTATACTGGCGATAGCACTCTGAGCTCCCCTATTCAAAGCATGCATGATGTATTCATCTGCTGCAAGTCTGTGCAGTGCTGTGAAATTTTTAAATTTCACTTCATACTTTTTTTCTAGAGGGAGTGTGAAGGGGGTGGGGTTGTGCTGGCCTCATCTACCCCTCCATGGGTATAATCTGCCATCTTTTCATTTTTGTCACTGAAGCGGTGAATGAATTTTCCCATCTGGAAATCAAAATAAAAAGAAGGAAAATGCAAAAAAATCTAACAAAAGAGGTGTAAAAAACAGTATTTGATAAAAAAAGACAGTTGCAACCATCCAAAAATACCAACCTTAATATCAGAAAAAGACGTTTCGAGCGCAGGAAGACGGGAATGAAACAAATATACGCCTTTGAAGGTGGGAGTACAAGAGACTTTTGAAGATAAGATGGATTTATCGAGTAATGAAGACGTCCTGAAATGTGTCAATGAGATAAAAGTCCAACAAAGACGAGACTTCAAAAAGTAAATTACTCATTATAAAGCCAGGCCTAGGAACTTTTACTGAATGGTGAACTACTCTCCAAACTGGCACACTTACGTGACATTAATTTACAACATAGTTACGAAGTGTGCGTAAACAACGGTCAGAGCGTCCTACCAATCGCTCAATCCCCCGACCATAGAAATCCGCACCTTGGTCACAGATCCATTAGAGAACCGCTGGCGAACGTCCTTGTCGTTAGAAGATCTCTTTCCCCCAAAAGTTCATTCAGCTTGCCGAGAAGATGGAAATCGCATGGTGCACCCACGTCTGCGGGGCCTTCGTCTAAATTTTCGCTGTGGCTGGACGCGATATTGCATTTTTTCCATATCCCGCCAGAATTTTATGGTGAGTCTACGTGCAGTTTAGACTTTTTGCTCACAAGAATCGCACTGTCCCGCGCACTTCAACTTTTGGAGTGCGTTTCTAGGTCATGCACTATTTCACTAGCAAGCTGTGATACACCCGTTACCCGATCCGCAGAAGAACTGTGTCTGCAGGAATTCAGGTACATGTACATTCTCACAATGCACAATGCACCACTCTCGTTGCGCAATGATCTTAGCGTAGGACGACGTGTGAATCATACTTTCTGAAGTCCCTACCCACACCAGTCGTTGCTGCATACTGTAGTCGTACGTAAAATAAGAGAAACAATAGCAGGGGCAGGCCAAGATATGAGCAGAATGATGTAAATACAACAGTTAACGTCCAAATTACGATGAAAGCGGCACAGAAACAGGAGCGTAGAACTGCATAAAACCTGTCTTGAGTCTGATGACCGAAACTACAAGAGTCATTAAGGAATACAGTGTTCTTCAGATTAAATAACAGAATTAAACTTTGTACAAGAAACATCATGTTGAACACGATGTCGTCTAGAACGCAAAAAACACCCAGTTCTACACTCAGCCCATCACAAATAAATGAAATTAAAACACATTAAAATAACAAACCAACATGATGCTCATAGCAAGAATATTCACCAAAGGAACGAGGTATACTGGTAAATTGTAGCTGCATAGGAGCCTCTTGATGTAGTTTGGTCGAAAGACGTCAGTCTCCACCGTTTCGGTAGAAATTTTTATCTGGCTCACTGTCTGCAACCCAAAGTAAAATTGTTAACTTGTTCCAGCGAAGTCGTTGTAGTCTCAATTGAGGGAATTTAACAATTGAATTTTGAGCAAGTTGTTTGGGGAACGGCCTTGGTTGTCTTTCATCTTAATAATGATATTTTCTTTCTATGGTAATTGAAGGATATAGACTATATCTTGGATGGGACTGTATAGTCCGCGGTCGATGGCCGCTCAGTGACGTAACAGCAGCCACCCGACGCTTTGCTGGGCTGGCGGTTACTACAAACCGAGAGCGCGCTGGCCGCACGCCGCTCAAGAGCTGCTGCTCCGCCGGTCCGGCTGTGGCGCGTCGCTTACTGCCTAATAAACGTGTTATTGTCAATGATGTTTTCTTGGTGCTCTCGAACTTAAGTAGGTCCTTCCCGTCCGGCTCTCTCCAGATTACATGAGTCTGGGACTGGCTTTCTATAGTAGGCTGAAAACCTACCTATTGTCTTTCCTTGCAATGGAAGATTCCGTTGTTTTTGTCACTCTGAAAACATTGTTTTTGTTTTTTCTTGTTATAACAAGGTTAAATTCTGCAGTCTGGTGTTCAATATTCCTTCATCAATATTCTGTGGTAGCACTCTCAAAAAAGAGGTTATGCGATTTTAATAGAATTTCTCTATCTCCTATTAAAACTGTACCTTTGCAAGGTACCATCGCACTCTTTTTTTTTTTTTTTTTAAAAAAAGGTAACTGATATTGACGTTTGAACTGACATGAAAGAGTCATTTTGTCGTTTTCACAAAGACAGTCCTTTTAGCAATGCCCATACGAGAAATGACATAACCACTAAGCTGTGAGTAATGTGGGAGCATACACCGTCTTCGAACTAAAATAGATTTTAACTGCTAAACTAAAGTATTCTCTGTATCGGTGGAACAGACTGTGTACAATTGTGAGCTAAGAACAAAGTTACGCCGTTGTTACTTTCTTCCGGCATACATACTGTTCTTTCACCTGTAAGACATGAGAGTCCGTAACCGAATCTCTATGGGATGCCTGGGTGATGTAATTTATGGAACAATACATTAACTTGAACGCTGTCGTATTGTGATATATCTGCAAATGTGACAGGTATCACTTCACATTCCCCAAACCCCGTTGAAATGTACTCACCAGGACAGCGTGTATCAAGACAATTGTTCCAAATGTCCACTAACATCGTGGCAAATAGCTATTATTATCTACTCACAGTTCAAACCGTGCTTGACGTCAAGCAGTCACCCTGTACAGTGACGGGGTAGCCGCGCGGTCTGGGGCACCTTGTCACGGTCCGCGCGGCTCCCCCCCGTCGGAGGTTCGAGTCCTCTCTCGGGCATGGTTGTGTTTTTTGTCCTTAGCGTAAGTTAGTTTAAGTTAAAGCAAGTAGTGCGTAAGCTTAGGGACCGATGACATCCGCAGTTTGGTCCCATAAGACCTCACCACAAATTTCCAAATTGTACAGCTGATGTGTCGTTCCTCCTTCTAACAATGGAATTACAATTTTTATTTTGCAATCTGCGACAGTATCTTAATATATCCTACTTTCATTACAGACTGTAAGTAGCGTCCATACATAGTTATTTGATATAATTTTAGAACGAATATTATATTTGATAAAGTCTACGCTACAAAGCGTAAGTGAACTTGATAGCGTTCAGATCTTCCAGAAAAACAAAGAGAACGAGTAGGATCATTTGTATCAGCAGGTGATGACCTACTTCTTATGGTAGATGAGATTCTACAATCCTATCATTCGTCAACCCAATAATATTTCCAAGTGGATTTAATGATAAAAATTAATTTTATCCAAACTTCCGTTTCTCCATTTTCTTATTAAGGTCTTCGCAAAATCGGATTCAGAACTGTATCTTACTTTTCGTGAAACACATTTCAAATAATTGTCGAAGTACTAACTTCCTTTCCTCAACTTGGTTAAACACACACACACACACACACACACACACACACACACACACACACACACACGAACCTACACACAGATATCTTTTGTTCGGGATCAATGAAATTGCCTGAGAAATAATTTACACGTAGTTTCAATCTCCTACATTCGTCCAGGGTTTTGAGAAGTATGCCAGAAGTGAAAATCCCTTGTCAGATACTCCCAAGTGGGGTCCTCTTTGCCACACTCCGAGTTCACAGGGACTTGGCTGAAAAGAAATAATTTACATAACAGTCTACAAACCTCGCATCTATATGGAATGTCTGGAACATCACCGTTACAGAAATTCATTAAATTACCTTTTACGCGCGGTTTCAGTCATAATTTTCGCGATATTTCCGTCCATTATCAAATATTTGTGGGAACCGTAAATCACCTCCCAACTGGTTCGGATTTGCTTTGCTCGATTCTCAGCTCATTGGAATTTGGCTGAAAAAGGTTCAAATGGTTCAAATGGCTATGAACACTATGGGACTTAACTTCTGAGGTCATCAGTCCCCTAGAACTTAGAACTACTTAAACCTAACTAACCTAAAGACATCACACACATCCAAGCCCGAGGCAGGATTCGAACCTGCGACCGCAACGGTCGCGCAGTTCCAGACTGTAGCGCCTAGAACCGCTCGGCCACCACCGGCCGGCAGCTGAAAAAGGACAAACTGTTCGACAACCACCGGTCACGTCCCTTTGAATAAGGAGCAAATCATCAACTGGACTATTTATGGATACGACTAATATCGTAATCGTTGTCTTTTGTTTGTAAGTCGATCCTCTGGGAGGAATTTGATAGTTCTAACGGTTTTTTTCGCTCATCAGTCTTCTGACTGGTTTGATGCAGCCCTCAGCGAATTCCTCTCCTGTGCAAACCTTTTCATGTCAGAATAGCAATTGCAACCTACGTCCTCCATTATTGTTGGATGCGAATTTCTGGCTTCCTCTATAGTTTTACCTTCAAACAACTCTAGTACAATAGAAGTTAATCCTTGATGTGTTAATAGATGTTCTATCATCCTGTCCCTTCTTTATCACAGTATTTTCCTTATCAGTCCACCTAATTTTCAACATTCGTCTATAGCACCAATCTCTGATCCTTCGATTCTCTTCTGTCCCAGTTTTCCCACAGTCCATGCTTCACTCCCATACAACGCTGTGCTCTGAAAGTACGTTCCAAGAAACTTCTAAGAAACTTCTTCCTAAAATTTAAGACCTATGTTTGATACTAGTAGGCTTCTCTTGGCCAGGAATACCCTTTCTGCCAATTCTGATCTGCGTTTTATGTCGTCTTTGCTCCGTCCACCATGTATTACTTTGCTGCCTAGGTAGTAGAGTTCCTCAACTCTGTCTACTTCGTGGTCCCCAGTTCTGATGTTAAGATTCTCTCTGTTCTCATTTCTGCTACTTCTCTTTAATTAATCTTACTCCGATTTAATCTCAATCCATATTCTGTACTCATTAGACTGTTCATTCCAATCAACAAATACAGCAACTCTTCTTCACTTTACTTATGATAGAAATGCTATCAGCGAGTTTTAACATCGATATTCTTTCACCCTGAATTTTAATCCCACTCTAGAAGTTTTCTTTTATTTCCATCATTACTTCTTCGATTACACATTGAATAGTAGGGTCTGAGCTCTTCGTTCATGGTCTTCCATTCTCATTGTTCCCTCTTGGCTCTTGTACATATTGTACATTACCCGTCTTTCCTTACATTCTCTCTTGGCTCTTATACATATTGTACATTACCCTCTTTCCCTACAGCTTGTCCCTATTGTTCTAGTATTTCGAATGTCTTGCACCATTTGACATTGCTGAAAGCTTTTTCCGGTCTACAGATCCTATGAGCACGTCCTTTTCTTCTAAGGATTAGGGAAACTGGCATCCACTGATCGCGCTCTATTTTTCTTATTACAGTCTTTATAGTGTTGTTGTGGATAAATAGTTTAGACGTGAAGAGAATAGAGGCTTTCGAAATGTGGTGCTACAGAAGAATGCTGAAGATTTAAAAAATTGCTCTGAGCACTATGGGACTCAACTGCTGAGGTCATAAGTCCCCTAGAACTTAGAACTACTTAAATCTAACTAACCTAAGGACAACACACACATCCATGCCCGAGGCAGGATTCGAACCGGCGATCGTAGCCGTCGCGCGGTTCCAGACTGTAGAGCCAGAACCGCGCGGCCACCAGCGGCCGGCTGCGCTGAAGATTAGATGGATAGATCGCGTAACTAATGAGGAGGTACTGAGTATCATTGGAAAGAAGAGGAATTTGTGGCACAACTTGACTAGAAGAAGGGATCGGTTGGTAAGACATGATCTGAGGCATCGAGGGATCACCAATTTAGTATTGGACGGCAGCGTGGAGGGTAAAAATCGTAGAGGCAGACCAAGAGATGAATACACTAAACAGATTCAGAAGGATGTAGGTTGGAGTAGGTATTTGGAGATGAAGAAACTTGCACAGGATAGGGTAGCATGGAGAGCTGCATCAAACCAGTCTCTGGACTGAAGACCACAACAATAACAAGTGTTGTACTCTGATGAAAAGTAGCCGGACATTTGTATGTAACATGGAACTGACCACTAGAAATCACGAAAGGTGGAAATGCTAGTGTCAAAGGAGGCTGGGAGTAAAGTTTTGGCAGTAGAGAAGAAGTAACAGCAGAATGGATCAATCAGGAGAGCTAAGAGGGCTTGAAAGGGACTAGTATCTGACTTGAGTAAAAAGTCCATCACACACATTTCAGTCCTTCTAAAGCTGCCCAATACGACTGTGGATTATGTGATTGTGAAGTGCAAACGCGAAGGAACAACTATAGCTTAATCAGGAGCAGTCAGACGTCATCTGCTGACGAACGGGGACTGGCAAGCATTGTGGAAGGTGGCTATAAAAATCGCTTGAAATCAGTGGAAGGAATCATTTGTGAGTTGGAAAGCGCTGCCAGAAGTCCAACTAGCACAATAACTGAGCGTAGGGTGTTAAAATGGATGGTATACAATGGGGAAGCAGCTCTTCATAAGCGGCACAGTTCTCTAGTCAAGTGCCAAGCAACACTTGAGATGGTGTAAAGAGCGACAGCATTCGATAGTGGATGATTTGAAATGAGTGATTCGGAGTGGTGAATCACTCTTTACCTTGCAACAATACGATGGAAGTGTTTGGATGTGGCAAATGCCTGGAGAGCCCTACTAGGCCATCATCATGTGGAATGCCAGCAGTGAAGTACAGAGGAGGCGGTATAGAGAAGGTTCTCAAGGTTTGGGTGTGGGCTCCTTATTGTGTTTAAGAAAATGGTAAATGCGGAGGAACGTGTACACGGTTTTAAGCGTTATCTGTTGTACATTGATGATGATTGTTTGTATCTGCATGGCAGAGCACGCTATTATAAAGCAGTATCTGTAAGGCAATAGTGTGTGAACAATAACATTCCTGAAATTCTTCACTTAAAACTTCAGGGCGGATAGGCCATGGTCGATGCATAAAACTTTCCCCTAACGTTTCATCTCCGACTGAGAGATAGAATACCGCTTTATCTGTGAAGGTGTCTGCCACAGTCGGAGATGAAACGTTAGGGGAATGTTTTATGCACGGCCTGTCAACCCGCAAGTTCTAAGTGAAGTCTGTACCGGCCGTGAAAGCCTACACTATATTCCTGAAATTGACTGAGCTGACCAGAGTCGCGACATGAACCCAATGGAACACTTTTTGGATGGGTTAAAACGTCGACACCAGAGTCGAACATCCCTACCTTCTCTGGATTCGGTTTTGTCAGGACTGGCTCTCCCGAGGCCATCAGTAGTTCTAATGGAATGTTGTCTACTCCCGGGGCCTTGTTTCGACTCAGGTCTTTCAGTGCTCTGTCAAACTCTTCACGCAGTATCTTATCTCCCATTTCGTCTTCATCTACATCCTCTTCCATTTCCATAATATTGTCCTCAAGTACATTGCCGTTGTATAAACCTTCTATATACTCCTTCCACCTTTCTGCTTTCCCTTCTTTGCTTAGAACTGGGTTTCCATCTGAGCTCTTGATATTCATACAAGTCGTTCTCTTATCTCCAAAGGTCTCTTTAATTTTCCTGTAGGCAGTATCTATCTTACCCCTAGTGAGATAGGCCTCTACATCCTTACATTTGTCCTCTAGCCATCCCTGCTTAGCCATTTTGCACTTCCTGTCGATCTCATTTTTGAGACGTTTGTATTCCTTTTTGCCTGTTTCACTTACTGCATTTTTATATTTTCTCCTTTCATCAATTAAATTCAATATTTCTTCTCTTGCCCAAGAATTTCTACTAGCCCTCGTCTTTTTACCTACTTGATCGTCTGCTGCCTTCACTACTTCATCCCTCAAAGCTACCCATTCTTCTTCTACTGTATTTATTTCCCCCATTCCTGTCAATTGCTCCCTTATGCTCTCCCTGAATCTCTGTACAACCTCTGGTTCTTTTAGTTTATCCAGGTCCCATCTCCTTAAATTCCCACCTTTTTGCAGTTTCTTCAGTTTTAATCTACAGGTCATAACCAATAGATTGTGGTCAGAGTCCACATCTGCCCCTGGAAATGTCTTACAATTTAAAACCTGGTTCCTAAATCTCTGTCTTACCATTATATAATCTATCTGATACCTTTTAGTATCTCCAGGGTTCTTCCATGTATACAACCTTCTTTCATGATTCTTAAACCAAGTGTTAGTTATGATTTATGATTATGTTGTGCTCTGTGCAAAATTCTACCAGGCGGCTTCCTCTTTCATTTCTGTCCCCCAATCCATATTCACCTACTATGTTTCCTTCTCTCCCTTTTCCTACACTCGAATTCCAGTCACCCATGTCTATTAAATTTTCGTCTCCCTTCACAATCTGAATAATTTCTTTTATTTCATCATACATTTCTTCAATTTCTTCGTCATCTGCAGAGCTAGTTGGCATATAAACTTGTACTACTGTAGTAGGTGTGGGCTTCGTATCTATCTATACTGTTTGTAGTAGCTTACCCGCATTCCTATTTTCCTATTCATTATTAAACCTACTCCTGCATTACCCCTATCTGATATTGTGTTTATAACCCTGTAGTCACCTGACCAGAAGTCTTGTTCCTCCTACCACTGAACTTCACTAATTCACACTATATCTAACTTTAACCTATCCATTTCCCTTTTTAAATTTTCTAACCTACCTGCCCGATTAAGGGATCTGACATTCCACGCTCCGATCCGTAGAACGCCGGTTTTCTTTCTCCTGATAACGACATCCTCTTGAGTAGTCTCCACCCGGAGATCCGAATGGGAGACTATTTTACCTCCGGAATATTTTACCCAAGAGGACGCCATCATCATGTAATCATACAGTAAAGCTGCATGCCCTTGGGAAAAATTACGGCTGTAGTTTCCCCTTGCTTTCAGCCGTTCGCAGTACCGGCACGGCAAGGCCGTTTTGGTTATTGTTACAAGGCCAGATCAGTCAATCATCCAGACTGTTGCCCTTGCAACTACTGAAAAGGCTGCTGCCCCTCTTCAGGAACCACACGTTTGTCTGGCCTCTCAACAGATACCCCTCTGTTGTGGTTGCACCTACGGTACGGCTATCTGTATCGCTGAGGCACGCAAGCCTCCCCACCAACGGCAAGGTCCATGGTTCATGGGGGGGGGGGGGGGGGGTATATGGAGTAGCATTATAACAATGCGGTCACCCGCTCGTTCGTATTGCAGAAACATCTAACTCCTCAAAAGTAACCGAGCAAATGTGAATAACTAGATATCAAGGGGATGGCGACAAAGTTCTTCGGATTCGGTAGAAAGCAGGGTGGCCTAAGAGGAAGAAAGACTGAGCCATTGTGGATGCCATCGTCGCAAAATCAATCATGTCAGCTACAGAAGGGGACAGAAACTTCAAACTGCAAACTTAAAAACACTGTTTACTTTTGATACTAGTCATCACATATACATACTGTCAAGTGCGTTTTTCGATTTTTATCATTTCATATTTTTGAATTTTGATATATTTTATAATAAAAACTTAGCAATTTATAAGAATGGTGTGTTAAGCTCTATGTACATTGTTGCTTTCCCTTGTCAACTAAGATCACACAAGGGTGTAAACTATAAAGAGTATCAATTGTCTTAATAATTAACTGACTTTATTTCTTTGTGTTAAATGCACTGGTCGCCACACACACAGATTTCTTTCTTTAGGGCAGTTGAGATTTATTAGAAAATGTGCCATGATCATGTGTCATAAGCTCAGGATTTCACTCCGACGAAAAATAAATAAATAAAATCTCTAATGTAAGATACTCGCTTCCTTTGAACTAGGAGATTTTCATTCTGTTTTGAAACTAGGTTCAGCAAACGTATGTTGACAATACTGTTGGTCTTCGATGAAAGAGAACCCTGAAAGTAATCAGTGTTAAATTGTGATCTTCTAGAAGATTTTACAAGATTCGTCAGGTTTGTTTACTTTTTTTCCTAGCATAATAGTTAAAGCATTCGGTGACGGCCTAATGTTAAATTCGCAAAAAATATTGCCCAGAAACAAAAAATAAGAGTGTATAGTCAAATTAAATTTTAAATAGAGTTTCGTTTTCATGAAACTCAGTCCAAGATACCGAAAATGACCAAAAAATCCGCCAAGTTGCAAAAATAGTTTTTCTTAAATAAATAAAAACCTGTAGCTCCAACCGAAAAATGTTAAATGAGAAAGTTGTAGGGCTGTTAAACATTTATATATTACTTCTTGATAAGTATCGACTGCTTTCTTACATTAGGAGACACAGCTAAAAAAAGTTAAGAATCGAGTTCTCTAAACTCGTTAACATTCACGTTCCCATACTAACTATTTATTGTAAGTGCAGCCCGCGGTCAGTCAAAAAAATGCTAGTTTAAAAATTAAAAAATATTACCTATTTTTCGACATATATCGTGTTTTTAAAAAAGATGCTCCCGACAGTGGGCTAGATCTTCTCAGCGGATGACCCTATAGTAACGGCCTTTGGCTTATTTATTTTTTCACACAGAGTTGTGCTGTCATACTATTGAATAATTTTTACGATTTCATTAACTGTAAGGAACAATACATTACTCGAAAAACTTGCACTTTCCTGTGGCGTGTTTTTTTTTAAAAACTATCTTAATTTTTTATTTTAAGAAAATAACTTTTATAGAAAGAAATTGTTGACCTTTTCTTGAATTTCTGAAAAAATTTCTACTACTTTCTGGGGTCAAGAACTTTTATTAAAAAATCTAGTGGATGCAGTTAATATTTAACGACGAAGCACTCGACGGAGGTTAAAATTCCATACCTATATTTACAAGAAAAAAATACTAGCTTTATTTCAATTACAAAGTCTTCTTCCAACAGAAGCTACTGCTAGAAAACATGCCTTCAGTGTTGATCTGCAGTTGCAGGAATAGTTGGGCAACGAGTATGATGCAAATCAGTGAGGGTGCAAGGTAGCATATAATATACAAATTCCAATTAATGCTAAGGAATCCTTAATACTCGACGAAATAACAAAAAAAAAAAATCTCTTCTTGCTGTGCAAGAGGTTGCAAAACGAAAGTACGTGGCTGTAAAAAAATTCCCGAAAATTTACAGATGTCTGCAAACATTGTGACTCAATACAATGCGAAAAGTTTTCTACTTCTCCTAAAAAGACGAAGACTTTGTTGATTTTTCTACAAACTTGTCAACAGAAATATTGTTGACTCACAATGTAAAATATTGACGAAGATTCTTTTGATTCTTTCAGCATATTTCTTCATGAAAATGTTGACGCGGAACAAGAACAAAATGAATCAGAAGACTATCGAAAAAAGGATTTCACTCCACAAATAAATTTATGAATATAGGGCACATGTATGACAGTTTTCATTATAATGATGTGATACATATTTTATAGGCAGTTCTATCATTAAATATTTGTGTAAGTAAATATAATTCCTTAAACTTATGCTGATATGTTGAATTTATTTAGTTTTGTACCAAAAATAATTAATAACTGAAGTAATAAAGTAAGAGTTAAAGAAATCAGCAACAAGTATAACGTAAAGATCGTTACTTAAGCAAAACATTTTAGGGATTACATGAAAAATAAAGTTTTAATAATACAAAATTATTAATATGACGATAAAAGTAAATTTAATAAAAAGAATAATTTATTTTGCTGCAAAGGCGAAAATGACTGGAATAGTTGTGTTTGTCTCGTCAATCTACCCCAGAGTAGCCTAAGTACAAAAGGATTTTTGCAAGTGGTCAGTGAGGCGAGATATCAAAAATTGTGCAAGGGTGAAAGTTTATAATCAGCTTTCACAGCAAACAAGTGCTGATTCCCCACAGACCAGACGAATGACGGTATCGAAAGGAGGTCTGAGGCATCGAGATTGTGACTCTCTGAATTCTTTCAGAATGCAGAGTACATGTAGTTAAATAGTTATTTGAAATTTATTTTGTTTCATATCAAAGATGGAGAGTCGAGCAGAAATTACTTTTGATCTTAACAGAGACAGTGTAAAAAATACAGCTGATGAGTCCTGACAACATTTTCCATTTCGAATATAAAAATAAATAAAATACCTTTTGTCATCTAACTGCTCAGTTTATCCAAAAACTCTTCGTGGAAGGGATGGTTCTGAAACATATTTCTCATATTCAATAGTCGCGTTTGTTACTTATGTATTAGTATTACTTGTCATTTAAATAACAACACAATGCCACGATGATTGTCCGCACTGATGTTATAGAAGCTGTAGTATCCAGCTTGTTGTCCTCGATGGCGAGTGTTCATCAGAGACAAGGGTATCGTCAGGACAGGACCGCTAATGTTCTTTGATCACATAAATGATTTGGCGGACAGGATGGGTAGCAATCTGTGGTTATTTGCTAATGATGCTGTGTTGTAAGGTAAGGTGTCGAGGTTGAGTGACTGAAGGAGGATACAAGATGACTTAGACAAAAGACGAGCAGGAAAAACAAATCCGTAAAGCTCGGACACAGCATTAGTAGTGTCCTGCTTAACACAGTTACGTCGTACAAATATCTGGGCGTAACGTTGCAAAGCGATTAGAAATGGAAGGAGCAAGTGAGGACTAGGGCATGGGCGGGGAATGGGCGACTTCGGTTTATTGAGAGGATTTTAGGAAACGTGATTCACGTGTAAAGGAGGCCGCATGTAGGACTCTAGTGCGGCCTATTCTTGAGCACTGCTCCAGGTAGGATTAAAAGAAGACACCGAAGAAATTCAGAGACGCACTGCAAGATTTGTTACCGATAGGTTCGAACAACACGTGTTACGGGGATGCTTCGGGAACTCAAATGGGAATCCCTGGAGGGAAGGCGACGTTCTTTTCGAGGAACACTATTGAGGAAATTTGTAGAACCGGGATTTGAAGCTGACTGACGAACGATTCCACTGCCGCCAAGATACACTACTGGCCAATAAAATTGCTACACCAAGAAGAAATGCAGATGATAAACGGGTACTCATTGGACAAATGTATTATACTAGAACTGACATGTGATTACATTTTCACGCAATTTGGGTGCATAGATCCTGAGAAATCAGTACCCATAACAACCACCTCTGGCCATAATAACGGCCTTGATACACCTGGGCATTGAGTCAAACAGAGCTTGGATGGCGTGTACAGATACAGCTGCCCATGCTGCTTCAACACGATACCACAGTTCACCAAGAGTAGTTACTGGCGTATTGTCACGAGCCAGTTGCTCGACCACCATTAACCAGACGTTTTCAGTTGGTGAGAGGTCTGGAGAATGTGCTGGCCAGGGCAGCAGTCGAACATTTTCTGTATCCAGAAAGGCCAGTACAGGACCTGCAACATGCGGTCGTGCATTATACTGCTGAAATGTAGGGTTTCGCAGGGACCGAATGAAGGGTAGAGCCACGGGTCGTAACACATCTGAAATGTAACGTCCACTGTTCAAAGTGCCGTCAATGCGAACAAGAAGTGACCGAGACGTGTAACCAATGGCACCCCATACCATCACCCCGGGTGATACGCCAGTATGGCGATGACGAATACACACTTCCAATGTGCATTCACCGTGATGACGCCAAACACGGATGCGACCATCACGATGCTGTAAACAGAACCTGCATTCATCCGAAAAAACGACATTTTGCCATTCGTGCACCCATATTCGTCGTTGAGTACACCATCGCAGGCGCTCCTGACTGATGCAGCGTCAAGGGTAATCGCAGCCATGGTCTCCGAGCTGATAGTCCATGCTGCTGTAAACGTCGTCGAACTGTTCGTGCAGATGGTTGTTGTCTTGCAAACGTCCCCATCTGTTGACTCACGGATCGAGACGTGGCTGCACGATCCGTTACAGCCAAGCGGTTAAGATGCCTGTCATCTCTACGGCTAGTGATAAGAGGCCGTTGGGATCCAGCACGACGTTCCGTATTACCCTCATGAACCCACCGATAATTGAGTGGACACACTCTTAATCTTATTCCACTCTGTCATCTTATACAAAAGAAAACAGGTTGACAACATATTAAAATTCATAGAAAACATAGAAAATGGTTTAGCTACTCTAAAATCTTCAAAATTCATAACAGTATCAAGAAATGGAATTCTATTTACAAAATTAACCAGAGTACATGGTCATAAAAAACAGGTATATCAAAATAGGCAACTTAATAATTAATTACATGGAATACACATTTTTATATAACCTTTTCATAATTAAATTCTCGTCATGAGAGTCCACTTAAAGCTAAACAAGAAAATAATATACAGCAGATCGAAAAAAAATATTGACAGCAGAATTCTTTCACATCAGCTGTCCGGGAAGAAAAACAACTCGGCCTTCCGTACCCGCAAGTACAAAGAATGCCGACAGCGGCACAAGAGCAGACAGCGGCTCCGCCTCGCCAGTATTGTTGCGCCCGTCTGTGCGGCACGCTTGATCTCACTCGCCTGTGTAGCGGCATTTCCAGAACGTCCGTTTCACTGAATTCTTTCGGAAAAAATTACTCCCGAGTAATCTCAAGGAGTCCATTAATTCTATCACAGTGGATAACTCTACACTGTCCATCACACGCATGTAATAGCCTGAAACTTAAAACAGCGTCTAAGTACATCGGCAATGACTAGTAAATCACATGTTTATGAAATCTTACAGCTAGTTACAAAATCATATTTACATTCTTTAATCTACTGTGACTCAGCTGAAAACTTAAACTAGCAGCTTGTGTTTTTCAATTGATTAATAATCATTTACTCTTAAATCATTTAGTCGAAATCAATTAATTATTAATTACATCTTCTTTAATGACCTCTTGGTCAGGCAAAAGCATGGCAACCTAGCAAATCCTTAAATCTTACACTCTATATTTACATACTGTACAAATTACCCATCCTGTGGTATTAATCAATCCTAGGTTGGTACAATTTCAAGTCTACAATGTTCCGTATACCTAATAGTTTTCCAGAGCTTGGATACTCTAAGCAATAAGCATTTGTGTGAGGTATTCCAATGACTTTATACAGTCCATTATAAACAAACTTAAATTTACAGATTTCATTGTCTATCTCGCTCGATTTCTCATGAGCTTTTACAAGTACTAAGTCTCCGATTGCAAACTTAGCAAAACGCGCTTTAGCGTCATGACGACGAATGCGACCATCGGCTTTTAGCTTCATTATTTCTCGCAAACGATCTTTTTTTCACATCAATACTAATGTCAATCCGTGTAGGGAATTTATCTCTTCCACAAGTCCCGGTTTGTCTGATAACACACTCTTATTCCTCATTATTACTTCATACAGTCCTCGTCTTTGTTCGTGTGTTACGTTTGACACACCGTCTACAATACCTTCCAATTCACTTTCTACACTATTGTCAATGCCGAGATTCCTCACGTTACAGTGGTTCAAATTCATACCTACGTCAATGGCATCCGGCCAGTTAACAATGTGTATAGGCTGGTATTGCCTATGCACACCATCTCCTACCTCGTCAAAACTAACTACTATTGTTTTATCTTGTGACGTACATGTCAAAGTTTTGCTTTCGCAATTAATCACTGCACGGTACTTACGTAGTTAAGTCTGGCACGACAAACTCTTGTTCAAATCGTGCCCCACATATCTCGAAGTTGACAAAAATCTGTTTTGTGACCGGTTTACTGGCCTTCCCAGTAGCACCAATAATTTTCACTCCTGTTACTGGCATAACTACGATACCAAGTATGTCTTTCAGTAACTCAAATATTTTCCCAGATACAGCACTCAATTCTGCACCGGTGTCAATCAACACGTTTAGTTGTAGGTCGTGCACATTAACAGGCACTACTATCTGTCTACACTTGTCCTCGACTGTTTCTCTATTTTCCCACAATAAATCCTCGTCTATATCCAGGTCATTCCAGAAAAAAACATCCGGCTTTGATCCTAAATCCGGCTTATCTGGCGGCTTTTTCAGCCTCTGTTCACATATAGTTTTAATTCCAACACGTTTGTCCTGAGGCTTAGTCTGTAGCTTCGCCTCCAATACCGAAACCTTTTCCTGTAACTCGTCAACTAGTGAGTGTTGCTTTGCTATCAATTCACTAATTGTCACCTTCGTTGATTCCTCTTTGGTCTGATTGATCTCATCTGCCAATCTACCTGGAGGAATGTGCCTAGTAGTATCTGCAATTACTTCCTCTGGATCTGCGCAACCCATACTGCTACCGTCTGACCGTATAACGTCAGCTCTAACCTCACACACGCTGTAATCTACGTGCTTTTCTACCAATCGTGTCCGGCTATCACTAAAATTTTCGTAATCTTTCTCCTTAATACTTTCGCAATGTTTAAACTGGAGGTTTGCGTCGGATGGGTCGGCTACTTCTAGCACTATAACTTTCGGTAAGGTCTGCCGGTTAGGGCCAGAACTTTCCGTTACTACTTCAACATCCAACTCTTGCGGTATGAAACACGACGAATCTTGCTCGTGCTCCCCATTAACATCAACTATTTCTGCTAAAGTCTGCTGGTTAGGGCCAGAACTTTCTATCACTTCACAAACACTATCTTCCTGCGGGACGAGACGCAGCAAATTCTGCCCGCGCTCCCCATTAACACTTCTCCCGTACAGGCCCCTATAATCTCTTAGTTCGTCGTATAAGAGACCGAACTGCCTTAACCAGACCTCATCCCTCTCTGCATCCCCTCGTTCGATGACAGACGTGTTATCCGACATCTGATCTTCTCTCAACACTGGCGAATCATTCTTAAACTCAATCTCCAGTTCCGCTGCGGGTGTTACAGCTGCCACTTTATAATCGATTTCCGGAACACTACTTAAATTGTTCTCACTGACAGTGAATGTATTTTCTACTGCCGTGTCAACAGCTGATCTACTACTTGTGGGCGCACTCCTTTCTCCTAACACTGGCACATTCTCCCGCCGTTGATTATTCCATACGGAATTTTCATAACGACGACACCTCGGTTTTCTACTGTTATTGGGCCGCCAAAATTTCTCCATGCCCGGTCGGCCCCTCACCGGCGCGGCTAATGGTTTCCCTGTCTCGTCCCAGCAGATACGCTCCCCGGATGCTGCTGAGGTGGCTGATCACACCCTCTGGCGTTATTACTATTCTGCGAAGCCCGTATCACGCTAGTATGATACTGGCTTCCGTCATTCCTGTTATTATTTGCATTGTACCGATTGTCATTACGGCCCGAACCACTATTGTTATTGCTGCCAAGATTGCGGTATGCATTATTCCCATAGTTATCATTGTTATAGTTGCTGTGGTACCCGTTGTTGTTACCACGGCCTCTACCACTGTCGCGATTATTGTGCCAATTGTCCTCGTCCTCAACTCTTTCCAGGAAATCATTGATTGTCCTGTAATTGCTTCCTACGTAGCGTTTCGTATCATCTGGAAGCTTCTTGTAGAGTTCCCAAACTATTTCGGATTCCGTGCGGCGATCACGCAAATATTCCAACTTGCGGATCCAGCCCTCACAAAACTCCTTCACCGAGCCGCGCGAATTCGCATCGAAAGGCCTCGATACGACAAATTCGCTCCAGACACTTTGTTGTTTTTGCTCTGACCAGTATTCAGCCAGAAACAAATTTTTAAATTCGTCAAAAGTCAGGTTCGTGATGTTGAGGTTTAAGCCCCAACGCTTGGCATCACCCGCCAACACGTCAATAACCGCATTAATTTTTCTTTCATTAGTCCATGATCTGGGTAAAACTCTTTCACAATTTTTAATGAAATCCGTCGCGTGTATACCGCCTGTTTTCAAGGGGTCGAACCGCTCCTCTTTCGTCAACAATTCTGAACTATGTGCACAAATTGGCACATAGCTCTGTTTTTCGTCAAGTTTCTTTTCTAATTCCGACACTCTCGTAATTACTTGGCAAGTGGTTGTCGCAAGCCTTTCCACTTCCCTCTTTTTCTCTTCGCAGGTATTAGCCTGCTTCCTCACTTTAATATCTACTTCGGACACTAAAGCCTTTATAGTTTCCACCTTCTGTTGATCCTCTTTTTTCACTAATTGAATTTGTTCCGTCACCTTATTCTCGATGATCGGAGCAACTGCTTCTCCTACACTTTTCTCGATTCTGCTAATTTCGGAATAAAAACGAGTATTTATGCTCGCAATTTCCGCCTGAACGCCTATCATTTCCTGTTTAAGATAACCGATTTCGGTATTAATCACAACAAAATCTTCTTTGATTTTATCAACTTTTGTGTTAACAACTCCAACATTGTTGTTAACAAAATTAATAGCTTTGTTCTGATTGTCTAGCTTCCGTTCAATTTTTTCAGTTTGAGCTTCTTGCTTGGCAGCCTGAGCTTTAATGTCTGCCGATTGACTCTTGATTTCGTTAATCAAAACATTCAATAAATCAGTTAAATTCCCGGAAACTACCGGTTTTACTTCCGTAGCGGCTTCCTCTTTAATTGTCCCCCCGTATTCGCCATCAAGGGGTTCAGATTTGATTTTCACTTCCGATTCCGAAACATTTTCTAAAGTTTGGAATTCCATTTCTGCTCTTTGTTGCGTTTCGGCGGTCGCGTCTTTCATGCTAGCCGCCTGCCCCTGAACAATGGGTACCGCGGTGCGCGTTTCCCACTGTTCGACCGATTGTTCCGTATCCAAGTCTACCAAATTTTGGTAATTGTTGCCTTCACTCATTTTAATAATTTTCAATATAAATGACAAATCTCAAATCTAATTAGCATTCCTCCCACTACTTATTCTCGCTGACGTAGCGGCCTGTTCGTAACCAGTATTTTTGTTACGAGATTTGTACAATGCAAAATTCGTATCCAGAACAACCTCAGATCTGAAGATAGTCCTGTCACCAGGTCGCCACGTGTAGCCTCCTCCTCACTTATCGACCTTAATGACAGTGAAAAATTAAACCGCGTGTATCTAATGGAAATTTGGGAAAAGCAATAGTCACCGAAGTTAATCTGTCGGTAAAGAGGGAGGAAAGGGTTACATCTAAATGAAAGGAAAAATGCAAATGAAACTGGTGGAAATTAATTTTGAAAAGGGGTAAAGTTAATAAAGAAAGTAAATGTGCGGCCGTTACGTTAACAATTAACTAGCGGTAATTAGATATTTGAGATTTGGGGGAAATTACGGTCGCCAGTCCTATGGACAATTACTATAGTAACTGAAAAAGAAAGGTTATTACACATATAATTAGCACTAGAAGCGTGGCAACTGAAGGTTGACACGTGTAGTGTGAAAACTGAAAGTTTGTCAGAAGTAATAAATTTCGCTACACTCTGACTTAATTTAGCAAAAGAATTAATAAAACCGGAAAATTGAAAGTTAATTTAGTGACTGAAATTAATAGTGAGCTTTGTTTCTGAAGCACATCGAAATTCAGTAAAATATGGTTAGTCTTGGGCTACCTCAACAATCATTTCAAAAGCTACTTGAATCTACGCAATTTAGAAATAAGAGATTTAACTTTGAACTTGAATTAAATGATTCTGAACAATTAACAATAGTAAAATTTAGAACATACCAAGCTGAACTGCAGTCACAGGTAAGCTAAAATACGGTAACAAAACTCGTACTCTTAATTTGTGCTTGTGTAATCTAAATATTGTAGCCAGCTATGAATACCTTAACTGAACTTTGAAATTAAAGCAGTGAAATCGAATGATATTACTTTAATGCTGGCGTTTGAATTTCAACGACACTCGGGTTCATCCCGGAAAAGGAAGGGACCCTGCTTGGTAATGCAATTGGGACAATGAGCAACAAAGGTTCATGCTACGTTGCTGTAATTTAGTGAGAAAAATTTAACAGTTTGAAAAGCTGAGGTCTGCCATACAGTTCTAAAACTTTACGTGCTACCAGTCTTCCTTGTTGGTTGATTGCAGGTTTGAAGTCGTCGATCGAGGAGGTGGCGACAGTCACTCATTGTCGGCCGTCGCTGTTGCAGAAGCTGGATGTCGGCGCGCCTTCTTCTCGACACGGTCTCCAGCCGAAACGGGCTCTTGATGTGTGCCAGCTAACGCTTCCCGTCCGCGACACCGTGTCAGAAACTTTCATAGGATTTCGAGCGCAATTACATGCTGCCAAACCCCGAAAGCGCGGCAACTCGCGGGAGCGTCACACAACACACATGCTCCACTGCACTACTCCAGCCAGACTCTCTCTGCTCTGCCCGCGCTCCACGCGGCAGAGTTAACACTACCAAAGATCCTAAACACTTTGGTTCTCCACACGACCTATCGATGTATTCGTTCGACAGCATAGTTTTCCCTAGGTAAGACCCAGCGTAAAATACAAACAATGTTTACAAAACAAACCAATTATACATCGACATAGATGCATATATATATATATATATATATATATATATATATATATATATATACATATATATATATACAAATAGTAAAACAATTACAATATATAAAGGCACAGAAATCTCATATCTTCAGGTAACAAAATAAGGAAAAAATTTATAATACAATAGGTGAAAATAGGAGGATATGCATTTGCGGCGTTACAAATGGTCTGAAAAGTAATCATTTGCATATCACAGCATCTTCTTCCTGTCGGTTAAACTTCGCGTTTGTAGCACGTCATCTTCGTGGTGTAGCAATTTTAATGGCCAGTAGTGTATATTGACGTAAAAACCACAAAGATAAGTACTAGAAGTTAGGGCCCATACGGAGGCATTTAGACAGTCGTTTTTCTCTGTCTATATTTGCGAGTGAAGCAGGAAAGGAAATGCTACAGGGTACTCTCCGCCACGAGCCGACCGTGGCTTGCGGATTATCTATGTAGATGTAAATGTATACAAGTGAACTGTACCATAACCATTTCACTATGCGTGTTTATTATTCAACCTGAGATATACTGTAGATATGCAGCTAAACTAGTTTTCAAAAGTGCATGGCCGATGAAAACCAGGAAACAGTACGATGAAGTGGCCACGGCTGTAGCCGCGGTAGTTTCAACACAGGCCGCTGCTCTCCGCTCGAGTAAACTTCCCCCGATATTGCCAGATACCAGCCAGCTTCCTTCCGTCCCCCTCCATCCCACCCGTCTCTCTAAATATTGACTCTCCACGAACGCAATTTTAGCTTCAAATCTGCGATAACCTCCACTGAAGTCACGCTCAAAAATAAAATTAATTTCTCTGCGTTTGCAAAAATATTACTAATATCTCTCCACCCTTTTATTTTCATTACAGTGTCGTACACGGCTCGTGAATCACTGCCTTTCATAATACATCCTGTAATAACCAGTGTTTTTTTAAGCCGAACTCTTTCAACTCTTTTCTTTTAAGAATCAACTCCTGAAAGGTTTAACTGGAAACTATGTGCTACGTACTACCGCTCCTTTACCTGACGGCTATTTTGCACGAACGGTACAACCATCACTTTCGTGAAAAAAGTTCTCGGCTATAGATGGCCCAACATTAAAATGTCAAAATAACAGACATATGACAGACATCTAATCAAAATAGTTAGAAAAGCATTTATTTCTCTCAATGAACGCAGTTAATACTTATACAGACTGACCTAAAAGTCGGTTAACATTTGAAAGTGCACTAATTCACGGAGTAATATAAGTAAAGAGGTGCCTGAAACGACTTGGGGTTTTATTGAAACCGAAAACGAGTGCAAAAACTGACCAACTGACCGCTCTGGACAGCAAAAAGTCAGTGGTGCCCCACGAGAACCCAGCGTCATCATGGAGTGTTAGCCATCCATTTTTTTGAAGCAAAGGGCATTTGCAATGCGGGCACTTCAAAAAATGAGGGTAAAAAGACGATTGGTTGTCTAACACGCTGTGGGTTCAAAAATGGCTCTGAGCACTATGGGACTTAACTTCTGTGGTCATCAGTCCCCTAGAACTTAGAACTACTTAAACCTAACTAACCTAAGGACATCACACACATCCATGCCCGAGGCAGGATTCGAACCTGCGACCGTAGCGGTCACACGGTGTCAGACTGTAGCGCCTAGAACCGCACGGCCACACCGGCCGGCCGCGCTGTGGGGCGACGAAGCCCACTTCACACTCAGAGATTCTGGCAACACCCACAACTGCAGAATTTGGGCTACCAAAAATGCAAGAACTGTCGTGGGAACCCCATTGCAAGACGAGAAAGTTACGGTACAGTATGCGTTTAATACATCAGTCATGATCAGATCCTTTTCCGTAGAGGAATTGCGTGCTGCTGATTTTCAAACTGTCATCATGACGGGTGAGAGGTAAGCCGAAATGTTACAGAATCACTTCATCACTAGGCTGACTGATAAACACCTGCTGGGAGCTATGACTTTTCTGCAGGATGGCGCTCCAGCCCATATTACTGCACGTGTAAAAAATTTCTTGCCCACATCGATTGGTGAGGATCACGCGTAGAGCGACCATTTCCGTCATGCTTGGTCTCCCAGTGTCCCAAACCTCAACCGGTCCGATTACCAGTCGTGGCGTTACCCGAGCTCTCAAGTTTATAGCGACAATCCGACCCCATTAGGGACATCCGACGGCAATTTCTCACCATACCTACTGATGTGCTGTACAGTGCTGTTCACACCACTGTCCCTCTACTACAGGACTGTTGATGAATGACGGCTGACCTGCTGAGCATTTGGGATCAAGAACATCGTCTTTGCCAAAGAAAGTCAATTGTTATGTTAATTATTACTTTTGTAATATATGAACGCTGTCTGTAGGTCATTTTGTGTGCGTTTTTTTTTTTTTCTTCGATAAAACCCTTTGACATTTCAAGCATGTGTGTCAGTTTTGCCGGCCGGTGTGGCCACGCGGTTCTAGGCGCTGCAGTCCGGAACCGCGCGACTGCTACGGTCGCAGGTTCGAATCCTGCCTCGGGCATGGATGTGTCTGATGTCCTTAGGTTAGTTAGGTTTAAGTAGTTCTAAGTTCTAGGGGACTGATGACCTCAGATGTTAAGTCCCATAGTGCTCAGAGCCATTTGAACCATTTTTTGTGTCAGTTTTTACCTCTCTACCTACATTATTCCGTGAAATATTGCGTTTGTTAACGTACTTATGAGTCACCCTGTAAATTTCGCGTTTTAGCAAATACTCGTAAAGGAGTATGTTTTCCAATTATCTGTGAGTCCGGAGATGGCTGTATAGTCCGATACCGACAAGTGACTGCTCCTTTTAGCTAATTAAACGCTACTAGTACAGACACAAAACGAGCGTGCGCAATCGTCGTAGCTTTCACAAAATAACAAATGAATTACCCTCGTATTTGGCCACTGTGCACAAGGACAACACTAGCAGGATGAATTTAATCACTGATTATTGAACAGGTTCTCTTGATTTTTTA
This sequence comes from Schistocerca piceifrons, assembly GCF_021461385.2. Lineage (NCBI taxonomy): Eukaryota > Metazoa > Arthropoda > Insecta > Orthoptera > Acrididae > Schistocerca > Schistocerca piceifrons. The sequence continues at coordinate 300,131,440 of NC_060141.1, forward strand.
ATGGTGCGGAACACGGAAAAATTGCAAGACAGGTCAAGGGACTTTGAAACTTAAGTCAAGTTTGCGTGTCACAGGAATGTATTTTCTGTTTGTTTCGTGAATCTAGCAACAAACTGAGAGACAGAAAAGCTAAGTTAAACTAACCAAGAATGTGCATCCAGGTAGTGAGGTCTGCTATTCTACGGCAGAGGAAGGGTCAGTCGTGCGCCTGTTTGTTCAGGACGGCCGCCGCAGTAATCGGCTCACGCGGTCTCACTGATGCCCGCGGGACTCCGCATTCACAGGAACCGGTAAAAGCCGCATTTCAATAACGTGAAGACAGCGCCGTTGGCATTGGCCCTCTATCTGCAGCCTCGCCGTGAAATATCAGATCTGGACTTACAGAAATATGCCACCAGACAGGTCGAACAAGATAGATTAAATTCGTACTTTTGACGACCTACGAACTAATGAAACAATATAATGAATTGCCCCATAAACTTTACAATTGGACATTAAAATGGATGTAGTCTAAGCACCGTGATGCGGTGTAAAAATATAATGTTCCCAGCAGCTTTTTAAATAAAAATGTTCAAACGTGTGCGAAATCTTATGGGACTTAACTGCTAAGGTCATCAGTCCCTAAGCTTACACACTACTTAACCTAAACTACCCTAAAGACACACCCATGCCCGAGGGAGGACTCGAACCTCTACCGGGACCAGCCGCACAGTCCATGACTGCAGCGCCGCAGACCGCTCGGCTCATCCCGCGCGGCAAACTTAATCAAGGCTGTTTACCGTGATGTGGTATAAAATAAGTTTCATCACGATTTTATAAAAGAAAAGTACAAGTTGAAATCTAATTTGTTTATTGCTGTTTGCTTTCATGGCATCACACAGTCAACATTCACCCAGACAAAATACTGCTATCTAAACGTGGAGCACAAGATATTCTGGCCAACTACTTCATTATGTACTCAGACGCATAACGCACTTATAGTACGACACAGAACACATGCTACCTAATCCCAACGACTTCATGACGTATACAGATATATAACACAAGAATAGTACACATAGAACACCTACTACAATACTCTCTGGTCAGAACTAAACTACCCATCACTATTCTCTTTTGCGCCGGCCGGAGTGGCCGAGCGGTTCTAGGCGCTACAGTCTGGAACCGCGCGACCGCTACGGTCGCAGGTTCGAATGCTGCCTCGAGCATGGATGTGTGTGATGTCCTTAGGTTAGTTAGGTTTAAGTAGTTCTAAGTTCTAGGGGACTGATGACCTCAGAAGTTAAGACCCATAGTGCTCAGAGCCATTTGAACCAACTATTCTCTTTAACCATGTATTTTCCTCCCTTATTCCGTATGGTGGCCCTATGCTTCTTTGTTGTCATAGAGATGCTCGGACATTCACGTCACGATGGTGAATGAACGACAGAAATATGGCAGCATTACCTAAAACATTTATTTTAAGAGCCAGCCGGAGTGCCCGAGCGGTTCTAGGTGCTACAGTCTGGAAGCGCGCGACCGCTACGGTGGCAGGTTCGAATCCTGCCTCGGTCATGGATATGTTGATGTCCTTAGGTTAGTTAGGTTTAAGTAGTTCTAAGTTCTAGGAGACTGATGACCTCAGATGTTAAGTCCCATAGTGCTCAGAGCCATTTATTTTAAGAGAAATAACATCTTGTCATTAAGTACCCATATTTTCAGCGTCTCCCTGTGAATACATAACTTATATATTAATTATTACTGCACTATGTCACAAGGAATATACATGTATGTTAATTACTATCTAATGTAAGGATAACAGAATGTCATGATTAAGTCCATTGTCACCCCAACATCCGGCGATTTCCTCACCTGCAGGTTCCTCTCATTCCAGGAATGGCCTTACATTGGAGATGTGGTGCAGACCTTTCGATTGTTTGGATCGAAGTGTCTCCGCTTCCAGTGCGTTGAGATGTGGAATGCGCCGGACCCGATATGGTCTACTGAAAACACTGACAAACTTTTTACAGAGGGCAGAACGTTTATTTGAGAGCTTGTGTTTTGTGACGAGGACCTGTTGTACAATCTGAAATACAATCGTTCTAACACCTTCCTTCTATGTCTTTTTCTAGCCTTGGCAGTCTGTTTAATGTTCTTTATTGCAAAGTCTACAATTACTTGACGACGGAGGCTCCGTCCGTTTGGCCAGGAAACTGCCTCTTTGATCTTACTCGGCGGTTCCTTGTGTTTGAGCGCCAAGATCGGGGGTAACCTGGTCGATGAATGCGGCAGTTCGTTTAGTATATCCTGAAACGATTTCAGATGTTTGTCCCACTTTCTGTGGTTACTGCGGCAGTAGATCTTGCATAACTTTACGAGTTCTCGTATCACGCGTTCCGCGGGGCTACAGCTCGCGTGGTATGAAATGAATCTAGGCTTTACTTTCCGACGCCTCAGCATTTGTAACCATTCTTTAGAACGAAACTGCGGATCATTGTCGGAAATCACCCTCTTCACAGGTCCCACTTCCCGCAAGAAGTTGTTTGCGAACGCCTTTGACACAGTCTTGCCAGTTGCTCTCCTCAGTGGCTTGAGGGAAACAAACTTCGACGTTAGTTTTTAGTCTTATGGGACCAAACCGCTGAGGTCATCGGTCCCTAACCTTACACACTACTTAATCTAACTTAAACTAACGTACGCTAAGGACAACACACACACCTATTCCCGAGGGAGAATTAGAACCTCCGACGGGGGTAGCCGCACGGACCGTGGGACGGTGGTTCCACAGCCACCAGTACATAGACAAAGCCTAATCTAGCACGGGTTACTGGTCCGAACAAGCCGACTGCGGCAATGTCACATAATTTCGTGGGGATTATTGGGTGTAGAGGTGCATCGTACGTCACTGCGGTTGGCTTAGCTCGCTGGCATGGCTCGCATACTCTAATGACGCGACGTATTCGCCTGAGAATGTTACTAACGTAACAGGTCTCATGCAGTTTCTCGAAGCATTTCCTCGCGCCGAAACGCCCGTAACTCGAGTGTATGTACCACACTAATTTGCCCACAAGTACATTGGGAATTGCTAGCAGCCAGCGCGTATCGTGTGGACCACGTCTTTTATTAAACAGAAGTGATGAATCGCCGCGTTATCGCGATCGCCCCATTTTTCTTTTATATCCCTCAAAACCTCATCTCTGTCCTGCTCTTGTGCGATGTTCCTTAGAGAGGTTGTTATGAAATTTTCTCCTGCCATCCCTTTCAGATATAGGGTGTTGAAGTTGTTCTCTCCAGAATCACCATCTTCTGCATGTACTAATCCTACAGGTACACGAGAGACGTCTGCAATGATGTTTTCTGTCCCCGGGAGTGCTGGCAGCTGTGGCTGAGCGGTTCTAGGCGCTTCAGTCCGGAACCGCGCTGCTGCTACTGTAGCAGGTTCGAGTCCTGCCTCGGGCATGGATGTATGTGATGTCCTTAGGTTAGTTAGGTTTAAGTAGTTCTAAGTCTAGGGGACTGATGACCTCGATGTTAAGTCCCATAGTGCTTAGAGCCATTTGTCCCCGGGAATGCACTCCACCGTAAACCAGAATTCTTGGAGGTACAACACCTGTCTTGTGAGACAGTTCAGCGGTCATCAGAAATTGCAGAGCCCAGTGGTCGGTAAACACCCTTGTCGTTCGACCAAAAAGGTAGAATCGTAATTTGGTAAAAGCCCACACGATCGCTAGCGCCTCCAATTCTGTAAACAGATAATTTCTTTCACAGCTAGTGAGTGCCCGACTTGAGAAAGAAATAGTTTTCCAAGAGGATGGGTCGATGATATCTTTAGCTTGGAATAAAATAACGCCCAAGCCTGACAATGAACTGTCAGTCATGACAAAGAAATCCTGCGATAGGTCGGGGTGTGCAAGAATAGGTGCATTGACTAGCGTCTCTTTGAGTTTCGTAAATTCGTCTTGCACCTGTTGGTCCCAGATCCACAAGGCATTCTTCCCAACCGGGGCACAAAGACGTGGTTTAGAGTTCAAGTTTAGGTTCACAAAACGCATGTAGAAATTGCAGTGTCCAAAAAAAACTCATTATTGTTTTTTGCTGGTTGGAGTAGCGCGTTCCGCAATCGCACTAATACGGGTCGGGTCGTATCCTGTCTGCAGATGCGATGTGTCCTAAGAGTTTTATCTCTTTTCTACCGAATTGTGACTTGTCTAAGTTTACAGTCACTCTCACTCCCGCCTTTTCAAAGGCTTCCAATGAACCGTCCACCACTACATCGTGGTTACCCCATGACTTTTCTGTTACAGAATGTCTTCCACATACAGAGTAACTCGCGATCGCTGATCCACTGGAATGATTCTGTAAAGGCCTCTAATAAAGGCGGCTGATGAGATATTCAGCCCAAACGGAAGGTGTTAGAGCTAATATCAATTCCCATAACACAGTAACGCAGTGTGCGATCTGCATGAGGGGTCAAGAATAATTTTCCAAAAGCTTGCACATAAATCAATTGATGACAAGACTTTTACATAGGGGAACCGTTGTAAAAGATCGTCCAAGCTCCGTGTTCTGACCGTTTCAGGTATAATAATGGTATTCACCTGCCTTGAGTCTAACACTAACCGTGCAGACACATCACGCTTTGGAACTACAAGTAATGGTGAATTGTATGAGCTAACCGCTCTTTCAATCACGCTCTGGTCCAGCATGTCATTAATCTCCTTTCCCACTTGCGCCTTATATGTCAGTGGAATGGGGTATGAATTCACGAAGAATGGGTTGTGCTCGTGCATCCTAAATTGATATAAAAACCTTGGATCGCGCCAGGCGCGTCCGGAAATACCCGCGCATGACTCCGCAAAATGTGGTATAGCCTCTGTCGGTCAACTTCCAACGCTCCGACGTCGGCAGTACACTTCTCCGCAATCTTCGCGAAAACAGCATCTCTGTGCTGCTCGTGCCATGATTATCTCAACCGACTAACGTAGTTGACAAGGATCTCCAGTTCGGGTCGCGATCTGGACCGAGTAAAAAATTTCAAGCAGCTCGCCTCAGATTCGTCGCGCAGGACGCATTCATTAAAAACAAGTACCATGGTATCTTCCCCAGTTTTAACCGACATGGTTCCTCCACCCAGGTCAATTACCGCCTAGTGGGCATGCATGAAATCATTGCCCAGAATTAGCCGGCCGGAGTGGCCGAGCGGTTCTAGGCGCTACGATCTTTAGCCGCGCGACCGCTACGGTCGCAGGTTCGAATCCTGCCTCGGGCATGTATGTGTGTGATGTCCTTAGGTTAGTTAAGTTTAAGTTGTTCTAAGTTCTAGGGGACTGATGACCTCAGAAGTTAAGTCCCATAGTGCTCAGAGCCATTGCCCAGAATTGCTTAGACATTAAGAAGCGGCACGATTAAGAAATTCCATACGAATTCTCTCCCTTGACACTTAAACATAATTCGAGGCTGCTTTCTGGTTTCGATACTCTTTCCGTAGATCGCTCCCCTCTCCTTCGTTCAGTGCAACGGAAGAGTAAAGAGTGAACCAATCCCCTACCTCATTTCACTCAGAATGCTGAACGGAGTCCCAGTGTCGATTACGCACATAAGTGACACTTCTCTAATTGAGATTGTAACCACAGGGAAAATTTGGAAATTCGTGGTAAGGTCTTATGGGACCAAACTGCTAAGTTCATCGGTCCCTAAGCTTACACACTATTTAATCTAATTTAAACTAACTTACGCTAAGGACGACACACACACCCATGACCGAGGGAGGACTCGAACGTCCGACGGGGGAAGCCGCGCGGACCGTGAAAAGACGCCCGAGACCGTGCGGCTACCCCCCGCGGCGTAACAAGAAGGCTAACGGCTGGAATCGTCATGCAAGTAGTTTCACGCAGTAATTCTTCCCTCATATCTTCCCTAACAATAAGCCGCACCCCGCAAATTTCCGTTATGTTTTGCCTGATGACAACGACCTTTGCATCCAACAAACGTCATTGCGGCGTCCGCAGTTTGTCATTCGGCCGATTGTGGCGGGGATTAGCTGACCTTATTTCAGCATCAGGTCCCGCAGTAATATTTTGATTTTGTTGCCTGCCACGTTCGATGCGGAATTGGTCGTGATTGCCGCAAGTGCGTCTAGTATCATTTGCGGCGTTTCGTTCGTCACGCCTATTGTTCCCCGCGTCAGCATTCCGATCATTCCCACCAACAAGCTGTCAATTCTCATGGTATGGCTGCTGTCGGTTGTCATGCTGATTGTTCCACCGCGAGCGGTTTCTCCTCGTCCTACTGCGTTCGCGACTGTTTTCGCGTGGCCCGTAATTACTTCGTGGGGCTTGCCCACCGTTTGATGCACCCTCACTCGCATCGTACTCCAGCTCTTCTAGGAAGTTTTTGAAAGATTCTAGATCATCCTTGCACCTACTAGCTAGGAGTATATGTCGAAAACGCCGTGGCAGCTTCGTGATACAAATGCGGATAAGCTCCGCCGCCCCATATGGATTGTACAGTAATTGATTTCTCTGTACCATGTCGTCGAAGAAGCGCGTCGGACTGGTTGAAGTTTGGTAGCATTATGACGCCATGTTTCACTTGGTCCTGGACAGCTTCTTACCAGTAAGCCCAAAGAAATGCCTCATAGAACTCCGTGTTGCAGTTCTGCGCAACTGATCTCATTCGTAATACCGGTTCTCGTCTCTAGATAGCCGCACATTAACTCGTGGCCACGTCGGACGCAGCGAAAACTGGAATTGATCACCACAGGCTTTAGGATTAACTTCGTTCTTATCGTCTCTGAACACTTCAAATCGCTTGACGGTGAGGAAATTCTTATGGTCGAAATCGTGCGTTTCCTTTCTCGGCGAAAGCCCGCGAAAATTATCGTATTTCGTCTGTCCACACGCCACTTCGCTTTCGTGCCTGAGATCAAAGTTGTCCTCATGGCCCGAGTCTCTGTCCTCATTTTGTCGCCTGTCTTTTTTATTGATTCCTTCGCTCGCTTCATTACCTTTGAGCCGGTTCTCTAGTAAAGATACGCGCTCATTTAAGTTTTCAGTAGCCCCTCTTTGTCTCCTGTTGACTTCGAACTTCCTCTGTTTCGGTTACTGGTGTTGGCACGGTTTGTTCACTACTCGCAGATGCACTTCGGTGACTCGCGCTCTCCGCAGGTTTTCCTAGATCGCGCTTCACCTTGGAGATTTCCTCCTCGCAATTTAGTTTGAGTTGGAGGAAACGCTCTTCGAGCGTAGAAATAGACGCAATGTTGTTATCTATCCTAGCATCAGCGGACCTATTGTCCACCACCCTCGAGCTTTTCAGCAACGCTAGCACTACTTCGTGTCCGTGTTGACACTGTCCCTTGAGAGCCTGAAAATCCTGCTCTGTTCGGTTGCTGCGATTCTTCGCTGGGCTTTGTCATGCGTACCTGCGTCGTCTCTATTATGTGGAGACGCTGTTCAACGCATTAAAAACTCGGCCCAAGTTCAGAGATGATAGTTCCTTAATGTTTGTTGTTATGTCTCGTAATTTGCCTTGTGCATTAGCCAGTTGCTCGAAATTCGTCGACATCTGCGCTCCTAAATCTTCATTGATAGCGAAGATCCGGGCCTCTAATTGGTTATTACTGGTGGAGGTGCGCGCTCTAAACTATGTGTATTCGCAAACATCTGCACCTCTAAATTTTCAACCATTTGTGCATTGTTCGCATCATTAGCGCCTCAAATCTTGCTATGAACTGCACCCAATCAGGTAAACACGGCACCTGGTTCGTGGCTATGCTGTTGACGGATACAGCAAATACATCGTCTGCACTCTGGGAGCTGTGTTGCACATTGTTCCTCAGAGCTTACTGGTAGTAGCTGTTGTGCAGTTTGTGAGGGCAATATTCCAGTAGCACCACTGAAGTCAGGTGCCCAGAACGAATCGTTTGATTCGCTAACACTTTGGAGAGCGGGAATATTGCTTAGTTCGTTCGCGATGTTTTCCGTTTCCCTAGGCGGAATTTCTAAGGAAGGCACGGTATTTTCCGTTTCGTTGCGTCTCGAGTTGCTCTTAGAGCGGCTACGCGTGTCCATCATTTTTAACTGACTAATTTCGCGCGCCAGTCACACACTACAAGAATACTGCTTGGTATGCTAATAATCTCATACGCTCCTAGCACCAAAATTACCGTGCGTTACGCGTAGACGAGGACGGGACTGCAACAATCCAACACAAATAATATCTTTCGCAGGCAAAACAATGAGAAATTACCTACACATACGTAAAATATGTCCCCGGAAATTGATATTGTCACACCATCAAACTATCGGACTATGAATCAACAAACCAAAAATACACACATAAAATCAGAAATAAGACGAAAGAAATAACGCCGTATAGATCACAACGCTGATACTTGAAACAACGCAGAAATTGTTCAATTGCTAAAAGGAAAAATTTTTGATGAGTTAGTAGATTGACACATCCTACGGAACCTGACGTTTTCTTCCTAGGAAGAACGTACTCAGAGATCAGGGTCGCCATATGAAAGGTATATTTACAATTAAGGGGTATCTTTACAAATAATCTGAATATGCGGGGGTAAAGTATGGCCTCAGTACAAACTGTCGCGCAAACGGAATGCAGTAGGATGTGCCGTACATTCGAGCTGGGTGAAGGATGGAGTGGAATTTTTCCAGTGACAGCGTAAACGAAAACTCTGGCAAAAGAACATTTATTAGATCGGTAAAGTTAATTGCACACATGAATATGTAGAGTGAGTAATATGATGGTTGCTGTTCGCTACAATCTATTGGTTCAAATGGCTCTGAGCACTATGGGACTTAACTTCTGAGGTCATCAGCCCCTAGAACTTAGAACTACTTAAACCTAACTAACCTAAGGACATCATACACATCCATGCCCGAGGCAGGATTCGAACATGCGACCGTAGCGGTTGTGCGGTTTCAGACTGTAGCGCCTAGAACCGCTCGGCCACTACGGCCGGCTGCAATCTATTACGTCGCATATTAATTAAACCTAGAACTTTACTTCGGAGTCTCCTTCGAGGTCTATGATCTATTCACATGCAATTGAGAGACTAGCAAGAAGGAAAAGAACTAAAAACTTTCACCACAGCACACGTGGGTAGCAAGAGGGCTGGGTGAAGCATGGATTGGAATTTTAGCAGTGAGAGCGTAAACAAAAATTCTGGCAAAAGAACATTTATTAGATCGGTAAATTTAATTGCACACATGAATATGTATAATGAGTAATATGGTTGCTGTTCGCTGCAATCTATTACGTCGTATATTAATTAAACCTAGAACTTTACTTCGAAGTCTCCTGTGAGGTCTGTGATCCATTCACATGCACTTGAGAGACTAACAGGAAGGAAAAGAACTAAAAACCTTCACCACAGAACACGTGGGTAGCAAGACGGCTGTTCCCTTGATAAATGAATAAAATTTCTGTTAAAGTGAATTGCTGCAAAAATTAAGTATAAATAAGAATCACAATTAATTCAGATATTCTACAGCGGAAGATCACTGCGGCCTTGGCACTGTAAACTTTCTCATTAGATCACGACCACACGGTCCTCAAAGCAAAAGCGTGCACAGAGAAAGTTATCAATTGAGACGAATTGCACAAAATTCATAAAATCATACGCAATATACATGCTTGGGCGAAAGGGATACTAAACAAAATGAACTGAATCACATAAACTCAACACGGCTCCACAGGTTTGATTAACAGATCAACTGAACAATAGCCTACACCGTCCCTGAATTTTAACGCGTTTAATATTCGCGAATTAGCAAGTAAAATTTGACACACGATAATAAACTATGAACGATGAAAGGAGTCACTTACTTTGACTAGCTTTGAAAACTTACATAAAACACAACACTAACTTCTCATCGGAAAGACGCACCGCCAGTAGCTCCCACTCGTCTCGCGTCCCACGGAACACTCCACGAGTATTCGCTCTCCAACCAAAACCTCTACCCGTACATACGGAAGTGGCCAGAGGAACACCTATTGTGGTTCCAACCTATACAAAAGGTTCGTCGAATGCAAACAGAAACCTCTTTGGTACCTGGCACGTGTTTCCTACAGTTGGCTGTTCTGACACAGTGGCAGACTATTACACTCCCACGGATCTACACACTGAAATCCTTGCACACTCTCATTCATACAGTCAGCTGATCGGACAAAAAGAAGAAAAATAGATACATTGAAATATGGCACTTAAATGTATCAAACGTGTGTGGGGCTTCGACAAGTACTAATAACCTAATGAAATGTTAAAACGAAATATGGATAGTACACTGTGGCCACCAAAAACACTCAGCTGCTCAGTCTTTCCCCTTTTCTTCTTTACATCCAGGGTAATAGCCTATTTGCACTAACAACTGAGGTGCCAGAGGCAAATAAATGAAGCTGTGTGGCATGGCAAAATCATGAAGAGAGACTAGTAGCGATACATGAACCTACTCGTCAGACCCTCAGGCCAATATGAGCTCACATTGCATTAACATAGGCATTGAAATGTGGTGCTATATAAGATTACTAAAGATTGAGTGGGTAGATCGGGTAGCTAATATAGCTATTGGGCGGCACTGAAAAGGATTTTGGAGCAAAGAAATTTGTGGCGCAATCTGACTAGACGAAGGTTGGTTGGTTTAAAAGGGGGTAAAGGCACCTAACTGCGTAGTCATCGGTCCCCTAGAAGAAGCAATGGGTTGGTGGGACATATTCTGAAATATCAAGGGATCGCCAATTTAGTATTGGAGCTAAGTGCAAATGGGGGGGGGGGGGGGGGGGGGTGCGGTGTGGTAAAATTCGTGTAGAGAGACCAAGAGATGAGTACAGAAAGCAGATTCAGAAGGATACGATTGCTGTAGTTATTCGGAGATGAAGAGGCTTCACGGGATAGAGTAGCGTGGAGGGCTGCATCAAACCTGTCTTCGGACTGAAGAGCGCAACAACAGGTAGTAATGTTGTGTTCACGGAGTAACACTGCGAGCTAAGGAGCGCTAGCTCTCTCACAGTTACATTTATGATGTTCGTTTGTATATTCAGCAACATTCTCGATTGCAGGTGTGTAGGTGTGGATCCGCTGCATGGGCCATGATTAGTGTCGCTAGGATGCGGACATTGCAGCGCCTGGCCATGGGTTACGCCACGTTGGGATCACACTTCACGCCGCTGGCACCGACATCCGGTTCCCCCAACCATCCTAGAGGAAACGGATTCCGACCATGGCTGACGATAGGTCTGGCACGCCCACCACAGACGCATCCCTTGGCGGGACTAGCCCCCATTCTTCGTCCAATACTTTCCAATCATACCTGCCCATGTTAGGCTAAATTTTTCTGCCTGACTCATGTAGTACTGTCACCGTCAGAGGGTGGTATGGGACTACAAGTCCCACCGCCACACCTCCGAAGTGAATTAAATTTACTGCCTCACCAACACAGTTAGACCGCAATAGACCGGTGATGCTGTATGTAACATTAACCAAAACCGCCTTGCTGTGCTGGTACTGCGAACGGCTGAAAGCAAGGGGAAACTACGGCCGTAATTTTTCCCGAGGTCATGCAGCTTTACTGTATGATTAAATGATGATGGCGTCCTCTTGGGTAAAATATTCCGGAGGTAAAATAGTCCCCCATTCGGATCTCCGCGCGGGGACTACTCAGGAGGACGTCGTTATCAGGAGAAAGAAAACTGGCGTTCTACGGATCGGAGCGTGGAATGTCAGATCCCTTAATCGGGCAGGTAGGTTAGAAAATTTAAAAAGGGAAATGGATAGGTTAAAGTTACATACAGTGGGAATTAGTGAAGTTCGGTGGCAGGAGGAACAAGACTTTTGGTCAGGTGATTACAGGGTTATAAATACAAAATCAAATAGGGGTAATGCAGGAGTAGGTTTAATAATGAATAAAAAATAGGAGTGCGGGTTAGCTACTACAAACAGCATAGTGAACGCATTATTGTGGCCAAGATAGACACAAAGCCCATGCCTACTACAGTAGTACAAGTTTATATGCCGACTAGCTCTGCAGATGATGAAGAAATAGATGAAATGTATGACGAGATAAAAAAAATTATTCAGGTAGTGAAGGGAGACGAAAATTTAATAGTCATGGGTGACTGGAATTCGTCAGTAGGAAAAGGGAGAGAAGGAAACATAGTAGGTGAATATGGATTGGGGGGAAGGAATGAAAGAGGAAGCCGCCTGGTAGAATTTTGCACAGAGCATAACTTAATCATAGCTAACACTTGGTTCAAGAATCATAAAAGAAGGTTGTATACCTGGAAGAATCCTGGAGATACTAAAAGGTATCAGATAGATTATATAATGATAAGACAGAGATTTAGGAACTAGGTTTTAAATTCTAAGACATTTCCTGGGGCAGATGTGGATTCTGACCACAATCTATTGGTTATGAACTGCAGATTGAAACTGAAGAAATTGCAAAAAGGTGGGAATTTAAGGAGATGGGACCTGGATAAACTGAAAGAACCAGAGGTTGTAGAGAGTTTCAGGGAGAGCATAAGGGAACAATTGACAGGAATGGGGGAAAGAAATACAGTAGAAGAAGAATGGGTAGCTCTGAGGGATGAAGTAGTGAAGGCAGCAGACGATCAAGTAGGTAAAAAGACGAGGGCTAGTAGAAATCCTTGGGTAACAGAAGAAATATTGAATTTAATTGATGAAAGGAGAGATTATAAAAATGCAGTAAATGAAGCAGGCAAAAAGGAATACAAACGTCTCAAAAATGATATCGACAGGAAGCGCAAAATGGCTAAGCAGGGATGGTTAGAGGACAAATGTAAGGATGTAGAGGCTTGTCTCACTAGGGGTAAGATAGATACTGCCTACAGGAAAATTAAAGAGACCTTTGGAGAGAAGAGAACCACTTGTATGAATATCAAGAGGTCAGATGGAAACCCAGTTCTAAGCAAAGAAGGGAAGGCAGAAAGGTGGAAGGAGTATATAGAGGGTTTATACAAGGGCAATGTACTTGAGGACAATATTATGGAAATGGAAGAGGATGTAGATGAAGACGAAATGGTAGATAAGATACTGCGTGAAGAGTTTGACAGAGCACTGAAAGACCTGAGTCGAAACAAGGCCCCGGGAGTACACAACATTCCATTAGAACTACTGATGGCCTCGGGAGAGCCAGTCATGACAAAACTCTACCATCTGTTGAGCACGATGTATGAGACAGGCGAAATACCCCCAGACTTCAAGAAGAATATAATAATTCCAATCCCAGAGAAAGCAGGTGTTGACAGATGTGAAAATTACCGAACTATCAGTTTAATAAGTCACAGCTGCAAAATACTAACACGAATTCTTTACAGACGAATGGAAAAACTGGTAGAAGCCGACATCGGGGAAGATCAGTTTGGATTCCGTAGAAATGTTGGAGCACGTGAGGCAATACTAACCTTACGACTTATCTTAGAAGAAAGATTAAGAAAAGGCAAACCTACGTTTCTAGCATTTGTAGACTTAGAGAAAGCTTTTGACAACATTAACTGGAATACTCTCTTTCAAATTCTGAAGGTGGCAGGTGTAAAATACAGGGAGTGAAAGGCTATTTACAATTTGTACAGAAACCAGATGGCAGTTATAAGAGTCGAGGGGCGTGAAAGGGAAGCAGTGGTTGGGAAAGGAGTGAGACAGGGTTGTAGCCCCTCCCTGATGTTATTCAATCTATATTGAGCAAGCAGTAAAGGAAACAAAAGAAAAATTCGAAATAGGTATTAAAATTCATGGAGAAGAAGTAAAAACTTTGAGGTTCGCCGATGACATTGTAATTCTGTCAGAGACAGCAAAGGACTTGGAAGAGCAGTTGAACGGAATGGACAGTGTCTTGAAAGGAGGATATAAGATGAACATCAACAAAAGCAAAACGAGGATACTGGAATGTAGTCAAATTAAGTCGGGTGATGCTGAGGGAATTAGATTAGGAAATGAGACACTTAAAGTAGTAAAGGAGTTTTGCTATTTAGGGAGTAAAATAACTGATGATGGTCGAAGTAGAGAGGATATAAAATGTAGACTGGCAATGGCAAGGAAAGCGTTTCTCAAGAAGAGAAATTTGTTAACATCGAGTATAGATTTAAGTGTCAGGAAGTCGTTTCTCAAAGTATTTCTATGGAGTGTAGCCATGTATGGAAGTGAAACATGGACGATAACTAGTTTGGACAAGAAGATAATAGAAGCTTTCGAAATGGGGTGCTACAGAAGAATGCTGAAGATAAGGTTGGTAGATCACATAACTAATGAGGAGGTATTGAATAGGATTGGGGAGAGGAGAAGTTTGTGGCACAACTTGACTAGAAGAAGGGATCGGTTGGTAGGACATGTTTTGAGGCATCAAGGGATCACCATTTTAGCATTGGAGGGCACCGTGGAGGGTAAAAATCGTAGAGGGAGACCAAGAGATGAATACACTAAGCAGATTCAGAAGGATGTAGGTTGCAGTAGGTACTGGGAGATGAAGAAGCTTGCACAGGATAGAGTAGCATGGAGAGCTGCATCAAACCAGTCTCAGGACTGAAGACCACAACAACAACAACAACAACATGTAACACGTAAGGAAACAGTAACGATTCTCTATAGACTTGCAGTGCCAGGTGACTGGCCTGTCGAAACAGTAGTGGCTCCCTACACACATTGCTTTAATTGTAGTATGTAGTAAGTCACGGAACAGTAATTATTCTCCATAGAGCCAGAGTGCCAAGCGACTGGCTTGCCTCAACAGTAGTGATTCACCATACACCTACGATGTCTAGTGGCTAATCTGCACAAACACATTTGCTTCGTCGTGTCCGCGCAGATTTCGATTGAGTTAGTTAACCAACATGAGCTTCGCGACTTGCCAGCAGGTGATGGGCTGTGCACTTGCAGGGTGTTTCAGAAAGGATTTTACAACTTTGAAAAGTCATAAAAATTAATTCATAGCACCTACAGAGGTGGTAGTAGCGTTAACTTGTAGGGAAATACATCAAACTTTGTCTCACGTAGTTCGCTAATGCCGAATCGCACCGTAAGGAGCGCTAGCGGCAGTTGCGTTTAAGATAGCTGCCTTTACTGGACCCGAGCGTGTTTTGGTTTGAAGAATCGAAGTCGGCGACAACAGTTCAGCATAATTTCCGTACCAAGTACGCTTAAGATCCTCCTAGTAGGCCTACAATTTATGAGTGGCATAAACATTTTGTAACAACATGGTGCTCGGCAAGACATGGGAAATCATTTGGTCGTCCAAGTTCATCTGACGACGTCGTTGAGCGAGTGAGACAAAGTTTTGCATTTGAAAACGTACAGATTGACGATCGTACAAGCAATAAAAGACACTGATAAAATTGCTCACAAGAAGTTCTGTGTGGATAAGTTAAATCGATTACATGAGAATGAACATTTCTTGGACAAAAGCATCTTTTCTGACGAGGCGACTTTTCACTTAAGTGGCTAGGTTAACACATATAACTGTAGGATTTGGGTCAGTGAAAATGCACATCAAACATTGTTGCATGTTCGTGATACCCCTAAAGTGAACGTTTTTTGTGCATTGAGCAATAACAAAGTGTACGGCCCCTTTTTTCCCGTGAGATAACCATCAGTGGGATAGTGCACCGGGAATCTTTCTACAATTTTTGAGACCACAGATCGATGAGGATGGCCAAGAACGAAATGTTTACTTCATGCAAGATAGTGCACCACCCCACTACCTGGCAGACATCCATGATTTTTTTTTTTTTTTTTTTTTTTTGGAGGGAGGAGGTATTCATCAAGAATATCGTGTTTGTACCTCCTGTGCCGGCTTCTCAACCTGAACTTAAGAGTAAGAATTTACGCCGCCACTGAGCAAGTTAGATCTGCAGTGCTACAGGTAGTTTGGGAAGAAATTGACTTCCGATGGGATATGTGCAGGATAACCAGCGGAAACCACACACAATATCTTTAGTTTAAGGTAAGAAAACCTGATGTGTTTCCCTGTAAAGTAACACTAAACAAAACTTTATATCTTCTTTCAATAAATTTGTATGAATTTTTAAAGTTGTGAAGTCCTTTTAGAAACACTCTATATCGTAACGAGTATAATGAATCCTACATAGAACGCAATTTGGGATCTTTCGGTTTGAAATTTTGAAGACAAACTTCAACAAAAAACGTAAAAAATGGAAATGCCATGTGGTTAGGACCTCCCATAGGGTAGGCCGTTCGCCTGGTGCAAGTCTTTCGAGTTGACGCCACTTCGACGACTTGCGTGACAATGGGGATAAAATGATGGTGATAAGGACAACACAACATCCAGTCCCTGAGAGGAGAAAATCTCAAACCCAGCCGGGAATCGAACCCGCGGCGTTAGGTACGACATTCCGTCGCACTGACCACTTTTTTTTCTTTTTTTCGTTTTGTTCGGTATTGTTCGTTGCGTTTGGTTTGGGCAGACGTCACAAGACATCCGTTCAAGTTGATCGTTGATGCCTTTACTCAGTTTTTTTTTACTACAGAGGGCGAGCAGTATAAATTGTCTAACGTCCAAATATTTGATGTCAAATCAGAATGTTCCACCTATTGCAATTTTTTTCTTACAAAATACACGCTCAATACGACATAAACCTTACTAGCTATATACTCAATATTTTATAAACCGACTCACATATCAGTCAATTTTTTTGTTTGAAGGGAGATCTTGGCGATCTAGTAACCAAATGCCTGGTCGCGAGCGTTAAACGATGCCACAGCACGGGGTGAAATTTGAAAATACGCTCTTGAGATGCTTGGAATTTGCTGCAAGGTTTGGAAAGTGATCGGACGATCTTAAAGTAGCCAAATGCCACGTGATATTCATTAATGGTTGCTGTGCTACAGGCAGCAATTCTAAAATACACACATGAGACATCTGGAATATGCTGTAAGGATTTTGACGACAATCGGACTATCTTATGGGAGCCAAATACCACGGCTCGAGCATGAACGATGTAATGTTACCGCTTCTTCATCGTTTCCCTTCGCTCGGCGCGACGGCGGTAAATCATGCGAAAATGTCGCCGACAGCGGCCGCCCTCGCTGCGCCCCGCATGTACTCGAGTTGGTAACAGTCTAACTCGGGTTGACCACTCAGCCCGAGATAACCCGGTTTGGTAACTCAAGCTGACCGCTCTCTAGTAATGATTGACGATGTGTATATGGAGGAGAGGAGCAGATTCAAGGTGTGGACGTATTTCGGCTGTTGTTGAAGCACCAAAAATTGTAGCACCAATCAAAAATATTATCTCAAAAGTATACTGAGAGGTAAATTAATAATGTTACGAATAACATACGCTCACTTTACGATGGGTAGTTATACATTCGGGCATGCAAGAAAATGTTTAAAATTTCCATTCACTCGTAGTGTCTCCATAACTTCGGCTATTAATGAGAACTGCAAAATATTGACCATCATTTCATGATGTTCTTAGTGTATAAAAAATGTCCGCACGTTTTCGGATTGCAGATAAGCAATCGACAACTTCTTAAATATGGCGTACTTAGTTTCACAAAAGGTATGGGCCTATTACTGGTATATTTTTGCGGTTATCCATAGTAACAGTAATTACTATTGTCGTGTACAAACAGCCAAGAAATTATTAAAATTAGCACGTCATAAGAAGTTTAAGAAAGCAAGGAAACGTTCTAGATTGCATTACGCAACATTATGTGGCTATAAACGAAGAGATAACTATAATTTTTTACGGCTAAAGTAAAAGTGTTTTGTGATCCAATATGTAGTATTCCTTTTTTAGTAGAGTTTTCTTTTATTTTCAGTCCCCAGGAGCAAGCAGTAGCTTACAGATATGAGAACGGCCGACCTTTTGAACAAGGATACGCAGTATCTCACAAGAATATTAGGATTTGTGCTCTCCATTTTGAGGCATATCAGTTCGTGACAAATAAGAAGAAAATAGTGTGGAATGCAGTGCCAGTATTCTATGATGTTCCAAACCAGACATCATCTGTTTCACTCCAACACAAATTACCGAACAGATGCACTGCGCCAGTAGAGAAAAAGTAGAAAGCATCGTGCTTAGTGGATGACATTGTTGAAGGTGAACTGAGAGCTTCAGTGGTGCCGTAATTACAGACTCCAATACAATTGGTCACCTGAAGATGCATTTGAAACATAAAGCTTAAAAAGTAGATGTACCACCCTAGAACTACGAGAAAAAAGTTGAGTGCAGAAAATACGGCTAAAGACAGGAAGAGATGATAGGGTGTCAGCATCTTACAAAGAAAGCCTTGTACCCTGTTTTGAGCCAAGTTATAGTGCCGATCAATGGGAAATTTGGGCTTCGATTTGATAATAAAATAAAGGTTTTTCCTCTGTATACGTTAATTGAAGTACACATGCATATAAATATGTATTAGAGTATTTTCATCTTCCACCAGTTAGAACTTTACAGAAATATGTGGAAGGTATAAAACTAAAATATCGCTTTTTTAAACTCCCGTCGCCAGTGGGGATCGGCCTTGAGGCATCCTGAGATAGTCCAAGTAGTTGTGATAACACTGTGTTTCGGATGGCACAGTGGTCAACGCACCTGCCTTGTAAGCAGGAGATCCCGGTCCGGTACACATTTTCACTCGTCGCGCCGATTTTGTGTAATGTCCTGATGCAGCTGACATTAGTAATCCCCTTCCTTTCTCCCTTCCTCCATCTTCAATTTGCGTATAAATATATTTATTTTCATTTTCTCTACTTCCCGTAATAAACTGAGCGAACAGTTTCGGAACACCCTGTAGATTGACATTAACGCGAGGGAGGAGGATATTACTTTAATTACAGTTTCCTATTCATATTGGAAAATTCACCATCACGTTAAGTGACTAGGAAATATTGAAGCTGTAGTGTTGGCAGAAGAGCCAACACTGTTTTGCTAGAGGAGGCCGAAATGCACGCTGTTAGCTCACGCAGATTGGCGTGAGGTCTGGAACAAGGTAAATAAAAGAACGTAGTTCTTGGAATACTTAACTTTAATCCACAATTGTAGCACATCGCTCTTGATGATACATGCTTCACATAATAAATATCAATTGAATACGGTGCCTTGCTAGGTCGTAGCAAATGACGTAGCTGAAGTCTATGCTAACTATCGTCTCGGCAAATGAGAGCGTAGTTGTCAGTGATCCATCTCTGGCTAAGTCGGCTGTACAACTGGGACGAGTGCTAGTAAGTCTCTCTAGACCTGCCGTGTGGTGGCGCTCGGTCTGCAATCACTGACAGTGGCGACACACGGGTCCGACGTATACTAACGGACCGCGGCCGATTTAAAGGCTACCACCTAGCAAGTGTGGTGTCTGGCGGTGACACCACATTCCTCCCCCGCAAATCGGCGAACGGTTGTGTTATAAGGCTTCCGCCCGCCGTGGGGAGGACCCCATGTTGACGTATGCGACGAGGTGGGGAGCCTAACAACAGGCGAGGCTGTGCCACCCGCACCCTGCCATTCGGTCCGAGGGGAGCTAGGAAACGCCTGAAAACCTTGTCTAGGGTGCACGCCAACATGCGGTGTATGCGCCCGTAAAGAGACAGGAGGGGCCGAAGATTCGACCTCCATCGGGGCGGGGCAGCCGACGGGCGAAGACGACATCTGGTCCGGAGCCGGCAAGAGTTCCATGTCGGAGGACAGCTGGTCACGGGAAGCGATCGGCGGCGCGTGACCCAGGGAGGGGCTTGGCGGCTGCAGCGAAGCGTCCACTGCGGGCGGCGCCGGCGGGAGAACAGGCGGCGGCGGCGGCGCGTCGCCACGGGGCAAAATGGAAGGCAGCGTCGGTAACACCTGGGGATGAGGCGAGCCAGTAGATGGGTCCCCAGGGCGCTGACCGGACGGCACCGTCGCTGAAAGCAGACGGGGAGCGGCAGGACCCGTGCGACGACAGGCGCAGCTGATTGAGATGCCGACGCACCTCACCAGAGGCCCCCAAAACCAAATACATCGCGCGGCCGAGGCAGCGAAGAATGCGCCCTGCGAGCCAACGCCGTGAACCGCGATAGTTGCGATAGTATACAACGTCGCCTGGAGCAAAAGCAGGTGGCTGCCGCTTCACAGGAACCTGATGCGGCGGATGCAGCAAAGACATCAAGGTTCGATGAGGACGACCGTGGAGCAACTCAGTCGGCGAGCGACCATCTCGGGGCTGAGAGCGATACGAAGACAAAAAGAGCAACAACGCGTCCTCCCGAGAATGCGACTCTTTCAACTTCAACATCTGTGACTTGAAAGTGCGGACCAATCGTCCAGCGGCACCGTTTGACTCAGGCGAAAACGGCGCGGATGTCAGATGTTGAATACCGTTGGCCTTGCAGAATGACTGAAATTCTGCAGACATGAATTGTGGGCCATTGTCGGAAACAATAGTCTGTGGAAGACCTTCAATACAAAAGATAGCGGATAACGCTTGGGTGGTGGCAGATGACGTCGTGGAAGACATCCGGACAACAAAAGGAAAATTACTGAAAGAATCGACCACAACCAACCATCGAGCATTCCAGAATGGACCAGCAAAATCGATGTGCAAGCGTTGCCAAGGGGAAGTGGCTTTCGGCCATGCAAAGAGTTTCCGCGGTGGTGCGGATTGTTGGTCGGCACACGCCATGCAAGAAGAGTACATATTCGTAATCGCTGCATCGATTCCGAACCAAGTACAGTGCTGACGAGCAAGTTGTTTCGTTCGCACTATACCCCAATGGCCTTGGTGGAGAAGCCGTAAGACAGAGGACTGTAACGAACGTGGGACCACGACCCTGGACTGATCATTATCAGAACGCAACAGCAAAACACCACGTCGTACAAAAAGTCTCTCCTTGTGAGCAAAAAATCGGCGAACCAACGGATCCTCGATCCGTGACTTTGACAAAGGCCATTGCGTAGCAACAAAACGCAAAACTGTAGCAAGGACAGGGTCAGCAGCTGTGGCTGTAGCTACCTGACGAAAATCAACCGGAAACGATTCGACCACGTCATCTGTTTCCGCATCAATGAACATGCAGGCAAGTTCGGAAGAATCGAATGTTCTATCCTCAGCAACAGGCAAACGGGACAGCGCATCAGCGTTTCCGTGCATAGCAGTGGACCGATACAAGATATCGTACCGGTACTGCGAGAGGAAAATAGACCAGCGAATGAATTTCGGCGCTGTACGTGGAGGTACAGGCTTGGTCGGATGAAAAAGCGACGTCAAAGGTTTGTGGTCTGTGATGATGGTAAAGTGACGACCATACAAGAAATCATGAAACTTTGTAACACCAAATACGAGAGCCAAAGCTTCTTTCTCGATCTGTGAATAATTTCTTTGCGCAGACGA
Organism: Schistocerca piceifrons; assembly: GCF_021461385.2. Lineage (NCBI taxonomy): Eukaryota > Metazoa > Arthropoda > Insecta > Orthoptera > Acrididae > Schistocerca > Schistocerca piceifrons. Next base: position 300,152,774 of record NC_060141.1, read on the forward strand.
GAGCAATTTGGACGCAAAGGCAATAGGGCGATCGTGTAAACCATCTTTGTGCGCAAGCACAGCACCGATCCCGAAATACGATGCATCTACTATCAACAAAAGGGGTTTCTGGGGATCGAATGGCGTAAGGCAAGTATTAGAAAGCAACGCCGATTTCAACTGGCGAAAGGCGCGTTCGCATTCCGTCGTCCAGACGAACGGAACACTTTTACGGCGTAAGCGATGAAGCGGAGCTGAAATGGAAGAGGCATGTGGAACATATTTATGGTAGTAATTAATTTTTCCCAACACACTCTGTAGCTGCTTCAAATTCTGCGGCGAAGGCAAGTCTTGTATGGCACGGAGGTGCTCTGGACTAGGATGTATGCCTTGGGCATTGATTACATGTCCCAGATATGGTAAGTCACCAGCAAAAAACACACATTTGTCCTTCCGCAAGCGAAGACCATTTTGTCGCAAGACCTGAAATAAAGTTCTGAGATTGGCTAAATGTTCTTCTTCCGTCTGTCCGGAGATCACGATATCGTCCAGATAGTTTGCTGCAGTAAGGACCGAGGCAAACAGTTTGTAGATATTGCTGAAACAATGCAGGGGCGGATGCACACCCGAATGGCAGTCTTTTGAATCGATACAAACCAAGATGCGTGTTAACCACCAAGACGCGCTGGGATTCTTCGTCCACCGGTATTTGCAAGTATGCATCTGCGAGGTCCAACTTCGAAAAATATTTACCCGGGCACAGTTTGTCAAAAAGATCTTCCGGGCGGGGTAAAGGAAAAATTGCAATCACTAGTTGTGGATTCACTGTAGCCTTGAAGTCCACACAAAGTCTCAATTTTCCGGAAGGTTTTGGCAATATTACTAAGGGTGATGCCCAGAGAGAAGCCTGCACACGTTCAATCACACCTTGTGATTCCAAATCGTGTAATGTTATTGCGACCTCATCACGCAGTGCGTGGGGAACATTGCGCGCTCTGAAAAATTTCGGTTGCGCGTTGACATTCAGTTCCAAATGTGCTTTATACACTCCTGGAAATGGAAAAAAGAACACATTGACACCGGTGTGTCAGAACCACCATACTTGCTCCGGACACTGCGAGAGGGCTGTACAAGCAATGATCACACGCACGGCACAGCGGACACACCAGGAACCGCGGTGTTGGCCGTCGAATGGCGCTAGCTGCGCAGCATTTGTGCACCGCCGCCGTCAGTGTCAGCCAGTTTGCCGTGGCATACGGAGCTCCATCGCAGTCTTTAACACTGGTAGCATGCCGCGACAGCGTGGACGTGAACCGTATGTGCAGTTGACGGACTTTGAGCGAGGGCGTATAGTGGGCATGCGGGAGGCCGGGTGGACGTACCGCCGAATTGCTCAACACGTGGGGCGTGAGGTCTCCACAGTACATCGATGTTGTCGCCAGTGGTCGGCGGAAGGGGCACGTGCCCGTCGACCTGGGACCGGACCGCAGCGACGCACGGATGCACGCCAAGACTGTAGGATCCTACGCAGTGCCGTAGGGGACCGCACCGCCACTTCCCAGCAAATTAGGGACACCATTCGCAACCGTCTCCATGAAGCTGGGCTACGGTCCCGCACACCGTTAGGCCGTCTTCCGCTCACGCCCCAACATCGTGCAGCCCGCCTCCAGTGGTGTCGCGACAGGCGTGAATGGAGGGACGAATGGAGACGTGTCGTCTTCAGCGATGAGAGTCGCTTCTGCCTTGGTGCCAATGATGGTCGTATGCGTGTTTGGCGCCGTGCAGGTGAGCGCCACAATCAGGACTGCATACGACCGAGGCACACAGGGCCAACACCCGGCATCATGGTGTGGGGAGCGATCTCCTACACTGGCCGTACACCACTGGTGATCGTCGAGGGGACACTGAATAGTGCACGGTACATCCAAACCGTCATCGAACCCATCGTTCTACCATTCCTAGACCGGCAAGGGAACTTGCTGTTCCAACAGGACAATGCACGTCCGCATGTATCCCGTGCCACCCAACGTGCTCTAGAAGGTGTAAGTCAATTACCCTGGCCAGCAAGATCTCCGGATCTGTCCCCCATTGAGCATGTTTGGGACTGGATGAAGCGTCGTCTCACGCGGTTTGCACGTCCAGCACGAACGCTGGTCCAACTGAGGCGCCAGGTGGAAATGGCATGGCAAGCCGTTCCACAGGACTACATCAAGCATCTCTACGATCGTCTCCATGGGAGAATAGCAGCCTGCATTGCTGCGAAAGGTGGATATACACTGTACTAGTGCCGACATTGTGCATGCTCTGTTGCCTGTGTCTATGTGCCTGTGGTTCTGTCAGTGTGATCATGTGATGTATCTGACCCCAGGAATGTATCAATAAAGTTTCCCCTTCCTGGGACAATGAATTCACGGTGTTCTTATTTCAATTTCCAGGAGTGTAGTTCTTAGCGCAACCAAGGCCCGGAGCAAAAATGTCTGCAAACTCTTCACATAGACTAGAAACACTGGCTGAAGGCACAGTCTGGTTCACTGATATGACTTGATTGGCTATAGACAAGTTAAACAACTGAAATAAATCTAAACCAAACAAGTTCACTGCAGCAGAAGAACGAAGGACGTAAAAAGACACAAGTTTTGTTTGTCCCTTGTATGTTGCAAGAAGGCTGCACTGTCCTAACACAGGGATATTCTGACCGGAATAACTATTTAATGTAACATTTGCGGCACACAACGGAGGTGTGCCCAGTTGTTTGTACGTGTCGTGATTTATTAGTGAAACTGCAGCTCCGGTATCGACCTGGAATGGTATCACGTGGCCATGAATGTCCAAATCTACAAAAAGTTTATTGCCCTGCTGACGACAAGAGCGACTGTCTCGTGCAACGTGAACAGACACTGGTACAGAAGCACTTGCGACTTGACGGGATTTCCGTCGACGTCGACGCACACTATTTGTGGGCCGAACACAGTCAGTGTTAGAGAGAGAGGCACTGGGCGGAGTGGAATGAACTGCATGAATTTCCATGGGCGAAGGTTCACGAGCCTGAGTATTCTGGGTTCGACTCCGATTCCGGCGCGAAGCAAAGGGCCTGGAATGGCTGTAAGTGTCCGTTCTCAGCTTTTTCTGGCAAACACTCTGAACATGTCCTTTTTTATTACAGAAAAAGCAAATAGCTTGGCGTGACGGGCAATTCTCACGCGAATGTCTAGTAGCACACTGCGGGCAGGATTTCAGCACTGCATTGGCGTGCTTGCGTGGCACTCTTAGTGGAGAGCTTGGCTGCAGCTGCGCAGACAGGCGCGAGGCTGTTTACTGTTCCGTGCAGCTTGCCCGGCTGGCCGGTTAATGTGACACACAGCTGGCGAAGTTTCAAATGATTCCTGAGCAAAGTCAAGTGTGTCTTGCCTATCCAATATGTCTATCACTTGTTGAAGGGAGGGATTGACTAGTTTCAAAATTTGTTCCCTTATACGAACATCAGAAACGTTCTGTGTAACTGCATCACGTACCATTGTATCTGAATAAGGGAGTCCACATTCACACTCAAAAGCACAATCCCTAGTAAGGCCTTGCAAAGTTGCAACCCACTCCCGATTAGTTTGACCGGTCGTACGTTTTGTACGAAAGAAAGTATACTTCTTTGCAACGACATCGACTGATTCCTTGAAATATGCATCTAATGCCGACAAAATTTCGTCGTAGGACAGTAATTTCACTATCACACGGTATGTGGGGACGCCTACACAGGACAATAAGAAAGGCTGCCGCTCGTTACCTTGAATTCTGTAGGCGGCGAGATGGAATCCAAATTGGCGTGACCACTCCGTCCAGCTTTCCAGTGCCTCATCCAATTGACGAAAAGGTGGTGCAACTGCATGTTGTGGCTGCGGTAGCGGTGGAGTGGCGGCTGCCGCATCGTTTTGCAGTGCACGTTGACCCTGGACGAGCTGTCCAAGGGCATCCAATAACGCCTGCGTCTGCTGATTCTGCAAGCGATAAAATTCGGACAGTACATCTGGAGATCGCGGCGAAGCCATGACAAGTAAATTAGAGCAATACGACCGTTAAATCTTCGTCGCCAATATGTAGTGTTGGCAGAAGAGCCAACACTGTTTTGCTAGAGGAGGCCGAAATGCACGCTGTTAGCTCACGCAGATTGGCGTGAGGTCTGGAACAAGGTAAATAAAAGAACGTAGTTCTTGGAATACTTAACTTTAATCCACAATTGTAGCACATCGCTCTTGATGATACATGCTTCACATAATAAATATCAATTGAATACGGCGCCTTGCTAGGTCGTAGGAAATGACGTAGCTGAAGTCTATGCTAACTATCGTCTCGGCAAATGAGAGCGTAGTTGTCAGTGATCCATCTCTGGCTAAGTCGGCTGTACAACTGGGACGAGTGCTAGTAAGTCTCTCTAGACCTGCCGTGTGGTGGCGCTCGGTCTGCAATCACTGACAGTGGCGACACACGGGTCCGACGTATATAACGGACCGCGGCCGATTTAAAGGCTACCACCTAGCAAGTGTGGTGTCTGGCGGTGACACCACAGAAGCAATGGCATTAAAAATAGCCATTTCTCAGTTTGTATCATACCATTCTTCTGTTACTACAGACTAGCGACTGGGAGCACTAGCATCAGCTGTCGGAAGGTTGCACGTTTTGCCTTACAGACCTTCGCGACTGTCTGTCTTAGACTGTCACAAAATGTACAATACAATCACGATGTATGATAAACTACGAGGGTTGTTTTTTAAGTAAGGGCCGTTTTTATTTTTAAAAAAGATACACATACTTTTGTAAAAAAACTTTTATTTTCTGATTCTACACACTTTTACCTATTTTTCCACATAGTTGCCTTGTTTATTTAAGCACTTGTCATACCGTACAACTATGTTTTTAATTCCCTCTTCAAAGAATTCGGCCGCCTGCTCCGACACTCAAGAGTTCACGGCCGCTTTCACTTCATCGTCGTCATTGAAGCGCTGCCCGCCAAGATGGTGCTTCAGGTGCCGGAAAAGGTGAAAATCGCTAGGAGCAAGGTCGGGGCTGTATGGTGCATGGTCCAAAACTTCCCAGCCAAAAGAATCAATCAAATCCCGAGTCTTTTGAGAGGTGTGAGGCCTAGCGTTATCGTGCAGGAGCAAAACTCCTTTCGTCAGCATGCCGCGCCTTTTGTTTTGAATTGCTCTGTGGAGTTTCTTTAGAGTTGCACAGTAAGCATCTGAGTTGATTGTCGTTCCTCGTGGCATAAAGTCCACTAGCAAAACACTGCGCCGGTCCCAGAACACAGTTGCCATAATCTTGCGCTTTGACAGCGTCTGTTTGGCTTTGACCTTGACGGGTGAGGTTGTGTGTCGCCATTCCATCAATTGTCGCTTGCTTTCGGGAGTGATAAATGGGATACCCATGTTTCATCTCCAGTGACAATTTGACTCAACATGTCATCCCCTTCTTCCTCGTAACGAATCAAAAAGTCCAATGAAGTGGCAAATTTCTTCCCTTTGTGGTCCTCTGTCAGGAGCCTGGGTACCCACCAAGAACACAGTTTCTTAAAGTTTAGGTTTTCAGGCACAATTTTGTACAAAACTGATCTTGAAACTTGTGGAAATTCCAAAGAAAGAGTGGAAATTGTGAATCTTCTGTCCTCACGAATCTTTGTTTCGACTGCAACCACCAAATCATCAGTGATCAGAGGCCCGGCCTGAGCGTTCTTCGTCATGGACGTTTTGACGGCCATTTTTAAACTCTCTAACCCATTGACGCACTTTACCTTCACTCATTACATTCAAGCCATAAACTTCTGTTAACTGACGATGAATTTCTGCAGCTGATAGGCTTCTCGCGGTCAAAAAACGTATCACTGACCGTATCTCACACGCGGCGGGCGATTCAATAATCGTAAACATTATAAAGTAGCACAGCAATGCGTACACGTCAGCTACAGAGCTGCAACTTGCATCAATGTGAACGGGAAGGATGTCGGCAAGTGGCGCGGTGGCTTGTTGCGGCGTCCGCGCGAACTACAGGACTATACGCGCGAACGGCCCTTACTTAAAAAACAACCCTCGTACTTTCGAATGAATTAAGCGTCTGCTAGACAGATATATCCAGAATGATACGAGATGGTTTTCGGGATGTAACATTCCTGTGCGTTGAAAACGCTGTCCTCTACAACCGAAGTCCCCACCAAGCCATCATCATTGGGAAAAGCGTAGCACTGGATAGTGAATACACGGAGATGGATAATATCATCATCAAGTTTCATGGTCGCAGCTTGACATTTTCGTGGTGACAAAACCTTCACTACAGCGATACTAACAATATCACTTGTGAAACTTTATAAGACCTTCTGAGGAATGCAATCGATCGCTTGTGAACAACACGTGGTTACAACAGTCCGTATGCATTGCACCGAAATGAGCAGAACGTAGCCCAAAATCGACTTTTCTTAGGTTTCTTGTCTGCCCTTTTATACCCTGCAGAGGAAACTCCTTCAGAGTTTCTAACCATCACACACTATAACACTCACCACAATTTATGTTGTACAACTGTTCAGCAAGTAATTATTGCCGGCCGCGGTGGCCGAGCGGTTCTAGGCGCTTTTGTCCGGAACTGCTACGGTCGCAGGTTCGAATCCTGCCTCGAGCATGGTTGTGTGTGATGTCCTTAGGTTAGATAGGTTTAAGTAGTTCTGAGTTCTAGGGGACTGATGACCTCAGATGTTAAGTCCCATAGTGCTCAGAGCCATTTGAGCCAAGTAATTATTACAAACGCAAGAACATGATGTTCCGCACATTTTCATTGTGTTTCAATCGGCAGCAAACACCTCAGTAAACCTTTTAATACTAATATCAAAATAAATTGACTAAATTTACTCCATGAGCCACCAGGCTATACCATTCGCTTTCACATACTTTATCTGAAATTGTGATATATTTAGACAGGCACACAAACGGTAACATCTTTTAGCTCAATGAAACGAAACCAATCTGTTGTTCTATAGGTGTGTTCAAAAAGTAACAGGGTTTTTTTAGCATAATTTTATTTATTCGCCTGCACCAATGCATTCCATTCAAAATAGTTTCCACTTAAATCAGAGCTTTTTCCAGTCCGTAAAAAATTCTAGAACTCAATTTCTGGGGTTACCTACAGCTGTCTTAGTGATGCTTTCTTAATCTCATATGTGCTCGTAAAAAGATGACCCTTTTTATTTATGTAGTGGACATGACTGCAATTTTGTCAACTATCCCCCTAAGCAGTCGAAAAAATTGTTGTTAAGGTGCAAAAAAAACTTGTACTTATTCTTCGAAACTCTTCATTTTCCATGCAGTTGGATGAGTCTTGCATTCCTGGTAATGATGCTTTATTGATGGTTGTAAACTCAAATTTTACAAAAAATAATATTCCCTTTAATAACTTTGTTGCAAATGCTACTGAAGAAGCACCGCCAGCGGTACATCGGCATCGTGGATTTATTTTTTACTGGAAGGAAAAGTGCCTAACGTTTCTGTATTTATTGTGTGGTGCACAGACAACATCTTGGAAGAAAAGTAAGTATAGATCTCCATTTATCATTGACTATAATATTTCGAGACATAAACAAGATCAAATCCAGTTCAAAAAATTATAAAATCTTTTTGAGTACTTTGCCATAAGAATAATATAGATTTCATCAGCTTACTTTTGCACACAGGAGTTCTGTGGCTGACAAAGAGTACATCTTTCGCTCGTTTTATAGCGTTATATGATAGTCATACAATTTTTTGAAAGTAATAACAATACCAATCTGTCTTAATAGTTAAAAACAGTATACGATGGTTTTACGAGGAAAAGTGACAGTAGTTTTGTAATTTTTTTTTTCCACAGGGAGTTTGGTTTCTGAGCACATGTGTGGAAGAGATCTCTTAGGGCTATCAGAGTTAATGCTGTTATAGATAGATGACGTCACGTTCCTGATTGTCTTGCTTCTGGTTGGGCTCACATTTTACTTGAGCTTACGCTGTCGTCAATGATGGTGTTGAGTTTTACTGTCGGGATGCCTTCTCCCTCTCTTGGAAAAATAGGGGGAGGGACTGAATGAGGTAATATCCACTAAGGCACTGGCATCTGAGGTGGTCACAAATGAATGAGTGATACGGCTAGAGAAATTTTTGTATTTCACAATTCACTATGTCGAAATTCATTTCATAGTTAACACAACATTGTTTGGGTGGTTATTTCAGTATTACTATGCATGGGCTCAGGAAAATATTGTGTCACTTTACACCCGCTTTAGTGTGTTTAATGCGGAAGCAATAGCTAGTTAAAACTGTGTAATGTGCGAACACAGTTTTATGTTTGCAAGCTTCTGTCAAAGTGACTGTTAGTTCAGCAGTATTTTACAGAGACATGTTCACATTTTAAAATACTAAAATACAGAATCTTAAGCGAAACAGGACTTTCGATTTACTTAATCACGAACATACATACACTCCTGGAAATTGAAATAAGAACACCGTGAATTCATTGTCCCAGGAAGGGGAAACTTTATTGACACATTCCTGGAGTCAGATACATCACATGATCACACTGACAGAACCACAGGCACATAGACACAGGCAACAGAGCATGCACAATGTCGGCACTAGTACAGTGTATATCCACCTTTCGCAGCAATGCAGGCTGCTATTCTCCCATGGAGACGATCGTAGAGATGCTGGATGTAGTCCTGTGGAACGGCTTGCCATGCCATTTCCACCTGGCGCCTCAGTTGGACCAGCGTTCGTGCTGGACGTGCAGACCGCGTGAGACGACGCTTCATCCAGTCCCAAACATGCTCAATGGGGGACAGATCCGGAGATCTTGCTGGCCAGGGTAGTTGACTTACACCTTCTAGAGCACGTTGGGTGGCACGGGATACATGCGGACGTGCATTGTCCTGTTGGAACAGCAAGTTCCCTTGCCGGTCTAGGAATGGTAGAACGATGGGTTCCATGACGGTTTGGATGTACTGTGCACTGTTCAGTGTCCCCTCGACGATCACCAGTGGTGTACGACCAGTGTAGGAGATCGCTCCCCACACCATGATGTCGGGTGTTGGCCCTGTGTGCCTCGGTCGTATGCAGTCCTGATTGTGGCGCTCACCTGCACGGCGCCAAACACGCATACGACCATCATTGGCACCAAGGTAGAAGCGACTCTCATCGCTGAAGACGACACGTCTCCATTCGTCCCTCCATTCACGCCTGTCGCGACACCACTGGAGGCGGGCTGCACGATGTTGGGGCGTGAGCGGAAGACGGCCTAACGGTGTGCGGGACCGTAGCCCAGCTTCATGGAGACGGTTGCGAATGGTCCTCGCCGATACCCCAGGAGCAACAGTGTCCCTAATTTGCTGGGAAGTGGCGGTGCGGTCCCCTACGGCGCTGCGTAGGATCCTACGGTCTTGGCGTGCATCCGTGCGTCGCTGCGGTCCGGTCCCAGGTCGACGGGCAAGTGCACCTTCCGCCGACCACTGGCGACAACATCGATGTACTGTGGAGACCTCACGCCCCACGTGTTGAGCAATTCGGCGGTACGTCCACCCGGCCTCCCGCATGCCCACTATACGCCCTCGCTCAAAGTCCGTCAACTGCACATACGGTTCACGTCCACGCTGTCGCGGCATGCTACCAGTGTTAAAGACTGCGATGGAGCTCCGTATGCCACGGCAAACTGGCTGACACTGACGGCGGCGGTGCACAAATGCTGCGCAGCTAGCGCCATTCGACGGCCAACACCGCGGTTCCTGGTGTGTCCGCTGTGCCGTGCGTGTGATCATTGCTTGTACAGCCCTCTCGCAGTGTCCGGAGCAAGTATGGTGGGTCTGACACACCGGTGTCAATGTGTTCTTTTTTCCATTTCCAGGAGTGTATTTCTCTTTTATGATTGAAGACTTGTTGAGTACTGGCTTGCTCACACACATTGCACAGCTGTGTGACTTGAAACGTGCTCACATGCATTGCACCCTGCGTGATTCATTTAATGTTTAATATCTTAGTAAAAAGCCGCGCGATTTAAGTAGCGCAACGGGCAGCGTTGAGCTACGTCACAGGTAGGGTGGCGAAGCAGAGCTGAGCTTCGTTATCTTTAGTGTGCTGATGTTCGCCTCCGCTAGCTGAGTGGTCAGCGTGACAGATTGTTAATCCTGCGGGCCCGGGTTCGATTCCCGGCTGGGACGGAAATTTTCTCCGCTCAGGGACTGGGTGTTGTGTTGTCCTAATCACCATCGTTTCACCCCCATCTACGTGCAAGTCGCCAAAGTGGCGTCAAATCGAAAGACTTGCATCAGGCGATAGGTCTACTCGACGAGAGGCCCTAGTCAGACGACATCATCATTGTGCTGATAAGGATGAACATTAAGGCCCTGACAAAACATTGTTCCGAATTTTCAGGGAACAGCGAATAATTACACATCTCTATATAGGATCGGATTGGTATCAGTAACTGCCCAAGGTTGTTCTGTGCTCTAGTCAATGTCAGGTCTTGATTGTTGAAAAACTATCAGTCAAGGATGCTAGTTCACACTTCCTAACATATTTCGGAACATTGCTCTTAGAAAATTTAGTATCATTCTACTTTCACAGTGTTGCGCAGGTACATTCCACGATGAGAAAGTTGCACAGTCACATTATCGTCAAGTCATAATATAGAAGCTACACAGTTTACAGATTATACAGCAATCACTTTTAGAAGAATAGACCCTAAAGATTACGCAGGTATGTTACCAGTCTAACAACGGATGTTAGAAGTGCAAACCTGAAGGTTTTAGCAGCAAATATTATACGTTTCATTAAGTATATATTTTCAAGAGATGTAATGGGGTCAATTAGTAGCTTCAAGGAGCTAAATATTGTTGATGAATGTGAATTACTTCTTTATAATTTAAGGAAGAGAGAATTTTGTCACTATCCTAAATTTTCGTTTGTCAAAGATGATGTAAATCCAGAGCATATTGACAATTTAGTAGACACCACAACGAACTTAGGTTGGACATGCAAAAACAGGTTACATGTATTTTGAAACTGAAGGTGTATGACTGGATGAAAAATCCTTTCACTGCAAATGCTGAAGAGGCTGATATAACTTGTCAATAACTTAAATATGATGGAGAAAGTAAACATGTGTTCGAGAGTGCTGGATACGAAAACCTAATGAAAAATATAAAAAAAATTTTTTCTTATATCCACATGTTCAAATGGTTCTGAGCACTATGGGACTTAACATCTGTTGTCATCAGTCCCCTAGAACTTAGAACTACTTAAACCTAACTAACCTAAGGACATCACACACATCCATGCCCGAGGCAGGATTCGAACCTGAGACCGTAGCAGTCGCGCGGTTCCGGACTGAGCTATCCACATGTGTGGAAAATCGTATTCAATTTATATTTTGTGGAAAAAGGCTGTAGTGCTGTTAATCATATTACGACCAAAAAAAGAAACCTCTCGAATAATAGCGTGTATCTGGGTGTTCTGCCAGATTGTTGTTTGAATATTCTAAAGTGTGGAGTGATCTGGTTTTTGTGTAATCCACCCCACCACTTAGCGCGCAAGGAGTGCTCTGAAAATTAAAATATTAAACCCTGTGAACTCAGGCCCTGCCCACTGCTGGACATCAGAAGAACGCCTGTTGTCAGAACACCAGAAAGTCTGTTCCCTGTACATAGAATTTTTTTATTACACAGATTACCATACACATTCCGGTTCAGGATGCGAAAATGGTAATCTTAGGAAAATCCCGCACAGTCTAGGAAGATCCTGTGACAAAAATATAAGGTAAGAAAAGTACAATCATCAAATTTAACAAAACCTAATATGAAAAAATAAAATTAAAAGTGCAAGCAGGTATCTCAACAGAAATTTCCGTTAGAAATATTCACTCTGACAACATAAAATAAGCCACTGTAGCTGTGCAATGTTTCCTATCACCTGTGACTTATCCGAATCTAAATCTCAGGATGGTGTGGCTGTCACGATCGAAAGGGAATTCTAGCTCTTACTCCAAGCTTATGCAGTTCTGAAGTGAAAGCACGCTAGTGACTTCAACGTTTAGTGTCTCAATAATACCTTATTTACCTTCCGACGTATGCAGTGACAGGAGCAGCGGTGGCTGCCTGCTGCGTGCGACATGTCTTGTACCTTCAACCTACTAACACTATGCTGGCCTCAGACTGAATTTAATCAGTTGAAAACTTCTCTAAGTTTCCGTAAAGCGGAAGACTGTTTGTGACCCTAGGCTAAGACAAAATGGCTCTATACACTCGCCAAGGCTGGGCGACGTGCACAATATCGTCCTTAAGATTCTCACAAGAACGTGTTTGTCTCGTTTTCCCTGCTTTGGAGGTCTACGAGAGATTCAGCATAAATGTGGCTGAAACAGAGCCTAGAGGACCAAAAATGTTCACAGAATAATCTTTCTCTGCATCACCACAATACGTTAAACACGCCATTCAACACTCGACCCCTCTTGAATGAAGAGAGCCGCAAATATCCATCCGCAGTTGACTATATTGTCGTGAACTTCCCCCCCACTGTACCGCGGTCTTGCGTCGTAGCAACACTAGTATCAGCCAGTGGGAGCACTCTATGCATTCCGTACCTGCTTGTTGAAAAAAAAATGGTTCAAATGGCTCTGAGCACTATGGGATAACTACTGAGGTCATCAGTCCCGTAGAACTTAGAACTACTTAAACCTAACTAACTTAAGGACATCACACACATTCATGCCCGAGACAGGATTCGAACTTGCAACCGTAGCGGTCACGCGGTTCCAGACTGTAGCGCCTAGAAACGCACGGCCACTCCGGCCGGCTTTGCTTGTTCAAGCCAATCACAAAAAAATGGTTCAAATGGCTCTGAGCACTATGGGACTTAACATCTATGGTCATCAGTCCCCTAGAACTTAGAACTACTTAAACCTAACTAACCTAAGGACATCACACAACACTCAGCCATCACGAGGCAGAGAAAATCCCTGACCCCGCCGGGAATCGAACCCGGGAACCAGGGCGTAGGAAGCGAGAGCGCTACCGCACGACCACGAGATGCGGGCAAGCCAATCACAGTTTTCCTAGTAAACTTCTGCGTCGCAGTAACGTCACCTACTCCCTCCTTATCATTCTTTCGTTCAATCGGCATTCAAATTTGTGTTACTGATTTACGTTTCGCCACAGCACGATGTCTTCACATGTGAAGCCCATGCGCTATTCACGACAGGATCACGCGTTCGGAATGTTTACTAAAACTGCGACGCAGAGGGTTTCTTCCACCTGCTTTAGAAACGTGCAGAGGTGAGGGCCAAGGCCAGTGTCGTCTTAAATTGGACCCCAGCGGTGAGGTTCGGTTTGTGGTACCTTCTTCATGTTTCTTAAAGTGGATTTCCATGCTGCGCTTCTGCGTCATAAGCCTGTGCGACTGGCCCCTTTCACTTCAATTCCACGGCGTTAGGAAAATGTTCGCATTTCTCTGCATGCAAAATTAGGAAGGTACTATTAATACAATGTACACGAAAGCCACGTATGTACCCATTGTTCATTGTACCCCTCATTATGAGATTCAAGCTAATTACGTCCAAAGTATGGTATGAGCCACACCAATTGAGAATCACATGTGAAATAGTAAAATACTCTGTCACCTTTCAATATTGAACCGAATTTTCTGACGACATACTCATCCATCTTCTTCAGGTGCTATGAATTTTCCTGTTATAGAAATAATAACTCATCAAAACACACGAAAACACGTTATTAATCAGTTGCACCTAGAAAACTTGAGAGATCCAACCTCATGAACATTTTCGAAAAACAGATTTTCCTTATTTCCTTACAAAAATTGAGCCAACAATCCATTCATAATTTCACAACATCAGCCACTGCACCTAAATTTAATTTCATCAGTCTTCATGCTTTTATTTATGTAAGTTATAAATAAAAAGATAGACTTAACTACAGTTAGTAGTTTTATAAAAATTTATTCTGCCAAACTTAGCGAAAGTTGACATAAAGTACTTGGTAAGTTATTATTATGTGCTTCAACTTCCTATAACTATGCTTTATAACCTTTTAAGTCGCTTCCCTATTACATAAATCACCATTATTATGGAACCAGGAGGTGGTTAGAAAGTTTTACTACTAACAGATATTCAAAAGTGAGCAGCGTTTATAAAATGGTTGACTACATCTGATGTAGAGCGACGCCACGGCCATTCAAAATGGGAAAGATATTTTTTCTTAAAACATTTGGATTTGCAGAATTCCGTTCTGCCGCTGAAAGTGAACTTGTCTATACGTAGCTACTATCACAAAGTCAGTAAGCCTAGCGACTTCGCTAAAAGAGATTCCGTTAAGTTCGTGTGATTTTTTTTTTCTTTTTGGCAGTTGTTTTGTGTGTTCGTCGTTTTTGTAAAGACTAAATATCGTGATCAATGCGCGGCCGTAAAGTTTGCTTCTTGCTCGGAAAAAGTGGCACAGAAATTCTTGAAACATTAAAAATGGCTCACAAGGATACTGCAGTGTGCGAAAACTCAAGCGTTTGAGTGGTTCTGACTCCCCTCCAGAGAGTGAAATGTCGATTGATGACAAATCTTGATCTAGTCATTCTTCCATGGCCGAACCGACGGAAACCTTGAAAATATTCATGAAATCATCCTGGAAGATCGACTACAAACCGTTGAAGAAGTTGTGGAGCTGACTGGAGTGAGTTCAAATGGCTCTGAGCACTATGGGACTTAACATCTACTGTCATCAGTCCCCTAGAACTTAGAACTACTTAAACCTAATTAACCTAAGGACATCACACAACACCCAGTCATCAGGAGGCAGAGAAAATCACTGACCCCGCCGGGAATCGAACCCGGGAACCCGGGCGCGGGAAGCGAGAACGCTACCGCACGACCACGAACTGCGGACTGGAGTGAGTTCTCTACAGTGAATTTTAACGGAACATTTGGGGATCAAAAGGGTTTCTGCCAAATTCGTGCCTCGACTGATGAATGCTGAACAAAAATAATGTCCCGTCGAAATGACCAGGAGTTTTTTCCAAGGCCATCACAAGTGACGAATAATGAAACCACAGGTACGACCCTGAATCGAAGCAAAATCAAGCCAGTTGAAGACTTCCTAAGTTTGCCTCACTTATCAAGTGAAGGCAAACATCAAAACAATGCTGATTACTTTTTTCGGTATGAGGGGAGTCATCCATTAAAGAGTTTGTTCTTCAGTGTAAAATGGAAAACCAGGATATTTTCAAAAGATTTCCCAGTATTCTGCAGCAGAGAAGGCTTGATATGCGCGAGTCGGGTGACTAGTTTCTCCACATACGTAACACCTCGGCTCACAGAGCCCTGTCTGTGCATCGCTTTATGATTAAAAATGGCATGACCTCTGTGCCACGTCCCTAGTTTCCACCATGCCTTGGCCGTTTCGACTTTCTTTTATTTCCCAGATTGAAATGAGACATGAAAGGAAAAAGTTTTGCCGACATGGCCAAGGTGGAGGAAAAAACGACGGCGGTAGTGTTGGGCATCACAGAAGACGAATTTAAAAAGTATTCTCAACAATGTAATATAAGATAAGACAAGTGCAACAGCACCGGTGGAGCGTACTTTGACGGTGTCTGAAGGTTTTTGTTTAAAAATTTAATAACCCAGTTTTTAAAATAATAAATTAGGTCTCTTTTCGGCACTTCTTCGGATTTGCACTGCAACTTGCAGGAACCCGAATGCCTCACATAGAGTACCAGCGTCCGTAGCCGTTCAGTGTGATAACAGGTTACTGGTACGTCCTCAGCAGTTCCTCGAGGTATGTTTCAGGAGGTCACTTCTACAATGAGCAGGCACATTATTGTGGTATTCCTTACTCACGAATAAAGGAAAACCTCTAGACTATGTTCTGAGATATTCAGAATTATGAATTCAAGTTTACTTAATTTTTACAGTGTTTATTAATATATTGGGTTCGCACTAACCTACAAAGAGGTATTACTCTAATGATAAATTTAACATAAGATGGTGAAATAATAAGTAGGGTAAAACTTGGAAATTTTTAGGTTTCCATATTGATGAGAACTTTTTAAACTACTAAATAACTCAGTTCATCCATTGCAAACCTTTGGTGAGGCAAGTCAGTAAGTTAACATATTTTGTATATTTTGAGCTAATTATGTCGTATGGAATGATGTTCTGTGGTAACTCGAAAATGGTCTGTAAGAATGATATATTGTGCACACCCACAATCATCCTGTAGACATCTCTTTGGGAGTTTGGCATTTTGACTACTGATTCACAGTATACTTATTACCTCATGAAGTTTGTTGTAAATAACGAACAACAGTTCAAAAGAAAAAATGATGTACATTAGTACGATAAATACTAAACTAAACTCTGTCTGAACAGGCCTCGGAAGGCCCAAAAATGCCACCCGAGCACCGTGTCATCGTCAGCTTATAGGCGTCACTGGATGTGGGTAAGAAAGGGCATGTGGTCAGCACACCATTCTCTCGCCCGTTGTCAGCTTTGATGACCAGAGCCGCTACTGTTCAACCAAATAGCTCCTCAGTTTGCCTTACAAGGGCCGAGTGCTACCCCCTTGCCAACAGTGCTCAGCAGGCCCCAGAAGGTTATCCATCCAAGTGCTAGCTAAGACCGATTATGTTTAATTTTAGTGATCTGGCAGGAACCAGTGTTACAATCACCACAAGCCCAACTGCTACATTATTATGATACCAGAAGAAAGACTGACATTCATTACAACACAAAGGAATTATAGACATTGACTGTGAATGGACATTGATTGGAATCGTTGGGCAATGTTGAAAATTTGTGCTGGACCAGGATTCGTACCCAGATTTCCTGCTTACTAGGCAGGTGTTCTGACCACTAAGCCATCTGGACATAGTGGTCATTGCAGCTGCATAGACTATCCTAGCATGCCTCCTGTCAGACGAAATTTATGATCATTCGCCCAATGATATAAAATGTCTGACAGAGCAAATTTATAAAGCTTCCTGGCAGATTCCTTGTGCAGGGTTGATTCCGAGTGCTGGGTTGAAATTCGAACTCGGGTCCTCTACTTTTCACGAGCAAGTGCTCTACGGGCTGAGCTACCCAAACACGAATCACGAGCTGTCGTCACAGCCTTATTTCCGCCAGTACCTCGTTTCATACCTTCCAAACTTCGCAGAAGCTCTCCTGCGAAACTTGCAAGACCAGCAGTTCTGGGAAGAAAGAATATTGTGAAGGCATGTCTTAGTCAGAGGCTGGATGATGTTTCAAGGATGAGATTTTCACTCTGCAGTGGAGTGTGCGCTAATATGAAACTTCCTGGAAGATTAAAACTATATGGCGGACCTTTACTTTTTGCAGGCAAATGCTCTGCCGACTGAAATACCCAATCACGACTCCCAATTTGCCCCCCACAGCTTTACTTCCGCTAGCAGATCTTCTGCCTTCTTCCAGGAGTGCTTACAAATAAGCCATGGAACTTAAAATTAACTCCCCGATAGCTATGGATACTTTCCCTCGTCTCAGCACTCCATGAAGGAAGGGCTAGCCACGTCTGTGTAACTGCTAGAAAGCTGCTACCTAGCTAGCGGAAGAGCCAACCCCACATTAAACGCTCGTATACGAGGTGGACTCACAAAAAATTTCAATTTTTGTTTCTGGTGGGTGTAAGAACAACTTTCATTGGTGAACGTACTTATTGTGCGGCTCGGCGACTCAGTGGCTCAGTCTGTGCCAGATTACGAGTCCAAAAGTCCAGGTTTAGAGCTATAGCTGCTCCAAAGATTTCTTTCCGTTACTTACTATGTGCTGTGAATTACGCCACGTTGAAGTGCCGCTCACTACAAGGGACGTGTCCAGCGCTTGACGTCGCCTGGTTACCCAGGGGCGTCAAGCGCGGCTGCCTGCCGACAGCGCTGCCCCGCTATGCAGGGTCTTAGAACCAACGAGAAAGAACTCAATAAGGGAGCAACAAAGACGACGGCATGAGCTGTACTGAAAGAGTTGCTGGTTCACTTGGCCAGCAGCCAAGCTGGTGTGAAGTCCAACGGCACGTAGGAGCTAGCGCAACTTTTTATCAACAGGCAGGCGTCGGTTCCCGGTCCGTGTGAGGGGACCATGCGTGGTGTCTTGGTTCCACAGAAGAGTGTGCTGGCTGTACACAAGTGAATACTACCGGTAATGTGTGCGCTTGAATAGCAGGGCACAAGAAGAGTTTCAGGCAGTCGAGATCAGAAATAGAGCGCGTACGAGTATAATGTTCTGGTTGCATACTTTATAAATCAAGGCGCCGCTGTTACATCATTGCTAAAGGGCTTCCTTCGTTCCCGCCATGGTTCCGTGAGTATATCGAGTCCGAGAACAGTGGCGCTGCAGTCTTTTCATATTCGTCGACTCGTTATCTCTTACTGCAGGATGCAGGAGTGTGAGGCTTATTGATACTGTTAAGACCAGTGAAACTACTTTCGTCCGGCCACAACTGTGGGTTCTTTGATTGCCCTGGGAGAAGGCTCATCAAACTAGAAAACATGAAATAGTAGTTCCGTTTATCACATAGATGAATTAAAAATTTACCTAACTTTGACACACTTCTTTGTCACAGGAATACCTTAGAATTTGCAACTGACATGGACTAACAAAGCCTCACTCCTCCTGCAGTACAAAATGCAACCTTTGCCACAGTACATTTCAACAGAAACTTTCACTACCCTTTGGTTCTAGGTGAAGATGTTGACTGCTGTAGCTGTGGTCTCGAACTGGGCCAGAGCTGCTGCCAGCTCGACACTATATTAACTTCAGCGTGAGGGTGCTGCTATGCTGAGAGGGGATGTGTGGTCTTCAGGAATGCATCCCATAGGCCGTTGTGGAGTGTAGCGAGCTCTCGCTAATATCTGTGGTGTCGATTCGCTTTGCCAACTTTGGAATGGCAACGCGATCTCTCTACGACAACACAGTTACTACGGAGGATGAGTACGCGGTCTTGCTGCTGTAAACTAAATCTGACAAGGAGAAACGACTGATTGTCGGGATCAGATGGCCTTTAACGAAGCTGTGCTTTGGGAGGCTGTGGAATGTCTAAGTCGAAAATTAATTCATGCACATTACACAATTACAAATGTGTTCCATTAAAGAAGAAGTGACGTCTGGAATATATTTCATGCTGTAGTCTACACTTCGAATGAAAAACATACAAATTTTGTCCAGTGCAAACAAAATCGTTGTATTCTCGTTAATTCACCTCCACGATGAGAAAACATATCTGATATGGCAAAAGAAAACCGGACACAGAGCAAAGTCACTGGACACAGAGCACAGTCACTGTTATATCCTTGCGACGAAAGAGCTCACTATTTCTCTGTTCATTTGGTCATGCCACCTTACGTTTATAGGCTAACAGAGAGGTGTGTAGCTTATCATTCATTTCTGTAATTTATCCTAATAATTAATCACCGTTTAAAGATTCCACTTCATCCTCACATTATGCTTTCTCGTACTGTCGTTGCAGACTCGGTAACGCCTCGGAACTGTGTACCTGTCATTGTTAGACATTATCTGAGTAGATATTAAATGTTAAAAAAATTTATGACAGTATTCGAAAAAGTTTTTCACAGAACAATATTCAATGCTAACTGATAAGTTGTTCTATTGCTATATAAACTGTTTCTGTCATTTAGGCAGGTCGGACATTTTTTGACATTTCAACTTACAGTTGAGAATGGCTATAAAGCAGAAATCATGACTGTGCGAAATAAATGAAAGGTATGACTACGTAGGCTTCTAGGTCCAGTATCAAGAAGATTAAAATTCTTCTGGGTGTTGTACCATGTCATACTATAAAATACTTTGATTATAAACTTAAAACCAACGTTTCGACAGTATTGCAACTACCTTCCTCATGGTGTCTATTTATTGCAGACGATCCGTGTCAATACGTCATACTTTTAAACTTTCTTGGTCCTACAATAGAATGGGTTACTCATGACAAGGGAGAGGAAGGGAAAGAAGCTATTGGTGGGCTAGCCGGCATAACAGTGACTGACGAAAGCCTTCAAATCAGAGCTTGGCTTCTGGTGGGCGCGTTTCCTTCCTGGTGTGCGCGGAAATGCACTGACACCCTGTAGCTGTTTGTTTAGGCGGTCGCGTCCGTGCCCGGAGAGGCGACCGGAACACTACCGTGACTGAGGACAGCCTATCTTTTTCCAGGAAGTTCGTGAGCTGGCAAAAGAGTCGTGGACACGCCAACGAAAAATTCAAGAGGCGATTGAAATTATTAAGCAGCCTGACGATGTCAAAGAGAGGACGGCTTCAAACTTCCTGCATCCTGGCAGCCCCCTATACCAGTCCTACGGGCCGCGAGTGGTCGCGGGGCAGAAGGCTCAACGGGCACGGACGTGACAGACTAAACAAACAGCCATAGAACTGTCAGTGAATTCCCGAGCACACCAGGAAGAAAAGCCGTGCGCTGGTTAGCAGACTGTCAGCAGTCACTGACGAGCCGACTAGGCCACCAATAGCTTCCTTCCTACCCAACCCTTCTGTCATGACTAGCCCATTATATTGTTGGGCCAATAAAGTTTCAAAAATGTGACGTATTGACAGCAATCGTCTACAATAAATAGAGCCACCTTTCCTCCGCCGAAACCAGTCTTGCCACGAGGAAGGCCATTGCAATAGTGTAGAAACGTTGGTTTTATTTTATACTATGACGCCATACAACGCCGAGAAGAAATATAATCATCAAATGAAAAGCGATTTGCAGTTCAATGGCGGAAGTTTCTTTCAAAACGGTTGCGTGTTTAGTGGAAATGTCGCGCCTCCGCTGTTATACTTGAGAACTCGTGTAGGTGCTCTCCTTCCTGAGCGAGTCGAGTCCATTTCTACCCAACAACAGATTCAAATGACAAATGGGCGGCGACAGAAGCTCACGAGTCACATCTAGACAGTGATTTCTGATATGACGTCACAAGACTCGCTGGCGAGTGTAAAGCGAGAATACGCATCTAATTTTTGAACTCTGGGGCCAGTGGTGGTCGAGCAGAACATTGACTGTACCGTAGCCTGTGGTCCTGGCTATCATTCACCTTCAGGCAGTGCTGAAAGTTGCTGGATTCAGTGTTTTTTTCTTTACTGCTGTCCAACGGCGGTACTACTACAAGTTTAAGTTGTGCATGGTTGAAATACGTTTCAGTTGTGGAAGGCCCTATGTCAAATTAGACACCGGGCACATACTCTTACATTATTGTTAGAGTATATTTAACTGGTTAACCTTTCTTATATTTAGTCTATTCACCTAGTGTTTTTAGGTTTGATGAACCAGTCTATTTCTCCCCATAATCCAGTATCGTTTAGGCCTTTCTACCGTGTTGCTTAAATAGACTATTTCTCTCTATACTCAACTTTGATTTGCAGAACTAGCCTTCACGTTTGGCTGTCTTTTGTCATCCCTCATTTATATATCATTTAGGAAGAAATGTGTGATCAGCTTCAAGTATCAAGATTTTTGTCAAGTTGACGTTTAATGCAAGATACACTGTTCAAGTTTTTATTTGTCTCAGTTGAGTGCAAGTAATATTTCTTTTTTCGTTACTTAAGGTAACGAGCTCTGATTAGCTGGGTTGTATTATGAATGAATAATATCGATGCTGACAAGTATTTGCGTCTCCACAACCACCCACCCATTTACCACTCCTAAACGTTTCCTGCGCCAGAACCGCTTCTTTCACCCCTGGCAACGATCTGTCGCTGTGAAAAATGCCAAGTTACATCGTTGTTTGGATTTCACGTTAATCACAGGTCCCCTATAACTGGCCGGTTAAGTCGCCTGAAATTTTTGAGGGAGTTTAGGGCACACCATTGCAATTAGCCAAGTCTAATAATGCACTGTGGTGTTTGAATCAACCATCTGGTTGATGACAAAAATGATTCAAATGGCTCTGAGCACTATGGGACTTAGCATCTGAGGTCATCAGTCCCCTAGAACTTAGAACTACTTAAACCTAACTAACCCAAGGACATCACACACATCCATGCCCGAGGCAGGATTCGAACCTGCGACCGAAGCGGTCACGCGGCTCCAGACTGAAGCGCCTAGAACCGCACGGCCACACCGGCCGGCGGTTAATGACACCTTTAGTTTTTTGTAATATCTGGTATTGATGTAAAATTTCCCACAACTTGAAATTTATTCTAGATTTGTCTGTTACACTTTCCTGTCTGGTTCTTCTTAGCAGGCATTGATGATCTATATCTATATACCTTAGAGTTTTGGATCACTGTTTCACAGCGTTTACTTCAGGGAGTAAAATTACATCTCACAATTAATAAAATGTTCCGACCTATTATTCTGTCGTCGAATGGATTTCATTTTAATTATTGCCGAGCCAGGGTGTGAATCGGACATTCAAAAAAGCTACGATCCCCCTTGAAAATGTCCTCCGCAGATGGGAACGAAACGTCATGTTTTAAAGTGAAATCCATTCGACCACGGCATAATTTCCCGGAACATTTTATTAATTGTGACATTTCCGGCCGTGAAAGTCACTTTCTTCTACTCATTGATTTTTGTTTCGGAATCCAAAATTTGCTCGACTGTCACTTAATTACAATGTGCCATATTTCCTATGGCTACCTACAAATTTCTTCAACTTCGTCTGTGATATTTTGCTAGCGCCTTGAGATACTTTGCACATGCGTCATATTTTAATTTTGTTTATCCATCTCGTTGTACGTGAATAACAGGTTACATTGTACGTGGTGGGTCTTAGCTCTCATAAATAAAATTAAAAAAAAAATTTGTGTAGCCAGTAATAAAACTGCTTTGCACACAGCCGACTTATCAAAACATGAGTATCTACTTTCCATGACGGCATGTATCTAAACCGAAAACAGTTGGTCGGACTCTACATTTGCCTGTGGAATGAACCAGTGAATTAACAATGTTACAGTTTCCTTCTGCTCTTCTCAGAGCCCTCTGCAGTTTTTGTCGCTGTTATTTTGTAGCTTGCTATCTGGTTTCACTGCAGTTGCCACTACATTTTACAACAACACGGTTTATCCTCCTTTAAACAGTTTACTGCTGTTTTTTATGGTCACTTCAGAAGCACTAAGGTCCACTTACTGTTTATATACACCAAAATTTCTGTGCGCGCGCGCGCGCGCGTGTGTGTGTGTGTGTGTGTGCGTGTGTGTGTGTGTGTGTGAGAGAGAGAGAGAGAGAGAGAGAGAGAGAGAGAGAGAGAGTGAGAGAGAGAGTTTCTGTGTGTGTAAGATGGAGGGAGGAGACTGTCTGTATATTTTTCTGCAGTTTGGTTTCATTGGAACCGTAGATTGCTTCGAATAATGCCACAAGTGTTTATATACGTTTCTTTGATTCTCTATTTTCAGCCTTCTTAAATAGGTTTCTTTAACAATACTTCTGTTCTACGCCTGTAAAGAAATACTTATCATTATCATTGGTAGCAATGAAGCCTACGTTTTCGGCTACTACTGGCGGCGTATAGTTCCACAGTAGTCAGCCACGAGCCTCTAAAGGTAACTGTTTTGCTATCACTTATATCATTATACGTCAGCATAAACAAATATATCATTTTTGATTTGGCTTAAGTGAGTATCCTAACGTTAATCAGCGCTTACTGCTCTCACACTCCCAGTCCTCTGTCTTCACTTCCATATTCAGTCGTTGGCGTTTCTGCAGTGCGCCTGTCCGGCCGCGGACAGTTTCCGTCAACACGCAGTGATAGATTTTGCACTGACTCTCCCCACCGCATGTTATGTGTTACCAAATACAATAATTTCATACGGCTGAAGATGGGATTTTAAAATCCGGAAGCCGGTCGTGGTTTAAATAAATATTAGTATAACTGAAGCAGGTCGCTCTACATTAATTATCATGCTCTCAGTTGCGGATGTCCTGCGTACCAATTCTTGTGCAATATATTTTTTTTTATTTTATTAAACGCTCCGAACGTACCTAGTAATTAGATCTCCTTGGCCATGTTTACCCCAGTTCCAATAACATTGGGAATGAACCTGTTTTTGAGTGTTGTGCCGAAGCTTAATCAATTTCTTACGTGGGCATCAACCGCGATGTACGTTTTGTCGAGCCATGTTAGTATGACTAGTATCATATTTGTACCAGAAAAATCATATTTCCATCACTCATGAACTTACTTCCGTCTGTTTTCTGTTAAGTAACTATTTATGATGCTGAGTGTTACGGAGATGCGAAGTGATCTGTTACAAACAAATACAGTGGGAAGGAGGTCACAATTTTGTATCTATAGAATATTAGACAATTGAAGCAGATCTCTCTAAATTAATCATCGTTAATCAGGTGCAGATGTCCTACGTACCAGATCTTCTGCAACATTTTTCTTTCTTTTGTTTAACGCTCCAAACCCACCTAGTAATTAGATCTCCTTGGCCACGTTTACCCCATCTGCAAGAACATTGGAAGTGAGCTAGTTATTCAGTGTTGTGTAATAGTTAGTCGATTTCTTATGTAGACATCACCTCGATGTACGTTTTGTCGAGTCACGTCAGTATGACGAGTATCACATTTGTATTTAAAATAATCGTATTTACATCATTCACTAACTTACTTACTTCTGTTTTCTGTTGAGTAACGGTATTCAATGATCAGATCTATCGCTAGAATACTACCCCTAAGCAAAAGATGCATAAAACGCCACGTGGCATTACGACAACGGAGGGGTATCTGTTGAGAGGCCAGACAAACGTGTGGTTCCTAAAGAGGGGCAGCAGCCTTTTCAATAGTTGCAGGGGCAACAGTCTGGATGACTGGCTGATCTGGCCTTGTAACACTAACCAAAACGGCCTTGCTGTGCTGGTACTGCGAACAGCTGAAAGCAAGGGGAAACTACGGCCGTAATTTTTCCCGAGTGCATGCAGCTTTACTGTATGGTTAATGATGATGGTGTCCTCTTGGGTAAAATATTCCAGAGGTAAAATAGTCCCCCATTCGGATCTCCGGGCGGGGACTACTCAAGAGGACGTCGTTATCAGGAGAAAGAAAACTGCCGTTCTACGGACCGGAGCATGGAATGTCAGATCCCTTAATCGGGCAGGTAGGTTAGAAAACTTAAAAAGGGAAATGAACAGGTTAAAGTCCGATATAGGGGGAATTAGCGAAGTTCGGTGGCAGGAGGAACAAGACTTTTGGTCAGGTGGTTACAGGGTTATAAATACAAAATCAAATAGGGGTAATGCAGGAGTAGGTTTAATAATGAATAAGAAAATAGGAGTGCGGGTAAGCTACTACAAACAGCATAGTGAATGCATTATTGTGGCCAAGATAGACACGAAGCCCAGGCCTACTACAGTAGTACAAGTTTATATGGCAACTAGCTCTGGAGATGACGAGGAAATTGCAGTAATGTATGATGAAATAAAAGAAATTATTCAGATAGTGAAGGGAGACGAAAATTTAATAGTCATGGGTGACTGGAATTCGATGGTAGTGAGAGGTGGCATGAGCCCCCTCTCATATTTCTATCTTACGATTTTCGTCTCTAATTGCATGCGGTGAAAAGTTGCTATTCCTTCCCACGCAGACTTCCCACGCAGTGTCTCTCGTCACCCGGGTGGTCCAGTAACAGGCGGGTTCCGCTGATCTGGAAAGGGTTAAGCCGACGGGTGTGAGGAAGTTGAGTGAATGCTTTGCAGACGCCGACATTGTCAAAAGACACGCCCAGAGGGGTCTGAAGTAGCGGCTGGGCTAGAGGTTCCGTTACTTCGCAGAATCTTAGCAAAAACACTTTCTGGCGGGCTACCAGCGAGGCGTGGGAATGACTTGTGTACCCAGGCAGTTGTGGCGGGAAAATTCCCGCGCTTTCTGCAAAATAGTAACTGTGATTGGCTTGCTCAGGGCATAGCTCCGTGACGTAGCAAAATCAGCGCAGAAATTGGCGCCAAGAATCTCCATTGGTGGAATGGTAGTGCTCCGGCAATGGAGTGGAATTTTCCGCCGGTTTTCGAGTTGCTGATTGGAACGTTTAACCACGGCCACTGTCGTGGGGGTGGGAATGTTGTGTGTTCGGCCTGTACGGGTGCTCTAGTAGTCGGCTCTCCCCTTTCAGTCGAGGACGTCGAAGCAACCAACCATTGCCTCCGGTACGCCAGATCGTGTTCTGGCAGTTAAGAAGACAGTTTGGTAATGTATGTCCACAGCACCGGCAGATAGGGATTTTCCTAGGTGATAATCAGAGCTCAGCAGAGCGCACCTGTTCGTCTTTTTCTAACTTTGTTCTGTCTTGAGTAGCAGCAATTAATGTTGGGTTAGCTGTGTGTCTCTCTTAAGATTTGAGTGGCAAGGAATTGGCTCCACATACCACTTCGTCATAAACCTCACAATCTAGTTTAGGGACAACTTCACCTTCACAGCGTTTGTTTGAGTATCCAATTTGAGCCAATTTGATGTATTATAAATGTTTCATGTGTTTTGTTATTTTGTGTTTAGTCTTAATAAATCATATTGTTATTTTGGACAGAACTTTCATTCTGTTAATCGGTAGAACAACCCATCATATCTCACTACATTAATGAAACCTTCCCTTATTTAACTTATTTATCAAATTAAATTATTGCAGGTGCCAAACTCTTTTCTACTCCGCTTGCAGAGTTGATTACAGTCAGTTCGCATATATTTTTTTAATCCTTGTGCAACAGCAAAAGTCGGAGTTAGAATAGGGGGGGGGGGGGGGGGCTTAGAGCATCGTTTACATATGTAGATTCTAGAATTTAGTGTTAAATACACTGCTAGCCCCGGCACCTCGCAGTAGGAAAAGGAAGAGAAGGAAACGTAGTAGGTGGATATGGATTGGGGGTAAGAAATGAAAGAGGAAGCCGCCTGGTAGAATTTTGCACAGAGCATAACTTAATCATAGCTAACACTTGGTTCAAGATTCATAAAAGAAGGTTGTTCAAATGTTCAAATGTGTGTGAAATCTTATGGGACTTAACTGCTAAGGTCATCAGTCCCTAAGCGTACACACTACTTAACCTAAATTATCCTAAGGACAAACATACACACCCATGCCCGAGGGAGGACTCGAACCTCGGCCGGGACCAGCCGCACAGTCCATGACTGCAGCGAAAGAAGGTTGTATACATGGAAGAAACCTGGATATACTGACAGGTTTCAGATAGATTATATAATGGTAAGACAGAGATTTGGGAACCTGGTTTTAAATTGTAAGACATTTCCAGGTGCAGATGTGGACTCTGACCACAATCTATTGGTTCTGAACTGTAGATTAAATCTGAAGAAACTGCAAAAAGGTGGGAATTTAAGGAGATGGGACCTGGATAAACTGACTAAACCAGAGGTTGTACAGAGTTTCAGGGAGAGCATAAGGCAACAATTGACAGGAATGGGGGAAAGAAATACAGTAGAAGAAGAATGGGTAGCTTAAAGGGGTAAAGTAGTGAAGGCAGCAGAGGATCAAGTAGGTAAAAAGACGAGCGCTAGTAGAAATCCTTGGGAAACAGAAGAAATATTGAATTTAATTGATGAAAGGAGAAAATATAAAAATGCAGTAAATGAAGCAGGCAAAAAGGAATACAAACGTTTCAAAAATGAAATCTACACGAAGTGCAAAATGGCTAAGCAGGGATGGCTAGAGGACACATGTAAGGATGTAGAGGCGTATATCACTAGGGGTAAGATAGATACTGCCTACAGGAAAATTAAAGCGACCTTTGGAGAAAAGAGAACCACTTGTAAGAATATCAAGAGCTCAGATGGAAACCCAGTTCTAAGCAAAGAAGGGAAAGCAGAAAGGTGGAAGGAGTATATAGAGGGTCTATACAAGGGCGATGTACTTAAGGGTAATATTATGAAATGGAAAAG
This sequence comes from Schistocerca piceifrons, assembly GCF_021461385.2. Classification (NCBI taxonomy): domain Eukaryota; kingdom Metazoa; phylum Arthropoda; class Insecta; order Orthoptera; family Acrididae; genus Schistocerca; species Schistocerca piceifrons. Next base: position 300,180,648 of record NC_060141.1, read on the forward strand.
GATGTAGATGAAGATGAAATGCGAAATATGATACTGCGTGAAGAGTTTGATAGTGCACTGAAAGACCTAAGTCGAAACAAGGCCCCGGGAGTAGACAACATTCCATTAGAACTACTGATGGCCTTGGGAGAGCCAGTCCTGACAAAACTCTACCATCAGGTGAGCAAAACATATGAGACAGACTTCTAGAAGAATATAATAATTCCAATCCCAAAGAAATCAGGTGTTGACAGATGTGAAAATTACCGAAATATTAGTTTAGTAAGTCACGGCTGCAATATACTAAAGCGAATTCTTTACAGACGAATGGAGAAACTGGTAGAAGCTGACCTCGGGGAAGATCAGTTTGGATTCTGTAGAAATGTTGGAACACGTGAGGCAATACTGACAATACTGTTGACAATGTTGACTGGAATTCTCTCTTTCAAATTCTGAAGGTGGCAGGGGTAAAATACAGGGAGCGAAAGGCTATTTACAGTTTGTACAGAAACTAGATGGCAATTGTAAGAGTAGAGGGCCATGAAAGGGAAGCAGTGGTTGGGAAGGGAGTGAGGCAGGGTTGTCACCTATTCCTGATGTTATTCAATCTGTATATTGAGCAAGCAGTAAAGGTAACAAAAGAAAAAAGGAGTAGGAATTAAAATCCGTGGAGAAGAAATAAAAACTTTGAGGTTTGCTGATGACATTGTAATCCTGTCAGAGACAGCAAAGGACCTGGAAGAGCAGTTGAATGGAATGGACAGTGACTTGAAAGGAGGACATAAGATGAACAACAACAAAAGCAAAATGAGGATAATGGAATGTAGGCAAATTAAATCAGGTGATGCTGAGGGAATTAGATTAGGAAAGGAGACACTTGAAGTAGTAATTGAATTTTTTATTTGGGGAGCAAAATAACTGATGATGGTCGAAGTAGAGAGGATATAAAATGTAGACTGGTAATGGCAAGGAAAGCGTTTCCGAAGAATTGAAATTTCTTAACATCGAGTATAGATTTAAGTTTCAGGAAGTCGTTTCTGAAAGTATTTGTATGGAGTGTAGCCATGTATGGAAGTGAAACATGGATGATAAATAGCTTGGACAAGAAGAGAATAGAAGCTTTCGAAATGTGGTGCTACAGAAGAATGCTGAAGATTAGATGAGTAGATCACTTAACTAATGAGGAGGTATTGAATAGAATTGGGGAGAAGAGGAGTTTGTGGCACAACTTGACTGGAAGAAGGGATCGGTTGGTAGGACATGTTTTGAGGCATCAAGGGATCACCAATTTAGTATTGGAGGGCAGCGTGGAGGGTAAAAATCGTAGAGGGAGACCAAGAGATGAATACACTAAGCAGATTCAGAAGGATGTAGGCTGCAGTACGTACTGGGAGATGAAGAAGATTGCACAGGATAGAGTAGCATGGAGAGCTGCATCAAACCAGTCTCAGGACTGAAGACCACAACAACAACAACAACAACAACAACTGAATCTGATGTCATTTCTAAAAATGATTCATAGGTTTTGTTTGACATATTTTCTGGCTTCTGGTAATTCGGTACGAAAGGATACCGAACTCATGAATTCGTTTACAGTCTTGTATTCCGCACTTCAGGAAAGTACCTCTGAAAAGATGCTTGGGCTGGGTGGTGTAGCCTAGATAGTGAAGTGATGAAATCCTTCGAGCCGGTTAGATGTGTTTGTGGATGGGAGAGAAATGAAGAGAGCGTACTGGAATGTTCACTGTGTGTTGAGATGTGAGAGAGAGAGAGAGAGAGAGAGAGAGAGAGATAGGGAGATAGGGAGATAGGGAGACAGGGGAGGGGGAGGGGGAGGGGGAGGGGGAGGGGAGGGGGCTTAGGGAAATAGGGGGAGGGGGAGGCGTAGGGGAGGGGGTGGGGGAGGGGAGGGAGGGAGGGAGAGGAGGGAGGGAGGTGGAGAGGGATAATTTTATTTGTAGTTTCTGATCGTAGGATTATTGCACATTAATTATGATGCTTGTCTCCTCTTTTTTGGCGATTGTGCATTGAAAGAATAAACAAGTTTTATAAAACCAAGATTGATATGGTAAATGTTCTTTTGCTCATTGTGTGACAAGACCTGATATGCTTTGTTCTTTACGTTGATATTATTTCGGCGAAGCCCTCACAGATGCCTTGCAAAGTCCCACGGCTCCACGGGACCACACATTGAATATCGCTGATCTAACATAACATACCAATATAGAATGATTCCTGTCTCTTAAAATAAATATGGCTTTACAATAACGAGGAAGGCACCAAACGACAGCCAGTCATGACCCTAACTACACAAGGTGGGACGAATGACAAGAAAAATAAAATAGCTAGGCTCTAGCTCAGGACACAATAGCCAAAAATAACCCAACTAGAACCAACAAAAAAATACCCCATAACTAATAATAATTCAGAAGTCAACAAGACAGCATGATAATTAGACAATTAAACCACGCATAACCAGACTGTACAATGTTGGCAGAAGGACAAAAACAGTCAGACCGTAATTCAAAAGAAGGCCAACAATTTTGAAGTCAAAAATACAAGTTAGTTAAGCACAAATGACAATTGAATGACGTACACCCTCTCGGTCTAATTCACATAGAATCTCCTGCTAGGTACACTTATTTCAGAGAGCAACATTAGGCGTGCCATTATGTCAATAAAACAAGAAGCATAGCTTAAACCGAAATCCAGCCATACGCAGGTGTCTGTATACCACTGTATCCACCGATCACAACTGTCGTTTAAGAGCACACACCATAGTTAACGTCTGCTTATGTCTTATCAGCACGCCTGTCCCTGGAGCGAAGACGTCAGGTACCATCCGCTCGTCTGGAAGAGAAACCCGTGCCTCCTGCCGATAACAAGTCGAGCCCAAACTCCAACTGGCTGTCCCCGCTGTTGGCTACACAAACTTGCCACTCTGTCTGTACAGCTGACTCTCGTCTCAGTTGCTCACTTGTTGTGCTTCCTCGTTGGTTCTCTGCAGACTGTCCACATATCCTTTAGCTTCTGGTCCCCATGATGACTGCAACACCCCATCCTCCATACACGCGGGGTCATTATTAACAGCAGCCAGCTGCCACCTGCCCTCCCAGGCACTATTCGCCGGTCAACTTTCTGAACAAGCCACTCCAGGACGTAAACAAGACCATAGCATGCTATCCATCACCAGGCGTCACACACCAGGTCTTGTCCTTTAGCTGCTTCCCATCTACATCTACATCTACATATCCATGCATACTCAGCAAATCACATTTAAGTGCCTAGCAGATGGTTCATCGAACCACTTTCACAATAATTTTCTATTATTACAATCCCGAACAGAGCGCGTAAAAAATGAATACCTATTTCTTTCCGGGTGAGCTCTGATTTCCCTTATTGTATTATGACAACCGCTTCTCCATATGTAGGTCGACGTCAGCAAAATATTTGGTGATTGAAATTTCGTGAGAAGATTCCACCTCAACGAAAAATGCCTTTGTTTTAACTATGTCCACCCCAAATCATATATCATGTCAGTGACACTCTCCTCTATTTCGCGATAATACAAAACGTGCTGTCCCTCTTTGAACTTTCTCAATGGACTCATTTAATCCTCTCTGGTAATGATCCCAGACCGCGCAGCAGTACTCAAACAGAGGACAGACAAGCGTAGTGCAGGCAGCCTTTTTAGTAGATCTGTTGCACTGTCTAAGTGTTCTGCCAATAAAACGCAGTCTTTGGTTAGCTCTCCCCACAACATTTTCTATGTGTGCTTTCTGGTTTTTAAGTTTCTCGTAATTGTAATTTCGAGCTATTTGGCTGAGTTTATGGCCTTTAGGTTTGATTGATTTATGGTGTAACTGAAGTTCAACGGATTCCTTTCATCACTCATGTGGATGACCTCACACTTTTCGTTATTTAGTGTCCATTGCCAATTTTCGCACCCTACAGATAACTTTTCTAAATCGTTTTGTAATTTGTTTTGATATTCTGATGACTTTACTAGACGATCACGACAGTATCATCTGTAAACAACCTAAGACGGCTGCTCAGATTGTCTCCTAAATCATTTATATAGAAAAGGGACAGCAGAGGACCCTTAACACTGCTTTGGGAAACGCCAGAAATCACTTCTGTTTTACTCGATGATTTTCCGTCAGTTACTGCGAACTGTGACCTCTCTGACAGGAAGTCACGAATCCACTCACATATCTGAGACAGTATTCCATAAGCACGCAATTTGACTACGAGTCGCCTGTGTGGTACAGTGTCAAAAGCCTTCTGTAAATCTAGAAATATGGAATCAATTAGAAATCTGTTGTCAATAGCACTCAACACTTCGTGTGAATAAAGAGCTTGTTGTGTTTCATAAGAACGATGTTTTCTAAATCCATGTTGACTGTGTGTCAATAGACCGTTTTCTTTGGGGTAATTCATAATGTTCGAACACAATACATGTTGCAAAATCCAGCTGCATATCGACGTTAATGATACGGGCCTGTAATTTAGTGGATTACTCCTACCTTTTTTAAATATTTGTGTGGCCTTTGCAAGATCCCAGTCTTTTGGTGCGGATCTTTCTTCGAGAGAGCGGTTGTATATGATTGTTAAGTATGGAGCTATTTCATCAGCTTACTCTGAAACTGATGTGCAGACTGGACCGGATGACCTGCTTTTAGTAAGTGTTTTAAGTTGCTCACTACTCCGAGGATATGTACTTCTAGTTATTCATGTTGGCAGCTGTTACTCATGCTGGTACAGCTCCTGGTGCTAGCTCCAAATTGTTCCCGCTTCTTTATCACTCACTGAACTCGTCTTCACGTCGCTCATGGCTGATCACCTCACCTTATCACTGTGCTCGACTATTCTGGAATTTCACATGCATTCTACTGCGGCGGGAACACACCACCAGTGCTGGTGCTAACCGCCAACTGTGCTGTGTATCAATCCTTCACTGCATAGATGTAAACTGTTAAAACAAATCAATAAAATTCTTCTGGATTTGGGACCCCACTGTCAACCATAAAATCCCGACGTTTCGGCAACTATTGCAACACGCCTTCCTGCTGTTAGGAATACAACCTGAGGAAGGCGTCTTGCAATAGTCACCGAAACGTAGGGATTTTATAGTTGACAATGCGGTCCCAAACCCTGAAGAATTTTATTGACTATGACAACGGCCGCGGAAGCCTACATTTGCATGTTAAAACAAGTTTTGTACCTTCCAAATTCTTCTTTTTCAGTTAGAAACATCATTGTCAACATTTGATGATGATGATGTTTGGTTTGTGGGGCGCTCATCTGCGTGGTTATCAGCGCCCGTACAAATTCCCAACTTTTTCGCAGTCCAATCTCGCCAGGTGCATGAATGATGATGAAATGATGAGGACAACACAAACACCCAGTCATCTAGAGGCAGGTGAAAATCCCTGACCCCACCGGGAATCGAACCCGGGACCCCGTGCTAAGGGAAGTGAGAACCCGACCGCGAGACCAAGAACTGCGGACGTCAACATTTGACTGACCACAGGAAATCAGCATGTACAGCCACCTGTGTAATGCAGTTAAAAGTAAACCTGTATTCTCAGTGTAGTTCAGTAGAGCACGGAAATAGATTGATTTGTGTATTCCGTACAGTCTCTCAGCATTCTTGGAAGGGTTATTCCCAGTATAGACCATGTGCACACCGTCACTCTATAGCAAGCCAATTGTGTCAGCTCTGAAAGTTGCCGCCAAATTGGTATGTAGGACAGTGGCGTCATTCAGACATTCAGTCACTGTCACGAGAGACAAAAAATTGAAAACCTGCCTTGTAGTGGCGTAATGCAGTTTACTCTGAATGGAATGCAAAAGAGCTTAATGCTGTCTGTCTAGAGGGATGGCAGAGTCGACTCTGATGGAACACAAGCGTCTCCTTGGGATTAATTTGGTCAGCAACGTGAATCGATACCAGATACATAGTAAGGGTTCGTTGCATTCCACAGCACTCAATGCGGGGCTTCCAGAAGACCACCTCCTTTTATTCATTTATGAAGCGAACAAATATATTAAATCGCGTTCATGTCATCATATACCGCCGACCCTTACATTTGGGTGGTCTCCGTTTTCAGGGGGAAGGTATTCACCAGGTGAGTGTGGTGTTCTAGTCTGATGAGCCTTTGCCCAGAGAAGTCAAAGAATCCAATGTTATGGCCAGACGAAAGTAGTTTCGTCTGGTCACAATAAAAGGAACACCTTGAATAGATCCTGGGTCAAAGACACAGAATTCTCTTCGTTTAGCGTAATGGACTCACATTCGGGACGATAATGATTCATATCCGCGTCCGACAATCCAGACATAGGCTTTCCATGGTTTCCCTAAATTGTTCCAGGCAAATGCCAGGATGGTTCCTTTGAAACGGCACAGCTGATTTTCTTCCCCATCCTTGTCACAGACCGAGCTTGTGCACCTTCTTTAATGAGCTTGTTATCAACTGGACATTAAACCCGAACCTTCCTTCCTGTTTTCTTCGAATTCTATTCACTGCATGATTTGTCTGACGTCTCACGATCTTCGTAAAAGGGTGAAGAGGACACACGTCTCAGACAAGCAGTTGCATGGGTTTCTCAGGAAGATGGGTTAGACATATTCTGGGCCGATATCGTGTACAGATGACGTACGCCTCTCACCTCTATCAAGGGTACTTTGAGAGCTATGCAGAGTCGGGATAGTATTCCGCCAATTATTGTCCCGCTCTACAGTTTATATTTCAGCACTGACTTCGCCTTTCAGGACGATGATGCACGAATACACCACACTAATGAATACCTTCCCCATGAAGACATGGACCACCGAAATGTAAAAGTCGGCGGTATGTGATGACATGAACGCGACATGCTTGTGTTCTGTTGAAACTTGCAGCGGGTAGTCACACTCTGGATGACTCATGGAGGGTTACCATCAAGTAGTGAGATAAATTTGAACAAAATGTCTCACTCACCTTGTGGACAACATGCCTAGGAGATCCCTTCGTGTTACAATGCACAGTGCGTTACAACATAGTGCTGAATGTCACCCAGCTGCAGATTTTGGCTTCACAGATGTGCACTTCATTTTAGATTTTGTTTTGCTTTATTTTGTAGATAAGTTGTTTTTTTAGCTTCATGAGGCTTACACACGAAAAAATTAGTCGCAAGCGCCACAATACTACGTATCCCGTTAAATTTTGCGCCTATGTGTATCTAGAAGATGGCAACAAATGTCGCTTGGAATGTAGCTGATACAAGTATTCCGCGGCCAGTGGTTAATGCAGTCAGACCAAGATGGCTGCTGCACTATGACTGTGTACCCGACTAGAATAACGCGATGTTTGTGAGCCGAGGGGCTGTCTGCAGAGCACGTCCATAGTGAGATTCGTTCCATATTTCGTTAGAATTGTACGAGTATTTTATGGAAATTTGTATTCAATTGGCTACAAGAATTCAGCAAAGAGCAAGAAAAACATTCAACAGCCTGGAGCTCATACAATATTTCCTTACTGAAGACAACCGGTTTCCACAGACTTTTCTGTCGTCTTCAGGTCTTAAAAATCTTTTTGTTGTGAACGTGCTCATTTTACGTTGAGCCTCACGCCAAGTTGTCAAGTGGATAAAAATCAGCACATTTTAAAAGGTCTGTCATAACGAAAATATTTAAAAACATAAAGCATCTTGTGTAAAAGGCCATGTCCATATATATCGTTCACAGGTGCTTGTTACATCACAAAAACACAGTACAAAGTAGCACATCCGTTTACATAAGCTGGACGTATTCTGTGTACCTTTTCCACAAGGCGCTTTATGTTGTTAAATATTTTAGTTACGACAAACCTTTTATAATGTATTGATTTTTATTCACTTGACAACTCGTCGTGAGGTTCAGCGTAAAATGCACAGGTCTCACAACAAAAAAATTTTAAGACCTGAAGATAACAGCAAAATCTGTCGAAACTGGTTGTCTTAAATAAAGAAATAATTTCATGCGATATATTCTGCTGAATGTTTTTAGCAAGTAAAACAGATCGCTCCTTCATTACTCTAAAAATGAGTAAATTCAGACAAGAAAGTCACAAGTAAAGAGCCCTGTGGCTGCAGTGGTTAGGTATCCAGTGATGGCGCGCTGGTTCCACGTCTAGGGGCATTTCGCTACCCGCACGACACGTCAGTCTTGTGGGTTGCAGCAGTTTAAGGAAACAAGTAAACTTGTCATACACCGAGAGATCACTCATTATATGCGAACGCTGAAACAAGAATTCTATGTTGCAGACGTTCAACGCCTTGTCGAATGATGGGCTAAGTACAAGGGGAGTATGTTGGGAAAGAAAATTTCAGGCTGGTACACGCGGCTCTTATATCTCTATCCCAGTTTGCAACTTATTTATTGACTCATCCCTGTTTGCGACTTGTTTATTGGCTCACCCTCGTACTTTCATTCCTTTCTCTTCTTTAATATAAGACCACGCACGTCCATAAACATTCAGATGGCGGTACACTTTTTTTGAACTGTTCTTGTATAGGCTAGTCATACTCAAGTCACTGACGTTGCATAAGGTGCTAGCTTGAAAATGACAGTCGAATCAGCCGACAACAGACCGCAACAAAGTTTTTGCAGCCAGAAGTGGTAAATGATTTCTTTTAAACAATGATATAACTTTTCATATTAAAATTACACAATAATTGTGATGATAAAGAGTTTTCAATAAATGTATCTATACATATCGTTCAAAACTATTTCATTCAAAAGAACCTAGATAAAAGTTCTGTTTATGGAAAAAAGTTCCTAACACATTGTGTACACCCAAACAGCCACACTATACGTGCTCCTAGAGTAATAATTGTAACACAGTACGTGTGGCTTAGACTTTCAAATGTAGCCCGTACGGTTCCAATACTAAATAAATATGTGTATTAACGTAACTGCCATGGAATGGTCTACAAGTATACATTTTTGTTGTACACAGTTCTGCAGGTGTTTCATCGGACTGAAACCGATCATGACTAAATGTGTCCTAGCAGCTTAGGCTGCCAGTAAACTTATTGAAACAGGAAGAACTGATGGATTTCCACCATAAACAAAATGTCAGTCTCTAAAAACCTTTTATCACTTCCAATTGGGCGGACTGGCTGCCATGTGGTCTATGTCGAAAATTCAGTTTTATCAGGGAGCAAATTTAAAGTTTACTACTCACTGTAAATTCATAATTATATATTTCCTGACTAAATTAGGCACGCAAATTAAATGTAAATGTAAATTTCTATCACAATGTATAACTCTATTGCTGCAACGTTTAACTATCTCAAAATTAAAACGTTCAAAATCAGGATTTGAAAAAAGATTTGGGGATGAGAAAGAGTTTAAATAAAAGTCTGCAAACTACTCAAAAAAACAATTACTTACTGTCAAGTGACTGTAGCAGGTGTCTTAGACGGAGCGCAGTTAGGACTGGGGGTCGTGAAGACATGGGGCACAGTATTTTAATACTACTTTATTTACCATGCAAAGTACAGTTTAACAAGACAGAAAACAGTATTGTGAACAGAAGATTCATTGAGGCCCAAATAAGCGTGAACAGGACCTGAACAACACAAAATATCTTCTTGAAAGAGCACCAGTAATAATGCAAAACAGTTCAGTCCGGTCCCCACACGAGCGACCCAAATAACGACGTAACACTGTACAATATATCCCTTCGGTCTTCAATAATTATGACAACAATAACTTTTTATACCAGAAAATATTCACTTACCTACAACAGAAAACAGTAAAATCGCTACATGCTACTTCTTGGCTGGCTATTACTAGTTACCCCCAACCACCAAGGTACCAAATACCAATATAAATTGACGGAAGAAAAACCCCGCAATACCAAGCAGCAATTGTGCTACATAAACGAGAGTTGGCAGGCGTGTTTCTACACCTGAAAGATGATGTCTATTCAAATGTCGCTCTATGGGGATGCAAATCAGGTTTGCCTTAAAGAAAGGCTCTAACGATCGTGAGCCTTAGTAACTTTCAGATTGGACGTGATGACTTTATGTTAGTTAAGAATCCCTTTAAGACGACAAAGATGCCATTATCTACACCTACGACAAGCTGGATGCTCCTCCTGCGATACTGCAAAAAGACTTTTGTCAGGAATGTAGTCACTGTACAAGATTACTGGCAGTGGTGGTCACGAGAATGTATGGTAGCAAGAAGACTGGGCTTCGGACGACCATGTGGCGTAACCGAGAGGAAATCCTATCGTGTTCGGCTTATGGCTCTGTCCCATCGTATTGCATCTGTAGCAACAATTTGGGTAGCTGTTGACACTACAGTGACACAACGAACTATTACAAATCGGTTACTTCAAGGACGGCTCCGAACCAGACAGCCTTTAAGGTGCATTCTACTGATCACAAGCCACCGCCATTTGCGACATCAGTGGTGTCAAGCGACAAATCATTGGAGGACGGGGTAGAGATCTGTTGTGTTTTCTGGTAAAAGCTGGTTCTGCCTCAGTGGCGGTGATGGTCGTGTGTTGGTTACGAGGCCAGCTGAAGGCCTGCAACTAACCTGTAAGCATTCTGGTCACAGGGACCTGCAGCAGGAGTTATGGTCTGGGGTGCGATTTCGTAGGAGAGGAGCACTCTCGTTATCCCACGCACTTTGAAGATTCGTACGTCGACCTGGTGACTGGGCTTGTTGTGCTGCCATTCATGAGTAGCATTCCAGGGGCTGTTTTTCAACAGCATTAAGCTCGACCACATACCACTGTTGTAACCCAACATGCTCTATACAGTGCTGACATGTTGCCTTGGACTGATCGATCACCAGATCCGTCTACAATCCAGCAGATATGGAACATCATCGGACGACAACTCCAGCGTCATCCACAAACAGCATGAACCGTCCTTGTACTGACCGACATAGTGCAACCGGTATAGAGCTCCATCCCACGAATTGACATCAGGCACATGTACAACACAATGCATGGATGTTTGCATGCAACGTTCTGGCGCTACACCGGTTATTAATGTACCAGCATTTCATATTTTCAATGACTTATCTCGCTCTTACATCACCCTGTGATCTTGCAATGTTAAGCACTTAAATATGTTACATACGCAAATGTATTCCCAAAATTTCATTACTCCACATTAATTATTTTTTGGTGTTGAGAGCAATTCACAATAAACATTAACCACGGGACCTGTGCGAAACTTATAGTTTTAAATAACGACAGTATTTGCAATAAGTGTAGATGTTGGGATAAGAGCAGTTATGAGAATGAAGAGAAAAAATCTTTAAAAATGAACCGAACGACATGAAATAATATTCACTAATTCATGGTATATCCTTACACATACTTTTCCATGTGCCCAAAAATGTGTTTTGCATTCAGGGTGACATAATCAAATTATTTGGTCGTTCCGGAAAGCATATTCATTTAGAAAAGTCAAATTGTATAACTGGCAGAGACAATGGACAGTGGTTACGGTTATTATCTATGACAATGGTGCATATAAATTATCCGGTTCATAAGCATTTTAAAACAAATAAAATGGTATTCGAAATAAGATAGTATGAAAAAGGAATCTCTTATTCGTGATTAATAAGTTAGCTTCGTAAAATACAGGTATGAAACAGGTCATCCATCTTTCGCCTAGGATAGTTAAAAGTCTCTTTTATATTAAAGTTTTCCACAAATAGTGAGTTGCAGCGCAAAATCGATATTCAGTGTGAGAAACTGGATAAAAAGTCTTTCTAGTGGTATCTCATTCATCCCTGTGCCAGGGATGTTGACTTGAGAAATGATATATATGATGAACAAGATCCGTGTGAATCAACATACAAGCTGCAGAGTACAGAACATATCCACAGCTGTAACAAGATTTTAAATTATTTTTAACTTTCGCACAATCGTAGGCACGATGCATACTTATTCGAACTGGCTTGCTTTATGATATACTATCCACTTCAGCATGCCCAGTGTGCAATACACAACATTCACTTAGGACGGGCCCGCGTGCTACAGCCACAAGCAGTAACTCAATGCTCACATCTTACAGATGAAATGAGCTACAACTGACTTCATCAAATGTACTTTTGTATATAATATGGTGACTCAACTTGAAAACCAGAGTACCACTATACAAAAATTACCTTAAAGTCGTTATATCTGTGCTCCTTCCAATTTGGCGAAGCCATTCGTCGCCTCCCTGCGATGCCAAGTGTGCACCGGATGAAACAGAACCTGCTCCAGTAGGCTATTGTCCACACGCCACCGCCGTCTCTACTGACCACGTCCGTCCTGTGTCGAAGCGCACACCAACTTGGTGAGGGTTTTGAAATTCGTTTCCCACCGAAGTGCTTTCCCTGGTGTCTCTCCAGCAACTCCTCAGCACTGGCTATCAGTCTCCAAACTCTGCCGTGGGGGCGCTCACATGGCTCACATGTCCCGCAACAACCACCCTCTGGCAGCGGCACAGCCCCAACAACAAGATTACTGGCGGCGGGAAACATCCGTGCCGTTCGACACGGCATGTGATACAAAGAAAGATGAAAATTGAAAAATGCAAAAATTCGGGCAATGTTCAAATTGTTCAAATGGATTTAAGCACTATGAGACTTAACAACTGAGGTCATCAGTCTCATAAACTTAGAACTACTTAAACCTAACTAACCCAAGGACACCACACACATCCAGGCCCGAGCCAGGGTTCGAACCTGCGACCGTAGCAGCAGCGCTGTTCCGGACTGAAGTGCCTAGAACCGCTCTCGGGCAATGTCATTATTTTGATAGTGCCACGGTTTCATTAAATTGTTTTCCACTGTTTGAAAAGTTGCCAAAACCACATTGTAAATCCAGGAGGAAATGATGTTGTTTAAAGTTCAACAGGTCCACCATATTTTTTTTTCTTTTCTTCTGTGACGAATCTCCCATCAGTGTAAGGTGGACCTGATGCAGAGCAAAGCTCAATGACGGACGCTCAGCCCTAGTTCCGGAAGTATGACCTTTTCTTTCCCCAACCTCGCCGGTTGATTGCTTGGTTGATTAAGAGAAGGGGACCAAACAGAGAGGTCATTGGTCCCGTCGGATTAGGGGAGGATGGGAAAGGGAAGTCGGCAGTGCACTTTCAAAGGAACCATTCCGGCATTTGCCTAAAGCGATTTAGGAAAATCACGGCAAACCTAAATCAGGATGGCTGGACGCGGGTTCGAACCGTCGCCCTCCAAAATGCGATCGAGTGTGCTAACAACTGCGCCATCTCGCTCGGTGAAGCTCGTCGAATTCAACCTCGTCTTTCAGAGTTTAAGAAAATAGATGTTCCGTGTAATTTATCGAACTTGATATAACTTATTTTCAGCTAGCTGCTTTCATTTACAGTAACAATTTTTCTTTTCTTTTCGTGACATAGTCTGGAAGATCTTTAATTGTCAAAAAATCTGAATGTTGCATTTCCAAAAATCACAGACTTATTCGTTATCAAGAGGTGGATGCACACCTGACTGCCATGAGCTCTTGGACGTTCATCACTTGACTGCCAACTCGCTCGGAAGATTCGTGCAGTATAACACATTCTCTGTGAGCAAACTGTTGTACTGGGACCCACGCCATTTGTTGGATATAAAGATCTACCTGTCTAGTAGCGCAATTGGTGTCAGTATGTTTTCCAGCTTTTGTGACTGACACCACTTGCCAGCCGTTCCACACAATTTTCTCAGTTAAATACGGTTACATACAAGCTAGCTGACAGTTGAAAAAATGATGTTCGGCAACGGTGTATACTTAATATAAAACTTCAGTTCCAACTCAGGTCTTCCCACAAACGAACACCAAAGCTTTTATAATCAGTGCCTCCTCTAAATCACATAATTACGTTTGTACATTTGCTGGAACACTTGAGCATGATCTCAGATCAGGACTAGTTAATTTGGCAATGGAAGGAAGTGAGACGGCAAAAACTGTAGCCAGAGGTTTCACTACAGTAAGCGGGAATGTGTGTTGCAGTAGTTATGCAGAAACGAAGAGATTTACACAGGACAGATTGGCGATGAGAGCTCCGTTAAAGCAATCTTCTGAGTAAAGAACACAACATCAAGATATTGGTCAGTTAATGATTCAAAAATCAAAGTGTATAGTCTCTACTACTGATTTAAATTATTGAAATAAATTTTATTGGACTTTAATTTCACCTGTTATATGGAATTTAAAAAATAAATTTAAAAATGAGTAAGTAATACAGTTTTGTCAAACGAATACGCGTTTGAAGACAGTGGCTGTTATGTGTTACAGACTATTGATGCTGTATGGCAGAAACCAGCCACAAATTGTTTTTTGTACAAAAATTATCATTATTGGGTTCGAATTCATTCTGTTCATCATCAGACAACTTTCATGCTTTCGTCAATAAACATGTGTTCTGACAAAGGCGTGAAAGCCTTCTGATGATGAATTGTGTCAGTCCGAAAAGTGAAACGGTACTTCTTGAATAAAGTAACCTACAACCAATTTGTGGCTGGCTGCTGATGTACATCACCAATGAGTACGTAACGCCGAATAGGGGCCTCGCAGGTCACCAGTGCTAAGGGCTCTATGCGACCTTAAACTGACCCTGATTCTAGCACGTAATCATTAATTTCTCGTTCTTTATGATCTACCTTTCGCAACTTATGGAAAACAATCTAACTTCCATATGCATCCTTCTTTCATCTCCTATATGAAATATCACTGTCCCAATTCACTTACAACTTATGTCGTTATCACTTCGAAGAAATGGTTGTGCACATCCAGACCAATATATCAGAAGAAATAGAGACTATATTTGTTAGCGAAGAGTGTCATAACTGCTAAGAAATGGTACTTTTGGAAACAATCTATTATCTATTTTCGAATTCATGAGCGGTCAGGAATAGATAGTGTGCCACACTCTAGCTGAATTCTCTGAACATTTTATTCCGGTATACTGTATGCTTTCAACCCATATATCAGAACCTCCACCAATGTCGATACTTTCCATTAGACTTGGGCGCGATATTGTTGCCATAATCACACTTGTGAAAGTATACAGTGCGAAGAATGCTATGTTTTCTTAGGAATCCGTAGCAAAAAGATGTGCACGAAAAAATTAATCACGTGATATTTCTAGAAGTCACTGTATTCTCTATAAACCCCAGCAACACGAAGTTTCGCGAACTTTGTAAAGGCACAACTCAGATCGTAGAGTGCTTTACGTCTGTAATGCTCACGACTGAGATTAAAGCTCACCTTCATAAGTAACTGCAACTTTAAAACGCACTGGAGCTGGTCATCACCTAATGAAAAATGTAAAATGAGAATCTCATCTGCAAACTGAGACAGGACATGGCAAAAAGAGAAACGTAGCTGGTACATTTTGTTCACCTTGGTTTCTTTTACTTTGTACGAAAACTTTCACGCGGCCCTGTGTGACATGAAAAAGTAACCACCGGCTAAATTTGCTCACCATTATCTGTGACTCGAAGAGATAATCACTGAACTATTGCTTCTGTCAGATAAATGCCTTGTACGTCGCTCTAAACGCTATTTTTTTTTTTTTTTTGAGAAAAAAAAGAAGCATCGGAGTTAATGGGTTCCCAGCTGCAGTGGCAGCAGGAATCCTCAGTAAATTAACGCGACAATGCGAAGTGCTACAGCTGGACGCCAACAAAAGGCAGCTTTTAAGCAGTGGCTGATATTCGGCGACCCTCACGCCAGTCCACCGAAAATTAACACAAAAATCCATCTTTGCTGTGCTATTTATCTCTGAGCGAAGCTAAATGGAGTCTGTTTTATTGCACATAAAGCTGAACGACCTCATTTGACCAGCAGTTAAACGAGTTAATTGCAGAGTATTATTGCGCGCGATAGCCCTGTTGTTTGCTGGCGTGGAATTTCGCTTGTGAAATAAACCGCTGGAAGGCGAGTACACACAGAGACTTTTGACATCAGATAACGACATCCCTGAGCTGCCAGGAGAAAGTGATCTCACAGCGCTACACCCTGAAGCAATGCACTCTGTTACCTAACTCGTCCATCTCGTATGGACTTTGTGGAAATTATGTTTAGAAATTTGCTAGGGAAGGAAACCTGCACTGTAATCTTAAAACTGAACAAACACAAAACGACCACGGCCACAACATTCATAATATGTTACCCTTCAGCTAGAAACTTCGCAGAAAAGAAAGAGTATAATATTGGTAAAGCTGCATCATTACATTGTATTTCAAATAATGTCTTGGTTACGACTTACTTTGCTACTGCAATAAATGTAACTCTTAGTCAAATAATTTTCGATATTTTCAATGATCTTAGTATCAATTACATTTTCTCTGGATAAAATTAAGCGTGCGAAATGTTTTTGATTTAACACTACTGGAATCAAAACTAGATTTTTTTTTTATAGAGAGTACTGAAATTTTTCAGAAATTTACCGAAATCTGTTTGTTCGAAATACTTTTTGTAGTTTAAAAAACGTCGTAACCAAATTGACATACTTGAAATATAAAGTAGTAATGCGGCTTTGCGAAACAACTTTTTTCTTACTTCCAGCTTCCTAGTAAGATTTAAACAAATACAGCCTAAAACAAAAAAAAATTAACGGCACACCATGAAGGAATTATCCGAATGAGCTGGAAATTGCTAGAAGTGATGCACTTGTACAGGCGAACAAATAATTACTATTTCAGAAAATTTGGATGAGTTAGTCAAGAGAAAGAGATTCACAAATTGAGCAAGTCAGTAACGTGTTGATAATCTCTAACTCATAAGCAAGCAGTTATTCGGCTTGATACTGATTCCTTCATGGACGTCGTTTTTTTTCTGGTTAAACTGTATATTTACTAGCGTCAAACATCTGGACGGAAATGAAGTTCTAGACACTGGATACTGAAATCAAAGGAATTTCAAGAGGTGAAAAACTGAAAATAATATTGGTCCCCTATGAAATGTAGTGCCGAAGAAAAATAATAAAAATGAAATAGATAAAGTACGACCTAAAGATGCGCCAAGAAGTCAAACATACGAGGCTATAAAAAAAATATTCCTGCAGAAGATCGTAGTACAAAGCGTGACCCGGAAAGCTCTTGACCTAACATCGAAAACTACGGAAAGTAATTCCAGAAACCTTATTCAATGTGATTTCCTTGAAAAGTAACACGTTTCTCCGAGTTTTACCTCAACGTCACTACACCGCTCGTTTTAAAATAGTTCCTCGGTATCTACATCTACATCTACATTGATACTCCGCAAGCCACCCAACGGTGTGTGGCGGAGGGCACTTTACGTGCCACTGTCATTACCTCCCTTTCCTGTTCCAGTCGCGTATGGTTCGCGGGAAGAACGACTGTCTGAAAGCCTCCGTGCGCGCTCTAATCTCTCTAATTTTACATTCGTGATCTCCTCGGGAAGTATAAGTAGGGGGAAGCAATATATTCGATACCTCATCCAGAAACGCACCCTCTCGAAACCTGGCGAGCAAGCTACACCGCGATGCAAAACGCCTCTCTTGCAGAGTCTGCCACTTGAGTTTATTAAACATCTCCGTAACGCTATCACGGTTACCAAATAACCCAGTGACGAAACGCGCCGCTCTTCTTTGGATCTTCTCTATCTCCTCCGTCAACCCGACCTGGTACGGATCCCACACTGATGAGCAATACTCAAGTATAGGTCGAACGAGTGTTTTGTAAGCCACCTCCTTTGTTGATGGACTACATTTTCTAAGCACTCTCCCAATGAATCTCAACCTGGTACCCGCCTTACCAACAATTAGTTTTATATGATCATTCCACTTCATATCGTTCCGTACGCATACTCCCAGATATTTTACAGAAGTAACTGCTACCAGTGTTTGTTCCGCTATCATATAATCATACAATAAAGGATCCTTCTTTCTATGTATTCGCAATACATTACATTTGTCTATGTTAAGGGTCAGTTGCCACTACCTGCACCAAGTGCCTATCCGCTGCAGATCTTCCTGTATTTCGCTACAATTTTCTAATGCAGCAACTTCTCTGTATACTACAGCATCATCCGCGAAAAGCCGCATGGAACTTCCGACACTATCTACTAGGTCATTTATATATATTGTGAAAAGCAATGGTCCCATAACACTCCCCTGTGGCACGCCAGAGGTTACTTTAACGTCTGTAGACGTCTCTCCATTGATAACAACATGCTGTGTTCTGTTTGCTAAAAACTCGTCAATCCAGCCACACAGCTGGTCTGATATTCCGTAGGCTCTTACTTTGTTTATCAGGCGACAGTGCGGAACTGTATCGAACGCCTTCCGGAAGTCAAGAAAAATAGCATCTACCTGGGAGCCTGTATCTAATATTTTCTGGGTCTCATGAACAAATAAGGCGAGTTGGGTCTCACACGATCGCTGTTTCCGGAATCCATGTTGATTCCTACATAGTAGATTCTGGGTTTCCAGAAATGACATGATACGCGAGCAAAAAACATGTTCTAAAATTCTACAAGAGATCGACGTAAGAGATATAGGTCTATAGTTTTGCGCATCTGCTCGACGACCCTTCTTGAAGACTGGGACTATCTGTGCTCTTTTCCAATCATTTGGAACCCTCCGTTCCTCTAGAGACTTGCGGTACACGGCTGTTAGAAGGGGGGCAAGTTCTTTCGCGTACTCTGTGTAGAATCGAATTGGTATCCCGTCAGGTCCAGTGGACTTTCCTCTATTGAGTGATTCCAGTTGCTTTTCTATTCCTTGGACACTTATTTCGATGTCAGCCATTTTTTCGTTTGTGCGAGGATTTAGAGAAGGAACTGCAGTGCGGTCTTCCTCTGTGAAACAGCTTTGGAAAAAGGTGTTTAGTATTTCAGCTTTACGCGTGTCATCCTCTGTTTCAATGCCATCATCATCCCGTAGTGTCTGTATATGCTGTTTCGAGCCACTTACTGATTTAACGTAAGACCAGAACTTCCTAGGATTTTCTGTCAAGTCGGTACATAGAATTTTACTTTCGAATTCAATGAACGCTTCACGCATAGCCCTCCTTACGCTAACTTTGACATCGTTTAGCTTCTGTTTGTCTGAGAGGTTTTGGCTGCGTTTAAACTTTGAGTGGAGCTCTCTTTGCTTTCGCAGTAGTTTCCCAACTTTGTTGTTGTACCACGGTGGGTTTTTCCCGTCCCTCACAGTTTTACTCGGCACGTACCTGTCTAAAACGCGTTTTACGATTGCCTTGAACTTTTTCCATAAACACTCAACATTGTCAGTGTCGGAACAGAAATTTTCGTTTTGATCCGTTAGGTAGTCTGAAATCTGCCTTCTATTACTCTTGCTAAACAGATAAACCTTCCTCCCTTTTTTTATATTCCTATTAACTTCCATATTCAGGGATGCTGCAACGGCCTTATGATCACTGATTCCCTGTTCTGTTCTGGTAGGCGGTTTGCGGATTTAAATCACCTCGGGGTATGACCATGCGCTGCGTTTGGCCTACGGTCGTCGCACGGTGACGCTGGCAGCAGTCCACATACTCAGACGTGTGTTGGTGCATGTCAGAGTACAGTGCAGCGAGTACGTGTGCAGACTTTTCAGACGTGCTAATGGTGACTGTGTGTTAAATGTGGCCACAGACACACAGTCTCTGTGAATCTCCTGTAGAAGATGTCTCACATTTCGAATTATGAGTCCAGTGTATTCAAGATATTGCAAGAATATTCTGGAACAACCTTTACTGATAACGCTGGGCGTCTTTGATGCTGAATAGTCGGCTTCTGTTCACTGTTTCGACAACTGTTTGGCTCGTAGGGAACTAGGAATTAATGTGTAACAATAGACCCAACTCCATTCACATTAACAAAGCGGCATACAAAAGTACAAAAATTAGACAAAAATATGGAAATGTTGCGAGACATGCATGCTTAAACAGAAATGCCGGTGCCAGCCAAACCTGCAGGTTGTGCTGTTGTACAGTCATGCTCATAAATTAAGGATAATGCTGATACATGGTGAAACAATGCTCTGGTAGGCGGTTTGCGGATTTAAATCACCTCGGGGTATGACCATGCGCTGCGTTTGGCCTACGGTCGTCGCACGGTGACGCTGGCAGCAGTCCACATACTCAGACGTGTGTTGGTGCATGTCAGAGTACAGTGCAGCGAGTACGTGTGCAGACTTTTCAGACGTGCTAATGGTGACTGTGTGTTAAATGTGGCTCAAAGAACACATATTGTTGACGTTATGAGGGGTAGAATACTAGGGCGACTGGAGGCTGGTCAAACACAGCAGGTCGTAGCACAGGCTTTACGTGTGCCACAAAGTGTGATCTCAAGATTATGCCAACGATTTCAGCAGACAGGAAACGTGTCCAGGCGCTACAGTACGGGACGTCCACAGTGTGCAACACCACGAGAAGACCGATATCTCACCATCTGTGACCACAGACGGCCACGGAGTACTGCAGGTAGCCTTGCTCGGGGCCTTACCGCAGCCACTGGAACAATTGTCTCCAGACACACAGTCTACAGATGACTAAACTGACATGGTTTATTCGCCTGGAGACCTGCAAGGTGCATTCTACTGACCTCTGGTCACAGGAGAGCCCATAAAGCCCGGTGTCAAGAACACAGTACATGGTCATTGGAACAGTGGTCCCAGGTTATGTTTACGGTATGTTCCCGGTATAGTCTGGACAGTGATTCTCGCTAGGTTATCATCTGGCGTGAACCAGGAACCAAATACCAGCCCCTTAATGTCCTTGAAAGGGACATGTATGGAGGTCGTGGTTTGATGGTGTGGGGTGGGATTATGATTGGTGTATGTACACCCCTGCATGTCTTTGACAGAGGAATTGTAACAGGTCAGGTGTATCGGGACGTCATTTTGCACCCGCATTTTCAGGGGTGCAGTGGGTCCCACCTTCCTCCTGATGGATGATAACGCACGGCCCCACCGAGCTGCCATATTGGAGGAGTACCTTGAAACAGAAGATATCAGGCGAACGGAGTGGCCTGCCTGTTCTCCAGACCTAAATCCCATCGAGCACGTCTGGGATGCTCTCGGTGGATGTATCGCTACACGTCTTCAAACCCCTACGACACTTCAGGAGCTCCGACAGGCACTGGTGCAAGAATGGGAGGTAATACTCCAGCAGCTGCTCAACCACCTGATCCACAGTATGCCAACCCATTGTGCGGCTTGTGTACGTGTGCATGGTGATCATATCCCATACTGATGTAGGGGTACATGCGCAGGAAACAGTGGTGTTTTGTAGTACATGTGTTTCGGGACGGTTTTCTCAACTTATCACCAATACCGTGGACTTACAGATCTATGTCCTCGAAAGGTCTCTGTTGGATTCCTTTCATGTTTAATTTCTTAAATCTGTTGTCATTTACGGCATAAATTCCTCTTCTAAATTTACTGTGGCGTTTCTGACTATCTGGGAGGAGACTGAGTAGTGGAACGTGTTACTTTTACACATAAACAAGAACGATCTGTCACACTACTACACTTTAAAACACAGTTTATATGTAATTCATGTCACACAGTCTCATACAGAACCTACATCTGCTTTCTTTTATATACTGTATATGATAAGATACTGTCATCCGCCTTCCCTTCTGTGTGAGAGGATGAATGACCAAATGTGTTTCTAGTTGCATGCTTGAGGGTAGCAGACAAGCCTGTCTGCTAGAGAACAGTAGGACCAACGTTGGAACAGGTAGCTACGCTTTCTAAAGGCAGAGAGGTTTCCATTCTTAGCATGGTCCTGGCCGTCCGTTGTCATGTTGGTATAGGAAGCTGCCCCTCTGGCCACTTCCGTTTGTATTTGTGAGCCACCCTCAGGAAGCACGCTCGGTAGGAGCGCAGGGCAGTCTGTCCGTGGCGAGCGTCTGAAGTGGTAAGATCTCCGGCTAAGCGCGTGTCTGCTAAGTCCGTAGGACAATGGATTTCTTAAGTTCAGCCTAACTGGAAATTTAATCACCTTTATTTCAGGTTTAGCTCTAAAATATCTAATGTTATCTTAAATTGCAGCGCAGTGTAATTCTCGTGTGAAGATCAGATTATTTTCCGGTAGTTGTTTTGTCACTACTTTATGAGTAAAGTGGAACCACGTGTGGATCAGTAACTCTAACTAAGATCAATCTTAAATGCGAATGCTTGTGTGATTATAACGTCTCATCTTGACAATATTTTTCAATATAGCAACTTTTCTTTATGTTCAATCCACGTGGGGTGTACTTTGCGAGACCAGTACCACGTGCTTATATAACTGTTTGACCCGTCAGGTTAAGAGTAAGACGTTAGTAACCAGTTCGAGGTTTTTCTTTTGTAAATTGCTTTTCGATCTAATTTATTTTAATTATCAAAATTATTGTGGAGTTACACTCTTTGTGTAAACCAAGTTGACCACGTGAAGCATGTGGTGTAATCATCAAAGTACCCCTCAGCTATTCTTTTCGCGAAGATTTCACAAAGAGTTAATATGAATTTAGTATACCAGTGTGTGGTAATTACATGATGGACAGGATTGTGCTACGAACGTAATTTCTTTGGGTGAAAATTTGAATCTGTTGGTAGTGGTTAATTTTCTGTTGCATATGTTTCAATGTTCTTTGCGTGTTGTTTTATGAATGCAGTGTTGTATGCAGACTCCCAATCTTGGCTCTATATTTGAACTGTTCCGTAAGATTACAAACTCACATTTTCACAGTCCGAAACAAGGCACCAGCTAAGTTATAACTCACGTTTAATATGCTGAAATTTCAATGATCAATCTTAAAATAAATTTCCAAATATAAACTGATTTCTTTCTTTTTATTTAAATTCTCTTTTATATATATATATTATCGGTTGTTGTATGACTATTAAAAGATTATAATTAATGTTAGTCTGTTTGGGAATATGGTAAACCTAGAATAGATACCTGGTGAAACAGTTGCTTAGTAATGCAAGATTAACTTCCCCAGACAGCTCACAGCTTTTAACCCGCTTTTATTAACAATCAGCACCGCTTTCATAGCAAAAATTAAAGTAGCTAACTTACACATGGCGACCCTGTTCTGTGATTCCGCTAGACTCTGGAATCTTCTGATACGTTGGATTGCGAGTGTTGTATAATCTTAATTTTTTTTCCCTACAGCGCTCAAACAACTTCTGCGTTGTTTCTGAGGAGACATTCAAAAGATTCACTGCGTTGTTGAACGGCGTTGTGTTGTTTGTCTTGTTGTTGTGTTTTCTATATTTGTGTGTTTTATATGTGTGTGTGTTTTTTTTCTCGCTCGTAAATTCCACTGTTTCGATCAAAGATAAAAATTTGTTTTGCGTGTGAAAAAGTGCGTACTAGGTTGGGTATCTTTCGTGTGACTGTCGTAATTTTTGTGGGACACATTTATTTTGTCGCGTACCGGGTATAAATTGCACTAATGCAGACACGTAACCAAGCTAAAAGTAAGCAGTCCGACAACTTAAGCAACATGGACCAAGGGGATAATTTGATTTCGAATGTTAATGCGTCGGACAGTTCCGAAAATACAATGGGAAATACTTCAGACGAAATGCAAAACAGGACGAACAGCCTCACAACAGAGCCAGAGATAAATTTGCTTCCTACTAACCAAATTGATTTGGCAGAACTCGTGAAAGCCTTATTGCAACAAAATAAAGAAAACGCACAGAAATCTGAAAAATCGATCCGAGAGCTAGGCGAACAAATGATGCAGAAATCTGAAAAATCGATCCGCGAGCTAGGCGAACAAATGACGCAGAAATCTGAAAAATCGATCCGAGAGCTAGGCGAACAAATGACGCAGAAATCAGAAAAATCGTTCCGAGAACAAAAAGAATCGTCCGAAAAATCGATCCGAGAGCTAGGCGAACAAATAGACAAAAAACTAATCCAGCAGACAAATAAAGTCGGCAAGTCGATGCAGAGAGTGTCCGATGATATCTCACAAAGAATAAACAATCTGGCAAGTGAAATAAAAAGTGATATTATGAAAGAATTAGGCCTTAGAACAGAGCAAGCGGAGTCGCGATGCGGAATCGAAAGAGAGCGAAGAACAGCTACTTAGGAATTTCCAAGTGCTGAGAGAAGAATGCGAAAGAGAACACCAGCAGGTTCTCTCGAGGGTCCAAGAGGCGGAAACGCATTGTCCCACGTCCGTTAGCAACACAATAGCGGACAACAGTTTAGCTATCCACGCACTGGAACAGCAAGTAGAACAATTGAAGCAGACTGGGGCGGAGGACAAGAGACAAATACGTGATAAGATTGCGGCATTAGCGGACATTGTAGGCACGATGAAGCTGACGGAAAGCGAGAACAATACTACACCGGTAGCGGCCGCAGAGACCGAAGAAGTCCGTTCGCTTCTGAGATTTCAGAAGGGACAGTTCGAAGTGAACAGGAAGCACAAAGCTGTAACAGGCGAATTACAAGAACGCGTGGCGCATCTGGAAAACCGCATGGCGCGTGATTCCGAACTCGCCAATAGCACTAAAAATAGCCGTACGAACAGTGCAGAGAGGGACTCCGGCCACGAGGGAGATTTTGACGACAGGGAAGAATGTAATTTGAGGGGTAGACATGAGAAAAATAGAAACATTCAAGGGCCTCGCCAGGAGGAAATGCGGGGATTTGATTTCAAACATTTCCTTGCGGTGAGAAAGTTTGAGATATTTCGAAATTCGCAAAAAGGAATACATCCACGAGCATGGCTCGAGCAATTTGAGTTTTGTGTTCCCCCCGACTGGGCAAGTTCACATAAGATAGAATATATGTGTGGCTATTTGGAAGGCGAACCGGCGATTCGCATGAGGTCGGCAGCGCGTCACTGCAACTCCACTCGGGAGTTTCGACAAGCCTTTCTCTCCGCCTATTGGTCGGAAGCGGCACAAGATAGGGTCAAGCATGGCATAATTATGCTGCCAAATTTGAACCAGTCTGGTTTCGGCAGTCCAGCACGCCTATTCGACCACATGCTGCAGGCGAATCAATTTCTATACGACCCATACGGGCCTGCGGAACTAATTAGGATATGCATCACCAAATTGCCGATGCACTTGCGCCACGTCATTCTTGCGGGACGATGCAAAGAGGACGTGGAAACGTTTAAGACGCTTCTCCAAGAGTTGGAATATAATACAGCAGAATGCCCGCCTAATCAGGCACAAAGTTATTACGGGGCACAGCAGTGCGATCGCAATCGTGGCCGTAGTACTAATCAACGGCGTGACTGGTCGTCGCGACGCGAACGGAATAATAATCGGGACCGGCCGTATAGAAACTGGGGTAACAGTCGCGAACACAGGTGGAACAACGGAAATGATAGAGGACGTGGACAAGATCGTGAACGCAACAGTTATACAGGAGACTGCCCGACTAATCATGCACAAAGTTACTACGGGGAACAGCAGCGCGACCAAAGTCGTGGCCGTAGTACTAATCAACGGCGTAACTGGTCGTCGCGACGCGAACGGAACAATAATCGGGACCGGCCGTATAGAAACTGGGATAACACTCGCGAGCACAGGTGGAACAACGGAAATGATCGAGGACGTGCACAAGATCGTGAACGCTACAGGTACGGCAACCAGAATCGATACTACGATGAACACGGTGGGAATAGGACTGTAGGCGGAGCACCTCATGATGTTGAAATTCGGCCGGATAACCCTTGACATAATCCAGCAAATGGAAATGAACAAAACCGGCAATGACAAACGATCAGCGCAGAAGGCGCCCAATCGGAACAAGTGAGCGACATGGCAAATGAGTAGAAAGGACAGTGAGAAGTAGAGAGGACGGTGAGGAGAAAGAATTGATTAGTTTAAATTTGTGACGTATGCATTTTGAATAATATGTTGGTAAAAATAATGATAAAGATGTTTCTATGTGATTGATTGAAGTGATGTTTTTAAATTTTTTTGTGCAATTAGGATTTAGGTTGGTTCAAATGTGAACTAGTGAAATGCTTTTTATGGTTTTTTTGGAGTAAATTGAAAAGAGTCGCTCCTGAGAGAAGCAAGATCTGTGTTGAATTAATGCAAAACTCAGGGGAATATCTGATCTGTGGGTATTATGGGTCTGGCAAACCCAGGTCCCCAGCTGTTAGTAGCCTTGTTTCCGATTTTCTGCTTTCAGTGCTACTATCTATCTATTACTATTCTATATCTGTCAGCATAAATGAGGATCTCTTACTATAGTATGCGTGCTGTATGAATATTTTAAGATAGGAGAACTCTGAGAAAGGAATGAGTAAGTTTGGAATCTTGAAAACAGGATGCGATAATACGATTGTTTAACCAATGGCTTCCCAATATGCGATGATATGTTAATAATGATGATATATGTCTTTTTGTTCTTTATAGCTGAGTACGTAAAGTGCTGTCTGTGGATTTCGTAAGTATATTGATTCCCTTCAAGGTGAAAGAAGAATTGTGGTTTGTGTAATTTACGTCGCCCT
Source organism: Schistocerca piceifrons (assembly GCF_021461385.2). Lineage (NCBI taxonomy): Eukaryota > Metazoa > Arthropoda > Insecta > Orthoptera > Acrididae > Schistocerca > Schistocerca piceifrons. Next base: position 300,207,092 of record NC_060141.1, read on the forward strand.
GAAATACACTCCTGGAAATGGAAAAAAGAACACATTGACACCGGTGTGTCAGACCCACCATACTTGCTCCGGACACTGCGAGAGGGCTGTACAAGCAATGATCACACGCACGGCACAGCGGACACACCAGGAACCACGGTGTTGGCAGTCGAATGGCGCTAGCTGCGCAGCATTTGTGCACCGCCGCCGTCAGTGTCAGCCAGTTTGCCGTGGCATACGGAGCTCCATCGCAGTCTTTAACACTGGTAGCATGCCGCGACAGCGTGGACGTGAACCGTATGTGCAGTTGAGCGAGGGCGTATAGTGGGCATGCGGGAGGCCGGTGGACGTACCGCCGAATTGCTCAACACGTGGGGCGTGAGGTCTCCACAGTACATCGATGTTGTCGCCAGTGGTCGGCGGAAGGTGCACGTGCCCGTCGACCTGGGACCGGACCGCAGCGACGCACGGATGCACGCCAAGACCGTAGGATCCTACGCAGTGCCGTAGGGGACCGCACCGCCACTTCCCAGCAAATTAGGGACACTGTTGCTCCTGGGGTATCGGCGAGGACCATTCGCAACCGTCTCCATGAAGCTGGGCTACGGTCCCGTACACCGTTAGGCCGTCTTCCGCTCACGCCCCAACATCGTGCAGCCCGCCTCCAGTGGTGTCGCGACATGCGTGAATGGAGGGGCGAATGGACACGTGTCGTCTTCAGCGATGAGAGTCGCTTCTGCCTTGGTGCCAATGATGGTCGTATGCGTGTTTGGCGCCGTGCAGGTGAGCGCCACAATCAGGACTGCATACGACCGAGGCACACAGGGCCAACACCTGGCATCATGGTGTGGGGAGCGATCTCCTACACTGGCCGTACACCACTGGTGATCGTCGATGGGACACTGAATAGTGCACGGTACATCCAAACCGTCATCGAACCCATCGTTCTACCATTCCTAGACCGGCAAGGGAACTTGCTGTTCCAACAAGACAATGCATGTCCGCATGTATCCCGTGCCACCCAACGTGCTCTAGAAGGTGTAAGTCAACTACCCTGGCCAGCAAGATCTCCGGATCTGTCCCCCATTGAGCATGTTTGGGACTGGATGAAGCGTCGTCTCACGCGGTCTGCACGTCCAGCACGAACGCTGGTCCAACTGAGGCGCCAGGTGGAAATGGCATGGCAAGCCATTCCACAGGACTACATCCAGCATATCTACGATCGTCTCCATGGGAGAATAGCAGCCTGCATTGCTGCGAAAGGTGGATATACACTGTACTAGTGCCGACATTGTGCATGCTCTGTTGCCTGTGTCTATGTGCCTGTGGTTCTGTCAGTGTGATCATGTGATGTATCTGACCCCAGGAGTGTGTCAATAAAGTTTCCCCTTCCTGGGACAATGAATTCACGGTGTTCTTATTTCAATTTCCAGGAGTGTATTATTGTGGCAGTCAAATACGAGCAGTTTTCCAGCAAATGGAGAATGGAATGGAAATGTGGATCCTTTTTGTAGTCTTCACTGATGTTGAGCCAGAGCCTGAAAAATTATTTTGCGTTAATACTTGTCCTATAAAAGCGACGTTTATGTGTTTTGCTGATGCTGTGAGCATTACAGCTTACTGTTTTCGCTGGTGCGGGATGCACTGCAGCCTATATGATTTGTACTGAGGAAATTTCCCTCTTGAATGTAGAGGAAGAGTAAATAATTTTGATTACGGGACTGAAGGAAAGCTTGGTTTAAGGTAATAAGGATGAAGCAAAACATTTGTCATTTGGACTACAGGAGTATTCGGATCTTTTGTGTCTGTTGTAAATTCAATATGTTAAGATGATACTGTTTTACAGAATAGAGGTGACCACAATTTTGCCATTCATGAGAAATGAATCCAGAATAACCACCACAGGCGAAATAACTGATTTGGAAGCGAAAGGTAACGTAAAGAAGGAACGAAATCGAAGCAAAATGGGTAAGAAAATGTAGTATAACCTGTATAATGCAGATATTTTTACCGTTCTCAGAGTCATCTGCGTGATTAATTCTTGTGATAACGTAATTTTACATAAAATTTTCTTACTGTTTCATGTGTGAATGTATGAGTATGATAAATGTATTATTGTGAGTCTCTTATCAGGTGTGTCAACTGGTATAAATGTTTCGGCATGTAAATAGCCATTGTTCTGTTTACTGTGTATGTTTAAGGAAAGTTCTCCATATTTATCATGTGACAAGACATATGCCGCGAGCGTCAAGAAGAGGACGAATTAGAACAATGTTGTAGTGGTGTAAACACTTTGTTGAAGTAGCATTGAAGTAGCTTGTTGGATTAACTAGTAGTGGATAGAAGTAGAATTTTGAGTAATGCATGTTTATGGGTAGTTAGTTTGTAGAATAGACAACGGGTGTGCATGTGTGTGTGTGTAAATAACATGTGAACCCTATGCTGTCCTGACCTATACTTGCACAAGGCATAATCCTATTCATTTTTAGTGAATTAATAAGTAGCATTTGATTTATTAAAACGTAAGTGAACCACATTAGTGATGTGGATTTAAATATTATATTGTCAGTTCATTTAATTTTAATTTTTTTACATTGTCAAGTCATTTCACTTTTATTTTTTTTACATTGTCAAGTCATTTAACTTTTATTTTATATTGTCGATTCATCTAATTTTTTATTTAAAAAAAAATTAAGTCTCACCTTTGTTCTTAAAAATTGTGAAGGACAATACTAAGTGGTATTATGTATGGCATTGTGTAATCACATAACTATGATAAAAAAAATTCTGTGAATGCAGTTGAGAACGTGAAAGCGAAACGGCTAAACTCTTACGAGACAGCGGGAGCAGCCGGACTAGTTGTAAACTGGCGGGTTTCCCAGCAGGACACGCTGTCAACCGGGCCACTTCGGCAGCACGGTCGACAACAAAAGAAGGGCAATCGACAAACACTTTCCCTTGCACCTGGAGCTAATGGGCGGCCGCCCCGTGCGACCCTACCTGGAGGCGATGACCTGAGATGGGCGAGCGGTCCACCGCGCGGAAACCCATCTGCTGGCAACGCACCACACGCACGGGACCGTGACGAGACGGCCGCGGTGAAACAACACAAGGGGCGTGGAGACTTTTGACAGGTACTGTCCAGAGAAACTTGCAGACGTCAACGACGCCTATCGACATTTCCTGACGGATGCCTACTGTCAAGCGACAGTAAATCATGGTTCAATGTTCTCTGGTCGCTAAGGGTGGCACAAAAGAAGAGCTATTAAGTGTCATCCTTGCCCAGGAATATCAAACCGGCGAGCCAATTGAGGATAACCCAAGAATGTAACAACACAAAGGCCGTGGAGCCTTTTGACACGTACTGTCCAGAGAAGTTGGCAGACTTCAACGACGCCTATCAACATTCCCTGACGGATGCCCACTGTCAAGCGACAGTAAATCATGGTTCGATGTTCTCTGGTCGCTAAGGGTGACACAAAGAAGAGCCATTAAGTGTCATCCTTGCCCAGGAATATCAACCTGGCGTGTCAATCGAGGATACCGCACGAATTTGACAACACAAACATGGAACCAAATCGAGATGTACATGACACGGGCCACCAAGAGAAACTTCATGAGAGGGCAGAGACGGTGGGATTGCACGCTACAGATGGACAAAAATCCCTACTGACAGCTGCGGCGACGAACCCCCCTCCCCCACCCCTTATATTGTGCCTCGGAACAGTGGAACTACTGAGTGTGTCAGTGAACAGTGATTATACGGTTCTTAGTTCAATGCATATACGTGTGTTTCTGTCACAAAAACTTTGACTCATGTGTTTTGCAGGGATTCGATTTATTGGTGTTTATTAGACTGACTCTTGAATTTTGCAAGTGTTCTATTTATTGTTTTTTTTAGACTTTGACTCTTGTATTTTGCAGGTGTTTTATTTATTGGTGTTTTTTTTAGATGTTGACTATTGTACGGTTTTATTGATCAATGTTTGTTCTTGTGTGATGTATTATATTTGTGATATTTTGTTTCGTAAATTCATTCAAGTGGAATTGCTTCGTTTATCAGTCAGATTGCTATTCATTCTCATTGGACTGTGATCGATTAGCCTTTGCATGGGGCATATTTATTGTGAGGAACCCCTTAAGGGTAACAATCACATAATTATTGTAGTTCCAGTATAATGACACAGTGCTCATTGTTTGCTAACTAATTGAAATATAGTAGAGTGATTAAATTAGTGCCACATAGTTATTTTAATTCTACAAATTATTAGTTTTATAAGATATAGAATTTTTTTGCGATAACCACTTTGTAAAACATGTTTTTTCTCTTATCATTTTTTTGCTTTTGCGGATTGTGCATTGTAATGTTCTGCTTTATAATACTGATGTTATTTCATGTTTTTTTTTTTAATTGCTGTGGCACCTTTGCTATTTTCATAAATTATACTTGTTAACAAACAGTCATAAATTTTCCTGTGATCAGTTGGCTCTTGCAATGAGCAAATACTGGTGAACTCCATAAGGGTAACAACCAGAAATTGTTTTCATATTAATGACACAGGAGCCATTGTTTTTACTTGCTGACCGAATTAGGTCTACACTATCTTTTAAATAGGTGTCACAGATTATGTTCTTTTTTTCTGTTTGAAAATGGTTAGATTCTAAAGATGTTTTGAAATTATTGTGTTTTAGCAAGTAGCTGGTGACCTTTTGCCTTTTCTGTACACTTTTGGTTTAAGTAGGGTGTGAGAACCCTGCTTGGGAATGTCCTAGCATGGCCAGAAAATTCACTGCACAGTCTTTTCCCGGAGCGTTGGGGTTATGAAAGGTCTCTGTTGGATTCCTTTCATGTTTAATTTCTTAAATCTGTTGTCATTTACGGCATAAATTCCTCTTCTAAATTTACTGTGACGTTTCTGACTATCTGGGAGGAGACTGAGTAGTGGAACGTGTTACTTTTACACATAAACAAGAACGATCTGTCACACTACTACACTTTAAAACACAGTTTATATGTAATTCATGTCACACAGTCTCATACAGAACCTACATCTGCTTTCTTTTATATACTGTATATGATAAGATACTGTCATCCGCCTTCCCTTCCGTGTGAGAGGATGAATGAGCAAATGTGTTTCTAGTTGCATGCTTGAGGGTAGCAGACAAGCCTGTCTGCTAGAGAACAGTAGGACCAACGTTGGAACAGGTAGCTACGCTTTCTAAAGGCAGAGAGGTTTCCATTCTTAGCATGGTCCTGGCCGTCCGTTGTCATGTTGGTATAGGAAGCTGCCCCTCTGGCCACTTCCGTTTGTATTTGTGAGCCACCCTCAGGAAGCACGCCCGGTAGGAGCGCAGGGCAGTCTGTCCGTGGCAAGCGTCTGAAGTGGTAAGATCTCCGGCTAAGCGCGTGTCTGCTAAGTCTGTAGGACAATGGATTTCTTAAGTTCAGCCTAACTGGAAATTTAATCACCTTTATTTCAGGTTTAGCTCTAAAATATCTAATGTTATCTTAAATTGCAGCGCAGTGTAATTCTCGTGTGAAGATCAGATTATTTTCTGGTAGTTGTTTTGTCACTACTTTATGAGTAAAGTGGAACCACGTGTGGATTAGTAACTCTAACTAAGATCAATCTTAAATGCGAATGCTTGTGTGATTATAACGTCTCATCTTGACAATATTTTTCAATATAGCAACTTTTCTTTATGTTCAACCCCCGTGGGGTGTACTTTGCGAGACCAGTACCACGTGCTTATATAACTGTTTGACCCGTCAGGTTAACAGTAAGACGTTAGTAACCAGTTCGAGGTTTTTCTTTTGTAAATTGCTTTTCGATCTAATTTATTTTAATCATCAAAATTATTGTGGAGTTACACTCTTTGTGTAAACCAAGTTGACCACGTGAAGCATGTGGTGTAATCATCAAAGTACCCCTCAGCTATTCTTTTCGCGAAGATTTCACAAAGAGTTAATATGAATTTAGTATACCAGTGTGTGGTAATTACATGACGGACAGGATTGTGCTACGAACGTAATTTCTTTGGGTGAAAATTTGAATCTGTTGGTAGTGGTTAATTTTCTGTTGCATATGTTTCAATGTTCTTTGTGTGTTGTTTTATGAATGCAGTGTTGTATGCAGACTCCCAATCTTGGCTCTATATTTGAACTGTTCCGTAAGATTACAAACTCACATTTTCACAGTCCGAAACAAGGCACCAGCTAAGTTATAACTCACGTTTAATATGCTGAAATTTCAATGATCAATCTTAAAATAAATTTCCAAATATAAACTGATTTCTTTCTTTTTATTTAAATTCTCTTTTATATATATATATTATCGGTTGTTGTATGACTATTAAAAGATTATAATTAATGTTAGTCTGTTTGGGAATTTGGTAAACCTAGACTAGATACCTGGTGAAACAGTTGCTTAGTAATGCAAGATTAACTTCCCCAGACAGCTCACAGCTTTTAACCGGCTTTTATTAACAATCAGCACCGCTTTCATAGCAAAAATTAAAGTAGCAATAACATTACATCCTGTGTGTTCCCTATGTGCCTATGCTATTAGCGACAGTTTTGTGTAGGGCCACGTTGTGTGGCACCACATTCTGCAATTATCCTTAATATATGAGCATGAGTGTATTTGACCACGAACGGCCCCTGTACAATGTTCGCAATACATTGCAAATATCGTGGTGAGAATGGTGGTCTCTGTAGCGGTGAGAGCATTATATCGGAACCAAGTGAATTCGAACGTCGGCAAATTTTTGGTGCTCGTATGGTGAGTGCTTCCGTGACCAAGGTAGCAGAAGTGTTTTGTGTTTCAAGAGACACAGTATTGAAAATTAATACCACATACAGGGAAAGCAGGAACACATGATCCGTTGAGTCACAACGCGGACGAAAGAGTGCTAAGCGATCGCGATGGACCATCATTGAAGAGGACGACAGCTGCAAAAGTCACTGCAGAACCGGATGCCGCAATCGCGAACCACGTCAGCACCAAAACAACACGAAGGGAGTTCCATTAGCTGGAAACTGCAGATCAAACTGGAATTCCAAAGCTATGTATCTGTGATGCAAATGTCCGTAACTCGAAAACGTGGTGCCAAAGCCATCAAACTTCGACTGTGAAGCGATGCAAGAATCTCATTTGGTCGGATGAGTCTTCTTTCCTACCGTTTCCAACTTCTGGCCTACTTCCCAAGGGCGAAACGTGGTGTGGGTTTGGTGATGATATGGGCAGCCATGCCAAGGTATTCCATGGGCCCCATGGTTACTGTGCAAGGTTTCTTTACGACCAAATATTATATGACCATTTTGACTGATCAGGTCCGCCCTATCGTACTACGTTTGTTCCGCAATGGTGATGCTGCGTTTCAAGACGACAGGACCCCTGTTAACACAGCTTGTATCGTCCACGGATGGTTTTGTGAGCACCAGGATGAATTGTCGCGTCTCCTCTGGCCACCACAATCACCACGGCTAATCTTACTTAGCCTTTGTGACCTACTTTGGACTGAAGGGTACGTGATCGTTCTCCACCTCCTTCATTGTTACCTGAACTTGCCCCTATTTTGCAGGAAGAATGATATAGATCCCCTTGAAAACCAGTTTATTTGTCCATTCCGAGGCGACTGGAAGATGTTTTGAATGCCAACGGTTTTCCTACACCGTATGAGGTAACCTAATGTGTTGAGTTTGTGGTGTTTCCATATTTTTGTCCACCTCCTGCAGCTCCTTCTGGAGAAAATTATTAACGAATAGATCATAAAATTTCGTCATGGATTTTTTATTATTATTTTTATACTCTGAACAACAGTGGCAACATTTTGCGGAATATGTCCCACGTTTTCCTATAAAATACTTCTTCTCTCAAATTTCCTCCACTATAATTCATTATTCTTAGACTTCCTTGACAACATTTGTTGACGTTGAGCTTTTAAGAGGTTCTTCGTTTCTGTTCTGTTTAAATCTCATAAAGCTATGTTTATATCCAACAGTCCATTGCATAATGATGCAAAGCGCAAGATGAGATCCTCTACACCTCTGCGAACTTAAAATGGGTTGCATTTGATGTTAAAAACTCTTCAGTAAGAAGTTAACTAAGACTGATATAACTTCTCATGTAAGGGATATTGATAACTCTACTGCTTTTAATTAGTATTGCTTGGTGGTTGTGCAGATACTACTTTAATTTTTTCAACAGTTCCGCAAAACAAAACACTGGGTACTGGACAGGAAGATCACCAATTTTCGTTTAGTGCGTATGAAATGTACTGAGCTACGAGAACAGATGTTGTTGCGGTATTTAACCCAAAGACTGGTTTGATGCAGCTCTCCATGATTATCTTCTGCAAGACCCTCATCTGCGAATAACTACTGCAAGCTACATCCTTCTGAATCTGCTTACTGTATACATCTCTTGGTCTCCATCTATAATTTTTCCTCTCACTTCTCTACAACATTAACTGGCGATCCCTTCACGTCTCAGAATGTGTCCCATCAACCGATCCCTTCTTCTAGTCGAGCTGTGCTACAAATTTCTTGTCTCCCCAATTCTGTTCAGTACCTCTTCATTAGTTACCATCTAATCTTCAGCACTCTTCTGTATTATCATATTTCAAAAGCTTCTGTCTCTTCTTATCTAAACCGTTTATCGTTCATGTTTCTCTTCTACACACAGCTACATTCCAGACAAATACTTTCATGAATGACTTCCTAACATTCAAGTCTATATTCTATAATAACAAATTTCTCTTCTTCAGAAACGCTTTTCCTGCAACAGCAGATATACATTTTATATCCTCCCTACTTTGGCCATCAATTATTATGCTGCCCAAATAGCTACTTTAAGTGTCTTGTTTCCTAATCTAATTCCCTCTGCATCACCTGATTTAATTCGATTACATTCCCTTATCCTTGTATTGCTTTTGTTGATGTTCATCTTATATCCTTCATTCAAGACATTATCCATTCCATTGTTTGCTGTCTCTGGCAGAATTACAATGTCATCGGCAAATCTCGAGGTTTTATTTCTTTCTCTGGACTTTAATCTCTACTCCTAATTTTTCTTTGGTTTGATTGCTCAATGTACAGACTGAATAATTTCGGGGATAGTCTACAATCCTATCTTACTCCTTAGGATGTCTCTCCTAACAGTCGTTAGGCACATATTCTTTCAAATTTTGGCGAAACAAATTGTCTAGTGCGATATTCGTTTTATAGATGTGTGTTAACTGGGCCAGTAAAACACAAAGAATTACCAGTACTCCAGGAGCGACAGCACTCTCCACACTGACTGCTATTCCCATGCAAAAGCGCTGCTCAGTTGCTGCTGGACTACTGTAAATCCCGCTAAAGCCAATCAAAATTTACTCTTTTCTGAAAATTATCGTTCTTTTGATAATTAATTAAAATATGGAAAATGTAATTTAGTATCTTCTGTCCTTCTTATTTTGTAACACAATAAAAATTAAGTATACATCTGTAATTATTTATACATATTAATCGGTACAACAGTGATCTACTTTAGCCTAGGAGGCCGCTAAAGTCGATCGCCATTGAAGTAACACAGAAACCGGCTTTAGAAGTTTGTGACAGTAAAGTCGATCTCTATTTTACTTTTTCAAAAAAGAAGATGGAACAAATACAAAAAAATCACCTAGAACCTATATTAATCTATTATAACTATTAATTAATACATTATTTATGAATTACAAACTGTTGGAGTTATTCAAATAACTTCAGACTTACTCAACGTTCATGAAAATAAGGTTTCTTAACAATACATAGCTTATCACAAACAAATAATGCTATTTCATCACTGTAAAAATGTCAATATGTTAACTGATATGTGTAATTTCAATATTGGCATTAATAAATATCGATATCGACTGATATCTTGACCTCTCACATTGGGTACAATATCAACCTTCTTCACAGAAGCTTCAACAGTTTGAGGAAAGAGAAAATATGTTTCTTTGTGGGTGACCCTTTTCCTCAAGAAACTGATTGTGAGGTCCTCTACCTCATCACTGATTTTAGTAATTTTCCCAACAAAAAATTATGGTTTACAGTATCACCTTTCAAATCAACGAGAACAAGATCTCCTACTGTGAAATATTCCCTTCCGCAGAATCACTCTCAATATTAGGTCTGTCAGAGACATCTCCTCTTTCTGCTTGCACTTCCTCATCCTAACTGAGAGAAATACACACTCTTTTGCCATTTTCTCCTTTAGGGCACACTCTAGTTATTAAAACAATCAGGCATGTCTTCACACCCTCCTACCCCTGTGTCATATTTATTCTCACTTTCTCACTACAGCAAATATCTTCCATGTGAATACCTTTCCCCTTTCTCCTGGCCAACTGCACAGTTTCTCCAAAGAACTCTCTGTAGATGAGCAATGAAGACAACAGTCCAGGATGATTTTCTGGACCTACTGTCATCTAAGTTTGGGATTTTCTCACAGACATTATCAGGATTGAATGGGTATATCCTGTAGGCCATGAACGATGGCTTCACATTTGTTGCAGACTTCAGACCAGCCTTATCGAAGTCTTCACAAAGGACAGCTGGAAAAGCACTTTTGCAAAGGAGACCTCTGTTCATGTTCTTCCATTGATTCGACATTTTCCTCCAAGCACTCTTGAGATGTAAGAAATTTGCAACATCCAAAGGCTGACAGAGATGTTTTCAACTTGGAGATAGTGAGACAAAAGACATGTCAGTTCCTTCGCAAAGAGATAAATAACTAGATAGATAAAGAACTATGTAGTTTGTCATAAATTACAGTTTTATGCCCAGTTAATTTTCTTACATGTGGGAGCAAAAGTATTCTGAATCAATCAGTAACATTTGGTAGGTCAAACCAACCAGTAGCACTTCAGTTTAGACTGCTCGTCACACACCTCCAGCCCATCATCCTTGGTAGATGTGTTTTTCCTTATTGTAGCATATTTATGAGAGTTCTGGCGCAAATAGGATATTTTTCAAAAATTCTCAGATTTGAGACCAAGATTTTAGTTTTGCTGTTTCCATCATATAAAAATTTATCTATATCTGTGAACGAAATTTTCATTTATTTAAAAAAATAAAAAACAAGAAAATTTTTCTTTGTAAATAAGATCTACGAGATCGTATTTATCTACACCTCCAAATGATATTTTCATTTAATTAAAAAAATAAAAAATCTAATAATTCCTTTTCATAAAGCAATTCTCCAAGATTGTGTTTATTTCAATAAATGAACCACATTTCCATTTTATTTGAAAATAAATCTAATACAGTTTTTCGTTATAAGTAAGCTCTAAAAGGTTACGTTTATCTCAAGTAACAAACGAACCTCTCATATTATTTAAAAATAAAAATCTAATACATTTTTCGCTTTATAAATAAGCTCTGTTCAAACCTCATCTATTTATACCCTTGATTGAAATTTTAATTTAAAAATTCAAAGGAGCATTTCAACTGCAAAACCTTAATTTTTTTATATAAATAGAAGCAAAACAAAATGTACAGCAAAGCTGTACTATTTCCAAACACAGAAAATTAGTGTAAACAAAAACAAATATTTAGTTATCCTAGTTTAGAAAATTATTGTAAAGAAAAAGGTTGTTCAAATTTAACTGGACATGAACTATGAGAATTTATCGATTATTTTATTATGAAATAAATGAGGAAGAGAGAATTAAGTTATAAAAATACAAAGAAACATTGAACAAATTGTGAAACAAAAATGCTAAAAATTACTCTAAACTTAATAAAGGAAAATTAATCAATCTTACTCTAAATCCTGTTGATGATATTAACAGTCTAATAACAATAATAAGTTAAATGAAAAAATCTTTAAAAGAACATCATCAAATCTGTAAAACAGGTAGTCAATGTTATCAATATACTGAGGATAACATTAAATTATCGATAGTGAGATATATTATCGAAAGCTTCTAGTAGATAAATATCAAGAAATTAAACAAACAAAACCTATCTGAAAAATTGTTCAAGTTGCAATTTTCCAGATGATGCTAACTTTTTAAATTACGTAAATGAATTAATAGAAAAGTCTCTGCTTTTAGATCAAGACTAATTACTTATGAAAATAATAATAATGATAATATTGTTGAAACACAGGAATTTCTCAATCAAATTAAAGAAGAAGCAATCACTAAATTTACGAATATTTTAATACAAAGAAGAGGAATTAAAGATAATACGAAATTTTATTGCAATTTTGAAAAGCAATTAGAAATAAAAGAATTTAATTTTAAAACATGTAACGATTTTTTATTAGGAACAAACAATTTAGATTATTATTAAAAATTAATAAATAAACTACTAATTGAAATGGAAGAAATTCAAAGGAAAAAATCTGGTTTGTCTTTATTTTATATAAATAGTTTCGAATAAAGTTTTAACAGGCACAATCCAGTTTCTGGTCCTTCTTCTATCGATTAACAAGAATACATTAAAGATAAAAAAGCTATCATTAATCTACAAAAGACAGATCAAAAACGTTTCCTTTATTCAATAAAATCAGCTTGATATCAAGTATATCACGATAGAGAAGTTTTTAGTAAATATAAAAATACTGAATTAGAATAAGATACAATTTTTGAAAAAGAAAAATATCAATTTTCTTGTTCTGTTAACAGATAATCCAAAATTTGAAAAGAAGTCAAATATTTCAATTTATGTTTACACTTATGATGCTAAACTTAATGTATATCCTCTTTACCAAGCTAAAAACAAGGAAAAAATTTAATCTTCTTTCAATTCGAGAAGAAAAAATTTAAATTATTGTTGGATAAAAAGTCTATCTAGATTAATTAGTTCACAAACAAGTTAACACAATAGAAAAACTCTAAGGTGATAATAAATAACATATTACAGATATTGCCAAAGATTCAGCAAACAAATTTGATGAAATATTAAACAAGAATCTAGAGTAATCACTGAAGAATATGATCAAAATGTACCAATGATAGTATCAAATAAGTTTTAAAAAGTCAAATCTGTGTTCTACTCGTCAAAAAGGATTTACTGTTGGGGAAAAAAGCAAGATATCATTGCCATTAAACAGGAAAATATCGAGGAAGTGGTCACAAAGTTTGTTATCATTATTATCAACATCCTAATTATTTTCCAACTTATATTCACAATTTAACAAATTATGATGTTCATTTGTTTATTACAGAATTAGCAATAGATCAAGAAGATATTAACGCTATTCCAAATAACGATAAAAAATATATTTCATTCAGTAAAAACATAGTAGATGGATTAACATTAAGATTTTTGGATATATTTAAATTGATGGCTTCGGGTATTGGTCAACTATCTTCTAGTTTTACAAGACAACAATTTAGTGAAACAGAAAAATATTTTAAAGGTGAAAAATCAGATTTAATAATTAAGAAGCGAGTTTATCCTTACAAATATATGGATTCTGAAGAAAAATTACAAGAAACAAGATTACATAAAAAAGAATGTTTTTATTTGAGACTTAATAAACATAATATTTCTGATAATGATTATAATTGTGCAAAAACAACTTGCAAAAAATTCGAGATATGAGATCAAAATTTAGTTGAATTTACAAGATTATATGATAAATCAGACATCTTAATTTTAGCAGATATTTTTGAATATTTTAGAGATACATGTATTATAACTTATACACTGGATCCATCTTGCTATTTTACATTTCCCTGCTTATCTTGGGACTCGATGAAAAAAGTTGAATTAGATTTATTAAAAGATTATATGAGTATCTTTCATGACAAAGGAACTCGAGATGGTATTTCTCAAAGTATACTAAATGAAATAATAAATATATGAAACATTTTGAGCCAGGAAAACAAACAAATATATTCCATATTTATATGTAAATAATTTATACAGTTGAGTAATGTCTCAATTTTTACGATTTCAAAATTTCAGTTGTTTAGAGCAAAAAAGTTTTAATTCTGAAAAAATACATAATACTAAACAATAATAAATATTTTTATACTTTAGAAGTTGATTTAGAAGAACGAAATATTACACAATTTACATAGAGATATACCATTAGCACCAGAAGGAGGAAATAAATTATTAACAACATTAAATAATAAATAAAAATATGTTTCACATTATAGAAATCATAAACAACGCTTACAATGTGGGTTAAAATTAACAAAAGATCACGTAATCTTATCATTTTAACAATCGGATTGGTTGAAAAAATACATTTATTTTAAATAGGAATGAAAAAAATAGGAAAGGAATGTGAAAAAGATTTAACGAATAATTCATTATTTGCAAAAACGATTGAACATATTAGAAATAGACAAAATATTAAAATAATAATATATCCCAAAGAACATACAAAATATATTTCCAAGTCAAATTAAAATCATATTAATGTATTTTCAGAAAATCTAGTTCCACCTCCATATGAAAAAAATAGTACAATTCAATAAAACAATTTACATTGGAATGAGTACAGGCAGTCTAAATATTTGAACTATAAAAATGTATTATTTTCATTAGAATGCAATGAAACGAATACATGGCGAAAATATTGATTCATGCTATATGGATACAGAAGAAAATTGTGGAAAAGCTTTGTTTGAACACATTTATTTCGAAGTGAAAATGTATGCCTATAAACTAGATGTTGTTGTTGTTGTTGCTGTTGTTGTTGTGGTCCTGAGACTGGTTTGATGCAGCTCTACATGCTACTCTATCCTGTGCAAGCTTCTTCATCTCCCAATACCTGCTGCAACCTACAACCTTCTGAATCTGTTTAGTGTATTCATCTCTTGGTCTCCCTCTACGATTTTTACCCTCCACACTGCCGTCCAATACTAAATTGGTGATCCCTTGATGCCTCAGAATATGTCCTACCAACCGATCCCTTCTTCTAGTCAAGGTGGGCCACAAATTTCTCTTCTCTCCAATTCTATTCAGTACCTCCTCATTAGTTATGTGGTCTACCCATCTAACCTTCAGCATTCTTCTGTAGCACCACATTTCGAAAGCTTCTATTCTCTTTTTGTCTAAACTATTTATTGTCCACGTTTGCCTTCCATACATGGCTGCACTAAATAAAAATACTTTCAGAAACGACTTCCTGACACTTAAATCTATACTCGATGTTTACAAATTTCTCTTCTTCAGAAACTCTTTCCTTGTCATTGCCAGTCTACATTTTAAATCCTCTCTACTTCGACCATCATCAGTTATTTTGCTCGCCAAATAGCAAAACTCCTTTATTACTTTTAGTGTCTCATTTCCTAATCTAATTCCCTCAGCATCACCTGATTTAATTTGCCTACATTCCATTATCCTCGTTTTGCTTTTGTTGAGGTTCATCTTATATCCTCCTTTCAAGACACTGTCCATTCCATTCAGTTGCTCTTCCAGGTCCTTTGCTGTCTCTGACAGAATTACAATGTCATCAGCAAACCTCAAATTTTTAATTTCTTCTCGGTAGATTTTAATTCCTACTCCAAATTTTTCTTTTGTTTCCTTTACTGCTTTCTCAATATACAGATTGAATAACATTGGAGAGAGGCTACAACCCTGTCTCACTCCCTTCCCAACCACTGCTTCCTTTTCATGCCCCACAACTCTTATAACTGCTATGTGGTTTCTGTACAATTTGTAAATAGCCTGTCACTGCCTGTATTTTACCTCTACCATCTTCAGAATAAGAAAGAGTGTATTCCAGTCGACATTGACAAAAGCTTTCTCTAAGTCTACAAATGCTAGAAAGGTTGGTTTGCCCTTCTTTAATCTGTTTTCTAAGGTAAGTCGTAGAGTCGTATTGTCTCACATCTTCCAACATTTCTACGGAATCCAAACTGATCTTCCCCGAGGTCGGCTTCTACCAGTTTTTCCATTCGTCTGTAAAGAATTCGCTTTAGTATTTTGCAGCTGTGACTTATTAAACTGATAGTTCGGTAATTTTCACATCTGTCAACACCTGCTTTCTTTGGGATTGGGATTATTTTATTCTTCTTTAAGTCTGAGGCCATTTCGCCTGTGTCATACATCCTGCTTACCAGATGGTGTCAGGGGTGGCTCTCCCAAGGCTATCAGTAGTCCTAATGGAATGCTGTCTACTCCCGGGGCCTTGTTTCGACTTAGCTCTTTCAGTGCTCTGTCAAACTCTTCACACAGTATCACATCTCCCATTTCATCCTTATCTGCATCCTCTTCCATTTCCATAATATTGTCCTCAATAACATCGTCCTTGTATAGACCCTCTATATACTCCTTCCACCTTTCTGCTTTTCCTTCTGTGCTTAGAACTGAGTTTCCATCTCAGCTCTTGATATTCATGCAAGTGGTTCTCTTTTCTCCAAAGGTCTCTTTAATTTTCCTGTAGGCAGTATCTATCTTACCCCTAGTGATATATGCCTCTACATCCTTACATTTGTCCTCTAGCCACCCCTGCTTAGCCATTTTGCACTTCCTGTCGATCTCATTTTTGCGACATTTGTATTCCTTTTTGCCTGCTTCATTTACTGCATTTTTGTATTTTCTCCTTTCCTCAATTAAATTCAGTATCTCTTCTGTTACCCAAGGATTTCTATTACCCCTCGTCTTTTTACCTACTTGATCCTCTCCTGCCTTCACTATTTCATCTCTCAAAGCTACCCATTCTTCTTCTACTGTATTTCTTTCCCCCTTTCTTGTCAATCGTTCCCTAATGCTCTCCCTGAAGCTCTCTACAACCTATGGTTCTGTCAGTTTACCCAGGTCCCATCTTCTCAAATTCCCACCTTTTTGCAGTTTCTTTAGTTTTAATGATGATATGGAAAATAAAAAACTAAAGGAGTTAAAAATCCTGTTGTAAAAAAAGAAATTAGTTTTGATGGTTGTAAAAAGTACTTAGATGACAAAATAAAGCAACACAGAAAACTGAATTTAATTAGATTCTTTAAACATTAATTGTATGCAGTTGAATATAACAAAATTGTTTTAAGTTCTGAAGATGATAAACGTATTACAAGATGGAGTTAATACATTAATATTTGGTCATTATAAATTAAACTCAAATAAAATATGATAACATTCCTTTTCTAGATGAATTAAACAACTGTGTCAATGATTAGCCAAAAAACGAAATAAAACATAAATTATGATGGGAATTCAACAGTTTAATAGAAGATTAACTAAAACAAATAACAATATCAAATTAATCATTTTTTAATTTTTTTAGGATACCATAATTATTTAGTGTTGCCATATATATATTTTAAATACAAATTTTGCACAAACACATTCAACTCTCTGATAATACATTTCTTAGTTTTTTATCAATGCAAAAGGACGTGCTACTGGGTATTAGAGGTACCAGTGTGTACAGCAGTCTGGACCACCACCTCTGAAGGTCTTGCTTTATGGTGGTACAACATGCAATGTATGGTTTTCGTGAGCAATAAAAAGCACAGAAGTGATTTTTATATTGATCTCTATTCCAATTTTCTGTACAGGTTCCCAAACTCTCGGAATCAAGGTGATGCAAAACGTTTTTTGATGTGTGTACAATCAATACAACCGGGTTTTGAAGGCATATTCTTATTTGTAATATAGTTCTTTGTGAATTCTTTTTCTTGTTTGCATAATGGATAAATAATTTTATTTTACTTTCTATTTATAAGGAAAAAATTTATTAGAATTTAAAAAATTAAAATCTGATAAATTTTATTATATATAAATGGAGTCGCTTTTGGATAAAAAATAACATATATAGCGATAAAAAAGTTTATAATTATTGACGAAAATAATAATCTGCTGTTTAAAGCAAAAGATATTAGCAACACTTTGGAATATTTGAATTCTAGAAATGCTTTAGAAGATAAGGTGAAAAGTAAATATATGAAAAAATATAAAGAATTAAAGGGTAACCTGCAGTTACACTTACATTCATATGCAGATTTTGTAAATGAACCAGGTTTATATTCTTTAATTATGAAATCCAAAATGTGTTCTGCAGAAAATTTTCAAGATTGGATTTATGAATAAGTTTTACAACCAGTTCGGAAACATGGAGAATATACAATAAAAATTAGTGTAAAACAACTCTATTAAGTTCAAATACAGTGTTTGACACATCTAAATAAAATTAAGGATAATTATATATCAAATCAGATTAAATATATGGTAGAACTAAGCCTACAGTAAATTTACATGAAAAAATGAACAACTAAATAGTTTGTTACCCCATGTTTTTCCTGAATTACCTGAAGAAAATTTAGGACCTACTTTTGTTATTTTAGGCTTATATGGTTATAATTAAGATTACTTTGTTTTTCAAATACAATTTAAAAATGTGTAAAAAACAAATAACAGAAATAGACATCCAAATTGTGAACTATTTTTAATACTGAATTATACACCACATTCAGTAAATTTATATCAACGAATATTTTACGAAATTTGACTTCGAAAAACTCTGAATTTTACAAACCTATTTCTTATGTAAAATGTGTTCATGTTCTTTGCTCAGCATACTGTCACACACAAATACTGTAATTCTTTACATGTTTGTCTCCATTCCAAATAATACAAATTATTAATCATAACAATATTGTAACTACTATGCACTGTCAAGATACATAATATCCTGTAGCTGCAGATGTGTTTGCAAGGGAATTGCTCAGTACAGTTATGGCTCAGATGATTATTGTATTTTGTACTGTACTGTAATGCTGAAGATTGGATTGCAATTTATCAGCAAAATGTAATTGATGACAGTGAAAAACTGTGGATTTAGGAAACAATAAATTGGAAGATATAGAGATTTCTGTCAGATCACAAACCCTGGACCTGTTTTTCTGCATTATATTTGTTCTAGCAATATCTGATAAAATGATGGCAAGTACTAACAGAATCACCCCCTTATTGATACAGGGTGTATACACGGTCAAGGAAAAAAAATTCCTGGATTTTCCCAGATTTCCCAGTTAAAGATACACTTTCTCACAAGTGAATATACACTTTTTCCATGTTAAGTGACAGTATACTTTTCCTCAGAACTGTAAAACTTATCAATCCATTGAATCGTTATGGCTTTATACACCAGCATAGAATTTCCTGGCACCTTACAAAACGAAACTTACGAGGGCAAACACATTTGGGAAAGATCTGTGATGTGCAGCAACATGTATGCTGCATATGTTCGTATTATGAAAGTATAAATTCGAATTCCACAAAACACCGCATGTTACTTTCTGAAGCATTGAAATCGAGATTACTATGCACTTTTGTATGCCAGTCACAATTTATGTCACACGATCTCACCAGCTAATGATGGTGGATGTTCGGAGAATAGGACATGTGATGCAGTCAGCCAATAGCAACATCACTGTTCAGTAGCGTGACCACACAAACAGGAAAAGTTAATGGTTTAAATTAATATACATTGTGTTGCTACAAGAATGGCGAAGCTTTCACATATAATATTGGTCTTGGAGATTAATAAGTTGCAAGAGAATCTAAGTTTTCACATATAATGTTGATCATTTCTGCATATGTTAAACATGTTACACGTGTTATGCATGTTACATCACACAAATGTGGCAGTAAAATTTTTAATACCGACATAAATGTCTGATCATCTGGTCTAAACATTTTTCTAATTGTGGTTCTAAAAGAATTTATTTTCAAATGAGAGTCAAATGCTCTATGATTTAAGAAATTCATTGTACATTCTCGCACATAGTTCATCTTGCATAAAAGGAAATTTACTTTGAAAGCAATGCTTTGCAAACCACAATTCTCAATATATTCCCACGACCTGTTAGAAACATGTTCATTTCGGCAGATGCCAGAGAGCGCCAGATAACAGGCATCACCACATTTGCGCAACTATGATGACACAGGAAGCCCATAAGTTCATACATGTAAAACATTAAAATATCTTATAATATGTCATAAAAGAAACAAGACATCAGAAGATAATCCAAGAGCATCGGAATTTCGTGAACCATACTAAAATGCATCATTCAGCTTAAAGTGCACATTCGTATGTCCAGATTTGGGTGTAAATTTTCTTGGAGTACCAGTACTGTTTCATCTCGTGTTTGGTTCTTCATTATGGCATAATGCCATACATGCTACAAGATGAAAACGTACACTTTAAATGAAGTGAACAGTTGAAACTAACCAATGGTGTGGAATTAAATACTTTGTTTCAAATAAATGGACTGACTCAGTGAAAAAGATTAATAAAAGTCAAATTTCTTTAGCAAACCAACAAAAATATCTTGTTCTGCAAGGCGATTAATGCTTGACTGTCAGAAAGGTGAAAATAAAATAAAAACCGAAACTAATAACTTATTTTAGCCTTCTATAATTATGTGAATGTATTTTAATTCGCTTTTTAGCTCCCAGCCACAGAAATCCGTTTTATCATCATTTCTCGTGAGAGCAATGAACGAAGAGGAGACAGCAAAATCACTAAGCGTAAACACGAGTCACGTGGAGACTACCCAACTGCCCACTTTTAGCTCAGTCTACTCTGTGTATCAGTCCCGGATCTACAATATTTCTGAACTGAGGAAATACCACACACATCAAAAACAAAGTTTTGCATCACCCCAGTGCCCAGAACTATAGACGTTGACTGTGGATGTTGTATCACAGACACAGTTTCTTTGACTGTTCAGAGATGTCACGAAACCCACCCAAAGATGTAAACAACCATGCAATAGCAGCACCCAGTAGACGGAGGGGGTCCGACAGCCGATCAGTTCCAGGATTTCCACCAGGAAGGAACTACATGGCTCATGTTGTCTGTAGTTCAACCATGCCTAGACGGTCAATACCGCGGTTCGATTGCATCCGCATTGTTACTTTGTGCCAGAAGAGTTCTCAACAAGGGAAGTGTCCAGACATCTCAGAGTGATCCAAAACGATGTTGTTCAGACGTGGAGGAGATACACAGAGACAGGAACTGTCGAAGACATGCTGTGCTCAGGCTGCCCAAGTGCTACTACTGCAGTGGATGACCGCTACCTACGGATTATGGCTCGTAGGAACCCTGACGCAACGCCACCATGTTGAATAACGCTTTTCGTGCAGCCACAGGATGTTGTGTTGCAACTCAAACTGTGCACAATAGGCTGCATGATGCGCAACTTAACTCCCGACGTCCATGGCGAGGTCCATCTTTGCAACCACGACACTATGCAGCACAGCTCGGTATGCCGAATGGACCGCTTAGGATAGGCATCATGATCTCTTCGCCAATGAGTGTCGCATATGCCTTCAACCAGACAATGGTCGGAGACGTGTTTGGAGGCAACCTGGTCAGGCTGAACGCCTTAAACACACAATCCAGCGAGGGCAGCATTGTTGACGTTCCCTTCTGTATTGGAGTGGCATTATGTGTGGCCGACGTATGCCGCTGGCAATCATGGAAGGCACCGTAATGGCTGTACAATACGTGAATGCCATCCTCTGACCAATAGTGCAACCATATCAGCAGCATATTGGCAAGGCATTCGTCTTCATGGACGACAATTCGCGTCCCCATCGTGCACATCTTGTGAATGACTCCCTTCAGGATAACGACATCACTCGACTAGAGTGGCCAGTATGTTCTTCAGAAATGAACCCTATCAGACATGCCTGGGATAGATTGAAAAGGGCTGTTTATGGACGACATGGCCCACCAACCAGTCTGAGGGATCTGCGCCGAATCGACATTGAGGAGTGGGATAATCTGGACCAACAGTGCCTTGATGAACTTGTGGATAGTGTGCCATGTCGAATACAGACATGCATCAATACAAGAGGGCGTGCTATGGGGTATTAGAGGTACCAGTGTGTAAAGCAATCTGGACCACCACCTCTGAAGGTCTCGCTGTATGGTGGTACAATATGCAATGTGTGGTTTCCATGAACAATAGAAAGGGTGGAAATGATGTTTATGTTGATCTCTATTCCAACTCTCTGTACAGGTTCCAGAACTCTCGAAACATAGGTATACAAAACGGTTTTCGATGTGTGTAGATAGTGGCGCCCCCCCCCCCCTCCCCTCCCTCCAGCGTTAGAGGTCGATACCAAAAATTAAATCGACTTTTCAAAAAATGTTCATTTTGTAGCGCACATCTTTCTGAAGAATCTGTCACATGAAACATACGTCTTCGAGGAAATGAAAGACATGTTATTTGGTGTTAGGTGTGCCAAATAACAGCGCCATGCCTCTTCACACAGCATTCTGCTATCGCACGTCACTGTATTTCGCTCTGTCGAATTCAAACGTGAATATTTTGTAATGGATGCCATCAAACTACATTCAGGACAATGGAAATTAAAATGTCCTGAGGTGCCTCTCCTGCTCCCAGTCGGCCAGTTTGACATCCTGTCCCTCTTTTTTTCTTTTCTTAAAAAAAATCGCAATTATTACTGGATGGAATTATTTGTAACTAGGGAATAAGAACGCTTCAGAAAATTTGCACTCCTTATTGTCTATTAACTAATAACTTGTTTTGTGTGACATAAAATTAAATATAGGATACATAAAACCAGTAAAGACAAGAGACAAGCAAGGCAGTACACATTTTTCTCTCTAATTTTGCTATGGCTTTAGATGGCGTGTTTTCCTTTTTGAGAAAGAAAAAGTTCGTCAAGCGTTTTGCTACATGAAATAATGAAATGTCGTTGCTAATACTGAAAAAGATGTTAATACAAATAGTACCCAAGACTGGTGTGGTTTCTCGAGCTCATTACGTGTATTTTGTCACTGTATGCTAGATAAAACGAAATAGGGTTTTCTAATGTTGCAGCGGTTGTAATACACACCAAATAAACGAGACTGTTTTGGAACAAATGGTCATTTTTATGTCACGACAGAATATATTTCACGAAGTACAAGTATCAAATGCCTATTAGGCCTACCAGAAGGAAAAAGCTTTATGTTAGGAAATAGTTTCACATTCCATTCATACGCTTCATCTTCTCAAGCACGAGATCGAAAAGTAGTAGAACGAAATTTTTAAATAAATTTGGAATCGTCATACTCTTTCATAATTTGTGTGATGTCTCCGTTTGCTCTCCTTCCTCTTTCTAAAAAACAATCTTGTTATCACTAATTCTGTAACTATTCCTGCCAGTGTCAAAACTTATTCTCCAGTTAACGTACTAACCCTGTCACAATCACTGGTTTAGTTATCCCGCGCTCCGGTTAGGCATTATTTCGCGTTCGTAGAACGCGTTTCCCGGGCTACTCCCAGAATAGACCTTAAGCGCCTGCTAGCTGGGAACTGTACAACTGGCACTTACTATTATCCGTTCATCATAAGAATAAATCTGATGTAAATAAACACAAACGCGATGATTGGTCAGAAGCTGTAGCACACGTATACTGGTGCTGTTAGGCCATTGCAAGTAAGTCCTACTAATGTATTAGATATCTTATTACTAAGTTACGTTAAATGAAACTTTAAGATATTCAAATGTATTAACAGCCATCAACGGTTTTCTTACTCAAGCTTCAGTTACGTAGCTTTGATTTCAAAAATCGTGTACAGTCACAGCCTCTGCAGCGTTGTACTCTGTCGCGCTGTTAATGTGCCATAAAAATGGCTGAGCCTGCTTTCTGTTCCGTAATGAAACATGCGCATGGAATACGGTTAAAAAGTGCCAAGAAATAGGTTGTTTCTTAATGGGTTTTTTTTATAAATTTCCGGAGATAATCAGCTTTGAAGTTTTCCCAGCGTTGTGTATATTGAAATTGATACATTAAGTAAGATTGAGCGTGTAGTGCAGTCGGTAGTGTAATGGACTGCCAATTGAAAGCCGGTACGGTAGCTCAGCGTGATCGGTCAGAGGGCTGCGTGCTGTCTGTAAAGAATTCGTGTTAGTATTTTGCGGCTGTGACTTATTAAACTGATAGTTCGGTAATTTTCACATCTGTCAACACCTGCTTTCTTTGGGATTGGAATTATTATATTCTTCTTGAAGTCTGAGGGTATTTCGCCTGTTTCATACATCTTGCTCACCAGATGGTAGAGTTTTGTCAGGACTGGCTCTCCCACGGCCGTCAGTAGTTCCAATGGAATATTGTCTACTCCGGGGGCCTTGTTTCAACTCAGGTCTTTCAGTGCTCTGTCAAACTCTTCACGCAGTATCATATCTCCCATTTCATCTTCATCTACATCCTCTTCCATTTCCATAATATTGTCCTCAAGTACATCGCCCTTGTATAGACCCTCTATATACTCCTTCCACCTTTCTGCTTTCCCTTCTTTGCTTAGAACTGGGTTTCCATCTGAGCTCTTGATATTCATACAAGTCGTTCTCTTATCTCCAAAGGTCTCTTTAATTTTCCTGTAGGCGGTATCTATCTTACCCCTAGTGAGATAGGCCTCTACATCCTTACATTTGTCCTCTAGCCATCCCTGCTTAGCCATTTTGCACTTCCTGTCGATCTCATTTTTGAGACGTTTGTATTCCTTTTTGCCTGTTTCACTTGCTGCATTTTTATATTTTCTCCTTTCATCAATTAAATTCAGTATTTCTTCTGTTACCCAAGGATTTCTACTAGCCCTCGTCTTTTTACCTACTTGATCCTCTGCTGCCTTCACTACTTCATCCCTCAAAGCTACCCATTCTTCTTCTACTGTATTTCTTTCCCCCATTCCTGTCAATTGCTCCCTTATGCTCTCCCTGAATCTCTGTACAACCTCTGGTTCTTTTAGTTTATCCAGGTCCCATCTCCTTAAATTCCCACCTTTTTGCAGTTTCTTCAGTTTTAATCTACAGGTCATAACCAATAGATTGTGGTCAGAGTCCACATCTGCCCCTGGAAATGTCTTACAATTTAAAACCTGGTTCCTAAATCTCTGTCTTACCATTATATAATCTATCTGAAACCTTTTAGTATCTCCAGGGTTCTTCCATGTATACAACCTTCTTTCATGATTCTTAAACCAAGTGTTAGCTATGATTATGTTGTGCTCTGTGCAAAATTCTACCAGGCGGCTTCCTCTTTCACTTCTGTCCCCCAATCCATATTCACCTACTATGTTTCCTTCTCTCCCTTTTCCTACACTCGAATTCCAGTCACCCATGACTATTAAATTTTCATCTCCCTTCACAATCTGAATAATTTCTTTTATTTCATCATACGTTTCTTCAATTTCTTCGTCAACTGCAGAGTTAGTTGGCATATAAACTTATACTACTGTAGTAGGTGTGGGCTTCGTATCTATCTTGGCCACAATAATGCGTTCACTATGCTGTTTGTAGTAGCTTACCCGCATTCCTATTTTCCTATTCATTATTAAACCTACTCCTGCATTACCCCTATTTGATTTTGTGTTTATAACCCTGTAGTCACCTGACCAGAAGTCTTGTTCCTCCTGCCACCGAACTTCACTAATTCCCACTATATCTAACTTCAACCTATCCATTTCCCTTTTTAAATTTTCTAACCTACCTGCCCGATTAAGGGATCTGACATTCCACGCTCCGATCCGTAGTACGCCTGTTTTCTTTCTCCTGATAACGACATCCTCTTGAGCAGTCCCCGCCCGGAGATCCGAATGGGGGACTATTTTACCTCCGGAATATTTTACCCAAGAGGACGCCATCATGATGTAATCATACAGTAAAGCTGCATGCCCTCGGGAAAAATTACGGCTGTAGTTTCCCCTTGCTTTCATAAGTGAATATATTTACTGTGAGAATCCCTAGATCCTTAAATAGATGTCTGCAGGATGACCATGGGTGGGCTCCAGCAATTATTCTGATTACACGTTTTTGAGCAATGAATACTTTTCTACTCAACAATGAATTACCCCAGAATATGATGCCATATGAAAGCAGTGAATGAAAGTAGGCATAGTAAGCTAATTTACTGAGATTCTTATCACCAAAATTTGCAATAACTCTAACAGCATACGTAGCTGAACTCAGACGTTTCAGCAGACCATCTATGTGTTGCTTCCAGTTTAACCTCTCATCAATGGACACACCTAAAAATTTTGAAAATTCTACCTTAGCTACAGACTTCTGTTCAAAGTCTATATTTATTACTGGAGTTGTGCCATTTACTGTACAGAACTGCATATATTGTGTTTTATCAAAATTTAAAGAGAGTCCGTTTGCTGAGAACCACTTAATAATTTTGTGAAAAACATCATTTACAATTACATCACTTAGTTCTTGGTTTTTGGATGTTATTACTATACTTGTATCATCAGCAAAAAGAACTAACTTTGCATCTTCATCAATGTGGAATGGTAAGTCATTAATGTATATCAAGAACAGTAAAGAACCTAAGACCGAACCCTGTGGGACCCCATACTTGATAGCCCCCCAGTTTGAGGAATCAGCTGTTGTTTTAACATTACATGAACCACTTATTTCAACTTTCTGCATTCTTCCAGTTAAGTATGAATTAAACCATTTGTGCACTGCCCCATTCAAACCATAATGATTTAGCTTATCTAAAAGAATTCCATGATTTACACAATCAGAGGCCTTTGAGAGTTCAAAAAAAATACCAGTGGGTGATGTTCGGTTATTCAGAGCATTTAATATTTGATCAGTGAAAGCATATATAGCATTTTCTGTTGAAAAGCCTTTCTGAAAACCAAACTGACATTTTGTTTGTACTTTATTTTTACAAATGTGGGAGGCTACTCTTGAATACATTACTTTCTCAAAAATTTTTGATAGAGCTGTCAGAAGAGAGACTGGGCAGTAGTTGTTGACATCCGACATATCCCCCTTTTTATGCAATGGTGTTACAATGGCATATTTCAGTCAATCGGGGAAAACATCCTGCTCCAAAGAGTTATTACATACGTGGCTGAGAATCCTACTTATCTGTGGGGAACAAGCTTTAAGTACCTTGCTGGAAATGCCATCAATTCCGTAAGAGCTTTTACTTTTCAGTGAGTTTATTATTTTACTGATTTCAGAGGGAGAGGTTGGTGGAATTACAGATGTTTCAAACTGCACAGGTATGGCCTCTTCTATTAGTAGCCTTGCCTCTTCTAGTGAAGATCTAGATCCTGTTTTCTCCACAACATTTAAAAAATGATTATTGAAAATATTTTCAATTTCTGATTGTTTGTTAGTACACTTGTCATTCAGTTTTATGGCACTAAAGTCTTCCTGTGCTGTTGGTTTCCCTGTTTCCCTTTCAGTAATATTCCAAATTGCTTTAATTTTATTATCAGAGTTACTGATCTCAGATATGATACACATGCTTCTGGACTTTTTAATAACTTTTCTTAGTACTGCACAATAGTTTTTATAATACCGAACAATTTTGGGATCAGTACTCCCTCTTGCTGTTAGATACAGTTCACTTTTACGGTTGCAAGGTATTCTTATTCCTTTAGTTATCCAATGTTTTTTATATGTTTTCTTGGAATTATGTTTAACTATTTTCTTGGGAAAACAATTTTCAAATACCCTTAAAAATGTATCGTGAAATAAGTTATATTTCAAGTTTGCATCGGGTTCCTTATACACTTCATCCCAGTCTAGCTGCTGTAGGCTTTCCCTAAAGTTCGCAATATTTATATTGTTAATTGAACGCATTGCTTTGAAAGTCTGATTTGATATACTGCATGGAGCTATGTCATGTACTGTAACTAGCTGTGCACCATGATCTGAAAGACCATTCTCAACAGGATAAGCATTTATGTCCTTAAACTTATCTTGGTCTATAAAAAAGTTATCTGTCAATGTACTGCTGTTCTTTGTTATCCGAGTAGGAAAATCAATGACGGAGCTCAAATTGAAAGAACTGAGTAATACTACTCCTATTACACTCTTTCAGGGAATCAACATTGAAATCCCCACAAATGATAATTTGCTTCCCCCTGTCTGACAGGTAACACAACAAAGCATCCAAGTTTTCTAGAAATAGCTGGAAATTCCCTGAGGGGGACTTATACACTGTTACAATTATGAAAGTGCCATCATTTAGTTTAAGTTCAGTGGCACATGCTTTCATATGTTGCTCTACACAAAATTTTTTAGTTTCTAAATTTTTTACACTGTGGAAGCTTTTGACATATATGGCAACTCCTCCTCTCATCATATTATCTCTACTTACATGTCCAGCTAATTTGTGCCCATTGATGCAAACCTTTTGCATATCAGTGACTATGTGATGCTCAGACAGGTGTAGTACATCTATTACATTCTCAGTTTCTATATCTTCTAAACAAAGCAGAAGCTCATCAATTTTATTCTTCAATCCCCCAACATTTTGATGAAATATGAGTATCTTGAACTTTTTTAACATCTTTAGTACTTGCCTGGCTGAGTTTCCCACTGGACACTGATCTTACACTAAAAAAAGAGTTTCCACCAT
Organism: Schistocerca piceifrons; assembly: GCF_021461385.2. Taxonomy (NCBI): domain Eukaryota; kingdom Metazoa; phylum Arthropoda; class Insecta; order Orthoptera; family Acrididae; genus Schistocerca; species Schistocerca piceifrons. The sequence continues at coordinate 300,235,417 of NC_060141.1, forward strand.
GAGATTTAGTTCCTCCCCCCTTTAAATTTCCTGCTATCAGCCCAGCCAGTTTAACCTTCCCTTTCTTGTTGAGGTGTAGGCCATGTCTAGTATTGTCCCACCTACAGAGTGAATCAACAGGAACCACACCAATGTGTGACCCTGCACCAGATCCAAGTAGCCGTTCCAACTCCAAATTAACTCTCCTGACAGAAGAGCTCAAATGAGGTCGGTTGTGGCGCTCCAGAACCGACACTGGTATGATTCGATGTTGATGCAATCTTTGCCGGGTCACATTCTATGCTGTACCCCAGATCTCTGTCAATACTGTTGCCCAGCCCACCCACAATAACCACAGTACCTTCCTTAGTAAAGCCTCTTCATAGTGAAACTAAATCCTCCGTAACCTGCCCCAGTCCAGCACTAGGTTTGAAAAAACTTGTGACCTGGTATTCTGGCCCTAATTCATCCTGCAGAAGTTGGCCCACACCCCTAGTTGGCCCACACCCCTAGCATGCGCACTACCTAGCAACAAGACTTTTTTTCTCTTTGCAGACTTCCCTACATTCTTATTCAATTTGCTGCTGAAAGCTTGTTGAGCCCTGTCGACATCTACTTCTGTGAGAGGCTCATCAGTTTCTGACTGAGGCAACAGGTCAAACCTATTTTGTACATTAATAACAAAGCTGTCAGAAGAATTTCTTGGCCTGTTCCTTATGCCTGTTGCCACTTCCCACCCCTGTTTACCCTTCTCCCCCCCTTAACCTGCCCAGTTCTCGCCTAGCCTCATCTAACTCAGCTCGAAGGGCAGCAATTTTCCCCTCCTGTTCCACAACCTTTCTATCTCTACTGCATAGCCTACAGAACCACGAGTCTCGCTCATTTTCCCAATTCCCACGCCACTACAATCGCCCCAATGAAAAAAGTTACTACATCCATCACCCCAGAGCTAACGATTCTATGGCACATCAGGCACTTTACACTCATGATACAAATCGATTTTAGTGACAGAAAGACAATTAAGTTACCGGAAAACAATGAAAATACGTGTACAAAAAATTAGGCCTACTCGCGACTATGTAAACAGTGGTTCAGAAGTTTTTTACTGGAAATTACTTAAGAGATGACAATACTCTACAGATATAAAGGGGCAGCAAACTTAATAGCACACTAAACTATCAGTAAATGCACTTAAAATTGCGGTATAAAGTTTAATCTGAAAGCTCAAAAGTTCGACCTGGCCACAATATGTAAACAAAACGAACTTTACGTGATTGCTGTGAAAATACGCGAGTAAGACAAAAACCTTTAATGGTGCGCTTGAACAGCACTATAATTAACATAATAAATTAGTTTAAAGTGTTAAAAACAGTTTATTACTACTTAAATTACTTATTTTGTACAAGAGCTGTGACTCAGATGTCCGTATAGCAGGCGCAGGGCTACCAACAACCTGATGAAAGAATTGTGGTAACTTGCTCCAGGCAAAACAAACTGGGAATCAGTCTACTTCACCCACAAAGTAACGGAATGAGTAACTGAGCAATTGGGAAGACGCTTAATTGTTAGGTGAACTCACACCATTCAGATTTAGACACATGTCTATCCTGCATGGTGAGTGCATACAACTATGAAGTACACACTAGTACAGGGTTGTCAACATTAGAGATGGTTTACAGGAAGAAGACTCCATCAGCATGTGATATAAATCATCAGAAAAGTGGCAGGAAAGGGGAGGGAATAAGAGAGTTGGCTAGAACAGTAAGGGAAGTATGGAGGAAGGTACAATGAGTGAAAACTAAGTCATTGGAGAAGCAGGAAGAGCCAGTCAAACAAATGGGGGAATTACCTCAGAAGAAGTGGTTCAGTGGGTTATAATGTCAAGCCCAAAGGGAAAGGTGAAGTCTGTAACACGGACCAGGATCCCTACCAAGTGACTAAAACTACATCACAGTTGAATGTACATGGTGTATATAGTACAGGGCATTAACATCATTTTGGATAAAATTAAAAGTGTACTGAGACATGCTGTTTGGAGACAGCGCGGTTCGGGGGAGGTGTGGAGGCAGGTGATATTTGTCCCTGACTGAGATTTCTGTACAAGAGAAAGACCGAAGAAGAAGGATGCCAGTTTTGATGATGCTGCACTCCTTTGTCAGAGGTAGGATCATCACCTGGATGGAGTAGCTGTGTTTTTCACACAACCAGACATGGTGTTACCCAGACACAGGTGGTCATTCGGTTCACTGTTTAATGTGTGGGAGTTGTAGAATGAAATTAGGAGCTTGGAAGAAGTTTTTACTGCATACAACAATTAGCAGGTACTAGTGGGAAGGAGGCGGTGTCTCGAAGAAACATGGGAATTTGCTTGAGACACATGGATGATTGAAGGAGCAGATGCAGGAGGTGATTGGAGTGGTTCTGCATGAATCCAGGGGAGTAAAAGGGGGTATGGTCAATATATGCTGTGGGCAGAATGTTACAGACCATCCTCAGAACAGCAGACTGGAGCATTGTATGCAGGTTAAACAAAATGGCAGAGACCGCAAGGAGGTCAGCAGAGGCAAATAAAGTAACTGTGGAGTGGCATTCTATGTTGATCATGAACTTGGAGAACAGAGTGCTAAACAACACATGCATGCCCCAGAAACTGACTAAGGAATAAGGAAGTTGTGGATTATGCCAGGTCCTCAGCTGGCACTCTGAACTGGGATTTGGAAACAGTACCAGCTCTAACACAGGTGCTGGATGTAACACTGACATTAATGAGGCTACTACAGTCCCTGGTTGATAGTACCAGAGTAGCCAGATTGGAATTACGAAATCTGCAGGAGGCCTCCATCAAGTGCTACATGAGCCAGTTAAGTCCTGTCTTGCTGTTACCTGAGCAGAACTTGAGAGAACTGAGGAAAGTGCAAGGAGAATTGCCACCAGAATTATAGCTCATAGAGCATAGCAACCAGAATTTGCCAATATACTACCACAGTGCAACAGTGGGTGATGCAACAGATAGAGCCTGATTGTTCGTATCGATGAAGGTACCAGTAGCGAGCAAGCACGCAGTCTTCAGATGTTACACAGTTTGAGGAAGTTGGAAAATTTGTGCAAGTAACAGAGGTAGGGGCGTTGCTATTAGTGAAAGATGGGGATCAACAGGTGGTGATGACCAAGGATGAGCTCCAGCAATGCCACAGCAGGTTTGTTACCACGTGCCTGACTCGTGAAATTGTGACAAGTAGGAGCACATGCAGCATGCAACTCCTCAGGGGTGAAACAGAGGAATGCCCTTTCCAAATGAAGGTGATCGAACTGGAACCATATTTTTGTAGGACAAATCTGCACTGGATATTCTCAAGTGCACAACAATGTAGTGATAGTTTCTAGTTGCTATAAGCAGGGGAAACTAATGGGGGTAAGACAATTGGAATTAAGAGGCAGCAGATTGTTGACGAATGGGATCATGTGTTATATTTTCAGATCCATGTTTCATTTGCCAGTTACTGTGATGGGAGTTATTCCACTAAATGTGACACAGCCACAGCCATACTGACCATTGAACCATTAGTGATGTTGTTCCAACAAAATCTTACATTCCTTAAACGTAGCCTGGACCAATCATTAATCTGAAATATAGCAGCTGAGTTGTTAAGAATAGCCAATTTAGTCTTAGGTAATAGTTTCATTGATAAAGGGTAGAAGTAATTACAAGAGAGTCTGGGTGGGGGTAAGACCTGAGGGTCCAGGTTTTATCTGTAGGGGACAGCAGTGAAGTGCCACGGCCCAGTCTTTAAACAGAAAATTATTAGCCTTTAACAAAAGTAAGGAAAAGCAGAATGGAAGCACAATAGAGCATTTAGTTAACAGGTGTGGCAACATGTGGGTTACAATAACAGACATGCCAGTGGATTGCGCAGTGAGGACAACCGAGCTCAATGGTAAACAGTACACTGCAGCCGTAACCATGTCTCAAGTGGTGTGGTGTCATCACGCCAGGGCAAGTCTCTTATTTTGGCAACATGGCTAGTGATACATGTGGGCTCTAGAGGTATATGAATAAGCCTGGATTTTAAGGCAGGAATCACTCATTATTGCTGAAATCCAGAAGTACCACCACGACATTTGAGCAATGCTGTACAGCAAGATGACCAGGCTCCACCAGCTGCAGCCATGGGTTCTACACTAGGCTGCACCTGCCATCTCCACCAAGTCACTCGTGGGACTTGGTGTCTCAGCCCAGCTGATCTGCTGTCTGCACCTGTTGATTCTGATTTCCTAGCATGACTCGGTACCACAGTCCCAGCTGCCAGTCGACTGCTATCTGAGGGCAGCGATTCATACCCCACACAAAGCCACCTACGTGTTCTGTCACAGTGAGGCGAGTGGCCACTGGATCTGCATGACACTGAGGAAAGTAGTGCATACATCACCACCACACATGTATATGCAGAGCCGAGGGGCCACCTCCCAAATGGGGCGCGATTGCAGCACTTGATGCACTGCTGATGTGATGTCCATGACCTACAGGGGCGGCTGGTCTCAGCAGCATGAGATGCGTAGTCCAGCAGCCTCAGGCAGAAGCCACTGCCAAAGTGGGTCCAGCCAGGGTCAGTGAGGAGAGGCACGCCTGCCTCACTATGCCATGTACCAAGGTCAATAATGCTCTTTGTAACTGACATTGTTTGCCCTAGACCCTATAGCGTATCGCCACCAATCATTCATGCCTCAGCATGCTACACTTTCTACATGACTGCAAATGAAAGGAGGAGCTAACTGTATGCTCTCAAAATCAAATACATGTAATACAAGTATCGGCCATATGCTTGCTTTCTGTAACTGTTGTGATGTAATTGTGAAGATTACCCTCATTTATCCTGACTTACAGTGCCCCTGAAAAAGAAACAGAAATACACCATGGTGTAGTCTACATATATTCCTTGCTATTATATAATTATGACTTGTTATTCACCTACATATACATTGTTCATATCAGGTTACTGTAAGAAAATTGCAAAGCATTTCTGGTAACACACTAACCAGGAACACAACTTATAAAGTAACTACACAAAGGAATCTATCTAATGTTTGCCACAGGGATCAATATTAGGTCCACCATATTATAAAGTCTTAGGTGTTTATTTGAGTAAAAACTAGAACCGAAAGCTGTTTTACAGGGATGTAAGCTGTGCAACTAGTGTGATGTGGATAATATCAGATTCTGAAGTTTTAACAAAATCAAATAGGGGTAATGCAAGAGTAGGTTTAATAATGAATTAAAAAAATAGGAGTGCGAGTAAGCTACTACAAACAGCATAGTGAATGCATTATTGTGGCCACAATAGACATGGAGACCACACCTACCACAGTAGTACAAGCTTATACGCCAACTAGCTCCGCAGATGACGAAGAGATTGATGAAATGTATGATGAGATAAAAGAAATTATTCAGATAGTGAAAGGAGACGAAAATTTAATAGTCATTGGTGACTGGAATTCAATAGTAAGGAAAGGAAGAGAAGGGAACATAGTAAGTGAATATGGAATGGGGGTAAGGAATGAAAGAGGAAGCCGCCTGGTAGAATTTTGCACAGAGCATAACTTAATCATAGCTAACACTTGGTTCAAGAATCATGAAAGAAGGTTGCACACACAGAAGAATCCTGGAGATACTAACAGGTTTCAGATAGATTATATAATGGTAACACAGAGATTTAGGAACCAGGTTTTAAATTGTAAGACCTTTCCAGGGGCAGATGTGCATTCTGACCACAATCTATTGGTTATGAACTGTAGATTAAACCTGAAAATGTGGGAATTTAAGGAGATGGGATCTGGGTAAACTGACAGAACCAGAGGTTGTGGAGAGTTTCAGGAAGAGCATTAGGGAATGATTGACAAGAATGGGAGAAGAAATACAGTATATGAAGAATGGGTAGCTTTGAGAGATGAAATAGTGAAGGCAGCAGAGGATCATGTACGTAAAAAGATGAGGGCAAGTAGAAATCCTTGGGTAACAGAAGAAATATTGAATTTAATTGATGAAAGGAGAAAATATAAAAATGCTGTAAATGAAGCAGGCAAAAAGGAATACAAAAGTCTCCAAATGAGATCGACAGGAAGTGCAAAATGGCTAAGCAGGGATGGCTAGAGGACAAATGTAAAGATGTAGAGGCACATATAACTAGGGGTAAGCTAGATACTGAAAAATTAGAGAGACCTTTGGAGAAAAGAGAACCACTTGTACGAATATCAAGAGCTCAGATGGAAACCCAGTTCTAAGCAAAGAAGGGAAAGCAGAAAGGTGGAAGGAGTATATAGAGGGTCTATACAAGGGCGATGTACTTGAGGACAATATTATGGAAATGGAAGAGGATGTAGATAAAGATGAAATGGGAGATATGATACTGCATGAAGAGTTTGACAAAGCACTGAAAGATCTAAGTTGAAACAAGGCCCCGGGAGCAGACAACATTCCATTAAAACTACTGATAGCCTTGGGAGAGCCAGCCCTTACAAAACTCTACCACCTGGTGAGCAAAATATATACGACAGATGAAATACCCTCAGACTTCAAGAAGAATATAATAATTCCAATCCCAAATAAAGCAGGTGTTGACAGATGTGAAAATTACCGAACTATCAGTTTAATAAGTCATGGCTGCAAAATACTAACATGAATTCTTTACAGATGAATGGAAAAACTGGTAGAAGCTGACCTCGGGGAAGATCAGTTTGGATTCCGTAGAAATGTTGGAACACGTGAGGCAGTACTGTTCCTATGACTACAATAAGGAAAGGCAAACCTACCTTTCTAGCATTTGTAGACTTAGAGAAAGCTGTTGACAATGTTGACTGGAATACTCTCATTCAAATTCTGGGGTGGCAGGGGCAAAATACAGGGAGTGAAAGGCTATTTACAATTTGTACAAAAACTAGATGGCAATTGTAAGTGTAGAGGAGCATGAAAGGGAAGCAGTGGTTGGGAAGGGAGTGAGGCAGTAAAGGTAACAAAAGAAAAAAGGAGTAGGAAATAAAATCCATGGAGAAGAAATAAAAACTTTGAGGTTTGCTGATGACATTGTAATTCTCAGAGACAGCAAAAGACCTGGAAGAGCAGTTGAATGGAATGGACAGTGTCTTGAAAGGAGGATATAACATGAACATCAACAAAAGTAAAACGAGGATAATGGAATGGAGTCAAATTAAATCAGGTGATGCTGAGGGAATTAGATTAGGAAATGAGACACTTAAAGTAGTAAATGAATTTTGCTATTTGGGGAGCAAAATAACTGATAATGGTCAAAGTAGAGAGGATATAAAATGTAGAGTGGCAATGGAAAGGAAAGCATTTCTGAAGAAGAGAAATTTGTTGACATCAAGTATAGATTTAAATGTTAGGAAGTCGTTTCTGAAATTGTGTGAAGTGTAGTCATGTAAGGAAGTGAAACATGGACGATAAATAGTTTAGACAAGAAGAGAATAGAAGCTTTCGAAATGTGGTGTTACAGAAGAATGCTGAAAATTAGATGGGTAGACCACATAACTAATGAGGAGGTATTGAATAGAATTGGAGAGAAGAGAAATTTGTGGCACAACTTGATTAGAAGAAGGGATCGGTTGGCAGGACATGATCTGAGGCATCAATGGATCACCAATTTAGTATTGGAGGGTAAAAATTGTAGAGGGAGACCAAGTGATTAAAATACTACGCAGATTCAGAAGGATGTAGGTTGCAGTAGGTACTGGGAGATGAAGCAGCTTGCACAGGATAGAGTAGCATGGAGAGCTGCAACAAACCAGTCTCTGGACTGAAGACCACAACAACAACTGTTGTATGTGAATTTTTACTGTTGTGTTTATTGTGAGCCCCCGACTGGCGGGCATGTTTCATCAGGGCACTGATCACATTTGATAATGTTTTCACTAGTGGCTGTAATTCTTTCTGTAATTAAATTGTTTCAATTATGCAGAGAATTATATAATCTGCTAAAATACATTTGTTTTAATAACATCTCTTTTCCTATTACATTTTTTATGACATGCAAGCACAATTGTTTCTGTTTTATCTGCTGCATTTTACTTGTATAAGATGTGAATTAACTTTTTATACACTTGAGTATAAGGAATGTACTTCTTTGAAATAACGCAGTGGCGACATCTAGTGGGCCTTTGATGGAGGCATGTTTCTTGCCGCTGCATACATGCCATAATGTTATTTGCTTAAGTAGCCAAAATGGCTAATGATTTTGAATGCAGCATCGCATGTAATAGCGTAATATGTAAAATACAACACTTTCTTATTCAGGTATGGATATCTGGTACACTTCTTTTATTGTTTTCTCCTTTAAATTCATATCAATACGAGTGTTTTGTAAATTAGGTTACCTCTACGTGCTTTTATTTTCTAGGTCTGAAAATGGTCATTACCAATGAAAATTCGGTGTGCCCGAGCGGTTCTGGGCGCTTCAGTCTGGAACCGCACGACCGCTACGGTCGCAGGTTCGAATCCTGCCTCGGGCATGGATGTGTGTGATGTCCTTAGGTTAGTTAGGTTTAAGTAGTTCTAAGTTCTAGGGGACTGATGACCTCAGATGTTAAGTCCCATAGTGCTCAGAGCCATTTGAACCACTTTTGAACCAATGAAAATTAATAACCTGATTGCAAACAAACATAGTGATTCACACACAAAATTATAATAAAGCACATAATGATTACCTACCAATGATTAGTTGAAAGGGTCTAACATGTCCACCCCAATAAATTGAATGTTTGCATTGCTTCTAGTAGCCTTTGTTACAGTACCTGCTTCTGACTCAAATCCACTCAATGTGCTCAATTTACAGAATTCTTGACTTATTAATCATTATCATCCTTCTTTCCCTTCCGCTAATACTTTTCTTCCACACACTGATTTGTTGCCCGAGATCCCCCATGGCTTGATAAAAGTGATCATCCATCTCGTGTAACACTTCTAGTTTCAGCTTGGCTGGCACCACTACCTGTGGCCCCAATTTTGTCTCTCTACGTAACAATCCATTGTGCATGCTAAACTGTTGTTGCTTGCCAAACTACTTACATTCTTCACCTTCTGCGCTGCTTGCCATTCCCCAAGGTCGTGATCTAGTGCCTGTACTACAGTTGTTTTCTAAGCCCGTCTGCATTGGCCATGTTTCCTTCCTGGTTGTGGATTCCTTCATACACGAATTCACCGAGTTTCAATGCTCACCTTGTCAATCTACTGAATGAGTCCTTCAAACTAAGTAACACTTCAAAGCATCATGGTCCATCACTACCTTGAAATTCCTTCAGGTAACACCAGGAGTATGTTACCCCATATATCAAGTTAAACATTGAAAACTTCCTGGCAGATTAAAACTGCGTGCCCGACCGAGACTCGAACTCGGGACCTTTGCCTTTCGTGGGCAAGTGCTCTGGCAGAAGTAAAGCTGTGAGTACCGGGGCGTGAGTCGTGCTTCGGTAGCTCAGATGGTAGAGCACTTGCCCGCAAAAGGCAAAGGTCCCAAGTTCGAGTCTCAGGTCGGGCACGCAGTTTTAATCTGGCAGGAAGTTTCATATCAGCACACACTCCACTGCAGAGTGAAAATCTCATTCTAGAAGTTAAACATTTCCTTTTCTGTTGCAGAATAATTCATCGTACAGGTAACATAAGTACATCACTCTGTATATCCAGCTAAGCATTTCCCTTTCTGTTGTAGAATAATTCTTCTCTACTGTGATCAACTGTCTTAATATGTAGGCAATAGGACGTTCCTGTCCGTTAATCTCATAGCTCAAAATACACCCCAGAGCATGAATTGACACGTCACATGATAATATGAACTCCCGAAAGTCTGGAAATACCAACACCAGACTACACATCAATACTCTCTTCAACTCAACAAATGTTTCCTCACAATTCCAACCATGCAAACTTAATCCCCTTCTTCAGCAACTGTGTAAGTGGGCTGGCAATGTTCGATAACCCCTTCATGAATTTTTCATAATAATCTGTGAGACTGAGAAAAAGACTGTAATTCCTTGGTCGTTTGTGGTACCAGAAACTCTACTGCCTGTATTAACCTTGGCTCAGTCCTCACACAGTCATTACTAATGACATGGCCCAGATAGCTAACCTCTTCCAGCAGCTTCCACTCCTGTTAACACAATGCTCTATGACGTTTCCATGCTACTTTTTTTTACTTTTGTTAAAGACTACTAATCTTCCTATGAAGGACTGGGTTGTGGCACTACAAAAGAAATGCTTTTCATTATCTCCAAACAGTGGAAACACCTGGTGTGAATCTGACATTAGTCTGGAATTATTTGAGAAATCCACAAAAACTCTTTTAATTACCATTTCTAAAACATGTTTTCAATCATTCTTTACCATATCTTCTACTTTTGTCAGGTATTACAGTGTTGATGCAATGCTAATTCCAGTAACAGTTCAGTGCAAAAGTTAATCCAGCTACGGTGTGTAGGGTTGTGATATACCCTATAAAATGAATTCCTACAGATAATCACTAGACAACACATCACATTGCTTTGCTCTTCCAGGTAGCTGCCACACGATGTCAGTAGAGTGGCCCAAGTGGGTTTCTATATTATGAAAAGGATAGTTGCTACTCACCATATAGTGGAGATGCTGAGTCACAGATAGGTACAATAAAAAGACTAACATAAAATAAGCTTTCAGCCAACAAGGCCCCTGTCAAAAATAGCACACACACACACACACACACACACACACACACACACACACAAACGACCACAGTCCCTCTGGCAGCTGAAGCCAGACTACGAGCAGCAGCAATGCATGATAGGAGGCAACTGGGTGGGGGTAAGGAGGAGACTGGGGTGGGGAAGGAGAGAGATAGCAGGGTAGGGGTGGGGGACGGTGAAGTGCTGCTGGGGAGCATGCAGGGGCGAGGCAGAGAGAGGGTAGGGCAGCTAGGTGCATTTGGTAGGTTAGATGGAGAGCAGGGGAAGGGGGGGGGGGGGGGGAGAGACTGGGTTCGTTGGTAGAATGGTGCCAGAATGGGAACAGGAAAAGGGGCAAGATGGGTGCAGACAATGATTAACGGAGGTTGAGGCCAGGAGGGTGAACAGGAATGTAGGATATATTGCAGGGAGAGTTCCCACCTGCACAATTCAGAAAAGCTGGTGGTGGTGAGAAGGATCCACATGGCACAGGCTTTGGAGTAGTCACTGAAAGGAAGAATTTCATGTTGGCTGGCGTGCTCAGCAACAAGGTGGTCCAGTTGTTTCATGTGGACAGACAGCTTGTTGGTTGTCATCCCCATATGGAATGCAGCACAGTGGTTGCTGCTTGGCTAGTAGATCACGTGACTGGCACAGGTAGCCCTACCTTTGATGGGATGGGTGATGTTTGTGACTGGACTGGAGTAGGTTGTGGTGGGAGGATGTATGGGACAGATCTTGCACCTAGGTCTATTACAGGGATATGAGCCATGAGGTAAGGGGATGGGAGGAGGGTTGTGTAGGGATGGACAAGTATATTGTGTAGGTTCAGTGGACAGCAGGATACCACTGTGGGAGAGATGGGAAGGATGGTGGGCAAGACATTTCTCATTTCAGGGCACAACGAGAGGTAGTCGAAACCCTGGAGGAGAGTGTAATTCAGTTGCTCCAGTTGTAGGTGTTACTGAGTTATGAGGGCAATGTTCCTCTCTGGCTGAACAGTGAGACTTTGGGAGGTGGTGAATGACTGGAAAGATAGGCACAGGAGATCTATTTCTGTACAAAGTTGAGAGGATAATTATGATCTGTGAACGTTTCAGAGAGACCCTTGGAATATCTTGAGGGGGACCACTTTTCACTGCAGATGCAACAGCCATAGGTGGCTAGGCTGTATGGAGGGGACATCTTGGTATGGAACGTTTGGCAGCTATTGAAGTAGAGATATTGCTGGTGGTTAGTAGGTTTGATACGGACAGAGGTACTGATTTAGCCTTCTTTGAGGCAGAGGTCAACACCTAGGAGGGCGGCTTGTTGAGCTGAGTACGACCAGGTGAAACAAATGGAGGAGAAGCTGTTGAGGTCCTGGTGGAATGTGGATAGGGTGTCCTCACCCTCAATCCAGATCACAAAGACATCATCAATGAATCTGGACCAGATGAGGAGTTTAGGAAGGATTCCTCTAGATGGCCCATGAACAGGTCGGCATAGGATGGTGTCATGCAGGTGTCCACCTGGACTTGTTTGTAGGTAATGTCTTCAAAGGAGAAATAATGGTTTGGAATATATCAGACATTGGGAAAGGTAGTGTTCAATAGCAGTAAGGCCATGCGCATTGGGGATGTTAGTGTGAAGAGAGGCAGCATCAATAGTGACGAGCAGGGCACCATGAGGTAAAGAAGCAGGGACTGTGGAGATTTGGTGGAGGAAATGGTTGGTATTTTTTATATAGGAGGGTAGGTTCAGGGTAATACACTGAAGGTGTTGGTCTACATGAGCAGAGATTCTCTCAATTTGGGGGGGGGGGGGGGGGGGGAGGGGGCGGCACAGTAACTGGCCACAATGGGGCGTACCGGCGTACTGGGTGGTGGTGTTTATGGACTTTAGGAAGCATGTAGGAGGAAGGAGTGAGGGGAGTGATAGGAGTGAGGAGAGAGAGATGGACTCTGGGAAGAGGTTCTGGGCTGGGCCTAAAGATTTGAAGACAGACTGGAGATCCTGCTGGATTTCTGGAACGAGGTCACTGTGCAAAGTTTATAGGTGGAATTATCTGACAGCTGGCAGAGCCCTTCTGTCAGGCAGTCCTTCTGGTTCCAAACTACAGTGGTGGAGCCTTTGTCCACAGGTACGATTATAAGATTGGGATCAGTTGTTAGGTTGTGGACTGCGGTCATTTCTGCGGATGTAAAGTTAGTTTGCATGTTGAGGGATTTACGGAACGATGGTGAGGCAAAGTTAAGAAATTCTGGAAAGTTAACAGGGGGTGATTTGGGGGCAGTGGGGATGGATCACAGATGAATGGAGGAGTGAACTGAGTCAGGCAAGGTTCAGCATTGGTCCTTGGTTGAATCTCATTGGCAGGGTTGGCGGCAAAAAGTGTTTCCACTGTAGGAACAGAGAGAAGGTCTTTAACAAGTCCTGCATGACTGATATTTCTGGGGGGCTAAGGCTTTTGGAGGAAACATTCATGTCTGTTTTGGGTCTGTTTAGGTTCTGGATTCTGTGTGGTGGTGGGAGGGAGTTTTGGAGGATAGAGTAAATGTAATAGGTTTGCAAGACAGGGTTTGTCAGCTATGAGGGGATATGGGGGAGGTTTGGTGGTTGTTGTAGAGGTGGTAGACAGTGGTACTCCAAGGCAGGAGTAGGAAGCAAGCAGGGTGGAGAGTTTGTTAGGTGGCATATTGCTCTAGTTCCTGGAGGGCAAGAGTTTCAATGGATATGGGTTCCAGGAATTTGGGATTGCATAGGAGGAGAATTTTACACATGGAGAGAAGGTATTGCAAGAATGTTTGGGCTTGTTTCATATGGTTTTGCAGGACTATGTTGGTGAGGGCTAAGGATTGGCGGAATCAGAACACATGGAGGTCATCCCCCATTTGGGGGGATTCCATGTGCCAAGCAACAACGCAGAAACAGTATTTGGGATTGGGTTCTGGCTAAGGATAAGGAAACTTTTCTATATTGATGCAGATGGAAGGAACAAGAATCCATGGTGATGGCAAAAATGTGAAAAATATATATATATATATGGTTATAATAGAGGGAAACATTCCACATAGGAAAAATATATCTAAAAACAAAGATGTAGTGACTTACCAAATGAAAGTGCTGGCAGGTCGACAGACACACAAACAAACACAAACATACACACAAAATTCAAGCTTTCACAACAAACTGTTGCCTCATCAGGAAAGAGGGAAGGAGAGGGAAAGACGAAAGGATGTGGGTTTTAAGGGAGAGGGTAAGGAGTCATTCCAATCCCGGGAGCGGAAAGACTTACCTTAGGGGGAAATAAGGACGGGTATACACTTGCACACACACACATATCCATCCACACATATACAGACACAAGCAGACATATTGTGTGTGTGTGTGTGTGTGTGCGCGCGAGTGTATACCCGTCCTTTTTTCCCCCTAAGGTAAGTCTTTCCGCTCCCGGGATTGGAATGACTCCTTACCCTCTCCCTTAAAACCCACATCCTTTCGTCTTTCCCTCTCCTTCCCTCTTTCCTGATGAGGCAACAGTTTGTTGCGAAAGCTTGAATTTTGTGTGTGTGTGTGTGTTTGTTGGTGTGTGTCTATCAACGTGCCAGCGCTTTCGTTTGGTAATCACATCATCTTTGTTTTTAGATATATTTTTCCCACGTAGAATGTTTCCCTCTATACACACACATGTACATGGCGTAGAATTACACCTGAAAATTTGCAAAAATACATCCAAATATGTGGGGGGAAAAAAATCACAGAAAGGATTAAATAGGGAGAACAAGATTAAATCTGAGGGAGTACGATGATAGTGAAAGGCAAAAAGCCACTAAAATTGCTGTGAAGTCACAAAGAGATCAAAGAAAACATTTTTTTATTTATATATTTTACTGTGGGTTGCAGGGTGCCCTCCCTCTACCCTCCCGTCTGCACCTAGCTGCCCTACCCTCTCTCCACCTTATCCCTGCACACTCCCCTACAGCACTTCACCATCCCACACCCTTACCCTGCTATCTGCCCTTCTCCCAACCCCAGCCTCCTCCTTACCCCCTCCCAGTTGCCTCTCCCATCATGCACTGCTGCTGCTGCTGCTACTGCTGCGCTGTTCGTAGTCTGGCTTCAGCTTCCAGAGGTTCTGTGGTTGTGTGTGTGTGTGTGTGTGTGTGTGTGTGTGTGTGTGTGTGTTTGAACAAAGGTCTTGTTGGCCAAAGGCTTATTTTATGACAGTCTTTTTGTTGTGCCTATCTGCGACTCAGCATCTCCACTATACGGTGAGTAGCAACCATCCTTTTCATAATATTGTTACATTCCATCCTGGATTTTCAAAGTGTGTTTCTGTAACTTTAGTTGTGAACAGGACTTTGTGAGGTGGTGTTGAACCAAGTTTGAGCTTGCTGGGGTTTGTGAAACCCCAACTTACCACTATCATCCCACAAGAAGAAAAGTTAAGGTATCTATTTCATCGCATTTTGGATGTTGTTGTAGTTGTTGTGGTCTTCAGTCCTGAGACTGGTTTGATGCAGCTCTCCATGCTACCCTACCCTGTGCAAGTTTCTTCATCTCTCAATACCTACTGCAACTTACATCCCTCTGAATCTGCTTAGTGTAGTCATCTCTTGGTCTCCTTCTACGATTTTTACCCTCCACACTGCCCTCGAATGCTAAATTTGTGATCCCTTGGTGCCTCATAACTTGTCCTAGCAACCGGTCCCTTCTTCTCATCAAGTTGTGCCACAAACTCCTCTTCTCCCCAATTCTATTCAATACCTCATTAGTTATGTGATCTACCCATCTAATCTTCAGCATTCTTCTGTAGCACCACATTTCAAAAGCTTCTATTCTCTTCCTGTCCAAACTATTTATCGTCCATGTTTCACTTCCATACATGGCTACACTCCATACGAATACTTTCAAAAATGACTTCCTGACACTTAAATCAATACTCGATGTTAACAAATTTCTCTTCTTCAGAAACGCTTTCCTTGCCATTGCCTTTTTGGATATGATACAATATTTTACTGTGTAACTAATAGTAGCAAATACTGCTGTAGATGGATCCTTACAGGATCCTAAGGGACCAATTACAAGCATTGATTGATGACTTACTTGATCAGGGAGCAATTGCATCTGATGATGATGATGAAGAAGATGCTGTTATTGTCAGTGATCACAACACATCATCAGAGCACGAAGAAGTGAAACAATGAAGACGTGGTCAGTGATAGTTATTATCTGGGAGAAGATGGAACGACAAAATGGAGAAAATAATTTTCACAACCTACTGTTAGAATGCCTGCTTTGTTAAGTAGATGTGTAATATTTTCTTTCAAGTTTAAGTCTATTGAATCAGTACATTAAGATATCTCAGATAACTTCAATACCCCATTATCAAAGCATTAATTACAAAAAATTCTGTACAGATATACACCAGAAGGTCCAACTTAAGAGTTGTGAAACCAGTTGTGTAGGAATGTAATCAACTTGAATAAATACAGCTACAGTGGACTATTGGACTTTTCTTCAGTTTTACATTTTAATAGCTTTAATACCCATATTTAAACAATTGTTTACTGTATGAATTGTTGATCAATCACGTACGAACAAAGTCGCATAACATTATTACCCACCTTACAGGTGTTGTTGGTGATGCTAAACAATATTCTACACTGCTAGTGTATCTCTTTCCTTACATTACTGAAAAAATTGTTTTGTTTACACATAAGGAGACAGGTAGAAAGAGACAGAAGCATTCACGTGAACACATACTAAAACCCACAGAGAAACATCAAATGATGACAGTACTAGTGCTACTGTATTCAGCAGGGCCAAACAAAACAAGTAGATTGATTTAAGCATCTGATGGAACTGGAAAAGACTTTTTTTTTTCCTTGGGCTACTATGTCCTTCCAAAAATTCCAATCTCTTGCAGTGTCTTCATTTTGATGGCCAAGATAATTTAGCAGTAAGGATATAAGTACACAAATTGGTTCCCATTAGAGATGTTCTTGACCAGTTTTTAAGTAACTGCATAGAGCATTTCTCTGTCAGTGAATACATTGCATTAGACAAGACATTAGAAGCATCTTGTGGGAACTGCAAACTATGATTTGAAAATCTTGACCTTAGTTGATGCCTTGCTGTATTAAATCAGGAATTTTGAAGTCTATATAGGTCATCAGCCAGATGGACCTTTCAAAGTTAAAAAATAAAGCAGAAGACTTAGTAGAACAAATTATGCAACCCATTTTGGGTTCCAGTAGGAATGTTATGACAGATAACTGGTTCACAAGCTGCAGCCTTACCTCAAAACTTATGAAGGAACGTAAACGTACAATGGTTTGTTCAATGCAGAGAGACAAGAGAGATTCTACTATTTGTCAACACATGAGGTCGAAGAGTTCACTCCAGCATTTTTGGATTTCATGAAGAGAAAACTTTGGTTTTGTATGTTCCCCAAAAGAGTACAGTGGTATTACTCAAGTCAAAAATGCACCATGATGCTACCATCAATAATTCCACAGGTGATACAGCTAAACCAAAGTTTAACATCTTCTATAGTATTGCAAAATGTGGACTTGATGTTGTAGATGAACTTCTTGCTTCACATTATGTGTCAAAAAAAGGTAGGCTGTGGCCACTGATCTTGTTCTTTACTTTAAAGCAGTGGTTCCCAACAGGTGGTCCGCAGACCCCAGGAGTCCGCGAGCTATGCCAGAGGGGTCCGCAAGACACTATTAGAATAAAAAATATATTAAATATATTTCGTATGATAACAGATTTTTTGTTTTGGCCGCTTCCTGCACGAGCAGAGCTTTAGCGAACACTAACTTCTGCGTCTAGCGTCTTCCTAGAGCCAACTGAGACTAGCACACTCTGGCGCAAAACTAGAATTAGATAGAAGCAAATAGTTCTGCTGTATGCCATTAGACTGCGCGTGCTGCCTCTTTGCAGCTGACAACTGACAGTCACTTTACAGAGAAACTCACATTTCAAACGACAATCAGCCATTGTTAATTTACTGCCAGTGCTTTCAAAGACCGTGTTGTTTACATATTCAATATTCTGTATTAAAACAGTAGTGTTTTCGCGGAAGCTACAGTTCGCGTAGTTAAAAATGGACCGTTGGTCAAAAAGTGGTTCGTTAAAACGAGAAAGGCCTACAGATGAAGAGGAAGAAAATGCATTTGATGTTCAAGCAAATAAGTCAGTGACTCTCGAACCGAAGTTGTCAGTGTCCATTGAACCTAAACTGTCGGCATCCCTTGAACCTAACCCTTCCAAGATCAGTGTTAAGCTTAATGGAAAAATTAGAAAATATAACTCTGATTACTTGGAAATCGGTTATACATTCACTGGACCTGAGCAACAGCATAAACCTCAATGTGTAATTTGCTATGAAAGCCTTTCGAATGAATGTAATGAAACCAGCAAAACTCCGCCGCCATCTTTAAATAAAGCACCCGGAGTACAAAAGTAAGTCATTAGATTTTTTCAAAAATAAATTAGGAGAATTGAAAACATCTCGTAAAACAATTACCAAACACTGTGGTGCAAATGTAAATGAAAATGCAACCCTTGCGTCTTACGAGGTGGCTCAGCTTGTTGCTAAATGTGGGAAAAACGACACAATTGCTGAGGACCTTATACTGCCATCAATTAGCAATAATACTTTGCAAGAGAATGTTAGGTGATGCAACTGCTAAGGTAATAAGAACTGTCCCACTCTCAAATAATACTGTTCAAAGATGAATTACTGATATGGAGTTAACATCAAAGAAACATTGCTGGCTAGACTTTGCGTGAGTGACATGTACACCCCACAATTGGATGAAAGCACAGACATATCAAAAAAAGCTATAATGTTGGTTTTCGCATGATCCTTATGGGAGGACCAAGTGTTCAAAGATTTTCTTTTTTCATGCGAACTACTGCATACAACAGCAGACGATATTTTTACTGCATTAAATAATTATCTCAATGAACACAATGTCACCTGGACAAAATGTGTAGGCTTGTCAATGGGTGGAGCAAAGTCAATGGCTGGCAAAAAAAACAAGACTTCTAGCTCACATCAAAGCAGTAGCCCCTGAGGTGAAATGGACTCACTGTACTGTTGTACCCATCGTGAAGCCTTAGTAGTCAAAAGATTGGTTGAACCTTTGCAAAAGATACTTAACAAAGTAGTTCAAATCATCAACTACATTAAAACTCGACATCTGCAATCCAGATTATTTTCTTTGTTGTGTAAAGAGATTGGCAGAGAGCATGAGCAACTTCTTATTCATACGGAAGTAAGATGGCTTTCTCGAGGTAGGATCTAGTCAAGATTTTTTGAACTTAGAGACGAGGTTCGTCTCTTCCTTCTTGACACAAAGTATGCGGATTTTCTCACTAACTTCTCTTGGCTTTGCTCAGCTGCATACTTGGCTGATGTGTTTGAACACTTGAATGTGTTAAACTTGAGTTTACAAGGAAAAAAAGGACACATGTTCAAAGTTGAGGATAAGATTAGTGTTATGGCCAAAAAGCGTCAGATCTGGGCGTCAAGGATAGAAAACGAGTCACTAACTAACTTTTCTACTTTAAAACAATTCTTGGAGTCATCAGAGGAGAATTTGTCTGACCAGAACAAGATCAATGTAGCCGAGTATCTATGCAGCCTAGCCATCACTTTTAGAGAGTATTTCCCTGAACCTGGCCCTGACGACAGATGGATTCGAAATCCCTTCAGCTGTGAAGAAATAGACAAAATCCAAGGCCTCACTGGAGAAGAGCAAGATCAACTTGTGGATCTGTCCAGCTGTGGTACGATGATAAACATTTTCATTTGTGATAAAATTACAGACTTCTGGGCATCAGCACACAAGGACTACAAGAAACTTGGAGATAAGGCAATGAAAAAGATCCTCCCATTTGCAACCACATATCGGTGTGAGCAAGCATTTTCTTCCTTGTTTTTCATGAAAAACAAATATAGGAATCGGCTCGACATGCGGTCGGATTTCGGAGTGAAAGTTTCCAGTTTGGAACCTAATATTTCAGAAATAATGGACTCAAAGGTCAGATTGAACTCATCTCATTAAGAACTGAAAATTAAAACTAACTGTATACTGATGGAGTACTCTGTTGTAACTGAATTTTTTCAAATAAATAATACCTTGTATTAAATTAGTGTTTTCTTATTTTTCACATGTCTACTCAATGCAATCTCAAGTGTAGTACACTTGAAAGACCAATATACTCAGTTTTAATATTTTTGTGTCATTTTCAGTTCATACTCAATTTTTATTTTTTTAAGGAGTTTGTTATACTAAACACCCAGATTTGAAGACAAAGATTTTGAGCAATAATCAAAAATTTAACAACAACAATGATGGCTAAATTGAAAAAGTTTTAAGCTGAATATTTTTCCAATAATGAATATGTCAATGTTTTTTCTAAGTACCAAAAATAGAAAACGTATAAAAAGACTCCTAATTTGGGTTCTTTAGGTACTTGATACTATGGTATGACAAGATACCAATCACGCTCGATGAGGGTGTCCTCGAGAAAATTTTGTTGGGAACCCTTGCTCTAAAGAATGTGGCAGGTATTAATTCCCAAATAACTTATGATTCTAATACCAGAACCAAGTATATACATCAGAAGTTCTTCAAGAATTTGTCTCTAGAACTTATTAGGAGCTGAGTAAATCAGAAACAAAATGTGAATCTCCTTAGAGAACTGGCTGCATGTGGCTGATGACATGCAACATAATTATTATCCCAAGAATCTCCAAACAAAGCTAGAAAAAAAAGGTGTTCATGTAAAATGTCCAAGGACAAAAGACCACAAAACAAAATATACTTGCAAGAGATGTGACAGATGTTTGTGTATGGACCATTTCATAATAATGTTATGACTTTCTCGGTGAGGAGAAATTAGATTATGAATAATGGAAAGGTTTTTTGGCAATGTGTTTGTTATGGTACATGACTTTGTAATGCAGAGCAAGTAAATGTATATAACCTAATTTAGAGTTTTTTTCTACATTATATTGAGCTTTGTTAATTTAATGTGTTCAGTATTTCAGTACAATAGCTTTGGACACAAAACATTAATTTCAATATTGTATGACTCGATTTTTGTAACCAGTATGCGACTAATAACTAGTAAATAAAAATCCATTCAATCACTGTCATCTATATTAATAATACACAATACTACTAACCTATACCAATAACTTGCAGTTTATTAAGCCACTAATTCAAATGCTAAAATATTTAAAATACACAAGAGAGTACGTGGGGTCTACTACACTGCACAGACCACTGATGTAAGAATTTCAGGTCACACCAGTGCTGGGTTAAGCATGTTCAGTTAATGAGAGAATGTTTCCTGGATAGGATGCTGACAGGCTTACAGAAGTATGCAAAAGTAAATCATAAAAACAAAATGTCCACAATACATAAATAAAACTTGCCTGTGCTCACCCCACCTATCCCCCCCCCCCCCCCCTCCCCACACACACACACTTTTTCAAAACAAAACAATTAAGACAAGATTTCGTTAACTGCAATGGTCTGTATGGCAGTGCAACAGCTTTATCAGCAATTAGTTCCATTCTTGAAAGACATAAGCAGAGATTTGGAAGACACCCTTTGCTGGCAGCAACAGGCTCTTATTTGTTTCCTACATGTCCAGACATATACCCAAACTCCACCAACAACATTCCGGAAGTTGTTCAGGGATATTTTCCAAGTGTTTTGAAATAATGACCGGTGGTCTCCAGTGGTTCAGTACAGAGTACTTGCATTTTATTTTATTTCTTACCCCTGTTCACCTTTGTATATGTATTGCACTGAAAACATCTGTATGACAGTCCACATCTTGGTGGCATGCGCTGCATGTTTTGTTTGGAAACAACTGTGTTTCCTTCACTCACCCCCTGCCAACACTGATGACAAATTTACTCTTCACCCTTAAGTTTGCATTCAATACTGCTCGATTCTGTCCATGGTTTGTTTTACCTGCAGCTTCTGTTATACGTTAATAGTATCATACCACAGTAAGAAAAATTCTACTGATAAAGATCTGGACAAATGCATCTGAGTATGGATTCACTGAGTCCTATGGGAGAGATGCTCCTAAATCATAATTAGTCTCTAACGAGCAACCACAGACCATAGGTTCCAGGGACCAAAACACTAATAAAATATCCCTGAGTAACTTCTGATATTTTATTGCTGACATTAAGATTCACCTAACATAAGAGTAAGATCCACAAACCAGTTCATCCTACAAGGATCTTAAAAGTTTAAAAAAAGTTAATCGGAATGAGCAGTTCTGTGTGGATGGACACTGTCTGCAAAGAGAAAGTTTGGATGAACCATATCACTAAAAAGGAACACAAGTGGTTCCAGTAGCTCCTCCACATGTATCTTTTTGTATATTAACATCAATATAATAGAGGGAAACATTCCACGTGGGAAAAATATATCTAAAAACAAAGATGATGAGACTTACCAAACAAAAGCGCTGGCAGGTCAATAGACACACAAACAAACACAAACATACACACAAAATTCTAGCTTTCGCATCCAACGGTTGCTTCGTCAGGAAAGAGGGAAGGAGAGGGAAAGACGAAAGGATGTGGGTTTTAAGGGAGAGGGTAAGGAGTCATTCCAATCCCGGGAGCAGAAAGACTTACCTTAGGGGGAAAAAAGGACGGGTATACACTCGCGCACACACACACATATCCATCCCCACATACACAGACACAAGCAGAAAGTATGATTTGAAAATCTCTGCCTTAGTTGATGCCAGGCTGTGAATTTAGGAGTCTATATAGGTCTACAGCCAGATGGCTGTAGTAATAAAGCAAGAGACTTAGTGGAACAAATTAGACAATCTATTTTGCGTTCTGGTAGCAATGTTATGCAAACAACTGGTTCACAAGTTGCAGCCTTGCCTCCAGACTTCTGAAGGAACATACACTTAATACAGTTTGTACAATGCAGAGAAATAAGACAGAGAGATTGCACCATCATTTGTCAACACATGAGGTCTCTAGTTCACCAATCAAAATGTAAAGCTCCGAAAATTGCACAATCTCCTTTACACCTCTTTATCAGAGCCCCATCATCAACAAACTGGTCTGGTCTCATCATATTATGTATTATCTTTGCCTTACAAACAGATTTTGTCAAGTAGTTATAGTCAGATATCAACCCTGAATTAATTTTCCCTCTACAGCACAGGGTGTGAGCTGATTTGAAATTTCCAGGCAGATTAAAACAGTGTCAGACCAGGACTCAAACTCAGACCTTTGCCTTCCACGAGTGAAATGCTCTACCAACTGAACTATGTAAGCATGACTCCCAAACCAACCTCACAGCTTAAATTCCACCAGTATCTCTTCTGCTAAGTAGTGCTTTGATAGCTAAGCCAACAGAACACTTGCCAGCAAAAAGTGAAGTTTACAGGGTTCGAATCCCATTTCAAAACTGAGATTTAATTGGCCACGATGTTCCAGACATCAATCTCATTGTGAAGTTGTCACTCTAGGTCTAACTAGTACTTTCCAATGGCAAACATTTTATGTGTCACTGTTTCAGGGCTAAGGATTTGAAGTGACACTTTGTAGCTCATTCAATGTCCTACATTTTCAATGCAAACGTGTTTTTGTGACATTATGTTGTGAACTTTTTGACAGAAGAGAAAACTAACTGAGACACTACCAGTCATTGCTTTGCTTAATACCTGAATTGTGTGATGATTCAAAGTTGTCGTCCTGATTCACAAATGACTGAACTTTTTGTGACAACTAACTCTGCATACTGTAACAACTAGAAAGTTTTAAATGGCAGGAAAGCGAATGTTTATACATCTATATACATATATTTTTAGAAAAGTATTGTACATAAATTAGTATATTAATGCTGCATCAACAGCAGGGTTAAAGCCAAAATTCCACTGCTGCACAGTGCTCAGGACTCTTCAGCCTCCATGAAGAGTCGATATGAACATCACATTATCACCTTGCTGCAGCTCATAGTCAAGCTCCCCCTAGAAAGTAAATAAATAAAATTAAAAAATTAATAAATAGTTCCAGACACTTTTTTATTACTAGGAAACTGTCACAGCAAAATAGTACACTTCACTGTTCTTGTGTATGTCAAGCTAATGTGGGCAGTACATCTCAGCTGATTATAACAACTTAAAACACCTGTATCAATAATAGTGAGAAAAATATAGATTGCTACTCACTATGAAGATAACACATTGAGTTGCAAACAGGCAACTGAAAAGGCTTGAATGTAACAATATTATCAAAAGGATAGTTGCTACTCACTATATAGCGATTCAGCATCTGCGATTCAGCACTTCCGCTACATGGTGAGTAGGAACTATCCATTTCATAACATTGCAACTGAAAGAGCTGTTACACATTTAGCTTTTGGCCAAAGCCTTCTTCAGAAAAGGAAACATGGGCACACACATTTACACTTGAATGCACACTCCACCCACACATGACAGCCATCTCTGGCAACTCTAACTGGATTGCAACTGTCACGTTGAGCGACAGTCTGGAGTAGGGCAGGAAAGGTGCAAGGATAGCAGGGTACGTGTGGGGAGAGAGTAAAGTGCTGTCTGTGGAGGGGACTAGATGGAGGCACAGCAAGATTGCCAGGTGCAGCATCAGGAGGCTGTAGAGGCAGGGAGGTGGAAGGGGGGGGGGGGATGCCAGAGGTGGGAGGGAGGGGGGGGAGGAATGGAAAACAAGGGGATCAGAGCAGGGGAAATGTGGGCAGCTGCATTAGCAGAGGGTGGCACACAATGAGGATGAAGAAATGTGAATACGGAGGAGGTTATAGAACAGATGGAGCAGAAACTGTTGGGTGGAGGTTGTGGGAACAGTAGATTACCACATTACAATACATTCTCCACTCTCAAAACTACCCTAGCCTCAACCTATGGTAATTTACTGGCCCACACCCTCCGCTCAACAGTTTCTGCCCCCCTCTACTGTATTATCTCCTCCTTATTCAGATTCCCTAACCTTCCTGGTGTGACACCCTCTGCTAATGCACATGTTCATATTTACCCTTCCCTGCTCCTCTCCTTTTATGCTCCCTGTTCCCCTCCCCCTCATGCCCCCCCTCCCCCTTTCACTGCTCTGTCACTTCCCAGCCCCACAGTCCCTGATGCTGCACCTGGCAGTCATGTCATGCCTCCACCTCGTCTCTGCACGCTCCGCCAGACAGCGCCCTTCTCCCTCCCCCCGTGCCCTGTACCCTGGTATCCCTCTTCCTTCCCTGCCCCACTCGAGATTGTCGCTCAATGTGACAGCAGCATTCCAGTCCGAGTTGCTGCTGGATATGGCAGTCATGTGCATGAGGTATCCTTGCTTTTGTAACTGTGTCCATCTTTCCGTTTCTGAAGAAGGCACTGGCCGAAAGTTAAATGTATAACAGCCTTTTCACTGTGCTTGTCTGCAACTCAATGCATCATCTTTACAGTAAGTAGCACTGTACCCTTTTCCCAGCATTGTTGATATTCCAACCTGGAGTTTCCACCATTTAAAACACATGAACATGTAGTGATAAACTACACACAATCTCTCACAAAACCAACAAGATCTGTAGCACTGTGGACAAAAAGGATCCTGTAGCTATTCATACACAAAAATTAATTTATGTTGTGTTGTGATGTGGTTTGATTAATGTTAGGTCCCACATTAATGTGCTGCTTATTAATTAATGCCTAGCACAGGAACCACCCCGTGAACCATGGACCTTGCCATTGGTGGGGAGGCTTGCGTGCCTCAGCGATACAGATAGCCATACCGTAGGTGCAACCACAACGGAGTGGTATCTGTTGAGAGGCCAGACAAACGTGTGGTTCCTGAAGAGGGGCAGCAGCCTTTTCAGTAGTTGCAAGGGCAACAATCTGGATGATTGACTGATCTAGCCTTGTAACAATAACCAAAACGGCCTTGCTGTGCTGGTACTGCGAACGGCTGAAAGCAAGGGGAAACTACAGCCATAATTTTTCCCGAGGGCATGCAGCTTTACTGTATGATTAAATGATGATGGCGTCCTCTTGGGTAAAATATTCCGAAGGTAAAATAGTCCCCCATTCGGATCTCCGGGCGGGGACTACTCAAGAGGATGTCGTTATCAGGAGAAAGAAAACTGGCGTTCTACGGATCGGAGCGTGGAATGTCAGATCCCTTAATCGGGCAGGCAGGTTAGAAAATTTAAAAAGGGAAATGGATAGGTTGAAGTTAGATATAGTGGGAATTAGTGAAGTTCGGTGGCAGGAGGAACAAGACTTCTGGTCAGGTGACTACAGGGTTGTTGTGGTTGTTGTTGTGGTCTTCAGTCCTGAGACTGGTTTGATGCAGCTCTCCATGATACTCTATCCTGTGCAAGCTTTTTCATCTCCCAGTACCTACTGCAACCTACATCCTTCTGAATCTGCTTAGTGTATTCATCTCTTGGTCTCCCTCTACAATTTTTACCCTCCACGCTGCCCTCCAATACTGAATTGGTGATCCCTTGATGCCTCAGAACATGTCCTACCAACCGATCCCTTCTTCTGGTCAAGTTGTGCCACAAACTTCTCTTCTCCCCAATCCGATTCAATACTTCCTCATTGGTTATGTGATCTACCCATCTAATCTTCAGCATTCTTCTGTAGCACCACATTTCGAAAGCTTCTATTCTCTTCTTGTCCGAACTATTTATCGTCCATGTTTCACTTCCATACATGGCTACACTCCATACGAATACTTTCAGAAATGACTTCCTGACACTTAAATCAATACTCGATGTTAACAAATTTCTCTTCTTCAGAAACGCTTTCCTTGCCATTGCCAGCCTACATTTTATATCCTCTCTACTTTGACCATCATCAGTTATTTTGCTCCCCAAATAGCAAAGCTCCTTTACTACTTTAAGTGTCTCATTTCCTAATCTAATTCCCTCAGCATCACCTGACTTAATTAGACTACATTCCATTATCCTTGTTTTGCTTTCGTTGATGTTCATCTTATATCCTCCTTTCAAGACACTGTCCATTCCATTCAACTGCTCTTCCAAGTCCTTTGCTGTCTCTGACAGAATTACAATGTCATCAGCGAACCTCAAAGTTTTTATTTCTTCTCCATGAATTTTAATACCTACTATAAATTTTTCTTTTGTTTCCTTTACTGCTTGCTCAATATACAGATTGAACAACATCGGGGAGAGGCTACAACCCTGTCTTACTCCCTTCCCAACCACTGCTTCCCTTTCATGTCCCTCGACTCTTATAACTGCCATCTGGTTTCTGTACAAATTGTAAATAGCCTTTCGCTCCCTGTATTTTACCCCTGCCACCTTTAGAATCTGAAAGAGAGTATTCCAGTCAACATTGTCAAAAGCTTTCTCTAAGTCTACAAATGCTAGAAACGTAGGTTTGCCTTTCCTTAATCTTTCTTCTAAGATAAGTCGTAAGGTCAGTATTGCCTCACTGTTCCAGTGTTTCTACGGAATCCAAACTGATCTTCCCCGAAGTTGGCCTCTACCAGTTTTTCCATTCGTCTGTAAAGAATTCGTGTTAGTATTTTGCAGCTGTAACTTATTAAGCTGATAGTTCGGTAATTTTCACATCTGTCAACACCTGCTTTCTTTGGGATTGGAATTATTATATTCTTCTTGAAGTCTGAGGGTATTTCGCCTGTTTCATACATCTTGCTCACCAGATGGTAGAGTTTTGTCAGGACTGGCTCTCCCACGGCCGTCAGTAGTTCCAATGGAATATTGTCTACTCCGGGGGCCTTGTTTCGACTCAGGTCTTTCAGTGCTCTGTCAAACTCTTCACGCAGTATCATATCTCCCATTTCATCATCATCTACATCCTCTTCCATTTCCATAATATTGTCCTCAAGTACATCGCCCTTGTATAGACCCTCTATATACTCCTTCCACTTTTCTGCTTTCCCTTCTTTGCTTAGAACTGGGTTTCCATCTGAGCTCTTGATATTCATACAAGTCATTCTCTTATCTCCAAAGGTCTCTTTAATTTTCCTGTAGGCAGTATCTATCTTACCCCTAGTGAGATAGGCCTCTACATCCTTACATTTGTCCTCTAGCCATCCCTGCTTAGCCATTTTGCACTTCCTGTCGATCTCATTTTTGAGACGTTTGTATTCCTTTTTGCCTGTTTCACTTACTGCATTTTTATATTTTCTCCTTTCATCAATTAAATTCAATATTTCTTCTGTTACCCAAGGATTTCTACTAGCCCTCGTCTTTTTACCTACTTGATCCTCTGCTGCCTTCACTACTTCATCCCTCAAAGCTACCCATTCTTCTTCTACTGTATTTATTTCCCCCATTCCTGTCAATTGCTCCCTTATGCTCTCCCTGAATCTCTGTACAACCTCCGGTTCTTTTAGTTTATCCAGGTTCCATCTCCTTAAATTCCCACCTTTTTGCAGTTTCTTCAGTTTTAATCTACAGGTCATAACCAGTAGATTGTGGTCAGAGTCCACATCTGCCCCTGGAAATGTCTTACAATTTAAAACCTGGTTCCTAAATCTCTGTCTTACCATTATATAATCTATCTGAAACCTTTTAGTATCTCCAGGGTTTTTCCATGTATACAACCTTCTTTCATGATTCTTAAACCAAGTGTTAGCTATGATTATGTTGTGCTCTGTGCAAAATTCTACCAGGCGGCTTCCTCTTTCACTTCTGTCCCCCAATCCATATTCACCTACTATGTTTCCTTCTCTCCCTTTTCCTACACTCGAATTCCAGTCACCCATGACTATTAAATTTTCGTCTCCCTTCACAATCTGAATCATTTCTTTTATTTCATCATACATTTTTTCAATTTCTTCGTCATCTGCAGAGCTAGTTGGCATATAAACTTGTACTACTGTAGTAGGTGTGGGCTTCGTATCTATCTTGGCCACAATAATGCGTTCACTATGCTGTTTGTAGTAGCTTACCCGCATACCCTGTAGTCACCTGACCAGAAGTCTTGTTCCTCCTGCCACCGAACTTCACTAATTCCCACTATATCTAACTTCAACCTATCCATTTCCCTTTTTAAATTTTCTAACCTGCCTGCCCGATTAAGGGATCTGACATTCCACGCTCCGATCCGTAGAACGCCAGTTTTCTTTCTCCTGATAACGACATCCTCTTGAGTAGTCCCCGCCCGGAGATCCGAATGGGGGACTATTTTACCTCCGGAATATTTTACCCAAGAGGACGCCATCATCATGTAATCATACAGTAAAGCTGCATGCCCTCGGGAAAAATTACGGCTGTAGTTTCCCCTTGCTTTCAACCGTTCGCAGTACCAGCACAGCAAGGCCGTTTTGGTTATTGTTACAAGGCCAGATCAGTCAATCATCCAGACTGTTGCCCTTGTAACTACTGAAAAGGCTGCTGCCCCTCTTCAGGAACCACACGTTTGTCTGGCCTCTCAACAGATACCCTTCCGTTGTGGTTGCACCTACGGTACGGCTATCTGTATCGCTGAGGCACGCAAGCCTCCCCACCAACGGCAAGGTCCATGGTTCATGGGGGAGGGGGGGGGGGGGGGGACTACAGGGTTATAAACACAAAATCAAATAGGGGTAATGCAGGAGTAGGTTTAATAATGAATAGGAAAATAGGAATGCGGGTAAGCTACTACAAACAGCATAGTGAACGCATTATTGTGGCCAAGATAGGTACGAAGCCCACACCTACTACAGTAGTACAAGTTTATATGCCAACTACCTCTGCAGATGACGAAGAAATTGAAAAAATGTATGATGAAATAAAAGAAATTATTCAGATTGTGAAGGGAGACGAAAATTTAATAGTCATGGGTGACTGGAATTCGAGTGTAGGAAAAGGGAGAGAAGGAAACGTAGTAGGTGAATATGGATTGGGGCTAAGAAATGAAAGAGGAAACCGCCTTGTAGAATTTTGCACAGAGCACAACATAATCATAACTAACACTTGGTTTAAGAATCATGAAAGAAGGTTGTATACATGGAAGAACCCTGGAGATACTAAAAGGTATCAGATAGATTATATAATGGTAAGACAGAGATTTAGGAACCAGGTTTTAAATTGTAAGACATTTCCAGGGGCAGATGTGGACTCTGACCACAATCTATTGGTTATGACCTGTAGATTAAAACTGAAGAAACTGCAAAAAGGTGGGCATTTAAGGAGATGGGACCTGGATAAACTAAAAGAACCAGAGGTTGTACAGAGATTCAGGGAGAGCATAAGGGAGCAATTGACAGGAATGGGGGAAAGAAATACAGTAGAAGAAGAATGGGTAGCTTTGAGGGATGAAGTAGTGAAGGCAGCAGAGGATCAAGTAGGTAAAAAGACGAGGGCTAGTAGAAATCCTTGGGTAACAGAAGAAATATTGAATTTAATTGATGAAAGGAGAAAATATAAAAATGCAGTAAATGAAGCAGGCAAAAAGGAATACAAACGTCTCAAAAATGAGATCGACAGGAAGTGCAAAATGGCTAAGCAGGGATGGCTAGAGGACAAATGTAAGGATGTAGAGGCCTATCTCACTAGGGGTAAGATAGATACTGCCTACAGGAAAATTAAAGAGACCTTTGGAGATAAGAGAACGACTTGTACGAATATCAAGAGCTCAGATGGAAACCCAGTTCTAAGCAAAGAAGGGAAAGCAGAAAGGTGGAAGGAGTATATAGAGGGTCTATACAAGGGCGATGTACTTGAGGACAATATTATGGAAATGGAAGAGGATGTAGATGAAGATGAAATGGGAGATATGATACTGCGTGAAGAGTTTGACAGAGCACTGAAAGACCTGAGTTGAAACAAGGCCCCCGGAGTAGACAATATTTCACTGGAACTACTGACGGCCTTGGGAGAGCCAGTCCTGACAAAACTCTACCATCTGGTGAGCAAGATGTATGAAACAGGCGAAATACCCTCAGACTTCAAGAAGAATATAATAATTCCAATCCCAAAGAAAGCAGGTGTTGACAGATGTGAAAATTACCGAACTATCAGTTTAATAAGTCACAGCTGCAAAATACTAACACGAATTCTTTACAGACGAATGGAAAAACTAGTAGAAGCCAACCTCAGGGAAGATCAGTTTGGATTCCGTAGAAACACTGGAACACATGAGGCAATACTGACCTTACGACTTATCTTAGAAGAAAGATTAAGGAAAGGCAAACCTACGTTTCTAGCATTTGTAGACTTAGAGAAAGCTTTTGACAATGTTGACTGGAATACTCTCTTTCAAATTCTAAAGGTGGCAGGGGTAAAATACAGGGAGCGAAAGGCTATTTACAATTTGTACAGAAACCAGATGGCAGTTATAAGAGTCGAGGGGCATGAAAGGGATGTAGTGCTTGGGAAGGGAGTAAGACAGGGTTGTAGCCTCTCCCCGATGTTGTTCAATCTGTATATTGAGCAAGCAGTAAAGGAAACAAAAGAAAAATTTGGAGTAGGTATTAAAATTCATGGAGAAGAAATAAAAACTTTGAGGTTCTCCGATGACATTGTAATTCTGTCAGAGACAGCAAAGGACTTGGAAGAGCAGTTGAATGGAATGGACAGTGTCTTGAAAGGAGGATATAAGATGAACATCAACGAAAGCAAAACAAGGATAATGGAATGTAGTCTAATTAAGTCAGGTGATGCTGAGGGAATTAGATTAGGAAATGAGACACTTAAAGTAGTAAAGGAGCTTTGCTATTTGGGGAGCAAAATAACTGATGATGGTCGAAGTAGAGAGGATATAAAATGTAGGCTGGCAATGGCAAGGAAAGCGTTTCTGAAGAAGAGAAATTTGTTAACATCCAGTATTGATTTAAGTGTCAGGAAGTCATTTCTGAAAGTATTAGTATGGAGTGTAGCCATGTATGGAAGTGAAACATGGACGATAAATAGTTCGGACAAGAAGAGAATAGAAGCTTTCGAAATGTGGTGCTAAAGAAGAATGCTGAAGATTAGATGGGTAGATCACATAACTAATGAGGAAGTACTGAATAGGATTGGGGAGAAGAGAAGTTTGTGGCACAACTTGACCAGAAGAAGGGATCGGTTGGTAGGACATGTTCTAAGGCATCAAGGGATCACCAATTTAGTATTGGAGGGCAGCGTGGAGGGTAAAAATCGTAGAGGGAGACCAAGAGATGAATACACTAAGCAGATTCAGAGGGATGTAGGTTGCAGTAGGTACTGGGAGATGAAAAAGCTTGCACAGGATAAAGTAGCATGGAGAGCTGCATCAAACCAGTCTCAGGACTGAATACCACAACAACAACATAGCACAGGAAGTATCTGTGGACAAGAAAAAAAATTCCCAGAATTCCCAGTTAAAAGTGTACTTTTTCATGGGTGAAAATACACTATATCCTAGGTGAAAGTACATTTTTTCTGTGTTAAGTGACAATGTATGTTCCCTTGGAGCTGCAATCCTTTGAATGGTAATGGTTTTACACACAGCAGTGTAAAACATGGTAGAACTTTAGGAAATGAAACACAGTAAAAAACAACACTTTTTGGAAAAATCTTAGATGTGTGGCAACATGTACACTGTGTATTTTCATATCCAAAAACTATAAATACAAATTCCACCAAAAACAGCACAGCCGATTTCAAAGCCATGAAATCAAGATTGCGCTGGGCGATGAATGTGTGTCTGCCAATCATAGCTCATGTCACATGATCTTGCCAGCCAATGACAGCGAATATTCAGAGAACAGGACGCATTACGTAGACAGCAAACAACAATATCACTGTCAAGTAGAGTGAACACACAAATAGGAAAAGTTAATGGTTCAAATTAATATACACAAAGCATAGCTACAAGAAAGGCAAAGCTTTCACATATCGACTGTAGGCAATGAAAACCTCATAACTCCATCTGGTCTGTAAAAATTCGTAATTCCAGTAACCAGTGACTCCATAATCAGAGAGAGATTTGAAAGTGTACGTATTCCCCTTATCTGTCAATAACGAAGCTTCCACTATACAGTTACACATGTGGCAACTTTCTGTACCAGTTTATATTGTTTTTTTATGGAACTGTTTTCACTTCACCCGCAAAATTTAGCAAATGGAATTACGAGGTTTTCATTGCCTACCATCAATATATTGGTTGTCAAGTATTTTTGTTGTTTTTCTGGGGTGCACTTAGGCAGGATCCTCAGAGCATAGGGCACAGCTTAAATTGCAGCTGCTGAATATTTCTGAAATTCATAATTACTAATTTCACTGCTTTGCACCAAACAATCCATGTGTTGCCTGGCTGATTGTATGTTACATCAAGAACTTCGACTTTTCCATACAAAAGTCAATTAGTGTGAAATTGCTCAAGAACCCACAATTTTTAAGGACAATTATACTTTGTGCCTCTACGCAATTTGTGTCATCTTTACAATGAGTAGCAATGTATCCTTTTCATAATATTGTTGATAATTTAAAGACAGGTTTTTATTGTTTAAATTAGACCAACATTACTAAAACTGATGTTTATATGCATTTCAATCAGATGTGTTACTATCACTGTATTCTCAAGTCCTCTCAATTGATAATACGTAACCATATTTCTAATACAATTTGAACAATGGGCAATATTAAGAAGAGTCTCTGTACAAGCTGGCAGTGAAAGCAACCAGAATCGATCACTCGCATTCAGTTATAGGCAACATAACTGTGTCACTTTGTTCCATAAACTAATTCTCTTTGGTGATGTGCTGCACTGCTAAGGTAATTCTATATTTTCCAAGCATCAGAACTTAGTGGCTGACTGTGACTAGTAATCGGTTGTTGCACAGGTTGATTGCTGTCTCATGCTACTGCTTTGAATACCGCTAACTTGTACTTTAACACAGTTAATTGTCAATTTCATATTCTAGAGCTTTTATAGCTTGCATTAACTTGGAGCACAGCTCAACTAGTGAATGCTAGGACACACCAATGCAGAGAAGCTTTCAACTAGTGAATGCCATAACACCTCAACGTGGAGAAGCTTACAGCTTGTGAAAGCCAAACACTCACCAAGGTTAATATTTTATTATACAAACCACTGATTTGATTTTTATTTACCACATTCCAGCACCTTACTTAAATATTACTAAACTTTTGTAGGCACTTGGAGTTAGACAGCGTGGCACAGTACTACAAATGCTCACAACAGCTGGACAGTAATTTGTCAAAGTCCATGCAGCACCCTTCCTCAACACGAAATAACAAAACTAAATGACTTTTTTATCATGGCTGTAAACTTTTAACAGAGAAGCACTATCCTTCAAACCTAGCACACAAACATATTTCTCGTGCTTTATCTACACATGCCACTACTTCTCCAATGACCATCATGAAACGGACACGAAGGAGTATCCTCTCTAATATCAATTATTACCCCAAAGCTGACACAACTTATCATTTGCCAAGGCTTTGATTACTTATCATTGCGCCCAAAAATGAGAAACATCCTAGCCATAATTCTTCGCACCCTCCCAAACTGGTAATCCATCACCCACCCAGTCTTCGAACCTCTTGCCACATGAATGACATCTTAGTGGATGACCTATGTGCTAGACCTTTTTTATGCATCCACCTAGCATACCCTGGCTCCAGTCTCATCACAGGCATACTCTATGCTGCCAATGGAAGGGGAACCTGTGAAAACAGTCATTTCATATGTATCAAATCTGCAGTAACTTCTGCACAGCCTATTATGTGGGTATGCTCACTCAAATGAATGGCCACAATCAAACTGTGAGCATGAGCAGAGTTGACCACTAAGCTGTGGAACACAACGCTGAGCACATGTTACACTCCAATGGCTGCTTCACAACCCACACCATCTCAAACATCCCCTTCAATAACAGCTTCTATGGGCTACATAGGTAGTAACAGTGCTTATAACACATCCCCTGATCCTGTGATTCTCCTGGCTTCTACCTCTGCTCGCCCCTGTCTCTACAGCCACATTCTCCCAGCCATCCTCATGAACCTCACTTCACTTATTTTACACTCATACCCTCCTCCCCACTGTTTACTTCTTCTTCTATTCAAACAAGAACAGTCCCTGAAAAATTTGTCAGGGGTCAAAGAAATTCTGTATGTTTTGCTATACTTGATAAAACAAAATGATTGTCATGACAGACCATCCACAAACACTCTACTATAATTTGAAGTTAGCAGCTGTCTAGCACTTGGTAATTTAAATTGTTTTTCAAATGTTTTGGTATTTTTAGTATCAATTAACACTTTGTGACACTCTTTTGCTTACTAAACAATGCATATCTTACCATAGCACACAAATAAGTTTTAAACATTACTTCCGATAAGCTGAGTATGGAAGCTATAGTGTGTGAACTGAAAAGAAAATGATGTAGCAAACACTTTCAAGATTCTTTCATTCAAGCTGTTGATATTCCTGAAGCAGCAAGATGTGATTGCTGAAAGGTAATCTATACGGCACATACATGCTGTAGGATATTTGCTCATTGCAGCAACAATAGAAACACGTAAGAGGCAACAACTGTTGCAGTTACTAGCAACACTAAAAATTCAAAAGAATATATTACCAAGAGTTCCCAGTCAGCATCATTAACAAGAACAAGTATACCAGGCCTCCTGAAACAATAAATACAGAATAAAATAAATAGCTAAACATAAAAACTTTCCAAATCAAGTAAGAAACCAAATGTAATGCAAATACTAGGTTTTCATTCACTCTGACAACAAATGGTTGGTTGGTTGGTTGGTTTGGGGAAGGAGACCAGACAGCGAGGTCATCGGTCTCATCGGATTAGGGAGGGACGGGGAAGGAAGTCGGCCATGCCCTTTGAAAGGAACCATCCCGGCATTTGCCTGGAGCAATTTAGGGACATCACGGAAAACCTAAATCAGGATTGAACCATCGTCCTCCCGAATGCGAGTCCAGTGTCTAACCACTGCGCCACCTCGCTCGGTAACAACAAATGGAAATTAATGTACACTCAAATATAATACACTATACTCATTTCAGTTTCTACTGTTTCTGTACATATGAATCATAACATAACAGGATGTGCACAAGAGAAGTAACTCACAAAGAAAAAACAATAAGGGCGAGTAAGTGTGGCAGAAATAATGAGGATGAGATTGGGTTAAAGAAAGTGAAAAGGAGCAGTAATTAGTGTGATTTAAAATAAAAAAAGACTGTGAATTTGTACTGACAAGGCAGTTTCCATCATGAGAGTTCAGTGGGAAAAAGGAAGGGACCAAAATCACAGAAATTATGAAAAAAATTCTTCCTGCTCTTGCTGTTCCAGATCATGAATGGTAACATAGATATTGAGTTTGGCCAATGTAGACAGTCTATACTTGGCCATTTACCTTGATAAAGCTGCCTTGGCTGCTAGTCACACAGTAGAAAATGTTGGACAGAACTATCTTTATACATCCATCAAATACCATAATCTACAGCTCTACCACTGGCACACCATGCATGTGTTTTGTGTATGACAAGTATCAAGTTTTCAATCAGAACCAATGGACAAAAACATGCTGTCAACATTTACAATGGAAACTCTAAGTTGGAATACCAACAATACTAGGAAAAGTATAGACTGCAACTCATGGTAAATATGACATATTGAGTTACAGACAGGCACAATGACAAGACTGTTACACAATTAGCTTCTGGCCAAAGACTTCTTCAGAAAAGAAAACATTCACAAAAGCAAGCATACCCCATGCACACATGATCACCATATCCGGAAGCTCAGACGAGAATGCAACTGTCACCCCCCACCCCCCACAATCTTCTATCCCTGTCCCTTCCCAGCCACACTCCAGATTGCTGCTTTCATTCAACACGACAATTTAAAGACTGATTTACTACCAAAAATGGCAGTCGTGTGTGTGTGAGATGTGCTTGCTTTTTTGTGTGTGTGTGTGTGTGTGTGTGTGTGTGTGTGTGTGTGCGCATGCTTTCTTTTCTGAAGAAGGCTTTGGCCAAAAGCTTAATGTGTAATAGTCTTTTTGCTGTGTCCGCCTGCAAATCAACATGTCACCCTTACGGAGAGTACGAGTCTATACTTTCCTAATATTTTTGTCCACATTTACATTTTTACTTCACAAGGAAGTGACATAATTTTATGTTAAGTGTATATTTCTGCAAGTACCCAGATTTCTCTAATTTTGTTAGTGTGGTTTATGTGTATGTGTGTATTTAAGACAGGATAATGTCCATCTACAATCCTTTGCAAAATGCCCCCAAAATTTTAAAACTAGCCATAATGGAATATCCTCTGTGGAAAACAAACAACAGAATGTACCAAAATAACCATTCACTAGCTCCCAGTCTCTTTACTATATGGTGGGACGTTATCTTTACTCATTTCATTGTTCATTTACACACCTCTTGTGATGCACCCTTTTAAATTCCCCGGTGGCAACATCAAGCGCTCATGTACTATGAATCTTCCTGAATGTCTTAACGATTATCACAACAGACTACCTCGCTTCAGTATAGTCTATTTACAATCCTGTGAGAATTACTAAAATTATATTAAAAGTTTACATCCTGAAGCATGCTAGATCTTGTGTTGGTCTCCTGAAATTTTTTTGTATTGAATAACATAGTGGGAACCATATAAGAATACATGCTTGATCAAATCATCCATCTGGCTAGATATTCCATTAGCACACTGTTTATTGACCAAACAGTAGTATGGAAAGACTTTAAGAAATCAAGTGACATTGTTCCCTATTATATACAGCATTACAAATAAGTGACTGCAAACCTACTTCATTAATATTATTAATTATGTAAGTCATCTTAGAACATCCTTGAAAACTGGATTACTTCTATCTCACTCAAGTGTAACGACCTGCAGTAAACAACTAGAGGCGTTTACTAAAAACAAAACTTAATACGAAATTTTGATCAGGTCTGAATGCCTCTACTTTATGAAGATGTTTTAGTTGGATTTTAATTTGGCTGATGTATGTTTGTGCATTTTTCATCTTTGCATCTGTGGAATGGCCAGGCAGAGAAATGTATTAAAGTTTCATCTGTGAAAGAATGACAAAATTGGGTTTGGAGCGCCAAACTATATTGATTTTGCTGCACTTGCTTCAGCATCAGTTTCATCAACAAACAACTGAACAGGCCATTTCAGATCCCTGCTTGAATTTAAAAATTACCAAAATTTATTGTGATACAGCTCTTGTAGATAACACTTTTGTTTGATTTCTATTACCTTCAGCTTATCTATTATCTGATGAGGGGGAGGGGGGGGGGGGGGGAGAGAGAGAGAGAGAGAGAGAGAGAGAGAGAGAGAGAGAGAGAGAGAGAGAGAGAGAGAGAGAGAGAGAGAGATTTAAGCAAAAATTGAAAAACATGTTTCATCTCTTTCTCATCTTCATATTCTCCGAAAAAATACATTTATATATTTATGGAGAACAGGAAAAAAAAAAAAAAAAAAAAAAAAAAAAAAAAAAAAAAAAAAAAAAAAAAAAACACAAAAATGAACAGTCTGCACCAAGAAAAGTCAAACTTCATAGGTATGTATGCCAATGCCTTTTCCGTGCTCATCTTAAAATTTCTTTTATCCAAAGTAACACTATACAAATTCCACGACAGCATTACCTTGTCAAAGAGCAAAAAACATTTGATTTGAACTCATCGGGCTGGGTGTATGATAAGAGAACAGTCCTACAGCCAGTTAGCCATCACTGTAGTCACTCTTGCACATTTACACCTGCAATGGAATCAAGCTTACTAACTCTTTAACGTTTCAGAAACTTTTAGGTTGTGCACCTCACATGTATAAACAAAATTCAACTATTTTGAAATGTTTCAACCTTACAACCTGGTCCAAAACATATCCTGCATCATCAGCTTTGACCTAATTTTTTTTTTTTTTAAGGTGCAATAGCAGTGACTCTTTTCAGTAACCTCCCGACACTATCCTGAAGCTCATATTTGGTGGTTCACATGGTCTGAAATTTCCTTGTTAGTCATCATCTCCTCCTAGAGCACAGTGTTGACTGCCCATGTGTAAACTGTTTGCCCCCAACTGGCCACTGACTACAAACCATCCATATGTAGGCTTTTAATTTCGATCAGTCTTTAGAACAAAATCAAATACATACATGAAAATTGCAAAGAATTGTACTTTTAGCATTTGTTTCAGTAATCAGAAGAACGAAGGAACTTCAAAAACTAAAAAGTAAGTTACATACTACTACACACATCAAGTAACTTTTCTGGAATGCAGCACTACACTTCAAAGCAGCACAGATACATGACACTACTTTTCAATACAGTCACCAGTGTTTCCGCAAACAACAGTTGGACTATTCTACTAACCATTCCATTCATTGACAACAGAAAATCACACCATGGAGCCATTCGAGAACCACTATGTATATGTCCTCATCATTGGAAAAACTGGTTGCTGTTAATCAATTCCTCAATTGTTCAGACATTCTCGTCTTTAGTCGACGTCGATAGCCTTCCTTCCTCATCAGCATCACCCACATTTATGCAGCCTTGGTCAAAGTGTTGGCACCATTTCATTCCTATTGGACACAACACTGTATTTGGACTGTACACTTCCAGAACTTCATGGTGAACCTGTGTGTAACTCAGATGTTTGCCCACAAGAATCCTACTGTCCTGCACACTTCAACTTTGCAATATGTTTCCACCTGCTGTGCCATTTCATTCCCACACTGTGAAGCACCTATTATCCATACCCAAGTAGAACTGTGTCTGCAGGAAATTCGAAAGATTTACTCTCTTCTGACAAGCCTCACTCTTCTTACACAACAGTTTTAGCTTCACACGACTTGTGTAACTTTCTGCAGTAATTTTCTCTGACACTGTAAGAAATTTCACTTCTTAAACAAAATAAAAGCTTATTAGGACCACATATCTTTAGCACGTTAACACAAGTTTTGTATGCTTTCTTCATCTTACATCTCAAAACATTAAAATGGATTTTTATGCTTCACATATCTGCAGCAAATTTTCTATCTGCTATACCCACAACTCTACTCCATCGCAAAGGTATTCTGCAGAATGCTATTCTTTGCTCTTGAAACAAGTTGCTATTGTTTGCTAGTGAAGCAAGATATAAACTACCTACCTTTAAAACAAAAATTTATTGAAAAGCCACATATCACTTACCTAATTTGAAAAAGTAATGTTAAGTAAAATTAAATAAAACAGAGATACATTGCATAATTTCTAGTAAGTGACTTACACAGTTTCTCCTTGTAGAAAAAGCTCTGGTCTTTCTTTCAGTAAGTTATCCTTAATCCACAAAAGAAGCTTCCGAACTGTCCCTGTTAAAAGAGAAAAATGTGATGGTAAGATACCTTTAGCATCACCATAACCTCTACTAAAATGTGGAGCACTTTTAAGTTCTACAAACAGCCAGTAGATGGTGTAACGAGGTTAGAGAGGACTGGCACATGACTCACCATGAGGTAGAGACATCCTCAGAAATGCCTAAGATTGCATTACAGCCATTCCATTTTGCATTGATAGATGTGAACAAGATTCATTCCACATGGACAACACACAATTCAACCAAAGCTCAAAAAACAGGTTCATGTAAATTTGTGTAAGGAAATGCTCATAAAATACAACAAGAGTACTTCCAATCCATAAAGCAGAAGACAAAATGTGGATAACTTTTGTACATCCTGAAATTATATAGCAATTGACTGTTTGGATATTGAGAGATGAAGCAAAACCTACAAAAGTGTTTCATTTGTGATTCATGACAGAGAAAATGATCTTTGTCCCTTTGATGACATTGGATTTGTAATGATCATTCCTTTAGAAGATCTAAGAACATAGAATGCTGCATTTTATACAAAAGTTATTTGCCCCATGTCATTAATGGAACAAGGAAAAATAACAAAAATGTGACGGTCTTCACCATGCCAATGTAAGCTGTCATAAAGGACATCAAACAATTGGTTACTTGAGAGACAAAAACATTGGAATCCTGTCTCATTGCCCTTATTTATCTGATTTATTGCCCCAACTTCTTTTTGTTCCCTTATGCCATTCAAGAACGCACGGACATTTATTTTTATCATCCCAAGAAGCTGTTGAATTGCTGAATACTTTTAAATCATGTTTTTAAAGTACCTACATCATAGTGGAAGAAATTTTTTGAGAATTGGTTCAAATGCCTGTAAAAGAGTACAAATTTTAAACGGCAATAGTTTCAGAAACATTGTTTTGTAAAACTTCAAAAGCAGCCCTCATACTAGACAACTACTACAGTTACTGCAGCTCCACTACTAAACGTGAAAAGATAACAAAAGATAGATTTTAGA
This sequence comes from Schistocerca piceifrons, assembly GCF_021461385.2. Classification (NCBI taxonomy): domain Eukaryota; kingdom Metazoa; phylum Arthropoda; class Insecta; order Orthoptera; family Acrididae; genus Schistocerca; species Schistocerca piceifrons. The sequence goes on from NC_060141.1 coordinate 300,276,420, forward strand.
CTCACTCTCTCTCTCTCTCTCTCTCTCTCTCTCTCTCTCTCTGTGTGTGTGTGTGTGTGTGTGTGTGTGTGTGTGTGTGTGTGTGTGTAAAAAACATAAGAAACAAATGAGCTAAATGCGAGAATAAAGATGGATTTCTAAACATTCCATTAACATCTTTGGGCTCCTGCAACACAAATGTTGGATGGATGGAGTGACATCCAAGAGCTAACCTGTAAGTGTAACATACTGTTATCTTAGTTTACTAATCTGCCATGGACTGTCCATGAAGTTTGATGAACATTCTAACTTTGACATTCTGATGGGAGAGCCAGGCTTATGATTGACTCAGATTTCAATGACAGGAAGACTGACATATTTTTAATCTAGGATATAATCATGTCTGACGTGTTCCACATCCTGGAGGACCTCCTCACTACGGATCAATTGGAATGAAGTAAATCTAATAACTAATAACTGGTGTTTTCTGGGTCTCTCTCTTCTGTATAAACATATTACTGTAATTTTTCTGTTTTTATTTCTATAGCACCATGAAGAAGGAACAACAGGTTCTCAAATTATGAAATTTCAGTTTTAATTCCATTGATGTGGCTGTATCATGGGGCTATAAAATTCTAAAGCTTCAGTTATTTATTCAGTTATTTTCTGGCTCATTGGAAGGGACTCATATGGTTTTAATTATCATCTCAAAAAAACAGTTACAAAATTTTTCATCTGAAACTTCTTGGCAGATTAAAACTTTCTTCTGAACAAGGAGTCAAATTTGGAACCTTTATCTTTTGTGGGAAAATGTTCTTCCAACTCAGCTCTTCAGGCACAGCACTTGGCCCACCTTCACATCTCCACTTCCACAGTACCTCTCCCCTGGAAAGATTCCAATCAACAAAGTCCAAAGAAGGTCAATTTGGGTAAAAAATTTGTGTACTCAAAACTTTTTGTACAGTGGTATGAGGGAGGGCCATGAACAACTTACTGGAAGTCCTTTTTGGTGGGGTGTGAGCATTGGGTGGGTGGGAAGGCAGGGATTAAAGGACATGTTTCTATGCTTTTCTTAAATAACTCGGAAACCGCAGATTCTAGCAAAAATGATTCCTGGTACAGAATTAAACGACATTAAATTCCTATAAAGAGAATCCTAATCATTTTTTCACTATAAAGAGGATCCTTATCACTTTTTTCTATGGACAATAGTTTCCATATTGCAGTTGATGAAAATATCACTGATTGCTAAAAATAGTATTTGAATATGATTATTGTTAAATGAAGTGGACCAAGGACAAATATTAAATGTGTGCACCACATCTAAGTGCAGTAGAACCACATTAAGGGAGTAAATGTGTTCTGATGATGGGACAGGCTGAAAAGATGTGGAGGGGGGGAGGCGTTACCATGTGAGGGAAGGCAGGTTGCCAGTTTGTGGTCAAGCACTTCCCTACATTGTAGGACCGCAATCTGAAGAGCAATTACAGGGTGTTTCACAAAGCTGTACTGAATTTTACCTCAGTTCAGCTTATTAATGAATGGCAACACAGTGTGCAGACACATCCTGGGGGGTTTATTTTTTGTGAAGTGTATTAACACTATATGGAATACAGACATGAGTTACTAATAACACCAACACATGGGCAGATTCTACTTAAATCTCTGCAAACTGTTAAACACTGCTAGAGTGAAAACTGATTCTGTCATTCTATATGGCCTTCTCCCAGGAAAGGTGGCTTCCAACACTGTCAGCACTGCTAACTTTTCAGTTTACAGACAGACTATAGCTCCTCAGCAATTCCCATCCAGTTCTCTTACATGAGTGGACAAGATAACTTAATCGATCTCTATTTATAAAGTGGAATTATTAAGTGATTACTTATCTGCAATTGTTAACTGAGCTTTTGTGTAAAATATGTTCCCATAACCAACGCCTGAGAAGTGTTTAGTTTGGAAGTTTATACTGTCAGTGACCTATGTAGTGTTGGTGGAAAAGGTATTGGAATCATAAGTGTCGCAACTTTTTGCTGTCTATATTGACAGTGTGTTGTAAGGCTGTGTAGCCATCTTGTAGGCACTTGGTGGTGAATTAATGTGTACCACAAAGTTACTGCACTTCTCTCGCCATTGAGTTAGTGATAGACTATATAAATCTCTTGCATAAAGGAATTGCTGGCACATCACCAGTACATAATGCAAAGTAGGTGGGAATGTGCATGATGGAATGGGACTAATAATGTATAAGTGTATGTGCTGTAAAGCATTGCCTGACTTTTGTTGAAATGTCTTACGTTCGCTAACAACTTGATGACCTATTGCTGTTGCAGGGGGGAGCCTCTGCGTCTCATCAGAATTTCAAAGAGCTGAGGTTGGGCAGATGCATTTGATACCCCTCACATTATGAAAAGTATTCCAGCCACTGCTAACGGAGACAATGAAACCTGGGATAGGCTCTTCAGTGGCGTACACAACAGCTCCTGCTGTTGAGATTTCTACATAACTGTTTACTTAACAACTGCAAATAAGTATTCACTTAATAAACTGAAAATAACTCAACTATATAAACATGTGGTCAGTGAGGTGTGTGTGTGTGTGTGTGTGTGTGTGTGTGTGTGTGTGTGTGTGTGTGTGTGTGTTTTTAAGTGAGTGAACTATTGTTGAGAAAGGCCTTAATGACCAAAAGCTTTATTTGTGAATGTCTTTTTGTTGTGCTTATCTGCGACTTAGCATCTCTGCTATATAGTGAGTAGCAACTTTCCTTTTCATAATATTGTTACATTCCATCCTGGATTTTCAATTGTTTGAGCTCAGTGAAGTTATTTCGTCTAGTCACATAAGAACATTGAACAGGAAATGCTGGCTGTAAACTTTCCAGCAAGCAGCACTCATAGTGGGAGATGTTACCTTTCTTGGAAGAATGCTTTAAGCACTGTACAAGATGACCTAGAATTGCTCTCCCCTATAGGAGTGTAGAACAGTGTGCATAGATTTACATAAATTCTGTACATATGCTGTTTCTTGTGTTAGTATTACTAGTAACTCATATCTGTATTCCAAGTAGTGTTAACACATTTTGTGGAAAATGACACCCAGATGCTGGGTTAGAGTCCCAGTCCAGCAAATAGTTCTAATCTTCCAGGAAGTTTCAAATCATTACACACTTTTCTTTTTTGGTAGGCTCCCAGCTTACATGTCACCAGATATTTAAAAGGCAAAGGGGCGGTATAATTTTGTGAAATACCTTGTAGTTGTTCCTCGTAACTTTTTGCGATATAGAGAGAGGGGAATCACCTGCTCGCTCTTCAGTTTGCAGACCTATGAAGGAGAAAAATGCCTGACCACAATTCAGGAACCTTCCTTTCCTAATGCATCTTCCTTGCATTCCCCCCCCCCCCCCCCCCCCCCCTTACGGCCCCCTCCCCGAAAAAAAGATCTTGCTATTCACCCGGAACACAGTAACTTCCTTAATACAGTTTTACTGCAATTACTGATGGTACATATATTTAATATTTCTTCTTGACTCATTTCATTTAACAATAAACATTATTATACACTATTACATCATCTTTTTTAATAAGCTGCAATTTTTTTCATACCTCGCAATGCAGAAACTATTAGTCATAGAGAAAAAAAATGAATACAGTACTTTTTGTAGGAAATGTAATGTAGTTTAATTTTATACTGGGAATTTCAAGTTATTCACGAAAAACATAAAAAAGGGACCTTTCAACATCCCACACCCTCTCCCTCACACCTCGCCAGTGAGATTTTTAGTATGTTGTTCCTGGCACTCCCTCCCGCCAATGTATAAAACATTGCAACTACATGAATTTTTCCCCTAATTTTCCGTTATCAACTACTCTAAACATCAGCAGAGCATTTCTTTGCAAAACCCAAAAGTTCTGGGTTTGAGTCCCAGTCCAGCATATAGTTCTAATCTGCCAGGAAGTTTCAAATAACTGCTCACTTTTCTTTTTTGGTAGGCTTCCGATCTACTAGTCAGCAGTCCTCGTCTGGTACACACTGAATTCCCTACACCAACAAAAAGATTATTAACATTATTCAGAAACAGAAAGTAAGGTGTTAAGAGGACAAGAAGGTGATACTTCCTTATATGGAACAAACTGGTACATGAATGTTAAAAATAGCCACACAAATAATTATGAATGCGATGACAATTAACATTAACCAACAAATGTGTGCTACAGTTATAGACAGCTCGATGTTCTACCGAAAGAGATTTGCTGAGACTTCACAACTTAAAGAAGCTTTTTATAAATACATCACCTAATAAAGGGCAGGAATGCACAGATGTCCCTAATTGGAAATGACATGTACATTCTGTTGCATAACACAATGGTACACTTGGTGCAGCCAGAAACATTTCAGAGACCTTCCCTAGCAACGAAAGACAAAGAACAGAAAGGGCACATAGTCTGGCATAATTCCAGAAAGAAAGGACCGCTGATGGTGCAGCAGTGAACACATAAGCTATTACTACACCCTGAATGAGCTGGGCATCCAAGCCATCAACATAGCAGAATGACATCGAGGCGACGGAGAGCTATCATCACAATACTGACTGCGCAAAGTGTCACAACAAAGCTTAAGTCAGACACAAGAGTAGCTACTCAGCATACTGACATGGCAGAAAGCGTGTCTGACAGGTAAAAGTGTGAAATTCTGAAGCAACCCACAGGGCTGGCCAGATGAGAAAAACAGAACAAATGAAGTCATTGCCACCTCACTGTACCAGAACACATGAGATCCACTTGGTCCTGTCTGGAATGACTTGGATGCTGTGAGCCACAACACCAAGTGAATCAAGACTGATGTGGAACGGTGACCATCACCATCCAGCAGGCCTTCTGGATGCAGGGCCTGGGTGCAGATCGTCATGCAGACATGTCACAGCTGCCACCTATCTCTATTCCTGTGGCAGGCTTTGATGCCACTGGATGTTACACGTGTCTCTGCACAAATTAACGTACTCCGAGCAGAACTGGCAGATCTCTTGCATGTGTGCAGAGAACAATGGAGTCATGGGTGCCCTTCCTTCTCTAGGAAGCTGTTAGTTGTCCTGAACAACACAGATGCCACCATGTACTAATTTCATGGGGCAATGTCCTTGTGACAACACTGGTGCACACCATCAACTCAGCCACCGTCACTGTGGCTGTGAACCACAGCCTGGTCAGCACATACCGGGTGGTCGCTTGCAGCCTGCACTTCTGCACTCGCTGAATGTCCATATCTCAACTGTCAAACAATGGAAAATCCAGGATGACTGTAACAATAATATGAAAAGGAAAGTTGCTACTCACCATACACTGGAGATGCTGAGTCGCAGATAGGCACAACAAAAATACTGTCACACACACACACACACACACACACACACACACAAATGCAACTCTCATACACATATAACTGCACTCTCTGGCAGCTGGAGCCGCACTGCGAGCAGCAGCAGCAGTGCATGATGGAAGTAGCAACTAAAAAATGGCTCTGAGCAATATGGGACTTAACTTCTGAGGTCATCAGCCCCCTAGAACTTAGAACTACTTAAACCTAACTAACCTAAGGACATCACACACATCCATGCCTGAGGCAGGATTCGAACCTGCGACCATAACAGTCGTGCGGTTCCAGACTGTAGCACCTAGAACCGCTCGGCCACCCGGCCGGCGAAGTAGCACTAGTGGGAGTAAGGAACTGGGAGGGGGAGGGATAGTAGGGTACAGGTGGAGGACAGTGGAGTGCTGCTGGGGAGCATGCAGGGACAAGTTGAAGAGAGGGTAGGGAAGCTAGGTGCACTCGGGAGGTTAGGTGGTGGGCAGTGGAGAGGAAAGAGAGAGGGGGGGGGTTGCGGAAAAGGAGAGAAGTAAAAAGACTGGGTGCGATGGTGGAATGAGGGCTGCCTAGTGCTGGAATGGGAACAGGGAAGGGGCTGGATGGGTAACGACAATGTTAATGAAGGCTGAGACCAGGAGGGTTACAGGAACATAGGATATATTGCAGGGAGAGTTCCCACTTGTGCAATTCAGAAAAGCTGCTGTTGGTGGGAAGGATCCATATGGCACAGACTGTAAAGCAATCACTGAAATGAAAGATGTCATGTTGGGCAGCATGCTCAGCAATATTCATGCGGACAGACAGCTTTTTGGTTTTCATGCCCACATACAAGGCAGCTTAGTTTGTAGATCACATGACTGGTGTCTCAGGTAGCCCTATAGCCCTACCTTTGATGGGATAGGTGATGTTTGTGACCAGACTGGAGAGAGGTATGTATGGGACAGGTTTACATCTATTACAGGGATATAAGCCATGAGGTAAGGAGTTGAGAGCAGGTGGTGTGTACAGATAGACAAGTATATTGTGTAAGTTCGGTGGACAACAGAAACCCTGTGGAAGGGGTGGCAAGGATAGTGGGCAGGATATTACTCATTCCATGGAATGACGAGAGGTAGTCGAAACCCTGGAGGAAAATGTAATTCAGTTGCTCCTGACCTGGGTCGTACTGAGTTACGAGAGGAATGCTGCTCTGTGGCCAATCGGTGAAACTTTGGAAGGTGGCGAGAGACTGGAAAGATAAGGCATGGGACATTTGCTTTTGAGAGGATAATTACGGTCTGTGAAGGCTTCAGTTAGACCCTCGGTATTTGTTTAGAAGGACCGTTTTTCACTGCAGATGCAATGAACAGAGGTGGCTAGGCTGTATGAAAGGGACTTCTTGATATGGAACGGGTGACGGCTGTCAAAGTGGAGTTAGTAGGTTTGGTATGTAGCCATATTTGAGGTGGAAGTCAACATCTAGGAAGGCAGCTTCTTGTGTTGACTAGGACCAGGTGTAGCAAATGGCGGATTGTTGAGGTTCTACATCTACATCTACATTTATACTCCGCAAGCCACCCAACAGTGTGTGGCGGAGGGCACTTTACATGCCACTGTCATTATCTCCCTTTTCTGTTCCAGTCGCGTATGGTTCGCAGGAAGAACAACTGTCTGAAAGCCTCCGTGCGCGCTCGAATCTCTCTAATTTTACATTCGTGATCTCCTCGGGAGGTATAAGTAGGGGCAAGCAATATATTCGATACCTCATCCAGAAACGCACCATCTCGAAACCTGGCGAGCAAGTTACACCGCGATGCAGAGCGCGAGTGTTTTGTAAGCCACCTCCTTTGTTGATGGACTACATTTTCTAAGGACTCTCCCAATGAATCTCAATCTGGTACCCGCCTTACCAACAATTAATTTTATATGATCATTCCACTTCAAATCATTCCGCACGGATACTACCAGATATTTTACAGAAGTAACTGCTACCAGTGTTTGTTCCGCTATCATATAATCATACAATAAAGGATCCTTCTTTCTATGTATTCGCAATATATTACATTTGTCTATGTTAAGGGTCAGTTGCCACTCCCTGCACCAAATGCCTATCCGCTGCAGATCTTCCTGCATTTCACTACAATTTTCTAATGCTTCAACTTCTCTGTATACTACAGCATCATCCGCGAAAAGCCGCATGGAATTTTCGACACTATCTACTAGGTCATTTATATATATTGTGAAAAGCAATGGTCCATAACACTCCCCTGTGGCACGCCAGAGGTTACTTTAACATCTGTAGACGTCTCTCCATTGATAACAAGATGCTGTGTTCTGTTTGCTAAAAACTCTTCAATCCAGCCCCACAGCTGGTCTGATATTCCGTAGGCTCTTACTTTGTTTATCAGGCGACAGTGCGGAACTGTATCAAATGCCTTCCGGAGGTCAAGCAAAGTAGCATCTACCTGGGAGCCTGTATCTAATATTTTCTGGGTCTCATGAACAAATAAAGTGAGTTGGGTCTCACACAATCGCTGTTTCCGGAATCCATGCTGATTCCTACAGAGTAGATACTGTGTTTCCAAAAACGACATGATACTCGAGCAAAAAACATGTTCTAAAATTCTACAACACATCGACGTCAGAGATATAGGTCTATAGTTTTGCGCATCTGCTCAACGACCCTTCTTGAAGACTGGGACTATCTGTGCTCTTTTCCAATCATTTGGAACCTTCCGTTCCTCTAGAGACTTGCGGTAAACGGCTGTTAGAAGGGGGGCAAGTTCTTTCGCGTACTCTGTGTAGAATCAAATTGGTATCCCATCAGGTCCAGTGGACCTTCCTCTGTTGAGTGATTCCAGTTGCTTTTCTATTCCTTGGACACTTATTTCGATGTCAGCCATTTTTTCGTTTGTGCGATGATTTAGAGAAGGAACTGCAGTGCGGTCTTCCTCTGTGAAACAGCTTTGGAAAAAGGTGTTTAGTATTTCAGCTTTACGCGTGTCATCCTCTGTTTCAAAGCCATCATCATCCCAGAGTGTTTGGATATGCTGTTTCGAACCACTTACTGATTTAACGTAAGACCAGAACTTCCTAGGATTTTCTGCCAAGTCGCTACATAGAATTTTACTTTCGAATTCACTGAACGCTTCACGCATAGCCCTCCTTACACTAACTTTGACATCGTTTAGCTTCTGTTTGTCTGAGAGGTTTTGACTGCGTTTAAACTTGGAGTGAAGCTCTCTTTGCTTTCGCAGTAGTTTCCTAACTTTGTTGTTGAACCACGGTGGGTTTTTCCTGTCCCTCACAGTTTTACTCGGCACATACCTGTCTAAAACGCATTTTACGATTGCCTTGAACTTTTTCCATAAACACTCAACATTGTCAGTGTTGGAACAGAAATTTTCGTTTTGATCTGTTAGGTAGTCTGAAATCTGCCTTCTATTACTCTTGCTAAACAGATAAACCTTCCTTCCTTTTTTTATATTCCTATTAACTTCCATATTCAGGGATGCTGCAACGGCCTTATGATCACTGATTCCCTGTTCTGCACTTACAGAGATGAAAAGTTCGGGTCTGTTTGTTATCAGTAGGTCCAAGATGTTATCTCCACGAGTCGGTTCTCTGTTGAATTGCTCGAGATAATTTTTGGATAGTGCACTCAGTATAATGTCACTCGATGCTCTGTCCCTACCACCTGTCCTAAACATCTGAATGTCCCAGTCTACATCTGGTAAATTGAAATCTCCACCTAAGACTATAACATGCTGAGAAAATTTATATGAAATGTATTCCAAATTTTCTCTCAGTTGTTCTGCCACTAATGCTGCTCAGTCGGGAGGTCGGTGAAAGGAGCCAATTATTAACCTAGCTCGGTTGTTGAGTGTAACCTCCACCCATAATAATTCACAGGAACTATCCACTTCTACTTCACTACAGGATAAACTACTACTAACAGCAACAAACACGCCACCACCGGTTGCATGCAATCTATCCTTTCTTAACACTGTCTGTGCCTTTGAAAAATTTCGGTAGAATTTATCTCTGGCTTCAGCCAGCTTTCTTTACCTATACTGATTTCAGTTTCAGTGCTTTCTATCAGCGCTTGAAGTTCCAGTACTTTACCAATGCAGCTTTGACAGTTTACAATTACAATACCGATTGCTGCTTGGTCCCCGCATGCCCTGACTTTGCCCCGCACCCTTTGAGGCTGTTGCCCTTTCTGTACTTTCCCGAGGCCATCTAACCTAAAAAACCGCCCAGTCCACGCCACACAACCCCTGCTACCCGTGTAGCTGCTTGCTGTGTGTAGTGGACTCCTGGCCTATCCAGCGGAACCTGAAACCCCACCACCCTATGGTGCAAGTCGAGGAATCTGCAGCCCACACGGTCGCAGAACCATCTCATCTCAGCCTCTGATTCAGACCCTCCACTCGGCTCTGTACCAAAGGTCCGCAGTCAGTCCTGTCGACGATGCTGCAGATGGTGAGCTCTGCTTTCATCCCGCTAGCGAGACTGGCAGTCTTCACCAAATCAGCTAGCCGCCGGAAGCCAGAGAGGATTTCCTCCGATCCATAGCGACACACATCATTGGTGCCGACATGAGCGACCACCTGCAGATGGGTGCACCCTGTACCCTTCATGGCATCCGGAAGGACCCTTTCCACATCTGGAATGACTCCCCCCGGTATGCACACGGAGTGCACATTGGTTTTCTTCCCCTCTCTTGCTGCCATATCCCTAAGGGGCCCCATTACGTGCCTGCCGTTGGAGCTCCCAACTCAGTAAGCCCACCCTCTGCGACCGCCCGGATCTTGCAGACTGAGAGGCAACCTCTGGAACAGGACAAGCAGCCATGTCCGGCCGAAGATCAGTATCAGCCTGAGACAGAGCCTGAAACCGGTTCATCAGACAAACTGGAGAGGCCTTCCGTTCAGCCCTCCGGAATGTCTTTCGCCCCCTGCCACACCTCGAGACGACCTCCCACTCTACCACAGGTGAGGGATCAGCCTCAATGTGGGCAGTATCCCGGGCAGCCACAGACGTAGTCCGATCGGGGGATGCGTGGGACGAGCTGGCCGTCCCCGACAAACCCCTATCCGGACCCCCACAGTGATGCCCATTGGCAACAGCCTCAAGCTGTGTGACCGAAGCCAACACTGCCTGAAGCTGGGAGCGAAGGGATGCCAACTCAGCCTGCATCCAAACACAGCAGTTGCAGTCTCTATCCATGCTAAAAACTGTTGTGCAAAGAACGTCTGAACTAATCTACAGAGAGCACAAACAAATCGACACAAAATTTAAACGGTTATTAAAATACAAGATTGCCTAGTAAATGCAGTAATGCTGCTACTTGCGCACTGGTGACACATTGCTCAGCAGCGGAAGGAGACTACGTGATTTTACACTATTCAGGTACTAAAACGCGATGCTACAACTCTCAAATACTATAATACGCCCGAAATTTATGAATTAGACAATGCAAGTACCAAAAACACGCAAAGAAATTAAGAATTAAACTATGTAACAAATAAGTGAGCTAGGAGTCTATGACTTTCTGCTGGCAGCTGCTTATCCAACGGCGGCAGGGAGCACACCTCCACAGGTTCTGGAGGAATGTGGTGAGGATGTCCACACCCTCAATCCAGATCATTAAGATGACATCAATTAATCTGAACCAGGTGAGGGGTTTAGAATTCTGGGTGTGTAGGAAGGATTCCTCTAGATGACTGATGAATAGGGCATAGGATAGTGCCATGCAGGTGCCCACAGCCATACCCTGGGATTGTTTGTAGGTAATGCCTTCATAGAAGTAATTGTGGGTGCGGATATAGTTGGATATGGCAACAAGGAAGGAGGTTGCTGGTTTGGAATCCGTCGGACATTGGGAAAGGTAGTGTTCAATAGAGGTAAGGCCATGGGCATTAGAGGTGTTAGTGTAAACAGAGGTGGCACCAACAGTGACGAGCAGGGCGCAGTGTGGTAAAGGGACATGAACTGCGTAGAGTCGATGGAGGAAATGGCTGGTATCTTTTCTATAGGAGGGTAATAGGTTGAAGGGGTTGGTCTACGAGAGCAGAGATTAGGTTCCTTGGAGCAAGTAGAAGGGGGCAGTGGGGGGGGGGGGGGGGGGGGGCTGGTAGAGAGGTGAGCAGAGAGATGGACTCCAGGGAGAGGTTCTGGGATGGGCCTAAGGACTTGAGGAGTGGCTGGAGATCCTGCTGGGTTTCTGATATTGGGTCACAGTGGCAAGGTTTGTAGGTGGACATATCTGACAATTGGCAGAGTCCTTCCGCCAGGTAATCTTTGCAGTTCAAAACAACAGTGGTGGAGCCTTTGTCCACAGGTAGTATTAGATGGTCAGGATCAGTTTTTAGATGGCTGTGGTTCTTTCTGAGGATGTAAGGTTAGTTTGCATGTTGAGGGATTTAGGGAATGATGGTGAGGCAAGGTTCGAGGTTAAGAAATTCTGAAAAGTTAATGAGGTGATATGGGGGCAGTGGGGCTGGATCACAGATGGATGGAGAGTGTACTGAGTCAGGCAGTGTTCAACATTGGTCTTTGGTTGAGTCTGATTGGTAGGGTTGGTGGCAAAAAAGTGTTTCCACTGTAGGGACCAGGAGAAGGAGAGGTCTTTAACAAGTCCTGCATGACTGAATTTGCCGAGTGGGGCAAAAGGTGAGGCCTTTTAAAGGACTGATATTTCTGGGGGGCTATGGCTTTATAGGAAAGGTTCATGACTGTGTTTGAGGTCTGTTTAGCTTCTGCATTTTGTGTGGTGATGGGAGGGAGTTTTGGAGGGTGGGGTAAATGTAGCAGCCCTGCAAGACAGGGTTTGTCAGCAAAGAGGGGATGTGGAGGAGGTTTTGAGGTTATTGTAGAGGCACTGGACAGTGGTACTACAAAGTGGGAGTACAAAGTGAGCAGGGTGGAGAGTTTTTTGAGGTGGCATTGAGCATGTTGCTCTAGTTCCTGGAGGGCAAGAGTTTCAATGTGTGTTATGGGTTCCAGGAATTTGAGATTGCATAGCAGGAGAATTTTGCAGATGGAGAGAAGGTACTGCATGGAGGTTTGGGCCTGACTGATATGGCTTTGCAGGACTATGTTAGTGAGGGCTAGCACCTAGCTGCCCAACCCTCTCTCCACTGCATCCCTGCACGGTCACCAGCAGCACTTCACTGTCCCTCAGCCCTACCCTACTATCCCTTCCCCTCCCTGCCCCAGCCTCCTCCTTACCCCCACTCAGTTGCCACTCCCATCATGCACTGCCACTGCTGGCTGCTGGAGCTGCTGTTCGCAGTGTGGCTTCAGCTGCCAGAGAGTGCAGTTATATGTGTGTGTTGCATTTGTGCGTGTGTGTGTCTGTCGTCTATTTTTGATGAGGCCGAAAGCTTATTTGTGACAGTCTTTTTGTTGTGCCTATCTGTGACTCAGCGTCTCTGCTACATGGTGAGTAGCCTCTTTCCTTTTCATATTATTATTATATATCTCAACTGTCATATTTTATTGACAATAAGTGTTTTAATGTTGCGACCCTATTTTAATACCACCTTCAGGGATCAGACAGGCATCTACCTCTGAGATGGCATGCCCATACTCCTGAATGGTGCTCCATTGAACTCCTGGCATTGACCTGACTTTGGCACCAACCACGACTGCATCCTACCCTCAAGGTGCTACAGTTCTCACAAATTAAGACATTGCAATTATTTTACATTTGTAATTTTCACATATTTATGCTATCACTGTACCACCATGATATCTGCTGTGTAAACTCAACCACTCAGTGAACAGCCTTACCCATACATATCAAATGGCAAAAGTGAAAACTCAATTTGTGAACTCTTTCATGAAATTTCACTTACATGTCTTGTCAGTATGGGGCAACTCCAGTGTATGTTTCCTCACTTTGTCAAACAGCAGCTCTGCTCCTCCACTACAAAAAGAAGTAACAATGAAATTAGATAAGGAACGGTGACAAGCATAATTCTGATGCAAGCACTGCCCACATTATTTAAGAATGTACAGATTAACATAAGCAATGTAAACTGGTATAGCTAACACAGTAACATTTAATTATTTTGATTAATGCACGTTAAACAATTTAATAAAACCTAATAAAATCTAAATCAGGATGGTCAGATGGAGATTTAAGGCTTGTAAATGCACTGCAGTTGGGCACAGAGGTTGACAGTTGCTGGAATAAACACATCAGTAGAAAGTCTTTTGAATCTCAAAAATTGAATACAACAGAGTTGGTGTTTAAGAATAAGTATATTGATAATATGATTTTGGGTAACGAGGTTACTGCATGGTAACAAATCACAGCAAATAATGCAAAAAGTTTTGGTAAAACGAATTAGATAGTTCCCGTGTGTGTGTGTGTGTGTGTGTGTGTGTGTGTGTGTGTGTGTGTGTGTGTGTGTGGTTGGGAGGTACCCAATGGCAAGGTTACCTGAACCATTAAGACAATTAGAAGAAACGAATATGGGTGAAATGCCAAAAATGTGATAAAATTAGTTTGAAGCAATCTGATGTAAAATTCCACTCACCCTCTCCAAATCTCACCCATGGTGAATTTCACAATCACACTAAAATAAATTATCAACTAAAATACATCTAAAACAAGAGGCAAATGAAAATAAGGACACAGAATATGTGGCTGGGTGATCACTTACAAAAAACATGAATGAGCCAGCCACAGTGATAACATTTTAGAAACTTCTCATTAAAATTTGAGGGAACAATTCGGACAGTTCAAAAAATCGTAAAACACATACTATGTTTGACTCATTGTCAGTAAAAATATTGTGAAAATCTGTTGGCAAATGAGCCACTGTGCTCTTGTGACCTGCACGCCACAAGCACCACTCCATCATATGGCTGTGTCCTTACACAAAGATGAGAGAGAGAGATTCCATCCTGTCAATGTTGTTGGAAAGAGGTATGCCACAGCTGCATTGTTGACTTTATCAGATGCAGCTTATTGTCTGTCACTTCCAGGCACTCTTCTTCCCACTGACTGATGACACTGTACCTTAACAGCAAAGCAATAGTGTGGACAGGGACGGCACACTGAACTACCCAAGGATCGCAAAATGCATCCTTGGTTACTACATCTGCCTACACATGTGCCCAGGCATCCAGCAGAAAGGTGGAGCGCGGCCTACTGGATATTCAGGACTACTTTATCTGCTGGGTACAAGTGTTGTAGAGAGGTAATGAACATAGGGTGTCGGAATACTCAAGAAATTTACTGTTGCATCACATATCATCTGCTCCCTACCTGCTAAGTCGTGTATAATTCCACATTGAAAACAGTGAAGTCTTGAGCAACTGGATCTTGAGGACACAATCAGGAAAACCAACGGAGTCATCTGTTTACATCCATCTGATAATACAGCTATGCACTTGTGGTGCTCATTAAAAACATCATAAAATATTGTATGAGATGGAGGAGTGCAACCTCTCCAGCACCATTTTAAATCTAAAATTAATTTGAGCCTCTACTGTAACCAGGGGGACAGTCAGTTAAAAACCTGGATCTGAGTTTGTACTTGCCCCATACCAAATTACTCCAGCATATGTTTCACGCAGATCCCAAACAGCCTAGTTGCTCATGGACAATTGGAGAAAAGGTGTTACAAAGTCTCATGAGCAACAGTATGGTATGCTGGTGAAATAAGAGCAGTGAGGACCTTACATGCTTGACACAATGAGGAGCTGTGGCCAGATGGTGAGTGGTGGTTCCCCAGGCTCATCATAGTGACTGTGTATGGGACTTGTCCCGTTATCATCTGTGGCCAGCCTGATCTCCTCAAGGTGATTAGTGTCAATAATCTTCAGGCATGAACAGCTTGTTGATTCATACACTGTGCATCCATGGTCTAGCTGCAGTCTCATAAAAGCCCTAAAAATACTGCAGCATACTCATCCTGTCCTGAGGCTAAGGCACTTTACGATACCCAGTACCTTCTGTGTTCTTCCCCTTTGTCATTTAGTTACGGTAACCACAACAGTTTGGAATCAAAAATGTGGCCCAGAAACTTCGCCATGTCTTTAAAGTGTAGAATGGTATGCCTTGTATGCAAGTAAAGTACATTAAAAATACAATGAGAACGATAAAAATAAAACACACACACACACACACACACACACACACACACACACACACACACACACACACATTTATTTATCTGCAGAAACTGTAATACTCGTCTTTGCAACTCACTCCTCCAGCCACTTCACTGTAAGTTGTAAGTAATGGAGTCACTGTTGTAGTTTTGGAGGAGGGATAGAACTGCAGAATTGGCCACAAGACTCCTCACCATAGATGTCGTACTGTTAATGGCAATGGCAAAGAGGGTGACACTTAAAATATGCCAACATAATACTGCTGGATAGCCACCTCCACCAGGGTCAGGTAGTCAACAGTTGACTGCTGTCTCCTGAACCAATGCTGAATTCGCTCCAAGGACTTTCCTACACAGTGTGTTAAAGTGACACCCAGGAAACTACTGGGACGCATTTTCTGCTTTTCTGGTTTGAGGAGAGGTATCAAAAGTGCCTCACCTCACCAACTGAGAACTTGTCCACCGTCAAATTAAAGCACACTATAAGTATTTTCATTGTGGCTGATTGCAAGTTTTGCAGCCTGCTGCATCGGATTTGATTGTAACTGTGCACAGTATCACAAGCCACAGACAGTGCTCACTACAACTCCCACATGGAGAAAGAGCAATTATAGGACAAAGAATTGGTGAATTTGAAGTTCCACGTTGCACAGTAGCAGCAAAATGCTGGATCATGCCTGGCAGTGTCAGTATTCATTGCAAAACGCACTGCCACTGTCTGGAAGATGTCTTATGGTGTTATTTGGAGACATTCCTGGTTCAGCACCGCTGCAATACATACACAAATGCATTTACCAGAAATCCAACTGATGACCTCCATACTTCCGCAAAACAAGTGGTGTGATTGATCGAGCCCAGGAACTCTTGCCATGAGCTTCTCTTGCTCTTATTGATTATGTGTCAGGCCCTGGTTCTAGCTATTTGTAAAGCTCTAAGGCTTTCTACAGTTGTGCGGAACTTAAACCGTCACAGAGCTTAACACCTGACCCCAACTGCAGAGTGCCATTCCTCAATTCACTAAGGTACAGGCTGCCTTCTAAGATTACATAAGGACTTTGGGATGGATAAGTCGGCAGCATGGTGGATCACTCAGGTGATGTAGTTCATTCAGCTGCCTCAGTGTTCAAACACAGTCAGTTGGCTAAACAGAGTCTAGTTATGTCTGCTGATCATCCATCTAGGTGGTTTACTTTTCAGTACTGCTCCATCTGGTAGGTGGATCCAGAGTAAGAAGTCATCACTGGAATGAAGATCAACAGTAACCTCCACTCAGCAGAATCTGCAACTGCTGAGGAGCAGAAAGAGAGATCTAAGGCTGGGGATAGCCCAGTAGCACAGTCAAAATGAGTTGGATTGCCCGTTTCAAGATATCATAAGGCTCTCTAATGCTTGACCCCTGGGGCAAAAAGACTGGAAGCCTCATAACACATTATGGGCATTTAAGTCTCACAAAAGGACAAAAAGTACTGGGAGTTAGTAAGATCTGTGAGAGCGTAAGAATCTATTGCTTCTTGTGGAGGCAAATACAGTGACCACATGGCGATCCTCTGACCGATATGACCTTCAACTGCAAATGTTTGCAGCTCAATGACCAAGGATAGTGCAGAAGAGCGGTATGTATCGTGAAGAAACACAGCTATCCTCCCTCAGCTTGCCCCTGTCATGTCACCCTTGTGGTGGAAGGTACAGCATCGTGCCCAATGGATGGCAGTAAGCTTAAAATGGGTTTCTTGTAAACATGTGAACAGGGGAAATTCCTGCACTAGTAGTTGCAGTTCCTTCACATGTGTCCTGAACCCACTGATGTTCTGCTGCAGTATGGGAGCCATTTTATCAGTGAGGTTTTTCTTTCATCCTGTCTCTAAGCCAGGGTCTGGAAAGAAAGCTGGTAGTCTGTGTGCTAACTCATCACACTGTCCAGTGAACTATATGCTCCTACAGGTGCACACAGAGAATGCTGGTTAGCTTGCTAGTCAATGTGCAGCAGCCCCATTATGAGTAAAACATCATGCGCACTTCACGCAATTTTACAAAAACCACTTATTACAAAAAAATTTACTATAACGAAAGGTTTAGCTTCGTATGTCAGCTTCATGGTGATGTGCCCATCATCCCTCTAATGGTCTTGGTGCATTATTACACCAGACATCAGGCCACAGCTCTTGGCTGATATATATCTACAAATCATCAAGTTAAATGTTTATCCTTTTCTCTGTTTTCCTCGCAACCTATTTAGTAAATTATGTGTGTATTTTTTTTAAAGAGGATTAGAATTAATCTCACAGTTTTGTAAGTGTAAATTCATTCAGTCTGTAGTGCAGGAGTTGTTCATTTGTTTTGAGCTCTGCAGTCTTCCTCACGCAATTTTACAGAAACCATTTATTACAAAAACGAAAAATTGACTATTACGAAAGGTAATAGACAATAAATTTGGTAAGCTAGTCAGTCAGGCTCCAGCTCTCAGCTGATATACATCTACAGAGCAGCAAGTTAAGTGTTTATCTTTTTCTGTGTTTTTGTCACAGTACATTTATTAAATTTCGTGTACTTCTCTGTATAAGAGTTCAACCTCGCTTTTTGCAAGGGTGAATTCATTTAGCCTGTAGCTCAATAGCTGTTCACTGAGGAGCCAGCTTCATAGCTTATTAACATGTCAGCATCCATTGGTGACACATCTGGAGCATAGGAAGTTGTCTCCTTTTATAGTTTACTTCTTCAGTTAGTCTTGCGAGGATGGTTAGGACGTGTGCATGCTGTGCGTGGATGCAGGAGGAGCTGGTCGCAGTTCGCAGACAGCTGAATGCGCTTTTGGCTACAGTCCGTCACCTTCAGGCTGCTGCCTCAGGGTGTAGCAGTGGCGGAGAATCTGGCGCGTCATGTGGGACACCTCAGGTGCCGCTTGTTTTGCGCAAGGGCTCTGCTTCCGAGGCACCTCACAGTGTTGCCCATCATGGTTTATCTGCCCTCACCACAGGGTGAGTGGAGTGTGCTAACGTGTTTGCATCTCTCAATATGGATGGCCAATGTGAATGGACAGGTGGTCACTCCCTCAGCAAAGTCCAAGCAGGCACACGGGGAGGGGTTTACTAGTTATCGAGAGCTCTAACATTATGTACATTATGGAGCTCCTTATGCAGAGAATGTTGAGGGCTGAAAAGGAAGCAATGTGCACTCATTATGTCTGCCGGAGGGAGGGAGGGGGGAGGGGGGGCTTATCCAAGATGTGAAGTGGCCTCGCCTGTGGCTATTGAGTGTGCAGGGTGCAGTCGTCTGCATTTTGTGGCTCACACTGGCAGCAATGACTCCTGTCACATGGGTTTGCACAAACGGCTGGTGGAGGTGATGAAGACTGCTGGCCTCATGAGTTGGGTGCAAACAGAGCTCACAATTTGCAGCACTGTTCCCAGAGTTGATTGGGGCTCTTTGGTTTGAGGCCGAGTGGAAGGTCTCCAACAAAGGCTTTGTTGATTCTGTGACAGTCTTGGCTGCAGATTTCTAACCTGTGTAATGTGGGGATTTGCAGAACCCTCCTGAATAGGTCAGGGATGTAATACACAAAGAAGTAACTATTCAGGTAGCAGAGTACTTGTGAAGTGCCAATGAAGGTTTTTTCGGCTAGGCAGTATTTTGAGATGCTCTGATGAACACTCGTCAGGCAATATGCAGCAAGGGAAGTCAGATTGCGTTCAGAGTACAGACACTTTAAGTCCACAAATTTTATCAGTAAACTGTTAAAGTATTTGTAATAAAGTTCACGAATTTACTGTCCTCCAGGAAAGTTCTCGTACTCACGTTATATGTAGGATCAAGAGTTGGCTGAAACCCAAAGCAGAAAACTCTGAGATATTTAGCAAGTCATGGAACATATATTGGAAAGGCAGATTATAGGCCACAGGACAGGGAGTGTTCGTTGAAGTTCACAAAAATATTGTCTCTACTGAGGTCAAAGTTGAGTGTGACAGTGAATTATAATAGGTGTCGGTAAAACAAGAAAATTGTTGGATATTTTTACCAGTCATCCGGTTCTGCTGTCACAGTTCCATAATCATTCAAAGAAAGTCTACTGTCAGTAATGCATAAATAACCCAGATCACGTAATACTAGTTGGAGGTGACCTTAACCTACCAAGTATAGACTGGGATGTCTAAGGATTCACAGTGCGAAGTACAGACAAATAGTCATGCAAAATACTTTTGAATAGGTTTTCTGAAAAATGTCTTGAGCAACAAGCTCGGCAGCCCACAGACCTTTTAGCTACAAATAGGCCAGATCTTATCAGAAAGGTTAATATGCAAACAGGAATTAGCGATCATGATGTCATTATAGCAATTATGGCTACAAAAGGTAATAAATCAGTCAAGGATTCTAGGAGAGCATTTCTACTAGGTGAGCAGATAAGTAGTTGTTAGCATCTCACTTAGACACTGAATTGACATCACTTAGTTCCAGTAAGATGGATATAGTGGAATTATGGGCAAAGTTTAAGCGGACTGTAAATATTGGGCTGGAGAGTTATGTGCCTAGTAAGTGGACAAAGAATGGGAAAGATCCGCCATGGTTTAATAATGAAATCGGAAAAAGCTGAGGAAGCAGAGGCTGTTGCAGTCTCGGTTCAAAAGAAAATGCACAAATGACGGCAAGCAAAGGTTACTAGAGACTCGTGCATCTGTGAAAAGATCTTGGCATAAAGCATGCACCAACCACCACCATCACACACCTTACAAGGGAACCTCCCCATCGCACCCCCCTCAGATTTAGTTATAAGTTGGCACAGTGGTTAGGCCTTGAAAAACTGAACACAGATCAATTGAGAAAACAGGAAGAAGTTGTGTGAAACTGTGAAAAAATAAGCAAAATATACAAACTAAGTAGTTCATGGGAAGATAGGCAATATCAAGGGCACTGGAAACGCAGGAGCACCGTGGTCTCGTGGTAACGTGAGCAGCTGTGGAACGAAAGGGCCTTGGTTCAAATCTTCCATCGAGTGAAAAGTTTAATTTTTTATTTTCAGTTTATGTGACAAACTCTTATGTTTTCATCACTTTTTGGGAGTGATTATCACATTCACAAGAAAACCTAAATCGGGCAAGGTAGAAGAATCTTTTTACCCATTCGCCAAGTGTACAAGTTAGGTGGGTCGACAACATATTCCTGTCATGTGACGCACATGCCGTCACCAGTGTCGTATAGAATATATCAGATGTGTTTTCCTGTGGAGGAATCGTTTGACCTATGACCTTGCAATCAAATCTTGTCGGTTCCCATTGGAGAGGCACGTCCTTTCGTCTACTAATCGCACGGTTTTGCGATGCGGTCGCAAAACACAGACACTAAACTTATTACAGTGAACAGAGACGTCAATGAACAAACGGACAGATAATAACTATGCAAAAATAAAGAAAGTAAAATTTTCACTCCAGGGAAGACTTGAACCAAGGACCTCTCCTTCTGCAGCTGCTCACGCTACCACGAGACCACGGCGCTCCTGAGATAACAGTCTGCATGATGTTGCCTATGTCGCCCATGAACTACTCAGTTTGTATATTTTGCTTATTTTTTCACAGTTCCACACAACTTCTTCCTGTTTTCTCAATTGATCTGTGTTCAGTTTATCAAGGCCTATCCACTGTGCCAACTTATAACTAAATCTGAGGGGGGTGCGATGGGGAGGTTCCCTTGTTAGCAAAAGATCTGACAGAGAACCCAAGAAAATTCTGGTCCTATGTAAAATCTCTAAGCAGGTCTAAGGCTTCCATTTGTTCCTGATTTAACAGTCTGGTGTAGCAGTTGATTTGACGCTTCAGGCAGACTCCCAAATCGACAACGTAGCAATAAGCATCCCTGGTGTAGAGATGCAACTGACAGATTTGAAATCCCAAATCAGTTTTACAAAGAGTAGTCTATGGCATTAGCTCCTTACCTAGCCTGCATTTATCATGAATCTCTCACCCAAAACAAAGTCCCAAGTGACTGGAAAGAAGTGCAGGTAACGCCAGTAAATAAAAAGGTTAGAAGAACAGATCTACAAAATTACAGGCTAATATCCCTAACATTGGTTAGCTGCAGAATCCTGAAACATATTCTCAGTTTGAATATAATAACATTTCTTGTGACTGAGAAGCTTTACGTCCACGAATCAGCATACATTTAGAAAGCATAGCTCATGCGAAACTCAGCTTGCCCTTTTCTCATATGATATACTGCAAACTATGGGTGAAGGGCAACAGGCAGATCTCGTACTTCTAGACTTCCAGAAGGCATTTGACACAGTCCCCCACTGCAAGCTATTAATAAAGGTACAGGTATACGAAATAAATTCACAGATATGTAAGTGGCTCGAAGACTTCTTAAGTAATAGAATCCATTATATTGTCCTTGACAGCAAGTGTTCATCAGAGACAAGGGTATCGTCAGAAGTGCCCCAGGGAAGTGTGATAGGACCGCTGTTCTTCTCTATATACATAAATAAACTGGTGGACAGCAATCTATGATTGTTTGCTGACAATGCTATCATTAACAGTGTAATACCACAACCCTCTCTGGGATCCTGTTATCCTCTTCCAGTCTCATCCCTACCCTCCAGAACACAGTCATATCAGTTATTTACACCAATTTAAACTGCTGCTTTGATTTTGTCTTTTCTGGTTATCTGGATTCGAAAACATGAAAGATTTTTTTTTAAGCTATTCTTTTGACATTGTTTACCTTGGGCCTCACCAGTATGCAGAATGAAGGAAGCATGCTGGATTAAAAGCTGATGTGCCATGACAATTTGTACTTTATACAAACTTCAGTCACATGGTAGGAATAGTTTTGCTACTGTAATTATGGAGTAATTAACGATTAAAGTTCCAATATTTGTAGTCATCAAAAGACAGCTAATTTTATATTTTCAAGTTACAAAATTGTTTGTATCCCTAACAGAAATATGACATGATGATTTTTTCAATCAGAACTAAATGTGCTCATGTTCTAATTGGTGTTAGTTAATAAAACTTTAATTATGACTATATAGAAATATAAAATTTTACTCGTACAAAATTTAATTAATTGAATCTAGGCCTTTCATTTAATAAAACTAACCCCTCTGTTATCCTGAAAATGATAGAGTGATTATCCTTTCAGCAAGTAAAATGATACATGCAAATTAATAAAATGTATTGTTGCAATGATAAAACATGTAATTTATAGTCTTAATAGAAACAGACTCTTTCCTGTCTTTGTACAAAATTATTCACTATTATTTGATGTACATTTCTGTGTAATTTGGGAAGATGTATGTAAAATTTTTAATTGTATAAATCTAAAAATTAAATATGTAACAATGACAGTAATTGTTTACCAGCCAGAGAAGGCGAGAGCGCTAATGCGCTGCTTCCTGGACTCAGGTAGACGTGCCGACCCCAGATTGAATCTCCTCGGTGGATTAATGACGAGGGCCGGTATGCCGGCCAGCCTGGATGTGGTTTTTATGCGGTTTTCCACATCCCGCTAAGTGAATACTGGGCTGGTCCCCGTGTTCCGCCTCAGTTACACGACTCACAGACATCTGTACACGTTCGCACTCTTTCATGACTTACACTCGACGCAGACAGTTGAGGTACGCTACTTATGTCCCAGGAGGTTCGAGGTGGGGTTAGGAAGGGTATCTGGCCACCCTCTGCAACTAATACTGCCAAATCCATAATAACAAGGCTGACCCCACGCTGACATGGGACAAGGCCCAAAGAAAGAAAAAAAAAAGAAATGACAGTAACTGTTTAAAACTACCACAAATAGAGGCGATTTGTACGCAGCCAGAATTTCAGTCTGAGGTCAGTCTTACGTCAGTCATGAGACAGTGTTAACTCAATTTTACGTATGTAGTTCACCGCCAAACATCTAGCGTGCAAAATAAAACTCTTTGCGAACAAGAAATACTGGAAGCTTTTTTAACCATTGCATGATACCTGGGTGGCGATGCAGCAACATCAAGATGAACCTATGGCAGCATTAAGAAGCAGCATCCCGGATTACACAACATACTTATTATTTATTTGGTGGAGGATATCCATAACATGATTTTTAAGCATCGACACACATCCCAAACTTAACAACTCAAAAACATTATGTTACAACAGTAAGGTGTCAAAGTTGAGTGACTGTAGGAAGAGACATGATGACTTAGACAAAATTTCTAGTTGGTGTGATGAATGGTAGCTAGCTCTAAATGTGAAAAAAATCTAAGTTAATGAGGATGAGCAGGAAGAAAAACCTGTAACATTCGGATACAGTACAACTAGTGTCCTGCTTGACACAATCAAGTCATTTAAGTATCTGGGTGTAATGTTGCAAAGTGATATGAAATGGAACAAGCATGTGAGGACTATGGTAGAGAAGGCAAATGGTCGACTTTGGTTTGTTGGGAGAACTTCAGAAAAAACTGGTACACCTGTAAAGGAGAACGCATATAGGATGCTGGTGCGATCCAGTCTTGAGTGCAGCTCAAGTGTTTGGGATCCGTACAAGGTCAGATTGAAGGAAGACATAAGCAATTCTGAGGTGGGCTGCTAAATTTGTTGCTGGTAGGTTCGAACAATATGTAAGAATTATGTTTCAGAAACTCAAATGGGAATCCCTGGAGGGATGACAATGTTCTTTTCAAGAAATGCTATTGAGAAAATTTGGAGAACCAGCATTTGAAGCTGACTGTTGAATGATTCTATGGCCGCCAACATACAATGCGCGTAAGGACCACAAAGGTAAGATACAAGAAATTATGGACAGTTGCTTTTCCCTCACTCTATTTGCAAATGGAAGAGGAAAGGAAATGACTAGTAGTGGTACAGCGTACTACACACACCACACACGGTAGAGTTAAATGTAAATGAAGATGTGGATGCAGATGTATGTTTCTTTCTATGAAATTTAGCTATGATACTGAATTTTTCTTTACATTTGGGAGGAGGTCTCCAAACTCGAGAAAATGAACATTCACTTCCGATCAAATGTGCATGAGAATGAAATATTCGTGACATGCCCCATACCTCCTAACCCGTTTGAAATACTGAAGCAAGGTTTTGGCAAATCATAGCAGGAAAAGTGGAGAGTATTTTGCCGTGTGCTTGACACATGGAACTTCTACATCAATATAGCCATAGCTGTAGCTTTTATTTAATTTTTACAATCCAATACAGTAATTTTTATAAAATCATTGATAGGTAGTGAAAAGAGAAAGTGCTAGTATGAAAATAAACATGAAATTTCTACTTTTGTGTTACTGCAAAAAAGCACAATGTTTTATGTAATGTATTGACCTCTCTGGCTACCTACTGCTTGTTTAATAAGATGCTGTTTGAAGATCCTACTGCAATAGCTACTGCAAGGTGAGTCTGTGCTAATTATACAGTGTTTTGGCAAAAGAAAAAAAACTGAATCTGTCAACATGAGAAATGTAGTCATTACTCATAACTGATGATGCTTCTTCAAATGAGAAAAGAATCCTATAGGCCATCATATTTTTAATTGGGAACAATTGGAATGGAAACTTAATAAATTTTCTTCTGGGTCTTCACCTGAGAAATATGAAAATTATTCGCAGCAAATAGTGTACCACATTTTTTTCCTACTCCAGTTCAGAGAGAATTATCTTTTGATTGTTTAAAGATAGCTTATACACATTTACACCTATTATCACCTGATCACCACACTGACACATGGACAAAACGCCCTGAGATTCGAGTGCCCAACATAATCGCAAGCTAACCATCCTCTTGAGCAGTTTACAAAGTAAGTTGGTAAGGCTAATCAACAGGTGTCGAGAGAGACTGGGTTCTTGCTGGGCTTAAATACGGGGCTAACTAAGCCATCTCGCCTTGCAATGGTGACACCCGTGAGCCAAATGCAGATGAAGATTCTGAGTAGATGTTGCCTTTGGGTAACATCCAAGTGTTACACCATTGGGTTGTGGATGGAATCTGGGCCTGGGGCTGAGTCAAGTGAAGAGGTAAGAGGGTGCAAGAATTACCATTCAGGGAATGGTTCATTGTAGCCTTCAGCTTGGTGGGTGTTGAAACAGAGAGGGGATTCTTCAACTCATCATTTCTGCCAGAGAAAGGTAGCAGAATAGGAAGAGGATGCCTATGCTGTCGTGAAGTGTGTCGTGAGGTATTCTGCAAGGACTGATGGATCAGTATACAGAGAACCCTGCAGGATAAGACCCTGGACAGTTGATTGTCATTGGTGGTCCAGAAGGCTGCAGAGCTTGGACCAAAGCTGGGATCAAGAGCCATACATCCCCAGGGAGGAAACACAGTGCTCCCAGCATTCCGTTTTACTCTGCTTAATAACGTAGTGAGCCTTAGCACAGTGACACTTAAAAGTGACAAGGTTAGCCTGTGAAAGGTGTATAAATTGTTGAGTGACCACCACAAGGGGTGTTATGCACTGAAGTTCCTGAGGAGGAGATACGAGGGTCGGAGTTGCTGTATTAAGGTAGGTAGTTCAATATAAGGAAGTGGCTTGTCTGAAGGCAGGTAGGAATTGCAAATGGTGATTTCTGGGGTCGTATGCACTCGTATCACTATTGCTTTCAGGTTGGTACAAAGGGAGATCCAGTCACTAATGACATCACTGCGAACCAAAATGCAGACCCCTTCAGATGCTATCTCGGGGCGAGCACAGTTCTGACAGAATGCTCAATAACCATGAAATATTGGAGAGTGGTCATAATGGAAGTGTGTTTCTTAAAGAAAAAGGCAGAACACAGAATAAGAGAAACAAGCTGTATTTGTGGTAGATGATGACAACATCTATTGCAATTCCACTCGATTATAGTGTCGCGAGAGTCCAGGTTAATAAAGAAGCCGAGGGGAGGTTATGTTATCGGGTCAGTGGTCATCACCAATGAGGATGGGGTGACATCCATAAAAACTAGGTCTGATTCAGAGTGAGAAGGAAGGGGCAAAGCCACCCAAGATGTCAGCGAAGTCTCGACCTTGGACTTGTACTCCTGCTTCCTTGAAGGGAGGGAAGAGGTGTTATCAGTAAGGGAATATGTGGCAGTGATGTCCAAATTGGACAGTGTGTGAGCAGCTTTGAGGCCCTCATCTGACCCGAGGTTGCATGCTTCCCATATTGAGAACACCGGGCGGAGGTATTTGGAGATGGGGGCTCCATCCCTATCTGGAGCCAGGGAAGACAATTTCTTCTCTGGTCGAGTAGGAGAAGGAGAAGGAGGAGGAGGAGGAGCAGTTCCTTGAGGAGAGGGACAAGAGCTGCTGGAGGGAAGGGGGAACAGCAGGGGTGGGAGAGAGGAGGGGGCATGGGACCAGAGTAAGGAAGAGGAAGGAGGAGAAAAGGATGTAACAGAGCCAAAAGTAGAAGACATCAACACTGGGTGAAGCCAGTTATAGTTTTGACGAGCCTCAGTATAAGACACTCTACGGACTTATACTCTTGGATCTCCTTTTCTTTGTTGTAAGGTGGACAATCAGGCAAGCGTGGAGAGTGTCAGTCATGACTATTTATACACACATAGTGAAACAATGGGGCTTCCCTCATGGAGTAGATGTCCAGTCACCACACAGAGAGTCCGCTGTACAGCAGGAAGATATGTTCCCAAAAGAAAAGCACCTCATGGGTGGCGGTACGTATGGCTTCATGCCACATTGGTAACACGTAACCTGGAGCTTCTGTGGAATGATATCTCCCTCGAAAGCCAGAATAAAAGTGCCGGTATTAGTGTGGTTGTCTTTACAACATTGCTGTACACATCGAATAAAATGAATGCCTCATAGCTGCAGATTAGCCCGGAATTCCTCATCAGTTCAAAGGATGAGGTCCCTATGAAAAATCACTAGCTGGACCATATTCAGAGACTGGTGAGGGTTAATAGACACTGGGACTAGATGATAAAAAGCATGTAGAAAAAGATATGATCAACCAGGAGCCCAACCTCAGCTTACAGAGAGACTCCATTTCGTCAAACTTGTCCTCCACAAAAACAATGGCTTTGTGGCGATGAATGTGTCCCCGTCCATCCTACTGCAAACCAGGTAGCGGGGCTGCAATAGCTTGGGGCTCCGAGTGTACACGCACAAATTCAAGAAAGAATCACGAGCCCCTGGAGAGTATCCACAGATGAAACAGGTATTTAATTTGTAATGTATAATAGAATAACACAGCTTTTTTGCTGCAGAGTATAACTGACTCAATAAAACTCTTTCATAACTTTGAGGCTGTGAACACACTGACAACTAGCAGAACCTTGCCAACTATGCATCAACGTCAATATCACTGATGAATTAAAGGATACTTTTAGTAAGATGATTCACTCCCTCACTTTGTACTGGAATAAGGATGGAATGATGTGATTCTGGCAGAGACAGCAAAGGACCCGGAAGAGCAGTCAAAAGGAGTGGACAGTGTCTTGAAAAAAGGATATATGATGAACAGCTACAAAAGCAAAACACATGTAATGGAATGTAACTGAATTACATCAGGTGATGCTGAGACACTTAAAGCGGTAACTTAAAGTGGTAGATGAGTTTTGCTATTTGGGCAGCAAAATAGCAGATGACGGTCTAAGCAGAGAGGATATAAAATGCTGACTGGCAATGGCAAAAAAAGCATTTCTGAAGAAGAGAAATTTGTTAACATTGAACTTGAAGCTTTTGAAATGTGGTACTATAGAAGATTACATAGTTAATGAGGAGGTACTGAACAGAATTGGGGAGAAAAGAAATTTGTGGCACAACCTGACAAGCAGGAGGGATCGGTTGATAGGACACATCTTGAAACATCAAGGGATCACAAACTTAGTATCAGAGTGTAGGGGCTAAAAAATGTAGGATGGAGACCAAAAGATGAATACAGTAAGCAGTTCAGAAAGATGCAAGTTGCAATAGTTATTCGGAGATGATGAAGCTTACACAGGATAAAGTAGCATGGGGAGCTGCATTGAACCAGTATTCATACTGAAGACCACAACAACAACAATAACAACAACAATCTTCTCCATATATTTATGTGCTAGATTTCAATGCATTCTAATTTTGTTTTCTTATTTTAAGCCTGTATGACAAATACCAGGTCTGAGAGCCATATGTGATGGTAGGATCGATACACAAATTGAAAACCTTCTTTTGTAGACATACTACTAAGTTAGCCTTCTTGAAATATATAAAGCTCCAATACTTTCTCTTTTTGTTAGTAGCCTGAGTATCAATTTCCAATTGCTGGCTGTGCTGAATTATAGGACTTATCCCTATAGATCATTTGGACTACCTGCGAAGAGCACTACTTCATCTCCAAATGTCAGATGGTACAATTTCTTTCCTGTAGTTGTGATTCCTGGGTTCTCCTAATTTTGTCTTCTACAGGCATGTTCTAAAGTTTCTTCAAACTGTAAATAACTTGGTTGAGATCAGATCTCCTCCTTTAACTCTTCTCCAAATGTTAAATTTTTCAAGTAATTTTTTTCAGATTTATTGCTGTTTCTGGTTCCATTTATGAATCATACTCATTAAGGTTTAAAGACTGGTGCTAACACTGCACAACACTTTGACATAAATGGGAATTACATGCACATCTTTCTGATAGCACACCTTACCAGCAACTCTCCCCGTAGTATTTCTGTGCCAAATGTGATGCATCTTTCCTAAATCAATTTTAATATAATATCTCCACTTCTGTGTAATACCTGGCCAGGTAGCCACATGTTAATGCAACCACTTCCGGGGCAGGGAGGTATGCTGGCCCCACATCAAAACCGTCCAGCAGATTAACAAGGGGCTGGTGTGCTGGCCAGCCTTGGACGTGGTTTTTAGGCAGTTTCCCACATCCCACAAGGTGAATATACTGGGCTGGTTCCCAAGTTTCGCCTCAGGTACATGCTACGCATACACTTTCTCACACTAGCATACAGGATGTACTCTACATGCAGAGAGATTGGGTACACTGCTTCTATCCTGGATGGGAGGGTGAAAGGGGGGAGGGGGGTAAATAGCAGACTCATGACCTTGGCTGTTTGTTCTCCTTAAATACTTACTTGAAATACTTACTTGGTGTCAGCACCTGTATAATGATCACATTCTATACAAATACAATTTAGTATTCCTATTTCCAACAGACTACATAATTTCATCTGGGTGGTTGTTTTTGGTACATCTTGATACAACACTGCAATTTAATGGTGTTTCTTATCTGAACATGGTTTTTAAAGTTTTAAATATTGCTTTAGTGTTTTGAAAGTACAAACATAATGTTAGTACCAGTCGCATGCTGAATCCCACCCCGTATACCCCATATCGTCTAACAATGCACTTCTGCTTCTGCTTGCAGAATAGGATATGAAGTAAGCACGTAGAGCCTCAGCTACAGCTGTGATTGACTGATGCCCAGCCCCTACTACCCAACTCCCTAAAATGTCAACCACAATGTTATTTTAATCAAAGTGTTGTAGAGGTAGTATTAAAAGTGTGTAAATAATTTCCATGCCAAATATGGTCAAATATGACACACATTTCCAAATCAATACAATTGTTACATATGGACTTATTGAAATAACTGTTCAAATGTAGATCAAATATTAAGCAACATATATATTTGTACAACATTTGTACAAGTGAAAATGAAGTATTAACATGAAAATAAAATTCAAAAGTTAAACAATGGAAACTCCAGGTTAAAAATCAACAATATAAGGGAAAAGATAGACTGCTAGTCACTGTAAAGATGACATGTACGACATGCTGAATTGTAGAGAGGCATAGCAAAAAAACTGTTACACAATTAACTTTTGGCCAAAGCCTTCTTCAGAAAAGGAAATGTGTGTGCACGCACATGCACACATTCATTACACAAGCAAGTACACCTCACACCCATATTACTGCTGTCTCCATTAGTGAGAATCAGACCAAGCTGCCAAAGATGGCATTCGTGTGTATGAGATGTGCTTACTTGTATGTAAAATCCAGTTGGGCAGGCATGGCCATAGTGAGGGAGTGCATTCACTTTACGCAGAAAGAGCTGGACAAGAATGCGCAAACTTTGCTCCCATGCCACCTGCATATGGCACAGGCACTACCAGCATACACATGGAAATGGGTGGAGTGCAACTCTTACACTGATAATGAGGTACAGAAACGACGTGATACCACAAAACAGCTCAGCAAATTTGCCACTGTCAGGAGCTCCAAAGGCCAACAAGGAGGCAAGTAACACCAGAGCTACTGCGAATATGATAAAGAAAGTACTGGATTCAGCTACAACTTCAGACCTCATGAAAGTATGAGCATCATACCCATCGCAAGGACTATACTGAAATGGAAAATTATTAATGGCATTGAGGAAGCAAAGGAAGAAATGGAGATCAGGTGGGAAACACGCAGGGTCATCAACAAGTCTGTGTTTCTGAAAGCGTACATGATTGCAATGGAACGAGAGATTATCCAATCACTGAGAGATGATGTTGACACGCCGGCCGGGGTGGCCGAGCGGTTCTAGGCACTACAGTCTGGAACCGCGCGACCGCTACGGTTGCAGGTTCGAATCCTGCCTCTGGCATGGGTGTGTGTGATGTCCTTAGGTTAGTTAGGTTTAAGTAGTTCTAAGCTCTAGGGGACTGATGACCTCAGAAGTTAAGTCCCATAGTGCTCAGAGCCATTTTTTTTTTATGTTGACACTATGGCCTTTCCATCAGATGGAGGGAATGCAATGCTGGTGATGTACAGCGACAACTGTTATAATAAAATTGGCTCACTGCTACAGGGTCCGACCTATAGAAAGCTCAAGAAGGATGCAACCACTATGGCGACCAGTGACTACTGAAGAGCTCAGGTCTACCAAAGGACGTGAAGAAGTGGTCATTTCCCAGGGTACCAGTGATGCCACACCTGTATGGACTGACCAAAATCCACAAGGTCATCTCTTTGTAGCCATGTGTCCTTAACTACTTTCACCACATCAGCCGAGTTCTTAACGTGTCCCATATGGGATTTTAGAAGTGTTGCAAGATATTTGGCTAGTTCACAAGGAAGGGGTGCCCACGAAGCCAATACTCAACACCATTAATTCACACAATTATGGACTAGCTAAATATCTTGCAACACTTCTAAAATCCCTTATGGGACATATTAAGAACTCAGCCAATGTGGTGAAAGTAGTTAACGACACATACCTACAAAGAGATGACATGCTAGTGAGTTTCAACATTATATCACCATTCATAAAATTACCTCTGTAAGATTCCTTGGCAATCAGTCTCAACATTTTGAGACATAGTTAGTTTTAAACATGCAATGATGAACACCAACTCCAAGTGCAATGGAGAATTTTATGCGTAGCCATGGGATCCCCATTGGGTCCAGGGATAACAGATCTCAACCTGGAACACATTGAGGATGTGGCTCTTCAAAGTGCTAGCCAGAAACTCAAGCACTTCTTCCGCTATGCTGATGAAGCTTTTGTAGTATGGGAGCATAGAAGACAGGTAGTGGATCAGTTTCTGGATAACTTCAAAAGAAACCATCAAAATGTTGCTTTCTGTATGGAAATAAAGGAGACTGTTTTACCTCCCTTTCTTAGACATACTAATGAAGAAGGAGGCAGTTGGTACACTAGACCATTCAGTACATAGGAACAAGACCTGCACAGACCTATACCTATATGCAACAAGCTGCCACCACACAGGGCAACGGCAGACAGTGCTTACCATACAGGTACAAAGGACATGAGACATTTGCAATAAAGAAAGCCTCCCAGCCGAACTACAACAATACAGGAAAGTGTTTTGTAAAAATTGGTAGTGAAGCACAGACAGCAGGGCTTTCAAAAAGAGAAAAGAAGCAGCAAACTGGAAAGAGGAAGAAGACACGAGACTCACTTTCTCCCATGTTTGGGAACACTTTCAGCAAGAACTGTGAGGCTACTTGAAAAAACAATGTAAAAGCCGTCTTCTGACTACTGCTGAAGACGAGAGTGTGGCTCTGCGAAAGACCCATTAAACTGAACCTACCTGGAATCTACAGCATCGTCTGTGAATGTGGCCAACACCACACTGGTCAAACACAGTGCTGTATTACAAAATGCTGTGAGAAGCACATCAGATATTTGTGATTGAGAACACCAAGGTGCTACACCAAGCAACTGGCTATTGGGGCAGCATTATGAAGGAATACACTGAAATACAGATTCATGAGAAACTGGTCAAAAGGGATGAAGGATACTACCTGAGTGTGGCACAGAACCTTGCACTAGCAGCAATACGACAAGAGATCACCCAGCACCATCCCCCTCCCCCATCATAAGATATGGCAGGAATACTCAGTACTCAGTCAGACATGATAGCACACTGGCTACCCTCAGCACCGCAACCTCCCCCTCCGCCTCGCCACCCACACAGTACGCAGTACCCAGTGCTGTAAGTTGAGGGGGGGGAGCTACATCCACAATATCTTGACATTTTGCCAGAACAGAACACGACGAGTATGACACACTTCGAAACATATTGGTATTTAGCATTGCCACCCAACCTGAAACATGACAGCTTTCATCAACATGGCCTTTCAATTTTTAGATATTGTTTTAGTGTCCCAAAACTCCAAACATGGTGTTAGTACCAGTATTTGTGTGAATTAGGTGTGTTTTCTCCCATCCTGTATATCCTGCATCATCTAGCAAAGCACTTCTGCTTATGCCTGCAGAATGGGCAGCACAGTGAGTATGAGCACCCCTGGAAACAGCCACAACTGGCTGATGTCCTGCCCCTACCACTCAATCACTGAAATGTCAATCACAAAGTTATTTTAATTGAAGTAATGTACAGACGGTATGGAAAGTTCTGGCAGAATACAAAAAATTTAGGAGTTACGTAAACAACTTACTGAACAGTAGAAGTGTTGAGTCTTTGACAGGCACACACAAAGGAATGAAAACCTCACTAGCTTTTGGAAGAATACTCTCTTGGAAGTTTTCACTCGTCTTTATTTGCCTGTCAATGTCTCAATGCTTCTATTCAGTGACTTCTTTCCTTTAGTTCTAAGTTATTTATGAAATGTAGTTGAGAATAGTGGAGGATATTTTAGGACTTGGTAGCTCATTTATTAATCATTTGTTCTCAAAAGATAGAGGCCTACAGATAATGGAGGTCTGTGCTAAATCTAAAACTTTTTTTATTACTTCTTAATAACAAAACAAGGGCAAGAGCCAATAACATGACGTGCTTAGGATTTCATAGCATTAACATTACATTTATCGTTTTCCATTGATCTATTGGAGAGGAGTCTCTGGGATGTGGATTTCCCCCCCCCCCCCCCCCTCTCAGATACATGGATAATGTACAATTCTAATGCAGACAGAGTTATGAGCTATAATCCTTGTGAAGATATTCTTCGATGGAGGAGTTGGCCATCAGGAAGTTCTTTTATTCACTCTGAAACCGATCTTTATCACTTACAAGACCTTTGATATGCTCTAGTAAGTTACTGAATGTATGAGTACCCATGTATTTGACTCCTTTTTGTACTAATGTTAAGCTTTTATAGTCCTTATACAGATTGTTTTTATTTCTGGTATTATAATCATGTTTTGCACTATTTTGTGTAAAAAGAGACATGTTGGAAATGACAAAGGACATCAACGAGTATATGTACTGAGAAGTAGTAGTTAGAATACCAAGTTTCTTAAAGAGGTCTCTGCATGATGATCTAGGACTGATATCAGATATAATTCTAATGACTTGTTTCTGAATTTTGAAAATGTTCTCTTTGTGAGTTTCACCAAAAGATGATTCCATGACTCATTAGTGAATGGAAGTAGGCCGAATAAACTAACTTCTTCATTTTTAAATCACCTATTTCTACTATCATGCATACTGCAAATGTAGCTGAACTAAGATGTTTCATTAAGTCTAGAGAGTGAGTTTTCCAATTTAGGTTGTGGTCAATTTGTAGCACTAAAAATTTGACACTGTCTACAGCTTTAATTTCATTGTTTGAATACAATATACTTATAGGGTCAGGTATTCTTTGTTAGGTACTAAACTGTATGTACTGGGTCTTGTCAAAATTCAGTGACAACCCATTTGCTGTGAACTACCCATTGATACACATATTTCATTACCCGATTGCTCAGTGAGATCACAGGTACTGTGTTTTTATACCAATACTTGTATCATCTGCAAATAGGACAAAATTTGCATTTTGTGGTATTGCATATGGAAGGTCATTAATATATAATAAGAACAACATGGGACCTAAAATAGAGCCCTGGGGCACCCCTTCTCTGATGGTTTCATATTTTGAATGACTATTGTTATGTGGTAAGCCTGATACAGACACATACTGTTTTTTATTACAAAGATAAGATGAGAACCATGAGCCTGCTACTCCTGTTATCCCATAATATTTTAACTTTTGTATAAGGACATCACGCTTAACACAATCAAAAGCTTTAGCCAGGTCACAGAATATTCCAAGTGGTAATAACTTTTAATTTATTGACTCTAATATATCATCTGTAAAGTGAATATAGCTTGATCAGTTGACAATCCTTTCCAAAAGCCAAACCGATTGTGAATGAGAATATTTTTCTGTACTAAGTGTTTATAAAGTCTATTGTACATAACCCTTTCAAACACTTTTGAAAATATTGCCAATAATGAAATGGGACGGAACTTTCCACTGATGATTTGTCTTCTTTTTTTGTGTGATGGTTTGACAATAGCGTATTTAAGCCTATCTGGAAAAGTACCACTGTGGAGGGATTCATTAAATAAGTAACTCAGCATGTCACAAAGTTCAAAGGAGCAATGTTTAATTATGGTAGTGCTTATTTCATAATAACCACTGGAAAGTTTGTTTTTAAGAGAGCTAATAATATTAGAAATCTCTTTCGGTGAGGTAGGATATAGTTGAGTTTTGTCAAACTTCTGCGGAAATGCATTTTTTAAATATTTTAAGCTGTCTTCTGAGGAACTATGCAAAACTAAGTTGTCTGCTACTGAAGGGAAAAAATTGTTGAAAGTGTCTGGAATTTTGGTGGTATCTCTAGTAAACTCATTATTTACATTTAACATAATTTCCTCATTCGCCTGATTAGTTTTTCCTGTTTCATTTTTTACTATGTTCCATATAGTTTTTATCTTGTTATTAGAGTCATTTATTTTTTGTTGAAAATAAATACATTTTGAAGTTCTGATTACTTTGTTTAGAATTTTACAATATAATTTATAATGTGATTTAGCTCTGTAGTCATTGTTTTCTCTTGATATTAAGTACAGTCTTCTTTTTGTCTTGCAAGATACTTTTATTTCATTTGTAATCCAAGGTTTTGAAACATTTAATCTATTTGCTTTGATTACTTTCTTAGGGCAGCGGTTTTCAATGTGACCTATGACCGTTTT
Organism: Schistocerca piceifrons; assembly: GCF_021461385.2. Taxonomy (NCBI): domain Eukaryota; kingdom Metazoa; phylum Arthropoda; class Insecta; order Orthoptera; family Acrididae; genus Schistocerca; species Schistocerca piceifrons. The sequence goes on from NC_060141.1 coordinate 300,312,252, forward strand.
AGAGAAATGGTTATCTTTTTCATTTATCTCGAGTGAGTTGTATACATCTTTCCTGTATGTATTCCTCAAACAACTTCAATTCCTGTTTCATTTATCATATGTATAGTTTCCCACTTCATTTTATTAGTTGAATCAGACCTCACTATATGAGGGCTATCCACAAAGTACATTACGTTTTGGAATTAAAAATAAATAAAGAATTGGAATTTTTTTTTATTATATACAGATGAAAGCCACACTTAAATACTACTTTTCTACATAGTTGCCATTTAAATTAAGGCACTTATTGTAGCGATGGACAAGCTTGGAAATTCCTTCGTCGTAAAATTCGGCCGCCTGCGCCTTCAACCATGTGGTTACCTCTTTTGGGACAGAAAAGGTGTGATTTTTGTGGATTTCCTGGAAAGAGGCACTACAATAAACTCTCGAAGGTATTGCCAAACTCTGCACAACCTCAGAAGAGCAATACAAAACAAGCGCAGGGGAAAGTAGGGCCCAAAGATCTTGCTGATTCACGACAACGCCCGGGCCCACACGGCAAATGCCACTCGTGAAGTTCTCGAATCTTTTAAGTGGGAGTTGTGTCCTCATCCGCCGTACAGTCTCGACCTGGCACCAAGAGACTTCCACTTATTCCCAGCAATGAAGAAGTGGTTGGCTATGCAGCGTTTTGATGACGACGCACAGCTTCAAGAAGAGGTAACCACGTGGTTGAAGGCGCAGGCGGCCGAATTTTACAACGAAGGAATTTCCAAGCTCGTCCATCGGTACGATAAGTGCCTTAATTTAAATGGCAACTATGTAGAAAAGTAGTATTTAAGTGTGGCTTTCATCTGTATATAATTAAAAAAAATTCCAATACTTTATTTATTTTCAATTCCAAAACGTAATGTACTTTGTGGATAGCCCTCGTATTAAATGTAAGCAACTGGCCACCTTGATCTGAAAGGTCATTAAATATTGGATTTATACTATGATTTGCTAGTGTGGTAGTATCTATGAAAATGTTATCAATATCAGTGCTGCTGGCACCCATAACCCTGGTTGGGAACTGTACTAAGGAAATAAGATTATAAGAAGTGGTAAGAGGCTCCAGTATGGATCTTGAGTATCTATCCTCCAGAAAATTTAAATTAAAATCTCCACTTAGTATGAGTTCATTATTTTTAGAAGTTACGAAATTTAACACTGCATCAATCTGTTTAGTGATTAGCTGGAAATTACCAATTGGAGCGCTGTATATTGTTACTATAATTATTTTTCTTTTGTGTGTTTCTACTTGTGTGGCACATGCTTCAAAATGCTGATCACTACAGTATTTAAGAATGTCAATGTTTTTATAATTGCAACACTTTCTAATGTAAGTGGCAACTCCTCCTTTCTCCATCTCTTTTCTACAATACTTAGAAGCTAACGTGTACACTTCCATATTAAGCATTTCAATTTCACTACCTAAATGACTTTCAGAAATACAAATAATATCAACAGGATTTGTAGACTGTAGCTCATCTAAACTGATACGAAATTCATTAATTTTGAGTTTTAAACCTCTGATATTTTGATGTAGTAAATTTACTGTTACTTTTTTTGTCTTCACAAATATTACGCTTAACATTTTCAGTTGCATCTTGTTTCAATATTGAATGTGCAGATAATGAGCTTAACCTAAAAAAGAACTACTTCCACGAGTTGCAGTGTCCCCCCCTTAAAGAATTTGCTAGTGTCCAAAATTAAAGCGACAACCCGCTTTTTCCCGATGTCGTATCTAATTTACGGTATAATCACGCAAAATGTCAACAATGTCCATACAATCGTGTTCTGTACAGAAGATGGCATTCTGGTAAATGGACAACCACGTCAACGATAACGTCAGGACACCCATCAAATGAGGTAGTGTTTGCCGGATAGTCCCACATCCTGTGTACACAGTCACAGATGGTGCAATATGGCACAAAGAAGACACCTACCACACAGTCTGTGCAAGAGGGCCATAAGAAGAATGGTTGCAGGACAGTCGCAAACTGATGTGGCCCGAAGGCTTAATGTAATACTCGACCTCATAGATGGTTGATGTTTTCTTGGATACTGCACATATGGCATGGGCTGTTCGCTCTCCCAATTTGAATCCCATAGAGAATGTCTGGGATGCACTAGGGAGACAGGTTGCATAATGTCAGCATCCACCGCTCACTCTCCAAGACTTGAAAGCAGCTCTGCAGGAAGAATGGACATTATTGCCTCAACATGAGACTGATGACATCACTCATAGCATGTCCCATCGCTGTCATGCCTGTACTGCAACTAGACATGGCAACACCCCATGCTGAGCACATTAACCAGTTGTCGGAATGTGTGCTCAAATCCATTAAGTTGGAAAAAAAAACTAAGAACATTTTTCTCTACTGATAAGCATGTTGCAGTTGTTTAAATTCTGTGTTCTTTACATTGTTTCTACTTTACTACTGTGTGTTTACAATGTTTTGTGGCAAAATAAATGTAACTTTACAAAATTTCTGTCTGTTGCTTGAATTTTGGACACCAGTGTATTTTCGAGGTTAGAAAGAAAAGAATGCAAGCTCAGAATTCAATATATTGACATTGAGGTCATTACATAAAGAGAATATGTTATTTTAGACCAGCCAGGGTAGGAAACTTGTGAAGGGATTTAGATAAATTGGCAGAAACCTTACAAAGGTATCTAGATTAGATTAGATTAGATTAGTACTAGTTCCATGGATCATGAATACGATGTTTCGTAATGATGTGGAACGAGTCAAATTTTCCAATACATGACATAATTAAGTTAATTTAACAACATACTTAAGATAATATAACAACTTTTTTATTTTTTGTGTTTTTTTTTATTTTTTTATTTTTTTTAATAATTTTTTTTCTTTTTTTTCTTAATTTATATCTAAAAATTCCTCTATGGAGTAGAAGGAGCTGTCATTCAGAAATTCTTTTAATTTCTTCTTAAATACTTGTTGGTTATCTGCCAGACTTTTTATACTATTTGGTAAGTGACCAAAGACTTTAGTGGCAGTATAATTCATCCCTTTCTGTGCCAAAGTTAGATTTAATCTTGAATAGTGAAGATCATCCTTCATCCTAGTATTGTAGTTATGCACACTGCTATTACTTTTGAATTGGGTTTGGTTGTAAATAACAAATTTCATAAGAGAGTATATATACTGAGAAGCTACTGTGAATATCCCCAGATCCTTAAATAAATGTCTGCAGGATGATCTTGGGTGGACTCCAGCTATTATTCTGATTACACGCTTTTGTGCAATAAATACTTTATTCCTCAGTGATGAATTACCCCAAAATATGATACCATATGAAAGCAATGAGTGAAAACAGGCGTAGTAAGCTAATTTACTAAGATTTTTATCACCAAAATTTGCAATGACCCTTATTGCATAAGTAGCTGAACTCAAACGTTTCAGCGGATCATCGATGTGTTCCTTCCAATTTAATCTCTCAGCAATGGACACACCTAAAAATTTGGAATATTCTACCTTAGCTATATGCTTCTGATTAAGGTCTGTATTTATTAATGGCGTCATAACATTCACTGTACGGAACTGTATGTACTGTGTCTTATCAAAATTCAGTGAGAGTCCGTTTACAAGGAATCACTTAGTAATTTTCTGAAATAAAGTATTGATAATTTCATCAGTTAATTCTTGTTTGTCAGGTGTGATTACTATACTTGTATCATCAGCAAAGAGAACTAACTTTGCCTCTTCATGAATATAGAATGGCAAGTCATTAATATATATTAAGAACAACAAAGGACCCAAGACTGACCCTTGTGGAACCCCATTCTTGATAGTTCCCCAGTTTGAGGAATGTGCTGATCTTTGCATATTATGAGAATTGCTTATTTCAACTTTCTGCACTCGTCCAGTTAGGTACGAATTGAACCATTTGTGCACTGTCCCACTCATGCCACAATATTTGAGCTTGTCTAGCAGAATTTCATGATTTACACAATCAAAAGCCTTTGAGAGACCACAAAAAATACCAAAGGGTGGTGTTCGGTTATTCAGATCATTCAAAATTTGATTGGTGAAAGCATATATGGCATTTTCTGTTGAAAAACCTTTCTGGAAAGCAAACTGACATTTTGTTAGTACTTCATTTTTACAGATATGTGAAGCTACTCTTTAATACATTACTTTCTCAAAAATTTTGGATAAAGCTGTTAGAAGGGAGATTGGACGGTAATTGTTGACATCAGATCTATCCCCCTTTTTATGCAAAGGTATAACAATAGCACATTTCAGTCTATCAGGGAAAATGCCCTGTTCCAGAGAGCTATTACACAGGTGGCTGAGAATCTTACTTATCTGTTGAGAACAAGCTTTTAGTATTTTGCTGGAAATGCCATCAATTCCATGTGAGTTTTTGTTTTTAAGCAAGTTTATTATTTTCCTAATTCCAGAGGGAGAAGTGGGTGAGATTTCAGTTGTATCAAATTGCATAGGTATGACCTCTTCCATTAACAGCCTAGCATCTTCTAATGAACACCTGGATCCTACTATATCCACAACATTTAGAAAATGATTATTAAAAATATTTTCAATTCTGACTTTTTGTTCGTAAAGTTTTCATTCAATTTGATGGTAATACTGTCTTCCTGTGCTCTTGGTTGACCTGTTTATCTTTTAATAATATTCCAAATTGTTTTAATTTTATTATCAGAGTTGCTGATTTCAGGCATGATACACATACTTCTGGATTCTTTAATAACTTTTCTTAATATAACACAGTAGTTTTTATAATGTTTGATAGTTTCTGGGTCACTACTCTTTCTTGCTGTCAGATACATTTCCCTTTTCCGGTTACAAGATATTTTTATACCCATAGTAAGCCATGGTTTGTTACAAGGTTTCTTACGAGTATATTTAACTATTTTATTGGGGAAGCAGTTTTCAAATGCATTTACAAAAATGTCATGAAATAAATTATATTTTAAATTGGCATCAGGTTCACAGTACACCTCATCCCAGTCTAACTGCTGTAGGCTTTCCCCGAAATTTGCAATTGTTAAATCGTTGGAGGACTGTTTAGTATTGCTGAATGGAGCTATGTCATATATTGTAACTAGCTGTGCACCATGATCAGAAAGACCATTCTCAACAGGCTGAGCATTTATCTGGTTAACTTATCTTGGTCTACAAAGAAGTTATCTATCAGTGAGCTGCTATCCTTTACCACCCCAGTAGGAAAATCAATAACGGGTGTCAAATTGAAAGAACCGAGTAATACTTCAAGGTCATTTTTCCTATTACCCTCTTTGAGAGAATCTACATTGAAGTCCCCACAAATAATAATTTGCTTCCCCCTGTCTGACAGATAGCACAACAAGGAGTCCAAATTTTCAGAAATAGATGAACATTTCCTGATGGGGACCTATATACAGTTACAATTATAAATGTGCCTTTATTTAATTTAAGCTCACAGGCACATGCTTCTATATGTTTCTCTACACAAAACTTTTTTGTTTCTATACTTTTTGCACAATGATAACTTTTGACATATATGGCAACTCCTCCTTTCTCCATATTTTCTCTCATTACATGTGCAGAGAGCTTATATCCACTTACATTTACCTTATCCATATCAGTAACAATGTGATGCTCAGACAGGCATAGTATATCTATTTCATCCTCAGCTTCTAAATCTTCTAAACAAACCAGAAGCTCATCTATTTTATTCTTTAAACTCCCAATATTTTGATGAAATATACTTCATTATTTTTAATTATACTTTCATGAGAATTTTTCCTTATTCTAACATTTGCAGTACTCTCCTGTCTTGAGTTTCTCATTGTGCTTAGTCCACTATACCAGTGGTCACATGGTGTTCAGAGAGGCAGATTATGTCAACTGGGTTGGGTGACTTTAATTCATCAATGCAATTACCTAGGACTGAGATACAACTTGGTCGAAATAAAATTTCTGGTGATTGGTGAAAATTTATAATTGACAGCTGTGATTGGTGATCCAATGTGCTAGAATTGTGCTGTTTAATTTCTTTCCTAAAGTGAAGATTTGTTTCAATCCTGACCTCTCGTAGAACTTGACATCTTTCTGTCTTACCTATCCTAAAAATCTAAAAATGGTGCTGCTCCAACACCTGTAACCACTGGTATTTTACCATTCATGGCAGTGCCTCCCCCCCCCCCCCCCTTAAATTTCCTGCTATTACCCCAGTCAGTTTCCCCTTCCCTTTCCTGTTGAGATGTAGGCCATGCCAGGTATAGTCCCACCTACTGAGAGAATCAACAGGAACCACACCAATATGAGCCCCCGCACCCGACCCAAGCAGCCATTCCAACTCCAAATTAACTCTCCCAACAGAAGAGTTCAAATGAGGCCAGTCATGGCGTCTCAGGACAGATACAAATTCAACATTGGTGTGTCTCGATGCCGACGCAATCTTTACCAGGTCACACTCTATACTGTACCCAGGATCTCTGTCGATGCTGTTCCCTGGCCCTCCCACAATAACCACGGTGTCTTCCCTGGTAAATCCTTTACAGAGTGAACCTAAATCCTCTGTCACCTGATCCAGACTAGCACTTGGTTTGAAAAAATTTGTGACCTGGTATTCTGGTCCTAATTCCTCCTGCAGAAGTTGGCCTACACCTCTGGCATGAGAACTGCCTAACAACAAAACTTTCTTCTTTTTTGATGACTTTCCTACATTCTTTTTCAATTTCCTATTGAAAGTTTGTTGTGTCCTGTCTACACCTACCTCTGCTTGAGGCTCATCAGTTTCTAACTGAAGCAACAGGTCAAACTTATTATTGACATTCACCACAAAACTGTCAGACTTAGTTCTAGGCCTGTTCCTTCTGTTACCTGTTGCCACTTCCCACCTCTCTTTGCCCTTCTCCCTCCTTAACCTGTCTGAACTCACTTCTCTTCACTATGAATTTTTGAATAATTATAAACATCACAACATTTGCTGATGGCTGGAAGGTTATTGCTGGTGGTGTTGGTGATGGGAATTTGTGAATAAACATTTTCCAGCGTGCATAGTGGCGCACAAGATATGATGTGCAGAATGCATTAGACGCTATGGAATATACATGTTCTGTGTTTGTTGATGGGGCAACGTAATATAATTTGGAAATACGGAAGCGCCCGATCCCACCCGTCTGCTTTGACCCATGACGTCACAAATATGGCGGAAACAAAGACAAACACACGCACTTTCCACAAGAAGCCTAATGACACTAACGGGACAAGCGCGGGAAATGGGGTGTTTTGGGTGGGGGGCAAACTAAATATAAACAAATTTAGACGCCTTGTGTAGCTACAACGTGTAAGTGAAGACAGCCATGCATGAATACCCACCCACCTCCCCAGGGGTCGTAACCCCTGCAACCCATAGAAGATAAAGATGCTTCAGTAGCTGATTAGTGTTTTTTGTCTTTTTTTAAAAAAAATCTCATGGGATAGAATGAACAGATCAGAAAGATAAATATAATAAACTAAAACAGAAATTGGAGAAAACAGATAATTAAAATAAGTAATAAATGTTTTTAAATTTTAAAAAAATCTCACGAGATAGAACGAACAGATCAGGAAAGTAAATAAAATAAGATACAACAGAACTGGAGACAGTCACACTCAAACCAAACTCCACGCCGTCATGACGTCACACACGACAACACCCTCACGTCACGGGTCAAAGCCGACGCGTGGGAACGGACGCTTCTGTCGACCCTATAATTTGGTAGTCAAATGTAATAATATGTGTTGTACAAATAAAACTTAAGTTTATTTTGTCCGTTACATAGTTGTTACCTGTCATTTAGCTGTGTTAATCTACATAAACTGCAACATGTTATGGGTCCAGGTACTGGATTAAAGTGCAATAATAAGCTTTAAGGTGACATGTATTTGTGCAAAAGGTGCGCGGAAGTTCGTATAAACTTGGATTGTGTACACTATACGAAGAAGAAAATAACTGTACATTGAGTACAACACAAAAACCGCAAATAGAGCAGCTTGTAGGGCGCAAAAATTACGTGACCTGGAAATTTGCCATTGAGACGTATTTGCACATGGATGACTTATGGGATGTCATAAATGGTAAATTGGCACCTACAGAATCAAGTTCTGCTACTAAGGATCGGAAGTTAATTATGTTCACATAGAAAAGGCTATGTCAGCAAAGGAGGTATGGGACAAACTGAAAAACGCATTTGAAGATGGTGGTTTAACCAGAAAAGTGGGATTACTTCGTGAGCTGATAACCACAAGATTGAGTACGTGTAAAAGTGTGGATGAATATGTGAATAAAATAATTTCAATCTTCAATCATCTGACGAATATTGGTTTTGAAATTGTGGATGAATGGATTGGAACTTTATTGTTAGCTGGACTACCAGAGAAATCTTCGCCAATGATTATGGGTTTGGAAAGTTCGGGAATATCCATTACAGCGGACAGTGTTAAAGTAAAGATTCTACAGGAGGTGAAGAATGAACCAGATTCTAATGCTTCAAGAAAAGAAACAGTGTCAGCTTTACACTCTAAGTACAAGAAGAAGAAGCCAATAAGATGTTTCAGATGCCAGAAAATTGGACATAATGCTTTAAAGTGTAATGAAAAGTTAAGTATAAAAGAAAAGAAGCATGTTAATTCTAGTAGTCCTGAGAGAAAGACTATCGATAAAGGTAAGGCATTTTCTGTTTTTACTCTTTAATGAAGCGAGTTACGCAGAATGGTTCCTAGATTCAGGGGCATCTGTGCACATTACCAAAGCTCCATCAGGTTTGTATGATGTTCAGTCAAGGACTGACATTGGAATTTCTACAGTTGAGAGATCTAAGTTATGGTGTGAACTCGCAGGAAAAGTGGATTTTAATTTGCATGTGAATGGGGAAAAGGAAATTGTTACTGCTCATGATGTACATTATGTAAAGAATATTGCAACTAATTTGTTGTCAGTAAGCGAAATAGTACAGGAGGGTAACAAAGTTATCTTTGATATAGAGGGAGCCAAAGTGATAGACTCTTGTGGTGATATTGTAGCTACTGCAAGTAATGTAACAGGTATTTACAATGTGAACACAGTTCAAAATAATGCTGAAACAGGAAATCACTCTGTTTATGCTGCAAAAGGTTTCTTGTGGCAAAGGAGACTTGGACATTTGAATAGGAAAAGTATGACTTTACTGAACAATATGGCAACTGGGATGGAAAATTATGGAATGAATAATGTTCAATGTGAGTTTGCAAGGGAAGCAGGCTAGATTGCCATTTAAATCGAGTCGGAGCAGATCTACCGAAGTCTTGCAACTCATACATTCAGATCTTTGTGGACCTATGGAGAATGAATCCTTAGGAGGTAGCTTCTATTTCCTGACATTCATGGACGATTTTTCTACATATGTGCATGTTTATTTTATAAGTAGCAAGGATAAAGTGAGTGATGTATTTGTTGTTTATTGCAAAATAATGAAATATATGCTGCCCAAACAAGACAGACTGGGAAGAAAATTAAAATTATTAGATCAGACAATGAATCAGAATACGTAAACAGACGGTTAAAGGAACAGTTGAATGGAATGGGTATTAGGCATCAGACTACCATTCGCTACAGTCCTTCTCAGAATGGAGTTGCAGAATGTGCCAACAGAACCACTGTAGAAAAGGCAAGAAGTATGTTAAGCAATGCTGAGCTACCTAAGTGTTTTTGGGCAGAGGCTGTGTCAACATCAGTGTATTTAATTAACAGATCACCTACCAAAGCTGTGAGACAAAAGACACCTTATGAAGTATGGACTGGGAAGAAACTGGATCTAAAGCACTTAAAAGTCTTTGGATGTGAAGCCCTGGTTCAGATTCCAAAACCATTAAGAGGAAAGTTGGATGCAAAATCTCAAAAATATATTTTTGTTCGCTACTGTGAGGATTCAAAAGGCTACAGATTTTATAATCCTGTGAATAAGAAGACAATACGTAGTAGAGATGTATTTTTGGAGGATTATAGACCTAAAATAAAGAATAGTAGTCAAAATGACACAGTAATGCAATCAAGCATAATGTGTGATAGTGCTGAAACAGAGATGGAAACTGAAACAGAAGAAGACAGAATAAAGAGGAAGCTGATGTGCTACCCGAGAATCAAATTGAGGAAGAAGATTCAACAGAGGAAGTCGGTTTAAGGCCATCTTCATGTATAGTAAAACCAAAAGAATATCCAGATTATGAAATATATGCTGCCCAAACCATCAACAATGAACCAATCACAGCTGATGAAGTTTCAGCAAGTTCAAATGCTCAAGATTGAAAAAAGGCTGTTGAAAAGCAGCTGCAATCTTTTGTGGATAATGATACATATGAATGGGTTGGCGTGCTTGAAAATAAAAAGCCACTGAGAACAAGATGGGTGTTAAGTATTAAAAATCCTGAAAGTGCAATACCAAAATTCAAAACCAGATTGGTAGTTAAAGGATATTCCCAGAAAGAAGGAATAGATTACAATGAAACTTTCTTGCTAGTGGTGAATTATTCATCATTAAGATACCTTTTAGCTCTGGCAGTAAAGGAAGACTTATTAATTCATCAAATGGATGTGAAAACAGCCTACCTGAATGGAAGACTGGAAGAGGAAACATATGTGATTCCACCTGATGAAATTAAGCGACCTTATAAAGGGAAAAGGAGAATTTGGCGTTTGAAGAAAGGCATATATGGTTTAAAGCAAAGTGGCCATTGCTGGAATAAATGTTTGCATAAAAGTTTGATAAAACTAGGTATGTTACAGTCAAAGGCAGATTCCAATATATATCATAAAAGAAGTAATGAAGAAATTGCAATCATGGCCATATGGGTAGATGATTCTTTTATTTTAACCAATAGTGAAAGCCAAATGGAGTTTTTAAAGAACAGTTACGGTCAGAATTTAATATGCATGATTTAAGGGAAATTAATCAATACTTAGGCATGAAGATTCTAAGAAGTGCCAACAGAGGAGAATTATCGATTGATCAATCTCTGTGAACAAGGAAGATCTTAGAAAAGTTCAATATGAAAAATTGTAAACCTGTTCCTACTCCTATGAAAAACAATGCAAAACTGCTAATAACTGATGATGACAAGAAATGTAAGGAAAGTGTACCCTACTTGGAAGCTGTAGGAAGTAGCAGAAAGCAAGTTTTGCAGTGATCTGAAAGAAAAGCACCGGATGGCAGTCAAGAGAATATTCAGATATTTAAATGGAACTGCTGATTATAAGTTAAAATATTCTGAAACTGGAAATGCAAATTTAGAAGGTTACAGTGATGCAGACTGGGGAAATGAGTTGGAAAGAAGATACTCCATCACTGCAAGTTGTTTTAGACTAATGGGAAGATTGATATCATGGTCTTGTAAGAGACAAAGAACTGTTGCTTTGAGTACTGTAGAAGCTAAATATATGGCCTTGTCCTCCACTATCCAAGAAGCTCTTTGGATCCATACACTGATGAGTGAAACAGAATCTCCTCCAACATTAAAGCCAACTGTGATATTTTGTGACAATATGGGAGCTATTAAACTTGCAAAAAATAATGTCACCAGTGTAAGATCCAAACATATTGACATAAGGCATCACTTTATAAGACATCATGTGGAACAGGGGAATATAATCCTCAGTTATCTATGCACGGAAGAAACGGAAGCTGGTGAAACATTATGGTGTTGAGTATCTGAAAAACATTCGTTCAAGGGGGAGTGTTGGGTATATGTGAAGAAACATTTTCCAGTGTGCATAGTGGCGCACAAGATATGATGTGCAGAGTGCATTAGACTCTGTGGAATATATATGTCCCATGTTTGTTGATGGGGCAACATAATGTAATTTGGTAGTCAAATGTATTAATGTGTGTTGTGCGAATAAAGCATAAGTTTGTTTTGTCCCTTAAATAGTTGTTACCTGTCATTTAGCTACATTAATCTGTTTAAACTACAACAGGACAAATTTTGCAAAGTGTTAGTCTTTATGGAGAGGAGTTCATCTACTATAATTACTTTAAATACACTACTAACACTACTTTTCTCGTAACTACAATGGTTAACAGACAAATTATGGATGTGTAATAGACAGGACAACTTTTTACCATGATCAAATGGTTTGTTAATCTCAAGTAGGACTTGGGGAATGTATTTACCAACCTGACTTAGCCTCAAGAATCACAATGACACACTTAGTAGTTTCATACCACACTCCAGGAATATGTTTTCTGTCAGTGATTTTGGAACACCCTAAAGACTATCAAATGTAGCTTCTGTAGTGAAGGTATGATTCAACTGAGCATGGTAGGTATACGAGGACATAAGCAATAGTATTTAGTAGCAATTAACTTTTACCATGGAACGAACAATGATTTGCACATTGCATAGCTGATAGTAGACCATGTGGTCTAGTGAAGTGTTTAGATCCAGTAAGCAAATGTAATGTACTAAGCCAAAACACGTATTTAAACAGATCAGAGTACTTACTGTACATGATAAATTTAGCATCTGGGTGAATACAGTTTTTTTGAACGAAATTTATATCTGAAGCATTCAGCAACCATTATGGGGAAGCCCAAAACTTTTATTAGGGTAATAACCAACCTTTAATTCACATACAGTATTCAAATGCAACATTTTACATTCCTCTGAAAAATATTTTTTCCCCCTCTGTTTTACGCCTCCATGCAAAAATTAACGAGCACATTCTTTACTATTCTAGAAATACTGAAATCTCAAGAAGCCCACTGTTAACAGTGATACAGGAGTGAATGTATAGTAAAACGTTAGCAGCAGGCAGTCGTTTTTCTATTATCTCACAGGTACATGCAAAGAGAAAAATTAATTACGAAAATAATAAATAAATAATGCTCGTAAAATATAATCTTGCCGGAATTTTCTTCGACTGTCGAGATTCAACACATGCTATTGACATCGCAGATTACGCTACCACACACTACACACTGATGATACGTAATCCCTACCTATGCACAAATTTTCTAGAAGTGCTTCGCCGTTCATGAAGAGCGAGTCTATTTCTGTAGACAATCATAAAAGTTTCGTTGATGACATTCGTCCAGGAAGTCTGTATTACGTTGAAACTACAGAAAGATACACTACCGCTAGTAAAATGGTATTTTATCACACACAGAAGCATAAAATAACGACTGTGCACAGCGGGAGGGCAGAGCAAGATTAATAAATATATTGTATTACATTTTTCTTTTTTGGTAAAGTGACTTTTGGGAAATGTTAATAAGTGAACACAACGGTACTTCAAACGCAGGAGAAATGCGAAAAAATTATCCATGCCAATAAAATTAAGTCAGAAAAATTACATACCCAAACTCTAAAGTTAGACGAAGCGGCAAATTTGTATCTGCCATATTTTCACAATGATGACAACACAACGATAACACAGTTGTACGTTGTTCCTGTAGGATTTTCCAAAACCTTCGTTTGAAAAAATATTTTTATTGACACATTAATGTTTCATATCAAATGTCAAGAAATGCACAAGTTACAAAGAAGTTTCTTCAATATAATCCTTCAAATTAAAAAAAACCTCATGGCACTACTGTAAAAACAAACTACTACTACTATTAGAATAAACAAGCACACCAACATTACAATTACTGAAGTAAGTGTTTGTATATAGCTGTCGCCAGAACCGTGTGTGAAGTGCAAGGACTGGAAGATGACAATTGTTTGCAATGTATGCGAGCTTGGAAAGTCGAAGTATAAATGTCCGGAATGTCTGATTTCTTAGTAAGTATTTACTCTGTCTGATACGTAGGATATTATTGTAATGTGGAAACCGTGATGGTAACTGTTACAACAGCCCATTTTTTGCATTTTGCACCATGAATATATTCTGTAGGATTTACCCCCTACTTGTTTTTCTTTTATGCACTTCTGAAATACTCCTATGAGCTCAGAGCTAATGGCGAACTGCATAGTGCTTGATTCGTCTCGAGACCGGAATCTTAAATAATTATCACCCCTAGCCATAACAAAAACTGTTTTCAGTTATATTTTGCTGAAATTGAAGGAGATTGTGCAGATACATTTTCAAAGTCCGGATTTTTTACCATCTCAACAGCAGTCACATTATACAATTATAGGCCTATATATTGTTTCCAGTTTCTGTAGCAACAACAGAACTCAAATCCTGGATTAAAGTCCACTGTAAAGCCAGCTACGCCATTGTGATTTTACCCATCACACCATGGTGAAGGCTTGGACTTTTAGAAAATTTGTGCATAAGGGAAAGAGTATTGAAAGTAGAATACATTTTCCATTAATACCATAGATGGTATCATTGTATTGTAATACATATTTCAGTTGTTCTCTTGACTGCTGGAAGACTCACAAATCTTCAACAACATGTAAGCCTGTAGTATACAGACAGGTACAGCGTCGTCTTAATTTGGTAAGTGCAGCAGAAGAAAATGCTGAATCCACGTCAGAAGATGCTGTTGCCAAGGAGAAGCTACAAGCATTAGGTATACATTGCTGTTTTTTACATAGTAGTATTTAGTGATACAGTAGTCCCGTATATAGTTCGTCTACTTGTAAGAATGTGTAAATGGCAAAGCTAGAGAGAGAGAGCAGTGTTACTTATGTAATGGGTACCAGTTTACTTCCCATTAAAATTAATGTTCACTTTTATTAGCTTTACTTTCTTTTTCTTTTGTATCCAAGAATTAATGTGATACGTCTAGCAAATGTAAGGAAATTGCAGCGAAACTTCAATTATTCCACATTGTAATACATGTATGTACTGCTATATCCAACAAAAATCTAATTACAGGTTAGGAATTAGAGGTCTGTTAAATGAATTATGAAAATGTAGCTTTCACTTGGACCCAAAAAAATTCCACATTGGAAACAATATTCTCTCTACTGAGACTGAATTTGATCTGTCCAGGGAAGTTACCTGGTCACATACAACAGATCTAGGTGGAAAAAGTAGTTAATTGTTGGATGTTTTTACTTGCCACTTGATTCTGCTGTGACAGTTGTACAGTCATTGACAGTCAGTCTACGGTCAGTAGTATGGAAGTACCCACATTGTGCAATATTAATTGGAGGAGACTGTAAACTACAGAGTATAAATTATTCATTTTAGGGGGTACAGGCACACAGTCTTTCGAAGTTCTCTTGAACACAGTTTCCCAAAAACTGTCTTGAGCAGCTAGTTCTACAGCCCACACACAGTGGAAATATTTTAGACCTTATAGCTACAAACAGGCCTGATTGGTGGTATCAGTATGGAGACAGGTATTAGTGATCATGATGTCATTGTAGCGACTTTGGTAACTGAAGTTAATGGAATCGATAAAGTAGCCTAGGAGAGTATTTCTGCTAGAAAGAGCAGATAGACAGTTATTAGCATCCAACTTGGAAATGAATTGACATCATTTAGTTACAGTATGATGGACTTAGAGGGTAAATCTTAAACGGATTGTAAATCATATTCTGCAGAAGTATGTGCCTAGTATGTGGAGTAAGGGCAAGAAAGACCCACTGTAGTTCAACAACAAAATTCAAATAATGCTGGGAATTGAAGGCTGTTACACTCTCGGTTCAAAAGAGAAAGCGCAACTGACGACAGGCAAAAGTTAACAGAAATTCATCAGTCTTTAAAAAGATTGATGTGCGAACCTTTAAACAACTACCACCATCGTACATTGGCAATAGATCTGCTGAACTCAACAAAAATCTGGTCCCACGTAAAATCACTAAGTGGGTCTAAGGCTTCTATCCACTCACCCATTTACTAGTTTAGTGTAGCAGTAGGAGATAGGAAAAGTAAAGATGAAGTTTTAAATTTTGCAGTTAAGAAATTGTTCATGCAGGAGAATTGTACAAAGGTAGCATTGTTTGACCGTCGCGCAGTCTCATGAAGTTTTAAATTTTGCAGTTAAGAAATTGTTCATGCAGGAGAATTGTACAAAGGTAGCATTGTTTGACCGTCGCGCAGTCTCTCATATGAGAAGGGATTGAGAAGGTCCAAAGAAGAGCAGCACGATTCGTGACAGGTACATTTAGCCATCGTGAGAGCGTTACAAATCTCACAGAAAGTTTAAAGTGGGACACACTTGCAGATAGACAACGCACTAAACAGAAGGGGCTGCTCACTAAATTCTGAAATCAAATCTTCACCGAGGATGTAGAGCATATATTAATACCACCAACTTTCAGATCGCGTAATGATCATCATTCAAAGATAAGGGAAATAAGAGCTCGTACCGATGCATTCAGACAGTCGTATTTCCCTTGCGCGGTCTGCGAGTGGAACAGAGGGGGGGAAATATGACTTTGGTGCGAATTGTGCCCTCCGCCACACACCGCTTGGTGGCTAACGGAGTATATATGTAGATGTAGATGAAGGGCATAGTAATAAGCATCACTGGCATAGACAAACAACAGAAAGAGTTGAAAACAGATAAATCACCAGGTCTGAATGGAGTCCCAATATGGTTTTACAAAGAGTCCTCTGCGGCATTAGCCCCTTACCTAGCTTGCATTTATTGTGAATCTCTTGCACAGCACAAAGTCCCAAGTAACTGGAAACAAGTGCAGGTGACTCCAGTATATAAGGTGGTTAGAAGAATGGACCCAGAAAATTACAGACCAATATCGCTACTTTGGTTGGCTCCAGAATCCTTGAACATACTCTGTTTGAATATAATAAACTTTCTTGAGACTGAGAAGCTTTATGTCCACAAATCAGCATACGTTTAGAAAGCATAACTCGTGCAAAACTCAGCTTGCCCTTTTCTCACATAATATGCTGCAAACTATGGATGAAAGGCAACAGGCAGATGTTATATTTCTAGATATCCGGAAGGTGTTTGACACAGTGCCCCACTGCAGGCTGTTAACAAAGGTATGAACATATGGAATAAGTTCACAGGTGAGTGAGTGGATCGAAGACTTCTAAGCAATAGAACACAGTATATTGCCTCCTGGACAGTGAGTGTTCATCAGAGACAAGGGTATCATCAAGAGTGCCACAGGGAAGTGTGATAGGATCAGTGCTGTTCTTTATACACGTAAATGATTTGGCAGACAGTGCGGGCAGCGATCTGTGATTGTTTGCTGACGATGCTCTTGTGTACGATATGGTACATCTGTCTTAAGATTCACCTGTTTGTTCCTAACCCAATGCGATGCTTCGAATGTCAAAGATTTGGCCATACTAGTATGGGACTTAAAGGGAGGGATACATGTGGCAATTTTAGAGGCTCAGCTCACAAATCAGGCAATTCTTATATACTTCCTCCAAAATGTGTAAACTGCTTCAGGGATCACCCAGTGTGGAGCAGAATGTAATGTTTACAGTGCGGGAAGGAAAATTCAGGAGTTGAAAATCGGAGACACACACACTATGGTGAAGCTAAGAAAGCTTTCAAAGCTATGTGACCTCCGTTTTTGCTACTTCTTTTGCATCAGCCCTTAAGACGTCAATTGCCAAGTGTTATGCCCATACACGAACTAAGATGACAGATTCAAGTATGAGCACTTGCACTTGCCAGTGTACCTGTGGGGGGGGGGGGGGGGGGACACTTGGTAACAAAAGTTACTCAGAAGCAGTCAGCAATGGGCACCACCTAAGCCACATACCACTGCCCACCATCAGAAGCCTACTAAACTGTCCCCTCGACCCAAGCAACCACCTCCTCCCATAAGAAAGAAAACCTTTATTCGGAAAGTAGTTCCAAGTCAAAGAAAGTGGTAGTTTAACCTTTGGATTGGCAAGCTCTCTCCCTGTCTGATGGGGACTATGCTCTTGAGAGTATGGACTTCTAATCGGAGGAACCGGAGAGCCAGAAACCGGCTAACGTTCCCCCTGACCTACCCGGTAAATTGTCACCTCCGAGTGAGAAAGAGAAGAACTACAATTGCTAAACAATGTCTTCCGCAGGGACTTCTCGTATTGTAGTGGAATTTAAATGGATGTCGCTCACATTTGGAAGAATTACAGCTCCTGGTCCAGGAGAAACCATTCTGCATCTGCTTAAAAGAAACACATCTTGAAGTCACCGACACTCCAGCATTGTAGGGTTACCACGCCTACGGGAAGAATGATATTACAGGAGACAGGGCTAAAGGTGAAGTGGCTGATTTCGTTGATGACAGATGCCACTCCTTTTACCACGACCATACAAGCAATTGCCATGAAAGTCCTAGCGCCCTTTAATGTAACAGTGTGTTCGTTGTATCTTCCACCTAATGATGCTTTGGATGCAGACACGTTGACAGAACTCTTCCTGGCACTGCCACACCCATTCCTCTTCCCCCCCCCCCCCCTTCACCCCCCCTCCCCCCCTGCTTGTCCAGGGGTTAGAATAGGCCCGAGGTATTCCTGCCTGTCATACGAGGTGACTAAAAGGAATTTCACAAGTTTCAGCCATTATGTGATGGACCCCTGTAGGGTTTCACATCCATTCTTCAAAATTTTCCTAAAGAGCGAGCCAATTGGGGAAGGGCGCCTTACAAGGTGCATGTTGTCCATCGTGCATTGAGATCTTTAGCCCATTTTCTCGTAGTCGCATTGCAGTCCTGCCCATTCTCCATCTCTTGGTCGAGAACACCTTCCTGGGTGCGTTTTCCACCATGCACTGTCGATTTCTGCGTCAACGATGACCATGGACTTCTTTGCACCTGATGTCCAGCACATTGTGGTGGGACCGCCATGTACCCTGTTGGTTGTAGCCCCCTGAACACACAGGGATCTCTCTGCTGATGCCTGCACCATTAACTCCCCACATATGCCACGGGGTAGATGCCCATCCCCCTGGGGCATTGGGACTCCTGGCAATGGCCATCCTGCCAGGTGGCGTTTAGTGCGGCTAGGTGGCGTGGGTAGGGCACCTGATTGGAGTGGATGGCATCGGGGTGGATGACACCCAATGAAGCATAGTCCATCATCTCTTGCTGGTGGTGAAACACTAGCAGTCTCTTAAAGCGATCACGAGCTCAATTCAACGCACAGAAGTACAACCCCAAATCGTTCCCCTCCCTGGCCACACCATATGAGGAACGTCAGGTTAAGGATGGCAGCGGATCTTATTCGCCCCGGTACCTTGTGTATTCGAGAGCTGATGGGGAATCTTTCATGATGATGAAGCCTCAGTTTTTTGTTGAGCATTTAGAGGACAAGTTCAGGGAGGTGGAGGGCTTGTCCAAAATGAGATCTGGATCAGTCTTGATCAAAACAGCATCCTCTGCCCAGTCATGGGAGTTACTCGCTTGTGATAAGCTGGGGATGTTTTAGTAATCATCGCTCCCCATGAGAGCTTAAATATGGTCCAGGGTATCGTATTTCACAGAGACCTTCTTTTGCAGTCCGACGATAAGCTGCATGCCAGTTTTAGAGCGGCGAGGTGTACATTTCGTCTGGCATGTCCACCGTGGTCCGAAGGATAATCAGGTTGCCACCGGTGCCTTCATCTTGGCCTTTAAGCGAGATACAGTGCCTGAGAAGCTCAAGGTGAAGGTCTACTGGTGTGATGTAAAGCCCTATCTCCCTCCCCCGATGCGGTGCTTTAAGTGCTGGAAGTTCGGCCCTGTGTCTTCCCACTGTACTTCCAGCGTCACACGCCAAGATTGCAGATATCCATCACATCCCAATACTCCATGTGCCCCGCCTCCCGTCTGTGTCGACTGTGGAGAGCACCATTTGCCTCGCTCGCCTGACTGCAGGATTCTCTCGAAAGAAAGAAAATTGTAGAGTACAAGACCCTGGACCGACAAACCTACACTGAGGCTAAGAGAAAAATCGAACGCCTGCATCCTGTGCATATGACATCCGCTACAACAGTTCTGGCATCATCAGCTCCACCAACCCACGTGATCTCTCAGAGCCGGAAGATAACACCAGCCCCCTTGATGGTGGGGGGCATATCCTTCCGTGTTGCTCCTGCACCACCTACCTCGGAAGCAACACTGCCCCCAACCATCAGCAACATCCATCCCCACTTCTAAGCCGGAGAAGCATAAGTTTTCTCCGGCTTCTCTCGCTAGGAAGGGGTCCCTTGGGTCACTCCCTTCCCAGGTTTCTTCTAGTGGTAAAGATAGCACCTGCCAGCAGCTGAAGAGCCCAAAAGCAGCTGGTTGTAGGGCTTCAAGCTCATCCTCAGTCCCGGAGGCTGAGCCAGTGAAGTCCTCCCAGCCAGGGAAACCCAAGGAGCAGCAAGAGAAATCAAACAGAAAACCCCCCTAAGACCAAGGAAATTGCTGTGGCACCTACACCACCGATACCTACAAACTCTGCAGCTGAGGATGGGGTGGAGATTTTGGTGTCCGCTCAGACACAATGGATATAGACTGCTCAGGCAATAAATCGGTGGCACCAGGTGTAAACTACCTCATTGAATGTTCCATGCCTACCCAGTCTCACGATGTCATCCTCCAGTGGAATTGAGGCAGTTTTTTTCCATCGCCTGGCTGAGCTACGGCAACTGTTAAGCTTTACACCTGCCATCTGCATTGCACTCCAGAAAACCTGGTTCCCAGCAATGCGGACCCCTGCCCTCTGCGGCTATAAGGGATATTACAGGAACCGTAGCAATTATAATCTTGAGTGTCAGGTGGAGTTTGCATTTATGTCCTAAACTCGGCCTGTAGTGAACATGTACCCCTTCAAACCCCTCCTGAATCTGTGGCTTTCAGAATGACGATGACGCAGGGAATAACTGTCTGCAATGTATATCTTCCTTCAGATGGTGCAGTACCCTTGAATGTATTAGCTGCACTGATTGATCAACTCCCTAAACCTTTCCTACTTCTGGGAGATTTTAATGCCTATAACCCCTTTTGGGGTGGTACCATGCTTACTGGCCAAGGCAGAGATGTTGAAACTTTACTGTCGCAATTCGACCTCTGCCTCTTAAATACTGGGTCCACCAAATATTTCAGTGTGGCTCATGGTAGTTATTCGGCCATTGCTTTATCAATTTGCAGCCCAGGACTTCTCCTATCTATCCACTGGAGAGCACATGATGACCTGTGTGGTAGTGACCACTTCCCCATCTTCCTGTCACTGCCCCAGCATCAGGCACATGGACACCTGCCCAGATGGGCTTTGAACAAGGCGGACTGGGGAACTTTCACCTCTGCTGTCACCGCTGAATCTCCCCCACATGGTAACATCGAGGTGAAGGTTGAGCAGGTGACTAGCACAATTGTTTCTGCGACAGAAAACGTGATCCCTTGGTCTTTAGGGTGCCAGAGGCTTAAGGCAGTCCCTTGGTGGTCACTGGAAGTCGCTGAAACAGTTAAGGAGCATCGGCGTGCTCTACAGCGGCATAAGTGGCACCCTTCCATGGAGCACCTCATAGCCTTTAAACAGCTCCATGCCCTTGTTCGCTACCTTATCAAACAACGGAAGAAGGAGTGTTGGGAGAGATACGTCTCCACCATTGGGTGCCACACGTCACCTTCCCAAGTCTGGGCAAAGATCAAACGTCTTTTTGGCTACCAGGCCCCAACAGCTGTCCCCAGTGTTACCATAAATGGCGAGCTATGTACCGACGCAAATGCAATTGCCGAACACTTTGCTCGAGCCTCTGCATTGGAAAATTACCCCCCAGTCTTTCGCACACTCAAACGACGGCTGGAAGGGAATGTCCTCTCATTCACTACATGCTGCAGTGAATCCTATAACACCCCATTTACAGAGTGGGAGCTCCTCAGTGCCCTTGCACATTGCCCCAACACAGCTCTTGAGCCAGAGGGGATCCACAGCCAGATGATTAAACACCTCTCATCTGACTGCAAGTGACATCTTCTCGTCCGCTTGATGTGGATAGCTATCAGCCCATCAGCCTGACCAATGTTCTTTGTAAGCTGCTGGAACGTATAGTATGTCGGCGGTTGGGTTGGGTCCTGGAATCACGTGGCTTGCTGGCTCCATGTCAGGGCGGCTTCCGCCAGGATCGCTCTACCACTGATAATCTTGTGTCCATCAAGTCTGCCATCAAAACAGCCTTTTCCAGACGGCAACACTAGATTGCCGTCTTTTTTTACTTACATGAAGCATACTACATGACTTTGTGACATCATATCCTTGCCACATTGTATGAGTGGGGTCTCCGAGGACAACTCCCGATTTCTATCCACAACTTCCTGTCGCTCCATACTTTCCGTGCCCAAGTTGGTGACTCCCATAATTCCATCCATATCCAGGAGAATGGAGTCCCGCAGGGCGCTGTATTGAGTGTGTCTATTTTTAGTGGCCAATAACGGTCTAGCGGCAGCTGCTGGGCCCTCCATCTCATCTTCTCTGTATGCAGACGACTTCTGTATTTCGTACTGCTGCTCCAATACTGTTGTTGCTGAGCGGCTCCTCCAGGGAGCCATCCAAAAGGCACAGTCATGGGCTCTAGCTCACGGCTTCCAGTTTTCAGCCGCAAAGTCATGTGTCATGCACTTCTGTCGGCTTCATACCATTCATCTGGAACCTGCACTTCACCTTAATGATGATCCACTCACTGTAGTGGAGACATAGCAATTCCTAGGACTGGTTTTTGATGCTTGATTGGTTTGGTTCCCTCATCTTCGTCAGCTTAAGCAGAAGTGCTGGCAGCACCTCAGTGCCTTCCGTTGCCTAAGCAACACCAATTGGGTTGCATATCGCTGTACGCTGCTGCAGCTCTACAGAGCCCTTGTCCAATCCCAAACTGACTATGGGAGTGTGGTTTATGGTTCGGAAGTGCCTTCAGCATTGCATTCACTCGACCCTGTGCACCACTGAGGGGTTCAATTAGTGACAGGAGCTTTTAGGACAAGTCTGGTGACCAGTGTACTGGTGGAGGCTGGCGTCCCTCCACTGCACAACTGCTGGCCAGTTATGCAGCACACATTCATAGTTCCCCTGAGTATCCGAATTATCTTCTCCTTTTCGCACCCGCCGCAGTCCATCTCCTGCATCAGCAGCCCACATCGGGGTTAACGATTGCGGTTCGCGTGCAGTCTCTTCTCTCCGAACTAGAGTCCTTCCCTGTACCACCTCTACTTGCGGTCCATTCATGTACGCCTCCATGGTATACGCCTCAGCCCGCAGCTTCGTCCGGACCTTTTGCATGGCCCTAAGTACTCTGTTAACCCTGCCACTCTCCGCTGTCACTTCCTCTCGATTCTTGACGTGTTCCAGGGTTCTGAAGTGGTTTACACCGACGGCTCAATGGCTGATGGTAACGTAGGCTTTGCATATGTTCATGGAGGACATATTGAGCAGCACTCCTTGCCAGTTGTCTGCAGTGTTTTCACTGCTGAGCTGGCGGCCACATCTCATGCTCTTGAGTACATCCGCTCATGCCCTGGTGAGTCATTTCTCCTGTGTACTGACTCATTGAACAGCCTACAAGCTATCGACCAGTGCTACACTTGCCACCCTCTGGTAGTGTCCATTCAGGAGTAGTCCCAGTCCATGGTGTTTGTGTGGACCCCAGGACACGTCTGAATCCCCGGCAATGAACTTGCCGACAGGCTGGCCAAACAGGTGACATGGAAACTGCTTCTGGAGATAGGCATCTCCGAAGCTGACCTGCATTCTGTCTTACACTGCAGGGTTTTCCGGCTCAGGGAGACGGAATGGCATAACAGTACGCACAACAAACTGTGTGTCATTAAGGAGACTATGAATGTGTGGAAGTCTTCGATGCAGGCCTCTCGCAGGGAATCAGTTGTCCTCTGCCGGTTCTGCATTGGCCATACATGGCTAACGCATGGTTACCTACTCCATCGCGAGGACCCACCTCAGTGTCGCTGTAGCTCTTCAATGACAGTCGTTCACCTCTTGCTGGACTGCCCACTTTCTGCCACTCTGCGGCAGGCTTTTAACTGTCCCAGCACACTACCTTCGGTGTTGGGTGACAATGCCTCCATAGCAGCTTTAGTTTTACATTTTATCCGTGAGAGTGGGTTTTATACTTCTATGTAGGTTTTAGCATATGTCTTTGTCCCTCTGTGTCCTGCACCCTAGTGCTTTTAGGGTGGTGGTTTTAATGTGTTGCAGAGTGGCTGGCTTTCCCTTTTTATTCTCTTGATTGGCCAGCCACTGTAATCTGCTTTCATGTTTTACTCTCTTCTGTTTCTAGCGTCTCTCTGTTGTTTTCTTGTCTTCTTTTGTTCCTTTTAGTGTTGGTTGCCTTCCCTTCGTTCATTTGGCTTTTCCTTTCTTTCTGTTTTGTGTTATGTGTTTCATCCATTTTCTTCTCACACTTGTGGCATTGTTTTGTTAGCAACAAGGTACCAATAACCTTATAGTTTGGTCCCTTCTGTCCTCTTTTAAACCAACCAATCAACCAACCAAACATTCTTCCTTGTGGGAGACTTCAATGCACACAGTGTGCTGTTGGGCTCAGCTACCCCTTGTTACAAGGTTCAGATGATCGAGCGACTCATCCATTCTGAGAATATCTGCCTTCTGAACATGGGTCAGATGATACACTTTTCCACAGCCATAGGGCCTTCTTCAGCCATAGGCCTTTGTTTTTGTTCCCCAGCTATTGCAGACGCCATTCGGTGGGAAGTGGCTACAGATTTACAGTCTAGTGACCACTTTCCAGTGTGGATACATCTGCCGACTAGGGCGGTGGCTGACAGGAGACCACGAAGATGGACGATACAAAGGGCAAATTGGTTGCAGTACAATCGACAGGCTAGTTTTGAATAAAAGGATTGTGCACAGGAGACGGTGGCCCATATCACTTGTCTGTGTCTATGATAAGTTATATCTAAAAATCTCTTATAGCTCATTGTGGCCCTCAGGATATCCATGCCAGTACTGACTGACTCCCATGATTGTTTTAAATTTACATGTTGGCCTTTTTTTAAATCTACCAAAAATAAGTAGCAAATAGTGCCATAATTTCACATCTCTATGTAACTTAACAATCTCTTGTATGTTTATAGTGTATTCTAAGTTTGTCCGTTTGTTTGTTATTATGGGATACTAAATTATCAGTCATATCAGTTTGGAAAAGCTTGAAAAATGTATAAACTTCATTATAAATAAAGTTTGGATATCTTGTGAGACTGGGTGAAACTTCTGTGTTATGATTAGTTAGTTTTGTTTTAGAGGCCAGTTTTTTATTCCATTTTGAAAGTTTGTGTTTTCCTAAGAGCACCTCAATTTCTGAACTTATTTCTTCCTCACTCTCGCTTTCGTCATCCTGTTCTGTGTTAGTAGATAAAGTGAAAGTGAAAATGGTACAAACCTTCAAAATTCTCAGGAAAAAAATCAAGTATTAACACAAGCAGGCGCGCAGGGTCTGGAGTGCCCACTACCGCTTTCCCTGTGAAACAACACAATACTGTGGGCTCTTTGAGTCGTGGAGGGAGGGTAGTAGAGGGAAGGAGGAGGGGGGAGGGGGCAGCAGCTGAACAAATATCTAGAGCTGCCATGTCACAGGGCTAAGTGTTACGCCACAGCACTAAGAAATTCTGCAATGGGGTACTCGATCCCCCATTGCACCCACTAAAAGGTTAATAAATTAGACCTGGATAAATTGAAAGGACTAGAGGATGTCGAGTGTTCCAAAGGGAACATTAAGAAAAAATTAAATGAAAGGAGTACATGGAAAGAAGAATAAGGCAGAAATTTTTGTATAACGCGGTAGATATTGAATTTAATTGAGGAAGGAAGAAAATAGCAAAGTGCAGCAAATGAAGCAGACAGTAGAGAATACCGATATCTAAAAATGAGTGTGGCACACTTAAAGCAGGGCTGGCTAGAGAAGAAGTGCAGTGTTGTAGAAGCATGCATGACTATACAAAAATTAACTAAAGACTTAGAAAGTAGGAGAAGCATCCGTATGAGCATAAAAAGCCAAAATTTTAAGTTGATCATAAGAGAAATTGGGAAGGGGTGTGTAGAAATATTACAAAAAGGGGGAAAAAACTTGAAGACAGTATTATGAAAAAAGGATGTGAATGAAAGTAAGATGGGGCCGTGATATTGCAAAAAGAGTTTACAGAACACTGAAAGACCTAACCTGAACCAAAGTACCTCAAGTACTTAATTTTCTCTCAGAATTATTATGATCCTTGATAGAATCCACCATGACAAAACTGTTCCAAGTGGTATGTAAGATATACGGGTTCCCACAGACACTCAGGAGAATGCAATAACACAAATACCAAAGAAGGCAGGCAGTTGGAGATGTGTGTGTCAACAAATTATCAGTGTAACAATTCATACCTGCAAAATAGTAACATGAATTATGTAGAGAAGGATGGAACAAATGGGAGAAATTTACCTCAGGGGATATCTAAGTTTGGTTTCCAGAGCAATATAGAATCACCTATTTTAGAAAATAGACTGAAGGAAGTCAAACCGGTATTTATAGCATTTGTGGGCTTAGATAAAAGGTTTTGTTTGACAATGTTAGATGGCATAAACTCTACAACATGTTACAGATTGCAGTTAGATTAGGACAACACGAAAGGGAGGCAGTAATTGAGAAGGAAGTGAGACAGGGATGTATTACATCGCCTATGTTAATTAAACTGTAAGTAGCAAGCAGTACAGGAAACAAGAAATTTCAAAAAGGGAGAAGAAATAATAACTTTGAGGGTTGCTGATGTCATTGTAATTGTGTCAGAAGTGGCAAAGTATTTGGAAGATACTTTGAATGAATGAAATGGCTAGTTTCTGAAAATGGGTTGTAGAATGAATCAACAAAAGTAAAAACAAGGGTTAATGGAGTGTAATGAGATTAAAGCAGGCAATGCTGAGGAAATAAATATTAGAAAGTCAGACACTAAAAGTAGTAGATAGGTTTTGCTATATTTGGGAAGCAAAATAACTGATGACTGAAGTAGAAAAGGTATCAAATGCGGGCAGGCTACACCAAGAAAACCATCTGTGAAAAAGAGAAACTTGTTACAATCTAATATAAGTAATTGTTATTAAATCTGTTGTGACAGTATTTACCATACACAGAAGTGAAACAGGATTGATAAAAAGCACAGACAAAAGGAGGATAGAAGCTTTTGAAATGTGGTCATAACACCAACAACAATCACAATCTACCAGTGGGGCAGTTGAGGCTATTAAGTGGGCACCACGGAAGGTTGGAGTGTGTGCTCTACCCTGTAGCACTTATTTCTTCACGATTTGTAATGATGAAACACCAATACGTACATTCCTTTTGTCCAAGTCAGCATCCATTTAGGGAGTTGCAGGAAATACTTTATTGACAATTTAAAAAAATTTCTCACATTTGATTTAAAGCCAGTACTCGCCATTCTTTTGTTTGGCCGACATCAGGATGGAAGCACCCTGAATCAGGCCACAGAGCACATCCGGCGACACAGGCTTTCCGATTGTGTACTCTGCTCAGACACTCTCAGCGCCGTTCAAAGTCTCTGTGCGCTGTAAACTGCCCATCCCTTAGTTCAATGGGTCCAGGAAAACTGTCACTTGCTTGCTCTTGATGGAGCCACTATGGTGTTTATGTGGGTTCCTGGTCGTGTCTGTCTGCCAGGAAACAAGGCTGCTGACACTGCTGCCAAGGCTGCAGTCCTCGTACCTCAGCCCATTAGTTCCTATGTTCCCTCTGACGATCTCTGTTGTGCTGTCTGACATGTGGTGGTGTCACTTTGGCATCGGCATTGATCCTCCCTTCATGGGAATAAGCTCCAGATCATTAAGGCTCTATCAGTGGCTTGGACGACCTCTTCTCGGCCCTCCCGCCACAAGGAGGTCATTTTAATTACACTATGCATTGGGCGCTGCCTTTCTAGCCATCACCATTTGTAAAGTAGCGCTCCCCCCACCACTTTGTGCACATTGTGCCCAAGTTTTAACTGTTTGCCATTTCCCGATGGAATGCCCATTCTTTAACTGCTTACGTTCCCGCTTGGGTTTGCCATCTTAGTTATTGGCCGTTTTAGCGAGCGGCGCTTGGGCTGCAGACTGCATTTTACTTCTTATCTGTCGTAGCAATATGGCACAGGCCATTTAATTTTTAGTTCTGGACCTCCAATTCTGTGCACCCTGTATCAGACCTTTCTCCACATCCCTGTTTTTAGCTGTATTCTCGTGTCGATTGGGATTGATGTGCAATCACTTTTTAACGCCTCTCTTCGTGTTCCATAGTTTTGACTTGGGCACATATGACCCCAGTTGTTTTTGCACCCTAAAACAAAAAAATCCAACCCAATCAGGATGTAATCCTAGAAGCAGTTACTTCTAGTTAAGATTGCTGATAGGCAGAGCTTCCCCAAGTGGCATCTGTTGCCAACCAATAACATTCATGGGAAGAGAACTACATGTTCTCTGTTGAGACTTGACCAACGCACTGTTGGGAGGCACATTCTATCTCTCTCTGAACTTGATTCTCAGCCTGTTATGGCATGACTTTCCCACTATGTCTTCCTGATAACTTCTCGGACTGTGTTTAATCATTGACTTGTGTTGTCCCTTTGAATGACTGGTGACAAATATGCCACCCCATCGTGTGTCTTCTGTATCAGATATATATATTTTTTTTTATTTTTAGCTGTTAAATCTTCTTTTTCTCACCCTGGCACCTGGACACTTTGTTAAGAAATGCATTTTTCCCCCCCTCATTCAGAAAGTGTAGCTATTTAAATTTCTTTATTATATAGCATACTACTGTACATTATTGGTGGAGTAAATGCTACCTCTGAGGAAATAATACTAGGAACAAATTATTGATGTTCTGCTTCTCCAGAAGAGGTGCAGTTGCATCAGCAGCCTTAACTATGAAACTCTCTGGGTATCCACTGAATGTGTTTCATAGGAACGTAATTTATCCCTGTCTGACTTGCATACCGTATGTTGGGGCTCTTACAGGAATAGGAAGTGTCTAGTGGACAAAAATTCAGTGACAGTGGAACAGTTAAACAGAAAATGTGCAGTTGGCTGTTGGAATGTCCCTCACCTTTCTTTGATGAAGGGTCAAGAAGTTGCCTGAAAATTTATTTCTATGAAAGAAAACTACAAAAAAAGTCACTTTGTTATATCAGTCACAAATATATTTGGAAAAAAAGTTTAATTTTAAATGGTTTTTATATTGTGGTTGCTATGATACTGAATACTTCTCTACATTTATATACTGCAGTGATGATTGTTTGAACAACAGATTACATATAACTAAATTAAATACTCTTATTGTAATTATCTTTCAGCGGAATCGGATGAACTCAAAGATGTTCTGAAAAACCATGAATTAAGAGAGATGTTAATAGCAATTGATAAGTCTAAATTTCCTTCACAAGCAATACAGGCAGCAATGATGGAACCTATGTTTGTGGAATTTGCTGACATATGCCTGAAAATTGTTGAGCCACCAGCAGAATGAAAAACCTATTTGTATACTCGGAATGCTTTTTTTCCATGTAACATTTGTGTGTGCTGCATTAAGTTCTTTATGTGAAAATATTGTTGTGTATGTGAAAAATTATTTATTTAAGATTGTTGTGATGTAATTATCTTCCCGCAAACATCATTTTATAAATTTGTTATACATTAAAAATGCTTCGTTTTAGTAGCAGAACAAATGTATTGACTGTGGCATAATATTTATGTTGCTGTTGCTTAAATTTCTAATGAATAAACACATTTTCTAGCTAATAGTATCAAGAATGCAAAATAAGATGACAAGAACTTACTTGTTGTTTCTGGTGCAAATAAGCCAGTCTTTAGTCATAGGGCACCATACATGTGACCACTGTCCCACTCCAAATAATTTTTGTTATCCATATATGTATGTGGAAAAATATATAAATGTAGGTAGGCATAGTTTCATTTCTGTAACTAAAAAATGTAAAATTAGAAAAAGTTCTCATTGATTGTCATTGTGCATAGCAAGCTAGTTTCAAATGGTGCTTAACTGTTTTCAGTTGCAATACTTTAGATCTGTTATGTCAGACATGATTACTATCAATTAAATATCTGCAATGACAGTGCCATTAATATTAGACATTCATATATGCCAAAAGTACCAATACTGTTCTTTCAAAGCAGATTATTTTGATCACCTGGAACTGTTCATGTAAAATAACAGCTCCTTTCAACCCCAAATACTTTTTTGCTTTACTCTGTATTTTAAGGCAAATAAGTGAACCGCTACAGTAAAATCTATTTGTTTGTCATATTCAGTGTTCCTGTTTGATAAATGTATGAAGAATGTTTTCAGAATTAATGGAATTTTTGGTGCACTTTAAGTTGAAATAAAGATGTGTGCATTCTCCCAAAATAATATGCCATTGCAATGTAATTCATGTGTGAACTATCTGCAAAGTAAGAAAGAATTATGTTTAATCAGTATGCTGAAAAGCAAGCAGTACAAATTTATAGACACTATTGAACCAGTTAACAAGTGAGTGGTCTGGGTCATCTGGAAATGGAACAGCTGCATGAAAATGGTGTGGAACTTATTCAGGGCAAAGTTGCCATTAAAAGTTAATTCCTAATGTGCCTCAGATCTCTGGCAGACACGCATCCACGAAGCTCTTGCTATGTTAAGTGATTAATATTGAAATCGAAGCTAGTTTAGTTAAAATTACATTTTGGACTATAGTGGCCGGCATGAAAAAAAAAGGACTTCAAAGTCATCTCTCCGTCTTACAGCATTGCCAGCTTTTTTTTCCCACTGATAATTTCAAATGTTCATAAAAATTTAAGAAAAATAGTGAACAACTCTTGATGAAGGTTTCTCGGGTCTCCAGGCGGGTGGTAGCGTTGATATCTCACATTGTTTTGAGAAGTTTCATACTACCCGAAATGTCGTGAGATATCAACGCTACCACCTGGCTGGAAACCCGAGAAACCTTCAACAGTTTACGCCGGGAAAGCCTACAGTCACGTATTGGGCAATTCTGTTTTTAGTCTAAAATATGATGAAGTACTTTCCAAAAGCAAATTCTCACTAGCTGCTAGAGGAAAAAATGAAACTACCGTTACAAGAAATTTTGGAGGAAAATAATTTTTTACTTCAACCTGTGGTAGCAACAGAATCACTAATGTATTTTAACTGAAAAAATATATGAACATCCTCAAAGTTTACAGATGCATATGCTCCATCTTTTATTTCAAAAACATAAAAGTATTCCGAGATAAAAAATAAAATATTATAAGAGGTGTGAAACCATGCTGACTGCATAGCAAAAAATGTAGTCGCTGGTGTATTTTCATTCTGTAGGACTGCGAAGAAACTTGCCATAAGAAAGTTGTTAAGAAAACTACTAAATTATTTTTGGTAACATTTTAGAGATCATTATTGTATTGTATCACATAGAGAGACAAATTACTTCCATGATATTCCGTGCGCAGCAGTACACGAGTCATTGTAGGCCGTCGCCAAGAGTTTTGTTCGAACGGCTCGCTTTAATATGACAGAATATGTTCTACGTCCCAAAAATATTTTACTAGCTGCTAATACATATCCTTTGTCATTGCATCCATCACTCAAAATGCCACCATACGCTATGCAAAAGTTAATTGTATTTAATTTGAAGCCAATATTTTCACTGAAGTCTAGCAAAATATTTGTTTGTAAGGTTTTGTGAAACCCAGGTTGTATCTAAAGTTGCTGTAAGCCTATTATTCTCCGCGCACAATACTTGCTTGGTACACAAAAATCTCGTTCTTACTACTACAATGTCCCTGTCTTGTGTTACAAATTTCATCCATCATTACAGTTCTGAATTTAAAAAAAAAAGTTGGTGGAGAAGACAGCGCATTGAAGTGACTGGCCAGAATAATCAATTTTATTAGACCCTGTATTTCTCTAGACGTGGGATACTACCCTCTTGTCAAACTAAAGTAATACAATTCTACGTTCTAGCTTTTTGTAAAAGTTGTCAAATATCATAGATTTCTATGCTCTTCTCGAAGAATCAGAATAGGTGCCGAGACTGTTCTGGTGTTACTGCACTGTTTATATATAGAGTCGATACAGAAGCACCACAACGTTTTGTGATTTTATGAACTGCATTACCACCTTACTACGAAACAGCCAGTAAATCCTTCTACAAAAACAAGGAGTTAAATTTCGAATGCACAACTAAACTGAATGCAGTAAGATTATATCCAAATGTAAAGACATTCGATACAGGTTTTTAGGGAAAACTGTTGTTAATTAATGCAGAATTGACTATCTTATTTTAATTGACACTTACTGTCGAGTAAACCAATCACCACCACTTGTGATAAATTTATCAGACGTATACTGTAAGGGAAAAACATTCGCAGTATGTCCTCTTTTCTGGCTCCGTGTCTTCAGATTTAGTGTTGCTTGTTTCATCCAGGTGTATCTTCACAGATTCCACTATGGGGTCTCTTAAACCTTGGTTCAAGAAATAAGTTTCTTGCAATGCTTCTGTGTGTTTTAAGCACCTCTCCCAGTCCTGCTGAGTAACATTGTCAAGAGCTTCGTGTGTTAGCTTCTGGACACCAGCAAGTTTGAAAGTAGTATTTCTTTTCGCCACTTCTCACTTTACTTGGGCGTATATCAATCAATGGGATTATACTGGCAGTGATGCAGTGGTAGACGACCAGTTGGCGTCCCATTTCGTTTGCCAGTTGATCTAATTTGCCAGTTTTTTTGGCACCTATGATTTCTTCCTTAGACAGGATTTCAGCCTCCGTTTCATTGAATCAAAGTGAAACATTGTTTCTCTATAACCACTCCTTGCACCAATTTGAATGTGGCAACTTTTATATCTGACTGGAGTGGTAGCTGGCGTTATCCATCAAGGTAATTGACCCTTCTTCCAGCACAGACAACAGTTGAATAAACCAATTCTTAAAAACTTCTCCATTCATTTCTGAATGGTAATCAGATTGGCAAGAACTTTTCCCAACACGAAAAACAAGTTTGGCCTCCGGTATGAAGCCTGTGGTTAATGAACCAGCGTGGGTGATGATTAAATGGCCACTTTCAAACCACCGTTTCCTTTGGAGTCGTGCTATATATACTTATTGGTATGGTTCTGTGATATCCAAGTTTCATCCAAGTACACTACAGGCCTGGTGTCTTCAGCACACAAGAAGTGCATCATACACAAAAACTTTGCTTTTGCTGCTGCACTGTCTCTGCGTTCTATTAATAATTTCCGTCCGTCATTACATTTCTTGAATCGGAAACCAAGGGAGTGGGGAAGATGAAGAACAGAGGTCCCTGAGCCCAGGCATTGGATACTCTCCGCTGTCATAATATCCAAGTACAGTTCTACGCACGAGCTCTTTGGTAAAATTGTCAAAGTCTGTTGATTTCCATTCACATTCGTATCCCTTTCTTGGAGAATCGAAACACTCATTCACTTGGAGATTCTGCCACTGACACAGATTTGCTAATACGACCTACAGTTGACTTGGAGACACCACACGCTTTAGCAGTAAGTTTATGAATTTGCGCAAAATTTAAGTTATTCCTCGCTTCTTCATTGTCGGCCAGATCAGTAAAAAACTTGAGTACATTCGATACGGCAATTTTTGATTGTCTTTCCGCCCTTTATGCACACCGACCGGAGGAGTACTACAAGTAGGCCGTTGCTCCTGCATTCTTATTCACCACCGAACACACATCAAAGCACCTTTCTAAAGTCCGAGATCAGATGTGAACACTCGATATAGCATGGTAACACTGAGCTTTCAGCTCCTCTGACCTACCGCACTTTAATGGGACCTACATGGAGACTAAGCTGAGAGGCGGGCGAATCGCAATCCGCAGCCCTTCCTGGCGGCAGGCAGTGGCCGTGACCTTGAGGACTCTTACTATTGTGCCGGCCACTCTAGTGCATTTACTTTTTATCTAGGCTATCTATTGAAGGGTTTGCTTTTCTGAATGTATTTGGATCAAAAAGAAAGTATTTCATAAAGACTGATAGTCGTTAGTTTTGTTTACATTTTAGTCATGAATCTCATGCGAGTGTAGATCCTCTTTTTATTATTATTATTATTATTATTATTAGACTTAGCGGTTCAAAGTTAAATTAATTCATGTCGTATACAGTTTAGGTATTTAATTAAAACTTTCAAAAGTAGGTTTAAAAGTTTGTTTACATTAGCGTTTAGTTACATATTGGTACAGGCTACGAAACTTCAGTGCTCTTGTGCTTTTATGTAAATTTTTCTATCAAACTATGTGTGAAAAATGTGGTGGTTGCCTTAGAAATCTAAAGGGGGAAGTTTTCTGTGAAAACGGTAGGTTATGGTTTAATTGGGGCGAATGTAGCGGCGAGTAAATGGAGATTGGTAATGAGGCTCTTCCATGGCAATGTAGGTTATGTAGAAAGGACAGAAAAATCACTTAACAGGAGACAAAAATTTGTGCACTTAACGCTGAATTGGAAAACACAGATTTGGAATTATGTAGGCAACGGGAGGAAAAAGAGACGGTGCTGGGAAAAGGTAGCAAGCAAAGGGCGAAAAAGGGAAACTGTTGATAAAACTTCGGAAATTCAGTTAGTAAATCAGTTTTGCTTGCTATCTGAAGTAGTGGAGGAAGGGCCTTGTCCAGATGTAGTTGAATGTAGATTGAAGCAGAATATTTGATTAAAGAAAAAAGAGAGGTGGGGATCAAAACAGAACAGTAAAAGAAGAATTCTACTTCTAGGTAGCAGTCATGGGAGGGGTATTTTCAGGAGAAAATAGGTGCATGGTACCAGGTCACAAGTTTTGTGAAACCAAGTGCTAGCCTTAGCCAGGTGACAGGAAGCTTATGTCAGCTATGCAGGGACTTTGAGAAGGAAGATCAGGTAATTATAGTTGGGGAGCAGGAAACAGCCTGGCTATGAATCCAAGATATAATATTAAGAGCAACCTGGACAAAATAAGAGCAGAAACCGAGCACACAAATGTGGGGTTTGTGAAGGTCTTTCAGTGCCCTGACGACCCTGGGTAAATACTGCTGTAAGACATGTCTACACTGAGCTGAACAGGATGCTCCAGACACCAGCAAAATCTCACGTAAGTGGAGTTCCAGTTGATGCTATTGGTAGGTGGGGATACACTACACATGCCCTGCACCTAAATAAGAAGGGGAAATATGTTAGCTTCTCTACTAGCTGATACTGTAAGGGGGACCACAGTCACACACAGGATGATCCCTGTGGTTAATGGGACCAGGCAGACAGGTTTTTTAGGTTAAAGCCAAAGTTCAGACAAACAACATTCAAGAAAAATAGAATAAAAGAAGCTTCATGTACACTAAATAGGTGTAATTTTTTCCTTCTTTTCTACGTAATTCTGTAGCTCTCAATTCGTTCGAGCAATCAATCATTCATGATAGGAAACACAGTCATAGCTCAGTCACTCAAAATGATTCTGAAATTTTACTTGTTAGAATGAAATCAGGCGATGATTCTTCTTCTCTGCAGGCTCGTGCTTTGCGGCAGTCTGCTAATCCGTACAAATAAAATGCCTCGTAATTTTTGGAGCGTTGTGTAATCAGTCGGGAAACCTCATATCAAGCGAATATTTGGCTTTGATGAAGTTTAACCTTCTGATTAACAACTACGCAATATATCGATAAATATCATTAATTCTCAAATTTCCAATACACACCTTTTATTTGAAGGAGCAATCTATACATATTTCCTTTTTAATCGTACAGTTTCGCCTCAGTTATCTTCTGTCGTAAATCTCAATAATCAGATTACAGTTCTTCCAAACCAAGCTCAGGCTAATCGGCACGAAGACAATCTCGGAAGCTCCCTTTCTTTTTTTCTAACAACCACCAGAGAGAGTACTACAAAGAATACTTATGCGCTCATGGCATAGCTATTGTATGAGCTACTTTTCGCATGGATTCTGCGAGTATGAAGATAGAAAATTAGTAAACGTCATTCAAGGGTAGAATTGTATCTGAATAATTCATCGAATATAAAGAGATATTACAATTGCCCCTTGCAGCGAGCAAAGTTAATGATAATACACTTTGCGAGCTAACATAAAAAATTTGTTGGGTTGTTTATTCAAAAGAGGAATATTTTGATTTAGTAGAATTTTACTGTAGAGAGTATGGGTAACATGTTAAGACAATAAGTTACGGGAATACCTAAGCTGTAGCTTTTACATGTATCGGGGTATACCCGCATCCCGAGTACATAACCAGGGAAGATGTAGATTGGTGTAATTATGAAAAAGGTCTACCCATTTGGGAACTGGCCTTCACAGGGAAACCCTGGAAAACCCGGAAGAATAGACCCCAGCTCAGGTATTAAAGAAGATAGGAAAGCCTAAATCAAGTAATTTTGAAATATATAGAAGCTCTATAGATTAAATCGAAGGAAAAGTACCTCATAGCCAAAAAAATTTTACAATATTGCTCAAAAAATTTTCAAAATTCTTCTTTCGACGATGTAGCCGCCGATCTCGTTGTGAAGTCGATGGAACAGGAACACTGGGTACGGACACCGGGTAGGCGACGTACAGCGTTTGGTGGAGGCGGCACGGAGGACAGGCGATGGCTTATGGTACAGGATAGAAGCTGGTAACGTGCCGTAGAAACAGGAAGATGATCTCAGGAACAGATGGTCAAGGACGTGAACATGAAACACGTTTAAAGTGGAATAAGAAAAGGTTCTGACTGAATAAATCCCTGGAAGAGAGTGTATTAAGGCAACGAAGTCCATATTTCATCGTTGAACTCAAAATCGGAGTAGATTCTTATATTCTTCCATCTGTACTAGCCTGGAACATCCATCATTCCTGACAATCGCGAATTTTTTTTTTTTTTTGTAGTCCTCAATACCAAAGTTGTTTTGCATTAAAACTGCTGATTGTCCAAAACATTGCCAAATAGACTGTGGGCATTTAAATTTTGTTGTAGCTCATATCGAATGTATTCCTCTCAAAAAAATTTTTAATCTAATCTTCGTTTTGTTATAGTGCAGGTGGAAGTAGAGCATTGAATCTGTCCGAGGTTTGCTTTCAATTACGAAATTATGGATGAAATTTAAGTTTACACCTGATGAAAAATTTTAAACATAGGCATATGACACTGACTCCACAAAAGGAATAATTTGAAAAATTTTCATTATTATAATTAATTGATTTATAGATCCACTTGCAAATAAATATCATTAATGATGACGTATGTTCATATGTCCATAATATGAAACACACAAACTGCTATTCTTAAAATGTTAGTTAAAATTCTTAAATTAATTCTCCTGGTAATGAAGGCATAATGAAAAATCTAAAAATTATAATAATTTTCTCTCGTGCAACCAGAGAGTTTCTTCAATTGTTTGCAACAGTGACATTATCGACTGTTGCTTCATTTCACAGTTCATTTGTTTTCTTGCGCGAACAGCGCACATCATACACACAGCGTATTTACCTACATATCCCACACTTTTCAAGTTTCACACGCAATTCTCACGTAAGTGCCGTGTCTTGAGGAAATGTGGATGCACTTGCATTGCATATCACTGTGGCTTCTGCTCATAGTCCACACTTACAAACACTAGTAATTAACAAATTCTTCTACCTATCTTAAAAATTTTGTGCTAAACTATCACAGGAGTAATCTCACTGTCTCTTAACCTATCACAGGAGTAATCTCACTGTCTCTTAACCTAGCACAGGAGTAGTCTCACTGTCTCTTAACCTCTAGACAACATAAACTTCTTGATATTTATATACACATTCGACTCATAGTCAAATTCCACACTAAATTCTTCTCCATATTTGGTATCACAGATCTACGATCCTTCACTAAATTTCTTAATATCATTATGCGGGAATAATCCCTTTATCCTTTTCGATTCGGGATATGCCAACAAGTATGATCCAGGATTTGGTATATTTACAATAACATATTGTCCGGTATAAATAAGATTCCATTTCTTTATGTTCTTCATCAGTTTCGAGGAATGGATGTGTCGCCTCAATAAAACCTTTTCTCCAAGATGAAACGTCTGAATCCGGTGAATCCGTTTATCATATGTCAATTTCCGTTGTATTGCCTTTTTAGTTAAATTGACAAGTGCGAGCTGAATCTTTTCCTCCCATTTTAAATTCTGGTCTTCATACTTTGGCAGATGGTTTATCCAGAAGTTCTTTTCAGTCTGACTAAACATAAGCTCTGTTGGAGTAAAGTTAGTTGAGGTATGTGTCAGATTATTAAATATTTGTTCAAATTCTGACAAATAATCAGCCCATGATGTTTGTTTACTGTGACAGTATGTACGCATAAATCGGTTTAATTTTCGAAAAACTCGTTCTATTGGACTACCTTGTGGATGGTAACATGATGTCAAAATTTGTTGAATACCAAGTTGTGTTAGTGTTTGCTTCCATTTAAATCCAGTAAAAATTCTGGCATTATCTGTAATTATGGATTTCGGTAAACCTACATGCGGAAGATAGTCACGCACCAATCTCACTACAACAGCTCTGGCAGTAGCACACTTTAATGGATATAGTTTTACATATTTTGTAAACACGTCAAAGAATCCAACAATGAATTTTACTCCTCCTCTTGATCGTGGGAGAGGGCCGCAGATATCACACGAAATTAATGCCCTTGGCTCTCGCGGAATAATTGAATGCAGAACATGCTTACTACCTCTATTATCCGGTTTTGCCTTTTGACAGAGTAAACAGTTTTGTATTGTTTGGTGCACTTTTCTCTGAATATTCGGAAAATAACAGTATGCTCCTATTTTATTGGCACATTTAATTACACCAAAATGTCCCCATGATAAGTGGGTAAACCAAATTAATTTTTCCTCATATTCCTTCGGGATACATACACACCACCGTGGATTGTTGTCCTTCCCACGTCTGAAGAATAATACTCCATTTACTAATTTATAATGATCTAAACTAGCCCTTGAATTTTGTTGTTCCTTTAGCTGAATTATCTTCTTCCATCGAGGGTCTTTTCGTTGTAAATTTCCCATATCTCTACAAAGATGTACATAATAAGTCTTGTAGATATTGTCCTGCAACAGTAATACTGGAAAATCCGAAGTATTTACTGATTCTATTTCCGGCGTTAAACCTTCTGGGGATCTTGACAGCGCATCCGCAATAATATTTTCTTTGCCAGACACATGAATAATTTTAAATTGGTACTGTTGTAGTGTCATTGTCCAACGTGACAGTCTAGGATGTAATAATTTACATGTTTGCAAAAAGGTTAGTGATTGATGGTCACAATACACAATCGTTTTCGAACCATATTAATAATAGTTAAACTTCTTGAATGCCCAGATAACCGCAAGTGCTTCAAGTTCTGTGGTCGTATAAGCTCTTTCACAGGGCGATAACACTCGACTAGCAAATGCTATCGGACAGAATGTTGGTACCCCTTTTATTTTCCGTATTTGGAAGAGACAAGCACCTAATCCAACATCCGATGAATCCGTGGACAGACAGAACTCACAATTCATATCAGGGTGATATAATAAGGATGCGTTAACGAGTTGGTCTTTAATGTCTCGAAAAGGTAGTTCACATTCTTCAGTCCATTGCCATGGCACATCCTTCCGTAGAAGCCGGTTTAATGCCTCAGAATTCATGGCTTGAGTCTTTATGAAACGACGGAAGAACGATGCCATACCTATAAATCCCTTCAGCTGTCTTTTATTCCGTTGTGATGGAAAATTGCGAATTGCACTTATCTTCTTTTCGGTAGGCAGGATACCTTTCGCATCTATCATATGTCCTAAGAACTTGATTTGTGGTAAAGCAAATTGAGGCTTTTGTAAGTTTACTGTAATTCCGGTTTTCTTGAAAACAGCAAAAATCCTTTCCAAAATATGCAAATGCTCTTCCCATGTTTTCGTGGCTATTAATAAGTCGTCAACAAACACAGTTATACGACTACGCAATTCTGGTCCAAGAACATAATCCAACACTGAAATAAATATTCCGGCACTAATATTAAGTCCGAACGGGACAACTCTAAATTGGTAACTTCTCCCAGCATAGATAAATGCGGTATATTTCCTAGATTCTTCATCCATTTGGACCTGCCAGTACGAACTTCTCAAATCAACACTAGTTAAGTACGAAACATCCTGGAAACTTTGAATTAATTCATCTATATTTTCCGGATGAGTTCTTA
This sequence comes from Schistocerca piceifrons, assembly GCF_021461385.2. Taxonomy (NCBI): domain Eukaryota; kingdom Metazoa; phylum Arthropoda; class Insecta; order Orthoptera; family Acrididae; genus Schistocerca; species Schistocerca piceifrons. The sequence goes on from NC_060141.1 coordinate 300,352,348, forward strand.
CAGGTACTATTATTTTATTAATCTCTCTCGCATCCAGAACTAATCTTACGTTGCCTCCAGGTTTTGGAACGACTAAGAGCGGAGAACAATATGGACTAGTTGATGGCTCAATCAAGTTCCATTCTAACATTCTATTTATCTCCCTTTGAACAGATTGTTTTAAACGCCAAGGGATCGGGTAGTGCGTGTAACAGTAAGTCTGATGTGGCTTCACTTGTAGGTGACAAATATACCCTTTAATAATTCCTGGTTTCTCATCAAAAATCTCTTCATATGCCTCTAACAAATAATGAAGCTGCTGCCTTTGTTCTCCGGTAAGCTGATTTGATTCACTAGCTTTTATCATTGTTGTTTGGTTAAAGTCCTCCTGTTGTATCAAATCCTTTGAAAGCTCCTTCCAACGACCGTTTGTAGTGTCAATTAATTGAATTATGGCACCGCGACAATATTTCTCATGCACCATTTCCTTTCTATTTAAATCCAGTGCTATCTCTTCTCCATTTAATCTAAATTTAACTATTCCTTCCAAAAAATCTATCTGACAATCGTACTCCTGGATACTCCCAATACCAAGAATACAGTCCACTAATAACTTCTCCACTACAAGGAACGTGCATTTTATTGCTACATTTCCCATTTTCATCTCTTATTGTGTTTGTATTTTGACATTGGGAGAGCGTGCTCCAACAGCTCCGATGATTTTGCAGTTCTGTACTGGCAAAACTGGTACCTTCTTCTTCCTAATAATTCTCCGAAAAAGAGCGCCTGAGATGACATTGGCGGAAGCGGCGGTGTCCAATATCACATTCGTTGGAACTTCCTCTATTTCAACAAATACTTCCGATACCGGAACACTCGATCTGTCATTATGACACGTTATTAAATCCTTTGTTAACTCTTCAGTCAACAGCTCACCATCATTATATCTTAACAATTGTAATTTTACTGTTTCACCCCTAACAGATCCCCTGACCGCTCCTCTGGGGCACGATGCGGTCATGTTTAGTTTGACTGATTATTGGTCCAATTGGTATTTATCTCTTCAGCTACTTCAGTGATTATCGGTTGTTGTGGTAATTCGGTCTATATTGTCTTGCTTGATTTGTGTAATTATTGTTGTTGTTCTGCTGGTGTTGGTAGAACTGTCCTGTGTTGCCATACATTGGATCATATCGATTAAAATTCCTACTGTTCCTAAAATAGCCCCTCGCTGCACCATTACTAAAGTTTCCATTATGGTAATAATTATTGTTTGCATTTTGTCCATTTCTAAGTCTCCTCGGAGAGTGTAGTTGGTTATGATTATTGTTACTGCTACCATTACTGCCATTCCCATTCGAGTTGCAGCTCGGATTCGCTTCTGTTACTCCTCTTTGATATGACATTTCTCTTGCCCTTTTATTGTCCTCCTCAATTATATCAATATGATCAAGTGTAGTCATAAATGAGTCTATATCCTTATCATTTATATATAACAGCTGATTCCTTATACTGGTGGGTAGTCTGGACTTGAGTATTCTAAGTACATCCGGCAAAGAAATCGGTACATCCCAATACAAAGATTTATTAATGTATTTCTCAAAATATCTCTTTAGAGATCCTCTAGAAAACGAGAAAGGCTCAGGATATAATACTTCCTGCCTAAGTCTTTCTTGTATTCCAGCAGACCAATATTTTGCTAGAAAAGCCTGCTCAAATTCTTTGTCACATTTACAAGAAGATGTTTGTTCGGATGCCCACAGTGCTCCTGATCCTTGTATGTATCCAGATACAAAACTAATCTTTTGCCATTCTGTCCAAGATCGTGGAAATAGACCTCTGAAACTTCGAGTAAAGACTACAGGATGAACATTCCTTTTGTCAGGGTTAAAGATTTGAAATTGTCTCTGTTTAATCATCTTCTCCTCAACAGCACTAAGATTCCAAAAATCCTCCTGTTCGTACTTTTCCCTGTGGCTATCCGTTATATCGAATCTAACTTGTGACGTTCCAGTTCTGTGTACATCGGATCTTGACATGGACGGAATTACACGCGCAAATTGAGAATGTTGTTTCCTAGTTTTCGCTGTTTCAAAATCCTCCTGCCAGAGATTTAGTGATCTTTCGATATTTTCTTTCCAACGCGAGAATTCTTCGCCAAGTTGTTCTCGAACTTCCTTTAACCCTTTGATGAAAAAATTCTCCTCAGAACTCTCCGAAATTGACTGTAAAGCTACTTTCACAGTTTCTTCTATCGTTTCCGAAGGAAAATTTTGCCGCTCTAATGTCATTTCTGAAAACTTCCCCGCAAGTACATTCATTCTATGTTCCACTGTCTCCTGTTTTTCCTTCACTTTGTCAAATTGCTTCTTTAGATTGTCTTGGGATTCTATAATTTCTGGTATCATAGCTACGGAACACTGTATGTCCTCTTGAGCTTATATTACTTGAGGAAACAGTTCTACTTGTTTTTGTATCGTGTCAATTTTGACGGCTACATATTCGGTTAGTTCCGCTTTTAATTTACTATTGTTTTCTTGGCATTGTTGGCAGACCTGCTCAATTTGAACAATAAGATTCTGTTCGGTCCTTTCTGCCTGTTCTTTTATTTCCTGTGTCTGGGTATTTAATCTCTGATCTAATTCGGTAAAGGTTGCTCTTAACTGATTTTGTAATTCTCTTTGATTTTCGGCTAATTGATTTTGGAGTTCATTTTGTATAACGGATAAGTCTCGTTTTACCTCCGCTTGGCCTTCGGCTAATAGAGACAACTGTTGCATAATAACAACTAATGTGTCAACAACCCTCTGATCAGCTGTTGTATGAATGTTTTCTGAGCCAGCGGGATTATTTATATTGCTACCGCTAGCCACAACAGTCTCAGAATTGCTATCCGTGGCCTCTGCTTCTGTGCAAACAGCTGAAGGCTGTTGCACTTCTCGTTGCTGATTCAATGACATTTTAAATGCCGCTCTAGTCAATACCATTAAATAACTGTCAATATCAGGTTCTAATCACTAAATACAGTTTCAAATTTACTGTCGTAGACACACTTTACTTTCAAATTACTTCACAGATGGTATAAAGTTCCATGTCCAGATACGAAAATCACACAATATACAGTTCTACAATCTAACTACTATCTGGAAAAAAGTTCATTCTAAAATGATTTCAAACTATTTTAACTACAGGATAAAAAAATTAGATTTCTCTGGCCTTGTTCTGTAGTCTCGGTGTTGTCCAATAGTTGAAATCGTTTCTTGGTATCAGCAATCTTTTATTATGGGCACCAAATCTCTCTTCAGATTAGTTACCTCTCGTTCTCGTTGGTTTTCATGAAACAAAAAAATACATATATTATATAACAATCCAAGAGAGTCCTGTCACGGTCGCCACTGTAATTTTTTCCTTCTTTTCTACGTAATTCTGTAGCTCTCAATTCGTTCGAGCAATCAATCATTCATGATAGGAAACACAGTCATAGCTCAGTCACTCAAAATGATTCTGAAATTTTACTTGTTAGAATGAAATCAGGCGATGATTCTTCTTCTCTGCAGGCTTGTGCTTTGCAGCAGTCTGCTAATCTGTACAAATAAAATGCCTCGTAATTTTTGGAGCGTTGTATAATCAGTCGGGAAACCTCATATCAAGCGGATATTTGGCTTTGATGAAGTTTAACCTTCTGATTAACAACTACGCAATATATCGATAAATATCATTAATTCTCAAATTTCCAATACACACCTTTTATTTGAAGGAGCAATCTATATATATTTCCTTTTTAATCGTACAGTTTCGTCTCAGTTATCTTCTGTCATAAATCTCAATAATCAGATTACAGTTCTTCCAAACCAAGCTCAGGCTAATCGGCACGAAGAAAATCTCGGAAGCTCCCTTTCTTTTTTCTAACAACCACCAGAGAGAGTACTACAAAGAATACTTATGCGCTCATGGCATAGCTATTGTATGACCTACTTTTCGCATGGATTCTGCGAGTATGAAGATAGAAAATTAGTAAACGTCATTCAAGGGTAGAATTGTATCTGAATAATTCATCGAATATAAAGAGATATTACATAGGGATAAAGCTAAGGGTAGTACCAATTTACTTCAGCAAAATATTAGGGGAATAAAGAGTAAAGTAGATGAGCTGTTAGTGTGTTTAATTGATATCAAAAATAATAGTGAGATTGATATACTTTGTCTGTCTGAACACTATATAACTGTGGGGATGGGAAGTGTCAGTATAAATGGGTATAATTTAGCATCTTACACTTGCAGATCTAGCATGGATAGAGGAGGAGTCCTCATTTACACAAATCAAGGGCATAAGTACAAAACTGTATATGTAAGCAAATTTTGTGCCAATTAGCATTTTGAAGTTTGTGCATGTGAACTACAGCTAGATAATGTAGTGTTGATATTCGCATATTCATAAAGAAGTGTAACTCCCTATTATGCTGTCTGTCAGAAAAGAAGAAGTTATTAATCTGTAGTGATTTCAATGTAAACTTTCTAAGCAATTCTGATAGGAAAAGTGAACTAGAAGTATTATTAATGACATACAACTTAGAATCAGTGATCAACTTCCCTACACGTATAGCTCAAGACAGTAGCAGTCTAACAAATAATGTATTTGTACAGCAAGAGGCTTTAAAACTAACACATGCTTTCCCTATGGTAAACGAATTATCAGACCATGATGCACAATTGATTGACTTACGGAACCTAGCAGGGTGTACAGTTCAGAAAACATTAAGTAAAAGTGTAAGGCTGGTCAACTCAGTATCTATAGAGCACTCCAGAGCAACTTTAAGAAATGTTAATTGGGGAGATGTATATAATGAGCCAAATGCTAATGACAAATGCAACATATTTCTGGATAAATTTATATCCCCTTTTGAACATTGTTGCCCCCAACAAAATTAGTAAATGTACCACCAGTTTTCAAAGTAACCGTGGATTACTACAGGTATTAAAGCATCTTCAGAAAGAAAAATAAAATTGTGAGAGACAGCAAGAATTAGTAAAGAAAAAGCAGTACATGGAAGAGTCAGTTTTGAGAAATCCCTGTCAGATTAATTTTCATCTAACAACCCCTTGTGAAATAAGGAAGATCATTAAATCTTCAAAAAATGAGTGTTCTTTTTGAGTAGATGACATCTCTAACAAGATATTAAAACAATGTTGAGCAGTTACATCTGATGTTCTCAGTCACATCTGTATTGCATCACCAACTCAAGGTATTTTTCCCAGACAGGTTAAAATATGATTGTCAAGCCTCTCAAAGAAGGGGCAGGGGAGGACACCACAGATGTCAATAACTACCAACCGGTATCCTTGCTTACAGCATTTTCAACAGTTGTCGAGAAAGTAATGTACTCGAGTGGTTAGCAATCTCAACAGTAATGGAGTACTTAGTAAATCACAGTTTGGATTTCAAAAATGCTGTTCTACTGAAACAGCAATATACAATTCCACTGTCTACATAACAGTCCTTAAAAAGTAAAATGTCACCAATAAGAATTTTCTGTGACCTATCCAAAGGATTTGATTGTCTGAACCATGACATTATATTACAGAAATTGCAATTCTATGGTATTAATGGAACAGCATATGATTGGTTTAAGTCATATCTACAGAACAGAAAGCAAAAGGTTTCTTCATATGGTTTAAGTGATTTAAGGAAGTTTCCCCACTTCACCTGACTGGGGTGAAATTACATTAGGTGTTGTACAGGGTACAATCGTGGGTCCCCTTCTTATCTGAAACAAGAAGCTAAACTGACACTGTTTGCTGATGATACAAATAATATCTCTGGAAAAGTTACTGATTGGTTTTCTATGAATGGGCTTGCTCTGAACTTTGAAAAAACACAGTACATCCAATTTTCTAATTTTTGATCTCCTAAAGTGACTAGGTGCAGCAGTCAGAATAATTGCTAATTTTGAGGATATAGGAGTTAGCAAGCAAACATACTTTGCATACTTTCAGTCTCAGATGTCATACAAAATAATATTTTGGAGTAACTCAACACTTAGGCAAAAGATATTCACTGGTCAAAAGAAAGTGGTGAGAATAATGTGTGAGGTCCATAGTTGCATATATTGTAGGCACCTGTTTAAAAGGTTAGGAATTCTTACTACAGCCTCACAGTTTGTTTACTCAATAATAAAATTTGTTCTCAACAACATGGACCAGTTTAAAAACAACTGTGACATTCATGATTGTAATACCAGAAGACAGACAGACTTACACTGTCCTCTACTTAACCTATCTTTAGCACAGAAAGTGGTAAAATATGCTGCTGTAAAACTTCCGATAAATTACCAGATGAAATAAAATGACTGACAGACAGCAGTAATAGTTTCAAGAATAAATTGAAATCATATCTCCTTGACAGCTTCCTCTATACAATAGATGAGTTCTTTAATAGGAATAAATAAATCTATAGGTATAATATGTGTGTTTTGTACCATTTAAGGAAATGGGGTAGGTAATAAAAATTGTAAGCTTTTGGGGGGGGGGGGGGGGGGGGGGGAGGGGAAGGAAACCTTGATTCATGTGTACATTTCTTTGCACTTGACACGTTGCACATCATAACAGTTACTATGAGATTGATTAATGGAACATGTAACCAACTAATATATGGTGCTGGGGTTCAGTACACCACAGAGCAGCTGTGCATGCCTTTCCCAAAACATAATTTTATTTTTTACACCTGATGACAAGCATAATTTAATTAATGAAAAGGGAGATTCTTCATGAAAACAATGTCGTAAATGGTGACACTGTTGTTGAGGTAACAGTCAAACATTTCTTAACATATTTTCTTCCGTTTTCGTGTAAAAACAACCTTGTGTATGGGGCCAGCATTTGCAGAAACTGAATTGCTGTAAAGGGTCTATTTTAACCCACTTGCTGAGATGAAAAACAGTCATGACAACGAGTTTTTGTATCAGTAGTCAGTACATACATCACAGCAGTGGAACTTGGTGTGTCACAGGGAATGAGGTTCTTGGTTTAATGGCCTGGGCTACGAGGATGGTACAAACCCCCCCCCCCCCCCCAAAAAAAAAAAAAACTGAATCTCAAGGTATGCTGCATGCCAATGGGATGCATGGCTATTGAAGTGAAACCATCATTAGTGGGCAACCTGTGGAGGACCTACCACACACAAGAAAGGAAAGGGTACCATGTAGTGCATAATTTGATTAACTTTATTATCATTTAAAAGTGCCACAAAAAATGAAAGGGTAGCATTTAGTGCATAATTTAATAAACTTTATGCTCACCATCTTGAAATGGTTTGGTTGGAGAAACATAGCCCCTAAAATTCACCTTGTCCTAGGGTTTCTGACAAGCAAGGTGACAGACGTCGCAAGTGGAGAACCTGCACTGGATCTATAAACCTGGGCAAATGTTTTCCCATTACCTTGTCTGCCCTTCTCCCAGCTTACTGCCCCAAAGTTCGATACCCAAATCCTGTCATCCAGCTTTAATATGATTGGCCACCTTCCAGCATTCCAGCAGTATTCCAATTTCACGTGGACAAACTTCATGTCATTTTCATACTTTTCCAGGTAGCATAAATCCGCATAGCATCAAATCTCCAAAAGCAGATCGTTCAATGAGCATAGGTTGGACAAGGGGGAGTTCAGACTAAAGGCAAACGTAAGAGAAATGTGTTTGGTTACAAGCCTCATATATGACCATATTGAAGGCATACCCAAAGCAGGGTAGGGAACTATCGCAGCAGATATAGTCTGTGTGATGGGAAGTCAGTATGGCAGTGCACAATCTGTGGTTTACCTACCCCCACAAATGGCTGATTAGGGTAATATGGTGTTGTCGTGGCATGAGCAATACCAAAGCAGAAATAGTGGATGGATGCCCAGACGAAGATACTGGCTTTATCTGTTACTAAAACCAGGCCCGCCCCAAAGGTCCCACATATTGATTGGAGGCAGTTTATCGTAATCTGGGATGTAGCGCCCTGAATAAGAAGCAACTTGTAAAAGTGTGTAAATACATTCACATACACAAAACATATACTAATTGCAGTCTCAAGAGCATGGGAACACCACCACATAATCAACATACATCCTTTCCATGGGCTGATTAATGACTTTCAATGATAGGAATCATTGTTAGGTATTTAATGCTAGATTGCTAATGCCATGCATCTTATAATCTGATAGAAAACGCCAAATTTGCTTATTGATAGCCTTCCGTATGAAATACTCCATAGCTTTCATCTTAAACCCCCAAATGACCTCCTGCAGGAGTTTCATTGTAGTATTTAGAAACGAAAGACTAAATCCATGGGTGACACTATTTTATGACCATGGCTTACCCGAGCAGAACAACACAGAATATTCCCCTTCATGAAATACAGCCTAACAATTTCCCCTTTCTTAATTCTCTCCTTCAATCTGCTTAACTGTGGGACAGATTCCTGGTGTTTCCTGACATCTTTAAAAAAGAAGAGAACATGTAGTTAATACTGAGCAAATTCAATGATATGAGGCATCCAATTTACAGGATTCACATGTCTTTTCATCCAGAAGTTTATCTCATTCTTCCCCAAACATCTTGCTTTGGCCATCAGCGATAATATCCTCGGTACTGCAGATGTGCTTAACCCAGAATTAGAAAGCAGAAATCCTCACTGCCCATCTTGCAATACATCTTGGCATTGCCAACACCTAACTGAGGGCCCTGTTATCTGTTTCTAACAAGAATGGACAGTGTTCAAGATAGCTTTTCATCTTCTCAACTCAAAACAAAAAGGCCAGGGCCTCTAGTTCATACACAGAATATTTTGGTTCAAGTGAGGAGAGGGTATACAAAGCATATGCAGTAGGCAGTCTCCCATTAGCTTCCTCCTGTAGAAGGATAGCCACAACACCTACTATTGATGCTTCAGTCTGGACAGTAAATTCCCTATTAAAATTGAGCATTGCCATCACAGGGGCACAAGCTACCTTCAAGGCTTTGCATGCTGTTTGCTGGGAAAAGCCACATTCAAATTTCCTCCTTTTTTCCCTGTGGTCATCAAGAGGTGCACAAGCTGAGCAAAGTTGGAAATAAATTTCTGAAAAACATTGATCATGCCAGTTCTTACAACTTATTCCTGGGGTACAGATTTAAAAGTATAAACTTGCAAACAAGGTGGAAAACACCACACAGTCTCTGGGCCATACGAAGCAGTCAACATTGATATTAATAACATACAAAGAACTGAACCAATCTAAACCATACACAAGCCAGGAACGTCAACTGTAAAAGTACAAAATGGCAAGTAGGTCAAGAGAGCAAATTGGGAGAGAGATCTCTAAACAGTGTGGTGTTCGCTGTGTTATTCTGTGGTTTGGTATTTAACTAATTTGTAAATGAAAATGATAATCTTATTTTATTACATTGAGTAATTACTAAATAATTTTTCTCCTGGCTAAAGAATTGGTCAAGTTGCTAAAGAACTCCAAGTTAACATCGTATTAAAGTGTTGTCTGTAAGTTGTGTAAGTGTCACTAAATCACAGTTCATACAACAGATTCTATACAACTATGGATTATGATGGAAACAGTTATCTTCAGCAAAATGATCATTAAAACCACCAAATATCAGCTGCGCACAACACTGACGTATGTTACCTGAAGCAATATTCTTCGCAACTCATGCGTAATTAATTTCGGCTCCATACATCAGCTAGAAAAGTTTGTTATAATGATCGTGCTACGAGCACTGTTTTTAAAGAACCGATCTGATTCGAATTATTTTCATTAAAGTGAGTTTGGAACCACCGGTGCACATTTATTTTTACACATTTGTATTACGTTCGGCATTTATGTCTGCAGAGTTGCGTAATTTGAATTTGCCACTGAGATAATTGTTAAGATTGGGGCAGACAATTGATAGAGACTTTCTATTGTTAGACCAAATAAGTAAGTATTTGAAATGTTTATTAAACTCTATAAACTCTACTTTTGTATTGTGCACTATTTAGACTTCATCAAGCAAACATTTGATTTGTTTCTAAGGAATACACAGACAAAAACGCGATACAAATCGCTATCATCAATGGCTGTGCTCCTTGCAGCGGAAAGAAATAACACAGATAATGCTTACTGAGAGAGGAATTAAAGTTACAAATAATTATTCACTCGTATTTATAATAATAATAATGAACTCTATTCTCAGGTAATAATTAACAAATAATTACAATTTCTTAACTGACCTCAGTTTGATATGCGTCCGCAACCTACGAAAGCCAACCAACAAAAGGTAAAAACAAAGGAAGACAAACGCAGATCATAAAAGGAATTTACAATTATCATTGTCTTTGTATGATACACATCAATATGTCCAATTACATCGTAGAATATTATATAAATAATTAATATTTATCATCGTTTTCACCGTTTTTTCATATGTTGAATAGATAATGTTTATAACTGTTAGAGGCATAATTTCCTCTCGTCGCACTGTAGCTAAAATTTATCTCGTGGATGTTACAACAGGTAGCAGTCTATGTGTGGCAGAATATCATCATATCTGACTTCTAAACTAGCAAACATAGAAGTGCATTGAGTTGGCAGCCACAGTACCTTGTTGTCTCTGACACCAGAAGCTCTTTCCAATACCATGACACAGATGCCCCTTTTGTTGTCCACCATAACAAATTTGCTGGCTGCCAGCATCATTAGTTCCAAGTTCTTTATTGTCATGGCATTATAGACAGACACAGATACCAAACCAATAAAGTGCACTATTCCCTATGAATTTTTCAGGTGTGAGCATGGCTGAATGGACTTAGTGTGTCTCCAACACCCTGACTGGAAACTACGTGACCCAGAAAGAAAGTATCACATTGCACAAAGCTCATCTTTGATGACTTAACAGTGAATCCAGCATTGTAATATGCTCAAGATGTTACTCAAAACATTCACTAAAAGTTACAAGATGCCAGGGTAAGTACACCAAAACTGCTGATACGAAAAAGCTTCGTCCAAAATTCCAGAAAGGACGGTGGCCAAGATTCCAGTCTATATCCATCCTGCCCCTTAGGTACAACAAAGATGGGGGAAGAATAGGGTGGTTTAGACAGTCTCATAATCCCCTCTTCCAGCATCTCATCTATAGCAGTCTTAAGATGCTTAATCCAAAATGTAAACATTTGATATGGTGGATACCTTATGGGGATATTGTCTGTAAACTTTGTTCTATATTATTCCCATTTCATTTCATCCAGACATGTTTAGTGTCTGCATGACCACATAGCTGGCAGAGCCAATGAACCTGTTCAGGAGATAAATGACTAAAATCATAATTGTCTCTCTCAGCAGCATCTGTCATGACTACTCTTATTTGATTCCTGTGCAACTCTTCCTGACAAATGTTTACGAAAGTTTTAAGCATGCACCCTATGGACACCAAAGGAAAACTTGCCTTTCCTCCGATCTGGGATTAGGTCCATATATTGGACATAATTCGCCCCCAAAGTAGTGGGAACCGACAAATTCCAAGCCACCTTGGCTTTAATCATCTTGGTAAGTGGATCTGAACTTTAATGGGAATTTCCCCCAACAACTACATTTCCCTGGAATTTGCTACCCTAAGGACACTCTCCCACCAGTGACACAGGAAATTTGCATATCCAGCTCTATGCCAGATATCAAACATGATTGACCAGGCTCATAGAACTTCCAGAAACCAAAATGCACACATTGGTTCTTCAATGATGCTCCCACACACAAATATCCAAGATCCACTTACAGAATGGAATTTAAGGTGAAATACCCTTCACCTCTTGGCTTATACCAGACTTGTTCTTTGGCTACTTGAAATTCCTCACCAGTTGGCTCTTAACTTGGCACCTATAACATCCGATACCTGATGAGTGTGATCTATTATCTGACACCTTGCTCTCATATGGCTGCCATACTCTCATGTGGCTGTTGACTCCTTAACTCAATCCCCACATGTGTATCTTCAGTATGGCATATGGCCTGCACCTTCAAAATCAGTCTTTCCATCTTCTTGAAGCTCTTACGTTGCTCACTAAAAATGACACTTCATCAGTTTCTGGGGAGCATCCCCTTCAAAATATTACAAAATATCTCATGCTCCTGAAACTGTAAGCATATGTATTTTTGTAATGGCTCATCATGCAGCGGTACACCAAAGTAACGCTTTTCTATGCACTGATGGCACATCTGTGTGGTCAAAGTCCCTAGATATTGACCGCCTAAATTCCAAAAATCCTCCTTCAAAAATAGTTTGATCAAAACACCAAGTGGCCATCAGACACAAAAGTTGGTAAAACTACTTGTCACTCAGGTTTAACACTTTATCCTGTAAATCCAAGAGAATATAAAGTGACCATTTGACCTCCTCACTGCACATCATAGACTACAGTCCCCCTTCCTACAGCAGTCCTGCTCGAGGGTTAGGCAATTTTGTAAAATGTCTGAATAACCCACATACGATTCTTGGCTAGTTCTCTCACTATGCTCTGGTTACATAGATACAAGCTGCCTCCTCCATCACTGATTCAGTGGAACAACTGATTAATCTGTATGTTCTCCTGGGCAATATCTCAGCTTGCTCCTGTAACTGTTAGCATAATGCACCACTCACGTCATAATTCTACTAATTTCCAAGTGTGATGGCTGAGTAGTATGAAAGAAGACCCTTACGAAATAAGCTCTCCTGGCAGCCACTGAAAGCTGGTGACAGCATCACTCACATCAGTCAGGTACAAGTTTGGTGGGGCCAAAATGCAGTCAGTTGCCTTGCTCAGCCAGAGGCCAGATTGGCCATCCTCCAGGAAATGTCACAACCTCTAATGGATAATCCACACACAAGCTCATCCTTCCACAGCTCTGGACACAGGGCAACACCCTCTCAGACATTCTGAAACACAATTATCCACAGATAGGCTAGGCAAAGACAAAAGAAAATGTCCTTATTAAAACTATGAGAATTTAAAATTTTGAAAATTGACATCTGTCACCTGTGCTAATTTTCCGTTTTGCACACCAATCACCACTCCTGTAACAACACTCTTCTACCAATGTGTGAGGGCAGCTAAGATTGGTGGTGCTAGATTGAGAGGTGTGCAACAACATTTAGGTAACATCTTTATTAACAACTTAAAAATCTCAAATAGCAGATCAAAATCAAGCTCCAGTTCACATTTACAGTTCAGTAACACAACATATAATAACCGCAATACATGGCCGTTAAAAAAATAAAAGACAATACCACATCACTTCTACTGCAATTTACAAAATTTAACCCCCACAGTAAATGGCTGCCAATGCTGCAAAGAGAAGAACTACCCTAGAGATGTCAGGTTTATGATGCCATTTACATTTCCCTTAAAAAGATCACATAGCACAAATTCATGTGAGTACATTAGCCACCTACTCACTGTTGATAGTACACAGCACACATACCATTACAGTTTTAAAACTCAAGACTGGTCCTTCCAAAAACTCAACCTCAAACACTAATCACCAGAGTTTGAGGAAACACAGTTTAGTTTAAATGGGACCATCCAAAACATGCAATACCCAAAACATAAAGATGACTTCCAATTATTGGACACCAATGATGAAAACTACAACTGCCATTCATTCAGTAATCTAGCATGAGGCCTATGATTTTTAGTCAATAGTGAACAGAAAAAAACTTTTGTAGAATTTAAAAAAAAATTGAGCTTGACAACAGCAGCTACACCAGCATGCATCATCCAGCACAGCTTACTACAACTGCCTTTTAACAAAGTTCACAGGATCTCCAAAACCCAACTCTGCAGTCACACAACAGGTTTCTAGTGAGGCAAGAATATAACAGTTCATTTGATACAATTGATTGTAATTTTGTACAAGCTAACTGAGCTAATACAAACCCAAGGTAATATGCTGGCAGTGAATATTGTAGATGATGCCAATTTCTCGCCAGATCGATGCATGTGGCACTAAACTCATGCACTGCCAGTATGATGTCAGATGATATTCCCTTGATGATGGTTCAAGGGGAAGACCAAGCTTGGAAAGCTGTGCCCCACAGAGCAAAGCCCAGAGCACCTCACCAGTTGCAGTCAACTTGTATATTTTTCTGGTGGCACGCACAGGATGTATGATGTTTGGCAGGTGTTTAAATGGCTTAGTGATGTGACAGAAATGAACTGTCACATAAGTGTCAACATCAGTAAAAGACTGATGCTAAACATCAGACTATGTAGACCTTATTCTGACAGTTCTAATTGTTCTGCTTCGGAGGTGATTGAATATGAAGTCTGCCTGAAGCAACCGTTAGCCCGTGATTAAGACCCCAAATAATTCTGGATCCCCACTTAAGCAGAGAGACAGGGTGAAAGAAAAACTTCACTAATAAAATTCGTCCCATACTACAGTAGGATGTCAATAGTTTCAGGACACACGTGAAGGAAATGACTCCTGTGCTTTTGTTTAGAGGAGATACATTTTAACAGACTGGCATCCCGGTACTAAGTGGCTATACCATACCATCCACCACTAGGATGACATGAGTAGAGAAAGCCCCCCCACACACACACACACACACACACACATCACTCCTCTGCTCTATTCTTGGTTACTGAACTGCAAGCAACTGCAGTTTAAGTTCATGTGGATCACAGGTTCACTTTATGCTTACTTTATTTGCCTCCACAAGAAAGAGGCTTCCACAAATTTTAATGATCAATTTCCATATATTTTCTCCTACTGAGAGACTACAGTGTCCTTAATATGTTATGAGGCTCCCATCTACTTGCCCCAGTAACTGAGTTTTAGAGAACTTCATAATGCCTCAGGAGCTATGCATTGTTGACATGCACAACTCCGCTCTCACATATAGTTCTGAGTGGAAAGTTGCTGTTGATCTTTATTCCAGTGACTACTTCTCACTATGGATCTGCCTACCAAATGGAGCAATAACTGAAAGAGAGCTAACTAGATGGCAAAGCTGACTGGACACTGTTTATCCAGCTGGCAGTATTTGAAAACAGGCAGCACCCAGAAATGGGTGGATCACATCACATTAGTGATCCACCATGCCCTCAACTTATCCATCCCAAAGTTCTTGGGTCATCTTCGAAGGCAGACTGTACCTCAGTGACCTGATGCACGCCACACAGTGATCTGTGTCAGGTGTGCAGTTCTGCAACAGTTTCAATGCCACCCAACAGCAGAAAAACTCACAGTCTTCCGAGTATCAAGAGCCAAATCTTGACACATCTTCAAGTGCAGCAAAAAAAGGTAAAGGCAAGTATTCCAGGAGTCTATCAGTTACTCTACTTGTTCTACAAATGTATGGGGGAGCCATCAAGAGACTATCAAGTAAAGCAGTCAACTGCCTATAGCAGCAGTGATGGAGCAGGGGTGTCCCCAAACATCCAGAGACATCGCGCAGACAATGGCAGATCATTTTGTAATGACAACTGCCAGCCAGGATCCAGTATTCTGCCACTACCATACAACCATGGAAAGGGGGGAGTTGGACTTTGGATCCAACTTTTGTGAATCACAACATTGCCCCTTCTCCGTATGGGAGATGAACTGTCTAAGACTTATGCTACTGCACCCAATCTTGATCAAATCCACTACAGCATGCTGTGAAACTTGTAAATGGTGACAAAGAAAGTCCTCCAAGATTGTTTTAATATGATATGACAGACAGGATAATTTCCCAACTTGTTGAGGGAGGCAACTTCGATACCTCTCCTCTGAGTGACGCATGTACCGGAGTCAGCTGGTGTGATGTATAAAAGCAAATCCAGGGACTTCGTTAACTGCCATCCTGGTTATTGCAGAGGCCCAGAGTAATTTTAGGTTTAGTGCGGTACAGGAGAGGCTGCCCTCTTGCATACATTTTTCCTATAATATTTTATGACATTTTAAAAGGGCATCACAACTGTATAGCTGTGTTGCCAAAGGGGCCTAAACAGGGAGACTCCATTGGTTTCTCTTGTGTTTCACCTGATCATGTCCTCAAGATCCAGCTACTTCAAGGATTCACCGTGTTTAATGTGGAAATACATGTAATCTTGAGGGTACTGGAGCAGATGAGGTGAATTGTGACCACTAACTTCCTCACCTGTTCTGACTCCCTGACTGCTGTCACTCTCTACAACATTTGTATCTAGCAGATAAAATAGTCCTAGACATCCAGTATGTCCTTTTCCACCTACAAAGTGTCAGGAAGGAGTTGTCTTTCTGATGGGTGCCAGGGCACATGGTGAAACAAAATGACGGATGTAGTGAAATGTCATCTTTCAGAGTGTGGCTTAAGCAAAATCAGACCCATGAAAGAACTGAGCCAGGATTCTAAGTACACATCATTCACCATCTGACAAACTTTATTACCATTAAAAGGACACTATATGTACTATGAGAAACTATTTCTGAGATCAGCAACAATCACATGAAACAGCAGTTGAAAAGGGAACAACAGCTCGGACACCAACAACAGTTTTAAAATGAAATAGAGCCTTCTATCAAATTATAACTCTTTATAATATTGATATCAAACTATTACCAAATGTTATCACCTAAACCACAGACTGTACATATTTTAACAAAGGGCACAGCTTGGGCGAACAGTAACTGGCACAAATAAGTTAAATATAACTTTCACTATTTTTGACAAAAACACTACAGACTGCCCCACGGGGCTGACTCAACATTAAAGAACCATGAAACTAAGGGACAACAGCCTAAATACTAGAATTAAAAAAAAACGACAACAACAAATGTGAAATGTCAGGGCTAGGCTGCTGCCTCTATATCTCCAGTGAGAAACAAGTTCTGGTGCTGTGACTAACCTTAGAAAAATCCCTTAAATGCTAGGTTTAAGCAATGCAATGCTTTTATTCTCACAAGATTTGACAGTTAACACCAAACACAAACAGAAGCCAACAGGGCAATGACCTGATCAAATAAGGAATAACTAAAAACAAGTGTGAGGTCTGCAAAGCCAGTGCTGTTACAGCCCCTGACATTAAAAGAAGGGCGGGAGGGGGGGGGGGGGGTACCACATTAAATACACTCCTAAACCAAAAGAATGACCAATGTACAACAGGAGTGGCTTCCCATAGTAATTAAAAAAATTGGCCATATTTTAAAATATTACACTGATAAAATGAGGGGTATCAAACTGGCATAGAATAACTGGCTGCACAGGCCCTTATAATGAGAAAAACAGTAGTTACATAAAAGAATTACTAGATTACAATTATGTAAGTTAGCAAGTGGCAACCTCCACTGACTGCTTAGGCCTTTAGAATGAGGAAAACAGCAGTTACCTGGAACAATTAACAGATTACAGGCATGTAGAAGCACAGCTGCAAAGGCACTATGGTTCAAGAGTCCTATAAGGCAGCACAGCACACTGTCCATGATGCTAGAACAGACTAAAGGTGTGTCTAAGTCCAGGCAACCATTGCACACTCAACACAGCTACAGTTACAGTCCTCAGTGAGAAGGCTAAAGTTGAGTCAGCATTATAGTACACATTGCACTGTAGCACTGTGGGTATCGCAAAAGATGGTAGAATAGGAAGATAATTCCACAAGTATTTCTGAGCATGGACTAAGAAACCTAAACACCCAGAAATTAGCAGCTCAGCTCTGATTTACAAAGGCATCGGGAACGAGACACGTGGGACAATGGGACTCTTACGCAGACAGAACAGTCATGCTCACTTGTATAATTTGATGTACCCTTTCAAACAATAAGTGTGTTTCTCAGAGCCAGAATTCCCATTAGGCAAACAAGGGTACTTAATTCATGGCCACAAATCAGTTACCATGTGCAACTAGATTACCACATGGCATATTAATCAGTTCCAGAAGACTTGAGTGAGCTTTATACTAAGAAAGTCACTATACACAAACAAGCTTTTCAATGCCCAAAGTCAGTGCACCTCACCCCATATTCAGCCATGTAAACCCCCTTGACACCAACAGAGGAGGATGTCGCTGCCCAAGCACCACTGGTCCCAGCTCACCACTGCAAGGCAATGCCTCGCTTTCTCAATCATGACACCACCACCACCACACCCTGTAGATAAACAGTTCACTCTATACTGTGGCTGTGAACGCATGTGGATCAGGTGGACAATTTGTGAAAGGAAAAGGAGCTGACATGGCTCATGTAATAGTCAAAGAGGTGTGTCACAATACTCAGATATTTCAATTTGCCATCCCCACACATTCTATAACCTCACTGTTGAGGCAGAGTGTCATGCGTCAATGGGAAGAAGAGTGGATGGAATCGGCAGCCAACAAGCTGTACCTGGTGAAGTCTACTTCTGCCATGGCATACCTCTTTCCAGCCATGCAGATGGAATGAGGTCCTTCACAAAGGACACAACTTTATGATGCACTCAGCCATGGCATACTTCCTTCCAGCCACAGAAATGTGAAGAGGTTCTTCTCACTAGCCTTCCCATAGGATACAGTCCTCAGATGCATGACTTCTTGCTCCAATGAGAGAACCATTCAATGTGTGGTGCTTGTGGTGTACAGATCATGGTGCTCCACATTTTAGTAGACTATATTTAATACTCAAACAAGAGGGCAGCAGCTCATTTGCTGACAGATTTGCCCTCTGTTTCGATTGACAGTCAGATGAATGTGGTAAGACTTCTAAGGTTTTGTGGAATGTCCAACTTGTTCTCTAAATTTTTAGGGAGAAGTTTATAATCAGGATAGCTAATTCATCCACATTTCTTGTAAGTGATCAGTCAGTCACATTTCTTCATATAATTATTTTAGCTCTGCTCATATTTATTTGTGTTTTAATTGCTGGTTTCAGAAGATTTGACCATTTTTACATTGTGAATTTTAAAATTTTCCCGGCGAATTGACTGTTCAAACAAATTTCAGGCTTGCAGCCGGTTGTCGTTCAATACTTCGCACGATATTTCAACTGGGCACCTGCCAGTCACCTTCAGGTGAGCCGTCGCAGACTGACGAAAACGTCCTCCGTTCCGCAATATATAGTGTACTGTAACTATTCTGCGCATGCGTCGAAAACTTGATAGTTGAACCACACTGCCCACCGGCAGCGCCCTCACTGGTGGAATAGTGGAACTCAGTCGCCCTCTGCGCTGCTGTTTGCCACAGCCGTCAACGCACTCTGTCGTGTTCGATTTGAGCAAATCGTGGAGATGATGGGATTCCATGCACTGTCCAGCTGGTAGCCGCTGTCACGGTTTAACAGATTTTCCGCCAGTCGTATTTCTACGGATTCTTTAATAATGGAGTCCCAGAAAGACATTGCTGTGGACAAAATCATTGTTTTCTCCTACTCCATACTCCATTAACAGGGCACTAACAGTTAAAACTAAGAAGCAGGAAGTGAATAAAGAGGAGAACATGCCGGAACAATCTTTAGCTTTTCTTCCTTTCGTTGGCAACACTTCGTTTAAAATAGCAATAATCCTCCGAAAATTTCAGGTAAAAGTGGTTTTCCGCCCACCATCGAAGATTGTGGACCTTGTGGGATCAGTTAAGGACAATCTGTTACTACGAAAGGCCGGAATTTACAAGATACCGTGTCAATGTGGTATGGCTTACATAGGTCAAACCACACACACCGTGAAAGAACGCTGCACTGAACATCAACGTTACACCCGCCTTTTGCAGCCAAGCAAGTCCGCTATTGCTGAACATTGTATTTCTACTGGACATTCAATGGAGTATTAAAAAATAACGATTTTGTCCATAGCAACGTCTTTCTGGGACTCCATTATTAACGAATCCGTAGAAATACGACTGGCGGAAAATCTGTTAAACTGTGACAGCGACTGCCAGCCGGACAGTGCCACGAATCCCATCATCTCCATGATTTGCACAAATCAAACACGACAGAGTGCATCGACGGCCGTGGCAAACAGCAATGCAGAGGGCGACTGAGTTCCGCTATTCCACCAACGAGGGCGCTGCCGGCGGGCAGTGTGGTTCAACTATCAAGTTTTCGACGCATGCGCAGAATAGTTAGAATACGCTATATATTGTGGAACGGAGGACGTTTTCGCCAGTCTGTGACGGCTCACCTGAAGATGACTGGCAGGTGCGCAGTTGAAATATCATGCGAAGTATTGAATGACGACCGGCTGCAAGCCTGAAATTTGTTTGAACATTTTTACATTGTTTTGAAGGTATGAGCTATGTGATAGTGCAGATTGCCTTGAATGAGGTTGGGACAGAATGTGTGTTTTTGTGTAAGACTTCCTCTTTCTCCTTTTGTGCCCTTTTAACCACATTTGTTTGTACTAGTATTTGTATGGCTGCTGATAACTGAGTCATTAAGCGTCCATAAATGAGAAAAACCCATGCAATATTTTGTTTGTGGACAAAAAGCCAGCCTTTTGATTACCTAAGGATCTATCTCTAACTGCGTTGTGTGTGTGTGTGTGTGTGTGTGTGTGTGTGTGTGTTGTAAAGTTAAGTTTATAGTAACAACTGAACTCAGCCTTGGAATATTACAGAGGCATTTCTCTTACTGTTTTAATAGCTGGCTACTCCTAGTCTTTTGTAAGCAATCTATCAGCCCCCATAATATAATTTTTCCTGATGTAGGATATATATTGTACTATCATGAAAGTCAACTTTTCAGACTAAGTGTGTGTGACAATAGGATGTAGTTTTGCTTTATTTATTTTTAATATGAAAATTCTGAAATTTTCAGTCATATCTGTCTTGTATTATTTTAGTCTTGTTGCAAGCAAGTGCACAACTCAGTGCCCTAAACTCTCCAGACAAAACTAGAAAATTTGTACTGCAGTACCAGTGGCACACCTAGTAAAAAAGGTGCAGATAGTTTTGGTCTGACAAGATTCAGATTGTTAGTGAAGTCCTTGTTCCCTAAATAATTTGAACAATGTCTATCAAAATAATGTGGAAAAAGTCAGTTCAGAGGCTAAGTGTACATGCATACTGTCTTGCTAACAATTCTCTGAAAAACTCATAACTATCTCTCTTCTTTTGTTACCACACATTTTTGGTTCCTATCTTCCATCTTCTCTGGTCTTGCTTTATTTCTTCAAGAGTGTCACATAAGCCTGGGCTTTAACAAGGTGGCATATTGCACATTTTATGGTCTGATAGCAAGTAATGTGTTTTGCTATTCTGTACATCATTGGTGTGGTGTGTGATGTTTTCTGAGACACTGTTTGTACCAAGAGGTTAAAGGGTTGATGTAGAGCATGTTTACAAATACTACACACTAAAAAGTTGCAATGTGGTAAAAAGATATGATGCTGACAAGAGACAGATCACCTAGTTAAATCCCAGCCTTGCTTGCATACTAAATTTGACTCTAACCCTCTGTTCTGATTTTAGTGCTATCTCTCTGTTTTAAAATTAAAATGTGGACCACTTTGAATCTATATGAAAACATACTAAACTACAAATATAAATCATTCTTTCTCATTTTCCCAGCTCACAAACTGCAAAGTCTTCCAGGCTCTTACATTGTTCTCAAATTTCTTTTCACACTGCACACACTTAGGCAACAAATGAGGTTAGTCACAAAAAGCTCTAGTGACCCCATAAAAGTACAGCTGAATTGATTCAATTACCACTCCACTGCTGAAATTTACCCCTGAGCCACAACTGAAGTGCCCCTTGATAGTGTGTTACAGCTCTACCTTTGCTGAACTGTGAGGCTGGGCCAATGTGTCTGCCTGCCATGCCCACCAGCGTGCACTGTTGCTGGAATCATCAGTACTCAGTCACTGCTCTCAGTGTCCTTGCTACACTGTCACACTGGCTACAGGGCTGCCATTGTAAAGCTCAATGTCAGCTACAGCAGTTGCTGTATTAATCAGGGATATACCCCCATAAACTGGTAGTGAGATGGAGATGGTATCGCTCAAATCATTACATGAAGCATTTGGGTTGCATTGCTGCCAAAGAGGCTGGAAGAATTGTATCCATGCCGCCGCACAGTACAGAGCTGCACCAAGTGTTTGCTAACGATAGACATTGTGGGTGTTACAGAAAACCCAGAGACTCCGCTGATTGGTATAGGGCATCTTATTGTCTGAATTTTTGAGAGGTAGAACACATTAGCAATAGCTGTACCCAGAGGCAAGGACAGTACAATCGATAAAGGAATAATTATAGACAATAAGAGGGTCCACAGTGGGAAAATGACAAGACAGACAGCTCCTGCCACCCAGTCCTGCTCCCAATAAAAACCATGAATGCAGTCCATTACAAGGACATCAGTGAGGTGGCTAATGTAATATTGGAAGGTAAACTCCAAGGGGAAACTGTCAAAACTTTGATTGATACCGGCGTGCATATCAGTTACTTATTTGTGTCTAACAGTGATAAGTGAGCACTAAAACAGCCACATTGTCACATCAGTGGACTAATCCAGTACATACATGCTCTTTAAAGTTAAAATTGATAGTAGCAGTAATTACCATTGGGATATGGAAGTTGTGAGGAAGAGGAGGAGAGATTTTGATGTCATTTTGGAGAATGATTTTCTACATCAGTATAGAGGCATGAGAGATTATAGGATGCAAACTGTTCAATTCATTGGGAAACTTCACTGTTTCAGCAGTGATGCCCATACTCCACAGCCACAAGGAGCCCATGAAAAAGCACAATTTCCCAGGCTTCTCTAGAACTGTGGACTACCATTCTCATTGCAATTAATGGTAGTAAGGAAAGAATTCTCTGGATCAGCATCAAATTTGACAGCAGCTGGCATCTGTCCTGCTGGCTGATCCAGTCAGCCAGAACAACATTCTTGGCTGGTTACAGGTCCTTGTGAAAAGAAGAGTGAGTAAAGTAGAAGCTGTGAAAAAGAAGTTTTATGTTCCTGTGCGTATTGACAATTTTTGGTAGCGAGAGGTAGAGACACCCTGTGGAACCATACTTGCATGTGGACAAGAGGTAGATGAGGGAGAATTACAGTGTCATAAGCAGTTAAAAAGTATGAAAAAGAAACAGTTACACATGAAGAAAGTGCTTGTCATGACACCACTTCTCAGTAACCAGTTACGGGAACATGTGGATAGATTGAGGATTGTATTGTCTAGTTTGCAAAGTGTGCACTTAAGTTTGGAATAGAGAAGTGTTCTTATGCAAGCCATAGAGCCAGTAGCTGGGGCTTATTGTAAGTTTGTCTGGAGTGAAGCTAGATACCTGTCTTTGGCAAAAATACATGTTTATATCATCATCAGACATTTGTGCCAAACACATTGCTTGTCCATCCTCTTTTGGAGTACTGATGCGTGGTGTGGGATCCTTACCAGACAGGATTAATGGATTACATCTAGAAAGTAAGGGCAGCAAATTTGGTATCATCAAGAAACAGAGATTGTCATTGGCGTGATACAGAATTTTATATGAAAATCATTAAAACAAAGGCATTTTTTGTTGTGGCAGTATCTTCTCAAGAAATTTCAGTCACCAATTTCTGCTCCAAATGCAAAAAATAATTTGTTGACGCTGACCTACATACAGTGAAATGTTCATCATAATAAAATAAGGAAAATCAGAGTAACATGGAAAGATATAGGTGTTCTTTTATCCACATGCTGTTTGAGAGTGGAATAAGAGAGAATTAGTGTGAAGGTGGCTTGACAAACCCTGTGCGAGGCATGTAAGTGTGATATGCAGAGTAGCCTTGTAGATGTGGATGTAGATGCAGATGCAGACACAGACACAGACACAGATGGTTCATGCCAGCTCAATCGGTAGAAGCTAACTACAATACAACTGAAGAAGAATTACTAGCCCTTGTATTTGGGGTAAGCTATTTTAAATATTTCTTATATGGAAGAAAGGAGAAGAGGAGTTTGTGGCACAACTTGACTAGAAGAAGGGATCGGTTGGTAGGACATGTTCTGAGGCATCAAGGGATCACCAATTTAGTATTGGAGGGCAGCGTGAAGGGTAAAAATCGTAGAGGGAGACCAAGGGATGAGTACACTAAACAGATTCAGGAGGATGTAGGTTGCAGTAGGTACTGGGAGATGAAGAAGCTTGCACAGGATAGAGTAGCATGGAAAGCTGCATCAAACCAGTCTCAGGACTGAAGACCACAACAACAACACATGGAAGAAAATTCACTGTGGTCACTGACAATGCTGCCCTTTTGTAGATGTTAATTTTAAATGATCGCAGTAGTCATTTAACTCACTGGGCATTAAGATTATCAGAATATGTCTATGATGGGCTTCGCGAACTGGGTCGTTTGCAGCAGAATGCAGATATTTTAAGCCGAATAGTCATGGTGGTGCAGGCAGACAATGTTTTAATAGAAGAAATACAAGAATCATAAGAAAGAGATGTGAAATGTCATCAATATGCCTCCCATCTGGATTTTGTTGCAGAGAATGGTATAATATAGTCGCAGAAGAAGCTGAATAGCACTGTGGTGCAGCGGTTATAATACTAAACTGTTGCATGGAGGGTCATGAGTTCAAAACTAACCTGGACTGTACAATTTTAATATCTATATGCAGTTTGAGTGCATTCTAGCAGTATCCACAAATGTCAAGAATCATTGTACTGTAATGTTCTGTATCTGTATATATACTGTATGTGTTCAGTTCAAATGGCTCTGAGCACTATGGGATTTAACTTCTAAGGTCATCAGTCCCCTAGAACTTAGAACTAATTAAACCTAACCAACCTAAGGACATCACACACATCCATGCCCGAGGCAGGATTCGAACCTGCGACCGTAGCGATCGCGCGGTTCAAGACTGTAGTGCCTAGAACCGCTCGGCCATCCCAGCCGGCATATGTGTTCGGGCCGGAGGCAGTTCGCTCCGTGCTCTTATATGTGCAAGTGCTGAATAGACCTTCGTTAAGTGAAGTTAGCGTTTGTTATTCATCTAATTACACCTTCTTCTACATGACATTATTCTGCTGGAGACACCAGGTATTGAAACTTGTGATAGCGCACATTATTGATGACGCAGTGGCTCCCATCAGGCCATGACAGAGCCACTGTTTACGTGGGGAGAAACCCGAGTTCGAGCCATATCCAACAGATCGCAATCTACCAGAGACAGAAGAAGAAGAAGATGTTATGATGACAGCAAAGGTGTGCCACCACATGAGACCTCCTTCCAGGTTCTCTGGTGATGATCGCCAAGATCCAAACAAGAGGCTGAAGGTATATGAGCGTGTAGCCAAATTTAACAAATGGGATGACACCATGTGTTTGGCTAACATATTTTTCTACTTGGAGGGCACTGTCAAGCAATGGTATGAGAACAACGAGGAGAAATTCACAAGCTGGGAAGTATTCCAGGCAGAACTGCGCAAGTGTTTTGGCGACACACAATGACAGAAGTGCAAGGCTGAAGATAAATTAAAGTGCAGGGCACAGCGTCCAGGAGAAACTACAGCATCCTACATTCAAGACATCTTGGAGCTGTGTAAAATAGTGGATCCTAGAATGAAGGAGGAAGACAAGGTTGCACATCTCATGAAGGGTGTTGCTGAGGACATGTATCAAGCCCTACTCCTGAAGGAAGTTTCGACAGCAGACAATGTCATAAAATGGTGCCAGTATATCAAGACAATGCATCAAAAAAGGATTACACGCAAGAGGTTTGAATGGCTTCCAAATGTCATACCAATGTCTGTGATGGAGGAAGCAACTGATTTCACAAGTGTTCTTCATCTGATAGTGAGAGAGGAAATTCAGAAGGCACTTGGATTGCAAGGCAAGCAAAAAACTGAGACACTTCAAGAGATCATTAGGGAGGAATTGGAACAGACGTTGAACCGAGTCTCTCGTCCGTCATTTCCGTTTAAAACGGTGAAAAAGTCAAGACCCAGGTGGAGTTACATTCCTACAATGCCGCATGAGGAACCTGTTTGGGCACCAAGGAAGACTGACATCTGGAGGACCCGGGATAACCAACCAGTATGTTTCCACTGCGGACGACCGGGACATGTGGTGCGCTATTGTCGAGAAACACGGAGGATATTTGATGATGCCTGTGCCAGAAAGCAGACTGATCTTAGCTGACACCAACTCCGGGATGATGAAGATGAACTAGAAGATGTGGTTGCAGGACGACCATCTCCATCACCGTTTAGAAGCTCCAGCCGATCACCTAGCCTCCACAACCTGGAAAACTAAAGGGTGTGACCTTCCTTGGAGGTGAGGCTGCTGAAGAGAAAAATCGTCCGCCGTCAGTCACTACAAAAATGATAGGAAACTACTTCGATATCCTCAGGGATGGCTGACCAGCCCAAGTTCTTGTGGACTCTGGAGCATCATATTCAGTCATTTTGGAGGAGTACCATCACCAGTTGCAGAAAACCATATTGATTGACAGCAAAACATATTTTCTGAAGGTGGCTAATGGGAAATATGTAAAACCTACAGGAAGATGTACCATTCGTGTGAGTATAAGTGGCCATACACAGCCCTTCGAATTCATTGTCTTACAAGAGTGTAGCCATGACATCATTCTCGGATGGGACTTTTTGAAAACTTCTTAGGCAATTATAGATTGTGATAGCTCAAAGATTATGCTAGATGAAATGAAATACTGTGGACAGGAAGATGTGCATCCGAGTGTGTGGAGACTGTGTGCTGGATGAGGTGATCATTCCTGCAGTCAGCACTAGAAAAGTAACTATCATGTGTCATGCCATGCATCAACCCATGGATGTAGTGGAATGTAAGAGAAGCATACCACTGAAGAATAACTGGTCATCCCAGCCTCTGTCGTCTCGTTTAAGAATGGATTCGGTGAATTGTGGATAGTTAACTGTCGCCGAACACCGCAGATCCTTCCAAGATGCATGTGCATATCAAATGCCGAGCCATTAATTGAAGAACAGCTGAACGTCATAGAAACCTCCCATGCCAAGTCTGTCGGCGAAATTAGCACCACCACTACAAGACAAGATCTTCTAGCTCAACTATCACCAGATCTCACTAAGGAACAACAGAAGAAGCTACTTGCTATTCTTCTAGAGTTCTCTGTATGCTTCAATCCACAGGTGAAGATCAAATTAGACAAATCGATGGTGAAGTACTGGATTAGCACTGGAGACCATGAACCAATAAGCCAGAGAGCATACCGTGTGTCAGCATCGGAACTTCGAATAATTCGCAACGAGGTACAGAAAATGATGAAGAATAACATCATTCAGCCTTCGCAGAGCCTTTGGTCGTCACCAGTGGTCCTCGTCAAGAAGAAGGATGGCAGTTGGCCCTTTTTTTGTTGATTACAGGAACTTTTAATAAGATAACTATAAAGGACGTTTACCCTCTTCCATGAATTGACGATACACTAGACTGTCTGAAGGGGGCTAAGTTTTTCGCAACCATGGACATGTACTCGGCATACTGGAAAATCAAAGTAGATGAGGCCAATCGTGAGAAAATTGCATTCATCACCCCTGAGGGCCTGAATGAGTTCAAGGTGAAGCCGTTTGGTTTGTGTAATGCACCAACAACTTTTGAGCAGATGATGGACAATCTTCTATATCACCTGAAGTGGACGAGGTGTCTTTGTTATTTAAATGACATTATAGTGTTCTCAGAGACCTTTGATGAACATATAAAAAGACTGAGGGCCATTCTTAAGTGTCTCCAACAAGGTGGACTGAAACTTAATCCAAGAAAGTGTCTCTTTGGAGCAAAAGAAATCAAAATACTTGGACACCTTGTGTCAAACAAAGGTGTGCGGTCAGACTCAGAAAATGTGAGATCTGTAACGGAATTTCCTATTCCTAAAAGTATTAGAGATGTGAGGAGCTTCCTCGGATTATGTTCTTATTACTGTCATTTTATCACAGGCTTTTGTATCAAAGGCAGGCCACTCCAAGAGTTGTTAAAAGCTGATACTAAATTTATTTGGGGTGGTGCTCAACAAGATTCTTTTGATGTGCTGCGAAAAGCTCTGATGACTGACCCTGTACTTGGTCTGTATGATGAGGGAGCACCTACAGCTGCCTGTACATTACTTTTTCTAAAATTTTTGAGAATGCTGGCAAAAGTGAAATCGGTCAGTAGTTTGATGGTATCTCTTTATCCGCTTTCTTGAATAGAGGCTTAACATCTGCATATTTTAGCCAGTCAGGGAATGTCCCAGTTATAATTGACTGGTTACACAAGTAACTTAGAATTGTACTAAACTCACAAGAACATGCCTTAGTTAACTTTGTTGATATTTCATCGTAACCACTAGAATGCTTTGTTTTTAAAGATTTTATTATGGAAGTTATTTCTTTCGGTGAAGTGAGTGACATATTCCTGTACCTGAAGCTATTTGTAAAGGCTAGTTTCAGATATTCAAGGGCATTATTTACTGATCCTGACAGTCCCATTCTATCAGTAATGGATATAAAGTACTTGTTAAATAGATTTGCCACACTATGCCCATCGGCTACTAATGTGTCATCTATCCTTAGTGCTATTTGCCCCTGTTCTTTTCTGGTTCTACCAGTCTCCCTCTTTCACTATATCCCATATTGTTTTTATTTTGTTCCCTGAGATTGCTATCTTCTTCTTGTAGTGCATTTGTCAAGATGTTTGAATTACTTTTTTTAATATTTTACAGTATTCCTTGTATTTAGCTAAATCATCAGCATTGGAGCTATTCTTGGTCGACAGATACATTTTCCTTTTTGTCTTACAGGAAATCTTTATTCCTTGTGTAATCCATGGTTTTATTATAGACTTCTGTTTGATTTGAGTAACTTTTAGAGGAAAACAGTTTTCAAACATGGTACTGACATTGTTCATGAATGTGTTATATTTTTCATTCATGTCATGAGCACTATGAACATCTTTCCAGTTCATATCTTTGAGCAGTTTTCCAAAACACTCAATTTTTGGTTGAGGGACTAGTGAATTAAGTCATCAGTCATCATCAAAATGGGAAGAAATTACATGTGGTGTCCCACAAGGATCCATCTTAGGGCCATTGCTTTTTCTTTTGTACATTAATGATCTCTCATCAGTTACACTGCCAGAAGCAGAGTTCGTTTTGTTTGCAGATGACACAAGTATTGCAATAAATAGTATGTCAAGTGTAGTTCTAGAAAGATCTGCTAATGATATTTTCATGGATATTAATAAATGGTTTAAAGCCAACTCACTGACATTAAACTTCAAAAAGACTCACTACATGCAATTCAGAACCTGTAAGAGGTTTCCACCCAGCATGTGCATAAAGTATGAAGAAGAGCAGATAGAAGAGGTTGACAGTCTTAAATTCCTGGGATTACAACTTGATAATAAATTCAGTTGGGAGGACCACACCACAGAACTGCAGAAGTGCCTTAACAAATCTGTGTTTGCAATTCGAGTGTTAGCAGACATAGGTGACATAAAAATGAAAAAGCTTGCATACTTTGCCTACTTTCATTCCATAATGTCATATGGTTTAATATTTTGGGGTAACTCTTCAAGTCAAACAAAAGTTTTCAGAGTCCAAAAGCGTGTAATGTGTATTATTTGTGGAGTAAATTCACGGATGTCCTGAAGAAACCTCTTCAAAGAACTGGGTATACTAACTACTGCCTCTCAGTATATTTACTCCTTAATGAAATTTGTCCTAAGTAATATATCTCTTTTTCCAACAAACAGCTCAGTTCATACATACAATACCAGGAACAAAAATGATCTGCACAAGGACTTAAAAGCACTTACTTTATTTCATAAAGGGGTCCACTACTCAGGAACACTCATCTTCAATAATTTGCCAGCAAACATAAAAAATTTAGTTACAAATAAAGATCAGTTCAAAAGGAGCCTGAAAGACTTACTAGTGGCCAACTCCTTATACTCCATTGACAAATTTTTTAATAGAAACAAATTATGTATTATATATAGTCATACTATTAGTATTGTTATTTCAGCTCTCTCAAAAAAAAAAAAAAAAAAAAAAAAAAAAAACAAAAAAAAAAAAAGGGGGGGGGGGGGCATGTTCCACATCCACGAGGATCTCCTCAGCACGGATCTATGGAACGAAAAACTAATCTAATCTAATCTAAGAACTACACACAGATGCCACTGGATATGGGATTGGTGCTGTTCTGGTGCAAATTTCAGATGGAAATGAGAAGGTTATAGCCTATGCTTCTAGGACACTTACACAAGAGAAACTGCTCAACTACAGAAAGAGAATGTCTTGCTGTGATCTGGGCCTTGTGTAAATTTTGACAGTATCTCTACGGAAGGCCATTCACAGTTGTTACAGACCATCATTCACTTTGTTGGCTGACAGGTCTTAAGGATCCAACAGGACGACTTGCCAGGTGGGCACTATGTTTTCAAGAGTACGACAGTACCATAGTGTACGAAAGTGAAAGAAAACACCAAGATGCTGACTGTCTTTCAAGAAACCCTGTGCAAGATCATCAAGACTTTGATGAAGATAGTGACTGTCTCGCTGCACTCCAGGATCTCTCTGCTGAGCAGAAGAAGGATGCCAAGATATCTCCAATTATGCTTGCCTTAAATCAGTCAGAGGATGTGTAAGGACAATTTAAAGTAGTTAATGGATAACTTTGCAAGAAAAACTTTGATCTTTTTGGAAAGAGGTGGCTACCAGTGATTCCTAAACACATGCGCTTAGATGTTCTACAGAAATTCCATGACACACCTGAGGCCAGCCATGTAGGATTTATTAAGACATATGATAGAATCCACAAGAGATTTTTCCGACCAGTTTATTTAGAAGTGTCCATTACTATGTGTCGCACTGTTGAGAGTGCCAGAGGAGAAAGGCAGATCCTCAGAAACCACCTGGCCAACTCATACCAATTCCGCCAGCCAAAACGCCTTTCTGGCTTGATGGGATTGACCTCCTCAGATGATTTCCAATATCTGCTAGTGGCAATAGATGGTTTATAGATTGCACTGATTATCTGACACGCTATGCCATTACAAAAGCGGTGAAAACAGCCAAAGCATCTGAGGTAGCCAAATTCATCATGAAAGACATTGTATTAAAACACGGTGCCCCAAGGTAATTAATTATGGATTGAGGGGAAAGTTTTTCAATCGAATCTTGTGACAGAGATAAACCGTTGGTGCAACATTATTCATCACATGATGACTGCCTTACCATCCAGAAACTAACGGGCTTACTGAATGCCTTAATAAGACCTTGGCCAACATGCTATCAATGTTCATCAGTGTTGAGCAGAGCAACTGGGATGAGGTGCTATCTTTCATGACGTTTGCCTACAACACTGCCAAACAAGACACCACAGGATTTATGCCCTTTTTCCTGATACATGGGCATGCGGTGACTACAATGATAGACACTGTGCTTCTGTTACATCCTGATGACATGGTCGATGACTACATTGGCCAGGTGTTAACCAGAGCTGAGGAAGCTCGGCAGTTAGCTCGACTCCGCATGCTGCAGGCTCAAGAAAATGATCACCGAAGGTATGATGCAAGCCACCACCCTGTTGTCTACCAGCCTGGTGACCTCATCTGGATCTTCACTCCTGTTTGGAAGATTGATCTCTCTGAGAAGCTCCTCAGGTGCTACTTTGGACATTATAAGGTTGTAAGACAGTTGCTTGATGTTACTAATGAAGTTGAAGATTTTGACCCCGACACAAGACAACAAATGATCAGAGATACAGTCCACATCCTTTGACTGAAGCCCTACAAGGATCCTGCAACCCAGCGTAAATTTGATGCTCCAGCGACAGGCAACAGCGAAAAGGTGATTAAGAGCGTAGTGGCAAAAGAAATTCTAGAGACGCTGTTCCCTTAAGGAGGGAGCAATGTCGCAGAAGAAGCCGAGTAGCACTGTGGTGTGGTGGTCATGATACTAAACTGTTGCAGGGAAGGTAGTGAGTTGAAAACTCACCTCGACTGTGCAATTTTAATTACTATATTCGGTTCGAGTACATTCTAGCAGTATCCACAAATTTCAAGAATCATTGTACTGGAATGTTCTGTAACTGTATATATACTGTATGTATTCTAGC
Organism: Schistocerca piceifrons; assembly: GCF_021461385.2. Lineage (NCBI taxonomy): Eukaryota > Metazoa > Arthropoda > Insecta > Orthoptera > Acrididae > Schistocerca > Schistocerca piceifrons. Next base: position 300,384,323 of record NC_060141.1, read on the forward strand.
CAGAGGCAGTTCTCACACACAAAGAAAGAAAATATGTTATGTGGACATGTGTCTGGAAATGCTTACTTTCCATGTTAGAGCTCATTTTATTACTTCTCTTCAAATCACATTAATCATGGAATGGAAACACACAGCAACAGAACGTACCATTGTTACAGGAAATATTCAAAATGTCCTCCGTTAGCGAGGATACATGCATCCACCCTCCATTGCATGGAATCCCTGATGCGCTGATGCAGCCCTGGAGATTGGCGTATTGTATCACAGCCGTCCACAATACGAGCACAAAGAGTCTCTACATTTGGTATCGGGGTAGCGCAGACAAGAGCTTCCAAATGCCCCCGGTCCACCTCTACCAATCCATCGGTCACCAAATCTGTTGTGAGAAGCGTACGAACACTTCGACTGAAATGTGCAGGAGCTCCATCGTGCATGAACCACATGTTGTGTCGTACTTGTAAAGGCACATGTTCTAGCAGCACAGGTTGAGTATCCTGTATGAAATCATGATAACGTGCTCCATTGAGCGTAGGTGGAAGAACATGGGGCCCAATCAAGACATCACCAACAATGCCTGCCCAAATGTTCACAGAAAATCTGTGTTGATGACGTGATTGCACAATTGCATGCGTATTCTCGTCAGCCCACACATGTTGATTGTGAAAATTTACAATTTGATCACGTTGGAATGAAGCCTCATCCGTAAAGAGAACATTTGCACTGAAATAAGGATTGACACATTGTTGGATGAACCATTCGCAGAAGTGTACCCGTGGAGGCCAATCAGCTGCTGATAGTGCCTGCACACGCTGTACATGGTACGGAAACAACTGGTTCTCCCATAGCACTCTCCATACAGTGACGTGGTCAACGTTACCTTGTACAGCAGCAACTTCTCTGACACTGACATTAGGGTTATCGTCAACTGCATGAAGAATTACCTCATCCATTACAGGTGTCCTCGTTGTTCTAGGTCTTCCCCAGTCGCGAGTCATAGGCTGGAATGTTCCGTGCTCCCTAAGACGCCGATCAATTGCTTCGAACGTCTTCCTGCCGGGACACCTTAGTTCTGGAAATCTGTCTCGATACAAACATACCGCGCCACGGCTGTTGCCCCGTGCTAATCCGTACATCAAATGGGCATCTGCCAACTCCGCATTTGTAAACATTACACTGACTGCAAAACCACGTTCGTGATGAACACTAACCTGTTGATGCTACGTACTGATGTGCTTGATGCTAGTACTGTAGAGCAATGAGTCGCATGTCAACATAAGCACCGAAGTCAACATTACCTTCATTCAATTGGGCCAACTGGTGGTGAATCGAGGAAGTACAGTACATACTGACGAAACTAAAATGAGCTCTAACATGGAAATTAAGCGTTTCCGGACACATGTCCACATAACATCTTTTCTTTATTTGTGTGTGAGGAAGATGATGAGACTTACCAAGCAAAAGCACTGGTACGTCAATAGACACACAAACAAACACAAACACACACACAAAATTCTAGCTTTCACAACCAACATTTGCTTCATCAGGAAAGAGGGAAGGAGAGGGAAAGACGAAAGGATGTGGGTTTTAAGGGAGAGGGTAAGGAGTCATCCCAATCCCGGGAGCGGAAAGACTTACCTTAGGGGGGAAAAAGACAGGTATACACTCGCACACACAGACATATCCATCCACACATACACAGACGCAAGCAGACATTTGTAAAGGCAAAGAGTTTGGGCAGAGATGTCAATCGAGGCGGAAGTAAAGAGGCAAAGATGTTGTTGAAAGACACGTGAGGTATGAGCGGCGGCAACTTGAAATTAGCGGAGGTTGAGGCCTGGCGGATAACGAGAAGAGAGGATATACTGAAGGGCAAGTTCCCATCTCCGGAGTTCTGACAAGTTGGTGTTAGTGGGAAGTATCCAGATAACCCGGACGGTGTAACACTGTGCCAAGATGTGCTGGCCGTGCACCAAAGCATGTTTAGCCACAGGGTGATCCTCATTACCAACAAACACTGTCTGCCTGTGTCCATTCATGCGAATGGACAGTTTGTTGCTGGTCATTCCCACATAGAATGCATCACAGTGCAGGCAGGTCAGTTGGTAAATCATGTGGGTGCTTTCACATGTGGCTCTGCCTTTGATCGTGTACGCCTTCCGGGTTACAGGACTGGAGTAGGTGGTGGTGGGAGGGTGCATGGGACAGGTTTTACACCGGGGGCGGTTACAAGGATAGGAGCCAGAGGGTAGGGAAGGTGGTTTGGGGATTGCATAGGGATGAACTAAGAGGTTACGAAGGTTAGGTGGACAGCGGAAAGACACTCTTGGTGGAGTGGGGAGGATTTCATGAAGGATGGATCTCATTTCAGGGCAGGATTTGAGGAAGTCGTATCCCTGCTGGAGAGCCACATTCAGAGTCTGATCCAGTCCCGGAAAGTATCCTGTCACAAGAGGGGCACTTTTGTGTTTCTCCTGTGGGAACCTCCTCTCACTGCACACAAACCCAGTCTCTCCCATCTACTCAATCTCCCACTTCCAGCTCCACTCCCTCCAAAACCTCAACATTCCAATCAACACAATCTGGAACCACAACAACCTAATTCAGTAGTTAACCTTTCCTCCAAACCTCTCTCCCAATCTGAAACCTCTGTCCTATCCAACCGCCTCACCTTCAGCCCCACTCCCAGATTCAACCAAACAGCCCTCGTCAAAGATTTACTGTCCTACACTTGTACTCTCTGCTGGAAATATCACTTTGCCACGAAGAAAAATGATCCTAATCCTACTCCTAACAATCCAACTTCCCAAGACACTATCCAAATTGAACCCTGCCTGGAACAGTTCCGTCCTCCGTCACAGCGGGACCCACCTCCTCTTCCTCAAAATCACCCTCTCCAAACCTTCCAGGAATTTCTGACTTCCAGCCTTGCGTCTCAATCATTCTTAAAAAACCTTAATCCTACTCCCAACATCACCACTGCTGAAGCCCAGGCTATCCGTGATCTGAAGGCTGACCGATCCATCATCATTCTTCCGGCGGATAAGTGTTCCACTACTGTGGTACTTGATCGTCGGGAGTATGTGGCTGAGGGACTGCGTCAGCTTTCAGACAACGCCACATGCAAAGTTTGCCAAGGTAACCCCATTCCTGATGTCCAGGCAGAACTTCAAGGAATCCTCAGAACCTTAGGCCCCCTACAAAACCTTTCACCTGACTCCATCAACCTCCTGACCCCACCGACACCCCGCACCCCTACCTTCTTCCTAAAATTCACAAACCCAATCATCCTGGCTGCCCCATTGTAGCTGGTTACCAAGCCCCCACAGAATGTATCTCTGCCTATGTAGATCAACACCTTCAACCCATTACATGCAGTCCCCCATCCTTCATCAAAGACACCAACCACTTTCTTGAAAGCCTGGAATCCTTATCAAATCTGTTACCCCCGGACACCATCCTTGTAACCATTGATGCCACTTCCTTATACACAAATATTCCGCACGTCCAGGGCCTCACTGCGATGGAGCACTTCCTTTCACGCCGATCACCTGCCACCCTACCTAAAACCTCTTTCCTCATTACCTTAGCCAGCTTCATCCTGACCCACAACTTCTTCACTTTTGAAGGCCAGACATACCAACAATTAAAGGGAACAGCCATGGGTACCAGGCTGGCTCCCTCGTACGCCAACCTATTCATGGGTCGCTTAGAGGAAGCCTTCTTGCTTACCCAAGCCTGCCAACCCAAAGTTTGGTACAGATTTATTGATGACATCATGATTTGGACTCACAGTGAAGAGGAACTCCAGAATTTCCTCTCCAACCTCAACTCATTTGGTTCCATCAGATTCACCTGGTCCTACTCCAAATCCCATGCCACTTTCCTTGACGTTGACCTCCATCTGTCCAATGGCCAGCTTCACACGTCCGTCCACATCAAACCCACCAACAAGCAACAGTACCTCCATTATGACACCTGCCACCCATTCCACATCAAACGGTCCCTTCCCTACAGCCTAGGTCTTCATGGCAAATGAATCTGCTCCAGTCCGGAATCCCTGACCCATTACACCAACAACCTGAAAACAGCTTTCGCATCCCGCAACTACCCTCCCGACCTGGTACAGAAGCAAATAACCAGAGCCACTTCCTCATCCCCTCAAACCCAGAACCTTCCACAGAAGAACCACAAAAGTGCCCCTCTTGTGACAGGATACTTTCCGGGACTGGATCAGACACCAACCTATCCGAACTCCGGAGATGGGAACTTGCTCTTCAATATATCCTCTCTTCCCGTTACCAACCAGGCCTCAATCTCCACTAATTTCAAGTTGCCGCCACTCATACCTCACCTCTCATTCAACATCATCTTTGCCTCTGCATTTCCGCCTCTACTGATATCTCTGCCCAAACTCTTTGTCTTTAAATATGTCTGCTTGTGTCTGTATATGTGTGGATGGATATGTGTGTGTGTGTGTGTGTGCGAGTGTATACCTGTCCTTTTTTCCCCCTAAGGTAAGTCTTTCCGCTCCCGGGATTGGAATGACTCCTTACTCTCTCCCTTAAAACCCACTTCCTTTCGTCTTTCCCTCTCCTTCCCTCTTTCCTGATGAGGCAACAGTTTGTTGCGAAAGCTTGAATTTTGTGTGTATGTTTGTGTTTGTTTGTGTGTCTATCGACCTGCCAGCGCTTTCGTTTGGTAAGTCACATCATCTTTGTTTTTAGATATATTTTTCCCACGTGGAATGTTTCCCTCTATTTTTTATACACTCCTGGAAATGGAAAAAAGAACACATTGACACCGGTGTGTCAGACCCACCATACTTGCTCCGGACACTGCGAGAGGGCTGTACAAGCAATGATCACACGCGCGGCACAGTGGACACACCAGGAACCGCGGTGTTGGCCGTCGAATGGCGCTAGCTGCGCAGCATTTGTGCACCGCCGCCGTCAGTGTCAGCCAGTTTGCCGTGGCATACGGAGCTCCATCGCAGTCTTTAACACTGGTAGCATGCCGCGACAGCATGGACGTGAACCGTATGTGCAGTTGACGGACTTTGAGCGAGGGCGTATAGTGGGCATGCGGGAGGCCGGGTGGACGTACCGCCGAATTGCTCAACACGTGGGGCGTGAGGTCTCCACAGTACATCGATGTTGTCGCCAGTGGTCGGCGGAAGGTGCACGTGCCCGTCGACCTGGGACAGGACCGCAGCGACGCACGGATGCACGCCAAGACTGTAGGATCCTACGCAGTGCCGTAGGGGACCGCACCGCCACTTCCCAGCAAATTAGGGACACTGTTGCTCCTGGGGTATCGGCGAGGACCATTCGCAACCGTCTCCATGAAGCTGGGCTACGGTCCCGCACACCGTTAGGCCGTCTTCCGCTCACGCCCCAACATCGTGCAGCCCGCCTCCAGTGGTGTCGCGACAGGCGTGAATGGAGGGACGAATGAAGACGTGTCATCTTCAGCGATGAGAGTCGCTTCTGCCTTGGTGCCAATGATGGTCGTATGCGTGTTTGGCGCCGTGCAGGTGAGCGCCACAATCAGGACTGCATACGACCGAGGCACACAGGGCCAACACCCGGCATCATGGTGTGGGGAGCGATCTCCTACACTGGCCGTACACCACTGGTGATCGTCGAGGGGACACTGAATAGTGCACGGTACATTCAAACCGTCATCGAACCCATCGTTCTACCATTCCTAGACCGGCAAGGGAACTTGCTGTTCCAACAGGACAATGCATGTCCGCATGTATCCCGTGCCACCCAACGTGCTCTAGAAGGTGTAAGTCAACTACCCTGGCCAGCAAGATCTCCGGATCTGTCCCCCATTGAGCATGTTTGGGACTGGATGAAGCGTCGTCTCACGCGGTGTGCACGTCCAGCACGAACGCTGGTCCAACTGAGGTGCCAGGTGGAAATGGCATGGCAAGCCGTTCCACAGGACTACATCCAGCATCTCTACGATCATCTCCATGAGAGAATAGCAGCCTGCATTGCTGCAAAAGGTGGATATACACTGTACTAGTGCCGACATTGTGCATGCTCTGTTGCCTGTGTCTATGTGCCTGTGGTTCTGTCAGTGTGATCATGTGATGTATCTGACCCCAGGAATGTGTCAATAAAGTTTCCCCTTCCTGGGACAATGAATTCACGGTGTTCTTATTTCAATTTCCAGGAGAGAGAGAGAGAGAGAGAGAGAGAGAGAGAGAGAGAGAGAGAGAGAGAGAGAGGGTGTGTGTGTGTGTGTGTGTGTGTGTGTGTGTGTGTGTGTGTGTGTTTATATATAACCCCATTTCCAGCAGAGTGGTAATTCCAAAAAAGTTGCAATTACATATAATAGCTCAGTGCCAAGACAGTTTAGAAGCACTTTCGAACTTGACAAGCTTCCACCTGGTGTAGAGTGTGGCGAAGTCAAAGGAGTTGTGTGCCGCCTCAAAAGTATCTGGGAAAAGGTGCAACAGAACAATGACAAAGCTACCACTAAACAACTGCAGTGTGGTAACAAATGAGTTGTCCATCCCCCTTACAAAGCTGGTGATTTGCTTTTGCTCTGAAATCCAGTCATTAAAAAGAGGAAAAACAAATAAATGTTCACCCCCATAAGAAAGACCTTATCCAATCTTATGTCTAACACACCCTGTCAATGCAAAGATTCAACTACTAGACAGTGCTGTTATTGTCTATTTCTATAGATTAAAACTACGCCACAGACAAGTTCTGCCACCCCCTGTTGCAGCTCCAGGCCTATCCCAAGGAAAAGATGCTGTAGTAAACAAAATAAAGAAAAACAGTGATGAAATGGCCTCCTGCCCTCCTATGTTATGCTTTGAGAAACAAACATCTAAATGCTTTGAGATCCTGAGATTAACTGTGACTTATTTCAGTGTAAATCTTTGCTAACTGTTGTTTTATGAATTCCAGGTAACTATTTATCATATTCAAGTGTTCTGTTATCAGTATGAAAGGACTAGGTTGCAAAGGCATTCTGTTCCATTGATTGTCATGCAGGAGATTTTTCTGTAATTTTTTTAATGTTCTGTGCTGCAAAAGAAATTGAGCAGCAGGTTTTCAGCAAGATGTTGTCTGATGGTGTTTGGAGGAAATGTTCTGTTGTGCTCTGCACAAAGAAACAAGATGTAGGGTAGGAAATTCTCAATGATTTGTTGCTGTAACGTGCTGCGCCTAAGTTAGTTTACTATAAGGACTAGTAAAGTGAAGAGAGAAGGGACTCCTCCATAAGCAATTTTTAAAGGGTGAAGATGAAATAAACAATTGTGCAGTGAAGTGAATTGGTAAAACTGAACTGTTAACATGCCAGTCCATGACCAGTAAACATAAGTGAGCTATAGTACATCTGATCAGATTATGAATGTAGTAAAGCATAACCTAATAGTTTCCTCAATGTAGAACCAACAAAATAGTGGAAAGATAGTTTTGCTAGTCAGTTTATTCTGTGTCCAATAAGAAATTTTACACTGTACTACTTGAATTTTCTATGTAAGAAAAGTTTTTTCAGCCATGGTCAACTGTGGACAGTCATTATTCAGTATTGGAAACTAACTGGAAACACGAGCAAGAAGCTACCTACCAACACTAGATCTAGATACACTTGAAGAGACCGCCAAACACACTGTTCTAATGATCTGTCATTATAAAGACCAGTACTGTACACTCCAATGTGGGATCAGTGTTCTATCAAATGGGTACTATACTTTTTTCATTGATCAACAGTATTAAAAAAGCAAATCTCAACACACACTTTTGGTAACACCACAGCACTCACATCAGGTTTGCATTTTTGTTCTTGGTCAGATATCATCCTCACCAGCCACCCCTTCCTAGAGAAGCAGAACTTTTTGTTAGGATGACATTTATGGTGCCATATGTGCCCTTTGAAGACACAAAACAGACACTGGCCCTCCTATTAAGGAAGCCTCTTGCAGGGCAGCCTGATATGTTACCACACTACATCAAGCAGAGGACAGCTGGATAGTGATGCCAACCTGTTGTGTTTAATAACAATCTTGGCATTATATTCACAGTGAGTCATAATTTCAACTTTACTCTAGTAACCATGATGTAACAATGATACTCAACCTACCCATACCCATTGACTGTACTGGATAAAGTACCAAAGGAATACTCAAGAGAAGCAGTGTGTTTATCTGACATGTTCCACACCCAGGAGGATCCCCTCTTTTGTGGGTCTATGGAATGAATAATTTATCTAATCTAATCTAAGCAATAATTATGAATACTACTACCCACAGTGGCAATTACTCCAGTGACAACTTTTGTTGTGTTACATTGTCTTGGAGTTTACAAGCAACCATTGACTTTGCCTCATTATGCCATTTCAAATTTGGTAAATGCTACCTACCCAAATTGGAAATAACTCTCACTGCTCAATCTTATAGAACTGGTCTTTTCTAGAATATATCTATTGCAATTCCTGACCTCATCCACTGTATACTTGGAAACTCTTCTGTGAGAATAAAGTAAAAGTTAAACCAACACAAGACTAGTGCCATGGTCTGCTAATATGTAACGGGTGTTAAAAAAGAAACGAGCTGGAGTCTGGAATGTGCAAACTGGTGCCAGGAGGGTAATATTGTGGCATGTGTAATGAGGTGTGGTTCCAACCAGAGCATGAAGTTCACAGCCCGTCGCTAGAGGGCACACATGCACATCATGTGACTATACAGAGCTAGCAGCAGCACGCATCAATCATCCAACACTGCTAATTTCATTGCAAACAGTGACATGGAGGTATCCAAAGAAGAGCAAAGAGATGTTGTTCATTTTCTGACAGCAGAATGTGTAGGAGGAATGGACATTCATTGATGAGTGTCACAAGTGTACAGCAAACACTGCATGTCCCTTGTAAGGGTCAAGGCATGGCACAAGCACTTCAGGGAAGGGCAGGTGTCGTTAGTCAATGTTGTACAGTCTGGAACACCACACTGCATTACCAGTAACATTGTCCAGCTGGTGGATGCACTCATTACCCGGGACCGCCAAGTGACAGTAAAAGCCATAACCGCCATGGTCGGATTGAGCATCAGAAGTGTTCACACCATCATGAAGGAACGACTGCATATGCACGAAGTGTGTGCCCAATGGGTGCCCCACAGTCTTCAACCACACCAGGAAGCATGTTAAATGGCCAACTGTCTTGCTCATCTGCAGCGCTATGCTTGGGAAGGTAATGTGTTCCTGGCACGAGTGGTGGCTGGAGATGAGTCATGGTGTCATCACTTTGAATCAGAATCAAAATGACAAAGTATCCAGTGGAAGCATCCAGGGTCACAACTACCAAACAAAGCAAGGTCATTCATATGAGTGCAGGAAAGGTTTACTGATGTTCTTCTTTAACCAAGATGGCCCCCTTCTGATGCATTTCCTGCAGTGCGAGACAGTGAATGCCCAGCGTTACTCGCAAACCTTGACCACACTTCACCAAGTGATCAAATCAAAATGACCAGGCAATCTCACCTGTGGGGTCATTCTGCTCCACGATAATGCAAAGCCTCATATGGCCAACACAGTCGTGGCACTCCTGCAGAAATTCAAATGGGAGGTTCTTGGCCACCCTCCATACACTCCGGACCTCTCTCCCTGTGATTTTGCCATATTTGGTCCCCTTAAAAAGGCTCTGAGGGGCAAACGATTCACCTTGGACAATGACACCCAGCTGTATGTGCGGAACTGGTTAACATCACATTCCCAGGAATTTTATGAGACAGCCATTCACCACCTTGTGTCACAGTGGGACAAGTGTCTCAGCAGCCAGTGTCAGTACTTCTAACGTCAGGTACTGATTTCGGTACTCATGCCTCTGATTTATTTCTTTTTGAATGCCCCTTATATTTACAGTACTTGAAAAGCTCAGTGCATTACTAAAACTCAGGTTTCTGTCCAGAGATACCATAAAACAGACCTCCAGAATTACATTCAGTGCATACAGAAGTTGAATTTATGTGACCAGTCCAAATACCATCTGCTGCTGCGCAGACACCAGGCAGTGCCGCATGTACCGTGTGTCCCTGTCTCAGCAGAATTCACATGCACTCTGCAGGAAGTACTGTGCCCGCTACCACTTTGCATGGATCCAGCACTGTAACATATGTAGGATATGCAGAGAAATTAACTATTCACCATATGTATGCTTGAGTACAACTATGACTAGTGAATATGTTTGCTGCATGCACACCATCCTAGTAAATATTTAATATCAATTTTGAAGCCTGTTAACCACGCTTGGTTAAATATTTTGAGCACAAGGTAGAATGAAAGGTATCACAGAGATTAAGGGGTAAAAAAAGGGAAAATAAAATTACACATAAAAGAGAACACATAAAAACATTTACAGCATTGATAGACTCTTCATTCCATCTGTAAGAAGGTACTACATAACCATGCAATGTCAACAAAGGTAAGTCATTCATCGTTGATCATCACTGCATGCCATGATCTTCAATCTGCTTTATGCAAATCAGTATTTAACCACAGGCAAGTCAATGAAACTAGTTCCAGTGACTATGCCTGTGGACTATGACACCAGACACAAGCACTAAGCATCAGTAACGTGGCTATAGAGGGATAAGAAACACCCTAGCTGCTGACTCACAGTAAGTGACATAAGTCAGGGAGGCATCTGTAATTTGCTCACTTTAGATGACAAGCAAGAGATAACTGTGTCAGAATAAGGTCAATTTATATGAAAAAGCAAATTTAATTAATGTAACTGCACAGTGGAGAGTCTACTACTCAATTCATTTCACTGTCTAAGTTCTTATATTATGTTTACGTTTCATTTCTTGCTCAAGTCACTTCACAGTCGAAGTCCTTACGTTATGTTTAAGTTTCATTTCTTGTATTATTCTGATACTGATTTATTGTGCATTTGCTGGACCACTTATTTTGCTGTGTCTTACTAATCTGTTAATGGTGTACCAACTTTGTGCTAGTCTGTAAGTCCATGACAGTTTCCCTCCTTTGGGGCCACTTGAGGGTAGTTAAAGCTAATTGGAATATAATTGAGCAGCCAATCCAAGTCAGGTTAGTTGTGCAATTTGTAGTTAGAAGTACTCTATTTCCTGTAGTTTTTCTCCCATATTTTATTTGTGAGGTTTGAACCACATTAGAAATGCTGTTGTATTCAGAGAAGTTACTGATGTTGTGTGGGTTGTTAGGGTATTCCCTTGTTATACCTCTTCTGCTTACATCTGTTATCATTTTGTAGGCCTAGATATCCTGATGAGATATGAACTACAGCCCATGTCTGTTTATTGCAATAAGGTATCTGATATTGCTTCAGTAATCATGGTTATGCCCTATGCTTTGGCTCCCTGATGGCAGTAGATTATTAACAATATTGATTCATGTGGCAACACATTTACAGAAACACTACTTTTTACACGAATAGCACGCCCCTTTCAAGTAAATTGTAAGCACACTAGAAGCCGAACTTTCTCTGTTGTTCTTCTGCCACCCCTGTGCAAAATGCCATTTCTTATATTTTTGTGTCTATCATTTTTCTAAACCCACAATGCTGTGTTCTGTCAGAGGCTCTATTTATCTGATTTAATTAGCAGAAGTGATCCACTTGACACTGTTTTTCTGTTGTGAGCGTCTGCTTCAGTTTGTTATGTGACGGACACATGATGCGATGCGCAGCTCACAGGCTGTCTAGGCTGAGACGAGCTCAAGCAGATGACCGCATCTGTTACCGTAGTGTAACCTCAGATAGTCATAGTTCCATTTTCAATTTGTTTCTTGTTTATGAACTTTTATACTCAATTACATTCCCTTACATCAACAATAACCCTCCCAGGGGGCACCACCTTATTGTAAGCACCTTCAGTGCCAGGCAGGAGGGTTTGCGCTCTCTTACGAAGTTGAGAGCTGTGCCGGCAGTAGCGCTGCTACTGGCATGGTCACCTAACCCAGACTGGTCTTGATGGAGGAGTCAGACAAAGTGTGTCCCACAACGTAGGGCAGGGTGGGCTCTATAGGTGTAGGGAAGCCAACCCTCCTAGGAGAGTAAACCCTAAAAAAATCCAGGTCCTCCAAGTCGGGGTTTGGGCGTGAGGCTAACAAACCTACACCGAAAAAAAGTGCTGTTGCAGATACTATACACATGCCTCAGAACAGAAAGGATTGCCTGTTGACGACCTGGTGGGAAAAACGGTTAAAGAAAAGGAACAAGGATATTTGGATAGCCACCTGGAATGTGAGGACACTCAAGAGGCCTGGCAAGCTACAAGAAACTGGGAATGATCTAGGTAAGTATCAAGTGAAAATAGCGGCAATACAAGAAACTAGATGGAAAGGGCAAAGAATGATAGCATCAGGGGAACATTTAATGATGTATAGCGGTGGAGATACAGGCCTTTATGGCACTGATTTCCTTCTACATAGGTCTACAAAGGCTAACATAATTGGTTTTACAGCAATAAGTGACAGAATGTGTTCTCTAATGATAGGGGCAAAATTTTTTAACGTTACAATATGAATGTCTATGCCCCTACGGAGGAGGCAGATGAAGATACAAAGGATATATTTTATGCCAAACTGGAAGAAGAAATTGGTAAAATTCAAAGGCATAATGTGAAAATAATACTAGGAGACCTAAATGCAAAAATAGGGAAAGAAGAGGTATATAGAAGTATAATAGGAAAGGAAAGCCTACACAATGACAGCAGTGATAATGGACTCAGACTGATAGACTTCGCCAGTGGGAAGAACATGATAATAAAAGGCACCTATCACCCAAGGAAAGATATTAAGAAATGTACTTGGGTATCACCAGATGGAAACACAAGAAACCAAATAGGTCACGTACTGATAGACAAAAGGCATGCATCAGATATTATGGAAGTTAGCAGCTGTAGAGGGGCAGATGGAGACACAGACCACTACTTAGTACAAATTAGATATAGGTAGAAGATAGATTTGGTAAGAAACCAAAGGAATAAGATAAGAATGAAACACAATATACAAAGACTCTAAATGAAGGAAACACAGGAAGAATATAGGAAGAAACTAGAGGAGATATTGGAAGCAGGGAGAAACACAGGGAATGAAGATAATATGGAAACTAAATGGAAATCATTAAAAACTGCCATTAGCGTAGCTACAGAAGAGATACTGGGGAGAGAACAATGCAAAAGGGTGGTTAAATGGTTCAACACAGAATGCTTAACAGTAATACATGAGAGAAATGAAGTGAGATGAAGAATGTTGCAAAGGAACAAGTGGTTAGCAGCAGAAGAATACAGAGAAAAGAAGAAAAAAGTGGATAAGCTTCGTAGGGTAAAGAAAAGGCAGCATAAAAGGAGAAGTATAGAGCAGCTGGACAAAATGGGAGACAATACAGAGATCAGAAGGTTCTATAAAAAGAACAAGAGTTTTGAAGAAAGGCTTCCAACCACGAGAAGTCTTCTATAAGGATAAGGATGGAAATCTAGTTGGAGATAAAAGCAAAGTCCTAGAAAGTTGGCAAAAGTATTTTACCAAACTGCTTGATGGGAAAGAAGGGGATAAAGAAGAAGGAACCGTGATTGAGAATGAAAGGGAACAGGACTCAGAATTAGAATCAGAGTTAGATGTAGAGGATCGGGAAGAGGAAGTAGTGCCAGAGCTAGAGGAAGTGAAGAATGCTATCAAGAGTCTAAAAAATAACAACACAGCAGGAGAAGACGGCATAGAGGACGAATTACTAAAATATGGGGGAAAGAAAATGGAGGAGGCAGTCCATGAATTGGTAAAGGAAATATGGATAAAGGAGGTAATACCTAAGGATTGGAACATGGGAATTATCTGTCCGTTACATAAAAAAGGTGACAAGTCAGCATGTAGCAATTATCGTGGAATCACTGTCTTGGACGTAACATATAAAATATTTAATAAAATGTTAGCCTCCAGACTTTTTGAAGGGTTGATAGAAGGGATGTTGGGGGACTATCAGGCTGGATTTAGGAGGAACAGATCCACAATGGATCAGACGTTTTTAGTAAGACAAGTTCTAGAGAAGTTTTATGAGTATGACATGCAACTACATCAGCTGTACATTGATTTTTAGCAATCATATGACAGCCTACACAGGAAGAAAATCATACAGAACATGAAAGAATTTAGAATCCCACTAAAACTGATCCATTTAACAGAAATGACAATGAAAGCAACACTGTGTAAAGTAAGAATAGAGCAAGAAATGTCTGGTGAATTCCTAGTACGGAGGGGGCTATGACAGGGAGATGTAATCTCTACAATGCTATTTAACTTAGTTTTAGAAAATGCCGATAAACCCAGGAGGAACAATACTTAATCGGCACGTTCAAGTGGTAGCATATGCGGATGACATAGCATTACTGGCAAGGACTGTAAGGGCACTAAAGGGGAACTGCGGTGCGTTAGAGGAAGCAGCAGGTGAAGTAGCTTTAGAAGCAAACATAAACAAAACAAAGTATATGGTGATGGGGGAGTACAATATAAATGGACAAAATAATTCAATAGTAATGAATGGGAAAGAATATGAAAGAGTGAAAACATGTAAATATTTAGGTTCTGTAATAACGGAGGACAGTAAAGTAGCAGTAGAAATTCAAGAAAGGATAGCGAGTGGAAATCGTTGCTATTTTGCCTTGCAGAATGTATTTAATTCCAGGAATGTTAGTAGGAATACAAAAATCAAAATATACACGACCATATTAAGACCTATAGTAATATATGGATCATAAGGCTGGGTATTGACAATAAAGGAGGAGAACTGGTTATTGAGATTGGAAAGAAAGATACTGAGAAGGATTTTTGGAACAGTGAGAGAGGAAGATGACTGGAGAGTAAGGACAAATGTAGAACTACAAACACTTTTTGGACAGATGGATATTGTTGTTAAAATTGAGCAGGGAAGAATAAGATGGGCAGGACATGTACAGAGAATGCCAGAAACTTGAAGTGTCAAGAAAGTTCTCATGGGAAAAGCTGATGGGAGATGAAGAAGAGGTAGACCCAGAAAAAGGTGGCTGTGCGATATGGAAGAAGATCTAAAGGCAATGGGAATAAGAAATTGGAAAAGGAAGGAGATAGAAAGAGAAGAATGGAGACAGGTGATACAGGAGGCCAAGGTTCTTCAAAGACTGTAGAGCCAACCAAGAAGAAGAACAACATCAACAATAACTCACAAATTGTCATCAGTACACAAGAACCTTAAAGAAGTTCCATAAACTCACATGTACAATCTGATTACTTGCAATTGCTTGCACAACCAGGAATGTAGGCTGATAAAAGATTAACTAAATAACTGGCACTTTCCAGTGAGGGTTTCTGGATCTGACAATGTCTGAAGCTCAAGGTATGGCACCTGATCACAATAAAGTTTATGGCCGTTTGCTGTTCATTGCTGAGAATAATGCTTCAATGTTTCACTAGATTTCCCCTCTTTGGTATGGGTACTGCTCACAATGGAGGTGGGGGGATAACAAAATAGGGAAATACAAACAATGAAACACAACAAGGCAGACAATGAAGCATTGTAGAGAGCCAGTACTTTTGGAAAGCCAGTAACACAGATCATGGACAGTCGCTAGGTGGAAGGGAGTGAGGGGAGGGCTCTTTGCACACTCCCCATATGACCCCTTGGAGGCATTTGCTGCCTCCTGTACATGGTTGTCTTAAGTCATTTTCCTTCCATACAAGTGACTTATACTTAATTATGATCTGTTTGTATAGTCACTTTCAGCTGTTTTGTGTCTATCGCATTCTTGGCTACAGCTACATAGCTTAAATTAAGAGAGCATTTCATTAGTTTCCACTTGAGTATTACACTTCTTCTTGTACAGTTTTTTTTCAGAGCTACCCAGTAATTTGAGCAACAGACAACACACGAAACTTTAAAGCCTGTTGCACACTTGTATCATCATTATTTAAAACAAAAGCAAGTTCATATCTAGAAAAAATGCCAACATTTTGCCAGAATATAAAGTGCAATCATGTAAAGTTTAGTGCACTGACAATGGTACACCACAACCACACACTGATGAGTCCTCCTGCCAGAGGTAGTGATTGTGTCAGAGAACAGTGCCCTATTCTTCACTGTGTTAAGAAATGTGAATAAAGGCATGTTCACAACATCAGAATTTTTGGCTTAACTAGCATGTTATTTTTGTATCACTAGCCACTCATTCTTCCAGACATATAACTCTTCTCTGCAACAATGAGTTAATAGTTTCCAACTAGTAGCACACTATTTTCATCCCTTGTTGATGTGTCTACTTCTCATTTTCCTGTATTCTCAATTGACCTGGTATCCAGCATTATGATACTTACTTCCATTGTCACTGTAGTATTTGAAGAGTGTATCAAATGTTTGTAACTCATCTGCTGGCTACATTTCATGAATGGCATGTAGGACACTTAGAGAATCAGAGCATAAAAGAAAATTATTTTGCAGTTGCACTGCATCTGCTATAGTGCCTTTAAGACTGTATAGTAAATAATTGTTGAAGTTTTGTTGGTCATCTAAAAATTTGTAAGAGGCCTGTTGAAAATGAAAGTCTGGTGTACAAAATTCCTTCTACTTCGCTAAATTTAAAAACAGCCCAAGTCTCACTACTAGCCACGGAGGATACTTACTCCAACTACACTGCAGAGTTAAAATTCATTTTGGAAGTAATTCCCTACGCTATGTCTAAGCAGATTTCTTAGCAATATCCTTTTGTCCAGTTGTGCTAATCCCAAAAGATAGGCAGAAGAAGTTCTGCAAGTTTGGGAGGTATGAGACAAGTACTGACAGAAGTATAGCTATGAGAGAAAGTCATGAGTCTTGCTTGGATACTTTAGTTGTATAAGGCTTGCCCATGAAAAGCAAAGGTCCAAGGTTTGAATCCCAGCCTGGCACACAATTTTAACCAAGTTTCAAATCAATTCACACTCCAGTGCAGAGTAAAAATTCATTCTGGAGGCATATATTCAGGCTTTTAATTTTCTTATGAATTGCTTGGTATTTTTCATTTCTTGCTTTATGTTAAATGAATTCTCAAGGAAAGTCTTTTCACCATAGAACATAACTCCACTCTGAAGTCTAGACATGGAAGCAAAATCTACATGAAAATTATTATTTTGCCTTGTATACTGACAGATAACTGAAAATGACTTTTATCAGCAACAACAAACCATGAAATAGTAAATTTGGTGGGAAGTGTGTGTTTTAAGAATTCCAAGATCCTAAAAACTGCTTTTCTAAGAAGCACAGTTATCTATTTTATGCATTAACTCACCATCTGCTGAATAAACATTTTTCTTTAGATGATCTGCCCCAAAAGATAAAACAGGGAATGTAAATGTTCAAAATGAGCTGACACTTATGTCTTCAGGCCAACACAATGAGAGAGACCTCAAGGGGCAAAACGTGGACCTGCTCTTCTCAATAAGTCCATCTCTGTGTCAATTCCAACACAACCTGCTAATCGGATGGACATCAAAGAATTCCCCAGGCAGACCACTGGTTCTTGCATGAAGTTGTGCAATATGACTCCTCCTGTGACCAAGACTCAAATACCATGTTGCAAGCAAGCTGCAGACCTGCTGAGCAGTCATCCAAGCCATGCCTGACAAAGCCAAGCCCAAGGCCAAGGTCATGTCACTAAGAAACTTTATAATTGCCCAAGCACATCTCAAGATCATCAAAAAATGATTCATGCAGGCTAAAAACAAGAATGGGCTCAGCACTGACTTTTGGGGGCACCTACATGCGATGTTCTCCCCACTCCAAGGCTAGTATTATGCCCACAAGCACAGTCCATCAATGTGACCCTCTGCCATTAAAGCAAGACTGCTCCATGCAAGAAGGATGCCAGCAATGCCACACCACTCCAATCCATCAAGCAGAATTCTGCAAGCCACACAAAGCCCTTACTTGGCATAAAAACACATCAGCACAATATCATATTACCTGTAAGGCCCTGCGCCACCTGAGATGTAACAAGCTGTAAAAACTCCACTTGCTACAATTCTACTTCTTTTTTTTTCTCTTTTATTGCATTGTACATGTAATGCATATATCACGTATACACAAAATTGTTGAATTCTTACTCATTCAGTATTTTACTAAATTTTATTTATCACAATGTAATTTACAACCTGCTGGTGATAATAGTGTGCTTACTTCTTGTGTAAAGGTTTTATTTAAAGAAATATTCAGTATTTAAATACTTGCCTCCCATGTGCATGTCAAAATTCAATATTGCTAAAAATTGTTTCAAACGATCCTGTTGGAGGAACAGCCACAACTGGGCATCATAATAGACTTGGAAATCACAACTTCAGTGGTAAAGCTTATATTTTAAAATTCACAACTGGTTTAAGGTTAACAAATGCCAATCAGCAGGTGCAATTACTTAAAACAAACATCGTTTAAGACTGATTATGCCTTTCAGCGTTCAGTCTGGAGCATAGCCCCCTTATAAAATTCCTCCATGATCCCCTATTCAGTGCTAACATTGGTGCCTCTTCTGATGTTAAACCTATTACTTCATAACCATTCTTAACCGAATCCAGGTACCTTCTCCTTGGTCTGCCCCGACGCCTCCTAACCTTTACTGCTGAACCCATGAGTCTCTTGGGTAACCTTGCTTCTCCCATGCGTGTAACATGACCCCACCATCTAAGCCTGTTCACCCTGACTGCTACATCTGTAGAGTTCATTCCCAGTTTTTCTTTGATTTCCTCATTGTGGACACCCTCCTGCTATTGTTCCCATCTACTAGTACCTGCAATCATCCTAGCTACTTTCATATCCGTAACCTCAACCTTGTTGGTAAGGTACCCTGAATCCTCCCAGCTTTCGCTCCCATACAACAAAGTTGGTCAAAAGATTGAACGGTGCACGGATAACTTAGTCTTGGTACTGACTTCCTTCTTGCAGAAGAGAGTAGATCGTAGCTGAGCGCTCACTGCATTAGCTTTGCTACACCTCGCTTCCAGTTCTTTCACTATGTTGCCATCCTGTGAGAATATGCATCCTAAGTACTTGAAACTGTCCACCTGTTCTAACTTTGTTCCTCCTATTTGGCACTCAATCCATTTATATTTCTTTCCCACTGACATTACTTTCGTTTTGGAGATGCTAATCTTCATACCATAGTCCTTACATTTCTGATCTAGCTCTGAAATATTACTTTGCAAACTTTCAATCGAATCTGCCATCACAACTAAGTCATTCGCATATGCAAGACTGCTTATTTTGTGTTCACATATCTTAATCTCACCCAGCCAGTCTATTGTTTTCAACATATGATCCATAAATAATATGAACAACAGTGGAGACAGGTTGCAGCCTTGTCTTACCCCTGAAACTACTCTGAACCATGAACTCAATTTACCGTCAACTCTAACTGCTGCCTGACTATCCATGTAAAGACCTTTAATTGCTTGCAAAAGTTTGCCTCCTATTCCATAATCTCGTAGAACAGACAATAACTTCCTCCTAGGAACCCGGTCATATGCCTTTTCTAGATCTATAAAGCATAGATACAATTCCCTGTTCCACTCATAACAATTCTCCATTATTTGTCGTAAGCTAAAGATCTAGTCCTGACAACCTCTAAGAGGCCTAAACCCACACTGATTTTTATCCAATTGGTCCTCAACTAATACTCGCACTTTCCTTTCAACAATATCTAGGAAGATTTTACCCAAAACTCTGATTAAAGAGATACCTCTGTAGATGTTACAATCTTTTCTGTTTCCATGTTTAAAGATTGGTGTGATTACTGCTTTTGTCCAGTCTGATGGAACCTGTCCCGACTCCCAGGCCATTTCAATTATCCTGTGTAGCCATTTAAGACCTGACATTCCACTGTATTTGATGAGTTCCGACTTAATTTCATCCACCCCAGCTGTTTTATTGCACTGCAATCTATTGACCATTTTCTCAACTTCCTCAAATGTGATCCTATTTCCATCATCATTCCTATCCCATTGTACCTTGAAATCTGAAACATTACTGATCGTATTTTCACCTACATTGAGCAACTCTTCAAAATATTCCCTCTATCTGCCCAAGGCATCCACAGGATTCACCAGCAGTTTTCCTGACCTGTCCAAAATACTTGTCATTTCCTTCTTACCTCCCTTTCGAAGACTGCTGATTACACTCCAGAATGGTTTTCCAGCAGCTTGACCCATAGTCTCCAACCTGTTTCCAAAGTCTTCCCAAGATTTCTTCTTGGATGCTGCAATTATCTGTTTGGCTTTGTTTCTTCCTTCAACATAACTTTCTCTGTCTACCTGAGTTCTAGTACGTAGCCATTTTTGATACACCTTCTTTTTCCTTTTACAGGCTGCCTTGACTGTGTCATTCCACCAAGCTGTTTGCTTCATCCTACTTTTACACACTACTGTTCCAAGACATTCTTTAGCCACTTCTAGTACTGTGTCCCTGTACCTTGTCCATTCCTTTTCCAATGACTGTAATTGACTACATTAAACTAACTGGTACCTTTCTGAGATCACTGTTATGTACTTGTACCTGATTTCCTTATCCTGAAGTTTCTCCACTCTTACCCTCCTACATATGGACCTGACCTCCTGCACTTTCGGCCTCACAATCCCAATTTCAATGCAGATTAAATAATGATCAGTGTCATCAAAGAATCCCCTGAATACACGTGTGTCCCTCACAGCCTTCCTGAATTCCTGATCTGTTATTATATAGTCAATGACAGATCTGGTTCCCCTGCCTTCCCAAGTATACCGGTGAATGTTCTTATGTTTAAAACAGGAGTTTGTGATTACTAAGCCCATACTGGCACAGAAATCCAAGAGTTGTTTCCTGTTCCTGTTGGCCTCCATATCCTCCCCAAATTTACCCATAACCTTTTCATACCCTTCTGTTCGATTTCCAATCCTGGCATTAAAATCACCCATGAGCAGAACACTGTCCTTGTCCTTTACTCTAACTACGACATCACTGAGTGCCTCATAAAAACTATCCATCTTATCTTGATCTGTCCCTTCACAATGCGAATATACTGACACAATCCTAATTTTCTTGCTAGACACTGTCAAATCTATCCACATCAGTCGTTCGTTTACATACCTTATTGCAACTATGCTGGGTTCCATTTCTTTCCTGATGTAAAGCCCTACGCCCCATTGTGCTCTTCCTGCTTTGACTCCTGACAGGTAGACCTTGTATTCTCCCACTTCCTCTTCTTTCTCACCCCTTACCCGAATGTCACTGACAGCTAAAACGTCCAGCCCCATCTTACTTGCAGTCTCTGCCAGCTCTACCTTCTTCCCAGAGTAGCCCCCATTGATATTAATAGCTCCCCATCTCATTACCATTTTTTTGCCAAGTCGTATCTTAGGAGTCCCTGGTCTGTCAGTTAGAGGTGGGACTCCGTCACCTCCAAAGGTCCGAGGCATTTGGCTCTGATTGTTGCCAGCATCATATTTAAAGTACCAGGGAAGCAGGTTGCTAGCCTTACTTGCCTCGAGTCCCATTGAGTTTTACCCCTAACGGTTGAGGGACTACCCGGTGGATTTGGTAGTCTTTGCCGTATGAGCACAAAGGTGATCACGACTCAGAATATGTCCGAGATGCCCAGCCTTATTCCAAAGTAACTGGTATCCCAACTGTCAGGACCACTTACTTGGCCACTCATACGTTGCTCGTGGTTCATGAACTAGGACATGACTACAGGAACCCACACCATGAGGATTCTAATTTATAAAATTCTGGCAGTGGTTGGACTAGATGTGGTGAAAAGTGAGAAAGGAATAGGTCACAATACCAAGGTGACAACTAATAATATATCTACATCTACATGATTACTCTGCTATTCACAATAAAGTGCCTGGCAGAGGGTTCAGTGAACCACCTTCAAGCTGTCTCTCTACCGTTCCACTCTCTAACGGTATGTGGGAAAAATGAGCACTTAAATTTTTCTGTGTGAGCTTTGATTTCTCTTATTTTATCATGATGATCATTTCTCCCTATGTAGGTGGGTGCCAACAGAATGTTTTCACAATCGGAGGAGAAAACTGGTGATTGAAATTTCATGAGAAGATCCCGTCGCAATGAAATATGCCTTTTTTTTAATGATTGCCACTCCAATTCACGAATCATGTCTGTGACACTATCTCCCCTATTTTGTGATAATACAAAACAAGCTAGTTGTGCTTCACAAGAATGATATATTCTGAAACCGTGCTGACTATGTGTCAATAAATCATTTTCTTCGAAGTACTTCATAATGTACGAATACAATATATGTTCCAAAACCATACTGCAAATCGACATTAGTGATATAGGCCTGTAATTCAGCAGATTACTCCTACTTCCCTTTTTGGGTATTGGTGTGACTTGAGCAATTTTCCAGTCTTTGGGTATGGATCTTTCTGTGAGCGAGTGGTTGTATATAATTGCCAAATATGGAGCTATTTCATCAGCATACTCTGAGAGGAACCTGACTAGTAAACAATCTGGACCAGAGGCCTTGCATTTATTAATTGATTTAAGCTGCTTCGTTACACCAAGGATATCTACTTCTATGTTTCTCATCTTGGCAGTTGTTCTTGATTGGAATTCAGAAATATTTACTTCATATTCTTTGGTGAAGGAGTTTCGGAAAACCATGTTTAATAACTCTGCTTTAGTGGCACTATCATCAGTGACTTCATCATTGTTATCATGCAGTGAAGGTATTGATTGCATCTTGCCACTGGTGTGCTTTATGTATGACCAGAATCTCTTTGTGTTTTCTGCCAGATTTCGAGACAGAGTTTTGCTGTGGAAATTATTAAAAGCATCTTGCATTGAAGTATGTGCCATATTTCGAACTTTTGTAAAACTTTTCCAATCTTGGGGATTTTGCGTTCTTTTAAATTTCGCATGCCGTTGCTTCTGCAACAAAGTTCTGACCTGTTTTGTGTACCATGGGGGATCAGTACCATCACTTACTAATTTATGTGGTATATATCTCTCAATTGCTGTCGATACTATCTCTTTGAAAACATTCCACAACTTTTCTACACTTACATGATCAGACCTCCCTCCATGAACCATGGACCTTGCCGTTGGTGGGGAAGCTTGCGTGCCTCAACGATACAGATAGCCGTACCGTAGGTGCAACCACAACGGAGGGGTATCTGTTGAGAGGCCAGACAAACGTGTGGTTCCTGAAGAGGGGCAGCAGACTTTTCAGTTGTTGCAGGGGCAACAGTCTGGATGATTGACTGATCTGGCCTTGTAACATTAACCAAAACGGCCTTGCTGTTGTGGTACTGCGAACGGCTGAAAGCAAGGGGAAACTACAGACATAATTTTTCCCGAGGGCATGCAGCTTTACTGTATGATTAAATGATGATGGCGTCCTCTTGGGTAAAATATTCCGGAGGTAAAATAGTCCCCCATTCGGATCTCCGGGCAGGGACTACTCAAGAGGACGTCGTTATCAGGAGACAGAAAACTGGCATTCTACGGATCGGAGCATGGAATGTCAGATCCCTTAATCGGGCAGGTAGGTTAGAAAATTTAAAAAGGGAAATGGATAGGTTAAAGTTAGATATAGTGGGAATTAGTGAAGTTTGGTGGCAGGAGGAACATGACTTCTGGTCAGGTGAATACAGGGTTATAAATACAAAATCAAATAGGGGTAATGCAGGAGTAGGTTTAATAATCAATAAAAAACTAGGAATGCGGGTAAGCTACTACAAACAGCATAGTGAACGCATTATTGTGGCCAAGATAGACATGAAGCCCATGCCTACTACAGTAGTACAAGTTTATATGCCAACTAGCTCTGCAGATGACGAATAAATTGAAGAAATGTATGATGAGATAAACGAAATTATTCAGGTAGTGAAGGGAGACGAAAATTTAATAGTCATGGGTGACTGGAATTCAACATTAGGAAAAGGGAGAGAAGGAAACATAGTAGGTGAATATGGACTGGGGTTAATAAATGAAAGAGGAAGCCATCTGTTAGAATTTTGCACAGAGCATAACTTAATCATAGCTAACACTTGGTTCAAGAATCATAAAAGAAGGTTGTATACATGAAAGAATCCTGGAGATACTAAAAGGTATCAGATAGATTATATAATGGTAAGACGGAGATTTAGGAACCAGGTTTTAAATTGTAGGACATTTCCAGGGGCAGATGTGGGCTCTGACCACAATCTATTGGTTATGAACTGTAGATTAAAACTGAAGAAATTGCAAAAAGGTGGGCATTTAAGGAGATGGGACCTGGATAAACTGACTAAACCAGAGGTTGTACAGAGTTTCAGGGAGAGCATAAGGGAACAATTGGCAGGAATGGGGGAAAGAAATACAGTAGAAGATGAATGGGTAGCTCTGAGGGATGAAGTAGTGAAGGCAGCAGAGGATCAAATAGGTAAAAAGACGAGGGCTAGTAGAAATCCTTGGGTATCAGAAGAGATATTGAATTTAATTGATGAAAGGAGAAAATATAAAAATGCAGTAAATGAAGCAGGCAAAAAGGAATACAAACGTCTCAAAAATGAGATCGACAGGAAGTGCAAAATGGCTAAGCAGGCATGGCTAGAGGACAAATGTAAGGATGTGGAGGCTTATCTCACTAGGGGTAAGATAGATACAGCCTACAGGAAAATTAAAGAGACCTTTGGAGAAAAGAGAGCCACTTGTATGAATATCAAGAGCTCAGATGGAAACCCAGTTCTAAGCAAAGAGGGGAAAGCAGAAAGGTGGAAGGAGTATATAGAGGGTCTATACAAGGGCGATGTACTAGAGGACAATATTTTGGAAATGGAAGAGGATGTAGATGAAGATGAAATGGGAGATACGATACTGCGTGAAGAGTTTGACAGAGCACTGAAAGACCTGAGTCAAAACAAGGCCCCGGGAGTAGACAACATTCCATTAGAACTACTGACGGCCTTGGGAGAGACAGTCCTGACAAAACTTTACCATCTGGTGAGCCAGATGTATGAGACAGGCGAAATACCCTCAGACTTCAAGAAGAATATAATAATTCCAATCCCAAAGAAAGCAGGTGTTGACAGATGTGAAAATTACCAAACTATCAGTTTAATAAGTCACAGCTGCAAAATACTAACACGAATTATTTACAAACGAATGGAAAAACTGGTAGAAGCCGACCTCGGGGAAGATCAGTTTGGATTCCATAGAAATGATGGAACACGTGAGGCAATACTGACCTTACGACTTATCTTAGAAGAAAGATTAAGGAAAGGCAAACTTACATTTCTAGCATTTGTAGACTTAGAGAAAGCTTTTGACAATGTTGACTGGAATACTCTCTTTCAAATTCTAAAGGTGGCAGGGGTAAAATACAGGGAGCGAAAGGCTATTTACAATTTGTACAGAAACCAAATGGCAGTTATAAGAGTCGAGGGGCATGAAAGGGAAGTAGTGGTTGGGAAGTGAGTGAGACAGGGTTGTAGCCTCTCCCCGATGTTATTCAATCTGTATATTGAGCAAGCAGTAAAGGAAACAAAAGAAAAATTTGGAGTAGGTATTAATATCCAGGGAAAGGAAATAAAAACTTTGAGGTTTGCCGATGACATTGTAATTCTGTCAGAGACAGCAAAGGACTTGGAAGAGCAGTTGAATGGAATGGACAGTGTCTTGAAAGGGGGATATAAGATGAACATCAACAAAAGCAAAACAAGGATAATGGAATGTAGTCGAATTGAGTCAGGTGATGCTGAGGGAATTAGATTAGGAAATGAGACACTTAAAGTAGTAAAGGAGTTTTGCTATTTGGGGAGCAATATAACTGATGATGGTCGAAGTAGAGAGGATATAAAATGTAGACTGGCCATGGCAAGGAAAGCGTTTCTGAAGAAGAGAAATTTGTTAACATCGAGTATAGATTTAAGTGTCAGGAAGTGGTTTCTGAAAATATTTGTATGGAGTGTAGCCATGTATGGAAGTGAAACATGGACAATAAATAGTTTGGACAAGAAGAGAATAGAAGCTTTCAAAATGTGGTGCTACAGAAGAATGTTGAAGATGAGGTGGGTAGATCACATAACTAATGAGGTGGTATTGAATAGGATTGGGGAGAAGAGAAGTTTGTGGCACAACTTGACTAGAAGAAGGGATCGGTTGGTAGGACATGTCCTGAGGCATCAAGGGATAACAAATTTGGCATTGGAGGGCAGTGTTGAGGGTAAAAATCGCAGAGGGATACCAAGAGCTGAATACACTAAGCAGATTCAGAAGGATGTAGGTTGCAGTAGGTACTGGGAGATGAAGGAGCTTGCACAGGGTAGATTAGCATGGATAGCTGCATCAAACCAGTCTCAGGACTGAAGACCACAACAACAACAACATGATCAGATCAGAAGAAGTGAAGACTGTCTCTTAAAAAGGTGTTAAGAGCATTTTTATCAGCTTTTTAAATTAGATATACTTTGTGTTTCTTTTTGTTGGTTGTAGGTGTTACAGTATTCAGCCTAGCAGCAACTGCCTTGTGGTCACTAATTCCTGTATTCGTCACAATACTCACTATTTGTCTAGGATTATTTGTTGCTAAAGGGTCAAGTACGTTTTCACAACCATTTACACTTTGAGTGGGCTCATGAACTAATTGTTCAAAATAATTTTCTGAGAAAGCATTCAGTACAATTTTGGATGATGTTTTAAGCCTGCCACCGGCTTTAAATGTATTCAGCAACTGTATCTTCTGAGTCGGGGGGGTCGGTAAAACGATCCAATTAATAGTTTAGTCCAAATGTCAGGTATAACCTCTACCCATACTATTTCACATGAACTATCTACTTCAATTTTGCTACAAGGCAAACTACCACAGCAATAAATACTCCACCACCAACTGTATGTAATATATCCTTTCTGAACATTGTTAGATCGATTGAAAAAATTTTGACTGAACTTATTTCTGTCTTTAGCCAGCTCTCTGTACCTACAACTATTTGAGCTTCAGTGCTTTCTATTAGGGCTTGGAGCTCTGGTTCTTTCCCAACACATCTACGCCAATTTACATCTACAGTACCAATCGTTTCTACAACTACCTTACTGTGTTTTACCTGCCCACTTTTAGATGGACGTCCCTTCTATGGTTCCCTGAGACCCTCTAACCTAAAAAAACGCCCAGTCCCTTCCACACAGCCCCTGCTACCCATGTAGCCACCTCCTGTGTGTGGTAGACTCTTGACCTATTAAGCATAACCCAGAAACCCACCACCAGATGGTGCAAGTCAAAGAATGTGCAGCCTACACAGTCACAGAACTGTCTGAGCCTCTGATTCAGGCCCTCCACTCAGCTCTGCACCAAAGGACCACAGTCGGTTCTATCGACAATGCTGCAGATGATGAACTCCGCCTTAATCTCAGAAGCAAGACTGGCAGTCTTTACCATTTCTGCTAGCCACCCGAACCAGACAGAATCTGCTCTGATCCAAAGTGACACCTGTCATTGGTACTGACATGAGCCACCACCTGCAGTTGGCTGCACCCTGTATTCTTCATGGCATCCAGAGGCACCATTTCCACATCCGGAATGACTCCCCCTGGAATGCACACTGGCTTCCTTCCTCTCCTTGGCACCCATGTTCGTAAGGGGCCTCATTATGCGCCTAACATTGGAGCTCCCAACTACCAGCAAACCCACCCTCTGTGCATGCCCAGACCTTGCAGTCTGAGAAGCTTCCTCTGGAACAGGGTGGACGACTCTGATGACAAACAGACCTGAACTATTTGAAACAGTTAACGCAGAACAGGGAATCAGTGATCATAAAGCGGTTACTGCATCGATGATTTCAGCCGGAAATAGAAAGATTAAAAAAGGTAGGAAGATTTTTCTGTTTAGCAAAAGTGACAAAAAGCATATTACAGAGTACCTGACGGCTCAACACAAAAGTTTTGTCTCAAGTACAGATAGTGTTGAGGATCAGTGGACAAAGTTCAAAACCATCATACAATATGTGTCAGATGAGTATGTGCTGAGCAAGATCATAAGAGATGGAAAAGATCCACCGTGGTACAACAACCGAGTTAGAAAACTGCTGTGGAAGCAAAGGGAACTCCACAGCAAACATAAACATAGCCAAAGCCTTGCAGACAACCAAAAATTACGCGAAGCGAAATGTAGTGTGAGGAGGGCTATGCGAGAGGCATTCAATGAATTCGAAAGTAAAGTTCTACGTACTGACTTGGCAGAAAATCCTAAGAAATTTTGGTCTTATGTCAAAGCGGTAGGTGGATCAAAACAAAATGTCCAGACACTCTGTGACAAAAATGGTACTGAAACAGAGGATGACAGACTAAAGGCCGAAATACTAAATGTCTTTTTCCAAAGCTGTTGCACAGAGGAAGACTGCACTGTAGTTCCTTCTCTAGATCGTTGCACAGATGACAAAATGGTAGATATAGAAATAGATGACAGAGGGATAGAGAAGCAATTAAAATCACTCAAAAGAGGAAAGGCCACTGGATCAGATGGGACACCAGTTCGATTTTACACAGAGTACGCAAAGGAACTTGCCCCCTTCTTGCAGCGGTGTACCGTAGGTCTCTAGAAGAACATAGAATTCCAAATGATTGGAAAAGGGCACAGGTCATCCCCGTTTTCAAGAAGGGATGTTGAACAGATGTGCAGAACTATAGACCTATATCTCTAATGTCGATCAGTTGTAGAATTTTGGGACACATATTATGTTCAAGTATAATGGCTTTTCTGGAGACTAGGAATCTACTCTGTAAGAATCAGCACGATCGTGTGAAACCCAGCTCGCGTTATTCGTCCACAAGACTCAGGGGGCCATAGACACAGGTTCCCAGGTAGGTACCATGTTTCTTGGCTTCCGCAAGGAGTTTGATACAATTCCCCACAGTCGTTTAATGAACAAAGCAAGAGCATATGGACTATCAGACCAATTCTGTGATTGGAGTTCCTAGATAACAGAACGCACCATTTCATTCTCAATGGAGAGAAGTCTTCCAAAGTAAGAGCGGTTTCAGGTGTGCCGCAGGGGAGTGTCATAGGACCGTTGCTATTCACAATATACATAAATGACCTTGTGGATAACATTGTAAGTTCACTGAGGCTTTTTGCAGATGATGCTGTGGTATATCGAGAGGTTGTAACAATGGAAAATTCTACTGAAATGCAGGAGGATCTGCAGCGAATTGACGCATGGTGCAGGGAATGGCAATTGAATCTCAATGTAGACAAGTGTAATGTGCTGCGAATACACAGAAAGAAAGACCCTTTATCATTTACCTACAATATAGCAGGTCAGCAACTGGAAGCATTTAATTCCATAAATTATATGGGAGTAGGCATTAGGAGTGATTTAAAATGGAATGATCATACAAAATTGATCATTGGTAAAGCAGATGCCAGACAGAGATTCATTGGAAGAATCCTAAGGAAATGCAATCCTAAAACAAAGGAAGTAGGTTACAGTACACTTGTTTGCCCACTGCTTGAATATTGCTCACCAGTGTGGGATTCATACGAGATTGGGTTGATAGAAGAGATAGAGAAGATCCAACGGAGAGCAGCGCGCTTCATTGCAGGATCATTTAGTAATCACAAAAGCATTACGGAGATGATAGATAAACTCCAGTGGAAGACTCTGCAGGAGAGACACTCAGTAGCTCAGTACGGCTTTTGTCGAAATTTCAAGAACATACCTTCACCGAGGAGTCAAGCAATATATTGCTCCCTCCTACGTATATCTCACCAACAGACCATGAGGATAAAATTAGAGCCCACACAGAGGCATACCAACAATCTTTCTTTCCGCAAACAATACGAGACTGGAATAGAAGGGAGAACTGATAGAGGTACTCAAGGTACCCTCCGCCACACACTGTCAGGTGGCTTGCGGATTATGGATGTAGATGTAGATCTGGCTCAGAGACATCATCAGCCACAGATAACGCCCAAAACCTATTCATCAAACAAACCGGGAAGGCCCTATGATCAGCCCCTCAGAAAGTTTTTTGTTGCCTGCCAGACTTTGGAATGATCTCCTACTCGACCACAGGTGAGGGGTAAACCTCAGTGCAGGTAGTACCCGGGGCAGCCACAGCAGAGGACCGATCGGAGGACATGTGGGATGTGCTCGACGTCCCTCGCATCCCCGCATTCGATCCCCCACAGTGATGCCTATTGGCAGCAGCCTCAAGCTGTGTGATGGAAGCCAAAGCAGTCTGGAGCTGTGAGCGAAGGATCGCCAACTCAGCTCGCATCTGTACACTACTATCACAGTTTGTATCCATTACTGCAGTCACTCCTGTTTGAAGATCGTAAAATTATGCAACAAACAAATGATGTACTCACCTCTTTAGCAGCGGGAAATCAAAGTGCTCTCTCACTGATGGTCTAATTGACACTGAGCTGTTCTAACCAACCAAACAAAAGCTTGCATGATACGAGGGTCGATATAACAGTTGATAGCAATGGCGGTATTGTACACTAGACTGTTTTCAAATAAAAGGTTGTGCCTAGTAAGCACTCAAACATGCAAGAAATTACAAAAATAAACTAGTAACTACCCAGATAACTGAAAATAAGTTGCTCCTGTCTGCAACTTGTAAAAATATGTAAGAAGCTTGCCTTATTAATAGCAGGAACTAGCAGTGTGCTGTCGCTGACGGTCTAACAGAGAAACTGCCTAAGAGAAGAAGCATAGTATAAAGAACCAGAACACTTATGTCATGTGGTGCGACGCTGAGTGCCGCAAGACTGGGTAGGATGGAGGAGATGACCACAAGCAAGCACAGAGCACATATGTGCCACTTCATGCACGCAAGCATATGTAAAGACTATTTTTTTTTTATGCGCACTTGTTTTCAGTCATTGCACCTGACTATGGGCTCTTGTCAGCCCACAACCAGTTGTGAATTTAAAACCTTACAACTGAAGCAATGATTTCCAAATCTATCAAAAATTGTTTAATATAGTTTATTTGAAAGCCCTTGTTCTCCTCTTTCAAGCAAAGTTTTACTTTTTCTTCACACTTAGTTCTCCAAAAATTATTTGTATTTAAAACTTTCATGTTCCAGAGTGATCCAATTTTAAAATATAATTATTGACGAAGAGTTCTCGGGCTTCCAGCCGGGTTGCGGTGTCTTCAAACTGCAACGTTTCGACGAGTGACATACTCATCATCTTCTGGCGAAGTGCCGAGACTTTGCGGATTCCGGTTCCTTTATACCTGCGGTGTGCCCCCCACCACCTGGCTGCGGGAGGCTGGGTCCAGAGGAGGCGGCGGGCGGGGTGGAGGGGGAAGTGGGTGCGCCGTTCATGTCTCTGTCAGAGCATTCTGATCGCGTCTTGTGAGCTGGACGGTTCTTGTTGCGTTCCTGGCATATTGCGGCTAATGCTGGATTCCAGGCCGCGCTCAGTTGATAGCCTTCGTCCCTGTTCACAAGATTCTCGTGGACCCGTATTTCTATTGATTCTTTAATGACGCTATCCCAGTAGCTCCCGGCTCGGCACAGCACCCTGGTGCTTTCAAAATCAAAGGTGTGGTTTTCTTTGATGCTATGTTCAGCTATAGCAGATTTCTCTATCTGTCCAAGTCGAACATGCCTGAGGTGTTCCTCGCACCTTTTAGAGATGCAGCGCTGCGTTTGACCAATGTACTGCACAATACATTCGCAGGCAATGCTGTATATACCAGGTGTGTTTAGTTTGAGTGGGTCTTTAGCTGAGCCCAGCAGCTCTTTCGTCTTC
Organism: Schistocerca piceifrons; assembly: GCF_021461385.2. Lineage (NCBI taxonomy): Eukaryota > Metazoa > Arthropoda > Insecta > Orthoptera > Acrididae > Schistocerca > Schistocerca piceifrons. Next base: position 300,416,058 of record NC_060141.1, read on the forward strand.
GGCAGTGGTTGGAAGACGGTATTTATGTTTGATTTTCTTAATAGCCTCCCGATTTTGGCTGATGTGGGCCCCAAATATGGCACAATGACGAGTCTCTTGTTAACTTCCTCTTCCTCTTCCTGAAATTTGTCAGCCTGTCTCCTCTTGAAGGCCCTGCTAATCTGTGTTTCACTGTACTCATTTTCCTGAAATATCTCTCTTAGGTGGTGTAATTCATCTGAGAGGCTTTCTTTGTCACAAATGATGTGCGCCCTATGTACCAAGGTGGTCAGTACTGACTGGCATTGTGCCGGATGGTGGCAGCTGGTTGCATGGAGATACAGGTCTGTGTGCATCTTTTTTCTATATACAGAATGGCCCAGCGTGCCATCCACTTTCTTCCTGATCAGTATGTCCAGGAATGGAACACAGCCATTCTCTTCTATTTCCATCGTGAAGGTGATATTCTCATGTATGCCGTTTAGGTGGTCCATAAACCCCTCCTGTGCCTGCCTGCCATGCTGCCAAATCACGAAAGTGTCGTCCACATAGCGGAAGAAGTGCCTGGGTTTACGGTGAGCAGTTGTAGTGCCACCTGCTCAAAGTGTTCCATATAAAGATTCACGATTCCTGGTGCAAGGGGGGATCCCATGGCCACTCCATCCACTTGTTCATAATGCTCTCCATTGCACTTGAAGTAGGTGGTCGTAAGTGCATATTCAAAGAGCTTCAGTGTTTCAGGCTCGAAGCGCTGATTAGGGAATGCCAAGGTGTCTTGCAGCGGTACTTTCGTGAACAAGAAGGTGACGTCAAAGCTCACAAGTAGGTCATTACTCTGTATTCGGATGTCCTTCAGTATTCTAACGAAATCTGCGGAGTTTTTCACATGATGACTGCAGTGTCCCACCAGTGGTTTCAATAGTGTCGCCAGGTATTTGGCCAGTCCGTAACTGTGTGATTTGATAGTGTCCAGAATTGGTCGTAGAGGCACCCCATCTTTGTGAATCTTGGGCAATCCATACAGACGCGGTGTCGTTGGCGCTCTGGGATACAGCCATTTCTGCACTGCCTCTGGTAGATCTGAGTCCTTCAGTAGCACCACGGTTTTCCTGGTCATCGTCGATGTAGGGTCCTTGTTGAGTTTCCTGTTGGCTGGGTCTTGCAGCAGAGAACAGATTTTCTGTTGGTAGTTGACTGTGCGAATCAGCACCGTCGCATTTCCCTTGTCTGCTGGGAGGACCATGATGTCAGCATCATCTCTCAGTGCGCGGATAGCCTCTTGTTCCGGCGCACTAATGTTGACTTTAGGTAGTCGTGACTTGTCGATGATCCTGCAGGTCTCCCTTCGGATCTGCTCAGCTTCCTCCTTGGGTACGCCCTGGATTGCTTCCTCTACGTTGCTGCTGATGTCCTGTTTCGTTATGGTCCTTGGTACAAATGAGACAGGCTGACAAATTTCAGGAAGAGGTAGAGGAAGTTAACAAGAGACTCGCCTTTCTTCCATATTTGGGGCCCACATCAGCCAAAATCGGGAGGCTATTAAGAAAATCAAACATAAACACCGTCTTCCGACCACCGCCGAAGACGAAAGAGCTGCTGGGCTCAGCAAAAGACCCACTCAACCTAAACACACCAGGTATATACAGCATTGCCTGCGAATGTGGTGTGCAGTACATTGGTCAAACGCAGCGCTGCATCTCTAAAAGGTGCGAGGAACACCTCAGGCATGTTCGACTTGGACAGATAGAGAAATCTGCTATAGCTGAACATAGCATCAAAGAAAACCATAACTTTGATTTTGAAAACACCAGGGTGCTGTGCCGAGCCGGGAGCTATTGGGATAGCATCATTAAAGAATCAATAGAAATACGGGTCCACGAGAATCTTGTGAACAGGGACGAAGGCTATCAACTGAACATGGCCTGGAATCCAGCATTAGCCGCAATACGCCAGGAACGCAACAAGAACCGTCCAGCTCATGAGACGCGATCAGAATGCTCTGACGGAGACACGAACAGCGCACCCGCTTCTCCTTCCACCCCGCCCGCCGGCTCCTCTGAACCCAGCCTCCCACGGCCAGGTGGTGGAGGCCACACCTCTGGTATAAAGGGACTGGCATCCGCAAAGTCTCGGCACTTTGCCAGAAGATGATGAGTATGTCACTCGTCGAAACGTCGCAGTTTGAAGATACCGCCACCCGGCTGGAAGCCCGAGAACTCTTCGCCAGCTGTATACGCCGGGAAAGCATACATTCACATTTACGACACCTCTACGGGGAGGAGATGCTCTGTAGCTTCAAGCTGCTGCAGAAAGAACGCAACAGGAAAGCCAAATTGCTCAGCTCATTGGCTTTCCTCCAACGTTGCCGAGACAAGAACATCTTGCCACGATTTGCGGAATTAAGACATCCTGTGAAAACGAAGAAAACCGAATGTATTTTATGGCGAGCAGGGATGGCCATTGTCAGGGAATGCATTCACTACACACGGCAAGAACTGGGCAAGAATGCACGCATCCTGATCGCATGTCACATGAAAATGGCAGTAGCATTACCGGCACACACTTGGGAGTGGGTTGACTGCAGCTCTCACGCCGACAATGAGGTGCAGAAATGACATGTTGCCGAAAAACAGATCGACAAATTCGGCAGACTCTCTGGAGCTCAGTCAACCCAGAAGGTGACAAATAGCACCAGAGCTATTGTAAATCTGACAGATAAAGTGCTAGATGCAGCCACTACTTCTGTCCTCACGAAAGGGTTGAACTTTGCACCTGTATCAAGGACCATACCGAAACGGGACATCAGCAGCAGCGTAGAGAAAGCAATCCAGGGCCTACCCAAGGAGGAAGCTGAGCAGATCTGAAGGGAGACCTGCAGGATCATCGACAAGTCACGACTCCCTAAAGTCAACATTAGTGCGCCGGAGCAAGAGGCTATCCGTGCACTGAGGGATGATGCTGACATCATGGTCCTCCCAGCAGACAAGGGAAATGCGACGGTGCTGATTCGCACAGTCAACTACCAACAGAAAATCTGCTCTCTGCTGCAAGACCCAGCCTACAGGAAACTCAACAAGGACCCTACATCGACGATGACCAGGAAAACCGTGGTGCTACTGAAGGACTCAGATCTACCAGAGGCAGTGCAGAAACGGCTGTATCCCAGAGCGCCAACGACACCGCGCCAGTATGGATTGCCCAAGATTCACAGAGATGGGGTGCCTCTACGGCCAATTCTGGACACTATCAACTCGCACAGTTATGGACTGGCCAAATACCTCGTGACACTATTGAAACCACTGGTGGGACACTGCAGTCATCACCTGAAAAACTCTGCAGATTTCGTTAGAATACTGAAGGACATCCGAATACAGAGTGATGACCTACTTGTGAGCTTCGACGTCACCTCCTTGTTCACGAAAGTACCGTTACAAGACGCCTTGGCGCTCCTTAATCAGCACTTCGAGCCTGAAACATTGAAGCTCTTTTGAATATGCACTTACGACCACCTACTTCAAGTGCAATGGAGAGCATTATGAACAAGTGGATGGAGTGGCCATGGGATCTCCCCTTGCTCCAGGAATCGCAAATCTTTATATGTAACACTTTGAGGAGGTGGCACTACAAACTGCTCACCGTAAACCCAGGCACTTCTTCCGCTATGTGGACGACACTTTCGTGATTTGGCAGCATGGCAGGCAGGCAGTCACAGGAGGGGTTTATGGACCACCTAAACGGCATACATGAGAATATCACCTTCACAATGGAAGTAGAAGAGAAATGGCTGTATTCCATTCCTGGACATACTGATCAGGAAGAAAGCGGATGGCACGCTGGGCCATTCAGTATATAGAAAAAAGACGCACACAGACCTGTACCTCCATGCAACCAGCTGCCACCATCCGGCGCAACGCCAGTCAGTACTGACCACCTTGGTACATAGGGCGCACGTCATTTGTGACAAAGAAAGCCTCTCAGATGAATTACACCACCTAAGAGAGGTATTTCGGAAAAACGGGTACAGTGAAACACAGATTAGCAGGGCCTTCAAGAGGAGACAGGCTGACAAATTTCAGGAAGAGGAAGAGGAAGTTAACAAGAGACTCGCCTTTCTTCCATATTTGGGGCTCACATTAGCCAAAATCGGGAGGCTATTAAGAAAATCATACATAAATACCGTCTTCCGACCACCGCTGAAGACGAAAGAGCTGTTGGGCTCAGCTAAAGACCCACTCAAACTAAACACACCTGGTATATACAGCATTACCTGCGAATGTGGTGTGCAGTACATTGGTCAAACGCAGCGCTGCATCTCTAAAAGGTGCGAGGAACACCTCAGGCATGTTCGACTTGGACAGATAGAGAAATCTGCTATAGCTGAACATAGCATCAAAGAAAACCACACCTTTGATTTTGAAAACACAAGGGTGCTGTGCCGAGCCGGGAGCTATTGGGATAGCGTCATTAAAGAATCAATAGAAATACGGGTCCACGAGAATCTTGTGAACAGGGACGAAGGCTATCAACTGAGCGCGGCCTGGAATCCAGCATTAGCTGCAATATGCCAGGAACACAACAAGAACCGTCCAGCTCATGAGACGCGATCAGAATGCTCTGACGGAGACACGAACGGCGCACCCACTTCCCCCTCTACCCCGCCCACCGGCTCCTCTGGACCCAGCCTCCTGCGGCCAGGTGGTGGGGGGCACACTGCTGGTATAAAGGGACTGGCATCCGCAAAATCTCAGCACTTCGCCAAAAGATGATGAGTATGTCACTCGTCGAAACGTCGCAGTTTGAAGACACCACCACCCAGCTGGAAGCCCGAGAACTCTTCGCCAGCAAGCCCGAGAACTCTTCACCAGCTGTATACGCCGGGAGAGCATACATTCACATATAATTATTTCTAAAATCTGGTGTTACAGTTTAGTAGCCTTAATTTTTCTGTTTCTAAGAATGCATACTTGTACTGAAATAGTGTCTTAGTTTGTTAATTATGCCAATTATAAAATTTTAAACATAGGGAATTCCCATGTGCAAATTAAAATTCCCATCCCACAAAATAGTACATATTATTTTGTCATTTTCTAATTACAGAGCTTTTAATTTAACAAATTTACTTCATTGCCAGAGGTATAGCAAACATGTAAAAGGAAAATAAAGGAACTGGACAAATTGATGAATGACCAGTCCAAATTCAAGTACAATAAGTTTTTCACTCTTTTAAAATACAGATTTAATTCAGTGCAGCAGTCATCTGACGGCCATATGCATCAATATTTTGTAAAATAGTGTGACAATGTCTGGAACCTCTATCAGTAGAATATCAAGGTATTTTGTTTTAACTTTATAATCTCTGGAGAGACAGCACACATGAATATGTAATAAATAACTGAAAGTGTCTGTCAAGTTTGGAATTTATAAGCAACTACAGATGCCTGTCAACAATGATGACGTATTAAGTGGTTTCCAACATGTTTTCAGAAGAGGTCGAAGTACCATGTCATCAGCAGTACAATTTGTCCACCACATACTCGAAAAAATAAATGAAAAAATCCAGGCAGCAGGAGTATTCCTCGACTTCTCAAGGGCTTTTGATAGAGTACATCATGACATATTCGTATCAAAAATTGCAAAGAGTGGTGTCACTGGAAAACTCATGCAATTGCTAGAAGCATATTTAAAGGGTAGCAGCAGTGCACAAAAATTATGTACACTAATGGAGAAACACTGGTGAGGAGAAGGCCAAGTATAAGAAATATACATTTCGGTCTTCCTCAGGGCTTCATTTTAAGTCCAGCCCTATTCATATGCTGTGTGAATAATTTTCCAAGTTCTCTTGACAATAAGCAACTGATCACTATGTACACAGATGATACATCTGGTGTCTGGTATGCAGACAGTGAGCCCAGCCTAGTTGAAGAGATACATAACTTTATTGAAAAGGCAAGAGCTCACTTCGAAAGAGACAACCTAAAAGTAAACATAGAAATACTAATATTATTAATTTTAAACCAAGAGGTCCAAACAGCCAAAATACTATGATTGATGAAATTCTATCAAAAACCTGTACATGTTGTAAATTCTTGAGTTTATGCATAGATGATTGACTTCCATGGAATCAGCAAGCTGATTATGTCTGTAAGAAAATAACACCCAGTCTTCAAGCATTACGAAAATTATCACCATATCTTCATTCTGAAACCCTAAGGAATGGATATTATGGACTAATTTACCCCTTTCTTGTCTTATGGAATAGTACTGTGGGGTGGGACATGCCAGATTAATATGAAGAGGCAGAAGAGAGCCTTGAGAAACATAGCAAAAGTAAAACCAGGAACTTCTTGCAAACCCCTGTTCATTAGACACAGTATTCTCACAGTTCATGCCAAGTATATACTAGAAACTATAATGCCAGTGAAAGAAGAGACTCAGATCACAAAAAGAAACATGGATATTCACAACTATGAAACAAGGCATAGCAAAGGCTTTCATGTGGTTAATAGAAGATTAACTTTAACAGCAAAAAGCTCCTATGTCAGAGGTGCTGATTTTAATAACCTGTTACCAAATGAAGTTAAGATATTGACAGAGGATACTTTTAAAAATTGAGCCAAGCAGTGGCTTCTCCAAAAATGCCCTTATAACTTGAATTTATCATGAATTGTAATGTAATAAGAAATAATGTAAACAAAAATTTGGAATTGTAAAACTTTATACTTAGTTGAAAACGCACATGCATATAAAATTACTTGTTACGAGCAATAAATTGAAACTGAAATTGAAAACTGTGATGGAAACCCTAACTAATAATAAACAGAGTTGTTGATCCTTTATGTTAGCACAATTTTAGAACTGCATTTTATGTTAATATCCAAAACATAATGGTCTTGTGTTTTACCGTTTTGTAATCGCTGCAATACGCACATCTATAAGTAGAACTCAGGCACAGAGCATCAGTGGGTCAGTGCCTAGTATTAAAAATATATACATCTACAATGAGTCTGAAGGTCCTATCTTATGTCCAGGGTTATCAAGTTGTATGTTCAGCACTTGGCTTTCCTCATTGCCATCATGAGTCACTTATGCAAACAACTGTTTTAATCATTGCCACTCGTGACATTTGTGAGACTTCTTCTAGTCACTGTAGCTTATAAATCTATGTACAAGATGCCATCCCCCTGATACTAGTAATTTTTATTATTTAAATTTTACAAAGAGGATGCCTCCTTACCCATTACCTTTTATCTGATGCAGTAACATTTGACTGGTTCACACAAGAATTGGCCAAATCAACATCAGTAAAACTGCCCTGCCAGGCAGATCATGCTGCAGGATCAACTGACTTTCTGAGAGTGAGAGCCCTCTGAGCTGCAACCAAAAAATGTCTCTCTCTTCTGTTCTGAGCCACCACCTAGAGCTGATGCTAAATGGCTTAGTTCTTTTACCTTGATATTTCCCACCTCCTCCAAGATGCGTTTTGAGCTACTGGAGTTATCTTCTCTCGTCCCCACGGCAGTCCTCACCATATAACATGCTGAGCAAATAAACCGATGTGGTTTCTTTTTCTAAACTTGAATGCCATATATTAATTACAGGCCCCCACCACTTTTCAGTTCTGACTACACCCCTGAGGTGGTGTATAAAGTGTTGTCGGAATGGATACAGAAGTCACAATGTTTTCGCCTTCGAGTTGTGACATTGGAATTACTAAGCCATGAGTGGATGTATGAAATCTTGTGTGGGAGCCATCTGTGATCTAATGGATGAGTGGTTAGCACAGTCAGTCCTGGATGCCAGCTGCATTCTACCCAGACCTGCTGCTACACAGGTCTGTCTGATCACACGGGCTTCCTCTGCTCCTCTTGCCCAAGGTTATGTTGTGGGTTCATGACCCAGCAGCACTTCGACCCCAGATGCTACCACTGTGTCACTTCCTGATGTTGCCATGCCATTTATTGATCAACAAATGTAAGTGGTGAGCTTTGGTTTTAGGGAGTAAATGCTGCCAAGGTCCGATGACGCTAAAGACCTTGTCGAAAACTTTTCGTTTGTTTTGATGTGTGTAGTTTAAAGGGAAGGCCACCACTATGCCACAGGGACAGGTGGAGATTAATCAAGAAATGCAGGCAAGGCTGGAGCAACTCCAGGTGGAGAATAAGGAACTGCAAAAGTGCCTTAATAAGGCATTAGTAAATTATGTGACACTGTGAAGCAGCACTGTGCCTGCAGCTAGCTTCACTTCTCCATTTTGAGGGCTGCCACAGCAAGTTCCATCTTGGCGTAAAATAAAAGAATGGAACTACACATAACAAAGATTGTGATACAGACCATATTGAAGTTCATGATACTTTATCCTGATATGTACGCAAATGTATGTAACTAAATGAGCACGCATTGTAACAACATGAGTTGACTGAATTAATGAAATTCAGGGACTGGAACATTATATTGATGAAATATAGTTTCTGTGTGAAAATATGTGTAACAAATGTAAACAAATGTTAAAACTTGTATTTACAAATTTAGTACAGAGAAACCTGATTGTATTTATTGTTCACCTATGTGTGAAGATCCAGGATTCATGTTAGTATCAGAATCAAACCTGTATTTTAAACGATATAAAAATTTCTAAATTAAACTGTTATAACGTCAAGTTTAACACATATATTTCAGAGCAACACAACACATATAAGTCACAGAGTAAGTTGACAAGCAAGACATGTGTACACGTTAGCATTCGAATGAGCACTGAGTCCCAGTCTAGCAGCCGCTGCTCGGCTGGCCGCTTAGGTGGCGCAGCTGCTGCATGGCTGGCAGACAGCGCAGCACGTAGAGGACGCGTGTAATTGCACGGCGGCGCTTTGAATGGCCGGCGAGTCACAACATAAACATTATTGTAGAAATGTATTTCACATATTTGGGCAATTATAACTGCGTTATTTCAGCATGTTTGTTATTCTGAAAAGATAGTAACAAATTTTAAATACAAATTCTATAACCTATTTTAGAAAACCAATCAACTTTGAATTGTAAACTTCAAAATTACTGTTTTTATCAATGAATGTATTTATATTTCAATTTTAGTAAGATATGTGAGGACCAGTGGTAGCAGCCGAGGGAAGGCTAGTATTATCTCAGATTTCCTAGGGTCGATAAGTCAACTTTGTAGTGCAAATAAACAAGTTACCAAGTACATTTTCATTTCAGCCACATCATAGATTTGATTAACCTGACCAGTTGATACTGATACACAAATAGCCCAATAGTTTCTTTCAGATGGAGATAACTACAGTGAAGAGATACACACCTCGATTTGCAAAGAGCAATAAACTGCAAATTATCAGGTATCAAGTTTGCTAATCTTGATGGCCACAACAGGCAGTAGTATTTTACTAGCCTGTTGCAGTGGGTTGGCTGATTCCCACCTTCATGTGTAAACCAGGCAAAAATGTCCAAGCTTTCATAAAAAAATTTAATGAATGTAAGAAAACTGTCCACATAAAGTGATGAAATGTTGGTAGGAGTCACCAACCTGAAGTTGCAAGGAGAGGCACATGCTTATGTAAATTCTGTGGAAGGGCTGAGACATACCATCGCATCTGACATCCTTGCAAAAGGGCTAGTTGATGGATTTGGAAATATTCATAGTGTTAGCTACTGTAGGGACAAACTTTCCACACTGTGCTAAAACTACAGAGAGAATTTAGGGCACTTTACTGACCAAATAAGAGCTGAGTCACATAGTTTATATGTACTAGAGGAAAGTAATGAAAGGATTGAGTTGGTACCCAGTGAAGCAGAAGCTCCCTGTGTAGATTTATTTGTTCGTGGCATTGACTCACAGATAGGTGCTGCGAGTCAGCATGCTTCACTGAGCACACTAAGGTAGCCCCCATAATTCATTTCTATGTGAGGAGGCCCAGCAATCTGCCCAATTTTCCACCAGGGTAAACCATGTTAGACATACTTTCACAGCCAAAGTATGCTGCACTTGTCACAGATTCCCAGGTCACAATGCTACTGAGTATTTGGCACTGGCATGTGCCTGTTGTAGAAAGATTAGGCACAAAAGAGTAAATTGCTGGTCTCCCCAGCATTGCTCAGCTAACCAAACAGATTACTGAGATGCTTGAAGGAATGCAAATATGGGAAACATGAATGGGAGCAGTTCTGCTATTGACCCTCACTGCTCTTCCACAAATCAAATTCAGTAAGAGTAATAGGACTTGCTAAGCTGGCAGAAGTAACTTTTCAATGTAAAATCAACAGCAGATAGGTTTTTTCCACTGATACAAGTGCACAAATAGGTGTTTTGTTCATAAAATCTACTCACAGTCAAGAACTGAAACTGCCGCATAATAGACTGAGTGGATTGGGACAAAGGTAATTTACCCAGTAGGTTTACAAACTGGGGAACTGAATATAGATGAAAGTAAGTTCACATTTGAAGTAGTTTGGAAGCATGACTGCAATTTCAGTGCCATTTTAGGCAACAATTTTCTGAGCCGTTTTCAAGGCACAGTTAAATTTTGAACACAATAAGTACAAATTGGGGGAAGTGTTCACCACTTTGACAGTGTTTCCACTATAAGGATGCGAGGGAGTCCAGAACAAGTGGCCATTTTCTGGCAATCCACTAAATCACATGCCATAGCATTGAAGTTAAACAAAACCTAGGAAATATTGGGTAGTACAAGGAAAATCGTTTGGATACAGCTGAAGAATGATTTTTTATGATGAGGTTTTGCCATAGAGGATCCAGTAACAAGAAATGAAGTTTTATATAGTAAACAGACACATTTGGAGTGCAGTTTATCTTGGATAAGTACATCAGAAGAGGGCACATTTTTGCCAGTGAGTGTAAATACTTTTGGAAGCAGAGATGTTAATGCCCCAGGGTACCATAATCACCAAAGTGCACAAAGTAAATGCTGATTAGATAACAGCATATCAAGAAAACAAACAACTGAAAAGACAGTTAACTTAAATTTCACCTCAGCTACTCCACCTATAAAAGCAGAAACTCAAAACAAAGTGGAACACCTGTGTAAGGAAGACTTGAAAGTGTTATACCATGTTCTAGCTGACTTTATGACTTTGTTTAAGGAAAAGAAACAACTTCTGGAACCTCCCTAATATACTGTGAGATACCTATAGGTGATACTGGGCCTATAGCCCAGAAATCATACACGTACCATATCACTTGCAGCCAGTAGTACAGAAAAATATCTCAGATTTGCTAGAAGCAAGAATGATTCAACCTTCTTTCAATACCTGGGCTACATCATAATTGTGGAATCATTCACTATAGATGTCACGTCAATCCAATCCACATTCCACAGTCGGCAGCAACCATGTGATTCCACTGCCAATCTGCGGCCACCTCCAAGAGATGCCCTGACTAGTCCGTGCGGCCAACTTAAAGATTCCGCACATCACACCTGACTAGTCTAGCTCACAGTCTGATTGTGATGCACCGACACTCAGACTCTGCTACTGCTGTGGTACATAAGGACTTGGCCTAGCTCATGGATTTGTACTGTTTATTGATTTGGGTTTGTCATTAGAAACAGATTAAGTAAACATAGTTTATCACACACTGCTTGTGAGTCTCTTCTTTTGTTCTCTGTCATGGTAACCACCAACTCCTTTGCATCCACCATGGGACAACCACACATCTGGCAATAAGGAAAAACTACATTCATTTGCTGCTGGTTCTTGCTTCTCATCATTATAGAACATTGGCAACATTGTTTTGTTGGTTGTCTCACTTCCTATCAAGAACACTGGTTTTGCTGTTTTTGGTTTTCATGTTTCAAGAAGAGTATTGTGTGTGTATTTCTTGTTGAATGGTGAACATTTGCTGCACTCACCTGCCACATTGCTTCTGTGTACTAACATTACTGTGTGTGTGTTTCAGAACATTCAACCTGAAACACATAGTGTTTCTTGTGCTGTTCTGGAGTATGATATGTACAGTGACTTCCAGCATAGCTTATTGTTTATGCTCCATTTTTGTAGTGTCCTTTTTTGGTGTGTTTGATAATAGCCAGTGCTACGTAAGAACTGTCATTAACACAAGACTACGTAGTTGCGTGCTCAGCAGATACAGAAGTTTATGGAATTTGTAGACAGATTAGCCATGCAAACAACCACAGCAGTATCACTCCACAGCACTGCCACAGCCAGCAGCACCCGTTCCCACACCACCATTTTCTGCATTTGATTCTCAAAAAGAGGAATGATTTGAGTGCCATGCATAGCTTTACTTGCACTTGCAGGTGCATCACACTGAAGGTAGGGACAGGCAACTGTACTTTCTTGCAATAGCTTGTGTTTCAGTGTACTGGCTGGCCTGCCAACTTTTTTGCACTGCCGCCCTGAAAGTATTGCTTATGATGCACCAGTTGCTGTGCAAGACAAGTATTATGATGACGAGATTACTGTGACAGCTGCAAATCATAAATTCTTTTGCTTGTGTAGGCAATTCAATCAGACACACAAGAAGTAGGTGGATGACTTACAAGGACTTACACAACATTACAAATTCAGGTGTTAATGGGGATATTACTATAGTGATAACGTGATTAGGGAAGCAATTACTCAAAATGTGTCAGATCCTCACATACGCAAACAGATTCTTAAGTATTCTGATCTGAGCTTGAAATAGGTTTTGGAATTACTGGAGCAGCAGGACACATGATACAGCAGTGGTGGACTTTGATTCTGCCCCTATTTGTGCTGTGCTATTCAGGTAGTATTGCGACCTTCATTCACATGTTGTGGTGGAAAAAGTCTCAGCCGCAGTAGCATCATAAACAACATCAGGGTGCTAGGCAGCAGAATAGCAGGGTTAAATCCCACCGTCAGTGTTCCATGGCACATAATTAGCAGGCATGCCTCTGTCATGACACTAAGTGCCACCATTGTGGTAAGCACAGACATGTTTGATGTCTTTGTTAGCAGAAATGCAAGTCCATTACGCACTCTGCATGTTCTCCAATGTACCAGTCAATGGATGCGAATGCAATATTTTCAAGGCCAAGTAGCAATTCTAATATTGCTCAGTGGAAGTCAAATGCAACAGCGAAGAAGTCACAGACTTCTTACATCTAGCGTCAGGCTAATAAATTGTCACTTTGCAGATTGCCAAACACAATCTATGTATGCAATTGGACATTGGTGCACCAATGACTCTTTTAAAATAGAAGCACATAAGAACTGTTAGGCAAGCTCAAGTTCACAGACAACTCTTTTTGGTTTCAATGGACATAATATTCTTGTACTAGGTATTTGTAGCCTATCTGCCTCATTTTGTAAAATTAGAAAAACAGTCTTGTTCGCAGTTTTGTGCTTATGTTAAAGTGCAAACATTTCTTGTATTGACTGTTTTGATCAGTTTGGTTTGCACATCCAAGGTAATGTTCTCTCTGTAAACTCTTATGTGCCTCATCCAATGTAGCAGAATTCTGGGACATTTTCCAAGATGGCCTAGGCAAAGGCAACAATTTTGAGGCTCACATAACCATGAACAACAATGTGCAAGCTCAGTTTTTCCATACATGGCCTCTCCCTCAAGCTGTCAGAAATCTTGTGGCATAGGAAGTCTTATCTTGGCAGGCCAACAGTGTGATTTACCCTGCCGCAGCCATTCAGTGAACATCCCTTTGGTGATCATCAAGAAACCAACAGGGAAATTACAGTTATATGCAGATTTCAAGGTAAAGCTAAATCCACAGACTGTGGGTGACTCTCTTCCTTTATAATCTGAGAAACTTATGGACAGGCTTGGTGCAGGTCACTTCTTTTCCAGTATTGATTTCCAAGGTGCTTATTTGCAGTTTCCCTTTAATGAGCAGTCCTGACAAGTTTTTGTGATAACACATACAAGGGGTTATTTAAGTTTTTGGGGTTGCCCTTTGGAAGTGCATCTTCACCTGCAATTTTTTGATATTAATTAGAACAACTGACTGCTAAAGTTCCTTCTTGTATGAAATGTTTGGACACAATTGTCGTTTCGGATCATACTCCAAAGAGCATCTTTATAATCTCATGAAACTGTTTCAAGTGCTCTTTGATACTTGGTTAAAGTGTAATAAAGCCAAGTGCTCCTTCTTCCAGGCTGAAGTGAGTATTTGGGACACATTATCAACAGTCAGGATACCCACTCATCATCCTCACACTTAACTGTCATCCAGGACTTTCCAGCTTCCCAAAATGTTAGCAAATTCCAGGCTGTATCAGATAAATTCAGTCACTACATTCAGTTCATTTTATGTACTGCACAGATTGCAGATCTGTTGCATCATCTTTGATGAAAGAATATTCCGTCTGAGTGGGCTAGGGAGTGTCAAGTTGCATTTCAGAAACTGGAGGATCGCTGTTCAGTACATTTTGATCCCACTAAGCCAGTCATGCTGGTAGTTGACGTATTCTCCTATGGGATTGGCACTGTCCTCTTGGACAAAGTTGGATCATTGGAAAGGCCAACTGTCTTTCCACCCAAACTCTTAAACAAAGCACACTGCAGCTGTACACAGAGCGAGAAGGAAACTCTTGCTACCACATATGGCATGACAAAATTCCATCAGTACATGTATGGTAGGACATTCTACTTGGTGATGGACCACAAACCTCTCACCTCATTATTCAGCTCTTCAGAGTTGGTCCCTCCATGCACGGCTCAAAAGCTGTAGCATTTGTCTCTGCTCCTCTCCAGTTATCAGTAGGAAACTGTGAACAGGCCAACAGCTAAGCATTCTAATATGGACACTCTTTCTCACCTACCAGTCTGCACAGACTCAGCATTCTGTGCCTGAGAAGATACTTGCCTTCATATTGTTGTCTTGGACAATGAAACACTTGATGTTTTTCCCATCATCCACTGATGGATTGCTCAGACAATGGCTGTGAATCCCAATCTCAACTGTCTTTTACATTACTCCAAACTGGTTGACATTGTACATTTAGGCAGGTTAGTGATCTGATAGTTCACCATTATTTTGTGCTTCCACACAGCTTAGTGGTTCAGCTTACAAACAGACAATGATCAGTCCTGTGTGCTTTTGCCACAGTTGCGTCACAATGAAGTTCTCCACCAAAGCCATTGGGGCATTGTATGCGCTATACAGCTCACCTAACGCCATTGCACTTGGTTTGGCATGGACACTCAAATAGAAGAATTAGCCCCACAATGTACAGCTGCGTGGAACATCAGGCTGCTCTCCCAAAACAAAATTTCACTTGGCCCAAACCCAGCACCCTTTGGCCAAGACTGCATATCAACTCTGTGGAGTCATGTGGAGTCCCTGCCTGGGATTCCTGTTGGGTTCTTGTTGTAGTTGCCTTTAGCTAGTTTCTGTTTGTGGTGCCTGTACCCTCCACCACAACAGGTAGCACTATCAAGACTGATGTCAATCTTTTGCTTCAAAGGTTTACCAAAAGTGCTGGTTTTGGACAATGGAACACAGTTCACATAGGTGAAATTTGAGCAGTTTTTTGACTCAATGGCTTCAAGCATGTTAGGACCACACTGTTTCACCAGCAATCCAACAGTGAAGCTTTCACACAACAGATGAATAAGTTATGCACCTCTTACACCTGGAAGCAACTTTTAGTGCTCTTTCTCTCGTCCTAGTGCTTCCAGTTATGAAACTTCATGCTCTGGCATGGATACCAACCCAGGACACTGCTTCAGCTACTGCACCCTCCACAGCAGTTGACCCTCCCTCTGCAGTGCTCTAAGTTTATTGTGCATGATTTTGTATTTTTTGGTATTTCTGGTAGACATAGGCACTAGGAACAGCCTGTTACCACCAGTCTTGGGCTGCTCACTACATGTTGTACCAGGTCCCACCAAGCTGCAAAAGCGGCATCAAAATCAACTTCATTTTAGTGGGCTGTGTGATATTGCCACAGGTTGGGTTTTTTTTTTTTTTTTTTTTTTTTTTTTGCAGGCTTGGTGCTCATGAAGACCCTGTGGGCTCAGCTGTCTTTGCCTCCCAGGCTAATGGCACGGGACATGGAGCCCAGGGATATTGATGCAGTGCCATCGGCGTCACCGCAGCCCCAACTGTGGGAGAGAAGGGGGAGGTGGAGGAGGGGGCCTACCTTCACCCTGCTGCCTTATGGTTGGCCACTGAGGACCCTCTAGTCACCATGGCACCTCCAGCAATGGGCGAAGATGCCCTGTCCTTGGGCCTAAGTGGCTGCCCTATGACTGGATTTCCAGCCAGTGTTCCCAGCCACTCACAAGACGAATGTCAGTGTGTGGGCAGGAGCTAGTCATTGACTGAAGTTCCAGCTCCTGCATTCTCAATAGCAACCATGCCCCAGGTTGTCACCTTCCCCCCCCCCCCCCCCCCCTCCACCACACACACACACACACACACACACACTCTCTCTCTCTCTCTCTCTCTCTCTCTCTCTCTCTCTCTCTCTCTCTAGTTTCCAGCAACGTATGTGACAATGAGGAAGAGGTTTGGCGGGGGGTTGGGGGGAGGAATACAGTATTGTTCACCATCGATACTACACTATGTTTAGTCCATGTACCAAAGTTGGCAGTGACCACGTGATTGCAACACCAAGCTGCAGCCATGTCTGACACACGTCTTCATCACCCAGCATCGTGGCTGGAGCTGACTTAAGGATGCCACAGGTGACACTTGCCCATTATAGCTCATGGTTTAATCATGGTGCCTCAACACTCAGCCTATGTATGTACAGATCTGACCTGGTTCTGAATCCATACTGTTTACTGATTTGGATTTGTCTTTGGAAATTGAGGCAAGTAAATGAAGCTTATCACATACTACTTGCCTCTTTCTCTTTTGCTCTCTCCTACAGTAATCACCAACTCTTTGGCATGCAGCATGGGACAACCGAACAGCTGTCCTTAGAAAACCAGGATGGAGAAAAGGCTTATTACATTTCGGAAGACATCAGAGCAGTTGATGCGACAAAATTGGATACTTACCCTTTCCAAGGGTTGATGACACTTTGGTTCACCTTGCAAAATGCAAATTTTTCACCAGCTAAGACATGTGCTCTGGATTCTATAACATTTATATAGCTATGAAAGATACAGTAAAGACAGCTTTTGTTGCCCTTTTGCCTTCAAAAAGCTCCAGCTACATTTTAACGTTCTGCTGATTTACCTTTATGAGGTAAAAGCCAACCATATGTCTAGTATACCTGAATGACTTTAACTCTTGTTCAAGTATGACGAAGGAAGATGCAAAATGACAGAAACGTGCTAACTCATGTTAGTGATGCTAATGTAAATCCGACAGCGCAGTTTCACAAGTGCACTATTTACACCATATAATTTCAGCAGATGGTGCAAGATCAGATCTACAGTTAATGGATGCAGTGAATGATTTTCCAGTGTTGCGGAATGTTAAAGAACTGTAATCATCTGCACATCACTCTGTATTCTAATGTGGCTGAGCCTTGGTTTCACACAACTAGCAGGCTCTTGTGTTACTAATGCATCACTGTTTTTATATTTGTCTGTAACACACTCCCCTTTATCTCAAAGTTAACCACTATGCCCTCTGCATCCTTGTATCAATCTTTTACTTATTCCTCTATATTTTATTGTCTGATTCTACTACTGAATGGTTTTGTCATACGTCTGCATTATTTTGCTATGTTGAGACATAGTCACTACATAATTTTCACCATCATCCGGTAAGGGAAAGTTATGTTCAAAGTGTACAGTTTTATGAACTTGCGTACAAAAGCACAAACCATTAGAGAGCCTATATACAGGGAGAGAGTGCCCATAGGTGAAATTGTACGTGATTGAGTGAGCCACGCTTACACCACATTTGGGCCATAGGTCTCTCGCGATTAGTATGTTCACAGTATTTTTCAGAGTTTTATTATTGTTTTGAAGACTTTTGGAAACAATTAGAAGGTAGTTGAGTTATTTACAATTTTTTTATGCAATCTGTATGCATTTGCACTTTACTTGGACACCTTTTTGCACAAAATGTACAAGTGCAAGCTTAAATAAGAGTTCAAATAAGAAAGTATTTTGTGATGAAATCAGTATTATTTTGAAGTAAGCGTGATAGCAGTGGTACAATATGTACTCAGCCTTCTTTAATTCATTCTGCAGCTATTCAGAAATGATGCCGTGTTGTGTGGTTTCGGATGTACCAACAGAGGCAAAGATGGTTTTCATATGCTAGTATTTCCACAGAATGTGGAAAGAAGAAAGCAGTGGGCTGTTGCAGTTAACAAAGATTATGTATATCACACAAAAGCCTTGTGGAAGCTGATGGACTACTCTTATCTAAGTGACTTAAGTGGTTTTAGCTTTCCAGCTGCATAGAACACGAGCTGCAAGATAGGTGTGACATTTGGTCTGTGTATTGATTGTGTGCAAAACTAATTCTTATAAGCATAGAATTGAAATGTGCTTATATAGCAGATGTGGACAGATTCTTCTAAGCTGAAAACACCCCATACTTATGTCTCTTTGGGTTATGACTTGCTTTTAACAGTGAGGGCCTATCTAAAAGTTTCAACAAATGCCTTTTGGTTTATACAGTTAGTCATTCCAGATGATTTGACTGTGTGTTTATCAATTTATCATTACTTCTGTTTGGGCAGGAAGCTCAACAGTTTTTTTGAGTTTGTTTCTCTTTTTTCTCTCTAGTACATTTGTGTAAACACATTGTTCAGATATTAATTTATTGCAGGTTCTTTTCTTTTGCTTCTTTCCTGTAGAAAAATTTCACTGATGACCAGTGGGAGAGAGTGGGGGTCAATGGCAAGAGGAAACTCAGGTCCAACACCATACCAACAGTTTATTCTGACGTCGTATCAAACGTTAAAAGAAGGAAAATTAAACTATGCCATCAGTATCCTTCTCAAGAAAATGAATGCAGTAGTTCTACAGCAGAGACTGTTGCAGAAATCCAGCAGCAGTGTGATGAAGATTTCATGTGTAGTGTGCAAGACAGTGCACCAGTAGAATGTGAACTCGCAGCAAACTTACATAAACTAGGCTACATTCAGGTACCACAGAGACAGATTTCAGATCTTGAGAAGGTCAGATATCTTTTGAGGAATACACAACTAAAAAAGAAACCCCACAGTATGTGTCACTCTCTTCCACATGAACTAAAGACACTGTTTAATGGCAATCCACAGGAGAGTTTAAATAAGAAGGAAGTGAAATTGGCAGCGAGTAGTGTGAAAAAGTCTCTTCAGTTGAAATTTGCATGTGTTAGTAAAGGATTTCATTTTTTAATTAGTTCAGGTTTTTCATTGCCATCTCAGTGTACACTAAGAAGTAAACTTCAGTTCTGGTATTCTAGACCAAGTTTTCACATTTTTCAGGGAAAAGGTTGAGAGTATGAGCGAAAAAGAATATGACTGTCTTATACTGCTTGATAAAATGTCAATTTCTCCAAGCAAGGAATCTGAGTTTACTGGCTATATTACCATTCCATGTCTTGAAAGTGTTGCCACACACGCTTGTGTTTTTCATTTGGGTGATATCTCTTCCAGATGGATTCAAGTAGTGCCATATCATTTTAATGGAAGCAGTTTAAACAGAAAAGTTTTGTGTGACACTATTTTGCAAAGTGTACTTAAATGCATACAGTGTGTGACATCAAATATGGGTGCTGCAAATCAAAGTATATGGAGACACTCTGGAATTGCTTCTGGGAAAAAATCTGTAATTCAGAATTATATTTTAAATCCTGAAGACCCAGCTGGAAGAAAATACTTCATTGCAGATGTGCCAAACCTTTTTAAAAACATTTGATAACATTTACACTCCAACACTGTTATAAACATTCCTGAGAGGATAAGGGATAAGTATAAGTTGCCTTTGACAGTTGTTGACTGTAATCATATTAAGAAACTATATTATTTCAGTCAGGATAATGATTTGAAACTTGTTCCCAAGCTAACAACAGATGTAACAGAACAAAAAAAGTTTAGCAAAATTAATGTTTCTGGGCATGTACTTTTCTCAGTCATTAAACCAGTTGTGGTATGGAGTTTATGTCCTCTGAAACTGACATTGCCAAGCATAGAACAACAGCATGGTTTGTTGAGGTAGTTGACAAGTGGTTTTCCGCAATGACTTCCAGACATCTGATTATTGCCATCAGCACCTTCAATCAAGAAAGATACAAGGAGACGACACTTTGCTGAATGAAGTTACAAAGATATTTAAGCATATTGAAATTGGAATATTTGGTCACTGGCAACCAGTTGAAAGTGGTGTGAGACTGTCCACACATAGTGTACCTGATCTGCAGGAAATCTTTTTGCACAAGAATAATTACAAATTTTTGCTAACAGCTAGATTAACTCAAGATTGCATAGAAAATTTATTCTCCTGTGTTAGAAGTATTCAGAAGGTCCCCATAGCAATACAGTTGAAAAACAATTTGAAAACTATTTGTGTTGCTAAGTCTTTCATGGATGTAGGGAAAGGATCCTATGACAAGAATGATTCTGTCTACCCTTCAAGTTTTCTTGACCAACATTCCATTAAATGCCTCACCTGTATTTAAGCCTGTATTTAAGCTTCCAAAAGGTTGGAAAAAGCATTAAACCAGTTCAGAAGATGAATTAAGTAAGGCTGAAAGTAATGCATTATGTCATATTGCCGGGTATATTATAGGGAGGGCAATGAAGTTTGATAAGCTATGTGAGAAGAGCCTAAATGTAGTAGCTTCATATATCAAGTAAGCCAAAGATTATGGCACTTTTGTGGATTTGAAGCATTTCAGATAGGATAAAGACAGCCTTCTCTATGCCTCAAAGGGATATTTCTTCCTTTTATTTTCTTTTTTTTGAAGGGATTTTTAGGAATTTCAGTTGGTCATTGATAAATTTCGTAGTGGTGTCAAATCCAAGGAGTTCAGTTTCCTGATTGCCACAAAATTAAGTTGAAATTGGTTAAATGATTTGTCAGATTTCGCCTGAAGGTATTCCATCTGAAAATGAAGAAAAATTATGGGCTTAAAATTTAGCCATGCTATGGCCAGCAAAACCTCGCTATGCATGCACTGGCTCAGAATGTTAGGTAGTTGTAGTGCATTTGAGTTACATTACGTGAAACTTACAACAAATTATTTCTTGTGCTTCAGTTTTGATTCTTTTTCTGGGGTGAATGACTGTGTTTTGGTTGCATCTCATCACTTGTGCCGTTTCATGTCCCATCAGATCACAGAATGACAACACCATTTCCATCAGACAAGTAAAACCTTAATACTTTATATTTTCAAGGTGTTAGATGTGTCTGACCTATATCAGTTACTCATCATCATACACAGCAAAGAATTTAATGTTTGGGACCGAGATAATTTATGTTCAGATTTACGAGATCAGGTTTCTTTGTTATGCAGAGGTTCATTGTTTTCAGTTTATCTGTGCAGCTGTTATATTTGTTGCCTATGTTTGCACTACCATAGGTAAAATTATTACTTCAGCAGCAATTAAGAAGTTGCTGTCATCTATGGACAGTATGTTTCTGCCAGTGTTATACATAATGTGTAATTGTTAATGTAAACTAGGAATAGTATTGTACCCAGTGCACACCAGTCTATGTGTTTAATTCTCTTTATCTGAGAGAAGCCTTCCCATTCCAGTTAAATGTGTCAGTAGTATGAAAGATCTCAATCCATTCCATTCTGTTTTCTAGGTAGGATAGAAACCATTTCTTTACTATCCTCATTATTTTAAGCATGTCAACTTTCTTTAACAAAATTGTTTGGTCTAGTGGTTCAGAGGTTTTAGTTGAGTCTAGCAAGATCCCGGTTACATTTTTTCTTCATCTAACATTTCTAGAACTACTACTCTAGTGGCGCCACTGCAGATGCTAGCAATTTTCTAAGTCTGAAGTCAAAGGGTTCTTTACCAAGAAGTCTGCCTGTTTTTTTTTCAATAGCTTTATTATCTTTGTGAAGAATGGCAGTGCTAGGAATTGCTGTAATTTCCTGTACTTTTTCTGCCACCTAATCTATTATCATTGTCAAATTAAGCACATACATTAATCCTTGTTCCATAGATCATGAATACGACATTTAATAATGATGTGGAACATGTCACTTTAACATCAGTTGTCTTTACACTAAATAATTAATTTTTTTCCACAGTTAGTACATCATATCTAAGAATTCATCTATTGAGTAGAAGGAGTTGTCATTCATAAATTCTTTTAATTTGCTTTTAAATGTTGGTTGGCTATCTGTCAGACTTTTAATACTATTTGGCAAATGACCAAAGATTTTTGTGGTAGCATAATTCACCCCTTTCTGTGCCAAAGTGAGATTTAATCCAGAATAGTGAATATCATCCTTTCTTTTAGTGTTGCAGCTATGCACTTTGCTGTTATTATTTAATTGGGATGGGTTATTAATGACAAATTTCATAAGTGAATGTATGTATTGTGAAGGTGCTGTGAATATCCTGAGTTCCTTAAATAAATGTCTGCATGGTGATCTTGGGTGGGCTCCAGCTATTATTCTGATTACTTGCTTTTGTGCAATGAATACTTTCTCTCTTAATGATGAATTGCCCCAAAATATGATCCATATGAAAGCAGTGAATGAAAACAGACATGGTAGGCTAATTTACTGATATGTTTATCACCAAAATTTTCAATAACACTAATAGCATGAGTAGCTGAACCTAACCGTTTCAGCAGATCATCTATGTGTTTCCTCCAATTCAATTTCTCATCAACACACACACCCAGAGATTTTGAGTATTCTGCCTCAGCAACAAACTTCCATTCATAGTCTATATTTATCAATGATGTTATGCCATTTACTGTACAGAATTGTATAAATTGTGTTTTCTCAAAATTTAGTGAGAGTCCATTTGCAGAGAACTACTTAATAATTTCCTGAAAGACATTATTTGCAATTTCCTCAGCTGATTCTTGCTTCTTGGGTGTGATTACTACACTTGTATCACCAGCAAAAAGAACTAGCTTTGCATCTTCATGAATATAGAGTGGTAAGTTGTTAATATATATTAAGAACAATAAGGGACCCAAGACTGAACACTGTGGGACACCATTCTTGATACCTCTCCAGTTAGAGGACTCTGCTAGTTTTTGCAGACTATCTGTACTGTTAATTTAAACCTTCTGCATCCTTCCAGTTAAGTATGAATGAAACCATTTGTGCACTGTCCCACTCATACCACAATATTTGAGCTTATCTAGAAGAATTTCATGATTCACACAATCAAAAGCCTTTGAGAGATCACAAAATATCCCAATGGGTGATGTTCGGTTATTCAATGCATTTAATATTTGATCAGTGAAAGCATATATAGCATTTTGTGTTCAAAAGCCTTTTCTGAAAACCAAACTGACATTTTGTTAGAACTTCATTTTTACAAATATGTGTTGCTACTCTTGAATACATTACTTTTTCAAGAATTTTTGATAAAGCTGTCAGAAGTGAGAGTGACCATCAGATCCATCCCCTTTTTTGTACAGTGGTTTAACAATAGTGTATTCAGTCTATCTGGAAAAATGACCTGTTTCAGTGAGCTACTACATATGTGGCTGAGAATCCTACTTATTTGTTGGGAACAAGCTTTTAGTACTCTGTTGGAAATGCCATCAATTCCATGTGAGCTTTTACTTTTAAGTGAATTTATTATTTTCCTAATTTCAGTAGGAGAGGTGGGTTGAATTTCAGTTTTATCAAATTGCATAGGTACTTCCTCTTCCATATACTGTCTTGCATTTTCTAATGAATAGCTGGATCCTATTTTCTCTACAGCACTTAAAAAATGATTATTGAAAATGTTTTCTACTTCTGACTTCTTGTTAACAAACTTTTCATTGTGTTTGATAGAAATGCAGTCTTCTTGTGCTCTCGGTTGCCCTGTTTCCCTTTTCACAACATTCCAAATTGTTCCCTTCAGTTCTGTTGAATGATTCTATTGGCAAGTACATTGTTCTTTAAAGCTTTAGAAGATTTATCTTTAATACTGAACATGTTCTTATTGACTGCCTATTCCTGGACAGTAGCACAAACACTAGTGCTACCATAGAGTTATAGGGTGTACAGTGGCTTGTGTTAGTAAATTCTGTTGCACACACATTTCACTACTGCTACAACATTTGTTTACAAAATAAGCTAAGTTCTTGGGATTGAGTATCACACTAGCCTTTCTTTTCTTTTTTATGTTTACCTATTTCTAGTTTCTTGTTATGAGTGTCATGCTGGACATAATTCCATACTGTTAATTAACATGTGTATAGTGAAAATGAATTTCAGTTATTGTACCGAGCAAATCTACCGGGTGATCAAAAAATGAGTATAAATTTGAAAACTTAATAAACCATGGAATAATGTAGATAGAGAGGTAAAAACAACTCACATGCTTGGAATGACATGGGGTTTTATTAGAACAAAAAAAAAAAAAAACAACAACAACAAAGTGCACAAAATGTCCGACAGAAGGCGCTGAACAACAAAACGTCAGTGACTGCCCATGACAATTGTGTATAAAAGGAGCTGTAATGAGAGAGAGAATCAGATGCACCAGCAGTCGCAGCATGTTGACGTTATCTGAAAAGGCGCTTTTAGTGAAGCTGTATTATCAGAATGGGGAATGTGCTAGTTCAGCGTTACGATCCTATCACCTTAGGAAGGGGATTCGAATGGGTAAAGGTCCATTGACAAAGGCAGCTGTGGCAAGAATGATTTCGAAGTTCGAAGCCACGGGTTGTTTAGATGATAGACCCCGTAGTGGCCGACCAAGCACAAGGCGTAATGCGGCTGATACAGTTCAGGAAGAAATGGAGACTGTAGCGGGTTCATCTATGCACAGGGAAGTCAACGCTCGTGCAGTCGCACGACGCACCGGTATTCCATACAATACTGTTTGGTTGGCACTTAGGCGTACCCTCCGATGCTATCCATAAAAAATCCATCGGCATCATGAACTGTTACCTGGCGATTTAATGAAGCGGAGGGCATTTGCAGTGTGGGCATTTCAAAAGATGGCAGAAGATGAGGATTGGTTGAGTAACATGTTGTGGACCGATGAAGTTCATTTCACACTCCGAGGGTCTGTCAACGCCCACAACTGCAGAATTTGGGCTACCGAAAATCCTATAACTGTCGTGGAAACTCCATTACACGACGAGAAAGTCACGGTATGGGTTGGATTTACCGTATCTACCATTATCGGGCCTTTTTTCTTCGAGGAAATGCATAATTCTGGTTTTCTAACTGCTACCATGACGGGTGAGAGGTACGCCGATATGTTACAGAATCTCATCATCCCCCGCCTGGCTGACAGACACCTGCTGGAACGTATGATGTTTATGCAGGATGGCGCTCCACCCCATATTGCTAGATGCATGAAAGATCTCTTGCGCACGTCCTTTGGTGATGATTGTGTCCTCAGCTGCCACTTTCGTCATGCTTGGCCTCCCAGGTCCCCAGACCTCAGTCCATGCATTTATTGGCTTCGTGGTTACCTGAAGTCGCAAGTGTATCATGATCGACCGACATCTCTAGGGATGCTGAAAGACAACATCTGACTCCAATGCCTCACCATAACTCCAGACATGCTTTACAGTGCTGTTCACAACATTATTCCTCGACTACAGCTATTGTTGAGGAATGATGGTGGACATATTGAGCATTTCCTGTAAAGAAAATCATCTTTGCTTTGTCTTACTTTGTTATGCTAATTATTGCTATTCTGATCAGATGAAGCGCCATCTGCAGGACATTTTTTGAACTTTTGTATTTTTTTGGTTCTAATAAAACCTCCATGTCATTCCAAGCATGTGTGTCAATTTGTACCTCTCTATCTACATTATTCCGTGATTTATTAAGTTTTCAAATTTATATTGACTTTTTGATCACCTGGTATATGTGTATACTGTTTATGCAATGTATTTTGTGTTTGCTGTTTAATTTAAGCTTTAATAAGGGTGATGATGTCTGTTGTTAATTACTGACAAATAGATGTATTGCATTCTATTTTACTTACTTGCTTTTATTGCCTACATTCGTACTGAGGCCTGAGATTTGAAATTTTCAGAGAATTTCCTGCTGCCAATAGTCACCCTACTCCAGGACAAATCAATTCAATATTTCAGGGAATGCCTCACCTGTTGTTTGAATAATGTCATGTATTTTCAAATTTATACATTCATGCGTCATTATGTTCTGCACTTCTTCCTTTTTCTGCCTTTCATTAAAAAACCTTTAAGGTGGGGGGAGGCAGTGTTTTCTGTCTGGCAACAATATTAGATTCCATTATATGAATAAAATAAGACAAAAAGTGCTAAATGATGCTAAACCTGCCTCATCTCATGAAAATGAGGACAGGTCACTACCCAGAGAAAGAAGAACTGAGCAGCTCACAAGCACGTACACACAGTTCTTTCTGCATGCCAGTCTGCACTTCACTGCTTTTTTCTCTGGTGAACAATGACCTGTACTCGTGTGCATTTTTTCCTAACTGTGGGGTCTATGGACCAATGCGTCTAATTTAATTCAATACTGTTGATAAAGTCCATGTGGAAACTACACAGGATGGCTATGAGAAGAACAGCTTACCAAAATTCCAGGCCACCTCAAAGCTATGCACTGCAAAGGTCAGTTGGGTGATGCAATTCTTCACTGACGGGTGCAACTTGAGTATTCATATTCTGTATCAAAGAGAGGGTATGCTAATGATTTGTACTAGACCCAATAGAAAATTGTCTATATGGAACTCGTGTCTCAAATTTGTATCTCCTTGCTGCGTTCTGCAATGTTCGGTCAAGACGTAGTGACTTGAAACTTCCACATTTGAATGCAGGACACAGCCAATCGGAGGTAAGTCCAGGAGGATATGAACGCACTGTATATTATAGGTTTGTACATAGTCTGAAATTTTAAAGACATCTACAAAGTTTGAGAAGCACTTTACAGTGCTATACACCTGAGTAATGCTAATGCTTTACTAATGTCATCTTTGTGATGACAAATTGTTAGAAATATATTCTGCATTATCCAACAGAAAAACCAATTTAGAAACAGGCTGAGGAATTATTGCCAAACTATAAAAACTGGCAATTCCAATCAATTGTAATAGGAAAGGAACCTGAATTTAACACACTTTTGTGTTGTTAACACCTTGCCTCTTACAGACTCTTAGAATGCATGGCAGCTACTAATTCCTTAATAGCATATACAGTTTATGCCTGTAACCAGAATTGTTTGTTTCTTTACTTCACTTAAGTAACTCTTAGTTTCAGGCACCTGTTCTTGTTTCCTTGTAAACACCATCACACCAACAAGTATTACAATGTATTGATTTTTTATGTATTATATTTGTTTAAATTTTTTTGCCTATCACCACCAGTTTTTATGAAGCCTGTATCTGCCAGTTCTTAGCAGTAACGGAAAGATTCATCAAACACTTCGTGGTGATCATCCAAATTTATGATGTCAATTTCAGCATTATTGCAAACCAAAACACAGCATTGTTTGGGTTTCAGTATTATTATTGTCTGACTGTTGACATGGATAAATTATTAGCACATGCTTTTTGCATTTGTAGTTGGATACCTCAGCGCTATTTACTTGAAAATTTTTTGTTGAACAGATCATCTTTGCAAACTTTTTCTGTCTGTGACATACAAAGTCTGCAGATCTATTGACTGAATTGAGTCAGTAATATTTGTTGTGGGATAGAGGTAGTTTACTTGTTATATTTGTTCATTACTGCAGTGCATTAACATTGCCTGATACCAGTAATGGTTCTTAATGGTGAAGCTACCCATGAGAAGCATTCAGTATGTGAGAACATCTTATGAATGCTTTTTGCATGTCACATGTGAATGACTGCTTACGATTTTATTTTGTCAGTTGTAATGTGCATTATATTTTTAACATTTTGCATTTGAGATCGAAACCAGATCCTACAGGACCTATATCCATTGTTTACATTCTTGTTACTGCAATGATTTGTCTTCCAAACGAGCTTCAGAACAGAAATATCTAGGAGCTGAATAGTTTCTACATGTATGAAACTGAAACTGTACGTGTATGAAACTGTACTACTAGGGGTGTGTATTATTGATGCAGTAAGCATCCAATCATACAAAAAATGGCTATGAGAGTATTTTTTGTAATTTCATCTCGTTTTTGTCACGGTGACAGAGGTATTTCTGCGAACTTTGCACTCCACTATCACCAGTTTGAACATTCTACCCAAAATTTGGCAAAAACATGGCTGCCACAGAGCCATTGCCCCCCCCCCCCCCCTCTCTCTCTCTCTCTCTCTCTCTCTCTCTCTCTCTCTCTCTCTCTCTCTCTGTGTGTACACGCTCTCTAGAAATCACAAGCTAATATCATGTAGAAGGCTACCACATCTCTTTTCTTTTTAGAAAATAAAAGAATAATCTGCAGAAATAAGCCTCCACTCTCTGCTGAACCGAACCACCTATTGTTAAACTGCCGCAGAATAAGAGAAAGCTAACACTGCTCTAAGTACCTGCCTCCAAATAGACAATGGTGACTCCTTGGAATATAGCTTGCCTCCTACGTAACAATTTAACTGGTACCCGAGTGATAGATTAACACAGCCTTTGCTCTACTGCATATGAATCAGCTATTTATACACTGTCCCATACCAAATTCCAGAATTTAACTTCTCCCTCACTACACATGCTGTCTCATAAGTTCTACCTGATATTAGCATGTTCTTGGATTAGTTGATGGAACAGGAGCAGCAACAAATCACTAGTTGATGCCCCTATTACAGCATTCTACCCATAAAGTTTTACTTAACATAAATGTTCTCACCGTTACTTCTGTCCTGCTTGCTATTCTGATATGGAGCAATACTATGCAGAACTGTTCCACAAGCAATTTATGTAGTGGGATGCATATGGCTACTCCAGTTGATCATGTGCCTTGGTTAAGATGCAGTGCAAAAGTTAATGGCAAAATTTTTTCTAATGTCATGAACTGTATAATCTCACCTAGTGTTGTTTTCTTTAATCAAAAGCATTGTTTTATATTTGTGATTAATTATTGCACTTATCTGTTCATATGATGTTTCATAGTCATGAGTTATTTTTACAACTTTCCATCCAGTTTAACTGAACTACCTTGCTGTTGTTATCATAGAAATTTGAGGCAAAGGTATCACCTTCCAGAGTTTATTGTAAAAGATTTATTATTTGTTTTTAAGATGCATCAATGCAATGAGAAGTGTCATGTTTTGCAGTTGCCATTTCATACTTTTGTTAGTCAAATCTATTTAATTTGTCATTCTGGTTGATGCACAGAAAGATTTAATTGAGTAGATAACTTGATGCCTTCCACACGGTACTGTAGTTTTCATTTTAAAACATTTCTTTCATCAATTAGTAGAAAGTTACTTGCAAGATGTATTTGTGGAGCTAACAAATTCTAAATAAGTTTCACTTACAATGTTTTGGTCCTCCCTGAGCATGGTTAAAATGAACTGCAGAGCTTCAAATTATGTTCTGTGATTTCGATATGCCTTACCAGGTTGGCAACCAATTTGTGTCACTCTGGTGGTTACCCAATTACCTTAAAGACACTGCCCACCCACATTGTCATAAGAAAACTGAATGCAGTCTGACAAGGAGACCTTTCATCATCATGTGGCCCACATTCTATTTCAAATTATACCGTCCATTACCTCTTTTTAACAACACTAGAACTCTATTATTTTCTTTCTTTATTAATTACAAAAGATCTGTAAACATGAGCCAATTACTTTTATATTATATCCTAATCCTTGCCGTACAAATGTTTCAGTTGCCTGTAATCCTTAAAGTTCTCCTTCTCCCTCTCTGAAACCAGCTTCAGCTAGCTTTGTAACAACGCTGTTGACACAGTCCCATGTCGACAGCTTCAGACACAGCATGATCACTTTACTATTATACTCACATTCCAAGATTTGAATTGTTAAATGAAATCACCCCCTCCCCAGTGAATTCTTTCCAGGAAAGGGGAGGTGGTTTATAAGGTGACCCAAGCACCCGAACATGAATCATTTTCATTACTTAAATTTAACAAAGAGGCCATCCCTTCGTCCATCACCTTTCAACTAATCTGACAACAATCAACTGGTTCCTGCCAGAATAGGCTGAATCAACATCGGCAAAGCCACTCTGCCAGTCAAATCAGGCTGCACAATCATGACTTGCAAGACTGAGGGCCCTTGGAGCCATATCTCTCTCTCTCTCTCTCTCTCTCTCTCTCTCTCTCTCTCTCTCTCTCTCTCTCTACGTGAGATATCATCCTCAACAACTAGTTCCCTCTGCCAACTGCAACTGACAATATTACAACACGGGGCACCATACTCTGATTTCATGTGAGCACAGGCTCACCGAATCCTTACAGGTCCTACACATTTCTAATAAAGTGTATCGCAGATAGCAAGCAGAAGCTAAAGCCAAAACAGTGTTCCCTACTTTTATCCCAGCAGCCTACACAGTGAGCAAGATTGGCATATCAAATGTTCCCTTAAAATCAGCCCCCTGTCTAAACACAGCCACCATACCAATTTGTCGCAGATGACAGTTAAGCCTATTGATGGAGTAATTGTGTATTTCAAATCAATCACTGAACATATATACATTTCAATTATGTAGGCATATCTGTACAATAAATGTCTAGAAAATGATGAATCCAAGTAATTTCCTAAACATGACATTTTATTCCAATCTCAAATCAAAAATTACCATTACCTAACAAACAGTCAAATGCACTCATAGCAGTTTTGCATATTGTCATCGATGTCCAAAATGGAATCAGCACTCTAACTACAAGTAAAATGTGTGTGGTTTTTGTAATGACACATGAGACCAGAACCCACAAAGTGGTCTCCCAAGTACCTTGAGTTCTCATATGAACAGTAATTATTGTCAATTATCTACTGGAATGGTATGGAGTTGGTGTGTGGAACTTTTGGTGAAGCTGTTGGGAGTGGCCTGCTGGAGATGGCTGGCCTGATGCTATGCCAGGAGAGTAGGGAATTACAGCTGCTGCCGTGCATACTTTTTTGTTGCCATTGCAACAGCAGGTGGGACAGTGTTGTGCTATCAATGGTTTGCAACCATTTTCTGGTATTGCATGCATCTTCAACAACTTTCCAAGGTGTGGGCCCTCACAAATATCTTATTTAGCAGTGCCAAATAATTTTTTGGTAAATTTTAGTAGCATGTTATCCAGTATACATGACTTACCTAGTTTTAAGCAACAGTCCTCCTTATTGTGTCTGAATTCTGGCAGTGAGATACTATCCTGGATCTTCCAACTCTGTGTTTCACTATGTTGACCCAGATGCAGACGAGATAGCCTAGTTTTCTGATATATTCATTGTCTTGTATGACAAGATGGGCAACTAATTCGATGCACAATTCCACATTTCTGAGAAGATGGATGGATTAATCATTTGAAATCTTAATTCCTTAAGCCTTTAGCTTTAATCTTGTATGTACTAGTTTCCAAATGTATAAGCAAATGCCTAATCAAAGTACTCTAATAGTAAAGGAATGGGAGAGGGAGTGCTAAAGGATGCAGTGTTTATGTGCAGGCTTTTAGAAATTGGTTGTTTCCTTTATTGGCCACCTGAGCTGAGACCTTATGCCATCAACAACTTACCTTGGAGATTAACCAGAAACTATATCTAGGTAACTCACATCATATATTCTGTGACATGATAATACTAGCTTTTGTTAAGTGATTTAAGTTGCTTTACTATTCCGAGGATATCTACTTCCATGCTACTGATGTTGACACCTGTTCTTGAATCGAATTCTGGAATATTTACTTCATCTTCTTTGGTTAAGTAATTTCGGAAGGTTGTGTTTAGTTAAACTTAAATTATTTGAGTTAAATCATTGTTTAATTAAACAATAATACAATAAACTTTCATTGTATCACTCTGTTGCCATGTAAAAGTGTTACCTCACCGTAATGATGCACTCTGAGCATTAAACAGCACACTTACATCAGCCAAATGTTTATTCGGTTACTAATTATCTCTTATACAATTGCCTCAATGTGGGATTGTGCTGCCCTCGATATCTCTGGCACTTTCTTATGTGCATCGTAAATTTTTCTCGTGTAGCACTCCATTTCATATTACTGATGCTTACATGGACACATGAAAACACAGCTTATCACTATATTAGCTGGAGCGATAATGAAGGAATAGGTACGGGCTCGCAACTGTAAAACAACAATGGATTGGTACAAGGCAATGTTATTTGTGGTTGGCACAGTTTATACAAGGGCATGTCCACTCACATGTTTCGATCACTCTGGATCATCTTCACATCTGTGTACTTTTGCAAAACACAATACTCTGATATGGAGTCCTGAGTAGACAATACAGGTTGCTACTTAGATCTGAAGATGGTCCAGAGGGATTGAAACATGTAATCTAATTCCGAATGTGCAACTGAGACAGAACTATGTACAAGAATTATCTTAATTTCCAAACAGTTGCAGAGTCTCTCAAAATGACTATCTCAATTACCGTGAAAAAGAATCTTTGGCAACTGGCATCTCATAAAATTATTTGGTGATAGGGAGTGACGGACTGGAGTTGGAAATTGTTCATAATTAAAAATCAAACCAAACATCAATATTCACTTCCACACATGTAACGTGTAGTGCACGGAGCACAAATGAACTCCAAACATTTTCCAGTGTTATGCAAGAGGATACCTGGAGCCCACCCGTGCCACAGAAAAACATCCCATATACGAAAAGAACCATCACCAGTTTGCAAAATGGTTCAAAATAGCTCTGAGTACTATGGGACTTAACATCTGAGGTCATCAGTCCCCTAGAACTTAGAACTACTTAAAGCTAACTAACCTAAGGACGTCACACACATCCATGCCCGAGGCAGGATTTGAACCTGCGACTGTAGTGGCCGCACGGTTCCAGACTGAAGTGCCTAGAACCGCTCGGCCACATCGGCCGGCTTACCAGTTTGCATCATGGCTTACTGACAACTATATTAATAATGCCAGAGAAGGGAAACTGCTACTCACCATATAGCGGAGATGCTGAGTCACGATAGGCAAATAAACCTTTTGGCCATTAAGGCCTTTGGCCGCGCGCTGAAACCACAATGTGAACAGCAGCACCAGTGCATGATGGGAGTGGTGACTGGGTGGGGGTAAAGAGGAGGCTGGGGTAGGGAGGTATGGTGGGAGTGGCGGACAGTGAAGTGTTGCAGTTTAGACGCAACACTGTGCTGTATTCTATGCAGGCATGACAACCAACAAGCTGTCGGTCTGCATGAACAACCACTAACAAACTGTGGCCAAAAAACAAGTGGACCACCCTTTTGTTGAACACGCTGCCAAACATGATATCCCTCAACTCAGTGACTGCTTCAGAGCCTGTGCCATATGGATCCTTCCCACCACCACCACCAGCTTTTCTGAATTGCGCAGGTGGAAATGTTCCCTGCAATACATCCTACGTTCCCGTAACCCTCCTGGCCTCAACCTTTGTTAGTCACTGTCGTCACCCGTCCAGCCCCTTCCCTGTTCCCTTTCAGCACTACACAGCTGTCATTTCACCACCACACCCAGTCTTTTAATTTCTCTCCTTTCCTCTACTTACCCCCTCCCCTCTCCGCACCTTCTCTCCTGCCCTCTGTCTAAACTGCAACACTTCACTGTCCTCCACTCCCAGTGTACTATCCCTCCCCCTCCCCGCCCCAGCCTCCTCCTTACCCCCACCCAGTTGCCACTCCCGTCATGCACTGGTGCTGCTGTTCACATTGTGGTTTCAGCTCTCTGAGACTGCAGACGTATGTGCAAGTTGCGTTTTTGTGTGTGTGTGTGTGTGTGTGTGTGTGTGTGTGTGTGTGTGTGTGTGTGTGTGTCTGTGTCTGTGTGGGGGGGGGGGGGGGGCGCACTGACAAAGGCCTTAATGGCCAAAAGCTTTAGTTGTGTGAATCTCTTTGTTGTGCCTATCGTGACTCAGCATCTCCGCTATATAGTGAGTAGCAACTTTCCTTCTCTGGTATTGTTACATTCCATCCTGGATTTTCCATTGTTTGACAACTATATAGATATTTTCCCCATAGATAGCACCCTATCTAAATATAACAAATTATCTCAAAAGAAATTTCATGACAAAAGTATAAGGTATATTTTTAGGCCTTTGTGGCCCATATAGTGATTCAATAAAGTAATTTCAAAGCAAGCTAATGAACTCTACCCTGGCATTAGCTCTTGCAGAAATCTGGAACTGCTTTAAATTTCTGGCGGCTGTCAATAACTTAAATAAACAGTGCTCAACAAATGTGCTGTCCATAATGATTGTTTTCAGTGCAGTAATTTGAGTGCAAATCAATAAATCCATAAATCTTTACACAGCTTCCAAGGCAGAAGATCCCATTTGTTTGAAACCTACAACCACACCTTGCACAAGTTCCATTAGATTGCATCAGCTTTCCATGAGCAAGCTCATCTGTCTTGCTTTGAAGAAATATTTGTGAAACATTTGTTGAATGGTGTATACACCTGAGGTCAGCACCAGAGAAAGGTTGCCACACAAGACCTGTCATACATAATGTATCACTCAAATTATCTTCTTCACACTTTCAGACTCTTGTAAATGAAGAAATTTGGCACAATTTACTAAAACTACCACTGTGCAAATTAAAGTCTACAAGACTTTGCCATACAAAAACAAAATTGAAAGTATGGGGGAGGGGTAAAATGATAGTACACAGTTAAGTGAGTTTAAAAATGTGTGAAGTTTTTATGTTAAATGTTCAATTTACAGTTCATAATGACAACAAAAACATAAAAAAAGTTTTGCTCACTAGCATACATAGAAGGCCTCCAACCAGCACACTTAATAAATAGAAACATTCTACTGCAAAAATGTGAGGTTATACTCAAGCTTTATTTTATTTTTAATGAAATGCATAGATCAAACACTTAGCAGTAGAACGCACTGATAGTTACATGAGGGGGAGAAAAAAGGAAAGGTCAGTCAGATTAGAAATAGTGTGCATAATTATGGCCATCAGATTCACATTAATTCATGTTAATCAAGTACTCTGACTTCCTCTTTGCCGCTCTGATCAGATATGAAATAACACACACTTTATTGTCACAGATCGTGTCAGTTTACGATGATTGAAATTACATCGGCCGACCCATGCCGCGGCCTGCAGGAGCATCACCACCACCTGATTTAGGATTTTTTATGGTTTCATCTACAGATAACACAAGGCAAGCTGCTTCACATGCGGCTGTTAATGCATTAATCTTGACAACAGCTGGCTCCCAGACACATGCTTCAAAGTTATCACTGATGTCTTCATTGTTGATGTCCACACCATACCAGCAATTACCTGTAAACATTTAATTGAGAATTATTTTAGCTATGCATGTCAATATTGTAAGGTCAGCCCTAAAGACAGAATCAGTACAGAGAAAACTGGTTTTTTATCTTGCTCATGTCAAACTTCTGGGTATAATTGCCTTTCATTATAGGTAGGGACACACTGTAGTGTGGCTTCAGTTGGCGGAGACTGCAGTTGTGCGTGTTGTTTTTGTGTGTGTGTGTGTGTGTGTGTGTGTTTGTGTGTGCGCGCGCGCGCGCGCGCGCAGCGCGCGCGCGCGCGAGACGAAGGCCTTGTTGGCCAAAAGCTTATTTGTGACTCTGTTTTTGTTGTGCCTATGTGCGACTCACTGTCTCCGTTATATGGTGAGTAGCAATATTTTGTTTATGTTTTACTGAAGTTTAGTCCATGTGTGACAGTTTCAAACGAATTAAAAAATTGTTTAAACCATTTCAACATATTTCAGTTCAGTCATTGTTTCAGAGAATGCCTCAATTATATTTATTGCCCTCACATTTCACATTTATGACTTATTACTGGAAAAAAAAAAGTTAAATCCATTAAATCTAATTAATTAATAATTAGGCTAAAGAGAAAAACTTCATAGTTTTATTCCAAGACATTATGCTGCTGATCCATCGATACTTCATTCTGGAGTGAAAACAAGACACCCAGAGTCTATATTTTAATATAGAAGACGAACTGTTTCACAGAACACGAGACATTTGACAATGTCAACATATTTTCCTGGTTTGGAAAGTTACTTCTCTCTAAATTGGGGAGGGATTTGTATCTCTTTAGAGTATCTACATGGTAGATGCCTGTCTTTCCAGGTACATACAAAACACTGCTGCTCACGTTAGCATTAATAGAATTCATCATTGTCATCCTATGGTTGAAACAAGAACCTAGAACTGTGAACGTCGACTGGCATAGATCTGTGCCTGTAAGAGTTGACAGTCTAGTTTGATGGTGCAACTCAGTTACCAATCACAGCACAGAACCATTCACGTCATGTCATGTAAATGGGTTTTTGGTGTTAAAACAATACTGGGAATGTCTACTTAAATATTTATTCAATATTATTTTTATTATTTGTTTATTAAGTTTGTGGTGAAAGCTTAAGCTGTTCCACAGCTCAGAGTTTGGGTTAGGTTTAAAGGTGATAATTTGATTGAAAACTGATAAAGCCAATGAATGTACCCCCATAAAGAAGACATCAGTCATACTGCTATTGTAGCATGCTTCAAATTTCATGTACCATATGGAAGGCTGTGATGTTTGCCTGACCTCACGTATCTTGTGCTGGAATTGGCTGATTGAAGCTAACCATTGTTTGTGGTGCAAAAGTGCTGGGAAATGTGTCATTGGCAACTAAAAATACTACCAAAATTAAGTTATTTGGAATTAGGGTATTTTCATTTGTCATCA
This sequence comes from Schistocerca piceifrons, assembly GCF_021461385.2. NCBI lineage: Eukaryota > Metazoa > Arthropoda > Insecta > Orthoptera > Acrididae > Schistocerca > Schistocerca piceifrons. The sequence continues at coordinate 300,452,850 of NC_060141.1, forward strand.
CATACATAGCCGCAGTTCTTTACCCTGGAAACCAACAGCCATTTTAAGATAACTGTGAGAAAAAAATATCAAAATCCAATTTCAACATTAGATAATTATGTTACAAATGTTAGTGGACTACTGCCATCATATTCAAGTTTTTCACATAATTTCCTGTTTCTAATTTCAGATATCAATTAGATAAATCTAAAGCATTTCCCCATATGCAGAAATGCTGCAAGGAAAGGGAATCCTAGTGAAAATGTGGAGTTTGCAAAAATACAAAACTGTTATAACTGGTCTTGAGATTAGAACAAAGTTTTTGAGATTTGTAATAACGCACACTGTCAAAAGCGATTGACAAACACTAAAATAAAAGCAAAATGATTACCTATAAATGACTCTTATAACAGCAAATAAGATAAAGTAGATATGAGCCCAATCACACATTTTAAATATGAGGTGCGGCAATAAAGTAATGAGACTTATTTTCTTTGCAAGATATGGCAACCCTGCAGGCTTGCGTAGGCACAGTATCTTTGACCTTGGTCTATAAGCTGCTTCAAGTCCAAGCGGCACATCGATGCAACTGCTCAGTCGTGAGTTGTGCTGTAATAAGTTAATACTTGTTTGTGTCTCTAGTCACAGAAATGGAACCGCATAAGAGCTCAAGTTTTTCATTGGCATAAAATGTTTAGTGAAGGCAGAATGAATGTTGAAGATGAAGACCGCAGTGGACGACCATCAACCTCACTGACAAATATCAACTTGGGCAGGGTGCGTGAACCCATATGATCTGATCGAAGATCATCCGTGAAAATGATTGCAGAAGAACTGAACATCAATCGAGAAACGGTTCACCTAATAATAACTGAGGATCTTGGTATGAAAAAGATATGTGAAAAATGGTCCCCAAAAATCTCACACCACAACAGCGAGAAACACAGGAAAATGTGGCAGCTGATCTGTTAGAGCAAATGGAAATCACTCAGGATTGTTGAGCCGTGTTATCAGTGGTGATGAAAGTTGGTTTTTTTCAGTACGAGCCAGAGACAAAACGCCGAAGTTCGCAATGGTGCATCAGATCAAAAAAAGCTCGCATGTCAAAGTCAAAAGTGCAATGCATGCTTGTGTGCTTCTTTGATTCCAAGGGAACTGTTAATAAAGAGTGGGTGCCTCCTGGACAAACAGTTAACCAATATTACCACAAAGAAATTTTAGAAAAACTTCGTAAAAGAGTTCTTCATGTCTGTGCCAACACTGCTGATAATTGGAGTCTGCATCACGATAATGCAACATCCCATACTGCTCTGTCAGTACAGCAATTTTTAACCTCAAAACAAATTTCAAAACTACCACAGCCACCTTATTCACCATATTGCTCCGCGCGACTTTTTTCTATTTCCAAGAGTCAAAATGGTGGTCAAGGGATACCATTTTCAAACAACACAAGATGTCCAAAAAGCTCTGACAAGGGCCTTGGAGAATATTACAGAAGATGAGTTCCAGAAATGTTGCCATCAATGGCAGAAGTGCTGGAAAAAGTATGCATAATCAGAAGGGAGCTACTTTGAAGGTGACAACACTAAACTTGACTGAAACAGTCAGCAACATTTTTTTTCACATCAGTCTCTTTACTTTATTGTCACACCGCGTATGTTACAAATCTGACCTCCGTCTGACCTGCAGCATTTCACTGTCTGCCACCCCCACCATACTATCCCTCCCCCTCCCCACCCCAGCCTCCTCCTCACCCCCACCCAGTCACTACTCCCATCATGCACTGGTGCTGCTGCTTGCAGTGTGGTTTCAGTTGCCAGAGACTGAGACTGCAGTCGTGTGTGTGTGTCTGTGTGTGTGTGTGTGTGTGTGTGTGTGTGTGTGTGTGTGTGTGTGTGTTTTTGACAAAGGTCTTAATGGCTAAAAGCTTTATTTGTGACAGTCTTTTTGTTGTGCCTATCTGCGACTCGGCATCTCTGCTACATGGTGAGAAGCAACTTTCCTTTTCATAACATTGTTACAAACCTATAAATGTTACGAGTTTATTCCACTGTATAGACAGTAAAAAATTTATACATTCTTAATGAAGCCCAGTTTACCAGTAAGTCTATACAGAATTAAGTCCATATGCAACTTTTGAATAAAGTATTTCCATTAATTCACTATGAAACACAGGATTATCACTGATACAAAAGTCATAAAACCATGAACCCGACTTATTTTTTAAAGGTGTGATAGCTGTGTGTGTTTCATATACAGAAATCCTCAACTGAATTCCATGCTTCACCTCTGAGTTGGGATGCTAGGCGAGTACATCAGATGTGAAGCCGAAAGTTAAAACAGTGACCCTTAAATAATGTTAAACGATTTTTGCTTGAAATGAAACTCAACAATAAAACCACAGCAGCAATCACATCACAGTATGAGTGAAATGCATTGTTGGTAGCTATTTTGTCCACTGCTCTTTTTTAACATGTGTCTAGAGTAGAATCTCTCTGAAAGTTTTTTGGGATTACAAATTCTGAACACTGTATCGGGGAAAACATTATAAAGAGGTAGACTTACAATTTATAGTTATAGAAGTTGTCAAATTTTACTGAGGATATTCTACAGAAAAACACAGTAAATAGTAAAAATTAAAAAATAATTTGCTGTAAACAATTACTTTAATAATGAACCTGTAAAATACAACTTCAGTCAAATTTTCATAATAAATTATTCAAAAAAATAAACAAATGATTTAATTCTTGCTTCTGCCTAGGTGAAATTGTCTCCTAGATTACTGTGCCACTTCATCAAATTCTTTCCTGCATCACCGACAGCAGCTTGTCAAAACAAGCCATGTCCACTCTCATGAAGTTCCAAACTTCCTGCGGATCTTCAAGCCTCAAATTCCTTCATTAATAGTGAATTTATCCCTCTACCTTCACCCTTTCTTCCCGGCCAGAGTCAACCCAAAAACGTCTGTCTTTTTATCATTGTCATTGTTATCCTGCCCTAATCCTAATGGTTACAGACACTGCGAGTGAAATATTCAAAGAACGATTATGTGCACCATGTGCAAAATGCCACAGAAATGTAAATTTAGGGTCTGTGTGGTTGTGTGTTCTACTGCTGGAAGAAGAGAAAATGCTCAAAAGCTAGTATGAATGCTGTTTCTTTTAAGCATTTCTATGCTCCACACATTGATGTGTTATACAATAGGTGAGCAGTTGCCTTTCCCTTATTTTACGTATTGCTCCATCCCTGATTTTCCATTATTCTTATAAATTTAGGTAAAATATCCTTGAGCAAACAAGTGTAATACAAAACAAACAGTTGAGCCATAATTCAGAACAGTAATAACATAATGCTGTGATAGCTATGTAAGTGAACAATTACTTTAAAAAATAAAAGCCGTGGTCTCTCATTTTTCATAAATTTTTAATTCTAATGAATGACATGGGGAGGAGGGGGGGGGGGGGGGGGAGAGAAGAGAAAGAGAAAGAGAGAGAACCAAATCACTTATTTCCCTTCAGTTTTCAGGTGTTATTCCAATAGAGCACATGCATGGATTCGTACCAGGAATATTCTGTAAGTATTGTTAAACACTATAAAGAGAGAAATAATTGGTTAGAGTTAAAAAAGTAGAAGTGGAGGAACATTATAAAGAAGTTTCACTGTATTACCAAATCTTAAACTTATGTGGGGGTACTCTACTAAAATACACTACAATGTTGTTGGCAGACAATAGGATTAAGTGTACATAAAGGTTCTGCAATGTACAGAAGCCGCTTGAAAGCTACAGAAACAGATTGTTCTATTTAATCATTTTATGGGGACACAAAAAAGAAATACTATGTCAAAACAGGAGGCTGTGAAACAATATGCATGGTTTTCACATAAGGCAGGTGACATATCACACTTGTAAATTCAAAAAATTGATTCAAATGGCTCTGAGCACTATGGGACTGAACTTCTGAGGTCATTAGTCCCCTAGAACTTAGAACTAGTTAAACCTAACTAACCTAAGGACATCACACACATCCATGCCCGAGGCAGGATTCGAACCTGCGACCGTAGTGGTCTCGCGGTTCCAGACTGCAGCGCCTAGAACCGCACGGCCACTTCGGCCGGCCTTATAAATCCAGTACGGCATCGTTTCAAGCAGTTACAATACTCTTTCAAGATTTTTTGTCCACTAAACTAAAACACATAAGAAGCCAGAGACTAAAGAATTAATAAAGATAGAACTTAAAGAACCCTATCAATTACAAACCCATCGTTTATTGTCTGGTAATATTACACACAAGATTTACAGAAGAAAATGTGTTGAAGGATCACAAAAATCACCCCTAACTGTGCAGCGACAGGAAAATGCTAACTACATCGTTAAACTGATTTTTCAGCTAGAAAACCAGCACTTAAAACTGTAAAGAAATCCTCTGTGCTCATATAAACAAAGACAAATAGTAAATAAAACCTCTTGGAAACACTATACAGACTGGCCAATCTTCTGGCAGCTGCCACATTTTTACCAAACTGCACACAGGATGTACAAAATTAGGTGCTGTAGCAAGGTTGCAGTCACCTATCAGCTATAAAAAGTCCACATCTACATTACTACTACAAAATTCACAATTAACTGCCTGACAGGTGGTTTTTTGAACCATCTTCCAAGCTGTTTATCTGCCATGCCACTCTCTCACTGGAAAAAACAAACACTTAAATCTTTCCATGTAAACTCTGATTTTTCTTATTTTATTACAATGATAATTTCTCCCTACATAGGTGGGTGCCAACAGAATATTTTCACAATTGTAGGAGAGAGATGTGGTCTTGATAAGTGGCACTTCTAATTATATGCTTACAGGTTAAAGCAAATGTCAAAGAAATGATAGGAATAAATGCAGATTCACCATATATTGTGATGATGATGAGGTTCTGGAATACGGGAACAGACCAGAAAATATCTTTCATTTGCTGTGAAACCCAGCTCGCGCTATTCGTCCACGAGACTCAGAGGGCCATAGACACGGGTTCACAGGTAGATGCCGTGTTTCTTGACTTCTGCAAGGCGTTCGATACAGTTCCCCACAGTCGTTTAATGAACAAAGTAAGAGCATATGGACTACCCGACCAATTGTGTGATTGGATTGAGGAGTTCCTAGATAACAGAACGCAGCATGTCATTCTCAATGGAGAGAAGTCTTCCGAAGTAAGAGTGATTTCAGGTGTGCCGCAGGGGAGTGTCATAGGACCGTTGCTATTCACAATATACATAAATGACCTGGTGGATGACATCGGAAGTTCACTGAGGCTTTTTGGTGTATCGAGAGGTTGTAACAATGGAAAATTGTACTGAAATGCAGGAGGATCTGCAGCAAATTGACGCATGGTGCAGGGAATGGCAACTGAATCTCAATGTAGACAAGTGTAATGTGCTGCGAATACATAGAAAGATAGATCCCTTATCATTTAGCTACAAAATAGCAGGTCAGCAACTGGAAGCAGTTAATTCCGTAAATTATCTGTGAGTACGCATTAGGAGTGATTTAAAATGGAATGATCATATAAAGTTGATCGTCGGTAAAGCAGATGCCAAACAGATTCATTGGAAGAATCCTAAGGAAGTGCAATTCGAAAACAAAGGAAGTAGGTTACAGTACGCTTGTTCGCCCACTGCTTGAATACTGCTCAGCAGTGTGGGATCCGTACCAGATAGGGTTGATAGAAGAGATAGAGAAGATCCAATGGAGAGCAGCGCGCTTCGTTACAGGATCATTTAGTAATCGCGAAAGCGTTACAGAGACGATAGATAAACTCCAGTGGAAGACTCTGCAGGAGAGACGCTCAGTAGCTGGGTACGGGCTTTTGTTAAAGTTTCGAGAACATACCTTCACCGAAGAGTCAAGCAGTATATTGCTCCCTCCTACGTATATCTCGCGAAGAGACCACGAGGATAAAATCAGAGAGATTAGAGCCCACACAGAAGCATACTGACAATCCTCCTTTCCATGAACAATACGAGACTGGAATAGAAGGGAGAACTGATAGAGGTACTCAGGGTACCCTCCGCCACACACCGTCAGGAGGCTTGCGGAGTATGGATGTAGATGTAGATGCTTTTCTGTCAATGTTTACTGCTGGAGAGGGAGGGAGGGAGGGAGGGAGGGAGGGAGGGAGGGAGAGAGAGGGAGAGAGAGAGAGGGAGAGAGAGAGAGGGAGAGAGAGAGAGGGAGAGAGAGAGAGGGAGAGAGAGAGAGGGAGAGAGAGAGAGGGAGAGAGAGAGAGGGAGAGAGAGAGGGAGAGAGGGAGAGAGAGAGAGAGAGAGAGAGAGAGAGAGGGAGAGAGAGAGAGGGAGAGAGAGAGAGAGAGGGAGAGAGAGAGAGAGAGGGAGAGAGAGAGAGAGAGGGAGAGAGAGAGAGAGAGGGAGAGGGAGAGAGAGAGAGAGAGGGAGAGAGAGAGAGAGAAGGAGAGAGAGAGCTCACGATTCTTTTTTCTACTTAAAAAAGATTATTTCACTGAAGGTTACAACACAGTTCCTACTTTGGATCACTGCAGAAAAGGAAAAATAATAGGTATATCAATAAGTGAGTATGAAACTGAAAACTGACAGAGGATAGACCACTGGATTTGACAGAGGTCTGTCAGTCTATATCCAATATGTGGAAGAACTGGTCCCTCTTCTAACAACAGTTCATCATAGGCTGCTGGAATAATTCTGTCACATGACTGAAAAACAAAGATGGAATCTGTTCCAGTCTGTGAGAAGGAATGACAGACACATGCGCCTAATAAAATGACAAATGTGCCTAATTACAGACCTATCTCACTGATGACTGTGTGTGTTAGAATTATCAAACATATTTTGCACCAGAGTATAGCAACTTTCCTGGAAACTGAATGACCACACCACAGAATCAACATGGTTCATACATGCATCAATCATGTAAGACCCCATCTGTGAATGAAATACAAGGGTTTAAAAATGATTTCTCTTACACTCAGTACCCTCTACCACACATAGAATAAGGGTTGCAGAATATGGATACAAATTCAAATTTAGGTACAATTAGTAATTTACCCTGATTCAAAATACCAAGCACTAAGATCCAACCAACAGCTTCATTACTTATTGATGTTGAATTAGGCAAAATTAACCGACCAAGGGGATGCAATAAAGTAGCGAAACCCACTTTATTTCCAGTTGTAAATAACATACCACTGAACTAGTATTCAGAATATTAAATAGACCAAATGGAAGCTAAAAAACACAAGCTAAAAAAGAAGATTTCATAGTGTTGCTGAAAGACTTCACTGCTTAGGCAGGAAAAAAAGTCTTTCTGGAAAACTGTAGCATAGTATACCACACGTAAAAGGACAAATCAACACAATGTAAGAATGAATACTTTCAGTCATATCATTCCAGTATATGTCTAATCACTTCAAAATTTTTCTATAAAATCAGAGAGATGTTGAAATCATCAAACTAAGGAAGGAGGAATATGGTGGCTCAACACAACACTGATAATGAGACAACGAGCACAATCTTTCTTTGATTGGGTAAGGAAGAAACTTACCAGCTCCCCCCCCCCCTCCTCGCCACATTAACTGCCATACAAGGAGAGGTATTCAGCAACGTGATTGACTTTTGAAAATGGAATACATGGTGACGTAGGTATCCCACCCTGCAGCCATTCATCCTTGTGGGCCCTCGTTTGGAAGTAATTTATGAAAGAAAATTTCAGAATTTTGTGTGATGCTCAAGAACATTCAAAACATTGTGTAACATAGATTGATTGTGTGGGGTAGTGGATTGGATAATAACTTCACAGACAGAAGGTCATGGATTCAAATCCCGTCAGGTGCAGCAATTTATTTTTATTTTTAAATCTTTATCGAAATGACTGATCATTATTTTTATTCAATTAAATGGATAAATGTATTTCTTTATTTCTATTCCTTCGTCACATCATTTTAATCACTGTATGAACTTTGATTTGTTTCATTTTTCTTTACATCACCCTTTTACCAATCTGAATTTTTGTGAATATTAATTTAATTTTATTGATCTATTATAATCTTCAACTATTTGAAAATTCCGATCTATTGGTTAAAGAAACAAAATATGAAATAATCTATTTGTATTTACTGTTAAATGGTACGAAAAATTGTATTTTCGTAACCAGCTGCACAGTAATAATCATACCAATATTTAAAACATAACCCAAGTACCTATTGCACTATGCACAAAATAACACAGACGAAGGTTTAAATGAAAGAAGGGTTTATAACTAAAACAAAATTCACGCAAAATGGGAAATAAATATAATGAACACAATAATGTGGACAAAAAAAGGGTGACAGAAAAATTAAATCAAAATTAATACATTAAATTAATTGAAAATACATGAACAAAGATTTCAAGCGGAAAAAGAATGATAGGAATAAAAATGAGAGCAAATGAAGAACTTGATATTATGATTAAAATTATGTGACAAAGGAAATGAAATAAAAAATTATATTTAAACCAATTAACTGAATACAAGTAATGATCAAAGTCATTTTTATAAAGATTTAAAATTTAAAAAATAAATAAATAAATTTACTGCACCTGACGAGATCTGAACCCACAACCTCCTAATGTGAAGCTAGTATTCTATCCATTACACTACGCAACCAGACCATGTAACACAACTTTTAATGCTATTGCGTGTCACACAATAATTACTCACAAACAAGGGCCCATGAGGGTAAATGGCTAGCTTGTGCGACACTTTGTATCTTAATCTAGAAAACCTTATAAATGGTTTCAAAAACTTTATCCCACCGCTGCGGTCCTCTCTGTTAGTATTCACCTTAAGCAATTTTGGGAAACATCTAAATCTCAATCTAAATGGCCAATCAGTATTAAAATATGCCAGTATGTGTAAGAAATAACAATCATAATCATCTCTCTCATTAATGTACAGTGGGAAAAACAAAATGTTTCAGAAGACTGCATTTCTCAGATAATGATTGGGGAAAATCAGCAATTACAGCTGGTCTGAACCTGAGAAAGGCCCTATACACACAAACTAATTTTTTTCACAAAAAATTATACAAAACATTGACTTTTTTCCATTGTGACATGTCCATACTTGTAAAGCACCTCAAACTACAGTATTTTATATGATCGCATGGAACCTGTATAAATGATTTGCAACTGAGGTGCTCTTCAGTAGCAACTGCATGCAACATATGGTGCACAATATACAGATTTTATACAAAGGCCATTCAATAATTATCGCAACACATTTTCTTCTACACCAATTTTAGCTGAAAAAGTGCTGAACTTGTTGTGGGACATTGTGGAACATTCCCATTTCAACCCATACAGTCCCATGAAGTTCCGATGGGTGGCGGCACTATGCGTAGCTTTCAACATGGCATCTGTAACGGAGGTACAGTGATCAAAAGCACAGTAAGCTATCGTGCCAGGAATCTATCACCATTGCAACAAGGTCGTATAAAGCTGTCCAATCTCCCACATGCCTGCTGGTTGCACACACCCTCAGGAAAGCGAAGGAATGACATCAGCTTGGTCGTCACTACGAAAATGCAAATGAACTTCTCCTCCTCCATGACAAAGCATGACCTCACACCCAAGTGTGTGCAACTGGTAAGAGCTCACAAAACTTCACTGCACTATTCTTACTCATCCAAACCACAGCCCGGTTCTCGTACCTTCAGACTTCCATCCACTTGGCCCAATTAAGGATGCACCCCACAAGAAACAGTAAGTCGATGATGTGGAGGTTGCTGGAGCACCAAGACGTTACCTCCAACATCGACCAGTACAGAAGTCTTCCAAAGTAAGTGAGATTTCAGGTGTGCCGCAGGGGAGTGTCATAGGACCGTTGCTATTCACAATATACATAAATGACCTTGTGGATGACATTGGAAGTTCACTGAGGCTTTTTGCAGATGATGCTGTGGTGTATCAAAAGATTATAACAATGGAAAATTGTACTGAAATGCAGGAGGATCTGCAGCAAATTGACACATGGTGCAGGGAATGGCAATTCAATCTCAATGTAGACAAGTGTAATGTGCTGCAAATACATAGAAAGATAGATCCCTTATCATTTAGCTCCAAAATAGCAGGTCAGCAACTGGAAGCAGTCAATTCCATAAATTATCTGGGAGTACGCATTAGGAGTGATTTAAAATGGAATGATCATATAAAGTTGATTGTCGGTAAAGCAGGTGCCAGACAGATTCATTGGAAGAACCTAAGGAAATGCAATCCGAAAACAAAGGAAGTAGGTTACAGTACACTTGTTCGCCCACTGCTTGAATACTGCTCAGCAGTGTGGGATCCGTACCAGATAGGGTTGATAGAAGAGATAGAGAAGATCCAATGGAGAGCAGCGCGCTTCGTTACAGGATCATTTAGTAATCGCGAAAGCGTTACGGAGATGATGGATAAACTCCAGTGGAAGACACTGCAGGAGAGATGCTTAGTAGCTGGGTACGGGCTTTTGTTAAAGTTTCGAGAACATACCTTCACCGAAGAGTCAAGCAGTATATTGCTCCCTCCTACGTACATCTCGCGAAGAGACCATGAGGATAAAATCAGAGATTAGAGCCCACTCGGAAGCATACTGACAATCCTCCTTTCTACGAACAATAGGAGACTGGAATAGAAGGGAGAACCGATAGAGGTACTCAAGGTACCCTCCACCACACACTGTCAGGTGGCTTGCAGAGCATGGATGTATATGTAGATCTGGCTCAGAGACATCGTCAGCCACAGATAACGCCCAAAAACTATTCATCAAACGAACCGGGAAGGCCCTATGATCAGCCCCTCAGAAAGTTTTTTGTTGCCTGCCAGACTTTGGAATGATCTCCTACTCGACCACGGGTGAGGGGTAAACCTCAGTGCAGGCAGTACCCGGGGTAGCCACAGCAGAGGACCGATCGGAGGACATGTGGGACGTGCTCGACGTCCCTCGCATCCCCGCATTCAATCCCCCACAGTGAAGCCCCTTGGCTGATAGAGAGAGGTATTCATGGTACGCTCCGCCACACACCGTCAGGTGGCTTGCGGAGTATGGATGTAGATGATGTACGGTGGTAGCAGATGGGCATACAGCACACACCCCCCCCCCCCCCTCAATCCCTAGTTAATGGGCGTAAGGCCATCACACTGAACGCAGATTACACAACAACAAAATAGTCACAAAAGGAGATAGGTTTCAGCTACTCACAGCATCAGTCTTGAGTAAGTGTATACACAGAGAATTGTGTGTATTTTATGAATTAAGTCCAAAACGCTGCTTCTATTTTGAGATGTTTGTTTAATCATGACAGGACTGTTTCAGCAGTATTGCCATCATCAGGCAATCTAAAAGTAATGGTTTTATTATATACTATTTCCTAGGGCAGACGATAGCCTACTTGTCATATACGAGATTGACAACCATTCATTTATGGAATTCTTAACTTACATCGCTGTTTAGTCACTTAAGTGTTTTTCTTACGTCTTTTGAAGTTATTTTATGACATAGCTTTCATAGGCTATATTTGTTGGAAGTTATAGCCTGAATTTTATTTTTTGTGTGAGACAATTTTTTGTTTGCGTTTAACCAACGATGTTATAAGTTTACGTCAGAACAGTTACTTATTGATTTCCCTTAGTTACCGTGTTGGTTATTTTTATCTGTGAATGTGTGATTGGTTTGGCTTAGCTTATATCTTTGGTTGTTTATCTGTTTTCATGATCGATGATTTGAATAAAGTTTTCTATATAGATGTTTATGTTTTAGATCTAATTGCTCGTTGAGTATTTGTTGTGGATATTTGTGAGCATGTGTGTAGATTTCGACCTCTTCCAGAATATTGAGTAAGCAACTTTTAGGTGTTATATGCAAAATTTGGATTGCTTTTTCAACATTGTCTGTGGTATGCTGTTCCATTTATAGGTGTTGAAAGAAGGTTGATGGGTTGCTTTCAGTGTTTCTTGTGTGTTCTCTGTATCTGGTATTGAAGTTCCGGCCTGTCTGACCTATATAGAACTTATCACAATCTTTACACTGAATTTTGTATATACCTGGATTCGAGTGTATTGGTAATTTAACTTTTCCCGATTTAATTTTTAATTTTTCTTTAGTGTGGTCTACGAGGCGTATGTTTATTTTCTTTAAAATTGTGTTTGGTGTGTTCAATATGTTGCCTATATAAGTTGTCAGTATATATGTGAATTTCTGTCTGGTTTGTGTTTCTTGCTGAAGTGATATTTCATTGCATATTTTTGATTTTAATGATGATGTGGTATTTTTGTCTTATATCTGTTGAAACAATTTTTGATTAAAACCATTCTGTAGTGCCACATATTTTAAAATTTTTATTTCTTTATGTGTTGCTTCTTGTTCTAGTGGGAGGTTTATTATCCTATTGATCATGGCATGAAAGTAGGCTATATATATGTGCTTTTGGGTGGCACAAAGTAGCTCGTATAATGTTATTTTTTGTGGTAGGTTTTCGGTATATATCGAATTTGTGTGTATTTTTAACATTTTTTATGGTAAGGCCTAAAAAGTTTATCGCTTTATTGTGTTCTAGTTCCACAGTAAATTTAATTTTTGGCTGTAGTGCATTTAGTGCATTGTGTATTAGCTGGAGGTCTGTGGTATTTCCATCAAGTAGCATTAGGGTGTCATCAACATATCTATAGCAATAAACAATTTTTTTTTAAATAATGGGTTTGAGTTGTTGAAAAGTTTTTCTTCTAAAGAATTTAAGAATATATATGCAATAGTTCCTGAAATGCTGCATCCCATAGCAACTCCCTCAGTTTATGTGTAGAATTTTTCATTAAACAAGAAGCAATTTTCATGTATTATCAATATGAGTAATTCTATAATTTCCTTAGTGCCCTTAGTGCCCATTACTGAAGTTTTCCTATATTGTAGAAAATTATTTTGAATTACAGTTATTGTTTTGTTGACTGGGATGTTAGTTTAGAGGTTTGTTATATCAAAGGATATAAATTTTCTATTTGTTGGTATTTTTATGTCTTGTAGTCTTTTAGCTAACGACCTTGAGTTTCCCGTGTATTTTGTCTTGTATGTATAATATTTTTTAGTATGTTGTTTAGTTTTTGACTAACAAGGTTTATGTTGGGCTACCTTTGCTTTTCACCAATGGGCAGATAGGAACTAATGGTTTATGTATTGCGGGTTGTCCATGTAGCCTTGGAGCTCTAGGGTTGATTACTATACACGATTTTCTTTCGTCATCTGTTAGGATAATGTTACATTTTTTGACAATTTTCCTTGTTATCCCAAAATACATAAACCATTAGTTCCTATCTGCCCAGAGGTGAAAAGCAAAGGTAGCCCAACATATCTCGTTAGTCAAAAACTAAACAACATGCTAAAAAATATTATACATACAAGACAAACTATACGATAAACTCAAGGTCATTAGCAAAAAGACTACAAGACATAAAAATACCAACAAATGGAAAATTTATATCCTTTGATGTAACAAACCTCTACACTAACATCCCAGTCAACAAAACAATAATTATAACTGAAAATAATTTTCTACAATATAGGAAAACTCCCCCCCCCCACCCCCCCCCATGAACCACGGACCTTGCCGTTGGTGGGGAGGCTTGCGTGCCTCAACGATACAGATAGCCGTACCGTAGGTGCAACCACAACGGAGAGGTATCTGTTGAGAGGCCAGACAAACATATGGTTCCTGAAGAGGGGCAGCAGCCTTTTCAGTAGTTGCAGGGGCAACAGTCTGGATGATTGACTGATCTGACCTTGTAACACTAACCAAAATGGCCTTGCTGTTCCGGTACTGCGGACGGCTGAAAGCAAGGGGAAACTACAGCCATAATTTTTCCCAAGGGCATGCAGCTTTACTGTATGATTAAATGATGATGGCATCCTCTTGGGTAAAATATTCCGGAGGTAAAATAGTCCCCCATTCGGATCTCCGGGCGGGGACTACTCAAGAGGATGTCGTTATCAGGAGAAAGAAAACTGGCGTTCTACGGATCGGAGCGTGGAATGTCAGATCCCTTAATCGGGCAGGTAGGTTAGAAAATTTAAAAAGGGAAATGGATAGGTTGAAGTTAGATATAGTGGGAATTAGTGAAGTTCGGTGGCAGGAGGAACAAGACTTCTGGTCAGGTGACTACAGGGTTATAAACACAATATCAAATAGGGGTAATGCAGGAGTAGGTTTAATAATGAATAGGAAAATAGGAATGCGGTAAGCTACTACAAACAGCATAGTGAACACATTATTGTGGCCAAGATAGATACGAAGCCCACACCTACCACAGTAGTACAAGTTTATATGCCAACTAGCTCTGCAGATGATGAAGAAATTGAAGAAATGTATGATGAGATAAAAGAAATTCAGACAGTAAAGGAAGACGAAAATTTAATAGTCATGGGTGACTGGAATTCAAGAGTAGGAAAAGGGAGAGAAGGAAACATCGTAGGTGAATATGGATTGGGGCTAAGAAATGAAAGAGGAAACCGCCTGGTAGTATTTTGCGCAGAGCATAACATAACCATAGCTAACACTTGGCTCAAGAATCATGAAAGAAGGTTGTATACGTGGAAGAATCCTGTAGATAATAAAAGGTATCAGATAGATTATATAATGGTAAGACAGAGATTTAGCAACCAGGTTCTAAATTGTAAGAGATTTCCAGGGGCAGATGTGGACTCTGACCACAATCTATTGGTTATGAACTATACGTTAAAACTGAAGAAACTGCAAAAAGGTGGGAATTTAAGGAGATGGGACCTGGATAAACTGACTAAACCAGAGGTTGTACAGAGTTTCAGGGGGAGCGTAAGGGAACAAATGGCAGGAATGGGGGAAAGAAATACAGTAGAAGAAGAATGGGTAGCTTTGAGGAATGAAGTAGTGAAGGCAGCAGACGATCAAGTAGGTAAAAAGACGAGGGCGACTAGAAATCCTTGGGTAACAGAAGAAATATTGAATTTAATTGACGAAAGGAGAAAATATAAAAATGCAGTAAACGAAGCTGGCAAAAAGGAATACAAACGTCTCAAAAACGAGATCGACAGGAGGTGCAAAATGGCTAAGCAGGGATGGCTAGAGGACAAATGTAAGGATGTAGAGGCTTATCTCACTAGGGGTCAGATAGATACTGCCTACAGGAAAATTAAAGAGACCTTTGGAGAAAAAGAGAACCACTTGTACGAATATCAAGAGCTCAGATGGAAACCCAGTTCTAAGCAATGAAGGGAAAGCAGAAAGGTGGAAGGAGTATATAGAGGGTCTATACAAGGGCGATGTACTTGAGGACAATATTATGGAAATGGAAGAGGATGTAGATGAAGATGAAATGGGAGATGTGATACTGCGTGAAGAGTTTGACACAGCACTGAAAGACCTGAGTCGAAACAAGGCCCCGGCAGTAGACAACATTCCATTAGAACTACTGACGGCCTTGGGAGAGCCAGTCCTGAAAAAACTCTACCATCTGGTGAGCAAGATGTATGAGACAGGCGAAATACCCTCAGACTTCATGAAGAATATAATAATTCCAATCCCAAAGAAAGCAGGTGTTGACAGATGTGAAAATTACCAAACTATCAGTTTAATAAGTCACAGCTGCAAAATACTAACACAAATTATTTACAGACAAATGGAAAAACTGGTAGAAGCCGACCTCGGGGATGATCAGTTTGGATTCCGTAGAAATGTTGGAACATGTGAGGCAATACTGACCCTACAACTTATCTTAGAAGAAAGATTAAGGAAAGGCAAACCTACATTTCTAGCATTTGCAGACTTAGAGAAAGCTCTTGACAATGCTGACTGGAATACTCTCTTTCAAATTCTGAAGGTGGCAGAACTAAAATATAGGGAGCGAAAGGCTATTTACAATTTGTACAAAAAGCAGATGGCAGTTATAAGAGTCGAGGGGCATGAAAGGGGGAGCAGTGGTTGGGAAGGGAGTGAGACGGGGTTGTAGCCTATCCCCGATGTTATTCGATCTGTATTTTGAGCAAGCAATAAAGGAAACAAAAGGTGAGTTCGGAGTAGGTATTAAAATCCATGGAGAAGAAATAAAAACTTTGAGGTTTGCCGATGCCATTGTAATTCTGTCAGAGACAGCAAAGGACTTGGAAGAGCAGTTGAATGGAATGGACAGTGTCTTGAAAGGAGGATATAAGATGAACATCAACAAAAGCAAAACGAGGATAATGGAATGTAGTCGAATTAAGTCGGGTGATGCTGAAGGAATTAGATTAGGAAATGAGACACTTAAAGTAGTAAAGGAATATTGCTATTTGGGGAGCAAAATAACTGATGACGGTCAAAGCAGAGAGGATATAAAATGTAGACTGGCAATGGCACGGAAAGCGTTTCTGAAGAAGAAAAATTTGTTAACATCGAGTATAGATTTAAATGTCAGGAAGTCGTTTCTGAAAGTATTTGTATGGAGCGTAGCCATGTACGGAAGTTGAACATGGACGATAAATAGTTTGGACAAGAAGAGAATAGAAGCTTTTGAAATGTGGTGCTACAGAAGAATGCTGAAGATTAGATGGGTAGATCACATAACTAATGAGGAAGTATTGAATAGGATTGGGGAGAAGAGAAGTTTGTGGCAAAACTTGACCAGAAGAAGGGATCGGTTGGTAGGACATGTTCTGAGGCATCAAGGGATCACCAATTTAGTATTGGAGGGCAGCGTGGAGGGTAAAAATCGTAGAGGGAGACCAAGAGATGAATACACTAAGCAGATTCAGAAGGATGTAGGCTGCAGTAGGTACTGGGAGATGAAGAAGCTTGCACATGATAGAGTCGCATGGAGAGCTGCATCAAACCAGTCTCAGGACTGAAAACAACAACAACAACAACAACATAGGAAAACTTCAGTAATGGGCACTATGGGCACTAAGGAAATTACAGAATTACATTGATAATACATCAAAATTGCTCTTGTTTAATGAAAAATTCTACACATAAACTGAGGGAGTTGCTATGGGATGCAGCATTTCAGGAACTATTGCATATGTATTCTTAAATTCATTAGAAGAAAAACTTTTCAACAACTCAAACCCATTATTTAAAAAAAATTCTTTATTGCTATAGATACGTTGATGACACCCTAATGCTACTTGATGGAAATACCACAGACCTCCAGCTAATATACAGGGCTATTACAAATGATTGAAGCGATTTCATAAATTCACTGTAGCTCCATTCATTGACATATGGTCACGACACACTACAGATACGTAGAAAAACTCCAAGTTTTGCTCGGCTGAAGCCGCACTTCAGGTTTCTGCTGTCAGAGCGCTTGAGAGCGCAGTGAGACAAAATGGCGACAGGAGCCGAGAAAGCATATGTCGTGCTTGAAATGCACTCACATCAGTCAGTCATAACAGTGCAATGACACTTCAGGACAAAGTTCAACAAAGATCCACCAACTGCTAACTCCATTCGGCGATGGTATGCGCAGTTTAAAGCTTCTGGATGCCTCTGTAAGGGGAAATCAACGGGTCAGCCTGCAGTGAGCGAAGAAACGGTTGAACGCGTGCGGGCAGGTTTCACGCGTAGCCCGCGGAAAATTGGCTCATGCCACAACTGGAGACCGACAGCGCCGACTTCATCTTTCAACAGGATGGTGCCCCACCGCACTTCCATCATGATGTTCGGCATTTCTTAAACAGGAGATTGGAAAACCGATGGATCGGTCGTGGTGGAGATCATGACCAGCAATTCATGTCATGGTCTCCACGCTCTCCCGACTTAACCCTATGCGATTTCTTTCTGTGGGGTTATGTGAAAGATTCGGTGTTTAAACCTCCTCTACCAAGAAACGTGCCAGAACTGCGAGCTCGCATCAACGATGCTTTCGAACTCATTGATGGGGACATGCTGCACCGAGTGTGGGAGGAACTTTATTATCGGCTTGATGTCTGCTGAATCACTAAAGGGGCACATATTGAACATTTGTGAATGCCTAAAAAAACTGAGTTTTTGTAGAGTGTGCAAAGCATTGTGAAAATATCTCAAATAATAAAGTAGTTGTAGAGCTGTGAAATCGCTTCAATCATTTGTAATAACACTGTACAATGCACTAAATGCACTACAGCCAAAAATTAAATTTACTATGGAACTAGAACACAACAAAGCAATAAACTTACTAGGCTTTACCATAAAAAATGTTGAAAATACACATAAATTCGATATATACCGAAAACCTACCACAACAAATAACATTATACGAGCTACTTTGTGCCACCCAAAAGCATGCCATGATCAATAGGATAATGAACCTCCCACTAGAACAAGAAGCAACACATAAAGAAATAAAAATTTTAAAATATGTGGCACTACAGAATGGTTTTAATCAAAAATTGTTTCAACAGATATAAGACAAAAATACCACATCATCATTAAAATCAAAAATATGCAATGAAATATCACTTCAGCAAGAAACACAAACCAGACAGAAATTCACATATATACTGACAACTTATATAGGCAACATATTGAACACACCAAACACAATTTTAAAGAAAATAAACATACGCCTCGTAGACCACACTAAAGAAAAATTAAAAATTAAATCGGGAAAAGTTAAATTACCAATACACTCGAATCCAGGTATATACAAAATTCAGTGTAAAGATTGTGATAAGTTCTATATAGGTCAGACAGGCCGGAACTTTAATACCAGATACAGAGAACACACAAGAAACACTGAAAGCAACCCATCAACCTTCTTTCAACACCTACAAATGGAACAACATACCACGGACAATGTAGAAAAAGCAATCCAAATTTTGCATTTAACACCCAAAGGTCGCTTTCTCAATATTCTGGAAGAGATCAAAATCTACACACATGCTCACAAATATCCACAACAAATACTCAACAAGCAGTTAGATCTAAAACATAAACATCTATATAGAAAACTTTATTCAAATCATCGATCATGAAAACAGATAAACAACCAAAGATATAAGCTAAGCCAAACCAATCACACATTCACAGATAAAAATAAACAACATGGTAAATACCGTATTTACTCAAATCTAAGCCGCACTCGAATCTAAGCCGCACCTGAAAAATGAGACTCGAAATCAAGGAAAAAATTTTTTTCCCGAATCTAAGCCGCACCTGAAATTTGAGACTAAATTCAAGGGGAGAGAAAAGTTTTAGGCCGCAACTCCAAATCGAAACAAAGTTGGTCCATTGTAATATGAGACACAATTTAGGTCGAATGAATGACGATACAGTAGTTTGGTTCGAGTCTTAAGCTTAGCAGTTAAGCTTTATCAGGTAGCCATAGCTATGCGTCAGGCGCTCCGTCCATATTTATACGGGTACCCTTCCTTTTTCATGTGCTTCATTTGGTTTGAATTGATTGCTTATTTTTCTTTGATCTGATAAGTGCTGTTTTCTTTGTTATAGGTGTTTACGTCAATCTAAGCTGAAAATTCATTACTGTACTGGGTCATGCATTGTTTGTTGCATTCTGATAATGAGTGTTTACAACCTGTTGCCGCTCGCGGCATGGCTTGCTTTTGTGCACGCTACCGCTGCTTACAACAAAAAAAGAAGAGAGAGAGAGAGAGAGAGAGAGAGAGAGAGAGAGAGAGAGAGAGAGAGAGAGAGAGGAATCGCTTCATTAGCGAAACAATGGCAAGAGACTGCTATTTGTTGTTACTTACACTGATGCTTTCTTTGATAATGATCAACAAGAACCAAATAATAGACTGCATATGATAGAAGATGTTCTGAACGAGAGTTTAGCGAAAATTTTTCTTTGTTTGAAAGTCTTTGCAGACGCCTCTTTAGTACGTTACATTCTGCACAGAAATTAGAGTCATCTTAGATTTAAAAATCTAGTCAATTGCCGTGCTTCATTTCTGACTGTATCACTATTAGGCATAAGAATAATACGAATATATACACGACATGATATGTATATTCTTCCGCGTTTGCTGTTGTCTCACTCTAGTTTTGTAGTTTATTAGGCAGACAGGATTCAAATGAGATAGCAAAAAACACGAAAGAATACATGGCAAAATGTTTACATTCATATTATTCTTATGGTGAAGAGAATACTGCATGTGATTCACAATTCATAAAAGTTCCTATTAGCAACCATCTCTTCTCACAGGTAGGAAAAAATTCAGAATGTAGAGTTGACCATATTGACAAACATCCAAAACAGTCTAGCCAGTCGGATTTTTGTAGTACATTGAAATGCTGCTACTTTCGAAGATGAACAATACGGAATTTGTATTTACTTCATTGGATAATTTATGAAAATGCAGTGGTCGAAACTCGGGGCGGAGAAAAAATCTCGTCTTCCACTTTTTTTTTTAATTTATTTACTGACGCAGAGGTTTTGGCGCCAGTATTTATCTTTGTGCCTGCGAAGCATGCCAGTATAGCGCTACATATATTCGACAGCAGAAGTTAGTTGTGGCGGCACCTACCAACATTTTTAAGAGCTTCCACTTACTTTGCACTCGATTCTAAGCCGCAGGCGGTTTTTTGGATTACAAAAACTGGAAAAAAAGTGCGGCTTAGATTCGAGTAAATACGGTAAGGGAAATCAATAAGTAACTGCTCTGATGTAAACTTCTAACATCGTTGGTTAAACGTCAAATAAAAAATTGTGTCTCACAAAAAATAAAATTCAGGCTATAACTTCCAACAAATATAGCCTATGAAAGCTATGTCATAAAATAACTATAAAAGACGTAAGAAAAACACTTAAGTGACTAAACAGCGATGTAAGTTAAGAATTCCATAAATGAATGGTTGTCAATCTCATATATGACAAGTAGGCTACTGTCTGCCCTAGGAAATAGTATATAATAAAACCATTACTTTTAGATTGCCTGATGATGGCAATAGTGCTGAAACAGTCCTGTCGTGATTAAATAAACATCTCAAAATAGAAGCATCTTTTTGAACTTAATTCATTATGTATTTGCAAGACATATCGAGCTGCGGGTCGATTGGAAAAAAGATTATGTATATTTTGTTCAGTAGTTCATCTGCCATATTCCAAAGCAAAAACATACTACTGAAGCAAAACTAAAACCTTTAAAGGAATATTAAATATGTTCTTACATGTTACCTGCCATCAACAATGATAGAAAGTCATGCATATCTTTGGTGCCCTTGCGTATACATATAGCCAAGATGAACTACTGTTTTGTTTTTTTTTTAATTTTTTTTATTTTTTTTAATAAATATGCATCCAGGTACAAATATACAAGCAATAATCTGTTAATACAGTCAATGAAATTCTGTATGATGGTGTCAGTTTAGAATCTTCTCTGTAAGACTAAAGCACAGATCTTTAAAAATAATGACAGAATTTGGGACATTCTGATCAGAGATTCATTATCTTGTGAGAAGAAAACCAATTTTTTTAGAAAGTACATTCCTCACTCAAACAACAATCATTTTCAAGGGTCTCCTATCTTATTAAGTGCAGTATTTCAAACAACAGTTTGCTAGTTTCTATCTATCTAGGCGACGTCACATTCCTCTACTTAACATCAGAGCAACAGACCAATCCACAAAGGTGCTTTTCCTTGAGAAAACTATGGTAATTGAAGTACGAATTAGAAGATCTAAACTATTCACCAGGCTTGGCACTTTATAATCTCCACTTATTTCCCCATTAAACGAATTTTATGTCTGGAGAAAGTCATGACTCCAATAACGAAGTTTTTATTATGGAAGGGTATTTTGACGGCCTTCCAGAACCTCTCTTCACTTCAGGGACAGAGCCAACTCAATGGAGAAACACTGCACACAGATCTGAAGGAGAACTGTGTTGAGAAAAGTGTCTCTCACATAGTAATCTATGGAATAGATACCTTGTGCATGTTTCTGGCGCAGTTTGTTGAGAATGTTAGTTGCATCAAATCCAGCATTATCACACAACTGTCTAGGTATAACCTCCAGAGCCTTTGCAATAGCGCCAATCAGCAATTGTTCTTTCCCAGCAATAGTACGCGAGTAGTCACGTAACGCTCGACTCAGTTCCATCTCAATTGCACCACCACCTAAAAGGATACAAAAATATTACACTTGTTGCCTATAGTCAACATATACATATTATAAAATATATTGTCATGAAATGTTCATCTAACCTGCAACTACAGCATCATTCTTTATTGTACGCCGGACTATCATAATGGCATCATGAAGGGATCTTTCAGTCTCTTCCATGAACTGTTCTGCACCACCCCTCAGTACAATTGTACAAGTCTTTGCATTGGGGCAACCAGTAAAAATGTTAAATCTAAACAATAAAAGTTATACAAATTAACTATTAATACATCTATACAATCAGCACTAGTTTAAACTCCATTTAGTAACTATCATCTACAGGATCAGTTACTGTCTGCAACATTTGTCACTTTTGTTATGAGTTGACTTATACACACATCAAACTTTGTAAAATACTAATTATATATGCAATTTTGCTGTTGATTTAGATTATTAACTCCAATTTTGTTGAGACTTCTGTCCTGGACACACAAAAGAGTAACTCCATGGCTACAGCCCTACAAAATTTTACAACATGTTTCAACTTCAAACGTTTGGGAACAATCTAGTCTTGGAAGAATCCCAAAAGCACTGCAAATGAAAAAACTACCGTTTGTATTGTATATCCTAAAAATTACTGATGGATTTGGACTTACACTTTTGTGTTTTTGGAAAGCTTTTAATTGAATATTATCTCAACACATTTAAAGAACAAAGCAGTGTTAACGCAGAATATAATTTGCCACATTTGTTTTATAGATTCCTTAAAAGGAAAAACACTGAAAAGATAGTTATCAATAATTATGAAGATATTTTAATAGTACGGATCAAGAAGTTCAACAGTGAGAACACCCAAAATCGAGGCACTGAAGGCAGTACTAATGTCAGAGCAGATGAGGGGTCTCTCAGGGCTTATCCACAAAGAGAGAATCCCTATCAGCACCCAATCCCTGCCAATACAATTAAAGGTGAACTAACACAGCAAAGAATGCCTTCTAGTCGAGAGATCCAGAACAGTAAAAGTGAAAGGGCTAAAAACATAATGGACACAAGTTGGGACTGAATAATAATAAAAACAAGATGAGGGAAATATGTAAGGCACCAGGTGCTTGCTCCTGGGGCTCTGCATGTGAAGTCCCATCCCCGATTCCTTATAGTCAATGGGTTAAAGAGCACCCACTAGCCAACAGAGTTATAACCTTAAAATGGAAAAGAGGGTGCAGCAGAAAAAGATGCAAACCACACCCACTAGCAACTCAAACACAGTAAAAAGAGAGATGAAAGTGACAGCTGACAAAGGAGGTGGGACTGAGGGTTCCCCCCGACCCACCATGCAGCATGCGATGCTCTAACCCCAATCATCCCCTTCCCACCTCTTATATATGAGAATAAAAACCACTTTCCCAGAGAATAGTGAGAAACAGTTCAACTGCGCATGAATTACCTGACAATGCCACAGACATGGAATTTTGAAACCTATACTTGACATGGAGGCCTAGTAGAAGGGGGCATTCCACCAGAATAGAGCTACTGTCTGTAAGGCTCCACAACCACAATGTGGGGGTGGCTCATTTCATGAAATGAAACTACTGATTAGTCTGACCAATGCTGAGGGGGTAGGGTGGTGGATTCTTTCTGGGAGAAATTGAAGGAGGTGCGCAATTCTGCGAAGTTTATTAGAGGGAGCAGTAACCCACCACATGAGGTTTCATCTCTGAATGAGCAGCGGCCTGAGTTGCAACTACAAATTCAAACCTGGTATCAGCAAAGTGAATGTGGGGCAATAATACCTTCTGTAACCAAATGATCTGTCAGTTCACTGCCTGGGATACCTGTATGACCTGGGACCCAAGAAAGACGACATAACAGGCAATGCGATTAAGGTCAGGGAGACCACGAACAGTAGATAGTACATGGTGATAAGAATAAGAGTAATCAGTGGCCTGGAGACTGCTCATTCAGTAACTACAAAGATTCAAATATGGTCAAGGGAGTCTTGTTTAATAACACACACTAGAAGTTTCAAGCAACAAATGATGTTTCTGATTGGCAGGAGAAGTAAAAGTGTATTCTGTCTTATCCATGGTTTTAGAGACACCAGTGTAAATAATGGAACACCCTTATACACTTGGAGAACTGAAAGGAACAAAAGCCAAAACATCACAGTAGTGACTGAACCTTTTGGGCCATGGAATAGATTGGTCGTAATTAAGGGTCTGGGTATCAAGAGGAGAGAGGGGAGGAACAATGGGAGTACATTCTAAGGAGGTTAGGCGGAGGTCCCAGGAGACAAATTCCAACTGGCAGAATCACACAAAGGGCAGGTGTCAGGGGGTCAACACCCCTTGTGTGAAAAAGAGAATGTGACAAGTTGGATGACGAGGAAATTGTCAAATGATGACTGCATAAATGAGCAACTGTTGGTGCCATCAGAACTGAAGGGGGTAGATTCCTGCTCCAGGGAGGAGATTGTCTACAGGATTAGTCCAGAAGGCACTAGAAGCTATCTACCACCACCATGATGATGAACTGGGCTAAGAATTTCAAAGCTGAAGGTGCCGCAGAGCCATTAACCTGGCAACCATAGTACCATCAGGCTGAGACCAGGGGCTGGTAAATACAGAAAACTGTAGCACGACCTGCACCCCAAGAAGTGTGGGCAAGAAAGCAGACAGTGTTAAGCGTCCACATGCAGCTAATTTTTTTGCTGACGAATATGGGGCAGCCAAGTTAGCTCTTTATCAAAGACAGAAAACAAAATTGACTGTGCAACAACATCCAAGTGCTGGGTACCCAAGTAGAGTTTGGGGTCAGGATTGACTACAGTATGGTGACAGAAATACATGGACCACATTTTCTTAGAAGAGAATTGGAAATCATGGGAAAGGGGCCAAACGGCGGCTCTTTAGCTGGAGTCTTGGAACTGGTGTTCAGCCAAGGCCTTTGAGTGAAGGCTGCACCAAATGCAAAAGTTGTCCACATACAGTGTGAGGGTGACAAGCGACCCGACAGAAGTCACTAGCCCGTTAATGGCAATGAGGATGATTGTGAGACTCAGCACTGCGCCCTGTGGGATACTACTCTCTTGGATCTGGAGGAAGGGCGGGATGGGCGGCAGGGGGGGGGGGGGGGGGGGGGGCAAATATACCAGTATGGAGTCTCGGAAATCCCAGTCATGGAGGGAAAGTAAAATGTGATGGCGTCGAACAGTGCCATATGTCTTATGTAGGTAAAAAAATTACTGTGATGTGATGTTACTGTGCTTCATTAGACAGCGAACCTTAGTGCGCAGTCGCTTAAAAGGGAGGAGGACATCTTGTGAGAGATGCCACTTGAGACGATGCTTGGCCCTACGTGAATAGATGTCTTTGTTCTACCATGGGATTGGCAGGTGGCAGTGTGTGCCTGAAGGTAAGATGAACTGCAATTCCAGCTATGCAGGTGCCTAAATCGGAAATGTCTCCCATAACCTCGTTGATGCAATCTGACAGTCTGCGGTGGAGGTGACAAGCAAAAGTATGCGACTGTCAGTTGACTCTTTGTAGAGCCCATTTTGTTAACTGGTCCATCGGATGATATAGCAGTATTACAATCACTGGGAAGTATTCACTGTCACAACGATCCTCGTTTAGTGACCATAAGAGCAATAGCCGGAAAGGTGGTATGAGCAGCACTGAAGTGGATAGCAATACTGTCTCTGAGGCACAGATTGAGATCAGAAACAAACTGGTCAATCAGAAAGCCCCAACCAGACTAAGTGTTACTTCCCTACATGGTGTGGTGCACTGAAATCACAAAGTAAGAGAAACAAGGTGGGGGAAACTATTTGATTAAGGTGGTGATCCCAAGGGAAGAAATTAGGAGTGGTGACCGAATTCAATCGGTGATTGCAAATCTTCCTTTTAAACTACACAAACAAGGAGAAACCTCTCTGTAATCACAAGTGGGAGATGTGGGGAATGACAATACATTCAATGGAGCAACAAGAGATGGCAAATAGAGTATTCCCACAAAGAGATGATTATTCCAGGGGATGATAGAGGATGCCGGGGGTGGAACCGCAGGGCAAGTCCCATGAGGTTTCGTTGACACTGATCTAGACTGGCAGTGGCAGCATAGGCGGCTGGACAAGGTACCACTGCACACAAAGAACCTTGACCAGTGGGGGCTGCCATCCAGCCTGCAGCCAAGATCCCACAACCCAAGGGGTGCCACTGTCTCAAGATGCCACACACAGCTGATGCCCCCAACACTAATGCCAGCACCAGTGGCATCGACACTATTAAACCAGGGGAGCCACAACCACCTTCCTGTTTATGAACCTGCTTGAGCAATCTTCTTGGCTATCAAAGGTAGTAAGAGAAAGGAGTCTCAAGATCCTATTGTAAACTTGCATGTCAAATTAAATTTAAAGTTTGTGTTAAGTATTCTATTTCACCCAGTCAGTCGTAAATTTCAAAATTTCAGTGTAAAAGTTTAGAGCAAAATATAAGATTTTAAAATTAGATGTGATGAACAGGAGACAAGCTTTGTTCACTCCGAACAAGCAGATAGAGGATGTTCAGGTGAGAGTACATGAGAATGGAGAAAAGTAACCTCACTTTCAAAACAGCTAAATTCAGTAGAAACTGTTGGAATTCCAAGACCACTGAGTTAAGACACTAAACTCCATGTGCTGTCTACTGAAATAACAAGTAGTTTGCAAACCAGAAATCTGTGCTAAGTCAGTAATATGCACCTTTTATTTCAAGAATATAGAGTGCATTGAGTGATTGTGTTCCAGCGGCAGACTGGCAAGCCTCTGAAATTGGCATGGGGCCACCACTACAAAATGTCGTCATGATACCCCAGGCCGAGCATATGTCACCAGCTTCTGAGAGTGGTTTGACAGGCAACTGTTCACTTGACAGGAACCAAAATTCAATGAAACAATCCATGCGCAGTTGATGTACTCCATGAACTTAGTAATGATCAGACAGGTTTAGCTGGAGGACAGGGAACACTAACAGTGGGTGAATGGGATTATCATCTTACACTGCTTGTTTCGTTAGAGCCTGTTGATGGGGATACAGCTGGATGCTTAAGCACCATGCACGATGAGGTACGATACACTGATTCTACACCTGCACCTGCGTTCTTACAAGAGGGAAACTGAGGAGCAGAAGTCGACGACACATCCTGTGCAATCTGTCTGCAGCTTCAAAGAATGGTTTACAACTGTACCATTATCTGACAGCAAAACTGCTGGTTCAGCCAGCCCTTACAGAAGAAACAAAACTATGATGGGGCATATGGGGAGACACAGAGTCTTATTTAGGGCTGAAGCAGAGATTTTTGGCACTGTACTGGGGGCTAACAACAGCACATGTTAAGTCTCTGCTGATGACAAGGCCTCATTACAATGGTAATTATGTGATGGTGCCGGAATTATTCTAGCACAAAGTCTCGTTAGCATATCACCTATATCAACCGCTGGAACCAGAGAAACTTATAGCTTTGATAACCACAGAAAAATATTACTGTATTGATCCAGAGTACAGAAGAATTGCTGAATCTTCTCTCAGCATTGGACGTAATTAAAAACTGAAAGATATCAGCGAGGCCCATGGCGTAATAGTGATGGTGTTTTTCCTGTTAGAAAAAATGATGCGGCAAGGAGTAATGAGCAGAGAACTGCATCAAAATATACAGAAGTATACATATTAAATGCTGACAGTGATGCAAGGACAAACCAGCATGTCTGTAGAGTCAATACAGAGGCTTACCAACAATCATTCTTCCCACACACTATTCACGGTTGGAACAGGGTTGGAGAGATCAGATATGGCACCGAAAGTACCCTAAGCCAAACACTTTAGGTGGACTGCAGAGTATGATGTAGATGTAGATGCTGCTCTAGTCTCTCATAAATGACATTTATGAGAGACTAGAGTAGCATCTACATCTACATCATACTCTGCAATCTCCCCCCCCCCCCTCCCCCCCCCCCCCCCACACAGATAAAAAATGTTCCTCCCCAGAACAGTGATTTCATTCCTAATGAGAATCGTCCATAATGAACAGAGCCTGCAGTTTACAGGACACTTGCAAGAACAGAAGACAGCCTGGAACAAGAGACATCGTCAGTGGAGTAAACATATAAAAATGAACTGAATTCCTTTGAAGAGGTTTCGAATACACTAGAACGTACATCTGCCAGCCCTTCTGCCCGAAACAGCTGACATTATTATACAGATATCAGTAGTAGTAGAGTAGTAGTAGTAGTACCTAGCAGCAGCAAAATTAACCTGTCCAGCCACGGACAGCTGGCAAGAAAGATTGTGATATCATCAAAGATGCTTAGAGGAAAAGTGATGGAGGGAGGGAGGGAGGGAGGGAGGGGGGGAGGGCTGGGGGAGGGGGGGGGGGAGTAGTTGTAGTATGAGAGTATTATAGACAGAGGAAAGGAAAGAAACAATTTTTGAACCTGACTGATTCGCTGTCATCCCAGGTCTGATTTATTAGAAAAGCAAACAGACAACTTCCATTTACTGTATGATGGACCTTATGAAGTAGCTAAGCGAGTAGGTGATCCTAAATATTTACTTGTGGAGATGGAAACTGTGGAGGAAAAGAGGTTCCATTACATTAGAAATTTATCCAGTAATATTAAGGAAATCCTCGTAAAATTGTTAATCGTAAAACATGCTGATAGGCCTCATCCCACAAGTTACTGGGTGTCATTATAAATCTAACTGGGTGAAATAAGATTTGTGGTATGGTCTATATATTGCAAGTGTAGTTTCTGAGTTCTGGGCTGGAATATATCTTTACAAAAACCGTTGTGGTAAGTCAACTGATAACATTCTGTTGGATTTCCAAAGGAGGACAGGTAGTCTGAGAAAGAATGTACATTCCCTTCCTCTTCAATTATCAAACAGTAATATAAGGCACTGTGAGTCTGAAACGAAGAATATCTCTCTCTCGTGTGTGTGTGTGTGTGTGTGTGTGGGGGGGGGGGGGGGGGGGTGTAGAACAAACATACGATAATTTTGAACACACCAAGAAAAGAGAGATGTCAGCGCGAGGCACCTCGTTCCCAGTACATATTGATAGGTGGGCAGCAGTGACTTGTCAGTATATCTTCAAACAGTTGTTACTGTAAAATGAACAGTCTAATCAACACAGGTACAGCAATATTCTGTGAGACATATCCTGTGTTTTATGTTTAGATACTTACACCACTATAGCAGTAATGATACTTTGAAGCACCGTCTTTGAAATGAGCTTCTCCAGAGCTCTCTACATCATGCACCAACTGTCCACTACTGCCAAGTGGTGGTGGTGGTGGTGGTGGTGGAGGAGGAGGAGGAGGGAGCAGTTCATTTGTACATTATGACAAGTGTATAACATCTGAAACATTGGGAACAAGTGTTATTTCTAAGATTCAATCTGGAGCTTTGTCTGGGGACTGCTACTCTATTGCCAACTGTGAAGGACAACAATCCACTTTTGTAAACACAGGCACCCTGCTCCCTGTTTGACTAAGCAGTACATGGGGACAGGTGACAGCAATTGTGGAAATCCTGTAGTGGTGTCTGGCATGTCTATGAACAAGTAATTTTAATTTGACGATAAAAAATATTCTTGCCAATATCATTCCTTCTGAAGGGCCACATCTCTCAATGGAATATTCTCAGCCAACACATTGCCATTCTCATGTGCAATTCCTGCAAATATTACCATGCAGTCATATCTTATTTCCAACTATAGTCCTTAATCCAAGAAGTAAGGAAATGAGAGTACTTTTGTAATCTTTCGTCTATGCTGTAATCACTGTGCAAGAAGGACCATTAACCAGTTACTTATTTGTAGAGATCCAAGAATGTCTTACCTATCTTTTTTTTCTTTTTTTTTTCACAAAATTAGCGTCTATTGGATGATCACACTTATTCATACACATTTAACAGTTGCCATGTTAGTTACCTGAAGATTGAATCTTTTAAATTGATTTGGGGGAGGGGGCACTGATTACAGATATAATAATAATAAATTAAGAAATGTAGTAGAACACTACCCAGCTCACAGAAGAACCAAATGGTATGAGGCTAATCAGCTTGTGTCAAAGCTCTTACCTGAAACTAATGTCAACCTTCTTTAGGAAATTCCCAAGAAAAGCTAAAACATGAATACCACCCAGCCCAATATTAGGAGAATTTCAGTTAGATCATGTGGTTATTTCACAAAAAAAGTACAATGGAAATGTGAAAGTAGTAAGGAACAGTGAATTTTATTCTGATCATTACCCCTCTGCCCAAACCCTTTGCCTTTACAAATGTCTGCTTGTGTCTGTGTATGTGTGCGAGTGTATACCTGTCCTGTCCTGTCCTGTCCTTCCCCCCTCCCTCCCCCCCAAGGTAAGTCTTTCTGCTCCCAGGATGGAATGACTCCTTACCCTCTCCCTCAAAACCCACATCCTTTCGTCTTTCCCTCTCCTTCCCTCTTTCCTATGTGTATGTTTGTGTGTATCAACCTGCCAGCGCTTTCGTTTGGTAAGTCACATCATCTTTGTTTTTAGATATATTTTTCCCACGTGGAATGTTTCCCTCTATTATATTCTGATTATTACCTCTCAAAGATTAAAGTCAAACCCCTACCTAATAAGGAACAAAGAAAGTCACAAAAGTTAATATATAATACAGTCAGGTCTTACTATAACAAAACAATCTATTAAAAAACTATCAAGACAAAATTGAAGTAGCTAAACATTGCAACTGGCAAGAAATATCCAAAGCAATTAATAATGCTGCACAGGAAATATTTAGGTCAACAAAAAATGAAGGGAAAATGTGGTGGAATGTAATTTACAAAGAAGCCATACAAAAGAGAGAGAGAGAGAGAGAGAGAGAGAGAGGACCAAAAAGTGGGAAAAATGGAAATGCTCAAAGAAAATTGAAAATTATGATAAATTTAAACAACAAAGAAAGGAACAGCTTGGTTAATCAGAAATAGCAAACCCCAAATGTCTGCTTCAAAAATGAAGATGGCAACATTGGGTTATCCAATACTGAAAATTGTGAAATACTGGTAAGATATTTTCATCAGCTTCTGAACTGTCCTGAACCAAGTCATATATTGGCATTCTCATATATTAATGAAAATTTGGAAGAAGATTTACACCATCTAGAGAAGAAATTCAAGACGTAATTAAGACCCTCAAAACCAACAAAGCTAGTGGCGAAGATTCTATTGCAGCTGAACTTTTGAGGTGGGTCCTTGCCAAGTATACCAAAGGAGCTAAATTTAGTCCTTTTGAAGAAACCCGGAATACAGAAAAAAATCCCAGAGGAATGGGAAGTTGCCTTGATACACCCACTCCACAAAACAGATAATAAACAACTACTGTAGAGTCTCTATACTGCCAGTAGTGTATGAAGTATTTTCCAAGATTTTGTTAAGCAGAATATAAACAACACTAGACAGTCATGTTGGTGAATATCAAGGCGGCTTTAGGAAAAGAAGGTCATAACCAGAACAAATATTTAAATCAAAACCAGTAATTCACCACAGATTACTTTATTCAAAGGATATTGTAGTTATGTTTGTGGATTTCAAAAAGGCTTTTGATTCTGCTGACAGAGAAACTATAGATAAAATAATTTGAATACTTGGTGCAAAGTCTAAACTAGCAAACCTAATCCGTGAAACAGGAACAGTCTGTAAAGTAAAATTCAGGGGAGAAATTTCACAGCCTTTCAAAATAAAAACATGCGTACAACAAGGTGGCTGC
Organism: Schistocerca piceifrons; assembly: GCF_021461385.2. Taxonomy (NCBI): domain Eukaryota; kingdom Metazoa; phylum Arthropoda; class Insecta; order Orthoptera; family Acrididae; genus Schistocerca; species Schistocerca piceifrons. The sequence continues at coordinate 300,484,672 of NC_060141.1, forward strand.
CTTTTTCCAATTCTTTTAACAGTGTGTTAGAGAAAACAGGAAGAATTTGGAACAAAAAACTTACTGAACTTAACATCTCAGCTAGGAACAGGAAGCAAATAGATCAAATCAACTGCCTTGCATTTGCAGATGATTTTGCTGTCTTTTCTGAAAATGTGGCATCTGCTACAACACAAACTCCTGGAAGAAATAACCAGAACTGGCTTAAGAATTTCTCCAGAAAAAAACAAAATTTGTAACAAACGTTACAGATTCTCCAAATTTTCTGGAAACATATTGGCCAAATAGAGAGGGTAAGAAAATTAAAATATCTAGGGGAAATAAACCAAGGAAATGCTTTAGAAAAATCTGCAATAGAGGAAAGCTTGCATAAAATGGGGAAGCATATGGCATCACCAAAGACATCTACAATTAAAAGTGCCTATCAAAAAATGCAAAAATAAGGCATTACAACACAGTAGTGAAGACAGAATGCCTATATGCAAGCAAATACTTAATTCAACTATATGCTTAGTTAAACTATAATTTAGATAAATTGGAAGTACTAGAAACGCGAATTATAAGGAAAATATTAGGACCACAAAAATAAAGCAGAATGTTGTAAATTATGAAGCAATGCTGAAATATACCAAAATATACAAAATATTTCAAACATAATGAGGAAAAGAGGGCTCTTCTTTTTGAACATTATTTCGAATGCAAGACAGCAGATTAACTAATAAGATTTTCTAATATTTGTGGGGTAAGAAGCCTACAAGCTGGGTCAACGAAACAAAAAAAGGATTTAGGAAGAAACAATATAAAAATAGAAGCCTTTTGGGGGGAAAAGTATTGTGAATTGAAGGAGTCCATGGCAAGGTAGCTAAAAGGACAGGTTCAAAATGGTCTGAAGATAGAAAGAAGAAACACTGAACAGATGAAGGCATACTGGAAGAAAAGAACAATGAATTAACTGGAACATGGTTCTCAGATGGCCTATTCACAGTAAAATAATAATAATAATAATAATAATAATAATAATAATAATAATAATAATAATACAAGTCGTAGCACAAAAACGGGCTGTTTTAATTAGTTTCTAAAAGTGTAATGGTATTACTGGCAACAATGAATGTTTGTAATGTTTCAGGTAGGTAGGTCATTAGCTGTAATGGGGTGCTGAAGTGGGCCTTACTGCGCTGTGGCTGTGAAGGCCTTTCACAAAACCGTGACTGTGTTGTTGCTGCTGCTGCTAGACGAGAATACTGCAGTCATTTCAACCTTAGACTGAATGATCCAGCACCACTGGCATAAGCCATCAGCTTGTTAGTAAAAACCTTTGGAACGACAGGAAGTGCACTTGAGCTGAAATCACCAGGAAGAATTAGAAGTTGTCGCTAACATTAACGAATACAGGACGTGCAAAAATGTTGCAACGAACAGTCCAAAGTCTTCTGTGAGACGAATTGCTGCAGTAGTGGGAACATCCAGTGATAGCACACACAGTATTTTATGGCTTTATTTAAAGTTGCAACTGTATAAGATTCTTATTGTGCAACAGTTAATTGAAGTTATAATGGGAAGGGAATGACTACTGAACTGTTGACTAAAATAAGGATTTCTTAAATTTCCTATGGATGAGTGAAAATGCACATTTTCATCTCAGTGGTTATGTCAACAAACAAAACTGCTCTTACTGGTATGAGGATAACTGCCTTGAACTCCATCAATGCCCCTTACACAGCCAAAAAGCTGTCTCTTCAATGGGCATAATCAACCCCTTCTGTTCTGTGGATGAACATGGACAAGCAACTAGTCGCATCTCAGTTGTATGTTGTCAAAGTTGACATATTCCTTACAGCTCAACTTAAACAGTTTTCTGAAAATGAGTACAGGTTTCAGCAAGATGGGGCTACGTGTCACTGTGCTCAAATTTCAATGGCGGCAGTGTTCAGAGTGTTTGGTAACTGCTTTATTTCAAGGAATGGGTACATTTTGTGGCCTCCAGAATCTCCCGACTTGGTCAAATGGTGGCCACCCACAAGATATGATTTTCAGGAAATTAAAAGTGCATGAAATAGAAATATGCAAGGATTTTGTTGTGTCTCAGAATATTTTGACGCAATATAATCCTAGGCCTCTTTTTCTATCTGAACCTGACCATTTTTCTGTCACACCCTGCCATTTTCATCCTCTATAATAAGAGTTTTCCGAGTGAAATGTTTGCTTTTGAAAATCCTAACCAGTAACCAAAAATAGCTTTATTTTATGATATTTACTTATAGAAAAACACAGCTTATTTCAAACACTCTCTGATAAAATAGTTCATTGAGATACAGTCTGTATGAAATAGGATTTATTAGGCACAACTGCTATCATCAAAGTGGCCACAAATTGATCAGCTCAGTTTCATATCATATTGTCATGACTAAACATGAATAGTACAAAATACAAGGACTGTAATAATGGATAAGTATTGGTTGTCACTTCCTTGAAAATGGGACAGTCAGACTTATCAGAACATAATTTTTCATGATAAATTCAGATTTCAAGAAAAAACAAAGCAATTCAAACACACCTTCAACATGAATACTAGAAAGAAAAAGCACAAGTTTGGTAAGTGAACAATTAAATATTACCTTACTTCTAGCATACTAAGAACACTGAATTATGTAAAAATTATTCAAAAACAATTATATCATCTCATCTGACTTAATACCACACTGGAAAGTTCTGGGTTGAGTAACTGGTATAGATGAGGTGTTGGTGCTCAACAGCACATTGATGACAAGACCGAAATCACTACCAAGTTTTCAATCAACATCTTTCTGCACAGCTAATATGTGCATGCATACAATGAAGGTGTTCGTTTCTGGTAGTCTGACAGCTCTGAGGAAGAACACTAAAATTTTTGGTAAGCTTTCTTACAATCTTGTTTAGGTGCATGTCAACCTCTCAATGCCTCAATTGTATACAGTGAATGGTTGGTTAACTTCACTCCTTCCCTCACCCCAATCTTAATTAGGAGACATGAGAAGACTTATTGTTTCAGCTACGGGTCAATGCCTGAAACCTGTGTGAACATGCGAAAATATATGTGAACATATAATTAAATATTATACAAATTATTTTATTATCGAGAACCCAGCTTCTCACTGTAAGGTTTCATTGTACAAGCAAAGATTAATTTTTCACTGTCACTGAGTTACTGTATTTTGTTGGCAAAAACTTATGTGATAAAATTCACGAAATTCCATTACAAAAAATGAATAGATGAAACTTCTTGGCATATTAAAACTGTATGCCAGATTGGACTGAAACCCAGCAGATCAGATACTGACCGAAGTAAAGCTGTGAGGACAGGTTGTGAGTTGTGCTCGGATAGCTCAGTTGGTAGAGTACTTCCCCACAAAAGGCAAAGGCCCTGGGTTAGAGTCCCAGTCCTGCATATGGTTTTAAACTGCCCCGAAGTTTCATATCAGCACACTCCTCCACTGTCGTGTGAAAATTCATTCCAGGGATCTGAATACACATTTTACCTTTCACCGCCTACTTGTCTTTCTTCAAAATACTCGCAGCTGCCAAGAACTGAATCTTTCAAGTCGTGAGCAGTTGTCATTACGGAACCTCCACAAGCCTTCATTGTACGTTTCAGATCCTCTTCCGGGACTCGTCCAGCACAAAACATATCTCTGAAAAAATTGAAAATTAGGTTAAGTTGCTATTGTGAATTGTGCAGTTTAGAGTTTTGATCACATAGGTCTTGTCTCTCTAACTTTAAAGAACAACAAAAAATAATTCCTTTCAAGAGTAGTGTCTAATGTGAACAAGACTCACCAATCAATAACAACATTTTGCCTACACACAAGTTTAACAGCATCACAGGAGTGTTTCTGTGGAATTTGGACAGTAATCCAGGTTTATGTCTCACAATTGATTAATTTAGAGGGTTTATGGGCTCAAACGGTGAGGCCATCAGTCCCACGATTACAAAGTTACTCACAGAAGAAACAGGGTCCGCTAAAAGTGGACGAATTCAGTCAGGGGAGTCATATTATAAAATAATTAAGTTAAAACACACAGAGTAAAAGGCATAAAAGGTACGCTAAGAACTGGACAAAAAAGAGCAGCCTTTCCATGAGGGAGTGGTCATGGAGTCCCAAACCGAGAAGACATGAAGAGAGGTCCCAACCACAACCACCCTGACCTAGGTTTATGTCTCAGTTCAGCAAATACTTTTCATTTGACATTTAAATGGTATTTTGCAAACATCTCTTACAATGGAAACTGCCCATTGCACTCCTATTAGATGTATAAAATGACCCAGTTGACAGCCCATCAAACTGAACACAGATTAGGCATGAAAACAGGAAAAAGGTGTACTGGACTGGGGGGAAAAAAAAAGGCAAATTATTGAAGAAGAAGTAGTGCAATACAGAACAGCACGCAAAAGTAATGGAGTTGTGGTTATGGTGTTGGACTACCAAGCAGGCACGCCTTTGTTGAAACCTCCCTCGTGCCTATTCTTTTTCCTGCTGTTCGCTTTATTAAAATTTGTGTCTGTGTCGGGGTGTAGCGTTCATTTGCAACAGTGAGATGTAAGGTACAGACCAGTGATGACAGTTGATTCTGCACAACTACTCTATTAGCAGTCTAAAGGAAGTGGCATCTGAACGGTAACTGCAGATGTTTGATGACAAGGTGACAAGTCAACTGAATCCTCCACTGGAAAACACATCTGGTGTGTCATACTGGCATTAGTGACAGTATATGTGTCATATGATAAGAATCTCTTATCGAAGCACCTGATTTGTGTGACTGATAAGTGAGATATCCCTCCTTGCCCAATATTGGTGTTCGTATGAACGTGAATGTGACCATTCCCAAGGAAATGATAAAAACATAATACAGCAACATCGATAATCCGCAAGCCACCGTACGGTGTATGGTGGACGGTACTCTGTACCACTACTTATAAATTTCCCCTCCTGTTCCACTCGCAAATAGAGTGATGGAAAAATGACTATATGTAGGCCTCCATATGAGCCCTAGTTTTTCGTATGGACCTTCATGGTTCTGACGCACGATGTATGTCGCAGCAATAGAATCGTTCGGCAGTCAGCTTCAAATGCCGGTTCTCTACATTTTCTCAATAGTGTGTCTCAAAAAGGATGTCGCCTTCCCTCCAGGGACTACCATTTCAGTTCCCAAAGCTCCGTATATTTACATGTTATCTGAACCTACCAGTAACAAATCTAGCAGCCCTCCTCTGAAATGTTTCGATGTCTTCCTTCAATCTGACCTTGTACAGATGCCAAACACTTCAAGAGTACTTAAGAATATGTTGCACTAGTGTCCTATATGTGGTCTCTTTTACAAGTGAACCACTCTTTCCTAAAATTCTCCCAATAAACCAAAGTCTATCATTTGCCTTCTCTACCACAACTTTCACATGCTCATTCCACTTCACATCGTTCTGCAACATTACAGCTGGTTAGTTTGTCACATAAGCTACAACCGTTTTCAAAATCTCTCCGTTTCTCTGTGCTCTGTCAAAATATATGCTTGTCATATTTTTAAAGATATGTTCCGTTTTTGAAGTTTCACTCTTGAATTCCTTGTGTAAGATAGTTCACACCTGTTTATTTGTTGTTTTCATTTCTGTGAGACATCTATGTGGTATCTCGCTTGCTCTCACTATTCGTCATATTTACTTGTGATGGTAATGTATTCTTACCATACAACTCGTATGGTAAGAGTATGTATGACAACTGTGACAACTGCCAAGACTACATAAAGAGAACAGACATTTCAATGACCAGACGGACAGTTCACAATGTTGAAGGAGGGGGGGGGGGGGGGGGGCATTCAATGAAGCTCAGGACAACTGGGAAGGGTATCAAAAAGGATTTAGCACCTCATTTCCAAGCAAATGACATTAAATGCGCCGAGTGGCTGCAAGTCTTTCTATTTACCTACTAGCTTGGCACCCGCTACTTGACTCACTCATGCAACCAACAAAATCTGTGCCTAGCTACATGGGACTCAATATAATATGAACAAACGGAAGTGCAAATACAGACCTCGCATTTTGTGGTTGTGTTCTAAAGGAGGTTGTATGGCAGGCACGCAGAGATTTTTTGTTTTTATTTAATCAAATTTTTATGTTGTTCACAAATTGCAACACTTTCTAAGCTTTTCACATTAATTAAGGTGTGTGGTCTCTTCAGAATGTAATTCTGACCAAAATGCGATTCTGGTAGCTGGAGTCCAAAGCATTTGTTAATCGCACCTTTTGCACTCTTGTGCAGAAATTTCCATAGCAACTTTCATCACCTAACAAATATTTCTTTATATCTAACAGAGAAGTGAAATAGCAATTTTCATAAATTTAGCTCCAAAATTTTTTAGTGTAATTAAATAGTTTCTTAAACATTTTCATCCCCTATTCCACTCCCTTTGGGTCTGAACTTCCAGAAACATTGAAATATCAATTTTTTTGTTTCTAACTGAGAACTCAAATACCAGTTGTAACAGATGTGGCCTTAAAAATCCTTTAGTAGTTCTTTAGAAATTATTTACTTTCAAGAAAACACTTATCACTGGTGTGGTATTCCTAGATGTGCAGAACTGAATATGGTGCATCTTTTTAAAATTCAGAGTGAGACCATTTGCACAGAACCAGTCAATGATACTTTTAACAACACTGTTTACTACTACTTTTGTTTCTGTACATATGCTTGGATTGATTACAATACAAGAGTAATCCACAAAATGATCATTTACATATATACGGAACAATAGAGGATCCAATACTGAGTGTTTGGGAACTCCGTACATTTCTCCCCAGTCAGAATAATGTCCCTGGACTACATCGATTGAATAACTTTCCACATTCATTTGGTTAGATATGACATTATCCAATGGTTGGCTATAATATCAGTTCCACGAAACTTCAATTTACTGAGGAGAATATTGTGATTCACACAGTAAAATGCTTTAGATAGGTCGCAGAAAATGTCAACCTTCAGTATTTTATTATTTATTGCTTGTAAAATTTGGCAAGTGGACACGTAAAGCATTCTCAGTAGAACAACTGTGATTACCTGAGGATATTATTGTTGCTCAGGTGAGATTCTATTCCAGAATACACCATCTTCTCAGAAATCTTAGAAAATGATGTCAGCAGTCAAACAGGTCGGTAGTTATTGACATCTCTCCCATAATCTTTCTTATGGAGGAGTTTGACAATGGCATATTTCAGTCTCTCTGGCATTTTTTTTTTTTTTTTTTTTTTTTTTTTGAGGTGTGTAGATGTAAAGATGGGTACAATAGGAAGGGGAAACTGTACTCCTCACTGACCAACACCCAGTACATTCCAAGGAAACAACTTCTAAGGAATGTAAATGTTGTGCTCCTTCTTCCAAACACCACACATCATCGACATCCTCTGGACTCTGCCATAATACACCCTGTTGAAGCCAAATAAGAGTAGCAGTTGTGCAGGAGCCAACTGATCATCCCTTGGGAGAAAGGAAGTGAACAGAGACAGCATTCTACAGGCTATCAATATGTTTGTTGCTGTCTGGAATACTGTAACAACAGACTGCATTATAATTGTTTCACAAAAGCTGGCTGTGGCACATCAAATGCTGTTGAGCACAACATTGTTCCAGGAAGAGGTTGGAGTAGGATTACTCATATATCTGAAAATGTGAAAATTCAATTACATGGTTTGTTACAATGAAAATGTACCGACTTACAGAACTAAGATTGATGCAAGTGAAATGTGTGAAGTGCTTGTGAAGGAAACGACAACAACGATAAAAAGGAGGCCACTGCGCCAAGTTTCACTACTGCTGTGCAAGGTATAGATATCACCAGAGACTCATTAATAAGAATTTTGTCATAATTTAGGAGTAAGGGGCACAACTCACCAAACAGTGTAGGCATAAGAATATGTTAAAGAATGCTAATTCTCTAAGTAAAACTTAAAAGGGACCTAAGAATGTAAGGTGTACAGAACTGGGGCATCCGATTGTGCAAGAGAAATTGCAAGAAGTAATCAGAAGGAAGGCATTGGAGGTAAAGAGGAACTTTATTAGATGAACTGGTTCACAGCAGACAGTAAATATCTTGTTTCATAAAAATGTATATTTTATGTGGACGACTATCAACACTGAATTCCAAATAAATGAACTTTACTTTCTTACATTACTATGTGAAAATCCATTTGTGGAATTCATTTAATTCCAGACTGATAACACACCAGATTGGTAACACATTGATAAGATGGTCAAAATAACCTCAGATCTACCACTCTGTATTTTGTCTCTCTTGCCTTGTTGACAGGCAGTAGAAATATGTAGAACTAGAGAAAATGGTACGTAAATATGTCTTAATTGTGTGTGTTGAGTAGGCCGCTCTAGTCACAATTAGGGAAATTAATATATGCCTTTGCAATAGACAACTTCTGTACGAGTGTAATATAAGAGGGCGGTTTGAAAAGGCTGGTAAATTTCAATGAATGAATTAATTAATTAAAAGTTTTGATTGTGCTTTCATGAGTGGTAAGCTAGATTATCTCGAGGATTGTATAAAGAATTTCCAGACCATTTACTTTAGGATTAACGAATTTAAATGTGGTTGAACAAGCACCAAAAACTAAGTACACTCTGGCCATCCAACTGAAGTCACCACAAAAGAAACCATTGACAAAAATCCATGATCTGGTAATGCAAGATTGCAGAATATAAATTTGTGAAATTGCTGAGATTGTAGGCATCTCAACTGAGAGAGTGCACAATATCCTGCACACAAAATTATGAAGAAGCTTTGTGCGATACGGGTGCTATGGTTGCTCACAGTCAACAAAAAGCCCATCTGGCACAACATTTCAACACAATGTCTGGTGATGTTTAATCATAACCCACAAGACTTTCTGCACTGATTTGCGACTGAAACCTGGATCCACCATTACACACCACAGTCTAAACAGCACTCAAAACAATGGGCAAAGGATGGTGAAAGCACACCAAAGGAGGCAAAGACCATTTTGTCAGCAGATAAGGTGATGGCCACTTTTTTTTTTTTTTTTTTTGGGGGGGGGGGGGGGGGGGGGGAGTTCCCAAGTAATAATCCTCACACATTACTTGGTAAAGGCAGAATGATAACTGGATTCTGTTATGCTTCATTGTTGGCTTATTGAAACTTAAGTTAGCTGGAAGAAGACCAAAGTTGGCATGCAGGAAAGAGCTCTTTCACCAGGATAATGCACCATCCCATACATGAGCAATAGCAATGGCTGAAGTGCATGAAGTGGGCTTAGAATTAGTTCCTCGTCCAGACTATTCACCCGACGCAGCCCCAAGTGACTTCTTCCTGTTCCCTAACTTCAGGCTGTGGCTTGCTGGGAAGAAGTTTTCATCAAATGAGGAAGTAATAGTTACAGTCAATGAGAATTTTAAAGAGTTTTACGGAACCTATTTTTCTGATGGGATGAAAATGCTGGAGGTTCATTGGACCAACTGTTTATCCCTCAAAGGAGTCTATGTCGAGAAGTAAGGTTTATGAACTTTTTCTTCCAGACTTATCAAACCACCGCATACTATTCCATCTTGTGGCAGTGCAAATTCCAGGATGCAAACAATGAACAAAAATGACAAAAGCCAGCCTCTCATCTGCACGTGATTCATGGGTTGCATATGCACACAATAAAATAGATCAAAACACGCACACGCGTTTTTTCTTCTTTTCAATAACATGTTGTGCATTCCGTGCGCGCGCGCCCACACACACACACACACACACACACACACACACACACACACACACACAAATGTGAATGCTACCTGCCAGCAAGTACACAAACTTAAGTTTTTTCTTCTTTTCAATAACATGTTGTGCATTCTGTGCAGTACATGAAATAATATCAATGATATTGACCCTCCTATATGTCCAACCTTAAGAAGTAACATTTATTGATGTCTGTGCATGCATCGAAATGAATGTGTTCCAAGTGTTTAACTTCAAAACTGGTTTCCAAGGATGTAGCTATTAACAATCATTCGTTAAAATACGGAATAAAACTGACTTTTCATGCTTTCCCGACGGATCTGTTGCAAATATGTTTCTTGGGTTTACCGCAGGATCACATTGTATAACTTGCACAATATTTCATTCATGCAACTGCTTGACATCATGAGGTGGTGTAGCTGGTGCTGTCACTGCTGGAAAGTGCGACTGATAACAATCCCAGAGTGGCGTTGATATTTATCATGCTGGGAGGAAGCAATATGCATGTGCGGGAAGACGCTCTTAGTTGGAGGAAAGTGGCCCTCTTGGTGCCCCCTGCTAGGAGCCGCAGAATGGTTGTCAGTGCATGCGCAATGGGCAATGACTGTGCTGCCGGAGGCTCCTGCAGTTAAAGGCTGAACTAAATCTCAGTAGTGCGTTGCGTCATGTGATGAATTGAAAGTTCTTGTTTTCCCTTTTTTGGATTTAATGGCAGCCAATGCTGGATCCCAGGCAACACTTAGTTGAAAACTTTCATCCTTGTTGATAAGATTGTCTGCCGTACGGATATGTATGGCCTCCTTAACAACACAGTCCCAGAAAGATGGCGCTGGGGATAAAATTTCTGTCTGTTCGTAAAGCATACGATGTCCCTTGTCCAGACAATGCTCCACTACCGCTTATTTATCAGGTTGCCCCAGGCGTGTATGATAATGGTGTTCAACGCAATGTTCTTGCACAGTTTGACATGTCTGCCCAGTATAAGATTTTCCACACTGGCATGGGATTTTATACTCACCATGTTTCCTAAGGCCAAGGCAGTCTTTGACCGAGCACAATAAATTCCTCAATTTTGCTGGTGGCCAAAATCCAGAGAAAAACATTAGATCTTCTCAAGAAGAGTTCTATTCCTTCCAAAGCAACCAAAAGCCTGCGCCAATAGGCTGCAGTTCCCCAAGCTATACAGCATACCCAAGATACCTAAGGATGGGACTCCTTTTCGCCCAATAGTGAGCAATATTGGAGCTCCTACCTATTTTCTGGCCAAACACCTTACTACACTGTTGGGACCTCTCATAGGCGAGTGTGATCACCATATCCATAATTCAGAGGACTTCATAGGATGCCTGAAGATACTTAAGCTACAAGTGTCGGATATTTTGGTTAGTTTTGACATTATATCTTTGTTTCCGAAAGTACCTCTGCAGGACCCATTAGAGCTTATCAGCAGCCAGTTTGAGAAAGACATTGTGACATGTACTTACCTCGAACTTATTTCTTATTCAATGACCAGTATTTTGAACAAGTGGACTGTGTCGCCATGGGAAGCAATCTGTCTCCCATGGTGGCCAACTATTTTATGGAAGACTGAGGAAAAAGCACTGCAGTCAGCAAGTCTCAAATCTTTCTGCTCCTGGTGGTATGTGGACGATACTTTTGTGGTGTGGCCCCATGGAATAGAGACATTACCTGCGTTTCTCCGGCATCTGAACTCGCTCCATCCCAATACACAGTTCACAATGGAAGTGGAAAAGGATCGCATTTTACCATTTCTGAACGTCATAGTTGGAAGGGTACCCCGTGCGGCTCAACAGATGGAAATTTTATCCCCAGCATCATCTTTCTGGGACTGTGATGTTAAGGAGGCCATACATATCCATACAGCAGACAATCTTATCACCAGGGATGCCGCCTGGAATCCAGCACTGGCTGTCATTAAATAAAAAAAAAAAAAATGGAAAACAAGAACTCCTGATTCATCAGATGGTGTAATGTACTACTGATATTTAGATCAGCCTTTAACCACAGAGCGTCCAGAGACACAGTCATTGCCCATAGCGCACACGCGGATGGCCATTCTGCTGCTCCCAGCAGGAGGCACCAGGAGTGCCTTGCCGCCTTCCATTTCACTTAAATTACCCCCACTATCTAAATTTACTAGCCTTTGCGTTTCTCTTTTCAGATTTTCTAGCTTTCCTTCCATTTCAAGCTTGAAATTCTACACCCCGACTCTTAGAATGTTACCCTTTTGTTGGTTATTTGATCTTTTCCTCAGGGTCACCTCCCCCTTGGAAGTCCCCTCCTGGAGATCCAAATGGCAGACTATTCCAAAATATTTTGGAAATGGAGAGATGATCATGACACTTTTTCAATTACAGGCCACATGTCCTATGGATACACGTTAAGTGTCTTTAACGCAGTGGTTTCCATTACTTCCTGCATCCTCATGCCATTGATTATTGCTACTTTTAGGGCCAGTTTCCTATCCCATTGGCAAGAGAGTGCCTCGAGTCTCTGGCCACTCCTGCACCCTCTTTGGCAAGGTCGTTGGCAGAACGAAGGTGACTTCTTATGTCAGAAGTCTTCAGCCACCAATGCTGATTTGTATTCAAAATTTAAGTGGTGGCAGGGTCTGAACCCATAACCGAGGACATTATGATTAATAATCAAAGAAGCTACCACTAGACTGTGGATGATCAGTACAGAGTACAAAAACCATAGGTCAACCTGTTACGGCTGACGTGAAGACAGCAGAAGTCAGCTGATACCTGCCGGGAGAGGCGAAAGGAAGAACGCCGCAAGACAAGAGTCCCATGAATTGCACAAAGTTTATTAGAAAGTAGATGGTCCTCCAGGAGTCTGAAGCCACAAATACACCCCCAGAGCACTAAGGAGAACAGGGAATATGTGGCTACACCCTCAGCCAGACAATCGGCAAGCTCAAAATCCAGGATACACACATGGCCGGAAATCAAAAGAAAATTAGCTGAATAAGCAGCATAATCAAGATCAGTGAAGATCGTGGATGGCAGGGACCAAGAAGTGGCAGGAAAAACACAGGGCAATAGTCTGAAGGCCAGACATCGAGTTCATACATAATAAAATTTGGGTGATCGAGGACCATTTAACAAAGCAAAGGGCCGAATAAATGGCCATCAGTTCCACATGTGGCAGGCAAGAGATGGTGCTCTGTGGCAACAGAAGACGAAGGTACAGCCTACAGATTTACACCCATCACTGTAAAAAAATAGCGTCTTGAAACTATCATAAAAGAGGGTGGAACAAGCAAATGAATACCATCAGAGTTATGGTGGCTTGCAGACCCTGGGAGAGATCCATCCGAATCTGGGGCTGAAGAACTGGGGCTTGGGGGGTGGGGAGATGAACTAGGACACCAAAACAAGGGGGTGGGGGTAGGGAGATCACAGTGTCAACCATGAGACTATCGACAAGGCTAGTGTGAAAGGCACTGGTGGCCAAACTGATACCACGATTGTGGACTTGTGGACCAGGTCTAAGAGCAGCAGTGTGGAAGGGGCAGCTGAGCCATGAACTTGGCAACCACAATCCAGATGGGACAGAACTGAGTCCTGATAACGAAACAGAAGATTTGAACAATCTGCGCTCCAAGAGGTGTGACCCAGAAAGCAAAGGATATGTAAACAGTCAATCTCCAGAAAGCAACCAAGCAAGCTTGTCGTCAAAAAGAAGACAGAATAAATGGAAATGGGAGACCATGGTAAGGCATTGGGTATCAAAGTAAAGCTCCACCTTGGGATGGAATGTGGTACAATGACAGAAATGTACTACCCATGGTTTGAAGTGGAGGGAATTGAAAAGCATGTGAAAGAGTCCACACAAAAGTGCACCATGTGGTTTCTCTCCACAGAGGTCACTGAGTGGCTACTAGGCCAGATACAGAAATCATCCATATACAGAGCAGGGGTGACCACGGCCTGACGGAGGCCTAGAGTCCATTAATAGCAATGAGGAAAAGTAGTATGCTTAATATGGAACCCTGTGAAACAACATTGTCCTGGGTCTATGGAGAGCTGAGAGTGGTGCCAACCCGAACTCTGAATAACTGGTTGCACAGGAACTAGCAAATAAAAATTGGGAGGGGGACCTGAAGACACTACTCATGGAGTGCAAGATGTGATGGCGTCAAACCATGTCATAGGCCTTACAAAGATTGAAGAAAACTGCAATAAGATGGCGGCACTGGGAAAAGATCTGGCAAACTACTGTTTCCAACCAAAGCAGATGATTAACAGGAGACTGTTCCTCCCGAAGGCAACCCTGGTAAGGGGACAAAAGGTCCTGAGATTTGAGGACCCAAAAGAGCTGACAAGCCACTGATTAAGTAACATGCAGGCGGCACTGGTCAAACTAATCTCCAGTTGTTGACTATTGAGGGATGATTGATCCTTACTGGGTTTAAGGCCAGGAACCACAATACTGTCCCTCCACTGAGAGGGAAAAACGCCTTGGAGCCAGATAAGATTATACACCTGGATGAGATAATATCATTGTGGATGACTGAGGTGTTGAAGCAGTTGGTTATGGATGGAATCAGGACCAGGGGCTGAATTCTGGGAAGAGGAGGGGGGCAGATGAAGTTCCCATTCAGTAAATGGTTCATTGTAAGATTCCACCTCACTAGGGGTGGAACATAGGAGGGAAGCTTCAGCCCGCTGTTTCTGAAGGAGGCAGCCAGACATATAGGAGGCTGATGCCATTACAAAACGGGTCACAAAGTGTGACACGAGAACTAACATGTCAATATGAAAGCCACCCGGAAGGGCAAGGCCCAATATGGAAGACGGCTGTTGCCAATCTTTGAGAGTGTAGAGCATAGCCCACATCCATGATGAACAGACAGAAGAACCTAGGAAAGAGACAAAGTGTTCCCAACACATCTGCTTGCGCCAATTGTGCAATGGGTTTTGGCGCAAAGGCATTTAAAGATAATAAGACCGACAGAGGATGCGTGCTGCTTAAGGTATTGCAAGGCTTGACAGCGATCATGGATGGCAATGGCAATTGCCATACTCCACTACAGGACTAGCCAGCAGTGAAAGAAGCCTGTCAGTTAGGGGACAACAATCCTGGTGGCTTGAATAATTGTATTAGACATGTCATGAGCAAATTCAATACAACCTGACAAAGAGCGGTAAATACCACCTGGGAAGTACATAGAGGGAAATCAGTGCACTGGAAAGACCAGCAAGGTAACCTGGCCATCGGAAGGTAGGAACGGAATAAGGAAATCAAGAAGGGAATGAGAGAATCAATGGAAAAGTGGCTGCTATCGCAGAGTTCATTGTTTGGTAACAAATATAATGAGGAGAGAAGGGGAGGGCAAGAGATAGAAAGATCAATGGCAGAGAAAGACCCACAAGTGGCACTAAAATGGGTAGGCGAATCATTTTTAAGAAGGCGCAGGTTGTCGTCTGCAAGAAACTTGTCTATAAAGAGGCCATGACTAGACAAAAAAGTGCTGCACCACAAGGAATGATGGGCATTAAAATCCTCAAGGATGGGGGTGGAGTTGCCAAAGGACGGCTGTCAGAGTCCTAGTTGATCTGGACGGCAACTGCTTCCAATGTGGTATGACAGGGATCCATGTACTAGCAACATCTGTATGGGCCAACATGCAAACACCACTTGCAGCTCTCCGTCAACCTGGTTCCGACAAAGCATGAAACTCTTGAATGGTTGGTAAGTGAGCATCAATAAAATGAAATAAGAGATTGCACCTCTGGAAAGTTATGGTAGTTTCCGTTAGAATTCTATCAAATACACATTGAATGGGGATCCAAATGGGAAGTAAACAAACCAAACCCTGTCATGTCACCATGTCACCATATCACCATGTATCATCAAGGATGGGGCAACATCCATAAGCAAGAGTTCTGAGGGGTTGGGAAGGGAAGTTGGCACCTCTGAGGGCACTGGAGAGGCCTTGTCCTGGGACTAATTCTCCTCCTCCTCCTCCCCCCCCTCCCCCTCAATTTTAGTTTGAGGATGGCAGGGCATGGAGAAAGAGCAGGCTTCAGTGAGATCTGGATCTGACTGACTGACTGACTGACTGACTGACTGACACACACACACACACACACACACACACACACACACACACACACACACACACACACAGAGAGAGAGAGAGAGAGAGAGAGAGAGAGAGAGAGAGAGAGAGAGAGAGAAGGGGGGGGGGGACGATTTTGGTGCGCATGAACTGTGGGTCCTGTGGCTCTGTGGTAGCAGGCTCCCAGTCTGGGAGATGCCAGAGAGAGGGGGGGGGGGGGGGACAGGTACCAGGAAGATACCCCATCACCTCATCACTGGCAAACGCCAATGAAGACTTCTACATTCTATGGCCAGGTAGGGGGAGAGGCACCCACAGGGGAGAGCACGGGAACTGCACGGGAAGGAGAGGAGGCAGAACTGGATTAAGGAGGAGGGAGGAAAGGAAAGAACAAATCAGAAGTAAAGTTAAATGTCATAGACACAGGGCGAAGACAGTCATATTACTGACGCACTTCAGTGTAGGACAAACAATCAAGGGAATTATGTATATTCTTTTCCTTCTTATAAACCGGACAACCTGGTGAGTGTGGAGAGTGATGGTCATGACAATCAACCAACATGGGTGGTGGAACACAGAAGTCCCCCCCCATGGGCCATCCACATTCACTGCAGAGAGGGTCTGCCGTAAAGTAGGAAAACATGCCTGAAATGCAAATATGGAAAACATCTCTTGGATGGTGAGACATATGGCCCACGTCACACTGATAAACCATTACTTTCACCTTCTCCCAGAGGGTACCACCTCAAATGCCAGAATAAAGATGCCAGTGTCGACGTGACTGTCCTTATAGTCTTTCTGAACAAAATGAATTCCCCACTGTTTCAGATTGGTCCAGAGTTGTCAGTTTGAAAGATGAGGTCCCTATAAAAAAAATTACACCCTCAACCATATTCAAAGACCACTGAGAAGTATCGGACACCAGAATGTTGCCAAGATGGTCAAAGGCACAACAGGCCACAGGCAGGGCAGTAGTAGTTTTCACCAATAGCGAACCTGACTGCATCATACTCAGACAGCACTTTGCCAAACTTGTCTTTGATAGTTTCCACAAAAAATAATGGCTGGTGGCGGATGGAAGTGTCCCCGCCAGTCCTGGTGCAGACAAGGTAGCAGGGAAAGGGTTTCACCACCATCTCACAAGCCTGCCCCCCCCCCCCTTTCCCTAGGGGTAGCCAGTGAAGGGAAGGCTGTACAGTCATAAGAACCAGCATTAAAGGATCCTTTCCTAGCCAATTAGATGGACATAGAATAATGCAAGTTTTTTAGGAACTTAATATGTTTCTGACATGATACCACCTATTCCGATCAGGGGCTTTCCCCATGGGCGCCACCAAGTCACAGCAATGGTCAACAGGCGTGGTGGCTGCTGCCAGGAGTTCAGATGCTCCAGAATGACAAGCAATCACTCCAAGGCTTACATGAGGAGGTAGCAGTTCAGGTATCGTAAGTGTGAGCCCTGCATTTTTGCTCAACCGAAAGTGTACATAATGACCCCACCCACATGGACTGGCTAGGGTCCTGGCTATTTAGTATTCAGGGACAACGGCAGTGAGGAAAAGATGAAAGAGGCAGTAAGAACACATGTCGACAAAATTTAGAAGGGGAGACCAAATCTCAAAGGGAGACCAAATCTCACAGGGAGACCAAATCTCACAGGGAGACCAAATCTCACAGGGAGACCAAAAATGCTGAGCAGGTGTGTGTGTGTGTGTGTGTGTGTGTGTGTGTGTGTGTGGGAGGGGGGGGGGGGACGAAATGGCAAGTGATAGCAGAAACTAGGAGGATGGTCATGACAACATAAGCAAGGACATCAGGAGAGGGGAAAGAGCCAACACAGAGGGAGCGGCATAGGGTAGAGAATGCAGCCCGGGAAAGAAGAAAGGGCTGCAATAGCTCAGGACCATGTGTGAGCCATGCCAGAACTCACGAAAGGGCTGTGCACCCCGTGGGTGGAAGAGAGAGAGGGGGGGGGGGGGGGGGGGTGAGGAGGATATCTTGATGAACAAGTGTGTGTGTGTGTGTGTGTGTGTGTGTGTGTGTGTGTGTGTGTGTGTGTGTGTTTGAGGTTTACGGGCGCTAAACAGCGTGGTCATCAGCGCCCAAACGCATAAAAATAGGAACACATGCAGTGAAGGGACTCAGACGGACAGCGAACAAGGAGAACGGCTAAAACACACAGACCTGAAGCAGTTCCAAATCCTCACATACAGAGGCAAAACAAGAGGAGAAGGAACACACTAAAAAGGAAGGGAAACAAGGAAAAGAGAACAGAAACCGAAGGGAAACAAGGAGGTAATCGTGACTGGCTGACCTCTTACCTAAAACCTGGGTGAGCCAGTCACCCAGCAGCACATTAAAACCCCCTCCTTAAAATCCGAGGCAACAAATTGGACAGGACACAAAACCGTAAGACCTTAACTACAGACGTTGCGTCATCTTGTAAAATAGAGGGCAAATCCGGTGGCAAAGAAACCACCGCCCTCTGGTCAGAGAATAAAAGACAGTCAAGTAAAATGTGGCGGACAGTAATCTGGATACCACAAGCACTGCAGATTAGGGGGTCCTCCCGCCGGAGTAAAAAACCATGCGTTAAGGGACTGTGCCCGATGCGGAGGCGAGTGAGGAGAACCTCATCCCGCCTGCATGACTGGTAGGACGTACGCCATGGACGCGTGGTGGCCTTGACCAGACGCAGCTTATTTTCACCGACTGCCAGCCACTCCACTTCCCACTGACGCAGAGGAGGGAGGTAACAGCATGGAGAGGGACGGCACATGCAACAACGTTAGGGAGGGAACATGCATCTTTGGTAGCCACATCCGCCAGTTCGTTTCCCCTAATACCCACGTGCCCCGGCACCCAGCAGAAGGAAACCACCTTCCCCTGCCGTTGCAGGTGGAGGAGGGCATCATGGATGTTCTGGACGACCGTATCCGCTGGGTACAAGTGTTGCATGGTCTGAAGGGCACTCAGGGAGTCAGAACAGATGAGGAATTTAAGACTGGGAACACATCTCATCTGCTCCAATGCCCGCAAGATCGCAAACAATTCGGCATCAAAGATGGTAAACGCCGCAGGAAGCCGTAACTTGACGACTCGATCAGGGAAAACAACAGCACAACCAACAAGAGTCCCCCTGTTTAGAGCCATCCGTAAATACTGGTACATGGTCGGGATGCTGGTTTAAAATATCATAAAATAAGGAGGTAAAAACAAACGCAGGAGTGCAGCTCCTCCGGTACTCCGACAAGTCTAAAAGGACGCTGGGCCTCTGGAGCAACCAGGGAGGCAGGCGAGTAAAACCTTGTCGTTGGGGGGGCACACGCTCCACACCAAGGGACTCGAGCAAATGCTTGGCACGAATCCCAAATGGTCTCGTTGCCCTGGGACGACTGGAAGAGAGACGTTCCATAGGCGGTCGGGCAACGGTAGGGTACGCAGGGGAGGTAGGACAGGCAAGGAATTGACACACCCGTCGCACCATGAGGAGTTTCCGCCGGATGGCGAGCGGCGGTTCCCCTGCCTCAGCACACAGGCTGGGGATGGGACTGGTACGGAAAGCACCAGTGGCCAGCCTGATACCCTCATGGTGTACTGCGTCAAGTATCTTCAGATATGAAGGCCTTGCTGACCCATACACGATGCAACCATAGTCAAGACGCGATCGGATGAAAGCCCTATAAAACCGCAGCAGACGCGCCTGATCTGCTCCCCAGGACCGATGGCTCAGACACTTCAAAATATTCAGTGCCTTCAGGGCCCGCACCTTGAGGTCTAAGGTGAGGCAACCACGACAGTTTGGAATCAAAAGTGAGGCCCAGGAACCGCACAGTGTCGCTAAAAGGAAGAATGGTGTCCCTCAGACGCAATTCAGGGGAGTTAAAAAGACGTCGAGAATGATTAAAATGAACACACACACATTTGTCTGCAGAAAAGGTAAAACCCGTCTTCGCAGTCCATGCCTCTAATCGCTGGATCGTAAGCTGCAACTGCCGACTAGCAGTGACAAGACTGGAGGAAGAACAGAAAACAGCAAAATCGTCCACAAACAAGGAGCATTGGGCAGGACTCCAGATAGTGGACGTGATACTGTTAATGGCGACGGCAAAGAGGGTGACACTTAAAACGCTTCCCTGAGGAACACCATTCTCCTGCACATACAAATCAGATAGCACATTACCAACCCTATATCGAAAGAGGCGGTGGGAAAGAAAGGACCGAATGAAGATGGGGAGACGGCCACGAAAGCCCCACTCATGGAGTTGATTGAGGATATGGCGGCGCCAAGTAGTGTCATACGCCTTATGAATGTCAAAGAATACACCTAGACAATGCTGGTTACGCAGGAAGGCCTGTTGGATGGCCGCCTCAAGCAGGGTCAAGTTGTCTATAGTTGAACGACATCTCCGAAAGCCACACTGAGAGGGGCTAAGGAGCTGCCTGGTCTCGAGCAGCCAAACCAAGCGACGGTTGACCATGCGTTCCAACGTCTTCCCGACACAGCTCGTCAAAGCAATACTCCGATAACTACTGGGATGCGTTCAGTCCTTCCCCGGTTTGAGGAGGGGAATCAAAATTGCCTCCCGCCACGAGTCAGGGTACGTGCCGGATAACTATATCATATTAAAACAATTCAGGAGAACTTCCTTGGAAGGCAGTAACAAGTGCTGCAGCATGCTGTACCGGATTTGATCATGACCAGGCGCAGTATCATGAGCCACAGACAGCGCCGAATCCAGTTCCCACATTGTGAATGGGCAGTTGTAGGGCTCAGAATTTGGAGACCGGAAGTCCAAGTGACCCCTCTCGATGGCAGTGCGGTAGTGGCAGAAATCTGGATCACAGTGAATAGTGGCAGTAGATGCCGCAAAATGCATGGCCAGTGTCTGGGCAATGTCTCTCAGCACCGTGAGAAGACTTCCCTGATGCAGCAATGCCGTGACAGGTAGTTGGCTGCATTTCCCGGAAATCCTCCTGATGGCTTCCCATACTTTTGCAGAACTAGTGGAGCGGGAGATGGAGTTCAGGAACGATTGCCATGACCGTCGTTTGCTCTCTAATCACTCGCCGCGCCTTGGCCCTTGCCACCCGAAAGGCCGCAAGATTGTCAGCTGAGGGACGGCACTTGAAGCAGCGCAGAGCTGCACGGCGGGCTCAGATGGCTGAGCGGCACTCAGTGGTCCACCAATGGACAGGGCGGCTCTTGGGATGACCGGATGGCCGTGGGATTGACAATTCAGCAGCATGGGCGATCACGGCTGTAACATGGTCTACCCATTCGTGGACGCTGGCACGGTGTTCCAAAACAGCCAGTTGGCTGAAAAGTGTCCAGTCAGCTCGGCAGAGGTGCCACCGGGGCGGCACTGGTAATGCCATAGCCTCATCCAGGAGGCGAATCCAAAGGGGGAAGTGGTCACTAGAATGGAGGTCAGCAGCAACCTCCCACAGAGCAGAATCCGCGAGTGTTGGACAGCAAAATGAAAGGTCAATAGCTGTTGATGACCCAGAAGCAGTACAGAAATGAGTGGGAGCATCAGAGTTGAGGATGCACAGTTCTTCAGACATCATGAGGCTTTCCAGAATGCGAGCCCTGGGGCAAGTAGTCGAAGAGCCCCGTAAGACATTATGAGAATTGAAGTCCCCCAGAAGAAGAAATGGGCGGGGGAGTTGGCTAATAAGGTCTGTGAGAGCCTCAGAGT
The DNA here is from genome assembly GCF_021461385.2 of Schistocerca piceifrons. Lineage (NCBI taxonomy): Eukaryota > Metazoa > Arthropoda > Insecta > Orthoptera > Acrididae > Schistocerca > Schistocerca piceifrons. Next base: position 300,506,239 of record NC_060141.1, read on the forward strand.
CTATCGCATCCTGAGGTGGTAAGTAAAGTGAACAGACTGTGAGCCTCCGACCCTATCGCATCCTGAGGTGGTAAGTAAAGTGAACAGACTGTGAGCCTCTGACCAACAAGAAGGACAACTGCAACTGCTTGCAAGTCTGTAACGAGAGGGAGCTCAGATGAGGGGTGCATGTCACGGACCAAAACCGCAACACCACCCTTAGCCCTTTCCCCCGTCAAATCATCTTTCCGATAGACGGTATAGCCCCGTAAGGAAGGAGCATCAGTGGCCCGAAAATGTGTCTCTTGGAGACATAAGCACAAAGGGCACTCTCGTACAAGGAGTTGTAATTCGGCCACATGCGTCCTGAACCCATTCAGGTTCCACTGTAATATTGGGAGCCAGTGATCAGGGGGGCTGAACTTTCACCCTGCCTCTGTGTTTTAGAGGAGAGCCCGTACTGGCCAGAGATTTATTTCTGGGGCGAGAAGATCGCCCCCGGTCGACATCAATGTCCATCAGCTCCGATGACGACCCACGGGAGATGTCAGACAGTACGATGGCCTCGTCATCGGACCGACCCTGACCAGTCTCCGCAGGTGGCAAAACCTTCAGCTTCGGCGTCTTTGTCTTGGGGGGCTTAGCATGCAGAGCCTTGTCAACGGGTGGAGCATTACTCGCCTGGGCAGAAGGCCCCATATGGGGAGAGGGAGGAAGTACCCCAATGTCAGCAACCACGGCCTTGTCCGACGTTGTGGGGAGAGCCGCAGGTTGCAAAACAACCGCAGCAGCACAAGTGCACTGGCAAACGCAGGTATTAGTGCTAACACTAGCAACCTCCGTTTGCGTAGCAACAGTGGCCATTTGTACCAGTTTTTTCAGAGCGGAAGCGAAAGATGTAGTAAACACAGGAGGTTGCATGGCCTTAAAGAGCTTCTTGGCCTCACCATAGGGGATGCGCTGTATCTTCCGTTCGTCGAGATAGATGGGGCAGACCCGGCTCCAGACAGGGTGACTCCCAGAGCAATTCACGCACTTCACAGGCGATGAACAATCAGCTCCTTCATGTGCAGGCTGACCACATTTACCACAAGTGGCTATCCCATTGCACCTCAACGTAGTATGCCCAAAGTGCTGACATTTAAAGCAGCGCATTGGGTTGGGGAAATATGGCCTTACTGGCAAACGTAAGAACCCCGCTTTAACATGCTCCGGGAGTCGTGGGCAACTGAACGTGAGAATAAACGAGTCGGATTTGACTAGGTCCCCATCGACTCGTTTCATAATATGCTGCACGTCAACAATACCTTCATCAGCCCATTCAGATTTTAACTCGTCTATGGGGATATCCACCAAGTCCCTACATGTCACAACACCTTACTGTAATTCAGAGTGGAGTGGAGCTCGGTCTCGATAGCGTACTCACCGAGACAGGTTGCTTTCCGAAGAGAAGCGACTTGACGGGAACTAGATGTCTCAACTAACAGAGTCCCATTGCGCAGTCGCTTCACAGATTTAAGTGTTCCTGCAAGTCCCTCATGACCCTTGTGGATGTAAAAGGGAGAAACCCTCTCAAAGCTACCCTCCTTCCGTTTAATAATCAAAAACACATTCTGATTATCAGCATGTGCTCTGTTACGACAGTCTGACAAATCTCGATCAACACTAGGCGCTGGAGGACACGCAGCACGAAGTCGCTTCTTCGATGGGGTGTGTTTTCCTACCAGTGGCCCACCCAAGCCACTGGTAGGGGGAAATGTAGAGGTCGAAGGGTCCATTGCGGTGCCACGAACAGCTAGGGAACTAAAGGTCCGCTCAGACAGAGCCCCGCGTGCCTGAGTAAGCCTTATACAACTGGGGTGCGGCAAGTGCCCCAGAGGTTGCCCACTTGCGACTGTTCCACCTCAACAGCCGTGCATCTCATAGGCGCGGAGCACACCGGAAGATTGAGGGGTTTTTATAGAGGTTGGCCTTCCTCGCAATCCAGGCGGTCAAGCCAAGATTACCATTCCCCGCAGCACACAACATTCCACCGCCGCGCCATACGGTGGTCGCTGAAGCATGTCCGGGGGTTACGGTGACAGGAGACTGGCGGCACCGACCAGTCCCCAGCTCAGGACCCCGGGGTCGCCAAGCCCGTACTCAGCAAATGAATGCTGAGCCCCTGGGGGCTTGATGAACAAGTAAATCAAATCAAATATGTAGAGCACTCTGCCAAAGATATGAATGTTTGTGATCTACAGACCAAACAGATCTTTTACAAATCATCTTTAATGAACATTACTTATACAGCTGCTTCCTATTTTGTAGTTATTATCTAAAATTATACCACTAACTACTGAAAAAAAGAAGAAGAAAGAAAGAAAGAAAGATATTGCATATGAAATTAGCCATACCTGTCAGCAAAGTACTGCGTTGCAACATCACCAATGGGTAGCTTAGACAGTACTACCTTTGCTCCACTTTTGTGTATTAAATCCAACTTTTCATACAATATTTTCCATTCAGCGTCCACCACCTTCTGATATTCCTGTACATTATCCACTCTGATTTCAGCATTGTCCCTTTCAGCTTTGAGCTCCAGTTCAATATTAAGCAGAGCAATTTTGGGGTTTGAATACTTCTTTGGCTGCATTTCAAAACCAGCGTATGAAAATGTCTTCTTGAAAGCAACGCCTGCTACCAACAGCGAATCCTTAAAGGGACAAGTGAATTATAAGTTACAGAGATACTATGTGGTTTATACAAATACATTTTCTTCTGTGTTATTAATCAGTTAATTTATTATAATTAACATACTTCCAATGCACCTCCTGTCACCTTCTTGATCCCAATCATATTGAGCGGTAAAAGCTCATCCAAAAGTAAAACCGCATCAACGACCATTTTTGAGAAGAATCCTTTTTGGTGGCTTATTAGCTTTGAACTTAGGGCTGTTGCTGCACATTTCTCTAGCAATGAACGATGTTCAGCTACATTTTTCTTATCAATCTGAAAAAAAATTATAATTATCAATAACGATTATAATATTTATAATCATTAATTTACAGCTGAAACCAATAAACATAGTTCTTCTGCATACACACAGTAGAGTGTGAGTTAACGAGCATTTCACTCATTTAAATATATAGCCGAAAGAGTCAGCCTACAGGAATTGTGAAACGAACCCTGTCGCCCATGACCGCGTGCCACAAAGGACGCAGATTCACCATGAGATGGGGAAACTCACAGGCGTCTATTGTCTACTGGGGCCTAAGTGCTGTAGTGTGCGAGTGAGACAGACGAGAACCTACATCACGGGGAAACATTTATGAAAACTATTTAATTCTGTAGTAATGTAGGGAATCAAGCCACAGTAATTTTAATCTGCCATCCTCCATAAATTTTCATGGTGATCCCATTAAAGCTTGAATATTGATCATATCTATAATAGTTTAGGATTTACTGTTAAAGTGAAATTAACGAGTCTTGTAACAAAGACCCGCATGCTAAAATCTGAAAGCTTTGGTCGATCTTAACAATCGACATTTCATATAGAATCGCATCATTAAAATGACAAATGTTGTGTAAATATCAGCTATTGAACTTTCTTTGTTTAAAAGATATAGTAAATTTAAACTATCAGTATTTTCAGTTAAGCATCAGATCATCATTTCCTCCATGCGAAACACATTGAACGATGACAGCATGACACCTTATTGAATCATTAAGTAACAGAATATTTGTTGTCAAGTTTGGTGCATAATAGTTACTTTTGTTCGTTATTTATTTATCAGAATGCACATTGGTGTGAGGCTACTGGCCACGACATTCAAAGTTACGAAGGAAATTGTATTGGTTGTATGTAAAAGAATTTAACCTTTATTATGTAATGAATATTATTGTTACTTTATTTAGAATATGAAAGTGGTCAAGCTTTGATTATTTAAATATGTTAAACTGTACAGTAATGCAGAATAAGCTGCAGCCAATCAGATGGACGGCTTCAGGAAAGGGAACTGCACTAGTCAGTTGAATGAAGATGTTCGGCACGTGGGAAACGCGGTCGTAGACGGGCCGAGGGCAGTTCTGGTCAAGACACCAAAGGGTACAGTTTGGATTGAGACGCGAAAGCAGACAGTCGATTTTTAGGTAGCTAGGAAGCGAAACGACTTAGGAAATTTCGTGTTGTGTGGTATCGCGGGACTTAGTCTATGACCAGTGAGAAGCCGCGCGCCTGGTGTGAACTCTACTTTTACCCATAGTTAACGATGTGGAGTATTGGACTTGTGTTTCACGATGAGACTGTGAATGATCGAGCTGTGTCAAATGGTATGCACTCTAGTGTAACAGTAACTCTAAATACGACCATGTTCGCTATTATTTTCCTTTCTGAATAAACATTATTCCAACCAAATCGCAACTGTGTGGCCGATATTTATGGGTTGTTAATTTAGTTCCCGATATTATTATTATTGTTATTATATGTTAAATTAACTTTGTATTTCGCAAACTTGCCATCAGCCAGACAATTTAACCAAAGGATCACAAGTGTGTAACTTAAGGAGTGTAATGCGACACGTGCGGTTCAACCCCATAGATGAGTTTGGGCCAAGACATTTCGATGAAAGGGAACCACATGTGAGCCTGAACATCTTTGGAATGTTAGCTCACAAGAAGAAAATGTAAAATGAACAAGAAGACAAAGTTCCAAATGAATGAAGTTTTGTTGACCTTTTATGACAGTTGGACAACATATGGATCACAGACCCATAACTTATTGTCTCCAATAACAGGATTTTGGAGCTCCTCTTTGCTAGAATACAATCTTACAATTAAACCTAGAGAAAAATCATAAAATGTTGGTTGTCAACTTGGGGGATAGCATTCTGGTGGAGTGTACAGGGACTAGACTGCCGACAGGCCCAGTGTCAGGATGTTGTGGAGCAGGGAAGTAGGGTAAAAAGGAACAAAAAATGGATAGGAATGGGGAAAGACAAGTGGATGCATTGGCAGAGGGCTGCAAATAAACAGGGTGGAAGACGAGAATGGAGAGGAGATGACAGGGCACAGGGAGTGGAAACCGTTGGGTGGAGGGTGTGACGACAGTAGTATGTTACCGAAGGTTGAGGCCAGGATAATTACAGGAGCAAGAAGGTGTTGGAAGGATAACGTTGCAGTTCTGAAAAGCTGGTTGGGGAGGGGGGAGAAAGGATCCAGGTGGATTGGGTAGTGAAGCAGCCACTGAAATAAAGTGTGTTATGTTTCCTATGCCACTCCCAATCCCAACCCCAATCCTTTGCGCAAGGAAGACCCAGGTGTGGAACCTGCCCAATCTAGCAGCCTTGTCATTTACCAGCTCTGCTGCAATCATTCCACAGCTTTTTATATTGTTATGACCACTACACAGCTGTCAACAAGGATGAACAACCACGGCCAAATTGGGCAAGAGCACTACCCGAGCGACTTGGATCCTTCCCTCTACCACCAACTTTTCAGAACTGTGCACATGGGTTATCTTTATAACACATTGTCTGTTCCCACAATTATGCCAGCCTCAACCTATGGTAATATATTGTCCCCACCCCCTCCACCCAATAGTTTCCACCCCCTATTTCCTATCATCTCCTCCCCATTCTCATCTCCCACCCTGCTTATTTGCAGCCTTCTGCCAATGCAGCCACCCATCTTTCCCCGTTCCTCTTTTTTGTTCCTTATTTTCCAACCTCTCTATCCCACAACCTCCTGACATTGCATTTGTTGGAGTCTAGTCCCTGCACGCTCCACCAGACAGTGTTCATCTCCGTCCCCACCTGCACACTACTATCCCTCCCCTTTCCTCACCCCCCCCCCCCCCCCCCCCCAAAGACTGCTGCTCGCATTTCACTTGATGTTGCACTCCGACCCGAGATGCTGGAGCTAGCGGTTGTGTGCGAGTGAGATGTGCTTGCTCGTGCGTGTGTGTGTGTGTGTGTGTGTGTGTGTGTGTGTGTGTGTGTGTGTTTTTTCTTTCTTTGCTGGCGAAAGCTGTGGCCAAAAGCTACACGAGAGTCTTAACTGTGTCTGTCCGCAAATTGATGTGTCTTCTTTCCAGTGAGTATCAATTAGCAATTAGGCTTCACCATTTGCTCTGCTTATGCTTCAAATACGTCACGTTTGTTGAGTGAGCAAGAAACTGTAGAAGCTCAAGAGGAAAAAATTGCTCTGTAACTCACGTCTAACTTTTTTCTCAGAGAAATAATTACATTTTCTGTCATTATTTTAAAATTTATATCTATCAAAGAACTAAAAGGATAGATTGTGACTCGACATTTCCACTACAAGTTGAGTAGCAAACAGTCACAACCAAAAGACTGCTAAACAAGTAAACTCCCAGCCAAAAGGCCGCCTTCTGAAATAAACACTAGTTTAAAAGTGTTTCAGAATAAGGCCTTCTGGCTGAATACTTATTGTTGGCGGTCTTTTTGTTGTGACTGTCTTAGCATCTTCATTACACAATGAGCAGCAATCTATACTTTACATAATATTGTAAAGAAAATATGACATAAGATAGTTTGGTCTTTTTTAATGTTTAATATTCCTCAAGATAGATCAATTACATATGTGCCACTAACACCTTAAATAATGGCATGAAAGGACAGTTTTCTAGGCTTTGTCTAATGTCATTGCCAGTACCTCATAACATTTTCAGGTAAAACTGTATCATGGACTAGTACTAACTGTTTTAATAAGGTACACTGCCTTCTGAACAATTGAAGTAGAAGTTTACTATCTATCTTGGTCACCGTGACATCAAGAAAAGCTAATCCTATCATATTTTACAAGATCAACTGTTAACTTCATTTTTAGTCATACTGGGAATTTGACCTTATCACCCAAGTAAAGCAGCATAATACTATCTACATATCTTCTATGACATGCTGTTCCATCTTGAGTGTTCACATCCATGCAGCCCGTCACTCGTAGGCAAAAGTGGGAATGGGTGACATAGCTGATTCATGGGCAGTCAGGCACATGGCCGTACTGTCTTGGATGAGCACCCAGATGCAAGGGTGCCAAAGTAGCACCCGGTGGGCAGTGTACACTACCTGTGCCTAACCACAGGTGTGCTGATGGGCACTCTTAAGTGCCCATGCGCCATGGGATAGTGTTGGAACAGTCTGTTAGAGTAAATAACTTCATCAAGTACGCAAGCATGAATATAAAGACTATGCTCTAGTTTGTTAATAAAAGTAGCAGCCAAGATTCATGCCAATCTATTTGCCATGACCGTAACATTGATAAATATTACGTCACTCAATTCTAAAATTTCAATGAGCTCAATGCACACATCATAACTGATATTTTTATATGGCATGTAATTTTTCTTCATAATGTCCATGGTCTACTGACATGTTTGCAAATAAGCTTCCAATGTCAAATGAAGCAAAACTTAAATTTACAGTTAAGCTTGAAAATCGGGACAGCATTCGTTTTCTCAGACTCATAGCGACCAACATGGTAAACTTTGATTTGGATTGTTCAGCAAACCAACAAACATAGCTAGAACCATAAATGTCTTAATCTAAAAAGATACAAACTGGTCTACTGCAGATCAGTCCTGCATAGGATCTTAAAGCTTCCACTCAAAAACATTGAAATTGAGAAACAGTTTAGTATAGTTATACAAGTGGTTAGGGCCAACAGATATAAAGATGGCAGCATTGAGAAAATGTTTAAGAAGGTGAGGAAACAAAAAGAAGTAGGACTATAAAAATATTTCTCATTCCAAAAAACACAGGATGTTCCATTTATCTGATGACAGCCTGTGCGGCATGGTAGATGCTGGACAGCAAGTGCTCCATTGCCCAGTGATCAGATGCTGTGTCGCCTGTCTACTGCTGTGATGCAACATTACTACATTTAAAATTTAAGCAAATAAATTTTGTACTCACCCATGTTACACAAGGAGATGCTGGAACTGCCTGCCATTATTTTCCACACATTTCTGACACATACTCAAGAAATTATTAATCACACAATGCAATTCTCTCCGAGATACTGAATTAATTGATTCATGGATATTATCCTTAAATTCCTCTATCGTGTGAGGATTTGTTGTGTACACTTTGTCCTTAAGTGTACCCCACAAATAAAAATCACACAGAGTTAAGTCAGGACTTCTAGTGGGCCAGATATTGTTACTAATCACTCTCATCCAACAGATCATGAACTGCATGCAAAGAAACATTGACCGTATAAGCCCTTGCCAAATCCTGTTGAAAAAATGCAAAGCTTCATTCTCTTTCACTCTGTCCATTAAAAACGGCCGAAAAATGTTTTGCACTAGTCTTTCACTTGTAACTGTGTCATTAAACAGAACTGGGCCCATTATTCTGTCACCACTAACCGTGCACCACACCCCTATTTTCTGATCACAAAGGGGTTCCTCATGAAGCACAACAGGTCAGTCTGCGCTCCACTGTCGACAGTTTTGGGAATTATCATACTCATGCAAATGGAACCAAACCTCGTCTGAAAACAGAATGAGGTACAGATCGATTTCACGGTCATGCACTCATTTTAAAACACATTCGCAAAATTTAACCCTGTGCACAGGATGACCAGGTCGAAGTTCTTGTACTACTGACGCTTTATAGGGTCTTAGCCCAAGCAGCTTGGCATCTCTTTGTACAGAGGTGCACGATATTTGTGTTTGCTGCAAAAGACTTCTAAGTGACTTTTTAGGGGAATTTTCCAGGTGGTATGCAATGTCACACGATGGGCTTCTGTGAGCACAGTCCCTCGTTGTTTATGCTTCTTATCTTTAACACTTCCCATTCCACGAAATTTATTCACCAATTTGCGAACTGCGACATAACTCCATACTCTAACACCTGGAAACTTCTCTTCAAACAATCTCTGAATAGTACGAGCAGACACTACATCGTGATGCCTGCTTCACTGCTTGAATGCCACTGGCCGACAATGCGTGTATGTCTGTATGGCTTTCAGGCTAAAAAAAAGGTGTGTGTGTGTGTGTGTGGGGGGGGGGGGGGGGCATTAAACCAGCAGGTGCAGCTTCTGTGGTCGGCCTGCAATACCTAGGCAGGAGATCATCAGATAAATGGAATACCCTGTATATTGCCATGACTCAATGGCACACACTTGGCACAAATAACTCAGTTTGTAATAACTGTGAACTGAACATACATTTTTGTAGTACACAAACCTTGGGAACAAGACTACCTTATAAAATCGGTAAGAAACTAACAACTTTATTGTTTCAGGCATTTATACAATTAGCTGTCAAGATTGTGATAAAATTTATGTTAGACAACTACCAGAACAAAAGTGCTCTTGAGAACCATCTGAACACTGATATATACAAAATAGGTTACATACACAACAATATAAATTTTTTGATTAGGATGCTGAAAAGTTTGTCTTAAATACAAGCACTCTCCTGCCGTTTGGGCGGGAAAATTCCCCAAAAAGGTGGAAGAATCAGCAATAATCAAAGGCATAACTGCGCAGATGGCAATGGAAGCCACTGCATTAAAGACACACAATGTGATTCCACAGGACAAATGTCCTGTAATTGAGAAAGTGTCATCATGATCCCTCTATTGAAAAAAGATTCTGGATTAGACTCCCGTTCCCATCTCTGGGAGATGACCGTCAAGGGAGGGGACCATTAGAAAAAGACGAGTATCAATTGATGGATAACATACTATGAGGTGGAGCATGTAATGTCAAAAGTTTGACCGTAGAACAAAAGCCAGAAACTCTGGAAAGGGAAACACAGAAGTTTCATTCTGATGTCAGTGAAGTGAAATGGGAAGAAGACAAGGATTTCTGGTCAGACGAATACAAAGTAACATCAATGTCAGCAGAAAATGGTATTACGGGAATAGGATTAATTATGAATTGGAAAATAGGACACAGAGTGATCTATGTGAACAGTCCACAGATAGTGGAAAATCTAAGGTAGAATGTAACAATACTAGGAAAAGGATAGTTGCTACTCACCATATAGCGGAGATGCTGAGTCGCAAACATGCACAAGAAATAGACAGTCACAAAAATAAGCTTTCGGTCACAAGCGCTTTGTCAAATATATATATATATATAAAATAGAGGGAAACATTCCACGTGGGAAAAATATATCTAAAAACAAAGATGATGTGACTTCCCAAACGAAAGCGCTGGCAGGTCGATAGACACACAAACATACACACAAAATTCAAGCTTTCGCAACAAACTGTTGCCTCATCAGGAAAGAGGGAAGGAGAGGGAAAGACGAAAGGATGTGGGTTTTAAGGGAGAGGGTAAGGAGTCATTCCAATCCTGGGAGCGGAAAGACTTACCTTAGGGGGAAAAAAGGAGGGGTATACACTCGCGCGTGCGCACACACACACACATCCATCCACACAGATACAGACACAAGCAGACATATTTAAAGACATCCTCTCTTCCCGTTACCCAGCAGGCCTTAATCTCCGCTAATTTCAAGTTGCCGCCACTCATACCTCACCTGTCATTCCACAACGTCTTTGCCTCTGCACTTCCGCCTCGACTGACATCTCTGCCCAAAATCTTTGTCTTTAAATATGTCTGCTTGTGTCTGTATACGTGTGGATGAATATGTGTGTGTGTGTGTGTGTGTGTGTGTGTGTGTGGGTGTGTGTGTGCGCGCGCGGGCGAGTGTATACCCGTCCTTTTTTCCCCCTAAGGTAAGTCTTTCCTCTCCCGGGATTGGAATGACTCCTTACGCTCTCCCTTAAAACCCACATCCTTTCGTCTTTCCCTCTCCTTCCCTCTTTCCTGATGAGGCAACAGTTTGTTGCGAAAGCTTGAATTTTGTGTGTATGTTTGTGTGTCTATCGACCTGCCAGCGCTTTATATATATAATCACACACACGTACGCACCTGCACACACACATGGCCAGTCTCTGGCCGCTGAGGGCAGACATCGAACAGCAGCAGCAGTGCATGATGGGAGAGGCAATTGGGTGTGGGAAAGGGGGAGGCTGGGGTGGGGACAGGGAGCGACATCAGATTAGGTGTGGGAAATGACAAACTGCTGCTGGGGAGCATGCAGAGACGAGGTGAAAAGAGGGCAGGGCAGCTAGGTGCAGACAGGAAGTTAAAATGACAGCAGGGGAGAGCGGAAGGGGGGGGGGGGGTGCAGAAAAGGAGGGAAGTAAAAAGACTGGGTTCATTGGTGGAATAGAGGGCTGTGTAGTGCTGGAATGTGAACAGGGAAGGAGCTAGATGGGTGACAACAATGAATAACGAAGGTTGAGGCCAGGAGGCTTACGGGAATGTAGGATATATTGCAGCGAGAGTTCCCACCTGCACAGTTCAGAAACTCTGCTGTTGTAGGGAAGGTTCCATATGGCACAGGCTGTGAAGCAGTCTTTGGAATGAAGAATGTTGTGTTGGGCAGCTTGCTCAGCAACATGGTGATCCAGTTGCTTCTTGGCCGCAGTTGTCAGTGACCATTCTTGTAGACAGACAACTTGTTGGTTGTCATGCCCACATACAACACAGCACAGTGGTTGCAGCTTAGCCAATAGATCACTACTGGTTTCACAGGATGGGATAGGTGATGTTAGTGACCAAACTGGAGTAGGTGGTGGTGGGAGGATGTATGGGACAGATCTTGCATCTAGGTCTGTAACAGGGGTCTGAGCCTTGAGGTAAGGGATTGGGAGTAGGGGTTGTGTAGGGATGGTCAAATATATTGTGTAAGTTCAGTGTACGGCGGAATACACAGTGGGAGGGGTGGGGGGATAGTGGACACGACACTTCTCATTTCAGGGCACGACAAGAGGCACTCGAAACCCTGACGGAGAATGTAATTCTCTAGCTCCTGTGTGGCTGGATGGTGGGACTTTGAGAGGTGGTAGAAGACTAGAAAGATAAGGCACAGGGCATTTGCTTTTGTACAAGGTTGAGAGGATAATTATGGCTGTGAAGGCTTCAGTGAGACCCTCGGTATTTTTTGAGAGGGACCACTCATCACTGAATACACCAGTTCCCGTCAGATCACCGAAGTTAAGCACTGTCGGGTGTGGCCAGCACTTGGATGGGTGACCATCCAGCCACCATGCGCTGTTGCCATTTTTCGGGGTGCACTCAGCCTCGTGATGCCAATTGAGGAGCTACTGGACTGAATCGTAGCGGCTCTGGTCAAAGAAAACCATTACAACGACCGGGAGAGCGGTGTGCTGACCACACGCCCCTCCTATCCGCATCCTTAACTGAGGATGACATGGCGGTCGGATGGTCCCAATGGGCCACTTGTGGCCTGATGACGGAGTGTGCACTCATCACTGCAGGTGCAACTACAATGGGTGGCTAAACTGTATGGAAGGGACTTCTTGGTATGGAATGGATGGCAGCTGACGAAGTGGGGGTATTGCTGGTGGCTAGTAGATTTGGTACAGACAGAGGTACTGATGTAGGGGGGAGAAGCTGTTGAGGTTCTAGAGGAATGTGGATAGGGTGTCCTCACTCTCGATCCAGATCGCAAAGACGTCATCAATGAATCTGAAGCAGGTAAGGGGTTTAGGATTCTGTGTGTTTAGGAAGGATTCCTCTAGATGACCCATGAACAGGCTGGCACAGGATGGTGCCATGTCAGTGCCCATACCTGGACCCAGGATTTGTCTGTAGGTAATGCCTTCAAAGGAGAAGTAACTGTGGGTGAGGATATATTTGGTCATGGTGACTAGGAAGGTGGTTATTGGTTTTGGAATCTGTCGGGCATTGGGAAAGGTAGTGTTAAATAACAGTAAGGAACAAAAACTGTGGAGAGTCGGTGGAGGAAATGGTTGGTATCTTTCATGTAGGAGTGTAGGTTCTGGAAAATAGGCTGAAGGTGTTGGTCTATGAGAGCAGAGACACACTGAGTGGGGTACAGGAACTGGTTGCAATGGAGTGTCCTGGGTGGTTGGGTTTATGGACTTTAAGAAACATGTAGAAGGTAGGAGTGTGTTGAGGGGTAGGGGTGAGGAGAGATATGGGCTGAAGGGAGAGGTTCTGGGAAGTGTGTAAGGATTTTAGGAGAGACATTGATCCTGTTGGGTTTCTGGAATGGGGTCAGTGTTGCAAGGTTTGTAGGTGGATGTACCCGACAGCTGGCTGAATCCTTACACCAGGAAATCCTTGTGGTTCAAAACAATACTGATGGAGCCTTTGTCTGCAAGCCGGCCCTGTGGTTCTTCTTGTGGGTGTAAGGTCAGTTTGCATGTTGAGGGATTTGGGGAATGATGGTGAGGTAAGATTCGAGGTTAAGAAATTCTGCGAAGTTAATAGAGGGTTATTTGAAGGCACTGGGTGCGGATCACAGTTGGATGGAAGAACGAAATGAGTCAGGCAGGGTTCAAAATTGGTCTTTGGTTAAATCTTCATGGTAGAGTTAGGGGCAAAAATGTATGAATAGGGAAAAGGAGAGGTCTTCATCAAGTCCTGCCTGTTGGAATTTGGGAGTGGGGCAAAAGGTGAGGCCCTTGGAAACAACTGATATTTCTGGAGGACTGAGGCTTTTGGAGGAAAGGTTTTTGTGTTTTGGGTCTGTTTAGGTTCTGGTTTCTGTGTGGTGGTGGGAGCGAGTTTTGGACTGAGGGGAAAATGAAGTAGGTCTGCAAGATAGAGTTTGTCAGCTACGAGGGGACATGGGGGAGGTTTGGAGGTTGTTGTACAGGAGGTGGACAATGGCTCTCCAAATTGGGAGTAGGAAGTGAGCAGGGGGGAGAATTTAGTGCTTGTTGGTGGGCAAGAGTTTTAATGTGCGATATGGGTTCAAGAAATTTGGGATTGCATAGCAGGAGAATTTTACAGAGAGAGAAAAGGCATTGCATGGAGGTTTGGGCTTGATATGGTTTTGCAGGACTATGTTGATGTGGGGGTTCCAGATGGGTGGAATCTGAACAGATGGAAGTCATTGTGGAAAGAAGGGTGGCAACTGGAGAAAAATAATTTGATGGTAAGGCCATTTGTGGGGATTCCATGACCCAAGCAACAACACAGGAACAGTATGCGAGATTGTTTTCGGGGTAGGGATAAGGAAACTTTTCTGTATTGACAAAGACAGTAGGAGCAAGGATCCTTGGTGGTAGAATAAACACAAAAAGATACGTAAATAACGAAGTTGCATCCGAAAAAATTCCATCTGGACCAGCCTGTTGCTGAGCAAGCCGCCCAACATGACATTCTTCATTTCAATGACTGCTTCACAGCCTGTGCCATATGGATCCTTCCCACCAACAGCATTGTTTCTGAGTTGCGCAGGTAGGAACTCTCCTTGCAATATATCCTACGTTTCCGTAAGCTTCCTTGCCTCAACTTTGTCAGTCATTGTCCTCACTTATCTACTTCCTGTTCCCACTCCAGCACTACACAGCCCTCTGTTCCACCAATGAACCCAGTATTTTTACTTCTCTCCTGTTCCGCTACCCCCACCCTCCCTCTCCCTCCGCTAACCACCCCTCCAACTTCCGTCTAACCTCCCGACTGCACCTAGCTGTCCTACCCACTCTCCACCTCATGCCTGACGCTCCCCAGCAGCACTTCACCATCCCCCGCCCCTACCTTACTATCCCTCCTGTTCCCCATCCCTACCTTGCTATCCCTCCTTAACCCCACCCAGTTGCCTCTCCCATCATGCACTGCTGCTGCTGGTCATTGTCTTCAGCTACCAGAGACAGTGGTTATGTTGGCTGAAAGCTTATTTTGTGACAGTCTTTTTGTTGTGCCTATCTGCAACTCAGTATCTCCGCTATATGGTGAGTAGCAACTAACCTTTTCATAATATTGTTACTGCACAGTGACATGGTTGTTCGCATCACATTTGACAGCAAACCAACACTGGCAAGTATCCTGATTGTCAATGCTGCAAGCAGATGATGAAGAGACATAAAATATATGAGGACCAGCAGAAAATGTTCCTGGTTAAAAGACTGACTGAAAAGTGGGATACCAGTGGCCTCATTCTCCCTTCCTCTGCACCTTTAAAATTTTTCCTAAAACTGTGAATATATTTGCACTCTAACATGCAACACTTCCATATGCACTTAACTAACTCACTCATACCCATCAGTCTATCACTACGTTGCTCATACCTATCCACTCCTGCTTGCCCTTTCTCACCCATTCAACCCAACTCATTGTAATTTCCTCTTTGTGTGTCTCTCTAACTGTCAGTGTCTCCTGTGTCTCAGCCACAGTCTCATTCTCATTCTGTCCTACTACTGATGTCTTCTTTCACTGTCACTTTCTCCCTCTTCCTCTCTCTCTTACTTCTACCTAATTTATTCCTTCCCAGTGCTGCTATCTCTTCTCACTGTCACTATCTCCTTTTTTTCTTTTTCCTCACTGTCACTTACTCTGTCTCATGATCACTGGCTCCCACCTACTTCCACTTTCTCCTTCTCTTTCTCTTTATTCTTCTCCCACTGACACTGTCTTCTTCACTCTTTCCATAACACTGTTCTGGCACTGTCAATTATGTTCCACTGCCACTGTGTACCTCTCTTTCTCTCACAATGTCACAGTTTGCTTTGCCGTTTCTATACCAAAACCACTGTCTGCTATCATCTGTCTCTTTTCCAATGTCACTGTCTCATTCCCTCTCAGCATAAAAAAATGGGAATGTGTTCGCATGCCAAAATTTTGGGGAGCACTTTTAAAGGTGTTAAGAAAGATAAAATGAGGCAGCTGGTGCCCCACTTCTCAGTTCTGTCTTTTTAAACAGCAGTATATTCATCTTTCTTGTGCTCCAAGAGCAGCATTTTTCCACTAGTTCCTTCATATGCAAAGAAATTTATTGGTCAGTAAAATTTTGATACTACACTTATGTGAAACTGAAACAACACAAAACTAATTCTACAACTCAGACTGGCTTTAACATACATAAAAATTTTGCTTGTGCTTCAGTACTACAACATAAGGTTTCCCGAATGCTTCTGACAGTAATGGAGACACTTGGCAGCTTATTTCCCCATGCTACATCCCTTTATAAATTATGTTTCACCCAAACCAAATTTTACATGTACAAGCAGGGTAACTCTGAATCTCACTATCTTGGAAATGGATAAAGATACCAAGAAAATTTTCATGGTTCTTTGAGATCGGGATCATAGGAATTTATCGTAAAAATTACAGCCATTTGCTGTGTATAGCTATCTTAGAATCCACAGCTCCATTTTTTGTACCCAAAAACCATTTTTAGGGTGTTTCACAATAATGGATAAGGGTTTTTGAAGAAGGGAAGACAGCACTTCTAGATAAGTGCCTAGAAAATGTACTGTTAAAATGTGAGCAATGTGCTGCAGTCAGTTATTTAGACATTCACTGCTGACAGCAGAAAAATGCTTTTTTCAGGTTTTCTTAAGAACTGCCCATGAACTAGATGGCACCTCCATAAGTCCCTGAAGGCTCACTGTAGGCAATATCTAATGGCAAAAGAACCAACCAATTTTCTCCATTTGTCTAATCTAGAGGAAGCGTAATATTCAAAAACTAACTCTGTACTTTATTGCAGTTACATCTCCCAAGCACTACAAAAAAAACACTTGACCCTGCCTTTCTATCACCAACAGGAACCTGAAGTTTGAGCCCCAGAAAAAGTGTGTTTTTAAACACTGTGTTTTAGAACATATTCATACCAATAATGAACAGTAATTCAGTACGTAAAGGGAGATGAAAATTATGGGCAACTGAAATGCAGTTGTAAGGGAAGGAACACAGGAAAAGTGTTATGGAAAAATATGGTCTAGTAAGCAGGATCAAGAGAAGAAGAAAACCGAGTTCTGTAATAAATTTCAGATGTTAACAATGAATACACTGTTCAAGAATCACAAGATGAGCTATGCTTGGAAAAGACCAGGAAACATGGGAAGATTCCCAGCTGGATTACATCACTTTTTTTTTTTTTTTTTGTGGTTTTAGGGCGCACAACTTCAATGGTCATTAGCGCCCTGACTACTCTAAGAATGCACCGCGAGGCACAAGTTGACCACAACAACTAAAAGGGAAAACACGATAAAAGACAGACTGACAGGCATAGGATTAAAAAACAGCATCATCAAATGTCCTTAGCGAGGTTTGTCAAATTGATAAAACGAAGAACACGAGCAGCTGCTCGTGGGTCATCCGCTAAAACGGCATCGAAAGTATTTGGCAGGTTAAGATCGAGGCACAGTGCGTTAAGATCTGGACAGGACATTAAAATGTGTCTAACCGTCAGCAAGTGCCCACATGGGCAGAACGGCGCCGGCGCAGCCGTCAGCAGATGGCGATGGCTGAACCGGCAGTGTCCAATTCTTAACCGGGCTAAAACGACCTCCTCCCGCCGAGAAGGGCGTGAGGAGGACGTCCAAGCCACGGGAAGAGGTTTTAAGGCCCGAAGCTTGTTGTCGGTAAGTGCAGCCCAATCGGCATGCCACAGCGATAAGATGCGGCGACAAATGACCCTGCTAAAATCGGACGAAGGGACACAACAAGAAGCTGTCCGAGGCTGGAGGACCACAGCCTTGGCCGCGGCATCTGCAGCTTCGTTCCCAGGGATACCGACATGGCCAGGAACCCACATAAAGCTAACTGGAGAACCGAAGTCCACCAGCTGCTGAAGAGAGCGTTGGATCCGGTGTACGAAAGGGTGAACCGGGTACGGATCACTGAGGCTCTGGATGGCGCTCAGGGAATCTGAGCAGATGACATAAGCAGAATGTCGGTGGCGGCAGATGTAAAGAACAGCCTGGTAGAGGGCAAAGAGCTCAGCTGTGAAGACCGAACAATGGCCATGGAGCCGGTATTTGAAACTTTGTGCCTCGACAATAAAGGAACACCCGACCCCGTCAGTGGTCTTAGAGCCATCTGTATAAATGAAAGTCATGTTGATGAACTTCGAACGAAGTTCCAAAAAACGGGAGCGAGCTGAGGTCAAGGTGAACGCGGACCTGAGCCTGGATCCAAGGTGGCGTGCGGCTCTCGCCCACTCGAAAGGTTGCAGGGAGTGAAAAATTAAGGTGTTGAAGGAGGCGACGAAAGCGAACTCCAGGGGGTAGCAGGGCAGAGACATACAACCCATATTGACGGTCAAGAGAGTCGTCAAAAAAGGAACGATAAGACGGATGGTCGGGCATTGACAGTAGCCGACAGGCATACCGACAAAGCAGTATATCGCGCCGGTAGGTGAGTGGCAATTCGCCAGCGTCAGCATGAAGACTCTCTACGGGACTGGTATAAAATGCTCCAATCGCAAGTCGTAAACCCCGATGTTGTATGGAGTTGAGGCGGCGTAAGATGGATGGCCGTGCAGAGGAGTATACGAAGCTCCCATAATCCAGCTTGGAGCGGACGATTGACCGATATAGACGAAGTAGGACGGTTCGATCCGCTCCCCACGACATACCACTGAGAACACGGAGGACATTTAAAGAACGGGTACAACGGGCAGCCAAATATGACACATGTGGAGACCAGCTAAGTTTCCTGTCAAATGTAAGGCCTAAAAATTTGGTTGTCTCCACGATTGGGAGAGCAACGGGACCGAGTCGTAAGGACGGTGGGAGAAACTCTTTGTAGCGCCAGAAGTTAATACAGACCGTCTTCTCGGCAGAAAAACGGAAGCCATTGGCGACACTACAGGAGTAAAGACGGTCAAGAGAACGCTGAAGACAGCGCTCCAGGACACGCGTACACTGCGCGCTGCAATAGATGGTAAAATCGTCCACGAAAAGGGAGCCTGATACATCAGCTGGGAGGCAATCCATTATTGGATTGATCGCGATGGCGAAGAGAGCGACGCTCAAAACTGAGCCCTGTGGCACCCCATTCTCCTGGCGAAAGGTGTCGGACAGGACAGAACCCACACGTACCCTGAACTGTCGATCCATTAAAAAGGAACGAATAAAAAGAGGGAGGCGACCGCGAAGGCCCCATGTATGCATGGTGCGGAGAATGCCCGCCCTCCAACAGGTGTCGTAAGCCTTCTCCAAATCAAAGAACACAGCCGCGGTCGGGCGCTTCCGCAGGAAGTTAAGGAAGTTATTCATAATGAAGGTCGACAAGGTAACCAGATGGTCAACAGCAGAGCGGCGCCTACGAAATCCACATTGTACATTGGTAAGTAGGCGTCGAGACTCGAGCAGCCAAACCAATCGAGAGTTAACCATTCACTCCATCACTTTACAGACACAGCTGGTAAGCGAGATAGGTCGATAACTGGAAGGCAAGTGCTTGTCCTTCCCCGGCTTAGGAATCGGGACAACAATAGACTCGCGCCAGCATGCGGGAACATGTCCCTCAATCCAGATGCGATTGTATGTACGAAGAAGAAAACCTTTACCCGCAGGAGAAAGGTTCTTCAGCATCTGAATATGAATAGAATCTGGCCCTGGAGCGGAGGACCGTGATCGGCCAAGTGCGTTTTCGAGTTCCCGCATGGTGAATGGGGCATTATAACTTTCACAATTCGAGGAGCGGAAGTTAGGTGGCCTAGCCTCCTCTGCCTGTTTGCGGGGGAGGAAGGCAGGGTGGTAATGAGCGGAGCTTGAAACCTCTGCGAAAAAGCGGCCGAAGGCATTGGAGACAGCCTCAGGGGCCACAAGGACGTCATTCGCGACCTTCAAGCCAGAAACTGGTGAGTGGACCTTAGTGCCAGATAGCCGGCGCAGGCTACCCCAGACAACAGAAGAAGGAGTAAAACTGTTGAAGGTGCTTGTGAAAGCAGCCCAGCTGGCTTTCTTGCTTTCTTTGATAATACAACGACACTGAGCACGTAATCGTTTATAATTGATACAATTCGCCACTGTAGGGTGGCGTTTAAATGTGTGTAAAGCACGTCGACGAGCACGTAAAGCGTCTCTACATGCTGCGGTCCACCAGGGGACCGGTACGCGACGTGGAGAAGTAGGAGGGTGAGGGATGGAATATTCAGCAGCAGCGAGAATGACTTCCGTGAGGTGTGCGACCTGACGATCGCAGCTTGTAAAGGTTTGATCCTGAAAGGTCGCCCTGGAAGAGAAGAGCCCCCAGTCTGCCTTGGATATGGTCCAATTAGAGAAGCACGGAGAGGGGGTATGCTGCAGGAGATGGATAAAACACGGGAAGTGGTCGCTCAAATATGTATCAGAAAGTGCATACCACTCAAACCGGCGTGCAAGTTGGGGAGTACATATAGAGAGGTCTAAATGGGAATAGGTGTGAGATGTGTCCGAAAGAAAAGTAGGGGCGCCAGTATTGAGGCAGACAAGATCGAGCTGGTTGAAAAGGTCTGCTAACAAGGAGCCCCTTGGGCAGGATGCTGGAGAGCCCCAAAGGGGATGGTGGGCATTGAAGTCTCCAGTTAACAAAAATGGTGCAGGTAGCTGAGCAATAAGTTGCATCACGTCTGCCCTGGTAACGGCAGATGACGATGGAGTGTAAACGGTACAAAAGGAAAACGTAAAAGTGGGAAGAGTAATGCGGATGGCAACTGCCTGCAGGCCGGTGTGCAACGTGATGGGATCGTAGTAAATATCATCCCGGACCAGCAACATAACCCCTCCATGAGCGGGGCTACCTACCACAGGGGGTAGGTCAAAGCGCACAGAGGTGTAGTGTGGCAAGGCAATTTGATCGCATGGGCGTAGCTTCGTTTCCTGGAGGGCTACGACGAGCGGACGGTGCAAGCGGAGCAGCAACTTCAAGTCCTCTCGGTTGGAGCGAATGCTGCGAATATTCCAGTGAATAAGTGCCATCGTAAGAAAAGGAAGATGAGAGAAGTGGTCACCTCGAAGGCCGCTGAGGGCCTGGCTTCGAGCGAGCACTGCCGCCGCTATCAGTAGGCGGACAGTCATCGTCCATTGGGTCTATAGGGTCATCGGCCATCTCGGGAGGATGGCCGGGAGGGGGAGCTTCCTCCGCCGGTGAACGGCCAGATGTACGGCTACCAGCGGTGCGGCCAGGCGAAACGGATGACGGCCTGGGGCGGCAACCGCTGGGTGGCGCAGGAGAAGAAATGCGCCGTGGCGGAGAAGGAGAACTGTGCTTCCTATGCGCCTTTTTGGAAGGACGTTTAGTGGAAGTACCGGTCGAAGGCTGGGAGGTCGAGGTACGGAGGAAGCCTGCACGGGATGGTTCCTTCTTGAAGGCCCGTGCATCTGACTTCGATGTCTTCGTCTTAGCAGAAGCTGACGAAGGTGCTGGTGTCTGTGGGGTGATGGGAGGAAGAGGAGACGTCGACCGCGCGATCTTAGCACTGGCCGAACGGACGACCGTGGTGCTGAAGGTCAGATCGCATGTCTGGGTTGCTACCTCCCGGGTAGTCCGAGGAGAGGCGAGGACAGTACTGTATTTCCCCGCTGGGAGCAGCGTGGGCTTCCTACTAGCCAATAGCTTACGAGCAGCCGAGGTGGACACTTTCTCTTTGACCCGAATTTCTTGGATACAGCGTTCTCCCTTATAGACAGGACAGTCACGGGAGGATGCGGCATGGTCACCCTGACAGTTCACACAACGAGGAGACGGAGGTGGACAGTCACCCTCATGGGCATCCCTGCCACAAGTGACACATTTAGCCGCATTGGAACAAGACTGTCGAGTGTGATTGAAACGCTGACACTGGTAGCAGCGCGTAGGTGTCGGGACATAGGGGCGAACAGAAATAACCTCGTAGCCCGCCTTGATGCGCGATGGCAGCTTAACACTATCGAAGGTCAAGAAAAGTGTCCGGGTCGGTACAAGGTCATTGTTGACCTTTTTCATGACCCTATGGACAGCTGTCACGCCCTGCTCAGCGAGGAAAGATTGAAGCTCCTCGTCAGTCAATCCGTCGAGGGAGCTAGTATAGACTGCACCACGAGACGAATTCAAAGTTCGGTGGGCCTCCACCCGGACAGGGAACGTGTACAGGAGGGTGGCCCGAAGCAGTTTTTGTGCCTGAAAGGCACTCTCAGTTTCTAGTAATAAGGTGCCGTTACGCAACCTGGTACAAGATTTGACAGATCCGGCTATGGCATCTACGCCCTTCTGAATAACGAAAGGTTGACAGAGGAAAAATCCTTTCTGTCCTCAGATCGAGAAACTACGAGGAACTGTGGGGCAGGCGGTAGTACTTTTGTCACTGTTGGTTGGTCACGTTTCCGTTTTTGGGTCGAAGTCGAGAGAGATGGAGTAGAATCCATTGCGGAGGAATCCCCCATGATTGCCAGCGTCTCCGATGGCGCGCTCCTTCCTTATGGGGACCCTCTCAGAGGGCACTCCCGCCTTAGGTGAATGTTTACACCTCAGGTCACACCTCCCGAGAAACAGACGGAGGGACCAATCGGCATGGTCAGAAGGTATCAGCTCAGGCAATCACCCCTCCCCGGGCCTGGCCTTTACCAGGGGGTACGCGCGTGCCTTACATGTCTACCCAGGGCAGGGACTTACGCGTTACCCCGTCACCGGCTACGGGTGCGAACGCGTGGGTCGGCCTTCAGGCACGCACAGGGAGGAAGGAAGAAGAGGAAAAAGAAGAGAGAGAGGGAGAAAGAGGACAGCCTGTCTCAAATGCCGAGGCGGAGACCAGAGAAGGCAAGGAGAAGAAGGCAATGAGAAAGCAAGGAGAAGGAGGCAATGAGAAGGCAAGGAGAAGGAGGCAATGAGAAGGCAAGGAGAAGGAGGCAATGAGAAGGCAAGGAGAAGAAGGCAATGAGAAGGCAAGGAGAAAAAGGCAATGAGAAGGCAAGGAGAAAAAGGCAATGAGAAGGCAAGGAGAAAAAGGCAATGAGAAGGCAAGGAGAAAAAGGCAATGAGAAGGCAAGGAGAAAAAGGCAATGAGAAGGCAAGGAGAAAAAGGCAATGAGAAGGCAAGGAGAAAAAGGCAATGAGAAGGCAAGGAGAAGTCAAGGGAAAGAGTAAGGAAGACAGTGAGGTGGAGAAGAGCAAAGAAAGGAACCAACAAAAGGAAGGAAGAAACGAGAAGTGAAAAACCAAAAAGACCACGATTATAGGTCGTGGAACCGTCCGTCTCCGGACGCAGACGCTAACTACCCCCGTGAGGGGGAGGGACTCCTTTTAGTCGCCTCTTACGACAGGCAGGAATACCGCGGGCCTATTCTAATCCCCGGACCCGCAGGGGGGGGGGATTACATCATTGTGCATCACTGTCAGACAGAAATTCTGAAACCAGATACGGAATACCACAATAGGCAATTCTGTTGAAGAGGAGTGGTCATTTCAAGAAAGGGCAATCACAGATGTTCGACAGTAAAGACATAAACAAAAGAATGTTAACTCTGGGAAAAAAACCTTGGGTCACAGAAGAAATTTCCTGGCAGATGAAAACTATGTGCCAGACTGAGACTCGAAGTCAGGACCTTTGCCTTTGCAAACAAGTGCTCTACTGATGAGCTATACAAGAACAACTCATGAACCGACCACACACCCCTATTTCTGCCAATACCTCATCTCCCACACTCCACAATTCACAGAAATTTTCCTATCGTGGTTGGGTGGCTCTGTCAGTAGAACATTTGCTCTTGAAACACAAAGTTCCCAAGTTCGATTCTCGGTCCAGCACATAGAAATACTTCAATTTATCGACAAGGAGGAAGTACAAAAATGTTCAAGGAATGTAAGGAATACAAATAGATATATGCCACTTCAAAATGAAACAAATAGGAAGTGCACAGTAGCTGAGTGAAATGGCTGCACAAAAAATGTGAAGAAATCAGAAATAATCTTCAGTGAAATTAAGATCAAGGGCAGCAACATTACGAACACAATGGAAATTCCATTCTTAAAAGCGAAGGGATGAGCAGATAGGTAGGAAGAGTACTGTGAAGGCCTCTATTAAAGAAGGTGGTGTGGGCTGCCTTGTCTGTTGACTTGATAGAAGAAACTGGAGTCAACAAGGAAGACATCATAAGACATCCAATACTAGTCTGTTGACTTGATAGAAGAAGCTGGAATCAATGGGAAGACATCATAAGACATCCAATACTAGTCAGAATTTAAGACAAGAATAATATACAGAAGAATGGAAAAGACAACTGAGGCTCTGTTAGATGGCTATCAGTTTGGCTTTAGGAAAGGTAAAAGCACTGAAGAGGCAGTTCAGATGTTGCAGTTGATAATGCAAGCAAGAATAACAGAAAATCAAGGTATGCTAATAAGATTTGTCGATCTAGAAAAAGTGTTGGACAATGTGAAATGGTGCAAGACATTGTAATTCTGGTAAAAATAGTAGTAATCTACAGGGAAAGACTGGTGACACACAATATGTGCAAGAAACAAGAGGAAACAATTAGAGTGGGAGACAATGAATTAAGTACTAAGATTAAAACGGAGTAAACCAGGGATGCAGTCTTTTGACCTTTCTGTTCAATCTATACATTGAAGAAGCAATGATATAGAGGTCTGTTGAATGGAATGAACAGTCTAATGGATACAGAATATGGATAGAGTGTATACCTAATAATGACAAAAGTAATGAGAAATAGCAAAAGTGAGAATAGTGAGAAATTTAACATCAGAATTGGGGATCACAGAGTAGAGATGAAGTTAAGGAATTCTGCTACCTTGGTAGAAAATAATCCATGACAAACGAAGCAAGGATGATAGAAGAAGCAGTCTAGTACAGGCAAACAGAGTTCCTGGCCATGAGAAGTCTAATGGTGTCAAAGGCCTTAAATTGATGAAATTTATGAGAATGTGTGTCTGGAACACAGCATTGTACAACAGTGAATCAATGACAGTGGGAAAACAGGAATGTCAAAAATCGGATGAACTAAGAAGGTAATAGTGAGGAAGTTCTTCGTAAAACCAGTGAAGAAAGGAACATATAGAAAACACTGACATGAAGACGGGGCAGGATGATAGGATGCAGCAAGGCATCAGGGAATAGCATCCACGGTACTAGAGAGAACTGCACAGGGTAAAAACCGTAGAGGAAGATGAGAGATTGGTGTGCATCCAGAAAATAACTGTGGTTGTACGCCACACATGCTACTATCAGATGAAGAGCTTGGCACAGGAGAAGAATTAGTAGCGGGCCGCATCAAAACCGGCCATAAGACTGATGACGTAAAAAAAATTATAAAAAAAACCACAGCCACTATGCTCGCTAAATGAACAAAATGATTTCAGACTAAACAAGTATTTTTATGGCTTTCAAAACATACTGGTGTATCAGTATGGCTTGCCCTGCAAGTCAAACTAAAGTTGACACTGACCTGTTCTCCAGCATGTGTACATCAGCCGTTAGCTGTGGCTTTAACGTCAAGAATTCCAAAGTTAATGGTCCCAAGTAAAACATTACAGCCACAAGATAGTGGCAATACCAATATTTTAACATCCTTGCTATGCCTTGAAATAATAAAGTTATTATTGATTTATAATCCCTATTTTACTGAAAGAAAAAGAAATGTTGCAATGTGGCCTTCGCATGCTTTTACAATGAAGAGGGGAAAAATTCTTTACCCTCTCTCTTATATAATATGTCATATTTTAAATTAGTTCCATTGTCACTAGTCCATATTATACTACTTTCCTGGATTAATTTATGTCAATTGACTATGCCTGACACACTTTTTTTCAGATTTATGGCAGGCTGCCTCCCTAAACAGTTAGCACTGAGCTACGATCCAGTTGCACAAGGGGATTTGACAAGATACTGATAGTCCTTTTACTTTTGTATGTTTCATTTTATTTTATTATGGGATGAAGTGAAATGCATAAAGGTGTAAAATTTAAAAAAAAAGCAATAAAAATAAGAAATTAAGATTGAATAGTAACCATGATCCCAGACTTGTATAATGATTTTCTATCATTTATTAATAAAATACACCAAAGTTTGCTTTCTTGGGTTGCTTCCATGTATCTTCCCAGGAATCATTAATTTCTAATGTAAGGACATAGATTCTCCACCCCCCCCCCTCCCCCACCAATCATCATCAATTCACACTGTAGAAATGGTCTTAATGTTTACATCTTTTATAAAGCTGAATCAGTGATATTAATAAGATATGCCATAACCAAAAACCTAAAAATTTGCAGGACATGCATGGAACTTACCACAATCCTGATGGGAGACAGTAATTCATAGAATTACTGATTTAATCTTTTTTGAGCGTGATTATTGAAAACCTATTCTTTTTTTTTTGTATTATTAAATCCAACAAGCTCCAATGAAAAAAACAAGAAGCTAGATAAATATTTGTCCAAATTTCCACTATTTCCAAAATATAATCGAAGTCCAAGTTCAATGCATTCAAGATAAACTGAAGTTAATCATCAATAATTAAAATCAATTTTGTTACTCTCAATGGTGAACTGTTGTTTTTGGGGCAGGTTTACAATGAAGTTTGTGTACATTTATGATCCCTCCGCATTGAACTGTTCGTGACTGTAGAACTAGTGAGTCACGTGATGTGTGTGCTGCTTAAACAAGGCAGGGTATTCAACTTTTAGGCAAACAAATTTGCTTTTTCATTATGGTCACATAAATGGTAATGGAAATAAGATAGTATCAAAACATGTTTCCAGACAGAAGACAGCCAAGTAATACAGACTTGGCTGATATAGAAGCTGTAGCACCACAAATGGCAGATCAAGTGAGACTAATATTTCCTTGTAACCCCAACTGCAAAGTAAACATTCAGCAAGCAATTTATGTATCATCAGCATGTGTCATACCTTTCACCTGCAAGTAACAAACCCCAGAGAACTTTCATCAGTGTTTTAATCAACAAACTAATTCAAATAATTACTATTAAAAACAGTCTTGATCACGATTTATTTTATAAGGTGACCGGTTTCGACCACTACTGTGGTCATCTTCAGACCATTGAGTGGAAACCCCTTTCTGTTGAGTTGTGATTCTCCAACAGAAAGGGGTTTCCACTCAATGGTCTGAAGATGACCACAGTAGTGGTCGAAACCGGTCACCTTATAAAATAAATCGTGATCAAGACTGTTTTTAATAGTAATTATTTACAAGACATTGATCACTGCTGTTCCCATAATGCATTCAAAAGTAATTAAATTAATTCAAAGCATCTTCCAGGCCAACTACAAGATGAGCCCTGAAAACAAGAGGGACTCAAGTGATTCACATGTGATGGGGCTACAGCATAGTTCAGTCACATTGTTGGAGATTCATAGATGCAGGAGGTCCAGTTCCATTAATTTCATGACCCTCTGACCACAATAATTTGGATTTTTGTACTCAGGACCACAAAAAAATAATTGGGTTTTGTTGTAGACCAGTCCTAACAAAGAGACAGTTCCCTGAAGTGCCCTGAAAACCTGCACATGCATTTTACACAAATGAGCTTAATTTGAAAAGTTTGTGACAGTCCACAGTCTGACAAACACATAGAAAAAGAGGACAATGTATTTGACGTTTACTATTAGTTACTGGACTGAGCACCTTGAACTGTTTGTTGGTTTTCACTAACAAACAGTTGACTTACGTTCTTTGGTTTTTACAGCCTTTTTTTCTTCTTCTGGTACGGAATTCACAACCAAAAAATTGTAAAATTGTTACTATAATTCACTTATAGAAAATCAGATTATGTCATAAAAAGGGATGCATTAAAGGTTTATGTCTGTAATTTAAGTTAAACATCTGTTGACAGGTATATTTTCCAGGCAGTTTGAAAACCTACGATCAGAACCAGTAAAACCATCTCTTAACACACTAGGACTGAACCAAGACAGTTCTCCTGTCTCAGTTTCATGCACAGTTGAGTAACCCTTTCAAGTTGTTGCAGAATTTTTTAACTACCTTCGCTTATTCATTGGTGTTGCCACCCTGATCAGTTCAAGAAGGAACCAGCGAACAGAGCCGACATTTTTTTCCAAACTTGATAAAAGTTTGATAGTTTTGTTTCTCAATTCTAACACTGCAAATGGCATATTACATTTCCCACTAATACAGTTGGCAGAAATACACACGAAGTACCCTACTGTACAAAATGGCCTCTTCTTTCAGTATGTACTACAACCATTCTCTTATGTAGAACTATACAATTTCAGTGTACGACCAAGAGGTCTAGGCTGTGCACAAACAAAAGGTGTACCACTGTGCAGAGGTGTTAGCAATGGATCACATAGGTGGGGTCGGGTATACTACAATCACATTTATGTTGTCCTGGTGGGGGGGGGGGGGGAGGGGGGGGGGAAGGAGAGGGAGAAGAGTGTCCAGAAATTTGCAAGCGACTCCCACATACCAGGACTGAACCATCCTCTCCTGGGGCTTGATAATGGTATGAACATGTAAGTGATATGAAAAGTTTAGAGAACCTATATTGTCACTATTCTGTGAAGATCTGATCTGCCTTCATTGTATGACTGGGCCAATACCACTTCCAAGGGACAGGATTCACATACTTTCCTACAAACAGCATGGCAACTATGTAGTGATTTCCAACCTGACTTGGCATTGTAATGCCACAATATACTAAACCTCCAATTAAGTGGAAATAAGAATGAGTTCCAGAACTACATGTTCCTTCTCCATGAGTAAAGATCCTGTGATCCAGATTCCAGGAAAGAACAAGTGCCCATCTTGACACACCTTCCCCCCCCCCCCCCCCCCATCCTCCCAGGGAGACATTATTCCTATACAAACTGCCAACAAAAAACTGAAATGGGACTGTGCGATGTTGCCAAACAACTTATTATCAAACAAACAAACCATGTCTGAATTAGAAAATGTATTGGTGATGTTACTTCTCACTAAATGACTACTTTTTGACAATGATAAGATTCTAGGAGCAACTACATTAGGAACTTCACATACCTTTACAGCTAGAGAATTGATTTTATCAACTGCCAGTTGTATAGCTTTACGAAAAGCTTTTATTATAATTCGTGGATGTACACCTTCTTCTACGAATGGTTTAATCTGTTTCAAAAATTCACCAGCCAGCAAAACCACACTTGTTGTTCCATCACCAACCTGCAAAATATGAATCACTATAAAGACAAAATTAAAACCAATAACTATTCACTGTAACAGACAAATAACCAAAAAGTGAAAAGCGATACTCTGTTTCTAGTTCTTCAGAATGCACAGATATGTATAGTTACAATTGTTTATGTGCTGCAACCCAGCTGGTTCAACCACAATACTGTGACAATTTAGCATTTGCTATTCTCTCTCTCTCTCTCTCTCTCTCTCTCTCTCTCTCTCTCTCTCTCTCTCTCTCTCTCTCTCTGTGGTTCATGGTGTGGGTTCCTGTACTCATGTCCTAGTTCATGAACCACAAGCAACGTATGAGTGGCCAAGTAAGTGGTCCCGACAGTCGGGATACCAGTTACTTTGGAATAAGGCTGGGCATCTCAGACATATTCTGAGTCGTGGTCGCCTTTGTGCTCATACGGCAAAGACTACCAAATCCACCGGTTAGTCCCTCAGGGGTAAAACTCAATGGGACTTTGGGCAAGTGAGGCTAGCAACCTGCTTCCCTGGTACTTTAAATATGATGCTGGCAACAATCAGAGCAAAACGCCTCGGACCTTTGGAGGTGACGGAGTTCCACCTCTAACTGACAGACCAGGGACTCCTAAGATACGACTTGGCAAACAAATGGTAATGAGATGGGGAGCTATTAATATCAATGGGGGCTACTCTGGGAAGAAGGTAGAGCTGGCAGAGACTGCAAGTAAGATGGGGCTGGACGTTTTAGCTGTCAGTGACATTCGGGTAAGGGGTGAGAAAGAAGAAGAAGAAGTGGGAGAATACAAGGTCTACCTTTCAGGAGTCAAAGCAGGAAGAGCACAATGGGGTGTAGGGCTTTACATCAGGAAAGAAATGGAACCCAGCGTAGTTGCAACAAGGTATGTAAACGAACGACTGATGTGGATAGATTTGACAGTGTCTAGCAAGAAAATTAGGATTGTGTCAGTATATTCGCATTGTGAAGGGACAGATCAAGATAAGATGGATAGTTTTTATGAGGCACTCAGTGATGTAGTAGTTAGAGTAAAGGACAAGGACAGTGTTCTGCTCATGGGTGATTTTAATGCCAGGATTGGAAATCGAACAGAAGGGTATGAAAAGGTTATGGGTAAATTTGGGGAGGATATGGAGGCCAACAGGGACGGAAACAACTCTTGGATTTCTGTGCCAGTATGGGCTTAGTAATCACAAACTCCTGTTTTAAACATAAGAACATTCACCGGTATACTTGGGAAGGCAGGGGAACCAGATCTGTCATTGACTATATAATAACAGATCAGGAATTAAGGAAGGCTGTGAGGGACACACGTGTATTCAGGGGATTCTTTGATGACACTGATCATTATTTAATCTGCAGTGAAATTGGGATTGTGAGGCCGAAAGTGCAGGAGGATAAGAGTGGAGAAACTTCAGGATAAGGAAATCAGGCACGAGTACATAACAGCGATCTCAGAAAGGTACCAGTTAGTTGAATGTAGTCAATTACAGTCATTGGAAAAGGAATGGACAAGGTACAGGTACACAGTACTAGAAGTGGCTAAAGAATGTCTTGGAACAGTAGTGTGTAAAAGTATGATGAAGCAAACAGCTTGGTGGAATGACACAGTCAAGGCAGCCTGTAAAATGAAAATGAAGGCGTATCAAAAATGGCTACATAATAGATCTCAGGTAGACACAGAAAGTTATGTTGAAGAAAGAAACAAGCCAAACAGATAATTGCAGCATCCAAGAAGAAATCTTGGGAAGACTTTGGAAACAGGTTGGAGACTATGGGTCAAGCTGCTGGAAAACCATTCTGGAGTGTAATTAGCAGTCTTCGAAAGGGAGGTAAGAAGGAAATGACAAGTATTTTGGACAGGTCAGGAAATACTGCTGGTGAATCCTGTGGATGCCTTGGGCAGATGGAGGGAATATTTTGAACAGTTGCTCAATGTAGGTGAAAATGCGATCAGCAATGTTTCAGATTTCGAGGTAGAATGGGATAGGAATGATGATGAAAATAGGATTACATTTGAGGAAGTGGAGAAAATGGTCAATAGATTGCAGTGCAATAAAGCGGCTGGGGTGGATGAAATTAAGTCGGAACTCGTCAAATACAATGGAATGTCAGGTCTTAAATGGTTACACAGGATAATTGAAATGGCCTGGGAGTCGGGACAGGTTCCATCAGACTGGACAAAAGCAGTAATCACACCAATCTTTAAACATGGAAACAGAAAAGATTGTAACATCTACAGAGGTATCTCTTTAATCAGAGTTTTGGGTAAAATCTTCCCAGATATTGTTGAAAGGAAAGTGCGAGTATTAGTTGAGGACCAATTGGATAAAAATCAGTGTGGGTTTAGGCCTCTTAGAGGTTGTCAGGACTAGATCTTTAGCTTACGACAAATAATGGAGAATTGTTATGAGTGGAACAGGGAATTGTATCTATGCTTTATAGATCTAGAAAAGGCATATGACCGGGTTCCTAGGAGGAAGTTATTGTCTGTTCTACAAAATTATGGACTAGGAGGCAAACTTTTGCAAGCAATTAAAGGTCTTTACATGGATAGTCAGGCAGCAGTTAGAGTTGACGGTAAATTGAGTTCATGGTTCAGAGTAGTTTCAGCGGTAAGACAAGGCTGCAACCTGTCTCCACTGTTGTTCATATTATTTATGGATCATATGTTGAAAACAATAGACTGACTGGCTGAGATTAAGATATGTGAACACAAAATAAGCAGTCTTGCATATGCGAATGACTTAGTTGTGATGGAAACAGAAAACTATTACATCCAGTCATCATTTCTGGATCACACTGAACATAGTTTCTAACCAGAGATTGAAACAATTAACCATATTTTACTGTACAATTAAAGTAAATTTCAAACATAAATATCAACCGTTAGAACACAAAGGTTTACATGTACATTGTAAACGATACCTACAATCAAATGTATTGGTTCTTAATTGCAAAAACCGACACTTGATATTTGTCGATTACAGCACCATCTACCACAAATGGAAAACAATAATCTGAGTAAAACGTATGCATTTTTTTAACGGAGTTTAAATATGCAATAAACATTTGTTTCCTATTTGAAAATCCAAAGTTGACCCCCTCCAAGCAGAACAAGTGGTGAAGAGGTAGCCAGTTGCAGCCAAGACAAGGGTCCTCTTTACTAATATTAACTTCTCACCTATCACATTTTTTCGGATGATATATTGCTGTCGAGATATAAAGTTGACTCAAGTTAAAATGTAAAAGCGCTGTATATATGGGTGCTACCCTGTAACATACATTAAGTGGGTGTATATCTAATTGCCTCATAATTTAGTGTTATACATTATATTTTAAAACCTACATTAGGTTTGATCATTTTTGAGATTTAAAAATAAGCAAAATGGCTAGAAATTAGTAATAATTTGTCAGAAACAGTGTAGTAAGTGAAGGCGAAATAAAGTGAGCTCTTACATCATACCAACCAGACAAAATGCTTTAAGAAATGGGGCAGCAGCGTAGCTTTACAAATATGGATACGTGAATATACAACGTTTGTCCTGGTCTATTAGAATGTAATGCTCACCAACAGCATCGGCAGGAACGTAGCAGCAATATTTGAAGCAAACAACTCTGTGATCATAGCATCTGCAGCTGTGGTGATACATTTTATAGCAAAAAATCCACCTAAGATACAGCTGTTTGCAGGGTTCTTGCTGTAAAATAAACTATTTAATGCTTTGGATTACCAGAGAAGAACATTAAGAATATTCTGGCACAGGCACCAATACCAACAAGTTGTACACACTACCAAAAGTGCGTAAGGATGACATCCCAACAATACAGGTGCCTTCACTTACCAGATCACTAAGTTCCTCATGGCTGCTGTTGAGCCCTGACGCAGGGAAATGCTACAACCACACGCACAATTGTGAAGATTTTAATGTCTACACACTTTTGATACTGAAATAATGGTCAGCTTTGATGTGCTTTCTTCATTCACCACACTGTCACTTAAGGATTTGGTAGAACTGATAAATAAAAAAGTTGACATCCGCATACTTGTACTAAGAGCAATATTATGAGTACAAACCAAGGGTGTAGCCAAAGACCAAAAAACCAACCTGTTTCTTTTGGTATGTGGGCAACATGTCTGTTATATGACTCCACAGAATGGATAAGCTACATGAGTTCCTATTTCATCTGAACTCACACCACCATCAAATTCACCATGGAACTGCAGAAAGACAGACAGATACTGTTCTTGGATGTCTTGGTGATACAGAAGGCCGATAGGTTACTTGGGTAGTCTCTATAGGAAGCTGATCCAGCTCTCAGTCCACAGCTGCCATCATCCTGCTTACAAGGGAACCTCCCCATCGCACCCCCCTCAGATTTAGTTATAAGTTGGCACAGTGGATAGGCCTCGATAAACTGAACACAGATCAATTGAGAAAACAGGAAGAAGTTGTGTGGAACTGTGAAAAAATAAGCAAAATATACAAACTGAGTAGTTCATGGGCGACATAGGCAACATCATGCAGACTGTTATCTCAGGAGCGCCGTGGTCTCGTGGTAGCGTGAGCAGCTGCAGAAGGAGAGGTCCTTGGTTCAAGTCTTCCCTGGAGTGAAAATTTTACTTTCTTTATTTTTGCATAGTTATTATCTGTCCGTTTGTTCATTGACGTCTCTGTTCACTGTAATAAGTTTAGTGTCTGTGTTTTGCGACCGCATCGCAAAACCGTGCGATTAGTAGACGAAACGACGTGCCTCTCCAATGGGAACCGACAAGATTTGATCGCAAGGTCATAGGTCAAACGATTCCTCCACAGGAAAACACATCTGATATATTCTATACGACACTGGTGACGGCATGTGCGTCACATGACAGGAATATGTTGTCGACCCACCTAACTTGTACACTTGGCGAATGGGTAAAAAGATTCTTCTACCTTGCCCGATTTAGGTTTTCTTGTGAATGTGATAATCACTCCCAAAAAGTGATGAAAACATAAGAGTTTGTCACATAAACTGAAAATAAAAAATTAAACTTTTCACTCGATGGAAGATTTGAACCAAGGACCTTTCGTTCCACAGCTGCTCACGTTACCACGAGACCACGGTGCTCCTGCGTTTCCAGTGCCCTTGATATTGCCTATCTTCCCATGACCTACTCAGTTTGTATATTTTGCTTATTTTTTCACAGTTCCACACAACTTCTTCCTGTTTTCTCAATTGATCTGTGTTCAGTTTTTCAAGGCCTATCCACTGTGCCAACTTATAACTAAATCTGAGGGGGGTGCGATGGGGAGGTTCCCTTGTTAGAAGTGTGCTGTTTTGAAGACCTTTACCCACAAGGCACATGCCCTATCAGACAAAGAGACCTTTGCTTCTTGACTTCACCATCTATGAGAAGTCTTCCACAAAAATGGCAATGCTCAGCCAAAATTGAATGCGCACTACATCAGTCAGCTTCCAAGAAACAGAAGAGGACTAACCAAAAGTGCTAGCAAACTTATGGTACGCAATGCCCATCTGTATAAAAATCTGCAGTGTTCTTAAAAAATATTTGTCCACCAAAGTATGACATCCCCAGACATCAAGACATGCAGCCTACTTGGTAGTGTACAGGACAGCTTAGGCTTATGAAAGCCAGCCAACAGCATCACCACTTGAGTGTAGCATATCAAACATTGGCCAACACGAGCAGAGGAACTTCGATTTATTTAACATAGATGCTAAATTTGGCTAGGACAACACAATAAATCTGCAGTAACTAAGTACTGTTTGGAATATATGCACTTCATTATGTACAATATGACAAAAATTTTGGCACAGATTCCAAGCTCTTGGACAATATTATGAAGAAAATGACTCAAGTCAAGCTGAAGAAAGCCCGCAAGGACTGCTGGCTCAAATCCATGAGGGAGCAATGGCATCTGCATACAGCGAACTGAGTCTGTAACTGTGAAACTGAAGTTAGCACTTCCACAGTACATCCCCCATTGATGGTGGAGACATCAGACACCCATTATTCCGACCACATCTGATTGCCATGCGCAGACACGTCGATGGGTTGTTGCAGGCTAGATCATGGGGGAGGGGGGGAGCAGTGATGTAAGGGCTGGGGGGAGGGCAGGGCGGAGAGGTGAGGTACGGGCTGGGGGGGGGTGGGTGGGTAGGTGGGTGGGTAGGTGGGGGGGGGGGGGGGGGGGCAAGAGGCAGCTATAAGATGGCCAGCAGTTCCTGTGGCAGCTGAGTACATCAGCAGCATCTCACACGAAGTCACTAAGGAACATCGACAAAATAAGACACAATCACCAGCTGAAAACCAATGAATTAATAGTTTGGTAATGTTTTTGTTTTATGAATGGGAACAGATATGTTGCTAAACAAGTGAGACCTTGTGGTGTGATTATGACAAATGATAGGTGTTTTGTCTTTGAGGTGAGGTACTGGAGTATATAGATATTAAAAGGGTGATAAAGCAGACACAGAATATGGTAATCACATAGCTTGCCTGGTCACAAGCTCTCATTTTTAGAGCTAACTCTCTACTGCTTTCAGTAATCGTGATGTGCTTTATACATCACAATAGTCAAGTCTGACAGAACAAGTGATCATACAAGTTTACATCTTGTGGAAATATGGCCTGAATCTTTAGCAATGCATACAGGTGACCACTTCCTCCATCTGACAACAGTATTTTCTGCCTTCTTGATGTTCTTAGATAATATTACAAGCCAGATTCTTCACTTTTCTTATACAGTACTGGGATACTGTCAAAAAGGAAAAGAACTTAAATTGTTCTCATAATTCACGACAAATTCATCCGATGGAATATTAAAATTAATTGGGACTTCTCTGCATTTAGTTTAAGTCTTAGGTTTTGCTCACCTCTGAACTACTGACACAATTATAGTCAGATTATAAACTTATCAGATAAGTCAACTTTTAAGACTATAAACCATTTGTATCTTGCTTTAAGTGCTGTACCTACACTGCAATAAAAAAGTGACTGGCAGTTAAGCATGAGGGGACAATGTTAAGAGTTCACATTAGTTTGTGCAAACAAAATAACTACAGCAATGGCAGGGCATTTGTTGCTGGATCCATTTATCACATATCTGCTAATGTCTAGTATGTGATTTGTTTAGCAGTATGGTAATAATGTTATCACTTTTCTACCAAATTTGTAGCTAGCTCAAGACAGTTTGTCAGCTAAAACAAACATGCCATGCAGAAAAGTAATACAAACAATGAAAATAAATCAAAATTGTTATGTTACCAGCAGTGTCACCTGTAATTGCTTTTGGCAACTGGCACATGAGGTAGCATAGTAGTAGGACTATGGTGAACAGATCAGAAGGCATTAGCAAGTTCATTCTCTGACTGTTGCTACGGTGCAAGAGATGTCCTGTAAACAACTAGTAATCAATCACTCTTATTCTGATCTAGGTAGATAGCAGATTTCACAAGCACCAATTGCTTCAGACTGGGATAAAAGAAAGAAAAATAATCCTGAAGTCTGGCAAGCCATTGCTCCAGGTCTAATATGTCTATGATCTTGCAACTTGCCATCCTGATAATTTTATGTGCTGAGGACAGAAATAACAGAAACAAAGATCAAACAACAATGGCCAAGTCATAATCTCTCTTCAAAACTGCTGAAAAATTTGGTCCCAATGGATTTTCACCATATTTTAACAACAAATTGGAAGTGGGTGAAAGCACTTTGAATGATAATTTGTCACTGCATTTTTTCTTTACATGTCAGAAAATTAGTGAATTATAAACATTCCTCCAAATGTAGGCCTCTTCCCTCTTATCAGCCTTTAAAGTTACAAAAATTCCAGATGTACTCAGTTTTCTCAATCTCTGACAACTTATCTTAAAATCGATACCTCCAATTATGTAACTGAATATCAACCGAGAGAGAGAGCGCATTTAAGTGTGTTTCATTGCTGGGTAGTTCCAAAATCATGCTGCAAATGAAGCTGGAACTTGGCAGTAGTTCATTTGCTCCCTTGCATACTTTCAGTACACCTTTCAACAGTTGGTCTTATTTCGCGAAACCAACATTAACAGTCTATGGCATTAAATGAGAAGGGACAATGGCATCTCTTGCTATGAAACCAGTTACAGTGAACACACAGCTGCTGCTTACCTCGGCGTCCTGTGACTTCGCTATGTCAACAAGTGTCTTTGCTGCGGGATGAACAACATCCAGTAATTTCATAATGGTAGCACCGTCATTTGAGATGGTGGACTTTCCGTTTTTGTCTACTATTAACTTATCCATTCCCCTTGGGCCAAGTGTTGTTCTGACTGCATCCACAACGGCCTGGCAAGCATTTATATTCGAGATCAGTTGGGGCTTGCCCTGGCTGTTCTCAGTTCCCTCCTTAAGGAGAATTATTTGCGGTTGCTACATTTGAAAAGAGAAACAGATATAACGTTACTGCTCGACAACAGTGCAATTTACACTGAATGCAAACCTTATGTAATATTGTGTTATAATCAACGATGTGTTACACTAACAAAATTAAGATAAATTTTAATTAAACGGCATAAACAATCAAGCATGATTGCAATATAGGCAAGACATTTAAAATTTTCACGTAAGCCATCTTTCACGTATTTATCGCTTCCAATAGCTTCAGTTAATGACCACTAATACAGTAAACAACCAACCATTTTTTTAAAAGTGGTATGATAATTTAAATAACTTTAAACTTTTTCCCAACACGCCTTGCTCACCACTACTGCTAACGCTTTGCTTATGTCTTTTGTTAATTTCTGGAACTGAGTCTCAAAACGCATGACATCGGTGAAGATGACACATTCGTTCATTTCCCAGTCACAAACAACCACTGCACAAATATCGGCGTACAAGATTTTCTGTGCAAACAACTGACACCATACGCAGCGAAAATTTGCGCAGATATGATATGTGCGCTAGCAGCCGATTCATTTTTAGTTAGGTTGTTAGTTTCTTGTTCCATAGATCAAATAAAAGATAAAAGTTATGATGTGGAACGAGTCAACAGAAGAACATAGAGCACCTATATACCGTAAACCGGTTATACTTTTTACCGCCGTGGTTACTTTGACTACTCGTGCACCAACAGTTACACAGTCCTCCTCTGATGCTTCTCAGCTGGGGGTTGAGCGTGTACTGTTTGGTGGTACAGTTCCATCAGTCACCCCGTTTACATGGTGCTCCCAAAACCGGATTTCGTAAAGCGATTTCCCTGTACCGCTTATGGTTAGTCATGTAAACGCTTCAAAATCGACTCTGGAAATACGATTCTAGTTGCCGGTTTTCCAATTCCGCAACCGATTTTCACTCCCATGTAAACGCCAGCTGGTTTGGAAACGTGATTGGGCTGTCAGGTTTTGTTTTTAAATATTTTCGGCTAATATGGACGTAGTGGCTTCTTGTATAGTGAAGAATAATAGAAATATTAGACTGAAGCTGTTTACACTTCGCCATATTTTACTGGGCTTGCGAATCCGCTTCAGACCTTAACATGTAAATGCATATTTCAGAATATGTGTCGCATGTAAACTTAGTGTGTGCTAGATAGAGCCATGGAGTGCCGATTGTCATGTGCCTCAGTTGGCGAACCTGGTACGACTCGTAATTGTGGGATTTTTTTTCATTATTCTAATTTCATTCCCCTGCCCCATAAGGGTAAGAGAGGACTGACAGTGGCAGAATCCACCACTCTTCAGCTGAGTGGCATTACAAAAAATAAAAAGTGGAGATTTATGCATAAAAAAGGGCGGAAAAAGGGGATACAGTAAATGGAGACAATGTAAGTTAAAATATACACTGACATGGGGATGTTCATAGGGGGACAGTTAAAAATTGGTGATTTGTGGGGCACATAAAATACACTGGAGTCACACATACAAGTTATAAGTCGGCCACAGTATAAAAACACACAGAGCGAGAGACACTAAAAAAACCAATGTAAGCGACAGGGCATACACGAAGAATAAAAACCGCTGGTAGGGATACTCCGAGGGATGGGAAGGCAGAGAGGAGGTGAAAAGAGGGGAGAGGAAGGTGCAGCGGTGGGAGGAGCAGTAGGGGGTGGGAGAAAAATAGAAGAGTGAGGCGAGGGGCGCATCAAGATGCAGGAGAAGCTCTGGAAGGCAAGTCAGGGAGCAGTGCAGAGACAGAGAAGGGGGGCAGGGGAAAGGGAGGTGGTGTAGAAGGGATGAAAACCGCTGAGGGAAGTGAAGAGCAGGTGAGAGGGAGCCCTGAGGAGTAGGTGGGGAAGGTGAGGTTAGAGTTGGTAAGAGGGGTCGAGACCAGGGTGAAGCTCATCATCTTGGAGGGGTAGGTGCTGAGAGTTGCATTAGGAGAGGTGGTGGAGGGTGTGGAGATGGAGAAAGGGCGGGACACAGCGGTAAAGGCTTGGCAATGGACTGGAGGTAGAGAAGATAGAAGACATTATGGGGTGGGAGGGGGGGAGGATCGAGGCAGTGGGCGATGTACAGAGTGTGGATGTGTTCAAGGAAAAGAAGATATGGGAAGGGGATGAGGTCATAGAGGATCTGCATGGAGGATGGAAGGCAGATATGGAAGGCGAGGTGGAGGGCATGGAGTTCTAGGATTTGGAGGGCTGTATAAAATCTGGGAGTGGAAATCCAAGTGGCAACGGCATAGCAAAGGATAGGGCGACCAAGGATATGTAGATTTGAAGGATGATGGAAGGATGCAGCCCACATGTCTCGACAGACAGGAGTTTCAGGAGGCAGAGTCTACTGTGGGCTTTGTGTTGGATTGTAAGGAGATGGGAGTTGAGATGAGGTGACAGTCGAGGGTGAGGCCAAGGTATTTCAAGGTAGGAGTGACGTGGATAGGACGACCATAAATGGTGAGGTAAAAGCGTGGAGCCAGAAGGAGTGGGTGGTATGACCTACGATGATTGCCTGGTCTTGGAAGGGTTGATGTGAAGCAACCACAGGTTACACCAGGCAGTGAACTGGTCGAGGTGGGTTTGAAAGGTACATTGAGACCGTTGAAGGGTAGGATAAAGGGCCAGGAAGGCGGTGTCATCAGTAAACTGGAGGAGGTGAACAGGTAGGGAAGGTTTGGGCTTATCAGCAGTATACAGGAGGTAGACGAGAGGGGAAAGGACGGTACCTTGGAGCACGCCAGCAGAGGGATAGAAAGTGCAGGAGTTGGTATCGTGGATAGTGACATAGGGGGGACGATGGGAGAGGAAGGAAGCAACGAGATGGACGGAATTTATGGGGAGAGCATAGGTCTAGAGTTTAAGAGAGTAGGCGTTCTGGAGGTTGAGGGAAACAAAGCTAGCAGAGTGACAGAAGTTATGTTGGAGGGAAAGAAGACTGGTAAGATTAAGGAGCTGGATGTCAGCTGAGAAGGAGGGCCAGAAACCACACTGGGTAAGGGGAAGGGGGTGGAACTGGTTAAGGTGGTGATGAATATGGCTGTAGAGGATGGATTTGAAGACCTTACTGAACGTGGAGGTGAGGCAGATGGGATAATAGGAAGGGGTGTCAGAAGGGGGTTTGTTTGGTTAAGGAACATCAGGACATGGGAAGTCTTCCACAGGTCAGGCTAAAAGCTGGTAGAGAGGAGGACATTGTACAGGGTAGCAAGGGCAGCCATGAATGGTAGGGGGAGGCGGGGGATTCCTTGAGGTGGCATTAGGTGACACTATCGTGACCAGGGGCAGCGCTGAATTTGGAGTGGAGGACGAGTATAATGTTGTGTGCAGTGATGGGAGTGTTTATGTCTGAGGGGGGTAACTGACACAAGTACTGGAAACTAGGGGCGAGTGGCAGGACAGAAGTATCAGTGAGTTAAAGGACGGTGTGGAAGAGGGAGTAATCAAAATAGGGATCGCCAGGAACGGAGAAGACCTCAGAGAGGTGGGAAGCAAAGTGGTTAGCCATACTGAGGTTGTCAGGGAAGGGGCGGTTGTCGTGGTGAAGAAGGGTAGTGCGCAGTGAGATGGCTACCACTAAAGTGGTGGATGGCAGTCCAGTACTTGGAGGAGTTGACAGGAAGGGCAGAGCCATATACACATTTGGCGCCAGTCATGGCGTTTCTTTGCTGTGAGGCGGTTTCGAATTTGTCACTGAAATTGCCAGTGGTGGAGGAGTGTATCCCAGTCATGGTGCAGGGGAAGGTGTGGTAGAGCCTGCAGGATACATGGAGAAGAAGGACAGCCTGTGGAATAAGCATAACGCGGTAAGGATGGATGAGTTTGGTAGGAACATGGGCCTCCACAGCGTCAGAGATGGTCTTCTGGAGGAAGGAGGAGGAATGGTTGATGTCAGCGGGATGGTGAAAGGTCAAGAGGTGTCTTTCGACCTGTGAATTGTGAGAGACCATGGACGTAATTTATTCCTACATGTGGAAGAATCTAGATTCGTACACTGTGCCTAATTATTTATGGTCTATGACTAGATCAGTGAGCTCAATACTAAACTGGAGAGACTACAAAAGGGTATCTTTGTCTAGAAAATCGTGAAGCTCGTTGGTGGAGTCGCCATATTCTATCAGAGCAGTAGTACTTCTTCTGCTTGTGGTTTTAAAGAGATTGTTTTTTTTTTATTTACAAACGTGGAAAAGAGCTGCAATCGGTGGATAATGGGAAGTGATATTCAATTCCATGTGTAAGTTACATGTCCTTTAATATATGGTAAAGGAAATAGTGTTTGAGAAATTCAAATACTGAAAAAGATACCTAAAACCTTTTCAGTTTTCCTCACTCGCATTCATAAGAAATGATTGCACATAGTTCGAAAGGAATACTGGTACCGAAACATAGCGCCATTGGTAGCTCTCATTTTACAAAAGACAGCTAGATGTTACGACCAGGAGCTGATAGACAGCTGCTGAAGTATGCCATTATACCAAGTTCATTCAGTTTTTGCAAATGAAAATTAACTGGAGAAGGCGACTTGTTAGGAATAAACCATCAGAGTCAGAGGTAAAAGCATGTGTTTAACTAGAAATGTGGATGTACATTGCTGTTAATGTATTTTTCTGAATTTGTAGTAGCTCGTAATTGTTGCTGATGGATTCTTTTAATTTTGTTTCAGGAAATGAATGAGATCCAAACAATAAATACGTCGTGCAAATCCGATGGCAATCATGAGAAGTGTGATGCAAGTATTGAGACTGATGTCTCCCATAGAATTGTGGCAGCTAGGAAGATAGTGAGGCGACTACAGATGAAACTTAAGTGGCGTGAAAAACGGTGGAAAGCATGGCAGAATTGATTACAGTGCTAAAAAAAGAAACTGTGTAAATGACAACCTGGAAAGTGTTCTTCAGGACTTTATAGTTACTCAGTTGAAAAACAGTGGTGCAAAGAAGCAATCCAGGCGATACAGTGAACTAACCAAACAATTTGCACCCATTCTGCATTTCCATTCCCCTACAACATAGTGCCTATATTCTATGTTTCTTTTGCCCCATCCCACTATTTGTTGTTGGGTGCCATTAGTGAATTGTGAATCTGGCTATCTACAAGAGGTTTTCAACTATCTAAAAGATAATGCCAGTGAGTAACGATATCTTAAAGAGTATGCACTTATTTTTGATAGTACATCAATTAGGAAACAGCTTATGTGGAACAACAACAACAAAGTGTATGTAGACTATGTTGATTTGGACAACATTGTGAATATAGATGCAAAAGAACTGGCTGCTGAAGTTAAAGTTTTTCGGATAATGCCATACCCTGAAAAGTTTAA
This sequence comes from Schistocerca piceifrons, assembly GCF_021461385.2. Classification (NCBI taxonomy): domain Eukaryota; kingdom Metazoa; phylum Arthropoda; class Insecta; order Orthoptera; family Acrididae; genus Schistocerca; species Schistocerca piceifrons. The sequence goes on from NC_060141.1 coordinate 300,548,853, forward strand.
GTGCCCAGTTGCACATTTCTTTGTGAATAAACTGTCATCAAATGCAATGACTGAAATTGTGCGAGTTTGTATACTGTTAACTGTTCTCTGTAGGTATTCTTGTGAGGTCAGTGACACATGATGGTGCTGCTGTCAACATTTGGATACTGAAGAATCTTAGGTGCTCACTGAATCTGGAAAAATTTTGCCACTTACTTCAAGCATCCTGCCAATGACAGTTGATATCGATACTGGGTCGAACTGTGAAATAGTTTGGATAAAGCTGTAAGTCAGACAGGAATTTACCATTGTATTAGGATGTTTTTATAGACCACCAGCATCCACAACAAATGTCACAGAACGTTTCAGGAGCGCCGTGGTCCAGTGGTTAGCGTGAGCAGCTCCGCAGCGAGAGGTCCTTGGTTCAAGTCTCCCCTCGACTGAAAAGTTTACTTACTTTATTTTTTCTTCACTATTCAAGATTAAATCTAACTTTGGCACAGAAAGGGGTGAATTATACTACCACTAAAGTCTTTGGTCATTTACCAAATAGTATCAAAAGTCTGACAGATAACTAACAAGTATTTAAGAAGAAATTAAAATAATTTCTGAATGACAACTCCTTCTACTCCATAGAGGAATTTTTAGATATAAATTAAGAAAAAAAAAACAAAACAAAAAATTATAAAAATTAAAAAAACAAACAAAAAAAACAAAAAAACAAAAAAGTTCTTATATTAACTTAATTATGTTGTTAAATTAACTTAATTATTCATGTATTTAAAATTTGTCTCGTTCCACATCATTACGAATTATCGTATTCATGATCCATGGAACTAGTATTAATCTAATCTAATCTAATCTAATCAGGGAAAGCCTTGAGTCCATAGGAAATAAATATTCAAATTATCCATTAGTTATAGGTGGAGACTTTACTCTGGCATCCAATGACTGGAAAAATTACACGTTTATCACAGGGGGCAGAAGCAAAGACTCATGTGAAGTTATCCTAGGAGCACTCTCAACATACAACCTTGATCAATTGGTTAGAAAGCCAACTCGAGATGGGAACATATTACATATCTTGGCGACAAACAGACCTGATCTTTTTGAGGAAGTTAATCTAGAAGAAGTTATAGCAACCACAATGTCATTGTGGCTTCTGTGTCATTGGAAGTTGCAAAAAAAAAAAAAAAAAAAAAAAAAAAAGATACAGCGTAGAGATTTCTTGTTTGGGAAAGCAAATAAAAGCGTCATTAATGAATATCTTCATAGTCAACTCCAAGCATTCACCACGGAACACAAAGATATTGAGCATCTTTTGTCGGAATTTAAAGGTATTGTCCACCATGTGCTAGAGAAGTATGTGTCTAGCAAAAATATAGGTGAGGAAAAGGATTCCCCTTGGTTCAACAAACATATTAGGAAATTTCTGAGAAAGCAGAGAATTTTGCACAGTCGTTTTAAATGTAGTCACTGTCCCACTTACAAACAGAAATTATGCGAAATGAAAGCAGCAGTCAAAATGTAAATAAGAGATGCTTTTAACGAATTTGAAATCAATATTTTATCTGTAGATTCTAAAAATAACCCCAAAAATATTGGTCGTATGTAAACTACATGAATGCTACAAATAATTCAATACCTTCTCTTGCTGACAGTATGGGTAATGTAACAGATGATGATAAACAGAATGCCGAAAATCTAAACATAGTTTTTAAAAACTCATTTACAGTAGAGGACTGCAGCACAATTCCCCCTTTCATTTACCGAACAAACGCGAGGTTGGCTGACATAGTGTTTAGTGTATCTGGAATTGTAAAACAGTAAAGATCCTTAGACGCCAGGAAGACATCTGGCCCAGACGGTATTCCCGTAAGATTATATGTTGACTATGCTACAAATATAGCACCATTCTTATCCATCATCTATCAGGGATCATTGGAACAGCATAAAAGTTCCACAGGACTGGAACAAGGCCTGGTCATAGCAATCTATAAAAAGAGGAGAAAATCGGATGCACATGATTAGTGGCCAATTTCACTGACATCGATTTGTTATAGAATCATGGAACATATTTTGTGTTCAGACATAATGACCTTTCTAGACTCAGAGAAGCTCATCCGCAGAAACCAGCACGGTTTTAGGAACAGTGGTCATGCGAGACACAGCTGGCCTTCTTTGTGCATGATATACACAACAGGTTCTAGATACCGGCTCCCAGGCTGATGTCATATTTCTAGGCTTTCGAAAGGCGTTCGACTGAGTTCCGCACTGTCGTTTGCTCCTAAAAGTGCGCGCTTATGGTCTATCCGATGACATATGCGGTTGGATAGAAAGTTTTCTAACAGAGAGAGAGCAGTATGTCGTCTTGAATGGGGTGACTTTAAGAGAAACAAGTGTAACTTCAGGTGTGCCTCTGGGCAGCGTAATAGGTCTGCTGCTTGTTACGAGTTACATAAACGATCTGGTTGATGGTATTGACAGTTGAATTAGACTATTTGCCGACGATGCTGTAGTTTACAGGAAAGTAGTATCACACGACAGTTGTGTACAAATCAATGAGGATTTGCAGAAAATAAATGCGTGGTGTAATGGACTGGCAGTTATCTCTCAATGTGTATATCTCTCTACTGCGTATAACAAGGCGAAAATCCCATTAATGTACGAGTACAAAATAAATGCCCAGTCTTTGGAAGCGGTAACATCCGTCAAGTATCTGGGCGTAACTATTCGAAATGATCTCAAATGGACTGATCAGATTACACAAGTAACGGGCAAGGCGAAATCTAGATTGTGGTTTATTGGTAGAATCCTGAAGCGATGCAGTCCCCCAACAAAGAAAATTGCTTACAATACGTTAGTTCGTCCAGTCTTAGAGTATTGTTCATCTGTACGGGATCCTTACCAGATGGGTCTGATTCAAGAAATTGAGAAGGTCCAAAGAAGAGCGGCAAGATTCGTGGGTGGTACATTAAGCCACCTCGAGAGCGTTACAAATCTCAGAGAAAGTTTGAAGTGGGACACACCTGCAGATAGACAACACGCTAAACAGAAGGGACTGCTCACTAAATTCCGATCTTTGCCGAGGATGTAGAGCATATATTAGTACCACCAACTTTCAAATCGCCCATTGAACACCATTCAAAGATAAGTGAAATTAGAGCTCGTACTGAGACATTCAGACAGTAGTTTTCCCCTCGCGTGATCCGCGAGTGAAACAGTGGTGGGGGGGGGGGGGGGTGAATGACTTTGGCACGAATTGTGCCGTCCGCCACACACCGTTTGATGGCTAGCGGAGTATATATGTAGATGTAGAATGTTCATGCAATTCTTGGTCCCTGTCGTGTACTGAAATTAGTCTGTAATTCTTCAGCTGAAAAGAAAATTATTAACTTTGAAGCTGAATATGTGAATTGGAACTTTGTTTTGAAGCTAGATTATCTGTAAGAGTGTGAATCTTTAAACTTTGCCAGTTCACTCTCTCGTTTAATGTGAATTTCTATAATAACCAGCCTACACAGTGAGCTCCATAATCGTTGATGCCACTGAATTTCTAGAGTCTTCTCAGCACCACACCTCTGCCACTGTACAGTTCATCAGAATTATTGATAAACTATTTGATGAATACAACTCTAGTAATGTTCATGGTAGGGGCTTTAAACAGCCATTGACAGCTGAAAATGTAAATTATTGGACTTAATTTCTTTGCCATGTAGAAAACTTCCTTCAAAAATTAAGTATTGATGGTGTGTGTGTGCATTAGTACATCCATGAAAAAAAGTTTATGCTGGGATTTTTTGTGTGTGTACATGCCATTAGGAGCCTATCCAGGGAGTTTCTGTTTCAGGATACTGAACCTATAAAGTATTTTTTAACGTACAAACGCCCACAAGATCATCTAGAACTCTTTTTTTTATTTTCATGCATCAGGTCTAGGTTTGGTTGGAACAATAATTCCACCACATTACAGTTCGAGTCTGTTCTGAGAACAATGTTGCTCAAGAAGAATGTTACTGCAAGTGACAAGAGTAATGTAGATGCCACTGAAAAAGTGAGCTCTTTCAGTGCCCATGAATTCATGTGCCTTAAGAAGCAAAGTGATAAGTTCACTGATGATAGAGAAGCTACTTGTTACTCTGAGGCTCTTGAATCAACACTACTCAGTGAATACCAGGAGTATATTATTTATTGTGTACCAGGATGTGTTGTGAGAAAGCTTGTGCAAATGTTATGATGTACTGAATGCTAAGAACTTATTACTGTTCCCTACATGTGCCTATATGATTACACTTACTGCAAGACTCATATGGCAAATCCAACTGCCTTCACAATAAAGGCTGACAGAAGTGGTTTGCTTCACCCATCTGTAGGGGTGTTTAACGTAGTGCATCATACAGAGAAATGCTCTTATTGTGCTCTAGTGATATTCACCTTATACTCATACCATTTTATGACAGACTTATTAATTGTGTTAGTTGTTTTGTTGGTGAACAAACCAATGTCTTTTGCAAAGTACATACCCTAGTCTCTGACATTGGCTGTGAAGACACGCATGAGTCAAAATTAATGTGACATTTGTTACTCAGTACCTTCTGGCTAATCTGAAGGTACACACACTCACACACACACACACACACACACACATACACACACACACACAAAAGCAACAGCTGTTGCACAGGGTAACTATTCTGGCATGAGACACAGGTTGAAGGAGCTAATTACATTTGGTAATGTATGATATGAATATATATTGAATGAAGTGAAACAATAAATAAAAATTTGATGTTTACATGTTACTAACTTGATCACCTCCTTCCTGTCCCAAAATTCATGCTTGTAAATTAACAACCCATCCTGTGATTCATATTAACATTAAAGATTTTCTGCCATGTTAGCAGCTGAAATTAGCAACAAAGCAACGGTTTAGCAGTTTTCTTGCCTAATGATATGAACAGAATGTTTCTCATTACAACTATAATAAGAAATTTTCCACATCAATGATTTGGTCATTTTTTATCACTATATAGTTTCGTCATTCAGGAAATAAAATGCGAAAAGTGAAAAAAAATCTGTAGCACAGAAGTAAGATTTTTGAGAAGCATAATTTGTCAGAAGCTTTAGCAACAGTGCGGAAATTACGTAGCTAAACACAGTACATTAATTGCGAAATTTACCTTTCAGGAAAGGGTTAGAAGGTAGAAGGCTACAGCTAACAGTGAACTAAAAAAAAACTAAACACACACAGCATCATAAAGTGTACATAAATGTTAATTGTATGTTTTATATGTAGCAGAGCAATTTGATACCGTGCCCTGCACAGTCATACATCAAGTAGTCTCTACAGTTTAGTATTGAACCAACTGAGTAGCCTCTCCAGTTTAGCAATGAGCTCACTGGGCTGCTTCGCCAGTAGAGTGTAAATATCTGTGGAGTGAGCACATGGATGCACAGAATGAGAATTCTGTCTGCAACATCTGCACCTCGAGACAAGTGTTTTGGGGCGACACATTTTAGCCCGTACAGTGCTTAGTATATTTTGTTATTACTTCGCTGCTGTAGACTCATCACCTTCAAATAACAATTCGATAGCAGGAACTGCAGTTGGTTTAAAGGTGTGAAGAGCAATGGTATTGTGTATATTCACCACAGGATCATAGAATGTATTCCACTTTATTTGCGCTTTGTAGGCAACGGGATAATAAGAGACAACCAACAATATTTTTTACGTTTTATGTTGCACTGGTTCATATTGTTGAATCTGTTCTAAATATTTGTATTACAGTGACACTGTATAGGAAATTGTCTCATGCAGAAATGCTTAGCTACACACGAGAGTTTAAGAACATTATAAACTAGGGGAAATTAATCAGACTGTCCTGTATAAAATTTTGCCTGTACATGAACATGGTACCGATACATATACACTGACTAGCAGTTTATTCAAATATACTTGCAAATTTATCTAGCACTTGTCTCGTACATACATGGCCTTAAAATTGCAGAAACTCTACACTACAAGACTTTATAACACCATGTCTCAATATATTTCGATATAATAAGTGCTTCACATCAATATGACATTTACAATTACAATTCACAGTGGCCATGACGCTCCATACTTCAAAAAGTTCTGCAATGCATTTTAAATGGTAGCATCCACAATGGCCATCAAGTCACGCCATCACCAGGGTTTCTCTGGAGGAAAGTTTTGGTGTCTTATGGCATCCCTCCGTTGCTGTTCACGTGACCCACAAGCTTATTTCTTCTTGATGCATGGCCATGGGTAGATCTCCATATTTCGTTTCAATGTGGTTTTTGTGGTTGATATCAGTTGTTTTTTGTTCATTATTTGCTATAAATTGTTTCATTTCATTATTTCTTTGGCTATAATTTATAATAAATTACGACAGACTAATTGAAGCAGCGAGACAGCAGTCTGAATTGTACTGTATGACCATACTGAATGACTTGCCCTCTACTACTTTTATGAAGTGGATTTCTGTACATTGTGGTATTTAATATTTTACAATGAAATGGATTGCAACATGACTGCAACTGAAAGTGATAGAAGTACTGTGGGTAGATCAGATTGATTAATAGGTGGAATTTATTTGTATTTTGTCAGGTTTTAGTGTTACAAAAAGAAATGCACTGAAACCTTCAGACACTGCAAGTTTTTTGATTAAATATGTGTTTGTGGCAGGCCTGTTTATTGTTAAGCAGCACTCTGCATTGTGTGTGAAAGCAGTGGTGGTCAATATTTGTGTAGTTTTACTAGCTAACCACAGTACTAAAAAAAGGCACTTGAACTAATAACAGCCAAATACAACATGTGAAGAAAACCTGTATTGCTTGAAGGGAAACATTGAGAGGCACCCGCATGCCTTGCTCATACTGTGGCATCAAGCAGTCAGGCCTGCAAGATGAGTGGTCTGCCAAGCAAGAGGATTCATTTTTTTTGTTATCAAGTAACATGAACTCTAGTACTCACAATTAAGTTAAAAGTTATTCTCCTGCTTGGATATTGCGCAACGGAAACACACATCTGACTATTAGTAATTTACACAACTCTGACTGTTCACTACGCACTAGCAATACGACATTTTCGTTCTTATTCAACAGCTTTGATCAACACGTGGCCAACGCACTCCATATGAATGGCGCACACATTATAAATTCTGGGTATCATGGCAACACACTATTCAAAGGAAAAGGCCACCAATCTTTTTCTTTTCACTATCTTATTTATTCCGATAAATTCTATAACCTAAACACACAAATTCTATAACCTACAACAATAACACATGAGAAATACCACCCAGTGGGCATGGATTTACATTGGTGATTCTCTATCTTATGGTCTCGTAATTATTTAACGCTACAGTGCACTTTCTGGATAGGATGGTGGATCTTTTGTTATATCTCACACTTTGACTCTCACAACCATCATCACGAAACTTTCCTCCAGACCGAGCGGTAAAAAGGAACATGCATAACCCACTACCTCTGAAACTATCTTGCTACTCTCCCATGCAATCCACACATACTTAAATCACATGACATACACCACACTGCAACATGGAATACAACACAAGGAATAGTCACAACATTATCACTTTCAGCTTTCCCACTTCAATTAGTATTTATCCCAGTTTCACACGACACTGCCCCACTTCCTAATTTTTCTTTCCTACTATGAACTTTGGAGGATATATGCACGGCTTCCTGTGCAATGCAAGCCAAGTGGCGTTGCTGGATAGACGGCTGACTCACCTTGCTTCTCTCTCAGAGTATTATAGTTTGAACCAAGCGTCACATGGAAACATAACACGCAAAGTAATATTAAGAACATATTCATCACACACGCGAGTCCTCAACTGATACCATTGACGAGTACTTCTCTTTATCCTTTGTCTCATACACAGATTGAGACTCACACAGTACTCACCACATGGAAGTACTCGCCTCTAATTTCAAGTCCTGCACACGCCATTTCTTAAATATTTCCAACTTATAGTACACACGCTAGTAATTCAGCTAAACTTAAGCACTCGGAAGTATTTCAACTTATTGCTACACGTGGTTTCATTGTGACCGTTGGTCACTTCCTAAGATTACTACGATCCCCTTAATATTACCTGCCTGACATATAATTCTCCCCACAAAAGTTCCTGAAATAGAGAAATTATTATTCCAAACTACTCTTAAGTATTTCACATGCATACCATGTCTCCACTCTTTTGTCTTTACGGAGCACACCTAAGTCAGGTCTTACCAACACAAGATCCAGCAGCAGAGTGCTGAAACATGGCCGTTCTTCAGGTCCTCTCGCACCTCTGCCAAAGTGGGGGAGCACCTTGCTACCGTATTGGTCAGCCACATTTCAGGCGATCAAAGCTCCGGTAAATTTCATCTCTTTGGTTCTACCAAAGGTGACCAGAGGGTCGTCTCAAAGATGATCATATATTCACATTCACTATCTGCATTTAGCAGACGACCATACATTCATTCATTTCACAGATCTCACCAAACTGGATGTAGGGATTTATCTTGTGGGAGTGCACATGTGATCAATTAAATAAATAAATTGTCATTCTTTCCCACACTGGTATCCGGCTTCACTGTATTAATTGAAAATGAGTTATTATTAGAAAAAATATGTTGTTCTCACAAGAATAACGAAGAATGTTGTACCTATTTTCAATGTCGGGCGGTACTGTACCCTTTCACCACTGGCTACCCATGCAGACAAAAAATGGTACGGTACTATCCTTGCAATGCGAGGGTAGTTCTGAACCTTTTTTTAAGAAAACTGTATTAGAACAAACGTAGCAAGTCATGAAAATAACCAGGAGGAGACCTTAGCCCCTGGTGACCTCAAATAGACGACCAAATGCTGTTACATCACCAAATTATTGACACAGTTGTTTTATTATTGTACTCTCCACAATCTGGAGTAACGTACACATACAAATGTACATCAATCCAAATGACAAATAAAACATTACATCATACAAATAAAAAATAATGGTGAGATAAAAATTTGCTTAGTTACCGGGATCTCCGTTATTTTTAGGAGTAATCCAAATTTCAATTATTATAAAACAAATAAAAAATACTCATAAAGTTTTAAATAGCTCACCATCCAAACACAGAACAAGTAATCTGACATTCATAAATTCTACATCTACATCTACATCCACATTTATACTCCACAAGCCACCCAACGGTGTGTGGCGGAGGGCACTTTACTTGCCACTGTCATTACCTCCCTTTCCTGTTCCAGTCGCTTATGGTTCGCGGGAAGAATGACTGTCTGAAAGCCTCCGTGCGCGCTCTAATCTCTCTAATTTTACATTCGTGATCTCCTCAGGAGGTATAAGTAGGGGAAACAATATATTCGATACCTCATCCAGAAACGCACCCTCTAGAAACCTGGCGAGCAAGCTACACCGCGATGCAGAGCTCCTCTCTTGCAGAGTCTGCCACTTGAGTTTGTTAAACATCTCGGTAACGCTATCACGGTTACCAAATAACCCTGTGACGAAACGCGCCGCTCTTCTTTGGATCTTCTCTATCTCCTCTGTCAACCCGATCTGGTATGGATCCCACACTGATGAGCAATACTCAAGTATAGGTCGAATGAGTGTTTTGTAAGCCACCTCCTTTGTTGATGGACTACATTTTCTAAGGACTCTCCCAATGAATCTCAACCTGGTACCCACCTTACCAACAATTAATTTTATATGATCATTCCACTTCAAATCGTTCCGCACGCATACTCCCAGATATTTTACAGAAGTAACTGCTACCAGTGTTTGTTCCGCTATCATATAATCATACAATAAAGGATCCTTCTTTCTATGTATTCGCAATATATTACATTTGTCTATGTTAAGGGTCAGTTGCCACTCCCTGCACCAAGTGCCTATCCGCTGCAGATGTTCCAGCATTTCGCTACAATTTTCTAATGCTGCAACTTCTCTGTATACTACAGCATCATCCGCGAAAAGCCGCATGGGACTTCCGACACTATCTACTAGGTCATTTATATATATTGTGAAAAGCAATGATCCCATAACACTCCCCTGTGGCACGCCAGAGGTTACTTTAATGTCTGTAGACGTCTCTCCATTGATAACAACATGCTGTGTTCTGTTTGCTAAAAACTCTTCAATCGAGCCACACAGCTGGTCTGATATTCCATAGGCTCTTACTTTGTTTATCAGGCGACAGTGCGGAACTGTATCGAACGCCTTCCGGAAGTCAAGAAAAATAGCATCTACCTGGGAGCCTGTATCTAATATTTTCTGGGTCTCATGAACAAATAAAGCGAGTTGGGTCTCACACAATCGCTGTTTCCGGAATCCATGTTGATTCCTACACAGTAGATTCTTGGTTTCCAAAAACGACATGATACTCGAGCAAAAAACATGTTCTAAAATTCTACAACACATCGACGTCAGAGATATAGGTCTATAGTTTTGCGCATCTGCTCGACGACCCTTCTTGAAGACTGGGACTACCTGTGCTCTTTTCCAATCATTTGGAACCTTCCGTTCCTCTAGAGACTTGCGGTGCACGGCTGTTAGAAGGGGGGCAAGTTCTTTCGCGTACTCTGTGTAGAATCGAATTGGTATCCCGTCAGGTTGAGTGATTCCAGTTGCTTTTCTGTTCCTTGGACACTTATTTCGATGTCAGCCTTTTTTTCGTTTGTGCGAGGATTTAGAGAAGGAACTGCAGTGCGGTCTTCCTCTGTGAAACAGCTTTGGAAAAAGGTGTTTAGTATTTCAGCTTTACGCGTGTCATCCTCTGTTTCAATGCCATCATCATCCCAGAGTGTCTGGATATGCTGTTTCGAGCCACTTACTGATTTTCGTAAGACCAGAACTTCCTAGGATTTTCTGTCAAGTCGGTACATAGAATTTTACTTTCGAATTCACTGAACGCTTCACGCATAGCACTCCTTACGCTAACTTTGACATCGTTTAGCTTCTGTTTGTCTGAGAGGTTTTGGCTGCGTTTAAACTTAGAGTGAAGCTCTCTTTGCTTTCTCAGTAGTTTCCTAACTTTGTTGTTATACCACGGTGGGTTTTTCCCGTCCCTCACAGTTTTACTCGGCACGTACCTGTCTAAAACGCATTTTACGATTGCCTTGAACTTTTTCCATAAACACTCAACATTGTCAGTGTCGGAACAGAAATTTTCGTTTTGATCTGTTAGGTAGTCTGAAATCTGCCTTCTATTACTCTTGCTAAACAGATAAACCTTCCTCCCTTTTTTTATATTCCTACTAACTTCCATTTTCAGGGATGCTGCAATGGCCTTATGATCACTGATTCCCTGTTCTGTACATACTGAGTCGAAAAGTTCGGGTCTGTTTGTTATCAGTAGGTCCAAGATGTTATCTCCACGAGTCGGTTCTCTGTTTAATTGCTCGAGGTAATTTTCGGATAGTGCACTCAGTATAATGTCACTCGATGCTCTGTCCCTACCACCTGTCTTAAACATCTGAGTGTCCCAGTCTATATCTGGTAATTTGAAATCTCCACCTAAGACTATAACATGCTGAGAAAATTTATGTGAAATGTATTCCAAATTTTCTCTCAGTTATTCTGCCACTAATGCTGCTGAGTCGGGAGGTCGGTAAAAGGAGCCAATTATTAACCTAGCTCGGTTGTTGAGTGTAACCTCCACCCATAATAATTCACAGGAACTATCCACTTCTATTTCACTACAGGATAAACTACTACTAACAGCGACGAACACTCCACCACCGGTTGCATGCAATCTATCCTCTCTAAACACCGTCTGTACCTTTGTAAAAATTTCGGCAGAATTTATCTCTGGCTTCAACCAGCTTTCTGTACCTATAACGATTTCAGCTTCGGTGCTTTCTATCAGCGCTTGACGTTCCGGTACTTTACCAACGCAGCTTCGACAGTTTGCAATTACAATACCGATTGCTGCTTGGTCCCCGCATGTCCTGACTTTGCCCTGCACCCGTTGAGGCTGTTGTCCTTTCTCTACTTGCCCGAGGCCATCTAACCTAAAAAACCACCCAGCCCACGCCACACAACCCCTGCTACCCGTGTAGCCGCTTGTTGCGTGTAGTGGACTCCTGACCTATCCGGCGGAACCCGAAACCCCACCACCCTATGGCGCAAGTCGAGGAATCTGCAGCCCACACGGTCGCAGAACCATCTCAGCCTCTGATTCAGACCCTCCACTCGGCTCTGTACCAAAGGTCTGCAGTCAGTCCTGTCGACAATGCTGCAGATGGTGAGCTCTGCTTTCATCCCACTAGCGAGACTGGCAGTCTTCACCAAATCAGATAGCCGCCGGAAGCCAGAGAGGATTTCCTCGGATCCATAGCGACACACATCATTGGTGCCGACATGAGTGACCACCTTGTAATAATCTTTACACGGCAATGTCCAACTACAAAACAAAATCAACAAAAGAAAAATAATTGCGTACACTAGTTGCATGTAGAGTATCAGGCTCCATACCATTACTCTAAAATGTACATCAAACCTACAGAGAAATTAAACTGAGAAAAAAAAAACAACTAAATATACCACATACTGGTTACGTAGTATAGTCAATCTAAGACATCATGTCATACCTAATTAACTATCATCACTTAAGCAATTGCCACCACTACTCAACTGTGAGTTTAACCTTATCCTTGTCCACCAGTACAAATACCTGCTGCTGAGCTAGTCAGTCCATCAACTTCGATCAATACACACAGTAAATAGTTAGCAATAAGTGCTTGAATCCACCAGTAGCTCTCGTATCTTACTCTATGCTCATTTCTCTGTTGTTACACATTTAGACGACAAGAACTTGCATTTCGACTAGCCTTCGTTACACTTTAATGTGAAATATCACCACTGTGATAATGCAAATAAGCGGCTTCAGTCAACACACCAACAAGATCATTACTGTCCACGACATCAAAATGCATCAGTTAATTCCGATATTTGTTGTGCAATGCAAACTTTTGTCCCCTGTGACAACCTTACTGACCAATGCAACAAGAGCCACTACGTTAATATTACGCCACTGGCTAATAATTAAAGCATCATTGTACCAAATAATCTAACAAACATGCTACGTGAAATTGATAACCCAGAACAAACAAAAAAAACACTAACTATTCTAAACACAAATGTTAATGAAATAAATTACACTTACTGTCCCTTCAGGAATGAAACATATAAAAAATTTACACAATTACAAGTACAAATACATTATTCCCTATCTTGCGAGTCACACGGAATCATTTCATTCTGTGAATTTCTTGGGGTCAAAAAAGTTGCTGACAGGTTCCCTAGAAACACTGTCTCGGTGTCAAAGCTCTCCCATGGTTACCCGGACGAAAGTCTTTAAGTCACTCAAATCGGCATTTTGAACACATTCTCACATCAAACATAAATGTCATAGTCACTCTCAGATTACCATCGACACGAACTGGTTGTCCAGAAATGGCCCTACAACTACTATTACCCACGGTTCTGTCCTTTCAGTTCATGGTGTAATTAAAAGTCGTAAATTCCAACATACAGCACTTATTCCCACACTAATTAAAGAAATGTCTCCTACTACAAATGCAAATGTCAATGTCCCACTTTAGTGTCTTGCGTTCAGACAATAATTAGTCACCAGACGACAACTGTCCTCTTTAAGTACAACAAGCGTCCCACATGCAATTTACAAAGCACACGTAACAAGTCACTGCCAAAAGTTTATTGGTCCCACCATTCAGTGGTCAAGACAAAACAAAACAATCGTCCTGTCTGCTAAAGACAAAATTTTTTCCACCACTCACAACGTGGAAACACCAGTCCTTCACTTTTCACGTTATGGAGACATACGAGCAGTCATCTTGTTTCACAGCTCCATAGTCCAGTACTAGTTAATAGTTGCTGTTAAAAAATGCCCGCCAGACTCTGCTGCGCATCGTTCATTCTGCCGTCGCTCCGCTGCCGCGCGAGCCGTTTAGCAGAAAAAACCACCCACTGTTGCCTCCGCGGGATACTGTCTCCAGTCGTATGGGTGGCAGAACTTATGAATGGCCAGTGGTACGTGCGTGTCGCCCCAGGCCGTTGACCTGCTGTAGTGGGCGCGTGGAGTGTACCTAGACCGGCAGTGTAGTGGGGAGTGCCGCGGCTCTGTCACCTCTCCCATGGCGACGTCAGCTTGGCCTCCCGCTAGCGGTATGGGCGCGTTCTGCGTAGCACCTCAGCGCTACGACACCCAATCAGACAGACCCTTCTGTGCATCTCGCAACATTACAGACAAAAGGATATTCTTACAGTATTTAAATACTCATTGATTACATGTATGATCTATTAGATACATTGGTAATAAAAGAATCTTTGTTCTAAAAAAACATAAAATCATACACCCTAGTTTCCTACACATACAACATCAACATTTATCCCTTTTCTATATACAGCCCACATTTGTGCTATTGATTGTTCCTGTTGTCCCTCATACAAAACATGACATTGACCAAAAAAACAAAAAAGGAATAAGAAACAATCTATACAGCTCACAATTACAATATCAAATAGTAGACTACTTTAACATCCTATCACAGTGAAAATATTAGAAACTGTTGATTCTAAAACTACAATATACAACGCTCCTTTGTGCTTGTGACAGATTGAAATTAGTATCTCTTTATATTGAAACACGTATGTAACGCAGCAGCGATGGCGAGGCATTGTAGCATCTGTGACCAGAGAGTATGCGCTTGACCGCGCGAGTGTTGCGAGCGGTTCTTAGTCTGTCAGTAGTCGTTGCGAGTCTGTAGCTCTGGCTAGTTGACAGCAGTACTCTGTCAGTAGTCGTCGCGTGCAGTACGCTAATAGTCGTCATGCAGAGCGGTCGGTCAGTAGTAGCAGCCCAGTGCGGTTGTGTGATGTAGGCGGTCGGCAACACTGGTCAAGATGGTGAATAAGGTATACTGTTAATTATTATAATCATTAGATAATGAAAAATTTTATTTATTGTAATTATTCTCCAACAAGTCCCCCAATAATAATTTTTATTTCAAAAGCATTTTTTTAAAAATTTAATTTTTTATTGAACTAAAGATTTCGTTGCACTTCCCATTTCATTTCACTTCTTTTGAAGAAAAATTTCACTAGAATCACAAAAAAAAGAGAATATTATTATTTGCAATGCAGTTCCTCCAAGCGGTGCGCAACAACAAGAGCAGAAATGTGACATCCATTTATTCTGAGGTAAGATTTTAATTCTGATTGTTTTGCACAGGGCCAAAGACCGATATTTCGGTTTAATTGAATTTCCTTATCACTGAATGGACTTTAATTTTTTTTGAAGGATTTACATTCGAGTCAGATTGCGTATTTCACATTTTTGTTGCCATTGTCAGTACATTTCATTGTGGGCAGGTTACGCTTAGAGCAATGTCCATTAGTATTCCTAAATAATATTGTCATTACTTTAAAATTTCGGTGGCAAGGTTATACTCGGCTCCCATTTGTATTAAGTATTGTCATTTTCATTTCCCTTATAAATTATTGTGGCGAGGTTACACTTAGCGCAATGTCCATTAGCATTTCTATATAATATAATTGTGTCATTAAAAAATTTGTGGGGGGGTTACACTTGGCGACACCCAGTCCAGGATCGAATTTCGTTGAGAGTCTTTTGAAAAACAGTCAGATATCTGCTCTTATTTGCTTAGATATAATTAGGATTTGGCGCAACGCTTTTACTAATTTTGTGACTTTCTTTCTACAGGTCAACGGCAATTCGTTGCTCTGTTGTATTTGTGTGTTGCTTTTGCATTGTGCTTATTTATTTTCTGAAAAATTGTGACTATTGTAAAAATGCCGCGAAAGACTGTGAATAGTGTATCGCGAGGTATTTTGAATGAAATTACCGACTTAAACAGCGTGACCGATAGTAATTGTGACACGTAGTGTAATGATGTCAATCCTGCGTTCACTAACAATCAGTGTATTCCAACCACTAATGATGGCTTTTACCTTAATGATGAACAAACGAACTCAATTGTCTCGTCTGTTAATTTGATGACAATGGATGACGCGGGACGCTCTATTGTAATGAGCGCTGCCGAGCTTAACACACCCGATTCGGAAAACTCAAGTAACGTACAGACAAATTCTGTTAATGAAAATGAACAAGGTGCACAAAGTACGCCGGAGTTCTTTGATTCCGAAATAGTGAATGAGAGTGTACATTTGACAGGGAAAGCTTTTTGTGAACCAAAGAATGACCGAATGGTCACACAAAACGTGACAATTGCATGTACTCCATCACAGAGTACTGTGAATGCAACAGCTACTTTAAGTTTGGATCAATTTAGGGCAATAATGCTACAGTTTAAGAACGAACTTAGTGCAATTATCAAACAACAGAGTGAGAAAACAGACAACAATTTCAAACAACTTATAGAACAGTATAAACAACTTAATGCAAACCTTAATGAACAGAACAAACAAGCTAGCGAACAGATTACAGCTGTTACCATACAATGTCAGGACACTAAAGTACAATTACGTGTGGATACTAAGACTTGTGCTAATAACAGTAATGAAGAAGTTGGCACTGTTGCACAGGAATTAAGTAGCACACGTGTAGGCACAACAGAATCACATAAAGACGAGATTATTGCAGTCACCGAACAATGTTCAGCAAATGAAACACAGATACACGAAATTAATGCAATCACTGAACAATGCCATAAAAACGCAGTACAGATTCGCGACGAGATTAATTTAGAGTCAGTGGAAGTTTCACACACTCCGAATACGGAAGCTGACGAGAAATTTGCACGACAGATCAACCAAATTGACGAAAGTGTTACAGTAACAGAGTTGAAAACTATTCCAATCACCAATACGTCACAGAATCCACTGCTTTGCGAACATTTGTCGGACTTGCGCAGCGCGTGTGGTGTGGGCGGTTTACAGAGATTACGAGACGTGGGATCCGAAAGGCCACGCGACTTAAAATCTGAAAAGCTGTGCAACTTGAGATCCGAAACGACACAGACGAACAGATTCACACACAAACCTGAACGTGTTATCAAATTCAGTGACGAGAACGTTAATTATAAGCAATTTGCATTTGTAAGAAAATCTAAGGAATTTAATAATGACAGCGTACAGGTACACGCTTTGCACTGTATACGACAATTTATCTTTGTACATTCACCGCTATTACCTGTAATGCAGAAACTAGCTTTGAACCAGATGCGACAATTTATTTTTGTATTTACAACAGCATTGCCTATAATGCAGAAATTTGAATTAGCACGGATACAACAATTTACTTTTGGAATTTTACCGCCATTGCCTGTAACGCAAAAGCCAAAATTTATTTGCAGTGCGTAATAGACCTCAGGGGATTCATTACGCTTTAATGAATATGTGCCGTAGCGAGCATAGGGCCCCGAGCTGTAGTAGTGCTGTTTCATCTTTAGTTTTCTGCACTGCTGCCTTCTCTTCTACTATCCTTTATATCTATCTAAACTGCTCTTTAACTATTGCTCTTTGTAGAATTAAGAAACATGTAATGTAAACCGGATACGACAAATATTTTACCGAATGTGACAATTTTCAGTAGGCACTCCCGTAATGACAACTACCGCCGTAATTTTAATTACAGATAAAATCGTAATCATCAGTATGTGTAAAATTATCAGCAATAGGAACCATATTTTTTGTAACAATAGATGTTTTTCACCACAACAGCATGAAAGTAAGCCGCTTAGCATGCCTAACCAACAATGCAGTCTACAAGGTCAACCAAACTTTAATGTTTCGCCGCGTGCACGTATAGTCCTAGCTCCAACAAATAGTAACGTACGGCAGCAAAGAAATAACGACGTACAGATAACACACCATTTCAATTCCTATCGCAATGCGCCGTATAGAAATTACTATCATGACAGACGTAAAAATGATGAGCACAATTTTCAGCGTACATTTAATAACAGTCGATCTTTTCAGCAGCAACAACATCAGCAACAACGAATAATCATGAATGAAACAGACAATAGGTGTCATCTATAGCGTAACACGTCAGTAAGAAATAACAGAACAGTTCATATAGTGGATATGCCACAACATTCTCCCGTAAATAATAGCACGTACGACAGAATTTGACCAGATACAGTACAGATTGCATATTACAGTAACGCAAACATTACTTTTGACACGCAGAATTTTGCTCACGAGAATGTTATTTGAAACATGCTCTGTTGAATGCACCACTTTTATCGCACCCAGATCTTACTAGAAATTTTTCCATTGCCACTGACAGTTCGAACACCGCTTTGGGCGTACATATTTTCCAGGAAATTGAAGAAGATGGTTCAATAGTAATTAAAAACATCGCATTTGCAAGCCGCATTCTGTCACCTGCTGAACGAAATTACTCCGTTACAGAATTGGAAACATTATGTGTTGTATGGGCTTTTACGAGATTTAGGCATTTTCTTTACGGCAGACATACCACCGTTTACACAGACCACAGAGCGATACAATTTTTACTTTCAGCTAAATTCACTCACGACAGGTTAAGCAGATGGAAACTATATTTACAGGAATTTAATTTTACGATTGTCCACATTCCCGGCACACAAAATGTTATAGCAGACGCACTATCGCGTTCTCTCGGCAACAATCAGCAAGACGTAGCAACCAACTTCTGCAAAACAAATTTCAGTGTCATGTACATTCAACAAGTTGCATTTGAAAATTTTATTTCATCGTCATTACAGGATATAGCAAAGGAGCAAAATAAAGACAACGTGTGGAAAGAAATTAAACAGCTTTGGCTAGATAAGAAAAATGTTACGATTAGGAACCACTACACTGTACGCAATGACATTCTGTTTCGCCGCTCTCATCCAGACAGCAACAATTGGTTATTATGCATTCCTGACGAACTGGTTAACAAATTAATCTGGTACACTCATTTAAGTTACGCACATTACGGAGCACGAAAATGTTTTCTTATACTGAGACAGAACTGTTATTTTACCAACATGGAGAAACGTATACGACGAGTTTTAGCGTCTTGTAAAATTTGCCAGAAAGCTAAATCTGACACCACTTCACTTATTCCTCCTTTATATCCCATTATACCTGTTAAATTAAGACACATGGCCGCAGTAGACAATTTTTGTCCGTTTCCGAGAACTAACAGAGGTTTTTGCTACATCTTTGTCGCTGTTGAACTCACTTCAAAATTTGTTACTTTCACTCCATTACGCAAAGCTACTGCTAAAACTGTTTCGAAAGCATTTGTAAAACATTTTCTATCTCATGTAGGGCAAGTAATGAAAGTACTTTCTGACAATGGATCTCAATTTCGTAGTACCGTATGGACACGCATGTTACGAGCCAGAAACATTTCTCCGATCTATATATCCAAGTACCACGCTTCTTCGAACCCCCTGTGAAAGATTAATGAAAGAAATTGGTAAGCTGTGCCGAATACACTGCCACAAAAGACATATTGATTGGGACACACACATATTCTCATTCCAAGATGTAATTAATTCCATTCCAAATGAATCCACTATGCTATCTCCGTCTGTTATACTGAAAAACGTTGAACCACCAAACAAAATTAAAGAATTAATAAAATTCCCGAAATGTCGGCGCGTACGACACCACGAAATAATTAACATTGCGCTGAACAACATCAAACGTGCCGCAGAGCGCCGGAGAAGACAGCAAAAACAGGTTTGTACACGCCGCGACTTTCACGTTGGACAGAAGATATTAATACGTACACACTATTTATCCAGTAAATTAAAAGGTAAGTGCAGTAAATTTGAACTTCTATACGCAGGTCCATATCGGATTCGCAGCATCCCTCACCCCAATGTTGTACACGTCGAAACTTTGAGAACCAGAAAATCGAAAGGCAATCACCATATCTCAAACATTAAACCGTTTATTGAGTGAAACCACTGTATGATTCAACATACTATGATGCCATTTACTAATGCAATTATTTCACCTGACTAATTACTGATGATTATCGTATTTTTTCTTGGCAAGTGCCCGGCAAGGTAAGGTTAGCAGGTCGCTCTTCTTGTCGTTACACATCAGACCGTGCATACTTTTCCAGACACTTACGTATTTTATGACTAATTATGCAATGTTAGCTAATGACATGTTAATGTCATTACATTTTTTTTCATTAAAGTCTTTAAGTCTCGCCTCGATTAACTACACTACATACAAGTTGAACACAACGAACGTCACATTTGTCTTTTTATGTACGATTGTATTCCAGTTTTGTTTATATGCACTGTGAAATAATTAAGATATAACACACACCAGTCGACTTTGACATTTTTTTTTTCGCCCTATGACATCTCAACATCGTGACTGTTTTACATTTTTTGCTGCTGCATTGTATTATTCTGTGTACATTTTGCATCTGAACACTGTCAATGTCTTTGACATATTACGTTTTCTGTCATGTTATGCTGTATGGTTAATTGTGTCACCATAAACCAGTCATTATTTAGTGGGTATAGGATTTAAATGCAAGACATTAATCTTTGTTCATGAATTTCAGAAAGAAATGATGCGTGTAAGAAATAAATTCAACAGAAATGGGAATTTCACCTACGGAATAGACGAAAGAAGATGCAATAACTTTATGAGGAAGAGTAAATGGATCAGGATTGGCAGGCATTAACAAGAATATACTATACTCACAGAATAGCAGTCTTAACTAATTTTTTCTTTCAGAATACAAGGTGATTGATGCAGGCTGTCAGAGAGAACTACACATCTTAGTTTTAGTGATGAAATGTGTTAGAGTTAAGGAATAGTTGGATAATGAGTAATGAAGTGATTTTTTGCAGATGATAATTAATACTGGTGAATGATGATGAAGGATATGATGTTATGAATAATGAAGTTTTTCTTTACAGGTGATGATAATAATGAAGTTATGATAATATGGATAATGAAGTGATGGATAATGAAGTTTTTTCTTTACAGATGAGGATAATGTTGAAGTTATGTATTTATGCTACGTAGTTATTTAAGTATTTGTTGCAGTTTGTTTTGACAGCAGGTGTTACATTGCATAGTAGGATGACAGAAAGTTTTGGAAAGGACAGCTATGGAACACATTTTTATACACATTTCACTACCTGTTAATTCGAGGTTCACTACTTTTCAGCATACTAATGCGTTTCTTCTTTCAGGTCAATAATCCATTTAGTATTTTTTCAAGAGAAGCTTTTCATGATACTTGCTAAACCTGTTACTTATTATACCTGTTCTAGTACTTGCATTTTTATTTTTTTACCCATTTGTGTTTATCATTTATGAATGTGATCACATATACTGCCTTGTTGCATAACCTTGCTACAGCTGACTCATGACAAATGACGTTACCTATCCTCATTTGTAGCAATAGGTCAAAAACAAATAGTGTTATGCCTCAGCAATTAATTAACGATCCCAACGCAATGCATTGCTAACAAAAAAAAATGTATTACCAGTCCCAAGTAGTGATACCAGTTTATGATAATTCTGAATAATACTGATTAGCTCTGAATAGTATGTCACTTCAGTAATGACTTCTTAATGAGACAAAAAAAGTATATATTTAAAATAATGCTTTGTCACTAGTTAATAACTGCCACTGTTTATTGTAATGAGACTACTTATAATGCCTATGATTACTAATGCTATGACTAATTAACTGATTTTAATAATGACTTTGTAATGATCTGAATACTACTGAAGGAGAAACACTGTTTATTGTAATGAGACTACTTATAATGCCTGTGATTATTAATGCTATGACTGTAATTAACTGATTTTTAATAATGACTTCGTAATAATCTGAATAATACTGAATGATGATTCTATTCAATATGCTGGCCACTGAGTGCCAATAATTAATGTCACTTGAAGAATTGTTATTAATTATGCCATTAATTAGCCCTTTTTTTCCATGTTGAGTTTTCATGTTTTGGTTAATGGCCAATGAGTGCCAATAATTTGTATCACTCAATGTATTATGTTAATGCTAGGCCAATAATTGACTCTCCTTTTCAACTAAGACTTCTGATGAACATTATTCTGTCATACTAAATATACTTTGTAACTGGCCAAGGACCGCCACTGTTTATTGTAATACGATTACCCATGATGCCAGCTAGTGATTCTTAATAGATTGGAATGACACATAATTAATTAACTATGGTACTGTTTAATAATGCTTTGTAATTAGGAGAAGACTAATAATTCTTACTATTGGAATGACAAATGATTAATTAACGACAAATGATTAATTAACTGTAATTAGACAAATGATTAATTAACTGTAATTAGGAAAAGGCTAATGATTATTATTGGAATGACAAATGATTAATTAATTGTAATTAGGAGAAGGTTAATGATTCTTAATTACACTCTGTAACTGAAAAGAATGCGATTATTTCATAATGCTTTGTAACCAGGAAAAGAAGGCTACTGATTCCATGTAAAACAATTAATGAACATTTTTCTGTAATACTACATACTTGGTACAGAAATGTTCAATAACTGGGCTATGAATGCCACAAACTAATTAAGTCTCTAATTGTCAATATTATGTGACTTGATGTCCTTCACCTCATAAGCTGACTACCCTGAATTATTGCAATGTCCATTTGTCCTGTTTATCCTAGTGATCATGGAGCACTATCTTTGGTTTTGCACTAATTCTACGTTGGTGTGCCTTGTAAGAGCGTGGTGTTGACACGACATGCTGTCCACCACCGTGAGCAATGAAGACGTTATTATGGTCCCACTGTTTGGTGTACCTAATGTACTGCCAAAATGAAAACATGGAACATTACTACGACAGTTCAGTGTCTTGGCTACACTGATAAATTCTGATGGGAAAAGAACTTCAAGTTGTGTCACTTGGTGTTGTACTTCTGTGGAAAGATATGGACTTTCAGAGCAGCTGTGTGCAATCTAAAGTGCTACAACCACGATGCAATCCTTCCCTTTCCTATCCTGATTCTTGTCACATAAAAAAAAAAAATTTTTTTTTTGGTAACATCATTTATGTTCATAGGTTATACATTTTTCGATTTGTTGAACTCCAGTGCGAGTACACTTATGGCACTGGTCGACATGATGTTTTGCCATTATGTTTATTTGTTGTGAAAATGCTAAAGACATTTTTTCAGTGCGTGTGCACTTTGGACATGATTTTTTGCCATTATGTTTATTTATTGCGAAAATGCTAAAGACATTTATTTTTTTCGATTTGTTCTGAAGTACAGTCTATGTACACTCTTGTCTTTTATATTGTAATGATATGTTCTGAACTACAGTGCATGTGCACTTATGTTAGGTGTTAATATGTTTCCTACTGAACTTCAGTGACTGTGCATTTTTCTCATTTTTCAATATGATTTGTACTATTCTGTATATTCAATACTTCAATGCGTATGCACTTATGTCATTTGTTAATAATTGTATATACATTTCATCATTTACTGATATGTTCTCAACTCCAGTGCGAGTACACTCATGTCACTTGTCAACATAATATTTTTTGCCAGTCTGTTTATTTGTTCTGAATATGCCAATGAATTTTTTCAGTGCCTCTGCACTTTGTTTTCTGTCAAATAATTTGTATACACATTTTTCTGATTTGCTACTATGTTTTGCACTCACATTTGTCTTTGTCTGATATATCTTGTACTTAGTGCGTGTGCACAACATTTACTTTATGTACTACATCTAATTATTCTGTAAATTGTAGAAGTTTATTAGTTAATTAAAAATTTTGCCGCGATTGGCAAGTCCAAATGACTCACCATCGCTGCCAAATTTTTGCCCCCCCAGTGGAGGGTTATGAAACACGTATGTAACGCAGCAGCGATGGCGAGGCATTGTAGCATCTGTGACCAGAGAGTATGCGCTTGACCGCGCGAGTGTTGCGAGCGGTTCTTAGTCTGTCAGTAGTCGTTGCGAGTCTGTAGCTCTGGCTAGTTGACAGCAGTACTCTGTCAGTAGTCGTCGCGTGCAGTACGCTAATAGTCGTCATGCAGAGCGGTCGGTCAGTAGTAGCAGCCCAGTGCGGTTGTGTGATGTAGGCGGTCGGCAACACTGGTCAAGATGGTGAATAAGGTATACTGTTAATTAATATAATAATTAGATAATGAAAAATTTTATTTATTGTAATTATTCTCCAACAAGTCCCCCAATAATAATTTTTATTTCAAAAGCATTTTTTTAAAAATTTAATTTTTTATTGAACTAAAGATTTCGTTGCACTTCCCATTTCATTTCACTTCTTTTGAAGAAAAATTTCACTAGAATCACAAAAAAAAGAGAATATTATTATTTGCAATGCAGTTCCTCCAAGCGGTGCGCAACAACAAGAGCAGAAATGTGACATCCATTTATTCTGAGGTAAGATTTTAATTCTGATTGTTTTGCACAGGGCCAAAGACCGATATTTCGGTTTAATTGAATTTCCTTATCACTGAATGGACTTTAATTTTTTTTGAAGGATTTACATTCGAGTCAGATTGCGTATTTCACATTTTTGTTGCCATTGTCAGTACATTTCATTGTGGGCAGGTTACGCTTAGAGCAATGTCCATTAGTATTCCTAAATAATATTGTCATTACTTTAAAATTTCGGTGGCAAGGTTATACTCGGCTCCCATTTGTATTAAGTATTGTCATTTTCATTTCCCTTATAAATTATTGTGGCGAGGTTACACTTAGCACAATGTCCATTAGCATTTCTATATAATATAATTGTGTCATTAAAAAATTTGTGGGGGGGTTACAATATATTTTTACCTTTTATTATATATAACAACATTTCTAGGACATTTATGTACCATCCACATGATGTCAGATCCTGACCTGCCATCGAGGTTCATCCAAATCAAACAATAAAGCACAATAATGTTTTAGTTATGGATCGGTAGCATCCCCTTTACAGGAGTGTGCGCATTGATCACGCTGCTCTACGACTCTCACTCACCAGACATCACATTTTCCTTCTCATTCAATCCATTAATACACTAACAGAATAGGTCTAGAAGTCAGCTAACCTTAACACCACCACACTCACGACAACATACCATACCTTTGATCCCTTATACTCGTAACATCACCACACTCACGACAACATACCAAACCTTTGTTCCCTTATACTCAACCACATAACACATGAAGTTGTTTCGGAGATAGCATTCCAGTCTCCAAATTCGTCCTCTCACTCTGGCACCTCTCTCCATCGGCTTACCTCTGCATTCACTTTACCGATTATTCATCCTGCTAAATATCAACTTAGAATTGCGACATTTCATCTAAGAACAAAAAATACACAAATTATTCATCCTGAAAAATAACTGTACACATTCTTGATACCGTTTTGATTAGTTATACTGGTACCAGGCTTCAACAACAACAACAAAAGTTATTTTTTTTTTTTCATATTGCAAATGTTATGGTAAGAATTAGATTTACACTTATATTACATCTCACGTCAGTATTCCACAACGTTCACCATCTGGATCTCATACTCCCTTTATATCCTTTCACGTTGTGCAGTTGTCCTCCTCTCGTCATTCGTATTTCGGCTCTCCGTCCGTCCATTACTTAATCATTTCCTGGTCTTCCTTCGCCATTGGCATCAATCTCTATTGCAGCATACACAGGCCTCTCTGTAACATACATCTAAGACATCTCCACATTATTAATTCTAATCACCTTTATTTTGCACTCTTTCATCACGTCGAATCTCTCTTTATTAATCACACTGCTTCACGTCGCT
Organism: Schistocerca piceifrons; assembly: GCF_021461385.2. Taxonomy (NCBI): domain Eukaryota; kingdom Metazoa; phylum Arthropoda; class Insecta; order Orthoptera; family Acrididae; genus Schistocerca; species Schistocerca piceifrons. The sequence goes on from NC_060141.1 coordinate 300,574,689, forward strand.
TCTCTCCTTAAATATCACCTTTATCAACTACTATTTATCACGTCGCTTCTCTCACTATCTACCATCTTTATCCTCTCATTACTCATCACGTCGTTTCTGCTTGATCCTTATTCATATGACAAAAAATACGTACATACACCACTCTGTCGACTCCTGTTCATGACTCATTCGACCAGTCTATTCCGTCATACTTCCTGACATCCCGCCTGGAAATTCTTATGTTCGATTTGACCCTGCACAACGTTACACACCACAAATAAATACACTGATTACCTACCATAACTTGCCTACTTTCGATCTATCCTTAACTTTTCCATAATTTGATGTTAGAAACGTGATGAAGCCCACGCAATTGTTTTCCCTTGATCGTCTCAATCAGTAAAGCACTTTCATGGACAATCCGCCTCACTCTGAATGATCCACTATACACAGTAAAGAATTTGCTAGTTAGGAATCTGTGCTTACATGAAAATTAAATGTGTGTAGAGAATAGACAAGCTGGGAGAAAGCGACAGCACAAGTCTTAGAAACTTTGGTGCTAGTGGCCTCTTTCCCTAACACCAGATTCCGAACAACCATACGCAGCACCTCATTGTAACTGTCACCACGACAACGACATACTATAGATCAGATGGTAACTAATTTAAAAACTTCGATCACATTACTGATGTTACCTGTAACAGCAGTATAAATGTACCCCATGCCATACAGATCACAATGTTGACTTTTTACATTACGTGTTAAGTGCCTGCAATAGTCAAATCGCACTAATTAAACTGAACTTATTGGCATTATTACATAACATTTCTAGCAACTGGTTTTTGAGGAAACAGTCCTTTTACTTTAGTGTTTGAAATAAAAATTTGGAAATTTTGCTCTGAGAGACCAGCCTAACAGATGCCATTACTGGTGTTTTATTCTCTGATCGGAAGTATGGTATTTGCATTCCTACATATCAGTATAGTATGTCTGCTACATAGACAATTTTCAGTGCCAGCGGCATGTGTTTTAAGGCAAGATGCTAAGGGCTGATATGTTGGATTAGTTTCTCCTATCCTTCAATCCATTATGACAAGAATGAAATGCCAGGATTCCATGCTCTCCCGTCATTCTGATAGTTTCTGCCGTTCCTATCCTCGACTCTGTCTGACCTATGAGTCGTGTCTCCGTTCACAATGTTGCTCTCATTACCCAGTTCCTGTAACAAGTGCTGAAATGACGAAGAATCGTCTAAGCCTCTGCCTGCTGTCGCTATATCTCTGCGCAGTTTCACTGGCAACTTCGTTATACAGGTCCTAATGAGCTCCCCAGGTTCGTATGACACCTCCAAATACCTATTCCACCTCAGCATATCCTGATAGCACGCCACTGGATCTCTTATACCACCTTTGCTACAATTTGGCATCATCAATATGCTTTGCTTAACCTGGTCCTGCATACTTTTCATTTAAAAACTTGTCACAAAATATCTTGTAGCTACTACAGTCTTTAATAACTTCCTGCATTTTCGCTCTAGCCTCGTCCCTCAAATGATTACATACAAACTTCATTTTGAGGAGCGGTCCCCATGATGAAGGTAATGAATCTTCAAATTGAGACAGCCTTGGACTATACCCAGTTGGGTTTGCCATCTGTTTTATCCGATACAACCGTTCTTCTGACTCTCTGAATTCATCTTCCTCTTTCTGCCTATTTTCCTTTTTTGAATTTATCTCACTCTCCGTCTGCAATCTACCTGATAGTGTGGCACCTTCGCCACTGCATATTATTTGCAACTGTGCTAGTTCTTCCCTATGTTTCTTATTTATTTCTAATTGTGCCTCATTAAACTGTAATAGTGATTGTATCTCCTCCTGGTCGGCATAAACCTCTCGGTGCGTACTGTTAGAACCTGTCTCGCCTCTTATACTGATCTTTTCTACGTCTGCACTAGTCTTATTTTTTCTGACCACTACCTCGGCAACTTCACCCCTGTGTTTAATTAGCACCACTTCTTGCCGGGCGACTTGAGCTTCCACGCTGTCTAATGCCCCATGTTTATCTGCAAGTAAGTCCTCCACTACCTCTTTGATTCACTCATCTGGCAACACGTCCCTACGTTCTGTAATATCACTCTCTATTGCAATTATTCGTACCTCCAAATTATTGGCTTTTTCTTTCACGGCGTCACATACTTGCTTCAACGCACCCAGATTTTCCCCCCTCTCATCTAAGCGATTATTAACTGTGGGCAGATGCTCATCGATAACTGAGTGTAGCTTCCTCATTGCCTCTTTATTTCCCTTATCCAATGCCTCCATACTTTTCTTACTATCTGTATCCATCGCTTCCAATCTTTCCTTATTATCTTTATGCATCGCGTCCAATATTTCCTTAATCTCCCTATCTCTCTCCTTATTATCTCTATCCATCCTCTGTAAAAAATGCAATAGCACATTGTCATCTGCTACTTTCAGTATGCTCACCTCGTTCACCTGAGAAACTGTAGCTTCACTAAGGGTAGCTACACTTTCACTGCATACCTGACCTAGTCCCAGCTCGCCCGCGTCGTCCGGAAAAGCCCCCGATTGTGGACAAAGCCCGCCGCTTAAAGGATCACCTAGCCGCGGTCTGCTGACCAATTCAGCCCCTTCCGAGAGTTTGCCGTTCTCGCTCATTAACCCAAGGTCGACACCTACTTCCTATTCCACTGCTACGTTCACCCCAGAATCACTCTCCTCCATGGTGACTACACTTTTCGACTGCGACTTATTTACTACGGACATTATGCAAAAAAAATTTTATACAACGATCTTCCAGCCTTGGACGATATAGCAATTAATTCCATAAAAAATAAAAGATTCTCACCAATCCAGAATGAAATTGCAAACAAAAAATTCTACTTCTTAGCGCTATCACAATATATCCCATCAAAAAAAATCTTAACAGCAAACCCTAACAGCAAAATCCTGGCAGAGTCGGATTATGAGAGGCACCTGCATGCCTTGCTCATACTGTGGCATCAAGCAGTCAGGCCTGCAAGATGAGTGGTCTGCCAAGCGAGTACTCACAATTAAGTTAAAAGTTATTCTCTTGCTTGGATATTGCGCAACGGAAACACACATCTGACTATTAGTAATTTACACAACTCTGACTGTTCACTATGCACTGGCAATACCTCATTTTCGTTCTTATTCAACAGCTTTGATCAACACGTGGCCATCTCACTTCATATGAATGGCGCACACATTATAAATTCTGGGTATCATGGCAACACACTATTCGAAGGAAAAGGCCACCAATCTTTTTCTTTTCACTATTTTATTTATTCCGATAAATTCTATAACCTAAACACACAAATTCTATAACCTACAACAATAACACATGAGAAATACCACCCAGTGGGCATGGATTTACATTGGTGATTCTCTATCTTATGGTCTCGTAATTATTTAACGCTACAGTGCACTTTCTGGATAGGATGGTGGATCTTTTGCTATATCTCACACTTTGACTCTCACAACCATCATCACGAAACTTTCCTCCAGATCGAGCGGTACAAAAGAAACATGCATAACCCACTACCTCTGAAACTGTCTTGCTACTCTCCCAAGCAAACCACACATACTTAAATCACGTGACGTACACCACACTGCAACATGGAATACAACACAAGGAATAGTCACAACATTATCACTTTCAGCTTTCCCACTTCAATTAGTATTTATCCCAGTTTCACACGACACTGCCCCACTTCGTAATTTTTCTTTCCTACTATGAACTTTGGAAGATATATGCACGGCTTCCTGTGCATTGCAAGCCAAGTGGCGTTGCTGGATAGACGGCTGACTCACCTTGCTTCTCTCTCAGAGTATTATAGTTTGAACCAAGCGTCACATGGAAACATAACACGCAAAGTAATATTAAGAACATATTCATCACACACGCGAGTCCTCAACTGATACCATGGACGAGTACTTCTCTTTATCCTTTGTCTCATACACAGATTGAGACTCACACAGTACTCACCACATGGAAGTACTCGTCTCTAATTTCAAGTCCTGCACACGCCATTTCTTAAATATATCCAACTTATAGCACACACGCTAGTAATTCAGCTAAACTTAAGCACTCGGAAGTATTTCAACTTATTGCTACACATGGTTTCATTGTGACCGTTGGTCACTTCCTAAGATTACTACGATCCCCTTAATATTACCTGCCTGACATATAATTCTCCCCACAAAAGTTCCTGAAGTAGAGAAATTATTATTCCAAACTACTCTTAAGTATTTCACATGCATACCATGTCTCCACTCTTTTGTCTTTACGGAGCACACCTAAGTCAGGTCTTACCAACACAAGATCCAGCAGCAGAGTGCTGAAACATGGCCGTTCTTCAGGTCCTCTCGCACCTCTGCCAAAGTGGGGGAGCACCTTGCTACCGTATTGGTCAGCCACATTTCAGGCGATCAAAGCTCCGGTAAATTTCATCTCTTTGGTTCTACCAAAGGTGACCAGAGGGTCGTCTCAAAGATGATCATATATTCACATTCACTATCTGCATTTAGCAGACGACCATACATTCATTCATTTCACAGATCTCACCAAACTGGATGTAGGGATTTATTTTGTGGGAGTGCACATGTGATCAATTAAATAAATAAATTGTCATTCTTTCCCACACTGGTATCCGGCTTCGCTGTATTAATTGAAATTGAGTTATTATTAGAAAAAATATGTTGTTCTCACAAGAATAACGGAGAATGTTGTACCTATTTTCAATGTCGATCGGTACTGTACCCTTTCAACATACTGAGGGAGTTATGAATAATGTACAAAAATTTACACTGGGCTGGCAATCAAAGTTAACCTTAAACCAAATCGTCACAGATTCTGATGGCAACTCATAACACTGTGTCCCTTTTAGTAGTTCTGGGTGAAACTTGACGTAAAAAATGAAAAAATGACTCTTTCACTTTCCAAAATATAAAATGCAAATTCCTCTTTCTCGAGCTCCTTGTAAAACGTGTGAAATTCCCTTTCTATGCAATGTAATGACATTTTTTCGGACTCACGCACTTTCTTTGTGTCGTTTTGCACTTCTGTCTCCCTTCTTTAAGATACATCTATCCCTATAGATGCTGCAAACCACTTTAGTCCAATAAATCTCATTTTTGAATAAATGTGAACTCCAGCATCCGTGCATATAAGCTACTACGTTGTATATGTGCACTTTGCGTGTAAAATCAGTTGAAAATCATCTTGCGAAGAACTCAATTCCCGCGAAAAGAACAGTTCAGAACAGCTGTGCGAGTTGAGATGACATGACTTGAACTGACTTGACGTCCCATGACGTGACGGACAGTGTGACTACACCTTGATGGGACAGTGCCATGGTGCAATGGAGCCGTTATGTGACAGTGCCATGATGGACAGTGTAGCAGCACCATAGTTTAAGATAGGGAAGTTAGATTTGGTGCAATATTTCGGAGCGCACAAGTTGCAGCTAGGTGCGGGCTGGATTGCAGTAAGTTACACTGACTAGTGGTTGCAAAATGGAATGGAGGCCCCAGGGCCGTCGAACCGCTGAAAAGAGTAAATGCGGCGTTTCGCATGGTGCAAGCTATAGGCAGGAGAGGCCCACTGGCATAACCGGGGTGTGGTATGTACGTGACTTGGAGCGATGCGTTAGCGAAACAGAGGCTCGCAGCCGAGTATAAATAGGTGTTGTGTTCTAACGAGATTCATTGAAGTGTGACAGCTCTCCTGGATGGCAGGGCGTGTCGCACCAGCAGCTACACACGGCAACAGGTGGGGCGACAGCACGCCAGTCCATGGCGGGTCGTTGGTTCGACCCTCTGAGACCGACGCATGGTCCTCAACCAGCCAGGGCGGACCACTCTTCGCCTCGCTACCGCGGACAGTCGTCTCGGCTCCCGACACACACCGGAGACTTTCGTGGCGAGGTGCCGCAGATTCCGACGCGGGATCGCAGGCGGTCGTTGTCGCCGTGTTCCCAGCTACGCCAGCTGAGGAAGAAGCCGCAGCGGGGCCGGTCTACGACTCCCGGCGGAGCAGTGTGGAGACAACGAGGACGGTGACCACTGAGACGGCTGCTGGCGCATCCGTCTTGACGTAATCGGAACTCTACAGATGGCGAACAAGGCCGGCACGACACAGCATTGCGTTGCACAAGTCGCTGGGGCACTGGCCTCAGCATTGCAGGACCTGTGACGCGGACTGAGGTCAACGAAGCACTGTGGTGGAAACGAATACATCATTTGAAAAGCTCGACCGAATTTTAATATGGCACCTCCTAGCACCCATCCACTACATTTGGTGTCAATACGCCGCATTATCGTATGATACCACTACAGACAGTGTGAATAGGCTTTTACACATTTGCTCACAAAACTGTGAAAAGTAATAGGCCCTCCTTTCACATACTTCTCTTTACATCTGTAGCAATGACAATACTACACCATAGCTGTTACTAAAACTGTATATAAGACAAGGCAAACACGTGTAACACTAAGTTTCGCTGTTACCAAAAGCAGCGTCGATCGAAACTTCACATGACGAGCCCAGTTTGATTTTGAGAACATGCACAGCAGGCTATGCTCATTCACTTGCCTAATATCACATAGGGCAACCATGAGTATGTAGAAGTGTCGCAACATGACGTGACGTGGACTCGAGTAATGTCTGAAGTACTGCTGGAGGGAACACGCCATGAATCCTGCAAGGCTGTCCATAAATCTGTAATAGTAAGAGGGGGTGGAGACCTCTTCTGAGCAACATGCTGCAAGACATCCCAGATATTCTCAATAAGGTTCATGTCTGGGGAGTTTGGTGGCCAGCGGAAGTATTTAAACTCAGAAGAATGTTCCTGGAGCCACTCTGTAGCAATTCTGGACGTGTGCGGTTTCACATTGTTCTTCTGGAATTGCCCAAGTCAGTCGGAATGGACATGAATGGATGCAGGTAGTCAGACAGGATGCTTACATCTCTGTCATCTGTCAGAGTCGTATCTAGACGTATCAGGGATCCCATATCACTCCAACTGCACATGTCCCACACCATTACAGAGCCACCACCAGCTTAAACAGTCTCCTGCTGACACGTAGGGTCCGTGGATTCATGAGGTTGTCTCCATACTCATACTCGTCCATCCTTCGGTACAATTGGGAACAAGACTCGTCCGACCAGGCCACATGTTTCCACTCATCAACAGTCCAACGTCGATGTTGATCGCACCAGGCGAGGCGTATAGCTATGTGTCGTTCAGTCATCAAGGGTACACGAGTGGTACTTTGGCTCCGAAAGCCCATATCAATGATGTTACGTTGAATGGTTCACACGCTGACACTTGTTGATGGCCCAGCAATGAAATCTGTAGCAATTGCGGAAGGGTTGCGCGTGTGTCACGTTGAACGATTCCCTTAAGTCGCCGTTGGTCCCATTCTTCAGGACCTTTTTCCGACAGCAGTGATGTCGAAGATTTGATGTTTTACCAGATTCCTGGTGTTCACGGTACATTCGCGAAATGATCGTATGGGAAAATCCCCATTTCATCGCTTCCTCGGAGATGCTGTGTCCTATCGCTCGTGCGCAGACTATAACACTATTTCAAACTCACTTAAATCTTGATAACCTGCCGTTGTAGCAGCAGTAACCTATCTGACAACTCCGCCAGACACTTATTGTCTTATATAGGCGTTACCGACCGCAGCGCCGTATTCTGAATTTGAATACGCATGCCAACACCTGTTTCTTTGGCGCTTCAGTGTATATACTCTGTTGATTCATCTCGGTAACAATTATCTGTGACGCCACTATGATGTGTACATGCGCTGTGCTATAGCCAACTTCACACAAGTCGGAGTGTTCAGCGTGACAACGTCACATAGCCGTCAAATAGATGGCTGGCTTTCCAGAACAGACGTCTTTTTGCATCTTAAAAGCAAAACTGTTTCACTTTGTAGCAGCTGCAACTGTATGACTAGGGAATGCACAGAAGAACGTATAGCTCAAATTTTTTATAGTTAAATAGCCATGAAAGCAATTTTAACAAGTTTCGTAAAATGCAGTACATGAAAACAGAAAATGGTACAGAAGTCAGTTATATGGTAGGATATGTGATATGTACATCAGTTAGGGCAATTGCACGATTAACAGAAGTGTGCATGAACAAATCATTACTACTCTTCCCATTTAAATGTCCAACAGCGGAATTTTATTGTAGACAAAAATTATATATGCAAAAACAAAATATTGTACAGCTTTATAGGGCAGCATGATTAGTATGTACTACATGTTGAAGAAACAAGTTTTCCATGCCAATAACTGTAAAAGAAGACAGTAACTTGCTATTATGTATTAAACTATATGTGCCTCAGGTGGTCTGTAACGTTATTACACAGTCGCTTAATTCCTTCGAATTTCAATCAAAGTTTCCTCAGTGTTTAATATATAAATCAGTAACATTTCTATTTTGATGATAAAAAGCAGCAAACTTTTGATGAGCTGTTTCGACATATTTCCTGGTGTCTGTAAATCCATTTGCAGTTACTCAAAACAAAGCCTCACAAATTAGGGAATGCAAGAAAAAGGTGCCACATGAATACAACTTCAGTTTCAGTAACTCCCTTGAAAATTTTGTTTGAGCTCTGGATATTTCTTCTCGTTTCCTAGCATGTCTTTCAACTTATCAAAGTTTATTACACCCCCTCCTTCGAAATGCTTAGCACTGACCACAGGCCTCCTGGAAAGTAACCAGCCTTTGCTTGAAATGGCTTTTAACCATTCACAGTGTATATCCATATCGTTGGGAACTAGAACACTATGATAGAGATTTTATCGCCACTGGATCGGAAATTGGTTGAGCATCTTGGTACACAACACTCATCTGAAAAATATCATCATATTAATGGTAAAATATATTTAATGTAGATATACTATTCTTCACTAGCATGTTTACCACTTGGCTTCACACTCTGTACTATATTTACATTTCGTTTCTATAACAAAAACATATCAATCAGAAAACTATCCTTTATAAATTGAACAAACGATCTTTCGACATCTAGACAAAAATATTACAGTATCAAAAGTAGGAAATCTTACAGCAAAACGAAGCCTAACGTTTATGAAGTAGGCCTACACACTACACAGAACTGCATCAGTTCAGTAAGCCATTTTCAAAGCGTTGCCACCTCTCATGACGCTGGATTGTCACAGTAGACTATGGCTATGTGTAATTTCGACTGTCAGAGATGTCCATCGACTTTCCTGGTGGTTTTGAATTCTGAGATGTGGGAGAAGTCATATTTGAAAGGGTTTAAACTACTACATGTTTGCCATGGTTACACGCTGTTTCAAATATTGAGCATCTCTCGGAAACGTGCAGCTGTTGGTATGGTTTGTTAAGCTAAAAAACTTAATGGCAGCTGAAGTCTTCACGATGTTTAGATAAAAAACAGATCACTAGTTTGCAAGTGCCCACTGTGGCATAGTGGTCAGGGTGTCAACATCGTTTTCCAATCAATCTTGAAAATATTGAGAAATATAGATTAATTATCACACTTCAGCTCTAAACATGTTGTGAAACACGCCTCGGCAAAGCAGCTAAGGATAGATAATTTCGGTATGGTTGGGCAGCTGCGCTGAGCAGAAATTTCAGCTGAACTAGTACTGAGTTCGAGTCTTGAAGGGAGATTAATATCATTATTGGGAGTGAGATATTAGGTGCAGTCAATCACAATAGGAAGAGACTACCGATTATATGCACCACTTCACACATCACCCTAAGACAAATTTTTGGAGGAGTAGGTTGCTATTATGTGTTTAACAAAAGATAGGATTCACCTAACGATTTGTATGGTAAAGGGGGATCTTCTGTAATGAGTTAATGTTTAATGAGACTGAGTAATTATTTTTTATATACTAGTGTGATTAAGCACTGTAAAGTACAAGTGTTAACGATTGTGATTGTGAGCTGTTGATTTGTGATAGCAGACTGGTATCCATATTATACTGTGGAGCATCCCTAGAGCTTCTGGTAAAACACTCTAAGGTAATTGAATTGTTGTTATTTTGTGATTTTGAATAGATGAAATTTTGGCATATAATGTCTCAAGTGCATTATACTTAATGTGGAAGACTCTAGAATAGCGAAAATTTATACTTACAGTAAAAATTCGCCTGTGAGTACTCACTCACTCACTATTGAAGGCATCTGTACAGCAAAATTATTACTTCTGATCCACCTATGTCAAGCGACTTTTAAAATTAAGATTTTTTAGTGGGTTGTTTAAATTGCATAATTGTATGGACCAAAGTGGTGATGGCACATATGTGTTCTGTTTGTTATTTTATTTATTACAGTCTGTTGGTTGGGACAAAGAGAATTTATTGGCATCTGTTCACTGGCTGTACTTGATATTAAAGATAAAAGGGAGAAAGAAAACTTCAGTACTTAAACAAATATTGTCTCCCTGAATTATAATTAAAATAAATTAGTCTTCATTGATTTATATCAGTCCAAAACCAAAGATAAATGAAAAATGACAGTTTGGAAGGTTTTTTTAAATGAAAGCAAAGAATTCTTAATGGGCTCTAGGTAGTCATAATTGCATTAAATGTAACACAAAGAGTTCTTTGTTATAACTATCTTGTGTAAATATATAAGAGAATTACTTGAAATTCAAAGATTTATTCTGATAAGATTATAACTACTACAAAGACAACTGCATTTTTGCAAGAGATAGGAAGCAAAAAAAAAATCAGACTTTTCAAAAAAGGAAGATACTGGGGGTAGTAAAATATATCACTGACTTGACTCATAGCTTAACCTGTATGAGACAGTGATAAATATTACTGAAGCAAAGAAAGTAACGTCCACTTTATTGAATCATTATTGGTAAAAGTTTAAATAAGTGGGTTTTGCTAGTGCAATGACACAACATATTTGGAGAAAGGTGTTATTGTTAATATTCTTTTTTTAATTTTGAGTGGGTGTGATTGGAATAGATTTTTCAATAACAAACTATAACAAATCTGTGATATATAGTGAAAGATGGCAATGCCTTCCAGGCAGGCCACTGCTGTGGTAATATCCATAAGGCACCACCCCTTACATTTTGTTTTGGTGATTATCAAAAAATGTCATTCACCTTTGGTGTATCTAAATTTTCCCTGATTGACTATTAGGGTTAGGATAAACCACTGATTGATCTCAACAGTACCTGCATGACTTGAGTAGCAGTAGTAGAATTAAACTCGGCTATAAAGATGGATTTTTCGACCCTGGAGGTGACCATTGCATTAGGGGCTGCTTAAGAACTGTCCCCGAACAGCAAGCCCATTGAAATGGTGCGTGGGCCCGGCAGGGCAGTGGTGTATGGGCTGCCATTCTGGCAGCTGACCTTGTTCCGCTAGCAGCCAAGCAAGAGGTTGGGAACGCTGTGGCTGAATTGGAAATGACACTTCTTCAGGAGCTGACTGTGCCGGGCGTCCTGGTGCTGGCCTAAACACTTTATTAGTGTGTGGACATGGTAAGGGAGTCTGGTCTCTTTATCCCATGTACAGGCCCAGGTAAAGCGGCGTCGCCCGCAGCTCGTGGTCGTGCGGTAGCGTTCTCGCTTTCCACGCCCGGGTTCCCAGGTTCGATTCCCGGCGGGGTCAGGGATTTTCTCTGCCTCGTGATGGCTGGGTGTTGTGTGATGTCCTTAGGTTAGTTAGGTTTAAGTAGTTCTAAGTTCTAGGGGACTGATGACCATAGATGTTAAGTCCCATAGTGCTCAGAGCCATTTGAACCATTTTTTTTTTTTTTTTGAAAGCGGCGTCGGGCTGGCGCCCAGCTAATGTGTTTATTGCAAAAACAGCGTACTTTGAGAGACGGGATGACCAATTTCTGTGGATGTTGCGTTTCTTAGATGCCGCCACGCCTCGCCAAAACGGCGCCAACTAAATCGTTTAATGGATGAGAAGGAGCTTGTTTTCACTGCGAAGCTTCCCTCATGCTGTGAAATGCGACTGGGGTTTGGCTGCAGGACCTCCAGGCATTGTTTTTCCGGAGGACAGAATGTGTATTGCACTGCAGTGATTGATTGAGGAAGATCGGGTATCGCTAGAAAACATAATTGGCACTGTAACCACTGCTGGGCCATGATAGGTTTATTCAAGAACATTGGGAGGAACGGCTGTTTTTCGGAAGGTTTCGAGCAATGGGAGAGACGAGGACTTGCTTCTCGACCGTCGAGGAGTACAGTCGCTAGAGTTCTTCCGTTCCAACGGAGAGAGCAGTTAGTTGTAAAGACATCTGGACACATGGGCGAAACTTTACATTTTCGCTGGCGTGAGACAATCACCAGTGGATGTGGCGTCATCTTCCACAGTACGATGCTTTGGCAGTGCCCGCACACAGACAACCTTTCACCGGCTATATCAGTAACGTTGCGCAGCTTTGGCAAATTCAAAAGCCTACAGTATCAATCTTTCCACGACAATCTCGTTTCATAGCGGCCTTGTACTCGAAGTAGTCACTCCCAGTGCCCATTGCATGCTTAATTATATTTTGATGCGAGAGTCCAATCAGCGGAACGACACAGCAGAGTGTGCTTGCCTACACTGGCATCCTTCCACTCACAGTAGCCAGTCTCTCCCCAAGTCTATTACCAACCAACCTGAGTTCGTATTAATGAAATGTTATACAGTTGAAGTATCTGTTTATATGTTTGTGTTCTCTTGACTGTGATATTAATTAATAAATCTCTTTCTGATACCGTAGGTCCTTGTCATTAATTTTTCGATGACACCCATTCTTATTCCCTACGATATCATTTATTTTGTTTTGGGTTTGAACGAATAAAATTAAATTTATGTCAAGGTAGCCAACTCAGGAGTGATCCACACTGGGGCCACTAGTCAGATTTCCTTGCGATATTGATAAATGTAGCACCCCTTTTTAGTCCTTTGGCAGTTGGAGAACTCCCACCACCATAGGCTAGCTTGCAAAAGTTCTCACAGTGCGCAAAGTTTAAAAGCATTTAAGTAACTTTTCACAGTAAAAGAAATCTAGATAGATGTTTGAAATCTAGATAGACAGATAATTAGCTTTAAGTGTATATATGTAATAAGACAGTTAACTGTACTTATTATCAAATATGAGGAGTGCCCAGAAAATATTGCACCACATTTTTTTTTCTTCAACAATTCTTTAGTCGTTTGACAGTCGGAGAACTCCCACCGCCATAGGCTAGCTTGCAATTGTTCTCACAGTGCGCAAAATTTAAAAGCATTTAAGTTACTTTTCACAGTAAAAGAAATCTAGATAGACGTTTGAAAGAATTTATAGATAGATAATTAGCTTTAACTGTATTTATGTAATAAGACAGCTGTACTTATTACCAAATATGGGGGATGCCCAGAAAGAAATGCACCACATTTTTTCTTCAACAATTCTTTGTTGAACATAATGAGAATTACAAACACGAAAGAATGGTGTTTTCTCTACACACCTTATTTTTCCATGTAATCTCCATCCCATTCTATGACCTTCCCGCCGGCCGCGGTGGTCTCGCGGTTCTAGGCGCGCAGTCCGGAACCGTGCGACTGCTACGGTCGCAGGTTCGAATCCTGCCTCGGGCATGGATGTGTGTGATGTCCTTAGGTTAGTTAGGTTTAAGTAGTTCTAAGTTCTTGGGGACTGATGACCTCAGATTTTAAGTCCCATAGTGCTCAGAGCCATTTGAACCATTTTTATGACCTTCCTCCAGCGAGAAACAAGGGCATGTACACCCTCTCAGTACAAACCCTCGTCCTGGTGCCGAAGCCAGTGCTTCATTGTGTGAATCACCTCCTCATTGTCCTCAAAATGCCTTCCACGAATGGAATCCTTTAATTGCCCAAACAAGTGGAAGTCCAAGAGGGCTAGGTCAGGGCTGTAGGGTGGATGGAGTAACGCTGTCCAACCCTGTTTTGTGATGTGTCCACCAGTCCTCTGATTTGTGTGGGGTCGAGCATTATCGTGTTGCATCTCCTGGGTTGCTGTGGAGCCAAAGTCGCCGGAAGCGCATTATGAGTCTTTTTAATCTGTTGATGCTTGCTTCTGAATTAATGGTGCCGCCTCCTGGCATCACATAAATGAGAATCGCACCTTCACAATCCCAGAACACAGTGATCATGACCTTACCGGCGGAAGCAGTTGCTTTGAATTTCTTCTTCTATGGGGAGTGGGAATGGCGCCTTCCGTCGACTGTCGCTTTGTTTCGGGCTCAAAATGGTTTTTTCTGTGCGATTCGTGATCCACCATTAGACACTGTGGGACCCATCTTGTACACACTTTTGAATATGCAAGAGTGCAGATAATCGCATCCACACTTCCTTTGCTGATTGACAGACGCAGCGCCAAATGCTGAATTGTAATGTGTCTGTCCTCATGAATGACATCAACTCGCTGCAACATGTCAGTTGTGACAGCCGTGGATGATCTCCCGACTGCTGCAAATCGTGGAGCTCCTTCGAACCGCCTTCTGATGACCTCACCCTCTGTTTGTGCTTCTGTCGATTGCAGACGCTCCATAGACTTTGCACAGGCGTTTGTGAACATTCTCCACAGTTTCTTTCTCTGCAGTGAGAAATTCAATGACGGCACGTTGCTTGTAGCGTACATCACCAACAGGAGCCATTTTGAAAGAGTCCAGCAACTATGCTATCTGTCGGAATTGACAGAAACTTGTCGGGGTCACTCAGAAGACTTTGAATAATACATACGTAACGTTTCGCATTCCTATTTTCCTGTAGTAAGTCATTAGTATGCATACAAGCAATAATACATACATCAAAACAGGTTTGCATCACCTTGGTTCAGAGAGTTCCAGATCCTGTACAGAAAATTGGAAGAGAGATCAACATAATCATCATTCCCGCCCTTTTTATTGCTCATGGAAACCACACATTGCATGTTGTACCACCATACAGCGAGACCTTCAGAGTTGGTGGTCTAGATTGCTGTCCATACCGATACCTCTAGTACCCAGTAGCATGTCCTCTTGCATTGATGCAAGCATGCCTGTATTCGTCATAGCATCCTATCCACAAGTTCATCAAGTCACTGTTGGTCGAGATTGTTCCCCAGTAGCATGTCCTCTTGCATTGATGCAAGCATGCTTGTATTCGTCATAGCATCCTATCCACAAGTTCATCAAGTCACTGTTGGTCCAGATTGTTCCACTCCTCAACGAAGATTCGGCGTAGATCGCTCAGAGTGGTTCGTGGGTCACGTCGTCCATAAACAGCCCTTTTCAATCTATCCCATGTATGTTCGAGAGGGTTCATGTCTGGAGAACATGCTGGCCACTCTAGTCGAGCGATGTCGTTATCCTAAAGGAAGTCATTCACAAGATGTGCACGTCCATGAAGGCAAATGCCTCGCTAATATACTGACGATATGTATGCACTATCGGTCGGAGGATGGCATTCACGTATCATACAGCCGCTACGGCGCCTTCTATGACCACCAGCGGCGTACGTCGGCCCCAAACAATGGCACCCCAAAACAGCTGGGAACATCCACCTTGCTGCACTCGCTGGACAGTGTGTATAAGGCGTTCAACCTGACTGGGTTGCCTCCAAACACATATCCGACGATTGTCTAGTTGAAGGCATATTCGACATTCATCGGTGAAAAGAACGTGATACCAATCCTGAGTGGTCCATTCGGCATGTCGTTGGGCCCGTCTGTACCGCGCCGCATGGTGTCGTGGTTGCAAAGATCGACCTCGCCATGGGCGTCGGATGTGAAGTTGCTTGTCATGCAGCACATTGCACGAAGTTTGAGTCGTAACACGACGTCCCATAGCTGCACGAAAAGCATTATTCAAAATGGTGGCGTTTCTATCATGGTTCCTCCAAGCCGTATCCGTAGGTAGCGGTCATCCACTGCGGTAGTAGCCCTTGGGCTGCCTGAGCAAGGCATGTCATCGACAGTTTCTGTCTCTCTGTCTCTCCTCCATGTCCGAACAACATCGCTTTGATTCACTCTGAGATAACTGAGCACTTCCCTTGTTGAGAGCCCTTCCTGGTACAAAGTAACAACGCAGACGCGATCGAACCACGGTGTTGACCGTCTAGGCATGGTTGAACTACAGACAACATGAGCCGTGTACCTCCTTCCCGGCAGAATGACTGGATCTTATCGACAGTTGGATCCCCTCTGTCTAATAGGTGCTGCTCGTGCATGGTTGTTTATCTTTTTGTGAAGGTTTAGTGTCATATCTGTACAGTCAAAGGGACTGTGTCTGTGATAAAATATCCAAAGTCAACGTCTATCTTCAGGATTTCTGGGAACTGGGGTGATGGAAAACTTTTTTTGATGTGTGTATACAGGGTGTTACAAAAAGGTATGGCCAAACTTTCAGGAAACAATCCCCATACACAAAGAAAGAAAATATGTTATGTGGACATGTGTCCGGAAACGCTCACTTTCCATGTTAGAGCTCAGTTTATTACTTCTCTTCAAATCACATTAATCATGGAATGGAAACACACAGCAACAGAACGTACCAGCGTGACTTCAAACACTTTGTTACAGGAAATGTTCAAAATGTCCTCCGTTAGCAAGGATACATGCATCCACCCTCCGTCGCATGGAACCCCTGATGCGCTGATGCAGACCTGGAGAATGGCGTATTGTATCACAGCCGTCCACAATACGAGCACGAAGAGTCTCTACATTTGGTACTGGGGTTGCGTAGACAAGAGCTTTCAAATGCCCCCATAAATGAAAGTCAAGAGGGTTGAGGTCAGGAGAGCGTGGAGGCCATGGAATTGGTCCGCCTCTACCAATCCATTGGCCACCGAATCTGTTGTTGAGAAGTGTACGAACACCTCGCCTGAAATGTTCAGGAGCTCCATTGTGCATGAACCACATGTTGTGTCGTACTTGTAAAGGCACATCTTCTAGCAGCACAGGTAGAGTATCCCGTATGAAATCATGATAACGTGCTCCATTGAGCGTAGGTGGAAGAACATGGGGCCCAATCAAGACATCACCAACAATGCCTGCCCAAACATTCACAGAAAATCTGTGTTGATGAGGTGACTGCACAATTGCGTGCGGATTCTCGTCAGCCCACACATGTTGATTGTGAAAATTTACAGTTTGATCACGTTGGAATGAAGCCTCATCCGTAAAGAGAACATTTGTCCTGAAATGAGGATTGACACATTGTTGGATGAACCATTCGCAGAAGTCGCGAGTCATAGGCTGGAATGTTCCGTGCTCCCTAAGACGCCGATCAATTGCTTCGAACGTCTTCCTGTCGGGACACCTTCGTTCTGGAAATCTGTCTCGATACAAACGTACCCTGCCACGGCTATTGCCCCGTGCTAATCCATACATCAAATGGGCATCTGTCAACTCCGCATTTGTAAACATTGCACTGAGTGCAAAACCACGTTCGTGATGAACACTAACCTGTTAACCTGTTGATGCTACGTACTGACGTGCTTGATGCTCAAGGGGGTACCCAGGATCTGAAGTAGGGGGGGGGGGGGTAGGTCATACTAGTCTCAGGAAACAAGGATTCGAGACAACATGCAGCACTTCTTATTAAATAAAACAGTGAACCAGTGAAAAACTGCTTTTAATAAACATTTCAAATACAAGAATGCACTTGTACAATCCGAGGAAACATGCAGTATTTCTTATTAAATAAAACAGTAAACTAGTAAAAAACTGCGAATATCTTCTTAGGGGGGGGGGCAGCTGCCCCCCCCCCCTCCCTGCCCCTCGCTGGGTATGCCCATGTTGATGCTAGTATTGTAGAGCAATGAGTCGAGTGTCAACACAAGCACCGAAGTCAACATTACCTTCCTTCAATTGGGCCAACTGGTGGTGAATCGAGGAAGTACAGTACATACTGACGAAACTAAAATGAGCTCTAACATGGAAATTAAGCGTTTCCAGACACATGTCCACACAACATCTTTTCTTTATTTGTATGTGAGGAATATTTCCTGAAAGTTTGGCCGTACTTTTTTGTAACACCCTGTATAGAGAAGGCGAACACAAGTGGCCAGAGGTTTGCATGATCCATGGTAAAGTGTCACAGAGATGTTAAAAGAACTGAACTGGCAAATTCTTGAAGATAAATGGAATCTATCCCAGGAAAGTCTGCTGACAATGTTTCAAGAACTGGTTCTAAATAAAGACTCTAGGAATGTACTACAGCTCCCTACATAACAATTCCATAGCTATTTTGGGGACAGCTTTAGTTTAATTACAACACATGCAGAGACACTTAAACAATAATTCTTTCCCCACTCCATACTTGAATGAAATGGGAAAAAGTCAGTATAGATGTGGATGTAGAGCTCATGACCAACACGAGAGAGCAAACGCCAGACCCAGTCAAACGTGGATGCAGTGCCATCTGCACGGATACCTGCAGTCATACATTCAGAACCCCCAACGTACTGCTGTGAAAATACCCAAAAAAAGTCTTTACAAAGTAAACAGATATGTCCAGCCAGGAAGAGGTTCAAATATCAACAAAGTTGGCAACAAGAGAACAAAGCTCTTGAAGTTATGAGAACAACTGCCAAGAATTTTTTAAACAATCAAAACGAAAACCTTCGAAAAAAATAATTTGTTTATTTAGTTTATTTTATTTTATATTTGAAAATAAAAGTAACACATGCTTTGGAATGTTGTAGTAGAGTGATGTCTGTATTGACTTTTACTGAAAAGTATATACTATACATAAAACATTATTATAACATTTGTTCATATTTTACAGTTTACCTACAATTTACATTTTAGTATTACATAATTTTGATGTAACTTTTAGGGTTGAGACAGCATAGTGTATAATAGCGCAAAGATGGAAAATTTTCATTGACTTCATTCATTTACATCGACACTGCTTATTCATTGTGTTCTCGAATGCACTAAATTGTACTTCTCAGAAAGGTCTACATAACAGCCAATGGCAGCATATATTTATCCTCTACCGTTCATGCATAATCACCATTTTTCTGTTTGGTAGTCCTATAACCCACCTCTTGAGTAATGCATGTGTCGCAAAATGTCATAACCCTGAAATTTTACACATCCACAAAGACGTTTCACTGCAAAAAGTGACCAAAGCTCTAGGATCGTAAACTGCAGGTCGTGGGTTCAGTTCGTGTGGTGTGCTAACTTTTTTAATAATCTTAATCGAAATGAGTGTGATATTTATATTTATCGATATAATTTGTTTTTTATAATAATAATTCCTTATTTTATTTCAAATCCTTACCCACATCGTTCTAATCATTGTTTGGAGTTTTGTGTTTTGCTTTTATTCTTCTTTCATTTGAAATCTTTGCTTATGTGTTTACAATTGCGATAGTTTTCATTAATATGTCGTAACATTTAAAATAAAATAAAAATTACCAGGCTATCGATTAAACGTAGCAAACAGAACATTCTATTTTCAGTCTCTAAATGTTTTTGTAATCCTTGCCCAGAGGGGTATATGGAAAGAGGAGGGGTAACACCATGGAGTTAAAAAAAGTAGGGCGTTGTCATTACATCACACAAATATGAAGTTGAAACCCGCCATCTTACATAGCCCAGAACATTTGGTTCATACTATTTGTACATCCATGATTCATAGCTGCGATGTGTTGTTTAGTGTGTGACCAATACCAATAACAGCAATTTACAGGGCAATAAAATGATTCAATATTTTGAAAGCTGTTCCAGCATTGAGGAAGACTAATAATATGGTTAAGTGAATGGTCTCAAATGCTTAGACCCCATGAAATGGATATTTTGCTTAACATGTGTGTGTGTCATTTTTTAGTAATGATTGCCTAACCTGTGTAACACATAGGCCTACCTTTCTAACAGTAGCCTGTTTGTGTCTTTTCCTGGAATATTTGTCACCAGTAACTCTGTCAGTTTTTACAGAATAACCAAACATATCACAATTGCAGTGTACATCTACTTCATTTTACTTTCGAATTGCATTTTAAGATTTTCGAAGATGTAAGTCATTACCATGGATTGTAATATACCAGTACTTAGTTTCATGTTTTGATTTTATGTTCCATGTATTATTTGCATAATAAACTGTAATGATGTAGAATGAAACATTTTATACACTCCTGGAAATGGAAAAAAGAACACATTGACACCGGTGTGTCAGACCCACCATACTTGCTCCGGACACTGTGAGAGGGCTGTACAAGCAACGGCACAGCGGACACACCAGGAACCGCGGTGTTGGCGCAGCATTTGTGCACCGCCGCCGTCAGTGTCAGCCAGTTTGCCGTGGCATACGGAGCTCCATCGCAGTCTTTAACACTGGTAGCATGCCGCAACAGCGTGGACGTGAACCGTATGTGCAGTTGACGGACTTTGAGCGAGGGCGTATAGTGGGCATGCGGGAGGCCGGGTGGACGTACCGCCGAATTGCTCAACACGTGGGGCGTGAGGTCTCCACAGTACATCGATGTTGTCGCCAGTGGTCGGCGGAAGGTGCACGTGCCCGTCGACCTGGGACCGGACCGCAGCGACGCACGGATGCACGCCAAGACCGTAGGATCCTACGCAGTGCCCTAGGGGACCGCACCGCCACTTCTCAGCAAATTAGGGACACTGTTGCTCCTGGGGTATCGGCGAGGACCATTCGCAACCGTCTCCATGAAGCTGGGCTACGGTCCCGCACACCGTTAGGCAGTCTTCCGCTCATGCCCCAACATCGTGCAGCCCACCTCGAGTGGTGTCGCGACAGGCGTGAATGGAGGGACGAATGGAGACGTGTCGTCTTCAGCGATGAGAGTCGCTTCTGCCTTGGTGCCAATGATGGTCGTATGCGTGTTTGGCGCCATGCAGGTGAGCGCCACAATCAGGACTGCATACGACCGAGGCACACAGGGCCAACACCCGTCATCATGGTGTGGGGAGCGATCTCCTACACTGGCCGTACACCACTGGTGATCGTCGAGGGGACACTGAATAGTGCACGGTACATCCAAACCGTCATCGAACCCATCGTTCAACCATTCCTAGACCGGCAAGGGAACTTGCTGTTCCAACAGGACAATGCACGTCCGCATGTATCCCGTGCCACCCAACGTGCTCTAGAAGGTGTAAGTCAACTACGCTGGCCAGCAAGATCTCCGGATCTGTCCCCCATTGGGCATGTTTGGGACTGGATGAAGCATCGTCTCACGCGGTCTGCACGTCCAGCACGAACGCTGATCCAACTGAGGTGCCAGGTGGAAATGGCATGGCAAGCCGTTCCACAGGACTACATCCAGCATCTCTACGATCGTCTCCATAGGAGAATAGCAGCCTGCATTGCTGCGAAAGGTGGATATACACTGTACTAGTGCCGACATTGTGCATGCTCTGTTGCCTGTGTCTATGTGCCTGTGGTTCTGTCAGTGTGATCATGTGATGTATCTGACACCAGGAATGTGTCAATAAAGTTTCCCCTTCCTGGGACAATGAATTCACGGTGTTCTTATTTCAATTTCCAGGAGTGTATTAACAGCAATTTTTTTGTAAATATGCCTCTGAGCTGATTATTCATTAGTTTTCTTGGTTTTTAATTAAAGACAGACAAATGTTAGTAATTCCTACCAATTACCATTTACACATTACAATAATAGATAGTCTTCTGCAGACTAGGAGGAACTGTCAAAGAGAAGCGTTTTCAGTTTACATCCAGATTTTACTATATTGTCTGCAGGCACTTTACATCATTAGGTAAATGATCAAAACTTTTGGTTGCAGCCTTGTGATCCACTGTTTGTGATACAGACATCCCTAATGTGGCATGATGAAACTCTTTCTTTCTTCTAGTATTGTAATTATGTACATCAATGTCCCTATTGAAGTTCAGTGGATTTTTTACAACAAACTAAATGATGAAATAACTATACTGCGAAGCAGTAAAACTACTACTCACATGCTGAGGAGTAAGCAGGCATGAGAAAAACAGTGTTCACATAAGTTCACGTAAGTTTTCGACCAAAACCTTCTGCATAAAGGAAGCGCACGCACACACATACACATTCATACAATCACAGACACAAAACTGACACACCCAAAACTGACAAACACATGACTGCTGTGTCCAGCTGTTGTAGCCAGAATAAGTTTTTAAAGGCAGAGGATGAGATGCTGCACCAACAATCACACAGTTACATAACTCTGTGTTGTGTGAGGAAAAGACTGGTGATACAATGTGGCACAGATGTTTGGAAGGCAGTGAAAAGCACAAGAGAGAATAAAAACAAACACCATAACAATATTGTATATATACAAAAGAAAATGTTGCTTGAACAGCTCCACTTAACGAATGACATGCGGTTCATTCAACTTTAGATTACCATTGCATCGATTAACACATCTGAAAACGACACAAGCTGGCATTTTTGATGAAACAACTGACCAACACATCAGAGTGTTATCATGGGCAAGAATCACCAGGGTGAAACATGGAGGTATAAATGTGGTGAAGGTAATATTTTGGGTTATGTAACATTGCAGATATGATGTAATGACAACTCTCTTTCTTTTTTATCTCCTTGCTTTTTTTACCTCCATGGGTACCTCTCGTTTTGCACTACTTCCTGCAAATGTGACGTCCTTTTGACGTCACATACAATATCGACAAGTGCAGGAAGTGCTGTCGACTTTCGTTGGTGTTTGATGTGGGTCTCTTTCAGATGGGTAACAGCTCACATATGTTGTTGCATCCATAACTATACTAACCGGAAGTGTCACTGGTTTGGAGAAAAGCTGGCTCCTTGTTTCACTCGCAGCAATTTAAGCTGGCCTCTTAGTTTCCAGCCTAGCTACACACTCAGATATCAACACATATTCAGAAATGAACAGTTAAATATTTATGACAAGGAAAAACTAACAGCAAGTTAAGCTGTTGTCTTATGTTCTTGCCTAAACACTCATTCGAAAATCACCAAAAATTCGGAAAAATGGCGAAATATTTGTCATACGGAAGAGTATGAATGTTATACTCAACGTTTCGCTTGCAGCAATTCAAGTTGTCGTCTTAGGTTCTTGCTTAACCACACACTCGGAAATCGACACATTTTCGAAAACAAAACGTCACATTTTTATTTTATCGCATATCGTAGAACTTACTTGTATTGCATTCATAAGAAACCCTCAGAATGTCTTAACAACGCTTCCAAAAAAAGTTTAGTATGTAGCAGGATGCGAATATACATCCTTCAGCTCATTAAACAACGTCAACTAACTCGTCCCGTGAGCTACCTGCTTTGCCCAGAGAGGAGAAGAATCATAGAGGTATAATGAGGGGAAATGGCGCTACCCACGAACGCTGTACCTTGTTCTGAAGCATCCTCCATCATTTAGGAGCCCCTAAACATTAACGACTGCATCTTGTTCGCAATTTCTGTCATGTGCATGCAACAGTTGTATTAGGTAATAAATGTTATAATGCTTTCACAAATAAAGGTGTCAGGAAGCCATTTTCACACTTTTCATGTTCTTAAATGGATATTTGGTACAGTAATCTGACACATTTAGTCTCGTTACTGTAACTAACCTTTTGTTATAGTTTCGGATTGAAACGAGTCTCCTTTTGTAATCCAGTTTCTTCCTTAATGTGAACTGACCAGAATGATGTTTGGTCCTTATCCTCTTCCCAAAAATATTGAAAACATATTTTACTATGTTTGGTCGTTTTCCAACTTCTCTTTCTCACAACATTCACACTCAGAACTTTTAGAGTTGTCTTGATAGGAAATCTGAAGTCCAATGAATAAAACTATAATAAGAGTAATCAGAACAATCAAAAGTTGTGCATACAACAGAAAATATCGCTTGAACAAGCACAATTACAAATGAAATGTGGTTCTCTTATACTTTATTTTATAATCAGAATGGCTAATGCAAATGTAAATGACGCAAGCTGGTATTTTTGATCAAAATGCTTCCCTCAAAAATCAATGTTTGGGGCAACTGGCATTATACTTCCATGAGAAGCAGTACATAAACTTCTGTAGAGTGATAGGTATTGTGGGGGAGAGGGAGTTGGGGTAGAAAGCAGTTGGGTCAGTGGGCACATCATATACTTTTCATGATGATCATCTGACATGATAGAAAACTCACGTGACAGTTGCAAAATTTAGTGATAGCTCATAATAAAGACATGTACATTTTTTTGGATGGCTATATTCATAGAAATATTTAAAACATAAATTCTTTCCACACCATGAGAAAATATAAATTCTACCTTATCACAATCACATTTTCATACAAACTCACTTCATCAAGTTTGTGCAAAACAATAAAGTTAATACACAGGTTTAAATAAGGCAGTCAAGGATCAGAAATTAAATTTAGGAAAAGAACAATACTTAAAACCAAATTAAATGAATAGAAATAAAATCCACAATCATTGTGATATGAATTTAAAAAAGAAGTTACCTTTCTGTACGTCTTGAACATGTGGCCTTTAGCTTGTGTGCATAGAGCCTTTGAAATTATGGTATGGAGTTATTGATTAAAATTATGTTGGTTTTAATGGTTTAGTGCCTCATTTTCATCACATTTTCACATATGAGTGTCCACGAGGGTGGATGGCTGCACAGTATGAAACCTGGCACCCAATCCTACACCAACCACTATATGGGTGCTTTCAAATAGTCAATCCCGTCCATGATGTCCCATTGAGAAATAAAGTTTTACTATATTTGGAAGTAAATGAATTATGATGATAACATTTTATTATCAAATGAAGCAATGATAGTTGGTACCTATATTGTTATATGCACTGTGCACAGGAGAACCTACATGGTTTTCTTTAGCTTCGTTGCATGTGTAAACAAAACAGAGTTAACATCGATACAGCTACACTGGCTGCAGCACCAAGTGTAGAAACCTGCCCATCGCCCAACATCTCATTCACAACGCACCAATTCTTCCAGACGTTCAATTTTGATGTTAGCCAATCTACCGTCTGGGACACAGTTTAAACATTGGTGGTGAGGCCTCTACTGCTTCCGCTTGTGCCGTGAGGCTGCCAAGGTTGATCACCATAGAGGTTGCCAGTTCGAATACTGCTGCACAGCTGACGATTTGGTGCTCATTTCATTTTGTATAACTGCCACTTGGTTCTCAGGGCATAAAACTATATCTTGCAATGCTTGATGATCTGTTGCTTCAGTAAACTAATCGTTAAGTTCTTTGCCTGCGTAATCAAGTCCTGTGTATACACAAAGTTGCCATATCCGGGACAGTACATCGTATGTCTTCACGCAGATTACCCATGTCTGCTTGATGATTCTGTACCTGTTGACTCAGGCAGTTGAATTTCATATCAAGACGTGCGTTTAAATCCTTCAACTCTGGTGCATGTTGCTCAACACTTGCGTTCAGTTCAACCCACAAAAGATTAAATTTATCTCTTTGATTTGCAAGACCAGAGTACAGAGTTGCAAACCTTTGACTGTGTCCTCGATTTTTGGTCATTATAGCCGCCAAAACAGAAGCACTTGAAACTGGCTGACAACAATGGCTTGTTATCTCGAGGAAAATGTGATGGTGGTGGCTGCACTGTTATCGACATGTGGTGTTGTTTCTGGTGACTGTCTCTGTGCTGACTGGGATCACCCTAGACGTTGCTGGGCGGACGCTCTCATGGTAGGTCACAGTCCTTGCAGCTAGTTGCCATCTGGCCACATCATCTCTAAGTGTGCCCCTAGTATCGTCGATTGGTGGAACATCAGGTGGAGGTCACAGATGAGTACAACCTGGCAGTTGTTCTTGTCCTACAGCTGGCATCGCGCCATGGGAGCTTGCATCATCCCTTAGTGCATACTTTGTGAAACAGTTCCTAAATAAGTGTGAGTGCTGGTGCGAAATTTCTTTCGTAGTGGCCAACAACAAATCTCCTTGAACAGAGTATCTCGGAATTACTCGTGACACCTTGCAGCCATATAAGAAAGAAGAAGTATGATTCTCACTGACGGAAAAGCGGCTTCCTGGAATGAGCCAGAGCCTTTTGGTATGGGTTGGCTTTGGGGCACTGTTTCTACAACGGGAATGTGGGGGTGGTGAATGAACTGTTCGCACTGGCTAAA
The DNA here is from genome assembly GCF_021461385.2 of Schistocerca piceifrons. Classification (NCBI taxonomy): domain Eukaryota; kingdom Metazoa; phylum Arthropoda; class Insecta; order Orthoptera; family Acrididae; genus Schistocerca; species Schistocerca piceifrons. Next base: position 300,600,804 of record NC_060141.1, read on the forward strand.
CTGCTGTTACTAAACTTCTTGCAAGACACATATCTTCATGAAATCCTGTCCATGTTTGTCAAGGTTGTGTAGAAAGGGGGCGAAAATCTCCTATCGCTTCGTTCTAGGTACCAACACAAGTGTGGATGACCCAAAATAATAACTCTTGACTCTTCCTTAGTCTAAAACAACGGCGATGATCCCTTGCATCTGGCAAAACATGGCCAAGTAGTACCAAAGGCAATGGAGGCACACTGCGTTTGGGGCTCTCAGCGGCAGGCTGTTGGGACTGTATGGTACCCCTCCACATAACGGCCGAAACTGACGCTCATTGTACTAGCTTTCCTGTCCTTATTTGCGACATTTCTGCTTAATCAAATACAAGCGCTATTATTGTAGCACTTCATGTGATGACACTAGAAGTGAGCGAAATTTTAGTGAGATGACTAGCTGCTCTGACAGTTTATAATTAATGTCTTCAGTTGGATCATTAATTTCGATATTTAAGCCGTAACTTTTCAGAGAGAGGACGGCATCTGCTCTTTTGCACCTGCACAGTGAGTCCAGTTTTTCAAGCTCATTTATATTTGTCACTGGACTAAAAAAAATGTAGTTATCATTGCCCTTTTTCTTTGCAGAAACGATATCTCTTCTCTAAACCTTTTTCAGATTGGCATATGAATGTCTGTAGTCATTATTAGTGTAAGATTCGTCACAGTAAATTTTCAGCAAAATCCATAAGTTATTAAAGTAAGATGTATACTTTATCTTCTGTACAATTAATCATTATGTTTATTGGTGAGGGAATGTAATTCATTAAAGATAGTAGTAATGATATGTAAAAAATAATCAAAACCATCCTTTAGTTACTCATTCTCCAACACAGTGCTCGATCATCTTTGTGGGAAATTTGTTATATTTGTTGGTTTTAACTATCTCACAGCCCTGGATTCTATTGTACATCATGATCTTTTCTGAACTACATAATTTTAGGAATATTCCATCATTGCCAGATAACATATGTTTAACAGCGTTTAAAACTGTATCACCTTTCCAGATGTTTGTTGTAACATTATCTACAGACATTCTGCCCTGTTGGCTTAAGTTGAGGCTGGAAAAACTGTATGGTTTGTGGGTATCCAGCAGAAAGTTACTTTTTGAAGTTCTCATCATCACGTGGTTAAAATTAATTCATGAGCATCTTGATGTGAAGGAAGAAGGCAGCCATTCTCATCAGCCATATAGATTGGACATAACTGTTTTCCGTTTTCATCCACAAAACTTGAAAACTTCCAGTCTGCCAGATGATTTTTTCAACATTTCAGGACAGCAGAAATGACTCCATTTCTCCAAAGAGTCATGCAGAAACCTGTTATGCATTATCTTGATGCACTTAACAGATTTTATGTCAAGTAACACACAATTATTTTCTCATACTGAAGCAAATGCTACCTCACTATCCGGTGCCACATTACATTAATGAAAACAAAAAACAGTGAAATGTATAAAGATATAAAGGTTTCACGAAATATGCCGTAGACATTTACAAAGTGCAACAATACCCTATTAACCACTTGTAAAATAAGTGTTGTTTACAAACAGTTTCAATACAAATCAATTTTGTGTTATATTTTCATGACAATTGAGTCCACATGTATAGAAATTAAACATAATCCGAATATGACCATTTAAAAGAACTTAAACTGTCAACACAGACATGTAATATAGTGTAGATGCACAATCAATAAAGAAAGTAACCAAAAAACAGAAAAAATAATATCTATATGTATAGCCCTAGAATTATAAACCAGTGAGTCACCATTATCTGTAAAGGTCTATCGGACAATGCAAGAAATAAAAACGACTGTACCATTTTGAAGTGATTAATGACAATTTCAGCATTTTCAAAATTCGTGTTAGTCAAGGTGCATGTCTGTTGAGTGTAACTTTACTCAAGGTGGGATGTGAGAAGGAGACCTTTGGTGTATTGTTTGAAATGTTGGCAGTGACATAATTGGGCGACCCTGGCAGTCTATCGGTAAGAAAAGTAATGGAACTGCTAGTCTGGGTCACTGTAGGTATCTACCTGACTCCTCATGACACCCTCCTACATTATAGATGAGCTGCTTAAACACAGTGGGAGACCACTAAAGCGTAAATGGCCTCAGCTGACACCAGTCTGTTTGCTCCAGGGATTTATTGTCACCACACTCATTTCTGTCTGTCTGTATAGTGCAGAGTCAAGTGCAGCGGTAGGTCACAGTACGCCCTCCAAGTAAGCACAAAATGCATATACACACAACACTTCATCGTGTGGCGAGTGCAACTATCTCGCGGCATTTCTACATACTGATAGCACCAGACATGCCATAAAACGTCGTCACGACTTTCTCTTTGTAGCCTGAATCGGTTTCTTATGGTTCACTGTTCTCTTTCTGGCTTAAGTGAATTCCCTCCAACATCAGCACATCACTTCCCTTTCTACAGGTCAAATAAATTTTCATTGAATTTGTAAATTCACTGCAGTTTACCTGAGCATTCTATTCATGTACTTGCATTTAGTAATGCTTAACGTTAGCGAAGGCTGAATATTGCGAAACAATAATTCCTGAATACATATATTTTTTCTGTTAAAACTGCTGTTGATTTTTCTGTCTCCAATATCTTATTCAGTCTCGACACTAAATCAAATATCCCCCAAAAGTTTGAACTTTTTGATAGCGTACATGATCACAGACTACACAGATAATCATTATTAAAATCCTGGTAGCTGGTAGCCTGTTGACTTTTATTGCTTCTGTAAATTGGCGAAAGTTGATTTCCTATTAACTGTCTGATGTGGGAACACTGTCAACACCCAGTGAGGGAGAGCTGCACATTTTTCTATGACGACTTGGCTATGCTTTCTGTGAGTGTTCTTTCATGAGAGAGCCCAGATACTTGAAAGAGGAAATCATTTAGATTTCACAATATGTGGTGAATGAGAAAACCCATACTGCACATAAAAACAGAAGAGATGAACCCGTTTTCATTAAAGAAGTCAGCAGTAGGGGGACAAGGCCGTTTGTGGTGCTTTTTGTTAGTGCAGGTTGCCTACATCAGGAGCAGGTACTCACTAAGGTATTCGAACCTATTGTTCTGTAATTGCTTTTCCATGTCAACCTATTGTTCTGCTAAGTGCTTTTCCATGTCAACCTATTGTTCTCCTTTAATTGACAGGTACTTAACCTATTGTTCTGCTAAATGCTTTTCCATGTCACTGCACTTAACATATTGTTCCCCAACCCCTCTGCCTCCCCCAACCCCCAACCCCCCCCCCCCCCTTCACTGCTACAGGTACATTTTCAGGTCTGAGCTATTGGAGCAGGCCCCGTCTCCCTCTTATCAATTTGATTGAATACTTAATTAAACCGATCAATTAATTAACCTCTCTGGTGGGAAGTTCAAACTCCATCAGGACAGCACAACCTTTACCAACCCAAGAAAATGGCAGGAAGTTAGATCACATTGACTGCTTAATTAAATTGATCTATTAATTAACCTCTCTGGTGGGAAAGTGCCATGCCCCCCTGAGATGCCCCCCTCCATGGTGGGAAACTCAAATTTTGTCAGATTTTCGCGAGTGCCATGCCCACCTGGACTTGGAATGAAATAGTTAAAGTCTCCACCACGATCCTCAACCGACCGCCACATCACCTTACCAACCCATGTCGGCAGGCTAATGTTCAAATGGCCCTAAGCACCATGGGACTTAACATCTGAGGTCATCAGTTCCCTAAAACTTAGAACTACTTAAACCTAACTAACGTAAGGACAGCACACACATCCATGCCCGAGGCAGGATTCGAACCTGCGACTGTAGTGGTCACGCGGTTGCAGACTGCCACGCCTAGAACCGTTCGGCCACACTGGCCAGCCCTAATGTGCACTAACATGTACTAATGTGCAGTAATGAGTACTAATGCGCACAGCGCACGGCCTCATACAAGATGGTGGCGGTGACGTCCATTGATGATGCAAGTGCCACACCCCCCCCTGGCTGCAAGTTTGAATTTTGGCGAGAAAAATTTTGGCGGGAAATTAGGGCAGTTTGGCTACCTCCGCTAACCTAAGTCATCTGACCGCCACCTCTATCTAGGAATTGGCGGGAAAAAGACTCAGTTGATCGATCATTGGTAGGGAATTCGATTGCACTGTGTGGGATATTGTTTAAACAATTTAGACAATGTATGGAATATGGAGTTGGTATATTGTTCATTTATTAAAAAAATCACTTTCTGGAGGTTGGATTTCTCTTGCTCATAATTCTCGACAGTTTGGAAGCATGTAGGTCTTGCAAGAAGTAATGACATGGGGGAAACATGTTGTATTGGGCGCTGATGACCCCGCTGTTTAGCGCCCGTAAACCTCAAACACACGCACACATGTTGCATAACCTAATGTTAGGCACTGTACTCTGGGTGTCTTAACCTAATGTATTGGCCTTTGTCGGCACTTAACCCATTGTTCTGTTAAGTGGTTTTCCGTGTCACAGCACTTAAACTATTGTACCGTCTTTGATATCAAATTAAGTAATCAGTTATGTCCTCCCGCCATTTTCCGGAACACTTTTCGAATTTCATATGCTTTTCAGTGCTATTTCTGGCGCATTCTTCTTTGTCACACACCCCTTTAAACTATTGTACTGCGATTTACGTAAAAATTATGCAAATGAGCGTAGTGTTCTGCACATAACCTGCTCTTCTGCTCCAAGTCACCCACTCATGCACTCCCTCCCATTAAGTACTGTACCGCTAACACCACATTGATATAAAAAAATTATGCAAATTAATTAAATTCTTCACATGTATGGAGTAGTTTTATTTAATTCGCAACATATTATGGGTTGGTGACATCGATGGAACATAGTTTAAACAAAAGATTGCTAATAAAAAACACATCCCGCCACTCGACGCCGCCGCCGCCGGCCCCGCTGCAGCCGCAGCCGCCGCCGCGAGCCCCCGCCAGTCACAAGCCAGAGCGAGCCATCGCTCTCACACAGCTGCAGGTGAAAGTTGGGTCTGTTTTCTTGTATATAGTCAGAATTCTTCGAGTGTTATACTGATGTCACAGAACTCCAAGGCTCGCTCACACAGCTCTCATATGCGAGAGACCTCTCGGCAGCACTTGTCTTTACCGTTGATGACAGATTAGCACAGGGCGCGTTGTTCCTAGCGAAATATTAGAGACGTCTCTAACCGTGATTAACCGCCCAGCGTGACACGCAACACCGCTAAGTGCTATCGCACAGCTGCGCACCTAACAACATTCTCAATCTTATACTGATGTCACATGACTATGTAAAAAATAAGAGCCAAGTCGACCTCGCTGAAATTGCATAGTGTCCCAGAAATAGTTAACGCTCGCTTTCTTGATGTCTCAGCTTGCAAGCACGGAAATTCTTGCCATAACAGAACCTGTTTACGAAAATAGCGTGGAATAACGCCGAACGTAGTCCTCCTAGCAGACCTAACGCGGTACCCAGTCCATCATGTGTTACCCTTCCTGCTTTCATCACACACAAACGTTCCCTCATCTGTGTAGAGGCTCCTATATCCCAGCACAAAGGATGTGAATGAATCAAGCATTATGATTGGCTCTTATCGAATTTACCCACAGAATTACTGATGCCGTCAGTATCGAAACACTGTCCGCCATTTTTTTTCTTTCTGGGGACGAGACTTTCAGCAGTTATTTTACACATATCGCCATATTGCACTGGCAATTAAATTTTACAAACTACCATACATATAGTAAAATACGGGAAGACTCCTACTCAATTACTCTAATCTCCCACCAAGGACAGGAGCTTGAATATTAGTGCATGGAACTGATCTCCAACCCAGCGATATATCACTGCATACCGTGTTGATGTAGTAAACATGCAATTCGAATCCTGTCCTAAAACAAAATCAACCCTTTTACATCATTCGTACATATACTGCGAAAACGGACAGTACCATATGTATTCTCCCCACAGCACTAGATATTTTCCTGCAGCCAACGATCACGGTTCATCCACCCCCTACGCGCGATCAGAGCACCCTCAGAGGACCGAAGTCACTCTCAGAACTGTTCTACAAATTCGGGATCGTTTCCCCTCGGCACAAACACGTTAATGTTTCTGCTCCAAACCTGCTTCCTTGATTGCTCACTTTTCTACACACATCTCCAGGTTTGGGGATTACAAGAGCACACGTATTTTTGCATGGTTCGCCACAATATTATACCATTTTCGCGGTACTTCTCGATATCAAGCACTAGGCAGCATCCTACTGGTCACTCACGCAACATAATTCCGAAGATATAGACTAGGAATTATTTCTATACAAACCCAAAACTTTAGCTAGGTGGATTATGCTGTAGACCACTGAGTAACTAGAAACAAACAGATGAAAACTAATATTTCCACCCATGAATACCGATCCTGGTGATGTAACTAATTCGAAATCATCCCTATAATTTACAAGGTCAACTAAGGTGTTTCTCATGTGTAGAGAACCCACAACTGCGTCTTCCACATGCTAGATGCACACTCCACAATCGATCTTCTCTCAACTAAATAAAGGCGCGAAATGTGCAGAAGCAGTCAACCAAACAATTTACATAGGAGGGAATAATGGTTCAGCACAAATGCACATCCATACACAATCTTTTCAAATTTCTACTTGATCACGAAAGCCGCCCAAAACATGCTAATTATTAGTTCGCTATTCGATCGTCTAGAGGACGGCGAAGTTAACTCAGATGCATTCCTACACTCCAACAGGCCTTTGCATTCAGACAGCTGCTGCCATTAATGGGAAACGTGAATCATTCCGACACAGGTCACCGGCGCTGCAGGCTGAGCATGCATAGGTAGAATCAATCATCCTAAGAAATCGGTCACATATATATTTTATCCCTGTACTTACAACTAAATGTTACGATCGCGGTCCAATTGAACGGCATTCGACAATGAGCGCAGTATTGGAAATACACCCTGATGACGGCTGTGGCTCTGGAAATGGAAATACCTATAACTTCCTTACGACTGGACATAGTCATTTCCTTTACACATGTCGAAACACAAACACATCCATTATAAGCCTGATGCTCAAATGCTAACATATCACGAGCCCCCCACTACTACTAAGTATAATACTTGACCAATAAATGATTCCACACGGTGCAAAATAATACTGACCGAAAATCAACGATGGGTGAGCATGTCTCTTAGGTTTTTCTTGTGAGTGCTACCACGGTGTCTTGGAAAGAGAGATGTAATCGGCCAGATGTTAAAAATAAACCCAGATCGCAACAACTACTGTATATTGTCACAAGCGGCCTTGGTTCTACAGGTGTACACAAGTATCCATGTTAAAAGCTATACCTGGTTTACAAATCGAGGTACAACATTACCTCTGAATGAGGTGGTTTTTTCCAGACAAATACCATGATGGTGATCGTAGGAATGTGTATTATCAGACCAACTTGTAGCCCACGATGCAATCTTGTGATAAAATTACCGCATTTTAAAAGTGATTCAGCTAAGAAACGTGGTATGTAAGCGATATTTGCGACTCCCTCACACCGCCCCAGCTAGATAATTCTATAGTATTTGTAATGCATTCTGTGTCGATACCATATCAGAGGTTCCGTGATATATCCACTGAATTATAGGCGATGATTGGTTGAGAAGGAACACAAACAGTAGTAGTAGATGATGTGCTGATTGAGGTCATAAGAAAATGTACACTAGCTATCCGCTAGAAATGATGTCTGGTATTTTGAGACAGGTCCTTCCATTCAAGTACATACCTGCATTGGATCCTATTGACAATTCCTTTAATGATTACAACCACTACTCAATCATATTTCTGGCACTCTCATATCTTGAAACGAGGCAACTTTCCCGAGCCTAGCAGCTACATTAAAATTCCAACGTGGTTTTAGTCACCCCCTACGCACCTTGCAACTGATTTCATTTCTACAGCTTTCCGCATGTGATCATTCTAATTTAAGTTGGAACTGCGCAGAAATCGGAGAAAGACGTATCCACCACCTTCTGCAACCCGTGTAGAAACAGAACGACCTGAGTTAGTGCAACAGAACCGTGTTTTGACCATTCAGCGAAAATGTGTGCAATATGCTACGTATCCAAACTAGATACAGCTACTACAGTCCGAAGCAGATCCATGTCCATTCAAGTCTAACATGCTACCATCGTTATTCTCTACCCCTCAACAGACAAAAATTACAAACTATAAAAGGTCCACTAACTTCATCCAATATAGAAATCACCTAGGCACCGATGTTGGCGCAATGACGCAAAGCTGCAGTGCGATCCAGCGTGGAGAAAGGGATTTCGCAATGCTCCCTAGAATAGCGCAGCGTGCAGCCCTCCAAGCATTCCTAACGGTATACCCCCACCCTCGCCGAATTTACGCATCAAACTGCTGCCTGTGTGACAAGATCTTATTAAATATACAGGCACTGCAGAGGCCACTTCAAAGTTTGATCACCTATACTCTAGGCGACTGATCTTATCCCACAGACTATACTAAGTCGTAAGAGACGCTCCCTCTGGTACTATTTAGTTGTTTGAACCACTGTTTTCTAATTCACTTTTGTACAATGCCAAAAATTTCGTTTTTCTGCCAAGACTTCAGCTCCTGTGCCAGGTTCTAAACTGACATTAAGAAGCTCTGATCTATGGCCTTTCGCAGGAAACTAGACGTTGCATGGTGTAAATCATGTTCTTATGGCAGATACCATAACAAGCCATGGATCAAAAGACTGTTACAACATAAGAAAACCGGAAGTCTGCTCGTGCTGTGCAGAGTCTCCAAACTACAGCCCGAAGGTGATTCATGAGCTCTACATTTAGACTCGTCTCTCACACTGACGGACTAGCTGATAACTCTACGTTGCATTTCGACTGATTCTTCATATTGCAGTCACGTATGCAAGCACTGTTTCGCTGCTAGCAACCCTCAGAAGATGTCACCCCTCCACAAAACTCATTCCCCAACTCAGACAAGCGCTGTCAGTCAGTCATTATGTAGTAACCAACAGCGCCAATGCACGGATGGGAAAAGACACCGTCGATGTACTGTAATAATAAGCATCACAGTTGATAGCACAAACAATTTTAGCAATTTTACAGTAACTTCAACTCAGACCAATGATGCGACAGCACGTTTCCCCAATTTCAGTATCATAGCTAAACCACCCCTTCTCCACTTTGCGAGTATCATTGCGAACGTGGATAGATGACTCCATTCAGTGTTAATTCTCGAACACATAAATCATCAAAGTATACCAGACAGTGCTCCACATATTTCTAACACTTCGAGCATAGTGATTAATTTACGATCTATCTCTATGTGTATGGGAGTCATAGAGCATTCTCGCTGTCTTAGGGTAAAATTAGAGAGTGAAAGACCCTCCTCACACTGTCATTGACCAACCCGCCATGCAGCACCGTTACCGAATTAATATGCAACCGTCCAGAAGATCGCAACACTCCACGTCTCCTGGATGAATGGAGCTTTCCGATTCCTCACCCATCCAACTGCAAGAGATTTATTGAGATGCGCCCATTCGAGGAGCTTAGCACTCCTTATCGATGTGTAGTAAAAGATTTCAAAGTGGCGTGATATAATACCAGACGACTAAGAAGAACAATAAACGACTGATTTTTATGCATGCTGGAGATCCAGACAGCTGGAGTTCAAGGTATTTTTACGTAAATGAACCAAGCTGCCAACTCTAAAAGTATTGTTCTAGAGTCTAGGATCGGTACCTGGAAGGTATCGGTAAGAGAGACATAAATAAACGCACTCCTGAGGCTACAACGTTCTGCACTTAAAACGAGCTATAATGTTAGATTGCCTGCATTTCCAACCTATCAGTCGTAGGGAATGTAGCGTTGTTAATATTCCAGTGTAAGAAATATATTTCAAGCGCATGACATACATCCTTCTTCCTGGTTTCTCTACGATAAACTACGTTATCGAACAGTAAAATGAAAAAACTACTTCCGTAAAACATTTGCTCTACGTGATACGAGCACAATATAGCTTTCCGGAGACATATAGTGTACAATGTTCACATCCGACCACGGTTCAGAAATTAAACGATGCCTACATCAGACCTATATAAAATGATCGTTAGTAACAGGGGATACCTCCTACAAGGAAACAGATAAACGCATAGCAGAGCATCTGACAGGTGAAAATTACAAGTCATTCCGTCACAAACTTTGTAAACAGCACATCTGTCAGGCAAATGTGTACACGTGGACTCCAGCGCCTCACAAGCTCCCATCGCTAACTTAAGTTACGATGCTGAAGTCTCGATTTTACACCCAGGATGCGACAAGGGGGATGGAGTACATCGCGTAAATCAAAGTTCGTTTAGATGAATGTGTCAAGTTTCATCACACAAGTTATGGAAGTCCTCTGCTGACCGACTGGTTTATCATTAACGATCGCAAGTAGACAGTGCTTTAAACCACATACAGAACACATAGCTGTATACGAGTCACGCGACTGATGCATCTGGACAGAACACTGGAAAAACTGACCTGCAGCAACTTTTCCTTCTCGAGAATGCATCAGTCAACTATCAAATCTTACCTCGTTACAGCTCCAGCTCAATAGATCACCCTGTCCACTCCCTGTTATCCTTTAATGCAGATGCAAGTAAGTTTAGAGGTGAATGCTTCTCTGTCATCCTGAAAAGCATCAAATCAAGAGTCAACTCACGTGTATCACTGGTACCTCATTAGACATACGGTACAATGCTGCGTCGACGGAAAAAAATTGACTGCCTCCCTGATTCCCTTCGTTTCGGTGTCGACATATTCACGGATTCCTCTTGTTGCCGCATACTTGTTCCCACGTACAAATTGTTTGTCGCGAACCAGAAGTACTTCTTCAATTTCCCCGCATTTCGGTGCATATTCGGTCAATTTATACCTATTCCCTCATCATTTATCGCAATTCTATCGATTTAATGTCAGATCTATCCATGAGCTCATGACATAACCACTAGTTCTGTGTTCTAAAATATCCTGTAAATGTAGCACAGCTGCCAACAAGTAGCCAAAACGCACTGATTGGAGGTGTAATATACAGACTGTATCCAGTCACCTCCACATTCGGAGAGCGTTTGCTCTGTTTTCTGTATTCGGTGGGTAAATTCGATACGATCAAATCATAATGCTCGATTAATTCACATCCTTTGTGCTGGGATATAGGAGCATCTACATAGCGGAGGGAACGTTTGTGTGTGTTGAAAGTACGAAGGGTAACACATGATGGACTGGGTACCACGTTAGGTCCGCGAGAAAGACTGCATTCGGCATTATTCCACGCTATTTTCGTAAACATGTTCTGTTATGGCAAGAATTTCCGTGCTTGCAAGCTTGAGACATCAAGAAAGTGAGCGTTAACTATATCTGGGAAACTATGTAATTTCAGCGAGGTCGACTTGGCTCTTATTTTTTACATAGTCATGTGACATCAGTATAAGATTGAGAACGTTGTTAGATGCGCTTGCAAAGGTTTGTAGCTAAGCGTGCGCATTTCGCGGTGTTACGTTAGTCACGATGGGCGGTTAAACACGGTTAGAGACGTCTCTAATGTCGCGATAGGAACAAAACGCCCTGTGCTACTCTGTCATCAATGGTAAAGACAAGTGCTGCCGAGAGGTCTCTCGCATATGAGAGCTGCGTGAGCGCGCCTTGGAGTTCTGTGACATCAGTATAACACTCGAAGAATTCTGACTGTATACAAGAAAATATACCCAGCTTTCACCTGCAGCTGTGTGAGAGCGATGGCTCGCGCTGGCTTGTGACTGGCGGTGGCTCGCGGCGGCGGCTGCGGCTGCAGCGGGGGCGGCGGCGGCGGCGGCGGCGGCGACGTCGGGCGTCGAGTGGCGGGATGTGTTTTTTATTAGCAATCTTTTGTTTAAACTATATTCCATCTATTTCACCGACCAAAAGGATGTTGCGAATTAACAAAACTACTCCATACATGTGAAGAATACCGATTTAATTGATTTGCGTAATATTTTTATATCAATGTGGTGTTAGCGGTACAGTAGTTAATGGGAAGGAGTGCATGAATGGGTGACTTGGAGCTGAAGAGTAGGTTATGTGCAGAACACTACATTAAGTTGCATAATTTTTATGTAAAACGCAGTACAATAGTTTAAAGGGGTGGGTGACAAAGAAGAATGCGCCAAAAATAGCATTGAAAAGCATATGAAATTCGAAAAGTGTTCCGGAAAATGGTGGGAGGACATAACTGATTACATAATTTGGTATCAAAGACGGTACAATAGTTTAAGTACGGTGACACAAAAATCCACTTAACAGAACAATAGGTTAAGTACCAACAAAGGCCCAAACATTAAATTAAGACACCAGAGTACAGTGCCTAACATTAAGGTGAGCAACATGTTTGCCCCATGTAATTAGTTCTTGCAAGACCTACATGCTTCCAAACAGCCGAGAATGATGAGCAAGAGAAATCCAGCCCCCACAAAGTGATACTTTTATAAATAAACAATTTACCATTTCCATATTCCATACATTGTCTAAACTGTTTAAACAATATTCCACACAGTGCAATCGAATTCCCTCTAAATGATCGATCAACTGAGTCTTTTTCCCGCCACTTCCTGGGAAGAGGTGGCGGTTAGATGACATAGGTTAGTGAAGGTAGGCAAACTGCCCTTTTTACCCGCCAAAATTCAAACTTGCAGCCAGGGGGGTGTGGCACTTGCATCATCAAGTGACGTCATGGCCGCCATCTTGGATGAGGCTGTGCCTTGTGCACGTTAGTGCACATTAGTACATGTTAGTGCACATTAGCCTGCCAACATGGGTTCGTAAGGGGATGTGGCGGTCGGTTGAGGATCGTGGTGGAGACTAACTATTTCATTCCAAGTCCACGTGGGCATGGCACTCGTGAAAATCTGACAAAATTTGAATTTTCCGCCTGGGAGGGGGTGTGGCAGGAGGGGTGTGGCACTTTTCCACCAGAGAGGTTAATTAATTGATTAATTTAATTAAGTATCAATGTGACCCACCTTCCTGCCATTATCTTAGATTAGTAGAGGTTGCATTGTCCTGATGGAATTTGAACTTCCCACAAGAGAGGCTGATCAATTGATCAATTTAATTAAGTAGTCAATCAAATTGATAAGAGTGAGAGGGGGGCCTATTCTAATAACTCAGAGCTGGAAGTGTACCTGTAGCAGCAAGGGGGACGGGGTTGGGGGAGGGGGAGGCGGAGAGGGTATATTACGTTACATGCCTGTCAATCAAAAGAAAATTGGGGTGACATGGAAAAGCACTTAACAGAACAATAGGTTAACTGAGACCTGAAATTGTACCTGTAGCAGTGAGTGGGGAGGGGGTTGGGGGAGGGGGAAGGGTGATAGGACATTATGTTAAGTGCCTGTCAATCAAAGGAGAACAACAGGATTGCCTCTGAGTGCATACCTGCCCCTGATGTAGGCAACCCACACTAACAAAATGCGTCAGCATCCCCTTCCTAAGGGGAAGGGAAGTGGGAGGTGCTGGGGGACAATAGGTTAAGTGCAGCGACATGGGAAAGCACTTAGCAGAACAATAGGTTAAGTACCTGTCAATCACAGGAGTATAATAGAACAATAGGTTGACATGGAAAAGCAATTACAGAACAAGAGGTTTGAATACCTGAGTGAATACCTGTCCCTGATGTAGGCAACCCGCACTAACAAAAAGCACCACAAACAGCCTTGTCCCCTTACTGTCAGCTGTACTGAAGGAGAAAGATAGCGGTACTTATGTTATTTGGTTCTTAAAAAGAAAATAAACATAGTGGATAAGGTAAAATGCTCTATGAATGGGCATCTAAATATTTTTTGATGTGTTATGTATATACTTTCTTTTGCAAAAGAATGCCAATGTTTTGAATCGTTTTATGGCAATTTTCCTAGTGTTTCACTTTATTTTTAAAATAATTATTCACACAGCTGCAGACATCACAAAACATTGTTTATGTTGTTTGAAACTAGAATAAAAAGACCGCACAGAGAAAAAACGGAAGAACTTGGTCCCTAAAAAAATTCAAGCCTATGATAAATCGTTCACTAGCCACATGTCATAGCTGCACTGCGACGGTTTTCTGGAGATTTTTCACTTTGGCGTACTACAAAGCCATTTCGCAATGCCACTGCAGGATAATATACTAAAACAGAAACTTGGAAAGTACGATAAACTGCAGGGAAAAACCTAAACAATAGCAGTGTTTATGTCTTCTTTCCTACAACAAAATCATACCAACAGCTAAACTGTGACATTTATCATAAAGAATCAAAATGCCCTTGAATTTACCTCTTCACAGTTTTAAACTAAATATATTCCAAAAATCGATTACAAATTGTTAAGGTGCCTATGGATCAAGTGTACAATTTCCATAATACTTTAGAACAAGATTTTTCTGTACTGCCAAAGCAATGATATTCAAATCTGCAGGGCACTTGCAGGAAAACTTTACACTATAATATAGACTCGTGATTTTGGGGGAAATGTATGGCGACGCCAAAAAATTTCTCTCGTGTGCATCTGAGGCTAGGTGTGCACGATCGATTCTTGCGTCATTTGACTATCATTTAGCCAATCAGTGTGCAGTGACATTTTGTAAACTGGGTGTTGGTAGTTCACATGCATTAACATTTTATCATTTATTGACAATGTACACAGATGTTGTTGTTGTTGTGGTCTTCAGTCCTGAGACTGGTTTGATGCAGCTCTCCACGCTACTCTATCCTGTGCAAGTTTCTTCATCTCCCACTACCTACTGCAACCTACATCCTTCTGAATTTGCTTAGTGTATTCATCTCTTGGCCTCCCTCTACGATTTTTACCCTCCACGCTGCCCTCCAATACTAAACTGATGATCCCTTGATGCCTCAGAACATGTCCTACCAACTGATCCCATCTTCTGGTCAAGTTGTGCCACAAACTCCTCTTCTCCCCAATTCTATTCAATACCTCCTCATTAGTTATGTGATCTACCCATCTAATCTTCAGCATTCTTCTGTAGCACCACATTTCAAAAGCTTCTACTCTCTTCATGTCCAAACTATTTATCGTCCATGTTTCACTTCCATACATGGCTACGCTTCATACAAATACTTTCAGAAACGACTTCCTGACATTTAAATCTATACTCGATGTTAACAAATTTTTCTTCTTCAGAAACGCTTTCCTTGCCATTGCCAGTCTACATTTTATATCATCTCTGCTTCGACCGTCATCAGTTATTTTGCTCCCCAACTAGCAAAATTCCTTTACTACTTTAAGTGTCTCATTTCCTAATCTAATTCCCTCAGCATCACCCGACTTAATCCACTACATTCCATTATCCTCGTTTTGCTTTTGTTGATGATCATCTTATATCCTCCTTTCAAGACACTGTCCATTCCGTTCAACTGCTCTTCCAAGTCCTTTGCTGTCTCTGACAGAATTACAATGGCATCGGCGAACCTCAAAGTTTTTATTTCTTCTCCATGGATTTTAATACCTACTCCAAACTTATCTTTTGTTTCCTTTATTGCTTGCTCAAAATACAGATTGAATAACATCGGGGATAGGCCACAACCCCGTCTCACTCCCTTCCCAACCACTGCTCCCCCTTTCATGCCCCTCGACTCTTATAACTGCCATCTGCCTTCTGTACAAATTGTAAATAGCCTTTCGCTCCCTATATTTTACCCCTGCCACCTTCAGAATTTGAAAGAGAGTATTCCAGTCAACATTGTCAAAAGCTTTCTCTAAGTCTACAAATGCTAGAAAAGTAGGTTTGCCTTTCCTTAATCTAGTTTCTAAGATGAGTCATAGGGTCAGTATTGCCTCTCGTGTTCCAATATTTCTATGGAATCCAAACTGATCTTCCCCGAGGTTGGCTTCTACTAGTTTTTTCATTTGTCTGGAAAGATTCCGTGTTACTATTTTGCAGCCGTGACTTATTAAACTGATAGTTTGGTAATTTTCACATCTGTCAACACCTGCTTTCTTTGGGATTGGAATTATTATATTCTTCTTGAAGTCTGAGGGTATTTCGCCTGTCTCATACGTCTTACACAGATAGGAATCTGGAAATAGTGACAAGTGTTTAAACCCTAAATTTAACATAATGACAGAAGAAACAGTGGCAAAAATGTTAGGTGCACTCAGTATTAAATGCAAGTCAAGTGAAAGTTGAAAATAATGAAATTTCGCAGGAGAGCTTCTGTGAAGCTTGGAAGGTAGGAGATCAGGTACTGGCTGATATAAAGCTGTGAAGAACAGGTGTGAGTCATGTTTGGGTAGCTGAGATAGTAAAGCAATTGCCTGTGAAAGACAAAGGTCCCGAGGTCGAGTCACGTCCTGTCACACGGTTTTAATTTTCCAGGAAGTTTCATGAATTTAATATTTCATATGAAGAACTGACATTAACCTTTCAAAATTTTGGGACTCCAACAGAATGTTGCGCAACCACTTTGATATGTTACTTCCTATTATTTCCTCTCATATTACATACGAAAATGTTCTTTGAGATAGTATTTCAAGCACAGAAAGGCTTTTAGCTACCCTAAGTTAAGAAAACACACAAAAACAACAATTCCCATTTTGAAAAGCGAGATTTTATTTCAAATTTGTTAGATATGTTGCTAAAGTCGTTCTGTAACACACATTGTCACTACTATTTTCCATTGTTTCAACAAAATGCAGTTCCACTGAACTATGGACTGAAGCTAATGACCTTAGTCCAATTTGGTACAGGTTCAACACATATCAGAGATATTCTAGGATGGGTCACTGGAATGATATCTAAGCACTCTCCTTTGTAGACTGAGTGCATACAATACCAATAACTTGAAATATACCACCTGCTTTACACATGACTGAACCGAATGTGATCAATCCATTTTACATCCCTACGAAGTGTGAAGTGTTCAACTCAGATATTTGCATGAATTGGTCGATTCCAAGTGTGCCTCACTGGTGCTGTAGTTCTAGGATACTATGTCTTTTTCAAGTTACTTATACATCTGTTGATGATCATCCATCCAGGATAACTCGCTGCATCCTCTCTACCAAAATATCTTCAGTCCACTTCTCTCGATATTCCAAATGATCATACTTTTGATAATAAGCAGAGATGCAGTACTGAATCAAATGCTTTTCGGAAATCGAGAAATACTGCACTATCTTACTGCCTTGACCCAAGGCTTTCAGTATGTCATGTGAGAAAAGTGCAAGGTGGGTTTCACATGCTCTTTCCCATGGAGGAGGTAATTCTGTTCACATTATGTTTGAGCTAATAATACGTTCTAAGATTCAAAACAAACTGATGTCAAAGATGTGGTAGTTTTGTGGGTCACATCTGCTACCCTTCTTGCAGATGAGTGTGACCCGAGCTTTCTTCCAGCTTCTGAGCGTGTTCTTTTGTTTGCAGAACCTACATTAGATTATAATTACTAAAGGGGCTAAGTCAGCCACAAATCCGCTGTGGAATCTGATAGACATTATTATTATTATTATTATTTATTGACTGTCCATTTTATTATGTGCAATGATATAGACTTTGTCATGTGCTGATACAGAAAAAAATTAATAAAAGCATCTTATGTAATAAGAAAATGAAAAACAGATACATAAACCAAATAAATCAAATTTTCATGACCTAAACTTACAACAGCGCAGTAAACGCAGTAAACCAATTAAAATTAGTAGTAAATCACACACACACGCATACACACACACACACATCACACAAATACACAACTTATAATCATATATATATATGATTGATAGAAACAACTAGTTATGTAATACGATTTATTGGCAGATTAATTACTTTTTA
This sequence comes from Schistocerca piceifrons, assembly GCF_021461385.2. Taxonomy (NCBI): domain Eukaryota; kingdom Metazoa; phylum Arthropoda; class Insecta; order Orthoptera; family Acrididae; genus Schistocerca; species Schistocerca piceifrons. The sequence goes on from NC_060141.1 coordinate 300,618,713, forward strand.
TGTGTACATAAAAATAAGTAAATTATACTGACCACTATACCATGTGGTTGACACTACCTTAAGCAGCTCTTGATAATAGCACTGCTAATTATGAACAACGAATTTCTGTATGTCTCAGTGCATCAGTCAGTCCATATATCTAGGGCCACATGGCAGCATGTAAATTGAATTATGCAGTAGGCATACTGAAATTCTGAAAATTAAAGTATTCTCTAACGCTATAAAAATTTTCACTTATTACCATTTTTAAGCTCATTTTTAAAACTTCACAACTTCGCTATCCTTTTAATTCTGAAGACAAGAGCACTAAGAAGAATTTTGAGATGATACATTGCAATTTTGTGATACTGGGCTTACTTATGTGTTTCTCTACGAAAAGCATTACTGTGTCTTATTGGATATTTATGGAATCCACTGTTAAAGAAGGAAACTGAGGGTGAGACTTTTTATTTCTGAATGTTTACCCCTCTTTAGAAGCTCATCTAACAAAATTTCTGAAAGTTTTTTATTTGGAGTTTTTTGTATCTCTGGTTAGCCAAACTTCACAATTATTTTGGGCTTCATATTATTCATCCATAATTTTTTCCTCAATTGCAAATAAACAATTACCTGCTTCTTCCTCTTTCTATTTTTTTGTGGAACTCAGATCTCATTCTGAGCTTTAATAATGGGACTTGCATCATCAGTAAAAAGTACAGCATCAGCTTGTGATAATTAGCTTGATAAATCATTTATGAATATCAAATACAACATGCTTCCTGGCATGTAACCTTGGGTCACTCCACAACTAACTTCTTTATAGCCAGAAAATTGTGACTTCTCTTCATGAGCTATTCCTGTTTTCTGGTATCCATCAGATAAGTATGATTTATGCCCTGTGTGAGCAATACTGTGGACTTTGCAGTGGTATAGTTTTTTGAGCAAGAGATTATGATCATTAATATCAAATGCCTTGGATAAATCTATAAACATCCCACAGATTGCTTCATTATGATGAATGGAGTTTAAAACAAGTTTTAGGAAATTATACATAGCAGTTTCAGTTGATTTATTATTTTCTAATACCATTTAATTCATTGACAAATATTCCACTTTTGGTCAGGAAAGCAAAGAGTCTTTCACATATTATTCATTCTATAATTTTTGAGAAACAGGACTCTTGTAGAGGTTTGTAATTTTGTACATCATAAGTATCACTGTTTTTATGTAATGGTTCTGTAATTGATAGTTTATGTTCTTTAGAGGAAGTACCTGTGCTGAAAGAACCGTTAATTATATCTACAAGTACAGAAACAGTACATTTATTGTGTTTAATTTATCTGGATGCCATCAGTGCGAAAGAACAATTTATTTTTGTACAGGATTCGAGCTGGCCCATGAACTTTTTTACAATTTTAACGCATTCAGGTATTTCTCAATGCCACTAACACTAATGTCTGTTTCACTAATCTTTTCTGTGCTACGAAATTTAAATTGGGTCACTACTCCTGAGTTTTCCTTTCTAAAGAACCATTTGAAAACAGAGATAAGAATGTCTGCTTTTGCTTCGCCAATGTCAATTTCAGTTCCTGTCTTGGGATGCTTAATTTAGTGTCACTGACAGTCTTTACATATGACCAGAACTTCTATGGGTCTTGTGAAAGATCTTTTGGCAGTATTCTATTACAGTTGTCAACGAAGGCTTTGCATATTGCTCTCTTCACAGCTAAAAGCATTTCATTCAGCATCTCTCCATCTATAGCCCTGTGCTTTGTTTTACACCTGTTATGCAGCAGTCTCTGTTTCCTTAGAAGCTTCAGGGACTGTATGCCATGGAGGGTCCCTGCCATTATGAACCATTCAACTGGGTGTATATTTATCCAGTGCACAGTCATCTATTCTTTTAATCGAAATAAATTCGCTGAAAGAGAATAAGTTGGCGTCAGTTGTATTAGGTGCAGTTGTTCTACCTGTTGGTGACATGAAAATTTTAACTGGACTGGGATTCGAAGCCGGATTTCCCATTTATCGTAAGTGGTCGCTTTACCTTTAGCTTATCTGTGCACGTGACCTGGACCAACCAATACTTATATATGTCACACTGTCTACTTCCCTTTATAATAACCTCAAACTTTCATCTCTGAATGCTCACAGCTTAACTCTGTATTCCCGCATTAGTGAGAATAAGACTTTGGGGAATCAAGACCTATGAGTTATTATCTAATGCCCAACTCAGCATGTAATATTTACATTAATGATGATTGAGAGCAGCTCAAAATTAGATCAAAATAAATTGGCTGAGTGTGAATAGCTTGTGTCACGTGTGTTATGTGCAATTGACAATTATGCCAGACTGGGACTGGAACCCAGATTTCCTTCTTATTGCGAGAAGTCACCTTAGCATTAGGCTATCTGTGCACACCTCTCGGACTGACCCAAACTTCCATATGTCGCACTGTCTACATCCCTATACAACTGAGTTATTTCGATCTAATTTCAAACAACTGTCAGTCACCACCAATGTAAATATTACATGCTAAGGTGGGAACTAGATGATAATTCATAGGTCTTGATTCACCATAGTCTTATTCTTACTAATGCAGAAATACAGAATTAAGCTGCAAGCATTCAGTGCTGAAAATATGAGACTATTGTCTAGGGATATAGACAATGTGAAATACGGAAATGTATTTTGTGTTCTTTCCTCTCCCTTGCTGCCATTCTCCTAAGGGGTACTATTATCCGCTGTATGTTTGGACTGCCGAAAATTAATAGACCCATTTTGTTTGCCTGCACTTGACACAGGACGCAGCAGGTTTCCCATCAAATGAAGTGACTCTCACTGGCTCAGTTTCATTTTCAGTGAAAGGAAGCACACCAGACTTGTTGGTTAAGGGTACCAGTATAACACCATGAGCTCTCCCTGCCCCCTCCCTTCCTTGCAGGGCGCCCAGCACTATCAGTGACACACTACTCACAATCAAGTGGACGACTAATGATAGATTCCATACTTCCTACAGAGGAGACAGGATCCACAGGAAAACATATATATGAGGTACCATTGATATCTCTGATATAAAACTCTGGAGAGCTTTCTCAATGCACAGATTGACAGCTGCTGCTAGCCATTTGACAGTAGTCAGGGTGATTTCCAGCTACTTAAGAAATGTCAACCAACTTATCCTGTGTGAGAGAATAGCATTCATGATGGGGCTGTAGTGTAGCTGCTGCAATGTTTTACAGGACTGTAAGCAAAAAACTTTAAAGCAAGTGTGCTGATTTTCTATTTATCTGTTGAGCTAAATGTATTACTAATTCCCTTTAAGAACTAAAGCAGTTAGTACAAAAAACTCGCTTTCCGTTAAAGTAACAGAAAAACTCTGTTAAAAATTACTAGTTTCCTAAAAACTTTTGAGGTTTAATTAGCTAATAAACTCGAAAAAGCGTTAATTTATGATAAGCATAGATGATATACACTTCTCTGGAAAGGAAAAACTATACACACCACATTATTTTACAATATGTGCTACAGTAACTAGATTGTTATATTGTAGCCTGTCAATATCACACAGAGGGCAACTGTTTCAGGTACAGAGGTTGGCACTATAAGGTCCAGCTGTTGTCCAACAGTGGCAGCAACAGTGACCGGTGCCGTCCAAATGTTGGCTGTGTGAGTGCCTTGTGTCTAGAGCTGAGGCGCCACTAGCGCCATGGATAATGTGCTTAAGAGGACGTCTGACTGCAGCTCTCCTGATTTGAGTAGTTCCAGTCTAGCAGCACGCATCTTTCCCTACAAATGTAGTGCAACAGAACTATCTCAAGACTTGACTTATGTTTAATTCTGTGTATTGCAAGACGGACGTGAAATACGTACTGTTAATATGTTTAATGAGTCCCAACATTGCGCAAGGACTTGTATAAGGATTTCGATGAAGATTCAGTGTAGTAAGTTGATTATATTACAATATTTCTTACAGTGATTGTGTTCTCCCATTCTTTTGATTTTACCCCAGAAACCCATGTACCATCCCAACAGGACACATCATAATTTTGGTGATGAGAATTTACATGGTAACATCATTGGCGTCGTGGATTGTGGGAGGTCCCGTTCCCTGACGACCTAAAATTGTGGGAGATTCATTTTTAGCAAAGACTACGTGGTTGTTTATGTGAGAGAACTTTTGTCTGTCTTTATCACGTTTTGCTTTGTGACCCTAGCCATACAAGACACAGGCTATTCGGTTTCAGGTATGGCAGATACAATAATAGATGGAAGGAATGACCAACTTCCTGGACAATCGGACTCAGGTGTCAGCACTGTTTTCCGCCACTTCAGCACCTCCATAGTGAACAACACATGCATATGCCCTGCAGTTCAGGCAGTTTAAAGCATAGGAAGAATGGGCGAACTATACAGCGCAGTTACATACACACACTTCGCGGTGCACCATATCCAAGCTATGGATCGACATACACATTTCTTGACCACAGTAGGATTGGAAATGTAACACCTTTGTTGCAAAGTGTTTCCAACGACCAACCCTGAAAGTGTTTCGTATATAGAACTAGTTGCTGCCCTTTATAGATGCATTGATGAAAAGATTCATGTTGCAGGTGCTAGATTCAAATTTTACAAACTTTGTAGACATCCCAATCAAACTAACAGGGAATGGATAGCAGACTTAAGAGGTCTGAATAGACAGAATAAATTCAGAGGTGAGTGTCGAAAGTACTATAGTGATGAGATGTTACACAACGCCATAACGCAGAATGTCTCTGGCAGTCATATAAGGATCAGATTCTAAAGTATCCAGATCCTATTTTAAAGCGAGTGCTTGATTTGATGGGTACAGTTTCTTTGTACAGATGTGTGATCTAAACCTACAAATTTGAGTAGTCTCTCTCAAACTTCTCAAAACATCAGGTTTTGCGCACATGTCGTATCTGCGCAAATCTTCTTCTCACTCGCAATAATCGGTTTGCGCAGATACGGTATTCACAGAATTTTGCGCAGACAATCCGTTGCGTGTTGAGGGTCTTACGAAGAATATCCAAAACCTAACAATCAGGATTTCTCCAAACTCGGATATCTTTTAGACGTAGAAATTAATGTACACCGGCTGCACAGGAGGTAAGTTGTTGTTATGATGTATTGCTACCAGTACAATGCATCTTCTTGTTATATCGATCAGAAGAAATCGACATCCTTTCGAAGTTTGAGAACCTTTTGTTACAATGTTTGTATGACTGACGTAACAGATCATATGATTAGTGATTGCTGAACAGGAGAAAAGAAGGCGTGTACGTCGAAGAGACTTAGAATCGTGTTATTATTAAAACGCGCTGAACGAGATGGGAGCCGCAGCCACTCCTATTATTGTCTTTACTGCAATCTGGGGTGTTGTTGGTATTGTTTTACCATTTGTAGTGCCTAAAGGACCCAACAGAGGGTAAGGAAATTGGGTTGTCAAGCGACAGAATTTGTCCGATTTATGTTACAGTGATATAGTTTCTGCTTTTATGCCATGAATATTTCATGCATATGCTACAACAGAAAGCTAACAGTTAAAACTTTTCACAGGGTATTACAAGTTGTATTGATGCTGACGGCTGCAACTTGTTGGCTCTTGTAAGTACAATTTTTTTTCCTTCTTTTCGCAGTATCTTGGCTCTCGTTCACAACAATCTAAAGACTTGAAAAGTATAAATTCATACAGTTCGGGTAGGATATAGGTATTTCGTTTTTTTTGGTAGGATTGTTATGAAAATAGAGAAAGACTTTCTGAGCTAGGTATGCAGCAAATCTTGCATTACTTTATTGCGTGTGACAAGCTGCAGATTGAGAGAGAGAGAGAGAGAGGCTCGATATTGATTAAAAATATTGGTACAGTATGTATTTTGTATCACGATACACCATGTTGTAGTTTGCAAACACTGTGTGTGTGTGTGTGTGTGTGTGTGTGTGTGTGTGTGTGTTTTGGAGAGTAAAATCCACAGTGAATTACTTTATGGTGTTCTGTAAAATTAGTGGATCATGGCCCTATAAGTTCCTGCATGTTATGTATCGTGTAATTGTAATGAAGGACTTTGTGTTATGCATATTACACTGAGGTGCTATAACGATAGTCAGGATCAAAACAAAATCATTAGCTAAGTCTAGATGAACATACTTGCTCTCTAAACTCAATGTTGTAGGTAATCAGTGTTCCAAAAAATGACTTCTTTCTCTTCTGCAGTAAGCCAACCCTGATACAATGCCATCAACAGTATTTGAACAAAGAGGATTGACTAAACTACACCATTATAGCGATCCTTGAGCATTCATGGCCATTCCCATTATTTCAGGGAAGTCTTACATTGCATTGTCTTGCCATTGATGAATTGACAGATGCAGCTCTGTAATTGGGTTTAAATGCAACCAGACTACAGAATACTGTACAGACTTAGCTTCCTTGGGTTAACACTAACCACACTATTTACTAGCCTGAGATTAAAAAATCGCATATTTGTGCTTGTCGTATTAGTCTTTTCACAACACGTGGTAGAGTTTTGGAGTTAATTGGAAGGCTCTCCAATGAAAGGGAATGCACAAAAGCACCTAATGCTTGTAAGGAAGTGACACTCACCACTGAATGAACTTAGATTACTGAAAATGATTAAGCATTTTTTTCTGACATCAGGCACAACCAGTCTAAATCCTGTTTTCATTCATGACAGCCGATAATTAAAGTGACAGGAAAATTTTTATTCAGACAGTAGTGAAGTCTACAACTATCAGTTCTCCACGTGTTATATGGTATCAGTCTTTTGTCAAAAGATATTCTTGTCTGGTTGTTCAATAATATGTGGTAAGCTGGTTTTGATCCCAAATTTTGAAAAGAGGACATCCATCTTGCAACAGAAGGAAAACACCTCACCCATAGTGAATCATAACATTGCACTGTATATGTAACAAAATTACTGAAAGGGATTATAGGCCATTGTATTGTATCATACATACATACATGCATTACTCCTTGTTCCATAGATCATGAATACGACATTTCATAATGACGTGTAATGTGTCACTTTAATGTAAATTTTCTTTACATAAAATAATTAATTAATTTTTTATGGTTACTTCATATCTAAGAATTCATCCATTAAGTAGGAGGAGTTGTCATTAATAAATTCTTTTAATTTGCTTTTAAATGGTGGTTGGCTAACTGTCAGACTTTTAATACTATTTGGCAAATGACCAAAGATTTTTGTGGCAGCATAATTCACCCCTTTCTGTGCCAAAGTGAGATTTAATCCAGAGTAGTGAAGATCATCCTTTCTTCTAGTGTTGTAGCTATGCACTGCACTATTATTTTTGAATTGGGCTGGGTTATTAATGACAAATTTCATAAGTGAATATATGTATTGCAAAGGTACTGTGAATATCCCGAATTCCATAAATAAATGTCTGAAAGGTGATCTTGGGTGGGCTCCAGCTATTATTCTGATTACATGCTTTTGTACAATGAATACTTTCTCTCTTAATGATGAATTGCCCCAAAATATACCATACGAAATCAGTGAATGAAAATGGGCACAGTAGGCTAATTTACTGATATGTTTATCATAAAAATTTGCAATAACCCTAATAGCATGAGTAGCTGAACCTAACCGTTTCAGCAGATCATCGATGTGTTTCTTCCAATTCAATTTCTCATCAATGCACACACCCAGAGATTTTGAGTATTCTGCCTTAGCAACAGACTTCCATTCATAGTCTATATTTATCAATGATGTTATGCCATTTACTGTACAGAATTGTATGAACTGTGTTTTCTCAAAATTTAGTGAGTCCATTTGCAGAGAACCACTTAATAATTTTCTGAAAGACATTGTTTGCAATTTCCTCGGCTGATTCCTGCTTCTTTGGTGTTATTACTATACTTGTATCACTAGCAAAAAGAACTAGCTCTGCATCTTCGTTAGTATAGAGTGGCAAGTTCGTAATATATATTAAGAACAATAAGGGTCCCAAGACTGAAACCAGTGGGACACCAGTCTTGATATCTCTCCAGTTAGAGGACTCTGCTGGTTTTTGCAGACTATCTGTACTGTTAATTTAAACCTTCTGCATTCTTCCAGTTAAGTATGAATGAAACCATTTGTGAACTGTCCCACTCATACCACAATATTTAAGCTTCTCATGAAGAATTTCATGATTCACACAATCAAACACCTTTGAGAGATCACAAAATATCCCAATGGGTGATGTTCGGTTATTCAAGTCTGTCTGGAAAAGTGCCCTGTTTCAGTGAGCTACTATCCATGTGGCTGATAGTGAATCTTTAACAGTGAAGCCTGTTTTTCATTGAAAATAATGAAGATTGGTTTGGGGAGGTTGCTGCAATAGAGATGATGAGAAATAGGTCTGTGCTGATCAAAACATATCATGCCAACCAATCGCAAGTACTTCAGGCCTGTGTCAAGATAGGAGATATACGTCACCAATTCTCCTCATAACACCGAGCGAGGTGGCACAGTGGTTAGACACTGGACTCGCATTCGGGAGGACGACGGTTCAATCCCGCGTCTGGCCATCCTGGTTTAGGTTTTCCGTGATTTCCCTAAATCACTCCAGGCCAATGCCGGGATGGTTCCTCTGAAAGGGCACGGCCGACTTCCTTCCCCATCCTTCCCTAATTCGATGAGACCGATGACCACGCTGTCTGGTCTCCTTCCCCAAACAACCAACCAATCTCCTCATAACAAGCTCAATAAAATTCAAGGTGTTATCTTCTATTGGGACCTAAGGGTACAAACTGATGAAGATATGCATACTGATCTGGTGCAGCAGCATTGAGTCTATTTTGTTAGGCACATCCAGAGGGGACCCAAGGATAATAGTGGATACCGGAGCTTTTATCCTAGCCGTGGAAGGCAATGTTTTGCCTGACAAGATTGAGGTCATGGTTTATCGGTGTGATGTCAGACCTTTTTTCCTCCTCTGATAAGATGCTTTAGGTGCCAAATGTTCAGATACATGTCCTCCCACTGTTCTAATGAGGCTGTCTGTAGGGCATGTGGTCTGGTGTCCTGTGAGGACAGCTATTATGACCAATCCGCACAGTGTGTCCATAATCCTCTGTGGGATAGTGGCACTCTCTCTCGCTGAGGGAGAGTATAAGAACACCTCCTTTCAGAATTGGATGTCTGCCTATTCGACACTGGAGCTGCAACACATTTCAGTGCAGACCATGGAACACTCAACTATTGATCCCACATTTTGCAACCTGAGTGTTTTACCCCTGATTCAATGGTGCATCCGTGGTGATCTTTGTGACAGTGACTATTTTCCTATTGTTCTCTCCCTCTCCTCTCAGACATCAGGGACATGCTTCACGTTAATGTCTTCAGAAAAGTGACTGTCAGGCTTTCTCCTCTACAGCCACTTTAGCAGCCGTTCGTGTGACAAATGTTGACAAAGTGGTACAGAATACTATTGATACTATTCAAGTTGTAGCAGCAATGATGCTCTACTCCTCCAGCTCATCCTAATAACCACCAGTGCATGGTGATTTGAAGATAGTCACAGCTACTAGGGGATGCTGCAGGGAGCTTAAATGGCACAAGTGCCATCCCTCTATGGATAATTTAACAGTATTCAAGAGAGTATGGGTGAAGGTGCACTTTTTAATACAGAAAATGAAACAGGAGTGTTGGGAGCAATATGTATAATCTATGTGATCCCATACCCCATCATCATAAGTATGGATTAAACTATGCCGCATTTGTGACCATCCACAAACCAAGGCAGTTCCTGGCATCATTGTCAGTGGTAACATCTACACTGATTCCGTGGTATTTGCTGAATTGTGGCACACTTCACTGAAGTGCCTGCTTACAGTAATTACATCCTCATTTTCTGACCTGGAAACACCTTACTGAATGTTGCCCACTATCCTTCAATGCACACAGCTCTCTTTACTTGTGGAGCATCAACAAGGGCTTTCGCTTTTCCACTGACAAAACCTTTTGTATGAATTTCTGGAGTCTGTCCATCTTGGGCCTGTTGCTCTTCCATTAATTGACACTGCAAAATTCCAGAGGCTCATGCTTGATAGGAAACTTTCTTGGTCCTCCACGTGTCTTACTCGGCTGTCTGCTGTACCCAGTCCTTCCCTATGTGTCTTTGGCAGTACTTCCAGGGAGTGGATCTGATCTCCCTCCTCCATTTGTACCGGTCCCTTGTCCATTCGACTATGGGTCCTTCATTTATGCATCTGCACCTCTGTCCATCTTATGCCACCTCAATACAATGCACTATCATGACATCCATTTAGACTCAGACTAACCGTGGTGTTGGGTGTGCCTTCATTGTTGGCACCAACAGTTTTCAGTGCTGGGTTCTGGAACACAGCTCGGTATTTACAGTGGAGCCCTGTATCAGGCCATGCAGTGCATCTTGTGACACACACTTTTAAATTGTGTCATTTGCTCTGAGTCTCTCAGTGCCCTTCAGAGCCTCTGTGAACTGTACAGTTTCCATCCCTTAGTTCAACGAGTCCAGGAAAGCTTTCACTTGATCGCTCTTGATGAAGCCACTGTGATGTTTGTCAGCACCTGGTCACGCCAGTCTGACAGGCAACAGAGCTGCTGATGGTGCTACCAAAGCTGCAGTCCTTGAACCTCGGCTCAGTAGTTCTTCCCTTCCCTTAGGTGATCTCTGTGTTGCCCTCTGTCAGCAGGCAATGTCACTTTGACATCACCACTGGTCTTCCCTTCATGGGAACAAGCTCCGGGGAATAAAACCTCTCCCAGCGGCTTGGCTGCCCTCATGGCCCTCTCGCTGCGAGGAGATAATTATAGCTAGGATGCATATTAGACAGTGTCGTTTTAGCCATTGCCATTTGTTATGTGGTGATCCACCTCCACTTAGTCCTCATTGTCCTCAGTCATTGATAGTATGCCATTTCCTGAATGAATGTCCTTATTTAACCACTTACATTCTCATGTAAGTTTGCTGTATGAGTTATCAGCCATTTTACCAAATGACACGTGGGCTGTCAACCGCGTTTTACTTTTCATCTGTCATAGCAATGTGGCAGAGGACATTTAATCTTTAGTTCAAGACTTCTGCTGTATCTATGCAGTATTTTATGGCCTTTTCTGCAAGTCCATGTGTTTAGCTGTCTTTCCTTCTGTCAGTTGTGCTTAACATGTAGCTGTTTTGTAACTCCTTTTTTGCCTTTGTACTCTGCAGTTCTGACATGGACGTGTATGATCCTAGTTGTTTTTGTGCCCTAAAACAAAACAAAAAAAGGCTGTCTATCATACAGTGTTAGCAAAATCTCCAACCAAACACTCGGACATCTTCGTGCTGACAGCATGAAACATGTTCTCAGGTTTTTTAATCGTATTTGCAGAAAGAAGACTTTCCCTCTCAATGTGGAAGGTATTATTATTCTTGTTCTGAAACTGGGAAAGGAGACACACATTTTTACTAACTACTGGCCAGTCTCTTATGAATGGGCTGTGTAAGCTGTTCGAACGAATGGTCAATCGCCACCTTTGTTGGTGCCGTGAAGCTGGAGGGCCTGTATCATGATTCGAAAGTAGGTTTCGGGCTTTTCAGTCCATCAAGGATCATTTGGCTCATTAGGAATCTGCAGTTCAGTGCTTTTGTGCATCACCAACATCTGATTGCTGTGTTCTTTGACCTACAGGAGGCATAAGATACCACCTGGCAACATCACATCCTATCTACACTAGGTGTGTGTGGTTTCTGGGGCAGTTTACCCATTTTTATTCAGAATTTCCTACCTCTGACTTTTTAGGGTTCAGATAGGTTCACTCTCAGCAACAAATATGTACAAGAAACTGGAGTCCCTCAGGTATCGGTTCTGAGCATAATTACTATCACTACCAATGGTAGTGAGTCCTACAGTCTCTTTGTCACTGTGTGTAGATAATCATTGTCTATATTAAATCTCTGAACCACTGTGCTCTACTGAGCTCGAACTTCAGGGGACTGTCTGGAGTGTACAAGACGGGACCGTGTATCAAAGCTATCAATTTTCTCTTTGCAAAATCATGAGTTGTGCGTTTTTACTGTGTCCGGACTGTGCACCTACACCTACAAATTTATCTTGTTTTTACTTTAAGTTATTGAAACTTTTCAGTTCTTATGATCTTTTTTGATAACAAGGTAACTTGGCTATCATGTGTCCAGTGGCTCAAGGTTGCCATATCTCAGGCTTTGTGGTACGTCAAATCCCTGACCTTGACGAACTGTAGCGATTCCATGCTTGCTTAAAAAGCATATTCCTGTGCTGTCCCAAAAATCTTTTGGTCGCCACCATCCAGAACCCACTGGCTGAACTCTACAGCTCTGAAAGGACAGTGACAGTCATCTGGACACCAAGCCACATAGGCATTCCAAGAAATGAACAAACAGACAGGCTAGCTAAGAAGCAAGTACAGGAGGTCAGCTTGATGTCAGAGAACTGGACACCAACTTACAATTACAACTTTGGTGGTCTGGGAACAGGAACAGCTGGTTACTATGACCCAAAACAAGTTGAGAGTGGTTAAAGGGTCCACTAAGGTGTGGCATACGCATTTCCAGGCCTCTCGGAAAATGCCATTGTGTTGTACCAACTGCGCTTCGGCCACACGACTCGCCCACAAGTTCCTTCTGTGTCAGGTGGGTCCCCCTCACTGGAGCTGCAGTAGTCTACTGATGACAGCGCATGTTATTGTTGGTCAACCTGCGGTATGCACTCAGTTTGCCTACCTCGCTATCTCAGATGATTTTGGATGATACAGCCATTACCAAAGTATTACATTTCCTGAGGGAGAGTGGATTTTACACTGAACTGTAATACTCCTCCACTTTCAGTATTACAGGTGTTTGTGGGGAGGAGAGCCTACCCCTGCGGCAGGTACCCTCCCCCCCCATGAGACCACAGGTTACTTTCTTCCCCCTCTCACATTGTTGTGCCTTTAGACCCTCTTGTGCAAGATGCTGCTTCGATTATCTCTCTTCTTTTGCTTATCGTGTCACAACTACTGTTACACCCTTTTTCAAACTCTTTGACTTGCTTATGTAGTTGAAGCAGACAAGTCCACCTTCATTTGCTTTTTGTACGTTTTGTGTTTCTCTCATGAAAGCAATAGAGAAATGATAACTAAATATCATTTTCGTTGAAGACACTAAATAACACCATGCTCATTATCTTCTTGTGTTTCATTTCCATTGTCTGACTTCAAATTTTGATAAAAGTTATTGTAAACAGGGCTACAAACTTCGACATAAACGTTCTGTCACACAGTATAGCAGCTTTGATGGACCTGCTATTAGGATACTTAGGTTCCAAAACAGTGTCAGTTATTTTCTTTGGTTACCTATGCCTTCATGCAGATTTGTGCTAGTGTAGTAGGGCATGTTAAATATTTTGACTTCATTCTTTCAAAAAATGACTGAGCAAGGTGGTGCAGTGGTTAGCACACTGGACTCGCGTTCGGGAGGACGACGGTTCAATCCCGCGTCCGGCCATCCTGATTTAGGTTTTCCTTGATTTCCCTAAAACGCTCCAGGCAAATGCCGGGATGGTTCCTTTGAAAGGACACGGCCGACTTCCTTCCCTGTCCTTTCCTCATCCAATGAAACCGATGACCTCGCTGTCTGGTCCCTTCCCCCAAACAATCCAGTCCAATCCTTTCAAAAATTGACGGGGTCTTAAAGTTGTGTTTTGGTTAGCAATTCCCAATTATATCTACAAGAAATGGCAGTTACATTGTTTTGCTAGGTAAATAGCTATTGCAGGTTCGTGGTATTTTGATGTTTCATGCAAAATTTGCCCAAATTGTCTTCTTTCAAGAACTGCCTTATCATTATTTCTCTCTGTACTTCTGCCCTAAGGATAAGAATATACTATAAAATCTGTAATCATTTTAAACCACCTGTAAAAGTTTTTAATGTAGCAATACTCATTTACAGCAGTGTCTTTTTCTTAATATTGCACAAGTAGTTAAGTTTCTTGTTTTTCTTTCTCCAAGCACAAATAGTTTCTTCCATTTTCAAAAACTGGAAATTAGGAACCATGGCTAGTAAAAGGAAGACAAGGCTGGAAACTACCACTCAAATGAGTTACTTCGTAGGAACTGGTTGAGAAATGCTGCTCTCTGAACTTTGCTTGATGTCATAAGATATGTGCATCTGCTAAGAGACAAAAGTGGATAGAACACCAGAAATTACTCTACAGTCACTCTTGCAAAGGATATTTATCCAGAAGTGCTTGAAAAGTGGTTGCTAGGAAGTAGTTGTTTTTTGATACCAATTATAAATTTTAGAATCACATGCAGTGATCCATGCCATTCATGGAAGGGCATGTATCACATATGTCAAATATAGAGCTCAAAGTAAAGATGCGCGTGATTGCAGTTAGGTGGTAAACATGGAGCAACATACTGTGGGAAAGCATTACTCAATAGGTGCAGAGTCTACCTGCTGGAGTGCATTTGTAACCTTTGTGGAGCAAGAAGTGATGAAGGAGCTGTGTTACTTGGGAAGATTTTCAGCCCAAAGGAAGACTAATGTGATGTATATCAACATTTGTTGTTATATACTATTCATAGAATATTAACGAGAGGTCTTTGAGGCAGTAATATTAGTTGGTTTCCATGTAACGTGTAACCTTTTGTGAAAGTTTGTGGTAATATACAGAGCTAATAATAACCAATCTCCACTTTGAGTAGAGAAGCAGTGTTTTGTTTTATAGCCACTTCATTTATAGAAATCTGCCTGGAAGAAAGAAGTAAAATGCCGAGGAAGAAGGGGGCACAGCATAGCTGGATCCTGAAGTAAATCGCAAGAGTTGCAAGGCTGAATTCCAAAACTAATGTAATAAGGGAGTGTTACGGCAGTGGCGTTACGTCTAGCTGCAGGGAATAATAGGTCTAGAACAGACATTACTTAAGCAGTTAAAAGATCGCCGCACTAGCCAAATACAGAAGTCATCAGCCATTTAATAAACACTCCACACAGTCCTGAAGAAGGGAGAGGAAAACTGGGAAAACGCCAAAACATATCGCCTGGCAGAGGAAAAGTGAAACGTAGCAACGTTAGACAAGCACCTTGATATCCTCAATTGCAACTGTGAGATTAAGCTATGTTCAGAATTTGAGGGTCAGTGTCCAAGGGAAGCTAACTGTAAACATGGAGTGCACATCTCCTCCTCTTGTTCTAAGGATGTGAAGATCCCTGTCAAAGGACTGATGTTTATTAAAGGTCAAAGAAAGTTGGATCTGTTGGTCGGTATCAGATTGGGTTAACAGATATACCAGAGCACAGAAGACAAATTAAAATGCAGAAGAGGCAAGAGAATGAATTAAGAAGACTTCCTGAATATAGGCAGAAAATCAAGAAAGAGTTAACATTACAATCAAATGAAATTATTTTCTTTGATAAAAGATGAAGAGGCAGATGATGTTAGAGATGAAGATTCTGAAGACCCTTTGCAGACATGATGTGATAATCCTGATGTACCCTCTATTTGAAATACAAGCTAGTATTATACAGTACAATTGCACAATGTTGCAGTGCGAAGTATTAGATATGGTGCCACTCTGTGCTACAGATGCCATTGAAATAGCTACACATTTGGTGCTGGATTAATTACTGAAGGAGACAGGAGACAAGTGGTTTATTACAATACAGTAAAAAGGACGCAAGAGAAAATCGTGTATAACTTGTAGAATTTCATGATCGATGCAGGATAGGCAAGATTGAATGTATGTTATTTGATGAACCCCAAAATTCCAGTGAAGCTGTGTTACAAGCAGATAACTCGAGCTGTCAGTTTCCAAGTATTGTGAAAAAAGAGCATTACACTGTTTGCAGTCAGCCAGGTGGAAGGTACCTTTGCCAATTTACTCCAGAGAACAACTTAATTGGAAATAAACCTGCTGAAGTTATTGATAATCATTTAGTGGATTTTTTAAAAAGAAACAGTATTTATAGAAGTTTGCAGACTATTGGTGGAGACTGAATGAATTTTAACACTGGTTGGGAAGGAGTTATGCATTGGGTTGAGACAAAGAAGAATCGTAAACTCATTTGGTTGGTTTGTGCTCTTCATACTAATGAGTATCTTTGAACCACTTGATCAGTTGGATGGGAAAACTTTGTCTAACACTAGTGGAGCTGTAACTTTGGCAACATGCTTCATAGTGGAACAGAATTTGAAATCAGTCCTCGTTTCTCATAATTTCCTTGCCAGAGCTTCTGGTTCCAATGAGTGACACTGTTGTAAAAGACATCTCTACATGTCAGGCTTGTGGTCACAGGATAACTCTGACTATAAGGGCAGATGCACTTCCAACTGAAATGTCAGTATTAGAAATTGGTCCTGCAAGCCACTCTTGGTGGTTAACAACTGCAAATAGGATTTGTTGAATACGGCTTTGAAAACATGGGCTTAAAAGCAACAACTTGGTGGTGTTAAAACTGTTATGGAATTCACTGATGCCTTTTACTATCCCTGTTGGTTTACAATCAAAATCGAAATTCTCTCAGATGGAAGGACCCCACCACATTCTTCAACTGAAGCTTTTAAAATCCCAGAAGAAGGCATTAGCATATATTGTTTTGCCATCAATTCAACGTTCATCATGGTTCACATTTAGTGAATTGGTGCGTTAGACAGCTTATGCATGGAAGACCAAGAAGAAAAGAAAGCAGGGATGCCGAAGGAAGATGACTGAATTGAGGAATGATGATGATGATACACCAGGAAACCTATCTGTTCCCTCTAGGAAGACACCTATAGTAAATTCATATGCAATTTCAGTTTTAGAACTGATGGAGTGGTCAGAAAAAGTATCTGAACCTTCAGTTACTTTTAAAATCAAAATAGAAATATGAAAGTTTGTTCTAGAGCCAATGTATGTTCAAAAATAGCCTATTCATAGACAGTCACTAGATAGGTGTGTAAAACAAGGAACAAAGGCTTCTGGCAAAGCATGTATTCCCGAGAAGCGAGAGGGGTGTGCTAGAAGCCAGGAAGCACTCAAAAGAATGATTTCTAGGAACGAATCGGAGCAAGATTTGATGAATATTGCTGACTGAAGCTTTTTACATTTTTATAATGTGTTTTAATTGTTTGACAGATTGCAAAGACAATAGTTCATTAAACCACTTTTTGAACAAATTTTTCATTATTTTATATTAAATTATGACACTTTTGTTGGATATTTAGATATGCATTATAATCAAGCCCAAATGTACTGAGCTAAATGTTTATCAATTAAGAAAAACCTTTTAAAAAGGATATTACACATCAAAAGCCAAATTTTTGGGCCCCCTCATTCACAAAAATCATGAAATTTTATTTTTGCCCTCTAAAATGACACACCCTACTAATATAGCCGCCTTATATCACTGTACATGAACTTTATGCCCTCCCTGAAATCTTGGAACTGATATCTTTTGAAGGTCCTACCAGACAGTTTGTGTTATTTTTGTTAATGGAGTTAAGCCAACAAAATCATCGTTCTGCATTTCCACTGCAGCAGACAGTTTGTTTTTCCTTCCATTCGGATCAGGTCTGCCTGATCTTGAGGGCTGTAAACATGTTGTGTGTGTCAGTAACTTTCCACTGATGTCAGAATCTGCATCAAAAGGCAAATAGGTATGGCCAGGTACCAAAAATCTTTTCTCCATACTCTCAATCCAGCCTATTTCAATCTGGGAGATCCAAACCCACATAAGTACTTATTTTGTCCTACACAAAAGTCACTATAAACAATGTGTTAGTTTTATCTAATTTTGGGATAGCTTGAAGCAGAAAGCTACCCACTTCATCTGCTCCCTGTCCTGCTGTACACTCTGGCCAAACACATGCAAGCACATCAATTGTATTACAAACATGAACACCAAAGTTTTGGGTCCATAGTTGTCTTAAATAAAACACAACTTTGGTTGAAATTGTAGGTGTCAGTAATGCTTTTCTGTTGCAATAATCAGTGTGTCACATGTGGGATTGAGAAACATTTTCTTTGCTTCAGATGCACTTCTGTAGCTCAGGTTAGTATTCTTTAGATGTAGAAGATTATGTAAGACCATATCTTCAAGTGGGATGCTTGCAGCTTTGTCATTATCCTACGTATGCCCTTTCATAGAAGTTTGAGGAATATGTTGAAATAGTTACTGAAAACTAATCTGTATTCACGTAGGTTTAAAAAGCAACTATGTGACATACAGTCGATACACGTCTTAACTGAACTGAAATTGAGGATATAAGGTCTGTGTACAGTCTGAGAAAGTGAATGATATCAGTACCTAGTGAACAATGTAGTGTGCTGCTTTGCAGATTTGACATGATATTTGCACACATGAGGCCTGTTGTGGTATTTTCCATGTCTGTTGGAGTATGTAAATTAGATGTCTTGCCATTGGTGTTTGGAGGAACAACTTAAATAATACTTACAATGACTATCTCCTGTTAGGAACTACAAATACATTTTATCGTATTTCAAAACTGAGATTTGCGCTATATTGGAGTAGTCTTGTGGGTATGAAATAGTGTCGATAACCTTCATACTAATTGAAACTTCATTAAGAATATAATTTAGGAGACTTAGAATCGTTTTTTGAAATAACAAATGGAATCTATACCTTTTAAATAATCGAATCGCTTCTTTGAGATTCCATGCACAAACAGAAATGCACTTTTTGCACAACTTGACCTTGGTTATTGTTTTAACATTATATTTAAAACTTTTGTCTTCTTCATGCTTCAGCATTTAATGTCTTTAATGTACTGTCTATTACAAGAAACCCGTTTAACTGAGCTTAAAAGATAGCCATGTTGAGCATTTTGAACTCCTACTTTATTATAAGTATTACAAAGTCCTTTCTTTCTGCCTTCTGCAGTATCTTTGTACCTACACCATTGTACAGTATTTGGCAGCATTGAATGCTGCTGCGCACTTTTAGCAGGTATAGTTTTACCTCTGTAATACATTCTTGTCCACGGTTAGATGCCTTCTTTCCACTGTAATATTTCCAATGTTCTGGATTTCTCTTCTTCTTTTTGCCTTAATTTTTATAGTTTCGTTATTTGTAAGAAAATTGTCAGTTATGTTTATAATAAACTCAAGGTATAAGGCTGCTCTCCCATTGGTCAGTTCAGTAACCAGTTAGCGATTCAGAACCCAGGTATCAGTGAGATATGGGATACACCCTTATTCTATTAAGAAGTTTTGAGACTGCTTTGTAAGGTCTGCTATCTTACCCTTCTTAGAACTGATGTGGAGCTATCCTGTACTCTTGATAGATCAATGTACTGATGCCAGATGGACCCAGCTCACATAATGTGCACCTAGTTAAATTTTCATCACACTGGGGGATACCCCATTAGTTCACTGAGCCCTTCAAATGTCAAAATCACCTTTAGTGAAACTGAAAGTAAGGGTAATGAGAATTCCACAGTTAAGTGGACAGGAGAGAGCTGGTAGGTGGAAAGAGTACACCAAAGGCCTCTAAGAGTGCGGGGACTTGTTGGATGTAGTAGAAGAAGAAATAAGAGTTGATATGGGAGACACAGGTCATCCAGTATTAGTCAGTTCAATGCAGATTTGGAAGACTTGTGATCAGATAAGGTAGAAGAGGTAGATAACATTCTTAGGGAATTTCTGAAATCTTTGGGGAACTATGAACCAAGTGACTACTTGTCAGTTTATAGAATCTGAGTTGAGAGACATAACATCATACTTTCAGAAAAATATCATCCACATAATACTGAAGATAGCACTGGCTGATAACTGCAAGGATTATCACACATTCAGCTTAACGACTTGTGCATCCAAGTTGCTGACGAGAATAATGTACAGGAGACTGGGAAAGAAAGTTGAGGACCAGTTAGATGATGATCAGTTTGGCTTTTGCTAAGGTGATGGCACCAGAGATGCAGTTCAGATGTCGTGTTTGACAATGGAAGCAAAACTGAAGAAAACTCAAGACAGATTCAATGGATTCACTGACTTAGAAAAAGCTTTGATAATGTAAAATGATGCAAGATGTTGGGAATTCGGAGAAAAATAGGAGTAAGCTATAGGGAAAGACTGATAAAATACAGCATGTACAAGAAGAGGGAACAGTGAGAATGGAAGACCAAGAATGATGTGCTTGAATTAGATTGTAAGACAGTTATTGTGTTTTGCTTGTAGTATGTAATGTATACAGTGAAGAAGCAATTATGGAAATACAAGGGAGATTAAACAGTGGGATTAAAATTCTGAATGAAGGGATATCAGTTATATGAATTGCTTGTGATGTTGCTACCCTTAGTTAAAGTGCAGAAGACTTAAAGGGTGAGTCAAATAGAATGAACAGTCTAGTGAGTCCTCAATATGGATTGAGAGTAAACAGAAGGAAGACAAAAGTAATGAGGAGCAACAGAAATGAGGTCAGCAATAAATTTAACATCAAAGATGGGAACAACAAAGTAGATCAAATTAAGTGATTTTGATATGTCACAATCAAATTACAAGATGGATCAAGCAAGGAGGACATAAAAAGCAGATCAGCAAAGGCAAAGAGGGCATTCCTGGCTAAGAGAGGTCTGTTAGTATCAAAAATCAGCCTTAATTTGAGAAAGAAATTTCTGAAAACAAATTTTTGGAGCACAGTATTGTACAGGTTGGTGAATCTTGGACTGTGGGAAAAGTGGAAAAGAAGAGCATTTAAGATACGCTGTAAAAGAATGTTAAAAGTAGATGAACTTTTTGTCTGTCCGGCTGAGAACCTCCTCATTCCTAGTCTTATTGATTGGCAACGAGGAGGTTCCCCACGGAATTGACAAAGAAACAAACATACGGAAAACATTGGCAAAAAGGGCTGTGATAAGACATGTTAATACATTAAGGAATAACTTCGTCGAATTACAGGGAGCTGTAAATGGTAAAAACTCTAGGGGAAGATGGAGGTTATGGAGGTTTAAATTCATTCAACAAATAATTGAGGAGGATGTAGGATGAAGAGGTTGTCACAAGGGAAGAATTCATGGTGAACTGCATTGAACAGTTGGTAGATTGATGGCAAAAAGTAGACCTGAAGATCTCTCTGGCAAGTCTGGTATCCGTTTAGAGAAAAAATGCACCTGCAAGAAAAGTCACTCGATGATGTGGGTAGATATTATCATTCATGAGGAAGAAGTCCATATCAATAGCAAATCTGAACACACTTGCACAAGTTTATATATAAAAAAAAACAAAGATGATGTGACTTACCAAAAGAAAGCGCTGGCAGGTCGATAGACACACAAAATTCAAGCTTTCGCAACCAACGGTTGCTTCGTCAGGAAAGAGGGAAGGAGAGGGAAAGACGAAAGGATGTGGGTTTTAAGGGAGAGGGTAAGGAGTCATCCCAATCCTGGGAGCGGAAAGACTTACCGCGCGTGTGTGTGTGTGTGTGTGTGTGTGTGTGTGCGCGTGCGTGCGTGCGTGTGTGTGCGCGCTCGCGAGTGTATGCCCATCCGTTTTTCCCCCTAAGGTAAGTCTTTCTGCTCCTGGGATTGGAATGACTCCTTACCCTCTCTCTTAAAACCCACATCCTTTCGTCTTACCCTCTCCTTCCCTCTTTCCTGATGAGGCAACAGTTTGTTGCGAAAGCTTGAATTTTGTGTGTATGTTTGTGTTTGTTTGTGTGTCTATCGACCTGCCAGCGCTTTCGTTTGGTAAGTCACATCATCTTTGTTTTTAGATATATTTTTCCCACGTGGAATGTTTCCCTAACCACCACCAAACTTATACCTTTCTGTGATGTACTTTCCCAACAGATTAAAGTGAATCATTCTACAAACAAAAATGTAATTTGCTTGTGAAGAGTGCCTGTATATAATTCCTCTGCTGTTTACACTCTTGTGTTTGGCATAGGGTTCGTAGAACTGCTCTGACTGTTTCTCTACTGTTTCACCCCTATATAGCATATGAGAAAAATGGACACCTAAGATTCTCCATGCAAGCTCCAATGTCTCATATTTTACTATGATAGTCATTTCGCTCTGTTTTGTTGGGAGTCAACAAAATATTTTAGCATTTGGAGGAGGAAGTTGACTGAAATTTCACATATCTGAGTAACAAGAAATGGCTTTGTTTTAATGATTTGCATTCCAGCTCAAATATCAGATCAGTGATACTTAGCCTCATTTTTTCCTGATGATACAAAATGAGCTGCCCTTCTTTGGACTCTTTGAATGTCTTCCATCATTGTCATTGTTGTAATGTCAAGTTGAACACTTATATTTCAAAACGACACAACACATGTAAGTCACTGAGCAAGTTGACCAAGCAAGACATGTGAACATGGTAACATTCAAATAAGCACTGAGTCCAAGTCTAGCGGCCGCTGGCTGGCTGGCCGCTCAGGTGGCACAGCTGCTTCATGGCTGGGAGACAGCGCCGCATGTAGAGGACGCGCGTAATTGCGCGGCAGCACTTTGAATGATCGACGAGTCACAACAGTCATTCAGTACGAAAACTGTACTGCCCAGCTGTGCTACAGATAAGAATGGACAAGTGTATTGTAGGCAGTCATCTTATTAGATTTGTTGCACCTTTAAAATGTTGTGATAAAATGCAATCTTTGGTTCACCTTCCCCACAATTTTTGTTGTCTGATAGTGTCAGTTCATTATCTGTAACTGTGATCCCAGGATGTTGAGTTCAGCTGACTACCTTTAAAGTTCTTTGATTTATCATGTAACCAGAAGTTATTATTATTATTATTATTATTATTATTATTATTTAGTCTGTGCAGAACCTCGCAGTTTATTTTTTGGGATCAGTTGCCACTTTTTGCACCATGCAGAGATATTGCCTGAATCATATTGGCTGATAACTTCATTTGCTGATGATGCTGTCAGTCTAATAATATGAGTGGGCTGTTTGGATTGTCTCCAGATCATTTATGTAGGTTAAGAATAGGAAATAACTTATAACTCTTCCTTGGAAAACACCACATATTACTTGAGTTTCTCTGGATGACTTCCCTGCAATTACTACAAAGTATGACTTTTCTGGCAGGAAATTACAAATCAATTTGCATAGTCATGACAATACCCTATAAGTGCACAATTTGATCTGCAGCTGCTTGTGAAGAACTATGTCAAAAGACTTCTGGAAGTCTAAAACTATAAGAGATTCCATTTTTATAACACTCTTTACCTTTTGTGAATAAAACTACATCTTCTGAATCTGTGCTGATTGTGTGTCAATAGATCATTTTCTTAGAGATATTTGTAATGCTGGAACTTGGTATGTGTTCCAAAATAGTTTTACAGATCTGTATCAAAATATGGATCTATAATTTGGTGTATTACTTCTATTTCCTGTCTAGTGTAATGACGTCATCTATGAAACTTTCCAGCCTTTAGGTACAGATCTTTCATCAAATGAAAAGTTGTATATGATTACTAAAAAGTGGAGCTAGTTCATCAGCAAACTCTGAAAGGGACTTACTTCATTTACAGCCTGGACTGAAAAGCTTGTATGAAATTGCTTCATTACATGTACCTCTAAATCATTCATGATGACAGCTGTTACTGATTTAAATTCAAGAATACTTACTGCAAATTGTGTGACTCCACTTTAGTTGCTTTCAGTCAGTAACATTACCAGTGATACCACACAGTGAAGGTATTGATTGTTTTTTGCTACTGGTGTACGTAACTTTTCTCCATTCACAATCCAGTCTTGATGTTACTGATTCCACAATAAATGTGCCCAGCTTTGCACTGTTGCAAGCTGCACTTGTACACTATTAGATTAATGACATGGTTTCCTTATAGCATGACGTAGACTTGGAGAGAACACATTATACCCACATTGAAAGCACAAGAACAAATACAGAAAATCATTCTTTGTTGAGCACAGTGCTTACATTGTCTTTGAATTGTGTTCTAAGACAGGAAGAACTTCTTTCATTTAAAGATGACATAATTCCATGTGAAGATACGTAATTTTTGGTGAGGAAGCTACATTGCAATTGTAGTTAATATACAGGGCTATTACAAATGATTGAAGCGATTTCATAAATTCGCTGTACCTCCATTCATTGACATATGGTCACGACACACTACAGATACGTAGAAAAACTCATAAAGTTTTGTTCGGCTGAAGCCGCACTTCAGGTTTCTGCCGCCAGAGCGCTCGAGAGCGCAGTGAGACAAAATGGCGACAGGAGCCGAGAAAGCGTATGTCGTGCTTGAAATGCGCTCACATCAGTCAGTCATAGCAGTGCAACGACACTTCAGGACGAAGTTCAACAAAGATCCACCAACTGCTAACTCCATTCGGCGATGGTATGCACAGTTTAAAGCTTGCCGTGAGCGAAGAAACGGTTGAACGCGTGCGGGCAAGTTTCAAGCGTAGCCTGCAGAAGTCGACGAATAAAGCAAGCAGGGAGCTAAACGTACCACAGCCGACGGTTTGGAAAATCTTACGGAAAAGGCTAAAGCAGAAGCCTTACAGTTTACAATTGCTACAAGCCCTGACACCCGATGACAAAGTCAAACGCTTTGAATTTTCGGTGCGGTTGCAATAGCTCATGGAAGAGGATGCGTTCAGTGCGAAACTTGTTTTCAGTGATTAAACAACATTTTTTCTTAATGGTGAAGTGAACAGACACAATGTGCGAATCTGGGCGGTAGAGAATACTCACGCATTTGTGCAGCAAATTCACAATTCACAAAAAGTTAACGTGTTTTGTGCAATCTCACAGTTTAAAGTTTACGGCCCCTTTTTCTTCTGCGAAAAAAACGTTACAGGACACGTGTATCTGGACATGCTGGAAAATTGGCTCATGACACAACTGGAGACCGACAGTGCCAACTTCATCTTTCAACAGTATGGTGCTCCACCGCACTTCCATCATGATGTTCGGCATTTCTTAAACAGGAGATTGGAAAACCGATGGATCGGTCGTGGTGGAGATCATGATCAGCAATTCATGTCATGGCCTCCACGCTCTCCCGACTTAACCCCATGCGATTTCTTTCTGTGGGGTTATGTGAAAGATTCAGTGTTTAAACCTCCTCTACCAAGAAACGTGCCAGAACTGCGAGCTCGCATCAACGATGCTTTCGAACTCGTTGATGGGGACATGCTGCGCCGAGTGTGGGAGGAACTTGATTATCGGGTTGATGTCTGCCGAATCAGTAAAGGGGCACATATCGAACATTTGTGAATGCCTAAAAAAACTTTTTGAGTTTTTGTATGTGTGTGCAAAGCATCGTGAAAATATCTCAAATAATAAAGTTATTGTACAGCTGTGAAATCGCTTCAATCATTTGTAATAACCCTGTGTTTGTAAGATCAACAGTATTGAGAAACACTTTATTGTGGTCTTCACCCATTACTCAAAAGGCAGCAACTTGTGGCATGTATTTCAAAATGCCTCTTACGGTAGAATCAAAATGAAACAGTTGAAATGAATGCTCACAAAAGCACATTAGACAATGTATCAACCTCTCATATGTTTACTTAAAATATGGTGAATACTTAAAGGAGTTTTTACCTTCTGGTACCTTTACCATTCAGAACCACCACCTTGGTACAGGAGCCATTGTCCTAGGGTGGTGTATCACAGGGCACAGAGAATAGCTTGCACACAGGAACTTGAGAGAAGGATGGCTGGACCTCAGCAACTTGTAATAGGGCGAAGTGAGGGCTAATATGCACTTTTTAAGAAAAACCTGTTTAATTGTTAGCCACATCTGTTTTAATACACACAAACTTTCAGTGCTGGTTTAAAGAGGTGTGTGTGTGTGTGTGTGTGTGTGTGTGTGTGTGTGTGTGTGTGTGTGTGTGTGTGTCACACACGTACAACTTTTCCATGTTGCATCCCTCAGTTGAATGTTTTTCTATTCACTCATTGCATTATTATTATTATTATTATTATTATTTTCCAGCTGGTTATGTTGTTACATGGCTCAGATGAATCCTTTGATTGGCCCTAAAATTTCAAACACAACTCTTGCAATTATGGCCACTCAGTGGGTGAGTATTATTTGTTTTCTGATTACATGCATCATAATGTCTGACTTCTTTTTCAGTCTTAACATGATTTTATAAGATACGTGAAAAATGCATCGAACTGTTTGTTTCAGAGTGGATACACACCAAAATAAATGGGTCACAAACATAACATAAAATAGGGAAGACATCTCTCTACACATGAGAATATGGTTTTGTGTTACCATTCTAGTTCAGGAAAGAACTGTCACTTTATTTGTTGGTGTTTGTATGTTTGTGTATATGTAGCAGAAAATGATTAAGTTATTGTCAAACAATGTAAAATCAAAGATGGAATAACAATATGTAAAGGATTCTTAACTACTCACCACACAGAGGAGGCATTTATTCATAGAGCAGCACAGTGAACAAGAATGCTAGATATATTCAGCAATCAAAGCCTGTCGCACACTTAAGAATTCACTAATTTCACTTGTTCTCTCAGTTGCTCTGTCGTACTGATTATAACTGCTGGAAGAGTTTCCCCAAGTCAGTGTTTCAACAATTGCATCAAAATATGGCCCCATGAGCTGCTTTTCAAGTTTCGTAGCTGCTGCTCATTCAGATTTGATTAGCATGCTTCTCCTTGTAACAGACTTCTTTTCAGTGCTAATCTATTTTGCCATCATTGAATAACCAGTGGCTCGGAAACTTGAAGAAAGAGCTGATGAGGCTGGATTTTGAAACTTTTGAAACAATTTCTGGGTGAGGTGAGGCTTCATCAGTTAGTCTGTATAACAGAGTATCTGCAACAACAAAAGTATTTTGTTAACTCCAGAGGTTCACATGCTTTACCTACTGAATATATCAAACATTCTCTTTCATTGTGCTTGTCTGCTGCTCAGTCTGTGAGTAGCAATTTATTCTTTCCATTAAGTTGTTATTATTGTCTATATTATTGTCAGAACTGTTCATCATTTCTGAAAGCATTGTAAATACTGTTGTATAATAACATTTATTATTTAAAATAAACTAATATAATCATTTAATAAAAACATTCCTGAAAGGGTAATACGGTGTTTGTGTACAGTCATGTAGTTGTATCGAAGTAATCGTTATCAGTTCTCAGCTGTTGCAATGTTTTAGAGTAGCATAGATTTCTGGCAGTGATACTTACTATCTGTGAAAGCTACTAACGTAAATTTTTCATCAGTGTAATAAAATATCTTGTTTCATTATTGTCAATAAATTGATTACACATGTCTTTTAAATCTGGCCAGATGTCATTGTAGTGCTGCACTCACCTTTAAAGGTTTGTCTATTTTATTATGGGAACTGATCATAGAAAGCAGCATGGTCTTGCACTTTAAGTGCAAGAGGTAGACAAAAATATGGAAACACCAAAAACAAAACACATTACCATGCCTAACACAATACTGAGAAACTTTTGGCACTCAAAACAGCTTAAAGTCCTCTTCAAATGGAGAAATACAGGTTCTTTGTGGTTTGTAAGGGAGTCTTACACCATTCTTCCCACAAAATAATGGCAAGTTCTGAGATGATGATAGCGGGGCACCGTTCCCTCCAAAGTAGACCACAAAGGCTCAGTGATGTTTAGGTCTGGTGACTGGTGGCAAGAAGAGATGTGACAGTTCATCCTCATGCTCACTAAACTAGTCCTGGACAAAATGAACAGTGTGAACAGGGACCCTGTCTTGGAACATATATTGTACAATGGGGTGGGCTTGATCAGCCAAAATGGTCATATAATCCTTGGTGATTATGCAACCTTGCAGAATAACCATGGGGCCCATGGAACTCAATGAGGCGGCTGCCCAAATTACCATAAAATCTCTGGCATACTTCACTCTTGAGATGTAAACTCGGTCAGAAGTTGGAAACATTGTGAAACAAGACTCTGACCAAATGATACTCTTCCATTGCTCCATAGGTCCAGATTGTATGATTCTGGCAACCCATTTTTCTGTTATGGGCATTTGTGTCGCTGATGAGTGCTGTTGGAATTCCAGCTTGCCCTACAATTCCCTGCGTTTGGAACTCCATTCATGTTTGGATGCTGACAGGGTTCGAGTTCAGACATTGAGTTTTGCAGTGACTGTTGCAGCTGTTGTTCTATTTTGCATCACAATCCACTTCAGTGACTGCCATGATCACTCGACACACTTTTGTCCATTTTATGACGTAGTGTATGATGTTTTTCCACTTTCCCTGCATGTGATACAAAAGTTAGATATGGTAACTTGGTTATGGAAGCACCCACTAGAAAAGTATCAACAATTTGCCCACATTCCAGTTCAGTTAGGTCCAGCATAATGCACTCATAACTAGACAGAATATTGATCTGACCATGACTGACAATTGCAACATATTCAGGACATCACACAGGTGCTGTTCATAGTGGAATACAACACTGAAGGAAATTTAATAGCCAATATCACATTCAGACAGGTTTCAACAGTTAACTGTCACCTTCTGATCTATAATGTAATGCATTTATATGGAGTACATGTACAGTCATTATTTATATTTGCCTTCACAAATGAATAAATGGAAATTATGTGTTTTCATACCTTTAAATAATTTGTTATATGTCCTATTCCATTATGACAGTATCACACACACCATATTGTCATTATAGTGGATAGTATGTAGCACATTCCACAGAGGTTTGATAAAGCTGTCTTTATTTTTAAGAAACCTGTGTGGGCTGTGCTACTTACTATCCACTACAATGTTAACATAACATGTATGATACAGTCATAATGGAACAGGTTGGTGACAAGTTTTTTTTAAAAACATGAAAACATAAAATTTCCATTTCCTCATTTCTGATGGCAAATATAAATTTTTGTACAGGTGCTCTACGTAA
The DNA here is from genome assembly GCF_021461385.2 of Schistocerca piceifrons. Classification (NCBI taxonomy): domain Eukaryota; kingdom Metazoa; phylum Arthropoda; class Insecta; order Orthoptera; family Acrididae; genus Schistocerca; species Schistocerca piceifrons. Next base: position 300,647,573 of record NC_060141.1, read on the forward strand.
ATGCATCACTTTAGAGATCAGAAGATGCATCTTAACTGTTGAAATTGGCATCAGGAATAAGTAGGACTGAATGCAATCTTTGCTATTATGTTTTATTCAAAGCAATTATCTTTCCTTCTTACCTCTATTAATTATGAATAAATTTCAATTAAATACAACAGTGGAGTCTGCAGGCATTTATGTTGAAGAATGCATTTCTCATCATGTTTCCATACTTTTTCCAACCGCTGTCTATTTGCACTCTTTGTAGTTTCTTGCTAAATACAATAGAAGCATACACTACACTATGAGATAATGCTTCCAAAGTCAAAAATGTGTTCATTGTGTAACATGGGCAGGGAGAGTGATTTTTATACACTGACACAGAGTTGAATTGTTGTATCAAAGAGTACTTCCAGATAGAAGACATTCAGGCTAGACTGATAGTATGAAATAATCAGTTTCCTCCACGTGTATGAAAATTCATTATTAGTATAGTATAACTACCAATGATGTTATAGATTTGAAAAATATGTTGTGGGCCAGACAGACCCTATTGCTGGGTTGTCATTGAATTAAAATAAAAAGGATACTGAAGTCTCATAAAGAACAAAATAATGAATCCATGAGGTGAACAAAAGATCATGAATTACTGTTGAAAGGGTGAGTGATAGAGCTACCAAAGTGGGTATTTCCAAAGGATCTATGCAAACTGTCTTACAAAAGAACAGAAATTGTGCAGAGAGTGTAGTTCATAGGAGTTATGAATGCTGGATGATAATTATCAGATGATGACCTATAGTAAAGCAAGATCGGTACACAGTTAGTCAGTTCCTGGTGTTCACATATTCAGTTGGTGCATTCTAGACATGTGTATTTCTCACAAACTAGAGCGGAGTTACAGTTCAGCACATTGTGATGTCATTGGAGAAGGGGTGGGGTGCAGATTTCTCAAGTTGTCATTCTTTGCAAATCTGAGTTAGTTCGGTGTTGTGCCACAAGACACACAAAACCTGGTATATCCAAAAGGACTGATAATTTTCCAGAAAATAATTTTCATAGTATTAATATGATTATTGATGCCATTTTTTAACTTAACTATCTGAAATCACGTCTCCACACAATTACAGCCAACAGGTGCCAAAACACCCACAAATTGTGAAGTAAAGTTACAAAAATATACTCATATGGATTATTCATTTACTACATTGTTAGATTATCATTGAATTAAAGAATTTAAATAGAAAATCATGAAAAAGTCTGAGATAAGTGATGGATACTAATAAAAATGTTAAGTGGCACTGACAAGTAACCTTAAAGTGGATAAACAGGAATTCAACTTTGATACGATCTACATTGTGTTTCAGAAATACATTTACAAAGTTGGGGAAGCGAATTCCTTGCTGCAAAACAAGAAAAAATCGTGCTTCATTTTATCAAAATTATAATGTAAAATGCTGTAAAGGTACTTTGTTTTATGCGAGACACTATGTAGTTTTAGTAATAAAGAAAAATGAAAGAAATGGTGTCTTGCATAATGTGGAATATTTCTAAAACTTTTATCAGGAAGCATGGAAAGAAAGGAGTGCATCAACATCCAAAAGATTATTATGTACTATACACTATCTGATAAAAAGTATCTGGTCACCCATTACTGGACATTAATATTGTGTGCCTTTGATGGCTTGAACTCTGTGGGTGACACTTTCAGTAAGGTGTCTAAATATCTGTGCAGGACTTGCAATCAGTCTTCAAGAGCTGAAGCCAGAAAAGGACCGAGTGAGATGGTGCAATGGCTAGCACACTGGACTCGCATTTGGGAAGATGGTGGTTCAATCCCGCATGTGGCCATCCTGATTTAGGTTTTCCGTGATTTCCCTATATCCCTCCAGGCAAATGCTGGGATGGTTGCCTTTGGAAGGGCACAGCTGACTTCCTTCCCCATCCTTCGCTGATCCGATGAGACTGATGATGACCTTGGTGTCTGGTCTCCTCCCCCAAATAACCCCAACCAGAAAAGGTAGTGATTTTGGACACTGGGATATGAAGTGAAGTAGACATTCTAACTCATCAGAAAGACGTTTCATTGAGTTAAAGTTGGGGGGTACCTGCCCTAGGCGTATTAGGCATTTGATTTTGGTACTTTGTGAATTATATTCTGTTGTGTTATAAAAATGACCATTTGTGCCCAAACAGTCTCGTTTACTACTTGATGTATGCTAAAATTGCTGCAATATTAGAAAGCCTATTTCGTTTGATCTAGCAGTCAGTGACAAAATAGATGTAACGAGATCAAGAAACCACACCAGTCTTGGGTACTATGTACACTCCTGGAAATTGAAATAAGAACACCGTGAATTCATTGTCCCAGGAAGGGGAAACTTTATTGACACATTCCTGGGGTCAGATACATCACATGATCACACTGACAGAACCACAGGCACATAGACACAGGCAACAGAGCATGCACAATGTCGGTACTAGTACAGAGTATTTCCACCTTTCGCAGCGATGCAGGCTGCTATTCTCTCATGGAGACGATCGTAGAGATGCTGGATGTAGTCCTGTGGAACGGCTTGCTATGCCATTTCCACCTGGCGCCTCAGTTGGACCAGCGTTCGTGCTGGACGTGCAGACCGCATGAGACGACGCTTCATCCAGTCCCAAACATGCTCAATGGGGGACAGATCCGGAGATCTTGCTGGCCAGGGTAGTTGACTTACACCGTCTAGAGCACGTTGGGTGGCACGGGATACATGCGGACGTGCATTGTCCTGTTGGAACAGCAAGTTCCCTTGCCGGTCTAGGAATGGTAGAACGATGGGTTCGATGACGGTTTGGATGTACCGTGCACTATTCAGTGTCCCCTCGACGATCACCAGTGGTGTACGGCCAGTGTAGGAGATCGTTCCCCACACCATGGTGCCGGGTGTTGGCCCTGTGTGCCTCGGTCGTATGCAGTCCTGATTGTGGCGCTCACCTGCACGGCGCCAAACACGCATACGACCATCATTGGCACCAAGGCAGAAGCGACTCTCATCGCTGAAGACGACACGTCTCCATTCGTCCCTCCATTCACGCCTGTCGCGACACCACTGGAGGCGGGCTGCACGATGTTGGGGCGTGAGCGGAAGACGGCCTAACGGTGTGCGGGACCGTAGCCCAGCTTCATGGAGACGGTTGCGAATGGTCCTCGCCGATACCCCAGGAGCAACAGTGTCCCTAATTTGCTGAGAAGTGGCGGTGCGGTCCCCTAGGGCACTGCGTAGGATCCTACGGTCTTGGCGTGCATCCGTGCGTCGCTGCGGTCCGGTCCCAGGTCGACGGGCACGTGCACCTTCCGCCGACCACTGGCGACAACATCGATGTACTGTGGAGACCTCACGCCCCACGTGTTGAGCAATTCGGCGGTACGTCCACCCGGCCTCCCGCATGCCCACTATACGCCCTCGCTCAAAGTCCGTCAACTGCACATACGGTTCACGTCCACGCTGTCGCGGCATGCTACCAGTGTTAAAGACTGCGATGGAGCTCCGTATGCCACGGCAAACTGGCTGACGCTGACGGCGGCGGTGCACAAATGCTGCGCTGCTAGCGCCATTCGACGGCCAACACCGCGGTTCCTGGTGTGTCCGCTGTGCCGTGCGTGTGATCATTGCTTGTACAGCCCTCTCGCAGTGTCCGGAGCAAGTATGGTGGGTCTGACACACCGGTGTCAATGTGTTCTTTTTTCCATTTCCAGGAGTGTATTAACAGCTTTTTCAGTATTAGACAGTGACATTTCGATTTTTCAAGTTGCAAAATGTTTGACGAACTTTGATGAGATAATAGATTCATTCGCAGAAAGGAAAGCACACCATGTAAAGCTGTAGCAAGATTAGAGAGAAAAAAATTGCTAGGACCTAAGGATTGAAGAAATGTGTACTGTCTTGCTTGTCTCTTGCCTTTACTGGTTTTATGTATCCTACATTTAATTTTATGTCACACAAAACAGCAAGTTATTAGCTAATAGGCAATAAAGATTGCAAATTTTCAAAAGAGTTCTTGTTCTCCCGGTTACAAAAACATCAAGTATTAATTTCAAGGTGTTCTTTTTTTTTTTTTTTTTTTTTTTTTTTTTAAAAAAAAAAAGAGTGGTAGGTTTGTCAGACCGGCCGACTGGGAGCAAGAGAGGCACCGCAGGACATTTTAATTTCCACTGTCCTAAATATAGTTTGATGGCATCCATTACAAAATATACATGCTTGAATTCCACAGAGCGAAATACAGTGACGTGCAATAGAAGAGTGCTGTATGAAGAGGCATAGCACTGCACTTTGGAACACTTAAGACCAAATAACAGGCCGCGGTGGTCTAGCGGTTCTAGGCGCTCAGTCCGGAACCGCGCGACTGCAGATTCGAATTGAACCAAATAACATGTCTTACATTTCCTCAAACATATATTTTATGTATCATGCTATTCAGATAGATGTGTGTTACAAAATGAACACATTTTTGAAAATCTCTCTGTCTAGTATTGTCCCTGTTCGGAAATATCTTAAATCTGGGAATCAAGCGTAGAGCAATCTGCATTGTAGTGGGGAGGTGGGTAGTCTGCATGCGACACATGTTTACATTTAGTGATTTTGCTGTTTCCTCTTGGCTAACTGCTCTCATGTCAAATAAAAACAGAATGCAGTGGCCAGGAGCTATAAAATGAATTAAAATACAGTCACATAATTATGGAGGGCTAAAATGTGTTATTAGTATTAATCACCTTACAAGCTGACACAAAAAACTTCATTGTTCTGCTACAGAAATTTGGCTTTTATTAATATTTTCTGCTGAGGCAGTCAATTCATTTGAAACGAAGTGTTTAATTCCACACTATTGGCTAGTTTCAACTGTTCACTGTGTTGAAAGTGCGCGTTTTCATCTTGTAGCATGTGTGATGTTGTGCCATAACAAACAACCAAACATGAAATAATACAGTACTGGTACTTCAAGAAAATTTACATCTAAGCCACACTAATAGCAAGTTGAGGCCTGTACTTCATTGGGAATCTGAACATATGACTGTGCACTTTAAGCTGAATTATGCATTTTAGTATGGTTCACAAAATTCCGATGCTCGTGGAGTATCCTCTGATTTCTTTTATGACGTAATGTAAGATCTTTTAGTGTTTTACATGTACGAACATATGGGCTTCCAACGTCATCGTAGCTGCGCGAGCGCAGTGATGCTTGTTATCTGGCACTCTCTGGCAACTGCTAGAACAAACCTGTTTCTTTCTGGTTGCGGGAAAATATTGTGAATGAATGGTGGTTTGAAAAGCATTACTTTCAAAGTAAATTTACTTTTACCCAAGATGAACTGTGTGTGAGAATGTACACTCTTTGACATAAAACTCGACCAGAAAAATTTGTCGTTTTGGAGGTTTCAGAGAACGGAAAGGAATTGCTAACGCCGGTGTTAGAAAACGTCTACAGTTAAATGCTATTGCAAAAATTTAGAAGAGGGGAACTATATTAATCAACATGTGCACTTCATAAACAACCTTCTGACATGTTAGACCTATATGACGAACAAAACTCAAATTTATATCGTTGACAGTCGCTTTGAATCTTTTCAGGATCTATTTTACAGTGAAGCACCTTGGCATTTGCAAAGCAGACATCCATGATATTAACTTAATTTACTAAGTCGAATCGGACGAAGATTGATGTTTAAAGGCATTCTTCAGATTTCGTATAAATAATTTTTACTAGCCGTTTGCAACTCCATTAATTAAAATGGAAAATAAAAGGTTGTAGTCAGCGGCTTCCACTGAGATTGGAACTGCTGTGTCATACAGTACGACCACCGCAACGCACAAGGGAACCTCTTTTTTTTAATTTTGCTTTTTTTCTTTTACTTTTTTTGATGATTACCCCTTTCTTTCTCTCTTATTTTAAAGCCCCTTAGGAAAATGGCAATAAAAAAAGAAACTAAGTGCCACCGCCACTTTTCATCCTATAACAAAAAAAAAATCTGGTCCACTTCAGGCGTTGGCTCCTGACTAAACCTACCCCAAGAGCTGCCTATATACCAGGGGAAATATGGGAATTCAAGGTTAGGGCTATCATTACAAACAAAACAAAATCTTCCTTTTTCTGAATTTTATTTTTATTTTGATTTTTGTTTTGTTTATTTTTGTTGTGTAATTGATCAGATGCCTTCTGCACCCCGCTGGTAATATGTTGAGTCACGTCTTCTCGTAATTGGTGTGTTCCGTTCAGTAGTTCAGAAATGTTCATTGGTTCAAACTGGAAACCTTCTTCACTCTTGGCTTAACACATTCCAGCTGCGAGGCGGGTCGTGGAAAGCACTCCCAAGGAAGTTCGAGAAAAATTGTCTGTATTTTGGGTGGCGGACAACGACATAATGACGGTCGAGGAGGTATGCCCAAAAATCGAGTACAGAGTCTACAGTTTGTCCAACTAGGTAGTGAATGGCATGTCCGCGAATCCAATTCACAGCATTGGTCTTTGTCCGAGGAAAATAGTCACGTCCCGGAACTAATAATGAAAGGGGAGTATTCCGATTCAGAATGTCCCGCGTTAGAAAAGCCACAATATGACGAATAACCTCTGAGCTAACGACACACTGGCGACCACAGACGGACTATAGTCACTGCGATGTTGCCTGAGCCTCAAAACGCAACCTTAAAACACACAAACAGGTGTTACTTATGTGAAGAACGCCGTTCTTGGAGTCCAGAAATTAATTATACTTTCTAAGTGTATCATCTTACAGTGGATTCTATAGTACGAGTCTTCGATGTGGAAAACGAATGTCAAGTGAATTTAGCGAGGTAACGCCGGCCTACACCCGGAAGTAAATACACTATCAGAGTGTTGACAAATACTTGCTACGACGCTGCCATTTCTCGGTTCTCTTACGAGGCAGCTCTTCAGCGAAATGCTCGCCGTGATTCTCCGATACGGTCCTTCAGAGTGGAGACGCGCGCGCACGTTTGGTTTTTATGCGGCGTTCTCCCCTGATGGTTTCTGACGTCGCCTTGTGGGCTATGTCTACATTTGAGACATTCAATTATCATTAATCCAGAATGATACAAGTTTCAGCTTCCGGCGTGGAAGAAGGCTGTTGACGCCGACATTATATCATTTCAACGTAGGGAAAGCAAAACGGGTCATTCAATGTTTCTCATTCAACATAAAGCACGTGAGAATTTTCCGTAACGTTCATAATCATCTAAAAATACAAACGAAGTAAAAATACATCTGAAGCTTATTCGAATTGAATATAATGTAAGATACCAAACGCTTTGCACCTCGATGTCGAATTTGTCCACGTGCAATCTTTTGCAGCATACAAAAAGAATGTCATGATTACCACGAGAATGAAGAAATATGTTGGTACGGATGGAAGCAAGGAGAGACGCAGTCAACAAATATTCGATTCCTCATGGCATTCATTTCATTTGAGACGTAAGAAGAGTTAAAGCGGGATATTACTTTCGTTAACACGAAAGATATGCCGCACATATTGATAACGAGGAAGTCTGCGTCTTCATACGTTTCCTCCTTGAAATCTGTATGCTCTCTTGTATACTAAGTAGCCTGATCATTGTTTCAGTAATGTTACCCTCTTGTTTGACCCCGTAACGATGAACAGATTCCAAATGCATGTCTCTGCATGAAAGTAGCTGTTCGAACCCTTCCTGGGTTGCTTTTTGTGTTTTATTGCTTGGAATTCCTGAAGCAGGCCACTGTGCCTTCTCCCCTTGTGGGTTAGGTCTCAAAACTAAACCGCTTTTTATCCAATGGCATAATTTATTCAGACAGCATCAGCACAAGACTGTCAAACAAAGCCTTCCATTTACAGTTGCAACACTCTAACCAGCACTGACCGAAGTGTAATCCACCGTCATGGTCCGAAATTAGCAGCTGTCTGCTACTGTGGAAAAGTCCGTACTACACTTTCGATTCCGCAGCACCATTTTATCTGGTAACACTGTGTAGTTGCAGAGTTGTGCCAGCATGTCTGTCCTCACACTGTCAACTTTATGTATCTCACTTCTTCTGCAGCGTTGATCACGAGGAGCAGAAGTAAATGAGTGTATTCTGCATGACGTAACATTCAGTATTCCCTTCTTTCATAGCCACTCTTCATGTGCATCGATACCAAATAGGAATGTGAAAACTCTTGCGAGTGAGAGAATGACAATAACAATCGTAACAAGAACAATCAAATAATGAATGATGTTTATTCCAACGACAATGGCTTTAAATATAAAAATCTATATCTATATCCATATCTATTGATCTTTGAGTTGGCACAATGCAAATATATTCTTAGCATTTAGTTACTGAATTTAGTTCGGGATGTTTGCAGAGAAAAGGAAAAGTCGGTACTTCTCGCTAGTGTAATATAATGTGAACCAGCAACTACCCTTTCCTTAGAACACGACTCAAGCAGGTCCCCAAGTAGGTACCAAGGCACTGCTGCATTCTGTTCCCTGACATTGCTCTGATGACGGTTAATGCAGATAGTTCCGATTATGAAATACAAAACGTATTGCAGGTTAGTTCCTAGGATAGTAACATTAAATTTGCGTAGTAGATGGCACATGAACGTGACGACTATCCATATTACTCATCAATATAAAAAGACAATATTATGGGAATTTAGCAGGATTACTCAACATGAATTCTGAAATTGGTTGACTGACCGCACAGGTGCTAAACGTCGTCAAGAGTATACGATGTCCTAATCGCATTAGGAATATGAAGATCGTCTTCGACAGCTCGCAACTTTCACATTGCTATCTCCACCCTACTCCAGACAGCCCTCGGTGGAGTTGCACTAAGTTGCCGATGCAATGTAAGGCCTTCAAACCGACAACATACCACATATTGAAAAATACAAGCGAGTTCTCTTGCAGCGTAAGCTTATTGTAACTAATCTAAAAATTATTGGACAGGAACATTGTCCTATTAAAAAAAGCTGTCTAGCAGGTCCTCTAATCGCTCCTTGGTACAGTCGTTTGACTATTGAAAATGGTTCCAACAAGCCACCACTAGAAAACACTGCTCTGTACCGCAATAACTCAAGATGTAAAGTAATACCACGATACTACAAATATCAGGGAACACCTTATCACAGATAAGACTGTCCTTAAGGCTTGTAAGCTCACATTTATTACAATAAATGACATACCTGAAATGTTACCACTCTCATTATTACGTCAGATTGGTAATGCACGTAGTAAGTTCGTCGTATTCATGATTTCCTCTTCAAAGTAACATACCGTACTTATTATTTAACACAATATGACATTAAAAATTTAAGTTATTCACGAGCAGCTAGTTGAGAATATGTATGAACTTCAAATGACGCGACGAACCGTCTTGTTCCGCATATGGATTCAAACCCAGCTCATGCAAACTAAGCAAAGATTTCGTTACTGACGGAAACCAACAGTCATTCCTGATTAAGCATACAGAGAGTGATATACCTCGATTTTAGACAGTATCAGTTAGCAAATATCAACTTTAAATTGCATAACGCAAACATGTTTAACAGACGCGAATTCCTACCCATCATCTATTGTCCCTGTTAACGAACTACGAGAGATGTTAAATATTGCTTCTTCACAAGTAACTTACTTGAAATGCCGTGAGGTAAAGCTTTGTGCTGGACACGGATTCGAACCCAGAACCTAATCGGATTGCTATCGAAGCACAGTCAAATGTGACATATCGGATTTTCGCGGCCGTAGCTAGATGTTTTAACTGAAATGGCGAGACGAAACATTAATTTTTTCCTTCCCAGGACTTCTACCCGGCACCTATCGCTGTTATATTCTAGAGAAAACGAACGTTAAATATCGGTTTGTTGCGCCAGCAGAGATATGTGAGCATGTTTGAACTAGAAATAATATGACGAAGAGTTCAGCGCTCACTGGGAATAGAGCCCCACATAAATCGTTGTTGACTACACACAAAGAGACGTCAGCTACCGAATTTTTCTCCACCAGCTGCTCAGAATAACATCTTGAACTTACAGTCATCTCGCAAATAGTTCTGTGTCTCACTGGGAGTTAAAAACGTCAGATATCGTTAGTGTTGACAACGAATGAAAATACATTAAAAACCAAAATTCTTATCCACCAGCAGATAGGTTTTCTCATACTAGAGCTTGATAATACATAATTAAATCTTTAGTGCCGGGCCAGGATTCGATCCCATTCACGAGTAATATGTGGAGATGTTGAGGAATCTGCAGTTTTGAACAAACAACAAATTGTAGCCGAGCTGTATTGTCACGAAGGGATCAAATTAAGCGTTAAGGGCGGTCTGAGTTGCATTCCCAGTTCAGAACCAATCTTATCGACATACAGAAGCTCAGATAAAAGATGGAATAAGTGTCCTGTGACCATAAATAGCGTTTGTTCCGTCACTTGAAATAAATAACTAGTATAAGAAAGGTTACTGGTGATAGAGTTTCTACAAGTCGCCACTCCAGATTTTATTGTGGTTCAACCTACCGTCTACTTGGTAGAGAAGGAAAATCATTTTTAATGTGAATTTTCAGACCACACTGCCATTACACCTTCTTCACTTGGTGTAGCCAGGAGAGAATGGACTCTGTCTCTCCCTATCTAAAATCATTGACAGAAGTGGGAATCCAACCCAGACCATAGGTATAACAACCTACCATCCGTCCAACAGACCACGAAATCCTCTTCTCTCATTTTTCTATCGTAACGCCGTTGCGCCACACTGGATGAGAATTCTGACACACAGGCGTCCTGTAGTAATTTGCACCATGTTCAGTAAATTCATTTACTTGGTTGACCGAATCACCATGAACTAGCTGCCTCGGCTACCCAGTGCATACATTCCACTCTATATTTTGTAATCACCGAAATAAAATCACGTAACTGCCACCTACACAGAACTGCCAACAGTGTAGGATGCAGAAGTTTAAATAGGAAGTGTTCCTTTCCACTTGAGCTATTCTATTGCGCTATCTGTTTGTAGAAAACGTCGTTCAGTAAAAAAAAAAAAAAAAAAGAAAAGCTGTAACTGTTTGTCTCTCAGAAGTCAAGACCTGGCCATATGCATAATTTCACAGTGCTGTGGAATCAAAAAGTTCTGGAGGAATAGTTGCCGAGCTCTGGAGCTGTTGTAGCTACGTGTCAGCTAGTAGCGTAGATAAGATGTCGCGAGTTCGAATACATTCAGTGCTACATTTTTTAAAACGCAATTCTGCTGTCTGCTGAAGTTGTCAATCTAATGGAACTTTGAACATACTTCCCTTCACTTCTCAACCCAAAGTAGTCGCATGTGGAAAAAGGGCTAACTACTGTGACATTTTGTTCTGTTCAGGTTTAATAGACAGCAGGCAGCAGATGCATCTCGAAGATGTGTAGGGAGAGCGCATCATGCCATAATATGTCAGAAAAGTATTTTCTACATTAGCTGTCGTGTGGTAGTGAGATTTTATTCTTCTTCAAACTTTGTTTGACAGCTTTAACTCAGAACAAGTTTTCTACATGCATGTAATCAATAAACTGCACGTGCATTGTCATACTGTCATGGATAACATCAGAGAATTCGCATATATCGTTGATGATTAATTTCTCTCTCATGTTTACTATTGTTTTAACAACACTAAAGGAAACCTTACGAAAATTGTGCACTGTATTATAAGAAATGAAATAAAACTAACCACGATAACCTTACGACGAAAGTATGTTTTAATAAAACCGAGTATCTGTACACAAATGTGCCTATATCGACACGAATTAGTAAAATACTACTCACTTAGATTTTGATTCGGTCTGTGTTTCATTGGTATGCTGTGTCGTACTCAAGGGGTATGCAAATGTGGCATTTCATAAATATAGTTACGTATTCCTAGAAACCCAGAATTCGCTTGTCAGCAGCGGAAAGAGGCGTTGCCTGTTGTGCAGCATTGTAAGTTTTTCAACGTTGCACTATGAGCCGAAAGTATTTTCTTGCGATTTCCTTATTGATGTTTGATCCGACTCCTTGTAGCTCTTTCACAGAAGGGATAAAAACGTTGCAGTCAGTGAGACTGGAACTGCAAACCATAACATACGCTTTTCCACAGGTCAGCACATTACCACAGAGCTGCCGAAGAGGTATGGGTCTGGGCGTCCTCTTACGACGGCAATAGTGCCTAAAACTCGTAAACCGCTATTTAAAGGTCGAGATTAGTTGCGATTTTCACCTGCAACGACTTTCCTGGGCTGAAAACCTTAAATTTACAATCTTTTGTTACCCTTCAAGCGATAATAACTCAGATTATTCAATGGAAATGACAGGTAAAATCAAGTGAACTTTGAGGCTTAATTCCGTGCGCACCAGGAAGTAACTCGTCGATCACAGAGTTGCCAAACATACGTTGCCTTGTTGCCAAATCTCAGTTACAGTACCAGCAGGAAGAAGACGAACCGATGTGATCCTACAGCAGGCTGGGAAGTGACCATAGCTGGTGTCTCCAAGTCGCGGCTGCTACGGCCTGGAATACGTAATGCGTCTGACTCGCTTACTGTAACTAGGTTTAGGGACTGGAGCGAAGTTACTAATAGTACTCAGAACTGACTGCAAACTAAGCATCTTAAATCAGTAACTCTCATTGTTGTTTTTATATTTCTTTAGTAAGTGTACTCAAAACTAAGAAACTCATTCACAGGCGTTTCCGTGCCTCGCCGATAGTCGAGCACAACAAACAAATAAAAAAGAATGTTTGTGTGTGTGTGTGTGTGTGTGTGTGTGTGTGTGTGTGTGTGTGAGTGAGAGAGAGAGAGAGAGAGAGAGAGATAAAAAAGAATGAGAGTGTAAAAAATTGTTGTAAAGAAATTGAATCATGGTATTTAAAGAAATCTTTCATTGTAATGACACGTTCCACATCATTACGAAATGTCGTATTCATGATCTATGGAACAAGAAGTAATCTAATGTAATGTCATCTAATCTAATCACATCATATTGATGACTAGCCATAAAGAGTCATGAATTACCGAAATTTTTGCCAATACCAGTAACCAAATCTAAACTTGAAAATAAAAGACGACAAGTTTTGTAATAAACCTTAACTCCTATCAAGACCCTTTCGTCCCTGTTATCTAACCACGAAAGATGTCTGATATACCTCCATTCTGAAGTAACAAAGTGTGCATGCATTTAAAGATGAAGTGCATGATGTGAAGTTCTGCGACGGAGATACAAACCCAACACGTAATCGGATTGTTAACTAAGAAAAATCAAATGTTACGTATCGGTTTTTCTTACGAGCCGCTAGGTGTCTGAATCTAAAATAAGGATACAAACTTTTGTGCCTAAGAGACAATCGAACTGCACACCTACCGTGCATCCACGAACGTAGCTCAAGTATCAGTTTCTTACTCACGAACAGTAAGATGTGTGCGTGTTTGACCAGAAATAACGACACCTATTGCGATTGTTGGCAACACATGAACAGACATTAAAAATGCGCGATAATTTTCACTAGCAGGTGGGTGTGCACTTGATATAGCTGGAAGTGAAATTATGAATATTTTTGTACTGGATCAGGATTCGGACCCACATATTTACCTTTGGAGGAGACCTAGAGAAGACTGCGGTCTTGGGAAAAGGAACGAAATGGTTGAACTATACTGTTCCGAGAAATTCAGATCCTCGAAAGAGGAGATACGAATGCGAATCACAGTCCAGAGCCAAATTTTTCAACGTCTCTAGTTCAATCAAGTACAAGTAAACTAAGAGCCCTGTCCCTTTAAATGGCTATCGGTTCATCAAATAAAATAAAATTTGCTAATGTAAGTAAGCTTACTGGCGACTGCATTTCTGTTTACAATGACTTCCGCTATGTGATTTCCCAACGTAAACTGGCTCTGCCCAGTTGGTAATGAAGGAACGTGATGCTTAATGCTGATTCTGGATTATAACGTGTTTCTCTTGAGGTTACCAGAGGTAAAGTAAATCTGTTTGTGCCTCTTAAAAGCAAATGCCTGAACCCACGCATTGCACCTGTGATAGTTCGTTCCACCAGACCATTGTGGCCACATCTCCCAGCCCCTGGAGTGTACTGTAACGGATGATGTGTTTAGCTTACAAAATTAATCACGGTGGAAAAATGCGAGTCTATTAAATGGTTAAGTAGAAGTATGCTTCTGACGCAGAGATTATGCTATTCTCATGTCAGCAGGATGTAAAGACTCTCTAGGCATCATAGGCTGGATGTGAAGCCCTTTTTGATTTTTCACAAATTCAGCAAATTTCTTAGTTCGAGAAAATCCACTGTGAAGTGTGAAGTTGCCGGATAATTCGATTATTACTGTTATTATTACTATCATTTTATTCATACCGCTGCCGGAACACAAGTGCTTGAAGATCATTTAATGCCTTTGGATTACTATAGAAGTAGTTTCCCAAGAACAGGTTCTTTCCCTGTCTACGGAATCCTTTTCATGTTAATATCAAACATCAGCAATTACTCTTAGATTACATTAAAACTAAAGTAATTGACGAAGACGTTACTTGATGACAAAAACGCGCTGCCTTTCGTCATTTACTTGCACCTAGAAATGGCTATCGAGTACTGACAAACCAAAAGGCAAGAGATCTTACTGCCTTCCGATATACATCGCTGTCAGTTCTTCCACATGATGTGGTCGACATGACCTGTTTCAAGTTGTGTATGACAGACAATGTTTTAGAAAATCTATTGTTTCCCTTTGAAATAAACAGAAGTATTTTCATTCTAAGCTGTCCAAGTACAAAATTTCGCAATATTAGTTCAAATTTAATATTCGCTTCTATAATGTAGGAAAGTATTTCACAGTTGCAAAACTCGCATCCGAAACATTGACCTGACCATAAATTCTAGCAAAGAGTGACACCAGTTTAAATAACCTCATGTAGCGAAGACTGTTTGCCAGTGCTCTTTCTCACCGGAAAATACGCAATCCACTCATTTGGCTCCATAAGTACACTGTAACAGTAATTTCTGTCTGAAATTTGTCAGTAAGCTTTTGCCTTCCAACCGGCGAAATACGGCAGAGTGCGGCCGGTAAGCAATTCACAAACACGAGTTAGTGCCGATAAGACGATTTCTTCAAACATTATCGAAGCTGAGAGAATTTAGTTTCTGCTTAAGTCGTCTTAAGCAGCAACGTTCACAGATATCTCAAATAGGAAAAAGCTCATTATCCAGGTACGAAGGTTGTGAAACAAACTTCCCACAGTTTGTGTCAGGTTGATCTTTTCGTCTGATAACACTTCTTAAGTATTATGTCTAAGAGGTATCACAAGTAGTGTTCCTGTAGCTATGGGAATCATTGGTTGAAAACGAGTTTAACACCAATTGATACAGTGCTGCTAAATATTCAAAATTATTACCAACCTAAGTCTGAGTTCATCCACAAACTGAGGCGTATTTATAATATTGAAGCTAGACTGTGTATCCTTGTCTTCCTTGAGTGGTCATTGAAGGCGTTTACACACACGTATACAATACTATGAATACTTCGAACGCTATGGTTAACGTTGCTCTCATAAACTACTTTTGTTTTTTTTAATTCTTCCGGGTCTTCAGCGTGCAATATGTGTTGTAGATACAGTCTTAGACCAAAAAATTGACCGCCGAGTCGTTCATGTAAGGTGGACAATACAGTCGTGCTCCTCTCAGAATTCTATGTCTGGCAACATGTAGACTGCGGCACTTCCCAGAGGAAGTCTTGACTCCAGTCTTAGTACATTACTCTTCACTACGACCGTAGTCTTGAGGTAAAACGCGAGTCCAGATAATATTATATAGTAGATTCGCTTGAATTACACTCATAGCTTCAGCACCGAGAGGAAAGGGGCGATAAAAATTTTGTCGATATGTGCTTTCGGTCGCCAGATGTCATATTAGCTGGTCTCGCGTTTTACCTCAAGACTACTGTCGTGTTCCAGCAGCGGTATGAATTAAATGATAGTAATAATAACAGTAATAATCGAATTATCCGGCAACTTCACACTTCATAGTGGATTTTCTCGAACTAAGAAATTTGCGGAATTTGTGAAAAATCAAAATGGCTTCACATCCAGCCTATGATGCATAGTAGATTCTTCACATCCTGCTGACATTAGAATAGCATAATCTCTGCGTCAGAAGCTTGCTTCTACTTAACCATTTAATAGACTCGCATTTTTTCCACCGTGATTAATTTTGTAAGCTAAGCACATCATCCGTTACAGCACACTCCAGGGGCTGGGAGATGTGGCCACAATGGTCTGGTGGAACGAACTATCACAGGTGCAATGCGTGGGTTCAGGCATTTGCTTTTAAGAGGCACAAACAGATTTACTTTACCTCTGGTAACCTCAAGAGAAACACGTTATAATCCAGAATCAGCATTAAGCATCACGCTCCTTCATTACCAACTGGGCAGAGCCAGTTTACGTTGGGAAATCACATAGCGGAAGTCATTGTAAACAGAAATACAGTCGCCAGTAAGCTTACTTACATTAGCAAATTTTATTTTATTTGATGAACCGATAGCCATTTAAAGGGACAGGGCTCTTAGTTTACTTGTACTTGATTGAACTAGAGACGTTGAAAAATTTGGCGCTGGACTGTGATTAGCATTCGTATCTCCTCTTTCGAGGATCTGAATTTCTCGGAACAGTATAGTTCAACCATTTCGTTCCTTTTCCCAAGACTGCAGTCTTCTCTAGGTCTCCTCCAAAGGTAAATATGTGGGTCCGAATCCTGATTCAGTACAAAAATATTCATAATTTCATTTCCAGCTCTATCAAGTGCACACCCACCTGCTAGTGAAAATTATCGCGCATTTTTAATGTCTGTTCATGTGTTGCCAACAATCGCAATAGGTGTCGTTATTTCTGGTCAAACACGCACACATCTTACTGTTCGTGAGTAAGAAACTGATACTTGAGCTACGTTCGTGGATGCACGGTAGGTGTGCAGTTCGATTGTCTCTTAGGCACAAAAGTTTGTATCCTTATTTTAGATTCAGACACCTAGCGGCTCGTAAGAAAAACCGATACGTAACATTTGATTTTTCTTAGTTAACAATCCGATTACGTGTTGGGTTTGTATCTCCGTCGCAGAACTTCACATCATGCACTTCATCTTTAAATGCATGCACACTTTGTTACTTCAGAATGGAGGTATATCAGACATCTTTCGTGGTTAGATAACAGGGACGAAAGGGTCTTGATAGGAGTTAAGGTTTATTACAAAACTTGTCGTCTTTTATTTTCAAGTTTAGATTTGGTTACTGGTATTGGCAAAAATTTCGGTAATTCATGACTCTTTATGGCTAGTCATCAATATGATGTGATTAGATTAGATGACATTACATTAGATTACTTCTTGTTCCATAGATCATGAATACGACATTTCGTAATGATGTGGAACGTGTCATTACAATGAAAGATTTCTTTAAATACCATGATTCAATTTCTTTACAACAATTTTTTACACTCTCATTCTTTTTTATCTCTCTCTCTCTCTCTCTCTCTCTCTCTCTCTCTCTCTCTCTCTCACTCACACACACACACACACACACACACACACACACACACACACACACACACACACAAACATTCTTTTTTATTTGTTTGTTGTGCTCGACTATCGGCGAGGCACGGAAACGCCTGTGAATGAGTTTCTTAGTTTTGAGTACACTTACTAAAGAAATATAAAAACAACAATGAGAGTTACTGATTTAAGATGCTTAGTTTGCAGTCAGTTCTGAGTACTATTAGTAACTTCGCTCCAGTCCCTAAACCTAGTTACAGTAAGCGAGTCAGACGCATTACGTATTCCAGGCCGTAGCAGCCGCGACTTGGAGACACCAGCTATGGTCACTTCCCAGCCCGCTGTAGGATCACATCGGTTCGTCTTCTTCCTGCTGGTACTGTAACTGAGATTTGGCAACAAGGCAACGTATGTTTGGCAACTCTGTGATCGACGAGTTACTTCCTGGTGCGCACGGAATTAAGCCTCAAAGTTCACTTGATTTTACCTGTCATTTCCATTGAATAATCTGAGTTATTATCGCTTGAAGGGTAACAAAAGATTGTAAATTTACGGTTTTCAGCCCAGGAAAGTCGTTGCAGGTGAAAATCGCAACTAATCTCGACCTTTAAATAGCGGTTTACGAGTTTTAGGCACTATTGCCGTCGTAAGAGGACGCCCAGACCCATACCTCTTCGGCAGCTCTGTGGTAATGTGCTGACCTGTGGAAAAGCGTATGTTATGGTTTGCAGTTCCAGTCTCACTGACTGCAACGTTTTTATCCCTTCTGTGAAAGAGCTACAAGGAGTCGGATCAAACATCAATAAGGAAATCGCAAGAAAATACTTTCGGCTCATAGTGCAACGTTGAAAAACTTACAATGCTGCACAACAGGCAACGCCTCTTTCCGCTGCTGACAAGCGAATTCTGGGTTTCTAGGAATACGTAACTATATTTATGAAATGCCACATTTGCATACCCCTTGAGTACGACACAGCATACCAATGAAACACAGACCCAATCAAAATCTAAGTGAGTAGTATTTTACTAATTCGTGTCGATAGAGGCACATTTGTGTACAGATACTCGGTTTTATTAAAACATACTTTCGTCGTAAGGTTATCGTGGTTAGTTTTATTTCATTTCTTATAATACAGTGCACAATTTTCGTAAGGTTTCCTTTAGTGTTGTTAAAACAATAGTAAACATGAGAGAGAAATTAATCATCAACGATATATGCGAATTCTCTGATGTTATCCATGACAGTATGACAATGCACGTGCAGTTTATTGATTACATGCATGTAGAAAACTTGTTCTGAGTTAAAGCTGTCAAACAAAGTTTGAAGAAGAATAAAATCTCACTACCACACGACAGCTAATGTAGAAAATACTTTTCTGACATATTATGGCATGATGCGCTCTCCCTACACATCTTCGAGATGCATCTGCTGCCTGCTGTCTATTAAACCTGAACAGAACAAAATGTCACAGTAGTTAGCCCTTTTTCCACATGCGACTACTTTGGGTTGAGAAGTGAAGGGAAGTATGTTCAAAGTTCCATTAGATTGACAACTTCAGCAGACAGCAGAATTGCGTTTTAAAAAATGTAGCACTGAATGTATTCGAACTCGCGACATCTTATCTACGCTACTAGCTGACACGTAGCTACAACAGCTCCAGAGCTCGGCAACTATTCCTCCAGAACTTTTTGATTCCACAGCACTGTGAAATTATGCATATGGCCAGGTCTTGACTTCTGAGAGACAAACAGTTACAGCTTTTCTTTTTTTTTTTTTTTTACTGAACGACGTTTTCTACAAACAGATAGCGCAATAGAATAGCTCAAGTGGAAAGGAACACTTCCTATTTAAACTTCTGCATCCTACACTGTTGGCAGTCTGTGTAGGTGGCAGTTACGTGATTTTATTTCGGTGATTACAAAATATAGAGTGGAATGTATGCACTGGGTAGCCGAGGCAGCTAGTTCATGGTGATTCGGTCAACCAAGTAAATGAATTTACTGAACATGGTGCAAATTACTACAGGACGCCTGTGTGTCAGAATTCTCATCCAGTGTGGCGCAACGGCGTTACGATAGAAAAATGAGAGAAGAGGATTTCGTGGTCTGTTGGACGGATGGTAGGTTGTTATACCTATGGTCTGGGTTGGATTCCCACTTCTGTCAATGATTTTAGATAGGGAGAGACAGAGTCCATTCTCTCCTGGCTACACCAAGTGAAGAAGGTGTAATGGCAGTGTGGTCTGAAAATTCACATTAAAAATGATTTTCCTTCTCTACCAAGTAGACGGTAGGTTGAACCACAATAAAATCTGGAGTGGCGACTTGTAGAAACTCTATCACCAGTAACCTTTCTTATACTAGTTATTTATTTCAAGTGACGGAACAAACGCTATTTATGGTCACAGGACACTTATTCCATCTTTTATCTGAGCTTCTGTATGTCGATAAGATTGGTTCTGAACTGGGAATGCAACTCAGACCGCCCTTAACGCTTAATTTGATCCCTTCGTGACAATACAGCTCGGCTACAATTTGTTGTTTGTTCAAAACTGCAGATTCCTCAACATCTCCACATATTACTCGTGAATGGGATCGAATCCTGGCCCGGTACTAAAGATTTAATTATGTATTATCAAGCTCTAGTATGAGAAAACCTATCTGCTGGTGGATAAGAATTTTGGTTTTTAATGTATTTTCATTCGTTGTCAACACTAACGATATCTGACGTTTTTAACTCCCAGTGAGACACAGAACTATTTGCGAGATGACTGTAAGTTCAAGATGTTATTCTGAGCAGCTGGTGGAGAAAAATTCGGTAGCTGACGTCTCTTCGTGTGTAGTCAACAACGATTTATGTGGGGCTCTATTCCCAGTGAGCGCTGAACTCTTCGTCATATTATTTCTAGTTCAAACATGCTCACATATCTCTGCTGGCGCAACAAACCGATATTTAACGTTCGTTTTCTCTAGAATATAACAGCGATAGGTGCCGGGTAGAAGTCCTGGGAAGGAAAAAATTAATGTTTCGTCTCGCCATTTCAGTTAAAACATCTAGCTACGGCCGCGAAAATCCGATATGTCACATTTGACTGTGCTTCGATAGCAATCCGATTAGGTTCTGGGTTCGAATCCGTGTCCAACACAAAGCTTTACCTCACGGCATTTCAAGTAAGTTACTTGTGAAGAAGCAATATTTAACATCTCTCGTAGTTCGTTAACAGGGACAATAGATGATGGGTAGGAATTCGCGTCTGTTAAACATGTTTGCGTTATGCAATTTAAAGTTGATATTTGCTAACTGATACTGTCTAAAATCGAGGTATATCACTCTCTGTATGCTTAATCAGGAATGACTGTTGGTTTCCGTCAGTAACGAAATCTTTGCTTAGTTTGCATGAGCTGGGTTTGAATCCATATGCGGAACAAGACGGTTCGTCGCGTCATTTGAAGTTCATACATATTCTCAACTAGCTGCTCGTGAATAACTTAAATTTTTAATGTCATATTGTGTTAAATAATAAGTACGGTATGTTACTTTGAAGAGGAAATCATGAATACGACGAACTTACTACGTGCATTACCAATCTGACGTAATAATGAGAGTGGTAACATTTCAGGTATGTCATTTATTGTAATAAATGTGAGCTTACAAGCCTTAAGGACAGTCTTATCTGTGATAAGGTGTTCCCTGATATTTGTAGTATCGTGGTATTACTTTACATCTTGAGTTATTGCGGTACAGAGCAGTGTTTTCTAGTGGTGGCTTGTTGGAACCATTTTCAATAGTCAAACGACTGTACCAAGGAGCGATTAGAGGACCTGCTAGACAGCTTTTTTTAATAGGACAATGTTCCTGTCCAATAATTTTTAGATTAGTTACAATAAGCTTACGCTGCAAGAGAACTCGCTTGTATTTTTCAATATGTGGTATGTTGTCGGTTTGAAGGCCTTACATTGCATCGGCAACTTAGTGCAACTCCACCGAGGGCTGTCTGGAGTAGGGTGGAGATAGCAATGTGAAAGTTGCGAGCTGTCGAAGACGATCTTCATATTCCTAATGCGATTAGGACATCGTATACTCTTGACGACGTTTAGCACCTGTGCGGTCAGTCAACCAATTTCAGAATTCATGTTGAGTAATCCTGCTAAATTCCCATAATATTGTCTTTTTATATTGATGAGTAATATGGATAGTCGTCACGTTCATGTGCCATCTACTACGCAAATTTAATGTTACTATCCTAGGAACTAACCTGCAATACGTTTTGTATTTCATAATCGGAACTATCTGCATTAACCGTCATCAGAGCAATGTCAGGGAACAGAATGCAGCAGTGCCTTGGTACCTACTTGGGGACCTGCTTGAGTCGTGTTCTAAGGAAAGGGTAGTTGCTGGTTCACATTATATTACACTAGCGAGAAGTACCGACTTTTCCTTTTCTCTGCAAACATCCCGAACTAAATTCAGTAACTAAATGCTAAGAATATATTTGCATTGTGCCAACTCAAAGATCAATAGATATGGATATAGATATAGATTTTTATATTTAAAGCCATTGTCGTTGGAATAAACATCATTCATTATTTGATTGTTCTTGTTACGATTGTTATTGTCATTCTCTCACTCGCAAGAGTTTTCACATTCCTATTTGGTATCGATGCACATGAAGAGTGGCTATGAAAGACGGGAATACTGAATGTTACGTCATGCAGAATACACTCATTTACTTCTGCTCCTCGTGATCAACGCTGCAGAAGAAGTGAGATACATAAAGTTGACAGTGTGAGGACAGACATGCTGGCACAACTCTGCAACTACACAGTGTTACCAGATAAAATGGTGCTGCGGAATCGAAAGTGTAGTACGGACTTTTCCACAGTAGCAGACAGCTGCTAATTTCGGACCATGACGGTGGATTACACTTCGGTCAGTGCTGGTTAGAGTGTTGCAACTGTAAATGGAAGGCTTTGTTTGACAGTCTTGTGCTGATGCTGTCTGAATAAATTATGCCATTGGATAAAAAGCGGTTTAGTTTTGAGACCTAACCCACAAGGGGAGAAGGCACAGTGGCCTGCTTCAGGAATTCCAAGCAATAAAACACAAAAAGCAACCCAGGAAGGGTTCGAACAGCTACTTTCATGCAGAGACATGCATTTGGAATCTGTTCATCGTTACGGGGTCAAACAAGAGGGTAACATTACTGAAACAATGATCAGGCTACTTAGTATACAAGAGAGCATACAGATTTCAAGGAGGAAACGTATGAAGACGCAGACTTCCTCGTTATCAATATGTGCGGCATATTTTTCGTGTTAACGAAAGTAATATCCCGCTTTAACTCTTCTTACGTCTCAAATGAAATGAATGCCATGAGGAATCGAATATTTGTTGACTGCGTCTCTCCTTGCTTCCATCCGTACCAACATATTTCTTCATTCTCGTGGTAATCATGACATTCTTTTTGTATGCTGCAAAAGATTGCACGTGGACAAATTCGACATCGAGGTGCAAAGCGTTTGGTATCTTACATTATATTCAATTCGAATAAGCTTCAGATGTATTTTTACTTCGTTTGTATTTTTAGATGATTATGAACGTTACGGAAAATTATCTCACGTGCTTTATGTTGAATGAGAAACATTGAATGACCCGTTTTGCTTTCCCTACGTTGAAATGATATAATGTCGGCGTCAACAGCCTTCTTCCACGCCGGAAGCTGAAACTTGTATCATTCTGGATTAATGATAATTGAATGTCTCAAATGTAGACATAGCCCACAAGGCGACGTCAGAAACCATCAGGGGAGAACGCCGCATAAAAACCAAACGTGCGCGCGCGTCTCCACTCTGAAGGACCGTATCGGAGAATCACGGCGAGCATTTCGCTGAAGAGCTGCCTCGTAAGAGAACCGAGAAATGGCAGCGTCGTAGCAAGTATTTGTCAACACTCTGATAGTGTATTTACTTCCGGGTGTAGGCCGGCGTTACCTCGCTAAATTCACTTGACATTCGTTTTCCACATCGAAGACTCGTACTATAGAATCCACTGTAAGATGATACACTTAGAAAGTATAATTAATTTCTGGACTCCAAGAACGGCGTTCTTCACATAAGTAACACCTGTTTGTGTGTTTTAAGGTTGCGTTTTGAGGCTCAGGCAACATCGCAGTGACTATAGTCCGTCTGTGGTCGCCAGTGTGTCGTTAGCTCAGAGGTTATTCGTCATATTGTGGCTTTTCTAACGCGGGACATTCTGAATCGGAATACTCCCCTTTCATTATTAGTTCCGGGACGTGACTATTTTCCTCGGACAAAGACCAATGCTGTGAATTGGATTCGCGGACATGCCATTCACTACCTAGTTGGACAAACTGTAGACTCTGTACTCGATTTTTGGGCATACCTCCTCGACCGTCATTATGTCGTTGTCCGCCTCCCAAAATACAGACAATTTTTCTCGAACTTCCTTGGGAGTGCTTTCCACGACCCGCCTCGCAGCTGGAATGTGTTAAGCCAAGAGTGAAGAAGGTTTCCAGTTTGAACCAATGAACATTTCTGAACTACTGAACGGAACACACCAATTACGAGAAGACGTGACTCAACATATTACCAGCGGGGTGCAGAAGGCATCTGATCAATTACACAACAAAAATAAACAAAACAAAAATCAAAATAAAAATAAAATTCAGAAAAAGGAAGATTTTGTTTTGTTTGTAATGATAGCCCTAACCTTGAATTCCCATATTTCCCCTGGTATATAGGCAGCTCTTGGGGTAGGTTTAGTCAGGAGCCAACGCCTGAAGTGGACCAGATTTTTTTTTTTGTTATAGGATGAAAAGTGGCGGTGGCACTTAGTTTCTTTTTTTATTGCCATTTTCCTAAGGGGCTTTAAAATAAGAGAGAAAAAAAGGGGTAATCATCAAAAAAAGTAAAAGAAAAAAAGCAAAATTAAAAAAAAGAGGTTCCCTTGTGCGTTGCGGTGGTCGTACTGTATGACACAGCAGTTCCAATCTCAGTGGAAGCCGCTGACTACAACCTTTTATTTTCCATTTTAATTAATGGAGTTGCAAACGGCTAGTAAAAATTATTTATACGAAATCTGAAGAATGCCTTTAAACATCAATCTTCGTCCGATTCGACTTAGTAAATTAAGTTAATATCATGGATGTCTGCTTTGCAAATGCCAAGGTGCTTCACTGTAAAATAGATCCTGAAAAGATTCAAAGCGACTGTCAACGATATAAATTTGAGTTTTGTTCGTCATATAGGTCTAACATGTCAGAAGGTTGTTTATGAAGTGCACATGTTGATTAATATAGTTCCCCTCTTCTAAATTTTTGCAATAGCATTTAACTGTAGACGTTTTCTAACACCGGCGTTAGCAATTCCTTTCCGTTCTCTGAAACCTCCAAAACGACAAATTTTTCTGGTCTAAATCTGATGACCTTAACTATCACTTCCGATCAACATTAAATACTTCATGAACCCATACATGGAACTCCAAATGTGCAGTGTTCCTGCACTGCTACAGAGCATGCATTGCAAGGTATTCAAACAGTTTATCGCATAGAGTTACCATAAGGAATGAAACAAGAACTGTAATGCACTTTACACCACAGACGCTCACCCCGGCTTGACGAAAACATCTGAACATTGACCAAAAGTTGCACAAATAATTGAGTTTGAAAGGAAAAGAAACGAGGTATGAAGCATTTATAAATTCATCGAATGTAGCGAGGTGGTTTAATTTCGTCCCAGTCTATAAAATTAATTGCGGGCCATACTCAGCTCTTGCCGATTAATGTAATATAATACCCGCTTACTAATCAGGGCGTCTGTCTACGTTGCTTTTGAGCGTGAATGGAAATCGTAGAAATTTTCTGTGGAGCAACATTTAATAATAAAGCGTTTTAAATCATCAAAAGCGATGAGCGGGAGCAGGCGCTTTCGATAAAGAACGGGGGAGTGCAGCGCCGCTGCTGTCGCCACGGCCGCTGCCGGTAGCCAGCAAATGGATCCCGGAGCTTTGCCGCATACGGCGTCCAGAGGAGGACAGTCTGCCGGAAATCTGCCGCAAAATCGTTACTGGATAAAATTTTGATATCGGTGTGTCAGAAAGCGAAATAGATTGAATCTGCGCTACCGTTACATTCACGTCTTCAGCATTCAGACAGAAGAGGCTATAAAAATATTTTATGCCAGCTGCTCTCGTTCCACTGACATCACGAACAGAAACAACGCACGCTACCGCTAGACCACAGGCGTAATCAGCCTAGTGTTTCTCTATCATGGGACATGTTTTCCTCCAGGAAGTGCCGCAGTCTGCAGTGTTGCCAGATTGTGCAGATAACCGGACTTGGAGAATTAGCGAGTTGGCCAGTTTTATTGTCCCATGTCGCGATCGGCGCGGACTTAGCCTCTGAAGCGGCCGGCCGCCGGTCGAGTTTTATGTCAAAGAGTGTACAATGAATTTCTTCAATCACAGTGTGTTTGACTCTCATTTAAAAATCGACTCTTTGATGACGAGATATTTAGAAGAATTTTGAGCCCAGAAGATCAGACATTTATGATGTTATTAAAAATTTTACTGGCACATTTGTGTGAAGTATCTTAAAGTATAACATGCACAAAAAAGATCAATATTACATGTGAAAGGTTAGCTTCTTTTGCAGCTTATTAACCCTTTCAGTCATGGCGTCCTCATATAAGGACATACCAAATAAATGCTTAGTTTATTAAAATTCATTAAATTTTACTATTTGTGATTGTTGTCCTCATATTGTCACATACAGAGAGTGTATTTGAGAACAGGGTCGACATCTCCTGTCAGTCTGTGGTACCACAAAACAAAACGTTAATATCTTCAGAGTTTCCTAAAAAAAAAAAAAAAAAAAAAAAAAAAAAAAAAAAAAAAAAAAAAATGTGTGTAGAAAGGTGCATTCTTGAAGGTGAAAACTAAAGGTGTCTTTCAGAACGAAAGATAAGTGACGTATTTATAACTTTATACAAGTATCCAAATGAGGACATTGTGAGCAGCTATAAAGCTCCTTAATTCATCTGAAATTGACGATCAATTGGAGGATTGTGGCGATAATTTTCAGCAAGAGGACAATGATGGAAGTAATGTTAATCATTTTATACCACACGGTATACAGCGAGCTGAGTAGTCCAGACGCAAAGCCCACTAACTGCATGGTAAGTGACACTGAGATACTCACGAAACACTCCTCCCATACAAACGACAATGCATTGGCAGCGAGAATCTTATTGTTGTGTACGAATTTGTTACAGCGCAGCCAGCCTAAAGCTGAATAAGAAAAATACCCAGTCTA
The DNA here is from genome assembly GCF_021461385.2 of Schistocerca piceifrons. Classification (NCBI taxonomy): domain Eukaryota; kingdom Metazoa; phylum Arthropoda; class Insecta; order Orthoptera; family Acrididae; genus Schistocerca; species Schistocerca piceifrons. The sequence goes on from NC_060141.1 coordinate 300,674,456, forward strand.
ATCGTAACAGACTGAAAGGTAGCTTTGAATGTCAGATTGATAATTCTGATGTCTGTTCCCATGATTTGTGTCCAGACATGGCAGGGTGACAACCACACCTATTGAGCATTTAGCTGGCTTTGCACCTGAAGGCAACATGTTGTTTGCTGCTTTTGAAACCGTACATGATTTTCAACAACCAGGTTTGTTCATACAGTTGATATTGCATGTGTAAATGAATGGACTAAGTACAAGAAAATGCATCAGAATTAGGTGTTCCTAAAAAATAAGACACTTGATTTGCTTCACTTTAGGGCAACTGTGGTCAAAGTGGTGACAAAAATAGATAAGCCAGCTGACAGGAAAAGGATGAGGGGGGGGGGGGGCACACTAGTGAGAGTCCAATGCCTTCTCCAAGTACTTCAAAACGAGTCAATGTGGAAGTTCGTCCAGAAGCTGATGTTTGTTTGGACAACATTGGGCATCTTCCAGTGGTCAGTGACAAAAAGATCATTTGACAGGTGCAAGAAACTGGGTTGCTAAGGCAAAACCAAATTTTATTGTGCAAAATGTAACATTCCCTTATGTCTGGATAGAAAAAAAGATTCTTTATCATTCTTCACAAGTGTAAAACCATAGTTTATTTATATAATCATTAAGTAAGCTTTGTGTATTTTATGTATTTTGATGGAAAAAAAATCAAATAAAATACTTTTGAGTTTTCGACGTATACTGCACCCACTTGAACACAATGTTTTCATTTGGGACACTTTGTGTCCCCTTCTCTCCCCCCCCCCCCCCTTTTATTTTTTAAAGGAAAAAAATTCATGGTCGAAAGGGTTAATCTTAGACCAATATTGTATGTGATAGCTTTGCTTTTCTTGTAGCAACACTGTGTATATTAATTTAAACCATTAACTTTTCCTATTTGTGTGTTCGTGCTACTGGCGGACTACATCAAGTGTCGTATGCTCTGAATGTCCGCTGTCATCGGCTGGTGAGATCAAGTGACATATGAGCTGTACAAAAGTGCATCGTGATCTAGATTTCAGTCCTTTGGAAAGTAACATGCAGTGTTTGGTGGAATTTGAATTCAAACTTTTGTAATAAGAAAATATGCAGCATACCTGTTACTGCACATCAAACATCTTTACAAAACACATTTTTTTCCCCCTTAGTTTTGTTTTCTAAATTTCCAGAAAATTCTACACCAGTGTGTAAAACCTTAGCCATTCAAAGGATTGATAAGTTTTACAATTCCGACTGAAAGTATACTGTCACTTAACATGGAAAAAGTGAATTTTCACCCGGGAGAAAGTGTATTTTTACCGGGAAATCCGAGATTTTTTTCCTTGTCCGCGTGTACATGCTGAATAAGGGAACCTCACCCAAACCATGAAAAATACACCCATACCATCACACCACCTCCATCGTACTTCATTGTTGGCACTACAAATTATGGTAGGTAAAGTTCTACAGGCATTTGCCAAATCCAAACACTTTCTTTGGGTTGCCACATGGTATAATGCGATTTATTGCTCCAAATCACTGATTTCCAGTCATCCACTGTCCAACGAATTCGATCTTTCCTCTACCTCACTTAGCATTTGACTACAAAAATTAGTAGTTTACAAAGCTCTGTTCGACCATTGTAATCTGTTCACTTTAACTTGCTACACACAACTTGGACAGCTTTAGAAGGGTTGAAATGCCCTTGATAGATTTGTTACTCAGGTGACATTCAATAAGCTCTCCTGACTGATGCAGTCAGCTCTAACGGACCCTTTACTGACAACATGATATTCCCCACCTCCTTTTAGAGTGAGATACCTGGCTCTAGTGACATTTAGTGGACAATTCCACATTACATACACTTATCTGGATACTTTTGACTATACAGTGTAAGCTCGATATTGATGTATTAAAAAAAAGAAAAAAACTTAAAATTCATTTTGGCAGGTAATTAAGTGATAATATTGACAGAAGCCGATCTGCTGATGTAACTTCTATGGAGATAGTGTGATACGTGACATTTGTTCAAATTTAAACTACAGTCTAGTATGTTTTACACGTGTAGCAGCAGTGACTTACTTGATAGGTATTCCGATTATCAGTGGGGGAATATTGTCACGAGAAAGTAGATGTAATTTTTATAGACTGGCATAGAGTTGAATTGCTGTATCTAAAAGTACTTCCAGATAGAAGACATCAGTCATCTAACCTTCGCTGCTGTTGCATGCCATGTTGCTGATACATGATATACGTCAGCACAGATGGTTTATGAAGGAATACTTCTGTGCTTGACTAGAAAGAATGCTGTCTGCATTCTGTTGAACCATATGACACGAAACTTTACTGTAATTAGTTACTTTTCATAGTACAACATGAAGATTACTTCAGACAGTTCATGCATCTGTATCATATTCAGTGGGTGCATAGAGTTGTCTACCAGTAACTGAACACAGGAGAACTTAAGCTAATGGTTGGTTGCTCAGACTGTCAATTAGTTGTCCGTATCTCTTCAGTCTTGTTTACAGATCGAGCAACATGTAGAAAAGGTAAATATCACATTTTCAGCCAAAATTTTTGGGTGAAAAAAAAACCTCGTGGCAAGACATGAGCACCATGTAAGATTAATGTATGAACCAGAATTTAGGTCTCTTCTTTCTAGATTCATTCTTTCTCCCACTGCATATTATAATAGGTATCAACAAGGACCATCCAGAACAGTGATGGGGCTGTAGTTTTGACAGTGGAGAAGGTAAGGGAGGACCAGGTCTGTGCCTGTTTGTTCTCCCAACCTCAGTCCTTGGTGTTATCTGTGAGGCTACCTAGGTTGATTGGTTTGAGAAGTGACCTCTGAGTTTCCTTTGCTACCATGAGGCTATATGCAAATGAACTACTTGCTGGACTCAGAATTCTATTATAAATTCCCCCAATGCGATCCTTATGCGCTTAATGACATCTGAGTGTGCAATCCAGGCCTCTGTTGAAGAATCAGATTGGGTGAGGTTGCATACCTCATAGAAAATAGTTACACTTGTAAGTTATTAACATCAACTTAACACTGCCAAAATTTGTGACTTGGTTTTAGGTAAGGGTTAGTGTGTTGATATGTGTAATCTGAAATATTGGGAAAGATAACCAGATTTATTCCAGTTGACAATTACATATACTAACAAATTGAATTAATGATGTGATGCCTCTTGGTGTGGACTATTAACATCTTAGTAAAGAGAAAGGGGTGTAACTTGAATGTGGATTGGCATTTCCCCTGAACTGAACGAGAGTACAAGATTTTAGGTCAGGTTCTTTCCATCAGTATCTAATCACAGAAATAATGCCAGAATGTTCTGCAATGCTCAAAGGGTCAATGACAAACAATGTAACTTCAATGAACTGCAAGGCTGATTGTGCTATGGCTGGAGCTGTGTGTGTTACCTATTCTGCCCCACACAGGGTACCGAGCTGGCTGTTCTCATTGTGCTGTTATGATGATCAGGTGTGATGTTGCAACCACAGCAGTGTGTGTATATGACACAATTCCACAAAATTATCCGGAGTTCTGGATAAGGTACACAGTTACTCCCCAATTACTTCGTATCACATGGTACAGACTATTGCAGCCTTCGCGAACAGATGCTGAAATGCAAGTGAGTCATTTTTGCTGAAATCTTTTGCTGCATGTGGCTCTACTACTGTGGCTATCCAATTGCAACATTTTAATTAATTTTTCGCCAATGAGTGCTACTTCCACTCGGCTGTAAGTGTGTGGGAAACATTGCTTATGTCACGCCGATCTGCCCAGTCCGTCTCCATTGGGATCACCTCTTGTCCAAACAACTTTCCAGACATTTCCTTGGCACCAGTAACTAAACGGACACACTCTGCCCCTCTGTCCCACCCTCCAAAAATGTGGAGTGGGGTATCCTTGCTGGCAATGTCTCCTGTGATGCTTTCTTGAGTCCAGAGTGACACAGGCGCGTGGAAAACAGCGTCTGCCTGCATTATTCACTTGGAGAGACATTCTGCTTGCCTCACAGTGTTCTGCCGGAAATGCTGGCTGCCTGTTGGGTAGCATCAAAGCCCAGCAACTGGAGCCTGTCCTAGCAGGGCCAGCACCTGCTAAGGTGCTGCAGGTAGTAAAATTTGACCTTCAGGCTAAAGTGCTGCTGGCTTCACGCTACTGGCTCCCTGGGTACAATCCCACGCAAAACTCTGCCTGCAAAAAATATTTGCACTTAACTCAATGCAGTACATTCTCATTTATCTTTTCTCATTCCTTAACCATCTCTGTTAGCATAGCGCAAATTTGTTCACATCAGTGCTGCTACTTGTCATTACTTCTGTAATTAATTATTAAACAAAATGCAAAGTGGCAACTGATATGCGCCTTGCACCTCCAATACAAGGCCCATATAGGTTGTCACCTTGCATTGGCCCCTTCTTAACACTAGAATTTTTTGCTGGTCTGTACATAGTTTAGAGCAAGATGGGTGTGGTACAGGTCCAATAAAAGTCTGTATGAGTAGCTTACATATGTGCTAATTGGGACAAATGTCAAACATAAATCAAAGATTGGGTGCCAGTCCACATAGTGTAACATGTATGTACAAATTTAGATGAAACACAGATAGACAATATAGTAAAGGAAATATACAACCTCTGACAATAAGGTTTGATGAATGAAGTCAGAAAGGTCGATCAGGTGATACCGGCGACTCTCAACGTTGCACGTGCATAGCGGCTGGTGTTGACAAACTGCCCATGCCATAGTTCAGTTTAGCAGTGCGTGTGTTCCATGTTAGACCTGTTGGATGAAGTGCTCGTTTAGTGCATTGGTTCTGCACTGAGAACAGGACAATGAACAAACAAAGGATCAGTTTAAAGTTTTGTTTTAAGCTTGGCAAGACACCAAAAGTGATTTGGAGAGTGGTGGTGACTTGTGCCACTGGTGTAGCCTCTGACGTGATGAGCACACTAAATTGCATCAGCCTTATTGACACATCAGACCAGCGCATCTGCAAGACATCTAGAGCAGCTGGGCGAACGGTGTAGATGGTGCTACGTGCGGTGGCGAGTGCCACCTGACAGCGAGTCTGGGAGGCCCTCGGCCTGAGTGTAGACCACCCATGGTGTCTTGTGACACAAGGGAGGGGTTCCCCAGGATGTGACCAGGAAATGGGTCACTGGCCTGTGGCGAGCCTGTACAGAATGCCGGGAGGGAGGGAGGGAGGAGGGGGGGGGGGGAGGGAAGGGGAGGGGAGGGGAGGGGAAGGGCTGGCCTGAGCAGGCTGCATTCCCACTGAAAGGAACAGCTGTCCAGGTAGCAGCTGGTCCTGACTTTACGAGACTTCCCACCTTGCATAGCAGCTTGAGGCTGCGTGCCACATTGTCCGCCTCTTCTATCTTGTCTTGTGGCAGGAACCTGTTGGTCCCCCTCCACGTGTTCTGCACCCTTGCCTCCGTGTCTCTGCTGGGTGCAGCTCTGGCGATGTGCGGTTTGCTAGACATGAAATACATCCAATATAGTTTCGTCCACGATCCTTTACAAAGGAAATTCAACCAATACACTTGAATAAACTAGATTTATTACAGTGTGACAAATTACATTTTAAAAAATAACATTTTAAACAGTAGACGGTAATAGTGGCCATCGTAAGGATAATAAAGTAACTTAAGTCAGGATACCCCTGTAGTTCTATAACTGGTGTGTTGAAGGAAAATGTGGGAAAAGTTAAAGAAGAGAAATGTGCCAAGCACCATCTAAAGGAACCATAGTACTTTTGAGCATGCAGTTGTTAGTGATGGTATGGTAATGGTACTTGAAATGCTGCAGGCATGCGTAAATAACTATGAAATGCCCAAAAGTAATTGTTATTATGTAAGCATTTTTTGTGCTGTCTGTTTGTTGCTTGCCAACCACTGTAGAAAATATGTTTAAACAAGGTGAGAATATGTGAAAATTGGAAATTAGAAAGGCAAGGCAGAGGTCCCAAGTATGTAAGGCTTATTGTGAATGCGGCATTGTGCACTCTGGTGTTTGACAACTACTCTGTGAAAGGGCTCACTGCAAGGCCATACACGTCTCTGCAGGGCACATGAATACAGTGCCGTAGTAGGCCTTCTCATCTTGTGGAGCAAGTTGTGTATATGAAACTTTTGCAAGTGGCATTAGAAATTGTGAAATTTTTGATATGTCGCACATCTATTGGTCAATCTGAGGTGTATGCTTGTGCACAGGTACTGAATAATTTGCTTGGTTCCAGTTAATGTCATGGGAAAGGTTTGTGCATAAGGTGGATAATACAGTGCTGATCTTGTTTGCAGTTGCCACTATGTGACGAGTATGCAATGCCTATTGAAGATAATATTACGTTGAAGGTAATACTGCAACCCAGTGGTAACTAAGGGGTGAGTGAGTTTCATGAGCAAAGAAAATTGGCAGAGTGTGGCCCTCCTTACAAGAGAAAGGTCATATATGCTTGTGCCTGAAAACTGTTGTGTATTGAAACTAGGGCATGTTTCTATTGTGGGGGCCATTACGTCAATGGTAAGGTGATATTGACATGATGCAGGAATAGCATCTTTTGAGGACCAGTTTGCCTCTGATATTTGTGTAAAGGGGCACAGCAATGGCACAGTAGCTCATTAATGGCATAATTCTGTGCAGCTACCTCCTTCAAAACCTTCTGCATATTTTTCCATACCAGAATCCCCACTCCATCAGCTAAACCACTTACAAAGCCCACGTGAACATCTGAATGTTACTTTTGTAAGATCTAAAATTAGTTAATGATATTTCATCTTAAAATCATGCAGTTATTGTTTGGTTGATGAGTATTGTCAGTGGCAACTCTCCCAGTTAAAGTGAAGTGCTTAACCTATGTGTTCAAAGATGTGACGAAGAGAGCAACACAGACGACACTGAAATAACGTTGGATATTTACACCCTGAACAAAATTTAGTAGAAAAAAAAATGAAATGAGAAATCTTAATAGTAGACTAATTAAGGCACTAGATAAAAAAACAATAGCTTAACCTAATATTGGGATACCACTGAGTCCAGTGGCAGCCATTTTTTTTTATTCACATTCCAATGGCATGAGCAAGAGAGAAGAACAAAACATTAGCCTAATATATACAAGAAAAATTTGCTATTACTGTCATTTTTCTGTGAGTACTAGCAACAAACATTGTTCATTCCTGGAAGTGTTTCACATGGCGTACTTTATGTAACCCAATAGACTTGTGTGACTTAATTAATTATAATTCCAGCGAGTTTGCATGGTCTGCTCTCCAGACGTGGAACAAGGCATTGTAAGCAGAGTAAAACTTGTGGCATTTGTGCTTGGCCTTGTTGGTTAGGCAGAATGATTTGAGGACTTTTCTGCCCACATGAAACACTCAAATGTGTGCCTTCTTATCAGCATGCTTCTTCCTACAGAATGCCGCTGCCTTTGTTCTGTTGAGCGCTAACTCGATAATGGTATCATGTTGGTCTCTGTCATTTGCTGGAAAGTCCACTAACTTTTGAATAAGGTTGATAGGTTGTTTGATTCTGAGCACAGGAAGGGGGCGATGTGGGTTACACCTCATTCAGTACATTCTGGAAATCTGGAAGAAAGACCTCACAGGATGTGTGCTGGTTGGAGCAGTATGACCTACACAGGTTTCCAAGCTCTTTCATGATATTCCCTGACGGGTTTGAGCTGGGATGGTGGGAGGATGTGTAGACAGACTTCACTCTGTGTCTTTTTAATGTAACGTTCCAGAGGTTAGAGCTAATCTACGGGCCATTGTTCGATATAATCTTACCAACATGTCCAACTTGTGGCAGAAAGCCCCTTCGAAAGGCTTTTGATACGTTCCAAGGGAGTTAGGGTAACAAATTTGTAGTTAGTTCCAGAAACACAAGTATGTGGCAGAATCTTCATTTCGTACGTAGCAACGGTCCAGTGAGGTCCGTTGCAGCCATGTGTTTTAGCTTCTTCGATACGACTGGGTAGAGGTGTGCCTGCATGCGTATCGTAGTATGTTCAGATTTCTGGCTAGACTAGCACACTGGTACTACTTGTCTAACAAGCCTCTCCATATTGATGAAGTGCATGAGGGTCCTCAGCTTGAGGAAGCATTTCTTTGCACAAAATTGGCTGTAGCTCAGATGCGTGTGCTAAATGACTTTCTTGACTAAGTGTTCAGGAAGGTACAGTGTCCAAGTTTCATTTTCAATACACGCACAGGGGAATAGAATACCTTTCGTGAGGAGATAATATTGTCTTATATTCGCCTCCCATTTGTCCTTGTATTTTAGTTTGAGTGTGACCGTTTTAGGATCCTAGTACTGTTGATTGTAGATATCCTTCATGGTAGCAGACACATCTTCTTGAAATGCGATGTTCCTCATATAATAGAGGCTGAAATGTTCCTCTTCTAGGCCATTGTTGCTGGTTTCTGCAAAGCCTGTAGGAGAACATGACAAGTTGGCCACAATGGTGTTATCACTGCCTTTAATGTGTACAATTTGAAATGTGTACTTTTGTAGGAGCTGTACTGAATGGGTTAGTCGCCTGTGATGAGTTTAGCACTTAACAAAAATTCAAGAGCCTTGTGGTCAGTGTACACCTTTGTCCTTCTACCAGACAAGAAGTAGAGGAATTTCTGGAACCACAGTGAGTGCCTCTAAGTCGGTCACTGAGTAGTTTCACTCATTTTTTGTAAGAACACGACTGCCAAAGGCAATCGTTTATCAGACCGTGGTTCTATTTCCCATATATTGTTGAAAGACCAAGACGCCTAATCCAGTGAGTGAGCTACCTGTCACTATGCAATAATCCGTCTCTAGGTTAGGGTGCAACAGTATAGGTGCATCAACTAATGCAGATTTTAGTGGTAGAAATTGCTTTTTCGCCTCTTCATCCCACTGCCATGGTGTGTTATTTCCAGTGATTATACTGAGTTGTGGGCTACTGAAAGTCATGTTATGTAGGAATTTTTGGTAAAAATTAATGGCCCCCAGGAATCCACATAACTGACGCTTACTTGTGGACTGTGAGAATTGTGCTATTGCTGCTATCTTCTTGGGGTCACAAGAAATTGCCTCCTTAGTAATTATGTGACCAACGAAATGACCTGACGTGGTGCCAAAGCATGATTTCTCGATTTTCACTGTAACCCTGTGATCTTTGAATGAATGAAGCAGTTCACGAGCAGTGGGAAACTGTCAGTATGGCACCACTCAGTGTTGTTGCCAAATTAATTCAAGAAGGAGGATCCAAGGTGGTGGCCACAGATGTGGCAACACCACAGTGATGTCATGGTGGGAAGTTCAAATTTAGAGGGGAATTGGTCAATTTGGCTACATCCACTAAAGTAACACTGCCTCCTGCCCCCATCTGGGAATTGGCAGGAAAAGACCTCAGTCTATGCTGGGCTACCAGATAGGACAGACGTAAGTATGCATTGTTTGTTTTAACAATTTGAGTTGTCATAGACAGTAGCTCCATCCAATGTGTTCGCCATGAGGTCCAGTGTCCGACTGACCTAGTTCACTACATTGCCCCCAGAAGGTGATGTCAGACCTCCCCCTCTCCCCTCCTGTGATGCAACCCAAGATGGCAATCTGAGGAAAAAATGGTGGGAAAAGGATTCGGTCTTTATCTAGATGCTGGACTGGAAGAATGGATGTAATTGATTTCTGTATTCAGTGGATGAAATGTCTGTTCTGGAGAAGGAGGAGTTTAATGGGTGTATTATCTGTAATCATGTAGCTGAGGTCTCTTTCAATAGCAATGATATTTTGTGAAGATGAATATGCTTCATCAAATAATAGACGTAGCAGGATGGGGCTAATTTACACTTCACAACTCATGCTGATAAAGACATGTGCTGTAACTTGAGATCATTCGATAAAATCCCAGTCAGTCTTCAGAAGTGGAAGAGGAAGACATTCTTTCCTGTGTGTGCACTCCCTGCACCCAGAGGCCACATGGCAGCTTATGCCATGGCCACGCAGGAGCGGTCGCGTATATCCTGTCACATTGGAAATACCTATGGCCTTCCTCCTTCTCATCCCCAGAACATGGATATTCTTGGTCATTGAGTACAAACTGCTTCTGGAGTTATTACTTCTGGTGTTGTGGAATATTGTCACATACGCAACATGAAGGTGTCACAGGAACTAAACAATGTACCACTGCACAAAGAAAGAAAGAGAGGGAGAGAGAGAGAGAGAGAGAGAGAGAGAGAGAGAGAGAGAGAGAGCTTTGCAAATGATGTAAGAATATTTATCAATTACATGTTTTATTCTGAGGAATACCACCACTGCCAGACTTGAACACAGACTCTAAAACAAAAGATCACGACACACCTGTGAAACCACCCCTGAAAACACTTCACATGCTTTAGTGGGAAATACCCTTGTCTTTGAACATGATTTGCTTCAGGAGTTACTAAATCCAATTGAATATGCCTCTAAATACACTTTCAAAAAGATGGCTGCACAGTAGTTTACTCCAATTTTGTGGTGTATACTGCGGAGTGTAGCCAGGTATGGAAGTGAAACATGGACGATAAATAGTTTGGACAAGAAGAGAATAGAAGCTTTCGAAATGTGGTGCTACAGAAGAATGCTGAAGATTAGATTGGTAGATCACATAACTAATGAGGAGGTATTGAATAGAATTGGGGAGAAGAGGAGTTTGTGGCACAACTTGACGAGAAGAAGGGATCGGTTGGTAGGACATATTCTGAGGCATCAAGGGATCACCAGTTTAGCATTGGAGGGCAGCGTGGAGGGTAAAAATCGTAGAGGGAGACCAAGAGATGAATACAATAAGCAGATTCAGAGGGATGTAGGTTGCAGTAGGTACTGGGAGATGAAGCAGCTTGCACAGGATAGAGTAGCATGGAGAGCTGCATCAAACCAGTCTCAAGACTGAAGACCACAACAACAACAAGAACAAGAACAACAACCACCACCACCACACTAGAACACAGACTCTAAAAAGAGCAAGACACACTTGTGAAACCATCCCTGAGATACTTTGTGCACTTTTGTAGTAAATACCTGTGTCTTTGAGCAAGGGCTGCTTCAGAAGTTACTAAATCCAGCTGAATATGTCTTTACATATGCTTTAAAAAAGGTTGTTGTGCAGTAGTTTGCCTCAATTTTGAAATGTATACCACTGCACTTGAACACTGACTCTAGAAGGATCGTGGCACACTTGTGAAACCTTCCAAACACACTTTGCTTCAGGAGTTACTAAATCCAACAGAATATTTTTCTAAATACACTTTCAAAAAAGATCTCTGCACAGTATTTTCTGTTGATTTTGTGATATATACCACCTTATGTGAACACGCACTCTTAAAAAAAAAAAAAAAAAAAAAAAAAAAAAAAAAAAAAAAAAAAATGTTTGTGAACAGTTGTGAAACGTCCCTGAGACAATTAACTTACTTTTGTGGGAAACTTATCCCGAAACTGATCTCGGCTCCAATATCTGATTTTACATGCCAAAATAATGATATTTGGAACTTGAAATATATACTTCTCTAAGTCTGAACAGGACGTTCACCAATTTTTGAGTTTTAGTTGCTTGTTTGAAGGCACTGCCAAAGAAAGAAAATTTTATAAGTTCTACAGCTGCTGTGTTGCTCATCACTTTTCTGAAATAGTGAGTGGGCTTAGTTTACATTTGCTGCTGCTGGAGTCAGGGATGTTATTTTCCTTAGTTCTTGAAGCACACATTGGTGTCTAAGCACAGCCGTGAAAATCAGAACAATTGCACAAACAGAATTCGAAGCACTGTCCTACAGACGAGAAAAGTGCCTGGTATTTTCGGTGCATTTTCGATGTCTTACAGTTGCTGGTCTGGAGATGCTCTAAAGCCACAATTGTGGGTGAGGGACATCATCCTACCTGACCAAACCAGAGGAGGATGGTCTGCTAGGACTTGTTTCTGAACACTTGAACAAAGAGAACATCACATGACTCTCAAACGTCACAGAACTTTCCATAGATACCTCTCTCCCTTCTTGCTTGAAACAATCTGTGGAGGCCCCTAAGCACCGCACAAAGGATGCCTTGTGACTCTCTGACATCATGGAATTGTGAATGGGACATTCTGATTGGTTCTTATTGACTTTACCCACTAAACTGTTGCTTCTGTTGGTATGGGAGCACTGCCCACCATTTTCTGCAGATGGACAAATTATGATATTTTCAGTGACAAAACTATATTGTACAAATTGAAAAAACCTACAACAGCCATATTGCACTGACAGTTAAACCTAGCAAAAGTGGTCTACAGTTCATGAAATACATATACTACCACCAAAGACACTTCCTCAGATACACTGTTCTGCTACTATCGAGGAAAGCTCAAATTTTTGAGTGTGAAACCAGTCTCCAACTGGACTATATCACATACCATACCAGTGTAGTAAACACAATTTGTATCCTGCACCATACAAAATCATCGCCTCTGCATCCTGCATATAGCTATCGGCCACCAGACACATGCACATATACTGCGAAGACAGACGGATACTCAAAAAACATAAGCACATGCACCATATATAATCCATTCAGCACTAGATATTTGCTGCGAAGACAGCCAATCATCCACTGCCGCCAGTGGCCACAAGTCAACTGCCTTCATACAGGCTGCTGCTATACGCAACCAGGGCGCCCTTAGCAGACTGCTGTCACTCTCAGAACTGGTGTACAAAGGCTGGACTGTTCCCCTGCCAAAAAGGCATTACTGTTTCCAGCCCCGATCTGCTTGCTTGCTTGCTTACTGCCATGCTTTCTACGGCCATCTCCAAACTCTGGGACTATAGGGTCATTCCACACCAAGTGGTCTAAAACTGAAAAAAGTTCCCACCATCATGGTCTCCAATTTTCGTCAAATTTTAACTGTAGCTTTAGTCAAGTGTTGAAGTAAGTTTCCCAAGATTTCAGGCCTCTAGCTGCAATAGCTGCTGATCTAGACCCCCTTGTCTGAAGTGTACTTAGTCCGTGTGCATGCAACATAAAAAAAATGTCATATTTGGAGTCTAATAAAATCGAAACTAATTCATAAGAATGGTTAGTAAGATGCGACCCTGTACAGTTTTTTTTGCTGATTCCAACGAAATTATGTATAACATTACTCATGCAAACCCCGGTCAAATAACTCGACTCAAAGTATACTTCAAAATTTGTCGTGACACAACGCGACAAATTTTGACCAATATTAAGACTGCAATGATTTCCTTGCAGTTGAAGATATGGACTTGAACTTTTGGCCAAGCTTCATGCTTGTGCTAGACATAATGCAGCCGGATTTGCAATGATCCAGGCCATATGGTCGCCCTGCAGTATCTCTTCAAATTAGGCAGTGTCAGCACAAACGGTAAAATTTACCAAAGTTTCAAGCCAATTACTAAAAAATAGTTGGCCTGAATCTGCTTGTGAATAGTATCACCTAAAAGAGAAACTCTTGCTCTACAAGACTGACATTTGTTTTTTTTGCAACGCGACCATTAAGTACTCATTAACTCACATCAAAGTTGTTATATTTTGTATGCGCGATGCACTAATTTTTCTTCATTTCTAGGAATTTGAATCTTAATAGTCGCTTAGAATTACTGATATAATTGGATATTTCATTCGTGTTTTATTCAGTGATTGGCCAGTGAGAGATGTCAGAAGTTAATGAAGAAGAAGAATCGTTGGCCCCCTGTTCAATTGGAAAAGATGCTGCTGCATCAAAGTGCCATGTTATCTTCTATGCTAAGAAGACTGGATTCAAAGCGTTTAGTGATTTCACAGAATGTGACCAGAAATTGCTTGTTTCGCGTTCAGAAGCCAAACTTGACGAAAATTCCATCATTTGCTTCCACCATGAAGCCCTCTTCCTACATGAATATCAAGCGATGCAAAAGAAATGTTGCAATCCATTCAAGAAGAGGAATCACAATGTAAAAGCTGGACTTAGACTGCTTGATAATGAAACAGCTGCCAAACTTTGCCTGTTAAAGAAAAAAGAAGTGATTGATATAAAACCTGGTCAGAAGCTTTGCCCTCGCTGCATGTCGGCACTGAACCAAAAGCTAGAAGATTCATCATCACTATCAACCCAATCTGAACAAGATTTCACAACGGATGAAACTGAACCAGCCATCAACAAAAGTTTATCATTTATTGGTGCTTCACCATTGAAAAGAAGACAACTAAGTAAAAGAGATAAGCAAAGCTATGCAAAAAGAAAGATCTTGGATGCACAAAGTTTAATTGGGAATCAAATTGCTGCTGCTGTAGGAATCAATTACGATGAACAGCCAAGTTCAAGTAAAAGTCGCCCATGCAATAATTGTGCAGATCTTGATAATCTTATAGAAGAGTTGAAAGAAAAATGTAAAGTGTCAAATCGTAGGACAAAAGTTCAAATATTGACCTTGGTTCCAAGAAGCTGGACAATTAAAGATACGACAACAGCATTTAATGTATCAGAAAGAATGGTAAAGCAAGCGAGAAAACTGAAGAATGAGCAAGGTGTTCTAGCTTTTCCAGCAAATCGGCAAGGAAGGAAGCTTTCAGATGAAGTTGTCCAGAAAGTACATGACTTTTTTCAAGATGACGAATTCAGCAGACTTTGTCCAGGGAAGAAAGACTGTGTGCCTGTGAGAATTTCAGGAACAAAGGTGTACAAGCAAAAGCGGTTGTTGCTTTGCAATTTGAAGGAAATGTACGTGTCTTATCAGAAGCAAAATGGACCAGAAATTGGCTTCTCAAAGTTTTGCGAGCTTAGACCAAAATGGTGTGTTACAGTTGGCTCTGCTGGAATGCACTCAGTTTGTGTCTGTACAATACACCAAAATGTCAAGCTTATGCTCACTGGTGCATCAATCAATGAAGACTACAAGGAAATTCTTAGCAAAGCTGTTTGCAGCTTGGAAAACAAGGATTGTATGCTTCATCGTTGTGAAAACTGCCCTGGTCCAGAAGGTGTAGAAGCAGTTATTGCAACATATTTTGAAGATAATGACCCTGAAGAACTGATTGAGTACAAACAATGGATTCATACCGACAGGGATACTTTAGAAACAAAGCAGCTTTCAACAGAAGAGTATGTTGAAGATATTGCAGCAAAAATTTGGAACCTGTCTTGTCATCACTACATTGCCAAGCATCAAAGCCAGCACCTGAAAGCTCTCAAAACTGATTTGAAAGAAGGCGAATTCATAATACTAATGGATTTTGCTGAAAACTATTCATTTATTGTTCAAGATGCAGTGCAAGGCTTTCACTGGGAAAACAGTCAAGCAACAGTTCATCCATTTGTAGTCTACTACTGTGAAAACGAAGAGGTGCAATGTGTGAATCTTTGTGTTATTAGTGACTGCCTTCGACACGATACGATTACTGTCCATGTTTACATTGGAAAAGTAATCAATTACCTGAAGATGCAATTTTCCAAAATAAGCCACATCCACTACTTCAGTGATGGTTCAGCTGCACAATATAAGAATTTCAAGAATTTTCTCAACTTATGCTATCACAAAGAAGATTTTGAAATAACAGCAGAATGGAATTTCTTTGGAACAAGCCATGGAAAGTCGCCTTGTGATGGCATTGGAGGCACAACAAAACGGTTGGCAGCAAGAGCAAGTTTGCAACGTCCATATGAAAACCAGATTCTAACACCCAAAGATCTTTTCAACTTCTGCAATGATAATATCAATGGAATCAAATTCTTTTTCATCAGCAAAGAGGAAGTTGAAGAAGAAAAAGCTTCTCAAGAAGAAAGATTCCTGCAAGGGCACACTCTAGCTGGCACAAGAGAAAACCACCATTTTTTGCCCATTGATATGACGACAATTAAGGTCAGTAGAGTTTCTAATGATGCGACATCTTTTTTGGCCAAAATTAGTGCTGCTGAAGTAGTAGTTCAAGTCATGGATCTTCAGCCTGGGCAGTATGTTGCTTGCATTTATGAAAAGAAATGGTGGATTGGAAACATCGTTGAAATCTCAGTCGAACAGAAAGATGCTTTCATAAGCTTTATGCATCCTCATGGTCCTGCAAGTTCATTTTATTGGCCCTTAAGACGTGATACTTGCTGGATTCCAGAACAACTTATCATTGGTGTTATTCCAGCTCCATCAGTGACATCATCTGGTCGGCAATACAGTTTTCCTGAAAGCATTCTCTTGCAAATCAACGATGCTTCCAGAATGATGAAGTAACTGAGGAAGACAGGCTTGGGAACCTGCATAAAGAAACCCACAATCAGGCTTGGGATCCTGTGGTAAAGACACCCTGTAATCAGGCTTGGGAACCTGCAGTAAAGATACCCACCCGTGGCTGTTACTGCATGGCTATCGGGCGTGGCCCCTATGGCGATGGGGATGCTGGTTTTATTGTGATAACCAGTAATGGCTCAGCCATCATGGACCAACGCAGGGCACTGCGCACACAAAATATAAGATACTTTGACCTGAGTAAATAAGCACTTAATGGAAGCGTTGCAAAAGAAAAATATATCCATCTTGTAGAGCAAGAGTTTCTCTTTCAGATGATACTATTCACAATTAAATCCAGGCTGACTATTTTGTAGTAATGGGCTTTGAACTTTGGTAAATAAAGCCATTTGCGCTGACACTGCCAAATTTGAAGAGATTTTGCAAGGCGACTATAAAGCCTGGGTAGTTGGAAATCCAGCTGTATTATGTCCAGCACAAAGATAAGACTTGGTAAAAAGTTCAAGTCCATATCTTTATCTGCAAGGAAATTATTGCAGTCTGAATATTGGTCAAAATTTGTCGCATTAAGTCACGACAGAATTAGGGGTACACTTTGAGTCGACTTGTTTGACCGGATTTTGCATCAGTAATCTTATAATTAATTTCGTTTGAATCAGCACAAAAAACTGTACAGGGTCTCATCTTACTAACCATTCTTATGAATTGGTTTCAATTTTATGAGACCCCAAAAATGGCATTTTGTCTGATGTCGCGCGCATGCGAACTTACTACCCTTCAGACAAGGGGGTGTAGATCAGCAAGTATTGCAGCTAGAGGCTTGAAATCTTGAGAAACTTAATTTAGCACTTGACTAGTGCTACAGATAAAATTTGAAGAAAATTGGAGACATGATGGTGGGAAGGTTTAGACCACTTGGCATGGAATGACCCTATAAGAACATATGTATTTTCACATGGGGTGCCACAATATCACACCATTTACACGATAGTTCTTGATTCAAGCACATATCAGTACGCTACCAATCACCTGCACAGTATAAGTCCAAAGATAAAGACTGGTATTTATACCTCTAGAAATCCAAAACTTTTGCGAGGTGCTGGGAGCTGGGACATGCTGCAAACCACTCAGTAACTAGAAACTCTGGTCTCGTAAATTGACTTATAGCTGGGAGAGCGGTATGCTGACCACATGCTCCTCCATATCCACATCCAGTGACACCTGCGGGCTGAGCATGGCACGGTGACAATGGTACCTTTGGGCCTTCATGTCCTTTTTGGGCAGAGTTAGTTAACTAGAAACTTATCTTGTCTGTGAAGATCTTTATATGAAAACACAAAAATAGAGGAAACTGTTTTTATTTTTTATTTTTTTTTAACAAATGCTGATGTCAATGATATAACAGATTCCAAATCATCCTTCTACTTTACAAAGTCAACTAGGTGTTTCTCATGTGTAGAGAACCAACAAACGTCCCTTCCATCTGTTTTCACCCTCTAGATGCATGCAACAAAACCACAACTGACATTCTCTCAACCAAATAAACATAGGAATGTGCAGAAGCAGTCAACCAGACAATTTATATGGGAGGGAATAGCTGTCCAGCACAAACAAACACCCTTATTGAGTCTTCTCAAATTTTCATGGAGAACACAAGCAATCATGAAGCTGTCCAACACAACATAGTATCAGTTCGCTATTCAGCCATCTAGAGAACAATGTGGTCAGTTCAGCTACATTCCTGTATCCCAGCTGACCTCTCTGTTTGGATGGCTCCTGCCACAAGCCGGAAATGTCAGTCATTCTGACCACAGGCCGCCACTGCCACGTACTCCCCGCACACCAGGCAGAATCGTTCTAGGAAACCAGCCATGTATATTATATCGGTGTACTTACAATTAACTATTACGATTGCAGATTCAATCTGACAACAATCGACAATAAGCGAAGTATCAAAAATACTTTTTCCCGATGGCTGTGGCTCTGAAAATATAAATATCTATACCATTCTTATGACTGGACATAATTTTCAATGTTTAAAAAAAAAAAAAAAACCTTCCTTATGACAAGACATAGTCATTTTCTTTGCACCACTGCTGGCATTCTGCACTCGCACTTTCAGTCTGCTAATATGCATCCCACAATCATCGTCTATATTCGAGGTCACTGTATTGTGTGGAAGACCACTTCATTTGAAAGCAATACCATGCCTCAATTTATAAAGCTTGTATAGTTTTTAACATGGATATCATTAGCGATACTTGTTTGCACTATAGAGCGAAGCCCACTTTTTATTCGAGGATGACAGTAACATAGGCATTGCTATCGTGTTTTTAACATCTGGTGGCTTGTAAAACAATTACATCTCTCTTCCTAAGACATGCTGGTACCACTTGCAAGAAAAATTTTGTGACATATCCATCCATTGTGGATTTTCGCTCAATATTTTTTGGTGTCACCAGCATTCAGTTATTGGCAAAGTTTTACTCTTAGTAGGGGATGTGTGATAGGTTTGCCATGATCAACAGGCGTATAAAGTACATGTACTGTGGTCAGTGCTCCAACAAGTGCAAAGAAAATGACTATGTCCTGTCATAAAGAAGGTATGGATTTATTGTGGAAATTTGTGATAGCCATAATAGTAGGCGAAATATTTTCTTTAAGTGGAAAATTTGGCAACAATGCAGTGTGGGGCAACACCTGCTTAGTCCCACTACTTTCATGTAACATTTAGTTGTGATCTTCCCATGTCCTTTCTGCAATTAAGAGGTCATCAACATACTTAGTGACTCTCTCCTCAAGAAATTCACTCGGTATCCCATGTAATCCACGAATAAAGGAGGCAGAGGAGTTATTGAGGCCAAAGGGAGGGTCTTCAGAATTGATAGCCCTTTATGAAGGCCAAAAAGGCAGTGTATTTCCTGCAGTCCGGATGAAGCTCAATTTGCTAGAAACTGCTGCAGGGTTCGATTGATGTAAAGATCGAAATACCATGAAAGTTATGCAGCAGTTCCTTTAATCTCTTGGGTCTGTCAGTTTTAGTGTCAATGATGGTACTGACTTGGCATGAATCTAATACATACCTAATGGATCCGGCCTTATTTTCAACGGCCTTGATGGGATTGTTGTATGTAGACCAGGCAGGTTCAATGACACCATCAACTAATATATTAGGTATGACATACAGAGCTACAAAGAATTTCTTGTGATGTTTGACCTGAGATTTGTATGTAAAGTTTTGAATTGTGCCAAGTTTGGGCATGAACACGTTGGAGTTATCCCTTAGAACATTGTGTAACTGCTCTCTGTCATGTTCCTGCATACGTTGTACCATTTTGACCTTCTCTGTTAGAACTTATTGTATTGTTCCCATCCAGTTGCCCTGATCCATTCAGTTGTCTTCGTTTTGTTCGATGAGTTGTGGTGTCCATCTCGTTTTTTATTTATGTGACGTAACTTGATGCTATTTGTGGGTGATTGTGCCTTGATGGCCTGTTCATTAGCACGAATTGTGATCTCGTGTTCCTTATGCGGAGTGACAATACCTCTACTGATGTCAATGAGAGCTAGATGGTCTCTTAGGAAAGTCATCCATATAACCATCTGAAGAGACTGTTAGCGTCTAGCTGATGTCCCTGGCAGAGAAACTGTAACTGGGATTGTGGCACACTTCTGTGGTCTTTCCTGCAATTTCATCTTTTGTGCATGCTTTCTTCATTGCTAAGGTGTGCTAAATTTTGTCCACATTGCACATATGTAACACATTGCCTGATATGGCGGTTACAATGGCTGCCACTGTCAACAATGGCATGTAAAGCTACTGACCCTACTGTTACGGAGATGACAGGATGGAGTCTGGTGCATCGTATGGTACGCCCCAGGTGTTACATGCTTCACCCACTGTCCCTGCTGTTGAGACATCTTTGCAGGTACCGGGCGCAGTTGGGCCACCCTCTCCCCAAGGGGAGTGGCGGGTTCAGCAGCGTTCGCAGCGCACGAGGTGGAGGGTCAATGTAGAGGCTGGCCGTGTGGCATCGCCCACTCTGCCTGTGAGTGGACATGTGGCCGCTCCTTCAGCAAGGTCCGAGCAGGCACACGGGGGGAGGGGTTTATTAGTTATTGGCAGCTCCAACATTAGGCAGGTGATGGAGCCCCTTAGGGAAATAGCAGAAAGGTCGGGGAAGAAGGCCAGTGTTCACTCTGTCTGCTTGCCGGGGGATCTCATCCGAGATGTGGAGGAGGCCCTGCCGGCGGTGATAGAGAGCACTGGGTGCACCCGACTGCAAATTGTTGCTCATGTCGGCACCAATGACTCCTGCCGTCTGGGTTCAGAGGTCATCCTCAGTTCGTACAGGCGGTTGGCGGAATTGGCGAAGGCGGAAAGCCTCGCTCGTGGGGTGGAATCTGAGGTAACTAGTTGTAGTATCGTTCCCAGAACCGATCGCGGTCCTCTGGTTTGGAGCCAAGTAGAAAGCTTAAACCAGAGGCTCAGATGATTCTGCAGAGATCTGAGGTGAAAATTTCTCAACCTTCACTATTGGGTGGAGAAATGTAGGGTCCCCCTGAATAGGTCAGGCGTACACTACACGCCGGAACCAGCTACAAGGGTAGCGGAGTACGTGTGGAGTGCACATGTGGGTTTTTTAGGTTAGAGAATTCCCTCCCTAGGCCCGACAAGACGCCTCCTGAGACGCGGCAAGGTAGGAGTAGGCAAAATCCAACAGGGAATAACAATATTAATGTGCTAATAGTAAACTGCAGGAGCGTCTATAGAAAGGTCCCAGAACTGCTCCCATTAATAAACGGTCACAATGCCCATATAGTACTAGTGACAGTTGGCTGAAACCAGACGTAATGAAATCCTAAACTCAGATTGGAATGTATACCGCAGAGACAGGCTGGACAGTGAAGGGGGGGGGGGGGGGGTGTTTATAGCGATAAGAAGTGCAATAGTATCGAAGGAAATTGATCGAGATCCGAAATGTGAAATAATTTGGGTGAAGGTCACTGTTAAAGCAGGCTCAGACATGGTAATTGCATGTCTCTATAGGCCTCCTGGCTCAGCAGCTCTTGTGGCTGAGCACCTGAAGGATAATTTGGAAAATATTTCGAGTAGATTTCCCCACCTTGTTATAGTTCTGGGTGGAGATTTTAATTTGCCGGATATAGACTGGGAGACTCAAACTTTGCTAACGGATGGCAGGGACAAAGAATCCAGTAAAAATTTTTTTAAGTGCTTTATCTTGAGCAGTTAAACAGAGAACCGACTCGTGGCGATAACATATTAGACCTTCTGGTGACAAACAGACCCGAACTATTTGAAACAGTTAACGCAAAACAGCGGTCATAAAGCGGTTACTGCATCCATGATTTCAGCCGTAAATAGAAATATTGAAAAAGATAGGAAGATTTTTCTGTTTAGCAAAAGTGACAAAAAGCAAATTTCAGAGTACTTGATGGCTCAACACAAAAGTTTTGTCTCAAGTACAGATAGTGTTGGGGATCAGTGGACAAAGTTCAAAACCATCGTACAATATGTGTTAGATGAGTATGTGCGAAGCAAGATCGTAAGAGATGGAAAAGAGCCACCGTGCTACAACAACCGAGTTAGAAAACTGCTGTGGAAGCAAAGGGAACTTCATAGCAAACATAAACATAGCCAAAGCCTTGCAGACAACAAAAAATTACGCGAAGCGAAATGTAGTGTGAGGAGGGCTATGCAAGAGGCATTCAATGAATTCGAAAGTAAAGTTCTATGTACTGACTTGGCAGGAAATCCTAAGAAATTTTGGTCTTATGTCAAAGCGGTAGGTGGATCAAAACAAAATGTCCAGACACTCTGTAACCAATATGGTACTGAAACAGAGGATGACAGAATAAAGGCCGAAATACTAAATGTCTTTTTCCAAAGCTGTTTCACAGAGGAAGACTGCACTGTAGTTCCTTCTCTAGATTGTCGCACAGATGACAAAATGGTAGATATCGAAATAGATGACAGAGGGATAGAGAAACAATTAAAATTGCTCAAAAGAGGAAAGGCCGCTGGACCTGATGGGATACCAGTTTGATTTTACACAGAGTACGCGAAGGAACTTGCCCCCCTTCTTGCAGCGGTGTACCGTAGGTCTCTAGAAGAACGTAGCGTTCCAAAGGATTGGAAAAGGGAACAGGTCATCCCCGTTTTCAAGAAGGGACATCGAACAGACGTGCAGAACTATAGACCTATATCTCTAACGTCGATCAGTTGTAGAATTTTGGAACACGTATTATGTTCGAGTATAATGACTTTTCTGGAGACTAGAAATCTACTCTGTAGGAATCAGCATGGGTTTTGAAAAAGACGGTCATGTGAAACCCAGCTCGCGCTATTCGTTCACGAGACTCAGAGGGCCATAGACATGGGTTCACAGATAGATGCCGTGTTTCTTGACTTCCACAAGGCGTTCGATACAGTTCCCCATAGTCGTTTAATGAACTAAGTAAGAGCATATGGACTATTAGACCAATTGTGTGATTGGATTGAAGAGTTCCTAGATAACAGAACGCAGCATGTCATTCTCAATGGAGAGAAGTCTTCCGAAGTAAGAGTGATTTCAGGTGTGCTGCAGGGGAGTGTCATAGGACCGTTGCTATTCACAATATACATAAATGATCTTGTGGATAACATCGGAAGTTCACTGAGGCTTTTTGCAGATGATGCTGTGGTGTATCGAGAGGTTGTAACAATGGAAAATTGTACTGAAATGCAGGAGGATCTGCAGCGAATTGACGCATGGTGCAGGGAATGGCAATTGAATCTCAATGTAGACAAGTGTAATGTGCTGTGAATACATAGAAAGATAGATCCCTTATCATTTAGCTACAAAATAGCAGGTCAGCAACTGGAAGCAGTTAATTCCATAAATTATCTGGGAGTACGCATTAGGAGTGATTTAAAATGGAATGATCATATAAAGTTTATTGTCGGTAAAGCAGATGCCAGACTGAGATTCATTGGAAGAATCCTAAGGAAATGCAATCCGAAAACAAAGGAAGTAGGTTACAGTACGCTTGTTTGCCCATTGCTTGAACACTGCTCAGCAGTGTGGGATCCGTACCAGATAGGGTTGACGGAAGAGGTAGAGAAGATCCAACGGAGAGCAGTGCGCTTCATTACAGGATCATTTAGTAATCGCGAAAGCATTATGGAGATGATAGATAAACTCCAGTGGAAGACTCTGCTGGAGAGACGCTCAGTAGTTCGGTACGGGCTTTTGTTAAAGTTTCGAGAACATACCTTCACCGAAGAGTCAAGCAGTATATTGCTCCCTCCTACGTATATCTTGTGAAGAGACCATGAGGATAAAATCAGAGAGATTAGAGCCCACACAGAAGCATACCGACAATGCTTCTTTCCACGAACAATACGAGACTGGAATAGAAGGGAGAACCGATAGAGGTACTCAAGGTACCCTCCGCCACACACCGTCAGGTGGCTTGCGGAGTATGGATGTAGATGTAGATTTCTGTCTCTTTTGTACTTTAGTACTGACTGACAAAAGTAAAGTTAACAAATACGTGCTGAAAGCTACATCTTTTGTGTTGCTGGAGTAAATTGTAATCCAGATACAGAATTAGTCAGGATGGACGCGGTAAACCTCTTAAAAACACACTTTAATTGACTGTTAGAACCAATCCTTAATAGCCTAGGATAAAACAGAGAGCACTTTCCTGTTCCCAGTTTGACATATTGTTGTGCAGCTCTTCCTACAAGTTGCAAAATGTGTTACTACATTTCTACATTAAGAAAAGTGTTGGCACTATCAGGATATGGATTTGTTGGTTCCTAGGCAATACAGCTTTCAAACAAAACAAAAACTCACTGTTTTTCCACTTCCAGTACAGAAGACAGCCCGATCCGTTTACGACTTGTGCATCTGGGTCACAAGACCATGTTCTAACAGTTGCTCTGCTACGTAAAAGTGAGAGTAGTCGGATAAAGACAACACAGATCTATACTGTAAATGAACAAGTGGTTTACTGCTGTGGGAGTTAAATACAGAATTGGGGTAGGGGCAGTTTTTGAGGAATTGACAATGAGTGTCAGCTAGGTATGTTTTACTGATGAGGGACGAGATGGGAAAAAGTTTGCTTGTGTCTTCTTTGTAGGACAGCACCAAAACTGGCGCCAAAAAAGGAAAAATTGACATTCAATGTATTGACTACCCAACAAAGCTAAGTTATGAAGTAGTTGTTAAAGCCACAGTATCCACAGTCAATTTTGCCAATTTTATACCTAAGTAGGCTGAACCTACTGTTTAGTAGACCATACACAATCATTTCTAGAAATTCAGGAGACATCAGTAACCTAGATTCCATGAAAAAGCAGGAGCCTCCATTTTACTCCCCTTGAAGATGCCAGTTGCTTTTGTAGAATAAAGGACATAGTGATTACAGTGGCATATATAACAGAAGAAGACTGAAAATTAAGGGCAGAGATCAATGTTGGAGATGTACCTGTATTCCTTGTTGATGCTCTTGACTTTTGCCAACAGTTGTAAAGTTGTGTTGCCATGATTGCAAAAACATGTTACTCAGCAAATAATTTACAGAAATGACAAGTGTCTTCATCTTTTTAGTGGTAGTAAGTAGTTTCTCAGAGGAAATTATTATGCATTATAACATGAGGAAGCACTGTATGGTGCCAGCCAAGCGCTATCTGATAACTTAAACGTAAATTGAAAAAAAGAGAGGAACGTCCATTCCTTTATGTACATACTAATCAAGATTCAAATACTCAATGTAAAAACATTAAAGGGTTGATGTTGTTGTTGTGGTTGTGGTCTTCAGTCCAGGGACTGGTCTGCTGCAGCTCTCCATACTACTCTGTCCTGTGCAAGCTTCTTCATCTGCCAATACCCACTCTAAACTACATCCTTCTGAATCTGTTTAGTGTATTCATGCCTTGGTTTCCCTCTACGATTTTTACCATCCACACTTCTGTCCAATACTAAACTAATGATCTCTTGATGCCTCAGAACATATCCTACCAACTGACCCCTTCTTCTAGTCAAGATGTGCCACAAATTCCTCTTCTCCCCAATTTTATTCAATACCTCCTCATTAGTTATGTGATCTACCCATCTAATCTTCAGAATTCTTCTGTAGCACCACATTTTGAAAGCTTCTATTCTCTTCTTGTCTAAACTATTTATCGTCCATATTTCACTTCCGTACATGGCTACATTCCATACAAATACTTTCAGAAAAGACTTCCTGAATCTTAAATTTAAATACGATGTTAACAAATTTCTCTTCTTCAGAAACGCTTTCCTTGCCATTGCCAACCTACATTTTATATCTTCTCTTCTTTGACCCTCCTATCTTTAAATAAATTAAATCAAATATATGTTTGGTATTTTCTTGGAAGATGTAATGTACAGAGATGTGGAGGTCTTATCACTGTGCAGGGTTGTAGGACAAAGATTTTGAGTATTAGGAAAGTGTTCCTCTGGAACTTATCAGCAAACTTACTAGGATCCAGACCCTGCAAGTGTGAGGTAGTGCTGACCTTCAGCCACTATGCCATATCAAGCTTACTGCTGTTATTTTCTCAACTACTGCTCTTCTACAAGAAGTTGTTTTATGTCTAAGTCATATAGGCAACAAGTACGGAATACATATGCTTGTGTTTTCAACTATCTAAAAATTTATTTCCTAATGATATTAAAGTGATTCACAGGTATTTTCATGCAAGATGTGATCTCTCTTCTAATCTGTAGTGTAGCACCATGTAGGTAGCAGATTATGATTCTCGGTCTTTTGATTTGATTTGATTTTGTATTCCATAGGTCCAACTGTAGCGTATACAGACATTTAAGTACATAATTATATAAAAATTTATATGGTAAATTCTTTGAACAGCAATACAGAAAAAAGAAAATACATATTTTCTTAGAATCATTAGAGCACCAAAGAAAATGTATGCAGAGCACACACAGATACAGAGCTCAAGTTAAATAACATTCTTAGTGGCATTATGTCAACTTGTATTATATAATATTAAAATTTTACAATTTATTTAGTTAAAAATTCATCCAGACTGTAAAAAGCTTTGTCTAGCAGAAATATTTTAGTGCTTTCCTAAACTACTCTTGTTATGAACCTCTGTCTTTATTTCAGAAGGAAGAGCATTGAAGAGTTTTGTTCCAGTGTAGTGGACTCACTTTTGCGCCAAGCTCAAATTACTATGTTCGCTGTGTATGTCATTCTTCCTCCATGTGTTATGTTCATGATAATTACTGTTTGGTTGAAATATCTCTATATTTTTACAAACAGAACACACGAGAGAAAAAATATATTGGCATGTAGTTGTGTATATTTTAAGTTTTCAAAAGCTATTTCTACACGAGTCTCTTGGGCGCAATCCACATATAATTCTTAAAGCTCGCTTCTGTGCAATGAACACTTTCCTTGATAATGGCTGGTTGCCCCAAAAAATAATGCCGTATTCAATGAGTTAGTGAAAATAGCCATAGTATGCCACTTTTGCAGTGTTAGGTTCAACACATGTAGTGACAACCCGTAAAGCACATGTAGCAGAGCTAAGCCTCTTACAGAGATCTATAATATGCAAAGACCAGTTCAACAACAGTAAATCTTACGATATGTGAGGATATAGGACAGTCTCAACGTGGTATTTCCTGCGAGGACTTTTAGAAGTATTGAAATGCACCGGCCGTCATGGGAAAAATACTTGCCCTTGAAATCAGCTTAGTCAGCTCCGACAGCTAAGGGCCACTTAACCACATCTGAAAGTATGTGATAATGAGTTCCTCAAGATTACTATCTGTTTTACTGCTCATAAAAATTGTGGTATCATCAGCAAATAATGTAAATTTACATGGCAGGCTTGTACATGATGGTAGATCATTTATAAAAATCAGGAATAATAGTGGCCCAAGAAGTGGAGGACTATAATCAGGACTCGATGGAATGAAAATCTCCAGTAATCTTACAAAATCAGAGAGAGAAACTGTGCTGCAGTAATACCTAATCTCTGACCACGTCCTTGTTATCAAAATTGCAGATGCAGCAGAAACAGTGTAGTGACAACATGCACGACTTTGTTTCAATCATGAGAGATTGCGCCACCATCTCTACCACCTCAACATGACCACATCATCTTCATGTGAATGTGACAGTGAGGAAGATGTTAATCACATTTTCTTCAGCTGTGACAGGAGGTGTCAAGAAACTATGAAATAAATACAGCATTTGAGGTTCTCTGGAAATACTTAACCAACAAACAAGCAAACTCTCTTAGCAGCAGTTGACAAAAGGTGTATAAGCTCCCATACAATTTTATAACAGAAGTTCCTATAAGAATACAGAAAAAAATAATTTTATACTATAACATAGTAAGAAAATCAAATAGGTTTAATAATGAATAACAAAAATAGGAGTGCAGGTAAGCTACTACAAACAGCATAGTGAACACATTATTGTGGCCAAGATAGACACAAAGCTCATGCCTACTACAGTAGTACAAGTTTATATGCCAACTAGCTCTGCAGATGATGATGAAATTGATGAAATGTGTTGTTGTTGTTGTGGTCTTCAGTCCTGAGACTGGTTTGATGCAGCTCTCCATGCTACTCTATCCTGTGCAAGCTTCTTCATCTCCCAGTACCTACTGCAACCTACATCCTTCTGAATCTGCTTAGGGTATTCATCTCTTGGTCTCCCTCTACGATTTTTACCCTCCACGCTGCCCTCCAATACTAAATTGGTGATCCCTTGATGCCTCAAAACATGTCCTACCAACCGATCCCTTCTTCTAGTCAAGTTGTGCCACAAACTTCTCTTCTCCCCAATCCTATTCAATACCTCCTCATTAGTTACATGATCTACCCACCTTATCTTATGTATGATGAGATAAAAGAAATGATTCAGGTAGTGAAGAGAGACGAAAATTTAATAGTCATGGGTGACTGGAATTCGAGAGTAGGAAAAGGGAGAGAAGGAAACATAGTAGATGAATATGGATTGGGGGTAAGAAATGAAAGAGGAAGTCGTCTAGTAGAATTTTTCACAGAGCATAACTTAATCATAGCTAACACTTGGTTCAAGAATCATGAAAGAAGGTTGTATACATTGAAGAATCCTGGAGATACTAAAAGGCATCAGATAGATGCAGATGACACGTCAATCTTATTCTATGGGAGTGAATCTAAAGAGCTAGAATCTCTTGCTGCTAGTGGTGTAACAGAAGTAACAAAATACCTCAATGATCAGGGACTCAGGGCGGATGTCACCAAATCTCAACTACTGACATTTAAAACAGGCAGTTCTCGTCACAACAATATGAATAGTGTGTGTTATATCTCTGCAACAGAAAATGGTAACTGTAAATTCCTGGGTGTATATGTTGATGAAAATTTGCGGTGGACATACCACATTAATTTTGTATGCAGAAAAGTCATTAGTGCCATATATCTCCTCAGCCAGCTCTCAAAGATAGTTCCCAGCCAAGCACTGAAATTAGTATATTATGGAACACTTTACCCCTTTCTCAATTACGGAATTGAACTATGGGGCTGTGCAGCTGATGCACATTTAAAAAGAATACTACTACTGCAGAAAAGAGCAATAAGACTTATATATGGGATGGGACATGGAGATTCATGTCGTGAAGTGTTTGTGCAGCACGAATATCTGACAATATATTCTCTGTACATCTTCAAAATAGTTGTATTTTTTATAAGTCAACCAAAAGAAGCTATCAAGGGCAGTGATGTACACGATCACAACACTAGAACAAAGTGCAGCTATTTCTGTAACAGAACAATGTTAAAAATGACTGATAGAAGTCCATATATCAGTGGTTTGATTTGGTATAACAAGGTACCAAACTCTCTAAGAACGTACACGGGAAATGTTTTTAAAACAAAATTAAAATCTTTTCTAATAGAAAAATGTTTATATTCTTTCAATGAATTTTAAGATATTGATTGTAACACAAGGCATTAGCATATCAGTTGTAATGTGATAAATGTAAAAAATGGACATAAGAAGCAACAGCTACAGAATATAGTGTATTTTATAAATATAAGTATAACCATAGTATTAAGTCTGACGTTTGAAAAAGCCATCATTATGATGGCTCCACGCAAAGAAAATGTAAATAAATAAATAAATATAATGGAAAGATGGAGATTTAGGAACCAGGTTTTAAATTGTAAGACATTTCCAGGGGCAGATGTAGACTCGGGCCACAATCTAGTGGTTATGAACTGTAGATTAAAACTGAAGAAACTGCAAAAAGGTGGGAATTTAAGGAGATGGGACCTGGATAAACTGACTAAATCAGAGGTTGTACAGAGTTTCAGGGAGAGCATAAGGGAACAATTGACAGGAATGGGGGAAAGAAATACAGTAGAAGAAGAATGGGTAGCTCTGAGGGATGAAGTAGTGAAGGCAGCAGAGGACCTAGTAGGTAAAAAGACGAGGACTAGTATAACTCCTTGGGTAACAGAAGAAATATTGAATTTAATTAATGAAAGGAGAAAATATAAAAATTCAGTAAATGAAGCAGGCAAAAAGGAATACAAACTCCTCAAAAATGAGATCGACAGAAAGTGCAAAACGGCTAAGCAAGGATGGCCAGAGGACAAATGTAAGGATGTAGAGGCTCATCTCAATAGGGGCAAGATAGATACTGCCTACAGGAAAGTTAAAGAGACCTTTGGGAGAAAAGAGAGCCACTTGTATGAATATCAAGAGCTCAGATGGAAACCCAGTTCTAAGCAAAGAAGGGAAAGCAGAAAGGTGGAAGGAGTATATAGAGGGTCTATACAAGGGTGATGTACTTGAGGACAATATTATGGAAATGGAAGAGGAATGTAAATGAAGATGAAATGGGAGGTTTGACAGTGCACTGAAAGACCTGAGTCAAAACAAGGCCCCAGGATTAGACAACATTCCATTAGAACTACTGATGGCCTTGGGAGAGCCAGTCCTGACAAAACTCTACCATCTTGTGAGCAAGAGGTATGAGACACGCGAAATACTCTCAGACTTCAAAAGAAATATAATAATTTCAATCCCAAAGAAAGCAGGTGTTGACAGATGTGAAAATTACCAAACTATCAGTTTAATAAGTCATAGCTGTAAAATACTAACGCGGATTCTTTACAGACGAATGGAAAAACTGGTGGAAGCTGACCTCGGGGAAGATCAGTTTGGATTCCGTAGAAATGTTGGAACACGTGAGGCAATACTGACCTTACGACTTATCTTAGAAGAAAGGTTAAGGAAAGGCAAACCTACGTTTCTAGCATTTGTAGACTTAGAGAAAGCTTTTGACAATGTTGACTGAAATACTCTCTTTCAAATTCTAAAGGTGGCAGGGGTAAAATACAGGGAGTGAAAGGCTATTTACAATTTGTACAGAAACCAGATGGCAGTTATAAGAGTCGAGGGGCATGAAAAGGAAGCAGTGGTTGGGAAGGGAGTGAGACAGGGTTGTAGCCTCTCCCCGATGTTATTCAATCTGTATATTGAGCAAGCAGTAAAGGAAACAAAAGAAAAATTCGGAGTAGGTATTAAAATCCATGGAGAAGAAATAAAAACTTTGAGGTTCGCCGATGACATCGTAATTCTGTCAGAGACAGCAAAGGACTTGGAAGAGCAGTTGAACAGAATGGACAGTGTCTTGAAAGGAGGGTATAAGATGAACATCAACAAAAGCAAAATGAGGATAATGGAATGTAGTTGAATTAAGTCGAGTGATGCTGAGGGAATTAGATTAGGAAATGAGACACTTAAAGTAGTAAAGGAGTTTTGCTATTTGGGGAGCAAAATAACTGACGATGGTCAAAGTAGAGAGGATATAAAATGTAGACTGGCAATGGCAAGGAAAACGTTTCTGAAGAAGAGAGATTTATTAACATGAAGTACAGATGTAAGTGTCAGGAAGTCGTTTCTGAAAGTATTTGTATGGAGTGTAGCCATGTATGGAAGTGAACATGGACGATAAATAGTTTGGACAAGAAGACAATAGAAGCTTTTGAAATGTGGTGCTACAGAAGAATGCTTAAGATTAGATAGGTAGATCACATAACTAATGAGGAGGTACTGAATAGAATTAGGGAGAATAGGAGTTTGTGGCACAACTTGTCAAGAAGAAGGGACAGGTTGGTAGGACATGTTCTGAGGCATCAGGGGATCACAAATTTAGCATTGGAGGGCAGTGTGGAGGGTAAAAATCATAGAGGGAGACGAAGAGATGAATACACTAAGCAGATTCAGAAGGATGTAGGTTGCAGTAAGTACTGGGAGATGAAGAAGCTTGCACAGGATAGAGTAGCATGGAGAGCTGCACCAAACCAGTCTCAGGACTGAAGACCACAACAACAACAACAACAACAAGAAGAAAAGACTGATTCAGTCTTTTCATGTCATCCCATCTGGTAAGTCTTTCCTGACCTGGGGTTCTGGGTGACTTTTCTGAACTGTACCCCTTTTCCTAAACCTTTCCAGCTTTTTTGCTTCACCCCTCTTACTTCCGTTTCAACTCTTCTGCCAGAAGATACTGACTCTGAAAGCTTGTAAAAATTAAACCTTTTTTGTGTGTGTCCTCCTGTCACCACTTGGTGAGTAGTTTTTCTGTCTATCTATTTACATTAAGTTCAGTTTAAATAGATGTAATGGATAACTGTTGTTTTTTGTGATTCTAGGGCTGGCAGTATGGGTGGTGCCCAAAAGTCAGTAATAAATTAAACAAAAAAAGTTAGTTTTGCCCTTATATACTTAAACAGCAGCCTAGAATGACACATGGAATTCTTTTAACAATTTGACTGTTATTACTGAATTGTTCTTTACTTTTTATGTGAAAGTTCTTAAAGCTATTTAAATAAAACAAATGTTATTAACACCCTACATCTCTATTCTGTGTGTCTACATATTTGCAACCCTCTGCCACTAGAAGGCTTCAGATTGTAGCATGTAACATGGTGGTGTGTAATGCAACTATGTTGGTGCGTGAGAAACAGCATGATGTAATTGCATTTCAAGTTTGGAGAATTCATCTACATATGGAGCACAATCTGTTTCAGCATGACAATGCCACATGATATGAGTGCTGCGACATCCACAACAATCTGATGCATCGGGTTCGTGGTCATCAATCATCCTCCATACAGTCCCAATTTGGACCCAACAAATTTTCAACTGTTTCCAAAACTTAAAGAACGCCTTCAAGGAACTCACTGTGAACTGGAGGTGACCTTGTGGCTCTGACAACAAAGTCAAACACTCTACAGTGATGGTATCAACAAGCAGGTTTCTACAAAATTGTTGAGGCTTTCGTGGCCACTTGTTGACAAACTGCCTACTGGCTTCTGTCTCGGGTTCTTCGGCCGACGTTCATCTAATGATTTTTCTGACGTTTCACCAGCACGAGTGGCTGGCATTGTCAAAGCTTCACCCTCCATTGCCGGTGGTGAACTGGAGCCGAGCTCGCGGGTGCAGACTATATGTACCTGGCGCGCCAACGTCCGAGGGCTTCTCCGCGGTCATTTCTGGTGCGGTTCCGTGCTCTATTTCTCTCCCATGTGTTATTTCTTCTCATTACATTTAATGCAATACTGGCCATATTCACTTTAAAACGTCACCTGTTGTGCTGTGTAATCGGAAATGTGGTGTTCATTCTTTGTGTAGTGTTTACTGTGTAGTATGTATTGAAGTAAGATTGCGGCACATGCTGTTTAGTACCAAGTTGTCGTTTTCTTACCTGGCCTTATCCCCTAAGTAACAGGGTGTGCATGCTATTCTGGATTTGGCATTGCTGTTGGTAAAGGGTGGCCCTTCGGCATGGAATGTGTGTACCCCATCTGTCTGCATGTAGTGTTACCGCTTGTGAAAGTGCAACAAAATTTTCAAAATGTTTTTGAATCATGTTACTGAGGTGGGACGTGGGCACAAGTCTGGTATTCACCTAGTCAGATGTAGGAAACTGCCTAAAAACCACATACAGGTTGGCTGACACAAAATGCACATGGCTATCCACAGAGGTCATTTAGTACTAAGTTACATTCGATTAAGTTATGGTTTTTGAATGTTTCGGTTTTTTCTTTTGAAGTTAGAAGTAGTTTTCAAATAATGACAATGTGCTGTTGTGTTAAGCATAGTAGCAGGAACGGGAAAGTTGTTCAGTTTGTGTTGTTTTATGTGTTAATGATAGCTGATTCCAGTCTGCACAAATCCATCTAACCACCCTTACAGGGAAGGTGCAGCTAGCGATAGATCAGTGTCATGAAAAATTATACTTATTCAACATTCTTATAATGAAAATAGTCAATGTTTGAGAATATAGTGTAGGTGGAGAAGTAAAAAATCTACTCACCAAGTGGCAGCAGAACACGTACATAAAAGGAGGTTATAATTATGCAAGACTTGCAGCCAGTGGCTCCTTCTTCCACAATAAGGGTTGAATGGGAAGGAAGAGGCGTGAAGGAAAAGGACTGGAGAGGTTTAGGAAAAAGGGGCTTACTGTCCTGTAAGCCTCCCCTGACCTGTGGTTCTGGGTGACTTTTCTGAAATCCATCCCTTTCCCTAAACCTCTCCAGTCCTTTACTTTCACGCCTCTTCCTTCCCCTTTAACCCTTCTGCCGGAACAAGGAGCCACTGACTCTGAAAGCTTGCTTAAGTGTAACCTTCTTTTATGGGCTTGTTGTGCCACACTGCTTGGTGAGTAGATTTTTTTTTATCTATCCAATTACATTATTCAACAGTCTGCAGTTTGAGTGACATTTACAGAGGAGTTTGGTCTTTGTCATTTAGTTAGGGCATGTTTAGCTACAGCCTCATCGCTGGCTCGAACCTTGGACTGTGCCTTTTTACATGGTTTCTCTGGCACATTACAAACTCATTAGCATCTTATGATTTTCAGAGGTAATTTCAAGAGTAAGAATTGTGAGTGATGATACTGAAGAGGCTCTAATTTGAGCCATTTTTGAACACAGAGCTTTTATATCTGGGACCAGTGGTATGCAGATCATTGCAACTGCCTTCTACTGAATAAAATTAGGGTAATAATGTTTCAGCATTAGTACCAATGTTTCACTAAATTTATCATTTTTATTCACTAAAATATCAGGACAAAAATCTATACATGGCATATCTATCCAGTGCTTGGAGTTACTACTGATGTAACATTATCTCAGGAAGAATACCACTTGCTCTTTCACAAAAATTGCACTAACAATATTGGACTGAAACATTGTCTATTTAACTATTTCTGGCATAATAATACATAAAATTTGCGAAATTTGTTGAGGTGTTCATAAATTACACTCCTTTGGAAATAAAAGTTGCAAAGCTACACTTTTTATTTTTATTTCTTTGTTCACTATTAGTTTCAGAGTTGCAGCCTCATTCTCAACCACTCTTGTGTAAAATAATTCATAGTGAGTCTCAGAATGAAGCTACACATTTTGTGGTTTTATTTCTGTGATGACATTTAGCTATTTGATTATCAGATTACATAGCTAACTGTAACCTAAACCATATTTTATTCTCAGTAACAATTAATATCTTATTTTGTACTATATAAATTAATGGCAGTATAGACAGTTGTATATTATTCACCGAAATTTGTATCTTTATGCTGAAACTCCCTCTTCATGTATTGGTTTATCCGAGAGCACCAAATGGTGTTATAGTCCAGAAACTAGCAGCAAATAGAAACCTATAAAATAAAAATGTGCAGCTTTGAAACTGTTGTTTCTGGGGAAAACCATGTCATCAGTTATGGATCCACAAATAAAATTACTCCTTATAAAATAATGGAAAAGTTCATGAGACATTTGTCAATGCCTGGAAAAGCTCTGTGGATAATTTTTTAACTGTTGATAAAACTGATGGAAGTGTACATGGTGTGGATGTTGTTTTTCTCCTTGTCAATAATCACATTTTTGTTGGAAGCAAGTCACTGTCATTGTGGTGAGGCAGTACTGAGAACATTGTTTTGATGTCACACCACTGAAAGTAATCCACTGAACTAATGATGTGAACGGTTGCAAGGTAAATACTCCTGGTAAACAAGTGAGATGCCTGCATGAGCAGCAATGTGCTCATGTGAGCAAAAATGTGCTAGCATTGATACTACCCTCAGGTACTTTAAGTGTGAGATGGTAAACAAGCTGTAGCCAAGCAATCTAAAAGAAAAAGCTTTATTCCAACGCTTCCCAGACATTTCTTTTTAAAATCTTTCAGACTCTCAGCCTACTTTTTCACTTGT
This sequence comes from Schistocerca piceifrons, assembly GCF_021461385.2. Taxonomy (NCBI): domain Eukaryota; kingdom Metazoa; phylum Arthropoda; class Insecta; order Orthoptera; family Acrididae; genus Schistocerca; species Schistocerca piceifrons. The sequence continues at coordinate 300,709,965 of NC_060141.1, forward strand.
ACTCACCAATCCTGTAACTCTGGGTAATGATTTGAATGCAAGAAAAGGTTCTCAGACATTTGAGTTGCTATAATTTTACTTGTTTGCTTAGTGTTTTAAATATGTTGATTGTGAAAATTAATCTCTTCAAATTAATAGTAATTTTCTCTCTGTGCAAAAATTTGATGATTAATGTTTTGTGTAATCATAAATTTATGATTAAAGAAAATGTTAATCATCAATTTAGCATATCCTTAAATTGTCTTACAAAAAAGTGCTTGGATGGTGTTGGTTGTTGCATGTTTATTGAAATCAAACACCACTGTTGCCAGTTATGTTGCAGTTTTATTCATACAGTATCTTTTGACTGAATGAGAGGTCATTATCAAGTATATTAAGTGTTATAGCTGAAGACAATACAGCCACATAATGGGACTACTTGTGTCAGTATTAGCTGGAGTAAAAATTTGTACTAATTCTTGCTTTGGAAGAGGATGTCATATGAGAGTGGAGATTCACAGTGAAAAGCATCAAAGACACAAAGGTCTAAAAGAAGTGTGGTTATAATGTTGAAAGTAGGAGCCAGTACTTGTCAGTAATTAGAGATGAGTGCTATGGTGTCACATACCAAATTGATAAAAAGAGATGTTATCTAAAGTATGTCTAACTGATGAATGATGGTCATGACAGTTAAAAGTATTTTTTAGTTAATTTGTTTAAAATAGCAAACTGGTCAGAAGTTTTGTTACAGTTTGTGCATGTAAACTGGTATGGATGGCTGCCATGTGCCTTCAAGGTGGGATGATGACAGCAGCTTTAATACACTTCACAGTTGCTGTTGGCTTGGCGGTATTCCAGGCTGAGACATCTTGGCTTGTAGTAGCAGGGTGCGCCATCGAATAAAAAGGTGTGCCTTGACTATGGTGCTGATGTCATGGAAGACAGATGATGCTTGGTAACCTGTCAGCTTCGTATAGAATTTATGTACTGTCAAATCATGTATATGAATACTAAAGGTATATATAATGTTGCCTTACATATACCAATTGTAACATAAGGAGCAGTATAACAGTGTTTCAGAAAAAGTGCTTCCTATTATCTAGTAGAAAGCTGAAAATTTATCAGAGCTTCCTTGCTACTGCAGTAATGAGGAAATCCACATTAATGCAAACTGTATGATTTCTCTGAACATTGTTTCAGGATGCAGCTTTTCAGAATTTAAGAGTAATAGTGCTTTCAACCTGGACATATGCATTCCTCACAAACTAGAGTGGGCAACAGTTAACATAGTCATGTCTTCAAGGGTTCCATAGTGCTTTGCCCACAAAATTATTGCTTCCAAGGATAAGCTGATAAATTCCACGTTTTCAAATCTCAGTTGAAAGATTTCCTTATTTTACAGTCCTCCAATTCTTTACACAAGTTCCTTGCAGTGGTTGAGAACTTCCCTATGTAATATTTTATTTATTTTATTATCTCCCAATTTTTGTGTATGATTAGCTGATTTGTCTTACAGGATTATAAAAATTCTAATCAGTATTCTGAAGAGTAGGTACTGACTCGTTCCATGAGCAGGTAAGCTTTGGCTCACATGGAACTTGCAAAATAATAACTAAATAAATAATAGGTAGGCAAATTTTCTCTACAATGTGTAATGTCTCTTAGCAAAAGACATATTATGTAATAAAGAGAAAACAATGTGTGTCATGTTTTGTTCTTGTATGGAATTATGTACTGATTTTTTTTATTTAGATAATATCTGTGTCGTCGAGTACTGAAACCGCCACAGACGATACTTATTAAATACCAAACAAAGATGAGAATAGGTGACTAGTATAAATAGTAAAAAATGAACATTAATTTCTCTGTCGTCTTCTTGTAGTTACGTGAGTAGGAAGAGCCTGTGACGTTATATTGTACACTTGTGTAGCATTCTTTTGTCAAGATTGTAAGAGGGACGCCATCAGATATAGCCTTGAAAAGGTGTGTTATTAATTGAATTGTTTAAATGTTTTGAATAGAGTTACTTAGTGAAACCTTGCATTATGATTTGTAATAAGCTTGCCTGGTATTTTATCCCATCCCTTTAAGACATTTTCAGTTATTTAAATATTATTCATGGTGCAGAGCTGCGCTATGAACGAACGAGCCACTGCCGCGGCGCATTTAAATTGCATTAAATGAAATCTATCATACCGCAAAGAAGCGGGCAGGTAATAGTGAAGTAAAATTATTTCTTTCAGCTTTCGGAATTGCAGAGCAGAGCAGCAGATTTAATGATGTGTTTTACAGGTTGACGCGGGCTGCTGATAATATATTTCTAACAGTGCAAAAAGATAATTTACCTTCATAACATAAAAGAAATCTTGCTGTGCATAGTTCTGGTCTGGCAAACCTTATAGTAAAAACATCTTTTTTCTCCGATAATAGTCTCATGTTCTCATGTTAGTCGTGGTACTTATTGTTGTTTTACTGTTAACAAAAATCCACTGCAAAATTTTGATGTTGAACAATCATTGCGTACTGTAACATCAGTATTGATAACGAAGTAGTTTTCATTAACCTTTTCAATAACTATAAAGTAAGGAAGATATGTTGAACTTTATGGCAAGTTACAGTAACGAAAAAATGTTCCTTTAATAGAAAGCCAGATCCAGAACAATAAGAACATAATATATTTTGTTTTGTTGAAAATTTATGATCCAAAGAAAGTCATAGCACAGCATCACTAAAAGGTATTTCGGGGCTCTTTTCGTAGAAACATATTTTATCTCATATATTAGTTGTTATGCGAGTAATAATAAAACAAAGCAAATAATAATACAACAAGCGAAAAATGCTTTGAGCATTTATGTGTGATACAATATATATACATATATAATATGAACTGTGAATTGGTGAGATACGTCACCCACATTAAATACTATCATGAGGGTATAATGTAAAACATATTTATGTAAGTAAATTTTGTTTAAAATTTGTCTTTTATTGCAAAATGTAAAGTCTGTAACAAGATATTTGATGGTAGCATTGTTAAAGAGTACAATATTTATCTCACTGTGAAATAACGTTTAATAATTTATTACCTTGTTATAAACTATATCTCAGATAACTTTGGTACAATATTATTTGCATGAATACTTTGTTCAGTATAATATTTCTTACATTCTTTTTCAATAGCATTTTCTTAGAAGATTGTTATTTGATATGTACATTAATCTACTTTCATGTACTAATCTAATTAATTTACATATATATCAAGTGGTAAGAAAGACATATTTAGGTACAGCTCTTTTCAGTTTAAAGTGTGTCAGAGCATGTTTCCATCGTCAATAATTACAGATTTGTACATCTATACAGAGCTTGTTTCACTAAATAGCAGATGCGTTGGGTTTCTGAAGTGTAACAAGCTGATTTATTATTACAAGCATGCTCTTAAAAACAGCAACAATATCTAAATTTAAAACTGTGTAACATAATGTAGGCCACATATATAAACTAACAACAGATTTATATACACAAGTTATTTACATCATTTAGATCACCATTCTTTCTCCTTTCATGACTTATTACATATAATTAACACAATGGACGAGCTTTTAACAATGAGTAACTTTATAAGTTATATTCTCAGAATTGAAGAAGCTATATATTTCTTTGTTTAATGATGTACAATAAAAAATAGAAAAAAACAAGATTGCATTATAGCATTGAAATAATAAACATACAGTTTGATAATTGTAAAAACTTTTTGTTTATGTGAAAAGTGATTCTGTTTCATACACTTCGCATTCTTGAGTTTGACAGTGTTTTCATATTGTTTGCTATCACATATGAATTCTTGGCCCCTTCGCATACTCTCTTTCACCTGACCACAAAATTTTTTGAGTGGACTTGTTTTGTATTTCTGTTGTAAGCCTAAAATAACAAATAGGTGCAGTGGTACACAATTTTGGCACATTTTACATGTCATAGATTAAGTAATTATATAAAAATACATAAACTTGAACAGCAGCAACCACTAAAAACAAATTTGCAACATGAAGTTTTCTGCTACAACTTTTGTTTTCCCACTTTATATATAGTTCCTTAAGGCATCACAATTCAGTACCAAATTATGTTTCATATTTTTGTTTTCATGTTTCTTCACTGCTTCTCATTGTTGTTTAATACATTGATAGGTAACATTTCAGGAAGAGATAGATTTGTGTGACATTATTCTAGAGGACGATGATGTTTTGTTGGTTGACAATTGAGATATTCCCTACAAAAATAACTCTTGTCAAAAATATCCTTTCTTCAGGTGATCCCAACTATTTTAATAAAAAAGTGCCATTGAAGTGACTTAACTACGACTAGCCACTAAGAAAATTTTATAAAGTACAATATTCACTGATTTTAGTTGTTGTTTTCATTAGAAAGTTAACTTGTCAACAAGGCAGAACAACACAGTATCTGCACCAATTGTGAATATCTATACTAATGTTTCCTTAAAATTAAAAAAATAAAAGAACTCACAACAAAATCAAATGAACCAGTCCTCATCTAGTTTTGTCAGTTTTGGTCCATCATTTTCTTACTTGGAAGTATTTTGTGCCTTCATGTTTTGGTTCTCATTGAACAAGAAAAGAAAGAGCCTTGAGATTTTGACGGCATGTTCTTCCTCCTTTGTAACACTGAGGTGACATTTTCTTACTCTTTAGCAAAGTGATAGGCTGTGCTAAACATTGTGACAAGTTAAAATTGTACAGTGGACTGTGACTGATACTCAGATCTGCCTCTTGTGGTCAACTGCCCTTTCCAAACTCACCTTGTGAATCCACTCTAAGCTTAAACTTGTCACTTGCTCTCCTCCACACTTTCCCAAGGTTCTCTTGCTCTACAGCAAGCTAATTCCCTTGGGAGGGAAATTGAGACTTGGACCATAAGGCTTGCAGTTAAGATGGACCTTGGTATGATTTCTGTTTGAAGGTTAGTTCATAAATGCCTTTCCACTTTTTGTAAATGATACTCTTTTTCAAATGATCACCCTTGTTTTAGCTTAAAATTACACCACGTATTTGTTTGTCTGATGTAAGAGAGACAAAGACAAAAAGGAAGATAAAGAATAGCTTTGGCTAAAAGTTCAATGTGTAACAGCCTTTTTGTTTTTTCATGTCTGCAACTCAACATGTCATCTTTATGGTGAGTAGCAATATATCATTTTCATAATATTGTTGATATTCCAACCTGAACTTGCCATTGTTTAAATATGAGTGTCTCAGTGTCCCTGTGCAAGTCTTTCAATTGGACACCAGTTTGGTGACTTGTGTGTCCAACCTACCCCAGTTAGCCAAATGGGGAAAGGGGACCTACAGTTTAACATGAAATTCAAACCATGTGTCATTTCTGCCAACTCCTGATATCACTGAGAGGTGAAGGCTAGGTTAAACAACACACAGAAAAATCCTTGGTCCAACTGGGATTTGATCTCGCAACCCCTCAGTTTCCAGACATGTGCGTTACTGCTAGACTACCAGACTCAACAGGTGAGCTACTATTTTCCAGTATAGCAACATACTTGTAAAGTTCTCTCAATTTTAAGATCAATTTCCAAATGTCTTATTGAAAGGGTGAATACCTTACAGGATTTATACTTGTCCAGAAAACATTGTGCATTTTCATCAGCATTGGGAATTCGTGCTGGTATTTCTTAGTGGACTTGCCAACGAAACTACAAGGCAGACTCTTTGGTTTGAGTAAAGATTTGTGATGTTCCCTGATACACTCTGAATGCCTAAGGAACTGAAGAAGACTGTTAATATTTCGTCTCCCCTCATAACCTTCAGGATAAATATTGTTCACAAGCAGATAATTGCATAACATTGTGGCTGACTTCGAGTAATGTATGAAAAGCCATGAATCTATCTGTCTACTATGCTCAATACTTAAACTTTGTTGTAAAGAAAAATAGTATGCATAATAGTGATTGCATACAGAGTAATTGAATCAACTTTGCCACAATTAGCCCCTTCCTCAGCAACTACTTTTTGTTGCTTCGTATTTCCAAATCTAATAAAACACAGACAAAAGAAAATCTTGTTTTTGTTTTCACTCCATTCCAAAGAGCTCTGTATAAATTAGCTCTCTTTGTCCAGCTATTGCTGGTTGAAAAAAGAAAGTCACATTTAGTGCATATCAATTCTGCTACATATATGAACAATGGAAAACCCAGAATGGAATAACAGTAACACTACGAATTAGAATAGATTCCTATTCACCACATACGGGAGGTGTTGAGTGGAAGACATTCAGGTAAGATATTACCAGCTTTTGGGGACAAAATCCTTTATCAGATGAAAACACACACACCTCTCTCTCTCTGACATATTTAACTGAACCAAACTATGAGTTTCAGCCTTGGCCACGAGTCAACATTCACCCTCACACCACCCCCACCATCCCTCTCCTCCTTTTAGTCTTTGGTGCTTGTACTGAACTGCTACAGAGTTAAGGGAAAGTAAATGTGTGTTTATGCAAAGAAAGAATGGTGCCTAATGATAAAGATGAGTATTTTTTTTGCATCATGTAGTTCACTTGCATTTCCAGAGGAGAACTAATAATTACATATGTACTTGTACTATACTGTAGCACACGAATGAGGTCTTCTGTAAGGTTGGTCCTCCCACGTGATTAGCACCTGAAATACATTTAAAAACAGAAGAGAAACAGTGAAATACAATTCTATATAGTGGGCTATGGCATAAATATGTTTTCATTCAACTAAACTAAAACAAAGACTATTCTGATAAAAATAAATGTAGGAAAGGAGCATTACAGTGAGAGGCTACGCACTGACTAACAGAATTGTAAATGTTTGTTGTGGGATGTGCTTATCCTCTGCCACAATATGTATCTGGCACCATGAAACCAAACAGCAAACCAGAGTCATAATCAACTCCTATAGCAATCCCATCCATTCTTATACAGAAACCCCTTAGCTTCCCAATAGTAGTGTTAAGAAGTAGAGAAAGGGATTTTACTTCTGTGACAAAGACTTATCACTCATCAGAAGAAATCCCCAACATACAATGCAGGAAATCATCCCAGTATCGTACACTAGTCAGGCCACATCCTACACATCTTGTGACTTTATGGAGAGACATAGGCCAAATAACTGAAATCTCTGCTGGCACCATACTTCCAGTGCTGGTCCTTTTCCATGAAGTTACTGGACTGAAACACTACTTCTTTTTCAGTCTAGATGTGAAATTCCTGGGATTTGAACTGTGATCTGAGTATTAGTTCATAAGTGAATAGGACATTGCCTCATTTTTTCCCTGCTTTTATTTATACCTATTATGAGTTATAATGGAAAGCCTAGGGTGGAATAATAACAAAGTTATGAAAAGGATGGATTGCTGCTCACCATATAGAGGAGATGTGAAGTCACAGACAGGCACAAGAAAAAGGCTGCTATACATTTTAGTTTTCAACCAAAAGGCCTTTTACCAAAATAGAAAACACACATACAAACACAACTCTCAGATGACCACTGTCTCTGACCACTGTGGCTGACTGTGACCATGCCTGATGGGAGCAGAAATCTGGCAAAAGTGGTGGAGGTAAGAAAGAGGCATGGGTTGGGGAGGAAGAGGGTTATTAGGGTAGAAGTTTGACAGATAGACGCTTGTTACATGTCTTATACACATAGAAAGCAGCACAGTGGCTACAGCTTACTTTGTAGATCACATGGCTGCTTTCACAGGTAGCTCTGCATTTGATGGGATAGATTATGCCAGTGACCAGACTGGAACAGGAGGAGGTGGGAAGATGTATGGGGTGGGTCATGTATCTAGCTCTGTTGCAGGGGCAAGGGTTGGGAGAGGGGGGGGGGGGTGGAGTAGGGAAGGATAAGGAATGGATATTGTTTAGGTTCAGTGGTTGGTGGAGTACCACTGTGGGAAGATTGGGAAGAATGGTGGATTGGATATTCCTCATTTCACAGAATGATGAGAGGTAGTTGGAACCATGCCTGAGGATGGTATTCAATTAGTGTAGTCCTGAAAATTATGGAGTCATGAAAGAGTGCTCCTTTGTGGATGGCAGACATGAGGAGGGACTGGAGAGACAAAGTACAGGAGATCTGCTTCTACACCAGGTTTGGAGAGTTAACTTTGGTCTAAGAAGGCCTCAGTATGGTCTTTAATATAACTGGAGAGAGACTGCTCGTCACTACAGATGCAATGGTCATGGGTGGCTAGGTTATATGGAATGGGTAGCAGCTGTCAGAGTGGAGGTATTGCTAATGGTTGATAGGCTTGATATGGATGGAGGTACTGATACAGCCATCCTTGAGGTGGAGGTCAACATCAAGGAAGGTGGCTTGTTGGGCTAAGGAGAACCAGATGTGGTGAATGGGAGAGAAGGTGTTGAGGTTCTGGAGGAATGTGCATAGGGTGTCCTTGGTTCAGATCATGAAGATGTCATCAATGAATCAAACCAGGTGAGGGGTTTGGGATTCTCAGTGGTTGGGAAGGATACCTCTAGATAGCCCAAAAATGGGTTGGCATAGGATTAGGTCATGTGGGTGCCAATTGATGTAACATGGGTTTGTTTGTTGATGGTGTCTTCAAAGGAGAAGTAATTGTGGCTTAGGATTTAGTTTTTCATTGTGACCAGGAAGGAGGTTGTAAGTCTGAAGTCAGTCAGACATTGGGGAAGGTAGTGTTCAACAGCTGCGATGCTACATTAGTATAAAGGGAAGAGATGGGGTGTGCTGGGTAGTCGGGTTTATGGACTTTAGGAAACATGTAAAAGGTAAGTGTGTGGAGAGGGTAAGGGTGAGGAGAGAGATAGACTCAGGGGAGAGGTTCTGGGATGGGCTTAAGGAGTTGAGGAAGAACTGATGGATTTCTGGAATGGGGTCACTGTGGCTAGGCTTGTAGGTGGATGGGTCTGACAGCCAGTGGAGTCCCTCTGTGAGGTTAATTCCTGCAGTACAAACCACAATGGTGGAGCCTTTGTTGGCAATAGGATTATAAGGGCAGGATAAATTTTTATGTGGAGGTTTGCAGTTCCTTCTGCAGATGTAAGGTTTGGTTTCCATGCTGAGGGGTTCGGCAATGATGGCGAGGCAGGGTTAGAGGTTAAGAAACTCTGTAATGTTAACAGAGGGTGAATTAAGAGCAGTCAGTGTGGATCATGTTTGGATGGAGGAGTGAAATGTGCCAGGCAGGGTTCAATATTGGTTTTGGATTTACTTGTAATCTGATTAGTACGGTTGGTGCTGACAAAGTGTTTCCACTGCAGCTGTCTACAGGGAGATAAGGTCTTTAACAAGTTCAGCATGAGTGAATTTGAGAGTGGAAAAAAGGTAAGGTCATTGGAACAGTTTAGGGTCTGGCTTCTTTATGGTGGTGGGAGGGAGTTTCTGAGTGTGTGGTAAATGTAGTAGGACTCTAAGGCAGGGTATATCAGCTATGAGGGAATGTGGTTGAGTTTTGGTGGCTTTTGTAAAGGTGATTAATGATGGTATTCCAAGCATGGGAATAGGAGGTGAACAGGTTGGAGAATTTTTTGAGGTGGCATTGTACATGCTCCTCAAATTCTGGAGGGCACAAGTTTCACTTTGAGAGACTGGATGCAGGAATTTGGAATTGCAGAGTAGGAGAATTTTACCAGAGAAGAGGAAGTATTGCATAGAGGTTTGGACCTGATTTAGATGGTTCTGCAAGACTAGGTTGATGAGGGCTGTGGACTGATGAAATCTGAACAGATAGAGGTCATCATGGAAGGAGGGCTTGCAACTGGAGACGGATATTTTTGATAGATGAATTACTTGGGGAAATTCCACGAGCTAGGCAACAACACAGCAACAGTATCTGTACTCGATTCTGGATGTGGACAGGAAAATTTTTCTCTACTGGTGCAAGTGGATGGAGCAAGGATCCTTAGCAAAGGATAAAAAAATGTATAAACAATGTAAAATATGCAAAAATATGCAGGGAAACCTTACAAAAAGGATGGAATGGATGAAGAATGAGGAAACAAGGTGAAACCTGATGGAGTAGGGCTTACAGTGAAGGGTGAAAATAAACTAAAATCGATGTGAAAATACAATGAGATGATAGAGAAAAAGAAATAAAAAGATGATGATAGTGGCATTCAGGTCATTGGATGGACATGTGTGAAGATGCTTCCAATCTCTTGCCTCATGGCTCTTATCCCTGCAATGGATACAGATACAAGACCTAACCCATACATCCTCTCACCAATGTCTACTTCAGTCCAGTCACAGGCATCTGTTATTTCATCAAAGGCAGGGCTAGCTGTGGAACCAACCATGTGATCTACAGTCTAAGCTGCAACCACTGTGCTGCTTCCTATGTGCACATGGCAACTAACAAGCTATCTGTCCACATAAATGTCCACTGCCAAACTGTGTCCAAAAGACAGTCGAGCCACCCAGTTGCTGAGCTTTCTGCCCAAAATGATATGCTTCACTTTAGTGACTACTTCACATGGTGCACTGTCTGGTTCCTTCCTATTAACACCAGCTCTCCTGAATTGTGCTTGTGAAAACTCTCCCTGCAATATATCCATGTTCCCATAACCCCCCTGGTCTCAACATTCATTAGTTACTGTCCTCCACCTACCTATACCATTCCCTGCTCTTACTCCAGCACTTCACAGCCTTCTATTCTGACACTGCACCAACTAGTCTCTTTCTCCTTTTCTCCTTCTCTCCTTTTCTGTGCCCCTTTTGTCCCCACTCCCACCACAGGTCCTGACTGCACCTGGCAGCCCTAACCTGCCCCCATATCATTCCTGCACACTCCCACAAGCAGCGCTACACCTTTCTCCACACCTACCCTGCTCTCCCTCCTCTTCCCCACCCATATTCATCCTACTTACCCACACCACGTCAGTCATTCTGAAGTCTGGTTGCAGTGGGGGAGACTGTGGTCATGTGTGTACAAGCTGTACATGTGTGAACGTGTCTGTTTTCTTTTTTAAAAGAAGGTGTTTTGCCAAAAGCTTAAATTAGAGCAGCCTTTTAGTTGTTTTTGTGCCTGTCTGCAACTTTTATGTCTCCTCTATATGATTGGTAGCAATTTGTCCTTTTCATAATATTATGAGTTACTGTTTTTACATGAAAAATTGTCTTATGTAGAACACTGTCTCCCTCAGTCTCCTGTGGACATTATGTTACGGGATACCTCTTTTTGTCATGTCATTGCAGCAAGCTCTGAAGCAATTTGCCATACAGGTGCCTACACCATCCTCTCATGCACATGTAACTCAGAGGTGTATAATGTCATCTTCTGTCACTTGAGCATTTCTGCTGATTTGTCCTTTAAGCAGTTACTTGCAGAATCATCAACTTACAGCTACTTTGTTGCTTCATCTTGTGGTTGTTCAGTTTCAAAAGGTGATGGAAGAAGGAAGGGACGATTAGGAGAAGGAGAAATATTAGTGAATGGGGTCAGACAAGAATCTTTAAGCCCCATACAAAAATTATACTAAATGTTTTCTGTATCAAAATGTATGATTATTTTATGCAAAAAAGAATAAAATCTCTTGTCAGTTGCAAGCCATACACAAAATCAAACCGCTTATCGATGGTAGGCAATGAAAACCTCGTAACTCCATCTGTTTTGAAAACCTCATAATTCCAGTAACCAGTAACTCCATTACCAGAGAGAGCCTTGAAAGTGCATGGATTCTCTAATCTCTCAATAACTAGGCTTCTATTATACAGTTTCAAATGTAGCAGCATTATCTGTGCCACTTTACATTTTTTTGAGAAACCGTTTTTGTTTCTCCTGTAAAATTTAACAAAATGGAGTTATGAGGTTTTCATTGCCTACCATCACTATGATTAATAAGACGTGTTAAAATGTGTGATTACTGAACTAACTAACTTCATCCATGTTCCTTTCATTTTATGGGTGTCTTGCCATTGATTCTACCTTTAAAAATATCTGTCTGGACGTTTATGTCACTTAAGAACTAACCAGAATGCTAATGAAGGGTGTACAGATTTTAACAATTTTACTTAATGTTGAATCAGAGACTTACATTCCTTTTGTTTAATTGGCTTAATAAGTGCTTCAGTGCCATTGTTATGTGTCTCCAAGATATCCATATAGAAACATATTCTTAAAAAACCCTGTACAAGTATCCATCATTCACCCATAATCAAGTTTTACAGAAGCTTTATACAGGAACAGATATTGCACTAACAATGGGAATTGCAAAGAAGGATGCAAACAAAATTATATCTTGGTGCATAGTTTTTTCCGTCTGAAATTTGTCACTGAAAACATAAACACAAAATAGTGTCAAGATAGGAAGAAGTTTGTGAATATAGACAGACAAGCAAATTTTCAGACACCACTGGTGGCTTTTTAAGAGAACGTTGTGATCTCCAGACAGTTAAAACACACTTATAATTCCATAGAAGAAGAAAATTGGATGATGTATTTATTGGAAACATAGCTGCCTCTAATAGAACCAGGTTGTTAAGAGCTGATGTATACTGCTTGATAAATCACTAATAGCTGTGAGAGAAGCTTCTCATTTCCAAACCAAATGACAGATTACAGTTCTCTGCACCTACTAAATTAGTGTGGTGGTCCAGTAACAGTTGAGGTGTATTTTATCTTCTTCTAGAGTTAACAGAAGAATAAAAATTGCTTTCCTTCTTCAGCTGAGCGATTGTCCTGTATGCCATATTTTATTAAAGAATATTTCCTTTGATATGTTTCCAAGATGCTTAAGTATGTTATATGGAATTCAGCTGCTATAAGGAACATTGTCATTAGCCTCATGTAATCCTGAATCCCATGTAAATTTACTATTGGAGCCACAGTGATTCATCTTAGGAGATTGCTTGGTTTGAGATTGAGCCACCTTTGCAGTATCAATTAGCTGTTAGTGTCACTCATCTGTTTTTGTATCAAGACATGGCTTTCTGTATGCAAAGGAGTTAAATTAGGTGACTGGTGCCTAGTACACATTTTGTTCTTTTTAAGATGAGCTATCATAGAGAAAAATATCTATTGTGTTTAATTTCTCAAGTAGTTGATGAATATGATTTCAAAGTTAGCCTAGCTGTATAAATGAAAAGACACACTTGCCAGAACTAAGTATTATGCCATGTACATTATTTTTGTATTAATACATATACTGATGTTTGTTGTCCACGTGGCAGTGGTGAATCAGTTAGCAGCATGTATTAGGTTGTCTATTTGACAAAGACAGTAGTGCCCAAATTTCTGCCTTTAGCCATTAGATGCAGTATGGAAGAGGCTTGCAAATGATAGCCCTGAAGGAAACTAAATGAAGAGGGGCTAAGGAGCAACTACTTTACTGTTGTTATTAATGAATTCCTTGTTATGTATTATAAAAGCATTAGTATTTTCTATGTGCTTGAGAAAGATGGGAGCATGGACAGAAAAGTTAGCCAACTGTGCAGGCATCACACAAGGAGATAAGGAAATAGGCCACAGAAAGAGCATTGTGAGTAATCGAAACACAACTGAAATGTTGAGGTACCTCACAGGCTGTCCCATAATTGATGTTTTGCTTCTGTACACATTCACCTCCACAAGGCACAGCAGAACTAGTTACATGTTTAGTTTCAATCATTTCTGATTTATTTCACATCCAGTACAAATGATTCAATTGTTCTGGAAGACATAATTTTAGAGCTTTCGGTGGTCCAGCCTGTATAAGCCACAGCTAACTGGAAGTTTGCAGTGTGAGATTTACACATATTATACCAGATGCTGGGTTTAATCACAGGCAAGCTCCACCAAAGCATTGTCTTTTGAGGAATTCAACTGAGAATAATAGAACTAAGTGGTGCAGCATTATTGTGCTGATGGTACACTATAAGGCACTAGAGCAGAAGCACTTTCAGTGATATGACTACTGGGAAGTTTCTTGATAAAAATACAACTACATTTTATTTCTGATTTTGTTAATCTCAGTCTTTTATCATCATAGAGGTTGGTCACCTTTGGAAAGTTAGGAATATGCTTATTTTTGTATGATATAGGAGAAATAATTATCTACAGTTAAACTGAAATTGACTTCATTCTCAGCTATGAATATCAATACCTCATCTTCCTGTCTTGTTTGGTCACTACAATAATGACTGCAGTACTACCTGCTGCAGGGAGGAATTTAGGATGGTGTGTTTACTAAAAATATGTAGCAGCTGTCAACATGGATGTGTAGCTGACAAATAGTAGTTTTGATTCAACAGAGTTTCTTATGGAGCCATCAGTGAGGTAAAGGTACTTTCTGCATGGAAGGCTGTGGACCGAGTAAATAAATTGGGAATCAGTTTGAGGTTAATGAATGTGAACTATCATAAAAAGGATTCCTCAAAGACATACAAGGCAATTCAAGAAATCTGGGGACATAGACTGATAAAATCAGTACTGGGAATTTTCATCCAACATTCCTGAGAATACAGTTGGTCATGAATATGATGAAATAGAATTATCTGGTAGTGGTACAAAGTACCCTTCACCATGAAATGTATGGTGACTTGTAATGCCATCTCATGGGATGATAAAATGCCCATACAAGGTGGAAGAATTACCAATGATTAACAGCATGAGGATGCAGAAGACTGTGAAATCCACTGCATTAAAGACATGCAATGTGTATCCACAGTAAATGTAGCCTGTAATTGAAAAAAATGCCATGATGATCTCCTGATCGCTGAAAGCATCTTTAAGTCTAGATATAGTGGGGATCTGTGAAGTGAAATGAAGAGAAAAAGATAAGGGTTTCTGGTTACAAAAGTGTAGGGTTATATCAACAGAGGCAGAAAATGGTGTAATGGGAATAGGATTTATTATGAATAGGAAGGTAGGTCAGAGAGTGGCTTCTTTGAACAATCCAGTGATAGAGTTATTCTATTCAGAACTGACAGAAAACCTATATCAACATCACAAGCAGCAGATGAAGAGACAGATAAAGAATATAAGGATACTGAATGGGTAATTCAGTATGTAAATGGAGATGAAAATCTAATAATCATGGTGTTTCCTTCCCCTTCTGGTAGAAGGGGAAGGAACAGAAGAAAGAGTCATGGGAGACTATGAGGATGGTACTAGGAATTAGAGAGCAGAAAAACTAACTGAGTTCTGTTACAAAATTTGGCTAGTGACAGTGGAAGCACTGTTAAAAAATTACAAGAGGCGGAATTATACTTGGAAGAGACCTGGAGATACTGGAAGATTCCAGCTGGAATACATCATGGTCAAACAGAGATTTCAAAATCAGATATTGGATTGTAAAGAGTACCCAGTAAGAGATATATTTTGGGATCTCAATGTAGCAATGATGAAGAGTATCCTGAAATTTCCAGAGGAATCAAACAGCAAAGAAGTGGGATACTGAGGTAATGAGGAATGCACATATGTGGAAAGGGCATTCACAGAAATTGGTTAGACAAACATAGGTACAAGGAAGGTAACTGTGAAGAAATCACAAGTAACAGAACAAATGCACCAACTGATCAACAAAGGAAGGAATTACAAACTGTTCAAAGTAATTCAGGATACAGACATGTAAATCAGTTAAGAATGAAATAAGAAGGAAGTGCAGGGTAGCCAATGTGAAAATGCAGCAGGAAAAATGTGAAGAAACTGAAAGAGGGATGATCATTGGAAGGACTGATTGAGGTATATAGAAAAGTCAAAACAGCCTTCAGTGAAATTAAAAGTAGGTGCATTAACATTAAGAGCACAATGGGAATTACATTTTAAGTGTAGAGGAGAGAAAAGAGAAGTGGAAAGAGAACACTGAGTGCCTCTGCAAGGGGGAGGACTTGTCTGATGATGTGACTGAGATAGGTATGAGAGTCAGTATGGAAGACATAGGGGATCCAGTATTAGAGTCAGAGCTTAATAGTGCTTTGGAAGGCTTATGACCAATTTAGGCAGAAGGGTTAGGTAACAGTCCTTCAGAATTTCTGAAATCATTGGAAGAATTAGCAACTAAGTGATTATTCAAACTGATGTGGGGTATCTATGAGTCCGGAGACAGGCCATCAGATTTCTGGAAGAATATCATTCACACAATCCCAAAGATAGCATCAACAGATAAGTGCAAGAACTATTGCACTCTCAGCATAATGGTCTATACATCCAAGTTGCTGACAAGAATAATATAAAGAAGAATGGAAGAAAAAGTTGAAGATCAGTTAGATGACAATCAGTTTTACTTTTGAAAAGGTAAGGGCACCAGAGCGACCAGTGTGAGATTGCAGTTGGTAACGGAAGTAAGGCTTCAGAAAAATCAAGACTTGTTCATAATATTTGTTGACCTGGACTAAGGATTTGACAATGTAAAATGTTGCAGGTTGTTAGCATTCTGAGAAAAATAGGAGTAAATTGTAGGGAAAGAAAGATAATATACAGTACATACAAGAACCAAGATGGAAAACTAAAAATTGAAGACCAAGAATGAAGCATTCAGATTAAAAAGTGTGTATATATGTATATATCAAAGAAGCAATGGCAGAAACAAAGGAAAGGTTCAAGAGAGGGATTAAAATTCAGGGCGAAAGGTTATCAATGATAACATTTGCTCATTTTACATTGGTATCCTTAGTTAAAGTGAAGAAGAATACAGGATCTGTTTCATGGGACAAAACAGGTCTAATGAGTAAAGAAATAGAGAGTAGACTGAAGAAAGTTGAAAGTAATGGGGAGTAGCAGAAATAAGATTAGTAATAAACTTAATGTCAAAACTGAAGACCACAAAGTAGGTAAAGTTAAGGAATTCTGCTACCTTGGAAGCAGAATATCACATGAAGGACAAAGCAAGGAGGACATAAGCTGATAAGTGCATGTAAAGAGGGCATTCGTGACCAAAAGAAGTCCACTGTTATCAAACATTGACCTTAATCTGAGCAAGAAGGTTTTGAGAATGTGTATTAGGAACAGAGCATTGCATGGTAGTGAATCATGAACTGTGGGAAAATCAGAAAAGAAAATAATCAAAGCATTTGAGATATGATACTATAGAAGGATGTTGAAAATTAGGTGGACTGATAAGGTAAAGAATGAGAGGGTTTTCCACAGAATACTCAAGAAAGTAATACATGGAAACCACTGACAAGAATAAGGGAAATGGTGATAGAACATGTGTTAAGAATAACCTCCATGGTACTAGAAGGAGCGGCAGAGGGTATAAACTGAAAAAAAAAGTTAAGAGATTGTGGAATTTGGGCAACAGTTGTATACCTGGAGTTAGGATATTCTCTGTGCATAAGATCATATGGGTAGATTGGGGATACTGCTGTGGAGAAAGTTAGCGTTAGCAGTGACAGAGTATCAGGTGTAAAGGGACTGCAACTGGGATGATCAGTGATTAGTGTGTTGGATATGGGAGTGTTAGCTATGGGCAGTAGACTGTGAGGGTATTGGCTTATAAAAGTGTAGTTCATTTCAATGGAACTCTGTAATCAGCCATAGTGAGGTATCACAGGTAGTAGAATTCAAGAAAATAGGTATTAGGGGAAAGGTGAGAGTGAGAAGAGAGACATTCTGGAGAGAGGCTTTCAGAATGGCATAGAAATCAGAGTAAGGACTGGAAGTCACTCTGGACTTCTGGGCAAGGATCACTGCAGGAAGCCTTTGAGGCAGGTGTTTCCATTCACTGATAGAGGCCCTCCAGCAGTAATGATAGTAGTGTTGTTCAAAATTATGGTAGTGGAGCCTTTATTGATATCATGAGAGTTAATCTCTCATGAATGCCTTTCATGCATGAAGTGGTTGACATATGCAATGATGAAGAATGGGCTGTGAGGGGGAGGAGTGAGTTAGGTGAGGCAAAGTTGCAATTCAGCATAGAAAGTTGTCCCATCTGAACTGCATCTCTCTGTTTCTGGGTGTCATGTAATTGTAATGAGCTGCAGAACACTTGGGAATAATTTAGGTATTTAATATACAGGAAAATATTGGGTCATATATGAGGCATGTTTTTTAAGTAAGTACTGTTTTGAAATAAAAATAAAACAAGTAGATTTTGCTTAGCAATGTTTTTACATAAAAGCCTGCTCTTTAACTTACTTATCTACATAATCACCGCCAATATTCACTGTGTTTATGTTCGTTTGTGAGTATTTGAAGTGCCTCCCCCAATGGTGAATCTCACAGATTGTGAAATATGCACAGTGATTCATTTTATTAGTGCTAAATGCGTGAAAACAGGTGAAATTCATCATCAGATCAGTGGAGTGTATGGAGAAAACAAATTGAGTGATGTGATGGTATAGAAATTGAAGAGAACTTTTAAAGACAACTGTGTGAATGTGCATGATGAAGTACAAAGTGGGTGACCTTCAGCCATACTGATGTTTGTTGCAGAAAGTTGATGAAAAAGTGAGAGAGAACAGATGCTTTACAATTTCAATGTTATGCGATGCGTTTCCTCAAGTGTCAAGAACTGTGTTTTATGCAGATGTTGCCTAATCAGGTGGTGATTTCTATGAGGATGGTACTCAAAAGCTTGGTGTATGTTATGATACTTTTTGTATGTACTTTTTGTTTTAAAATGGTACTTACATAGCAAATTCACATTTTATAACCTCAGTTGCAGTTTACTCTGATATGTAGGAAAAATTGTAAAGCTTAAGAAGGTTAGTTTCAAATGTGAATGCTAACCACAAGCCCATCTTCTTGTATGTCATTAAGACTTAACAACAAAGATATTTTTAAAGCTGCTTGAGCTGCTGACTAATCTGCTTAAAGATGCAACTGAGCTAATCACATAAGAGAAACTCACTTACCTATTGTTAGTAATCTTCTTGTAGTGTTACTTAATGATATATTGGGAAGTAAAATATTTTAGATATGATATTAAGATCTGCCTATTGTGAACCATGTTGGAAAAAAAGAATGCCAGAGGGCAACAGAGGTGGTTGTAACAGCTGCTCTTCACACACTTTTACAAATGATTTCCTTGGAATCAAGAAGAAATTTAATAATTAATCAGATTACCACACATAATATTTCTATTCTGCAACTCTATATCAAGTTTGCCCTCAAAATAGGCAAAATCCCATTATTTTAAATTTGTTGCACATGCAGTTCTGCTCATTATCTTATCTGGTATGTCTACCAGCAGAATGAATGAGTCACCAGTCCATATAGAGACTAGTGTGACATTCAGTGAAGCTCATAAAAGTAAGAATTTACATATGATTTTTAATATTATTTTCACTAACTGCAACTCCTCTTTTTCTTTTAGAAATGAAGTACAATTAAACATCAGAGTTTTACCTTTTAAGCTACGTAAACAATCACTTCTTTGGAATTGGCTTTTTAATATCACATTGCTGTGCAGCTGATAATTTATTGCCATTTTTGGTTTCAGTCCTGGATGAAACAGTACTTATATTCTTATCTCCTTCTTGGACACATATGTTGTTGCAGGCCTCTGTAACACTCCTCTTTGTATTTCCTGCACTTCCTCTTATTGATACTAAGCCAGTTTCTTCGGCACTAACTGCAAGTGCACAATTCATGCTGGAATCAGTTACAACAGTAGGCATCTGACCCCTGTTGCCATTTGCCACCACTGGAAGACTTTGTTTTTCACCAAGTAACCAGTAAGTAATTACTTTTCCTTTCCCCTGGAAATAAAAATAAGAAAAGTTATTACTAAACTGCAATAAATTAATTGTTACTAAACTGCAGTAAATTAATGTATCTGAAGAAGTAAAAAGTACTGTATCCTAATAGCTGCTCCTTCTACAAATTATTTAATTATTTTGATCTGAGTTAAAAAAATACCTCTCAGTAGCACATTAAATAACAATGCCCATTGAAAATATGCTCCTGTTCTGATATAATAAGGTAGGTAAATATGACTCATACATAATAAATTTTATCCTATGAGAATAATCAATACATCCATGTAAATATTAGCAGAATAGCAGCAACACTGAAACTTTCTGACAGAAGAAAACTGTGTGTTAGACTAATACACAAAATAATATCTATAAGGCATGTCTGGATAGCAAGTTGTGATGAAGCAAGCTGGGATATTTTTACTTCCCTGCTTGTTTTTCTATCTGCCTCCTTAAAATTCATTTTTTTCATGTCTGACTAATTACCATTAACAATACCAGAGAAAGGAAGTGGCTACTCACCATATAGCGGAGATGCTGAGTCGCACAACAAAAAGATTCATTCACCATTCACCATTAACATACGTGAGTATAAATGGCATTTTCATAAAAGAAAAAGTTTGACCCTCAGTTTTAAAGAATATAACACCAGATCTAATTTTGTGCTTAGTTTTATGTATGTAATTGATTTTCTAATTTATTTCGACTATTCCTAGTACTAATTCTGTACTAATTATAAACATTTGGAGGAACAACTAATTGTATTCTTAAAGGATCTATTTGGCTCTATTTGAAAACATGTTAGCAAAGCCAGCTCTTAATTAACTGCAAAATAATTAACATTTTTATCAACAGTATTGTTTGCATAATGATATCTGTCAATGTCATCATTTAAACAAATAATCCAGCCTAGCCCTTGTGGTGGAAGAAACTGTTAAAAAGAACCAGTTTTTTGATGTATGCAGTTAATTTAATGAGTTAAGTTTTAATTGTAATTTCAGTAAATTAAACATTGAACAATGTGTAGTTTCAGTGCCTATTATTGTGAGGATATTGGTCCAAGTTTCAGACAAGAAACCTGTGTTGGTTAGAACAACAACAGTGCATCAGCTTAATTGTGAAATAAGTATAACACAATTAGGCTGTGAGTAAAAACAATGACAGTGTCTGTTCAATTTATCTGGAAGACTGCGAAATGTGTGGTTAGGCTTTTACTGCTTCTAGATGTTCAACAGTAAACTACTGTAGCAGTATGTGGATGTTTGCCTGCAAAGTATTAATGAGGCTTATTGAAAGTGAAACAATAGTGCACTGGCCATATTAAATATGTATATTGGGGGGGGGGGGGGGGTCTACATCATTTACATAGTCAGTGTCAAACTTCCACCCCCTATTTTGCAGCCAGTATAGCAACACGACACTTCGATACTGAGGACGAGCAATGATGAAATAAAGCAGGTGAATGTCACAAAGTCCACAAGATGGGTGTGTGTTTGATTACCATTGTGGCACCCAGCTTTAATATATCTGTGATATTATTTTGAGTAAATTAGATTATTATGGTGTCACAAACAGTGCTGCAAAAAGTTTCAAGAAATTAAATGTCAGTATAGAAGTCATGTAAATTAGGTTATCAGTAATCATCTGACTGGAGACTAAGTATGTATGGTGTCCCATAAAGTCCCATCTGAAGGACCGAGCGAGGTGGCACAGTGGTTAGCACACTGGACTCGCATTCGGGAGGACGACGGTTCAATCCTGCGTCCGGTCATCCTGATTTTGGTTTTCCGTGATTTCCCTAGATCACTTCAGGCAAATGCCGGGATGGTTTCTTCAAAAGGGCACGGCCAATTTCCTTCCCTAATCCGAGCTTGTGCTCCATCTCTAATGACCTCGTTGTCGACGGGACGTTAAACACTAATCTCCTCCCATCTGAAGGCCACTGCTCTTTTTTGTGTCTTGATGATTTTTCATCAATTAAATTGATAGGTGCTACGTATTTTTATTTGCAGATGGGACTAGTGTTACTATAAATAACAAGTCAAGTGTTTTTTTTAGGAAGAGTTGTTAATGAAGTTTTCTCAACATAATGATAAACGATTTTTAGCCATTTAATTGACATTAAACATTGAAAAAAGTCACTTTATGTAGTTCAGATCTACATGCATAAAATATGAGAATTGGGACAACATTAAGCTACTCTTACTTCAACATGCTCTTCATATCACAAATTCAGTATTAAAAATAGGAATACTTTGTAACCATAAGCCTCTATTGGTGAAGCACCAAGAGATTAGTGAGTCATGTGTTTAGGTTTTCTGCTTGTATTCATAGTTTAATTATTAAATTCTTTACAGGTTTTCATGTACTTGTAGAGTTTCATTCTTAAATTCATTGTGTATTTTTGTATTTAAGAGGTAAAGTACCACATTTTAGTAATGGTAATGAGTACATTCATGCAATCTGTAGCACAGGAGTAATTTGTTTGTTTGTTTTGGATGGCCGGTACCTGTTGATCACAGTCAGTCGGAGATAGGCACCTTTGCTGTAGCACCAGGGGACTACCATGTCCCATGTCTAGCTTTTCTGTTTGTGTTAACAGGCTAATTCATACATTCTTTGTGTTTTTGCAAAGTTTAATTCTTCATTTGACCATGTATTTTTGTAGTTGAGAGGTACAGTATCGCGTTCTATAAATGCTAATGAGTACACTTGTGCAGACTGTAGCACTATAATCATTTATTTGTTTGTTTTGGATGGCTAATAACCATTAACCATAGTTAGTCAGTCATCAGCCTTCAATAATAAAGCACCAGCAGACTAACAAGTCATATATTTCACTTTTTCTGTTTGTTTTCACAATTTAATTCTTAAGTTAGTGGCAGAAGGATGTGTAGGGTGTGCACGTGGCTGTGTGAAGATGCAGGAGGTGCTGGCCACAGTTCACAAACGGCTGAAGACACATATGGTCACAGTCAGCCATCTGCTGTCTCAGTGTGTGGCAGTGGTGGAGAAACTGGCACAATGCTTGGGACACCTTGGGTGTCACTTGCTTCACCTATGGGCTCTGCTGCCGAGGTACCTTCCAGTGTACTCAATGTGGGGGTCCGTGCTCACTGCAGGTTGGGTGGAGGATGGTAACATGGTTGTGTTGCTCAAGGCAGAAAGTCAGTTGGGAGGCTGGCCATCTGTCCTCACCCATTCACTCTGTGACAGGTGGCTGCTCTTTCAGCAGGGTCAGAGCAGGCACGTGTCGGGGAGGAGGGGAAGACAGGTTTACCAGTAATCAGGCTCCAATATTAGGCATGTTATAGGGCCCCTTTGGGAAATAACACCCAGGACCCGAAGGAGTTCCAATGTGCACTCAGTGTATCTGCTGGGGGAGGGGGACTTATCTGAGATGTGGAGGAAACCCTGCCTGCAGCTATAGAGGGTGCCTATGGTTGGCTGGTGGAAGTGGCAAAGGCTGCTGGGTTTGCTCACAGGGTGCAAGCAGAGCTCACAATATGCAGCTGCATATCCAAAGTTGATCAGAGTCCTTTGGTTTAGAGTCAAGTGGGGGGTCTCAAACAGAGACACCACTGATCCTGTGATGGTCATGGGTGCAGGTTTCGTAGTCTGCATATGGGGTGGAGAGTTGTAGGACTCACCATGAGTTGCATATGTGTGCATGTGCTGTTTTCACTAATAAATAAACTAATTCAAAATGATGGTATTTTATGTACAATTTATTCTCACTACACCAGACAACTCATCCACCTGTAGATATTTAATATTACCCATGCAGAGCTGCAGCATACATTGTATAGTAAAACCCTATTTTTACACTCCCAGATTTCACATTTTCCTGTCATTTAAATTGGCATACCTAACAACAGTATTCTACAATTATGTTGTGTAGTTACAGCAAATGGCTGTTTCAGGTGACATTGCACAATTTTGGAGTATGCATGTCTCGAGAGGGCTGCTTTAGATGTGATACAGAAGCTGCAAGTACTGCAGAATATAGACTTGGAGGGAGCATTACATGTCCCATACTTCATGAGGGTTGTTGTGTTGCATCAACACATCTGGAACCTCAGGATATATGACAGGTATGAAGCCTGGAAAAAGCAAGCAGCCTTTATCTGCTAAGGAATTGAGTCCACTCATTTCCAAGTCATTATCAATTCATCCTATCACATCCAAGCCCTCATTAAATTGCTACTCATGAGTCACTAATCAATTACCATCATGTGATATTGATAAATGCCAGGTGTAGCCATACCCTGGTGTGCAATATTGAAGTAAATGCTAACTGGCAACAGCCATTTGAGGGTTGTGAAGCTGCATGCATCTAGATATGTGGAAACTGGGATGGTGAATTTTTTGTTCCCTAGGGAGGCAACCGTGTATATCCTTCTTAATGGGACTGTATATTCTTGTAATACACTGAAGAGGCAGAGAAACTGGTACACCTGCCTACTATTGTGTAGGACACTCAAAAGTACGCGTAAGGGCCTCAACATGCCGTGGCATTGACTCAACTAATGTCTGAAGCAGTCCTGGGAGGGAACTGACACCATTAATCCTGCAGGGTCATCCATAAATCTGTAAGTAAAAAATACATTGCCCAGACCTTCAATCAAAACTTCTTTTACAGAGAAAAGAGTGTAACTGCTTCTGCTAAACAAAAACTTGCAATTTAGTACCAGAACATTAGAGGCCTAAGTAGTAAGATCAATGAGCTTATAATCAATATACATGAGCCACAAGATATGGATTATGCCCATGTTTTATGTTTTAGTGAGCACCATATTAATTCTGGTATAGACAAACTTATAATAAACAATTATTACTTATATATAAAAACAAAGATGAGGTGACTTACCGAACGAAAGCGCTGGCAGGTCGATAGACACACAAACAAACACAAACATACACACAAAATTCAAGCTTTTGCAACAAACTGTTGCCTCATCAGGAAAGAGGGAAGGAGAGGGGAAGACGAAAGGAAGTGGGTTTTAAGGGAGAGGGTAAGGAGTCATTCCAATCCCGGGAGCGGAAAGACTTACCTTAGGGGGAAAAAAGGACAGGTATACACTCGCACACACGCACATATCCATCCACACATACAGACACAAGCAGACATATTTAAAGACAAAGAGTTTGGGCAGAGATCTTTCTGACCATGATGGACAAAGACTCTCTATAAACATCACAAGTATTTATGTGAATGATAGTGGTCCCAGTTGGAAAACAATTAGGGCAGTTAATGAAGAAACTATCCAGATTTTTAAATCATATCTCTAAGCCACAGACAGGGCACCTATGTATAATTTAGAAAATGCCAATTCCAAGTACAATTTTTTCAGTAATGTAGTGGCACTGAGGTTTGAAAGCACCTTCCCAAAAAGGATATAGAAGATCCAAACCACAAACCATACCAAAAAGCCCTGGATAACCACTGGTATTAAGATTTCATGCAAAAGTAAACGAGAACTGTACATTGCCACAAAAAATTAGAGAACCACACCCAGCTAAATCACTATAAAAATACTGCAAAGTACTAAGCAAAATTATTCAGAAGTTAAAAAGTTTGTATCTGTGCTCCAAAATTAATAAATCTAGTAACAAAATCAAAACCATATGGGAAGTGATAAAGAGTGAGACTGGTGAAAATTGCCCCAGTAGGTCCCAAAACATTCTTCTCAATAATGAAGATAGACAGGTACAAAATCAAACTGTGGCAAAAATTTTCAATGAGCATTTTCTAAGTGTTGCTGAGAAAGCAGGACACAATGGCTCCTTAGAAGAAGCATTAAAAATACTGAAAGGTCATTTCCCAAACTCTATAGAGCAGATAGTTATAGCCCCTATAACAGCACAGGAAGTAAAAAAAAACCATTATTTCTTTAAAAACAAAAAATTCAGCTGGTGTTGATGACATCTCTAGCAAATTTCTAAAAGCCTGCTGCAATGAGTTCAGTGCAGTCCTAGCTCATACATTTGTGGCAGTCATCGACAACCGGAATAGAGCAGAGTGGTATCTCTGCACACTGACATGCGGATTTGGCGCGTGCCTTTGTAGAGTGTGTGTGTACGTTTCGACTGGTGACACTTGCAAGACTTGTTTATGTGTGTATATGTGTAATTGTGCAGTTAGAATAAACATGAGTTTCATACAAGTGGTGTTCAGGTTATTACAGCAGCTAAGCGACCTGATTCCCATAGTGGTGACCCCAAACTTTTTCGATACGACCACAGTATGTGCATTTCTCATCTTTCCTCCTGCCACTGTTATGCACCAATGAACCACCACATGATTTGTGACCCGGAGCTCGCCATGAGTCTGCCTACAATTTCATTCATGGATGAATTGCCGGTAATTTAGCCATTGACGGCTCTGACTACAGTGTTAAAACCGTGTACACAACATAACCCCACTAATACAGTCCTCGTACCATGGCCCACACATGTTGCAGTGCATCCAAACGCGTGACAGTTTCCGGACTTCATACCGCAGGTGAAACAAGAACTTCCCTCACCACAGTGCTCAGCAACATCGCGTATGAATATGTTACATACCAGCCTGACACACGCCCAGGTACTTTTGCCTGAAGCGCATACCGCTACGTTCCCGACATACCAACAGCATGCGACCACTTTTGCAGCAGCCGTGACGCCCGTGCTTAGTGCGTTTGCTCCTGTGCCATGTGTGTCATGTGGTCAGAGGCCTAATTGCGCTACAGTACAGACACTCGACCCTATACCAGTTTCCGGGCCTCCGCTGTCCCCCCATCGCCATCTTCCCACAGTGCCACACCAGCCACCTGTAAGGCGGTTTCCGAAGCTGCCACAACTACAGAAGGACAACGCTATATCATGGTTTGTGCTAGTGGACAATATTCTGGTCATTCACGGAGTGTGGGGAGACGACGTACATATCATTTGTTTAATTATCCACCTCCACGCCGAACCGGACCTGGTCAGTGACCTATAACTCTCGCCACCAAGCCAGCACAAATATGCCATCACAAGAGCTCACATCACCCTCCAGCAGAACCCATCCACTACGTAATTCACAACCTGCCAATAGGGGACCGTACGCCTTCACAACTTTGGTGCCATTTAAGGGTGCAGGTGGGCAAGGAGCAACTCCACGACCTCGCACTCTGGGCGTTGTGGCTTGTGAAATTATCGCCAGACCTCCAACTACACCTGTTGGCTTATCAAAACGCCACTCTGGAGGAAAAACTATGACTGGCGGACCAGGCATATTCCATCATCAAACATCACCAGGTCGCGTCCTCCTGGTTTTCCGACAGTCCGAATGTTTGTGACACTGCCGTCACGTCTACTACGTTTCACCGGCCGGCCGGCAGAGGCCGGGCGCACAGATCACAGCAGCAGCCGATGGAGCCCCCTGGTGGCCAGATGGACATACTTGTTACGGTTCCTCGACCAGTTGCCCCGCCCACCTCCACGCGGGTGCAACAGTACACGCTACGTGACGTTGCCGGCTCGCCAGCTCAGGCACAACCCCCAGCATACCCACTATGCTGGTATCATATCACGTTCGGCGACGCTGCATGTTCTTGTCACGCACCCTGCAACTACCCAAACGGGGAGCGCGAGTCAGAATAGGCGCCACGGCTCACACCGGCAGTTTAGTGCGCCAAAAACATTATCGACTGACCAGCCCCGCTGCCCACCATGCCGGCAGACTGTACATCCATGACAGGATGAGCAACTCTATTTCCTCGTGAGCATGGGTGCTGATGCTAGCATCATTCCTAAGTTGAGCGCCCCATCTTTGACATTGACGCCAGCCGTGCCACTACGAGCAGCCAACAATTCCG
This sequence comes from Schistocerca piceifrons, assembly GCF_021461385.2. Lineage (NCBI taxonomy): Eukaryota > Metazoa > Arthropoda > Insecta > Orthoptera > Acrididae > Schistocerca > Schistocerca piceifrons. The sequence continues at coordinate 300,737,430 of NC_060141.1, forward strand.
CAATTCACATCCACGGTTCAGCCGAACTCCAACTAAGTCTCTCGCCTGATTTACACTGCACCTGGACATTTTGTGTCACGGATGTTGACTGCCCCGTTATTGGTATGGATTTCCAGCATAACTTCAGGCTCTCGCCAGACCTCGAGGCAGCAGCCCTCCTGCATAACGCTTCTGGCAACAGGATCTCAGGGATTTTCGCCACCTTCCCCCCGCCCCCTGCCACACACTGTGATACCTTGTCCACTGTGACAGCTGAACACGCCCATCTCACGACAGAGCTCTCCGCCACCCGGTCACGCCTAACAACCCAGTGCCTTGAACTGTCACGCGCATGGGAGGCAGCAGGGGACACTTCCGCACCACGGGGATACACCCACGAGAACTCCACCGAGGTGCAGATACCTCCGCAATGATGCATTTTCCCGCAGGTCAGTGACATTCCTACCTCTAATGTAGAGCGTGCTACCTCACCTAGTCGCAGTGTGGTTCCCCAGGGTGTCCCGCAGATGATACGCGCAATTACTAACGGTACCTGTCACCGTTTGAACACCTCGGAAGGCCCCCCAGTATGCAACAAGGCTCGACGCCTTAATGTCACCAAATTACAGCATGCAAAAACTGCTGTACAGATTCAGGTATTGTCTGTTTATCCAACAGCAATTGGTCCTTGCCTATCCATCTAGTGCCCAAGAAGGAAGGTTCATTTCGTTTGTGTGGCGACTACCGACAGTTGAATGCCAGAATGATTTTAGACAACTACCCATACCAAACCTATAAGATTTTACCCAACAACTTCATGGTGCACGCGTTTTTGGTGTACTTGATTGCCGAAAAGCGTAACATCAGATCCCCATGTACCAGTACGACATCCCTAAAACAGCAATTATCTCCCCTTTCGGACCTTACAAATGCTGTTACATACCGTACGACCTCAAAAACGCTGCACAGACTTGACAACTGTTTATTGACTCCATCCTTTTCTCACTCCCATAGTGTTACGCATATTTGGACGACATCCTCATTTCATCAACTACCCTCGGGGAACACGAACAGCACCTATCAACAGTTCTTAGTATACTCGCCGAGAATGGAGTCCAAATCAACGATGATAAATCTCAGTTGCGGTCCTCTAGTGTGACATTTTTGGGCTATACTGTTTCCGTGGAAGGGACCCGCCCCACGTCAGACAGTCGCCTTTATACGCAACCTCTCCCTGCCCGAGACTTACAGCGACCTACGTTGTTTTTTGGGGACTATAAATTTTTTCTGGCGGCACATTCCACATGCCGCATCCCTACAGGCTCCATTGACCGACACACTCATCGGAAAGAATACTTCAGGGCTCCGCAAGGTCTAGTGGGGCGACGACATGCGACGCGCGTTTGACGCACTAAAAACAGCACTAACGAATGCTGTCATGCTTGCGCACCCGATGTCTGACGCCCCAACATCAATCACAGCTGACGCAAGCAATGCTGCTATCGGTGCTGGGCTCCTGCAGCAGGTGGCAGGCTCTGCACAACCACTACGTTTCTTCTCACGGAAGTTGTCAGCCTCCCAGCGTAAGTGGTCCACTTTCGACCGAGAACTCTTTGCTATTTACGAGGCAGTTCGGCATTTCCGAGAGGACATTGACGGTAGGTCAGTGACCTTATATACACAGACCACAAACCGTTGGTGGACGCTGTGTGTAATCCCACAACCGACCTACCCCCCCCCCCCTCCCCCCCTCTCCCACCCCCCCGCCCCCCACCCCTCTGCCGTTTCAGGCACATGGACCTAATATGTCAATTCACAACAGACGTCCGTTATATCAAGGGTGTGGACAATGTTGTTGCTGACTATATGTCACGGGTTGGTAAGATCTCATTTCTTGGGACTTCGACGACCTAGCTGCCCAGCAACAAGCAGATGATGACATTCAACAGTTACTGAATAGTGTGTCCACCTCGCTCTCAATTGAGCCCTGCCGAATTCCAGGTTCGGCCTTACCAGTCCTCTGTGACGTCTCCACAGGTACTGCCCGCCCCCTAGCACCGGCTGCCTTGTGCCGTAAGTTATTTGCTGCTATCCATGACCTAGCACATCCCAGTATTTGGGCTACCACATGCCTCATAACAGAGTGATTTGTATGGACTGGGATTAGAGCTGACTGCAAAAACTGGACACAGGCATGCATACCTTGCCAACGCACTAAGGTCAGCTGTCACGCATACCCACTGTTGGGCTCGTTTGAGGTGACAAAAGGCAGGTTCCGTCACGTCCATCTTGACCTGGTCAGACCGCTCCCTCCTTCCGAGGGTTTCCGATACATTTTATCTATCATCGACTGTGTTAGTCAGTGGGTGGAGGCAATTCCAATAACAGACTTTACTGTCGACTCTGTCGCATGGGCCTTCATCGCCTCCTGGATTGCGTGGTTCGGTTGCCCATCTTTGGTCACGACGGACCAAGGATGACAATTTGAAGCTGTGCTCTTTGGCAAATTATGCGTTCTATGTGGTGCAAACAAATTACGTACAAGCGCCTACCACCCGCAAAGCAATGGGTTGGTCGAACACTGGCACCGCTCATTAAAAGCAGTGCTGATGTGCCACAACAGATCTTGGTCAAAAGCCCTCCCCTGGGTACTACTAGGTGTCCGTTCGGCTTACAAAGACGATTAGCAAGCCTCCCTAGTAGAATTGTTGTACGGAGAACCCTTCGTCCTCCCAGCACAATACATCGAGGATTCCGATCCTCCCCCGCAGTCAGAACTTCCGATGCTTAAAGAACGCGTCCGACACTTTGCCGCGAATGTATGCCCCCCGCCCCCACGAGCACACATGGTCTCTCGTGTCTTCGTGCACAAAGACCTACAAGTTTGCGATTACGTGATGCTGTGCGATGATACGGTACGACCCGACCTACACACGCCCTACTCGGGCCCACACAAAGTGATAAGCTGCTTGCTGCAGATCTTTGACATTCTGTGCAACGGTAGAAACAAACAGTGTCCGTCTCATGCCTTAAATCAGCTTGGTGCCTCAACGACGAGGCAACTTCAGAATACAACTTCCACCCCGACCACACTCTCGTGCCACCTTCCATCCCTAATACCTCAAACGTGCCAAATGCCCCCCCCCCCCCCCCCCCCCTCTGGTACCCGTGATGCGTGTGATGATGCATGTGACACCAGTGGTTCGTTTTCTCCTCCCAGCTCAGAGGCTGCAGGAAAGGTCGCGTGTGAAGGTATCACCCCTCCCTTCCCTCACCTTAGTGTTTCGATCGACTGGCCGACGCCGACCAACAACACCAGCATCGCCATTTTCCAAGTTGACGTGTCACCTTTTCCAGTCGAGAACCTGTCTCTCCAGCTATGAGATGGGACACTGTTCATCCTGCATGTTCCCCCCCCCCCCCCCCCCCCCCCACACATTGGATGATTCAGTCGCCCAGGTTACACTCCTACGCACGTTTGCGGTACTGACAGACGTGGAGGAGGTGACAACCACCACTTCGAGGACGGCCACCTCTGCATTTGTGTGCCACTCATGGCACACCATGCCCCTGCATCGCCGGGCCGCTTGATCCCAGTTTCCCGTTTTGGCTGCCCACTACGCCTACCGGCATGGCACCGTGACTTCATCACAATGGACCGATCACCACACCAATCTACATCACCTCCTCTCACCGTGCTCCGCACTGGAAGGGGGGGGGGGGGGACTCTGTGGTGGTCATCAACCACCAGAATAGAGCAGAGTGGTATCTCTGTGCACTGACATACTCTTAGGATGTGAGTTTGACGCGCGCCTTTGTAGAGTGTGTGTTTACATTTCGACTGGTGACGCTTGCGAGGCTTGTTTATGTGTGTATATGTGTAATTGTGCAGTTAGAATAAATACGAGTTTCATACAAGTGGTGTTCAGGTTATTACAGCAGCTAAGCGACCTGATTCCGATACATTCAATGCCTCTCTCAAACAAGGTATCTTCCCTGAAATGATGAAATATGATATTGTAAAGCCCCTCTACAAAAGAAGCAATGCCTCAGATGTTACAAACTATTGGCCTATCTCTCTGCTGACTACATTTTTTAAAGTTCTCGAAAAGCTAATATATGCCAGAATAGTCAGTCACCTAGAAAAACATGCAGTAATAAGAAAAAACCAGTTTGGAATCAGAGAAGGTATCTCCACAACTGAAGCAATATTTTCATTTATGAATAATGTTTTGGAATGCCTCAACAAAAAGACATTGCCTGTGGGCATATTTTGCAATCTGTCTAAAGCCTTTGACTATGTTAGTCACAGAATACTTATAGAGAAAGAATGCCACTATGGACTCTGAGGACAAATGGGCAACTGGCTCAAATCCTACCTACAGGGCAGACAACAGAAAATAGTGCTAGATGGTAACACTAGTCACATAGGAGGGATAGAGTCCAACTGGGGAATAGTAAAATATGGAGTTCCACAAGGTTATGTCCTTGGTACCTGCTATTCCTCATAGATATCAATGACCTACCATTGTCCTGAAACAAATCAAGCAATTTTACAATGTTTGCTGATGACACAAGTATTATGATAGACAGTAAGATATCCTTTGATCTAGAATTAAATGCCAACCATTTGTGTGAGGATGTTCTGAACTGGTTCACAGTAAATTCTCTATCAATAAACCTCAGCAAAATTAATTATATTCATTTCCATTCTGGTCACAAAAGTCCACAGGAAATAAACATTATATATGAGAGCCAGTGAATAGAGAGAGCAGATTGTTTGAAATTCTTGGGCGTATATATAGATAGCAGGCTTAACTGGGAACAGCACATTAACCAAACCCTGAAAAGGCTCAGCTCAGCAACATTTGCCATTTGGATAATCGCCAAACTTGGAGACATCAGTGTCTCAAAATCTGCTTACTTTGGTTACTTTCATTTACTTGTGTGTTATGGAATAATCTTCTGGGGCAGTTCACAACTATCAAAAAAGGATTTTACAAGTCAGAAAAAGGTTGTCTGAATTTTGTGTGGAGTGCCTCCAAGAATCTCATGTCACAATCTTTTTAAACAAATAGGGATCCTAATCACTACTTCATAATGTATTTTTTCAAACATGACATTCATGCTTCACAATGCTTATCATTATGAAAAAAAATGAAATGTACCATCACAATAACACAAGGAGAAAATGTGGCATACACTGTGACCCAAAAAGTCTGTCCCTGGTGCAGAAAGGTGTTAAATACACAAGCATAAAAATCTTCAGTGCACTTCCAAGTAATATAAAGTGTCTACAAGATAAAATTACTGTTTAAAAATAAGCTAAAGGAGTTCTTGCTTGAAAAAAGTTTCTATTCTTTAGAAGAATTCTATAGCAGAGGTAGCTAATTTTATTTCCCAAATGCTATTGTATATTCCTGCCTCAATATATTTTGCTGTTTTAATCAGATTAATTGGTGATATGTAAAAAATTGTTTGGACAAAATCAGAATGTTATATCTGGAACTCTGCTTGTGAGTGTGATTTTATCCTACCAATTGTGTTTCCAACTTGTGTTATTAATCTTTGTTTATTGTCCTTATGGAAACTAATGTAATAATGAACTAAATGTTTTTGACTTGTTCCACATCCATGTGTTAACATGCAGAACTGGATCAATGGAATATGTATTGCAATAAATTAATAAATAAGACCACAAGGGACTGGAGATCTCTTCTGAACATCATGTTGCACGGCATCCCAGATATGCTTAATAATGTTCATGTCTGTCGAGTTTGGTGCCCAGAGGAAGTCTTTAAACTGAGAAGAGTGTTTCTGGAGCCACTCTGTAGGTGTGAGGTGTCGCATTGTCCTTCTGGAATTGCCCAAGTTAGTCGGAATGTGCAATAGACTTGAATGGACGCAGGTGATCAGACAGGATGCATATGTACGTGAAACCTCTCAGAATTGTGTTTAGACATATCAGGGGTCCCATATCACTCCAACTGCACTCACCCCACACCATTACAGAGCCTCCATCAGCTTGAACAGTTCCTTGCTGACGTGCTGGGTTCATGGATTCATGAGGTTGTCTCCATACACATACATGTCCATCCAATTAATAGAATTTGAAATGAGGCTCATCCAAGCAGGCAACATGTTTCCAGTCATCAACAATCCAATGTCAGCACTGATGGGCCTAGACAAAGCATAAAGCTTTGTGTCATGCAGTCATCAAGGGTACATGAGTGGGCCTTCAGTTCCAAAAGCCCATGTTGATGATGTTTCATTGAATGGTTCACATACTGACACTTACTGATGGCCCGGCATTGAAAAGTGCAGCAATTTGCAGAAGGGTTGCGCTTCTGTCATGTTGAATGATTCTCTTTAGTCATTGTAGGTCCCATTCTTGCAGGATCTTTTTCTGGCTGCAACCATATCAGAGATTTGATGTTTTACCAGATTTCTGTTATTCACAGTACACTTGTGAAATGGTCATATGGGAAAATCCTCACTTCATCACCACCTCGGAGATGCTGTGTCCCATCGCTCGTGCACCGACTATAACACCATGTTGAAACTCACTTAAATGTTGATAACATTCCATTGTAGCTGCAGTAACTGATCTAACAACTGTGCCAGACACTTGTTTTTTATAGGCGTTGCTGACTGCAGCACTGTATTCTGCCTGTTTACATATCTCTGTATTTGAATACGCATGCCTGTACTAGCTTCTTTGGTACTTCAGTGTATTTTCATCATGCAGTTGATTGGCAGCTTCATTTCATTTTATTGTAGCTTATTAACAATGCTCAGAATTTGTTGACATGTAATCTTTCTTTCCTCATCAACTACGCATTATTCACAGGTACTAAAATCCTGAATATTCCACCTATAGAAATGAAAATTAAATTTTGCATTTTTTGTCATTTTTCAAGGATAATGTCTTTTTTGAGATCTTACTTGATCTACCTTTTCATGTTTGTGTTAAACATCAGTTTTTTGTCATTGCTGTCGTTACTGTTTATTATTATTATGGTCTTCAGTCTGAAGACTGATTTGATGCAGCTCTTCACACTACTCTGTCTTGTGCAAACCTCTTCATCTGTGAACAACTGCCGCAACCCATATCTATTTGATCATGAGTACTGTACTCATCTGTTGCTCTCCCTCTGTAATTTTTATGCCCTCCCCTTCCTCTCTCTCTCTCTCTCTCTCTCTCTCTCTCTCTCACACACACACACACACACACACACACACACACACACACACACACACTTCCTTCCAATACTAATTGATGATTCCTTGATGCCTGAGTATGTGCTCTATCAACTGATCCCTTCTTTTAGTCAAGTTATGTGACACATTTCTTTTCACCCCAATTCTATTCAATACCTCCTCATTATTTGCATTTAATCTTCAGCATTATTCTGGTAGCACAACAGTTCAAAAGCTTCTATTCTCTTCTTGTCTGAACTGCTTTTTAAAGAGTGTATTCCAGTCAACATTGTCAGTTTGTGACACAATACATAATTAATGTAGTTAATGTTTGAAAAGAAAAAACACTTCAGTTGCCTCTCAAAAACAGCAACAATGTTGCTCGAGAATGCATTCATACACGTGGAGAATAAATTGATGGTTCATCTCCTTGTTATCGTTGTCATGTCATTTGCTGCTCCTAACATATATCAGGTATGGGTACTGAAACAAAAATATCTTGCAGATCACATGCTGTCCTTACAAAATGCCCCCAGCAGGTCCTGTCCTGTGCAACTTCCATCTAGGCCCCGGTAAACCATAGTTCTTACAGGTCTTCCCACAGGCCATCCTCCCATCTTGTTCATAGTCTTCCCTGGGGATACTTACCCTCTGGCCATTTCATTGACACTACTTTTGGAACAGCATCATCTATCATCCTTGCAAATGTGTCCAGATCATTGTAATTGCTTAACCTTTCGATTTTGTACAATAATATGCTGTTCCATCATAGCATATATTTCTTCATTTTTCAGGCTCCTCAATCCTGCTTCTTCCTTCATTGGCCCAAAACTCTTCCTCATGATGTTTTTCTTGCACACCAATAGTTTTTCTCTAATGCTCTTGATGGTACTGTGTTTCAATGCCACATAACAGCACTGGGACAATTTTTGTAACATAAGGCTTCTTTTTAACTCTTGTTTACATTATCTTTGATTTTATGTCTGCTTTTAGGCCGTAATGTGATCTGGAAGCATTGACAATAATTCGTTGATTTATTTCTAGATGGATAGCTCTGGTTGTTGTATGATTCCAAGTACTTAAAGTTTGTGATTCTTTTCAACTTCATCTATCTCACCTGTAAATTCCCTGGCACATCATTCATCCTTCTACTTAGTTCTCTTTTCTGGATTTATTCTCAAGCCCACCTTCCCTGCATTACTACTCAGGTCTTCCACTGTTTATATCATTTATTCTCTTTATTCTAATATAGCTCTCATGTAACCACATATGCTAGTTTTTGCAGATTTCCATTGAGATTGATGATGAGTAGGAAACTACTCATTTCATCTCACATATAACACTTACAAAGACAAGATTAAGTAATTTGTATGACAATGCATCACCTTGTTGTACCCCAGTTGGTACCTCTACTTACTTTGCAACTCTTTCTTGATACTTTATTTTAGCTTTCATCTCTGTTATGCATGCCTTTTACCAAAATGATTATATTCTCAGGTGCTCAAAATTCCCAAAGAATATTGTGTATGGTCACTTTATGGATAATACCACATCCCTCTGAAGAACATATGAATGTGGTGAATACTAGGTTGATTTATGGTCAGTTGTAGATTTTCTTGACGTGAAACCTGCTTGGTAATTCTGTACTGCTTCCTTGGCAGTTGGCTTGACTTTTTCTAGCATTATCAAGTATAAGACCGTGTAGCTTGTATTCAGCACTGTGATCCCACTATAGTCATTACAGTATCTTTTGCTTTTCTTATTGTGAATTGGTACAGTGACAACTAGCTTCCATTATGTTGCTATCTCATCCTTCTTCCATATAAAACAATGGAAACTCTGGGTAGAAATGTCAAAATTTACCACGAAGAAGACACGTACAATTGCAAACAGGCATGGTTAAAAGACAGTCACATACGGCTTTCAGTCACAGCCTTCATCAGTAAACACACTTATGACTGCCAGCACCTCGGCCCAGAATGCAACGTCACTTGGGATGCAAGCAGCAATCTGGAGGGGGTGGGGAAGGGGAAGGGATAGTAGTGTACAGTTGGGGAGAGAGACAAACACTGTCTGGTGGAGTGTGCAGGGACTAGACTGCCAGCAGGTGCAGTTTCAGGAGGTTGTGAGGCAGGGAGTTGGAGAAAAAAGGAACAAAAAAGAGAGGAGTGGGGAAAGACGGGCGGATGCGTTGGCAGAAGGGTGCAAATAAACAGAGTGGGAAATGAGAATGTGGAGGAGATGATAGGACAGAGGTGATGGGAACTGTTGGATGGAGGATGTGAGGACAGTATGTTACTGTAGGTAGCCTTTTTTTGAGTAACATAACCCAGTATGTAGACTTGTGGTAACAAACTGTTCACACACCCTCCACCCAACAGATTCCATCCCTTCCATCCTATCATCTACTCCCCATTCTCATCTCCCACTCTGTTTATTTGCAGCCCTCTGCCAATGCATCCACCTGTCTTTCCCCACTCCTCTAATTTTTGTTCCTTTTTTCCTTACCTCCCTGCCTCACAACCTCTTGATGCTACACATGTTGACACTCTAGCCTCTGCACACTCCACTAGAGAGGATTCATCTTTCTCCCCACACATACAATACTATCCCTTCCCCCTCCCCAACCCCTCCAGATTGCCGCTTGCATTCCATGTGCCATATGATGTTGCATTCTGGCCCAGGGTGCTGGAGTTGGCAGTTGCGTGTTCATGAGGGTGCTTTTGTGTGTGTGTGTGTGTGTGTGTGTGTGTGTGTGTGTGTGTGTGTGTCTCTCTCTCTCTCTCTCTCTCTCTCTCTCTCTCTCTCTCTCTCTCTTTCCCGATGAAGGCTGTGACTGAAAGCTGTATGTGGGTGTCTTTTAATTGTGCCTGTTTGCAACTTGACGTGTCTTCTTTACAGTAAGTAGCAGTCTATCTTTTCCTACATTGTTGATACTCCTTCCATATCTGTTTGACTAGTCTGGTCAACTCCTTAACAAGGTCTTCACCTCTTTCCTTTATCATCTCTGATGTTATCTGATATTCTCCTGGTGCCTTCATGTTCTTCAGATTATTTATTGCCTTTCTCACACCCTCTTCAGCAACATCAACTATTTCATATGTAGGGTATTTAATAATTATAAATAATAATTGTTTATAATAACTGTGCGTTATTTATTGTTGCTCAAAGCAGAGAACCATCAGAAAAACACATAAAGACTTATTATAGATTAAGTGAACATTTTAGAGACTTTGACATGTTAAGCAACAATATTCAGTAGTGGCAGCTGTCGAACGAGGAGGCCGATGAGAAGTAGAGTTTGCGCAGTAGCAGTCAGCACTTTGACAGATTGACATATAAGCAGATAGACAATGCTTCCAAGGAGAACACCTACCAGTGCAATTTGTACAACAGTGGTCAATGGTCCAGGAACTGTCAACATACTGACTCATGTGTGTGGCATATCTGGCAATGTGGAGGATGATGATAGGGCAACGTCCAACCATGCCAGCATAAAGGTAAAACAGGGAAAGTCACCACATGTGTTGACATTGGTCACATTTCTGCCCAACATGAGAAGCATATAGCAATGACCGACGAGTCAATCACTGCCCTAGAAATTTCGTAACATTGGCAAAAACACTGAATAAATACCTCCAACAAACAGGCATGAGGGGGTCCTTTGAGGGGAGAAAGAAAAGATGAAGAAACCTCGCCCAGACAGACGGACTGATTGTCAGTCAGCAGATGTCATACTTTGCTGCAACAACTTCACTGCTAAGCTGCTCAACAGAAGAAGATGTCAGTACTGTGCCAATAGGTCAACGCAAAAGATGCCATCCCAGATGTTAACAGAAAGAAATTCGCATGGTACTTAGCCCAGTGGCTGGTGAGGACAAAGGGACTGTGGCCTGACCAAAAGGGTCACCTGTGAACCTACAGGTTGATGAACTCCACCAGAAGATGCTGAGCCTGAGGGTCGCTGGTTCGATTCCAGGACAGAGCACTTTATACCACGCCGTAGCTGCATGTTAGTAATGCAATGAGTGAATTCTCAAGGAGAAGACCATGCTGACACCACAGAGGGTCATGGGTATGGTACTGAGTGGAAGAATATGAAGCCTGGCGTTCTGCTGCAACACAAGCTGTCAGTGTTTCAGCAGTCTCTGGGATCTGCACCCTACGACTTTTGCCAAATGGCTGCCAGTGAGTTAAAACACAATGTGTTGCTCTGTTTGTTTAAAGGATCCTATGTGTCAATAAATGACTGATAGTGGAACCATCAATGTTTCACTCTCACCTCACCCACAGAGCCAAGTAAAGAACCCATTCCACCATTCAAAAAGTGTTACTTTTTCTTTTCTTGATCTGTTTGCTGATACATCTCTTCTGGGTCTTATGCATTTAACATACTTGCAAAATATTCCTCCTGCCATTCTAGGATAATTTCTTTGTCAACTATTAACTTCCCATTTCTATCATTAATGACTAGAGACTTTCCTCTTCTTCAACTTATCACTTGATTGTTATTTTGGAACATTTGCGTACTGTTGTTTTTTGACCTGTCTCCTAAATTTCTCTTAGCACAGATGTCAGATATTTAATCTTTTCTGCTCTCAGTTCTCTCATTTCACTTCCATGTATCCTTCATGATTGTTTTCAATGTTTTTAAGTTTATGGTCCACGTCGCATAACTTATTCTTCACAGCCACATAGTATCTTCAAGCTGTATCAGTCTGATACAGTTTATCTACATCAAGTATTATGTTGCTGTTGCACATTTGTTTCCTGCTGAATTGCATTTGTAGTTTGAGCTTCACATCAAGTACAGAATAATTTGTATCCTCATCTGCTCCTCTGTATGACCTTGCACCTTCTACTCTCTCCTTTTGCTTCATGTTTACAACAGTTGGTTAACTTGGTTCACAGTTTTCACAACTGGTGATTTATGAATGTTATTATTGCAGAGCTGATTATTAGATCTTGGGCAGACACAAAATTGATCAGCCCTAAGCCACTGTCATCCAATTTCTCATGTAAGCTCTTGCTCCCAATGTTCATTCTATACATGCTTTCCTGTCGCACTTTAGCATTAAAATATCCAAGAACATTTTTTATATTTCTGATACACACACTCCTTGCATGTGTTTTCCTATTCCTCATAAAACTTATCTTTTTCCTCTTCTTCACTCACTTATGTTGGGGTAGGTGCATTTACAAGTACAAATGTTATGTCCCCAGATTTGTGTTTAATAGTGAGGCATTGTTTATTAATTGCCACAAAACTCTTGATTTGTGTTACCAGACACTCATCTAATACAAAGTCTGTTCCATACTCATGTTTGTCATTTTCTCCACATCCTTAATAGAATATTTTTGATGTACTCTCTCTAAGTATGCCCTCATCTTTCCACTTCAGTTCTTGTAATGCAGTCACATCAAGTCTATGCCTCTCTATTTCTGATATTGCTCCCTTGGTAACTCCTGGGAATGTTCTATGTCCCACATTGTATACCTGTTTGTTTAGCCAGTCTTGTCTTACTGGTTAACAAACTGATCTGTGGCTCATTTCTAAGGTTTTTTGTGGCAGAGAAATATTTCCAACTGCATTACATGTGCTGTGCAGGGTAAGCTCAATAGCGGGGATACCATATCATGGCTCATGAGCTAGCAGGATTTGTAATCAGTGTTTCCTCCCCTAGGAGAGCAGACTTCACCTCACCTCTAGAGCCCCCTCCTCCTTGCTGTATACTGGGGGATAGGTAAAAAGGAAGGCTAGGTAGAAATGGAGAATGCAGAAGATTTGTTGTCACAAGGCACATTTTGTCTGGATCCTCTGTTGAGACCTGTTGGACTGCGTTTTACCTAGATTAGATTAGATTAGTACTTGTTTCTTAGATCATGAATACGACACTTCGTAATGATGCGGAACATGTCAGGTTAATAAAAGGTGTCTATACAAGATATTACATTGCACAAAATATTACATGACACTTAATATTTTTAAGTTTCTTTCTTTCTTTTTTTTGTGGAGGCTGGGGAAATTACCCACTTACTAAATCCAAAAATTCATCTAATGAGTAGAAGGAGTTGCCATTAAGAAATTCTTTTAATTTCCTTTTAAATGTTATATGGCTGTCTGTCAGACTTTTGATGCTATTAGGCAAGTGACCAAAGACTTTCGTGGCAGCATAATTTACCCCCTTCTGAGCCAAAGTTAGATTTAACCGTGAGTAGTGAAGATCATCCTTTCTCCTAGTGTTGTAGCCATGTATACTGCTATTACTTTTGAATTTGTTCAGATTGTTAATAACAAGTTTCATAAGAAATAAGTGTCTGCAGGATGATCTTGGATGAGCTCCAGCAATTATTCTGATTACACACTTTTGTGCAATGAACACTCTTTTACTCAATGGTGAGTTACCCCAGAATATGATGCCATACAAAAGCAGATAATGAAAGTAGGCATGATAAGCTAATTTACTCAGATGTGTATCGCCAAAATTTGCAGTGACTCTAATAGCATAAGTAGCTGAACTCCGTTTCAGCAGATCCTCAGTGTGTTTTTTCCAGTTCAACCCTTCATCAATGCATACAAATAGAAATTTTGAATATGCTACCTTAGCTACAGATTTCTGATCGAAGTCTATATTTATTAATGGTGTCATTCCTTTTACTGTGTGGAACTGTATATACTGTGTTTTGTCAAAGTTTAATGAGAGCCCATTTGCAGAGAACCACTTAATGATTTTCTGTAAAACACCATTTACAATTTCACCAGTTAATTCTCGTCTGTTGGGTGTGATAGCTATACTTGTATCATCGGCAAAAAGTACCAGCTTTGCATGTTCATGAATATAGAATGGCAAGTCATTAATATATATTAAGAAGAGCAGAGGACCCAAGACCGAACCTTGCGGCACCCCATTCTTGATTGTTCCCCAGTTTGAGAAATCACCAGATTTTTGCATATTATGTGAACTGTTTATTTCAACTTTCTGCATTCTTCCAGTTATGTATGATTTAAACCATTGGAACACTGTCCCATTCATACCACAGTACTTGAGCTTATCTAGAAGTATTCCATGATCTACACAATCAAAAGCCTTTGATAGATCACAAAAAATCCCGACGGGTGACTTCCCATTACTCAGAGCATTTAATATTTCATTAGTGAAAGTATATATAGCATTTTCCATTGAAAAGCTACCACAAATATAGCTCTCAGCTTCATTGGAGCATGCACGGTAGCTATGCTACCACAAGTATAGCTCTCAGCTTCACTGGAGCACAAAAATTCTCCCACCCACATGGACAGTGCCACAATAAGCCAGCACCCCCAGGGAGAGCAAATTAATTGTTCTTAAAGGAAATGTGATATAAAAAACATGTGTAAAATGAGTGATGAAATGAATTAGAGTAATGAAAAACTTTAGAGGAAGTTGAAACTGAAATTACAAAAATAATAAAAAAAAAAATCTTTTGTGTAATTTCCATTCAAACTTCCTATAAAGTTTTTCATTACTGAAGTTAACTTTAACTCACTTTACATGTGTTTTATATCATGTTTACTTCATTTTAGTGATAATTTTCCAGATATCTTAGGTAACAAAAATACAGAACCTATGGTTACAGGCTCTTTTTCGTATACATATACTACTAAAGTTAATAAAGGCATCAAGAAGGCTACAAGAGTATTTGTGATAGAAAAAGCAGATGAAAAGTTGTTAGCATCTCAGTTAGACAATGAACAGACATCATTTAGCTCTAATATGATAGCTGTAGAAGTGTTATGGACAAAGTTTAAACTGATTGTAAATCATGTTCTGGCGATGAATGTGTCAGATAAGTAGGATATAAGGAGGGTAATGACCCTACGTGGTTTAATCATCAAATTCAGAAAATGGCAAGGAAACATAGGTTTGGTTAAAAAAAGAACGTACAAATGTTAACAGGCAAGAGTTAGTAGAAATTCATGTCTCTATAAGAAGATTAATGTGCAAAGTGTGCAACAACTGATCTTGCTCAGAACCTGAGAAAATTTTGATCCTAAGCAGGTCACAGGCTTCTTTCCAGTCACTCATCAACCAGTCTGGGGTGGCAGCAGAAGACAATAAAAGGAAAACTGGAGTTAAAATTTCATGTTTAAGAAATCATTCACACAGGAGGATTGTACAAACATAACGAATGCCATTTGACTGTCACACCGACCCCTGCATGGAGAACATAGAAATAAACATCTGTAACAGAAGCAACTGAAAGAATTGAAAACAAATAAGTCGACAGGTCCAGATGGAATCCCAATAGTGTTTTACAGATAGTACTTTGCAGCATTGACCCTTACATGACTTGCATATATCATAAATCTCTCACCCAGCACAAAGTCCCAAGTGAATGGAAAAAGTGCAGGTGGTTGCTGCATATGTGAAAGGTAAAAGAACAGACCTGCACAATTGCAGACCAATATCCATAATATCAGTTTGCTGCAGAACTCTTGAATACAATCTGAGTTCCAATATACTAAATTTCCTTGATTCAGAAAAGCTTCTGACCACAAATCAGCACAGTTTTAGAAACCATCACTTGTGTGAAGCTTAGTTTGACCTCCCCCCCCCCCCCCCCTCCCCCCATGATATCCTGCAAACCATGGATGAATGACAACAGCTAGATCCCATATTCCTAGACTTCCAGAAAGTATTTGGCATGGTACCCCACTGTAGAATGTTGATGATGGACTGAACACACAGTTTTAGGTTTCTGGATATGTGAGAAGCTTGAAACCTTTTTAAGTGCATGTTTCACTGTAAATTGTTCAATATGTGCTCACTCCCTGTAATTGCTGAAATGACTAATAAATGCTTAACATAAGTGATATCTCTCCTAAGATTGGCAGAAATAATAGTGAAATGAAACAAATATAAAATAATGTTCAATGAAACCAAGTTTTGTCTTACACATATACTTACGGGAACTCTAACAATGCTAAGTCCCGGTTGGAACATCAACAATATTATGAAAAGGATTGATTGTTACTCACTGTAAAGATGACACATGGAGTTGTAGACACACAATGAAAAGACTGTTACAAATTCAGCTTTCAGCCAATCCCTCCTTCAGAAAAGAAAACATATACGCATTCACATGAGCAGGCACACCTCATCACCTCATGCTCTTTTCTGAAGAAGCATTCGGCTAAAAAGTCAGTGTGTAACAATCTTTTTGTTGCATCTACCTGCAACATAATGTGTTGTATTTATGGTGAGTAACAATCTCTCCTGTTCATAACATTGCTTTTTACAGGACTCAAAGACACCAAAGAGATAAGAATATACATTAATAACATTATCTAGGGTAGCATCTATAACAGTGGTGCATGGAAGTGAGTGCTTGATGTTAAGAGTAGACAGAGTAATTTGCAAAGTTGTTTACATTCCAGTGGGAGCAGTGCCACCACCAGCATTTCTTCATCACAGAGCTTGACAATATCTCTGACAGCATAGTATAATAATGATGTAAGCAGATCAATAAGAGGCTGACTACTGGCTATAAAAGGTCATCTCATCAGTAGTCATGACACACCATCACTTCTGACAAGTATGATGTAGATGATAATTGAAAGTTCAATGTTTTACTCTAATTTGACATGGAAAGGACACCAAGAACATGTTACACAAAGATGTTCAAGGCTAAAAACTAGATGCTGTTAATACTTTTCTCTACAAGTATGGTGAAGTACATAGTTTTTCGACTGGAGAAGCTCTGCATGAAATATTCAGAGGTGCAAAGCACCTTGGCATTTCTGTAATGCTGTGAAGATGAGGAAATTGTGTAAGAGTTTACTGTGGTTAAAGGGTTAACAATACTTTCTAGAAGACTAGCAGAAATGCACAATTTTTCATTTCTGAATATGTAAAGCAAATCCACGAACTTTGCACCACTTGGAGATCTTATCAAGATCCAATAGAATGTGTGTGCAGCTTTTTCCATTATAGATAACTGTATCATCTGTGAAAACTCAAAGCAATATTGTCCGAAAGGTCATTAATACACCACATGAACAGCAAGGGTGTCAACACACTTCTCTGGGCAATACCTGAAATTGCTTCTAGACTCTCTGTATAAGGCAATATGCTGCATCCTCCCCACCAATAAATCCTCAATCTAGTTAAAAATCTTGCTTGTACCCCATATGATTATAGTTTTGGTAATAAGCATATGTGTAATACTTAGTCAGATGGCTTCTGAAAGTCAAGAAACACTGCATCTACCTGAATGCCTTTATGCATGGTTTTCACGATGTCATATGAGAAAAGTGCTAGTCAGATTTTACATGATAGATGTTTCCAGAATCCATGCTGGCTTGCATGGAAGTCATTCTGTTCAAGTTGTGTCATTACATACAAGCTCAGAATATGTTTTCTTTATTTATCTATTTATTGATCCAGTGATAATTTTACTATGATACAGGATTTGTCACTGTAATACAATGAAAATAAACAGCTCAGAATTACACATAAACACAGAAAATATGAGCATGTTTCATGAGGATAGCACAGATGGTCAGCTGTGGCCTTGATGAAGGAAACATCCCAGCATTTGCCAGAAATACTTTAGAAAAACCACAGAAAATCTAAATCTGAAGGTTGAATAGAGCAGATTCTATTTTCCTTAAAACAGGTCAGTTTCTGTATGTTCTGTGATTTACACACAATGTTATTTGATTTACACACAGTTTGCTCTGGGCAACTTATAATATTGAAAGTTAGTCTTGCTCTTCATCGCTGCATGCACTAAGGACACCTGCTGGTAACTTCTGAACCATAAACATGCTGCTGTTCCTGATGTTCTAACATTTCTTCTTCTTTGACTTTTCGCATGAGAAGTTAGTCATTTTCTCCTTTCAGGAGTCATAGTTGCTCCAGTAAAAAGCTGTAACCTCTTCTCATCCATTGCTCAATCAATACATAATTCCCACCACAAAAATGGTCATAACCTTTTTGTTCTTCTTGGGGCCCACATTAACACCTTCTCAGGCTGTCTATCATTGCTCATTCTTTTAATATGCCAAAATCACTGATGTCTTTTATTCTCCACTCTACTTGCTGTGAACTGTGATGCTTTCATTTTATCCCCCATTTTAGAAGTTTTGATTTTATGTTCATGGTTCTTTTATCTGTAAGTGGCCATATTTCTGCACCATAAATAATTATACTCTCAGTAGTACTGTGGAATATCCATTTTTGGTCTGTTGATTAATTATGTTGTTCCAAACCAGTTCATGTAGGGACCTAGTCATCCATTTATCCATTGCTACTTTGGTCTCAATATCTGTGACACATGTGGATATAATAGAACCTAAATATCTAAAGTATTCATCTCTTCTAATATTTTCATCTTTGAGACCTAAATCCATTCCTTGTTTACCAAGACAAATGTACTCTGTCTTTTCTGTATTAGTTTTTAGACCCCCATCTCGTGCATTCATTCTTCAATTTGTCCAGCATGTGTTCTTATCTTCTCTGTCATTTTGTGAAAATTATTTCATCTGAAAAAAGTAACGAATGCATTCTGTTGTGTCCAACTAATATACACATCCCTGAACATCTTTTGTACTACACTTCCAGTGCGTGGTTATGTATATGTTAGAAAGTGATGGGAACAGTATATCATAAGTATATCAATCCATTTATCATGTACTGTTAGTCTCTTCATGGCAAGTTTGATCTTGGATCTTGGGATGCTGTTGTATGATTTTTCCAAGAATCATGCATTTCTCTGTTGCTAGCTCTCTGGTTTTCTGCTGCTAACCATAACAATGGTTATTATCTGTATGTGATCTACCAGCCTTAAAGCTATTGTGTTCCTCAGAAAAATTTGTTATATTCCGTTCAGTCTTTTCCTTGAGGAAGCTACAGTAAAGCTTTGCTACTGAAGATACCACACTAATTCCCCCAAAATCTGAATAACATATCTTGTCCTTCTTTTTATAGGTGTTACTAATAAAAGACATGTTTGACTGTACGTGTATCCTCCCATTCTGTTTTGTGAAAATTTACAATCAAATATTCTAAAATCTTTCCACCCCCATATTTCAATATGTTGATTCTAAATTTTCCTGGACTAGGAGACTGTTCTAACATTTTACAACAAATGAATGTCAAAGATATTGGACAATGATTTTGTGGATCACTTCTACCACCCTGCTTTTAGATGGGCATGACCTTTGCTTTCTACCAATCACTGGACATGAGTTTTTATTTGAGGTATCTACAGTACATTATGGTCAAAAGAGGAACTACATCAGCCACAAATTCAGTATATAATCTAATGCGGGTTCTATCAGTCATGGACCTTTGTTACTGATATGGACAAGGTAAATGTAAGTGGATATAAGCTCTCTGCACATGTAATGAGAGAAAATATGGAGAAAGGAGGAGTTGCCATATATGTCAAAAGTTATCATTGTGCAAAAAGTATAGAAACAAAAAAGTTTTGTGTAGAGAAACATATAGAAGCATGTGCCTGTGAGCTTAAATTAAATAAAGGCACATTTATAATTGTAACTGTATATAGGTCCCCATCAGGAAATTTTCATCTATTTCTGAAAAATTTGGACTCCTTGTTGTGCTATCTGTCAGACAGGGAGAAGCAAATTATTATTTGTGGCGACTTCAATGTAGATTCTCTGAAAGAGGGTAATAGGAAAAATGACCTTGAAGTATTACTCGGTTCTTTCAATTTGACACCCGTTACTGATTTTCCTACTCGGGTGGTAAAGGATAGCAGCTCACTGATAGATAACTTCTTTATAGACCAAGATAAGTTTAACCAGATAAATGCTCAGCCTGTTGAGAATGGTCTTTCTGATCATGGTGCTCAGCTAGTTACAATATATGACATAACTCCATTCAGCAATACTAAACAGTCCTCCAAAGTAGTACGTTCAGTCAATGATTTAACAATTGCAAATTTCAGGGAAAGCCTACAGCAGTTAGACTGTGATGAGGTGTACCGTGAACCTGATGCCAATTTAAAATATAATTTATTTCATGACATTTTTGTAAATGCATTTGAAAACTGCTTCCCCAAGAAAATAGTTAAATATACTCGTAAGAAACCTTGTAACAAACCATGGCTTACTAAGGGTATAAAAATATCTTGTAACCGGAAAAGGGAAATGTATCTGGCAGTAAGAAAGAGTAGTGACCCAGAAACTATCAAACATTATAAAAACTACTGTGTTATATTAAGAAAAATTATTAAAAAATCCAGAAGTATGTGTATCATGTCTGAAATCAGCAACTCTGATAATAAAATTAAAACAATTTGGAATATTATTAAAAGAGAAACAGGTCAACCAAGAGCACAGGAAGACAGTATTACCATCAAATTGAATGAAAACTTTACGAACAAAAAGTCAGAAGTTGAAAATATTTTTAATAATCATTTTCTAAATGTTGTGGATATAGTAGGATCCAGGTGTTCATTAGAAGATGCTAGGCTGTAAATGGAAGAGGCCATACCTATGCAATTTGATACAATTGAAATCTCACCCACTTCTTCCTCTGAAATTAGGAAAATAATAAACTTGCTTAAAAGCAAAAACTCACATGGAATTGATGGCATTTCCAGCAAAATACTAAAAGCTTGTTTTCAACAGATAAGTAAGATTCTCAGCCACCTGTGTAATAGCTCTCTGGAACAGGGCATTTTCCCTGATAGACTAAAATATGCTATTGTTATACCTTTGCATAAAAAGGGGGATAGATCTGATGTCAACAATTACCGTCCAATCTCCCTTCTATCAGCTTTATCCAAAATTTTTGAGAAAGTAATGTATTAAAGAGTAGCTTCACATATCTGTAAAAATGAAGTACTAACAAAATGTCAGTTTGGTTTCCAGAAAGGTTTTTCAACAGAAAATGCCATATATGCTTTCACCAATCAAATTTTGAATGATCTGAATAACCGAACACCACCCATTGGGATTTTTTGTGATCTCTCAAAGGCTTTTGATTGTGTAAATCATGAAATTCTGCTAGACAAGCTCAAGTATTGTGGCATGAGTGGGACAGTGCACAAATGGTTTAATTCGTACCTAACTGGAAGAGTGCAGAAAGTTGAAATAAGTAGTTCTCATAATATGCAAAGATCAGCACATTCCTCAAACTGGGGAACTATCAAGAATGGGGTTCACAAGGGTCAGTCTTAGGTCCTTTGTTGTTCTTAATATATATTAATGACTTGCCATTCTATATTCATGAAGAGGCAAAGTTAGTTCTCTTTGCTGATGATACAAGTATAGTAATCACACCTGACAAACAAGAATTAACTGATGAAATTGTCAATACTGTCTTTCAGAAAATTACTAAGTGGTTCCTTGTAAACGGACTCTCACTGAATTTTGATAAGACACAGTACATACAGTTCCGTACAGTGAATGGTATGACGTCATTAATAAATATAGACCTTAATCAGAAGCATATAGCTACGGTAGAATATTCCAAATTTTTAGGTGTGTCCATTGATGAGAGATTAAATTGGAAGAAACACGTTGATGATCTGCTGAAACGTTTGAGTTCAGCTACTTATGCAATAAGGGTCATTGCAAATTTTGGTGATAAAAATCTTAGTAAATTAGCTTACTACGCCTATTTTCACTCATTGCTTTCATATGGCATCATATTTTGGGGTAATTCATCACTGAGGAATAAAGTATTTATTGCACAAAAGGGTGTAATTAGAATAATAGCTGGAGTCCACCCAAGATCATCCTGCAGACATTTACTTAAGGATCTAGGGATATTCACAGTAGCTTCTCAGTATATCTACTCTCTTATGAAATTTGTTATTAACAACCAAACCCAATTCAAAGGTAATAGCAGTGTGCATAACTACAATACTAGGAGAAAGGATGATCTTCACTATTCAAGATTAAATCTAACTTTGGCACAGAAAGGGGTGAATTATACTGGCACTAAAGTCTTTGGTCACTTACCAAATAGTATCAAAAGTCTGACAGATAACCAACAAGCATTTAAGAAGAAATTAAAAGAATTTCTGAATGACAACTCCTTCTACTCCATAGAGGAATTTTTAGATGTAAATTAAGAAAAAAAAGGAAAAAACACAAAAAATATTTAAAAAAAATAAAAAATAAAAAAAAACAAAAAATAAAAAAGTTGTTATATTAACTTAAGTATGTTGTTAAATTAACTTAATTATGTCATGTACTGGAAAATTTGACTCGTTCCACATCATTACGAAATATCGTATTCATGATCCATGGAACTAGTATTAATCTAATCTAATTGATTTCAGCTCTTTTTCAGTGCCACTGACAATAACATTATTTCGCTCATCTTTGCAATGATAAGAGAAGTACACTGGGGTAACTCCTGAATTTTCTTTTGTAAAGGAATATTTGAAAAAAGGAATTAAGCATTTCTGATTTTGGGTTGCTGCCATCATTCCTGTCTCATCCGTGAGTTTGTGAACACTAACTTTGGTGATACTAACAGCATTTACATATGATGAGAATTTAATTGGGATTTCTGAGAGAACATATGATAATAGAATGAGATTTTCACTCTGCAGCGGAGTGTGCGCTGATATGAAACTTCCTGGCAGATTAAAACTGTGTGCCCGACCAAGACTCGAACTCGGGACCTTTGCCTTTCGCGGGCAAGTGCTCTACCATCTGAGCTACCGAAGCACGACTCACGCCCAGTCCTCACACCTTTACTTCTGCCAGTATCTTGTCTCCTACCTTCCAAACTTTACAGAAGCTCTCCTGCGAACCTTGCAGAACTGGCACTCCTGAAAGAAAGGATACTGCGGAGACATGGCTTAGCCACAGCCTGGGGGATGTTTCCAGAATGAGATTTTCACTCTGCAGCAGAGTGTGCGCTGATATGAAACTTCCTGGCATATTAAAACTGTGTGCCTGACCGAGACTCGAACTCGGGACCTTTGCCGTTCGCGGGCAAGTGCTCTACCATCCGAGCTACCGAAGCACGACTCACGCCCGGTCCTCACAGCTTTACTTCTGCCAGTATCTCGTCTCCTACCTTCCAAACTTTACAGAAGCTCTCCTGTGAACCTTGCAGAACTGGCACTCCTTAAAGAAAGGATACTGCGGAGACATGGCTTAGCCACAGCCTGGGGGATGTTTCCAGAATGAGATTTTCACTCTGCAGCGGAGTGTGCGCTGATATGAAACTTCCTGGCATATTAAAACTGTGTGCCTGACCGAGACTCGAACTCGGGACCTTTGCCTTTCGCGGGCAAGTGCTCTACCATCCGAGCTACCGAAGCACGACTCACGCCCGGTCCTCACAGCTTTACTTCTGCCAGTATCTCGTCTCCTACCTTCCAAACTTTACAGAAGCTCTCCTGCGAACCTTGCAGAACTGGCACTCCTGAAAGAAAGGATACTGCGGAGACGTGGCTTAGCCACAGCCTGGGGGATGTTTCCAGAATGAGATTTTCACTCTGCAGCGGAGTGTGCACTGATATGAAACTTCCTGTCAGATTAAAACTGTGTGCCCGACCGAGACTCGAACTCGGGACCTTTGCCTTTCGCGGGCAAGTGCTCTACATCTGAGCTACCGAAGCACGACTCACGCCCGGTCCTCATAGCTTTACTTCTGCCAGTATCTCGTCTCCTACCTTCCAAACTTTAGAGCACTTGCCCGCGAAAGGCAAAGGTCCCGAGTTCAAGTCTCAGTCGGGCATACAGTTTTAATCTGCCAGGAAGTTTCATATCAGTGCACACTCTGCTGCAGAGTGAAAATCTCATTCTGGAAACATCCCCCAGGCTGTGGCTAAGCCATGTCTCTGCAGTATCCTTTCTTTCAGGAGTGCCAGTTCTGCAATGTTCGCAGGAGAGCTTCTGTAAAGTTTGGAAGGTAGGAGACGAGATGCTGGCAGAAGTAAAGCTGTGAGGACCGGGCGTGAGTCCTGCTTCGGTAGCTCAGACGGTAGAGCACTTGCCCGCGAAAGGCAAAGGTCCCGAGTTCGAGTCTCGGTTGGGCACACAGTTTTAATCTGCCAGGAAGTTTCATATGATAATATTTAGCTGTGATAATAACTGAAGAGTTCACGCACTGTCCTTTTCACAGCCAAATGCCTTTCATTCAGTATCTCTCTATATACAGCCCTGTGTTTTCTTTTACATCTGTTATGCAGTATTCTCTGTTTCTTTAAACATTTCATAACAGTGGCTGTATGTGTGTAAGACTCTATTGAGCATGGCTATGTCTTGATATGATGTTCTGTGCTTTTGGAATAGAGCACAGTAAATTCAAAATAGTGCAAGTTTTGTTTAAGAGTTATTAATTTACTTGTGTACTTTCTGGCTGTTTGTACATTAGCACTCTTCACTGTCATTATAGTACACACTGAAAACTGCCCAGTGTACATTAGCACTCTTCACTGTCATTATAGTACACACTGAAAACTGCACAGTTAATCTGGTATTCACCACTGCCTCCCCTTCAGGGAATACCAACATTAAAATGGTGAGTCATCAGCTCTCGGACTAGATGGATGTACTGTACATTAAGGTCTGTGTAAACTAGTATGGTAGGGAGTGCTCCCCAAAAAATGTTTAGTTAGTTTCAGAATATGTACATCTTTTGAACTTCATACTGTGTTGATCTTTTCCCAGTGTATGTGAAGTATGGGGGATGAAGGAGAGATTAATGATAGCTGTGTGAATTTTGTGATGTGATGGCAGTCAACTCAGTTTGAGTAGTTCACCATCACCTCTATGAGGACTAACTTCTTTGACTTATTTTCAGTTTGTCCCTGTTCAGCCATGTTGTGTGTCATTTTTGGTACCTGATGCAATTTTTGTGCAAAAAGACTACATTAATAAAGTGTTTATTATTTAATAGTGTATCTCCAGTACTTCCAACTATAGCACAGTAATGGAGTATCCATAATGATGATCCCATTATTATTGTGCATTCCTGCACCACATCGACTTTCCACAGTGATCATCACCATTTGTTATGAACAATGTTGCCCATGACCAGTTCTGCCTCATCGTATCACATTTTGGATGTTGTGTGCCAGCCTCTATATTTGAGTGCAGTACAGAGTGTTGCCTCAAGTATGTCAAACACAGCTTCAAGTATGCACTCACAGCCACATATGCTGCCTTCACATCCCTAGGCTGGGTTCTGCTGCTGCCAGCTGTCAACAGCAGCCATTTTGCACACTTTGGGCTGCAGCACAATGAATGCTCAGCTTGAGCAAGTGGTGATAAAACAGGATCCTGTCCTCGTGTACCCATGTCAGACTGTGAAGTAAGTGAGCATCTATCCCTCCCAACCTGTGTCATTTTTTGATCTTGAGGCAGTGCGACCCTGTCTGCTCAGTTTGAGTATTCCAGATTCTTTCATGATATAATGGCCATAGCCATTTCTGCTGCACTGGTCATGTGCCATCTGTGCTTACCATGTCTGCTGCAATGTATGACATCCTGAAGTGATCCTCCACTACTGCTAAGATGTCAGGCACTGGACAGTTGTTGCATGCTGCCCTCGCTACATCGAGCATACAGTCCTCATCTGTATGTGGTTTTGTGCTCCAATGCTGGCACCAGTGACAATGCACACTTGTAAGTCTCATTGGACACTTACACGCTGACCTGGAACTTGTTAGTGATATCACCCCAACACCATGTTCTCCCTCCAGACAACTCAACAAGAGGCAGATCATTGTCAAGAACCTTTCTCATTCACTGGAGGAAGCACTTCATCATGTGATCCATGTGAAACAAATCAGCGACAGAACACCCTCTCAACTCTGGTGTCATCTACGTGCCCCTGGCGGATGCTGCCTTATGAGCCATTTGGATTATCAAGTTCCATACAACATCCAGCAGTAGCTCATATCTTTGTCTACAAAACCATTGGGATGTATACTTTGACATGTGGATTGCATGTAACAAGTCATGTGTCACCACCAGCTCACCACTTCTGCAAGAATGGATTCTGTTACCCACATTGGTAGTCCTGCTATGGATACAGGCGCCCCTCCTTCAGCCTACCTGGAGTAGGTCAAATGAGATCTCATGCATCATGAGACAGAGCAATCTCCTAGCATCGGATCAACTGCACTTGGTGAATTCCCTGCTCCCCCAATCCTCCCCTTCTCCTCTTGATGGCTCCCAGCACAGCACGGCAGTGGATGTCAGAACTTCATGTCCTGCTTCTCTCCCCAACAACCAATTGTGTAGGTTCCACCTGCCATGTGGACCACAGTGGGTGCCATATCGCACACTTCTTCTCCAGGGTGCCAACTCCAAAATCAATCATACAACGATCATCTCATATCCAAACACCTCTACGGACTCAAGAGGTTAACCAACATGTGCTTCCTGATTGACAGTAGTGTGGATGCAAGCATTATTTTACCAGATTTTGCTCTGTTGAGCATCCTACCCTTGCCATGCTACTGCTTCAGCTCACTTCTGATCTGCAGTTCCCATGGACCTTCCATAGAGCAGATGCAACAGTCTTTCCTTGGAACTGACTTCTGTAAGAACTTAAGCCTCTCACTGGACATCCATCCAACTGTGCTGTTGCATCATACTTCTGACACACACATACCAGGTTCCTTGGCTCCACTGGCTACAGCCCCTATGTGTTGATATGACACATTTATCCATTCCTCATCTGAGTGTGTACTTTTGACAGCTCAACTCACTACCTCCCTCATTGAGCTCTTACTCCAACATTATGTCAATGACGCCCTTTATGGCAGCAACAACACTCTTCGTCAACTGCTAGTGGACTTTCCTGACAACCTGACATGTGCACATAGGGCAGCTGATGCTGTTCCCGCCATGATACACCTGCTTTAACTTCAGCTGATGAAACCACACTACCGAGCCACAGGCTTAACAGGTCAGTGACTCCTCATCTGCCAGTGTAGTGTGTGATGCTCCCATGCCCTCTTCACACCTCATGGCTATTCCAAACAGTACCTTTCATAGGTTAATGAACGTGGAGCTCCTCCTGTCTGTTATATGGCAAGGTGTCTCACAGCTAATAAATGACACCATGCTAAGGCTACTGTGCAGGAATTGTTAGACATGGGTGTAGTTCACCCCTCTTCTAGTTACTGGTCTTCACATATCCACCTGATCACTAAGAAAGATGGTATCTACAGGTTGTATGGGGACTACTGCAAACTGAACATGCTCACAGTAACTGACAGTCATCCCATTCCACACATCCAAGACTTCACACAACAGCTACACAGTGCAAATGTGTTTAGGGTCATAGACTGCTTCAAGGCCTACCATCAGGTTTCTAATGATATCCCAAAAATCATTACACCATTCGGCCTATTTGAATATTGTTCCATGCCTTATGGACTGACAAATGCCACCAAAACCTGGCAGCACTTTATTGATTTTCCATTTTTCCCACTGCCATTCTCCTATGCATATCTGGATGGCATACTTATCTTTTCCTCTTCCAATGACAAACATGAGAAACACTTATCAATTGTGTTACAAGTCCTCATGGACAACAGTATCAAAATTAATCATGATAAAACTCAAATATGCTTCTCTAGTGTCACATTACTTGGTCATGAAGTTACTACTGCAGGCATGCACCCGACTTTTGATCATGTTGCCTTCATCTCTGGCCTACCACTATCTGAAACCTACTGTGATCTTTGCAGGTTTCTGGCTATGGTAAACCTTTTCAGGTACCATCTACCCTATGCTGCCTCACTTCAAGCCCCTCTCACAGATGCCTTAGCAGACAAGAGCACTTATGGACTGCTTAGAGTGAACTGGTATGAGGGTAATCCCAAAAGTAAGGTCTCCTATTTTTTTATGAGTACATATACCTGTTTATTTCTACAATGGTTTACATCAGTTTACAGCTTGAACATTTAGCTATTTTTCAACATAATCACCATTTCTTTCAATGCATTTTTGTAGACGCTGTGGCAGTTTTTGTATGCCCATGTCATACCAGCTCGCTGCCATGCCGTTCAGAAAGTTATGAACCTCTTCTTTCACCTCGTCATCGGAGCTGAATCGCTTTCCGGCCAAGTGTTCTTTTAACTTAGGGAACAGGTGACAGTCACTGAGCACCAAGTCGGGACTATAGGGTGGGTGGGTGATTATGTCCCACTGAAACTGTTGCATGAGAGAAACAGTTTGCTGAGCAATGTGTGGGCGAGTGTTGTCATGGAGAATGTGTATGCCTTTGCTCAACATTCCTCCTCTCCAGTTCTGAATTGCCCGTTTGAGTTTTTTCAGAGTCTCACAGTACCTGTCAGTGTTCATTGTGGTCCCACTGGGCATAAAGTCGACCAACAATACCCCTTTCTGATCCCAAAAAATGGTTGTCATGACTTTACTGGCAGACTGTGTTTGTTTGAATTTCCGCGGCTTTGGTGAAGAAAGATGCCACCACTGGCGTAATTATTGCTTGGTCTCAGATGTAAAGTGGTATGCCCAGGTTTCATCACCCATGATAATTGAGTCCAGAAAGTTGTCCTGTTCGGCCGCAAGGCAGTGAAGAAATGTGTGGGAACCATCAACTCTTTGTCGCATCTGGACCTCAGTCAGCATGCGTGGCACCCATCTTGCACACACCTTCCGGTATTTCAATGTTTCGGTTAAAATTCTGTGAGTGGTACTTTGGGAAACCTCAGGAACCAACCTGCAGAGATCATCCAGGGTGATCCGCCGATCTTCACGCATGCTTTGCCCAACCTTCAACACTGTCTCCTCAGAAATTGACAGTCTCCCGCTCCTTTGTTCGTCGTGAATTTCAATCCGACACCACTTACGAACATTTTTGACATCCATGCATGACTTCCATCAATTGGAAATAGATTTCAATCAGCGCAGTGCCCTTTGCGTTCAAAAACTGAATAACTGCATGCAATTCACACTTGGCAGTAACATCCAATGGGAGCTCCATTCTCAACAGCTGCCAAGACAAGACTGAGTGCCTCAGTGTGGGGTGCACATTTTTACACACAGTATGTGAAGCACTCTTTATTACAGTGTGACCAACTGCCACACAAACAGAGTTCTGTACTTATAAAAAAATAGAAGACCTTACTTTTGTGATCACCCTCGTATAAATCTACATTACAAGCTTTTGAAAATCTCAAGGTTGTGCACTCCAGTGCTGCCACACTCATGCACTCCCATTGCCAATGCATGCATCTCTATTACCACGAATGCTGTTGACTCCTGTATTAGCACCATGGTTCAGCAACATATAGGTGACATCTCACAGCTGCTTCTCTTCTTCTCCAAGAAACTGTCCTCCTCCCAGTGCAAATAGTTTGCTTTTGACAGAGAGTTATATGCTATTCATAAGGTAAAGATATACTTCTGTGAAGACATTGGAGGTCATGAGGTTGCCACCTTTATAGACCATTGACTCCTTGCAGATGCATTACATAACCCTGACAATGACTCTCACGTCATCGTTTTTGACATATGGACTTCATTTCTCAGTACACTACAGATGTCCGTTGTATTGAAGGTGCTGACATTGTTGTCAAGGGCTACATGTTGAGAATTAGCTCCATTATTTTAACCGCTTCAGCTGGACAAGCTGGCTCACTTATAGCAACAAGATTGTAATGTACAGAATCTGTTACAAGACTTGGCTACACCCCTTACAGTGGAATTCCAACTCCTACTTGGGTCAGCTGTTCCAATATTGTGTAACACCCCATAATTCCTCCTGCCCTGTGATGTACAATCTTCAGTGCCATTCGGACCCTGCCAATCTAGGCATCAAAGCCATCATGCAACTGCTTACTGAGTGCTCTGTGTGGCCAAACATCAAAAATGACTTCCATGCCAGGGCATGCACATGAAAGGTTGGGAAACATGTGCTGTCTCCTCTTGGACATTTTAACATCCCACAAGGATGCTGACTTGGTGGGCTGTGCTTTTGTTCACACTTGGCTGGCCCACTTTGGCTGCC
This sequence comes from Schistocerca piceifrons, assembly GCF_021461385.2. Classification (NCBI taxonomy): domain Eukaryota; kingdom Metazoa; phylum Arthropoda; class Insecta; order Orthoptera; family Acrididae; genus Schistocerca; species Schistocerca piceifrons. The sequence goes on from NC_060141.1 coordinate 300,767,582, forward strand.
CGTCATCACTACAGATCAGGGTCAGCAATTCAAAATACTCCTTTTTGCTAAGCTCTATAATCTATGCGGTGTTACCAAGTTCTGTACCAGCACCTACTGCCCACAAAGTAATAGACATGTGAAATGCTGGCATTGCATTCTGAAAGTGGCACCCATCAATCACAGCAGTGGCTACGCGGAAGCATTGCTGTGGATTTTCTTATGCATATGTACCACCTTTAGAGAGGATCTTCAGTCATCTTTAGCTGAGGTACTGATGGTGAAACTTTGGTCCTTCCCACAGGGTATGTCGAGAACTCCAATCCTCTTCTCCCCTCTGCCTTACCCACATTAGTTGAATGCATCCTATCACATAATTCATGCATTCATGTGCCCCCTTCCTGCTCCTTTGATGACTCCATCACTGCACACATTATCATTTACCTCATTATGCAGGTGAGGTCAGCATTACTGCCTCCATTGACTCCTCCAGGCAGCTTACCATTATCGTCTCTCTTCTCTCCGTGTCTACAACCCGCTCCCCCTCCCCTCACATTCCTTTATCCTGTGCAGGTCATCTGCTCCACCTACAGTTTTGGCACTAAAATTTACTTGCTTTCCTCACCTCCTTCTTTCTCACACAGCATTGGTCCAATCTCACTTTTCCCCTGTGGCAGCTATGACACGGCTGGTCATGCAGCCTCTCATCACATTGGGAGCTCCTCCATCCTATGACCTCCTTGTGCTCTGCACTTCCATGGTGTGTGGGGGGGGGGGGGGGGGGCAGGGAGGGGAGAGGGGATGGGGGCTTTGTGGTGGCAGTTGACTCAGTATGAGTTGACCACCACCTTTGTGAGAACAAACTTCCTTGACTTACTTTCTGTGCTCTTGTTCCGCCATGTTGTGTATAATTTTTGGTATGTGGTGCAATCTTTGCATAAATAGACTCTGTTAATAAAGTGTTTATTATTGAATAGGGTGTCTCTAGCACTTCTGTCTACAGTGTAGTATCAGAGTGCCTACATGTGGTTTTATTGCCAGTGAACCTAAAATGGCGGGTATGCAAACCGATGTTAAGACAACCAATGTTTGAAAGTAAATGTGAGAACAGTCCTGACATTGCTATTTAGTTAATGGTAACAACTTTTTGAAAAGTAAACAGTACATATTTTAAAGATGAAGGGTATAAAGTAACAAGATTTAGGACAGTTAGAGAAAATGAACTGTCTGATACCACTTTTGGAATTGAAGTATTTGATACCATTTTAATTTTTAAATACACAATACATGATAACTATACACAGTACACTGGCTCATTTTCAGCAAAAGTTTTTTACTTACTTGCTTATAATTAGTGAGAACATTTCTGTCAACCATAACATGTGAACATAATATTCAATAAAGTTACTCGTCCCATCAATTTCATTTGAAAACAAAGAAAATAATTTTGAAGATGGATGTTTCTTGAAAACAAAGTAACCTTCCATTGTTTAATTTGTTCAAATCATAGAAAATGTCACATAAACATGCAAAATCAAGAAATTTTATTATTCATTATGTGAACAGTTATCTTTTGATACAAAAATGTAGTTAGTATTGTGAAAAATATTTTTGTTCAGTATAAAATCATACTACTGCAAAATGTGAGAAATGTTTTATAGGCATTCCATCCTTGAACTTCTTCATTTAAATTGTAATTATTTAGCATACCGTACTGTCCCTACCTCAGTTATCTGATTTTTTCACACATCTATATCTTCTATACTAATAATAAATCTGTAAAACTGCCATGTCTATCTATCTGTACATACTTCCCTAAATCTACTAGGTGAATTTTCATGGGGGTTTTGCAGGTAACTTGAGCATAGCCTGTTGCCTTGTATAGGCTTTAGCTCATCAAAATCATTTTGATGACAGAAAAAAGATTTCATGATTTTAAGTTTTACTAAAACCGTCTCATTTGTCTATTCGAACACAGTACTCTTCAGACTACTGGATGAATTTTCATGAGGTTGTTGTGGACACTTGAGCATGGCTTGGTCCATCATATAGGGTTTATTCAATCATAACTGGATAATGGAGAAACAGATATTGTGATCTATAGTTTCACCTAAAAGTGTTGTACCTGTCTGTCTCTGTTTGAACATGCTAATTTCTTTTATGAGGTTCTCACAGGTAACATGGGATTAGCTCAGGGCACCGTATAGGCTGTTTTTCATCAAAATTGGGTGACAGAAAAAAAGATATCATAATTGAAAGATTTATCCATGCTATCCACGTACATACTAATATAAATTCAAAAATCTGTCTGTTATGTTTCATGACTAACCCGCTGAACTAATTTTGGTGAAATTTGGTAAGGAGTTAGCTTGAACCCTGACGAAGAACATAAGCTCCTATGAAAGCATACAGTAAAAGATACTTATTGATTTGAAGAATGTTGTATGAATTAGGAAAAATAATTACTCTTGGGAAAAGCTATTTGTCTTTCACCATTGATTTTTATCTTGTTTGTGGAAATGCCTTTATTGGTTGATATGTTTACATGATGTGATTAAAAGTAATGAATAGAATGTTTAGACAATCTTCAGTGTGTTTAATCCATATTTTCATGCTGCTTGTTGCTTAATGTGAATATTGTATGATGCATGGCTGCTTCATTACCATGATGCATGCTCCTGCACATGCTTCCCTGTATGCACTGCCTGGCAGTGATGCTGCACATGCAGACACATTGAATGTTGGGACAACTTGGGTGGGGACAGAGCTGGGTGCACATCATAAGCTATGCTTACCCAAACAGGTAGACATTTGAGGGCAGCTGATGCTATTGCCCTTACAGTAGTTCACTTGCCCAACAACATTTATCATAAAAAAGCTACTGATGTGAAATTGCAGTGCTGGGTAACAGCTAATAAAAACATATATTTTCTGAAACTTCCTGGCAGCAGCTTTTGTATTGCACATCTTTCTTCCTTGGAAACATTACTTCTTTGTGGACAATGTTGCGTAATTGCTTGACAGGTTTCGCGTCTGATTTCTTCAGCAGAGTCCTCTGTTAGCGGTTGGACAGCTTCTTCAATGGCAATGATGGAAGATGATATCAGCAAAGTTTCCAAGGAAGAAAGCTGTGCGATATGAAAGCTGTGTGAGGATACTGACACAGTCATCTTGCGTGCTGATAAAGGTAATGCTGCCATCATTCTGCCTCAGGAAGTCTACAAGGAAAAGACATGTGGTTTACTTAGTTCTGGTGCATACCAGAAGATTAACAAAGATAATACCAACAAGGTGACAATAAGGACTGCTGCTTTGCTGAACGCTTCATCAGTACCAAAGGAAGTCATAAGAAGTTTAGAAGTGCGAGGTGCATTACCACCAAGATTTTATGGGCTTCCTGAAGTTCACAAGTTGGATAAGGATGAGCATCTAGAGGACTTGTCTACGAGGCCTATAATGGGCACTATTGGTGCACCAACATATTTTTCTGCCAAATATTTATCTTCCTTATTAAAACCATTGGTAGGAAGATATAGGCACCACATTTGTAATTCTATGGATTTTATTGAGAGACTTAGCAATGTCAGGCTAAATAGTATTGACGTGCCTGTTAGTTTTGACATGGTATCATTATATACCAAGGTACCTTTAAAGGACTCTTTATCTCTTATTGGCCAACATTTTGATAAGAACATTACAGCGTTATTTGAACTTGTATTTTTATCACATTATTTTCTGTTTAACAGTGAGTTTTATGAGCAAATTGATGGCGTTGCTATGGGAAGCCCCATCTGCCCTCTGGCAGCTAATTTATTCATGGAAGACTTTGAGGACAAGGCACTGGACAGCAAGTTTTAGACCAATGGTCTTCTGGAGGTACGTGGACGACATGTTTGTGGTGTGGCCGCACAGGATGGATGAATTATATTGATTTCTCAAGCATTTGAATTCTATCCATGCTAGTATCAAATTTACTTTAGAAACAGAAAAAGATGGCTGCCTCCTCTTTTTGGATGTTGTTGTTTGTTGTAAAGTTGATGGCACATTAGGACATGCCTTATAGCGGAAACCAACACACACAAATCTAGATCTACGTGCCAGCAGTTGCCATCACCCTTCACAGATCATAGGTGTCCTTAAGACCTTAGTGCATAGGGTGCACTGTATATCCGATAAAGATAATTTGCAAGAAGAGCTCATATACCTCAAGAGCATTTTTAAAGTGAATGGATTTCCTCCGCAACAAATTTGTAGAGCATTCAGTGCAAAATCTAGAATGTAGGTATGTGATGGGGAAGAAGATAGTAATTCCTTCAGATCAAGTGCATTTTCGCCCTATGTGGGTGCTCTTTCCTTGAAGATAGGCCATATTATTGAGAAAAACTGTGTTAAGGTGATCTTCCGGCCCCCACAAAGATTACAGCTTTACTAGGCTCTGTAAAGGCCGATTTACTGCTTCATAAAGTGGGTGTATATCAGATTCCTTGTGTGGAAATTGTGCAAAGTCATACATAAGTCAAACAACACGCACTGCTCATGAGAGATGTGTGGAGCATCAAAGAAACACACACTTATCACAGTCAGACAAGTCAGCAATGGCCGAACATTGTATTGATACAGGGTATTCCATGAATTACAGTGATGTGAAGATTTTAACATCCACCTCTTCCTTTTGGAAATCTGTCTTCAAGGAAGCTATAGAGATTAGATTTGCTAATAATTTAATAAATAGAGATAGTGGTTTTAATTTGGACAAAGCCTGGAATTCGGTTCTTGGGGTAATTAAGCTGCAGAAAAGTTTTCATAGTATCACCACCGCCAAACATACATCGATAAGTGAATTGAATGTCAGTACGCCTTCACCACAGGCTGCATAAGTGTAAGCACATTTCTTTGCTGCTGACCAGCAACTGTGACTTGCATGTGCAGTACTGCCATGGTGGAGCATATAAGGCTGCGCTTGGCATCTTGTCATCAGTCTTGTGACTCACTCTGAGGATGGCAGGATGATACATCGGTGAAATATCAGTTGAGGAAATTTTATTTGTGCAGCTGCTTGCCCAAAATTTAATGGACTATTTATTATGCCATGAGAAGTTGAAAATGCACAACAAGTACTTGATATGTTTATCTTTTACTATGTTATCTTACATTTACATTTGTGTTTATTCCTTCCACATTCACCTGTCATCATGTAACACTATTTGGATAACTGAATGTCCTATAAGTAACAACTTAGTTATATTAATTACAGTAATTTGAAATTTCATGTGTTCATTTTTGAGTCTGTGAAAACAGTAATTTCTAATCAAGAAAGATAATAATTCACTGCATAAAGTCATAATCAATAGTAAGGAATGATGTTGTTATAGCATAATTTCTGAAGTTTCTGTGTGTGCTTTCATTCAAGTAAGAATGCACACTAGGCACATGCCCTAACCACTACACCTCACTGGCCAATGGCTTTGCCCAACTGCATGGATTACTCTACTATGCCTCCCTCCTTAGTCCACATTCCGATTCATGTCATTCGTTTTTTCAGTCTGCACACATACATAACTTCTTCAAGTTGTTGTTCGTAACAAAATTAACCCTGATGTTGAAATATTCAAAAGAGTTACTAAAGTAATGGATTTTTGTGGTCAAAGAAAGAGTATATATTATGGGAAGTATATACTATTGTACAATTTCTATTTGGTTGATTCCATTATGGAATCTGTATATGATCATTAGTTTTCTTATGGTTATTGAACCTGCACTGTGGAGTAATTTTTCAGAAACTAGATTCAGCTTTGCTTGTTGTAAAGCCAAATTGTTTTTCACTGAATAGGACATGCAGATATATCACAGTATATTCTGCTTGCTGAATAAATTAGTGATTATAACTGGTGCTTGTTTGAAGAGGCAAAATTTTAATTTCCACATATTGGATAAACTAAAGAGTATACTATTTTCTTTTTGATGAAACTGTACTAATTGGGACTTGAGTGGAGAAAGAAAACCAGTAGAGATCAAACCAATAACACACCAAGAGAAGATGGTAGTTTATCAGTAGAGTAACAAACACATATGACAATTTATGCATTTTCATACTGACTTGCGTGTATCAGGTGCTCAATTACAATATCTCAGAGTTCACCATAATAGTTTTTAATAATTTATAACTGGTGCTTGTTTGAAGACGCAAAATTTTAACTTTCAAATTGAATAAACTAAAGAGTATACTATTTTATTTTTGATGAAGCTGTACTAATTGGGACTTGAGTGGAGAAAGAAAACCAGTAAAGATCAAACCAATAGCACACCAAGAGAAGTTGGAAGTTTATCAGTAGAGTAACAAACACAAATGACAATTTATGCATTTTCATACTGCCTTGCTTGTATCAGGTGCTCAATTACAATATCTCAGAGTTCACCATAATAGTTTTTAATAATTTATAGTAATTAAATGAAGTTGGAGGTAGTATTAAGCAGTCAGAAAGGGGTATATGCGTGCTGCCACAACAATGAGGTTAGAGGTCTATAGATAGTACGCTTTTCTTTCTTTTCTTTTTTTCTAAATGCCATATTATGATGCAACGATCATTGTCACAAGATGATGATAGGAAATTTAATGCAGTACTTATTTATTTTAACAAGGAAGAGACTGAAAGTTTCAAAGGTTTGTCAGCTCCATGGTGTGATAAGAACAAGGGCACTGATGTTAAACTTGGAGACTCATGAAGATAATGTAGTAGAAGAATATAACGCTGAAGAAGAAGAGAATGTCATGCAGGCTAATCAATCCACAGATCCATTAGCTGCATTATAAAGAAAATTAGAGATGGTGTCTTTCACAATGTCTTTCATATTAAGTCATGTAGGTGAATTTACAAGGTAACAGAACACGGTGACTACAGAACTTGATATAATGTCTAAAAAACAGGATGGACCGTCTACAGTAGATGTCACTATTATGTTAGAGATCACTGAAATTACAACAATGTATGATGCTTTGGTGAGGAATTAATGATGATAAACCAGCATTAAAAGTATCCCACACAAGCATATCTGAGACTGTGTAGACATTATCAGGGGAAATAAGTGAGGTTAACAGATGCAGTCTGATTTATCCAAAACTGTTCAGCAGCTCTCAAATAAATTGAATGATTTTACTGATCAACAAGAAGAATAAATGAGCAATTCAAGTGACAAAAAAAGCAGTTAGCCAAAGAAATCGCTTCTTGGCTGTCTAAAAGGATGAACAAATCTCTCCATTGGCCAGCACAAAATTCCAAGGTGCTATTATTAGAATTTTTAGTGAAATGTCACTGTGACATAATCAACCCAACATCCAGGTGGAGAATGAATTGGGTAAAGCAACCAGAAAACTAGATCAAGACATAATAGTACGTGATGAGAAATCAGTTGCACAAGGCTCCAAGAAATATTTCTTTACCAAACTTATGCTGAACAAGACAAAGTGTGTGCGCTCTAACCTGCTAATCCTATCCTCACATAATTCACCATGTGATATGGGGTTGTACCATACTTCACTTCCATGATGGTGGAGGAGAGTTTAATTCGACATGGGTAGTTTCAGGTATTTGCAACCAGATAAAAAGAATGTTCACCCTGTGGTAGTTTTAAGAACTTTTCATGGAGCGAGACCACATTCCTGGACAGATGCACAAAGAATAGCCTTTGCCACAGGATATATCAGGGGAACATTGTGTTATGGACTACAGAAGTAGCTGAATACTGTAGAGCATATGATGAGTCGAAAAGGTCTTCTAGCCAAATATTTGTTTTCCAGAGTGCAAGAATTGTTATGTAAATAAATTTTTAACCTGGAACCATTCCAGGCATGTGAATGTAGTCTCCCAGGAAGTATTTTGAGAATTATTTGGGTAAGACAAGGTACTGGGACAATCATTTGTTGCACCAGAATGTGGGTGAGAATATTAAACACAAAAATGCCCACACACATCTGAGAAAAATTGACCAATGTATCAGAACTGAACATCGAATTCATGTCTATTTTATGTTATACAAATTTGACTCATGAGGGTACAAGAGCCTCTTTGCAGAGTGGAAGGTTCATTAACAATGATAACATTTACAGAAAGTGAAATCACCGTGGCAATCATTCTGGTCAGCAGGATGTGCTGGGAGAGCACACAGTAATAACCTTAACAATAATAAATGACAGAAAACAACGATCATTTCAATCAGCAGAAGCAGAACTGTCACAATAACTGGTATAATCTAAGTTATATGCACTATAATTTTACTCACCAGTGGCAGAATCAGAATTGGAGTAATCTGAGTCCAAGTAAAAATGTGACAGATGATGGAAACTGTATGTCCACCTCCAGTCTTGAAAACTAACTACATCACTGTAATCCCAGTACTGGTATTTGAGGAATGTGGTAGGGGCACTTACCAAATAGTCTCACTCGTTAAGTGTAATAAAGGACGTGACATTTGGGAAATCTATGCTCCAATACAGTTAAATGTGACAGCTGACACATTACCATATCACAGTCTCCATTAAGTGCTTATGTAGTGAATATTCTAACCTTGCTTATACATGATATAGTTTTGCAGCTAGTGTGATATCCACTGACTTGTATAACGGGGTCTGTGAAAGCACTGATGTTTTTACCTTGGCTGTAAGTAGCTGCTGGATTCAGGGAGAAATTGGCACCAGATTGCGAAATATGACACAGCAGGACCATATAACAATTAAAATATGAAATGTTGCAACATTATACACTTTCCTAATAATTGAGTCTCTGGTTCTGGACTGCATTTATGGACTGATCTCCTGTGTGAGAGAAAAATGCAAGTATTGGCATCTCCATTGGGAAATATAAAGTGGTAGTTGATGGAATCAGGGTTGTGATGGAATTAGTAAACACAAGTCCTGGTCATAGTAAATACTGCAAAGGATTAAGAATTTACAAATACTGAATTCATAAATAGTTCAGTAGATAATAATCTTTGACATTGTTTGTTAGATAGTTGGTTGTACTAAATAATGTAACTTTAACACTGAAGTCTATGTAAAGGGTAGCAACTAAAATAACTAAGCATTTTAGCAACAACTGGCATATTTAAAAAGTAACTATTCAAAATCAGCGATTTATGAAATTTTGTATTAAAAATGCATGCTGCTCTCCTGGTCTTTGTCAGCTTTCATGTCTTTGGAGCCACTACCTCTCACTCAAGCAGCTCCTCAATTGGCATCACAGGGCTGAGTGCACTTCATTCTAGTCCTCCCACCAACGAAAAGTTTCATGGGATAAGTATTATTTAGAAAATTCAGTGCATCCCTCATGTCATAAAAAATTGCATAATAAATTCACTTTAGTTGATCTGCAGTATGGTTGCAGTTACACATGTGGCTGTACACCAGGAATTACATATTTTACCTATAAAGTAGAAGTAGAAACTATGATTAAGTCAGCGGAGAATAAATGTTTACAACGTAAGGAGCATCTTCAGAATAAACTAGATACAAATAAAGTCGAGGGTATAGCTTTAGAACTTCATTGTAATTGATTTAGTAGAGCATCATTACTAAATAACAATTTGCATGATCAAAAATATCTCAATAAGGTAGAAGGAATCTTCAAATTTGGTGTTAAGAAGTGGTGTGCATCCAGTTGAGAATATATTCCCACATGCTCATGAAACAAAGTCCTCCCTTAAGAGACATGTAACAGCCGATGCTTATAGGGGGGCTTGTCACTTGTCACTATTTTTCACCTACAATCATGTATGTGTTAGACACACACCTGCAGATTAACTTTTTAAGACTGAAAAATTCAGCAAGCACAACAGTTTTAAAGTTGAGTATTGATCTGGTTTAGATGTGCTTTTGAAGTACACATTGAGATCTCTTATTCTTAATCCCAGAAACATATGTGGAACATTTATAAATCTGAGGAATCAAATTCTACTTATACTGCTGCTGGTAAACCTTTTGGGGTATAAGGTCATGGTCCACAAAACTCTTCTGTTTCTAACATTTCATCCGGAACTGTGCTGGACATCTTCAGAGGTGTTGCTCCTCCATTGAGTCTTGTTGATAGGACTCAATGGATGAGAAATGCCTCTGAAGATGTCTAGCACAGGACTGGATGAAACGTTAGGAACAGAAGAGTTTCTTGGACCATGATCTTATACCCCAAAAGGTTTACCAGGCAGCAATGTCATCCAATTATGATAGCCTTCATTCTATCACCTCCATATACTGTTGACAATCAAAGCTACAGTTGCATGTATCATCTATTCATTACATTTTCCACTTTGCTGTCCATCGTTCACACAGAATTGATGACAACATATGGTAATTGAAGGATTTCCTTTTTTCAGTTTAAACAGTTTTTTCCATGACCTCTGTATGACTTCTACATATGTAAGAATTTTTACTAGCTCTCACCTAGAACCTCCCAAACAGAGCTCTGCATAAGAACTACTCTCACATTTTAGCAGCTGGCAATATTGACATCAAAACAAGGAAAATGAATGTGAGTTGATATAATATTAATTATTGTAATTCATAGACTTTATGTATAATTGTATTTTTAATTTAGTGTAATTAGATTTTGTTTCAAGTATACTACTGCTGATGTGGCCAACTCATGTGAAACAGTAGCTCAGGTTAGGAACAGATTATTGGGGTAATTTTAACTGAAAGAAAAACAGCAGACTATTTTGAGTCAGTTTTGGGATGGCTGGAAGTTTGATCCTCATAAAAGAAGTACAAAATCCTTTTGTCAGTTATAGGTGAACAAAATTAAGTACTTGGATAATAAATTGGGTATTAAAACTGCTGTAATGCATTTAGAAAACTTGCAGAGACTACTAAGACAAATAATACCACTAAATTTACTGAATTATGATCTAGCAAGCACAATGTGAAGGAAGTGTCAAGGGAATTGTATTTAAGCAATGGAAGAATCTGATGGTGAGAGAAATTATTCAGTGCAAAATGTTAGCAGAGAGCATTCAAGGGATGAAATAGAAGCATTGTCTAGGGAGGTGGTGCTCTGACCAGCCTGGATGTGGTATTTTAGGCAGTTTTCCACATGCACTGAGGTGAATAGCTAGTTCTCATGCTTTGCCTCAGGTACTTGATGCACAAACACTTTGGAAATGATATAAAATTTGACAATGTGATTATGCTATGCTAGACATAGACAGAAATGGTATACAGATTCCTTTCTGGGGTGGGGTGGAGGGCAGTGAGGGGGGGAGAAGGTGATGGGAGAGGTTGGGGGGGGGGAGGGGGAGAGGAGGGTTGGAGTAGCTTTAAAATACCTTTGGGAGAGACAACTCAGTCGCAATTATTGTAGTGTATATACAGATGTGGATGGTTCGCCACCAAATTGGGGAAGTACCATATCAGTCTTAATCTGGTATCTGGCTGTGGATATAGGGCACCAGAAAGACAGGAAGGAAGAAAGAAAATATAAAGATAAAACTATTAACTAGGCCAGTCACAATCAAGAGTCATTGGGGCAACTGGGAAGTTAATCAAGGCTGTAAAATAGGACACTATTTTGCTACTCAGCATAGATAGTTGTACTTTAGATTTTCAATTTCTTACCATCCCTTGGTTAAATGTATACTTATTGGTACATACAGATCTTTCAAATGGAACAGATATTAACATAATTTTTCAAAATGGTGTTTTGCTTCAAATGGAAGGTAAGCGTATGGTATCTTTTGTAGATCACATAAGTAAATAAGACAGAATTTCCATTAAGATTCATGGATGTAGGCTGCAATGAATGGACAGAAGAGAGGGCTTAAGAGGATAATCAATTAGAAATTTCTGGATGTAAGATAGGAAATATTCTTGAGAAAGTATGTAAGATACCAGGGCTGTTTTAAGAAAGAGCAGAGAGATCTGCACAACATGTTATTGCAAAATGAGTCAGTATCTTCGAGAACATTAGGATTACATAGCAATATAGTGAGTAAATTAGAATTAAAGGATCAGGTGTGATAGTCTGGTAAGCACAACGTGTTATTGCAAAATGAGTCAGTATCTTCAAGAACATCAGGATTACATAGAGATATCGTGAGTAAATTAGAATTAAAGGATCAGGTGTGATAGTCTGGTATGCATCATTTTCAGGCTTCTCACTAATACATAAAAACAATGTTAATACTGGTATCCAGACAGAGTACCACAGTGTGACATGAAGCTGTGCTGCTACCAGCAATAGTTCTGTTTGTGGTATTTTAAATATTTGTTAACCTTGTAAAACTATTATTGTCCTCGTAGGACAATGAAATGCAAGAAATAGCTTTATTTTCTTCCCTAAGTTTTACTGGAAGGGCTCATAAAATTGTTAATGCCAGGTTTTTAGACCATAGCTGCTTATTCAATACAGTAGTTCCAAAGTTGTCCTCATGAGGCTGCCTGATCACCATACTAGACGTTGCACGTTAGAATACTCTTTGGAGTTTGTGGGGGCTAATCTTAGTGTCCTCTACATGGCAGACAGATAATCTGATAGTTCAGTTACAGATCTGCTTCTCTTCGCATTGTAAGCATACTTACCAAAAACTGAACATTTATTTGATTACAATACTCAGGTGAAAGGATATCAATTATTGAATTTTATGATAACATTGCTATTCTGATGGAGGTGAAGAATAATTACAGGATTTGCTGAATGGAATGAACAGTCTAATGAGTACAGAATGTGGACTGAGAGTAAATTGAAGAAATATGGAAATAATGAGAAGTTGGAGTTAATGAGAAACTTAATATCAGGATTGATGGTCATGAAGCAGATTAATTTTTAGGAATTCTATTACCTAGGCAACAAAATAACCAATGAAAGATGGAACAAGGAGGACATCAAAAGCAGACTAGCACTGGCAAAAAGGGCATTTCTGGCCAAGAGAAGTCTTCTATTATCAAACATAGACCTTATTTGAGGAAGTTTGGAGCACAGCATTGTGTGGTAGTGAAACATGGATTGTGCGCAAAACTGGAGCAGAAGAAAATCAAAGCATTTGAGATGTGGTACTACAGATGAATGCTGAAAATTAGGTGGACTTGTATGGTAAGGAATGAGGACATTCTGTGCAGAATCAAAGAAGAAAAGAATATGTGGAAAACACTGACAAGGAGAAGGGACAAGACGGTAGGACATTTGTTGAGGAAGACAGAGATTGGAATACATCCAGCAAATAATTGAGGACATAGATTGCAAGTACTACTCTGAGATGAGGAGTTTGGCGCAGGAGAGGAATTCATGGTGGGCCATATCAAACCAGTCAGAAGACTAATGACTCAGAAAAGAAAAGCGTCAGAAATATGCTGTCCAATCATATTAATATGACCACCTGTCAAAAGCCTGAATAACCACATTTTGCAGTGTGGATCACTGAGAGACACACATTAAGAGAGTGAGTGGAGTTCTCAAAGGTACTGATAGAGATGTGGAACCAAGCTGACCCCAGTGCTGCAGCCAGGTGTGCTAGAATTCTCAGTTGAGGATTCATGCCATAAACAGTCTGAACGAGGTAGTCCCATAGAATCTTAACTGGGTTTAAATCCAGGGAGTTTGGTGGCCAAGGGAGTGTTGTAAACTCATCCCAGAACTCTTCATACCGTGCACATACATTTTGCATTGTCCTGCTGGTAGATGCCATCATATCAAGGAAAAACAAACTGCTTGTAGGGGTTGACATGGTCCACTTGAATAGATGTATACTTGTGTTGATACATTGTGCATTCCAGATTGATAAGGTCAACCAGGAAATTCCATGACAACATTCTCCAGATCATAATGCTTCCTCCTCCAGCCTGGACCCTTCCAACAATCCAATGGCCATCTGTCCAAGGGAGCAAAAAATGTGATTCATCTGCAAAGGCCACTTGTTGCCACTCAGTGGATGGGTATATGAACAAGGCACCTGCTGTGGAGGCCTGTATGTAGTGATACTTGCTGGATGGTCATTGAGGAGAAACTGTTGGTAGCCTGTTGGTTCATCTAGGCAGTCAGTTGCTAAACAGTTGCACATCTGTTTGACCATATTCATCTCTGCAGCCATCATCCACTCCTGTCACCTATGGTCCATGGTGTACCACAATTGCCTTGGTGCCAGTTTTGTATAGCACCATTTTGCCATGCAAAACATACTTTAAACACAGCAACAAGTGAACAGTATAGAAACTTAGCCATTTCAGAAATGCTTCCTCCCATGGCCTGAAAGTGAATGATCATGTTCTTTTGGGTGATGACAATGACTGCACTGTTTTTTTCTGCTGCCTGCCCCCCCCCCCCCCCCCCCCCACCTCCTTGAAATGCTTTATATACCCTCCACTGCTAGCTCTGCCACCTGCTGTCTGTGAGTGGTTATTGCACATTGGTGCCAATCATAAGTGGTGATCACACTAATTTGACTGGACCATGTAAAACAACTATTTGATATAATTAACAAATTCTGATGACTTTTGAACAGAAAGCCATGCGTACCTTTATCTCAATTTCGCCTCTTAGCTCCAATTCAAACGTATCAAAAGTGTCGAGAATTGCCTTAGTGCTAGGGCTTACATGGATCTTTAGAGCTGAAACAAGCAACAATTAAATTTATTAGGACAATTTGAGCTGGTATCGATATCAAACTGAACAAACACATAAATCAAGATTTTCATTAATTCATCACCCAGAGATGCAACACATCTCTTTATTTAAATCAGTTTGGCAAGTATCATAGAAAATATAAAAAATAATACTTCAGTCTGCAACATGTTATGAAGGTAATACCAAAATTGTATCATTCTTAAAATATATTTAAAGTAAAGTGTAGAAAGCAAGTGATAAAAATTACAGAACAGTAGCATGGGTGTACACTGAGTAGAGCACAATGAATGACCATGGAAGAGCAGAAAACATTGTGTGTGCTTCTCATTAAAACCCTTATGTAGTTATTAATTTATGTCAGTGATTTGATGACACTGTTAGAAGTGCAATGTATTGAAGCACCCCTTTCCACCAAAACCCTCACTCCCATTTTCCAGCTAAATCATTCTATATCCTGAAGAAGACAGCTGAAGCATGACTGAAACAGTGCTTATTTTAGTATTCTAGTATTTTAAGTATTTTATGAGGTGTGTCAATACACCCATTAGGGTTTTGAAATGATTGAAACTGGCTCTATGACATACACTGATCAGCCAGAACATTATGACCACCTACCCAATAGCTGCTATATCTACCTTTGGCGTGGGTAACAGCAGTAACACATAATGATATGGAGGCAATATGGTAATAAGGTCTTGCCTAATTCCTGTAAATTTGGGGGGGGGGGGAGGGGGGGGGAGGGATGAGCTATGACTCCACATTTAATCACATCCCAGATATTTTCAATTGGGTTCATGTCTGGCAAGATGGGGGGCCAGCACGTCAATTGTAGCTTGCCACTGTTCCTTGAACCACTGTATCACATTCCTGGCCTTGTGACATGGTGCACTGTCTAGTTGAAAAATTCTGCTGCCATTGGAAAACATGATTGTAATGAAGAGATGTATGTAGTCTGCAACCACTGTACAATACTCCTTGGCCATCATGGTGCCTTGCATGAGCTCCACTGGATCCATGGATGCCCATGTGAATGAATGTTCCCCTGAGCATAAAGGAGCCACCACCAGTTTGTCACCTACTGCAGTACAGGCGTCCAGGAGCTGTTTCCCTGTAAGACAATGGATTTGTGTCCTCCTATTGGCATGATGAAGAAGGTATCAGGACTCACCAGACCATGCAGTGCTCTGCCACTGCAACAGCATTCAGTACTGATGGTCATGTGTCCATTTCACTCATAGTTGCTAATAATGTGGTGTTAATTTGGCAGATGCATGGGCTGTCGGCTGCAGAGGCCCATTGTTAGGAATGTTTTGTGCACTGTGTTTTCAGACGCACTTGCACTCTGCACAACATTAAAATCTGATTTTAGTTCTGCCACAGTTCGCTTCTTTTCCTGTTTTATTTACAGTCTGCTCTGCCTATGATGTCTGACATTTGTAATGAGGGCTGGCCACCAAACACCATGATGTGTGGATGTAGTTTCACCCTGGTTTCACCACATATTGAAAATGCTCATCACAGCACTCCTTGAACAGCCAACAAGTAGCGCAGTTTCCAAAATAGTCATGCCAAGCCTCCAGGACATCACAGTCTGCCCTCGGACAAACTCAAATAGATTGTGTGCCTTCCCCATTCTATACATGGATACTGATACTACATGCCCAGTGTGTGTATGTGTCTGACTAGCAGTCATTCCTAATCAGGTGACACTGCTATTGCCTGAATGGGTTTATACCGATAGTAGGTTGGTGGTCATAATGTTCTGCTTGATAAGTTTATTTGTTTTTGTGTGACCTAATTGTTTTAATATGATTTACACTGGCTGTGGAATATGATACATTTGTATTTTGTGTTATTGTCTGTCAGCTGTAAATTCCTCCAAAGGACATCTTTTGGAAGGCTTAAGTGCTCATCTTTGTGACAAACTTTGATATAATTTCATATCTCATTCCATGAAATGGCTCCTCTCACACAATTTCTTTCCCGGCCTCTTTATATAACTGTCATGTTATTATTTTACTCGGAAATATGCTCATGCTGTTCATCCAGTTGGCAGTTCTGGTGAATTCTGAACACAAATTGAAATGATCCAGAATGTCATCCACATGTATAAATACAAAGTTCATTTCATTCAATGCTGTAGCCTGCAGAAGTTGTTAATGTGACGTGCTATGGTTGAAGAAAATACTGACATTAGGCAAGTGATAAAGTTTTATTGGTCTCTGACTTTGTATCATTGCGATGGAGGTGCAGACCAGTGTCATTCATTTTTGAGTTATTCCTTTGTGTATAAAAACTAAACAAATATAAATGTTTGAATATGGAAAACTTGTAACAGAGAATGTAAGATAATAGAACCAAAAATTAGATGATTTTTGTGTTGGTGTTCATGAAAAATCTTTCAGTTTATAAGCAACCTTAATGTACATCAATAATCTGAATAGTATACTTTAATCTGTGTTACTTACGAAGGCCATGGGACTCCATACGTGAAGCAGTGTTGACAGTGTCACCAAAGAGGCAGTAGCGAGGCATCTTGTGACCCACAACACCAGCAACACATGGACCTGTCAATAAAAGTCCCTGTTTGATTAATATTGAAAAATGTTGATTTGGTACACTGATACTGTCAGATGGACAGAAAGTTTAGGTAGTTATTTTAGAACCACTACTGCCCAACAGTATAATGTGTG
The DNA here is from genome assembly GCF_021461385.2 of Schistocerca piceifrons. Classification (NCBI taxonomy): domain Eukaryota; kingdom Metazoa; phylum Arthropoda; class Insecta; order Orthoptera; family Acrididae; genus Schistocerca; species Schistocerca piceifrons. The sequence goes on from NC_060141.1 coordinate 300,784,854, forward strand.
TCACCTGTAGCTTGGTCAAACATTATATCGCAATAACACTCAGTCAGATAAATTTGAGATCACAATACAACTAAAGTAAAACAGAAATATGACTGTTATAAACAGTGATATTATGTCACCTGGCAGCAGTTGTATACGTTTTTAAACTTGTACAATAAATAAATTGTCTGTCAAGATGACAAGTGACAATTTTGGTATAACTCATCTTGAGATTGAAGCTCACACTTGTAGCCATGTTTGCTTATAAATAAATTTATTCCTGGGTAGGTTCCAGCTGGACAAAACAAAATTTTTTCTTAGTATTGACCCAGATATATTTAGTTGCAGTTACAGCATCATCAATGTTTTTTTCTCTATTAAATAACAGGAAAATTGCTTTTTAGTAGTTGTACATATAGAATCTAAGTTTTTAAGTAAAGGATTCACAAGTTTGAAAACAAAACAATTTTTATATATGTCTAAGCAATATACATTATCATTATTATTATTATTATTATTATTATTATTATTATTATTATGATTGTTATTATTATGATTGTTCACCTTTAGGAGAGCGATTGAACTTGAATTCATAATTTCACCTCCGGATGTTTTTCTTCTTTGCTACCCAAAGACTCTTCATCCTCACAGAATTCTCCTTCTTCTGTTCTTCCGTCCATTTTTTACCAGGCTGGTGTGATGTTCTTTCTTCAAACTTCACACTTGTGACTTTATTCAGGCACTCAGTGCAGTCTTTGAGATTTTTTATGTTTATCTGCTGCATTGTTATAATATTAAAAAGTTTCCTTGCTGTTCTGGAGTCTTCCATCCTGAGGTATGTGTATAAAATTTGGCTCAGCGTTTTCTGTTTTCACCTGTTACTGTGTTGGTCTTTATATAGAGCTCATTTTGTGGTCTCTTCATACAAATGCCATTTTTGTTGATTGCCCCATCAATCTTCATGAGAATTTTTCTTTCCTGCTTTTCGATTACTCTAATTTTTGAATGACCATCAATCACCATTGTTTCAGCTGTGTAGATTGCGTCTGGAAGAATTGCTGTTCTATAGTGCCTTAATTTTGCATCAGTTGAAATACAATTCTTGTTGTAATGCATCCATGTTAGCTCGTGCATCTTCTGGAGCTTGGTGATTTTTTGTTCACTGGCGATTCAGTTTAATCCTGAGGACTGTATAGTTTTTCTGAGGTATTTAAAATGGCAGAGTTGTGCAATTTTACCATGTTTTGTGGTTAAAGGGGATTTGCTGTCTTTCCATATATTTGATTTTTTCATAAGATATCAGTAGTCCAGTTTTTTGTGAAAAATTCATGTAGTTCATGTAGTATACAATATATATTTTATAACATATAAAATGCCAATACTTTACTTAAAAACTGAAATTCTATATGTAGACCTACAGATAATGAAAAGCAATTTTTTCGTGTTATGTAATAGAAAGAAAACAGAAAGCCCAATGACGATACTATAACTTCAGCAAAACATGTCTGGGTACAAAAGAGGAAAAACCAATTTTTTGCTTAAGGTGAAACTTACCCAAAAACAAATTTGTGTAGCTGTTACAGATATACAGGGAGAGAATATAATTCTGATAGTATGTTATATAATGAGAAAGATAATATGACAACTATCTTTACTTCACACACAAATATCAATGGAAATCAAAACAAGTGGGAATATCAGAAAGGTACAGTATGTACATGTTTCAATTATTTTTCAACGTAATCACCATTGCAACTGAGACATGTGCCATAATGGTGTGACAAATTTCTTGTCCCTTCTGCAAAACATTTCTACTTGTCTGTATTGCATCATCATCACAACACCGTGCAATTCCATATGTGCGATGACATTTTGTCAATCCAGCCACTTTCTCAACCCTGGAAAATTATGTATGTAAAATCTTTGTGGTTGGGGAAGTCATCAGTTACCTTTCTTTTATTAGTGAAAGAATTTGTTGAGATGATGACCAACATATAGTAAGGTGCCATGTAATAAAACAATACACTTCCTTTTTTTTGAAATGGATCCACACAACCTCATCAATGTCTCAAAATATACAGTTTCATTGATTACTGTCCATGTTTGCTTGAAGTCAACAAAAAACAACACCATTCTCATTCTAAATGAATATAGCCACATTCTTTTTGTAATTCTTGTAATTTTTTGGCATGTTAGGAGAAGGGGGATACATGGACTGCTGTGCTTGCTGTTTTACTTCAGAAGAGTAGAAAGAAATTAATGTTTCATTGTAAGGATTCTTTTGTTGATGAATTCCTCACTGTAATCTTAGTAACACAGTAGAAATGTTAACACTGAGCACAACTGCTAAGTATTCTACTCACTATTCAACATTTTGGGTTCCCATTATGCACAAAGTTAGAGTCACTGTAATTGTACTGACATACACTTACCTGAAAATATTTGGGAAGACATTCATCAGTTACATTGATGATTACAGAAATGTTGGATTAACGCTATTTGCAACTGATTTTTAATATACTTTACAGAAGTGGCCTGCTGTTACAGTATGGCTTGATTCACTCCTCATCTTTGAAATTCAGTCCTTCATGATGGGATTTATGAATGCAAAGTATGAGTGAATGATTGACTGATTGTCGGTTGGTCACAGCCAGTGTGCTCCCTGCCACCGTAGGATAAGCAGCTGCCAGCAGAAAGTCGTATACTCCTAGCTCACTTACTTGTTACATAGTTTAATTCTTAATTTATTTGCGTGTTTTTGGTAATTTCATTGTTTAATTCATAAATTTCGGGCGTATTATAGTATTAGAGAGTTGTAGTACCGCATTTTAGTACCTGAATAGTGTAAAATCGTGTAGTCTCCTTCCGCCGCCGAGCAGTGTCAGCAGTGCGCAAGTAGCAGCATTACTGCATTTACTAGGCAATCTTGTATTTTAATAACCGTTTAAATTTTGTGTCGAATTGTTTGTGCTCTCTGTAGATTAGTTCAGAAATTCTTTGCACAACAGTTTTTAGCATGGATAGGGACTGCAACTGCTGTGGTCGGATGCAGGCTGAGTTGGCATCCCTTCGCTCCCAGCTTCAGGCTGTTGCCAATGGGCATCACTGTGAGGGTCCGGATGGGGGTTTGTCGGGGACGGCCAGCTCGTCCCACGCATCCCCCGATCGACTGTGGCTGCCCGGGATACTGCCCACATTGAGGCTGATCCCTCACCTGTGGTAGAGTGGGAGGTCATCTCGAGGTGTGGCAGGGGGCGAAAGACATTCCGGGGGCCTGAACGGAAGGCCTCTCCAGTTTGTCTGACGAACCGGTTTCAGGCTCTGTCTCAGGCTGATACTGATCTTCGGCCAGACATGGCTGCTTGTCCTGTTCCAGAGGTTGCCCCTCAGTCTGCAAGATCCAGGCGGTCGCAGAGGGTGGGCTTACTGGTAGTTGGGAGCTCCAATGTCAGGCGCGTGATGGGGCCCCTTAGGGATATAGTAGCAAGAGAGGGGAAGAAAACCAATGTGCACTCCGTGTGCATACCAGGGGGAGTCATTCCAGATGTGGAAAGGGTCATCCAGATGCCATGAAGGGTACAGGGTGCACCCATCTGCAGGTGGTCGCTCATGTCGGCACCAATGATGTGTGTCACTATGGATCAGAGGAAATCCTCTCTGGCTTCCGACGGCTATCTGATTTGGTGAAGACTGCCAGTCTCGCTAGCGGGATGAAAGCAGAGCTCACCATCTGCAGCATTGTCAACAGGACTGACTGCGGACATTTGGTACAGAGCCGAGTGGAGGGTCTGAATCAGAGGCTGAGACGGTTCTGCGACCGTGTTGGCTGCAGATTCCTCGACTTGCGCCATAGGGTGGTGGGGTTTCGGGTTCTGCTGGATAGGTCAGGAGTCCACTACACGCAGCAAGCGGCTACATGGGTAGCAGGGGTTGTGTGGCGTGGACTGTGCTGTTTTTTAGGTTAGATGGTCTTGAGCAAGTACAGAAAGGGCAACAGCCTCAAAGGGTGCGGGGCAAAGTCAGGACATGCGGGGACCAAGCAGCAATCGGTATTGTAATTTTAAACTGTCTAAGCTGCATTGGTAAAGTACCGGAACTTCAAGCACTGCTAGAAAGCACCGAAGCTGAAATCGTTATAGGTACTGAAAGCTTGCTGAAGCCAGAGATAAATTCTGCCGAAATTTTTACAAACGTACAGACGGTGTTTAGAAAGGATAGATTGCATGCAACTGGTGGTGACGTGTTTGTCACTGTTAGTAGTAGTTTATCCTGTAGTGAAGTAGAAGTGGATAGTTCCTGTGAATTATTATGGGTGGAGGTTACACTCAACAACCGAGCTAGGTTAATAATTGGCTCCTTTTACTGACCTCCCGACTCAGCAGCATTAGTGGCAGAACAACTGAGAGAAAATTTGGAATACATTTCACATAAATTTTCTCAGCATGTTATAGTCTTAGGTGGAGATTTCAATTTACCAGATATAGACTGGGACACTCAGATGTTTAGGACGGGTGGTAGGGACAGAGCATCGAATGACATTATACTGAGTGCACTATCCAAAAATTACCTCGAGCAATTAAACAGAGAACCAACTCATGGAGATAACATCTTGGACCTACTGATAACAAACAGACCCAAACTTTTCGACTCTGTAAGTGCAGAACAGGGAACCAGTGACCACAAGGCCGTTGCAGCATCCCTGAATATGGAAGTTATTAGGAATATAAAAAAAGGGAGGAAGGTTTATCTATTTTGCAAGAGTAATAGAAGGCAGATTTAAGACTACCTAACAGATCAAAATGAAAATTCCGACACTGACAATGTTGAGTGTTTATGGAAAAAGTTCAAGGCAATCGTAAAATGCATTTTAGACAGGTACGTGCCGAGTCAAACTGTGAGGGACGGGAAAAACCCACCATGGTTCAACAACAAAGTTAGGAAACTACTGCAAAAGCAAAGAGAGCTTTACTCCAAGTTTAAATGCAGCCAAAACCTCTCAGACAAACAGAAGCTAAACAATGTCAAATTTAGCGTAAGGGGGGCTATGCATGAAGCGTTCAGTGAATTCGAAAGTAAAATTCTATGTACCGACTTGACAGCAAATCCTAGGAAGTTCTGGTCTTACATTAAATCAGTAAGTGGCTTGAAACAGTATATCCAGACACTCCGGGATGATGATGGCGTTGAAACAGAGGATGACGTGCGTAAAGCTGAAATACTAAACACCTTTTTCCAAAGCTGTTTCACAGAGGAAGACCGCACTGCAATTCCTTCTCTAAATCCTCACACAAACTAAAAAATGGCTGACATCGAAATAAGTGTCCAAGGAATAGAAAAGCAACTGCAATCACTCAACAGAGGGAAGTCCACTGGACCTGACGGGATACCAATTCAATTCTACACAGAGTACATGAAAGAACTTGCCCCCCTTCTAACAGCCGTGTACCGCAAGTACCTAGAGGAACGGAAGGTTCCAAATGATTGAAAAAGAGCACAGGTAGTCCCAGTCTTCAAGAAGGGTCGTTGAGCAGATGCGCAAAACTATAGACCTATATCTCTGACGTCGATCTGTTGTAGAATTTTAGAACATGTTTTTTGCTCGAGTATCATGTTGTTTTTGGAAACCCAGAATCTTCTCTGTAGGAATCAACATGGATTCCGGAAACAGTGATCGTGTGAGACCAAACTCGCTTTATTTGTTCATGAGACCCAGAAAATATTAGATACAGGCTCCCAGGTAGATGCTATTTTCCTTGACTTCCAGAAGGCATTCGATACAGTTCTGCACTGTCGCCTGATAAACAAAGTAAGAGCCTACGGAATATCAGACCAGCTGTGTGGCTGGATTGAAGAGTTTTTAGCAAACAGAACACAGCATGTTGTTATCAATGGAGAGACATCTACAGACGTTAAAGTAACCTCTGGCGTGCCACAGGGGAGTGTTATGGGACCATTCCTTTTCACAATGTATATAAATGACCTAGTAGATAGTGTCAGAAGTTCCATGCAGCTTTTCGCGGATGATGCTGTAGTATACAGAGAAGTTGCAACATTAGAAAATTGTAGCGAAATGCAGGAAGATCTGCAGCGGATAGGCACTTGGTGCAGGGAGTGGCAACTGACCCTTAACATAGACAAATGTAATGTATTGCGAATACATAGAAAGAAGGATCCTTTATTATATGATTATATGATAGCGGAACAAACAATGGTAGCAGTTACTTTTGTAAAATATCTGGGAGTATGTGTGCGGAACGATTTGAAGTGGAGTGATCATATAAAATTAATTGTTGGTAAGGTGGGTACCAGGTTGAGATTCATTGGGAGAGTCCTTAGAAAATGTAGTCCATCAACAAAGGAGGTGGCTTACAAAACACTCGTTCGACCTATACTTGAGTATTGCTCATCAGTGTGGGATCTGTACCAGATCGGGTTGAGGGAGGAGATAGAGAAGATCCAAAGAAGAGCGGCGCGTTTCATCACAGGGTTATTTGGTAACCGTGATAGTGCTACGGAAATGTTTAGCAAACTCAAGCGGCAGACTCTGCAAGAGAGGCGCTCTGCTTCGTGGTGTAGCTTGCTGTCCAGGTTTCGAGAGAAAAGGGAGGTAATGACAGTGGCACGTAAAGTGCCCTCTGCCACACATCGTTGGGTGGCTTGCGGAGTATAAATGTAGATGTAGATGGAGTATGATTTGTGATGTGTGAATGAGTGAACGAATGAATGAATGAATGAAGTGAATTCAGACACTATAAACTAATGTCTGGCTAGGCTTGATTCATTTGCTGCACAAACTCTTCACTTGCTACTGATGTCAATCTTTGGCCAACTTAATCACACACATCAGATCAACCTTCTCTAAATTACTTGTACTTCTCTTGTACCAATTGGCACATGTAGTTGTTCTTATAAAAGAATCATATAAAGGTCTGATGTACTTTATGTTGTATGGTCATATACAGGTAAAAAAAAAGCTACACTTGTAGCTCAGCATGCAAATCCTCATCTGAATTCAAGACAAAATTTTATTTAGCAAAATCAGATTGGATGCATTTTGAAAACACCTATTTGAAAACAAGGAGCTGGCAACACTGTCACACCATTCAGTGCATTGGGGTGTACACAGGAACTTATATCTCCCTGCACTGCTGTACCAGCCCTTCTTGTCATTTATAAGCAGGACATCATTTTTTCACATGATAATAGCCAATCACATGACAGTGGAATCCATTAAACTGCATTCAGGTATCTACTAACCATGCAGTGCACAACCATAACTGGTCCTATCCAGTACATGTAGGGCATCTTCCCAATGCAGAACACAAATGATGAATGCATCACTCTGGTAGATTAGACTCAGTCTTGATGGAAGTATGCAGCCATACTCACAGCCAACATAAATATGACTTTAAAAATGCTGATAGGCTGGCAAAATGAAGGAGATATAGATGGCAATAAATCCTTTATTGCGTTGATTAGTTTTGGGCAAAGCCCATCATCAGAGCACCTATTAAAAATACAAAAACAACACAAGTAATAATATATACAACTAGTTGAAAATGAGTAGAGCAACTAAACAAAAGGAAATACATATAACTTCTTACAAAAGAAGTTAAAGTGGATGCATAATGACATCTGTACAAATTGACAAACAAAATTTTTTGTCAAACACAGTAAGTGATGTAGATCAGTCAAAACCAGAACACGAAGTGAGACTGGTTCACTAACGAGCCATAATGAAAGCACAGAGTACATAAGCTTAGTGCCCTTTACATTGTATGAGGCATCATAAGTTTAAGAAATGAAATCAATAAAAACAATTTTTATGTTTTGTCATTTTTGACTAAAATTATGCAACTTTCTAGGTGGCTCTTTTTACATGTTGACATTTTCATAATTTTAATGAAAAATGACAAAACATAAAAACTGCTCTTATTGTTCAGTGGCAAAAGCAAAACAGAACTCAGGTAGATAAACAGAGCAGTCTCATAAATGCATGGAATACAGTTATTTAATGTTAACAATAAATTCAAAGTACAGTTTTGTCCTTAGGATGTAAGCACCTGATATCTGAGGAATAGGTTAAGATAAAAAAGAGAACTTTACCACACATGCTAAGCAAATAAACTAAAGATCTATTTTTGTATTTAATAGGTTTATTAGTATAGGATGTAAACTTTTCTTCTTCTACACACTCTTACCAAATTTTTTAACAACAGTTTACTTGCTTCAGTTGTAATTTATGGCTCATTTGCAAAGGCCCACAAATTTGACCTGGAGAGACCTGCCATGGTTGTAAGAAGAGAACAAAGATACCTCAACCTCTGAAGTATTTTATCTCTTGGAACCACACTAACTGAGGTATACTGCCTGAACTTTGATTTGCACTATCACAAAGTAAGACATGACAATCATTTTGATGCAGTTTTTGCCTCTGTGCCTAGTGTTCAGAGTGGAGTACCCTGGTGTAAAGGTATTCATCAGATACCTGTCTAAAGTAAAGTATGAAATTAGGAATGCTACTAATCCCAAAGAAATTAAAATGTACCTAATAAACCTCTACATTTAGAAATTATCTAATTGTCTATGTTCAAAGATAGAACATTTCCGTTAGCTACATGGTAACTAGTCACAATCATTGTATAGTTCCATGACAAGTAATAGTGTATTGTAAACTGGCCTTTGTTGTTACAGATGTAGGTAACAATTTTCTTTGTAAAATACCAACATAATTAAATTTAAAATTGCCAATAGTGGATAAATGGTGGTTGTTAAATATAACTGAAGAAGAAACAGATTTTTCCAGAGTAGCTGTTTTGTGTCTAATTTGCTGGTTTACATTTATCCTGAGTAATTATAATATTAAGCAGTGTAATGATTGTTTATTGTTAATACAGTGCACAGATTAAGTTTATACAAGCTGCTTGTCTTTCAGTCTTGTAGCCCTGACATGTTCAGAAGCCCTCAATGTCTAAATAATCTGTCACCAACATGAAGATTGATTTGAACAGTGCAGTGCTTTATTAGGCATGCTACTATTTAAGCCTGTCTGCCCTTGCCTTCCTTTGACCTTGCTGTATCCTGCTACTAGTACATGTGAGTGTGAGTGTGCTGTGTGTGGTGTCACTGCACATATGTGTTTGAACCTGTCACCAACTGTATTAGTGGTGGCTGGTCACTGGAGGCTGCCTGTGAGAGGCATGCCAGCGGTGTGGTCTCTGCATGTAGAGTCTTTAAGTGTAGTTTCATCAGGTTTAGTCATTATGACACTGTAGTACCAGCCCTGATTGAACAGCTTACTTTGGCAGTGACCTCTTTGTCAGCTTCCATTAACAGACAGGATACCATTTCACTGATCCATCTACCCACTTTTCCTGTACAATGATTCATCCAATGATTGTGAAGCTTATAAAAATGACTCAGACAGCATTTTTTGGCTTTTGGTGTGACAGACTCAAATTTGTGCAAACCAGTTGTTCTTGCTTTTGATCACATGTGCAGTTTATTGTCCAGCTACCATTGCAAATGAATTTGTGCCATAGCTGATACCGCAAGAAACTAAACAAGTCATGTAGGGCCCAGGCAGCTGAACTTCATGGCCCTAACTGTAAGTATCAGTTCATTACTGATGCTCACAATAACTCTCATGCAGACTCTCTGATGCATGATGCTATTAACTGTTTTTCTCTGGACAAGAAAGTGTGCCAGAAGACTTTACTCTGTGAAAACCCCTTGATAGCAGAAGTTTTGCAAATAGCACAATCTTTTGAAGTTCCTTGGTCAGCAGGTGACCAAATTGAAACATGCAGCGATGTTGCAGTAGTGTCACAAGATATGCCCACCAGGACGTCAGAGAACTTGCATGATGAAGCAGCAGTGGCAGTGGTAAACATGCAGGCTCAGAGCTGAGCAGACCAAGGCTGGCCCAAGCAACTGCAAGCACCACAGCACCAGCATCAGCGCCCTCTGTTTCTGTCTTGTCCTCCAAAGGTTGCACAGGATATGGATAGAACCTATGTGAGTTTAAGCTCGCCACTGTTGACACTGGTGATGCAGCAGCTGGTCACTTATAACAAACTTAACATTGTGCTGTTGGGACAATTTACAGCATCTGCCTCATACAAGCCAGTGGTTCATTTCATTAAATTTTTGGTTGTTGCTGATGCTGGTGTTGAGAATTTGTTCGGGATGGACACGTTTCATGCATTTGGATTTTCTGTCACCGATGCAGTTCACTTTGGGTCCAATCAGGTACCGTATTCTTAATTGGAAACACTGTGTGAGGAGTTTTCGGACTTGTTTTCGAAAACTATAGGATGTGATACGAATTTCACTGCTCATATTTCTTCGAAATCCACGGTTCGGCCTCGTTTTCGTCGTCCTCAAAGATCAAGTGAAAGCAGAAATGGTTAAACATAAATCCCTAGGGACGGTACAACCTGTTATGGCTAGTGAATGGTCGTTTGCATTGGTTGTAGTTGGGAAGCTGTTGGGGAAACTTCGCTTCTGTGGCGACTTCAGTATTACTGTCAACACGCAGTCGATCATGGATGCATATCCTCTCATACGCCAGGAGGAAATGTTGGAGAAAATATCGGGTGGCCAGTACTTTCCTAAAATTGATCTGCCTGATGCATATCTGCAGGTTCCTGTGGACGACGAGTCTCAGAGAGTTCTTGTTTGAATACTCCTTTGGTATCTTTCAATACATGCATCTTCCTTTTGGTGTGACTACTGCCCTTGCTGTTTTCCAACGATTTTTATAGCAATTGGCTATGCCTGTCCCAGGCTGCTTTAATTTTCTGGATGTTGTTGTCACGTGCTCCTCCACGGCCTATCACTTGAAAAATTTTCGGACTTTTTGTCTTGCAGTCCACAGGCTTACGGTGTAACTCGCTAAATCTCTGTTTTTCAACCTTCTATTGTTTATTTGTGGTTCGAGGTCTCGCGGGATGGGGTTTGCCTTCTACTAGACCGCATCTCTGCTGTTACGTCTATGCCCCGCCCCCCGCTCATGAAGGAGCTTCAAGCTTTCCTAGGGAAGATAGCCGTCTACCATAAATTCCTTCTGCGAACAGTCACCTTGGCCTAGTCATCGCATGCCTTGTTACAGAAGAATGTACCTATTTCCTGGAGGCCGGATTGCAAACGTGCTTTTCAAATGTTGAAATCCAAAATACTCTCGGCCCCTTGTTTAGCTATGTTATCTTTGGACCAGCATATAGTTTTGGCGAGTCATGCCACATAGTATCAGCGCAATCCTAGTGCACTGAAATGCCGATAGCTCTGAACGACCTGCTGCTTTCACCTCTAAATCTTTCACTCCAATCCAGCAGCTTTATTGTCAGGCGGAAAAAGAAGCTGTTGCTATAGTCTATGCTCTCCGGAAATTTCATGATTTTTTTTTGCTCTAAGTTTCAGCTTATTACTGACTATAAACCTTTGGTTTCTTTGTTTAACCCTCACACTTCTTTGCTTGACAAGTCAGCACATCACCTACAACGCTGGGCTCTATTCTTATCTCGCTACAATTACGAAACACATTTTCGACCTTCTTCTAAACATGCCAACGCGGATGCCTTGACCCACCTTCATGTGGATTCTGATCCCGTCTTGGATCGTGAAGGATTACTTTGCTTCTATCTTGATTCTGAAACGCAGGTTGAGAGTTTCCCAATTACGAGCTTGTGCATAGTAGCTGCTGTTGCTACCGACCTGGTTGTCTGCCACATGGTTCGGTTTGTTCAACAGAGCTGACTGGATAAACTGCTGGGTCGGGCTTTGGACCCTCTGCACAACTATTTTTCCTTACGGCATCGCCTCTCTGTTTTTGATGATTTTTTTCTGTTGTCCACAGAAGACCTATCTCCCAGAGTAACCATTCCCACTGCGTTACGGCGCGGGGTTCTTTCCCTTCTCCACCTGTGCCATTAGGGAGTTCTGTGTAATACACTCTTAGCTAGGAGACATACCTTTTAGCCAGGGACTGCTCGCGAAATTGTCTATTTTGTCGCGGCTCGTGAGCAGTGTGCCTGAGAACAGGCTGCTCCTAGGGCATACCTGTTCCCCTGGCTCTCTCCCCGCCAGCCATGAGAACGAATTCATGTAGTCTTTGTGGGTTCCTTCTTGAATTCCTATTGGCTCTTTGATGTGGGTGCATTTCCCTGGTTTCCTTACATTCTAGAGTGTGTGTCGTCATTGGTTGAGGTCACAAGTTGTATGCTTTTGAGGATTTTTCTGTTGAGGGGTTGCCTTATACCTTAGTTTCCAATAATGGGCCTCAGTTCGTTTCTTACACCTTTCAATTGTTTTGTTCCAGTTAAGGTATTTGTCATGTTATGGCACCACCATTTCACCATTAATCAAAGGGCAAGACAGACTAATTCAAGTCCCAAATGAAAAAAGTTTGTTGTGGATTATTCACCAGATGACGCCCTTCTCCATTTTCTGAGGACCTATCACTTCACGCCTATGGGGGAGTGGAACCTGACTGAGTTGCTTCACAGCTGGCAGCCACTCGCACTCCTCCACCCTGTTTAGTCTGTGCCACACCTGCTGCAATGAGTTTCGTCCGGCCAATTTGTGCCGTGATTGCAGATGTGGGTGCGAGGTGTTGGTAGCCTACCCAAGTGGATACTGGCGACCATTGTCTGCCACCGAAGATGACGTCTCTGTGACATCCTTATGGCTGGCTGATGGGCTGTTGGTGCATCACTTTTATCAGTTGCGCCCACACTGGCCACCAGAAGCTACTGGTTCATGGGTGCAGCCCCATCACTGCACCCTGCCCCGCTGCCCTCTGCCTCAAGCTCATCGTCACCTGCTGTGGATGTACCCACTTTCTTTTGGCTGCCTCCTTCACATGTGGCGCCATGGGGTTCTAGCTTCTGGATGCTGGTTGTTGGCCTGTCTCTGGCCTCAGGTCCATTGCCACAGCCTGGGGTTCTGTTGAGGCCATCTCACTGTCGTCGCCTTTGCACTGGGGCTTGCCTGCTGATGATGAGGCAGAGATGATGATGGCACACTCCTCTCCCCTGCTGTCATTGGGTGCTGTGTGTGCCCACCGCCCTGGGGTCCTATGCTCTGGTGACTGCCTGGCACATCGTCTCACCCCCATCAGCGGCACCTGCTGCTGCTGCCCTGGATCTGGCAGACGTGTTTGTTGGGCCGCTGGCGTCTCCTACGTCACCTGGGCGTCCACTTCACATGAGGGAGAAGTGTGCTGTATCCTGCTACTAGTGCATGTGACTGTGAGTCATTGTGCGTGTGTGCTCGAATTGGCTGCCAACTGTATCAGAGTGGGCCAGCTGCTGGAGGCCACCTGTGGGAGGCATGCACATGGCACAGTCTCTGCTGCATCATGTGCTGGTGACCTGCGCCGATGTATGTGTAGAGCAGCACTGACTGACCCTCTCTATGTTCTTTCAGTTTGTACCACTCACATCAGTTATTCTGTGTCTTGTTACGTGTGGTGTCATGATTGGCTTATTTCCATTGTTGTTCAGAGGTTTATGAATAAAGCCATATTTGTGTTTCCAGAATGAGATTTTCACTCTGCAGCGGAGTGTGCGCTGTTACGAAACTTCCTGGCAGACTAAAACTGTGTGCTGGGCCGCGACTTGAACTCGTGACCTTTGCCTTCCACGGGCAAGTGCTCTTGGAAGGTAGGGGTCGAGGTACAGACGGAATTAAAGCTGTGAGGGCGGGTCGTGAGACGTGCTTCGGTAGCTCAGTTGGTAGACACTTGACCACGAAAAGCAAAGGTCACGAGTTCGAGTCTCGGTCCGACACACAGTTTTAATCTGCCAGGAAGTTTCATACCAATGCACACTCGCTGCAGAGTGAAAATCTCATTCCGGAAACGTCCCCCAGGCTGTGGCTAAGACATGTCTCCGCAATATCATTTCTTCCAGGAGTGCTGGTTCTGCAAGTTTTGCAGAAGAGCTTCTGTGAAGTTTGGAAGGTAGGAGTCGAGGTACTGGCGGAATTACAGCTATGAGGGCGGGTCATGAGACGTGCTTCGGTAGCTAAGTTGGCAGGCACTTGACCACGAAAGGCAAAGGTCACGAGTTCGAGTATCGGTCCGGCACACAGTTTTAATCCGCCAGGAAGTTTCCTATTTGTGTTACTTGGATCGGTTTTGTGTATTACTTGCTTTCTACATATCTTAAAACAGACTTACCCAGCCAGTTGTAGTAGGATGTACAATATAATGTGGAGTCTAAATCTCAAAGGAATTTGGGATTTTCATGCTAACAAACATTGCCAGAAGTGAAAGAAGTGGTAAGTGAGCGGTAAAAATCATAGGACTGACCAGATTTCAACCTCTGAATTTTTGATCTGGCTCTTTATCACTTAGATATCAAGCCACCTTGAACATCAATGGGATGGTCTATGGGACTTAATGAAAGAATGACACATTACTATAATAATGGAGCTGTGTCCATAGGACTTGGATATTAGAAAAAAAATTGCTGAAGAAAGGGAAATTCAGCAGAATTAGATATGTAATTGGTGTAGTAGTAATTAGCAAACAAGAAATTAGGATCCCTGAACGTTAGAAATTTTTCATAATGAGAAAGAGAGATTAAACTTATTATTACTTCTGTCAATTTTTGGGAAGGTGAACTTATTTACTCTTCATGGCCCCTACCCAACAGGAGGGAAGATTATAATTTCCATCTATAATGAGACCATTACAGACGGAGCAAAAGGTTGAATTGAGAAAGGATGGAGAAGGAAATCTGCTGTAACCTTGCAAAGGAACCATCCCCTGGCATTTGCCTTAAGTGATCTAGGGAAACTGCCGAATACCTAAATCTGGATGGCTAGGTACGGATTTGAAGTGGCCGGCCGGTGTGGCCGTGCGGTTCTAGGGGCTTCAGTCTGGAACCGCGTTACCGCTACGGTCGCAGATTCGAATCCTGCCTCGGGCATGGATGTGTGAGATGTCCTTAGGTTAGTTAGGTTTAAGAAGTTCTAAGTTCTAGGGGACTGATGACCACAGACGTAAAGTCCCATAGTGCTCAGAGCCATTTTTGATTTGAAGTTCTGCCTTCCTAAATATAAGTTCAGCATCTTATTACTGGGCCACTTCACTCAATAGTATTTAGAAGAGACATGGGAAAGGCTTACATTAGATTGTGATGGTGATGTTCTTGATGGAATGTCAGGTTACAGTATTTGAGTACAAAGTGTACGCCCAGGTAGCCACTGTGGAAAGGCAGTAAAAATATATGTGAAATAGAGATATGAGAATGTAAGCGTATGAGGGGTTTGGTTGTATGGTTGAAGAGGTGCATTTCGGCACTTAAAATGTTATAAATTAAGCATTGTAATATAGTATTAGTTAATTGCAGTAATGTCCATGGGAAGGTTTAAGAAATAGTCTCGTTTATAGATTGTAATAATGCCCACAACCCACTAGGGGCAGAAAGCTGGCTAAAATTCTAAATTTCGATCTGACTGTACGCATCAAAGGTGGACTGGAAGCCGTTGATGCAGGCAGGTTTATAGCCATATGTAATACGTTGATATCTATGAAGTCTAGTACAGAATCAGAATGCGAAATAATTTGGATAAGATTAATCTTAAAGGTGGATCAAATAAGGTCATCGAATGCTTTCGTAGGCACCCTACCTCAAGAGTTGTAATGACAGAACGTCTAAGGAAAAACTTGAAGCAGGTTGCACGATAATGTCCTGGTCATGTTACAGTAAATACTATGTGTAGGCCGGCCGCGGTAGCCGAGCGGTTCTAGGCGCTTCAGTCCAGAACCGCGCGACTGCTACTGTCACAGGTTCGAATCCTGCCTCGGGCATGGATGTGTGTGATGTCCTTAGGTTGGTTAGATTTAAGTAGTTCTAAGTTCTAGGGGACTGATGACCTCAGATGTTAAGTCCCATAGTGCTCAGAGCCATTTTACTATGTGTACATTTGGTCTTACTAACTACAGACAGCAAGACTAAAGTGACTAGGGGATATAGTAAGACCAAGGAATCGCATGAAACCGTTATAAATGCTTAAAAAATTACCTTGAGCAGTTAATCAGAAAGCCAACTCATGAGACCTGTTTGATCCCCGAACTTTTCGAATCAGTTAACATATAACAGGGAATCAGTGATCATAAAGCCATCATACGAGGTTTCACTGACTTCAGGTATCAGTAGGACTATAAAGGAAATAGGAAGATTTTTCTGCTTCATAAGTGCTGCAAGAAACAGATTTTAGAATACGTGAGCAGTCAAAGCAAATATTCCTCCCTGAGGCCGAAACGGATGAATAAAAATCAGCAACACTCAAGAATATTGCACAATAAGCCTTAGACAGGGCATGCCAGAGAAAATTTGTGAGGGATCGCAAAGATCCGCCACAGTTCGACTGTCATGTCAAAAAGCTGTTCTGAAAGCAAAGAGACCTTCACCGCAGATTTATACGTAGCCAAAGTCTCGTAGACTGACAAAGACGAACCATGCGTGAAACGTTTAATAGTTCGGAAGTAAAATTATAGTTACTGATCTGACAGAAAGTCCTAAGAAATGGTCTAGTGGGCTCGAAGGGGTTGTCTGTTCTGAGGTGCTAGATCAGCCGCGAGGCACTCAGCTGAATGGGCGACGAAGTCTCTGACACGCGCATTTTTAAAGTGCTGAACAAAGGCACATGGGTGGCATCGAGGATGTTGCAGAACAGGAGGGTAGGGGCGGGGGGGGGGGGGGGGGAGGGGCAGAGGTGAAATGTCTTAGAGAAATCCTTTGCCTTTTATTCACCCTCATGTCAATGTTACACCCCTCCATGACCTCGCCATAGGCGAATGCGCAGCGGGAGGGTTAAGAAAGCATAACTACCCTTTACTGCTTCGGATCACGTTCAAATTTCGTCGAATGGATTCGAACGCCTCGCAGTGGCTCGACCCAATTTACCAGAGCACTACATTCCTCAGGGGTCAGATTACGTTCAATGGGGTTGCAGCCTCATGTCGTCGTTAGACTAGGGTTCAACCGCCAGCAGGAGGAGGGGGCGGGGAGAGGGAGGGGATCAGTAGTGTTTTTTTGTGGTTTTAGGGCGCACAACTAAATTGGTCATTAGCGCCCAGACTAAGTTAGGAATGCACCGCAAGGCACAAGGTTAAAACAGCAACTAAAAGGGACAATACTATAAAAGACATAGACAGGCATAAGATTAAAAAAAACAGCATAATCAAATGACCTTAGACAGGTTTGTCAAGTTGATAAAACGAAGAGCGTGAGCAGCTGCTCCTGGGTCATCTGCTAAAATGGCATCCAGAGTACATGGCAGGCCAAGATCAACACGCAGTGCATTAAAATTCGGACAGGACGTTAAAATGTGGCGTACCGTCAGCAATTGCCCACATGGGCAGAACGGCGTCGGCGCAGCCGTCAGCAGATGGCGATGGCTGAACCGGCAGTGTGTCCAATTCATAACTGGGCCAAAACTACCTCCTCCTGCCGAGAAGGGCGTGAGGACGACGTCCAAGCCGCGGGAAGAGGTTTCAAGACCCGAAGCTTGTTGTCCGTAAGTGCAGCCCAATCGGCATGCCACAGCGATAAAATGCGCTGACAAATGACCCTGCTACAATCTGATGAAGGGACACAACAAGAAGCTGTCTGAGGCTGGAGGACCGCAGCCTTGGTCACGGCATCTGCAGCTTCATTCCCAGGGATACCGACATGGCCAGGAACCCACATAAAGGTAACTGGAGAACCATCGTCCACCAGCTGCTGAAGAGAGTGTTGGATTCGGTGCACGAAAGGGTGAACCAGATACAGATCACTGAGGCTCTGGATGGCGCTCAGGGAATCGGAGCAGATGACATATGCAGAATGTCGGTGGCGGCAGATGTAAAGAACAGCCTGGTAGAGGGCAAATAGCTCAGCTGTGAAGACTGAACAATGGCCACGGAGCCAGTATTTGAAACTGTGTGCCCCGACAATAAAAGAACACCCGACACCGTCATTGGTCTTAGAGCCATCTGTATAAATGAAGATCATATTAATGAACTTCGAACGAAGTTCGACAAAATGGGAGCGATATACCGAACCGGGGGTAACCTCCTTTGGGAGCGAGCTGAGGTCAAGGTGAACGCGAACCTGAGCCTGGAGCCAAGGTGGCGTTTGGCTCTCGCCCACTCGAAAGGTTGCAGGGAGTGAAAAATCAAGGTGCTGAAGGAGGCGACGAAAGCGAACTCCAGGGGGTAGCAGGGCAGAGACATACAACCCGTATTGACAGTCGAGAGAGTCGTCAAAAAAGGAACGATAAGACGGGTGGTCGGGCATTGACAATAGCCGACAGGTATACCGACAAAGCAGTATATCGCGCCGGTAGGTTAGTGGCAATTCACCGGCTTCAGCATGAAGACTCTCGACGGGACTAGTATAGAATGCTCCGACCGCAAGACGTAAACCCCGATGTTGTATGGAGTTGAGGCGGCATAAGATGGACGGCCGTGCAGAGGAGTATACGAAGTTCCCATAATCCAGCTTGGAGTGGACGATCGACCGATATAGGCGAAGTAGGACGGTTCGATCCGCTCCCCACAACATACCACTGAGAACACGGAGGACATTTAGAGAACGGGTACAATGGGCAGCCAAATATGACACATGTGGAGACCAACTAAGTTTCCTGTCAAATGTAAGACCCAAAAATTTTGTTGTCTCCACGAATGGGAGAGCAACGGGACCGAGTCATAAGGACAGTGGGAGAAACTCTTTGTAGTGCCAGAAGTTAGTACAGGCCATCTTCTCGGCGGGAAAACGGAAGCCATTGGCGACACTCCAGGAGTAAAGATGGTCAAGACAACGCTGAAGACAGCGCTCCAGGAAACATGTACGCTGCGTGCTGCAATAGATGGTAAAATCGTCCACGAAAAGGGAGCCTGATACATCAGCTGGGAGGCAATCCATTATTGGATTGATCGCTATGGCGAAGAGAGCGATGCTCAAAACTGAGCCCTGTGGCACCCCATTCTCCTGGCGAAAGGCGTCGGACAGGACAGAACCCACACGTACCCTGAACTGTCGATCCATTAAAAAGGCACGAATAAAAAGAGGAAGGCGGCCGCGAAGGCCCCATGTATGCATGGTGCGGAGAATGCCCGCCCTCCAACAGGTGTCGTAAGCCTTCTCCAAATCAAAGAACACAGCCGCGGTTGGGCGCTTCCGCAAGAAGTTATTCATAATGAAAGTCGACAAGATAACCAGATGGTCAACAGCAGAGCGGCGCCTACGAAATCCACATTGTACATTGGTAAGTAGGCGTCGAGATTCGAGCAGCCAAACCAAACGAGAGTTAACCATTCGCTCCATCACCTTACAGACACAGCTGGTAAGCGAGATGGGTCGAAAACTGGAAGGCAAGTGCTTGTCCTTCCCCAGCTTAGGAATCGGGACATCAACAGACTCGCGCCAGCATGTGGGAACATGACCATCAATCCAGATGCGCTTATATGTACGAAGAAGAAAACCTTTACCCGCAGGAGAAAGGTTCTTCAGCATCTGAATATGATTACAATCAGGCCCTGGAGCAGAGGACCGTGACCAGGCAAGTGCACTTTCGAGTTCCCGCATGGTGAATGGGGCATTATAACTTTCACGATTCGAGGAGCGGCAGTTAGGTGGCCTAGCCTGCTCTGCCTGTTTTCGGGGGAGGAAGGCAGGGTGGTAATGAGCTGAGCTCGAAACCTCTGCGAAAAAGCGGCCGAAGGCATTGGAGACATCCTCAGGGGCCACAAGGACGTCATTCGCAACCGTCAAGCCAGGAACTGGTGAGTGGACCTTAGTGCCAGATAGCCGGCGCAGGCTACCCCAGACAACAGAAGGAGTAAAACTGTTGAAGGTGCTTGTGAAAGCAGCCCAGCTAGCTTTCTTGCTTTCTTTAATAACACGACGACACTGCACACGTAATCGTTTATAATTGATACAATTCGCCACTGTAGGGTGGCGTTTAAAGG
Organism: Schistocerca piceifrons; assembly: GCF_021461385.2. Lineage (NCBI taxonomy): Eukaryota > Metazoa > Arthropoda > Insecta > Orthoptera > Acrididae > Schistocerca > Schistocerca piceifrons. The sequence goes on from NC_060141.1 coordinate 300,804,802, forward strand.
TGCGTAAAGCACGTCGACGAGCATGTAAAGCGTCTCTACATGCTGCGGTCCACCAGGGGACTGGTACGCGCCGTGGAGAAGAAGTAGTGTGAGGAATGGAATATTCAGCAGCAGTGAGAATGACTTACGTGAGGTGTGCGACCTGACTGTCGCAGCTTGCGAAGGTTTGATCCTGAAAGGTCGCCCTGGAAGAGAAGAGCCCCCAGTCTGCTTTGGAGATGTTCCAACTAGTTGAACACGGAGAGGGGGTATGATGCAGGAGATGGATAACACACGGGAAGTGGTCGCTCGAATATGTATCAGAAAGTGCATACCACTCAAACCGGCGTGCAAGTTGGGTAGTACATATAGAGAGGTCTAAATGGGAATAGGTGTGAGATGTGTCCGAAAGAAATGTAAGGGCGCCAGTATTGAGGCAGACAAGATTGAGGTGGTTGAAAAGGTCTGCTAACAGGGAGCCCCTCAGGCAGGATGCTGGAGAGCCCCAAAGGGGATGGTGGACATTGAAGTCTCCAGTTAACAAAAAAGGTGCAGGTAGCTGAGCAATAATTTGCATCATGTCTGCCCTGGTAACGGCAGACGATGATGGAGTGTAAACGGTACAAATGGAAAATGTAAATGTGAGGAGAGTAATTCGGACGGCAACTGCCTGCAGGCCGGTGTGCAATGTGATGGGATCGTAGTAAATATCATCCCAAACCAGCAACATAACCCCTCCATGAGCCAGAATACCTGCCACAGGGGGTAGGTCAAAACGCACAGAGGTATAGTGTGCCAAGTCAATTTGATCGCATGGGCGTAGCTTCGTTTCCTGGAGAGCTACGACGAGCTGACAGTGCAAGCGGAGCAGCAACTTTAAGTCCTCTCGGTTGAAGCAAATGCCGCGAATATTCCAATAAAGAAGTGCCATCGTGAGAAGAAAAGGAAAAAGGAGAAGCAAGAAGGGGTCACCTCGAAGGCCGCCGAGGGCCTGGCTTCGAGTGAGCACTGCCGCCGCTATCAATAGGCGGAGAGTCATCGTCCATTGGTTCAATAGGTTCATCAGCCATCTTGTTAAGATGGCCGGGAGGGGGAGCTTCCTCCGCCGGTGAGGGGCCAGATGTTCGGCTACCAGCGGTGCGGCCAGGCGAAATGGATGACGGCCTGGGGCGGCAACCGCTGGGTGGCGCAGGAGAAGAAACGCGCCGTGGCGGAGAACTTTGCTTCCTATGAGCCTTCTGGGAAGGTCGTTTAGTGGAAGTACTGGTCGATGGCTGGGAGTTCGAGGTATGTAAGCAGTCTGCATGGGACGGTTCCTTCTTGAAGGCCCGTGCATCTGACTTCTGGGTCTTCATCTTGGCAGAAGCTGATGAAGGTGCTTGTGTCTTAGGGATGACGGGAGGAAGAGGAGACGTTGACCGGGCGATCTTAGCACTGGCCGAACGGACGACTGTAGTGCTGAAGGTCAGATCGCATGTCTGCATCGCCACATCCCTGGTAGTCCGAGGAGAGGCGAGGACAGTACTGTATTTCCCCGCGGGGAGCAGCGTGGGCGTCCTACTAGCAAATAGCTTGCGAGCAGCCGAGTATACAGCGTCTTCCTTGTAGATGGGACAGTCGCGGGAGGATGCTGCATGGTCACCCTGACAGTTCACACAACGAGGAGACGGAGGTGGACTGTCACCCTCATGGGTATCCCTGCCACAAGTGACACATTTAGCCGCATCAGAAAAAAACTGGCGAGTGTGATTAAAGCGCTGACACTGGTAGCTGCGCTTAGGTGTCAAAACACAGGGGCGAACAGAAATAACCTCGTAGCCCACTTTGATGCGCGACGGCAGCTGAACACTATCAGAGGTCAAGAAAAGTGTCCGGGTCGGTACAAGATCATTGTTGACCTTTTTCATGACCCTATGGACAGCTGTCATGCCCTGCTCAGCGAGGAAAGACTGAATCTCCTCGTCAGGCAATCCGTCGAGTGATCTAGTATGTACCACACCACGCGACAAATTCAAAGTGCGGTGAGCCTCCACCCGGACAGGGAACATATACAGGAGTGTGGCCCAAAGCAGTTTTTGTGCCTGAAAGGCGCTCTCAGCTTCTAGTAACAAGGTACCGTTACGCATCCTGGTACAAGACTTGACAGATCCGGCTATGGCATCTATGCCCTCCTGGATAACGAAAGGGTTGACAGATGAAAAATCCTTTCCGTCCTCAGATCGAGAAACTACGAGGAACTTTGGGGCAGGCGGTAGTGCTTTTGTCACTGGTGGCTGGTCAAGTTTCCGTTTTTGGGCAGAAGTCGAGAGAGAAGAAGAAGAGAAATCCATTGGGGAGGAATCCCCCATGATTGCCAGCATCTCCGATGGCGCGCTCCTTCCAGAGGGCACTCCCGCCTTAGGTGAATGTTTACACCTCAGGTCACACCTCCCAAGAAACGGACGGAGGGCCCAATCGGCATGGTGGGAAGGTGTCAGCTCAGGCAATCACCCCTCCCTGGGCCTGGCCTTTACCAGGGGGTACGTGCGTGCCTTACTTGTCTACCCAGGGCGGGGAATTACGCGTTACGCCGTCACCGGCTATGCGTGCGAATGCGTGGGTCGGCCTTCAGTCACGCACAGGGAGGAAAGAAGAAGAGGAAAAAAGAAGGGAGAGAGGGAGAGAAAGGACAGACTGTCTCAAACGCCGAGGCGGAGACCAGAGGGTGGACAAGAAGGCAAGGAGAAGAAGGCAAGGAGAAGAAGGCAAGGAGAAGAAAGCTAGGGAAAAAGTAAGGAAGACAGTGAGAGGGAGAAGGACAAAGAAAGGAACCAAACAAAGGAAGGAAGAAACCAGAATAAGTGAAAAACCAAAATGACCGCAAATATAAGTCGTGGAACCGTCCGTCTCCGGACGCAGGTGCAAACTACCCCCTTGAGGGGGAGGGACTCCTTTTAGTCGCCTCTTACGACAGGCAGGAATACCTCGAGCCTATTCTAACCCCCGGACCCGCAGGGGGGTCAGTAGTGGTGTCGAACGTTGTCAGGAACGTCGTCCTGTTGCTCGTCACACTGTGAAATGCTAAATGCGTGGGAATCAGCGTCCCAAGGAAAGGGGCGATTTCAATGACGCGATTTACGCCACCTCCTGAGGGCTTTTCATGTCGATTCTGAGCGGCGTGTGTCTGAAATGTTTTCCCCGACCACCCACAAGAAAAAACGCGCGATTTTAAGCCTGGGTATCGCAGTTCTGACCTCCATCACAGAGGTGTCAAAAGAAGGGGTGAAATGTGGGTAAGAGGGGACGTGACGACCTCACCATCGTGTGACACATCCAGGATAGCGTTGGGCAGAATTGTAGTGAGATTTGGTGCCAATGCGACATCATTAACCCACCTTACATCCTCACATGAACTTTAGAGCTTTGGCCTTTTCTTTCGCACGTCGCAGTTTGAAGCGTCGCCTAGCCGGAGACTGACGGACACAGGGAGCCATTCTTTTGCTCCATTATAGAGGAAGGTTGCAGTCGTCTTTGAGCCAAATTTCAAACTTATGCCTTGCCACGGGAGACAATTACGGGGCTTCGAAAGAGCGATACTTTTTTGTACAGTGTATATTTACTATAGTCTAATCGTATTTATTTAGCCTGCTGAAATAGGGTGAAAGTTTCTTTTGTTTCAAAACCGAGAGAGGTGGAGCAGTGGTTAGCACACTAAACTCGCATTCGGAAGGACGATGGTTTAAATCTGAGTCCGAGTATCCTGACTTAGGTTTCCTGTGATTTCCCCAGGCAGATGTCGGGATGGTTCCTTTGGAACAACACGGTCGATTTCCTTACCCATCCTTAAATAATCCGAGCTTGTGCTCCGTCTCTAATGACGTTGTTGTAGAAGGGACGTTAAACATCTTCCTTCCTTCCTTTTCTTTTAAAGTTGTGTGGCATTTGAGAGCAACACGATCGCATAGACGTTTCTCTAGCATCAGTTCAGCTGGAGTTGTTTCTGGCTGACGTTCTAGGTAAACCACTTGTTTTTCCAGTTGCGTTGTTGCCTCCTCATTGGGCATTATTCCTTCTCCTTAAACAGCACGTTCGTTGTCCACTTCATTCTCAGCACAACAAATGGCAATACAAATTTTGTCAGTGCTTTTACAGTCTGACAGAGTACCTAGAAACCAAACAACAAAAATAAAGATGCATTATGAATATTCTACTTTGTATGTTGTCTCTAATGTCTGTTGTATATATGATTCTTTGCTATATTACTTCAATATCTAGTCCTTAGGAATGCAATACAAACTGTATTTTATCTTGTAAAGACCTAAGCATGTTCAATATCCTTGCATATATTCTATAGGATTTGAAGGACTAAATAAATAAATAAATAAATCATTATGCCGTAACCAGCATCACCGTCTAGCATGGAAGTGTGTGACCGGCGATCTCTATGGTACCTGCGGTGCCAACATAACAACTGTACATATACAGTACCGTACCTTCTACATACAGTGCCACAAATTTTTGCGTTAAAAAAAAGAAACCGCAAATTGCTGATAGTGTAAAAATTTAGCTTTATCACAGCCCATTTTTTGTACAGGGTTTATGTAATAAGAAAAAAACGAAAATATAAAAAAAATACACTATTCCTGTACCATAACCTCTTTATAAAGTTGAGAGTATACATTAGACTCATCCTCTACTGAATTTCTGTTGCATTATTCCTCATTTGCAGAAATAGAATAACGCTAAGTAACTAACACTTATGGGGAAGTCTAAATCATGTACCACGTTTACTTGTTGTCAACTTCTAACTAAAGAACTGACTGCTGTGGCGAATTTTAGCATTTATCTGAAGATGGTACTAACGAAAAGCCACATCCCTCATTAGAAGGAAATAATGCCAGAAGGCTCGAGTTTAATATCTTGTTGGCGTCAACATAACTACATATTTGGGATTAGCTGTAATTGTCTGAGGACGAGAAGGAAGTATTCTGTAGTCTCGTTTAAGCAACCATCTTTACATTCTTTGAGACCGTACAAGGAAATCTGTCAGAAGCCCTATGCGAACTACTGACTGTTACAGAGAAAATCAATTGAAGTATAGCTCATCAAAAAATCAGTTATGTGCTTTCCATCTTAAGAAGATGCATGGTACAAGGAAATTGTAAGTAGTTAGTGAAACCAATCAGTAGTTAGACCATCGCTCAACACTTAAGTATTTAGGTGTAACTATGAATAACACATTCACTTACAAAAAGCACTGCATAACCACTAAACTGAAAGTGTCAGCTAGAAATATCATCCTCCGCGAACTGACTGGAATCAACTAAGGTTTACAACCAGAGACACTGAGAACCACCAGTCCGGCTCTGTGCCACTCAACTGCAGAGTATGCATGCCTTGTTTGGTACGGATCCAGTCATGTGAAACAACCCGACATTTCTCTGAATGAGACACGTCGACCTATCACTGGTTACTTGATACCAACACCACGTGATAATGTTTACTGTCGCTCCACCTAATATTAGAAGAGAAGTTGCGTCCATGAACAAGAGATCTAAAGCACTTGCCACACACGCGCACCTATTGAACGGACATCAACGTACCTACTAACGACTGAGTTCTTGGAGGAGTTTCCTGCGTGCGACCTAAAAACTAAATGGGTATCGTGAAACACTCACATTGCTGGTCGGAGATCGAACAAGGTAAACATTGAATTTCAGATGTGTTGCATCAAAACACTTCTATCTAATATTGTATATTTTCAGTGACAGAATTAGAATTTAGTTAGAGGGGGAGAAGAAGAAATCGATTTTGACGTCATGACATACTCCCGAACTGATTTCCTGGACTTGCATTCGGGAGAGCAGCCGTTCCTGTCCGGTCATCCAGATTTAAGTTTTTCGTGGTTTCCATAAATCGCTTAAGGCAAATGGCAGAGTAAAGGACACGGTTGATTTCGTTACTCATCCTTCCACAATTCAAGCTTTTGTTCCGTCTCTAAAGATCTTGTCTTCGATGGCACTTTAAACCCCAGTCTTCCTTTCTTTGATCTGATTTGAAAAAGTTTATGGATATAGTAAATATCTTTTCGCTACATATTCATTTAGCTATAGTGATTTTGTGGCTATGTACAACTCATAACTGCTGAACGGACGATATGGTATTCCCCTCAGCATTTTGCCAAAATAAAAACAAATGCACCTAAGAGATATACCTACATTAATCTTCTTGCTTTCTGCAATATGTGCTCTGATGATTGTATTTCACGAAATATGTTGTGGTCGTTATTCTTAGCTCTTAGTATTTGTGTGTATGTGGCCTGTTCCGGGTGGCTTTCTATGTCTCAGAAACGAGTTTTGTACTCTTCAGTTACACGCTTTGTGCAGTGAATTGCCCGCCGTATCAGTCATGTACTTTTTACTTTGCCAGGATCAGATGGTACTGGTGAACCCATACGTATAGTCATACACATCCGATATTCTGCTACATTCAGACACGTATACAATTTATGCGTAACATGTGACTAATTTTTTCTTACGTCCGGTAATTATTTTTCGTGATATCCGCAGCGATTTTCCACTTTCAGATGACGGTATGTTTATGGCTCGAGGCATTCCTGCTCTTCTATAAGCACGCTGTTCTCTTTGTTATGTGATGAGACCAAGCCTTACAAATACAACACATTGCGTTTACGTAATTTTGGATATTTCGATCCTCTATCTTAGGGCGTGAAAAACGGTAAGAATCGCTTCATCAGGCACTGAGGAGCATCTGTTTTCAGCTTTCTATGGTTTGCTGTTCGCTAACCTTCCAAACCGAAGCTATGCCCGTGTCAAAGAAAGCGCCGCAAAACGAGACCCCTTCCATGCGCGCAGCCGCTGCCATACCTAAAAGGCTCGCTATTGTGGCAGGCACTTACAGTTCCTACGACGACGTACCCCAATATTTCTAGTGCGAAATCTACCTAGCGGAAACGCGAAACTTATAGTGATCGTATGTATTTGAGATATTCTTGATCACACTAACCCTGACCTAGTTATTAGCAAAGTTATGCATTCTATAACGAGGCAGAGCACAAAGCTTCTTGCTCGTTGTTGGGTCTGCTCTTAACGAGCACTTTACGTGAATCCACAATCGTTTATATCTGAAGCGCAGCTCCCCCAGCAGCACCTTAAAATAAACTCACCATTAACGGCTTTCTTCGGAATGTTTTTATTATAACAGCTACGATGTATTTTTCCCTCTTTCTAAGCAGCTTAAAAACTTTAGTAGTATAAGCAAACACTTATCCAGCTACTGTTATCGGTATGCTATCGAAATTGTTGATACAGGCTCTGAAGACTTACCTCTGTGTTATCACGTTGGCTTCTCACTTTTTAAGGCGATTTACCATGTAAAACCGTGATGCTAACGAGGAATATCAGTATGACTGAAACAATCACGCACTTTTTCCTTGACGAACGAGTAAATCCCCGATTCTGTAAAGAATCAATCTCACGTGTATGAAACAAGTTCACAAATCTTGATTACTTTACAAATGAGATAATATGTTAAATATTTGATGCTAGGCATGTAAGCGAGAAGAAATTAGAACATTTGTGGAAATTATGTTTAAAGGATTTTTGGAAGTCGCTAAAACACTGGATTAATATGAATATTATTTGCACTCCGGTATAAGAAAAAGTTAGTTTTTAAAGCTTCTCAATGTTTGTGACGTGGCCGGCCGGAGTGGCCGTGCGGTTCTGGGCGCTGCAGTCTGGAACCGAGCCACCACTACGGTCGCAGGTTCGAATCCTGCCTCGAGCATGGATGTGTGTGATGTCCTTAGGTTAGTTAGGTTTAATTAGTTCTAAGTTCTAGGCGACTGATGACCTCAGCAGTTAAGTCGCATAGTGCTCAGAGCCATTTGAACCATTTTTGTTTGTGACGTTATATCTCGCGAACTGTGTGTCGTACAAAATGCATAATTTTGCAGGTGTGATAAACTTATTTCCTTTCACGATTCTGCGGCGGAGTTTCGAACTGTAATATCTGTCTTATTGTGTTAAATCCTTCACGTAAGATTATATGTCTTAGTGAGCAGACTATGACAGCATTTTAATTAAAAATTCGGTCAATAGTTATGTGAAAAATTGAGAACCACATTTCTATTGGCCATGGAAGCTATTTGAGAGGGAACTTTCAACTGAGATTGTGCGCCATAAACCTTGAAACATGAATAGCAATTTAGTAACATACCTGCTCAAAAGTATCCGCACACCTGGCTGAAGATGACTTAGAAGTTCGTGGCGCCCCCCATCGGTAATGCTGGAATTCAATATGTTGTTGGCCCACCCTTAGCCTTGATGACACCTTCCACTCTCGCAGGCATACGTTCAGTCAGGTGTTGGAAGGTTTCTTGGGGAATGGCAGCCCATTCTTCACGGAGTGCTGCACTGAGGAGAGGTATTGGCGTCAGTCGGTGAGGCCTAGCACGAAGTCGGCATTCCAAAACATCCCAAAGGTGTTCTGTAGGATTCATGTCAGGACTCTGCGTAGGCCAGTCAATTATAGGGATGTTATTGTCGTGTAACCACTCCGCCACAGGCCGTGCATTATGAACAGGTGCTCGATCGCGTTGAAAGATGAAATCGCCATCCACGAATTGCTCTTAATCAGTGGGAAGCAAGAAGGTGCTCAAAACATCAATGTAGGCCTGTGCTGTGATGGTACCACACAAAACAACAAGGGATGTAAGCCCCCTCCTTGATAAACACTACCACACCATAACACTATCGCCTCCAAATTTTACTCTTGGCACTACATACGCTGGCAGACGACGTTCACCGGTCATTCTCCATACCCACACTCTGCCATCGGGTCGCCACCTTGTATACCGTGATTCGTCACTCCACACAACATTTTTCCACTGTTCAACCGTCCAATGTTTACGCTTCTTATACCAAGCGAGGCGTCGTTTGGCATTTACCGGCGTAATGTGTGGCTTATGAGCAGCCGCTCGACCATGAAATCCAAGTTTTCTCACATCCAGCCTAAATGTCATAGTACTTGCAGTGGATCTTGATGCAGTTTGGAATTCCTGTGTGGTGGTCTGGATAGATGTCTGCCTATTACACATTACAACCCTCTTCAGCTGTCGGCGGCCTTTGTCAGTCAACAGACGAGATCGGGCTGTACGCTTTTGTACTGTACGTGTCCCTTCACGTTTCCACTTCACTATCACATCGGAAACAGTGGACCTAGGGATGTTTAGGAGTGTGGAAATCTCGCGTATAGACGTGTGACGCGAGGTACACCCAGTCACCTGGCCACGTTCGAAGCCCGTGAGTTCCGCGGAGCGACCCATTCTGCTCTCTCACGATGTCTAATGACTACTGAGGTCGCTGATATGGAGTACCTGGCAGTAGATGGCAGTACAATGCACTTAATATGAGAAACGTATGTTTTTGGGGGTGTCCGGATACTTTTGATCACACAGTGTACTTGATGTAACGGAACGGAGCAGCAAAACATTCCACTGTGCATTATTTCAAAGATTAGTATTCATACAGGCCATCAACGGAAAATGGAACGGAGGCGGAACGCGTCGTCAACGTCAAGATCTCTAGGAAAGAAATGTTGGACGTTGACGTTGGTGCTCGGGTGCCAGTGGAACATTAGAAGAAACAATTGCTAATAGAAGATTCTGAGAAAAATGGGAACCGATACTGAAACAATATCATTTAATTTTGTGATTATTACTCTTTTTTTTTGTTGGTCACTTAGAAGTTTCTGCCGTGGGTCTACTTGTGATACTGAAAAAGCGGTACGGAAATTGAAATATATACTGCACTGTAGTGGCACTATACAGTGTTTTAGGTAAAAGTATTAAGTCTTTGGTGTAAGTAACTGGAAGTAGCATGGAGTCTGCTGCGGAGTATTGCAGTGAGAGCGCTGTCTATCAGCCACGCTATGTTGACATGTAGGGCACAATAACAGATGAGCAAGTGAGTTGCGAAGAGAAGATAGCTGGGCGCAGTGCTAAACTTCCCCGCGCAGCAAAAACCGATGTAATAAGTGGGTCGTTGTCGTCACACTCGAGAGTGTCCCTTTGTTATGGGCAACGTGACTAGAAACCAGGTTTTAGAGAAACAAATGGGCAATAACGGGGTATATACGAGGCTGAATTCGAGGACAGGACGTCATTCCATTCTGGGACTTGGCCGTCGCTGAGTAGCTGCTCACGATGCAGGACCACCGACAGACCGCAAGACATCTGGGCAGACTTCGGCTCGAGACCAGACTGCGTCTGCCGCCGCACTGGGTCCTTCATGGGACTTCGTGCCACAGACCCACGGACGCGCTGTCGATGCCTGCTTCCACCAATGCTGAGGCCCAGAGATGGCGTCATCCGCTGCCTGACCGAGGGGCGCAGCCGCCTCTGCGACCACGGAGTATAGAGCAGCGGGCCACTGACTGGCGCGGGCATTCCGGCATTCTCGCTCGCCGCGCCAACATGTCTGGACGCCATGGAAGACGAGGAGAACAAGCTGCCGCAATCGTCAGCCTCCTGGGCCAAGCGCTTGGTCTGGACAGCAAGCAGAAGAGGAAGAAACCTTTACAGTGCTTCCGCTGTCAGAAGTTGGGGCACTTCGCCGCGGATTGCACAGGAGTAGTCGCGTGTTTGAAGTGTGCAAAGCCGCACCTCACTCGCGACTGTAAGAAGCCCAGGGAAGCCGCTGCTACATGTTGCAATTGCGGCGGTTCCCACGCCGCCAACCACCGTGGCTGCAGTTATCTTAAGAGCCGTGGCCGCGGGAAGGGGCGGAACACACACCGACGGCGAACCACTGCGCAAGAAGAGGTGACAAGGAATCAAGAAGCGGCAGATTCTCTGCCCGCGCATCACGCCACTGGCACTTTTGCCGGTGCTGGCGCGGGTGGAGGGCTGTGCTGCTGCAATCCCAATAGCATTCACAAGATCGACGATGCTGTCGCCAACGCAGTTGCTGCTCTCAAATCTGCCATGGCAGGTGAGAGGGCTGCACTTCGGGCCGAGGTGGACGAGGTACGCCTCCAGCTCGCACAGCTTCCCGAGTTGCTGGCCTGTAAGTCTCGCAAGGGGCGAGAAGTTACGACTGCCACCATCGCCACGCAGACGGACTCTCCCCCGGCTCCTGCGGTAACGCAGGGCGCTGTGGGGGTGCCCATGGAGGTGGCAACCAAGATGTCTGCCCCCTCCTCGAAGGAGGAGGCCCAGCGGAAGCAAGATTCCGAATCAGCTCCACCAGTAATACGAGATGGCGTGACCAAAGGCATCGAAATGCCCGCCTGCCCTTCCGCGGACAAGGCAGGATTGCCACTGCTGGGAGAAGAAGTCACAACAGCTGCGCCCATCCAAGACCTGGACACAGAAGAGGTAGTCCAGATGCCGCCTGCAGAGACAGAGATCACTGCGCCTGAACTGCTGAAGATGGTCGCAAAATCATTGCGTAACAAGACGTTCGCGCATCACAATACACCGTACCCTTTTACCGCCTCCAATGTTCCTAAACCACCTCTACCCCATAAGCCTTATGATTTCGGATGGGCAATTGCAAATCTGACCGCCGTCATTCCTAAGAGGGACTTGGACCTTATAAACCGCTTCCCTATTTTTACCGATTATGACTGGCAGCGTATAATCGCTGCTATTCCGAGAGTTAAGCAGAAGAAGAACAAACATTCCTCTTCCTCTCGCCGCTAGTTTTCTAGCACTCTTTGTATTTTATCCTGTCGAGCTCAGACAAGTTTTAGCAAACCCTTTTTTATCCCAGCCAATTTTACCTCAGAGGAGGTTGTCCATACCAGAGAGCTGCAAGCACTGACTGGCGTGTCAGTCCGCTGTGAAGCACCGCTGTCGCAACTAGCTGTGGCCTTGCCTTGGCTGCTGGGCCGGAGTCCTCATGCTGCACCGCCAGGCGCCGTCTTAGCAGCCAAAGACGGCTGCACAGTTCAGAGCTCACAAGGAGAGGCGTGCCTGCCTCTTGTAGAACTGAAGATATAACTGTCCACAGTGTTTCCACTGGTTCCCCGCCAGCTGCGGCATCACCACAAACGCACCAACCCCTACGGAAGTGCACTAGAGTGTGGTCCATACAGAGTGGTGTGAGGAGGGCCGACATTGTAGCAATCGACAGCGGAGGATGGGCACCCCGGCAGTCCATTGTTCGAGCCACAGCCCGCTGAATCGTCATTGGGCTGAGTGAGGCTATTTTCTTGTTGTCTGGTGCTAATAAAGGGGTCGAGTTTTAGAGGGTGTGATTTTACGAAAGTTACCTTTAAGAAACCAGAGGAATCTGTGGGTCTGTCTCAATTTACGAGTAATGCTAAAGATGTGTGGTTAGTACCTGTGTACACTGTACTCAGTGTAATTTACTTGGGCATTCTACAGTTTGCGCTGAATCAATAGTGGAACTAGAATGAGATTTTCACTCTGCAGCGGAATGTGCGCTGATATGAAACTTCCTGGCAGAGACGAGAAACTGGCAGAAGTAAAGCTGTGAGTACCGGGCGTGAGTCGTGCTTCGGTAGCTCAGATGGTAGAGCACTTGCTCGCGAAAGGCAAAGGTCCCAAGTTCGAGTCTCGCTCGGGCACACGGTTTTAATCTGCCAGGAAGTTTCATATCAGCGCACACTCCGCTGCAGAGTGAAAATCTCATTCTGAAAACATCCCCCAGGCTGTGGCTAAGCCATGTCTCCGCAATATCCTTTCTTTCAGGAGTGCTAGTTCTGCAAGGTTCGCAGGAGAGCTTCTGTAAAGTTTGGAAGGTAGGAGACGAGATACTGGCAGAAGTAAAGCTGTGAGTACCGGGCGCGAGTCGTGCTTCGGTAGCTCAGATGGTAGAGCACATGCTCGCGAAAGGCAAAGGTCCCAAGTTCGAGTCTCGCTCGGGCACACGGTTTTAATCTGCCAGGAAGTTTCATATCAGCGCACACTCCGCTGCAGAGTGAAAATCTCATTCTGAAAACAGCCCCCAGGCTGTGGCTAAGCCATGTCTCCGCAATATCCTTTCTTTCAGGAGTGCTAGTTCTGCAAGGTTCGCAGGAGAGCTTCTGTAAAGTTTGGAAGGTAGGAGACGAGATACTGGCAGAAGTAAAGCTGTGAGTACCGGTCGTGAGTCGTGGTTCGGTAGCTCAGTTGGTAGAGCACTTGCCCGCGAAAGGCAAAGGTCCCGAGTTCGAGTCTCGGCCAGGCACACAATTTTATTCTGCCAGGAAGTTTCAATAGTGGAACTGATTTGTTTGTAAACGTTTTGGGCAAACGGTTAGGAAATGTAGAGTGTCTAGGAGATTCTTGGTTAGAGAGAATAAGTAACTTGGTAGAACACTCCGGGACTAACTGCTCTATGTGTACTGCTTTCTTGTGGTGTCATTTTTATCGTGGATAATGGATGCAGAGGCAAAATCAGAAACACGAGGTGACACCAGTGAAGAAGTTGTGCAGTCGTTAGTGGATTAGATGGCTCAACTGTGAGCGGATGATTTGGTTATGTTTAATGAACTAGCAGGAAAGAATATCGAGGTAGAAGTGTTGAAGTCACAAACTCTAGGAGTGGATCCGACTGTGGTGAATCTTGTTTCTCCTTTATCTGGTAGAGTGTGTGAGGATGCATTGGCATTCATAAAGGATGTTAAGCCATCAGCTAACATAGTGGGTTTGTCAGGTAAACAGTTGTTGCAGATCGCAAGGTTACGAAATTTTTCGTAAGGCGCACAGAAACACTGCAACATGCAGAAAATTCTGACCAGTTAGGACGAGGTTACATGAAGCATGATAGTGCATGGTCTTCTGGCGATCAATTAGGGATGGTGTCCAGGAGACATAAATAGAAGTATTTGCTGATAGAATTGGGAAAATGAACGTTAACACATACGAGCTCTTATTAAACAAGGAAGTAAATGGAGCAGTGCTGCAAGTGGCCGAGCAACGAGCTCTCGATGCTTTTTTAAGGGATTTGGCACCGGAAATGTCTTGGAGAGTGTGCACGGGGCCTTCATGGAGGGGTTAGGTTTGCTTTGGAATACGAAGAAATCGATAGGTCGACAGACGTAAGAGAGCGGAAACAACTGTTTATATCGAATATTAAGAATTTTAATGGGACATGTACAAAGACAATGTTACCAATTACGAATCCACAGCATAACTGGAGTAATAAGAGCCAACCGTTTGGTGGAAATGGCAGTAGAGGAGGATTTGGTCAATGGCAAGGTTACACGGATAATGATAGAGGTACTCCAGGGAAAAGGAAGGGTCCGCTTAACTTAGAAGGGAACCCCAGGACCGCCAGTCGGAGTTCCCAGTAGGAACAAGTTCAGTCAGAACGAATGCAGAGACGGAATTTACCATAATCGGTGTTGTGGATGGAAGAGAGAATTTAAAATATTGTTGGACACATGAGTATTATGTGTCAGTAGCCTCAGAGAGAATTAGTTGGTAGGATGAAGTGGAACCCATAACGATATGATTTGTGTGGGGTAGGGGTTAATGATATCCGGCCACTGGCGTCAGTAGCGATGAATTTTTCGGTTGGGACAACCAAGTTCAGGTAGTGCGTGGAAGTGGTGTCTCATGTAAACGAGGGGTTTAGCACGATCCTGGGTTAGATTTTCTGCGTCAGTATCATGCCATAATTAATCTTCAATGATGTATAGTGGAACTGAAAGGGAAGATATTTGGACTAGGGGGAACTATTCTCAATGTTAATATAGGCGAGGAGTGTCCAGTAAACAAGACAGTCCAGTTAAACTGCGATCGATAGCATTAAGGCTTGATTCACATGATTGTGTATCGAAAGGCACTGGAAAATCATTTTGGGTGAATGTGGAACCGAACTTACCAGTATGTGTGATATGTGTCATAGAACCATTGGGGGGGAAGTGAAGTATTAGACACAGCATGTTGTTTGGTGAAACGTAGTATTGTACACGTACAGGAAAGGGACAGGGGAAAGTGGTACCCATCAATGTAGATAATTTTGGCACCGAAGATGTAAAGTTGTTGAAGGGAACGTTGTTAGCTACGCTAGAGATTCCGAATGAGGAAGAATGCCACACGGGACAGGAGTTGTGACCTGTAAGAGGGGCACAGGGCGCTTCTAGGACTGCATTCCGTGAGAAGTTTAAGCATTTGAAAGGAGCAGAAGGAGCGCAAGTGGAGGACCTGTTGCAACCTGTTTTAGAAGTGTTCATAGATCAGCAGTTACCTGACAGAATAATAGAAGAAAGTAATAGTGTGTAGGGAGCAGGAATTGTAATCATACCTAAGAAGTCTATGGACGGTTCGCAGAAGTATTGGTTTTGTTGCGATTATCGCTGTTTGAATAGCAACGCTACAACAGATGCATACCCTATTCCGAATAGTATGGAAACCATAGATAACCTAGGCAAAAGCAAGTAATTCTCGACGTTGGACTTAAAGAGTGGATACCACCAGTTAGAAATGGCTCCTGAAGGTAGACCAAAAACAGCCTTTTCAGCAAATGGGGGACACTACCAATATAGGAGGATATCGTTTGGGTTGAAAAATGCGCCGGCTGCATTCCAGCGGTTGCTGGACAGAGTACTGAGAGGATTGAAACCACCCCAGTGGTTAGTGTATCTTGATGACATAATCGTCATTTCAGGGATATGCAAGAACGTAGACAATGTCCAAAAGAAGTATTCAGCAGATTATAGGCAACACATTTCACATTCAACACTGAAAAATTTCACTTTACGCTGTAGGAAGTTAACTATTTGAGCAACGTCATAAGTAATGACAGTGTAACTACTGATACAAGGTTGGTGCAAGCTATGCGAGATTTTTCAGTACCAAAGACTACTAGAAAGTTACGATCTTTCATAGGCCTCGTGAATTATTAGAGGAGGTTCATGAAGGGATCTATAGATATTGCAATAACGTAATTGTCGAAGAAAGGGGTTAAGTTTGTGTCGTCAGAGGAATGACAGGGGAAGCGTTTGACGAATTAAAGGTGTCGACATTCAGTCCATTTTTGATGTTTGCAGACTTTTAGAAAGAATTTATTATGTCATGTGATACGTCAGACTACCCCTTTGATGCATTTTGAGCCAGGAGGTTGATGGTCAAGAACGTCCTGTTGCCTTTGAATCAAGAAAATTGAACGCTACAGAAAGAAATTATTCTACAACGAAGAGAGAGAGATGCTTAGTCTGATACACGGAATAACGTACTTTCGGCGTTGTTTGCACAGGAGGATGTATGTTTTATTCATGTATGCAGTCGCGAAAGACTCCGAGGACACGATGTACAGGAGGATGTTTAAGGGGAGTATGTATGGGGAAACTGGTCAAAAAGTGACATTTTCTGATTATTATGTCTTAATAATATTTGATCTCTGCTGAATAATTTGATGAGTCATTTGTCGATTAATTACAATTGGAAGTGTAATTTTTATCATTTCAAAGTTAATAGTGCAAGTGTAAAAATGTTCGGTCTTTCTGCATTGACTTGGTATCTCTGGAACTATTCACCCTACAAGGCTGTGGTTTCCAGCTATTTATTCCTTGAAATCACGTTAAGAGGTTGGATGCACTGTGTAAACAGAAATGGCAGTATTGCACATGCATCTTGTGGATTTACTTTGTCGGTGTAGCGTTTCATAGTTGTTGAACTGTAGACATAGTGGTTTGGTGTGCTATTACACGTTCTTATACCTCTTTTCAACATGACGAAAAGAAAGAGTTCTTTTAAGAAGCGACGTTTTGCTTCGAGGAGGAAACTTGGAGACCACGAGGATTTATTTATTGACAAAGGAGATCATGAAAATAGTTTAGGTTATGTTTTATTAGATTTGAGTGTGTTATTACAAGTTTTACAAGATGCTGTATCACGTAAAGGTTTGTGATGGTCAAATTAGCATCTTTGAGAACACGTCTGCAAGGACTGGACTAGCTAACAAACTTGTTGTACAGTGCAAAGTTTGCAGACTCCCTACGTCATTTTGGACTTCTCAAAAGTGCAAGAATGACTTGTTTGAGAGCAATGTTAGAGTCTTATATGGAATGAGGTGCATAGGTAAAGGATTGACTGCAGTTCAGGTATTAGGTGCGACGCTGAACTTGTCAAACCCACCAACCAGATCAAGTAAGTACACAGAAGTAACTGGTGAATGTGTCAAATCTGTTGTTGCTGCTTTTATGAATGCCGCTGCTAAAGAAGCAGTAGAATTAAATAACACAACAGACTTGTCTGTGGCAGCTGTTGATACATGGCAGAAGAGAGACCACACATCTAAAAATGCAGTTGCAACTGTCACTAGTGTAGACACGTAAAAGTTTAGACATCGATGTGCTAACTAAATATTGCCTTCAGTTTAAATCAGTTGACAATGAAACAAGTGAAAGCCATAAAACAAATTGTTCCAAGAATTATGAGGGAACTAGTGGGGGTAATATGGAGGCTGCTGCACTTGTTTCTATGTTCAGACGCTCACGGCAGGAAAGGTGATTCGAAGGCCTTCAAATCAGTCGTGCAAAGCCAACCTTATGGTGAAATGCATATTTTGAAGATTGAATTTGTGTGCCACATTCAAAAACGGATGGGAACACGCCTTCGAAAACTGAAGCAGACAAAAGGAAAAGAGAAGTTATTGGATGGAAAGACTGTAAATGGTAAAGGAAGATTGAGAGAGGACAAGTTACTCTCTCACCTATTTTTCGTATATGGAAAATTATTAAAGATTTTGTTAAAACCTTACATACCTTGAGCGAGACTCTAGAAAGTTAATGGCCTGAGCAGACGTTGATGGAGCATGGTAGGGCACTAAAATCATGAGGTATTCTTATGGTTCTTAGTTGGTCGTACAGGGCAGACAGAGCAGCTTCAAGTCGAGACAGGTCGCCAGCAGGACAATGCCACTATACTGCATTGGCGCAAGCTGAAGGCTTGGCTGGGGGCGACGGATTGAAGGGGCGCATCTACACAGTGGAGTCGTAAACCAGGCATTGTGTGCAGGGCCACACGTAATAAAAATTCACAAGTTTTTGTGCAAATAGGCCTGTGACCCACTTCCATCGGCCGCCTCGGTTGTATAAGAAACTCTGGTATCTGAGACATCTCATAGCAAGGAGTAACATGATACAAGGCACAGGCGATTTAGATAAAGATCTTTAAGATTGTATCTCTTTGCTTGTTGCCGCAGAAAGCGACGTGACTTTGGAGAAAAACATCTTCTCCCTCTGCGAAAATTAAAAAAAAGCCAGTAATTGGCGGTTTCTTTTTTTCCAGTGAAGCAGATTTCTTCACCCTTGCGCTAGTTCGATATGAGTTTGTTCTGTCGTGTAGGAGGGGAGATCTAGCGCCTCTAAAGCCCTGTGATTGGCTCAAGACGGGACGAAGGTGGCGTCGTTCGTGGACTGTGCGGAATTTTTTTATCTGGATAGGTGTGAGGCACTCAGGTTCTGGACTTCGGTCTGGAAGGGATCTTCTGGTCGAATCTCTGGCATGTGTGGTTGGTGCTTGAGACCTGCACTCAGACTGACTTCACTTGCAAGTAGTTAGACTGGAGAGCCTGTGGTGAAGTTCTTACTGTACCGACAGTGTGACTTCGAATGTCTCGGACTACTCGTTTGCTGAGGGCACACTTATTCGTTTTTCGTTTACCAGTCTTGACGTTTGGTATCGTTGTGCGCTCTGTCGTATAAGTGAGCCAAATTGGTCCTTGGTGTGACCATTTTACGTGTGTGTCACACACTGTAATCGACCATGATTTCAGGGCTCTGGTAGTGAATAAATTGCGATCTGTCTGCCTGATCGCTAGACCGTGAGATATTACATTTCTTTCGTGGCCACGATCGAATCATAGGTGCTGCCTTACGCATCGCCTCCACCCCACACATCTCGCCAGCTGCAAGCTACATCGCAGCACGAATCAAACAGGGTAACGCACAGCTGCTCCGGCCTTGTCAGGGCGTACAGATCTCAATCACCACTTGCTCTCAGCTGCACCTATATAGACTTCTGTAAATTATTAATCTAAGTCTGCTCAGCGTGAGATCAATTGATATTGCGATATCCACATTTTTAGGACCAGAGTACTTGACTCACGTGTTGATGACTGTAATGAGTGTGTATGTAGTGTGGTACAATGTCTGCATTGTATGATGATGAGAGAAGGGGGTAGTGTAAAACCCGGTGCCTGCACATAGCCTACTCCTCTCGAATAGCATCAAGGGGCTGCGGATCTTTAATGCCGCTGCTACATCGGTGCTCTTCGTCCTCCCGCATAACAGCAAGGCGCCACAGGTTGCCTACGCCGCTAGCTGCAGGGGCACGTCAGCACACGTCAGCAGGCACCAGCGCAGAAATCTCGAGTGGTCTTGCTTCCGCAGGGTCAAGTTTGCGCAAATAGGTCTGGCAATATCCTGAGGTCTCCACAATATTTATGCCGTCGCCCTGAGGTGCTGGACCAGGTCTACCGGGAGAGCTCTTTGGATTCTGGGTTCTACAATTCAAAGAAGCGTGCCTGGAATCGTCGTGGAACCGTATATCCGACGTTTTCTTTCTCTGCTGGGACTCTTCGCTAAGTGGAGCAACCAGCAGTCGTCTTTGAGCTATACCGAGACTTGCCTCCTGTAGCGTGGACGGTTGTGGACATTGTTATTTGGATCGCCACTATATCGTGTTATTAAATTTTCAGTTCCTAGTGAAACCATAACTTGGAGTTAAACAATTTGGCGTACTGTCAAGTAAGTTAGACGCATGCCCTCACTCCATGAGACACTGTGAATGGTTTGGAATTTAATCCAGGATATTGGCGCGAAGTCTGGTGATCAGAATCTTTACGCGACCACCCTTCCTCCCCTTTATCGGAAAAGCAAAGGGAAAATTGCCAACATCGAGTGATGTGCTCGGGCAGTTACCTATCCAAGTTCTGGCCAATTACAATGTTGCTTAACTTCGGTGACGTGACAAGTACGAGGCAAGGCCGTTGGCGAGTTTGTTGTTAGTGTCACATGAGGCGATAATAATCAGAGGTCTGTTGTCGATCATGTTTGTAACGGTGTGGTTGTTCTTGTGGGGGATCGATCGTTCGGCAGCACTACGTTTTCATCTATTATGATTGTCTTAAATAGCTCACGAATGTCATCGTCGTACGTAAAAGTCCCACATTATGAGCAGTGGACGACCAGATTGTTATAATAGAGCTGTAACATCAGCGTCTGATAGGAGCGTGATAGGTGGCCTCTAGATAGCAACTATGTTCAGGCGGGATTCTGAGGTTCGTGGGGCTGTTGCAGCGGTTTGTAAAGTATTTCCGGGCCGTGCTTGTGTGCTAGTCCTGAGCTATATCGTGGTGGCCACGACCAGCTTTTGCTTGTAGGGGGAAGGGTGTTTTTGTTTAGCTTGAAGACGATGCCTGGTCTTTTTTATAATACTCCAAAATAGATAGTTGCCGGAGCCGGCTAAGCTGATTTCAAGGGCGAGTATTTTTCCCATGACGGCTGGTGCGTTTCAATACTGTACTTCTAAAAGTCCTCGCAGGCAATACCACCTTGAGACTGTCCTATATCGTCACACTTCGTAAGATTTACTGTTGTTGTAGTATTTTTTGAGCTTATTGTTTCGTTTTATTGCATACTTAACAACAATAGTCACCCAGCAACAGCTAGCTGAGCCGTATCCACCAGTAAGAAATTAATCACTGCTTACCGATATGCTAGTGAATTATTATTGTTGTTGTGCCGTTGCGTGAGATGGAGGTAATATTTGAATCAGAGTGGGTCGGTCGGCAGTGCTACTGAGGTACTGGTGCGTTTAGACACTTGTGTTGCAATATAATCCAAGTAAAACTACATCTATTTCGAGAAAATGTTTAATTTAATTATCTGTACCGTGTTTCCATTGTATCTGAAATCTCAATGTGCAGATGTTGATTATGTGTTGTGGAATACGGGATTTTTCTAAATCAAAAGGTAGTTTCAACTGATTTTTGGAGAGGGGAAAATTCCAATAGAAAAAAAAAATACAATACAATTTGTGATCCGTCATTGACTATTATCAACTGAATTCTTTGTAGTTTGTTTCATAATACGCCAGTGAAGGAACCGTTATGAGCAGCTGATTGGGCAATGGGAGGTGCAGATGAGTGATGTTACACTGCCGCTAACACCTTCGTGGAATTCTTACAGCCTTACTGATCACGTTTCTCCTGTCTGGAGTGGAATTCCAGAACTGTTTCACAGAGAAAGATCGTATTGTAGTGCCTCCTTTAAATCGTCGAACAAACGAAAAAGTAGCTGATACCGATATAAGTGACCACGGGATAGAAAAGCAACTGAAACTGCTCAACGGAGAAAAGGCCACTGGACCACGCGGGATACCAGTACGATTCTACATAGAGTATTGGAAAGAACTCGCCTTTCATGTAGCACCCGTGTACCGTACGTCTTTGAAAGAGCGAACTGTTCCTTATGGTTCTAAAGAAGCACAGGTCATACTAGTTTTCAAGAAAGATCGTCGAACATACGCACAAAACTATACTCTTGTATCTCTGGTGTCGATCAGTTACAGAATGTTGGAACACGATTTATGCTTGCTTATTATGACATTTCGGGAGGCCTAAAATATCCTCGGTATGTTCCGGTTTTCCCACAGTCCATGCTTCACTACCATACAACGCTGTACTCCAGACGTATATTCTCAGAAATTTCTTGCTCAATTTAACCCCTATGTTTGATACAAGTAGACTTCTCTTGGCCAGGAATGACCTTTTTGGCATTGCTAGTCTGCTTTTGATGTCCTCCTTGCTCCGTCCGTATTGGTTATTTTACTGCCTAGGTAGCAGAATTCCTGGACTTCATCTACTTCGTGACCATCAATTCCGACGTTAAGTTTCTCGCTGTTCTCATTTCTGCTATTTCTCATTACTTCCGTCTTTATTCGAGTTACTCTCAATCCATATCCTGTACTCATTAGACTGTACATTCCATTGAGCATATCATGTAATTCTTCTTCACTTTCACTAAGGATAGCAATGTCTTCGGCGAATCGTATCATTGATATCCATTCACCTTGGATTTTAATTCAGCTCCTGAACCTTTCTTTTATTTCCATCATTGCTTCTTCGATGTACATCAGTAGGGGCGAAATTCTACATCTCTGTCTTACACCCTTTTTAATCCGAGCACTTCGTTCTTGGTCGTCCACCCTTATTATTCCCTCTTGGCTCTTGTATATATTGTATATTACCCGTCTCTGCCTGTAGCTTACCCCTATTTTTCTCAGACTTTCGAACAACTTGCACCATTTTACGTTGTCGAACGCTTTTTGCAGGTCAACAAATCCAATGAACCTGTCTTGATTTTTCTTTAGTCTTGGTTCCACTATCAACCCGCAAGGTGAGAATTGCCTCTCCTTTACCTTTTCTAAAGTGAAACTGATCGTCACCTTGCACGCCCTCAATTTTCTTTTCCACTCTTCAGTATATAATTCTTGTCAGCAACTTTGATGTATGAGCTGTTAATCTGATTGTGCGATAATTCTCGCACTTGTCAGCTCTTCCAGTCTTTGGAATTGTGTGTATGATATTTTCCCGAAAGTCAGATGGTATGTCGCCAGACTCAACATTCTACACACCAACGTGAATAGTCGTTTTCTTGCCACTTCCCCCAATGGTTTTAGAAATTATGATGGAATATTGTCTATCTCTTCTGCCTTGTTTGATCTTAAGTCCTCCAAAGCTCTTTTAAATTCTAATTCTAATATTGGATCCCCTATCTCCTCTAAATCGTGTTTCTTCTTCTATCACATCAGACAAATCTTCCCCCTGATAGAGGCTTTCAATGTATTCTTTCCATCTGTCTGCTCTCTCCTCTGCATTTGACAGTGGAATTACTGTTGTACTCTTAATGTTACCACCCTTGCTTTTAGTGTCACCGAAAGTTGTTTTGACTTTCCTGTATGGTAAGTCTGTCCTTCCGACAACCGTTTCTTTTCTGATTCCTTCACATTTTTCTTCCAGCCATTTCGTCTTAGCTTCCCTGCATTTCCTATTTATTTTACTCTTCAGCGACTTTTATCTCTGTATTCCTGAGTTTCCCAGAACATTTTTGTGCTTCCTCCTTTCACCGATCAGCTAAAATATTTCTTCTGTTACCCGTGGCTTCTTCGCAGCTACCTTCTTTGTACCTTTGTTTTCCTTTCCAACTTCTGTGATGGCGCTTTTTAGAGATGTCCATTCCTCTTCAACTGTACTGCCTACTGAGCTATTCCTTATTGCTGCATCTGTAGCCTAAGATAACTTCAAGCGTATCTAGATATTCTTAGTACTTCCGTATCCCACTTCTTTGGGTATTGATTCTTCCTGACTAATGTCTTAAACTTCAGCCTACGCTTCATTGTTACTATATTGTGATCTGAGTCTATATCTGCTCCTGGGTACGCCTTACAATACAGTATCTGATTTCGGAATCTCTTGTCTGACCATGATGTAATCTAACTGAAATCCTTCCCGTATTACCCGGTCTTATCCAAGTATACCTCCTCCTCTTGTGATTCTTGAACAGAGTATTGTCTATTACTAGTTGAAATTTATTACAGAACTCAATTAGTTTTTCTCTTCTCTCATTCCTTGTCCCAAGCCCATATTCTCCTGTAACCTTTTCTTCTACTCCTTCCCATGCAACTGCATTCCAGTCCCCCAAGGCTATTTTCACTTCCCTTTACATACTGCATTACCCTTTCAGTATCGTCATATACTTTCTCTATCTCTTCATCTTCAGCTTGCGACGTCGGCATGTGTACCTGCACTATCGTTGTCGATGTTGGTTTGCTGTTCTGATAACAGCCCTATCACTGAACCGTTCACAGTAATACTCTCTCTGTCCTACCTTCCTGTTCATAACGAACCCTACTCCCTTTATACCATTTTCTGCTGCTGTTGATATTACCCAACACTCATCTGACCAGAAATCCTTCTCTTCTTTCCATTTCACTTTACCACGCCCCGGCTCGTAGAACGTTGTCCTTTCGTTAGTTATTCAATCTGTTTCTCATGGTCACGTTCCCCTTGACAGTCCCCTCCCAGAAATCCGAATGGGGGATTATTCCAGAATATTTTGCAAATGGAGATACCATCATGACATTTTTTAAATTACAGGCCACCTGTCCTGTGAATACACGATATGTGTCTTTAATTCAGTGTCTTCCATTGCGTTTTGCATCCTCATGCCGTTGATCATTGCTGATTCTTCCGTCTTTAGGGGCAGTTTCTCATCCCTAGGACAAGAGAGTGCCCTGAACCTCCGTCCTTTCTTCCGTCGTCTTCGACAAGGCCGTTGGCAGAACGAGGGTGGCTTCTTATGCCGGAAGTCTTAGGCCACCATGGCTGACTATTAACCAAAATTTAAGCAGTGACGGGTTTCGAACCCGGGACAGAGGACAATTTGATCACTAATGAAAAACGCTACCCATTTCTTTAATCTCATTTTGTTCTATATTGTTCGTTGAATTTGTTCGGGGCGGACATCCGGTGACACCTGCATAGGTTTTTCGTTGGTCCGTTCACTCAGTTTTTTATTACGCTGAGCTACTGCGTCGGCATTTATTATTATTTTTTTTCTTTAGATGTAATTTCACATAGACCACGGGTGCAGAAGGAGCGGGTATTGAACATGATTACGTACCTGGAAGGTCATCCGCAGTATAGTAAAAAAGGCACTATGAGAGTTTTAGAATAAGTCCGCAGAAATAATGACCGTGTGGTGCGTAAGAAAAGTTAAGATTTTTCAAGAGAGGACAAGGTGCACTTGTTACAAAAATTTGGTGTTAGCGCGTTTCAAGGATACAACTAATTGGTTGTGCATGATAGTGACTTACTACATCATGCACATCAAATTGCGCGCAACATGGATTACATTGATTTCAAGAGAAGCAGTGGATGGTTGCATAACATGAAACAGTGCTACGGAGTTGGAAGACGTAAGACAATGAAATTTCAAAGAAAGCGTCAACTTGACGATGGATGACGAACTGCGAAGTTTGCCCGAAAATGTGCAGGTGAAATAAACAAACTTATCCCATCGTTCAGCAAGTAATTCATTTTCAACTTCGACCAAACGGGATTAGACAATGAAATACAAGCGAGCGTGGGAAAATGAGCGTAAGAGAACTCTTACTATGGTATGAGCACTGCTTTTGCCCAATAACTGGTCAAAATAACTTGTTTTTGCTTGGTTCCTTGTCTGCATATAAATATCATACTCCTTTAGAGCAAACAATCCTTCCCTGAAAAGTGTGTTCATACCACCTGGAGCTACAGGACAAATCTAGCCTCTGGATGTTTTTTTTCCGTGCCTATAAAATATATAATCGCACTATGCAGCTACGCCGGTTTCACTATAAGCTTCATGACAGACTGTTTCGCATTCGGTTGCATTCTATCACATTCCATCAGTTCTCATCACTCCGTTGCACCAATATTCTATATGCGCGGTTTGTAACTTCCAAGGAGTTCCCCTTCGGCCTTGATGGTGCGAACGTTTTTCGAGCGGCTTTTATGAACCTTTGATTCCATACAACATAGGAGTGAGGATGACCACAAATGGTCAAGTGATTTTTTACACAAGATGATGGAACTTACCTAAGTGTTCCGAAACCGGTCGTGTACACAATAAAAGATTGTGGATTAAGCAACTGTTGTGCTGTTTCTTCATTTTACAATACAGAGAAACAAGAACAAAACATTCTTAGAAATATCTACAGAGCTTTCTCCGATACGTCTACAGTGCTGTTCTCCGATAGGAAACTCAAGTTAGGCGACTTACAAAGGAACACTACGAAATCAGAGACAACATCACAGGTGAATTTAAGAAAATATACTTATTATGGACACCTGTGTGAGAGGTATGATAAGTGATTCACTGAGAAGATTTTCAGTATCGTTAATGCAAACAAATTGAGGACTAGGTGGATGAAGAAAACACAAGTACACCGACAGCAATTGAAGATTTCGGTAGAAGAAACTGAGGAGAGAAAACAATTCAGAAGTAAAATGAAAAACAAGAAACTTGAACAGATCTCAACGAAAGAAACAACGTAGAAAAAAGTGGACGGACGGAAAGAAGAAAAAACACAGTGAATTAATGAAGAGGTTTTGGGAAGAATAGAAATAAAGCTGTGATTTGCTTAAGTTCACACGCTTTACTAAATGGGAACAATCGAGTGAGTGTATATGCACACAAAGCCGGGGAATCGGCAGCAGCTAAAAGAAGTTGAGATGTCCATTTTCCATCGTAGTTTGATATCCGAAGACTCCAGCCAGTTGATTGCTGCAGGTTTTGGTTTGCGATGTCGTTGCAGGTACCCATGAATTTTCTTTTTGGGCAGTCGTACAAAATATGGTCCAGTGTTTGGTCCGATGTTCCGCAGTCGCGTTGTTAACCATCGGTCCCCACATTTACGTAGTGTTGCTTTGGTCACAGCGTGGCCATTTCTGACACGATTGAGAGAGCTTCATATTTTTTCTTCGGTAGTTCACTCCCTGGGATTGGACGGTCGGATCTATTTTATCTATCTTCCAATGACCATAGAAGAGCGTCCACTGATTATTCCATTCTTCTCTTAGATCATAGCTCTCTGGGGCGAGTTGGCCATTGTTTACCCAGTTTGGCTCTCTAGATTTTAGTCGGCTGTGTGGTAAGTTGTTCGATGTCACACGTTTTGGTAAGTCTCTGGACCTTTTGAATTTCGTCCATTCATGTGTCATTGCTTACTATCGTTGGACGTTTAGATACAATATTGACGAGTTCTGATAGCCACGGTTTGGTATGGATTTAAGAGGGCCTGTCGCAATACTCACGGGGTCGCTTGGATGGAAACCTGCTTTGTTGACATCGCTACATCTACATCTAAAATCTGCGAGTCACTTTTCGGTGTGTAGCAGTCGGTTCTTTTCCAGTTAAGAATGTCTCCCGAGAAGAACGATTGCCTGTAAGCCTCTGGATGCGCTCAGGCCTCTCTAATTTTAATGTTTATGGCCTTTTCGTGAGATATAGAGAGGAAGAAGCAATGTTAATTCTTCCAGGAATGCACGCTCTCGGAACCCATAAACCACACCGCGATGCAGAGCGTCTCTCTTGCGGAGTCTGTCAATGAAATTGGTTGATCATCTCTCAGACGCACTCGTGCTAACTAAATGAACCCGTAACGGAATTCACTGCTCTTATTTGGATCTTTTCTATTTACTATAACAATTCTATCTGGTACGGATTCCACAGTGACGAGCAGTGTTCAAGTATTGGTCGAATGTTGATGGACTACATTTCCTTAGGATTCTTCCAATGAATCTCATACCAGTATTAAAGTTACTCCCGATTAAATTTTGGAAATTTGTGGTAAGCTTCTGTGGGACCAAACTGCTGAGGTCACTGGTCCCTAGGCTTACACACTAATTAATCTAACTTTAACTAACTTACGCTAAGGACACCACACACGCTCATGCCCGAGGGAGGACTCGAACCTCCGACAGGGGGAGACGCGCGAACTGTGGCAAGGCACCCGAGACCGCGCGGCTACTCTCGATTAATTTATTGAATTTATTGTAGCTGTTCCATTGCAAATCCTAGATATTTTATGGAAGTAAGTGCTTCTAGTGATTGTTCTTTAATTTTGTGATCACACAATAAAGGATCTTTCTGTCTATATATTCGCAATACTTTACATTTGTTTATGTTGACGGTCAACTGCCACTCCCTGCGCCAAGCGACCCTCCGCTGCAGCTCCTCCTGCATTTCGCTACGATTTTCTAGCGTCGCGACTTTTCGGTATACAACAGCATCATCCGTGATAAGCCTCATGGAAGACCTGACGTTATCTGCTAGATCATTTATGTATTTATTGTGAAAAGTGCTTCCCTTGGGATGGGCCTAGAGTTTTACGTGTCTCCGTTTAGTATGACATTCTCTGTTCAGTTTGCTAGGAATTCTTCAATCCAGTGATACAGTTGGTCTGATATTCCGTACGCTCCTATTTTGTTCATTAGGCAGCTGTGCAGAACTTATTGAATGCCTTCCGGACGCCTGTATCTACTGCTTTCTATATGTCGGGACGAACAGAGCGAGCTGCGTTTCACACGATCGTTCTTTTCGGAGCCCATACATCGAAGCATTTGAGATGTGCTGCTACAGACGAATGTTGAAAATTAGGTGGACTGATAAGGTACGGAATGAGGAGGTACTGCACAGAATCGAACGGGAAAGGAATATGTGGAAAATTGTGATATGGAGAAGGGAAATGATGATAGGACATCTGTTAAGGTATGAGGGAATGACTTCCATGGTGCTAGAGATACTAGAGGGCAAAAACTGTACAGCAAGACAGAGCTTGGAATACATCCAGCAAATAATTGAGGACGTCAGTTACAGGTGCTACTCTGAGGTGAAGAGGTTGGCACGGGAGAGGAATTCGTGGTGGGCCGCATGAAAAAAAACGCTGCTGGGACAAAGATTATCTTTTACTACGGTTCACTGGAGATGGGATTTTTTTGCTTCCTGTCAGATAAGGATGATGAACTACATGGCTCAACACCTGTTAATATCACCATCACTTGTTAACCACGTACCGTCATCATTGTACTCATGTACATTGTTCGCAGAGTCGAGTGTATACTACACCACTCATTTCAGTTACTTATCTTGCAGAAACGTAAATATTTCATCTGGCAGTTCTTTTAAACTCTATGAAATTTCTCGGGTTTCTTTCTGACGAGGTGTCAACTTCAGAAGCTTTTGTTGTAGATATAATGCAAAGTTTGTTTTGTTTCTCATTGCAACTGCTCTGCTTTGTATGAACACCACAAGCTCTGTAGCGCTGTTATGACTTACTCGTCGACTGAGCAGTTCAACTACGCTCCGTAGCCTCACGCTGTTCTCACCACTGGATACCTGCAGTCCCGCCCCCTGTTACCATTAGCAGCCAATATTGTGGTTGCACGGCAACAATATGTGGGGCGTCGAATACCGCAAACATCATTGGTCTTTTGCGTCCTCGAGGGTTTCCATGTGTGAACTGCATAGCAACCCAAGGCCGCAGAAGTCGCCTTAAGCTGCTAGGTGATACTGCACCCTAGAGTACTGGAGGGGGATGCCACTTGCTTGAAGATGTTCCAGAAATATAAGGCGCAACATATGCTGCAACATGATGGGTCGCCTACTCATTCTGGACTGTTTTCTCGTAGACATTTGAACAGGTCATTCTCGCATCGATGGACTGGGCGTGCTGGACCGGTTTCCTGGCCCCCCACGTTCACTAACTTTCTGTGGGGAGCCATGAAACCTCTAATGTAGCGCAGTCGTGTGGAGTCTGAAATGGTCCTCGTCGCAAGATCGTCAAACAGTTACTACAATCAAAGGAACTTCCGTTGCGTCCGAGCGTCTCTGGCAGTCAGTGCTCCGTTGGCGTCAAACATGCGTGGCGTCTGATGGTGCAAATTTCGAACATCTGCTGTAACATTAGGGATGTATTCATGTTGTATACCATGTGTATTCATTATGTCCGATAAATGTTTCCTTTCCGATAAATGTTTCCTTTCCAATCTTCGACCTCTGCTACAATGTATCCCTGACGTTTGTGGCCATGGGTAGCTATGCAGTTCTCAATCCTAGAAGTATGTCGCACCATTTCTGGGACACCCTGTATGTATCCGCCTTTTCTGTTTCAGATTATTTCATCTTACCTGGCATCACATTAATGTATTAAGTTCGTGCATAAGAACGTAGCGATTTTGTTTTGCATGTTGGCATTCCGGTTTGCTATGAATTTATTTATCGATTGTCACTTTTTATTTGTAGTTCACTGTTGCATATTGTTATTTTGTCATTTGGAAATAGTGAGTGAACTTGTGGACACTAGAAAATGTAGTGCCAAGAGGAGAAATCGTAACATTTCCGACATATTCTTCTGTAGAGGGGTGACAAAAGCGGAGGCAGTCAGAAACATTTGCGCTATGTATGAGGATAATGCCTTTGGAGAGAGCACGGCAAGAATATGGTTTTCTCCTTTCAAGGAGGATCGTTTTGATGTCAGTGAATCTCCACGTTTAGAAAGACATCGGGCTTTGATGAAGATCGTTTAAAAGGATTAATGCAAAATGACCCATGTCAGTGTACTCGAGAAATGGAAAATGTGGGAACTGTAATCATTCCACCTTCGTGCGATATTTGCATGCAACGGGGAAGATTAAAAATTCGGGTATGTGGGTACCGCATGCTCTAAGCCAAAATTACAAAAATCAGTGCATCTCTGCTTGCTCGTCACCAATTGCCTCGTGAACAACACCAACCATTCCTATATATGACGAGAAATGTTGTCTTTATGCTAACATAAGGAAAAGAAAGGAATGACAGCCCAGGCAAAGTAGCAACCCACCGTACAAAGACATGCGCACATCCACAAAAGATAATGTTATGCATCTGGTGGAACAGCGACGGTGTGATCTCCTATGAATTGTCAATAACTGACACGTCTTGCAGACGCAGTCCAGGAATAACGATCACGAAGACTGCGTGAAGTGATGCTACTCCACGATAACGCTCGCCTGTATTCAGCTACACTAACAAAAAACACTATACAGGAGTTGAGTTGGGAATTCATTCCGCACCCATCTTATTCATCTGATCTTGCGCCCTCAGATTTTCACCTTTCCCGCTCTCTATCGAACAACCTTCACGAAACTTCCTTTCCGAATGAAAATATGCTCCGAACATGGCTTGATAAGTTCTTCTCCTCAAAATTACGTAATTTCTATGGTCACGGAATCGAAAAGTTACTCCAGCGTTATCGGACTGTTGTAAATACTGATGTAGAATGTATTATTGATCACTAATGTCTCTTTTATATGTATGTGTTGTGTTTATTAAACTTATGGGAAAACGTTATACACCACCACTGACGGACCACCACACTAATAAGTACGTGTAAAATATAAACCTGTAAGCCATATGCTAAATAAATGAACATTAGAGGAGCACTATAAGTGGGAGCAGGAAATCTCCAAGGAGAATGCCTGTGTTCTGCCCCTGATTATGACTGGTTGGAAAGTCTAAATATTAAATAATTTCGTGAAGCGGTTTGGTCACTGCGAAATCCCGGAGCCGGTCGACAGCTCTCGCAGTGTCGACAGTGTCGTGTGGCTTCTGGAATGGAGACAGTGTTCTCAGGTGTGCTCCTGAAGTCGATAGTTGGTGATCCTCATTGATGAACCAGTTTAATTTTCCAGCACGAAAATTCTGCAGATATAGAGTCTGTTTCGATGAGGCAGTAAGGAATTCGGCTGAGGCACTTTACGGTTTCCTAGGCGTAGGCTGGACGTAGGTTACAATTGCTACTCTGACATGAAAAATTTGGCACAGGAGAGCAATTCGTGGCTGGCCGCATCAAACCAGTCATAAGACTGATGACTCAAAAGAGAAGCAAGTGCTGCTGTTTTGTTAGCGTGAGAAGTGTTCCGTTGTCAGAGCCCTCACAGCAGATCGCGGAGCCAGTAGCTACCTGGATCGTGGTGTTCTGATGAACGAGACGGGCCGGACGAACTGTAATAGTAGCCATTTGGAAATCTGAGAGGGACGTTTCTGTGAGATTCTTTCCCCTAAAATTTGAATTGCATTTCTGTTTTGTTGTTGTTGTGCTGATTGTCGGCAAGAGTTGCTAACAGCCAGTGGTGTTCTGTACTGTTCTAGGGAACATATTCCAGTCCAGCGGTCTGATCTCGGAATCTTTTCTGAGGATAGTCAGTGCATTAACTACTGACTTTGGAACAGTGAGAAGCTTAACCCTGCATCTCGGATCAAAGCCAAAGTGGTGACCCTTAGACTATTTAGACTGATTTTAAAAGTGTAGCGGAGAAGAGAACTAATTCAGATCCTCCGATAAACGTTCACTATTACAGACGTGAAGCAACACGTCACGTAATTCGCTTCGCGCGCTGCAAGTCGCCATGAGTGTGTGATTCCTGCAGCGGCAACGCCGCGAGCATGATTTCGCGCGACGTCACGTAAGCTCTGAGGCACGGACGAAAGGAACGTTTCGAAATGTCTTGGAATTAATGTTTACGTTATATATTTATGTCAAGTTAAAATTGTGTTCTGAAATAGGACGCGAAGCTGGATCCCTGTTTCTTCACCTCGGACATTCCACGTTCTAGACACACTAAGTGGGAACGTTGTGATTTTTCTGGCTTTAGTGGCCATCATATCTAGCTGCCTGATTCCTCAGAGGAGTAGAGGTTGCAGCATTATGCACATGATGTAATCAGAGGTGTGAGGAATCAGTAGCTGATGACATCTCTCTGGTGGGAAATACCGCTAGAGTTTGTCAATGTGAATGACTGATACGTTTAGACGCTGCGGGCCAAAATGTTTACTTTCCTTCATTAACAGTTAATAAAGATGAGATAAACTTAACATTTTGGAATAAGTATCTCCAAGTAGCAGGCTACCACCTACTTGTTTCGAAATTCGGAATTACATGTGAAACTAAAAAACAAAAGAAATGAAATGTATTTGCCGTTTCGAATACGAATACCCGTCAACTGTATAATGGAATGACGACAATGAAAATTTGCGCTGCACTGGGACTCGAACAACTGTGGCTATCCGTGCATGACTCAGATACCCACCTGAACTTCCATATGTTCCTACGTCACGTCCTGTACTCGTTCACACATTTCGTGATTTCCGTGCTGGGGAGGACATCTTAACTGAAGTGAGAAAATAAAACGCCTACAGCCGTCCTTATGATTTTATTTATTTTGTTATCCAGTTTCCGCGCTTCAATGCGCCATCTTCAGGCTGTAGTTGATGCGGAAGGGGTTGATAGGATCTCTATATATATCACATCAGTGGCCAGCATAACTGAATATGCAGATAATCCGAAAACGTAGGTATCAGCACTCTAACCATTAACTGCCAACTTACAATAGTAAACACCCATCGTTCCAAAGATCTCCTACCAAAAGAATGGGCTTACAAAAATGTTAACTGAAAGTCACTGCCTGGTTAGGCCGTCAGTGACAGAACACCGCTAGTTCCTGCTGCTAATAAAGCGAGTACACCGTTCATTTATTACGTATTTTTAAGAGCTTCAATGAGAGCGACTTCAGTAATGGATAGGAACTGTGATTGCTGTGTACAGATGGGAACTGAGTTGTTGACCCTTCGCTCACAGCTCCAGGCTGTGTTGGCTTCCGTCACACAGCTTGAGACTGCTGCCAAGGAGCATCACTGTGGGGCGTCGGACGCGGGTATGCGAGAGACGTCGAGCACATCCCACGTGTGCCCCGATCAGTCCACTGCCGTGGCCGCCCCGGGTACTGCATGCACTGTGGTTGATTCCTGACCCATGGTCGAGTGGGAGATCATTCCAAAGCCTGGCAAGCAGCGAAAGACTTTCCGAGGGGCCGATCGTAGGGCCTCCCCAGTTCTTTTGACGAACAGGTTTCGGGCGTTATCTGTGGCTGACGAAGTCTCTGCGCCGGATGCAGTCGTCCACCCTGTTCCAGAGGAAGCTTTTCGGCTTGCAAGGTCTGGGCATTCACAGAGGGTGGGTTTGCTGGTAGCTGGGAACTCCAACATTAGGTGCGTAATGGGGCCCCTTAGGAACATGGCTGCCAAATGGGGGAAGGAAGCCAGTGTGCTCTCCGTGTGCGTACCGGGAGGAATCATTCCGGATGTGGAAAGGGTGCTTCCGGATGCCATGAAGAGTACAATGTGCAGCCAACCGCTGGTGGTGGCCTATGACGGTACCAATGACTGTGTCGCTTTGGATCGGAGGAGACTCTCTCTGGTTTCGGGTGGTTAGTGGAAATGTTAAAGACTGACACTCTTGCTTCGAGATTAAGACGGAGCTCACTATCTGCAGCATCGTCAACAGAACCGACTGTGGTCCTTTGGTGCAGAGCCGAGTGGAGGCTCTGAATCAGAGACTCAGGCGGTTCTGTGACCGTGTAGGCTGCAGATTCCTTGACTAGCGCCATCAGGTGGTGGGTTTCAGGGTTCCGCTTAATAGGTCAGGGGTCCACTACACACAGAAAGCGGCTACACGGGTAGGGCGGGGTTTTGTGGAAGGTAGTGGGTGGTTTTTTAGGTTAGAGGGTCTCAGGAAAGCGCAGAAAGGGCGCCTGTCTGAAAGGGGGAGGCAAAACACAGTAAGATAGTTTAGAAACGATCGGTATTGTAGTTGTAAATTGTCGTAGCTGTGTTGGAAAAGAACCAGACCTCCAAGCCGTAATAATAATAATAATAAAAAAAAACAGGAACTCAAATGGTTATAGGCACGGAAAGCAGTCTAAAGCTGGAAATAAGTTCAGCCGAATTTTTCTCAAACGACCTAAGGATAGTATTTAGTGCTGTCAGAAGTAGTTTACCTTGTATTGAAATTAAAGTAGATAGTTCCTATGAAATAGTATGGGTAGAGGTTATACTTGACAATCGGACTAAACCATGAATTGGATCGTTTTACCGCCCCCCCCCTCCTCCCTCACTTCCCCGACTGAGAAGATATAGTTACTGAACAGTTAAAAGCAAACTGGAGTCCCATTTCAAATAGGTACTCCACTCATACAATTATAGTCAGTGGTGACTTCAATCTATCCTCGATATGCTGGAAAAATTATGCTTTTAAAGCCGGCGGTAGGCATAAAATGTCATCCGAAATTGTAGTGAATGTTTTCTCAGAAAATTATTTCGAACAATTAGTTCATGAGACCACTCTAAGCGTAAATGGTTGCGAAAGCATACTTGACCTCTTAGCAACAAATAATCCTGGACAAACAGGGAGGCCAGCCTGAGTGGCAGTGCGGTTCTAGGCGCTACAGTCTGGAACCGAGCGACCGCTACGGTCGCAGGTTCGAATCCTGCCTCGGGCATGGATGTGTGTGATGTCCTTAGGTTAGTTAGGTTTAATTAGTTCTAAGTTCTAGGCGACTGATGACCTCAGAAGTTAAGTCGCATAGTGCTCAGAGCCATTTGAACCAAATAGGGAGTATCATGACAAATACAGGGTTTAGCGACCACAAGGCAGTGGCTGCTAGGCTGAGTACCGTAATACCTACAACCATCAAAAAGAAACGCAAAGTACATCTATTTAAAAAAGCAGGTAAAATTGCTCTTAACGCTTTTTTAAGAGACAGTCTCCATTCCTTCCGATCTGATCAAGTAAGCGTAGAAAAGATGTGGAATGATTTCAGAGAGATAGTATCGACGGCAATTCAGAGATATATACCACATAAATTATTAAGTCATAGTACTGATCCCCCATGGTACACGAAACGGGTAAGCTTGCCGTTGCAGAAGCAATGAAAAAAGCATGTCATATTTAAAAGAACGCAAAATTCCCATCATTGGCGAAGTTTTGCAGAAGTTCGAAATATAGAGCGTAGTTCAATGCGAGATGCTTTTAATAATATCCACAACGAAACTCTCTCGGAATCTGGCAGAAAACCCAAAGAGATTTTGGTCATACACCAGTGGCAATACGCAATCAATACCTTCACTGCGCGATAACAACGGTGAAATCAGTGATGACAATGCCACTAAAGCAGAGTTATTAAACACGGTTTTCCGAAACTCCTTCACAAAAGAAGACGAAGTAAATATTCCTGAATTCCAATCAAGAACAACTGCCAAGATGAGAAACATAGGAGTAGATATCCTCGGTGTAGCAAAGCAGTTTAAATCACTGAACAAAGGCAAGGTGTCTGGTCCAGATTGTGTACCAGATAGGTTCCTTTCAGAGTATGCTGATACAATAGCTCCACATTTAGCGATTATATACAACCGCTCGCTCACAGAAAGTTCCGTACCTAAAGATTGGAAAATTGCTCAAGCCACACCAGTACCCAAAAAGGGAAATAGGAGTAAACCGCTGAATTACAGGCCCATATTTTCACGTCGATTTGCAATAGGGTTTTAGAACATTTACTGTGTTCGAATTACCTCGAAGAAAACAATTGTTGGCACGTAGTCTGCGCGGATTCAGAAAACAGTTCTTATGAAGCACAACTAGCCCTTTATACTCATGTAAGAAATAAGTGCTATCGACAGGGGATGTCATATTGATTCCATATTTTTAGATTTCCAGAAGGCTTTCGACAAGCGTCTTCTAACCAAAATGCGTGCCTATGGAATATTGCCTCAGTTGTGCGACTGGATTCGTGATTTCCTGTCAGAAAGGTCACAGTTCGTAGTAATAGACGGAAAGTAATCGAGTAAAACAAAAGTAATATTCAGCGTTCCCCAAGGAAGTCTTATAGGCCCTCTATTGTTTCTGATCTATGTTAATGACATAGGAGACAATCTGAGTAGCCCTATTAGATTGTTTGCAGATGATGCTGTCATTTACCGTCTTGGAAAGTCATCAGATGACCAAAACAAATAGCAAAACGATTTAGATGAGGTGTCTGTATGGTGCGAAAAGTGGCATTGACCCTGATAAAGAAAAGTGTGTCGTTATTCACTTGAGTACCGTTAAATTTCGATTGCACGATAAGTCACACAAATCTTAAGGCTGTAAATTCAACTAAATACTTAGGGATTACAATTACAAACAACCTAAATTGGAACGATCACATAGATAATGTTGTGGGTAGAGCAAACCAAAGACGGCGATTCATTGGCGGAACACTTAGAAGGTGCAACAGGTCTACTAAAGACTGCTTTCACCACACTTGTTCGCCCTATTCTGGAGTAATGCTGTGCGGTGTGAGATCCGCATCAGGTGGGACTGACGGATGATATCGAAGACGTTCAAAGAAGGGCGGCTCTTTTTGTAGTATCGCGAAATAGGGGACATGGTGTCACAGACATGATACGTGAACTGGAGTGGCACTCATTAAAATAAAGGCGTGTTTCGTTGCGACGGGATCTTCTCATGGAATGTCAGTCACCAGTTTCCTCCTCAGGTTCAAAAAACATTCTGTTGGAACCCACCTACATAGGGAGAAATGATCATCACAATAAAATAAGAGAAATCATGGCTCGCACAGAAGAATTTAAGTGCTCGTTTATCCCGCGTGCCGTTCGAGAGTGGAACGGTAGAGGGACAGCTTGAAGGAGGTTCATTGAACCCTCTACTAGGCACTTTATTGTGAATATTGACAAAAATATTGACAAAAATATTGTGTCTACTGAGGTCGAAGTAGAGTGTGATTGTGAAGTTATCTGGACACGTTTAACAGGGCTAGGAGAAATAAAGTTAATTGTTGGGTGGTATTACCGGCCACCAGGTTCCACCGTGACAGTTCTAGAATCATTCAAAGGGAGTCTACAGTCTGTATAGCAGAAGTACCCGGATCATGCTATATTAGTCGGAGGCGACTTCAACCTACCTCGTATAATCTGGGATGTCTATGGATTCGATACAGGTGGTACAGACAAGCCGTCGTGTGAATTACTTTTGAACACATTATCCGAAAACTGTCTCGATCAGTTAAACAGACAGCCAACGCGTAATGGAAATATTTTAGATCTGGTAACCACGAACAGACCAGACCTCATCGACTATGTCAGGGTTGAGACAGGGATTAGTGATCATGATGTTGTCATTACGACTATGGTTACGAAAGTTAAAAAGTCGGTCAAGAAGGCTAGGAGAGTATTCTTACTAGAAAGAGCAGATAAGCAGTTGTTAGCATCCCACTTAGTAAATGAATCGACTTCATTTACTTCCGGGACGATGGACGTGGAAGAATTATGGGCAAATTTTAAACACATTATAAATCACGCATTGGACAAGTATGTGCCGAAAAAGTGGGTTACGGACGGAAAAGACCCACCGTGGTTTAACAGCGCGATTCAGAGAATGCTCAGGAAGCAAAGACAGTTGCACTCGCGGTACAAGAAAGATCGGGAGAATGAGGACAGCCAAAAGTTAGTAGAGATTCGTGCTGCTGTAAAAAGAGCGATGCGCGAAGCATACAACCACTACCACCGTCATACTTTAGCAAAAGATCTTGCTGAAAACCCAAGGAAATTCTGGTCTTACGTAAAATCGGGAAGCGGGTCGAAGGCTTCCATCCAGTCATTCACTGATCAGTCTGGTCTGGCAACGGAAGACAGCAAAACGAAAGCTGAAATTTTAAATTTAGCATTTCAGGAATCTTTCAAGCAGGAGGATCGTACAAACATACCGCCGTTTGAGTCTCGTACAGATTCCCGTATGGAGGACATAGTAATAGACATCCCTGGGGTTGTGAAGCAGCTAAATGGGTTGAAAATAAATAAATCGTCAGGTCCTGATGGGATTCCAATTCGGTTTTTCAGAGAGTACTCTACTGCATTGGCTCCTTGCTTAGCTTGCATTTATCTCGAATCTCTTGCCCAACGTAAAGTCCCGAGCGACTGGAAAAAAGCGCAGGTGACGCCTGTATATAAGAAGGGTAGAAGGACGGATCCTCAAAATTTCAGACCAATAT
Organism: Schistocerca piceifrons; assembly: GCF_021461385.2. Classification (NCBI taxonomy): domain Eukaryota; kingdom Metazoa; phylum Arthropoda; class Insecta; order Orthoptera; family Acrididae; genus Schistocerca; species Schistocerca piceifrons. Next base: position 300,843,207 of record NC_060141.1, read on the forward strand.
TCTTAACATCGGTTACAGGATTCTCGAACATATTCTCAGTTCGAATATAATGAATTTCCTTGGGACAGAGAAGTTGCTGTCCATGCATCTGCACAGCTTTAGAAAGCATCGCTCCTGCGAAACGCAACTCGCCCTTTTTTCACATGATATCTTGCGAACCATGGATGAAGGGTATCAGACGGATACCATATTCCTTGACTTCCGGAAAGCGTTTGACTCGATACCCCACTGAAGACTCCTAAGGTACGAGCATATGGGATTGGTTCCCAAATATGTGAGTGGCTCGAAGACTTCTTAAGTAATAGAACCCAGTACGTTGTCTTCGATGGTGAGTGTTCATCGGAGGTGAGGGTATCATCTGGAGTGCCCAGGGAAGTGTGGTAGGCCCGCTGTTGTTTTCTATCTACATAAATGATCTTTTGGATAGGGTGGATAGCAATGTGCGGCTGTTTGCTGATGATGCTGTGGTGTACGAAGGTGTCGCCGTTGAGTGACTGTAGGAGGATACAAGATGACTTGGACAGGATTTGTGATTGGTGTAAAGAATGGCAGCTAACTCTAAATATAGATAAATGTAAAGTAATGCAGATGAATAGGAAAAAGAATCCCGTAATGTTTGAATACTCCATTAGTAGTGTAGCGCTTGACACAGTCACGTCAATTAAATATTTGGGCGTAACATTGCAGAGCGATATGAAGTAGGAGAAGCATGTAATGGCAGTTGTAGGGAAGGCAGATAGTCGTCTTCGGTTCATTGGTAGAATTTTGGGAAGATGTGATTCATCTGTAAAGGAGACCGCTTATGAAACACTAATACGACCTATTCTTGAGTACTGCTCGAGCGTTTGGGGTGCATATCTGGTCGGATTGAGGGATGACATAGAAGCAATTCAGAGGTGGGCTGCTAGATTTGTTACTGGTAGGTTTGATCATCGCGCGAGTGTTACGGAAATGCTTCAGGAACACGGGTGGGAGTCTCTAGAGGAAAGGAGGCGTTCTTTTCGTGAATCGCTACTGAGGAAATTTAGAGAACCAGCATTTGAGGCTGACTGCAGTACAATTCTACTGCCGCCAACTTATATTTCGCGTAAAGACCACAAAGATAAGATAAGAGAGATTAGGGCTCGTACAGAGGCATATAGGCAGTAATTTTTCCCTCCTTCTGTTTGGGAGTGGAACAGGGAGAGAAGATCCTAGTTGTGGTACGAGGTACCCTCCGCCACGCACCGTATGGTGGATTGCGGAGTATGTATGTAGATGTAGATGTAGGTGAATATCAGAGTAATCATGTAGATGTGGATGGTATCGGGAATAAAAAATAAAAAATTGCAGTGCCTGTGTTGTTAAGAATAACGATGCAGCGTTCTTTCGGACATGCATGCATTCATGCATGAATGCTTGCGTGCCTGAAAGAATATTGCATCGTTCTTCTTAACAACACAGGCATCGCAACCTCGCGAAAACAAAAGCTTAACGAAAAGGCAGACGAAGCTCTTCGGCAGTCTTCGGAGCTGTGCCTAGAGCGGGCTCCCAGGCGAAGTAGCGGCACTGCCTAATCGGATCGGAAGGGGCAGCCATTGTTGCAAACATGTTGTCTGGTGCGGTGTGGTTCAAATGGCACTAAGCACTGTGGGACTTAGCATCTGAGGTCATCAGTCCTCTAGACTTAGAACTGTTTAAACCTAACTAACCTATGAACATCATCCACATCCATCCCCGAGGCAGGATTCGAACGTGCGACCGTAGCAGCCGCGTGGTTCCGGACTGAAGCGTCTAGAACCGCTCGGCCACAGCGTCCGACTCTGGCGCGGTTTGTCAGATCATAAGTCTGTGTAGGAATAATGAGTCTAGTATGGTTTAAGAATCCGTAACATATAATCAGTTACTGGTGTCGCGAGGTAAAGTTTGTAAATATGTTCATAACGTGTGATGTGTTAAAAGGAATGAATAATGTTTGTAACTTGTATTTTCTCATGAGCTGCTAAAACAAATACGAATAGCATCCCTGAAAAAGAAGTGCAAGAACCACTTATTTAAATAAGATAAGTTCCTCGCTAACGGTTTATTATAGCTTCAAGACAACGGTTGAACAACCTACGTGATGCTGACTGCGCAGGGGACGTCTTTAGAAGATTGCAGGTTGGTCAAATCATGCATTTCACTCAGGGCCGTGAAAGCAACTTGACATCTCACGTGTAATGCATTCCCAGAAAAAACGGGATCTTTAACACGTCATCTGTGGCAACACAGAGGAGGTTAAGGGGATAACAATGTTAGTATTCCTCCTTTAAATCGTCATTACCTTAATGCTTCAACATGTTGTGACTGACTCAAACTTCTTTTAGATACTGCCGATTCCCCAGCTTTCATTATTACTTATACATGGGAAGACCCATTTCGAAACGAGGCCCCTAGAGTAGACGACTTTCGCCCATGGCCACTGATGTATTTTGGAAACCAGCCATGACAAAACTATTCCACCTGGTGTTCGGGATATATGAGACAGGCAAAATATCCTCAGATTTAAGAAGAATATAATAATTCCATTCCAAAAAAAGTTACCGAACTGTCAGTTTAATAAGTCGCGGTTGGAAAATACTTACACGAATTATTTACAGGAGAGTGGAAAAACAGCTAGAAGCCGAGCTCAGGGAAGATCAGTTTGGATTGCGGAGAAATGTAGGAACACAGGAGGCAATACTGACCATACATCTTCACTTTGAAGACAGGTTAAGGAAAGGTAAACCTACTTTTATAGCTTTGGTAGGTTTGGAAGAAGATATTGACAATGTCAACAGGGATGCACTCTGAAATCCTGGAGGTAACAGGGGTAAAATACAGGTAGCGAAAAGTTATATGCAACTTGTACAGAAACCAGACGGCAGTTAATAAGAGTCGAGAGAGGGAAACAGTGGCTGAAAAGAAAGGGAGACAGGGTTTTAGCCTATCCCCGAAGATGTTCTATCAGTACATTGAGTAGGCAGTAACGGAAGCCAAAGAAATTCTTGAAGAAGGAACTAAAGTTCAGGGAGAAGAAATAAAAACATTCAAGCTTGCCGATGATATTGAAATTCTGCCAGAGAAACATAAAACTTGGAAGAACAGTTGAAGGGAATGGACAGCGTCTTGAAAGGAGGATGACACATTCTCAAACGCCAAGTGATCACCAAATTAGTAATAGAAGGAAATGTGGGGGTGAAAATTGTGGAGGGAGACCAAGAAGCAGTAAGCAGGTTCAGAAGCATGTATGTTGTAGTTCTTATTCGAGCACGAAAAGGCTTGAGAAGGACAGAGCAGCATGGAGAGCTACATCAAACCAATCTTCGGATTGATGACCACAACAACAATAACAATTAAAACTTGTGTCACACCGGCCTTTAAACACGAATATCTTGCTTATCGCGAGCAGTCACCTTAAGAGACTACCTCACTATTGATACGTAAGTTCCCCATGATTTCCTTAAATATGTTCAGGCGAAGATTGACCGGTGGTCTTGGAAAAGGATTCGGCAACTTTCCATCCTCGTCTTTGTCAATTCTAGCTTGTGCACCTTCTCGAAATACCTTGTTGTTGAGGGATTATGAACGCTAGTCTTCCTTTCTTCCTTCTAAAGTAACCTTAAAACAGGCTAGATTAAAATCAGTGACGCGCTTCGTAGTGATTGAGAGAATATGGGTGTAAATTTATGAAGGTGTTCAAAATGGTTCAAATGGCTCTGAGCACTATGGGACTTAAGTTCTGAGGTCATCAGTCCCCTAGAACTTAGAACTACTTAAACCTAGCTAACCTAAGGACATCACACACATCCATGCCCGAGGCAGGATTCGAACCTGCGACCGTAGCGGTCGCGCGGTTCCAGACTGTAGCGCCTAGAACCGCTCGGCCACCCCGGCCGGCCTATGAAGGTGTGTTTCGCATGCCACTTAATAAACTTTTCAAAGATGAGAACGTAGATTAGGGATAGCTACCATTTTTGAGAGATAGCATTCCTGTACTGAGTAGTTTGACGTGGTACGTCAACTTGATCTCCCCGCTCCTAGCGTTTTCTCTGCGAGGACAACTGCGCACAGGATAACGCGAGATTTCTCGTCATCGGGGCGCATGTTTCGCACCATCCCAGTAGTTGTGCAATCACTGTGCTTTTTACCGCACACTTTGTCAAGAGCCTGCGGCGAGCAATGTCATTCGGGTAAAATTACAATCGCCAGGGGGACCGCTGTTGACAAAAATGTGGCGACAGAGGTCGCCCGATTGCTACCTCGTTCCCTGCGGTGAATAGAAGGGCTGCAGCACACTCGGTAATTGAATGTTCCGCGTCATCACCATTCGAGTTACTACGCAATCCATAGATAGATGCCCCAGCCCGCGAGAATGTTTCTGCAAACTGCTTGTAACAGTGCACATACATTAACAGCCACGCAGAAACAACGTTATTCGATGCTAAAAGCGTGCAAACTATTCGCTTGGACTGATGAGCTGCGGTACATGGTGGTTTGGAAGCGTCGAAAAACACAAGAGGTAACGGATGCCGCATACTAGCAGGGTTTAATTAATGCTGGTGGAAGTATCCTAAGGTAGGAAAGTTTATACAATATTAAGCGAGCACCTAAGGAATGTTGACCATCATTCGTCACTGGCGAACGAATAGGGTGGGAGAGACAGGAAAATGAAACTTTTGCTTTGTAGCTGCCCGAACAAAATAATGAAACTTGCCGACAAGATAGTAACTACGTTTATGAGTGAGGCTCGAAAGTGGAACTCGTGTTTTGCAAGAAACATTTTAAAAACTGTGCCATCAAACAATGCCTGACTTCAAGACTCAGTCTTCCAGTTATTCTGTGTCTCACTGTTACAAACTCCACAGTAGCTCATCTGTATACCTCGCTGGACTAGCGGTTCTAATCTGCCAATAAGTTACATTACACTGTACATTGGGCTGCAGATAAAAGCTTTAATCTGTAAACAACTACATTGCAAAAAATTAAGCATCCCTCCTGAGATCTGTGTGTACAGTAAGGTAAAGGTAATCCGCCTCTCCACCATTCCAAACCTGTACCTCAGTTACTTGAAGAATGCTCCACAGATAGTAAGGTACCTACAACGGCTGCGATGTCGCCTAACCTGACTCCTACTGAGTACATTTGGGATGCTTTTAAGTAATAAAATAGATTGCAGCATTTTTTTTCTTTTTACGCAATCTAAAGGATTACAGTTATGGAGCATTTAGGTTATATAAAAAGGCATTAGGGTGCAGTAGTTGATTTTAAATCGATATTAATTAAACTGGGGGGAGGGGCTTTATTATAAACAAAGCACTGTGCTGAAAAAATTGTACTGTAATGCGAAATGTTAAATTGGGAAGACTATGGAACGAGACAGCAGTTGCGTAACAGTGGGTGTGCAATGTGAAGCGTTCTTGATTGAGGAAATTTGGAAGTAGTATAAAACACTGGGGGGCGTAGATGCTATGTCGAAAGAAAATGAGAAGAGGGGAAGAAGTAGAGGCCTAATGTATCGATGGTAGGGAAACAATGGATCAGATTTAGTGGTTTGAGAAAGGGAGTAACTGAAAATTATCTTCGAAGTGGATTTTCAGGGTATATAGGCTTAGAGTCCCTAGGCTGTGTTCATAATACGAGTGACCGCGTTCGAGCATCAAGGAAATAACGAGATTTAAGTTTTCATTTAGGAAAAGGACTTTCAGTATGGGTGAGGGCAGTGGGTAGTTTGATTATGTGGCAAATATTTCTTCTGAAGCAGGTAAACAGAGACAGAAACGAGGCAGACACATGATGATGACATCCAGGGAGTGATGGAATATTAGTGGAGCAAGAAGCGAAGTGTTTTTCATTTGAATAACATAGGGTTAGCTGAAAACTTTACAGCTGTGAACGGCGGTGAAAGAATGTAATTTCCATGATTGACCAATTACCGACAGTAACTTTAGTAGTTTTTGCACGCTGAAGCTTTTATGTTGGGTTGGTAGTAGGAGTAGCTATAACAGTCACTTATGGCCTATCCCCGAATTTATCAACCTTTTTACCTTTGTGACACACCAAATTTTCAAACTTTCGTGACAACCTTACATGTGAGTTTTTTCCCTTTATGCAAAAAAAGTGCATAAAATACCTTTTTTCGTCATGGAACAACCATGAGATATAAGTTTCACAAATGTGATACACAAGAAAATTTTTTATGTTCTACATATTTTATCTTGAGGAAGAAGACATTAAAACTCTCGCGGCATGCTTGACTTGAGCTCGCGACACACCAATGTCATACGGCACAGCGATCGAGAAACGCTGTTCTGGGGCTCAGGACAGGTTTTTCAAACAGTTTCGACATTTTAACAATATTTATTTCCATAGAATTATATTGTGGCTTCTGTGCTATGAGTCATGATTTAAAACGGAAGTAATAGCTGAATAAAACAAGTTTTTCTCATTTAAAAAAATTATTAGCCTTCAAAATAAACCAGGTATTCCTTCTAAGTACCAGAATTCTCAAAATGTTCCATCAGAGGAAAACTGTGGGAACCTCTTCACTAGGGTGAGACTCAAATAAGTCTTCCCACGGCTGGTCTTACTGTGTGTGGTGCCCGCGACGGCTAGCCTTCTACAAGGCGGTAGAAGATTTAATGAGCTGCAGGGAAGGTGCTTAATACTAGTATGTGTAGAGTTAGTCTGGTTGCGGAAGTCAGGCAGGCGCCACTGACCGGTGTGCATGCCGATGCGCAGCTTGAGCTGCTCTCCTGGCCTGTGCCGGATGCGGAAGCCCGCCACCGCCTGTCGCAGCGCCAGCGACATCCGCGCCACCTCGCGAGCGTGCCGCGAACCATTCCGGACTGGCAGCCCAGATACTACCATGTAGGCGTCCCCGATTGTCTCGACCTGAAAAACATGAGACTGAAAATGTAACTCGTAACTTCACACCATTTAAGGCAACAATCTCGTCAACGAATACTCGAAAGCAGATACCCCATACCCTATGGTTTATTACTTCTGGTCTCCACCAAAAGGAAAATGTCTCTATTAAACCAATTACAGATTAATTGCAATAAAAAGGAACAGCTCGAAAGCAGATACCTACGACCTCATTCCGTTCCCCCACCTCCTCCTTTTCCTTGAAAGGATATGGATCCTGTACACCTCCAGAAAACTCGATCCTCCTCACCTGCTTGTCTCCCCCATCCTCTCCTACCCCCGCCTGCTGCCGCGCCTGTATTCCCACATCCCACCCGGTCTCCATCTCTCCACCCTCCTTACACTCTCCCAAGGCGGTTTCCGCCAGCTCCCTCTCCCTGATGATGCCCTCCTCCCCTCCATCTGCCCCTCCTACCAACTTTGATCCTCCCTCCCTCTTCCTGTGTTTGCTCCTTTGGGCACCCTCCCTCCCTTCTCTCCCCCTTCCCTCCCTCCTCCATTTCTCCCCACACCTCCCCCGGACTTCCCCTCCCCTGTCCCTCTACTCCTCTTCCCATCTCCTCAGCCATTGGCATCTTTGTTCTCCCCTCTCCCCCCCCCCCCTTACCCTCCTTCCCCTCTTGGCAGGTCCCCGGACTCGCACACACTACGTGGACATTCGCGCGCCAGTGATCATCGCCATCAGTGTCTCGTGTGTGCCGTCATGTTTAGTGTTCAGTGTTCACCGTCGCACTCCATCATTCACCTGTGCCGTCGACATCTTCAGTGTTTGTGCATCGTGTCAACAGTTTGTAGTGTGGATTATCGTCGAGTGTGAACGGCTCCGTGTTTGTCTTTATGTGTCTACTGTTTTATTACCCACCGTTCTGTAACTTATGTGTATTCTTTCTGTTGTTTATTTGTCTATTCTATTGCTGAAGAGCAGCGTAACATGCTGCTGACAGCCTGCCTGTTTGTACGGGTTTAAAAATAACAATAAAGAAGAAAAAAAAGCAGATACCCCATACCCTATGGTTTATTTGCTTCTGGTCTCGACCAAAAGGAAAATGTCTCCATTAAACCAATTACAGATTAATAGCAATAAAAAGGAACAGCTGTCAAAGTTAACACCTATCTCCAAGTTGCAGCTGTTGTACAATTAAAGAAGACATCCTCCTTTTTTCAAATTTGAGTTTGTAACACCCAAAAAGCAAAGACAAGTAACGCTATACAACGAATTAAAAATTGTTCATTGCTTCTTACTTCTATTATTTGTAATTTCTTTGAACTATCAAATCTGTGTAGCCATTTACAAATTTATTAGACTTTATGGGACGAATCTTTACTGATAGTTTAAGTTCGTACTTATCACCTGATTCATTCCTTGACTTGTTTGTGGAAAAGTTCAGCTTTGAATTACACAATGTTAATTGGCCTTATATTCATGAAAACAAAGTTACAAATACTAATTTTATAAATTTCACAATGTTCATGTCCTATATAAATGTAACCATGACTTAATTTTGCCTCGTGTTTCTGATTCTTCTGCTTTGTTGTATAGGGCACTGCCTGAAGCCATTTGAAACACAATAAATAAATATTCAAAGTGACACGAAAATACTTTGGAGAAAAATTGGAATGAAGATTTGAACACTCAACTCACCTACACAGAGTATTATTATTTCACAGTCACCAACTATGTGTATGTGTGTAAGTCACGCGTTTCAAACTCATGTTGGATGCTACATTAACATATAACAGTTAAGCAGAGTGAAAATATGAGAGAAAATTTACTCAATGTGAGTACAGAAGAGTTATAAGGAAGAAAAACTTAATCACATGACTGTTAGAATAGAACGGAGAACAAAACGTGATTCTGTTCGAATCTTCAGTCTTCTGATTGGTTGATGCGACCCGCCATGAATTCCTCTCCTGCGCTAACCTCTTCATTTCGTAGTAGCACATGGAACCTACGTTCCCGGTTGTTAGTTACATGTATTCAAATAAAATCTCTGTCCCCCCACGCCGCTCCACAGATTTTGTCCACTGAAACTCCCTCAAGTACCACAGAGATTATTCTCTGATGTGTTAACACACGTCCTGTCATCCTGTCCCTTCTTGTTTTGAGTGTTCCTCTTTTCTTTCCACTGGTTCTTCAGAGAAATTTGTCATTATTTAACCTATCAGTTCCCCTAATTTTCGTCATTCTTTTGCAGCACTACCGTGCGGAAACCAGACTGTAGCTATAAGTGTCAAAAGACATGGAATGGAGGCAGCAGTTGAGAAGGGAATGAGACAGAGCCATGTTATTCAATATACACGTCGAGCAAGTAATAAAGAAAATTAAGAAAGAAATTTGGCAAGGGAATTAAAGTTTATGTAGAAGAAATAGCAAGTTTGAGACCTGCCGATGACATTATAGTTACGACGAAGACAGAAAAAGACTTACATCAGTTGAAAGAAAAAATGTTTAAAGATGATCATCAACAGTAACAAAACAAGGGTAACGGAATACAGTCAAATTAAATCAGGCGAAGATGAGGGACTTATATTAGGAAATTAGTAAAAGTTGTAGATGAGTTTTGCTATTTGGGCAACAAAACAATGACGATGTGCAAAGGAGACAGGACATAAAACGCATGTTAGCAATGACAAAGAAACTTCCGGAAAAAAATTGTCTGATAGTAATTTAAGTTAGAAAATCTTTTCTGTTGGTGCAGCAATAGAAAAGGAAATCTCCGCCAACTTCTGGCTATGGCCACAAATCTTTTGCGCTACTGACTTACAGGGGCTTGTTAAGCGAAGAGACAAATGCTCCTATGTTCAGGGACATGTGCGCTAAGCTGAGCAGCCATGGGTAAACATAAGACACTGAAGCTCAACTTTTGTGCAACACGTGTACCCCCAAAGCTGTTAACTAAAACGAGTGGAATTATAATAAACAAACTGTAAGTAGATACTTAGAACTGGCTTACCTTATACACGTCGAAGTGCTCTATGATGGAGTCGAAGCAACTGTACAAGTCGTTGAGTAAATCGACAACCTGTGAAGAAAAATGACAGAATTCATTAGTGAATAATGACGTTGATTTATTATCCGGGAACAAGAATAATAATGCATTGTCTATGTGGGGAGAGAGAGAGAGAGAGAGAGAGAGATGCTTATTTTTCCTGTACTGACGTAGGCAAGCGAGGTGCGCTATTTATAAACTCAGCCGTAAATGCAAACAAATCATACAGTGTTTCACATACAGCTTTAAGAAATAATTATTTAAATAAAAATGAATTTTTAATACACTGTGGTTTTACATTGGACTAAGAAGTTCCAAATAATTTCTTCTATCCCCACATAGATTCCTAACCCGTACTATCCTGAAAATTTGTGATTGTGGATTATTAATAGCTATGAAAAAGATAGGAATTTAAGGAGATGGGGCCTAGATGAACTGAAAGAACCAGAGGTTGTAGAGAGTTTCAGAGAGAGCATTAGGGAACGGTTGACAAGAATAGGGGGAAGAAATAAAGTAGAAGAAGAATGAGTAGCTTTGAGGGATGAAACAGTGAAGGCATCAGAGGATCAAGTAGGTAAAAAGACGAGGGCTAGTAGAAATCCTTGGGCAACAGAAGAGATACTGATTTTAATTGATAAAAGGAGAAAATATAAAGATGCAGTAATGAAGCAGGCGAAAAGGAATACACACGTCTGAAATCGGCAGGAAGTGCAACATGGCTAAGCAGGGATGGCTAGAGGACAAATGTAAGGATGTATCACAAGGAGTAAGATAGATACTACATACAGAAAATTAGAGAGATTTTTGGAGAAAAGAGAACCATCTGTAGGAATATTAAGAGCTGAGATGGAAAAACCAGTCCTAAGCAAAGAAGGGAAAGCGGAAAGGCGGAAGCATATATATAGAGGGCGATGTACTTGAAGGCTACATTATGGAAATGGAATAGGACGTAGGTGAAGATGAAATGGGAGTTAAGATACTGCGTGAAGAATTTGACATAGCACTGAAAGACCTAAGTGGAAACAAGCCCCCGGGTGTAGACAGCATTCCATTAGAACTACTGATAGCCTTGGGAGAGACAGCCATGGCAAAACTCTTCCATCTGGTGAGCAAGATGTATGAGACTGGCGAAATACCTTCGGACTTCAAGAAGAATATAATAATTCCAATCCCAAAGAAGGTAGGTGTTGACAGGTATGAAAATTACCGCACTGTCAGTTTAATAAGTCATGGTTGCAAAATACTGACACGAATTCTTTACAAACGTAGAAGCCGACCTCGTGGAAGATCAGTCTGGATTCTATAGACATGTTGGAACACGCGAGACAATACTGACCCTAAGACTTATCTTAGAAGCTAGGTTAAGGTAAGGCAAACCTACTTTTCTAGCATTTGTAGATTAAGAGAAAACTTTTGACATTGTTGAGTGGACTACTCTCTTTCTAATTCTAAAGGTGGTAGGGGTAAAATACAGGAAGTGGAAGACTGCTTTTTTGTAAAGAAACGAGATGGCAAGTATAAGAGTCAAGGGGCACGAAAGGGAAGTAGTGGTTTAGAAGAGATTGTGACAGAGTTTAGCCTATCCCCGATGATATTCAATCTGTATACTGAACAGACTGCAAACGACATGGAAGAGAGGTTGAATGGAATGGACAGTATCTTGAAAGCAGGATATTAAATGAACTTCAATAAATGCAAAACAAGGATAATCGAAAGTAGTTGAAATAAATCAAGTGATGCTGAGGGAATTAGATTAGCAAATGAGACATTTAAAGTAGTAGATGAGTTTCGCTATTTGGGCAGCAAAATAACTGATGATGGTCGAAGTAGAGAGGACATAAAATGTAGACTAGCAATGGTAAGAAAAGCGTTTCTGGAGAAGAGAAATTCGTTAACATCAAATATAGATTTAAGTGTCAGGGAGTCTTTTCTGAAAGTATTTGTATGGAGTGTAGCCATACATGGAGGTGAAACATGAGCGATAAACGGTGTAGACAAGAAGAGAATAGAAGCTTTCGATATGTGGTGCTACAGAAGAACGCTGAGTATTAGGTGGATAGATCACGTAACTAATGAGGAGGTACTGAATAGAAGAGGTACTGGAGAGAAAAGAAGAGGAATTTGTGGCAGAACTTGACTAGAACATTGGATCGGTTGGTAGGAGACGTTTTGAGGCATCAAGGAATGACCAATTTAGTACTAGAGGGAAGCGGGGGGGGGGGGGGGGGGGGTGCGGTAAAAATCATAGAGGGAGACCAAGAAGACCAAGAGACCAAGAGAGGAATACATTACATTAGCAGATTCTGAAGGATGTAGGTTGCAGTAGTTATTCGGAGATGAAGAGGCTTGCACAGGATAGAGTAGCATGGAGACCTGCATCAAACCAGCCTCCGGACTGAAGATCAGAACAACATGAAAATATTTGCAAGATTTAAAACGAAAAACGTGGGTTGAATCCAATAGATATTTGTAATGAGGTAAGTAGTATAATAGTAAGGAAGTGAACTATTCATGCATGAATTATGTATGGCATATGTCTGAAATGTTTCGTTTTGAACTTTACAGATATTTTCATAGTTATTAAAAATTCGCAATCACAAATATTCAGGACTATCTGGACAATGTTAGGAATCCGTATGAGGCTAGGAGAAATTATTTTGTACTTTTCAGTCTGATTTAGAAAAGTGGTATGTTAAAAATTCATTTTTATTTGAATAATTATTTTGTGCTTTTTAGTCTTATGTGTGTGTGTGTGTGTGTGTGTGTGTGTGTGTGTGTGTGTGTGTGTGTGTGTGTGTGTGTGTGTATGTGTGCGTGCGTGTGTGTGTGTGGAATTTTTCAGTCTGTTTCAAATATTTGTGAAATTATACTTATGGAAAAAATTGGAAATTTGTGGTAAGGATTATGGGACCAAACTGCTGAGGTCATCAGTTCCTGGGCTTACACATTAATTAAACTAACTTACACTAACTTAGGCTAAGGACAACACACACTCCCATGCCCGAGGGAGGACTCGAACCCCGACGGGGGGGAGCCGCGCGAATTATACTTGAGACATGAGGTAAATTCCAGGTTTGTATAGTTTCTTTCACCTGACTCAACCAATGTTCCTACATTTTCCTCCTACGTAGGCTTACCAGCAATTGTTATTTCCATGCACCATTTGCGACTGGAACAAGAAAAGTGGGAAATGGCAGTGATACACCAAGTACCCTCGCCACACACCAGACAAGGAAGCAAGTTAATATTGTATTGTCATCAAATTCTGAGTTATGTCTAAAAATTCAAATCTCCAGGTCATCAGGACGTTAGGTTAAAATCGATGCCAAAATTTGTATCCAACAAACAGACGGACAAGAAACCGACCTAATACAAACATGATAATCTAGGTGTCGGTCAGCTGATACTGTGACGAAGTCTGAGAAATCGCAAATGCGACAATTAGACTGGTCACCATCGGGATTCTCTCACCTAGTTTCATTTAGAAATTACTGTACTGGCTCATTTTTGCTGTCTAGAATATGGAGTACTATGTACGAACAGGTAAAGGAAATGTTCGTTCTACCTAACACACTATAGGATGTAGCAGTTTGTGAAGAAAGTTCTCTGCAGCTTCAGCAATCCACTGTGTACGTATCAGTGATCCAGTGGTACAATGGTAGAGCAGAGTATAAACATTAAGTTCAGTGTTCAGGACACAAATGGAGCAATTTGCATAGAATTACCTGGAACGATTCTGAACACTAGCTGAATATCAGTCATTCGTCAGCTCAGTCCATAAATATTTTCACAAAAGGGTTATCAGTACCTCTCGGTCTCAAGGCCATCGGGAGATTAGATTAAAATCAGTTCCAAAATTTGTACTGAACAGGTAAACAGACAAGAAAGCGATCTAATATAAACGTTGTGAAAATAATCTGTCAGTCAGCTGATACATTTGTTCTAAAGTTCTTCGGAACCCGCCTCGACGCAGCCGATGTCAGACATTGCTTGTATGTGCTGTCTGCATCTCGGGACGCTAGCTGCTGCTCATTGCTTTTGTGAGCTAATCGTTTTATTGTTGTCGGTGTTTTTCGTAGGGAAATGTCAATGAAAAAAAGACTGACATCCTGGAAAAACTACATTTTATACAGAATCGTGTGTTTTTGAAGTTCCTTAGTGCGAAAAGCTCTAAATATTTATTAGTATCTAACATAATTGTCAGAAAATTTCGAAGAAATGATGATAAAGCAATGTCGCGACAACTGTTCATGCAGGATATAGATCAAATCAGTTGATGATGGGTGAATTATATTAGTAAATGACACACTAAAAGTAGGTAGATGAGTTTGCTATTAGGGAAGCAAAATAAATGACAATGGCCAAAGCAGAGAGGGCTTAAAATGTAGATTGCTGACAGCAAGAAAAGAGTTTCTGAAAAGGAGATATTTGTTCTAATATAAATTTAGATGATAGAAAGCTTTCTGAAGTTATTGTCTGGAGTGTAGCCTTGTACTCAAGTGAAATGTGGATGATAAACAGAACAGATAGAGAATGGAAGCTTTTGAAATGTGGTGATGGGGAAAAAGCTGAAGAGTAAATCTGTAGGTAGGATAACTAATGACGGAGTACTGAATCGAATTAGTGAGAAAGTAAATGTGTCGCACATCTTGACTAAAAGAAGGGATCGGTTGACAGGACACACACTTAATCATCAAGGCATAAATACAGTAATCAGACTCAGGTGCATGTAGATTGCAGAGGTTTGCACCAGGTAGGCTGGTGTGGAATGCTGTGTGAAACACAATAATAACTCAGGGTGTGAAACATTAAAAGATATGGTCTGCCTTGATGATTAAAGTTTACTCGAAATTTGAAAGAGATACACACGTATCACGGTTAACTAACGATGAATATTGATTTCAAAAAATGAAATTTTATTTGAAGACGTACTTTCCAGAAACGTCACGAAGCAGTTTATTATGCGTTTCTGACCTCGAAACTGTTGATGTGCGCTCTTGCGTTATATAAAAATAATATTTTACGGCTGACGCAGAAATGTAAATTTTTGATGGTAGAGGTACATACATGAAGAAACATAACCACGGTAAGAAATTATTCGACATAAACAGTCGCCGGCCGGGGTGGCCGAGCGGTTCTAGGCGCTACATCTGGAACTGCGCGACCGGTACGGTCACAGGTTCGAATCCTGCCTCGGGCATGGATGTGTGTGATGTCCTTAGATTAGTTAGGTTTAAGTAGTTCTAAGTTCTAGGGGACTGATGACCTCAGAAGTTAAGACCCATAGTGCTCAGAGCCATTTGAACCATTTTTGACATAAGCAGTCAAAATCAGTGTAACTAGAAAAATATATCATCTGACATGGAAACATTATTTTCATAACAAAAAGACGAACAAATTCCACATTTAAGTTTCATTCGTGGTTCCCTCGATTCTTTTCATAGGTTATTACAAGCGAAACCGCATTTATACGTTTCTCACCTCTACGTTTTTTTTGCATGCACTGTAATCCCACTTTTACGTTTTCCATTTATACGTTTTCGCATTTTACGCTATTATTTTTTCTCTCCATAGAGTCGTTTTTTTCGCACTTGTACATTATAAAAATCACGAAATCGTCACGAAACGTTTCGTTAATGGCACGGCCAGCGACTGTTGGTTTGCTGTCTGCATGTAAACTCACAGCCATTATTGCAGACTGGATACACAGTACACTTGGCGACTCAGTTGTTCATGACCTTGTGGCAGGCGATTACAGAGATAAGCTGGGGGAATGCGGCCCGCGCTCCAACAATCACAATACATATTAGTGGTATGCAGTTGCAGTCGACGGTAGTGTGAGCAGGTGAAGAGTACGCTGAGGGAAACTAAGAGTATTTCTTTGCAAGGGGTGGACTCAGTTAATTTTTTTAGTGTAGTTTCCCATTTTTGAGCATACGAAAATGATGAGTTCGTCACAAAACGAAATAAGATATATTTCCATGCAGGAAAAAGTAAACATAACCGAAGAAGCCCAAAGAAGCCCAACTAAACCTAAAGTAAGCATAAAATGTCCCAAAATTCTATATTATACGAGGGCGTGTTGAAAAGTAATGCCTCCGAATTTTTTATGCGAAAACTGTTAAAATTTTTTAAATAAAACAAACGTTATTAACATTCTAGACCTTTATTCTTCATGTCTACATATTTCCTGCTCTCTGCAGCTAGAGGGCTCCGACCTATAGCGTTTTAACCTGGTGGTGCGTAACGTAATTATGTCGGTGCGTGAGAAACAGCGTGCTGTAATCGAGTCTCGGATTTGAAGAGTTCGTCCGCACAAGGAGCTCCCTCTCCTTCAGCAAGACAATGCCAGACCACACAGGAACGAAGCGATATTTGGAACAACTCAACATCTTGGGTTCGTTGTAATCGATCATCCTCCATATACTCCAGACTTGGATCCATCTTTCATATGTTTACAAAACTTAAAGAACGTCTTCGAGGACGTCTCTTTGATAGTGATGATGAAGCTGTGCAAGTAGGAGGCCGAGCCGTTCTAGGCGCTACAGTCTGGAACCGCGCGGCCGCTACGGTCGCAGGTTCGAATCCTGCCTCGGGCATGGATGTGTGTGATGTCCTTAGGTTAGTTAGGTTTAAGTAGTTCTAAGTTCTAGGGGACTGATGACCTCAGAACTTGAGTCCCATAGTGCTCAGAGCCATTTGAACCATATTTTGTGCAAGTAGAGGTTGTGACTCCGTCAACAAAATCACACAATCTGCATTGGCAGTATGAACAGACTGGTCTCTCGTTGGGAGAAATGAAGATGTAGAATGTTAAAAATGTCCATTTTATTTAAAAAGTTTTAAGAGGTTTTTCATAAAAAATTCGGAGGAATTACTTTTCAAAATTCTCTTAACAGCTACCTGTATGTTGGCCAATGAAACGCCGATAAGGTCTAGTGCTTCGAAAGCTGGACCAAGCGGTGAGAAACGCAGGTGTATCCAGGGTGGAAAGTTTCCGGACTTGGAAAAATGCTCAGCAGCTGTGTGCAACTAATGTGCCTATTTCAGTCACAATTCTGAGAGAAAAGGCTGTAAAATTCTCCAAAAAGCAGAGTTTATATGGAGGCTAATAACGTGGATAATTTCACCGTAGAATATTGGAAAGGTCCTGATCTTTCGAATCTAACTGCAAAACACAGTCTGAAAAATATTTACAACACAGACGTAATAGGACTTTTTTTAAACTTATTACGGACGGAACATGGGCATTTAAGGGCGATTCCTCCTTTGGGGGCAAAAGTAGAAGAGCGGCGGCACTCTTTATCACAAACGCCAGTGATGGGGAAGTAAGAGTAGCCTCGGTGTTTCAAGGGAGTAAAATCGTACCCCACCGACTATGAATCAGACAAGAAGGCATGGAGGACTGAAAACCTCTTCAAGGGTCATCTCGAAAATCTTAATGGCCGCATATGTCGCGAGCACAAATAAATAGCTTGAGTTTTGGACAATTATTGTTCCGCTCACCGCCCGGCAGCCCAGCGACATGGATATGTTATTTTTTCCAGGAGCCATCTTCAACCTCTGGACTTGGGCATCATTGCTGCCGAAAAAGCAAAATACAGGAAGAGGCTGGTTCAACCACTCATCCTTCTTCTCAGCAGCGGGAAGGAAGTTCCTAAACTGAACATGCTGCAGGTAAGCCAAATAATCGAATTATAGATTAGGATACTCTTTATGCATAACTACATACTTATAGCATTCCCTGTCATTTCCCTCTGAACGTCACTGAAGTTTTTTGAATAGTTTTATAAATCAAAATGCAGTATAGATACTTATATTTTAAACCGATTTTTACGTATGTAGGAAATGCGGTACTTAAGGACTGCATTGAAGCCAAACACAACACGCAACTGCTTTCGAAAAGCTGGCATCACAGAAAATGAAGCTCAAGCAGATCCCGAAAATGTTTAAGGTTTTGTTGTAGATCTCGGCGTACCAAAAGACAATGGCTGGGCTCGTATTTCAAATGGGATGGTTTTTGATGACTTTGTTTACTGTGACGCTGATAGTGCCGTTTGTTGTGTATAAAACGACGACGTAATAATTAAAGATGTTGTGCTATTATCAGCTCAAAAAAATTGTTCTGAGGAATCCGAAGAATCGGATGATGAATCTGTGGTCCCTCTCAGTCTGTCAGAAGCACTTACTGCAGTGGAAGTAACACACTGATACATAATATCAAGAAAAATTATTTGATGGCAAAATGAACACAGTAATTGCATATGAACACTTGGTCTATGAGTGCAGTCTTGCTTCCAAAAAACAAATCACAACTGATTTATTCTTTAGGCATAAGCCAATTTGAATTGTATTTACTACTGTACAGTATAAGTGTCTTCTGTTTGCATGCACTTAAAGTTAATACAAGTACATTAGGAAATTTCATTTTAACTTTAATCTCACTTGTACATTTATTTTATCATCCCCCTTCAAGAACATACAGACGAGACTCAACTGAATTGGTATTATCGTAATTTTGTTACTAAAAGTATCTCAGTAGTTGCAAAGCAGGCTTCTGTAACCACTCCTGTAGGCTATCCCATCGAAATTGCTCGAATACGTACGAATCATATTCCACAATAAGGACTTGTTGACAGCTAGGATTTTGATAACTATTTTGTGATGGAACCAAAAGAAGAAAGAAAGAAAGAAAGAAAGGAAAAAGAAAGAAAGAAATGTATGTTATTCTTTGGATAGCTTATCAGAATTGCGTCAATCTTATCAACCACGTTCCTCGATTTACGTGATCACGCTAACCGTCGTTTGTTGGTCCCAATTTAGAATATATTAAGGTTTATGGTTGTCGCCTTTATGATGCAACGCACCATTTACATAAAAGCCATTTAGCGCTTAAAAGAGTGAGCACAAAAAATTAAACTGATATTGTGAAGGCTATTCTTCCGAAAGTACGTCTACTGTCTCACAGATTCTACAGACTAACTTGAATAATAGTTTAGTGCAACTTTCCCGAATGATTTCAGAGATCCGTATTGATTTTATTTCTAACTGTCTGACGTCGCTGCATCGTGTTATTTTACTGAACATTTTTGTACTTCCTTCTTTCGTCGATCATTTAATCTATTTCTTCTGTCAGCCAAGCTTCATTCACAGTTACGATTCTTATTACTGTTCTTATCTGTCCAACTATTGCGACTGAGACGCTAATTACGAAACTAGTGCTGTCTACAACTGGAACTACTTTCAACTGTCTATTCAGATCTCATTTTATATGAATAGATTTTACTCACAGATGTAAATGTTTTCTGTTGTGTTATTTGGATGTTGTTATTACAGTTGGACACTGTCCTGTGGCTGTTCAATTTACACTTCTCGTTTAGTTTCTCTCATGCGATACCGTGGTTAATTTTTCCGTAGCTTTTTGGCTCCTGTATTTAAGTTGATGATATTTACCAGATTTGTTAGCATTAATGACTTACACTAAAACCTTTTACGATATTTATATTTTAACTTGTGCCATGTTTAGATTTCATTTGAGATTGGTCTGAATCTATAGTCCATTATCGTCGTTTAGAGGAGTGAGTTTTAGTTCAGGAAAAGTTTCTTTCGTTTTTTTTTTAATTTGTGAAATTCCTACTACTATTTTTCGCTTTTGCAACAGTAAATTTTCAGTCTGCTTTCGAGAGTATCCATCGTTTTCCACGCGGAAGACTGGAAACTCTTTTATTGTAAGGTTCAGTAAACAATTTTGAGTGTGTACTGCACTGCAGGCAGCAGTGCTAAGAAAGGGTGCTCTAGAGGCAACGACTCTGACCAACAATCAAAACATCCTGGGTCTCCGAATCGATTTCAGCCACTGTTTAAATCCACATATGTAATAAAAGTAAGTTTGATGTGTCTGTCCGTATATACAGGGTGTTACAAAAAGGTACGGCCAAACTTTCAGAAAACATTCCTCACACACAAATAAAGAAAAGATGTTATGTGGACATGTGTCCGGAAACGCTTAATTTCCATGTTAGAGCTCATTTTAGTTTCGTTAGTATGTACTGTACTTCCTCGATTCACCGCCATGATTTCATACGGGATACTCGACGTATGCTGCTAGAACATGTGCCTTTACAAGTACGACACAACATGTGATTCATGCACGATGGAGCTCCTGCACATTTCAGTCGAAGTATTCGTACGCTTCTCAACAACAGATTCGGTGACCGATGGATTGGTAGAGGCGGACCAATTCCATTGCCTCCACGCTCTCCTGACCTCAACCCTCTTCCATTTATGCGTGCATTTGAAAGCTCTTGTCTATGCAACCCCGGTACCAAATGTAGAGACTCTTCGTGCTCGTATTGTGGACGGCTGTGATACAATACGCCATTCTCCAGGGCTGCATCAGCGCATCAGGGATTCCATGCGACGGAGGGTGCATGCATGTATCCTTGCGTGTTTGAAGTCACGCTGGTACGTTCTGTTGCTGTGTGTTTCCATTCCATGATTAATGTGATTTGAAGAGAAGTAATAAAATGAGCTCTAACATGGAAAGTAAGCGTTTCCGGACACATGTCCACATAACATATTTTCTTTCTTTGTGTGTGAGGAATGTTTCCTGAAAGTTTGGCCGTACCTTTTGTAACACCCTGTATTCAAAAAGCAACGGATATGGGAGACATAGTGCATCAGTATTAGAGTTTAAAAATGCTTTGGAAGACTTGTGATCAAATAATGCAGAAGAAATGGATAAAATTTCTTCGGAAATGGACCCCCAAACGAGTATTCAAGTCAGTGTGTAGAATCTGTGAGACTGGTGACATCCCGTAAAACTTTCGGAAAAAAATATTCCACATAATTCCAAAGATAGCAAGGACAGATTGAGAATTACCACACAACCAGCGTACAGCGATATGCATCCAAGTTGCTAACAAAAATAATATGCCGAAAAATGGAAACGATAACTAACGATCTGTTAGATGACGATCAGTTTGGCTTTCGGAAGTGTAAAGGAACCAGAGAGGCTGTTATGACGATGCGGTCGATAATGGAAGAAAGACTTTAGAAAACTGAAGACACGTTCATAAGGTCTGTCGACATAGCAAAAGAGTTCGACAATTTAAAGCGGGGCAAGATGTTCGAAACAGTGAGGAAATTTGGAGTAAGCTATAGAAAAGACGGGTAATATACAATGTATACAGGAGCCAAGAGGGACCAAAAGAATGGAAGATCAAGAACGAAGTACTCTGATTAAAAAGAGTGGAAGACAGGAATACAGTCTTTCTGCTTCACCGTTCAATCTATATATTGAAGAAGCTATGTTGGAAATAAAGATGCCGGAGTGGGATTTAAATTCAAGGTGAAAGGATATTAATGATTAGATTCGCTGATGACATTGTTGTCCTCAGTGAAGGTGAAAGAGAATTATGGGGTTTGTTACATGAAATGAATAGTTTAGTGAGTACAGAAAATGGGCTGAGACTGAACCGGAAAAAATGGAAGTAATGACAAGGATCAGTGATGCAACTAGCGATAAACTTAACATAAAAATTGATTACCATGAAGTAGGTGAAATTATGGAATTCTGCTACCTTGGAAGCAAAGTAACAAATGGCTCTGAGTACTATGGGACTCAACTTCTGAGGTCATTAGTCCCCTAGAACTTAGAACTAGTTAAACCTAACTAACCTAAGGACATCACATACATCCATGCCCGAGGCAGGATTCGAACCTGCGACCGTAGCGGTCTTGGGAAACAAAGTAACACATGACGGGCGAAACAAGGAGAGACTAGCAGAAGCAAAAGGGTCTTTCGTGTCGAAGAGAAGTCTAGTAGTACCAAAAATATGGAAAAGAAAGGAAAATATGGAATACTCTGACAAGAAGAAGGGACATGATGACAGGACGTATGTTAAGACGTAGGGAATAGGTTCCATTGTGCTGGAGGGTGCTAAAGAGGGTAAAAACAGCAGGGGCAGAAAGAGATTGAAATATATCCAACACGTAATTGGGAATGTTTGGGGTAAGTGTTTCTCTGATATGAAATGGTCGGCATAAAGTTTCGGAATTGCAGCCGGATGAAGTCGACATCTTGTCACGATATTTCGGCTTACAACCATTCAGGCGTCTTCAGGTGAGTGTTTTACAGTGCTACGTACTCACACAAAGACAGCTGAATGGCTGTCAGCCGAAATATCGTGGCAAGATGTGAACATCATCCGGTTGCAATCCCGAAACTTGAGGAAATACTCATTTCGCCGAGAGAACTTCAAGAATCACAAGAGAGGAATTCATGGCGAAGAAGACTGATGACTTAAAAAAGTTAGCAAAATCTAGAAAAGGATATCACGTGAGGTGACAAAGAAGCTCGGTGTGCGAAACAATTTAGGTCATTTTAATGGTATACCGTTAATTTGAAAAATTGCGGAAGCCTGTTTGCATAAGGGAAAAACTGACAAGCTGCGGGGTGTTTCAAGAAAAATATCAATGTAAGATTTCTGAAAAAAATAAAAATAAAAATTTAGTGCCTTCCACTGTTTCTTTTGCGTAATGGGTAAACTTCCAAAATTTGTCGCTGACGTTACCAGAGTTATTGAAAGATGTCAGGGGTTGCTAACATAAACGTCTTGAATGAAATACATGTGAAAACATATAGCTGGGGACATGGAAGGGAGCTCAAAAATATGATGCCTGAAACGTTCTGCTTTGATAGGAGAAAGAGTGTAAATAATACACTGTTACGATTGTTGAGACTTAATAAAATCATTTAAAGCCATAATGACTTAATAAAATGTCAACTGACATTTCCGTCGGTGCTTGGTTTAATAAAGTGGGTAGGTATGTATTTCTCAGTTCCACTTTAAATGCTGCACATGATATTCTCACGAGGGGATCTTTTCAGGCCACTCCGTAATGACCTGGGCAGCTAAAAATAGAGAGAGTGTAGATCATACATCAGAAATGCTGTCACTTAATGCGACATAAACTGCTTAAAATAAGAGATTTTTGCGACTTCGTGCAAAATTATATCACTAGAGATGAATGCAGCGGAAATTTAAGGCGATCTTCTAGTACACAGATTGACCTAATGCTGTCAAACTCTCCATTAGCAGGGCCCATAAAATATTTGCCCGTCTGGTCCCTTGTCCCGACCTAACCGCGAAGCTTGTGTGTGTTTAGCGAAGTAAACTCACGAAGTTTTCAAAGTTTCTCCACAGTATCGATCTGCTCATGCCCTGGCTCAGCCTTCCAGCGTTCTCCTGCTTTAATAAGTTTCGTTATGAGCTTTTTTACCGATATTTTCCTCAAGGTCCCCGAGTTCAAGGGAAAATGCCGACATGAGTTAAAATGTGGTACCTTTTGCATTTTTTCGACTTGTCTAATTTCACGCTTTACTACTTTAGCTATGTTTTTTGTTCATTTGCATGCAGTCGATTTGAATGAAAATCTATCGCATAAAAAATTTGGCATCGTTTTGTGACATATTGAAAGAGCTGTTAAACCTTTATAAGTAACTTTTTCACGAAAGCTATACTTCAGAATTAATAATCACGTATTCACAATATTAAAACAGTTTGATAATGTCTAATATTTTCTTGCAGACGTGGACGATGGAATTTATTTTTCTGTAAGAATATGCAGAAAAAGGCGAATTCAGAATTATGAGAGGCTGCGGCCACTGAACTATGCAAAATCGTTAAGAATAAATTATCGGAGCAGCACAATAAAAAATGACGGAGCTATAGCAATAAGAATTATAAATGTGGCCATTGATATTTGAGGAAATTACACCCACTTAATGGTCAAACGAAAGTGAAAAGTGTAGATACTCCGTAGTGCAGATGACTTAGAAATAAAATTGACAATAAGGATAAAGAAACGACGAGTGAAGTGAGAGAGAGGGGGATGTAAGGGAACAGGAAAAAATGTCGTACGAAGAGAGAAATGAATGTCTCAATTTCAAGAATGAAGACTTCTTTGCGGGTCCT
Organism: Schistocerca piceifrons; assembly: GCF_021461385.2. Taxonomy (NCBI): domain Eukaryota; kingdom Metazoa; phylum Arthropoda; class Insecta; order Orthoptera; family Acrididae; genus Schistocerca; species Schistocerca piceifrons. The sequence goes on from NC_060141.1 coordinate 300,867,100, forward strand.
GCTCTCTGCTGGCAGTACTAACATTTACACACCGTCCAGGGACATTAATGTGACCAACTATCAAAAGCCTGAATAACCGTCGTTTTCAGCGCAGGAAGAGAGTTAACGAGATTCTCGAAGTTACCGACAGGGATGTGGAGCGTTGCCAACTCCAGTGCGGTGGTCGGCTGTCCTAGGTTTGTGATCCTTAGCGCAAATAGCTCTATCGACGTGGTCCCACATATTCTCGATTGGATTTAAAACCGGGGGGTTTGGTGACCAGGAAAGCACGCAAAATTTGTCCTGGTGCTCTCCGAGCAATACATGTACATTCTGTGTGAAGTAAGTGAGCTGGGTCTGGGAATGGCTTGCAGAGCATAGAGATAAACATACAGAGGGTGTTGAATTTTGGAAATGTGGTATGGTAGAGATTTGTTAGAGAAGTGTGAAGATTTACAGGAATGTTGTTGTTGGACTGCTTGTCTGCATCTAGTTTAGGACGTGTTTGGAAAATGGATAGTTTTAGTGGGATTTTTCTTCTTCGGTTTGGGTTAGTTAGTTCATTGTTAAGACCTGAATAAGTAATGTTACCCGTACGCATGTCTTCAACTCACTTCTTTACCATTTCAATAATTAATTTCATGGCAAAGTCATGTTTGTAATAAGAAGTAAGTTTTGTAAAGATGATTGCATTTGTTATGAAAACAGATTTTCAATATACTTTTCGATTACTGGCATCTTTTGCATCATTTAGTAAATGCAATATCTTCCACCATCTCCACACGAATTTTGTTTTTTGATTATGTGTGTTGCCGCATTGCGGAACAAAGTTGCTTGAAAGTGAAGCACCATCTGTTTAGCGTAGTTACACGTCCTTGCATTGCACGGTACAAGGGTTTCTCCTATTTAGCTGGTTTGCTGCTGCGCTGTGCTTTATAATGTGCATAACTCTTGAGCCGTACCAAGTTCCCGATACTACACGTAAGCCATAAAAATTAGTTACGGCCAGAGGTTAACATCACAGTCAGAACATAGCAAGATCATTTACAGTTGTCTTCGCATTTCAAAATTATTATCAGGTTCAGTTTAGCTAAAGTTTATTTCAGACTTCATTTCATATGCAGACGGTGTTATTCTTACAATACAGTGTTACATTCGTGTGTATCATTTAAGGTTCGGAATATTACATAGTCAGTTTGCGTACGCAGGATCACGTGGTTTCTCACAGTAACATTTTGGTTATGTATTTTTTCAAAATTCGATTAGTAATTTTATGTATCATTTTTTATTCTGTTAGTTTTGAGTGTTGAAACTGCTAGTCAAGTACTGTAACGTCAAGCGCTGTAGCACTGTTCATTGCACTGCACAATACAGAATTTCACGGTATAGTTTCTTTAATCTACAGCTTTAGGTTTTCTAATTAATTTGGCTGAAGTTAATTGCAATTTCAGTTAGTTGGCAACTAATTTTATAAGATAGCGTTTCGTAACTGCACCACTTGAATTGCGTCTGTGTTGCATTGTTCAGCATTACAACACAGACACACACATACACATCAAGTGTAAGATAGAAAACCAGTTCAGTTCAGCTAAGGTTTTTTAGTTCACAACATCACCACACTATATACATTTACTTTAATTGAATAAACTCTGTGTTATTGGTGAAACATTGTAAATTAACTAAACAAACACGGTTTTTAGCTTTGTTTCACAATTTATTATTAATGTTGTTGCATAACCTAGGTTTCGGGTTAAAAGCCCATTTTCAAGTACGTTACTGATTCCCGAAGATGACAATGCACCGATAAACATGATGACAAAGCAAAGATATTCATCTCAACTTCTTAAGATATCGATCCATAGCTTAATGTACAAGTATGTCAATGTCCATTGGTTCAAATAGCTCTGAGCACTATGGGACTCAACAGCTATGGTCATCAGTCCCCTAGAACATAGAACTATTTAAACCTAACTAACCTAAGGACATCACACAACACCCAGTCATCACGTGTCAATGTCCATTCATTAACAAATTACATACATTATTACACATTCACCAATTATAGTACAACGGACTAAAGTTATGCATCAGGCAAGATACGAGGTTGAGTCAAATGTAAACCTTAAATTTGTAATAACAAATCGAAATTTCGCGCCGTTATCCTGCAAATTGGTAAGCATGCTACAAACAGCGTGCAGAATGGCCCGTAGGTGGCAGCATAGTGCAGATGCACACATACCGCCGCTGTATCAGTATAAAGATGGCCGCCCCACTTGCGACTTGCACCAGGGAAGAACAGCGTTCTGTTATTCGGTTTTTGCGTAGTGAAGGTGTGAAACCTATTGAAATTCATCGACGAATGAAGGTTCAGTACAGTGATGCATGTTTGTCACAGCAGCAAGTCTACGAATGGAGTAGGAAGTTCGCAAATGATGTGACTTCAGTGGAAGATGCTCCTCGTCCAGGTCAGGCACAACGAGTTGTGACTCCACAGAACATTGCAGCAGTTGAAGCCATAGTGAAGGAAATCCGCCGAGTGACACTGAATGACATTGAAGCTTGTTTACAGATTAGCCATGGGTCAGCACACCACATTGTGCATGATGTGTTCCAGTTTCACAAAGTGTCTGCACGATGGGTGCCACGGCAGCTGACTCCTGAAATGAGAGAACGACGTGTTGATGCTTGTGAAGAACTTCTTCGGCTCTTTGAACGAGAAGGTGATGGCTTCCTTTCAAGAATCGTTACTGGGAACGAAACCTGGGTTCACTTCCACCAACCGGAAACGAAGAGAGCGAGCAAGGAATGGCGCCATTCCTCATCACCAAGTGACTTCCATATGTTTGGACCACTCAAAGACGCAATGAAAGGAAAGAAGTTCCTTTCTGATGAAGAGGTACGCTACGCTGTGCATGAGTGGTTGCACGGACTACCAAAAGAATTTTTTTCTAAAGGAATTTATGCACTTTGCAAGTGCTGGAGGACTTGCATTGAGCGTGGGGGAGATTATGTTGGAAAGTGATACAACTTTGTACCACTTCTGCACAATAAATAAAATTTAAAAAAATAATTAAAGTTTTCATTTGACTTACCCTCGTATTTTTTACTACGATGGACTGGGACCCAAAGTTTTACTTGTATCCTGAGGTAGTGATCTCATCTAAAAGAGGTGAATAACTGAATTTGGTTTGCTCATTTAATTATAGGCGTGGGGATATATACATCTGTTTTTTAATTTCTAAAATTTCTGATTGGTTGTGTTTGACCACCTTTTCCTCTGTGTGTAGCACTTGTGCATCTGTTGTGTATTTGTGGTTATTATTCAGGCAATGTCCTGCAAAGGCAGAATCAGGTTTCTTCAATCTCCAGCTTCTGTGGTGTTCTTTAAGCTTGGTACAGATTGACCTCCCCGTCTGTCTTGCTCTATTGGACAGCACCTCTTATTAGTGTTGTAAGAGTTCAGACACTGGTAATTGGTGAACTGAACACTTTGGCCTTAGCTTAACCCCCCCCCCCCCCAAAAAAAAAGAAAGTCAAGGGGTGTTATGTATTGTGAACGCTGTGGCCGTGACGTTGGACCGTCTCTATCGGTCCTTCTGTCCGGAAAGGTTTCATCCAAGAACAGGCGAACAAGTAGCCCCAGTATGGCAGTGCACCGTCTTACTGGAACACTACTCGTGGTTGAAACTCCGATAACTGAGGTGCAACGTAAAGTTCCAAACTGTCGAGGTAAACTGTTGCTGCACTATTATGCTCAATCAAAAAGAACATCCCGATAATTGTGTTGTGCATCAAGCCACACTACAAACGCACTTTCTAGCTGTTCTTTACCTGCTGTACCATGAGATGTGGTTTCTGCGACACCCAGATCCACATATAACGCTTGTTTACTTTCCCAGAAATGCGAAAATTCGGTTCATCGGGAAAACAAACGGTATTACTGTTGTCAGCATCGATTCGTTCTAGCATGTTTCTGGCAAATTCAGCCCGTCTGAGACTGTCATCTGGCTGCAAATCTTGCATGAACTGCACGCTGTACGCAAGGGAATGCAGGCATTTATGTAAAATCGTCACGACAGTGCTCTGACAATGTCTGTTTCTCCGGAAACACGACGGGCCGATTTCTGGGAACCGTGCTGAAATGCGGTATGCATGGTATCAAAAGTGTCGCCATTCACTCTAGGTCTACAACTCCTTGACTTGCCATTAACGTTGTCAATCTCTTCAAACTTTAAACAGTTCTTTGATGCCCTTCACAACTGGCGGATCTCGACCATAGGCACTTCGAAACTGTCACTGAAGTGCATTAGGCAGCTGTGTTTCATGAAATCACAAAACACATTGTGCTTTCTCCTCTATAGATGCAACTGTGATAGCAGCGCTCCTAAATTATGCTGCTTGTAACAAGAGTGAAAGAGAGAAAAGAAACCACATACTGTCAGGGTACATGCAGAAGTGTCTCCATAATAACTTGATGAGCCATTTAAAAAGATCGCAGAGACATGAGGAAATGCATCTATAAAAACGTTATGAGTTAAATTACCATTTGCAAGAAACCACGTAACTGTATCTAGCATACTTGCTTAGAAATAAATTTTTGTAATCAAGGAAAGATATTATGCTCAGTCTGTATTGTTCTGCAGGTATATTTCGTAACGGTTTTTTGGAAGACTTGGATTAATACACTGCCTGGTACACTATTAAAGAGGTCTAAATGAATGTTTCCACCCTCGCTTTAATCCGCGAGTGAGGGTTAAACCTATCGCTACTCCAATGTCAATAGTTAAAGCCATGTGACTGTCGAACTACTCACAGAAATATTCCGAGATTCAACCATTGGATTGAAACATGGCACCGCTAATAGTTCACACACCGTCTTTAGCTGGCTCCCAGCAGCTTACGCCGATAATTTGCATATTACGTAAATTGTAGATGGAGGGGGAGAAAAGAAAGGGAAGGAATTATTGATATCAACTGCATCGGCATTTTATTTGCAGTCAACGGCAACGAGGGAACATGTGTGCCGGACTGGGACTCGGAATCGGGATCTCTTGCTTACTAGGCAGTTAAGTTAACTAATGCGCCATTCGGACACAATGTTCGACGCAATCGCGTGGACTACCTCCGCACGAATCCTGGCCGACTCACATTCTTACCAAGCGCCACCTATCCGCATTCCCCGTCCATGTCCTCCATTCTGGCTACTTTGAGATTCCCGACATGAATCCACCATCGTCAGTGCGGTTGCAGAATTACGTCCGACATTCTGTGGGAATGTCCAAGTTATTTTCACATTATTGTCTGACGTTCGCCAGTATTTCTCCTTCCGACACAACACCTGCGACCAGCGGGTAGACTGCTCGAGTGCTGCAGGCGCTCCTCCGGCGACACTCATGCCTCGAGCATCGCAAGTACTCCGCCTGTTATGGAAATAAGACCACTGACGGACGATAATATGTCTGTTGACACGCTAACGTGTAGCAGGTTCCACCAGAGGCAATAGCCTCGTCCACAAGCATCGAGCGCAACGACGACAGCGGCGCTGCAATCGCTGCGACCATGTTGCATTATAACTCTATTTGTTTATGGTTCTTCTAAATTTTTATAATTTTTTGCTTTAAAATGTTCGCATATTGATACCATATTTTCTGTATATGTAAATTAAAGTGTACTATACGGGAGGTTGAAGTTCTTTTCATTGCATATGAGTAATATACGTAAAATCCGCCCCCAGTAGCTGAGTGGTCAACGCCACAGAATGTCAATTCGAAGGAGCCGGGCTCGATTCCCGGCTGGGTCGGAGATTTTCTCCACTCAGAGACTGGGTGTTGTGTTGTCCTAATCATGATCATTTCATCCCCAGCGACGCACAAGTCCCCGAAGTGGGGTCAACTCGAAAGACTTGCACCCGGCGAACGGTCTACCGACGGGAGGCCCTAGTCACACGACGTTTACATTTATGTATGTAAAATACTACGCAAATTGTTTATTACGTTAAATAATTTGCTAATAACATTTTGTATTTAAAAATATTTGTGTGTATAAACTGTTCATGTTCATGTAAATTTGACAATTGTAAGAAATGGTCACGCTTAGGAACAATGTAAGAAATAGGTGTTATCTAAAAAGCAGTGTGCTTTTGTTTGAAACGAAAGTGGCTTTGGGGAGTGGAAAAGGTGACAAGACAAATTGGCGCGTTACCTAGAGCAAGCGCAGGAAGTCTGTAGGCAGCAGTTCAAAAAATGGCTCTGAGCACTATGGGACTTAACTGCTGAGATCATCAGTCCCCTAGAACTTACAACTACTTAAACCTAACTAACCTAAGGACATCACACACATCCATGCCCGAGGCAGGATTCTAACCTGCGACCGTAGCGTATAGGCAGCAGTGATTGGGGCAACACCCTTATGGAGCAAGAGAAGCTTTGCCTGCAAATTTGCACAAAATTTCCTCAAATCAAGACTGCAAACGGCTTACGGCATAGCTGCAAGTTGTTGGGCTACCGTAGGTAAAACTGAACGACGCCAAGAAGAGAAATTGAGCCCATACAGCAAGATACTTGCAGGTCGTAGTGCAGCTGTAATTATTGTTCGCCACACCCAAGGCTACAGTCACTAGATTAGATTTTGTTTTGATATTTTGCTTTTGTACAGCGTGAACCATTAATTTAAACGGTGTTTTATTAGTGAATAATCATTCTTGAAACTTAAAGAAACTGGTTCACCCTGTTATTTCATTCTGACCATACACCTATATAAGATTCCTCTCTGGTGTTTGATTAATCCGAATATCTTGTTTTACAGGCTTATGGAGTGCCAAGTTAATATAAAGAGGCACCATTTAAATAGTTTTTGTTGAGGGACTAAATCCTGTAGTAATGAAATCAGGACACAGTAGTGGGAGAGTGTAAATTGATTAGTGAATTTAAATGTATTTGTGCATCATAAAGTTAAAGAGTTCACAAATATTTTCGTCTTGAGCAGTAGTTAAAGAAAAGTTGTCTTAGTTGTTTCACTGACAGACGTAATGAAAATTTGGAGTAGTAACACTTCCATGCTTTAGTACATTGCAGAGATTGGCTCTGAGCACTACGGGACTCAACCTCTGAGGTCATTAGTCCCCTAGAACTTAGAACTACTTAAACCTAACTAACCTAAGGAAATCACACATATCCGTGCCCGAGGCAGGATTCGAACCTGCGACCGTAGCGGTCTCGCGGCTCCAGACTGCAGTGCCTAGAACCGCATTGCAGAGAAATAAAGTCAAATCATTCATGTTTTAAAAGTTTTCTTAACTATTGCAAAGTGTTATAGTAAAAGTTTGCTTACGTAAAATTCATTCTGAGTGAAGCAAAGTTACTAGAATCTGTTAAATGACTATACAGAGTTAGTTCAAAGAGTAATAGCTTGGGAAATTAAATTCCAATGAGAAAGAGATTTTCTTGAAGTGAAATGTTCAGCATATAAAGTGTGTGCTTTAGTATCTTAGTAATTAAGTATTTAAGTTGATTGGTTACGGAAAGGGTCCCCCCTCGTCAAATTTTTTTTAGTTTCCTTGAAGTTATCTACTGGGTTTTTTCTCTTTTAAAAATGTAATGTATAAGGGTGTAGTAGTCAAATAATTCAAGTGCCTGCACCATCATTGTATACATGGAGTAATATTTATTCGAAAAAGCAACTTAAATAGTAGCAAGAAAGCAGGCAAAATTCATACTTCTGTTTTTCCAAGACTACATTGTTTCATTGCCTGGATAGGCTGGTGACCGATAGTACGTATTTTAAACCACTAAAAGAACTTGGAACTGAGCTGCCCTAGCTTCAGTATAATAATATTTATACTGCGTTTCTTTGTAACCGCAGGGTAAGATCTTAGGAAAAGGATCGAATCGTCTGATTTACTTATCCATTAGACACAACACACTGTCAAATCCTTTAAAAAGGGTAACTATATTGATTAGCTTTTCCTAATAACAGGACTATCCTTCCATAGTGAACTTTATTTGGAAATTAAATTTAGTAAGAGGATTATACCTGGCAACATAGAAACAGGGTTTTCTGTTATTTAGATAAAAGCATACTAAATTAAAAATGTAGTGGTAGGGTTATAGCGTCCGCAAGTCACTTGTTCGCTGAAAGATGTGCGGTATCTCTCCGCGTGCTGCTTACTTAAGACCCGGCTCGATCGCTAACAAGCTATCAATTCTTTCACACGCACACCGAGGACCTACGTATCAAGGCCACGACTATGACAAGACAATTGATGTGTTTCTTCAATAGCTCACACCTACCAAACTCAAATTCTATAAGGCCACTGTTTTGGCGAAGATTCTCTGTGGTACCCCGGTGAAGAGGCCGACTCCCAAAGACCCAAAAACACACGTCTTACAACACAATTGCGTCTGCAGGATACTGCGTGCACATGGATATAGCAGGATTGCGGACCCTGACGCCGAAACCCCATCGACAATACTGATGAAGCTATTTGGAAACGATCTGAAACCCTCTACCAAGGTACTAAGTGTCGAAGAGGAGAGCCCCGCCCACGCTTCCCACGCTCAGAGCTTTATGCTGGCCGCGTCGCAGCCCTTCATTGTAGCATCTGAACCGCGACATTGCACCAGCAGTCGTCAGGGATGACACTCCACAGCAGCCACACGTCTACGTCTACATCCATACTCCGCAAGCCACCTGACGGTGTGTGGCGGAGGGTACTTTGAGTACTTCTATCGGTTCTCCCTACTATTCCAGTCACGTAGTGTTCGTGGAAAGAAATATTGTCGGTATGCCTCTGCGTGGGCTCTAATCTCTCTGATTTTATCCTCATGGTCTCTTCGCGAGATATACGTAGGAGGGAGCAATATACTGCTTGACTCCTCGGTGAAGGTATGTTCTCGAAACTTCAACAAATACCAGTACCGAGCTACTGAGCGTCTCTCTTGCAGAGTCTTCCACTGGAGTTTATCTATCATAACCGTAACACTTTCGAGATTACTAAATGACCCTGTAACGAAGCGCGCTGCTCTCCGTTGGATCTTCTCTATCTCTTCTATCAACCCTATCTGGTACGGATCCCACACCGGTGAGCAGTATTCAAGTAGTGGTCCCAGCCATCTTTCTCAGTCCTCGGCTCCTCTGGGACGCGGTGCTACTGGACTGGTGGTGCTTCTATGTAACTTAAACTGTTTACTTTTGCCTGGTACTGACCGTCGCAACCAACGTCACTCTCAACTTCTGTTGTGTCATACTAACATCAGAACAGGACAATCTTTCAATTGTGTTAGTCAGACTCTGCCTTACGTTGAATGTTCTTTTGTGTGTTGGGTAAATGAAAGTGAAATTGAATGCTGTCAGTGAAACGTCAGTCGTGAATCATTAATGTCTGTGTGTAGTTATACTACAAAGGACCATAAAACTCCGCAACAATGAAACAGGAATACAGTTTTTCAAAGTCAGTTGATCAAAACATACACCAAAACACACATTTCAATATTCTTCATAAACAAATATAATTTATTGGCTTTAATTAAAAGTCCTTTACTTCCAGCTTACACCACTACCCTACGAAAACACCCGAACCAGTCAACTCTGGAGGCCTGAACATAGCCCACTTACAAAGATTATGAAAAGAACAGTCGATAATCTTCAGGATACCGAAAACCGGCCCAGGTGTTGACACACAGGCGCCGCCGGGCCGGGAATGATACGCTACAGCCATTGGCCAGGGACCCTGGATGAATTTCTTGGACACGACAGTGCCATCCATGGACATACGATATTCACCATCGAACTAGAGGGCGAGAGTTGTCTTCCCCCTTTTGGCAGACGAATATTGAACAATCAAGATCTGCATCTATATCTACACGACTACTGTGTAACTCACACGTAAATGCCAGGTGGAGGGTTCATCGAATCACTTTCCCAGTATTTCTCTACCGTTCCATTCTCTTATTTTATTATGATGATGATTTCTTTACAGGTAGGTCGGCGTCCAAAAAATATTTTCGAATTCTGAGGAGAAAAGTGGAGATAGAAATTTCGTGAGAAGATTTTGAGAAATTTCGTGAGAAGATTTTGCTTTGTTTTAACGATTGTCATCCCTATTTCGCGATAGTGCAAAACCAGCTGCTGTTCCTTGAACTTTGTGCATAACCTCTGTTCCATAATGCACAGCAGTACTCTATCAGAGGACAGACAAGAATAGTGCAGGCAGTCCGTTTAGTGGGTCTGTTGGATCTTCTAAGCGCTCTGCCAATAAAATGCAGTCTTTAGTTCGCCTTCCATCCAACATCACCATTCTCATTTAAGATCTTCGTAGTTGGTATTTAGTTGAATTGACAGCCTTTACAGTTGTGTGATCTATCGTGCAACCGAAATTTAACGGATGTGTTTTAGAACTCATGTGAATGACCTCACTCTTCTCATTATTGAGGGCCAGCTACCACTTTTTTCACAATGTAGGTATCTTGTATAAATCATTTTGCAGCTGGGTTTCATTTTCTGATGACTTTACTAGACGGTAAATGATAGAATCGTCTTAAACAATCTAAGAGGACTGTTCAAATTTTACTCGATGACTTACGTCAATCACTATGAACTGGAAAGGTCAGGAATCCAGTCGTAAAACTAAAACTATACTCGACAAGCATGCAATTGGTTATAAGTCGTTTGTGAGGAACAGTTTGAAGAGTCTTCTCGAAATACAGAAAGACGGAATCAATTTGAGATCCTCTGTTGAAAGCACTAATAACTTTATGAGAATAAATAGCTGGTTGTGTTGCACAACATCGATATTTTCTGTATCCGTGATAATTATGTGCTAACAGATTTTCTTGCCAATAGATCGTTTTCTTCGAGGTAACTGGAACACAGAAGATTTTCTAAAATCGTACTGCAGTGATATGGGTTTGTAATTCAGCGGATTACTCCTACTTCATTTCTTGAGTATAACTGTGACATGTGTGGCTTTCCATTCTTAAGGTGCTAGCCTTTCGTCAAGTGAGCGGTTGTATATCACTGCTGAGTATGGAGCTCTTTTATCCGAATATTCCGGAAAGAATCTAATTGGCGTACGATATGGACCGCAAGACTTGCCCTTGGTAGGTGATTACAGTTGCTTCGCTTCAACAAAGCTATCTACACCGCGCAAGAAAATAGAAGGACCACGTTTTCGAAACACGGTAATTGTCTCCCATCGAGATGGACAAGTTTTAAATTTGGCTCAAAGGTGCCTCCAATCTTCCTCTGTAACTCTGCAACGCGTGGCGCCCTGTGGCGACATCATCGGGCTCGGCGAAGCATCAAACAGAAAGTTGCCGACACATCCGAAAAAAGGCCACAACTCGGAAGTTCATGTGCGACGTAAGGTGCATTAATGACGTGGCTTTAACACAACATTTCACCACAATTCTGTCCAACGCCACCGCGAACCTGTCACACTATGAAATTCTTTTGACGGCTCTACAATGGAGGTCAGAAACGCTACGCCCAGCATTGAAATCGTGCGGTTTCTGTGTGGGTGGCCGAGGAAAAGTTTTCAGTCACACCGCTGCTCAGAATCGACAGATCATAAGAGGTTTTGATGAAGCGTTGATTCCCACACATTTCTGGGACGGCAGTTCGCTGCGTGAAAGCAACAAGAAGATGTACTTCACAACCTATGAAACTGCTGACACACTCGGCCGTTTCAATCCTTTTCGAAGTACATTGAGGACTGTATCTCCATTGACTGTGATCTGACCCCTTTGGAATGTAGCACGACCACAATTTTTGCTCTCATATATAGGTTAGAATCACTAGGGGCCATCAAAAATCATTCAACGAAATTTGAACATGATCCAAAGCAGCAAAGGGTAGTTATGATTTTCAACCTTTCGGTTTTCCGCTCTCCTGTGGCGTGATCACGTGCGAATAGTGGGAGTCAACATTAACACGTGCGTGAATAAATCGGCAAAAGGTCTTCCTATGTACGCCCCCGCCCGATGCAATTTTTTTGACCACGTTCAAAACGTACCTGTCAGAAATTGTCCACTAATTCAGCAGGGCGGCTGCTCTAGCGCCTCTATGTAGGCAAACCCAACTACCGGGTGTCGAAGGGGTTGCCTAACGCTCAGGTGCTACACTAGCCGCCAGACTGAATTTTCGTCGAAATTTCTTAAGTTACATCCCTAACGTATTCAACAAAGGTGTGTGGGTGACACAGAGAGTGTTTTGGGACTGAGGGAAGGGGGCGAGCTTAGAGGGATCCCTTGTCATTTTATTCGTGCACTTGTTAACGTTGGACTCCCTCGTGATTACGCCACAGGAGGCCGGAAAACAGGGGCGCTGAAAAAGTGTAAATACCTTTTGCCCTTCGGATCACGTTCAAATTTCGTCGAATGCTTTTGAAAGGTCCCAGGTGGATCTAAACCGTACACGAGAGCAAAAACTGCGATCATGCCGCACTTCAAAGGCGTGTGATCACAATCTATGGGGATGCAGTCCTTGGAGATGGCTTGAAACTTTCGGGTATGTTAGTAGTGTCAAACGTTGTGAAGAAAGTCTACCTGTTGATCAACGCACTGCAAACTGCCGTTTCCAAACGTAAAATGTGTGGGAATCAACGCCCCAGGGTAAGAGGTGGTTTCATTGACATCCTTTATGCTACCCTCCGGGATCTTCTAGTGTCGATTCTCAGCGGCGGTGTGTCTGAAATATTTCCCTCAGCACCCATAAAAATACCGCGAGATTTAAACGCTGGGTATTGTGGTTCTGGCCTCCATTTCAGGGACGTCAAAAGAAGGGTGAAATGTATGTAAGAGGGACTGCGACAATATTATCATCTTCTTACACGTCCACGGAGGCATTGGGCAGAATTGTGGCGAAATCTGATGCCAATGTGATACCATTAACCCACCTTACTACTCGCGTGAACTTTCTAGCTGTGGAATTTTTTTCGTATGTGCCATTTACCTTGTTGTTTGAAGTGTCGCCGAGCCCGAGAGTGACATCGCAGGCTTCCACGCTTTCGCTTCATTACAGAGGAAGATTGTAGTCACTGAGCCGAACTTGAAACTTACGCGTCTCATTGGGAGGCAATAACGGGGCTTCAAAAAAGTGGTTCTTTAACTCTGTTGTGCGGTGTGCTCCTAGGATTTACGGGATTTACATGCATATAGCTGCCATCGGCGAGTTCGCCATATCTCTGTCTTCGAGAACCCAAGTCCACAGAGCTTGTATCATAAGTGAAAGAGAGCTTTCCCTCGGAACTGTAACACCTGAGGGAGTTCCTCTGGAGAGATGGCTACATTGGGAAATAGAGAGAGAAGGCAGTGCGAACAAACTCCAAAGATACACAGGAAGAGATCTTGAGATTAGCCTTTCTCTCTACTTGGAACCAACCTCAAACAAAGCACAAAGAAATGCGACTTCAGAATCAGCTAATGACCACCACAGAAGATCAGACAAGTAGTACTTGTTAGATCGACCAAGGTTCGAACCCTGGGACTACGAACGCCTGGTGGGCTGCAGTACATCGGGCAGACACAACTAAGCGCACTTGGTGCACGGCAATTCCACCCACCTTGAACACAAATCGGGAATCGTCGAACACAGCTTGGACGATGACGTATGTTAGATTATGAATAACAGTCCTGTGCGGGACCATTGGATTCTGGGCAAGCATAATAAAGGAAGCCACGGAAATTTGGACCACAGATGGCTTCGTCAACAGAGACAGAGGCTACCAGCTGAGCACCGTTTGCGATCCGTTACTGGCCACAATACTCTACTAGGTCGTCCACTCGATCGACATGTAGACGGCACGTTGGAAGTCGACTGACCACGCGAGGATTCCCCTTCAGCCATACCTTGTATAAATGGAAAGAGCGAGAGACTTTCAGATACTGCCTCATAAAGAAGACACTGTCTTAAGAATTCGTCAGAAGACGATGAGAGAGACTCTCATCGGAACCTGGTGCCTTTTCGATGAACTTACCTGGCTGAAAACCTTAGATTTCTGTACCAGTTCAACCTACCGGAAAAGGGACAGACATCATATGCGTTTCATGAGAGAAGGAATGCTAGATTTTCGAAGCAGTATTACTAAACACTTTTTCTACTCTTTCATTGTTAATATTCTTATTTCGAATTTGTTATTTGGTAACAGAACTTCCTGTTCCACGAAGCTACTGACAATATTGATGAAGATAGTGGAGCTGAATACGTCTACCTACAAACCATTTCGTGGTCGGCTCGGGTTCTCCTGATCAATTTTGGTGACGCTCCGCATACGTTACTGACACATGTTTGTACAGAAGGAGAGTCAAAAGATGGACGTATCTCACCAGAGGATGACGGTCCAGACTGATGGAGAGAAATTGGCAGTTGTTGTCACTACTGGAGATAGTAAATTAAGTACAGAAGCCCTGACTTCATCACGTGGCAGATAAAAGGACTGGCTGTAACCGTTACGACGTAAAGATCTTTGTCCATGTCAAAATGTGTTCATCTACAAAAAATGGCTCTGAGCGCTATCGGACTTAACATCTGTGGTCATCAGTCTCCTAGAACTTAGAACTACTTAAGCGTAACTATCCTAAGGACATCACACACATCCATTCCCGAGGCAGGATTCGAACCTGCGACCGTAGCGGTCACGCGGTTCCAGACTGAAGTGCCTAGAACCGCACGGCCACACCGGCCGGCTGTGCGTCTACATGTACATCTACATAGATACTCTGCAAATCACATTTAAGTGCCTGGCAAAGATTTATGTGAAATGGATTTTTGGTGAAAGACTCTTTTAGAGAAGAAAATTTTATATGCAAGTCAGACTTCTGAGCGAACACCTCTGCTTGAGCCTTAATTGCAGATTTTGATTACTAGACATAATGAGAGAACTGCTAGCTAGCAGTTGACAGGTACTGATTTGTATCGTCGCTACATAAGCTGTAGCTGAGTTACCGAAGAGTTCTTCTGGTAGCAATGATAAAAGAAATCGGGACTTTCAGTTCATGTACAGAAATTTGTCAAGTGTTAGATTTAGTAATCATGCTAGACAAAGGAGTGTCATCGAACTGGTCGATTTTATAGGTTGTTTATTCACCGACGCATTAAAAGTACTGGGGAAAGATGACGCAACACTTCTTACTACGAGACGCAATGCGGGGTGGTTTGGGGTGACGTGGAACCATGCCGTGGAGCTTCTAAACGCTCCTGCGGAGGTTACGTCTACTTAGACGAAGTCATTGCGTAGAAAATATGAGGGAACATCCCCAGTTGAATGAATGGCTTCCACCAAAAGAGATAGTTCACGGTTAAGCAGGTAAGAATTGAGCACCTTTAAATTGTATCTGAAAGCGTGCTTTTGTAAGAAAGAGTGAAAAAGACGGCAGCATGCGCTCCTACTTATATTATAATTTCATATACTCCATGCAGAACGCGAGTTACTTTTTTGACAGTATCGTATGCCTTGCAGTGCAGGCCGCCAAAATCCATGAATAACTGGGATGAGACATATCTGTAACTCCAGAATTGATTTGTACCGACATGCTCTGAACGAGAAATTACGCATTTGTTTCTGGGTTCTGCTTTGGCGTAGTTTAGAGGTTCTGGAGGAAGACTGTGAAATTTCCATCCTTGCTGTATGATACAACTACACTGAAGCGCCAAAGAAACTGGTACAGGCATGCGTATTCAAAGTCAGAGATACGTAAACAGGCAGAATACGGCGCTGCGGTCGGCAACGCCTATGTAAGACAACAAAGTCTGGTGCGTCTGTTAGTTCTATTACTGCTACTAAACCGCAGGTTAGCAAGATTTAAGTGGGTTTGAACGTGGTGTTATATTGGCTCACGAGCGATGGGACACAGCTTCTCCGAGGTAGCGATGAAGTCGGGATTTTCCTGTACGACCATTTCACGAGTGTACCTGAATATCAGGAATCAAGTAAAACATCAAATCTCCGACATCGTTGCGGCCGGGACCAACGACGACTGAAGAGGATCGATCAACATGACAGAAGTGCAACCCGTCCGCAAATTGTTGCAGATTTCAGTGCTGAGCCATCAACACGTGTCAGCGTGAGAACCATTCAACGAAACATAATCGATATGGGCTTTCGGAGCCGAAGATCTATTCGTGTACCCTTGATGACCGCACGACACAGAGCCTTACACCTCGCCTGGGTCCGTCAACATCGACTTCGGATTGTTGATGACTGGAAACATGTTGCCTGCTGGTCGGACGAATCTCATTTCAAATTGTATCGAGCGGATAGACGTGTACGCGTATGGAGACAACCTCATGAATCCATGGACCCTGCATGTCAGCAAAGGACTGTTCAAGGTGGTGGATGCTCTATAATGTTGTGGGGCGTATGCCGTTGGAGTGCTTTGGGACCTCCGATATATCTAGATACGACTCTTAACAGGTGACACATATTTAAGCATCCTGTCTGATCACCTGCATTCATTCATGTTAATTGTGCATTCCAACGGACTTGGGCAATTTCATCAGGACAATGCGACACTCCACAAGACCAGAATTACTACAGAATGGCTCCAGGAACACTCTTCTGAGTTTAAACACTTCCGTTGACCAACAAACTCCCCAGAGATGAACATTATTGAGCATATCTGGGATGCGTTGCAACGCGCTGTTCAGAAGAGATCTCCAGCCCCTCTTACTCTTACGGATTTATGGACAGCCCTGCATGATTCATGTTGTCGATACCCTCTAGCACTTCTTCAGACATTAGTGGAGTCCATGCCACGTCGTGTTGCGACACTTTTGCGTGCTCGTGGGGCTCTACACGATATCAGGCAGTTGTACCAGTTTATTTGGCTCTTCAGTGTAAGTAAGACTGCAGTTTACTGTAGCTGCTGGCCGTGCATTTCATTCGCGCTCTGTACACTATTCTTCTGTTTCAGTACATTTGCAAGCAATATTTATTCACAGTAATTCCTTATACCTCGAATTCGATGATGTGTAACAAGACTTCATTATTTCTTTGTGGACTATTATTGTTCATGTGTACACTTGGATGGTGTTATTCAGTTGTAACTATTTCAGCCTTGAACAGAAATGGCTTGCTCTCTCTCTCTCTGTCTGTCTCTCGTAAAAAACTTAGGAAACCTTGTGTAGCTTTCATTATGGGTCTCATTGGTTGACTTGTGCATCAGTCATACTGATGATCGCTCATGTAGGAGTACCATTGCAGTACTGTTATTTCAAACACTATAATATTCTTTTTCTCAAATTTTTCATACACATTTTTATTGCAGTAGAGAATTTCCCTTGTCGAGCCATACAGCCATGTGGCTTTGTTCATTCATGTTGATACGAGGTGACCTCATGGAACCAAACGGCATTTTTCGGTGTGGTTTGTTTTGAAAGCAAGGAACCTATTCACTCCGCAATGCAAATGCATTCTATCTCTCTATTTTTCAGGAATCAGGACGCCACGAAGCAGTTCCTGAATAGCAGATTGGAGAAGTATTTTCATACCAGAATGAGATTTTCACTCTGCAGCGGAGTGTGCGCTGATATGAAACTTCCTGGCAGATTAAAACTGTGTGCCCGACCGAGACTCGAACTCGGGACCTTTGCCTTTCGCGGGCAAGTGCTCTACCAACTGAGCTACCGAAGCACGACTCACGCCCGGTACTCACAGCTTTACTTCTGCCAGTACCTCGTCTCCTACCTTTGGAATCCTGCCTCGGGCATGGATGTGTGTGATGTCCTTAGGTTAGTTAGGTTTAAGTAGTTCTAAGTTCTAGGGGACTGATGACCTGAGATGTGAAGTCCCATAGTGTTCAGAGCCATTTGAACCATTTTTTGCAGGTGGAACGGATACAATCATTTATAGTTAGTTCTAGTAGTCTAAGAGTTTTCGTTGCCGAGTCTTGCTAGATTGCATGAAAACAGTGTAGGTTTGGTAGAGAGAGTGATTGCACAAGTTTACGTTTCACGTACCACGGAAATATGTTCCTGAACTTCTGGAGAACAGAAAGGCAAGGAAAATTATTCTACACGTGACGACGGAATTTTCTCTAAGTTCAGGTCCACGTCCAGAGTTATATCAAGTATTTAACTGTTTTTTTCGTATGTTATTGGGATACCACCTAGAAGAACGAGAGCCAGTTGTTCGCGAAATTGAGAAATAATTAATTTCTCACGGGATACTAAAATTACTTAGTTCCTATTCGCACTTTGCTCAAGTCCCAGGATTTGTGTCCATGTGCATACTGAAGACATTGTCATTAATCTGGACGATGGCAGTATTGGTATTTTAGATCTGGTACGTAAGTAAAGTTGGAGGTCGTTGGCACAGAAATGACATTTACAGGACGACAGAAACCATTCACACAGGAGAATCATACATACATAGGCATCCCTGGCGTGGAGAATCAACTGAAAGTTGAAAACAAATACATCGCCAGGTCCGGATGGTATCCCAGTTCGGTTTCACAGATAGTACTCCCTTATTTGGCTTGCATTTATGACGAGTCTCTCGCTCATCGCAGTCCCAAACGACTGGAAGAAAGCGCAGGTAAAGGAACGGACCAATGTCCTTAATTTCGGTTTGCTGCAGAATTCTTTAATAAATTCTGAGTTCGGATATAATAAAGTTTCTTGAGACAGAAAAGCTTCTATCCATAAACCAACACGAATTTAGAAAGCATCAATCGCGCGAAACACCACTTGACCTTTTCTCACGTGATATCGAGCGAACCATGGATGGAGAGCAACAGGAAGAGACCATATTCCTAGATTTCCGGAAAGCGTTTGACGCGGTGCCCCGATTCAAACTGTTGACAAAGGTTTGAGCATAGGTTTAGTCGCCCATATTTGGCTCGACGACTTTTTCGGTAGTAGAATACTGTACGTTGTCCTCGACGGCGAATGATCATCAGAGACAAGGGTATCGTCGGGAGTGTCCCGGGGAAATGTGATAGCACAGCTCTTATTCTCTATATACACTGAGGTGACAAAAGACAAAAATGGTTCAAATGGCTCTGAGCACTATGGGACTTAACATCTGTGGTCATCAGTCCCCTAGAACTTAGAACTACTTAAACCTAACTAACCTAAGGACATCACACACATCCATGCCCGAGGCAGGATTCGAACCTGCGACCGTAGCAGTCGCGCGGTTCCGGACTGAGCGCCTAGAACCGCTAGACCACCGCGGCCGGCGACAAAAGACATGGGATAGCTATATGCACATACACAAATGGCGGTAGTGACGCGTAGACGAGGTATAAAAGGCAGTGCATTGGCGGAGCTGTTATTTGTACTCAGCTGATCCATGTGAAAAGCTTTCCGACATGACTACGGCCGCACCACTCCACGAAGCCATGCACTCTAATTGTCAGTAAAGCACTTTACAAGCTGGTGGTGGCTCAGTAATGTTTTGGGCGGTGTTTACGCGGATCATTGACTGGAAATGGTTATGTTCGGTTACTTGGAGACCGCTTTCAGTTGTTCATTGACTTCATGTTCCCAAACAAAGATGGAATTTTTATGGATGACAATGCCTCATGTGAACTGGCCACAGTTGTTTGCAACTTGTTTGAAGAACATTCTGGACAGTTCGAGCGAATTATTTGGCCATTCAGATTACCCGACGTGAATGCCATCGAACATTTATGGGACATAACTGAGAGGTCAGATCGTGTGCACTGGCTACACTTTCGCAATTATGGACGGTTGTAGAAGCAGTATGGCTCAGTATTTCTACAGGGGGCTTTCAATGACGTCATGAGTCCATGCCGCACCGAAATGCTGCACTACGCCGCGCAATAGGAGGTCCGACACGATATCAAGAGGCATCCCACGACTTTTGCCATCGTAGTGTACATATATGATCTGAAAGACACGGTGAGCAGCAATTTACGGCTGTTTGGTGAGGACGCTATGTTGTACGGGAAGTATTGTCGTTGTAAATTATAATTAATTGAAACCCTCAGCTGGCAACAGGTGTTGTTGATTTACCTCGATGGGGAGAGCTGATAATGTTTGCCCCGACCGGGACTCGAACCCGGAATCTCCTGCTTACCTGGCAGACGCTCTATCCATGTGAGCCACCGATGACACAGATGAACAGCGCGACTGCAGGGACTTATCCCTTGCACGCTTCCTGTGAGACCCACCGTCTACATACGTAAGGTTGCCCGAACTCTTACGGGAATCGTCACCTTAGTGTGCGCGAGTAATGAGTGGATGGGCAGATATCTATTAGAAATATAACGTATGTAGATTGTGGACAGTTGGGAATGTGGGTCTCACGGGAAGCGTTCAAGGGATAAGTCCCTGCAGTCGCGCTATTCATTCGTGCACTTGGTGGCTCAGCTGGATAGAGCGTCTGCCATGTAAGCAGGAGATCCCGAGTTCGAGTCCCGGTCGGGGCACACATTTTCGGCTGTCCCCATCGTGGTATATCAATAACACCTGTCGGCAGCTGAGGGTTTCAATTAATTATCATTTATTCTAGAGTAGCTACAAGGTCATTAATGGTATCTGTCATTTCGAGAACAGTTACTATCTTCATATTGTCGTTGTGTGACTGTGGAAGTACACAAGATAACTTAGACAGAATTTATATTTGGTGTGATGAATGGTAGCTTGCTGCAAATGTAGAAAAAATGTAAGTTAGTGCTGACGAGCAGGAAAAACAATCCTATAACATTCGAATACAGCATTAGGCTTAACTTTGGAAAGCGGTATGAAAAAAATGAGCAGGTCAGGTCGGTAATAGGGAAGACGACTGCCCGACGTCGTTTTATTGGGAGGATTTTAGGAAAGTATAGTTCATCTATAAAGGAGACTGCATATAGCGCGCTAGTGCGACACATTCTTCAGTACTGTTCGAGTGTCTGGGTTCCCACCAGGTCGGATTAACGGAAGACACTGAAGTGATTCAGAGATGTGTTGCTAGATTTGTTACCCGTAGGTTCAATCAGTACGTAATTATTACGGAGATGCTTTGTGAACTCAAATGGAAAGCCCTGGAGGAAAGACGACGCTCTTTTCGTAAAGCACTATTTCCGAAACTTAGAGAGGCCGTCTGCAGAACGATTCTACAGGCGCCTACGTACATTTCTCATAAGGACCACGAAGGTAAGATGCGAGACACTAAGGCTCGTTCGAAGGTTTTTAGATAGTCTTTTTTCCCTAGCTCTGTTTGCGAATGGGACAGAAAAGGAAATTGGTAGTGGTACATGGTTCCCTACGCCATGCGCTGTACGGTGGCTTGCGGAGTATGTATGTAGATGTAGAATCTGCGAGGTATCATTGACACAGAAGGAGAACAGCAGTGGGACAGGAATCGATTGAGCAAGCTTCCAGACTGACTTTTCTCTCCCACAGACAACGCTTAGCTGCCTGTTACTCAAGTAACGAGCTATCGAACCACTTTATCGTACTTGAGCTGTCGTATTTCTCCTACGAATAGTACGTTAAAGCTGATAGTATCAAATGCTTGGCTAATGTCTAATAGTTTCAGTATCATGGCTTAGATCAGCTCGTCAGTTACCTTAATTACCCTGCTGTTTATGCTATGCTGTTTACGTAACCAAACAGATATTTAAAGACATAAAGGAATTAATGACATTTGTTGGCAGTGAGCATTAATTTAAAACAATAGGGAAGTTGCCAATTTGAATTGGACCGGGATCCGAAACCGGGTCTCCTGCTTACTGGGCAGATGCGCTGACCACTGCGCCTTAGGGACTCAGTGGTCATCACAACTGCACTGACTACTCTGAAACGCCTCCCGTCAAACCCAAATTCTCATCTTATTCACACGCTACTGATGTAGTGCCCCTTTCCCATATCCTTATTATTCGCGGCATTTCGCTGATTCAGGTAAGAGTTCGTGCGCGATGCGCATCCGCACTGAAGAGATCAGTGGAAGTCCTCGTCTTAGTTATAATCCAGAATCAATTTTCACTCTACA
This sequence comes from Schistocerca piceifrons, assembly GCF_021461385.2. Lineage (NCBI taxonomy): Eukaryota > Metazoa > Arthropoda > Insecta > Orthoptera > Acrididae > Schistocerca > Schistocerca piceifrons. The sequence continues at coordinate 300,889,016 of NC_060141.1, forward strand.
CGTGAATGATTTCAGCTGCCTGTGTCAGTTTTTGCACTCATGGTGTTAAGGAATGGAGCAGTAAGCTACAGCATACTTTGTATAGATTTTAACAGGTACGGTTCTCAGCATCACTGCGTTGGTGCAATGTCTGCCTTTTAATACACTACTGACCATTTAAATTGCAACACCAAGAAAAAATGCAGATGATAAACGGCTATTCATTGGACAAATATATTATACTAGAACTGACATATTACATTTTCACGCAATTTGGGTGCATAGGTCCTGAGAAATTAGTACCCAGAACAACCACCTCTAGTCGCAATAACGGCCTTGATACGCCTGGGCATTGAGTCCAACAGAGCTTGGATGGCGTGTACATGTACAGCTGCCCATGCAGCTTCAACACGATACCATAGTTCATCAAGAGTATTGACGAGTAGAGCATTGTGACGAGCCAGTTGCTCGGCCACCATTGACCAGACGTTTTCAATTGGTGAGAGATCTAGAGAATGTGCTGGCCAGGGCAGCAGTCGAACATTTTCTGTATCCAGAAAGGCCCGTACAGGACCTGCAACATGCGGTCGTGCATTATCCTGCTGAAATGTAGGGTTTCGCAGGGATCGAATGAAGGGTAGGACCACGGGTCGTAACACATCTGAAATGTAATGTCCACTGTTCAAAGTGGCATCAATGCGAACAAGAGGTGACCGAGACGTGTAAATAATGGCACCCCATACCATCACGCTGGGTGATACACCAGTATGGCGATGACGAATACACGTTTCCACTGTGCGTTCACAGCGATGTTGCCAAACACGGATGCGACCATCTGATGCTGTAAACAGAACCTGGATTCATCCGAAAAATGACGTTTTACCATTCGTGCACACAGGTTCGTCGTTAAGTTCACCATCGCAGGCGCTCCTGTCCGTGATGCAGCGTCAAGGGTAACCGCAGCCATGGTCTCCGAGCTGATAGTCCATGCTGCTGCAAACGTCGTCGAACTGACTGTTCGTGCAGATGGTTGTTGTCTTGCAAACGTCCCCATCTGTTGACTCAGGGATCGAGACGTGGCGGCACGATCCGTTACAGCCATGCGGGTAAGATGTCTGTTATCTCGACTGCTAGTGATACGATGCTGTTGGGATCCAGCACGGCGTTCCGTATTACTCTCCTGAACCCATCGATTCCCTATTCATTGGATTTCGACTAACGCGAGCAGCAATGTCGCGATACGACAAACCGCAATCGCGATAGGCTACAATCCGACCTTTATCAAGGTCGGAAACGTGATGGTACGCATTTCTCCTCCTTACACGAGGCATGACAACAACGTTTCACCAGGCAACGCCGGTCAACTGCTGTGTGTGTATGAGAATCGGTTGGAAACTTTCCTCATGTCAGTACGTTGTAGGTGTCGCCACCAGCGCCAACCTTGTGTGAATGCTCTGAAAAGCTAATCATTTGCATATCAGAGCATCTCCTTCCTGTCGATTAAATTTCGCGTCTGTAGCACGTCATCTTCGTGGTGTAGCAATTTTAATGGCCAGTAGTGTAGCTTTCTTATACTGTATGTTTCTTGCCGCGGATCTCATGCTGTCGTTCTGCCGAAAGACTTCATGAGGTAATAAATAAAAACTATTTTGGCTACCATTTAACCCGAAGATGTCTGCAGGTCTCCTGTGAGGCTTTTTGTCTAAAGTGAGAAGTTTTTAAACTACCCGGCAATATAGAACTGTGTCCTGGACCGGTACTCAAACGCAGAACGCTTGCCTTCCGCATGCAAATACTCTACCGACTGAGCTACACAGACATGACTCACTATATACATCACAGGTGTAATTCCACCGTTTCCATTTCGTAAACTGGCTAGCAAAATGCAGTTATGGAATAATTATTGTTAGATTTTTCCACGGCGAATTATGGTGCAGCTTTTCAGCTACTATGGTCTTAACTTTCATGCCCTAGGGAAAGGTATGATGTTCTATCTTTTTCGTTTGCGAAAAATACTCACCGAGGCTGTTCTCCCATATGGAGGTATTCCTGAAAGTGAGGTTCCACAAAGTCTCTCGTTTCATCTATTTTGGCACTTCCAGCTACATTGCTGACCATTAAAGTTGGAATGCCATAAAGGTTCCATTTACATTATTGATAGTAGGAGAGATTACGTAGCGGATTTCTCTTTCAGTAACGGCATTTGAAAGTTGTTTGCTCATGAGAGACTCTGTAATGAAGTTGCTCATTGAATACTTGTGTGAACGGCTTTTTTACGATTATGAGCCTAAATAGATCACAGTTCCAGGACAACCTGAAAGCTCCAATATGTGTAATTATCTGCGTCTGTCGGTGTGCCGACAGTTTGCACCAGATAAAAATTATATTGTGCCTTGAACGAATCAAAAATAGTTAAATAATACTGAAAATTTGTTTAATTTATGATCTGTGTTGTTGAGAAATATTGAAGTGTGACTGCACTGACATCCGAAAATGGTGCATTAGGAGTTTCCCCCACTTGCCTCTTGCCTCTCCTCCCCCTCAGACAGCATGGTGTGGTGGTGGGGGAAGTGTATAGCCAGGCTGAGTGCTATGGCACGTGAGCCTGGGCATGGATCATGGGGCCGAATTCTTGTCAGTCCGTGCCCTAGAAATTATAGAACGGGTTTTTGTCCGAATTTCCAAAGCCAAAACAAGAGTGCGAAAAAGGCAACTTGGATATCAAATTGGCCAACATGAGGTCTAATTATAGCAAAACGAAGAATGGCGAATGGATAAATGAAGAATCATATTAACTAGCGTGCAGTCTCATTAAAAAAGTATATTAATTGCTTAAAAACTTAATTACTGATTTGAAGGCTAATTGAAATTTCCACGAACAGCTAGCGCTAGCTGTATAAACAAAGTATTAATAATTTAGTCTCTTCAAGGACCTGATGTTTTGAGCAGAATAACTTACATTAGTGTAATATTTAATAGTTAAAAAGCCTACCTTCGGATGAAGTACTAACTTCAGGACATTTTGAGAACAGCAGACACTTGGACGACAAATTATAAGTCAAAAAATTTATCTTATCGAGGCCTAGCGATTTCGTGATTGATAAGTTTCATTGCTGCGATATTTATCTGTCAAAATGGTTTCCTTCCAATCAAGTACTAAATTGAGGACTTTAGTGAGCAAAAGACGCTAGAAAAGCAAATGAGATGCCAGTAAGATCATCCTGTATGAAGAAAATTTGAAAACAAAAAAAATTAAAATCGGTGAAATGTTTTGTGAAATGATTTCTTCAAAAGTAAAAAATAAAATAACTCGAGGAAAACTTGACGTGCCTTTGAATCATGCTCGAAATCATGTGCAGCAAATGAGATGCGTCAAATGTTTTCCTAATCTATATTATTTCTTACTTTTAAACAAACTATTTCACAAAACATTTGATCAATATCTTTTCAGTTTCTTTTATTTAGAGAAGAGAATCAAATGCGGACTGTTTCTTTGTCAATTCTGACGAAAGAGAGTAGTTCACTGAAAAAAAATGTGACAAAACTACGTACGGAAACAGTTCACAAGTGGAACGCATCAAACGAGGGTCGAACAGCACTTGCGCAGCGGGATAACGCTTATCCACAGCCGTGTTAGTCAAAAATGGTTCAAATGGCTCTGAGCACTATGGGACTTAACATCTGTGGTCATCAGTCCCCTAGGACTTAGAACTACTTAAACCTAACTAACCTAAGGACATCACACACATCCATGCCCGAGGCAGGATTCGAACCTGCGACCGTAGCAGTCGCTCGGTTCCGGACTGAGCGCCTAGAACCGCTAGACCACCGCGGCCGGCCGTGTTAGTCATATCTGATAACACGATTCCATTGTTCTGAAGTAATCTATAAATTCCGCAACCGGAAAACGTTTACCTTGATTAAATGTTGTTTTTAGTAGGCAGCATATGTGTGTGCAGACAAATACCTTTGATGTTAACATTTACGTTGGATGTAAAATGAAACGTTCAACATTGGTAGCTCATGTATTTTCAGGTACTGTTTATCACGCCCAGAAAAAAAAATTATCAGAAAAAAAACGACAGGAAAGGAGGGAAAATATCAACGGAAAAGAACTAATTAAAAATCGCAATGAGAAGCGTGTTTGGATTACGCTGAAACAAACATTTTAGGTCCATCTGAATTTACTTACGACGTACCTTGAATAGAAAAAAAAACTCAATTTCACTACATAAACACACGAGAATGTCGAATGCACGACTGTGCGACCGAAAAGCAATAAAAGACCAGCTGAATATTCTGTACTGAAAAGTTATTAACAAGGTATGAGCACGCAGCGTTCTGATAAATTTCGTAAAACATTTTAGGAATAATAATGGAGTATTTGTTTTCAGATTCAGCTTTTACCGTTGGTAACCATTCTTTTCGGTTATTCAGAATGCTAAGCGATAAAAGCTGGACTACCTGATAAATTATAATGGAAAGACGTGGCTGTAGGTACTTGTGCATCTACATCCGTATCTGCAAATCACTGTGAAATTCATGAAACAGGGAACACTCCCTCTCTCCCCCCTCCCCCCCCCCCCCTCCTCAGTCTCTGTAAATGATCCAGTTATTGCACGACTACTGTTCCTGTACTTAGAGGATACCGTGTTTTCGTATCATGTGAAGTGCACAGTTTTACATTTCTGAAAATTTAAAGGTGGTTCCCAATCTTATCCATACCTGATTCACACTCCTGCAGCTTGTCGGTTAGTGCCTCATTATACATACCTGCACCATCTTAAAGAATTCTAAGGTGACTATAAGTCTGACTACGAGGTCATTAACATACAACATCAGCAGCAAGGATCCCAACAAACTTCCCAGGCGCACGCGTGGAGTTACTTCTACATCTGTCGATGACTTTCCATCCAAGACAACATGCTGCATTCCCCCCACCCAAGAAATTCTCAATCCTGTCACAGATTCGTTTGTTACACTATATAATCTTACTTCAGATGACAAGCACTGGTATCGAACTGAGGCAAATTCTTAACGGAAGTCAAGAGGTATTACATGTACCTGATTGCCTTGACCCATGGCTCTCAGGATGTCACGTGAGAAAAGCACGTGTTGAGTTTAGCAGGGCCAATGTTTTCGGGATCCGTGCTCGATTCTATGGAGGAGGTCATTCAGATTGAGATTGTGTTCGAGCTCAGAATCTGTTTTAAGACTTTATAACAGGCGGATGCCAAGGACATTGACAGTAGTTTTGTTGAGCTCTTGTGCTACCGTTCCTGTAGAGGGGTGTGGCGTGTGCTATCTTCCAGCCATTGAGCACTGTTTTTTTGTTCGAGGAGTCTACGGGGTATTATGATTAAAAGAGTGGCTAATGCAGCCGAAAATTCAATACAGAATCTGTTTCAGGGAGCACAACCAACTGAAAGACAGCTGTGGATGCGCACACGACAAATAAGAGACGCAACTAACACCCCGAAGCAGCCTAGCAGCATCAGTAGAGAGGACACTTACAAGACTTTCTTCGTCTTCGTTTCCAGCAATCCCGGTACGGTGGGCCGTGTGTGGTCGCAGTATAGCAAAAATTAAACTGGAGCAGTGTTCCTGTATTTTCCACTGTAAAAGCACTTTTGAAAAAGGATTTTACCGTTTCTGCTTTTGCTTTGCTAACCTCAATTTCAGTTCCTGACTCATCCAGGAGTGTCACCAGTTTTTGTGTCACTGAGAGCCTTCACTTATGAGCAGACTGTCTGTGCTTTGTCAGATTTCTTCCGATAAGATTGTGCTATTGTAGTCGTTGAAGGCTACACATATTGACATTCTGATAGCCAAATGTGTTTCATGTAGCATCTATCTACAGGCTTACTCTTTGTTTCACTCATATTGAGCTCACGCTTTGTACCGTGGAGGATCAGTCCAGCCACGAACAGATCTACTGGGTGTTTATCTAGCTAGTGCTTAGTCAACAGTTATTTTAAACCTGAGCCACAGTTCCTTTACGTGCTCATTCCGAGAGCTAAACGTTTCGAGGTCTCTCTTATGACTTAGTTTACTAAACATACGAATTTTTTTACTTCTTTACTTGCCGCTTGTACTTTGGTAATGTCTGTTGCTACAATTGACTCATACTCAGCGATGCCTATTCGAATGAATCTATAAGGATGTAGAAATGTTAAAAGATCTATCCGCAGATTTATCTCGTATAAACGATCGGTTAGCATCATAATAGCCTTCTTTAGGTACACCAAATACTCCTTTCACTTCTGATAACGTTACCAATTTCAAATAAGATAATGATTGCTTGGAAGTCTTCAATCCAGCGTTTAATTTCCAGATTTAAAGTTTAACATCACAATTGCTTACATGGATTATTGCTGTTTTGAGCAGGTAGTGGATGATTAAGCCGGGAAAACATACCGAGAGAGCGAGATGGCGCCATGTTTTAAGAATAGGAGTCTCCTTACGAGATGAGGTGGCTCACTGACTTCAATGAGCTTCGAAAGTAGCTGATAGGGAAGATTTTACGCCATTATGTTTGCGATTTCGAAAAAAGTCGTTGTCAAATGTCTTGACGCAGAACAATTTTTGAAGCAAGTGGAATCGCTAAGACGTTCGAAAAGAAGAACATTTTAATTGTTCACATCGTGATGGCATCCTAAAACTTTTCCAGAAATCAAAGAACCAGTGATATCGCTCCGTTGCAGATCTGCCCTTGGAGGAAACTGTTTGCCAACTGGGTCAATGGACATGCGGTCAGTTTTTAAGTACAATAATTTTTACTAGTGAACCTGAGTTCAGACCACAATTGGTGGCTCAAATCCCACTCTTTGGAATATTTTCCATTCTTTAGCGAGAACATGACTGCTTTCGCGAAATTTTTATTTTTGTATTCCGGATTATTATCTGAAGCATAAATTTTCATACACTTGTGTCCAGAATTAAAGCAATAAACCGCAGTTTTCCCGTCCTGTGTCTAATTCACTGTATAACCGAACAAACTGTCAACAAATGTCCGTCGGCGATTGCGTTCTGCACGGAAGATGACTTTCCGGTCAACAGACAATCACACCGACGATGACGTCAGGACACCTGTCAGACGGGTTAGTGATTGCCGTATAGTCCCATATCCATAGCGGCTGTGTACACGGTCACAGACCGATGCAGTAGGGCACAGACAAGACTCCTACTAGGCTCACTGCGATGGACTGCCATAAGAAGAATGGAAGCAGGACAGTCGCAAATTGATGTGGCACGATAGCTTAATGTGAATCGTTCAGTTATTTCTCGGATGTGGCGACAGTTCATAGAGACCGAAACTTTACTGCAAAAACCAGGGCAGGGCCGACTACGTATGACATCAGAAAGAGAGGGCCGTTATTTGCTGTAAGGGCACGACGGTACCCGCCTTAGTACTGCACGGCAACTGGCATCTTGACCTCCCAGCATCCACTGCTCGTGTTGTATGGAGGTATACGGTGTACAGAAGGTTTCGGCAGAGTGGCCTTTACTGTCGGGGACCTGCTGTATGAGTGAGTACCTCTGATGTCTCTACACAGAATGGAGCGTCAACAACTGAGTCGTTTACAAGCCACTTGGACGATCGAACCTGGGACAATGTTCTCTTCACAGATGAGTCCCGATTTGGTCTGGAGAGTGATCCTCGATGGATTCGCATCTGGAGGGCACGTGCACCACGATTCTGGTCCCAAACATTGGGTAAAGAGTTCGATATCGAGGAAGATCGCTAATTTTGTGAGCAGGGATTATGTTGAGCACTCGAACACATCGTCAAAAAATAGTACGTTCGAATCGGTGAGGTTTAATTGTTGTCAGGTATCGTTAAGAGATCTTGGGACCTCATGTGTGGTTACTGCGAGGTGCTGTGGACATCGATGTCATATTAATGGATGATAATGCTCGACCTTATACAGCATGGGTGGTTCACGTTTTCTTTGAAACGAAAGATATTGCACGCATGTCGTGACCTGCTCGGTCTCCCAATTCGAATCCCATAGAGCACATCTGGGATACACTTAGGCAAAGGGTTGCTCTACGTCATCATCCACCAACCACTCTCCAAGACTTTCGAGCAGCTTTGCGGAAAGAATGGGCGTTACTGCCTCAACGTGAGATTGATGACATCGTTCAGAGCATGCCCTATCGTTACCGGACCTATACTGCTGCCAGAGGTGGTCAAATCCCATACTGCGCACATTAACCAGCTATGTGCAAATCGCTTAAGGTGGAAAAACGAAGAAAATTTTTGCCTTCCTCTATGCATGTTGCCGTTGTATATGTTCTGTACTCTTTATATTGTATTTAGTTTATTATCAACTGTTTATACTGTTTTGTGGCAAAATAAACGGAACCTTGCAAAATTTCCGTTTGTTGCTTTAATTTTGGACACCAGTGTCTATCATAGCGTGGCTTTACAGTTCAGGGCTTTACTTAACTTCTCTTGGTGCTAGTTCTTATAAGAAAATGCACAACATACGCCACAGTGGGGTTGTGGGGTTTTGAAAGCTGTGCCCAAAAAGAGTGGGCAGCTTCTCCCGAAACAGTGGAAAAAATTGTCCACTCTCCTAGTTCGAAATCGTTATCTTCCTGAGGTGTTTTGGAAGTATTAAAATCATTGTTTCTTCGATACACAGGAAAATATTGTGTTTCGGACCTCATATATATAATTTTTTATAGTCGAGTGTTTTAAGGATTCTACCTATTCCAAATAAGATTCTCCATCGTGATTTTTTTTTTCGAAAATGGAAACTAACAGCATTCACTGGAGTTACTTTTGAGTCGTCCCGACTAGTATGCCGATGCTTTCTGAAATCTATCGGTCGCAAGGTCTGGCCCCTCGTTGATAACACAGAATCAGTGGAGACTGGTAAGAAATTTACCTGTGCCTGCGGCACGACACTGGGTGTCCAACTGACCTGTAGCGGCGTACTTTCTGCAGACAGTGCCGTGAAGCCGACTATGTCACTGAAGTAGATGGTGACGCTGTCGTACGTTTCGGCGATAACTGCTTGGCCCAGGATCAGCTGACTGGCAACAGACCTATGGGCAAGAGAAAGAAAACGCGTGTTGCCAAGCAATGATACCATACATTACGGATGTCAGTGTTAAATGGATGTAGGAACGGAAGTCTCAAAAGTGGGAAATGGTATGCAAGGTTAATTTTAAGCTCCTTACTTTCTCCATCATACAGGGTGAGTCAGCTGCCCCTACCGATAGGTTGTATGCAACATGCAACACCTTCAAATACCACACACAAGATTTTCATATTCTCATATAGTCCTGCAGAAAAAATGAACAGGGCCTTTTTGTAGGACATTTAATGTAGTTAGCCACGCGGGATTAGCCGAACGGTCTGGGTCGTTGCAGTCATGGACTTTTCGGCTGGTCCCGGCGGAGGTTCGAGTCCTCCCTCGGGCATGGGTAGTGTGTTTGTCATTAGGATAATTTAGGTTAAGTAGTGTGTAAGCTTAGGGACTGATGACCTTAGCAGTTAAGTCCCATAAGATTTCACACACAGTATTTAATGTAGTTAAATTTTGTATTGCGACACGTGTCCGTTGGGGGGGGGGGGGGAGGGGGGGGACACAGTTTTTGAATTATTTAAGAAAAACTTAGAACGCATATTTCTTGAAAAGCACGAAAACTATGGTCTCCAGCGAAAACATATTCCCGTATAAAATTTAATCACATTAAATTTCCTACAAAAAGATCGTGTTCATTTTTTTAGGTCTGATAGTTTGCATGCAACACGCAAGAGAACATGAATAGTTCGTGTGTTGTTGTTAAAGGGTTGCAGGTTGCATAAAACCTATCGGTAGGGGCAGTTCAATCATCCTGTATAATTCGAATGATAAGTCTACAGCTTAATAGCTAATTGTTTCTATTGGCCTACTGAGATAATACAGCAGATGTAAAGAATATGCAGAAATGTGGAAAGGGTGTCTAGAAAGTGCCATCTTGCTTCAACAGCAATCTCTAAGTGCCTTGTGATTTATAGCTATTACTGTTTTTTTAGAATAATTTCAGTGCTACTTGATTTGCGATTATCTGATTTAGTGAAACACGTGATAAACGGGTTGAGGGGGGGGGGTGTAAGAATTTTCCTGGGAATTATTGAGTGGTAGAAGGACTCGAGTGTTGTGTACATGGCTCAAGTGGTACCCAACAGTACTATGAGAGACCGCTACCAAAATAGGCAAAACCAGTTGCGTGGCGCCTCTCAGTTCTCAGCAGCTGCCTCCAGATGGAGCTCGCTATTCGGACCACTTTCTACTCCATCAGCATGTCATATGCTTCAGCCAACAGTGTCGTTAGCTGTCAAAGAGAGCGCTGTCAGCGGCGGACTATTTGCTTCCGCTTGTACTGTCAGAGACGTAAATCCTTCTACCGACAGGAAGAAATGATGCCTCGCTGCTGACATTTCACCAGTTCAGTGCCTGCAGCTCGACTATTCCTACTGTGTCAGTGTTTCCTGCGTTATGTTACAGAGCGTAGTTTCGCGAGTTCCGTTCAGAGGACAAGTGTTCCGACTTAGCAGTCACTCTTAAAGGAGCAGTAGATACCGTAAACGACCGTAATTACTTTCAGTCATAGTGACAATATCATAGACTGCCAAGAGACAGCTAAGTTATTTGGATTTCACATTTATCATGTTAAGAACATCAAGTGTCATGCATCAACTGTTACCAAACTTAAGTAAAGTTTTGTAACATACTTTTAATAAATGTTAAGGGTTACTTCTCATCGTGTTGCCACAATCTGTTCTAGAACCACCCAGGAAGCAAGTGTTTAATTAATAGTACTGGCATGCAAACTGCCACCCCTTTTATTGAACAATAGTAGGAATGAAGTTTTTTACTACCGTGGATGTTTAGGCTTCACTGATAATAACATCCATTTAAAACGTACCAACATCGACTTAAGGTTATTAAATCATATAAAATAGTATATTTCCATTCTGTTTAGTCGTATACAAACATGCTGCAGTTGTCATATGCTGCACCTTAGTAAATTTTAAAATTATGGTTTTTCAGGAAAGTATGTAATAAAACCACTATACGTCGATTTTTTACTGCGTCTTGACTACTTCCTAGTTATTTCGTGGCAGTGAACCTCAGAGAAAATTTGGAGGATAGCACAACTAAGTTTCCGCTCATGGTCCTATTAAAGTGTCGTGATCGGGAAACTTACTCGCGATATTTTCCAGTCAATTTGGCAGCTATAGCACTGGAGACCCGCGCAAGTAAAACTGATGCCAGGGACAGGGATACTTGTGAAATTGTTTCGAATATCTTATCTGAAAGTTATTTCGAGCAGACAGAGAAACAACTTGTCTGGGTATTGTCTCAGATCTCCTAACGACCCTGCTTTTCGAATCGGTTAATGTAGAGGAGGACGTTATGGATGTTAGAGCATAATTGACCGAAGTCATTACTAGCAATATTAAGCAAGGGAGGAAAATATATTTGCTTAACAAACGTGATAAGAAAAAAAAAACGCAAAATATGCGAGGTTTCTTGCCCTCTCCTGAGTGGTTTGATGCGAATTCCCTCTATTGTGCCATTCATATCAGAGTAGTACTCACACCCTTTGTATTCAATTGTCTGTTAGATGTATTCCAATCTCTGTCTTCCCCACAGTATTTATCCTCTTCAGTTCCCTCTAGTATCACGGACGTTATCCCCTGAAGTCTCAACATACGTCTTATCACTTATCATCCTATCCTGTCTGCTTGTCAATGTTTTCCATATGTTGATTTCTTTATGGATTTTGTCGAGAATCTCCTCAGTCTGGTTCTTATCAATCTGCTTACTTTTCAACGTCCTTCTACTGCACCACATCTCAATTGCTTTGATTCTCTTCATTCTCAGTTTTCCCACCGTCCATGGTATTCTGCGGTATGAACGTACATTCTTATAACTTTCTTCCTCAAGTTACGTCCTACATTTGACATTATTATACTTCTTTTGGCCATGAATGCCCTCTTTGCCTCTGCTGTTGTGCTTTTTATATCCTCCTTGCTTTGTCTGTCATGTGTCGTTTTGCTTCCAAGGTAGAAGAATTCCTTAACATCGTGTACTTTGTGGTTACCAATTTGTGGGTTATGTTTACCGCTAATTTCGTTCCTGCTACTCCTAATTACTATCGTCTTCCTTCAGTTTACTCTCAATACATATTCTGTACTCATTAGATTGTTCATTCCATACAACAGGTCCTGTACTACTTCTACAGTTTCATTAATGATATCCTTTCACACTCAATTCTGATTCCACTCCACAACATAGCATGGCGGTGGTATTTTTACTCTTAAATGATTAATTAATGTAATTTATTTGGTCGATCAGATTAACATATTTCTATCATTTGGGATAGAAGCTTACGTGTTGTTACAGTTTTCTTAATCATACTAGTTGATACTGGAGAGCTTCACTCCAACAACTGTAATTGTGCGTGCTATACAAAAGTAAATTTTGCGCTGGCTATGACAGCAACAAAGGCTGCGAAAGCGACGGATGTCGGGCAGGTCTGGAGTGAGCTGGGAGTTTTTTTATCAGCAGTTGAAGGGCAGAATTTTACAGCCCATCAAAATGACGTCATCAGTAGCGGCCCAGTGAGTGTCGCCTCCTATTGTTAGTGCTGCAGGAGAAAGTTGAAAGAGGGTGGTAAAAATAGACATCTAACAAGAATAGCTTGTAGTTTTTTTTCAGCCCCATTGGAATGCGTCTCCTGTCGCCACGCACGTGCCCGAGAGTCAATGTTTAATAATTCTTTCTATGCAGATCACGTAGTACTTTTCCGCTGGTGTATCCAGGAGGCCTTGTGATTGGCTGACGCCTCCAGGCAGACATTGCTTTACATTTTTTGAGAAGCTTCTAGAACGCTTTGTATGAACTGCTCAGGGTTGGCCTGCGGTTGCATGTCTGGCAAGAGTGGAAGGAAATCCGGTTGTAATGAAGCCATTATTGGGAGAGTTGAGAGTCCACATTAGTGAAACGAGGTTTGCTAATACCGAGGCAGAATGTGTCGAGGGCTCTCTGGTCGGTGCCCAGCCGACATCACTGGAGAGCATGTAATTTGTTTGAGACATTGCTGGGAAAGCAAACTTTTCCTGAGAAAGTGCCTTTGTGCCACTTGAAGCAGAATCATTTTGTTTCTCTGCAAGCAGAGGAACAAATCGGTGCTTTTCCGTGGAGTCTTAGGCATTCCGAAGTGCTCACTTACAACTGCGTTCTTGAGTCAAGTGTCTGCTCCTTGGTATGTGCAAGCAAATTGTCTCGAGGCGTGAACGGACTCTGTACTTGAGTAACTTCGAATGTACAGCTTGCAGGCGCAATCATACGTTGTCTGCATACTTAAATTCACATCATACGTCTCCACGACGACTGCATCCTTACTCTGATTGGTGCAGCAGATGTGCTCTCCATACGAATATTTATGGTGATATACGCACCATGGGTTGAGAAAGACGGGTCAGTGATGATAAATGGTTCAATTCCACTAGATTGTTTCTGCACTCTCTGCTGTCAGCGTCATTCAGGGTGGAGGTTTTTACTAACAAAGAGGCTAGACAGTGTCAACCATTTACGTGTTCCTGTTATGAAAACAGAGGGTGCGAATTTTGCATAGAAGATAGGTATTGTGCCAATCTTAAATTTAGTCTGATCAGTACAATTTTGGAAATTTGTGGTAAGGTCTTATGGGACCAAACAACTTAGGTCCCTAAGCCTACGCACTATTTAATCTAACTTAAACTAACTTACGCTGTGGGAAACACGCACACCCATGCCCGAGGGAGGATTCGAATCTCCGACGGGGGGAGCCGCACGGATGGTGACAACGCGCCTCAGACCACGCGGCTATCCCGCGCGACCCAGTACAATTAACTGAATGTTATCTTGTACAGACTCTGTTTTGCAATTTACTTGATTTTTTGTAATAAATGTCTTGATAGCATGTAACTATTCTTATTTAACTAGGCTTACTCTTTACCTCACTTATCATGAATATGTTTTTAAGAACATTAATCAGTTAGGATCAACAAAATAATTTTTCTCTAACATCTCAGGGAGGTCAATCAAAGTAGCGCTTGTTAGATGCAACATATTAAAATCACGACCCATTCCAGTGTTACACAAAGGCAACACCCTTCCAGGGTCTTGAAAAAATAGGAATCTTCTAATCCTGTTTAGGTCTTAATTTTATCAATGGAATTTTTGTAGACACTGGGTGAATAAACAAAAAAGTGCTTAGTCTTCTAAAAATAAATGTGTGGAGCTGTTACTAGCTTAGCGCAAATTTGTAATAAACAATTAACTTCACGTGGTAGAATCAGTAATGTACATGTGTTCCGCTGCGCTACCAATATTTCTTTTTCAGAAATTTTATATGAGATCCGTCAGAAACAGTTTTTGTAGTAGATTCAGTTAGCGTATGGGAATTTTTGATTTCTGTGAACATCATTTTCATGTATGTAAGTGCAAACAGTAGACAACGTTGTTTATGTTACCAAGAGCATGTAAAAACAATAGTTACTGTGCGGAACTATCCGGAAAGTGTGTCCGATAGTCCGAAAGTGCAAAGAAGGTGTTACAGTAGGCCTCCGTCAATGCATCCAGACGAGGCATTCCGAGGGGCAGATACAGTTGCAAAATATTAGAAACACAAAAACCAAGGTCGCCTGAAAGGGGAGACTCACCCATCAAGTTGGAAGGAGTGTAATGATACATGCCTTCTCGATTATTTGACAGAGATGAGACAGAAAATGCGCGAAGAGATTAAGAAGATGTGATAATAAGTCTGAATAGAAATGAACAAGACACAAGCAGATATTAACAAGACACAGCAATCAATAAAGAAAGTAGGAGAGGAGACAGGAAGAAAGATAGAGCGGTTCCAAAACCAGATGTTGGTGTTCTCAGCAGAATTAGAACAAGATGTTTCAGATCCAAAGAAGCAAATAAAGGAAGCGAGAATCATCGCACAAGGCGCAAACCGAATCGCGGAAGAAACTCGAGAAAAAACCAGAACCGCTACGAAAGCAGGCGAAACTGTTCTCAGTAAGATCCACAGCTGGGTAAAGAAACCGGAACAGGAAAAAAACACGATCTTCAGAAATGCTAATGGCCTAAGATCATGACGTAAAGCACCGAGACATTGAAAAGGGATTAGAGTAGAGGCTACTCCAATATCATGAAAAGAAAGAGTCCTCTGTCGGTTACGGTACACAAACGCAGTAATCGGAAACAGGCATGTGCGATGTTACGAATACTGAGACAATGAGCGTCGCCATGCGGTCGAGCGATGGCGCAAGAAACTTGAAAACAACGTATCTGCGGTGCGTGAAATTGAACTATGCGGCCGTCAGCGGTACAGCAGTGGCTGAAAACAAATACGCAAAGCGCAGTTCTTATTGGAAGCTGTAGGCAAGAAACAGAACCGGTGAGTGGACACAACAATAGTCAGGAATCACAACAAATATCAAACAGGATTTTATTAAGGAGATGCGACACTCATATTACTAATGTGAGCGCATCGCAACAAGCAGCAGAAAAGGCTCGAATGGAAAACAGATATTCGTGAGAGTAATATAACATTACAACGAAACAGGAGAGAGTCAGAAGTGGCATTTGACCATGAAAATTATTTCACCACACGGAAGTTTAAACATTGTGAAGGGGACGGTAACACACTGCGAGCCGCGCGGTGTGGCCGAGCGGTTTGAGGCGCCATGTCACGGACTGCGCGGCCCCTCCCTTCGGAAGTTCGAGTCCTCCCTCGTGCATGGGTGTGTATGTTGTTCTTAGCATAAGGTAGTTCAAGTAGTGTGTAAGTCTAGGGACTGATGACCTAAGCAGTTTGGTCCCTTAGGAATTCACACACATTTGATCAACACACTGCGTTTATGAACATTTGTTGAACAATTTGTCGAAGCAATACCACCGTATTGACTGCAACAAAAGAAAATTGATTTTGTCTGAACTCATCTCGAATGAGTGCTGGCAGAGATGATGGGATAGACCCCACGATCTTCCAGGGTGTATGAAGAGTTCAAAAATGCGTTCCTTATTCGTTACTGGTCACGAACAGTGCAAGAGAGAATAAAACACGAGTCGATGATGTACCGAGACATGAAGTCATCTGGTTTACCAAGGAAACCATTATCTGGACTCACTGTGCAGCGATAGAGAAATAATACGGCTGTGCTTCATAAAACTGCCGCTTTAATATCAATAAGTGCTGATTGGAAAGTGCAACGTCGACAGAGAAATGTGCCGCGGAATTTTGCTAGACGTTGAGTTCGTCATGAACGAAGATCAAGTCAAAAATAAGCGAAAACAATACGAGGCTACATCCGATCAGCCACACAACAATTGGAATGGAAACAGAGGCAGACCACAATGCAACGGTCACAAATTCCGCAACGAGAATAATCAAAGCAGCAACTGGAATGGTGATTGTAGAAACAACTGAACCCATTCTCAGCGAAATGGGAATGTACGAGGCATTGCTCAGCAAGGAGGTTAAATTGTAGAAAATCGTCCACTAAAAATGGGACGGGCAAGGGAAGAAGAAAACACACTACTGGACTAGGTTCTACAGCGGGAAAGACTGTGCATAAAGCCGCACAAAATTAATTGAGTATGACGATTTAGGGGAGCAACTGATCGAATAATAGGACACAAGACAGAAACAGACGTGTATCCATCCTAATATTCGAAGTAAAGGTAGAAGCTATCTTAGTTAATAGAAGCCAGATATCAGCCGTTTCCAAACAATTATACAAAACAAGTGTGAAGTGTCTAAATGCACAAATATTGAAGGTACAAAAAACGAAGATACAAGGAGCGATCTTGGGGAAAAGCACGAAGATAAATAAACAGATCAGGCTTGAATTTATGTGTCAAGGACATGGCCTTCACGCAAATCTGTTTGTGATGCCTAATTACGTGGCCGGCATCATTCTTGGAATGGATTTGATAAGTGAAAAAAGGCCATAATGGACGTAGGATGTTGCTTAATAACGTTAGCTGAAAGTGGAGAAATTAATATCAGGTTTAATAAGGAAGCTAAGAAGACGCAGATACCTTCTAGCTGCGAAAGCTAGAGGTGGAGAACGTGGTGATAATTCAATAGAACAGCACCCCTGGTGCAATGGAGAGAGCAACAATAATGTGGGGGACACAGAGGTAATGGCCGAAATCCATCAGGCTATTGACGAGAAACTAGAGGAATTAATATGTGTGTGTGTGTGTGTTTGTTAAATCTTATGGTACTTAACTGTTAAGGTCATCAGTCCCTAAGCTTACACGCTACTTAACCTAAATAATCCTAAGGACAAACACACACACTCATGCCCGAGGGAGGACTCGAACCTCCGCCGGGACCAGCCGCACAGTCCATGACTGCAGTGGTTTTAGACCGCTCGGCTAATCCCGCGCGGCCGGAATTAATAGAAATTGAAGATGTAGATAAAGCAGTTAGAAGGGACACTGAGGCGCAACGCCGAAGTGCTCTTGCCCAAACGTGGGTCAATGAAAGGAGTCCAGCACCATTCCAAACCAAACCATACAGGCCATCCTCCTTGCTTACAAAAAGAAGGCCTTCAATGAGCTGCAAAAGACGATGGTCGATGGGGTGATTGAACATGCATCCTCTATCTACATTATGAGGCGTAGAGGGGATGGGAGTATCCGCCTAGTCCACGAGTACATGCAGATCAACACCATCATTCTAGAACCGATGGACCGACCAGAGAAATTACGAGAACTATCACAGAAATTCCACAGAGTTTCTGTGTTTACCTCATTAGATCTTTGATAGAATTTTTGACTAATGGAACTGGCACCTGAGTGTCATTTGTACGATGTCTTTTTGGTGTTCGGTAGGTGCTCACAATTTCAATGATTATCTCGGCCTCAAGGTATCATTCGCAGTTTAGGGCCCATTCTAGGTAGACTTCGAGACAGAATTAAGTGCTGTATTGATGGTACCTTAATAGGAGAAAGCGACTGGAGACGTCAAATGAAGTGCTTGGTGCGCTACTCAATCAGATTAAAGCACATGGAGTAACTGTTCATACTTAGAAGTCCTGTGTCAGGACCAGACAAGTCCATTTGCTAGGGCATATCATTTCAGGAGAAGGATAGCGCCAGGCCTAGAGAAATTGGAGACAATAGCCGAATTTGGCATACCTCAAACAAGAAAATATTTTTGAGGATTTCTAGGGGTGGTAAACTTTTACAAAAGATTTTTGTATATTGAATTGCTAGCCACTCATATCCTATCTGCATTGACAGGGAAAGAGACGCCATTCGTGGGGGACGAGACAATGGATAGAAAGTTCCGTAGTTTGAAGGTGACCCTGTTAGCGGCCCCAAACCTATCGCATCCTTATTTGAGAGAGGACTTCTGCACGGGCACAGATAATTTTAAAACAGGACCTGGTGTGTTAATATTCCAGGAGTAGGAAGAAAATGGGAGGATGACATACAAGACAATTGGTTTTGGAGTTCTGCGCTCATGAAGTCCAAAGTCGTTACCAAACTGGAGGCCCTAGCAATCGTCTTGGGATTTCAGAAATTCTCATATTTCTCTTTTGGAGAAAAGGCTGACTCTATACCGATAACTGCAATTCTTAATGACCGCAAAACTCATAACTGGAAGACTGGGGTGATGGATTTCTATACTCCAGGAGTATGATTTTTCAGCAATTTACATCCCAGGCCCATCGATTGTTGTCGCAGAACCTCTGTCTCAGCCACCTATTGGAGCTATGAATCAAAGGGGAAAAGCCATTAAAGATGAACCTTTCTTGATCTATCATTAAGAAAGGTGGAATTCGAAAACTTCATCATTGTGTCAATGGAGAACATACATGCGGGACAAGATAAAGACCCACATTTCCTCAACATAAAGACAAACAACAGAGACAAAACTCGGACATAAATTAAGCAGCAAAAAGTTGTGTGTGTGTGTTTGTGTATGTGTGTGTGCGCGCACATGTATGTGTGTGAGTGCGAGTGACTGAGTGAGAGACAGAGGGAGGGGACAGAGAGAGAGGGATAGAGAGAGAGAGAGAGAGAGAGAGAGAGAGAAGGAAAGAGTGTTACTGTGTGCATATATAAGATGAAATTTCTGACTACAAAGCAGAAATTTTGTTGTTGATCAAGAATTTTTGCTTATGAAACTGTATATCAAGTTACTGCTCACACAACATCTCGCCCCTGCATCTAGTCAAACTGCATTTATGATATGCATTTTCCCTGTTGGTGTATGACCTTCAGACGAATATTCAAGGTCAAAGTTAGCTGGAGTCGTTATAGTCCTACTAGTCCTTGTGGTGATAAATAGTTGATGTAATTAATGGCAGCCATTTTCAATGTAAATAAATGCGCTGCAGTGCACTGATGTCACTTCACCTCACTATTGGCCACCATATGTTGGATCCAGTCCTAATGGGGAATGCCTAGGGACAAGTGTACGTTGTACAACTAAGTTGCTGGAGCAATCTTCCTTTTCTCTCCATCTCACAGCTTGTCAAAAAGACATTTTTGAATCGCGGATTCACGTAAATAAATGAAAACACTTGATGCCACTTGACCTCAGTGTAGGCATCCAGTTATTGGAACCAGTCTTAATGTTAAGTGCCAAGATGCAAGTGAAAGTTGTATGACCACACATAGCCAGAGCAGTGTTCCTTTTCTCTCTGTCCCACAGCTAGGGCGAAAAGTCCTTGTCATAATACCAAACGAGAGAAAATGGGTTTTGGAAAATTAGGTGCATGGTCGCATTGGAGTAGAAGAATTGGTGATGTCAATTCTTTCAGTAGGGTCAAAACATTAATGGATGCGTTGTAATTTCGCAAATGTTCTCTTGATGTCAGATACAAGGAACACATGAGAGCCTGGAAGTATGGGACAAACCACTCCACATTTGCAGAACACCAAAGAGAACATAACCACTAGAGAAGAAGACATGAAATAATTAGAGGAGGAGGATATTAGTGTTTAACGTCCCATCGACAACGAGGTCATTAGAGACGGAGCGCAAGCTCGGGTGAGGGAAGGATGGGGAAGGAAATCGGCAGTGCCCTTTCAAAGGAACCATCCCGGAATTTGCTTGAAGGGATTTAGGGAAATCACGGAAAACCTAAATCAGGATGGCCGGAGACGGGATTGAACTGTCGTCCTCCCGAATGTGAAATAATTAGAATCAACATTAAAAAATATCTCCAAACCCTGCAAGAAAATTACCACACACAGAAAAACCAAAGCAGAAAGGGAAAACCTGTTGAATGATCAAGTAAACTTGCCAAACAATTTATTGTTTACACTAATACATAAAATAATGGAATGACACTCCAAAAGAGGATTATTATCATAATAATAATAATTAATAATATCACCCAACACCTTTTCACTCACTTGTCCAAGGACCACTACACAGAACATGTGACCCGAAACTCAAATTATCTGATTACCAAAGTTTTCAATCACTTTCTAATAGCTATTACATTCATATTCAACAGACTGAAACTCAAACCACCAACATCCACCCCTCCACACACACATGAAAAAAACTCTCTCTCTCATTTAATTTGTGTGTGGGCATACACACACACACACACACACACACACACACACACACACACACACACACACACACACACAGATATAAACACCTTGAATAGACCTTAGTTTTCAAAATATACTTCGTTAGGGTGGCATGGCAACTTGTAGGTGAACAAAACAAACAGGAGGAAACAGAGAATGAACTCACAGTATTTACATCTTTGAAAGCACAGTGTTTGAACAAATAGCTGTAACTAGAGGCAAAAGAATATTAGTGCACCACAAAGGAGAAGAAGAAACACGGGAAACACAGTGAACAGTGTGAAAGAAAAAGTTTGGAAAACAAAATTGGGCTTATGTTTCGGAAATCAAGTGTTAGTGCGCCCTCCAGACCAGATGAGAGGAAACACAGAGGCCAAGAAGCTAAGTAATTACTTCTTTACATGCAAAACGCAATGTGAACTGTTTGGTAATCTAAAAATACAAAACTGTATCGTTATTGATCCCACTGAAGATGCCTTAAAGTAAGAAGAAGGCGAAATGCTTCTGGGAAAAATAAATTAAGTTGCAGCAAGAAGAGGCACTTTTATTTACAAAGTTGACTTTTAATAATATTTTATACTCATGACAACGTCAAGTACATCAAGAGTGTGAAGCATCGTAAATTATTACAGACAGATAGAAGTATGTTGCATGTAATTAAGATCGTCGTCGAGGTTTGGGTCCTTAAGTTCGCACTGTGAGTGATTATGAATTTTATTCGATCAACAAAAATGGCAGCTGTAGGTACTGGAACACAGGCCAGCATTATGCAGATTACTTATACGAATCTATCCAAAAATCGTATGTAGCTTATACGAAAAAAGTTTCAGCTTGCTGTCGATCTCCATTTACAATGTTCCACGATATTTCGACTGGGTCATTAAATAAAAAAAAAATTTACTG
Source organism: Schistocerca piceifrons (assembly GCF_021461385.2). Classification (NCBI taxonomy): domain Eukaryota; kingdom Metazoa; phylum Arthropoda; class Insecta; order Orthoptera; family Acrididae; genus Schistocerca; species Schistocerca piceifrons. Next base: position 300,910,528 of record NC_060141.1, read on the forward strand.
TGAGTGGCAATTTAACATACCAGATTCACGCTAATTATTTTAAGAGAACAATTAAATAAACTTTTGTGGCTTTGACCTGACTGATTCGAGAGGACGACGGTTAAAACCCGAGACCAGCCATCCTGATTTAGGTTTTCATGATTTCCCCAAATCGGTTCAGACAAGTGCTGGGATGGTTCCTTGCAAAGGACACAACCCACGTCCTTCCCCATTTTTCTCTAATATGATGGAATCGATGATCTCACTGTTTGGTCTGTTCCCCAAAATCAACCAAACAGCCAACGTGACAAAAAAAATAAACTCAGGTCAGTGAAACTTAACTTTGAGCCTGTTCATATTTGAAATTTTCCCTTCGTTAATAGCATAGAATGTTGATTGAAACTTTAATAGTGTTGGTATCTGTTAAGGCACATGGTCAGTGATAAAAAGAATTTTTATCCATGGATGTGAGCCTGCTAGTCAATGTTCGATGAACCAATTTTGATAAACAATAATAGAAAATGCTTGTAGGAAGCATACACGTGATTTACTGTGCCATGATCTCAGTTTTTAGTAAAAGTCCTGGTAGCTGCTGTTATGAACTTAATTCGATCAATAGTTATGGCAGCTTTAGAGACTAGAGCTGAGACCAACATTACACAGAGTAATTATGTGAATCTATCAAAAAATCAGAGGTAGCATATGCAAAGAAATTTCGGGCTTGCAGTAGGCAGCGCTCTCGCTGATTGAATACCGGAACTCAGTTGCCCTCCACCTGAAGACAACAGGTAGGTACCCAGTCCAAATATCATGGATTGTTCTAAATGACGACTGGCTATACGCCCAAAACTTCTTTGGATATTTAGTTCTCCGAGCACTGCAACAATAACCACTGGGCAATAAGAAATGCTCTCAAAGCATCTGAACGTGTACCCTTAGTGTTGTAGTCTTAGTAGTCTTAGTAGTTTTCAAGTGTAGTTTACCCCGCAGACTGTAGAACGGATTTTGGATAATGACTGAAAAGTTTGACATGATGTGTAGATCAGCGATCTGCATGTGACGAAGTTAGTAGAGATATTCAGTAAGTTCTAGGTCAGTTTCCGTGAGTTAGCTCACTAGCTCATTTCACTTGCTCGTTTCACTCACTCATTCATTAACTCATGAATACTAACTTTGAACCTATCAAGTATATCTACTATAGTCCATTTTTTGGATCTAAATCACTTATTTTCATTTAAAACAACCATATTCAATAATAAATTACTTAGAAAAATTAAGAAAAATGACTATTTTTCTATTGCAGTCACTTATTATAAAAAGTTGTTTTTTTCTTACAAAAGTGCACAAAAGAAAAAAGGGTAAAATAGATGTTTTTATGAAAGGTGCATGAAGGAAAAAAAATGAGATAAATTTTAGTGATCATAAGAAATCTATTCTTTGTATAAAATTTTTGTAATTCTTTCTTCTTATGCAGCTGTAAGATTTTTATGACCTATTTTTAGACTAGACTTCACTATTCTTCTACCACATTCACATGTAACTTTTATTTTCATATATTTATTTTTATATTCTTTATAATCTGAACAATATCTATATTTTCGATATTTATTAAGTCATTAATATTCAAACACTGAGTAAAAGAGGTCATCATTTTTTCTATTTTCTCATTCAGTTATTAAAATAGTTTTAGCAATTGATGTATTTTAAAACATAGTTAAGGAATAAAGTTACTGCTTAAGCCGTCTTAGACTGCAAAATGTCCGTATGGTAATGTATCTATTTTATTTTCCAAAATATATCTTTTCGCATCATGAGGATTAGTGCTTTATTATATATTTCAGTTGTGTGTATTTTGTGTTTTTGACTTTGAACCATATTAATTCTTCTGTACTGTTCTCTATTGTTAAACAGGCCATCTTTATAATTTGACTTATACAAGATAAAATTTTTGTATGAAAATAGTGTGAATTCTTATCATTCATGAAATAAATGAATTTACATGCTTTTCCTTCTTACATTTTGTAATTTTTAATGGTTACATTTGATATTTTTACTCAAACGAATAAACATTAATCGATACATTAACTCTACTCTCAATTTTTGAAATATTATTATCAACCACCAGAAATTCAAAAGTTTTGGGTTACAAATCAAGAGCTATGGGAACTTTTTTATATTTTGTAACTCTTTCAGCATTTTTGTCTATAGGATATTATGCAGATTTTATAAAGCACAGAAAACAGTTTTGAACTTTATTTTTTACATAAATACATGCTTCTTTATTTTATCTGTGAATTCATTGTAAGATTATCCTTTCAATAGAACATATCTGTTAATTCCTAGCTGTAACCCAATAATTCAGTTTAATGTCCATCCTGATACATGTGCTTGAAAATCACCCGTTTCAAATATCTTAAACTTTTTACTTAACTCTCTTTCATTTGTGATCCTTAAGGTCTCTGTTTGGAAATCAAATACCATAATATTTCTATTTGTCTGCATGTGGTTCTCACCAAAAAATTTAAAGTTACTTTCAATCCATGATGTGTTTTTAGATTGTCTTTTACAATTTTCATAATTTTCAGTTTTACTGCAGTTTAAGAAGTGGTTAGGATGTATTGCGTTTATGTTATTCTCAAAATTTATTGTTTGTAATCTGTTTGCAAATGTCTAAAATATTTAATTTTTAATTATCTAATTCTTCTATGTCAAAATTTGGTGATCATCTATCATATATATTAATCACTTCATAGAATTTTTTTCATTCCAAGACCAGCTTTCTTTTGGTTGCTAAGTTGTGTGTTTTTTGCTCTTCTAATCGCTTATCATTCTTCTGTTTACTGTGACTATATTTTACTATTGCTTCTGTACTTCTAGCTAATGAACCAGTTGCAGTTAATGCTACAAGTAAAATTGGAAAAATACACCTTTGTGTTTTGTTTCTTTGTTTTGTTGTTGTTATTGTCTTCAGTCCTGAGACTGGTTTGATGCAGCTCTCCATGCTACTCTATCCTGTGCAAGCTTCTTCATCTCCAAGTACTTACTGCAACCTACATCCGTCTGAATCTGCTTAGTGTATTCATCTCGTGGTCTCCCTCTACGATTTTCACCCTCCACTGTGCCCTCCAATGCTAAATTTGTGATCCCTTGATGCCTCAGAATATGTCCTACCAACCGGTCCCTTCTTCTAGTCAAGTTGTGCCACAAACTCCTCTTCTCCCCAATTCTATTCAATATCTCCTCATTAGTTATGTGATCTAACCACCTAATTTTCAGTATTCTTCTGTAGCACCACATTCCAAAAGCTTCTATTCTCTTCTTGACCAAACTATTTATCGTCCATGTTTCACTTACATACATGACTACACTCCATACAAATACTTTCAGAAACGACTACCTGACAAATCAATACTCGATGTTAACAAATTCTTCTTCTTCAGAAACGCTTTCCTTTCCATTGCCAGTCTACATTTCATATCCTCTACTTCGACCATCATCAGTTATTTTGCTCCCCAAATAGAAAAACTGCTTTACTACTTTAAGTGTCTCATTTCCTAATCTAATTCCCTCATCATCACCCGATTTAATTCGACTACATTCCATTATCCTCGTTTTGCTTTTGTTGATGTTCATCTTATATCCTCCTTTCAAGACACTGTCCATTCCGTTCAGCTGCTCTTCCAAGTCCTTTGCTGTCTCTGACAGAATTACAATGTCATCGGCGAACCTCAAAGTTTTTATTTCTTCTCCATGGATTTTAATACCTACTCCGAATTTTTCTTTTGTTTCCTTTACTGCTTGCTCAATATACAGATTGAATAACATTGGGGACAGGCTACAACCCTGTCTCACTCCCTTCCCAACCGCTGCTTCCCTTTCATGCCCCTCGACTCTTATAACTGCCATCTGGTTTCTGTTCAAATTGTAAATAGCCTTTTGCTCCCTGTATTTTACCCCTGCCACTTTCAGAATTTGAAAGAGAGTATTCCAGTCAACATTGTCGAAAGCTTTCTCTAAGTCTACATATGCTAGAAACGTAGGTTTCCTTTCCTTAATCTATTTTCTAAGATAAGTCGTAGGGTCAGAATTGCCTCACATGTTGCAACATTTCTGCGGAATTCAAACTGATCTTCCCAGAAGTCCGCTTCTACTAGTTTTCCATTCGTCTGTAAAGAATTCCGGTTAGTATTTTGCAGCTCTGACTTATTAAACTCATAGCTCTTTAATTTTCACATCTGTCAACACCTGCTTTCTTTGGGATTGGAATTATTATATTCTTCTTGAAGTCTGAGGATATTTCAACTGTCTCATACATCTTGCTCACCAGATGCTAGAGTTTTGTCAGGACTGGCTCTCGCAAGGCCGTCAGTAGTTCCAATGGAATGTTGTGTACTCCTGGGGACTTGTTTCGACTCTGGTCTTTCAGTGCTCTGCCAAACTCTTCACGTAGTCTCGTATCTCCCATTTCATCTTCATCTACATCCTCTTCCATTTCCATAACATTGTCCTCAAGTACATCGCCCTTGTATAGACTCTCTATATACTCCTTCCACCTTTCTGTTTTCCCTTCTTTGCTTAGAACTGGGTTTCCATGTGAGCTCTTGATATTCATACAAGTGGCTCTCTTTTCTCCAAAGGTCTCTTTAATTTTCCTGTAGGCAGTATCTATCTTACCCATAGTGAGATAAGCCTCTACATCCTTACATTTGTCCTCTAGCCATCTCTGCTTAGCCATTTTACACTTCCTGTCGATCTCATTTTTGAGATGTTTCTATTCCTTTTTGCCTGCTTCATTTACTACGTTTTTATGTTTTCTCCTTTTATCAATTAAATTCAATATTTCTTCTGTTACCCAAGGATTTCTATTAGCCCTCGTCTTTTTACCTACTTGATCCTCTGCTGCCTTCACTACTTCATCCCTCAAAGCTGCCCATTTTTCTTCTACTGTATTTCTTTCCCCCTTTCATGTCAATTGTTCCTTTATGCTCTCCCTGAAACTCCGTACAACCTCTGGTTTAATCAGTTTATCCAGGTCCCATCTCCTTAAATTCCCACCTTTTTGCAGTTTCTTCAGTTTTAATCTACAGGTCATAATCAATAGATTGTGGGCCGAGTCCACATCTGCCCCTGGAAATGTCTTGCAATTTAAGACCTGGTTCCTAAATCTCTGTCTTACCATTATATAATCTATCTGATACCTTTTAGTATCTCCAGGGTTCTTCCATGTATACAACCTTCTTTCATGGTTCTTAAACCAAGTGTTAGCTATGATTATGTTGTGCTCTGTGCAAAATTCTACCAGATGGCTTTCTCTCCCTGAATCCGTATTGACCCACTATGTTTCCTTCTCACCCTTTTCCTACTCTCTAATTCCAGTCACCCATGACTATTAAATTTTCGTCTCCCTTCACTACCTGAATAATTTCTTTTAACTCATCATACATTTCATCAATTTCTTCATCATCTGCAGAGCTAGTTGGCATATAAACACGTACTACTGTAGTAGGCATGGGCTTCGTGTCTATCTTGGCCACAATAATGTGTTTTGTTAAATATTCTATAATCTACTTCGCAGTTGCGATACATAGTGTAATAAGTAAATTTCCAAGAGTTTTTTCTCTCTTTTTCTTTTCTGTGCATTAGTTAAAAGTAATCAGTACTATGTAACTGATCACTATTTAGTTTAATTTTAATTAATTTTGTTTTGTGTCGCCACTAGGTAGCAAAATACAATGTAATAAAGGTATTCATCCATATAGATTAAAAAATTATAAGTATTAATATTTTTTTAGGTGAACAACAGCTATTTCATCAAGCCACACGTTTACGCCAGCACAGCGAAAAGGCTGCTTTCAGCTGCCGGTGCCACTGATAGCGCAACGTCAATTCCATTGACAGCTGCACTCGTTCCTAATTTTCGTTTTCCAGTCATTATTCCTTCAACTGCAGTGTGCAGCTAATTTTTTCTCCTAATGACACACCAGAAGTGTGCATTCTTTCTTTTGCAACTAGTTAAAGTTCTCAGCCATCCTGGTGCTAGAATGTAATTGTCAGTCATTAGTGTAGTTTTACCACAACCACAAGTTGGTAAAAGTTTACCACATTTAATTTTTGATTTCTTTTCTAGAATCCTTATTTTCAGATCCCAATTTGTCTTTTATTTAAATACATTTTTACTAGTCTAAATGGTTCATCTCTTTAAGTTGAGTGATAAATCATCTGTTCTTAAGAAAAGATTAACTTTTCCCATTAGAGAAACTTATAAAAATGTTACATTAGGTGGTTTTTATAGAACTTTTTAAGCTCCAAATGTTGCATCAAAGAATAATAAACTATACTGCGATAGAGAATCGATAGAAATTCCTTTAGCTCAGTTAAGTTTAAAAAATTTAGAAAACTTTGTTCATTTGAAAAAGCCAAATGCTCATATTAAAGCTGCTGAAATTTTTAAAAAAGCTATTGAGCATGATATGTTTATAATAGAAGATAATATTGCAAGTGTGCTACGATGTAATAAACAAATATTTGAATCTATTAAAAAGACTGTTGCTAATAATCTTCCTAAAATCATTCTATTTGAATCAATAAATATTTTAATCTAGCTGATGGAATTTTGTGTTAAACATTCTGACATTTTCATAGAGAAACTAAAATTATTGCAGCATTTGGAAGACCAATAATTTATGAGCCATATTATCCTGTATATATTCCAGTTCACGATAAAATTAAGACTTGGAAACAATTATAACTGGACAAAGTGACAGTTTGAGTGTTTTTAATAGTGCTTCTGTAACAGCTGTTTTAGAAATGTCTTAATAAATTTTATCCATAACAAATCATGAATAAAACTAAGAATTATCGGTTCCACTCATTCCCTGTGAATGAGAAGCAAAAAATAATTTAAATGCACACAAGAAGGATACAGATATTGAAATTCTGGAGATGATTGCTTCAGTCCTAACAGTGCACAGTTATACATTAACTTTAGAATTGTAATAGCTAATCCTGATGGGTCAGAATCGGATAATCCAACATATGATTAAAAATCCAATAAAAATTAAACGATAATCATGTGGCAAAATTATTTGATCTTGTGAATATAAATAAAGGAATTAATATTTTATATAGAATCGATCATCCTTTTATTTCATCAACAGCTATGTTATATTTGACTGCATCTGTTGCTGATAAAATAAGCATGAAAGTCATATACATAATAATGGGAAAATAAAAAGTAAGAAAAATGGAGTGGTTTATCCATTATCAATACTTGGTGGATTTTTAAAGATTATAAAAAATTATGTGGAAGGTGATTCAGCTGTAATTTTAACAAAGTCTTCTAGTTCAGGAGATGAAATTCTTAGATGGCCTGACTATAATCATTCTGGAGTTGAAATAAGAGACACACTTCCAAAAGAAGGTAAAATTGTCATACAATCGATGGAAATTCTCATTTGTATTGTTAAATATGAACCAAATTACGAGTTAGAACAACGAGGAAATATTCTGAATAATTAAAAATTCCAATATCTGTTTATAAACCACAAAGTGTAGAGGTTGCAGAATTAATTGAAAAGGAGAGTTTGAGTTAGATATGCTTTACTCAGTAGAATTTGATACGCCATATTTTGCATTCGTTACATTTTGGATATATCCTAAAACTAATCAGTTAGTCGACTCTTCATTATTAAGTCACATTAAACTACAGAATACATACATGTAAAATGGAAAAAACGAAATTTTCCCACAGGAGATGTGGAATAGTAGTCCTCCAAGCAATTTTCTCAAAGCAGATGATGCATTTATCGATTTTAAATGAGTCACACAGCTCAGAGCAGATATAGATATTACTCCTTATAATTTCATAAAAAATTATCCAATTTATGTTATCAACATGACTCATAGGAAGAATATTGTGACAAACCAAAAGACGACTATGAACTTATGTGATAGTTTTAATGATAAAATTCCAAATGACACACTTGCTTGTATAGTTATATATGGCAAAAAGAATTTAACAACACAGAATATTAACAGAGAAGTATTAATATGGAGATTATGTTATCTTACAACCGGTTAATAATTGACTGAAGAATCGATCACTGTAAAGAGCTCAGTATGTCGACGACGTACGCTCGTTCGAAAGAACTAAGTTCATTGAAGGTGAATGATCTTGTCTGGTCATTGGCATGCACGAGAAAAATACATAGGTCCTTCTCCTATAAGTCCTCATGGTTAACTGAGCACTGCAGGAAATGCAAGCCGATAGATACCACTGGCAACGTAGCCTTCAGGTGACTAGCCCTGCCATCCACTTGCTCCGCCTTTATTTCCATTTCTGTTGCTCCTCGCACGACAAGGAACAGCGTCAGTTGCTGAGAGCTCTTCATAGATGCCTCTCAGTGCAGAAAACTATTATTACGATCCTTTAGCTATTTTTAAACGATTTTGATGATTTAAATTTTGGATTGAATCTAATTAAACCGTTTCCTAACGTTTCTAAGTGATTGAAATGAACATTATACATTTGAATAGTTTCGAGAGTATATGACAGATGCCGTTGGCGTAAGTTTCAGTAGAATTAATACAGTAACAGACATCACTTAAGACGGAATTTTTTCTTTTTTAATTTTAATTTTGGTGTTCAAAATCACATTTATGTCTTGTTTACACACATTCTCTGATATAAGAGTAATAACTGAAGGAAAATAATGAATCTGCATCCAAAATAAGCTGATGAATTTAGTGATTTTTAGAATGTACTTTGTCACTCCAATACGAAATATATATGCGATTTGCGAGTGCTAATACCTAGCGCTTAGGGGCACAGCTGAATTGCCATAGAATTGGTAGTATTGTATTTTACTATGTCATCCACTGCTCGAATCCATCAAGAAGAAAATTGCCAGAAGCAGCTTTCCACTACATACCGATGTGTACTGACCAATACAGGGCAGAAGAAGATGGGTGGAAGATGGTTAGCAGCCAAATCGCAGAACAACAGTGGCGTTCAGTAAAACAAAGCCCCCATGGGAAATGAAATAAAGAGAGTAACATCAAGAAACCCAGAGAGCTTTTCTTCAAAAGGCACCGAAGGTTTTGCACTTTTTGAGAATGAATTATTTCTTATTCGGTTTTTGGTAGAATTGTTAACAAAACTTTTGCATTAAATACCTTATCGTTGGTCCAAAAGAAAGAGATAGAAAAAATTTAGGTAAAGAATAGATTTCTTACGTTCGCCATAATTCCTTTTATGTTTTTTCTTACTTGCAACTTTTATAAGTAATTTTTAAGTAATTTGTTATAAAAAACGCTTTTTTAAACGAAAATAAAAATGGAGTATAGTAGAGATATTCGGTAGTTTCTAGGTAAGTTTATGTGAGATAGGAACGGGCGAGTGAAACAAGCGAGTGAGCTAACTCACAAAAACTGAGCTGGTGCCTACCGAATATCTCTAATGAAGTTTTATTTAAACTGTGTGATAACATTAAGATATTGCGACTACTTACTTATTTACTTATGTTACTTATTTATCGCAGTTGTAATCATGGGAGGACAGGAAGATGGAATCGATTACTCGAATGTTTCGTTGCACGAACTGCATGCTGCAACGAAACCAGAGAGGCAGACTCGAGGCCTTCTGATCACAGAAAGACTGATAACGAGTTGTTGGACGACAAATTTGAAGCGGGACATTATAGCATACTCAGCGTGGACAGAAAGCCTATAGTAGTTAAATGCGAGAGAGAAGAAATTCCCCAACAAGAATGAAACGAAAACCACTGAGAGACAAATATCTTTTGAGTGCTAAGTAATAGCTGCGCCTGTTGTGGAACAAGCAAAGTAAAGACGGAAAGACGCAACTAATAAGGTATTGGAGCGTCGGGAGAATGCAGTTACAAATCGAAAAAACGATCCAAAATGAAGTCAAGAGGAATCACTCAGACAGCAAGAAAAAAGCGTTAAGGAGCTACAAATAAGAAAGGAGGAAGCAAAAAGCCGGAAGAAAGCCTTAAGGAGCTGAGCCATAGTGAGGACAAAGTAATCGGGAAGCCAAGAGTAACTTCGTGGGAGGCAAGAAAAGGAGATACAAAAAGAAGAGGATAGAAAATAGCAAGAACTAGAACTCGAGAAGCAGGAGAAGCAACTAACCGCTGTGACCGCGCGGTTCTGGCGCTGCAGTCTGGAACCGCGCGACCGCTCCGGTCGCAGGGTCGAATCCTGCCTCGGGCATGGATGTGTGTGATGTCCTTAGGTTAGTTAGGTTTAACTAGTTCTAAGTTCTAGGGGACTAATGACCTCAGCAGTTGAGTCCCATAGTGCTCAGAGCCATTTGAACCATTTGAACTAACCGCTATAGAGTAAACAACCACCGAGCATGCCAAAGAAAACTCGAAACTCAAATTCGAACGAAAAGCAAATAAAACTGAACGTGAAAATCGGGCAGATTCAGAGCGAGATATGCTGTGTCGAAAAGAAGGTAGTTTCATTCGAGGGTGCACTAAACATCCAGTAAAAAATGGTCAAAGGTGTGTGTATTCTTAAGGGACCAAACTGCTGAGGTCATTGGTCCCTAGACTTACACAACACCTTAAACTAACTTATGCTAAGAACAATACGCACACCTATGCTCGCAGGAGGACTCGAACCTCCGGCGGGAGAGGCCGCGCAATCCATTACATGGCGCCTCAAACGACGCGGCCATTCTGGCGGCAAACATCCAGCAAGAAGAGCTCGCACCCACTCCAAAAGGGAGATTAACTCCAGTAGTATTTCTGCCCAGTTTCGAAAGTTCGTTGCCAGAAATATGACCAGAAGCACACAAAATCTCATATGTAGTGAAGCTGCAATTTGAGAAAAGAGGCTCGAAAAATACAAGATGACGTATACCGTTTCGGAGCTACATTTCTAACCAAGTGTTAAGCAAGATGTTGCAGTAAGTTCGATTAATAACCGGGAGTATAACCTATCGCAAATGGTACACACATGGAATCTCTGAAAGAGAGCTCAAACGAAATCAGTACCATGACATCCTGTCTGAAGGACATATTGTAGGCCGGCCGGAGTGTCCGTGCGGTTCTAGGCGCTTCAGTTTGGAACCGCGTGGCCGCTACTGTATCAGGTTCGAATCCTGCCTCGGGCATGGATGTGTGTGATGTCCTTAGGTTAGTTAGGTTTAAGTAGTTCTAAGTTCTAGGGGACTGATGACCTCAGATGTTAAGTCCGATAGTGCTCAGAGCCATTTGAACCATTTTTGACATATTGTAATATAACTTATAAATCACTTGTATCGAACGTACAACACAAATGATTGCAATCATCATCGGAACTGTTGATTAAGCGACCAATTAGGCGAATGCAGTAAGAGTGTAAGTAGCCATTGCATCTGATCGAAAAGAAGATAGCAGAACGGCAAAGACAGGGTAATCAGAAGATAATATTACGGACCGAATGATAACAGGTAAACTTCCACAAATCACAGGCAAAGCAGACGTGGGGAGGCGACAGATACGTACCGAACAGAACCTGATATGAACGAGACGGATAGCGCTAGCAGAATTACAGGAGTTATGACGACAGGAATACAGGCCAGTGAAGTACGAACCCTGATCAGTACCACAAGAGAATGAGCGGCCACGAAAAATTAATGTTGTTTCAGACATTTCAAACCCTGGAAACTCACTGGAGCAGCGAACATGTCCGGTGAAGAAGAAAGTGGTTGGATGAAAATATAGATTATGCATCAGGAAGCAAAATGACAATTGATGGAGCTGTTAACGATGTGGATGAGGACTGTGGCAATGGGAATACCCAGTGGCTGGCAGGCTTTGAGCCATTTTTAAGCTATAGTTGCAAAATGTCATTATTTACACTGAGAAAATAGAAACTGATGTCGAAAAGTTTCTAAACTACGCCATTGCAATAGCCGGGCATTATGTCAAAGAGCACTTATGGTACAATATGCCAAAAGGAGTCCATGGACGGTTGATCGACTGACCAGACATAATTTCTCCTATATTTTACAAATAGGTCAGCTGCCCTAACATGCTTAGGGATCAACAAACAATTTAATAACCTCGCCTAAGCCGTGCCCAAAAGTCTTTTCACATGAAAAATGTGGAGGAGATGTGTTCTGGAGACATCTGGCAACAACTGATCCCTATATTTATTCTTTGCGGAAACTGTCTCCAAAGAAAGTGAAAACTGTGCAGTCGGAAACTGTTGCCCTCTTGATACCTGCTGCAGACGATTACGAGGAATAAGATGCTGCGGATGATGAAGAGTAACAAAAGTCGTCGAGGAAGAAGATGAAGAAGGAAACGGAGAATTTGAACTAGAAGTGCAAGAGAAAGAAGGTTGGGAAGAATTATAAAACTTTCAATTTTTGTTACTCATATATATTTTCTGCAATAAAGACGATAATAGAGGCAGTTTTGTAATAACGTTTACCTTCAAAATCATAAATGTTTACCGAAAATATTTAATGGTCGTTAATTTTTTTCCAGATTCTTTTCGCCATACTGGATCTGCCATTTTGAATTTTTACATTTTAACATAAAAATCATTATCTGAAGGATCAGAAGCCCTATTACACCCGTTTTTGGCCATAGCGAAGCAATTTTGGCCAGGTTTTCAGATTTCTGGCCCACTGTTCTCCATTCCGAGTCTTGACGGAATAGCGTGAGGTGAGAGGAGGCAGTCACCTGCTCCGTTTCGAACTTGATATAACTCTCGGAAGCCAGCGTCATGACTGCAATCGGATAGGGTGTTGGAGATTTGGAAACGGCAACCGTGTTTGACGTCTCAGGTCGCGCTGGGAGTTGGGCCGACCAGCAGACTAGCCGAAAGGAGCTGTTACTGATGGAGAGGTCACTTGCTGGACAGTCAGGAAAAAGGCAGTGGCTGCAGAGCCAAGTACGAGAAGCTTCTACAAGCTGGTATGCTGCGCAGGTGTCGACAAGACGTTATTAATTGTCAGAATGGGGCGTGGTTGCTGTCTGTACATATAAACTTGGTGGAGCGTTGGTGTCCTTTCCTGGAAGAGAGGATTCCAGTGAAACCAGTGAAAGGGGCTTTTCCATGTCAGGAGCAATTCTACCAGCATACTTTAGTAGGTGACTGTTACGTTCTGATGGATGATGATTCAGTGCGCTATGCGGTGCTGAGTTGAAGCGATGGATTGACTGTATTGGTTAGCAGACAGTATCATGCGCGTAAGTCCGAGATTATCGTGTGATAAGTTGTGATTGTTGTCTGATGGCACACTGTGAGTGCGATGGAGTTCTCTAAAAGTGACAGCCATTTTGGTTTTTCTAAATTATGTACTTTGAGCACGACTGATTTGTGTTGAATAGAAGGCGATTGTTTGTATTATGCTGTGAGTGTGACTGATTTCTTGATGTCATTTGTACGAAGGAAGTGGCCTTGTTATTTTGTGTACGAGAGTGATCAATTTATATATTTCATTTTACAAGAATTTATTGAGATACACAGTATGTATCATATTTGACGGCTTATGCATGTGCAATTGAAAGTACACGGTATTAGAAGCAAAAATGTGAGAGTCAACACAGGTTCAAAAACGAACAATTTGTAAGATTATTTCAAATAAACATTATCCCTGTTAGAAAAAGGGAACATTCAACATTAAGAAAATGTACTACCGATAGTTTGGTAAAGGTGCTGGTGTTCTGAGTGAATACGACAAGTTATGTTACTGTAATCGTAGTTATAGGAAGTGTTCAAAGTGCCGTTCTTGTTCCCCTATGCAGGTATGTACCTGTCACCGCAATGAGTTTAGAATCCTTTCAAGCATCTCTGGATTATTCTGAAATTCTTGACAGGCATTGACAATTCTCTGCTCACTTCTTCAATCGTGTTAACTGAAAGTTTGGTACACTACACCTTTAAGTTGGCCCAAACACAGAAATCCATAGGGTTCAGTTCAGGTGGTCTTGGAGGCCACGGTACAAGTCCTCCTTACCTAATACATCTTTGGTCATATCGCCTCATTGGGATACTGTCTCACTATCGCAGCAAAATATGCCCGTGCTCCATCGTGCGTGTACCACATCTTTTGGCGTTGCTCTGAGGGAACGTCCTCAAGCAATCCTACAAGATGATAGCGCGGAAACCGAAGGTAGTTTCTTCTACTGACTTCGTTTCGTAGCATGTATGTTCCAATAAGACGTTCACCTAGTATCCCTAACCACACATCCAATGAGAAACGTCGCAGCATGTGGGTTGGTATCTAGATGACGTGAGAATTGTGAAAATGAAGCACACCACCTCAAGTGAATCCTGCTTCATCTGTAAATAAAATGTTATTGTCAAACGAAGGATTGCCTACTGACTGTTGTTGCATCCACTGATAGAAAGTTAATCTAAGGCCAAAGTCCGCCTCAGTAAGACAATGAACTCGTTGGAGATGATAGGGCTACGTTGAATTGTGATGGAATATACTCCAAACGCTACTGTGGCTAATTCCAAGAATTCGTAAGGCAAGTCTCCTTGTCGAAATTCCTGGAGAGTGTTAGACTGTTTCAGGACCACCTATTCAAGCATAGGTGTAATTCGGGCAGGCCTACCCACTCCCGCAGCCTGTGCAATGCTCCCAGTTTGTCGGAGGCACCCTTGTATAAGTTCGACTCTCGGGGTGCCTTCATGTAGGTAGAAGCTTGCAACCTCCCATGCATTGCCGTTAGGCAAACCATGCATGAAATGCAGTCCCACGTATTCCGCATTATCGTAATGGGCCATGTTACCTCCAACACTCAAACAACACAACTGACCTCAGCAAACAACTGACGTGAGTGGTACGCTGTATACTGTAATATCGTATCCATTCTGTTTACAGTTCCACGTCTCGAAAATGTAAATGAAGACCACACCACGAACCTGCATGCGGTGTTTACACAGAATCACCACAAAACTCGCAATTATCTCACAGACGGTAGTCTGTTGTCCTATGTTTACTACTACAGTCTGGAACCGAGCGATCGCTACGGTCGCAGGTTCGAATCCTATCTCGGGCATGGATGTGTGTGATGTCCTTAGGTTAGTTAGGTTTAATTAGTTCTAAGTTCTAGGCGACTGATGACCTCAGAAGTTAAGTCGCATAGTGCTCAGAGCCATTTGAACCATTTTATGTTTACTGCAAATTTTTTGCTTCTAGTACCGTGTATGTTCAGTTGTATGAGTTTACGCCATTGATTATGATATACCCTGTATATCTAAGAAGTTTTGTAGGGTGTTGGTGGTAGTGGTGGTAGCAGTGGTAGGCCAATATTAAATTATGTGGTATGTAGGTAATCTTAAGTATGGGACTTGTTTTAATGTCTTATGGTTAATTGCAGAAGTTATATCTATTGTATTTCCTGTCTGTAGCTGAGGGCCCTTTACTGTAATTGTTACTGTAGTTTGCTGATTCTGTGAGCTGGGCAAAGCTTTGATTTTAATTGTATGAAGGCATTTTATTTGTATTCTCTTGATTGAGTCTTGATTTCAAAAACTATACCCGGCTTTGCTGTTCTTGTATTATTATTCTGTTATTAAGAAAACGTTTATGTTTAATAAATTAATAATTAAATCGAGCCCATTAGTCTACAACTCCTACTGTGAGTCCCACTACACTCAAACCCCACGCTACAATAATGATAAACAATAAGATAATACTACAGGTAAATTAGTTTAAATGTTTCAGGACAAATATACTACCATACAAACGAAATGACATGTGGTTCAAAATGTACTGAAATACAATGTTATAAAAGGTTGTATAAGGAGGTAACTTGGCAGAACTGTGAGGAGAAAGATATCACCAAGACTACAGAAAGTGATGGCTGGACTCTAAGAAAAGGAGAAGGACAAAGAATTGAAGCAACTGAGATGGAGTTTGTAAGGTCATTTTCTGGTTTAACATTACGAGATAGAGCGCGAAGTAATGACGTAAGACCACAACTAAAAATGAAAATAACAAAGGCAGAAGAGATTAGACACTACGAAAAAAGAAAAAAGAGTGTGATGACAATACGAAGCCACCCGAGTGCCTGCCATGGCAAGCATTACGTTTCAACCAAACTGAAAGAAGGGATATACAGCGGCCAATGAAGAGAGGGAGACAGCAGTTCTGATGTAATGGAAGAAGATGAAGGAATAGAAGACGAATGTACGCAGAGCCTCAGAAGATTATTTGTTTTTATTTGTTAGAAAAGAATGAGTAGTCAATTAGTAAATGAGTGAGATGTGATGTGCACTATGTCATATTTATCATTGTGCGTTGGGTTTATGTGTACTGACTGGTTTGTTGTGGGTATAGCTACAATGAACTGCTACAAACTCAGTCTTTGTCTGTAAGGGAAATTCTACCATAGTGTGTCAGTGCATAGTGCAGTTCCAGTTAGGTGTGTGTTGGATGTAAATTAGGCATGTGATGAGAGTGTTTCGCTGTACTGCAACTGAAGCACTGTGAGTGTTTTCCTGCAGATCGGGGACCGAACAAAATGCTTTGAGTGCACCGGCTGATGAGACTTCGCTAGGCAATCTTGCCGCCTGGTCGTACTCTATCACGCCAGCAGTGGGGCAACCGACAGTCTAAAGGTAGGGGAGGCTAGGCACCGGGCACAACGAGCAATGCAGGAGCTCAGCTCCGCTAAAACACCTACATTTTGTTCTTACTTTTCCCTAAATCTCCAAAACTAATAAAGAAACAAAATGTCTCCTCGTAAATTTTGAAGCACTGGCTTTGTCGCTTCCTGGCTGATGACCTTTCGCATGATCAGCGGTCTATCTGCAAAAGCGATTACTCAGTTAGTCCGGATCTATAAAATTTTCAAAAGAAACAGGCCATTTACGAGTATGACAGGACAGCATTTGCTATGTTGAATTTGTGTCCGTAACCAGCGAATACCATTGCGTTTGCACCATTATACTTTAGAATACTGTCATCTGTACGCTTTCATAAGCAGATTTTTGTCCTTGGTGGAAGTAGATACACAGAATAAGACCTTTTATTGTAGGTCTCATTTTAACATCATACTGCACCATATAGAACTGAGGTTAGCGTTTAACTAGAAAAAACTGCATAAGACCTCTCACACCTGTTGCTACGCTGTTATTTACGCATGATCACGCTCGTCATGATGTTATCCTTAGGATCAGTTAGTACTATTAAAGGACTAAAACGTGGAGTAAATTAACATCGATGGTGTCCATGGACCAGGTTTTCATTCGTATCTTTTGTCTCGCATCGGACATTCACGCCACCATTGAATCTGTTGCTTTTATCGATATTCAATTACGTCTCCCTATTTGAACCATGAGTCCAACAGGCAATCAAGAGGACAATGTCGGATTGAAGGCAGCCCAGACAATACGTCCCTTGTTGAGGGATAACGGTTATCTGCGTGTCCTCTCCGCCTTTGAATCTTCGGAACTGCATAGGCACGGTCAACAGATCTGGTAATATGAGTTCTTTCTCAATGCATTGGTGTCCATGATTTAGGGAAACATCACAGAACAGGAAAAAAAACTGAGGAAACGTAAAGCAGGTGAGTCAGAAGCTGAATATGCAGCTGCCACATAGTAATCGTAATCTCAGTACTAGTAAATTATTATTACAATTTATAAGAGGTGATGAAAAAGTTTGCGTCTGAAGGCGTTGCTGCAGCGTCTATACAACGTAGCGCTACTTCAATATATGGGTGTACAAAGAGTTAGTGTGGTATTTGTGTATTTCAGATGTGTGTTTAATAAATGCAGAAACGTGAACTATGGCGGCGTTATTACCGAATCCGCCAGAACATGATCAATGTGCTGTTGTTCTCTTCCTAGCTGTCGAAAGGACAAGCACCGAAAGACACACATTGGACAGCGAAGAATGTGTATGGGGCAATACGTCTGTAGAAAAGCACTGTCATGGAATGGTGCTCCAAGTTCCGTGCTGGCCGCGATTCGACACAAGACGGCTGTCGATCTGTGAGGCAAGCCGGATGAAGTCAGAGGCACTCGAGCATCCACCCTGTAGTTCTGATCTCTCCCCGTGCAATTATCGTGCCTTCTATCTCTAAAAATAAGGCCCTGAATGGTCGACGATTCCGGTCCAATGAAGATATTCTGCAGAGAGTTACGAACTTCCTCACCGTACAGGGCATGATGTTTTACCAAACGTATACATTCAACTTGGTGCGAAGGTGGGATGATTGCCTCAATGCTCAAGGCGATTTTGCCTGATTGGCATATCGATTCTAGACTCTACGATCTTCGAGCGGGAACTTTTTAATTACCCCTTATACTTAATTTTTTGCAACCAGACTGTTTAATTAGTAGCGTAACTCACTGTATTGTTCATATTCACTTCTCAGAATGACCTCATGCTCTTAACTAATAAAACTATGGTTAACGTCATTATTACGAGTGTGTGCTGTTAATGACTGAGAAGGTACTGAATAATAACGGTTTACGTCAAGTATCACGACACTTTTCAAATTTATTGTCAAACTTGATTTCTATTTTATACAAGAAACCCATTGCCACCTATAATTCTTCCAGTTATTTGAAATAATCGAAGTAAGATACATTCTGTGTAACTCACTATATTGTTTTGCCTTTCCACTGTTGCCAATCTGTCGTATATTCTTTTTCACATCTTTAACTACACGCTTCGGGTTTATGCACCGTAAAAAGCTTCGACAGAATCCTCATGGTTCACTTCAAACAATGCCTATCGTCTGTACTATAGTTCAATTCTTTTATCATGGCGGCTCGCGCATGCCCGCCCAGACGCGGGAGAGTGCTGCGTTGCCAGTTGCACACGACGCACGCGCCAAGAGAAGCAGCGCCATAATGGCATAGTCCGCAAGCTTGCGTTTAGGGGGGAGCGCGCAGTTCATGAAGTAAAGCCACCACAGCCACATTAACCGTTTCGCTGCTACAAAGACGTGCTCTCTGCATTCCGCGCTGTGGGCGATTTTGTCACTGCACTGCTCGCCTGTGCAGACACATTGTGTTCCGACTGCTTTGACACTCTTTATCATTCGATTCCACAAAAACTATTTGGCTCAAAAATTAGATTTTTACCTATCTTCTTGACTGATACCTTCCCCCCATAAATGACTTAATTTTGTTTCGATGTTCAACGCAGTTATTATGCAGCATTAAATATAGGAAACCATTGCACGAAATTTTGAAGAGTTTGCAGAGGTAAAGTCCATAGAGTATACGTTCCGGATGGTCTATTTTAGTTGCCACAATGTTGAGAATGAAATGTGGACAAGATACCTATATATTTCATTTAATTTAAGTACCACACAAGTGTCGTATGTAATATTGATAAATATTCCAACTTTCGCGACTGTAACAAAAGTTTTACTTACACTGGGCACGTGTGGCTTTATTTTAAAGCACTTCAATCAATCAAAAGGAAGTAGACAAAATACATTAAAGAAAACTGTGGACTTACAAAAACATTAGGACTTGAATATACCGTCTGTCAGTGAAGTGCTCAGAGATATGTCAAATATAATTTTGTGTGTGGCACACACAAACAGCATTTATTTTTCTAAAACACTGGTGAGCCAACACAAACGTTGAAATATTGTGCTACCGCAGCACAAAACTACGAAAGGTGACTTGGCAATGGAGGACACAAAATACAGTCCTCTTATGATGCTTCAAAAGAGAGAAACGCGTCTGGTCTAAATAAGTCGCTTATTACAGTTGCAGAAGGGGGATATATTTCAATACCATTGGTAAAACTGCGACTGTGGAACAAAAACAAGAAATAGAACATGAATACCATTGTGTATGTGCCATACCTTTCATCGATGGAAGTGCTTTAAAATAAAGCCAAACGCGCCCTGTTTAAATAAAACTTTTATTACAGTCGCGAAAGACGGAATATTTCTCAATATTACATACGACACCTATATGGTACTTAAATTAAATGAGATACTGTTATACAGTAAATATTATATGAAATTTAGGTATCTTGTCCACATTTCATTCTGAACATTGTGGCAACTAAAATCGACCATACGGAAAGTATATGCTATGAACTTTTACCTCTGCAAACTCTTCAAAATTTCGTGCAATGGTTTACTACATTTAATGCTGCACATCAAAACAAAATAAAGTCATTTATGGGGGTAAGGTATCAGTCAAGAAGACGTGTAAAAATCAAATTTTTTGACCAAATAGTTTTTTTGTGTCAAAGCAGTGGGAACACCATGTGACTGCACAGGCAAGAAGTGCAGTGATGACAAAATCACGCACAGTGCGGAATGCGGGGAGCACGTGTCTGCAGCAGCGAAAAAGTTAATGAAGAGGCAAAGCACTAGAAATTTCATTCAAACGAATAAAATTCGTGAAGTAAGGCACTCCAATATTGTTTTTAAATAAAGAAAATATTAAGCACTGCACAAGGTTTGAACACATAACCTTTCACTTCGCAGCCCAACACCTTAACCGTTCTGCTATCTCAGTTCATTGGACAGAGTAACTCCATAAGGACTCTAACACCTCACACAACTACTTATAAACACTGTTGGTATGACTATGAATTACTCACGCTTCGTCGAAGTACAATAGGAAATAAACAATTACCGCTGGTCTTTATTGCGAAAAAGCAGTTCGTGAGATTGAAACAAACACCTTTCCTTGCTATCGCCTGAATTAGGAGTCTTATTGCTTGTTTGGTTTAATTAATTAGTAGAATATGAAGCAATTGATATAAAGAATGCTTTTTCCAAACTTTCTATAAAAGAAAGTCTGCTATCAAGACATTGCTTTTGTTCTGTTACTTTATTTATGACTGAACGTTTGTAAAACTGAAGACACTCGTCCATGCTCTGCACTGCAGTCGAGATCTGGCAACGTCGTTCTCTGTTCATTGGCTGACTGTGTTTTGTGACGTCAGATGCGCAGAACGAACCTAAACTCGGCCGCCAAGATATATGACGTGCACTTTAGCCGCGCCATATTTCAGAGAGACCCAACGTTGGCAGAAAGAGCATCCAATGCTGGCTATTGTGAGGTTACGCTAACACCTCACACAACAGTTTTCCAAATAATCCAGGGTCAGTTTATAAAACGCAAAAAGATATCTCTCATAATAAAAAAATTAAAAATAAAATAAAATAAAATAAAAAACTACATCCAGAAGCTAAAACCTCCAGTAATGAATCATAAGTCGCAGTCACTTAAATGACAAGTAAAATAATGAAAGTCAAGGTTTGTCAACAACATACCAATATTTCTGTTTCCCTAAGAACTCATTATCACATTCTGATAAACAAGGCAAAATGGAACAGTTCAATAACAAATACATAACTGATCGTGGTATGACAACATAGTCCAACTCTAGCAATAGTAGACGAGAGCGATTAAATCAATAATACATAAAAGATACAAATATTGTTTGAAAATTTGCCCACAACGGAAAAATATAATTTATGTTTCAGTGAAATTTCTCATAATTAAGAGATTGGAAGGAGCGATGTATATTTGCTTTGAAAAAACTTTTTAGTAGGCAAGATCACATTCAATACTTTTTATTCCTGTTGATCGGTTTCAACAGTTTGTCATTTCCTCATCTGTCAAGTGATGCATTTACATAGAGTACATGTACAATCATTGTTTATATTTGTCATTACAAATGTCAACATGGCATGAGTCATACAATCATACAGAAAAGGGATGTATAATAACAAGTTTTTTGTAGGTATAAAA
Source organism: Schistocerca piceifrons (assembly GCF_021461385.2). Lineage (NCBI taxonomy): Eukaryota > Metazoa > Arthropoda > Insecta > Orthoptera > Acrididae > Schistocerca > Schistocerca piceifrons. Next base: position 300,932,233 of record NC_060141.1, read on the forward strand.
TGTCGAATTTCCATTTCTTCATTTGCTATAGCAAATATAATTTATGATTGTACATGCACTCTCTGTAAATGCATTACTATATCGATTAGAAGAAGATGGTCATAACTGTTGAAACCGCTTATCAGGAATTATATACCGGTACGTATAAGTTTGAATTACAACAACATTGTTTTTGTTGTATTATTTTTCCTTATTTCAACCTATTTTTCGGCCATCTTCAGATGAAGATGGCTGAATAACCTGAAAACTAGTTTGAAATAAACAAAAATCAGAAGACACAAAAACAGTGTACTTGTTATTCTAGCTTAGTAACCAATAAATAAAATCATATATATTACTCAAGTCAACATCCCTTTTTCTCATCACATACTAATCGTTCAGGGATTAAGAACGCATAGTTAGAAATGTTTTTTAACCAGCTTCTGACACTGCATATCGATTTTTCACTAAAACTTCTTATTCGTGGAAAATTTTCACATAAAAGAGATTTTTAACCATCATAGGCAGAAAAGGCATAATGGATCTCCAGCTTCGTGCAAATATTTCAGGAAGGTAACTTACTAATCAAGAATAAGACTCTGCATTTTCAAATTGTCTTACTACAAATAGCATTTTATTTGTTTTAAAGTACTTACTAACCAGATAATGTGTATACAGTAGTGTCATAGTTAATAACCGTGGCAACTGCGGTAGTCCTTTATCTCTGCCTGTCATACAAGTTGACTTGGCTGAACGAATATACTTCCCGAAACGACAAACATATTTGTCGTTATCACCTTGAATTGTGAGTTACCTATTGCCACTACGGCTTGACATGCTTACCTTAAATGAAAACGTTTATCGAGTTAAAATTACAGGTTATGTGGTCCTACTGACAGTCGCTCATCTCTGCCGGTCGCACAAGCGGGGACAAACATTCCGAATGCAAAACACGTTTTTGGACAAATGGGAATATACATATGAGGATGCATCGGAAATTCATGATCATTAGTTCATGTCCTGTGGTTCATTTTTACAGTCGTTTTTTTCTTTATCACCACAACTACTTTTATCCCAACGTCTGAGCTTATTCCAAATACTGCTATTGCTTAAAGTGCGTAAGTTTCTCACGGGCCTCTGGAAATAGACTTTACAGACTATAAGACGCACTTATTTCTTTAAAAAAATTGCCTCCAAAATCATGTGCGTCTTATACTCGAAATTAATATAAAAATGTCCAGTGCTTGATTTAAAATTCTCGCTAGTCTTAAAAATAGCCTTATAGATATTCGATGCCGCGGAAAACCTATCACTATCTGGCAACACTGGATTCAACTGGCAGCAGCAAAGCACCGATGCGACAAACATGAGTTGCGGGGGTTCACAAGCTTGCCATCACAAACCGAGAACATTGTCTAGCCTACGATGCAGCCTACGGTGCCAGTGAACTTGAATTGAAAGTGATTTGTGTTATTGGTAACAGTACGTTAGTAGCTCATTTCATAAGGGAAAAAAATAAAAGGTATTCATATGATGCGGGCTACAAATTGAAAGTAATAGAATATGCAGAAGAACATGGAAACGGAGCAGCTGAGTGGCATTTTAGCCTTCCACCAACAGAAATAACCATTCGCTACTGGTCGGGCTAGTAAAGAAGAACTGAAAAAATGAGGAAGACTAAATGTCCAAATAGAGGACTGAATGCAAAATGGCCAAAACGAGAAGATGACGTACTGAAAAGGATTGGAGGATACCTTCAAAATGACACTGGAATTAATACAAAAATGATTCTATACACGTTCGTAAGCTAGCGCTGCAGTGGAACTTAATAGACTTAAAGGATGGAGCTGGTTGGTGCAACATGCGAACCAAAACCAAAATATCTCAGAAAACGCCGCAAGAGTATGAAGAGAAAATATTATCTTTTTCTCGCTTTATTATTCAACATGGAATGAAAATCAGTGAGGATCTAAGCACAATAGCGAATACGGACGATACTCCTTTGACATTTGATGTGCCAAGTAACAGAACTGTTGCCATGAAAGGTACTAAAACTGTAGTTATAAAATCAAGTTGACATGAAAAAGGTGCCACACTGATGTCCTTTAATCCAATCATCATTTTCAAGAACAAAACAATGCCAGAACCTCCTGAAATACAGCCAGGTGATGATGGTGTTCACATACATGACAAGGGTTGGATAAGGAGACTAGTATGAAATCATGGATTGACGGAGTGTGAGAGAGAAGGAAGGGTGCTTTATTGAAGAAGAATTTTTTTTGCACGAGATCAGTTTAGTGGTCACTTGAAAAATTCTGTGAAAGAGAAACTGAGAGAGGGAAATACATATCTTGCTGTTATTCCGGGAGGACTTACTTGAAATTGCAACAGCTTGATGTCTCGATAATTAAAACATTTAAACTGTATATGAGAGAGGAAGGGAACAAATCGATGATGGATGAAACCCAACATGAATTCACGCCCATGGGAAATTTAAAACGACCCACAGTCAAACAAATGTGTCGGTGGATAATGCAGTCGTGGTCTAGAGTTAGAGAGGAGATTATTGTTAAATCTTTCAAGAAGTGCAGCGTAAGTAACGTTCTCGATGGCAGTGAAGACCATCTTATATATGAAGAGGACAACGATGGCAACGAAGAAGAAGAAGAAGAAGAAGAAGGGAGTTCAGATGACGATTTTCAGGTTTTTAAAGGTCAGTTCGGTTTTAAAATCTAAGAATTCTTTTTACTCTGGCTTTGCAGTCTAGCAATAAAAATGGAAAAAAATGTTATTTTTTAAAATACTTCTTAAAAATTAAGGTGCGTCTTATGGTCTGTAAAATACGGTACTGAACGCCATATTGGCTATTAAAAGTTTCTTCATTTATATGTTCCACTCTGCATAAATGTACAATAACGAGTTACCTTAACTGAATAAATCGCTCGAAAACGAAAATCGTGTAGTTCTGAAACAGGTATTCATATCGTTAGTTAGTACATATTTATAAAGGGTTGTATCAGCATGCCGTATAGCAGCCTTCGCGCAGTATCAAGGGACAGGAGGACGCGGCGATCACTGCTAGTGCATACAGCCTGCGCCCCCAGCACTGTGGGCCTGCTTTCCAACACCCGTCCCACCAGAAAGAGACAACAGATGTGCGGGTAACGCATCCCGACACACATATTTTCAGACGACGATGTCGTCGTAAGAAGTGAAGTACCATAGCGACTCACCAACGAATGCACCCCAGTCAACACAAAAACGGAAACGTGGTAAAAACCTGTTGTGCAAAGCAGAGCATGGAGTAAAATAAGGTTTTAATTTTTTTTACTTTACCACTCGAACTTCGTTATTATGCCTCTAAATTTTTCTTTTGTTGTGTGATGGCTACACTGATTGACAAAAGAAATGAGTCAGCTAGAAGATATGGTCGGCTGTCACTTCATACACATACACACCATCGGTGGGTATTCAAATGATTAGAGTTCCAATTCTCTGTGACAGAGAGGTCACCGGAGTTCATTGGTGTTGTTGTTGTTTAGTGTTGTTACCAAACGTGAAAAGCACCAGATGTTGAGTGATCACTGTAAGGAACATGCAGATTTTGCGTACTTGTATTGTTGAATCAAGCAATATCTAGATTTGGGGGCATTTGGATGTGACTGTGGTCCGATGTTGGACTGCACGTAAACGTGAGAACAGGCATACTAGTCTTCAACATTCCGGTAGACCACGTCTGTCAACCGCAAGAGAGAACGCCGTATTGTGGACCAAACACTTCGTAACTCGTTCGCATCTGCGCTTGCCATCCGAGGACGATCTACGGATTACCTGCAACATTCTGTCTCATCTCGCACCACTGGTCAGAGACTAGGGGAATTAACATCCCATGCGTAGGCTGCTGTTAACACCACAACACAAGCCGCTGCGTTTGGAGCGGTACTGTGGCCAGGGAGGATGGACTGCTAATAAATGGAGTCACATTGTGTTCAGGGATGAATCACGGCTCTGCACTACCACGGTCGGCTGTCGCCGACGATTATTGGCGGTAGCCAGGGAGAGGTCTCATGTTTACAATGTTCTGGAAAGGCACTGTCATCTCCTCACGGCGTCATGGTGTGGGGAGCCATCGTGTATGCCTTCAGGTCACAGCTGAGGGAACTCTGAAGGCACTACGACAAGTTACGGGCGTTCTGTGTACTCCTGTGTTAAGCCGAGCGAGGTGGCTTAGAGGTTAGCACATTGGATTCGCATACCGTCCAGATTTAGGTTTTACATGATTTCTCTAAATCGCTCGGGTTAAATACCAGGATGGTTCCCTTAACAGGCAACGGTAGGTTACCTGTCCCGTCCTTCCTACGTTTTTTCATGTCTTACATCTTATGCGAGGACATGGTGGTGCCATTTTACAAACAGGACAGGGCCCGTGCGCACCACATGTATCTATAAACTGTCTACGTTATGTTGAGGTTCTTCCCGGGCCGGCAAGAGCCCCAGATCTGTCCTCGATAGAACTTGTGTGGTACCAGGTAGGGCGTCAGCTCTATCCCAGCGCCGGTAACTAGGATATCAATGACCAGTTACAAAAATTGTGGGCCGGCTTGCCTCAGGAGTGGATACGGCTTTATGGCACCTTTCACACCCGCATCAGTGCATGCATGCAGGCCAGATGTGTGCAAAGGCACAGCGATGCGTGGCCTTATACTGGCAAGTTCTTTCCAAATTTGTAATCACTGAAACAACTTTGCATACCATCTTAGCTCGTGAAGTTTCATTTAATTTCTCCTCGCCATCTGGGTGCTTCACCTTTTTTTTCAAGCTTTGCCTTTGGTTTCCTTGACAACAAACTCTTTTGATACTGTTGTTGTACTGTGTAGTTCCTTACTGAATGACACTGTTATCACATGTACCACAGCTTAACAACTCCTATTCCACAGGAGAATTTTTTAATATATAATTCTGCAAAATAAGAATGTGTGCAATTTAGTCTGAAACATTAAACCTAGCACTATGTTAATAATTTAGAAAAGGGAAACAGGTATATTGATAGGTGTTTAAACGACCATCTTGTAGGCACAAGACTACTTAGAAGATTGTGTGAAACACTGACTTTGTAACATGCTCATGCGTTTTACATCGTGTTTATTTATCCTATAGCTGAACTAGGACCCACCATCCAATAAGTTTTCTGCCGGCCGTAGTGCTCCACTCAGTCAACTTAGCCGGGACCAACTGCCTCAAAGGTACAGCTCTCATGCTACGCAGCTGAGGCCGAGGGCTCCGTTGCCCATGGAGCACCATGTGGAGGTGGGGCTCCTGGAAGTCTTTTTGTCATCGTTCTTCGTGTAAATGGCGGCTGTATTATAAATCTATTATACATCATCTTGGAAAGAGGAAATTATAAAACAAAAAAATTATTTAAGAAGAACAACAAAATAGGATAGGACAGATTGAGTAGTAGAGGTCCCTTCACCTGCACTGCCCTGGTAGGAGGTCTCGGAATGTGACTTCGAGCCCGAAATCCCTATGCAATGCTTCCAGAGGTTACCTAGTACGGTATGTCGATAAGATAGCCTACTTAATTCTAGGGTAGTGTTTTAAAGACTGCCGGCTACGATTATATGATTATACACTACTGGCCATTAAAATTGCTACACCAAGAAGAAATGCAGATGATAAACGGGTATTCATTGGACAAATATATTATACACTAGATTACATTTTCATACAATTTGGGTGCATAGATCCTGAGAAATCAGTACCCAGAACAACCACCTCTGACCGTAATAACGACCTTGATACGTCTGGGCATTGAGTCAAACAGAGCTTGAATGGCGTGGTCAGGTACAACTGTCCATGCAGCTTCAACAAGATACCACAGTTCATCAAGAGTAGTGACTGGCGTATTGTGACGAGCCAGTTGCTCGGCCACTAATTGACCAGACATTTTCAATTGGTGAGAGATCTAGAGAATGTGCTGGCCAGGGCAGCAGTCGAACATTTTCTGTATCCAGAGAGGCCCGTACAGGACCTGCAACATGCGGTCGTGCATTATCCTGCTGAAATGTAGGGTTTCGCAGGGATCGAATGAAGGGTAGAGCCACGGGGCGTAACACATCTGAAATGTAACGTCCACTGTTCACAGTGCCGTCAATGCGAGCAAGAGGTGACCGAGACGTGTAACCAATGGCACCCCATACCGTCGCGCAGGGTACGGTGATGACGAATACACGCTTCCAATGTGCGTTATCCGCGATGTCGCCAAACACGGATGCGACCATCATGATGCTGTAAACGGAACCTAGATTCATCCTAAAAATGACGTTTTGCCATTCGTGCATCCAGGTTCACCGTTGAGTACACCATAGCAGGCGCTCCTGTCTGTGATGCAGCGTCAAGGGTAACCGCAGCCATGGTCTCCGAGCTGATAGTCCATGCTGCTGCAAACGTCGTCGATCTATTCATGCAGGTGGTTGTTGTCTTGCAAACGTCCCCATCCGTTGACTCAGGGATCGAGACGTGGCTGCACGATCCGTTACAGCCGTGCGGATGAGATGCCTGTCATCTCGACTGCTAGTGATCCGAAGCCGTTGGGATCCAGCACGGCGTTCCGTATTACACTCCTGAACGCACCAATTCCATATTCTGCTAACAGTCATTGGATCTCGACCAACGCGAGCAGCAATGTCGCGATACGATAAACCGCACTCGCGATAGGCTACAATCCGATCCGACCTTTATCAAAGTCGGAAACGTGATGGTATGCATTTCTCCTCCTTACACGAGGCATCACAACAACGTTTCACCAGTCAACGCCGGTCAACTGCTGTTTGTGTATGACAAATCGGTTGGAAACTTTCGTCATGTCAGCACGTTGTAGGTGTCGCCACCGGCGCCAACCTTGTGTGAATGCTCTGAAAAGCTAATCATTGGCATATTACAGCATCTTCTTCCTGTCGGTTAAATTTCGCGTGTGTAGCACGTCATGTTCGTGGCGTAGCAATTTTAATGGCCAGTAGTGTATATGTCTCGATTAATCTATGTTTAGTGTCCCCATATTTGGGTGTCCACATTTTCTTCTTCGTGCATTGTATCCTCTGTGTCGGTGTTGGAGGAATACATGGTAATGGAATCGTTATCTGAACTAACCCGGTCGTCTCTTTGACGTCTGCTATGATGCCTGTAAGTCTCATTTGTGTAAAAATTGGGCTATGCTCAATCAGAATATGAACCGTGCCACTGCCGCGATTGGGATGAGTCACCCACAATCGTCCGCTGATGGTTGGGAAAAAGCTGTACGTCCTTCGGCCTTTGTCACTTCGGTCCCACTCCTGTTGCCAGACAATGAACCACCAAGCGCGGAGTATTATGTTCGATGTGTTCCCCTGTTATTTCCCTGATCTTGTCAGTGTTCCCCTCTTGAGCAAGCAGCATGTGACCCGTTAGCCTATCGTTATGTCGTTCGGGAAGACGCCCTACACCTCACACAGCGCGCGGAATGCCCCCGCCAGCCTGAGCACACTTCTTTGTCTCCGCCTCACTGCTGCCCTGTTGGTTACTAGAGCAAGCCTGTGTGACCATACACTCGCTGCGAAGCCCACCGCCGACTCACAGAGAGCACAGTGGTATGCTTTGATTTGTATGATCGGTAGTCGGTACTGTGTAGTGTTTATGCATGTAAGTTTGTAGAGTATTGTCTTTACTTTACTGGTAGTAATGCGTATGTATCTGTGGAAATTGCGTTTTTCGTCAGTGTATTCTCTGAGATATCATGTGCCTATTCCTCTTTTAATGTTTATGTTCTGTATTTTGATCGATCGGCGTCACTGTAATGAGTCTTTCAGTAATATGTAAGCTGTCCTGTGTGCTGCGATTGTTCGTTTGCTTTGCACCAGTCTTGTGTAGTGTTTAAGATACCAATGCCTTTGCTCTCTAGTGACGACTAGTTGTCTGCTGAAATTGTACTAACAAAAATCGCCGGGGTGGCCGAGCGGTTCTAGGCGCTACAGTCTGGAACCGCGCGACCGCTACGGTCGCAGGTTCGAAACCTGCCTCGGGCATGGATGTGTGTGATGTCCTTAGGTTAGTTAGGTTTATGTTGTTCTAAGTTCTAGGGAACTGGTGACCTCAGAAGTCCCATAGTGGTCAGAGCCATTTGAAGCATTTGAACAAAAATCGGCGTATGCCACAACCCAATCAGTGCGTGAGTCTTCGTCTATGAGATGCAAGTGAGGCTCGATTCTTCACCTACATAGATACTCTGCAAGCCGCCGCACGGTGCTTGGCGGAGGGTACCCTTTACCACTATTTGTCATTTCCATTTCTGTTCCACTCGCAAACAGAGCATATGCTTCATATGATCCCTAATTTCTCATATTTTATCTTCGTGGTCCTTAACGCGAAATCATATGATGGAAGCAGTGGAATCGTTCGGCAGTCAGCTTCAAATACCGGTTCTCTAAATTTTGTCAATAGCGTTTCTCGAAAAGAACGTCGCCTTCCTTCAGAGATTCCCATTTGAGTTGCCGATGCATCTCCAAACGTTGGGTCCCCGAATAGAGCCTCTGGGGCATCGCTTTGTGATCTCTTTGACCATTTTCGGCCTTCCCGCCTGCCACTTCGCAACTCTGTTTTTGCAATAATCGGATAAACTGTTGTAGAGGGATGTGGATACCTGAAGGTCACGGAGTCGTGCAAACAATGCAGGCCACCAAAGATTATCGAAGCTCTCTGCAGTGTCGATTAAGATATCGATAGAATACTTAAGTTGATTATGCCGTATGATGTTAGAGACTGTATTTACAGCATCGTCTACTGATTCTCCTACTCTGAACCCATACTGATGGGGGCTAAGACCGCAGTGTTCTCTATGTTCCTGCAGGCGCTTATATAGCAGCCGTTCCTGCACCTTAGGTAGGGATTGATGAGGCATGTAAGTCTGTAGCACTCGGTTTCTGATAGGTCTTTGTCTACAGATTTGTTGATGATAAATGTGTTGGCGGTTTTTTCATGATTCAGGCGCCATTTAAAAGATAAGTCAGGTAAGGTGTTACTAGTGACATTGCCTGTTGTTATTTTTCTACATGGATGTTGTCTGGCCCTGGTGCTTTGTATTTATTCAGACAGGCGATTGCCAGTTGAACTATGAAGCGAGCAAGGAAGTAAACAAAACATAAAAACTGCTTTAGCACAATTACTTCCGCGTATAATATGTGTCTTGTGGGCAGCAGTGCTGTCGATGAGTTCATACTGGATGTGGCAAAGTTTCTGCACCACTTTGTTCTCTCAGGTCAGCGCTCTGCCTGTAGGCTGGGCGTCGTTTTCTGAGAAGTTGGCAGCTTATTTGCGTCGCACTTCGTTTGCACCTCACGCCCGACTTTTATTAGCTGTTGTCTCGCCCTTCCGGGCCGGGCCGGCAGTCGATTCCGACAACTTGATTGTAACGATGTTAGAGCTCGTCGGCGCTCCAAGCTGCCGTTATCGACGAGTTCTGGCTCCTCGGCTCTCAGACGAAATGAAGGCAACTCAATTACCAGCAGCTGCCAGCTAAACGTCGTTACCTCGCTCAAGTGTCACTTTGGCCGCTTCCGCAGGAAAATATTACGTCGTTTATGGCCGCTGTCACCGAGGAGAGCACTCAGATATCATCAGCGGATGAGAAACACGCAAACAATAAAACAAGTACAACGAACAATTACGCTCTATTCGAGAGGGACGGAATGGGCTTGTAAGCTAAAATTGAGTGTGTCATGATTCTCAGAAACTTTGAAAAGGTAATCCCTGTCTTTTTCAAAATTGTTGTGGAAGAGTATGACTTTCGTTCCATACTAAAGCAATGATGTTTTCCTGTAAGTCACGAAGATAGAAGAAAGTTTCCCGAGAACACTATGTTCATCTATGCCATCATATCAATAACAGCCTGAAGATGACGCATTGAAGCGTTGAAACTGGTTGCAACAAAATAAAATAAAATCCTAAAGACGGTTGCAGGCGTTTTTCTTTTATCACCTTAGCACAATTGTCTACCCAGTCCTCTCCCTTCTTGGGCGGCACCTGTACCAACGAGTCCCACCCCTGCTTCTGCTTCCATACTTTGCGTATCCTATCACAAAGCAACTTCAACGGGCTAGTTGGGCTTGGTGGTCTAATGATGAAAGGCGAGCCTAGACACAGGGTCGTATCCTGGTCAGTCATCGGATTTTTTCAGTTTGCTTTTACGCTAGCCTCCACCTCTCAGTGTTGTGAAGATACATCCAAATATGTGATGATATCACTATATCCAAGAATCTGACAACAATAAATGGACTACTTAAAGGAGCCCCGATCACTCCAACACTGTCCAACATAGAAATAATTCAAAAGCCAAAATGGCTTAAACACTGTTTGCTAGGTGACCGGTTTCAACACGCTAAAGGTAACATCATCGGATCTGAATGCAGCTTAACATGTATCGATCATTTGCATAAAACGATACATGAGGCACACCAGCTCATATAAAATCGTTGTCGCAGAAATAAAAATTAAAAACAACTGCTCTCATGGTCATTCTGTTCCAAAAGATATATAAAACCGAAGTTACAAGATAAAACTATTTGACACATGACTGCAGCTCGACTAACAACGGTCGGCATCACACTGTTTTTTTTTTTTTTCTATTTCTGCGACAATGATTTTATATCAGCTGCTCTGCCTCATGTATCGTTATATCCAAATGATCTATACATGTTAAGCTACATTCAGATACAATGATGGCACCATTAGTGTGTTGAAACCGGTCACCTAGCAAACAGTGTTTAAGCGATCTTGGCTTATGAATTATTTCTACAACAGAGTGATCGCCCACAACATACTATGTGTTCACTGCAAAACTGTTCAACATGACAGCATATATCACGAAGATCGTCATGGAGCATCTCAGCAGCACTCATACTTTATGCGGATGAAATGGTAATTGGTTCAGAAGACAAAGAAGAACAATAAAAGGTGCTAAGCAGACTGTCATAGGCTATGGACAATGACGTTGGTTTAATTTTCCATTATTTATGTTGAAAGAGACCATGAGCGACTGCTGAGTACGGATACTTCCGCACTGCAGCGCGCTGAAATATTTCAGAAATCCTGATATTCCGTGATTTAAATCCTTTGTGGCTTACGGCTAAAGTGAGCCGGTTCTCTGTAAACATGAATGTACGTCAGAGTAATTAGCCGACACACGTCTTTCCTCTTTGACGCACTTCTCGCATGCTTTCACCCGAGTACAGCGTTCTCTGTACTTCCGCCGCTCGCTGCTTGTGGTTTGAATATTTCTGTCGCCCATGCATTTCACTTCCCGCCTCCTCACCCCCTCAACACTTTGCCGACGACCCGGAGCGCCTGCTTTGCATCACGTACTTCGCATAAGAGATTTCTGTCTGTGTTTGCAGTCGGGGCTAACGCGGTACTAGACGACCAAATTTTGTTCTCTTCTATACTCTCTCAGCATATTTCTACGAACGTCAGTACTGCCAAATTATGAGTGCGCCTTTTACATATCTGCAACGACAATGAAAAATAACGAAGTAAACGGTTATGTTCGGAATTTAAGTGTTTCATATTTCGACGAGAGACTCGTACCGTAAAAAACAAACATTTTTCTTGTGAAATATGGTTGGTTTCTTTATCTTTGAAAATCGTCTCAGAACTAAAAAGACACGTTCAGTAAATTCTGCTATGGAAATCAAATTAAAAATTCCATAGTTAGTTCTTGTTTCGATACATGGTCATATGGATTTCGTTTTCCGCCGTTTCCCTAGATTGCTCAAATCGATTGCCAGGTTAGTTCTTTTCAAAGCGCATGTCGCAATTGAGGTGACGATGATCACACCTGTGTATTTTCAGGGAAGATTTAGCGAAAGAGCTTAGATATGGCATTGAAGACATGACATGCTTGCAAAGGGACTGTAACCGGGGCCACAGCGGAAGCAGGGCATCAAGAAACCAGCGAGATATTTCCATACGTGTCTGGCCTGTTTTCTCACAGACATATATGAGGGTGAACAACAACCAGTATTCTTGTTTGAGTAGTGAACAACATAGATAAAACTATCATTGCTGAACTGAAGCATACACAAAAATCAGTAACTGACCGAGCGATATTCTAAATAAACATATTTGTTAACCCATCAGCTTTAACAAGCCATATCAGTACAATAATATCATTAATCATTTCTATATTAACAAAAAATGATGAAACACAACAATACATATTAGAGAATTCTTTTTCTTTATATTACTTACCATTCTGTGAGCTTGTCATGTCGTTCAGTTAAGTTTTGCGATAAACTTTATTACCTTAGGTTAGCGATTAAGTAGTAAGCGGAAGGAACTTGCCCCCTTCTTGCAGCGGTGTACCGTAGGTCTCTAGAAGAGCGTAGCGTTCCAAAGGATTGGGAAAGGGCACAGGTCATCCCCGTTTTCAAGAACGGACATCGAACAGATGTGCAGAAATATAGACCTATATCTCTAACGTCGATCAGTTGTAGAATTTTGGAACTCGGATTACGTTCGAGTATAATGACTTTTCTGGAGGCTAGAAATCTACTTTGTAGGAATCAGCATGGGTTTCGAAAAAGACGATCGTGTGAAACCCAGCTCGCGCTATTCGTCCGCGAGACACAGAGGGCCATAGACACGGGTTCCCAGGTAGATGCCGTGTTTCTTGACTTCCGCAAGGCGTTCGATACAGTTCCCCTCAGTCGTTTAATGAACAAAGTAAGAGCATATGGACTATCAGACCAATTGTGTGATTGGATTGAAGAGTTCCTAGATAACAGAACGCAGCATGTCATTCTCAATGGAGATAAGTCTTCCGAAGTAAGAGTGATTTCAAGCGTGTCGCAGGGGAGTGTCGTAGGATCGTTGCTATTGACAATTTACATAAATGACCTTGTGGATAACATCGGAAGTTCACTGAGGCTTTTTGCGGATGATGCTGTAGTATATGGAGAGGTGGTAACAATGGAAAATTGTACTGAAATGCAGGAGGATCTGCAACGAATTGACGCATGGTGCAGGGAATGGCAACTGAATCTCAATGTAGACAAGTATAATGTGCTGCGAATATATAGGAAGAAAGATCATTTACCATTTAGCTGCAATATAGCAGGTCAGCAACTGGAAGCAGTTAATTCCATAAAGTATATGGGAGTAGGCATTAGGAGTGATTTAAAATGGAATGATCATATAAAGTTCATCGTCGGTAAAGCAGATGCCAGACTGAGATTCATTGGAAGAATCCTAAGGAAATGCAATCCGAAAACAAAGGAAGTAGGTTACAGTACACTTGTTCGCCCACTGCTTGAGTATTGCTCACCAGTGTGGGATCCATACCAGGTGGGGTTGATAGAGGAGATAGAGAAGCCAACGGGGAGCATTGCGCTTCGTTACAGGATCATTTAGTAATCGCGAAAGCGTTACGGAGATGATAGATAAACTCCAGTGGAAGCCTCTGCAGGAGAGACGCTCAGTAGCTCGGTACGGGCTTTTGTTGAAGTTTCGAGAACATACCTTCACCGAGGAGTCAAGCAGTATATTGCTCCCTCCTACGTATATCTCGCGAAGAGACCATGAGGATAAAATCAGAGAGATTAGAGTCCACATAGAGGCATACCGACAATCTTTCTTTCCACGAACAGTACGAGACTGGAATAGAAGGGAGAACCGATAGAGGTACTCAAAGTACCCTCCGCCACCCTCCGTCATATTGCAGAGTATGGATGTAGATGTAGATGTAGATGTAGATGTAGATGTAGATGTAGATGTAGATGCAGAAGTGAATAAGGATTTACTAGCATCAGAAGAAACACAATGAAGAAAAAACGTAAACAATGCAATGTATGTGTTTTTAGGATAATTTTCGTAGAATGTATGATATTTCTTTTTCCCAGCATTTAACCCGTGCCTCAATAGTATGACGGTCCACTTATGTCGTTCGTCTTTGCGCCTTTTTTATTTCCTCGAATTAAAAAGGGACACCTTTGAGCTCGAACGATCCGAAACGCACGAAATCATTCTTAGAATAACACTCGAGCATAAAAAAATAGTGGTTTGTGTCGTTTCCGTGCAAAACTTTGCATTTTACCACAAGTGACATTTTAATAGAGAGAAACAAAGTAAAAAATTATAAAACCATACAAGGGAAATTGTACGCAATTCAGTGACGCTAGTGTATCATTACATTTTCAAACAATGGTGCCAAAAACCCTGTGCATAAAGTAATTATAATAAACCCATCATTAAATGGGAAAGCTTATGTTCGCCTATTTGGAGACTATGTGCAGCAATTCATGTTCCCAAGAGTTTTTATTAGATTTATTATTCCAATAATTGTTATAATCCTTGCAACAACATTATCAAAAAAATTAATCAATGACCGAGAAAAAAGATCACCAACTGTCACCTGGCCACAATTTTTCGCAGTTGGTTTGAGGAACATTCTGAACAATCTAAGAGAATGATTTGGCTCCCCATATCGTCCGATATGACTCCCGTCGAACACTTATGGGACATAAGCGAGAGGTGAGTTAGTGCACAAAATCCTGCCCCACAACACGTCCGCACTTACGGACGGCTATAGAGGCATCATGGATTAGTATTTCTGCAGGGGACTTCCAAGGACATGTTGATCCCATGCCAGGTCGAGTGGCGGACAAAAGGAGGTGCGACACGATATAAGGAGCTACCCCAAGAGTTTTGACGCCTCAGTGTTTATAAATAGACTGAGATGATCATATGGTCCGTAATTAAGATGAGTGAATCAATTTGATTGAAAATTAATTCAATTTGACTTAGAAGACAGATACACTGACGGTGCGGCAGTATGTGTTGGCAGCGGATACTGGTAACTACACACGCTGTTTAGATTGTAGGATTTAGTTATCATTAATCATTTTGATTGTTTGATGTTAAACTTATAGTTCTGCTTGTAGTTTTAATGTCATTAAGGATACGTAAATACTGTTTACAGCAATGAAAAGAGGAAACGAAATCTGATGAAAATGATGTAACATTTGCAATTGCAAACTAAATAACAAAGATACCAAGAGCATAAAATTGTGAATAAATAAACTCTAATTTACGGGCAAACATTGGAACATAGAAATTATTACATATATGTTTTTCAAGTAGAATTATAGCGCGCAGCTAATGGCATGATTGGAATTACAATTAAATGTATCTACGAAAAATTGTAAATTTATGCTGGTTATCACACGAGGGACCTACGCGGTGTCACTGGGCGCACTTTTCGCTGGTAGGAGACGTTGAGAGTAAGAGAAAGGGTTAATTTTTTGGAGGGGACGACCGGAGCTTTAAAAGGTATGCGGCCAGTTTCCTCGGGGTCTGTCTGTCTGTCCGTCGCAGCTTCGTGGTCCGCCAGTCTGTTTTTGAGGCCTGTCGGTCGGTTTGAGCGGTGGTCCAGCAGAGACTTGTGTGTCTGAAAATATTTCGCGCTCCGTGTAGACACTGACGAATTTTGTTCAGTTTTGGACTTACTTTATGGCATAGTTGCCGGACTTACAATTATTCAGGCTCAGTTTGGCCCCTGATAATTTTAAATCGTGCCTCCGCAGATAGTAGAAACGTTACTTCAATCCCACATCTAATAAACTTAAATGACAATTAATAGTTGTCTCGGTTTGACTGAGTATATTTTATCATAATTTGTAGCTGTGAACACATGCTGATGTTTTTCCAGCTAGTTTATTAATTTTTTAAATTTATGGTGAGTTATTATCCACCATTGTGGCTCGAGTCATATCATTTATTGCACCACAATAGATTATGTTGGTCACCAGAGACAATAACGTATGCTGATTGGGCAATAAATTTGATTTGTGAAAATTTAAATCAATTTTAGTTGCGTTAGTGACTTAAAAGTTGCACCTATGTTTTAGCCTAGCAGTTAGTTGAATTCTAACCAGTTGTCAGTAACCACTCTATACTTCTGTTGTAAATTAAAGTGACGCATGGTAAATACATAAATATGCTCCTAGACGAACAGATGCAGAGCCCAATTTCATATACGTATAAATTTTAATTTAACTCCAGCAGCGTCGCCCACTGAAAAGCTGATCATTTGCATTTCTATAAATGCCATTTGAACCTTTATTGCATGGTACCTTCATAGTGTATCAGTTTAAATGGCCAGCCACGTATCATGCCAGCGAAAGTACCCGTACTGGCAAAGATGCGCATACTTCTTATTTAAGAAACAGGATGGGAAAAGTTACCCTAGGCTGTCTGAGTAATACAAAGAGGGTGCCACATTATCTGCATGTCCCACAGGGTTCGGTCATTGGCCTACTACTGTTCGTGCTTTGTGTTCATAATCTGTCATTTTATTTTAGTCGGGAGGCAGAATTAATTCTGCTTGTGCATGATACAAGATTTGTTGTGAAGCCAAGCAAAGAGGTGTCAGCAGAGAAAATAGTTAATAATGTTTTTCTGAAAGTTACTGACTGGCGTAACTTTAAAGTTTGAAAAAAACACTGTTTTGTACTTTCCAAAGTACTCTACCTCCTAGTAACCTAGTATACACAAGAAAAATAATAAATAAAGTAGGAAGTTCTAAGTTGTTAGATATGCTTGGAAATTGGAAAATCATATAGTAGGGGTACTAAAACTTTTGAGTTTGGATACATTTGCCATACGAACAATTGACAGTTTTGAGTGTATAAAGTCAGTAAGTTAACATATTTTGAATGTTTTCATTATAATTATTTCCATATAATATCCCGGGATAGTCCCTCACTCAAGCAGAAAATATTAGCTTCACAAAAATGTAAATTCGCACAAATACGTGTTGCAGACCTCTTTAACCAGCTGGGGATATTAGCTGCAGCCTGCCGGTAGGGTTATTCACTTAGAAAATTTGTCATCAACAATCCACGTCAGCCTGAGAGAAAGGATAAATGATCTGAATATTCCTGTCATGAATCCAGCACGAGTGTCCGCGGTCATGTCAGTGGTATCGCTGGCAGCAGGCCCTGTGATGTCAGAGGAGAATTATATGAACCAGTCAGGGCATACCTGCCTGGCGATAAATTCGCCAGTTCAGCAGAGCTCTGGCGTAAACCTAATCCGGGGGGACGACCATCACAGTGATCTGCCTGGCGCACGGTGAACGATGACAGCTGCTATTTGTAACATGAAACGAGATCGCTTTGTCCTTTTGAAGAGACCAGTTTGTTTGATATCTAAATAAATATCGAGCTCACAGGCTTTGTCTCATTTTATTTTGTTGTTACACGTGGTTGGTTTCGGCTTTACAACCTCATCACACCATATAAGGCAGTGACGTATAGCGTCAACTGAATTTACGAACAATATCGTTAAACAGGACTCTATTTGGTTTCGTAATCCGGCCTGTTATTTTCCTTGTGGTCTGTAACGACTTCTCGATGTCGTGGCCTTCACTGGAACTGGGACTGATTTTGGGGTGTCGACAACGTACCCATCGACGGGACCAACGCGCCGCGCGCCGCGTGCAGCTCAGCGAAGTCGCCCTTCCATCGCTCGCTGCCCCCCCCCCCCTCCCACCTCCCCTCGGTCAGGGTCGCCACTCTTACCCTCCACCAGAGGTCGCGGAGTCCACCTGTCCTCACTGCTCGAGTGCCCAGGGCATCCTTTTAAGCAGCCGCAATTCAGAGCTCGGTCTCCAGAAGAAAAGTATCTATGGATTTATGAAAGTGTGGTCGTGGAAGTACCAGATGCTACTAAGTGTTATTAAGATCCAGAGACTTAAACACTGAAACGCCAAAGAAACGGATGCAGACATGCATATTCAAATACCAGTGGCGTAGCATGAGGGGAGACTTTGAGACTTAGTTTCCCCTGTTTTCAAAATGGTTCAAATGCCTCTGAGCACTATGGGACTTAACTGCTGAGGTCATCAGTCCCCTAGAACTTAGAGCTACTTAAACCTAACTAACCTAAGGACATCACATACATCCATTCTCGAGGCAGGATTCGAACCTGCGACCGTAGCGGTCGCGCGGTTCCAGACTGTAGCGCCTAGAACCGCTCGGTCACTCCGGCCGGCTCCGCAGTTTTCGTGTTAAAAAAAGATGCAAAAGTAATTCACAACAAAAATATAAAAAATCTTTCTGCTAAGAGCTCTAAATGCGCGAAGACATCGGTTTTGTAGCCCGCGCCGCACGCTGAGTATTGGTGTATTTGCCTGCTTGAGACTCGACTGCTCTTAGTCTCTGCCTCCCTTCCCTTACCTGGCTGTGTTAGTGGCATTCTCGGCTCCCCTCCACTTTCCCTCTTCCACGAAGGCCCGTGCGCTGCACTTGCTAGCAGGTCTCTGCTGCTTCTATGCTGGCTTTTAACACGGAAGTGAACAGTCGCGCGGTTTGTGTTCATAGCCATTCTTGTGTGATTCTAGTGCATATTTTCGTTGTGTCGCCACCATGAGTGAGCCAGCAACTGAACATCTTATAGAATTTTTATTAAAGACGCCTTTTTCTACATTAACGCACCGTACGAAAAAAAGTTCGAATTGAAGGACAAACGACCTACTCCTATACTCAGTGTAGTTTTAAGTGAAGCCAAACAAAAACGCACTTTTCAGACAGCCTGGTACGAAAAGTATACTTGGCTGACTGCGAATGCGGTTAATGACAGATTATATTGTTAAATATGACTTCTATTTGGTGGTGAAAAGGAATGGTGCAATGAGTGCATTTGTACAATAAAGAACTTTGACAGGAAAGCACCAAAGCATTAGATATCAAAACGTCACCTGCAGAACAACGAATCATTTCAGTTATTGGCAAAAGTAGAATTGAGCACGCCCTTTCTGAAGCTGCTCGTCTGACAGCAACAAAATACAACGAACAAGTTGCATCCAACAGGACAGTATTGGCTCGTCTTACTCAGGCAATTCTATTTCTTTGTAAACAAGAACTAGCGAAGACAAATCCTCCAGCTTCAAAGGTAACTATGTGGAATTGTTAGATTTACTAGCTCAAGGAGAGCAGTTAATCCGAGACCATCTGTCTCATCTTCAACCTTTAAAGGAACTTATCGAGATATACAGAATGATGTAACAGAAATGATAACGATGTCAGTTAATGAGAAAATAAAATCTGAAATTCAGAATTGCAATTTCATTTCGATTCAGGCTGATGAAACATTAGACGTGTTATGCAATAGTCAAATGAGTATAGTTCAAAAATGGCTCTGAGCACTATGGGACTTAACTTCTAAGGTCATCAGTCCCCAAGAACTTAGAACTATTTAAACCTAACTAACCTAAGGACATCACACAAATCCATGCCCGAGGCAGGATTTGTCGAGTGGTCGCGCGGTTCCAGACTGTAGCGCCTAAAACCGCTCGGCCACTCCGGCAGGCAAATGAGTATAGTATTCAGATACTGTATTGCAGACAAAATTGAGGAAAGATTCGTTGGATCTTACGATGTTTCTGGAGATAAAACTGCTGCAGGTTTGTCAGACATTATTCATGCGCTATTAAAAGAACGGAAAGAAAAGTGGTTAGTCAAACAAATGATGGCGCTTCAATAATGGCGGGCAGAGAAATAGGACTACAACAATTGGTGAAGCAGTTCTGTCCCTATGCGGTGTTTACGGATTGTTACGCACACCAACTGAATTTGTTACTGTTACTTCAAGAAGAATATAATAATTCCAATCCCAAAGAAAGCAGGTGTTGACAGATGTGAAAATTACCGAACAATCAATTTAATAAGCCAAAGCTGCAAAATACTAACGAGAATTCTTTACAGACGAATGGAAAAACTAGTAGAAGCCGACCTCTGAGAAGATCAGTTTGGATTCCGTAGAAATATTGAAACACGTGAGGCAATACTGACCCTACGACTTATCTTAGAAGCTAGATTAAGGAAAGACAAACCTACGTTTCTAGCATTTGTAGACTTAGAGAATGCTTTTGACAATGTTGACTGGAATACTCTCTTTCAAATTCCGAAGGTGGCAGGGGTAAAATACAGGAAGCGAAAGGCTATTTATAATTTGTACAGAAACCAGATGGCAGTTATAAGAGTCGAGGGGCATGAAAGGGAAGCAGTGGTTGGGAAGGGAGTGAGACAGGGTTGTAGCCTTTCCCCGATGTTATTCAATCTGTATATTGAGCAAGCAGTGAAGGAAACAAAAGAAAAATTCGGAGTAGGTATTAAAATCCATGGAGAAGAAAAAAAACTTTGAGGTTCGCCGATGACATTGTAATTCTGTCAGAGACAGCAAAGGACTTGGAAGAGCAGCTGAACGGAATGGATAGTGTCTTGAAAGGAGGATATAAGATGAACATTAACAAAAGCAAAACGAGGATAATGGAATGTAGTCGAATTAAGTCGGGTGATGCTGAGGGAATTAGATTAGGAAAAGAGACACTTAAAGTAGTAAAGGAGTTTTGCTATTTGGGGAGCAAAATAACTGATGATGGTCGAAGTAGAGAGGATATAAAATGTAGACTGGCAATGGCAAGGAAAGCGTTTCTGAAGAAGAGAAATTTGTTAACATCGAATATAGATTTAAGTGTCAGGAAGCCGTTTCTGAAAGTATTTGTATGGAGTGTAGCCATGTATGGAAGTGAAACGTGGACGATAAATAGTTTAGACAAGAAGAGAATAGAAGCTTTCGAAATTTAGTGCTACAGAAGAATGCTGAAGATTAGATGGGTAGATCACATAACTAATGAGGAGGTATTGAATAGGATTGGGGAGAAGAGAAGTTTGTGGCACAACTTGACTAGAAGAAGGGATCGGTTGGTAGGACAAGTTCTGAGGCATCAAGGATTCACCAATTTAGTATTGGAGGGCACCGTGGAGGGTAAAAATCGTAGAGGGAGACGAAGAGATGAATACACTAAGCAGATTCAAGAGGATGTAGGTTGCAGTAGGTACTGGGAGATGAAGAAGCTTACACAGGATAGAGTAGCATGGAGAGCTGCATCAAACCAGTCTCAGGACTGAAGACCACAACAACAACAACATGCTTCCAAAATCATACGACAAATGGTTCAGATGGCTCTGAGCACTATGGGACTTAACATCTGAGGTCATCAGTCCCCTAGAACTTAGAACTACTTAAACCTAACTAACCTAAGGACATCACACATCATCCATGCCCAAGGCAGGATTCGTACCTGCGACCGTAGCAGTCGCGCGGTTCCAGACTGAAGCGCCTAGAACCGCTCGGCCCATACGACAAGTACGCACGTTTGTAAGTGATCTTAATGCATTCCATTCGTTTTTCAGAAAATCATCAAAACGAACTGTATTGCTAACTGAGGAAGGATTTAAACTGCCACATGCAAGCAACACTCGCGGAAACTTTCGTTCCAGGGCAGTTTCAACAGTATCTAGTCATTTCTCAGAGCTATGTAGTGTTTTTAATTATATAATTGATGATTCAGACTCTCAGTGGGACCAGAATCTTTGAGCTGTGCTGTGGGAATGAAACGACGGACGGTTGATCCTACGTTTGTCTACTTGCTTTGTTTCTACCCAGGGTACTTTGTTTATGTTGATCATTTCTTTAATGTTCTTCAGTCAAAATCTGTCAGTATAACTGCTTTCCACGACGAAATAAGAACTGTTTTGAGAAACTTACGACAGTAGAGAACGGAAACATTCGTTCATGAATGCATTAAATGCAGCTTGTGTTTGAATGGCAACTTATTATTCTGTAACAGTCAAAAGACGTCTCTCAGGGCACTAACTTAAGGGATACTGGATTTGCAAATTGTTCAGATGGAAAGAAGATTTCAAGACTTCCCCAAATTCATTTTGTTGAACTTTTGAACGATATGTGTCATCGTTTCTTGAAAAAATTAGTTATTATTATTATCATTATTATTAGTGGTAGTGGTAGTAGTAGTAGTAGTAGTAGTAGTAGTTGTTGTTGTAGTAGTTTTTGTTGTTTTATTTGATGCATTTTGTTTCATTTGTTTAAATTATTATTTATTGTACTATTTTGTCTCCCTACAATAAATGTAAAGTCTCCCCAACCTTTAAATCCACGCTATGCCACTGTCAAATACAGAGATATGTAAACAGATAGAATGCGGCGCTGCGGTCGGCAATGTCTGACGCAGTTGTTGGACTGGTTACTGCTGCAACATTGGCAGGCTATCAATATTTAAGCGAGTTTGAAAGTGGTGTTATAGTCAGTACACGAGTGATGGGACATAACATTTCCGAGGAAAGACAACAAGTGTCTGGTGCAGTTGTTAGATCGATTACTGCTGCCACAATGCTTTATCAAGATTTAAGTAAGTTTAAAAGTGGTGTTATAGTCTGCGCACGACCGATGGGACACAGGATCTCCGATGTAGCGATGAAGTGGGGATTTTCCCGTACAACCATTTCACGTTTGTACTGTGAATATAAGGAACCCGTAAAACATCAGATCTCCGACATCGCTGCGGCCGGAAAAGGATCCTGCAAGAACGGGACCAAAGGCGACTGAAGAGAATCGTTCAACGCGACAGTAGTGCAACTCTCACGCAAATTGCTGCAGATTTCTATGCTGGGCCATAAACAAGTGTCAGCGTGCGAATCATTCAACGAAACATCGTCCTAAAGCGACTAGGTTCAGCAACTTAGCAATAAGAATAATTGCCTATTTTTAGGATGTAGAAATTAGTAAGCTAACATACTTTGCATACTTCCACTCTCTGATGTCGAACGGAATAATATTCTGGGGCAACTCCACACTTAGGAAAAAGGTATTCACTGCTCAAAAGAAAGTAGTTAGAATAATGTGTGGGGTTCCTAGTCCCACATCTTGTAGGCATCTATTTAAAAGGTTAGGAATTCTTACAACTGCTTCACAGTACATTTACTCAGTAATGAAATTTTTTCTCACCATCATGGACAAGTTTAAAATCAACATTGATTCATGATTACAATACCAGAAAAAAGAAAGACGTACAATATCCTTTACTTAACCTATCTTTGGCACAGAAAGGGGTAAAACATGCTGCTATAAAACTTTTTGATGAATTACCAGATGAAATAAAATGTCTGACAGACAGCAGTAATAGTTTCAAAAACATATTGAAATCATACCTCCTTGACCACTCCTTCTATACCATATATGAATTCTTGAATATGAGTAAATAAATCTCGAGATATAATATATGCATTTTGTGCCTTTTAAGGGAATGGGATAGATAATAGAAATATTTAGGTATAACACTATAACGTAGAAAAAACTTGTTTCCTGTGCGCATTTCTTGTGCATTTGACACGTTTCACATCATAACGGTTTTTCTGTGCTATTGATCAATGGAACACGTAACTAACTACCTACCTAACTAGCTTTCGGAGCCGAAGGCCCACTCGTGTACCCTTGATGACTGCACGACACAAAGCTTTACACCTCGCCTGGGCCTGTCAAAGCCGACATTGGACTGTTGAGAGAGAACCTTATGAACCCATGGACCCTATAAGTCAGCAGGGGACTGTTCAAACTGATGAAGACTCTGTAACAACATGGGGTGTCTGCAGTTGGAGTGATGTGGGACCCCTGATACGTCTAGATACGACTCTGCCAGGTGACACGTACGTAAGCATCTTGTCTGATCATCTGCATCTATTCATGCCCACTGTGCATTCCGACGGACTTGGGCAGTTCTAGCTGGGCAATGAGAGACCCCACTCGTCCAGAATTGCTACAGAGTGGCTGCAGAAACTCCCTTCTGAGTTTAAACACTTCGGCTGGCCATGTCTCCAGGCATTATTGAGCATATCTGGGATGCCCTGCAACGTGGTGTTTGGAAGAGACCTTCACCCCCTCGTACTCTTACGGATTTAAGGTCAGCCCTTTAAGATTCGTGGTATCAATTCCCTGAAGCACTATTTCAGACATTAGTCGAGTCCATGTTACATCGTGTAGCGGCACTTCTGCGTGCTCGCTGGCCCTATACACGATATTAGGTAGGTGTTCCAGTTTCTTTCGCTCTTTGGTGTATAACTGTATCAGCATTCAAGACTGTTACTTACAACCAGAAACTTTACCATCATTTGTTTAAGAAGCAGTTTAACGAAGACGAAAAGCAACCGTTAATACATATATTCCACTGTGAGACAAGACTGGTCAATGCGCTCGTGGATAAATGTTTGCGATTGCTAACAGAGCAATCATTGTACAAAGGCACGCACTTCTTCGGCCGAAGCAAATCAAAGCAACGGATGTTTTTCTTCAGGGCTCCAAAAATATATAAATCGCATGGGGAAAGATCTGGACTGTATGGGGGATGTGTAGGGGTTCCCCAGCGTAGTGGAAACAACCTCGGCAAGTCGACAGGGAGCGGAGACGTGTGTGACGCCTTTTCA
Source organism: Schistocerca piceifrons (assembly GCF_021461385.2). Taxonomy (NCBI): domain Eukaryota; kingdom Metazoa; phylum Arthropoda; class Insecta; order Orthoptera; family Acrididae; genus Schistocerca; species Schistocerca piceifrons. The sequence continues at coordinate 300,956,577 of NC_060141.1, forward strand.
ATAACAATCGGTTTCTAGTCCCGCAGAAATTACTGCTGTCAGTAAGTATAGTCCTCCACAACCAGTTTTCAAACGATCGTTGCGAAGAGCACTGCATGCAGTGGACACCTGGAGTCCAGCATCTCGCAAAACGCCGTTACTCACAGCGATACATTAAGCCGAAGCTCTTCAGAGGGCCAAACAGCATTAGCCAATAGGTGACTGGAGACGAGTAGCGTGGCGCGACGAGCAATGATTCTGCCTTTTTTTAAAAATGGCTCAATACGTCGAGTGCAACTAAGGCCATATGGGGCGTTTGTGAGGGCTGTAGATCAGGTCAGAGCTGATAGTACTTTGTACGATGACGGTCAGGTTACCATTAACATGAACCAATATGTTTATTGCAACATTGACCAAATGTTGCCCTACCGTCCACATCTTGTGACGTTCCCTCCAATTTCTGGTGTTAGGATTTGCATGTACCGTCACGTCTGAAGTGAGTTCAGCTGTAAATACTACTTTTTCGCTCAAAAAAATGAGGGAGAACAATATACTTAGCTTTGTTCTTGATGATGTCGTAGAAGTCGAAACTGTGTAGTTAGTTTCTCAAGGTTTGTAGACACAGTTTTGCAGAAATTTGCACAATGGATTCTGTGATGTCAATTGCAACAAATTAGGAATAGCCTGTTAGCTGCATAAATTTCATAGTTCATTTTTATTCTTATTGCTCCTGTTACGTATCAGACACATTAAAGTTTCAACGTAGGCAATAACATTGTGCAACATTCAAACATGTGTAGAAATTACAATACATGTCTTTCCATTACGGAATGCCACGGAGATACGGTAATGTGGGAATTGCATGTGATTAATTTCTGCATAGGTGTCGCCTTCGGCACAGATTCTCGTATAAGATACTCTACAGTACATTGTACATAATGGACTATCTAAACGCGTATTAATAATGGGTGGTCCCATTAATTATTCCTAAGTTGGTAAAGTCGTAATAAAACAATAAATGACATCAATATCCCACATAAGAAGACCAAAAATCATCAAGTCAACACGGTACACCGTCTACTGAAGTGAGAAAGGTTATTCGTTATGACAATGTATTTATTATAAAAAAAACGTCCATAAAGTATGACATTCAGTCACAATAACAAGCAGCAGATATGCAGTCAAAACACCCATACATCACAGTCATATAAGTATCAATAGACGGTTGGTAAAGTTTGCGGGAAAGGGTGGAATTCTGTAAGCGACATCTTTCTCTTTTAGTACTAAAATTAACTCTATCTGATCGGTTCTATCTTAGGCCTAAGCAACAGCGATTGTGAACCTCTAAACTGTAAGACAGTGCTTTTTGTTTTTGAGTCATCAGTCCTCTGAATAGTTTGAAGCGGGCCGCCACGAATTCCTCTCCTCTGCCACCCTCTTCATATCAGAGTAGCACTTATAACCTACATTCTCAATTATTTGCTGGATCTATTCCAGTCTCTGTTTTCCTCTACAGTTTTTACCTTGTACAGCTCCCACTAGTACCAAGGAAGTTATTCCCTGATGTCTTAACACGTCTATCATCCTGTCCTTCTTCTTGTCAGAGTTTTCCAAATATTCCTTTCCTCGCCGATTCTGCGGAGAAACCCGTCATTTCTTACCTTATCAGTCCATCTAATTTTCAACACTCTTCTGTACCATCACATTTCAAATGCTTCGATCCTCTTCTGTTCGGGTTTTTCGACAGTCCGTGTTTCACTACTGTACAACGCTGTGCTCCAAAAATATATTCTCAGATAATTAATTTAAGGCTTATGTTTGAGACTAGTAGACTTCTCTTGGCCAGGAATGCCCTTTTTCTGAGTGCTAGTCTGCTCTTTATGTCTTCCCTGTTCCGTCCCATATGGGTTATTTTGATGCCTAGGTTGCAGAATTCCTTAACTATATCTACTTCGTGATTGAGAATCCTTATGTAAAGTTTCTAATTGTTCTCATTTCTGCTACTTCTGATTTCTTTCTTCTGCGACTTACTTTCAGTGTATAATCTGTACTCATAAGACCGTTCATTCCATTCAGCAAATCCTGTAATTCTTCTTTCTCGTAATTTTTCTTCACTTTCACTGAGGATAGTAGTCTCGTGGACTGAGCAGCATGGGGCTATTTCGGACTCTAAAGACAAACGTTTTGCAATCCTAGCAGATACGATCCTTTCAAAAAAGAACTTCTGAAAGCATGCCTGCCATACCTCACATTCTGAAGAAGTTTCTTTCCCGACAGGGATATATGTACAGGGCGACGGCCATTGCGCAGCGTGGCCTGAAAGTTGTAAAAAGCTGCAGCTAGAATTGGGAACAATACACAATAGTGCATTAACAGCAGGACACCGCTAGGGGCTGGACGGCTCCCCGGTGGCATGAATCTTCCGACAAGACTCTCCCGTGATGTGAAAGCCGCGACCTCGCCCTACGTAATCCAAAAAATGGTTCAAATGGCTCTGAGCACAATGGGACTTAACATCTGAGGTCATCAGTCCCCTAGACTTAGAACAACTTAAACCTATCTAACCTAAGGACATCACACACATCCTTGCCCGAGGCAGGATTCGAACCTGCGACCATAGCAACAGCGTAGTTCCGGACTGAAGCGCCTAGAACCGCTCGTCCACATCGGCCGGCTCCTGCGTAATCCCTGCGATTGTATCTCCGGTCTGGTGCATCGACCTGCCCAGAACTGCGGCCACTAATGCGGCACTGTGGTAACTCTCCGAGCAATCTGTCTCTTCCCACACAACAAACGGCTCACAGATTTTACTCAACAGAAAGAAAGACCTATCAGCTCTAATTACTGAGTGCAGCTACCCTGATGGAAAAAAGTTAGTACCCCTTTAAGAGGTTTCCAGTTCACTCAAGATTTATTGTTGCGTCAGAGCATAAGGAGTACATGGAATGATTACATTTACAGATCTATAGCACAAACGGTTCTGAGCTACCAGGTACCGACCCATGCTCACACATCTGGGATTAGTACATGTTGTAGCTTCTGTGGGCCGCAGTGCACGTGCTGACTCTGGCATCCAGTCGATCGTACAGATGGCGAATGCTGTCCTGGGCCACAGCTGCTCTACCTATTCACGTAGTTCTGACGAGTAGTGGCGTACTCCTGTAATCTAAGCTTCCAGGAGGCCGTTGTGAGGGAGAGATCTGGAAACAACTACAGATTCGGCCGTTTCACGAGCTCAGGAACGGCCGCGATGCCTTCATCGAGCTCTGCAGATCGACAGATGACAGTGTGGAAATTTCGGCAAGCGGTGGCTAAGGGTTAAGAGAAGCCGAACGCACTAAACACAAGAACGTCGGGAAACCGAAGCACACGACTCATAACGAAAAGATTGCGGAATGCAGTGCGAAAGCAAAACTTCGAGAAGAGCAACTCTGAAGCCATCGGCGCGCTAGGAATTATGCCGCGCAGCAGTGATCGTCTAGGAAGAGCAAGCCGAGGGTGTCGCTCGACCACACAATAAAGTACCAGACGGCTCAACACAAAAGTTTTGTCACAAGTACAGATAGTGTTGAGGATCAGTGGACAAAGTTCAAAACCATCGTACAATATGCGTTAGATGAGTGTGTGCCAAGCAAGTTCGTAAGAGACGGAAAAGAGCCACCGTGGTACAACAACCGAGTTAGGAAACTGCTGCGGAAGCAAAGGGAACTTCACAGCAAACATAAACATAGCCAAAGCCTTGCAGACAAACAAAAATTACGCGAAGCGAAATGTAGTGTGAGGAGGGCTATGCGAGAGGCGTTCAATGAATTCGAAAGTAAAGCTCTATGTACTGACTTGGCAGAAAATCCTAAGAAATTTTGGTCTTATGTCAAAGCGGTAGGTGGATAAAACAAAATGTCCAGACACTCTGTGACCAAAATGGTACTGAAACAGAGGATGACAGACTAAGGCCGAACTACTAAATGTCTTTTTCCAAAGCTGTTTCACAGAGGAAGACTGCACTGTAGTTCCTCCTCTAGATTGTCGCACAGATGGCAAAATGGTAGATATCGAAATAGACGACAGAGGGATGGAGAAACAATTAAAATCGCTCAAAAGAGGAAAGGCCGCTGGACCTGATGGGATACCAGTTCGATTTTACACAGAGTACGCGAAGGAACTTGCCCCCCCCCCCCCCCCCCTTCTTGCAGCGGTGTACCGTAGGTCTCTAGAAGAGCGTAGCGTTCCAAAGGATTGGAAAAGGGCACAGGTCATCCCCGTTTTCAAGAAGGGACGTCGAACAGATATGCAGAACTATAGACCTATATCTCTAACGTCGATCAGTTGTAGAATTTTGGAACACGTATTATGTTCGAGTATAATGACTTTTCTGGAGACTAGAAATCTACTCTGTAGGCTTCAGCATGGGTTTCGAAAAAGACGGTCGTGTGAAACCCAGCTCGCGCTATTCGTCCATGAGACTCAGAGGGCCGTAGACACGGGTTCAAAGGTAGATGCCGTGTTTCTTGACTTCCGCAAGGCGTTCGATACAGTTCCCCACAGACGTTTAATGATCAAAGTAAGTGCATATGGACTATCAGACCAATTCTGTGATTGGATTGAAGAGTTCCTAGATAACAGAACGCAGCATGTCATTCTCAATGGAGAGAAGTCTTCCGAAATAAGAGTGATTTCAGGTGTGCCGCAGGGGAGTGTCATAGGACCGTTGCTATTCACAGTATACATAAATGACCTTGTGGATAACATCGGAAGTTCACTGAGGCTTTTTGCAGATGATGCTGTGGTGTATCGAGAGGTTGTAACAATGGAAAATTGTACTGAAATGCAGGAGGGTCTGCAGCGAATTGACGCATGGTGCAGGGAATGGCAATTGAATCGCAATGTAGACAAGTGTAATGTGCTGCGAATACATAGGAAGATAGTTCCCTTATCATTTAGCTACAAAATAGCAGGTCAGCAACTGGAAGCAGTTAATTCCATAAATTATCTGGGAGTACGCTTTAGGAGTGATTTAAAATGGAATGATCATATAAAGTTGATCGTCGGTAAAGCAGTGCCAGACTGAGATTCATTGGAAGAATCCTAAGGAAATGAAATCCGAAAACAAAGGAAGTAGGTTACAGTACCCTTGTTCGCCCACTGCTTGAATACTGCTCAGCAGTGTGGGATCCGTACCAGATAGGGTTGATAGAAGAGATAGAGAAGATCCAACGGAGAGCAGCGCGCTTCGTTACAGGATCATTTAGTAATCGCGAAAGCGTTACGGAGATGATAGATAAACGCCAGTGGAAGACTCTGCAGGAGAGACGCTCAGTAACTCGGTACGGGCTTCTGTCAAAGTTTCGAGAACATACCTTCACCGAAGAGTCAAACAGTATATTGCTCCCTCCTACGTATAACTCGCGAAGAGACCATGAGGATAAAATCAGAGAGATTAGAGCCCACACGGAAGCATACCGACAATCGTTCTTTCCACGAACAATACGAGTCTGGAATAGAAGGGAGAACCAATAGAGGTACTCAGGGTACCCTCCGCCACACACTGTCAGGTGGCTTGCGGAGTATGGATATAGATGTAGATAGACGTAGACGTAGAGTCACTTCTCGTCCCATCATATCCCACACATGATCGCCTGGAAACAAATCCAGAGACCCCCCGCTCTCCAGGGAAGTTGCCGCACATCTTGCAGAGCTCGTTGAATTTCAAGGGTAGTATGTGGGCAAACGTTTCCTGTTGGAACGACACTTCACCTTCCTGCTGCAAGAACGGCAGAAGAACAGATCTAACTACATTGTGCATATACCGAGAGCCGGATAGCGTCCCCTCCAAAAAACACCAAAGGTGAACGAAAGTTGTAGCTTATCGCACCAAACAGACCGCAAGGCCTGGTGTGGGGCAGTGTGTCTTGGACGAATGCACTGTACGAGACAGCGTCCACCAGTCTACGAAGTACGTGCAAACGACCTTAACTTGCGTGCCGGCAGAATCTGCTTTCATCGCTGAAGATCACGGCGCGCCATTCAAAGTGATCCTTTGACTGCACCACTCAAGCCGTGCACGTCGATGCTGTGGTACGAGTGAAAGACGGGCTAGAGAGGTGTGTGTGCCCATAGTCCCACTGCTAACAAATGGTTCAAATGGCTCTGAGCACTATGGGACTTAACTTCTGAGATCATCAGCCCCCTAGAACTCAGAACTACTTAAACCTAACTAACCTAAGGACATCACACACATCCATGCCCGAGGCAGGATTCGAACCTGCGACCGTAGCGGTCGCGCGGTTCCAGACTGTAGCGCCTAGAACCGCTCTGCCACTCCGGCTGGCCGCCTCGTTACAGTTCGTGTTGACATGTCTGGGCTCAGAAGCCCTCAGAAGCCCTCTTAGATGTGCTGTGGTAGCCCTTACAATTCGACGATCCTGGTGGACGTCTTTGCTGCGTAGACGTCCATTAACTCGTATATGGGTGTGAGAATGTTCACATTACCACCTGATACCATCATCGTTATACATCTGACGCAGCATGTATAACTTGTACGGTAATTGTCCGGAAGGATCATCCCGTCACATAGAAGGTCACAATTTGACCCCTTCCAAAAATCACTCTGTTACTTGTAGGAAGTGTCTCCGTGGCACGGTTGCCTGCTTGCTTCAGACGCTTGCACCACACTGAGCCTTCACGTCGTCGTCATCGTCGTACTGGACGAGCGTCCAATGCTCGGCCTGGGGCAGGGTCAGGGTGAGCATGTGGCTGCTGTCTCTGTAGTATGTAGGGGTTATGTGTACCTCTGTCCTATCGTTTGTTTGAGGGTTAACCCTGAGACTGCTGGGGAGCTGTTCACTACCGCAGCAAGTCCGTTCAACGTGTGTTCGGCCGATGGTTTCGCTGTTGGCCCGGTCCTCCAATGAGCCTCTTGCGAGAATGTCCCGCTTTGTCATAAATAGAACGTGCTGTGGTCCGGAAACAGTCGCTCAGCAGCAGGATAGCAGTATCCTCATAAAGCTGGTGGGTGGGGTAGTATCGTGGGAGACGGAAGGTGAGCTTGAACGACAGGCTTTGAACCTTCTAGAGCAGGCTGTTTCAACCGGGCTCCAGGGAGCCGGAGCGCTCCGGAGCGCTCACTGCGGCAGCTCGGAGCCCGCGTGGAGGGGGAAAGCGAACTCACTGCCCCCTGGCCGCCTGCAGCCGTAATAATCCGTGCTCAATGACAGCTATGAGTAGCCGCGGGAGGTCTGTACCTCTATTGGAGGATACCTTTCTATTCACTGAGAGGGATGGTCGACCGCAGTGTTTTGTATGTCATAAAGTATTTAATTCTGCGAAGAGGTACAATATACAGAATTAAATACAGTCACGTAGAAGGCGTTGCACGCAGAGAACTGGTAGCCAGGGTTAAGAACGACATACCAGTAGACGTATGTTTAAAAACGGATTCGTAATACGGAGGGTATCAAAACATGCAACATAGTTCGTGTTCTGTAATGCGTTTATAATTTTCAGGTGAATGAGAGCGGAGAAAACACTACTGAATCTGCAATTCGAGCAAGCTACAGGGACGCTCACATCACTGCGACGAGTGGCAAACCGTTTTCGGTGGGACCACTCGTAAAATCGTGCATGGTAGCAGTTGCAGAATGTTTGTTTCCAAGGGAGGTTCAGGCAATTGAAGGGGTTTGCCTGTCGAAGCAAACATTGTCTCGTCGAATCCTGGACATGGCGGCGGATTTAGACACACAGCTCAGGAAAAAGGCGGAGAGCTTTGTTGCATTTTCGTTAGCGCTTGACGAAAGCACCGACATATCGGACTGTGCTCAGCTTGCAGTCTTTGTGCGTGGTGTCGACATGGAGCTGCAAGTAACTGAAGAACTCTTGGATGTGGTACCACTCGATTACACCGCAACAGGACGTGACATTTTTGAAGCTGTTTGTGAATCAGTGGCAATATGAATTTGCCGTGGGATAAGCTCCATTGTGTAGCGACAGACGGTGCACCACAAATGATCGGGCGTCACCAAGGTTTTGCTTCTCGTTTGAAAAATAAACTCAGGGACGAATTCGGGAAAGACATTTTGACTCTTCATTGTTATATTCACCAAGAGGCACTGTGTGCTGAAACAGTAGAGCTAGGTGGCGTAATGAAAGATGTCGTGAAGTGTGTGAATTTTGTGCGGCGTCAAAGGATTCCTGAAAGATGTGGAAGCGGAGTATGGGGATATATCTTACCACAGTACAGTTCGTTGGCTGAGTCGGGGAAAAGTTCTTGATGTTTTCTTTGCCATTAGTGAGGAAATACCCCTTTTCTCGAAATGAAAGGGGAAGAAATACGTTGTCTGAAAGACATAAAATGGATATCAGACCTGGCGTTCCTAGCTGACATAACTATGCATATGAATAATTTAAATCTGTCATTGCAGGGCAAAGGGCAGCTAATCGTTGACATGCACGACCAGATCAAAGTGTTCATGGAAAAGTTTGAGAGGCAGATGAGTAATGGACATCTAACGTTCTTCAATCGTCTTGCTTCTTTAAAACTACCTGAAGGTACTACTTTCGGCGATTACCAAGCAAACTTAAAGCAGCTCATTACGTCGTTTGAAACACGATTCCGAGACCACACTAGTTTGGAAATGGAACTTAAGGTGTTCAGCACTCCTTTTTCAGTTTCCACCGATGACTTGTCATCGTCACAGCAATTGGAGATTATTGATTTGCAAAATTCAACTTTGTTGAAAGAGAGGTACTACAACACGTTGTATTTGTCACGATGGTAGTGTTCATTACAGAAAAAAACATTTCCCAAACTTCACAACAATGCCGCTCAGATCATGTGCATGTTTGGATCTACGTTTTGATGTGAGCAGCTTTTCTGAGCAATGAAAACAGTTATAAAGTAAGGAACGATCGCTTCTTCAGGATGCAACAATGAAGGCCATCCTCCGCATTAACGCTGCGAACACTTTGACGCCTGACATTTCCGATCTTGCAATGAAAAGAAAATTTCAAACTACAATAAATTTAGTATGCAATTTCTTGTAAAACATTTGTTTCTTATTTATTTCCTGAAGATCGTATTTCCTGGTGTAGCACGTCACCACGTCTTAGCAGCTAAGAGCGTGAGGTTGTCGATCTTGTAAGACGCAACTGGCACATCAAAACGCTTGCCTTGCCGCCTGCCTCAGCCAGCCGAGCCACGTGCAGGCGTGCCGGCCCACTTGACTGGCCACAGCGAGCGACACGGCTCCCTGGAGCAGGGAGCGCTCCGCGGCTCACAACGGAGCCCACGAGCTGGAACAGCCTGTTCTAGAGGGTATCGATCTTGGCTGCATTCCCTTACACCAAGGTCGCGTACTCCAACACTAGACTGATCAGTGTGAGGTACATTGTAATACAGTGGTGAAGAGGCAGAGTCGACTTTTGGTTCAACAGAGGGTTAACAGGCGCGGAGCCGCCCTATTGCTCTGTTCCTAGTCCATCTGACGTGAGGGGCCAACGACAGCCTCTGGTTCAGCTTGACACCGAGGTAAGTGGTAGTCTTGGTCCACAGGACGGGGCCACCCTCGTTGGTGATTGGCGCTAGTTCTGGCGCTTAACGAAGGCGACCGCGTATCTTTTGGCAACATTGAACTTAAGGCGCCACTTTGTGGATCAAGCTCCCAAGACATGACACCCAAGCAGGAGGCTGCGACCCATACTGTGGACATTCAGACCATGGATGAACAACGCTGTATCGTCGGCGAAGAGAACCGATTCCACTCTTTCCACAGGCGGTGCTGAGCCTTCTGTCTGTGATCATTCTCTATTAAAGGGTAGACACAGATGGCGCTTTAGTAGCTATACAGATATCTGTTGGCAGACGAAATTGAAAGCTTTATCAGAATCTTCATTACAACTCAGATGGCGTATACCGTTAACAGATCAAAATCGATGTCTTTTTTCACATGTACTTACTTTTTCCCCCAACAGTGTATATACCAAGGGAAGCAGTATACAATCACTGCCAACCCACTTTATTAAATGTCGTAACTGTCCTAGTACCTTCCTGTTTAAATAACACTGCATTAAGATACTCTCCGTTTATCCATTCCAAACGCGACCACCTGTTCAAAATCAATACAGTTTTTACACATGGACCTCTTTATGTAGATCACTGATTTAGGTTAAATATTACCGTGGTTGTTGTTGTTACTCGTAAAGACAAAATTACAATTTAATGTTGTCTTTTCTATGAACATGACTTATGTGAATGAACTTTTTTCAGATAATAGATGTGAGAAATTTGCTGTTTGGTCCACTTTTAGGTTTATTGCTCAATGTCGTTGTCGAAATGAATCAAGTATTAGCCACAGTTAAATTGTTTCTCAATATGTTATCTCAGATATGCAGGTGGTTGGAAAAGACGGATACAATTACTATAACCGCGCGACCTCTACGGTCGCAGGTTCGAATCCTGCCTCGAGCATGGATGTGTGTTATGTCCTTAGGATAGTTAGGTTTAAGTGATTCTAAGTTCTAGGGGCTGATGATCTCAGATGTTAAGCCCCATAGTGCTTAGAGCCATTTGAACCAATTTGTAATTCATTACAGTCCTCGAGATGGCTATGCTGTGGACATTCCCGTCTTCCAAGATGACAGCAATTGTGTTCACGGGGCTCACCACAATTTCGTAAGTGTACGGGATCTAATAATCAATGGGTTACTTTAGCTGTGTATAGTAGACCAGAAGAAACTTGTGAACTTCCTTCCTCGTGGAACTGAGTACATTATGAATAGAGGAGATGTTACACGATATTACCAGTTCTCTTCTGAGAGTGACTAATTTTTTGCTCGGTGTGCTTATGTCGCTCGTTGTAATGCCGCTACCGTTCCTGTCCTGGTTATACCAGGAGGCTGGCTGGACGTGAGGCTGCAGACTTATCACCGGTGAGAGCGAGCCCGGCGACGAAAACAGCGAGTGCGTAGGCAGCGGGAGGCGGGCGCCGAGCGCAGCCTCTGTGGCAGCAGAGACAAAGCGGGCCGCGGCGCCGGCGTGGCAGCCGCTCATACATCATGCGCTCAGCGCGGCAGAACGGAGCAGTCGAAACAAACCGCCAGCCGCCTGTGTCCTGAGGGGGAGGGTGGGGTGGGGGGCGGAGGTGGGGAAGAGGGTAAAGAGAGGCGGCGCTAATGCCGGGCAGGCGACGTAAATCAGGCGCCGGAGACCTGTGGAGCGCGCCGACCCGCTACCCGCGGCAAGGGTCGATCCAATAGGCAGCGCGGCGCTGCGAAATGCTGCCGATAAAGGTGTTGCCGCTCGTGATTTACTGGCGGGGAAGGTCACGGCGAAGGAGAGGAAATGAAATGAAATGAGACCCGGGCTGCACTGAGAAGCGTTACAGCTTCTTCGAAGCGCTACTCAGTGATGCCATGGTACTGTTTCGTTGACAATTCCTCGACCCTACTCACGTACTGATTGTCGTAACGAAGGCCTTTCCCTTATGGATGATTGCTGATCTGAAATGTCTCCCCCCGTCGCTGTTTCCTGATAACGTGGGTTCCTTTTAGGAGAAGTGATTACTTCGCGAGACAACAGTTAATAATCGAGCCGCCGAAAGGAAGTCCCTGTCAACCGGAGGCTATGAAGTCAATGTTACTTCGCGCTGTTTGTTTTTATTCCGTGTCGGTCGCCCGACTACGAATGTCACACCCGAAAACTACAAGAGCCTTTGCAGTGGCGAACTACTGAAGCGCGAAAAAAAAAGAAGTGAAAAAGAAAAAAAAACGCTAATAACCTTGGGAGATTGAAACATACTCTCTTCGTAATCAAAAAGAAAAGGTTTGGAAATATATGTTGAGATAAAGTAAAGATTACACTGTTTCAGTATTTCAGTACATAGTTTAATGCATAGATGCATCTCTTACCTGTATATCATTGAAGAGGATAGAGAATCACGGTCTTCAATGTGAATGTCGTCGTTAACCACATCTCCTAAATCAGAATCACTACCTTCAATGTCGCTCCTGCTGCTGCTATCATCCCTAATCTTTTTTAAGACGTGCCACGAGCGCATGATAATATTGTTCTGTGTTATGGGAGTAATACTGCATAGTGCCTCACACTAAAATTTCGACGTCTTTTAATTTAGAACTTTTATTTCTGTCTACGACATGTGATTTCACTTGAGCCCACACGACTTCTGATATTGTGGAAGTCAATTTTCTTCTGCAATTTTGTCAATGTAGTAACGTAAAATTACATGTTTCATGCTCTTTCACGATTTCCGGCGTTTCTTTTACTCTTCCCCATCAAATGGATAGCTGTCATTCTTCTTTAACCAGTCCACTGTCCAGTCCAGTCCTTCTGCCCGTAGGGATTTGTTTAATTGTGCCGAGTGATATGGTGCATAATCGAACACTATAGCGGAGTTCTCTTCTTTGTTTGGGAGCGAAGAGTGTAAGAGCAACTCTTTAAATTTCATTGCCGTCTTTTCCGTAAGACTTCTTCGATGTAAACAACAACAATCAATTTTCCACAAACCCAACTATTGTTCTAGAAAAAAAAGAATGAACCGTCTTTTCCAGCTAGAGCCTTCACTGTTCTTCGTGTAATCATTAATCTTTGCAGTCTGTCTGGATTGACCAGCATTTTCCCACATTTCGTCCAACCAAAAGACTTCGCGAGGTCCGCATTTAGATACTTCCCTCACAAAACAGCGTCTCCAGGCAAACATCCAGCAATTCAAGTAGAACTGTTCTGCCAGAAAATATTTCCACTGAAACCCTTTCACCTTTAATATAACTCAAAGACTGTTCTTTTTTTATGAAGTACAACTTACTATTTAGTAGAGAGACAAGCAGCTTCTTCCGAAATGGGTATTCTTCCCGCGCATAACCGTCATCTATATGTTAACGAGTTCCGTCATTTTAGCAGCACCCATTCTGTTTTTTTCTGAACAGTTCCAGAGCACTTATCGCTCGTTATTTTCTTCACAGACGTGGTTCCAGTTTTCAAGGCTGCATTACTCATTCAAAAACTTTCAACAAGGCATAAGAGGACCGCTGTTACACCATTGTTTCTCAAAATATCGTCGTACGTTGGATACGAGCTCACGACACTGGCTCTTTAACGTAGCGTCCATTCCTCGCTACCTGCTTTACTGCGGCTTGAGGAAGATGCTGTGTCGCATACGTTTGAAATTAACAATACGACACTACACCGCTCCGTTAACAGACACTTTGAACCTACTGAGTATAGCACCACGCGCGACCTTGAGTTATGGGGGTGGCAACGGGACATAAGTTACGGAATGAGTCAGACATCTCACAAAAAGATGACTTGCTTTATTTTACACGACAGGCCCCAGAGGACCATGCGACGTCACGATTAAGGCTCTCCATCTGCTTCTGTCTTTTTCTATCTGTTTCCAGTTCTCCAAGAACCCAGTTGCTGCAAATCTTGTCTTACTACATCGATCCATCCAGCCATCCATCAACCTCTTCCCTGTTCTTCCCACTGGTCTGCTGCGTAACGAGGTGCTGGCAATCATAGGCCATCTCGTTTCCTCCATGGTAAACATAGTTTGTAAAAGTATCATTGACTGGTTTTTCTGCTAATGGTATCATCGTCAATTTTAAAATGCCACAATATATTCAGTTTTGCACGCCTAGGGATACAACACAAGTGATAAGTGTAACACATGGTAAGAAAATTACGGGATAGGGTGGAAACGTCAAAATTTTTGGTTGTCCATATTGATGAGAATTTAAACCGGAAGAAGCACAGTTTGGAACTTCTAAAACAACTTAGTTCAGCCGCATTTGCACTTGGATTCATTGCAAATCTTGGGGAGACTCAAATCAGTAAGGTGACATATTTTGCATATTTTCATTCAATAATGTCATCTGGAATAATGCTCTCGGGTAGCCTACCTTTAGCAAAGAAAGTCTTCATTGGTCAAAAACGTGCTGTAAGAATAATTTTTGGTGCATACCCACGATCATCTTGCAGACATACGTTTAAGGAGTTGGTCGTTCTGACTACCGTTTCACTGTATATTTTTTCCCTCATGAAGTTTTTTTAAATGATCAGCTGCAGTTCCAAAGCAACAACGATGTACGTAATTACGATACTAGAAGGAAAAATAAGATTCATTACTTCACATTAAGGTTGTCTTTGACACAGAAAGGGGTGCACAATTAAAATTTTTGATCACTTACGGAGTGATATAACATGTCTGACGGATGTCAAAGTAAAATTAGAAAACAAATTGAAAATGTTTCTCCTGGACAACTTCTTCTCTCCCGTAAAGAATTTCTAGAATTGTAATGTGTGAAAGGTGGCAGAAAGCAATTACTAACTATCTAGTTAGATATCCAGTCCATCGAAGTCTCTTGTTCATCTCTCGAACGATGTTAGGCTCCTTGTACAGCACATCTAGTTCCGTATTGCGGTTCCTCCTCCACTCTCAAGTATTTGGATGCCAGACTGGTCAGTACACTTTCTTAAGAACCTTTCTCTCAGATGTAAGTAGTCAGTTAAGGTCTTATTTTCGGCTGCTCAAACGTCAGTATTTGTGTAACCATTAGCAACTGCAAACAGTTTAAGCATAATTATTTCTTTGTCTGTCATGTTTTTTCTATCTCGCCATCTGAGATGCCGTACCCTGATAGAGGCCTTCAATGGAATCTTACCAGTTGTGCGCTCTCTACTCTACATTTAACAGTGGAATTCCCATTGTTACCATCCTTGCTTTTAATTTCACCGAAGGTTGCTTTGACTTTTCCATATGCCGAGTAAGTCCTTCCATCATACCTTTTTCGTTTTCTTCATATTCTTCACGCAAGCATTTCGTCTTAGCTCCCCTGAACTTCCTATTTATTTCATTCCTCAGCGACTTGTATTTTTGTATTCCTTGAACATTCGTGTACTTCCTTCTTTCATCTATGAACTAAAGTAGTTCTTCTGTTACCCATGGTTTCTTCGCTGTTACCTTCTTTGTACCTATGTTTTTTTTTTCCTTTTTAGAGTTGTCAAATCCTCTTCAACTGAATTTCCCGCTGAGCTGTTCCTTACGGCAGTATCTATGGCCTCAGAGAACTTCAGGTGCATCTCTTCATTCCTTAGTACTTTCGTATCCCACTTCTTTGCGCACTGATTGTTCCTGACTAGTTTCTTAAACTTCAAATTACTCACTATTAAACTGTGATCGGAGTCTGTATCCGCTTCTGAGTACGCCTTATAATCCATTATCTGATTTAGAAATCTCTGCCTGACCATGATGTAATCTATTTTGAAATCTTCCCGTTTCACCGGCCTCTGCCAATTATACTTATGCCTATTATGATTCTTGATCAGATTATCCGTTGTTACTTGCTGAAATTTATTGCAGAACTCAATTAGTCTTTCTCCTCTCTCATTCCTAGTACCAAGCTCATTTTCTCTTGCAACACTTTCTTCTACGCCTTCCTTTACAACCACATTTCAATCCGCCTTTACATACTGAATTACCCGTTCAAATTAATAGTAAGCTTTCTCTCTCTCTTTATCCTCGGCTTGCGACGTCGACATGTATATCTGAAGAATTGCTGTTGGTGTTGGTTTGCTGTCGTTCTGACCATATCGCTGAACAGTTCCCACTGACCCTATCTTCCTATTCATAACGAATCCTACACCCATTATATTATTTTCTGCTGCTGTTGACACCACCCTATGCTCATTTGACCAGAAACCCTTCTCTTCCGTCCATTTCATTTTCCTATTCACAACAAATTCTACAGCCGTTATACCATTTTATGCTGCTGTTTATACTACCCTATATTCACCTGACCAGAAATCCTTGTCTGCTTTCCGTTTCATTTCACTGATCTCCATATATATCTAGACTGAGCCTCAGCAATCCCATTTTCAGATTTTCTAGCTTCCCTAGCACATTGGAGCTTCTGACACTCCAGTCCCTGACTAGTGGAATGTTACCCTTTTGGTTGGTTATTCAATCTTTTTCTCATGGTCACCTTTCCCTTGTCAGCCCCCTCCCGGAGATGTGAATAGGAACTAATCCGGAATTTTTTGCTAATGGGGAGATCATCATGACACTTTTTCAGTTGCAGGCCACATGACCTGTGGAGACACATTGTGTGTTTAATGCTGTGGTTTTCATTGCCTTCTGTGTCCTCATGCCGTTGATCAATGCTGATTCTTGCGTCCCTACCCCAAGGGTAAGAGAATGCCCTGGATCTCTGTCTACTTCCCCGCCCTCTTTTGACAAGGCCGTTGGATGACTTCTCATGCCGGGAGTCTTCGGCAGCCATTTCTGATGATTTTTATTCGAGATCTTACCAATGTTGTTCTGATTACTAATCGACGACGCTATCCCTTTTTTGGTTTGCTTGTTTTCTTTAATTCAGTTTGTTCGATTTTGATCCTGGCATTTGTCTGGGCGGACGACACATCATACCCGTGGAAGCAAATCGTTGAATCCTTTATTCAGTTTTTTTGTTGCAGAGGACAACCAGCCCTCTGACCGAACACGCTGAGCTTCCGTGCGGACCCCCCTAGACAACCCCATTATCTATTTTATTTGTTGTCTTAATCGCGTAAGGCTTGGTTTCATCATTTTACCTGACTTCTTCTCTATATTTGCGAGAGGAAAACTGTGCTGTATTTCTTTTTAGGTTCTTCGCAAAACTTTTCGTTGAATGTTTCATAACTTCAACGATACCATTAATAGAAAAAAAGCTTCAGTTTTGTTTATACTTTTGAGGTGTGTTTCTAGATTTTAATATGGGGTTTAATATAGGGCCTGTTTCTCATCTGCAATCTTGCCTTAATCTGTGCTTTAGTTGATATTACTTCAGTAAAAATTGATCCAATATATTAAAACCCTTTCACATGCTTATATTTGGAACAGTGCACTGTTAGGTCTTGGGAATTATGGGACTTTCTTCCTACGGTCACGTGCTTAGACCTTTCAGAACTATTTGTGGACTGAATAGCTGTGCCACTAATTCCAGGACCTGAATATTTTATCTCAGTTATTCTTTTGTGCATTCTGTTAGGGCAGTTTCGTCTGCACACGACGGACAGATGGTATTTTCATAGTTGATTCGAACACCCTGAAAGTATCTTTATTGAAATCCTCTATTACCTCACTAAACGCCGTATCGGAAACAACACGTGATGTCCGCAGCTAGTGGTCTAGCGGCTAGCGTTGCTGCGTAACATGGTCCCGGGTTCGATTCCCGGCCGGGTTGGGAATTTTCTCTGACGGAGACTGGGTGTTTGTGTTGTACTCATCATTTCATCATCATCACCATTCATGAAAGTGGCTAGATTGGACTGTGTAAAGATTCGGACTTTGTACGGGCGCTGATGACCGCGCAGTTGAGCGCCTCCCCAACCAAACATCACGGCAGATGATTATCCTCTCCTTGTTTAAATCCGGTTTCCACTTTGAACCTTTCTGTCATTTGACTACCTATCTTAACCTTAGCTTTCGTGTCATTTAAGCATATACATTTAAGCATATACAATCAGTTTAAATAAACGCAAATACAGTTCGCCCCCGGTAGCTGAGTGGTGAGCGCGACAGAATGTCAATCCCGAGGGCCCGGGTTCGATTCCCGGCTCGGTCGGAGATTTTCTCCGCTCAGGGACTGGGTGTTGTGTTGTCCTAATCGTCATCATTTCATCCCCGTCGACCCGCAAGTCGCCGAAGTGGCGTCAAATCGAAAGACTTGCACCCGGCGAACGGTCTACCCGAGGGGAGGCCCTAGTCACACGACATTTTTATTTTAACGCAAATACACACACACACACACACACACACACACACACACACTCACTCACTCACACGGAAACCTAAATCCAAAACGCTTGCGGATAACTTATTTTGTGATTGTAGTTCTGAACTGACTCGCTGTAGTGTTGCCACATCCACACTAGACTAAATCAGTATTGCGATATCATGAAAAATTTGCGCTCCTGTAGTTGTCAAGGCTTCTGTTTGCTACACCTGTAGCCGGCCGCGGTGGGTGAGCGGTTCTAGGCGCTTCAGTCCGGACCCGCGTAACTGCTACGGTCGCAGGTTCGAATCCTGCCTCGGGCATGGATGTGTGTGATGTCCTTAGGATAGTTAGGTTTAAGTAGTTCTAAGTTCTAGGGGACTGATGACCTCTGAAGTTAAGTCCCATAGTGCTCAGAGCCATTTGAACCATTTTCTACACCTGTAAACATCTTGCCAACACTCCCCAAGACCACCTTCTTTTTATTTGGTGCCTTGTGACGTCATTCCCATGGCGTCAAACAGACCCTACGTTGGAATTATGAGCTGTCTTATGAATCAAATAAAATTCGGCGCATTTGAATGACATCTGTAGTCCCTCACAAACTGGGTGTTGTTTTCGCTTGCAGATAGTGTTTACAATTTATTGATTGAATCGGGTGAACGGGGACTGGAAGATTAAAACATATAACAACAAAGATAACTAGAAAATTACCTAAATCGGAATCAAACAGGGTGTTATTGTAACGTATATATATTGCGTTTGATGAGAGGATTATGTAATAGCAATTGTATTTTGTCTGGGTAAAATATTCGAGAGTTATTCATGTATTTGTGTTCTAATTAATTAATATTAATTAAAACATCTTCTTTTGACTAAAATCAGAATCTGGGTGTTTTGACCTTGTGCTTCGATTTAAATACTTCAATTGCCAATAAGGGACTTTCTAGAAAAGTGTCAAAGTTAAGATGACCAGTGCTCTCAAATCAGTTTCTGTAAGATTAGTTCATGGAAGCTGTCACCCGCAAAATAAGAGGTGGTTCTGACTTCCAACGACTGTTCGCAAAAGTAGACAATTTCTAAAAGAGTTGCCTAATACGGAAACTTGAGCCATGTGAAGAAGGCTGATAAAATAAATGCAAGTAAAAAGATTGATGTGGTAAGGGCAGCAATTTTATGCAGTGGCTGAAAGTGTCTGTTATGTTACATGAGAACCAAGTTTTATTACGTAACATCGTAGATTATGCTTTGCAAAGGAATTTTCATTTTAAGCAGTTGATTGGACGTAGATCGAGGGCTTGCAATCAATCTACGGTTTATGAAAAAAGCGACGAATTCAACAGATTTATATCACAAAACACCACACGCAGACACACAAACACATACACACACACTTTAAACTAGAACTTGATGCGCCAACGTGAAATGGTTGAAAAAGCACGTTTGCTGGTAGTTCCTCATTTTTGAAAGTGGCTAGTGGCATAAAAGCAGTGCTTGAAGCACTTGATAATGGAATAACGTAGTCCCGAAACGTGCTGTAGTAAATATGTCACACATTTGACAAGTGATGCGTAACATCCTCAGTATTGACTCAGTTCTAAAACTGTGTTTTGTCCACTGCAGCTCAGGAAGAGTAGGGGATGGAGTGGGGGGTGGTCAGCTGTTGCAGGATTCGAAGAGGGGCTAAGTCGCAAAGTAATTCACGAGAAAAGAGTGCTTGCCTTGGAAGTTACTTGAATAATTGCAGTGGCAGAGAGGACTGTATTCAAAAAGTTCACTGAAGGATGAAGCGCCATTGATGGAGATCCCAGAAAATATTGACTCTCTGTCGTACAGCTCGTCCCCAATGCGAGTCCAGCGCTTTTAGTAGTGTGCCACTTTACTCGGTACAACCTGCGGGGGAATAAGAAACCTACGCCGGAGCTCGATCTCGTAGAATTTCTAAAGTGATTTCACTGTGCCATGTATAGGACTCTTAACGCTTGTTTTTTTTTTTATTGAAATCCTCTTGAGCATTAAGCCGTGTCATTTTTAGGTGAAAAACAACTATTAAAACCGACGTTTCGACCAGTTTCGCAGCGGTTCTCTTCAGCGTGACTATACCGTTGGTTGTTGGGGATGGTCTTCCTTACACGCCATCTTACAGCACTATACAGTAACGTCATTGGATAGTTCGAAGTCAATGTTACGCCTTGTGCTACTGTAGTAGTAGATTGGTAGATAAAGGCGAATTGGCAGCTTATACTTAGACAGCGTTTTCCTGCAACAAGATGTCAATACCGTACGGCAATTCCGTGTGGTCTCTTCTTCATACGGTTTATCACGGGTGTTGTATAACTGCTGTTTGGCGAACACGCACGTCATGTTGGACTGGAGACGCTGGCTACTAAGACGTCGCACATAACGTTCATGGTATCGTAAACACAGACGTCGTTCCATTCACTGCGAAGTTCGTAAACGCCTGCGGTGTGAAGAGCATCTGCATAACGCTTTGTGGGTCTCAATATATCTCGGATCATGCGGTCGCTCTGAAATATTGGCTTAATTCTTCGGCCGCGCAGTACGTAGCTTCCGCGGTAGCTGATACCTCCCTCGAAAGTGAGTAAAACAATGAATTTTCCCATTTTGATCAAAAGAGCGATCTGTTTTACGCTCATTCAACTGCTATAGATCGCATAAGTATTTCCTTATCTAAGACAACCGGTATCGACAGGTGATTTATGTTTTTAAAAACACACATCAAAAAAAGTTTTGCATCACCTCGGTTCGAGAGTTCTGGAACCTGTATGGAAAATTGGAATAGAGATCAACATAAACATCATTTCTACCCTTTTTATTGGTCATGAAAACCACACATTGCATGTTGTACCACCATACAGCGGACCTTCAGAGGTGGTGGTCCAGATTGCTGTACACACCGGTACCTCTAATCCCCAGTAGCAAGTCCACTTGCACTGATGCATGCCTGTATTCGTCGTGGCATACTATCCACAAGTTCATCAAGGCACTATTGGTCCAGATTGTCCCACTCCTCAACTTCGATTCGGCGTAGATCTCTCAGAGTGGTTGGTGGATCACGTCTATCCCAGGCATGATCGATAGGATTCATGTCTGGAGAACGTGCTGGCCACATCACTCAACATGGGTAGCCCACTCTCAACGGTGGTAGCGAATTTGTACATGAAGAACTTCGAGGAGGAAGCCCTGTCGTCATCCGTATGGAAACCTACTTGCTTTTTCCGTTACGTGGACGACACGTTCGTCATCTGGCCACATGGTATGGATAAACTCCTTGACTTCCTTACACATCTAAACTCCATACACCCCAACATCAAATTCACTATGGAGACTGAAACGGAGGGTAAATTACCTTTCCTTGACGTCTTGGTCAAGAGAAGGGCTGACGGCACCCTAGGTCAGGGAGTGTATCGGAAGACAACGCACACTGATCTGTATTTGCACGCAGACAGCTGCCACCACCCTTCACAGAGGAATGGGGTACTTAAAACTCTAGTACATAGGGTGCGCACTATCTCTGACGCAGAGAGTCTACCCCAGGAATTGGAACATCTGAGAACTGTATTTCGAAAAAATGGATACTCAGAGTGGCAGATTCAACGTGCTCTCCGCCCAACCACTGCAGCACAACCTGTTGAGATGGATGAAGTCACGAGGGAGGAGGTAGGCACTGCATTTATTCCATACACAGGCGCACTCTCGGGGAAAATCGCCCGCATTCTGAAGAAACACCGGGCCGAAACTGTGTTTTGTCCTCCAAATAAAACTCGTGCACTGGTGGGGAGCGACAAAGATGACCTCGGTTTGAGGAAGGCCGGCGTGTACCAGATTCCGTGTCAATGTGGCAAGTCGTATATTGGTCAGACGATGCGTACCGTCGAGGATCGATGCCGTGAACACCAGAGGCACGCTCGACTGATGTATCCGAGCAAGTCGGCGGTCGCTGAACATTGTTTGTCGGAAAATCACGCCATGGAGTATGACCGCACGAGGATTCTGGTACAGACGTCGAGATACTGGGACAGCGTTGTTAGAGAGGCCATCGAAATTCGCACCAATGACGACCTCATAAACCGTGACTGTGGCTATAATCTTAGCAAGGCTTGGGAACGAGCGATTGGGTTAATCAAGAGTAAATCGAGCAAACGTATAGTTGTGACGACCACGGCGGACAGAGCCATCACACCGACGTCATCTCAGACGCCGTCGCAATCTGTTCCACCGCGCGACCGTGGCGCGGGGCGCGGACGGCGGAGGGAGCGCGCCGCGGGCGGAGGGTATTTAAATCGGCCGCCGCCGCGACCGAACCCAGTTCCCTCTGAGCAGCCATAGCGTACGGATCTCCGTGCCGGCACGTTCACAGGAGCTCAGTCCGTCAGTTCACCTGATGATGGCGATATGTATGATCGCCGAAATGTTGTGCCCGTTGGGCACTAGACCGGCAGCACACCCGTGGATATTTTGACAAACGCAAGGATGGCTGACATAGTGTTTAGTGTATCTGGAATTGTAAAACAGTTAAGATCCTTAGCCGCCAGGAAGACATCTGGCCCAGACGGTATCCCCGTAAGATTATATGTTGAGTATCCTACAAATATAATACCATTCTTATCCATCATCCATCATTCCAATCCCAAAGAAAGCAGGTGTTGACAGATGTGAAAATTACCGAACAATCAGTTTAATAAACCACAGCTGCAAAATAGTAACACGAATTCTTTACAGACGAATGGAAAAACTTGCAGAAGCCGACCTCGGGGAAGATCAGTTTGGATTCCGTAGAAACACTGGAACATGTGAGGCAATACTGACCTTACGACTTATCTTAGAAGAAAGATTAAGGAAAGGCAAATCTACGTTTCTAGCATTTGTAGACTTAGAGAATGCTTTTGACAATGTTGACTGGAATACTCTCTTTCAAACTCTAAAGGTGGCAGGGGTAAAATACAGGGAGCGGCAGGCTATTTACAATTTGTACAGAAACCAGATGGCAGTTATAAGAGTCGAGGGACATGAAAGGGAAGCTGTGGTTGGGAAGGGAGTAAGACAGGGTTGTAGTCTCTCCCCGATGTTATTTAATCTGTATATTGAGCAAGCAGTAAAGGAAACAAAAGAAAAATTCGGAGTAGGTATTAAAATCCATGGAGAAGAAATAAAAACTTTTAGGTTCGCCGATGACATTGTAACGCTGGCAGAGACAGCAAAGGACTTGGAAGAGCAGTTGAATGGAATGGACAGTGTCTTGAAAGGAGGATATAAGATGAACATCAACAAAAGCAAAACGAGGATAATGGAATGTAGTCTAATTAAGTCGGGTGATGCTCAGGGAATTAGATTAGGAAAAGAGACACTTAAAGTAGTAAAGGAGTTTTGCTATTTAGGGAGCAAAATAACTGACGATGGTCGAAGTAGAGAGGATATAAAATGTATAGTGGCAATGGCAAGGAAAGCGTTTCTGAAGAAGAGAAATTTGTTAACATCGAGTATAGATTTAAGTGTCAGGAAGTCATTTCTGAAAGTATTTGTATGGAGTGTAGCCATGAATGGAAATGAAACATGGACGATAAATAGTTTGGACAAGAAGAGAATAGAAGCTTTCGAAATGTGGTGCTACAGAAGAATGCTGAAGATTAGATGGGTAGACCACATAACTAACGAGGAAATATTGAATAGGATTGGGGAGAAGAGAAGTTTGTGGCACAACTTGACTAGAAGAAGTGATCGGTTGGTAGGACATGTTCTGAGGCATCAAGGGATCACCAATTTAGTATTGGAGGGCGGCGTGGAGGGTAAAAATCGTAGAGGGAGACCAAGAGATGAATACACTAAGCAGATTCAGAAGGATGTAGGTTGCAGTAGGTACTGGGAGATGAAGAGGCTTGCTCAGGATAGAGTAGCATGGAGAGCTGCATCAAACCAGTCTCAGGACTGAAGACCACAACAACAACAACATCCATCATCTATCAGCGATCATTGGAACAGTAAAAAGTTATACGGGACTGGAAGAAGGTCCAGGTCATAGCAAATTTATAAAAAGGGTAGAAATTCGGGTGCACATAATTACCGGCCAATTTCACTGACATCAATTTATTGTAGAATCATGGAACAAATTTTGCGTTCAGACATAATGACCTTTCTAGACTACGAGAAGCTCATCTGCAGAAACCAGCATGGTTTTAGGAAACAGAGGTCATGCGAGACACGGATGGCCGTCTTTGTACGTGATATAAAACAGGCTCTAGATACCGGCTCCCATGTTGATGCCATATTTCTCGACTTTCGAAAGGCTTCGCCTCAGTTCCTCACTATCACTTGCTCCAAAAAGTGCACGCTTACGGTCTATCCGATGACATATGCGGTTGGATAGAAAGTTTTCTAACAGGCAGGGAGCAGCATGTCGTCCTGAACCGGGTGACTTCAATAGAAACAAGCGTAACTTCAGGTGTGCCCCAGGGTAGCGTAATAGGTCCGCTGCTTTATACGATTTACATAAACGATCTGATTGATGGTATTGACAGCGGCATTAGACTGTTTGCCGACGATGCTGTAGTCTACAGGAAAGAAGTATCACACGAAAGTTGTGATCAAATCAATGAGGATTTGCAGAAAATAAATGCGTGGTGTAATGACTGGCAGTTATCTCTCAATATTAGTAAGTCTAACCCACTGCGTATAACAAGGCGAAAATCTCCATTAATGTACGAGTACAAAATAAATGCCCAGTCTTTGGAAGCGGTAACATCCGTCAAGTATCTGGGTGTGACTATTCGAAATGATTTCAAATGGAATGATCAAATTACACAAGTAACGGAAAGGCTAACTCTAGATTGCGGTTTATTGGTAGAATCCTGAAGCGATGCAGTCCTTCAACAAAGGAAATAGCTCACAATACCTTAATTCGTCCAGTCACAGAGTATTGTTCGTCTGTATGGGACCCTTACCAGTTGGGTCTGATTCGAGAGATTGATAAGATCCAAATAAGAGCGGCAGGATTCGTGAGTGGTACATTTAGCCATCGCGAGAGCGTTACCAATCTCACAGAAAGTTTGAAATGGGACACAATTGCAGATAGACGGCGCGCTAAACTGAAGGGGCTGTTCATTAAATACCGAAATCCGATCTTCACTGAGGATGTAGAGCATATATTATTACCACCAACTTTCAAATCGCGCAATGATCACCATTCAAAGATAAGGGAAATTAGAGCTCGTACTGAGGCGTTCAGACAATCGTTTATCCCTCGCGCTATCCGCGAGTGGAACAGAGGGGGGGAAATATGACTTTGGCGCGAAATGTGCCCTCCGCCACACACCGCTTGGTGGCTATCGGAGTATATATGTAGATGTAGATGTAAATGGAATATACAAACGTCAGGTAGAAAGACGGCACACATAGCATAGTTTAGAGCATCAGGCAGTAGAACTGCGTAACATGATTTGTAAATACACTGGCGGAAAAAAATTGCAACATCAAAAAGTAATTAATGTAGGGTAATGAAATTTCGGGAACACATTTGTCTAGCTATATATAAGATTAAGACTGCTATATCACAAGTAAATGTAAGTTCGAGATATGCCATTGCAAATGTGAAGTCCTGGTACATTAATAGCTACAATACCCAGCATGTGGAATGTACGCATGCAAACGTGCATGGATTGTGTTGTGCAGGCGCCGGATATCAGTTTGCAGGATGGACTGGCGTGCCTGTTGCATTTAGTCGGACAATACAGGGATGGCTAATGCTGTTTGTGCAGTATGCTGGACGTCCCACATGTGGTCGCTTGTAGAGAGAGCTGATGATCGAGCATGCCAATGCAACATGTCGACACTGTAGATCATGTTGGGTTAAAACAGCGGTATGTGAGTGAGCGTTATCCTGTTAGAAAGCGGCCCCTGGAATGATGATAGTGAATGTCAAAACAACAAGTTTTAACACCAGACTGACTTACAGATAGACAGTCAGAATGCGTTGGATAATCACGACAGCGCTTCTGATGTCACACAAAATCGCACCCCAGACCGTAACTCCAGTTGTAGGTCCAGTATGTCTAGCACGAAGGAAAGCTATTTGTAGGCCCTCAAGTGGCCTCCTCCTAACCAACACACGGCCATCACTGCCACCGAAGCAGAACCAGCGCCCATCACAAAACACAACAGATCTGCACTCTAACCTCCAATAAGCTCACTTGTGACCCCACTGAAGTTCAGGTGGCGGTGGTTTGGGGTCTGTGGAAAGCACCCTACAGCGTGTGTGGCTCGTAGCTGGCCTTAAAGTAACTGATTCGTAACAGTTCGTCGTGTCACTACGGTGCCAACTGCTGCTCAGATTGCTGCAGCAGATGCAGTACGATGCAACAGAGCCACACGCCGAATACGATGCAACAGAGCCACACGCCGAATACGATGGTCTTTCCCCTCTGTAGTATCACGTGGCCGTCCGGAGACCGGTATTTCTTGTGACCATAAATTCTCGTGGCCACTGCTCTCAAAAATCACGTCTTTCCGCAGTATCGCAGAAGGAACATCCAGCTTCTCGTAGCCATATTATATTCCCTTGTTCAAACTCAGTGAGATGCTGATAATGGCGTCTTTGTCGTCTTATATTCCTCTCTAAAACAACTCACCACGTCCAATCTCAAAGGTAACTACGCTCACGACTATTACAGTATATATTTAAAGCTAATCTGATTGGCATCTTCAAAGTGGTGCTACTACCACCACTCCTACACTAATGGTTCGGAACTTTTAGCACGCATCGTCTTTCAGATGTAGAAGCACGCCTACCAGCTTTCGTTTCTGTCGCACAACTTATTCTTGGTCTTGTGATTTTTTTCCGTCAGATTACTAAAATTCATTCTTTTCAAGTTGTTTTGGGAACAGGACTAAACAGGTTACAGCGTGATTTATCGCTCCAGATCACTTGTATCCAATCATACATTGTCCAGTGCCGTCGATCTTCACACCATCTCAAGTGTCACTTATCGATTGATTAAAGAAATGTATAAAGAGCTGCTCGACCATTGTACAGGACTACAGAAATGGAGGGCTTATGAAGAGCGTGTTTGCCATTGTCCGCGGTTCTTCTTAACACCCTAAGCAGAGTCTTTGTGCTAGCTTTGACTGCTGGTTGCACTTTGGAACTCACCAGAGATACCTTCAGCTGATGTCATGCGATTTTGTACAATCACTCGCTGTGGTGCTCAACGGTCCCTATCCGTGATTACATGAGGTCTGCCTGGTACTGGTTCAGCTGTGGCTGTCCCTTCGCGTTTCCACTTCACAGTCACATCACTTACATCCGACTTGGGATCCTTTAGAGGGACTGAAATGTCCGTGATGGATTTCTTACTCAGGGCACATCCAATGACTGGTCCACGTTAGATGTGTCTGAGCACTCCTGTCCGACCCAAACTGCTTCTTTGCTGAAGATACACCATTTTTATGCTGGCGGGACCGTTTGTAATGGTGGCTAGTTGTCAATACTGCATTATGTAGGGCTTTCCGGAGACTTTTGATCAGATGGTTCAAATGGTTCAAATGGCTCTGAGCACTATGGGACTTAACATCTATGGTCATCAGTCCCCTAGAACTTAGAACTACTTAAACCTAACTAACCTAAGGACATCACACAACACCCAGTCATCTTTGAACAGATAATGTACAATGTTATGGTAATAGCAGATCGTCATCTTGGTAACAGTAGGTTACATGTCGAGTCCAGGATATGGTTCTTACTGCGGTATGATTTCCTGTGTTGAGTATTCTTGGATGACTCTTGGATCACGGCCCATTAATCAGTTGCGATGTGGAAGCTGTTCATCGGCCACGATGGATGCCGCCCCCCCCCCCCCCCCCCCGAGGGATGCCCCCCCCCCCACTCATCCTGTCTCCTCTGCCCTCCACCATGGAAATATGCCAGAAGCTATGGCAACAGACATCACTAGAAAGATACACAGCATGATTGAAAAACGGCTTACAAAAGACATAACATATCCCTCCACAAAGGGACTTTCTCCTGCAGGAGAAATGGTTTCAGTTTGACTTTCCTTTCTGCCACACTTTCTTCCAAGTGTACTGTGTCTGGTTTGAGCAGATTTCAACTGTGTGTTGGGCTCATATCCGCAAGAGCGCCGCGAGTCGCTTCCGCGGAATGGTTTCGACAGATCAAGCGGGCGCCCCGGCGCTGCGGCTGATGAAAAATGCAGGTGGCAGCGCGTCGCGGATTATACAGGTCAGCGGTCCCACTCTCACCCGGCATCCCGTTTTCAATAGCATGCTCCTTCAATATTGTATAAACTGCGCCTGGCCGGCCCAGGGAATTCCGCTGCCTCGGATTTACTCTTCATCTTCTCTCGCGATTCTCTAGGGGAGAGAGATGCATTTTGTGAAAAACGAACCGATACTCTTGTTCCATCTTGTTTTGTGTCACTTCAGAGCGGGACACACTACGTGGACAATCACAGTTTTATATGGAAAGTTGTTGGGAACATACTGCGAGGCCTACGTAATGTGAATAACCAAAATATTTCGTAAACTGTTTGAGCTGTGGAAACCAGGTTTTTGATGTAAGGCGCGAGCGTATTCTTTAACTCTCGCATTTTTTAATTAAGACATTGTCGGTTGCCGAGCTCTATTTGCAACAAGCAAATAGAGCTTGTATGCAATCGGCCCTTGAATGACAGCGCACGGTATCAATATGTTCCAAAAAACCGCCGGCGAAAATCCAATTTCTAGGAGGTCATATCTCAGTTCTATTGATCACAGAGATAAACGTTACCATGTTTTGGGTATCTCTTGGTCTAGCGACCATTTATATATCTAAAGGAAGAACAGACAGAATGTAGCTGCCCTAAAGAACAGGGTCAAAATTTAAACAGTGTGCACTTAACTCCAGCTCACTCAGGCATATGGAGCAAATCGATGTATTATATCGAGTTAGGTTTGTTATGGAGTGGATCTTTGGCGACTTATAAAAAAACCCTTTGTTCAGGGGCCATTCCTGAGAAAAGCCCGAAGAATCAAAATGTTCGGGTACGAAAAGTACCAGTTGTGGGGATGGACACTTCTGTAATTTATATTCATGGCAGATAGCCGAAATTGTTATCTTATGTCCTTAAGATGATATCCTCGGCGAATTTAGAAATGTCTTTCGATAAAATTATTTTAACGAGATACAGAGATTCAATTTTACCGTACTTATGCAGAAACCCGCAAAACAATATTTTTAGCCGTTTTCACACCGTGGGCGGCAATTATCTAAATTAATTATTTTTGAATACATTATGGGAGTGGCAGTGATCAATGTCTTACAAATACACTCCTGGAAATTGAAATAAGAACACAGTGAATTCATTGTCCCACATTCCTGGGGTCAGATACATCACATGATCACACTGACAGAACCACAGGCACATAGACACAGGCAACAGAGCATATCCACCTTTCGCAGCAATGCAGGCTGCTATTCTCCCATGGAGACGATCGTGGAGATGCTGGATGTAGTCCTGTGGAACGGCTTGCCATGCCATTTCCACCTGGCGCCTCAGTTGGACCAGCGTTCGTGCTGGACGTGCAGACCGCGTGAGACGACGCTTCATCCAGTCCCAAACATGCTCAATGGGGGACAGATCCGGAGATCTTGCTGGCCAGGGTAGTTGACTTACACCTTCTAGAGCACGTTGGGTGGCACGGGATACATGCGGACGTGCATTGTCCTGTTGGAACAGCAAGTTCCCTTGCCGGTCTAGGAATGGTAGAACGATGGGTTCGATGACGGTTTGGATGTACCGTGCACTATTCAGTGTCCCCTCGACGATCACCAGTGGTATACGGCCAGTGTAGGAGATCGCTCCCCACACCATGATGCCGGGTGTTGGCCCTGTGTGCCTCGGTCGTATGCAGTCCTGATTGTGGCGCTCACCTGCACGGCGCCAAACACGCATACGACCATCATTGGCACCAAGGCAGAAGCGATTCTCATCGCTGAAGACGACACGTCTCCATTCCTCCCTCCATTCACGCCTGTCGCGACACCACTGGAGGCGGGCTGCACGATGTTGGGGCGTGAGCGGAAGACGGCCTAACGGTGTGCGGGACCGTAGCCCAGCTTCATGGAGACGGTTGCGAATGGTCCTCGCCGATACCCCAGGAGCAACAGTGTCCCTAATTTGCTGGGAAGTGGCGGTGCGGTCCCCTACGGCACTGCGTAGGATCCTACGGTCTTGGCGTGCATCCGTGCGTCGCTGCGGTCCGGTCCCAGGTCGACGGGCACGTGCACCTTCCGCCGACCACTGGCGACAACATCGATGTACTGTGGAGACCTCACGCCCCACGTGTTGAGCAATTCGGCGGTACGTCCACCCGGCCTCCCGCATGCCCACTATACGCCCTCGCTCAAAGTCCGTCAACTGCACATACGGTTCACGTCCACGCTGTCGCGGCATGCTACCAGTGTTAAAGACTGCGATGGAGCTCCGTATGCCACGGCAAACTGGCTGACACTGACGGCGGCGGTGCACAAATGCTGCGCAGCTAGCGCCATTCGACGGCCAACACCGCGGTTCCTGGTGTGTCCGCTGTGCCGTGCGTGTGATCATTGCTTGTACAGCCCTCTCGCAGTGTCCGGAGCAAGTATGGTGGGTCTGACACACCGGTGTCAATGTGTTCTTTTTTCCATTTCCAGGAGTGTATGTACTATTAAAAACAGTCTTGACCACGATTTATTTATTTTTAATAGTGAAAATTATCTAAATAACTAACAATAGAAAAAAGCTAAAATTTTAATTGTAAATTCGTTAGACATTCTTCTAGAAACGCCATTATCCCGTTTTCGAAAATTTGTACTACCCGTTATCAAGATACACCCGAAAAGCTATCATTTTTTGGGGTACAGAAGTGCCAATTGTGGGGATGGCCACTTCTATACTTTCTATTCATGCCAATTCGTCGTCATTTCTTCCACGTGTGCTTAAGATGATGTTTTCGTAGCACCTTGAAGTTTTTTAGGTGTCATTGTCCGTTACCGAGATCCATAGGTCCAAAATTACCGTACTTATGAACCTAAAATACGCATGTAATATTCGTCTGAGGTGGAAATATAATTTTAACTAACGCAGTGAACACTTTGCAGGGGCTCTGTGAGCATTGTAATGGTGCTGAAGTCACTATAATATATTCTAATAATCATTTTTTCAGCAATAAAACTTTATGGAAATTTGGAAATTTGTGGTAATGTCTTATGGGACCAAACTGCTGAGTTCATCAGTCCCTAAGCTTACGCACTACTTAATCTAACTTAAACTAACTTACGATGCGGACAACACGCAACCATGCCCGAGGGAGGATTAGAAACTCCCTCGGAGGGAGCTGCGCGGACCGTGACAAGGCGCCCCTGACCGCGCGACTACCCCGCGCGGCAAAAACTTATGACGGGCTGTCTCTGTATAATGCACGCCTATACAAGTATGCCCAAAGTGGTGCTGCAGTGACAAGAAAATGAGCTGCAAAGGGTGTTAACATGTCTGGAAAGAATCAGAAATGACTACCAAAAATTACATAAAATTTGTAAGGCTGCAGATTCAGTAAAATGTTTCTAATAACCTTTTTACTGTTTTAAGATACAAATCGTAAGCCGGGCGTTTACGATGAAATGCGATCGGTGAGCAAAGTATTCAGAAGAAATAAAAGATTGTTTTGTGTTAATCTTGTGTTACGAGTACTTATTGGTTGTTTACATGCTTCAAAGTATATAAATGCGTCGAAGCATATAAATAAACTATCAAATTTTACTGACGTATGGATTCGCTTTATATTTGCAGCACACTGTGCTCTAGCAGGGAAAAGAAAAGAGCTATCGGGAAAATGCTCGTGTCGGAGCACAGAAAAGGCGAATATGTCCCTCTTTAAAAGACACTGACAGAAAAGTGGGGAACCAGCTGCCTCATTGCTCATTCTGTCTCCCTCATCACAAATTTTGGCACACTATCTTATTCGTGTTTTTTTTTTTGTTCCTGAGACAGAGTAGCAGAGGAACAGTGACGGTGGAAGAGCGGGGAGACAGTGCCAAGTGAGAGAGAAAGAGAGAGGAGACAATGATGGACGGAGAGAAAAAGTGCCAGTGAAACAGAAACAGGGATGGATGAAGGCAATAGCAGAAGGAGTCAAACAGAAAGGAGAGACAGAGCCAGTAAAAGGGAAAGAGAGATGAGTGGAGACAGAAGCAGTGGGAGCGAAAGAGAGAGGAGACAATGGAAGTGAAAAATACAAAATGGTTCAAATGGCTCTGAGCACTATGGGACTTAACTTCTGAGGTCATCAGTCCCCTAGAACTTAGAACTACTTAAACCTAACTAACCTAAGAACATCACAAACATCCATGCCCGAGGCAGGATTCGAACCTGCGACCGTAGCGGTCGCGCGGTTCCAGACTGTAGCGCGTAGAACCGCTTGGCCACCACGGCCGGCGTGAAAAATACAAATGATTGGAGACCATACATGGGCTTGGGAGGATCTGGACCTTCCTAGATCGGAGAACGTTAACACGTCGGTAAGCGAGCGCATTTTCCACCAAAATTTTAAAGAGGAAAAAAGAGGAATTTTTGAGCCATTGAGGTATGGTGGAGACAGTTGCAATGGGAAAGACGGTATATCAATGGAAGAAAAAAGGAGGCAGTAAGGGAGAGTTATGTGTAGACAAAGGCAATGTGAAGGAGTTTCTGAGTATCAAGGCTTAACTACAAAGAGAGACTCGGCGACAGGATTTACAATATTCTGAGACAAAATATACCGAATATGTTCCCATGCCATAATTTTTGGTGAGGAAGGCGGAATGAGGATTGAGGAAGCTCGTTTCCCACCTTCCTATCAGTCTTTCAAAGAGGAACATATTCGCTTTTTCTTCTCCGACAGGGTGTTTTTATGCTAGTTTGTGAAGCTCACAAGTGTTTTTTGTACTTTTACAGACATTAATCAGTCATTAAACGACATTACATTATGGGCTCCTACTTTCTGATTCCATCTGAACTACGATTAAAATAGTAGCTAACTCGAGAAAGATTGCTTTACAAAAACAGTAAACAACTTATTACTCTCTCCCACAAATACCACGTGAAACGAGCATGACGAGGCTTGTACAATGGTTTTCGACCGTCGTTTTTTTACTCATCATTCGCGAAGGAAGAGGATGTACTTTTCGCCATGTCCTGTGAAACCAAATACTAGAATATATTTAGACTGTTTTGATCCGATAGCTGCGTCTCAAGAAGAATATAATAATTCCAATTCCAAAGAAAGCGGGTGTTGACAGACGTGAAAATTACCGAACAATCAGTTTAATAAGCCACAGCTGCAAAATACTAACACGATTTCTTTACAGACAAATGGAAAAACTAGTAGAAGCTGGCCTCGGGGAAGATCAGATTGGATTCCGTAGAAATATTGCAACACGTGAGGCAATACTGACCCTACGACTTATCTTAGAAAATAGTTTAAGGAAAGGCAAACCTACGTTTCTAGCATTTGTAGACTTGGAGAAAGGTTTTGACAATGTTAACTGGAATACTCTCTTTAAAATTCTGAAGGTGGCAGGGGTAAAATATAGGGAGCGAAAGGCTATTTACAATTTGTACAGAAACCAGATGGCAGTTATAAGAGTCGAGGGGCATGAAAGGGAAGCAGTGGTTGGGAAAGGAGTGAGACAGGGTTGTAGCCTCTCCCCGATGTTATTCAATCTGTATATTGAGCAAGCAGTAAAGGAAACAAAAGAAAAATTCGGAGTAGGTATTAAAATTCATGGAGAAGAAGTAAAAACTTTGAGGTTCGCCGATGACATTGTAATTCTGTCAGAGACAGCAAAGGACTTGGAAGAGCAGTTGAACGGAATGGAAAGTGTCTTGAAAGGAGGATATAAGATGAACATCAACAAAAGCAAAACGAGGATAATGCAATGTAGTCAAATTAAATCAGGTGATGCTGAGGGAATTAGATTAGGAAATGAGTCACTTAAAGTAGTAAAGTTGTTTTGCTATTTAGGGAGCAAAATAACTGATGATGGTCGAAGTAGAGAGGATATAAAATGTATAGTGGCAATGGGAAGGAAAGCGTTTCTGAAGAAGAGAAATTTGTTAACATCGAGTATAGATTTAAGCGTCAGTAAGTCGTTTCTGAAAGTATTTGTATGGAGTGTAGCCATGTATGGAAGTGAAACATGGACGAAACTAGTTTGGACAAGAAGAGAATAGAAGCATTCGAAATGTGGTGCTACAGAAGAATGCTGAAGATAAGGTGGGTAGATCACGTAACTAATGAGGAGGTATTGAATAGAATTGGGGAGAAGAGAAGTTTGTGGCACAACTTTACTAGAAGAAGGGATCGGTTGGTAGGACATGTTTTGAGGCATCAAGGGATCACAAATTTAGCATTGGAGGGCACCGTGGAGGCTAAAAATCGTAGAGGGAGACCAAGAGATGAATGCACTAAGCAGATTCAGAAGGATGTAGGTTGCAGTAGGTACTGGGAGATGAAGGAGCTTGCACAGGATAGAGTAGCATGGAGAGCTGCATCAAATCAATCTCAGGACTGAAGACCACAACAAAAACAACAGCTGCGTCTCTTAAAATGTGGGTAGTGTCTGTGACTCAATGTAATGTGCTTTTGTTCCACGTGGGGATACTGTTGAAATATTAAATAAGTGTAAAGGCTTTTGCTGTTGTGTTTAGTATTTGAGCAGTAGTTTACTGATACGGTCTCCCAAAAACCGAAATTTTTAGGTCAGATAATGGAGAAAGATACGGTTATTACTAACATCACTTTAAATCGGTTATGAGGTTCGTCTTTACAGTCGGTATTCTTGTAAAACTTTACAAAGGCTGCTTGTGCGACGACCTCTTAATATCTTGTTATACAATTTTTTAAGCTCTTTTACTATCATCTTATGATCTGACATAGTTAATTCAACATAAAGAGAGGAAAAATATTGATTTATCTCAGGAGAAGTATTTCAGTTTCCATGTTGAAGAGCCTTGTGGGTTCGTGTAATTAGCAACTGGAGGTCGGAGACTTCGTGTGCAGGGAGACTCGTTGATCTGGCTGCTGCAGTTTTCTTCCCAGGTCTTGACGTGTTGTGTTGCTGCATATTGATGTTGTTAGGATCTCAGCAGTTAAACAGTTTGCTGTCCTGCCTGGTTCCTGACCTTCACCAAAGGATATACAAAGACTGTGTTAAACGCAGTGATAAGGAAGTTCAGAAAGATTTCTTTGTATTTTGGCATTTTCCTAGTTTTTAATGTCGGCCCCATGGTTAGGTTAGAAATTGCAATTCTTCGTTGTGTCGCAGGTGGAAGATGTAGTGCGCTGTTTGGGCAACTATCCATATGCGCCGGCCGCGGTGGCCGAGCGGTTCTAGGCGCTTCAGTCCGGAACCGCGCGTCTGCAACGGTCGCAGGTTCGAATCCTGCCTCCGGCATGGATGTGTGTGATGTCCTTAGGTTAGTTAGGTTTAAGTAGTTCTAAGTTCTAGGGGACTGATGACCTCAGATGTTAAGTCCTATAGTACCCAGAGCCATTTTATCCATATGCAGGCCGATCTCTTGCATGCAGCGAATGGCTCATTGTGTCGGTTCTGGACGGTTCTGTTAGTGAGGCTATTTGATTAAGTTTTCAAAAATGCTGCGGCAGTTCGACACAAAATCCTGTACTGGTTCACTGGAAGTCTCGCAGGCGCCTGTCCGGACCAGGTGTATGCATGCCCGCTTTTCATTTGTCGGTATTATTTCCTGTTAAGAACCCTATAGCACGTACTGCGGACTTTTTCTGGCAAGAAACGCACCGA
This sequence comes from Schistocerca piceifrons, assembly GCF_021461385.2. Classification (NCBI taxonomy): domain Eukaryota; kingdom Metazoa; phylum Arthropoda; class Insecta; order Orthoptera; family Acrididae; genus Schistocerca; species Schistocerca piceifrons. Next base: position 300,992,161 of record NC_060141.1, read on the forward strand.
ATTATTTGGATTTAAGATATTACACCTGAACTGCGGGAATTTTAACTCAGTTATATTCTTGAGTGAGTTACCTCTGACAGCGTCGTTTAATTTCTTCGCAGTCTTCTCTCTGGACTGAGGGTGTTTCCTGTTGGTTCTTCCGCATACTGCAATTCCTCACGGAGGTCCACTGTGGGCTGTAATTATCGTATGGCAGCAAACTTGGTAAATAGGATAATGCGTGAATGCTGATCTGATACACTGGAAAGCAGATTAGTTCCAATAGTGGCCACCAGATGAAAAAATGACGCTGACGGTATGACATCCTTTGAGAAGCCATAACTTGAGTAAATAGTCCGGCTATCGAGAAGAGAGACCGTTTGCTTTTAGTGATACTGAACGGCAGAAATTACGATGCTGCAGTGAGCGAGTATCGCCTATTGAAAGGACTGAGGAGAGGCCCGATGACATTAAACGTTTTAAAGAAGACGATAACGGAATTGGAAAACGCGTGTGCGCTTGGCGTGGCATCTGGGAGAAGAAGGTGTCCAACCGTGGTGGCAGTTATTAACGAATTTGCTGTTGCTGTAACTAACCAAGCAGCGTCTGCCCCCGATAGTGTTAGTGCTCGTGCAGGGACATGAGAATTGTCCATCTCATGATTATCAGTACGGAAAGTTTTGCAGTCTACTTTACACTGGTACGCGTACAAGATCCAGATGGTGCAGGAACTGAAACCTAGTGATTCGCAGATCGTTCGTTTGTGGTTAATGGATGCACCAAGAGTTTGTCAGTAAAAATATTTTTATTAATTGTATCTTTTCTACCAGCGTCAAGTTTCTCGTTGCGTTTGCATTAGTTAGTGGTTTGACAGAATCTTTTATTGTCAGTCAGTTGTAAGCTGCAACTTGTTGACTATTGGTTTGGACATGTACTCCGAAGTTTTTATATTTCCCAAATGTTTTTTATTCCAGTCTTTGATCACAATATGAATCCTCTAGACGATGACCGGTTTCAGTGCGTAATGACCATTCTCAGATCTATAATATACAAATATATACACCTAGTGAGCAGTGTGTCTTTCAACATAATACAGCAATACGTATCACAATATACTATCATACAACCAGGGAGATGTACAGAAAATACGGTAAACGTACCTTTTTTACACCATGTCCTGAAGTGATAAGGCCATAATGGCATCGTAAAAACATATAATCAGCATAGCATCGTCATATAGATCTAAAATAAGGTGTAGGATAGGCCGCATCGTCCACACAGTCATTATTGTAACTGGCTACTGAAGTACAGTAGCTACCAGAAATCTGTTTGCCTACATCATTCCTAGATGTCGCTACTGTCGACTTGGATGTAGTCATCATTTACGCAAAAAACATAATCTGATAAAAAAAACACATTACGTAAAATACATATTTCATTTTTATTTCGTGCCAAGGTCATTGTGTTTTTCCCTGTGGATATGACCACCGTTTTCGTAGGGTTATTGCTGCATACGACGCTTTTTCGTACAGATTTAAATCTTACTTTGCTGTGTTTAAGATTTGGGCATCTGTAATAAATATCTCCATATCATATGCGCAACCTTGCCAAACTGTGCGTGAGCTTCCCACCGTCAGGCCCGTGCAGGATAGCAAGGTTTCGGGTAGTAATGGATCGAGCGATATGACGAATAGTGCCATAGATGAAGAGCGTTGTTATTTTGCGGAACACTTAATCGGAAATGTATCTGTTGCTTCCCCGTTGGTGATAATTCGAGTATTTACATTTGTCAGAAGATGAAACATAAATTTAATCTCAAATCCAAGAGCGTCGACGACTGTCCTGAGGTATTCATGGCTGACGCTGTAGAAGGGCTTTTTGAAAACAATTGATGTTATTCCTGTGGGACTGTAGGTGGCTGTTGCACATCCAATACAATCGCGATACGTTAGATCTGCGTCAAAAATCGATTTCCTTGGTTCTTGCTAATAATTTTGTTCATTACTGGTGAAACATCGGGTTACCTTTTCATAGTTGCTGTTAAGAACTGTGAGGGGCCGAAGCTTTTCGATTTGGTATTATTTTTCACATTTTGGGTTTATGATACGTCGAATTTTCGAAGAACCGTGGTGCTGGTAGGCTGGAGTGCGGTTGCCTTAGGTAAGAACTTAGAGGCGCATTCATTTTAGACGCCATGGAACGGAAACTAACGGAAAGTCAACACATTCCACATTGCATTTTAAATGGTAGAAATGACACATACCCGCAACTAAACGCAGCGTCACCGTTAAAGATTCTTGGAATGCGAGTATTAACGCTAGCGTTGGCAAGAGAATGATGGCGTCGTTTGCTAATATCGTAAGTTAGGCTAAGCTCGCCATGCTCACTCAAAGTGGTGGATTTTCAGTTGTATTAATGTTTATAGCTTGCTTTGTATCCGTTAACGTTGGCTGAGGACTTGGGTATTTTGCCTATAAGTTTTCTTACATCAGCGACTGCTAGCGAAAAATGATTTAGATTTTGTAACACCTGTAAAAGGAGAAAGACTGCATCAATACCTGAGTAAATTTAACAGTTTTCATTTAAATATGTTTTTCGCATTGAAAGAGTCAGTTCTATCGAAGGTTGCGAAATATAGTTCCGGGAGATCAAAAAATTTACGTTTCAGGCCGTTGCTGCAACGTGTATGCAATTTAGCGCGATTCCGATGGGGCTGTGTATAAGCACAGATACATAGGAAAGGGATTAACGTGGCACTCATGTCTTTCCGACCTGCATACGGTAAATGTGGAAAGGTGAACTATGGCGACGCTTTTAACAAATGCGCCTAGATAGGACCAATGTGCTGTTATTCTTTTCTTGGCTGCCGAAGGATAAATGCCGGTAGACATCCACCAGATAATGAAGAATGTGTATGGGGCAGAATGTCTGCCGAATGTCACCGTTGTGGAACGGTGCCCAAAGTTCTGTGCAAATCGATATTCGGCGCAAGAAGCGAGTTGATCAGGGAGACACTGAAGCACCAGTTCTGTGGTCCTTATCTCTCCCTGTTAGGTTATCACGCCTTAGATCCCTTCAAAAACGCCTTTGAAGGGTCGACGATTTACCGACTTCTTCACACAGCAGGACACACGGTGTTTTATCAAACGTGTATCTGCAAGCTGGTGCGTCGGTGGGATGATTGCCTCAAAGTTCACGGCGATTTTACCTGATTGACATACCGATTCTGGACTCTATATCAATTTCAGTAAAGGGATCATGGTCCCGAAACAACTGAGTCAAAACTTATAACCGAACCTCTGACAATAGAATCGGCACTGTTTCTATGATTTTAGGATAAGAAACTTTGAGAGGTGGTAGCATGGACCAAAACAAGGAAAAAATATCTAGTATAAATGGACTCTAAAATGCATACCTGAAGAGTTATTAACACTTGTTCATCTTCGCTACTATGAAACGCCGTTCTTCTGCTGAACAAGTATTCATATATCTTTAGATCTGCATTGTGGAGCCCATTTTTACTATACGTTTATTTCTTATTTTGGTCCAAAGTATTACCTCTGATAGTTGCCTATCGTACAACAATGCCAGTACGTAAATTTCACTCTCACAGGTATCAAAACTTTTTCGCTTACAGTCTTCGACTCGGTAGTTTCTGGACCAACGTCCCTTACCTAGAATTGATACATTTTCCCTTCTCCATCAGCCCTAAAAGTTTGTAACCTCATCACAGAATCACAAATTTTGCTTTAGTCGTTACTAAACTCTAATGTCGTTGGTAGTTCCTTCATTCTGGTACTATATTCCGATTCACTGTATCACAGTTGGTACCTCATGCAGTGACTTTCACCACTCAGTATTGGGACAGGCGAAGATACGTTGGGTTGAAGTTTTGTCTGAAGCGGTCACACGTTGTTTGACGCTGACGTTCCCTTCCATTCCGTTGATATTTTGTGTGAACTGACCCGAAATTCATTTGTTTCGTGGACGCTCCTGTAACGGTCATTGTAGAAGTTCAAAGGGTAAATTTTTTAGCGAACTGGCCCTATGCTGAGATCTAATGTATTGTTCTGGAATATGAGATAGATTCAACTTGGCGACAAATGTCAGGTCGTGATCACACGCTGGGTGCGTGGTCGATTACGTCAACCGGCAGAGAAATCGCGTTTATCGTCTGTCTTTGGCTGTCCAGAGCGTGTACTTACAAGAAAGTGTCGCCTTTCCTGGTCTCTGATACATTAGTTTTGATAACATAGACTCCAGACCGAAAGGTCGGGAGTAGTGTATTCTTTTCAGGAATATTACAGTTCACGATTCATTGACTCTTAGATACTGGTTCATGACAGAGTGCATTATGACGGTGATATAAACAATCATCGTCTCCAAACAGTTTGTATACTGTAGGTAGAACACTATGCTGTAAAAACGTTTTCGAATCCTTCCACATTTAGGTTTTCTTAAGCGTAATAAAGGGACCACAACCTAACCACAAAAAACGCTCCCAAGTACGATGTTCTCCGTACTTCACTGATGGCACTACACATAATGAGAGGTAACCTTCTCCAGCCATTCGATAAACACAAAGCATTCCATAGAACTGCCACAGGGTACAGCGTGACAACTCGTTTCCAGTCACTCACTGTCCACTGACGTAGCTCCTTACACTACTTCAAGCGTCGCTTGGCACCGACTACAGAAATGTGTGGTTCATGAAGACCTGCTCGACGTTTTAACACTTACGCACAGTCATTGTGCTAGCTGGATTGCTGGTAGTACTTTGGAATTCAAGAATAATTCCTTTCGCTGATCTCATGCGACTTTTTACAAACGCCTCCAGCAAATGCTCGACGGTACCAGTGTGTCAGTATATGGCTCTCCGGTCTTGGTTTAGCTGTCTACATCAACATCTACATCTACATGGATACTCTGCAAATCACGTTTAAGTGCCTGGCAGAGGGTTCATCGAACCAACTTCACAATTCTCTGTTATTCCAATCTCGTATAGCGTGAGGAAAGAACGAACACCTATATCTTCCCGTACGAGCAATGATTTCTCTTATTTATCGTGGTGATCGTTTCTCCCTATGTAGGTCGGTCTCAAAAAAATATTTTCGCGATCGGAGGAGAAAGTTGGTGTTTGGAATTTCGTGAGAAGATTCCGTCGCAACGTAAAACGCCTTTCTTTTAATGATGTCCAGCCCAAGTCTCATATAATTTCCGTTACACTCTCTCCCATATTTCTCGATGATATAAAACGTGATTCTAAAAGAGGACGGGCAAGCGTAGTGTAAGCAGTCTCCTTAGTAGGTCTGTTATATTTTCTAAGTGTCCTGCCAATAAAACGCAATCTTTCTTTGGTCTTCCCCACAACGTTTTCTATGTGTTACTTCCAATTTAAGTTGATAGTAATTGTAATACCTAGGTATTTAGCTGAATTTGCGGCTTTTAGATTAGACTGATTTATCGTGTATCTGAAGTTTAACGAATTCCTTTTAGTAATCATGTGGATGACCACACACTTTTCGTTATTTAGGGTCAACTGCCAATTTTCGCACCATTCAGATATCTTTCCTAAATCGTTTTGCAATTTGTTTTGATCTTCTGACTACTTTATTAGTAGATAAACGACAGTGTCATCTGCAAACAACCTAAGACGGCTGCTCAGATTGTCTCCCAAATCGTTTATATGGATAAGGAACAGCAAAGGGCCTATCCTGGGAAACGCCAGAAATCACTTCTGTTTTACTCGATGACTTTCCGTTAATTACTACGAACTGTGACCTCTCTGACAGGAAATCACAAATCCAGTCACATAACTGAGACGACATTCCATAAGCAAGCAATTACAATACGAGCCGCTTGTGTGGTGCAGTGTCAAAAGCCTTCCGGAAATACAGAAATACGGAATAGATCTGAAAATCCTTGTCAATAGCACTCAACACTTCATGTGAATAAAGAGCTAGTTGTGTTACACAGGAACGATGTTTTCTAAACCCATGTTGAGTGTGTGTCAATAGGTAGTTTTCTTAGAGGTAATTCATAAAGTTTGAACACAATATATGTTCCAAAATCCTGCTGCATATCTACTTTAACGATATGGGCCTGTAATTTATTGGATTACTCTTACTACCTTTCTTGAATATTGGTGTGAACTCTGTAGCTTTCCCGTCTTTGGGTACAGATCTTTCGTCGAGCGAACTGTTGTTACGTATGGAGCTAATGCATCAGCATACTCCGAAAGGAACCTAATTGGTATACAGTCTGGACCAGAAGAGTTGCTTTTATTAAGTGATTTGAGTTGCTTCACTACTCCGAGGATATTTACTTCTACGTTAGTCGTGTTGGCAACTGTTCTCGATTCGAATTCTGGAATATTTACTTCATCTTCTTTTCTGAAGGCATTTCGGAAAGCTGTGTTTAGTAATTCTGCTGTGGAAGTACTGTCTTTGATAGTATCTCCATTGCTATCGCACAGGGAAGGCATTGATTGTTTCTTGCCGCTAACATACATCGCACACGACCAGAATCTCTTTGGATTTTCTGCCAGGTTTCGAGGCAAAGTTTTGTTGTGGAAACTGTTATAGGCGTCTCGGATTGAAGCCCGCGCTAAATTTCGAGCTTCTATAAAAGATAGCCAATCTTGGGTATTTGCGTCTGTTTAAATTTGACATATTTAAATTTGGCATGTGGTTGTTCCTTCACGTTTCCGTTTCACAGTCACATCACCAACAGTCTGCATGGGGAATTCTATAAGGTTTGAAATGTCCCCGATAGGTACGTTACCCAGCTGACATCCAAAGACTAGTCCTCTTTCGAAGTCGCAGAGCTGTGTTGGCCAACGCTTTATGCTGTTACTGCTCCTCCGCTAGCAACACACTACTCCGTGCCTCCTCTTATGCTTTCGAGACCTCCTTTCCCGACATCTAGTGGTCAGTTCTGCATTACGCAGGGCTGATCGGTTGCTTAGCCTTGAGATGTAGAGTCTGACATGCTGCTTAGTAATCGTATCTGTGCCATCCCTCACCGACAGCGTAATTGTCGGTGGGATTAGCGTGCAGCGCTTGTTAGAGCGATGGCTAGGCACCGGCAACAATTGGGGACGCGTCGCCCCGCCCACCGCGCCCTGACGCTAGCTGCGAGTAATTCGGCGCGTCCCGCAGGATTCGCGATAATCAGTTCAGCTATCGATTCGTGGGCGACGCCACGGCGTTGTTGACAGCGCGGCTGGTCCATTAAGCGAGTAACCGTGACTGGCAGCGTTCGCGTCACGCCGCAGCCGCAGCGGCAGCCGGCGCCGAGTCCGGTCCTCTGGGATTCACTTCACACGCCACCGCGCGCAACGCTCCAGCCGCGGCGCTGCGCGGCCTTCGGATATGTAGCGGTAGACCTCGCACTTAACACCTCTGCTACAGATTTAAACAATTTATATTCTCATACAATTAGCCCATTGCCCACTAGAACTTCTACGGCCAAAATAACTTATGATAACTATTACTGCCTTTATAAAAGACATCATATTTACGCCGGTAACTGTAACACTTTCTTTACTTCACGATTGCAATTTCGGTCTCAGGCTATTATCAAGTGCAGATTTTAAGCCATGTCAACTTAAAAGCCACAAAAATTTGCGCTTGATAATGGCCTAAGGCCGAAATTGCAATCGTGAAGTAAAGGAAGTGTTACACTCACTGGCGTAAATACACTACTGGCCATTAAAATTCCTACACCAAGAAGAAATGCAGATGATAAACGGGTTTTCATTGGCTAGATATATTATACTACAACTGACACGTGATTACATTTTCACGCAGCTTGGGTGCATAGATTCTGAGAAATCAGTACCCAGAACAACCACCTCTGGCCGTAATAACGGCCTTGGTACGCCTGGGCATTGAGTCAAACAGAGCTTGGATGGCGTGTACAGGTACAGCTGCCCACACAGCTTCAACATGATACCACAGTTCATCAAGAATAGTGACTGGCGTATTGTGACGAGCCAGTTGCTCGGCCATAGACCAGATGTTTTCAATTGGTGAGAGATCTGGAGAATGTGCTGGCCAGGGCAGCAGTCGAACATTTTCTGTATCCAGAAAGGCCCGTACGGGACCTGCAACATGCGGTCGTGCATTATCCTGTTGAAATGTAGGGTTTCACATGGATCGAATCAAGGGTAGGAGCCAAGGGGTCGTAATACATGTGAAATGTAACGTCCACTGTTCAAAGTGCCGTCAATGCGAACAAGAGGCAACCGAGATGTGTAACCAATGGCACCCCATACCATCACGCCGGGTGATACGCCAGTATGGCGATGACGAATACACGCTTTCAATGTGCGTTCACCGCGATGTCGCCAAACATGCGACCATCATGATGCTGTAAACAGAACTTGGATTCATTCGAAAAAATGACGTTTTGCCATTCGCGCACCCACGTTGTCGTTGAGTACACCATCGCACGTGCTCCAGTCTGTGATGCAGCGTCAAGGGTAACTGCAGCCATAGTCCATGGTCCATGCTGCTGCAAAGTCGTCGAACTGTTCGTGCAGATCGCACGTGCTCCAGTCTGTGATGCAGCGTCAAGGGTAACCGCAGCCATAGTCCATGGTCCATGCTGCTGCAAAGTCATCGAACTGTTCGTGCAGATGGTTGTTGTCTTGCAAATGTCCCCATCTGTTGACTCTGGGATCGAGACGGGCTGCACGATCTGTTACAGGCATGCAGATAAGATGCTGTCATCTCGACTGCTAGTGATACGAGGCCGTTGGGATCCAGCACGGCGGTCCGTATTACCCTCCTGAACCCACCGATTCCATATTCTGCTAACAGTCATTGGATCTCGACCAACGCGAGCAGCAATGTCGCGATACGATAAACTGCAATCGCGATAAGCTACAATACGACCTTTATCAAAGTCGGAAAAGTGATGGTACGCATTTCTCCTCCTTACACGAGGCATCACAACAACGTTTCACCAGGCAACGCCGGTCAACTGCTGTTTGTGTTTGAGAAATCGGTTGGAAACTTTCCTCGTGTCAGAACGTTGTAGGAGTCGCCACCGGCGCCAACCTTGTGTGAATGCTCTGAAAAGCTAATCAATTGCATATCACAGCATCTTCTTCCTGTCGGTTAAATTTCGCGTCTGTAGCACGTCATATTCGTGATGTAGCAATTTTAATGGCCAGTAGTGTGTGATGTCTTTTACAAAGTGTGACTGTGAATCCCAGGTATAAAAAGTTTATTAATGCCAACCGTTCAAGCCGTCTCTAAGGGTTAGTTCCTTCTCTACCACACCTAGCAGTTTATCAAAAATGGTTCAAATGGTTTTGAGCACTATGGGACTTAGCTGCTGTTGTCATCAGTCCCCTAGAACTTAGAAGTACTTAAACCTAACTAACCTAAAGACATCACACACATCCATGCCCGGAGCAGGATTCGAACCTGCGACCGTAGCGGTCACGCTGCTCCAGACTGTAGCGGCTAGAAACGCACGGCCACTCCGGCCGGCAGCATTTTATCGTCGCTCGTTGTTCGTGTATGCGTTTGTTAAGAATGTCTCGTAGTAACATTTTCACATACACTGACGGAAAATTAAAGCCCTACAGCATGAACGCCTAGACAGCACGCTACGAAACTGTACTCCAAAATTTCAAGACCTGTGGGATATACACTGGTGGGCAAGACTTTTTTTAACGAAAGTGTCATTGTCATGTACTACATTTCGATGAAACTGACCCATAAATTGGAAGAACTGCTACAGCACAATTTTTAACAGGGTGTGTTATCACCGTGGACTTCAATGCGCTCGGTGGTGTGCTCCTGTGATGGCTACAAAAGTGGTAAAGAGTTTCTGTGGTTGGGCGTTGCGCGCGTTTGACAACCTGGATATTCGTTGCTGGATTTGGACGTGCTGTGATACGTCTCTCCAACGCATCCCACATGTGCTAGATGGTATTTAAGTCGGGAAACGGGCAGGCCGACCCATTCGCAGTACATCCTCTCGTGGCAAGAGCTCCTCCAACTGCGCATTGTCATCCATACAAATGAAGTCAGGGCTGAATTCACACCTAAAAAGACGCATATGGGGAACGAGTACAGAGCTGCAAGTCGACTGGATAGTGTATTATGTTCAAAGATTTCTTCAGCACGCCCAAGCAACTATACATCTCGTTAGACCATAGCACCTGTATTACCATACCGATCATGCTCGACAGTGTTCTTGGGTGCTTTACATTTTCCCACCTAACACCATTTGATAGTATGTAACGCACTCAGAAACAATGTCGAACATAATTGTTTTGGTGGTCCAGGTCTTGGTGGCTGGAGTCCTAATGATACGTGGGTGTGCTGACATCCATACCTTTGAACACGGTTCACCTCTTGGTCGGTGGGCGTATTTGCAGAGATAAATTTGGCTCAGACTTCATTTTGTGGATCACAATGCGCGACCGCAGCGAACTGCGCAGATGAAGGACCTCTAGGACTGGCTTGCCCACCCCCCCCCCCCCTTTCATATCCCCCACCCCCGCGAACTAAATCACATCAAGCACTTGTGAGATGCGTTGAGTAGACGTGCTCCAGTACCAATGATCGTCCAGCGTTTTTCATCCGCGCTCTACCACAAGAGCTTCTTAGCAACCTTGTGGTCAGCATGGTAACACGTTGCAGAGGAAGCACTGTCGTCCGTGGTGGTCACACACCCTATTAAGTACCATTAAGTACCATTTCCCGCCTTTTGTAACGTCCAGGGGATCATCATAAATCGAGATGACTTCAATGTAATTATTGTCTGTGAGTAAACGAGTCATTTCTGTACGTCTCATTGCGTATTTATTCCACTTACCTTCCGCACTCTAGTGTAACAGTTCTTCTTACTTATGGTCCAAATTTCATCGAACTATGTTGTTTAGCAGTAACACATCATGCGCAGCATACCATGCAAAGAGCTTATCGCTATATTTCGGCCTTTGAGCAGGTTCTGATCACTGCATGAGGGATATGGGAGCATCACAGTGACAATAGAGCATTGACTGTAGAATGATCTCAGGACAACAGTGCGGCAAGAAAGAGAAGGCACAAAGACTTTCAGGTGTACTACACTCCGAGAAGGTTGAACAGTTCTGGCGAACAGGTGGATGGCAACCGCTGACATTCGGGCAGACGTTACAGATAAAGTGTCATCACAGAGCGCCAGGAGTAGACTACTGGAAGCTAGGTTGAGATCTTGACTTGCCATGCGTTCTTTCCCGATCATGCCGTAGCTCTGACGACGGCCTTGCATGTTGCAGAGTCTTAGTCAACTGGGACGCTAAGTGGCTTTTTGTGGTGTTGAGCGATGGGTCTCGCTTCTGGTTGTGGCTGTCAGATCGACACCAATGTGTCCGTAGAAGGTGAAAGGTCAGAAGAAGTAGCGATTCTGGAGTCCCATCTCTCTCCGACACGTGGAAGCTTGTTGCGTGGGGAGCTGTTGGATAACACAACGGGGCTGCTTTGTTATTGCTGAAGGGAGGATAATACTCGCCGGTATGTGGCAAGAATGGTAAACCCTCCTCTCATACTCTTGGCGACTAGTGTACCAAATGGCATATTCCAGCAGAGTAGAGCAAGACTCCGCACAGAGGTTCACTCCATAAACACCTTGAGAAATGTAAGGATCTTTGACTGGCCTAATCAGTCGACTGATTTATCACTTATAAACTATGACTGGTGTGCTATGGAAAGACGTTTACTTTCATACCACCTTCCAATCAAGAGTATTGGTGAACTAAGACAGAATGTGTGTCAGGCATGGCAATAAATTCCTCAAATTGACATTCTGAAACTGTTTGCTTCCACGGTGCAACTGATACAAGAGTGTCTTCATATCTGCAGTGGTCACACCACGTGCTGTTGTTGATGATAAACATCAGTTTCGAACGACGTGAAAAAAAAAATTGTGGTGAGGTCTTATGGGACCAAACTGCTGGTGTCATCGGTCCTTAAGCTTACACAATAGACTACTGGAAGCTAGGTTGAGATCTTGACTTGCGAAGCGTTCTTTCCCGATCACTTTCCCTTAATCTAACTTAAACAAACTTACGCTAAGGGCAACATGTCCGAGGGAGGACTCGAACCTCCGACGGAGGGAGCTGCGCGGACCGTGGCAAGGCGCCTTTGACCGCTCAGCTACACCGCGAGACGAACGTAGTGGAAATCTAATCATTCAGTGCTCGTAACGTGATAAATATTTTTGCATAGACTGATAAGTAGCGGACTAGTAACTCATGGTGTAACACTTCCCATTTCTGTTAAATTATTTTATTTTTAGTGCAGGCCGATTGTCATGTAAAATTAACAGCAATAGCAGCGCTCTATCACAAAGAAGGAGTCTTTTGACCCAGGTTTCGTACTGCTATGAGTGTCTTCATCAGAAATAAAACACTCAAATTTGTCTATAACATGATTACAAAATTACAGGAATTTTTTTAGGGTAAGTAGTAGCTAGGAGTACGAAAAGGAAACATACTTACATGTCACGTATTAAACTACAATTAAGCGATAAAGCTTTAGTCACAAAATTTGTAAAACAGAATACATAAAAGGCAAGCCACTATGGGCTGCTCACATGCGCCGTGCTACGGTAGTATCAGATTGAGGCGCCCGCGTTAGCAATTGCGGGCAGGAGAACATTACACCAAGAGTAGCCGCAAGTACAAACAGGCAACTTAACATTTTAAATACAGACAGACGAATGTTTCGATGAACATTATTTTGTACGTGAAGTAAAAGGCAATGATAACAAGTTGTCTACATATGTTGTTGTTGTTGTGGTCTTCAGTCCAGAGACTGATTTGATGCAGCTCTCCATGCTACTCTAACCTGTGCAAGCTTCTTCATCTCCCAGTACGTACTGCAGCCTACATCCTTCTGAATCTGCTTAGTGTATTCATCTCTTGGTCTCCCTCTACGATTTTTACCCTCCACTCTGCCCTCCAATACTAAATTGGTGATCCCTTGATGCCTCAGAACATGTCCTACCAACCGATCCCTTCTTCAAGTCAAGTTGTGCCACAAACTCCTCTTCTCCCCAATTCTATTCAATACCTCCTCATTAGTTATGTGATCTATCCATCTAATCTTCAGCATTCTTCTGTAGCACCACATTTCGAAAGCTTCTATTCTCTTCTTGTCCAAACTATTTATCGTCCATGTTTCACTTCCGTACATGGCTACACTCCATACAAATACCTTCAGAAACGGCTTCCTGATACTTAAATCTATACTTGACGTTAACAAATTTCTCTTCTTCAGAAACGCTTTCCTTGCCATTGCCAGTCTACATTTTATATCCTCTCTACTTCGACCATCATCAGTTATTTTGCTCCCCAAATAGCAAAACTCCTTTACTACTTTAAGTGTCTCATTTCCTAATCTAATTCCCTCAGCATCACCCTACTTAATTCGACTACATTCCATGATCCTCGTTTTGCTTTTGTTGATGTTCATCTTATATACTCCTTTCAAGACACTGTCCATTCCGTTCAACTGCTCTTCTAAGTCCTTTGCTGTCTCTGACAGAATTACAATGTCATCGGCGAACCTCAAAGTTTTTATTTCTTCTCCATGGATTTTAATACCTAATCCAAATTTTTCTTTTGTTTCTTTTACTGCTTGCTCAATATACAGATTGAACAACATCGAGGAGAGGCTACAACCCTGTCTCACTTCCTTCCCAACCACTGCTTCCCTTTCATGTCCCTCGACTCTTATAACTGTCATCTGGTTTCTGTACAAATTGTAAATAGACTTTCACTCCCTGTATTTTACACCTGCCACCTTCACAATTTGAAAGAGAGTATTCCAGTCAACATTGTCAAAAGCTTTCTCCAAGTCTACAAATGCTAGAAACGTAGGTTTGCCTTTTCTTAATCTAGCTTCTAAAATAAGTCGTAGGGTCAGTATTGCCTCACGTGTTCCCATATTTCTACGAAATCCAAACTGATCTTCCACGAGGTCGGCTTCTACCAGATTTTCCATTCGTCTGTAAAGAATTCGCGTTAGTATTTTGCAGCTGTGACTTATTAAACTGATAGTTCGGTAATTTCCACATCTGTCAACGCCTGCTTTCTTTGGAATTGGAATTATTATATTCTTCTTGAAGTCTGAGGGTATTTCGCCTGTCTCATACAATTTGCTCACCAGATGGAAGAGTTTTGTCAGGACTGGCTCTCCTAAGGCTGTCAGTAGTTCTAATGGAATGTTGTCTACTCCCGGGGACTTGTTTCGACTTAGGTCTTTCAGTGCTCTATCAAACTCTTCACGCAGTATGATATCTCCCATTTCATCTTCACCTACATCCTCTTCCATTTCTATAACATTGCCCTCAAGTACATCGCCCTTGTATTGACCCTCTATATACTCCTTCCAACTTTCTGCTTTCCCTTCATTGCCTAGAACTGGGTTTCCATCTGAGCTCTTGATATTCATACAAGTGGTTCTCCTTTCTCCAAAGGTCTCTTTAATTTTCCTGTAGGCAGTATCTATCTTACCCCTCGTGAGATAAGCCTCTACATCTTTACATTTTCCTCTAGCCATGCCTGTTTAGCCATTTTACACTTCCTGTCGATCTCATTTTTGAGACGTTTGTATTCCTTTTTGCCTGCTTCATTTACTACATTTTTATATTTTCTCCTTTCGTCAATTAAATTCAATATTTCTCCTGTCACCCAAGGATTTCTACTAGCCCTCGTCTTCTTACCTACTTGATCCTCTGCTGCCTTCACTACTTCATCCCTCAAAGCTACACATTCTTCTTCTACTGTATTTCTTTCCCCTATTCTTGTCAATTGTTCCCATATGCTCTCCCTGAAACTCTGTACAATCTCTAGTTCTTTCAGTTTATCCAGGTCCCATCTCCTTAAATTCCCACCTTTTTGCAGTTTCTTCAGTTTTAATCTGCAGTTCATAACCAATAGATTGTGGTCAGAGTCCACATCTGCCCCTGGAAATATCTTACAATTTAAAACCTGGTTCCTAAATCTCTCTCTTACCGTGTCTACGTAAGAGCTTATAAATACAGTTAAAAGGCAAATAACGCCATTTTAGAAATACAAAGCGAGCTGAACAACGCAGCGAGCAGAAAAGAATGGTATAGCAGTTGATATAAATTTTTGAGAAACAAAAAATTATGAGTCGACTTAAATAGAAAAAATAGTTCGGTAACTGCACGAGGGAACACGAAATCAAATATCAAGTAACGGCTTTGTACCACTGAAGAAGATTTTATTACGTAATTGTAGCTGCTCTCTAAGAATGAGACCATCATTACGAGAAATGTGTTTAAAAATATTTCTAATTCTTCGCGATCATCTAATCTACGGCCTTTCTTCTCAGTGTGCAAAATGCTGATATCGTGAACAGCTTTGGGTGCGTGACCTGTACAGAAGATGGTCGGCAAAAGACAAATTCTGGGTGCTAGTGCCATTTTTTCTTAAAGATGTTCTTTGCATCTGACTGTAAAGGCACGTCTTATTTGTCCTATGTAGTAAGACGAGCAAGTTTCGCAAAAAAATCTTACAGACACCAAAGTTTTTCAAAGGGGAACAGATCGATTTTAAATTGTGAATAAATATTTTTTTCAAACAATTATTGGTTGAAAAGACAACATAACAGTTGTATTTATTACGAAGAAGGCGTTGACTTTGATAGGAGATGGGTCCCAAGAAAGGAATAGAAAAGATCTTCTTTTGGTTGGACTCAATGATAGACGTGTCGATTGTAGTAATTTTTTTAACAGCTTTCTTTTTAAGGATGTCTACAACTATGGCAAGTTAGTATTCGTTATTGACTGATATAGTTTTGATTAAATTAATTTCTTCCTTGTATTTTTCTTTCGAGAGAGGAATAGAAGTAGCTCTGTGAATAGCAGAGCGAAAGAAAACGTTTTATGAGATTGAGGGTGCAGGGAAGAGGTAGGTACGATCTGATCGGTAAATGTTTCTTTACGAAAAACATTAAAAGAGATTTTATTTTCTCCTACTGTTAGCGTCAAGTCAAGAAAGTTCAGTTGGCAGACCTCGTTTTCGAGTTCACCGGTGAAAGATATTTTCGTGTAAAGTTCATTAAAGAGATTGAAAATACGGTCAATAGCATCAACAGGTCCTTTGCAGATGACTAAAATATCATCGACGTATCTGAAACAGGAGAGAATGCCCAGCGCTTCCAGAAAGTTAATGGAAATGTCAGCAAGGATACCAGCCAACGGATTTTCCATAGCGAGAGCATCGGATAAAATTATTCATTAAATTCAAAGTAGCCGTATTTGACTACGACTATGATTAGATTCATAAAATCAGTAATTTGTTCATCTGAAAGTTCTTTTTTGAAATGGCGTAAATTTTTTCTACGATCCAAAGCGTTTCTTGCACGCGTTTCTTTGCAAATCAAAAATCTTTATACAAACGTTCCCGGGTTGTTCCACTCGCAGACAGAGTGAAGGAAGAACAGTTGTCTATATGCCTTCATATGAGCCCTAATTTCTCTTATCTTTCCATCGTGGTCGTAGCGCGAAATGTAGTTGGCGGAAGTAGAATAGATCTGCAGTCAGCTTCAAATGCCGGACCCATAAATTTTCTCAGTAGTATTCCTCGGACAGAACGTCGCCTTCCCACCAGGGATTCCCATTTGAGTTTCCGAAACATCTCCGTATACTTGCGTGTTGTTCGAACCTGTCGGTAACAAATATAACAGCCCGCCTCTGAATTGCGTCGATGTCTTATCTTAATACGACCCAATACGGGTCCCAAACGCTCCAGCAGCGCTAGCGTCCTATACGTTGTCTCCTTTATAGATGAACACAGTTCCCTAATAAAATCTCCCAATAAACCGAAGCGAACATTCATCTTGCCTACCACAATCGTCACATGCTCGTTCCATTTCATATCGCTTTGCAACGTCACGCCCAGACATTTAAACAACGAGACTGCTTCAGGCAGGACACTGCTGTTCATTACGGGTTTGTTCCTCCTACAAGCAAGTATTTGTGATTGATCATCTTTGTATAGTAATAATTCGGTGAAAACGTATTCGAAATCATACTTAATATGCTATTATTGTCGTAAATAATCCACAATCATGTGTAAAACTATTTACAGTAACATACCGAGTGATCAAAAAGTCAGTATAAATTTGAAAACTGAATAAATCACGGAGTAATGTAGATAGAGAGGTACAAATTGACACACATGCTTGGAATGACATGGGGTTTTATTAGAACCAAAAAAATACAAACGTTCAAAAAATATCCGACAGATGGCGCTTCATCTGATCAGAATAGCAATAATTAGTATAACAAAGTAAGACAAAGCAAAGATGATGTTCTTTGCGGGAAATGCTCAATATGTCCACCGTCATTACTCAAGAATAGCTGTATTCGAGGACTAATGTCGTGAACAGCACTGTAAAGCATGTCCGGTGTTATGGTGAAGCATTGGCGTCGGATGTTGTTTTTCAGCAGCCCTAGAGATGTCGGTCGATCACGATACACTTCCGACTTCAGGTAACCCCAAAACCAATAATCGCGCGGACTGAGGTCTGGGGACCTGGGAAGCCAAGCATGACGAAAGTGGCGGCTGACGCGCGCAAGAGATCTTTCACGCGTGTAGCAATACTTTGCTTTTTTTTGTTCTAATGAAACCCCATATCATTCCAAGCATGTGTGCCCATTTTTACCTCTCAATCTACATTATTCCGTGGTTTATTAAGTTTTCAAATTTATACTGACTTTTTGATCACCCGGTACTTCGCATGAAATGATAGTAAATTCGATTATAGTACTACGGAGGTACAAAAAGATATCGTAACGTACTGTAATATTATTGATTTATGCAAGAAGGTCTACTAATCTCCTCAAAAACCTGGTTTTGCATCACGGTAGACTGAAAACCAGTTGTAACTTTCTCAGTTCGAGACGTAAGCCTTTTGATGTTAACGAATCGCCGTGTTCAAGGCCCATTGGTATTTTTTTGCCTGTAAATAGCTTCAGAGTGTTTCATGTAACGCAGTTAAAGGTTTTATGTCAGATGAACGGAGATGGTGATAAATGTAGCACCTTACTTCGAACACGAAGCGGTAGTATAACGGTGCTTATGGTGATACTGTTTTAAATGTCAAACACTAGGAACTGTAGTTCTGAAACAAATAGGTCCGTCGCAGACATACAGAGCAATCAACTGATCCCTTTGTTCGAGATGCTGCTATAATATAGAATTAGTAATTTCTCTTTACTGAAATATGTGATAGTGCTGTACGTTCAAATGATTTAAAAATTTATTCGTGCTGCGGGTGGCAGCACCTGTCGACCAAGAACTGGAGCACAGTACGGGAAGATTGCAATCAATATAGAGTCCATAGGGTAGTCACAATAAGCTTTAAGATCATAGTACTGCGATATAATTCACTACCAGCAATAATAAATTGAATGATAGTTCAGATTCTGTGTTCGAAAAAACTAAACATCACTAAAGCGGTTACCCTGTGCTTGCGCGACAAAACAAATGGCCGAGCCGCAGAACAGAACAGCTGAATACACGAAACAAGCTGCATTAGCGATGCGGAGCAGCCAACTGCAGGCCAGGATAATGGGCTGAAAGAGAACTCCGATATCGGTTCTGGAAGATTAATTCGCCAGTTAAATCTCCACCAGGAACCAATATCCAGCATTCACAGATACCTACCTAATCCTCGCTTCCAAACGAGTTGCTTTCCGATTGTAATTATCTCGGTACTCGAATGTCAGAGGGCATTTCTTTCAATCGTAAAAAATCAAATACAAGCTTATAACGGTCATGGATGTATTTACAAAATATGGCAAAACACAGCTTCGCGTTCATTCATCATCCAGGAGTGATATTCATGGTTATTGTGCTGCGTTTTATGACTAATGGGCTCAGAGAATGATTTCAAATTGAAGGAAGATACTTGGCAAAGTGAATTATTATTTGAATGATTTTTTTATGCTTAATTCCTGTTAATTGTATTGCTGATTTTTCAAGAACGAATGGAGGAATCTTTTAAAAATAACGTTTTTCTCAAAGAATGTAGTTATCGCATATTCGGCCTGTTATGACATTTTAAAGAAACAGCTAAATTTTAATTGCGTCATGCTTCGTTCCTTTTAACGCTTGATGACCAAAACTCATTGTACACCTATCACATTGCCAGCAAAAACGATTTAAGTTGACAGGTTTGGAAGTCATTGTATGACCTTGTGACCCATGAACCTGACCTGGTCTTTGTTTTCATTTGAATATACGATTTTAAAAGTTAAATTTTTATTTGAAGACAGGCTTCATCACAATAGTAATACAGAAAAAGTACAACAAATCATCATCAAAGCGCATATATTCTTATGAAAATGAAAAACATTAAATGTTGAATACAAATTTTCGATATGAAATTTGAAGATGGCTTTGGCATAGCACATAACAACGTTTTCGTACGTTCTACGAACTTTGCTTTATATACGTCGCACTAATTTCAGGTCATATACAAAGCAGCAGAATTACTGCGGAACGTAAAACTGTGCCTATAATACCAAAAAGGCTTCAGAAAAGGAAGAGCCTCTGTGTCTGAAAAGCATCCTCAGATTAAGAGTAATATGAGGTAAAAGTACTGCAGGTGCATTTGTTCATAAAAGAAGCATATGACTCGATCGACCAGCAGACGCTCCTTTGGAAGAATTTGGAATAGGCTGAAAAAAAACTAGGGCAACTATAAATCAAAAGGTAATGGAACCCATCTCCAAAGTAATATTTCATGGAGAAATTTCATTGCCTAATAAGGCAGAAGTTAGGCAAGGAGATGGGCTGTAACCCATTTTATCTAATGGAAAAAAGTAATGAGAACGTGAAAGGAAGCCACGTAAGAAGTAAAAGGAATCTGTTGAAGTGAATGCTGATAAAACACGCCTTAATTTTAACCCCATCGATCGTAGCTCTTGACGTGCGAACTAGCAGTGCTTTATGTGTCACATTTGACTCGAAGTGTATCTGATAAGAGATGTGGCAGAGTTCTGGTTTGGAGCAGATGAAAATATATTCTTAAAATTTCGTTTGCCTAATATTGAGTTAGTGCATAAGTTCATAGCGTCTTTTACATAAGTTTAATAAACATAAAAGATACACTTAAATGAGACTTAGCCATCAATAATATGTTCTCCTTCACTATCTATTAAAGTCTGGCAACGATGGCGTGGCTTTTCGGTTCCACGACTGTATAAATCACGTGGTTTTCAAGCGAAGAACTCGTCGAGCAATGATAGTTAGCAGTTCGTAGTACACCACACCGTCGCTGTTCCACCAGATGCATAACATTATCTTTTGTAGATGTGCGCAGATATTTGTATGGGGTAGTTGCTACTTTGTTCGGGCTCAACCATTCCTTTCTTTTCCATACGTTAGCATAAAGCCACCATTTGTCCGTCAGCAGTAACGACTTAGGACGGGAATGGTTCTCGTTGTTCACCAGCCAACTGATAACGTTTAAGCAGCGATGCACATACGGTCACCCGCTACACCCAATTTTTGAACATTCCCCTTTGCATGAAAATGTCGCACGATGGAGGAATGGTCACAGTTCATTGTTATTTCTCGAGCACACTGACGTTGATAATTGTGGATTAATGCCTTTAAACGATCGTCATCAAACTCCTCTCTTGTTGGATATGGAGAGTCACTAATGTCGAAACGATCCTCCTTAAAACTAGAAAACGATTTTCTTACGGTACTCTGTCCATTGGCATTATCCCCATATATGGCACGAATGCTTCTGGGTACCTCCACTGCTGTCACATCTCTCTTGTACTCAAACAGAAGAAATATTCCGATTTCTCCATCTGGCGCTTTATGCTCTAGCGTCCACAGCTCCACTCACTATCTCCAAATCACAAAATGGCAATATGTAAACTCAAATAGCAATGATAACTACAAATAAATGATGGAAACTGATAAATAAACCCATAGATACCGGAATACCAACATGCAAAACGAAAACGCTACGAACTTCGCACCAACCTAATATATGCACCTAACTAAAATGTCAAAAATGTTTTCTGCTTGTCGAAATTTCCTTGTGATCAGAAAATAAATTTTTATAAATTTACGTGTACCATCTTAAAAATGTGTTGCTGCAAATGAAACTAACACGAAAACATAGCGCAACTCTTCCAGAACCAACTAATAGCTGTTCCGTCTTTGTACATCGAACAGTTTGCGAGTTACAGCGCAATGAATGAAATGTAGGATTACTCGTGAGTTTCATGGGATATGTAACAACTCTATTCTCAACTTCCACTTCTGGATGAGCAACTGCTAAACCTAAAGTAATTTTAAACAGGGGATTAGGTGTGTGACAGTACCTCTGTTATGCGTGTTGCATGTTAATTTGACAAGACGTGCCGATACGGTCAGTAATGTAGAAGAGATGGACCGCTTGTAACATGACACTGGGTTGCACTCTAGACTCCATTCCTTGCTCCATTCCACCTCATTTTGCCTTAATTATAATTATTGTGTGGTTACTCTTACCTCAGATATTAATTAAGGAAATGTAGACTGACGTAGGAGAAAAATCTTGATTTAATAACTGTGTGAATTCGAACTATACACAGATAATTGCATATGAACTAAAGCATTGAGAACAAACATGATGCATGATGGCACGTCTCTGGCTAACGCAGCAGGGTGGGGGGGGGGGGGGGCGTCGGGTTACAGTTTGCGTTCCTCGTCTAGTAGCTTTCGGAATACTGGGACATTGATACCTCTCCCGAACCCTTAGTTACCCTGTGAGGACACCCTCTCACTGCAGGAATGAGACCGCCCTTTTATCAGAGTCGGGAGGGGGGAACTCAGGAGGGAAAGGGAACGTGAGGGGAAGTAGACGAGAATAGTGCACAGTGTTCTTACATTATTCAGGAGGGATGGCAAGGTGCGTCAATGAACTTTGTTAAGTTTCAGAGATATTTTCAGACAAAGATTTATTCAAATAACGTTGCGATAAGACATTCAATGGAAGTTTATGTGACGGGGTGCTCGACAGCAAAACGATGTCCGTGACACTGAAGCCATCCTGGGGCTCCGTAGAGCTCCTGGGAATTTGATATAATATTATATCACTTTATCATGATGTACTACGCTCCTGGGAAACCTTAGTTACCTTGCAAGGATACCCCCTTACTGCAAGAACGACACCGCCCGTTTATCCGAGTAGAGGGGAGGGGGTCGGGAGAGGTGGTGGAGGAGAGGGGAAGGAGGGTGGGGCGATGTACAAAGACGGATATATATTATTTTATTATGATGTATTACGCCGGAGACAGTTTCAGCGTCGTCGAAGAATTCCAACTATCCACCGATGTAAGATGTGGCTACGCAGATCCGCAGATAGTTTCACCTCTCAATTAAGCCTTCAACGCTGCTATAAGCCTTAAAATATGTAAGTTTCATGTTTCCACAGTCTATGTCAGTTTTACAATCTCTAAAACATAAGAAGTAGTATTCCTAAACTAGCAACTTTGACAGCGCGTCCCGTGTATCGTAAGATTAAACTCCTGTGTGTTAAACCTGACTGTGGCCTCGTTCAAAGTGAAGAAGTCGATATTTTTGCTAAAGAAACTACAAAATCTAGAACCTTGACCGACCTCGAACTTTCGGCTTCAGAGTTGTACCATCTAGCCACACAGAATGCCTTTCAACTATGGCAAGAGTACTGCAACGTGTCTCAGTATTTCAGGGGAAGATATTATGCCTGTGTTCTCTTTTTATTCCGGGTGGATCTTGGTTTTGCGATGTTCGCCTACTTAAATGGCTGATATCACTGTCTGGCGTATGAGGTTCAACCACGGAAGTTTCCCGACAGTCCTTCACAGCACTGGAATTACTCCAACTCCATTCCGCGACTGAAATACCACAACAGAAGGTGACATCAGTTACAGCCTCTTTGCATATGCAGAATGGGAGAGGCGTAGACAATAGTTCTTGCAACAGTTACATCGGCTGAAAGCCTAATTTTCTCCGAGTGCTGCCATTCTACTTTCTTTGAATAATCCTGCATATAATCAAGAGTTTTTAAATTTTTACAAGCTACCAAGGTATATTTGTAGTAAAAACGCAGCACTGAGAAGTATATACTAAGATGGTTTTGTGTTCTTTCGGACATGTCCGAAAGAACAGATACCATTGGTGACCATGCAGCTCGTTAGAATGAAATTACAATGAAAGGAACACCCTTAGCTGCTTACAGGCGTTGACATACGTCAACGGGGACAAATGAAAATGTGTGTGTCGACCGGGACTCGAACCCGGGATCTCCTGCTTACATGGCAGACGCTCTATCCGTCTGAGCCACCGAGGACACAGAGGATAGCGCAACTGCTATATAGTATAACAGGCGGGGGCACTACGAATATAGTGCGGAACAATACGTTGAGAATGTGAGTTTCGCGGGAGGCGTGCCAGAGATAAATCCCTGCAGTCGCGCTATCCTCTGTGTACTCGGTGGCTCAGATGGACTTCGGCCAGAGAGCTGGTTGGCCTCTGTAATAAAAAAACTGAGTGGAAGGATCAACAAAACGAACGAACCGGATGTCATGTGACGTCCGCAACGAACAAACACAACGATCAACAACGACCAAAATGCAAAAAAAAAAAAAGATGGATAGAGTGTCTGCCATGTAAGCAGGAGATCCCGGGTTCGAGTCCCGGTCGGGGCACACATTTTCATCTGTCCCCGTTGACGTATGTCAACGCCTGTAAGCAGCTAAGGGTGTTCATTTCATTGTAACTGAGAAGTATGCTAACAGTAGTTTCATGTTAATGTGTTTTGTAGATATAGTTACTTCACCTTTGGCACTGACTATTTGTAACTCGGTTGTTTCTGATTTTTTCGTTGTCTTTTTTTACTGTGGTGCCAGAAGAATTAACTCAGTCAAGCTACCATGCCAAAAACCTTTCTTAAAAGCGGTTTTATTATTTATTTATACTTGTATCACAAAAGCATTGTTGATCGTTAATATTTTTACACGTTCTTTATGTTTTCTTTAAGATTCCATAACCTGTTGTTGGAAATCGTACATGCATGTCAGTCAACAGGAGGCTTATAAAGCACTTTGTTAAACTTGTATGTGTACGTTCTTATGTTATATCGTCAATTTATGTTTTGTACTGCTGGATAAATGGCTTTTAGTTTCCGAAGACCAAATAGATAAAAAAGTTTTCACTCTTGCGGTTCGTGCCTGCGTCTTCTTGACGATAGCTGATGAATTGCGATGGTCGCTGTGTAGCTCAAGTGTCGTATCTCTGCAAGTGCTCCAATATGAGACTGGTGTAGTGATTAAATATCTAAGCTTTACAGAATATTACGTCGGCACTTAGAGGAACACAGACACGTTAAAAATTGAAATACACAGTATTAGTGTACTACAATACTGTGGAACTTTTCAAAATGTCAGAGACGCGCCGCGGAACCAAGAATGAGGTGAGCAGTATCTTAACTGATCAGTGGATTCCAAAAGATATAAAAACTTACACCAACTTTGTAGTATGGGACTGATTGGACGGTTTGACCCCCTCTTCTATGGACTCAGGCGCAAGTGTAATTGGGGAAGTGTTTTATTCTTTATATACAACTAACTTAACGCCCGATGCTTCGCTCGCGTAGACTGTATCGTCTGTGCAGATTTGTTTAGTTTTCCTTTTATTTGATCGAATTATATGTTCTTACGCCCATCGCTCATGAGTAAATCTACACACTATAAAAGTTAGTGGCCCTTTACATGGCTGCCAGACTTCGCATAATTAAAGTGTTCCAAAACATTTAATTTCACATAACGAGTTAAAAAAAAACAATCGGCTATGTTTTTCTACAGTTATTTGCGCCAATCTTAGACCGGTACTAAATTCTCGCATCTCAAACAAATATTCCTGTATATGGAGTCACATTCAAACGTGGTGTCTATTTCGTCATTGCTAATGATTAGTTTGAGTAGTAATTACAACAAAAATAATTTAATAAACATATTTCAGGCCCACTGAAAAATTAAATATCAATAATTAGTTTCTTTTTCTATGCAATTATGACAAAGCTGATTTGTCGTGGGGACTATTAAATAGCTTTCTTTGATGTAGTTCACAAACTGCGACACCTTATAAACTTTCCACTCTCATTAAGGCCATAGAAGCATGGTCTTTTCCGAAAAGCTATTCTGCTTTCTTAATGAAATGATTCTATGAAATATTTTCCCCTATTTCACTCCCTTAGGGATTGAATTCCCAAAAACACTGGAACACACATTTTTTCAGTCCTAAGCGGTAAGTTAAATAGCTATTTTCATAGATGTAGCTTCAAACATGCTTTAATAATTCTTTAATAATGATTTATTTAAAAAACTTTCACCAATATTTTCACCTGCTTAGAGGCTGAAATTCCAAAAACGCAGCAACACGCATTTTTTTATTTATGACCAAGAAAGCAAATATTAAATTTCGTAGCAACATATTTTCAAAAAACCTTTCATTCCCTCTTTCACCCCCTTAGGGGTGGAATTTAGAAAAAATTCCCTTTTTAAAGGACGCTTACAGTAGAAGGTCAACTCTATCTATGTTTTGACATAACGGAAATTTCCATTAAAATTTTCATCTCATATTCTACCATCTTAAGTGTTGAATTTCCAAAAACACTGTAACATGTATTTTTAATTAATAGCCCAGAACTCAAATAGCAATCTTTCTATAGATGTATCTTTAAATATGCTTTAGCAGTTCTCTAATAATGATTTATTTAAAAAAAGAAATTTTCACACACTATACACCTTCTTTGAGGTTGTTTTCCAAAAATGCTGGAACACGTACTTTTTAATTTTTGACCGATAAACATTTTTTCAAAAACCTTTAGTCCCCTCTTTCACCCACCTAGGGGTGGAATTTCGAAAAATCCTTTCTTAAACGATGTGTACAGTTTAAGATCAACAGCCTCTCGAAAATTCAAGTTTTTGTTATTACCGGTTTTGGCTGGGCAGTGATGAGTCAGTTAGTCAGGACATTGCTTTTCATACAGATAGATTTTAGCAAGCCACCACGCTTTCAAGTGAGTAGTATTTCCTTCTAATGATAGTTCTACTCACAATACCCAGCCGACATAGATCCATTCCTAACTAAGGGGGTCCTGGCAGGGTGGTAGCCCCTATCTTAAATAATGTTAAATTTATTCATATGAAAGTACCTTTCATCAGAAACTATTGGGAATAAAAATTTGTAAAATATATGACGTGTGGTTACACATTTCTAACCACTATAAAAGAAAGACTTCTAAAAATATAGACTAGTTTTGAGATAATAATTATTTCTGTAAAAGGTGTACATCAGAATATGAAACTTTCTACATATTTCTGTGGAAGTTAGATTCTAACTTCTGTGAGATTTACAAAATAAAAATACACGATACTCAGCGTAGTGTATCGTAATTTTGAACAAATTCTGGCAAGTAGAAGCTGTGAACAAGTACAATTTATTCTTAAAAAATACAACTAATGGGAAACAGCCATTAAAGTTGTCAATGCATTCCCGCTCCATAAGATGGGTTGTCTGCCTCCTCTTCCATCTGATCTTGCAATATCCTTTTTCCTGGTCGTCTGTTTTGTTTTTCCCTTTATTGAAGGTCTCTAGTCGCTCTTTCGGGTGCCCTAACTCTTTCTTTATCTAAATTTAACATTTGTTTCACTATAAAACGACCAACAGTCTGTAGCGGTCTTCTCAGAAGTCAGAAGTTCATACCTTGCACCAATTCTTTCACTGAACGTTGCTACGCCATCAAAGACACCTAAGTACAATGTACTAATTGACATACACACTCTCTCGGTAATTCTGGCTCAGATTACGCTGTTATGAGCTCGTTAGGATTCTGGGTGTGGCCGTGAAGACATTTCTTCAATGGCCTTACATCTGACAAAGCCCTGAAAGTTAAGTTCAAGACATCCACTGCAGCGAAAGGAATAGCCTTTTATGAAAAAATTTCGCACCATTTTTCTGTGCTTTGTTGTATTTGCACCATGAATCACATACTGGGTGACACAGACCATGAATGGACTTATCGTTTGTTGGACAGAGGTGGAAAACAAATTGCCCATACTGATTTTCTGGTATTTTCTATGCCACTAATATCTTGCCCGATAGCTACACAGTAATAATTTTGATTTTATCTGTTCTAGCTTCTGTGAGTCGATTCTTACCCTCTAATGCTCTGCCTTCTTCCAATTTATTTCCCTTGTATGCAGTTTGCAGTCGTCACAATCTCGTACTCGTTCACGTTTGTATATGACCAATGCAGCTTCTCCATACCGTTTCTCTTCCTCATCTGCTTTGAAAGTTTTTGAATTCCTATATCCTAAATAATTGACGAATCTTACATTCTTCAACTGTTCATATTCTTGGAAAAATGGCTACGCTCACTCAACGTTTTTTTTTAAATGAATGAATAAACTAGAAATGAGGCAATAATACATATGTATTATATATCAGTGGAAAGGGGAATATTAGGTAGAGTAAGATCAAACAAAACAAAATTCAGTGTTTCAACTGGTACGGAGCCCCTTAAAGTACTGGGTATTCCTTATCCACATGGGTAACGGAAGGAAAGTGTCACGTTCTCGTTTTTGCAACTATGAACTGTCATGTAGGTAACCATCAAGTTAACAAGAGCGATGCGCAATTTCAGGGTAAATGCCGGGCACCAGCAAAAGGGTTCAGTATAGGCCTACGTCACGGCCAGAGAAGGACGCTACGGTGCGCGCTGAGCAGCAAAAGAACATCAAAGTCACTGCATACGCAAAGGAGCTGCCCTGCTTCTGGGCTCGGAACTCAGACCGTGGGGCTAAAACTATCCAGAATGGAAGTATCTGAATCATATGTACACAAGAGTGAAAAGAGAAAAACGACTCGATGGCGAAGGAACGGCTGCACAAGTGGTCGGCCTTTCGCTGGGCTTCGGTGGAGCGGACGTGAAAGGGGCAGGCGGCCTACTTTAAAAGAGAGCTGCCGGCGCATTTTTCTGCCCCGAAGAGCCGCCATTACAACGCTGCGCCGGATCCAGCAGACTGCTGCGGAATGGGAGAGGGCGGTGGATGGGGGCTGGTTGTGGGTGGGGGGGCAGGAGGGTTGGGCGTAGAAAGTGAGTACACAAGTCCGCCCCCACTCCCTCCTCTCATTCCGCCGATAGCCGCGGCTGGGCCAGCGCAGGCTTAGGAGGGCTTCTATAAACATGAGCCGCCCGTACTCCAGCCCCCACACCACGAGTTTCGTGAATCTCAGCGCTACACGCGGGTCAACTCCTGAGAAATATTGGCTGATAGTGCAGTAGAGGCTTTGACAGAGCATTCGTGTATTTCCCAGTAGAGTAGGTACTCACAGGGATCTCTTTGGAGAAGATTTTTCATATCTTGACTTCATGTACGTACTAATCGGTGTTCTCGACAGGAAATATATTTATTCCAAATTCATACAATGACGGAAAAAATTGCAATACCAAGAATTTAGCGATATAAACAAAACCTGGTATTTGTACATCTGGAAGATGATATAAACTCACATTTTTCTCCAGTGGCATGAGACTGGCGCTAGTAAAGCCACTATGGGGATGCAAATCAAGTTTGCCTTAACTATCGTGAGCCTTAGTTACCTATGAGATTGGATGTGGTGAGTTGATGATAATCAAGAATACCTTTAAAGTGACAAAGACGCTATTATCAACACCTCACTGAATTTGAACGAGGGAGTGTAATAGGGCTACTAGAAGCTGGATGTTCCTTCTCTGATATTGGAGAAAGATCTAAAATGTAACGTAGTCAATGTACATGACTGCCGGCAGCGGTGGTCTCAAGAATGGACGGTCACAAGAAGACTGGGTTCCGAACGACCACGTGCACTACGGAGAAGGAAGACCATCGTGTTCTGCGTATTACTCTGGGGCATTGTACTGCATCTGCAGCAGCATTATGACCAGTAGTTGGAACCAGAACGAATTGCTACAAATCGGTTACTTTAAGTTCAGCTCCCAGCCAGATGCCCTGTACGGTGCATTCTAATGACTCCAAACCACTGCCATCTGCGACTTCGGTGGTATCGAACGTGAGCTCATTGTAGGACAGGGTGGAGTGTTATTTTTTCTGATGGACGCTAGTTCTGCTTCGGTGCCAGCGATGGCCATGTGTTGATTAGGAGGCCAGTTGAGGGCCTGCAACGAACCTGTCTGTGGTTGGGACACTGGACGTATACCTGAAGCTACAGTCTGGGGTGCGATTTCTTATGACAGCAGGAGCACTCTCGTGGGTATCCCACCCACCGTGACTGAAAATTTGTACGTCAGTCTGATATTTAGACCTGTTGATCTGCTCAAAAAAGTGGTTCAAATGGCTGTGAGCACTATGCGACTTAACTTCTGAGGTCATCAGTCGCCTAGAACTTAGCACTAATTAAACCTAACTAGCCTAAGGACATCACACACATCCATGCCCGAGGCAGGATGCGAACCTGCGACCGTAGCAGTCACGCGGTTCCGGACTGAAGCGCCTTTAATCGCACGGCCACACCGGCCGGCTGTTGATCTGCCATCCAATAACAGCATTCCAGGGGGTGTTTACCTACAGCATAACTCTCGCTCACATTTCACCATAAGGCAAAGCGAAAAATTTTGGTGCGGTATTTGGTCGGACATGACGATAGAGAAACATTGACGGGGTCCAGAAATATTAAAAAGGGCCTCGCTGGTGGTGGAAGCTTCAGTGAGAATGTTCTTGCCAAGTGGACACGAGGGAATGTCAACATGCAATATGTGTGTGACGTAATGGAAACCTACTGGCAAGTGGAAAGTTTCGTCTGAGCAGCATGTCAATGCTAGTCCCACCAGAGTGGCTTGAGACAATGCTGATTCTCTCAAACTGCAGGCATGGTTTCACCACCATCCTCCATTTCAAGAGACCGATGTGATTATGTCAGTGTGTGATGGAATAGTTGGTGGGGAGCAGGTGAATTGTCATTCAGCCCAAGAAATAGGAGACCGCTGACCAAGCAGTTTAGTTCCCCACCCCCCCCCCCCCCCCCCCCCCCCCCCGCCGCCCCCCCTAAACCAACCAACCAACCAGGAAATAGGCAAAGTATGTATGATAAAGAAAATCGGCCAAAACTACAACAACCTTAAGCGGAAACACATGGATAAAGTTGTTACACTCGTCCAGGTTACACAAACCTTGATAGTTGGCTCAAAAATGCTGTCTGATGTTGATCCTACGACGTTGTTTCAACGAATTTGCATAGCGAAACAGTCTGACGAAGATCTGAAGCACTTTTTCATTCACGTACTGGCACCATATCCGTTATCGTTGGTCAGCGAAGATGGATTACTAAAGGGAACCATACCTCTGTTGTAGAAGGCTTTCAAGCCAGCAGCTGTTCCCACTGGATTACAAAATAAAACGGTTGTTGTGGATGGATAACTCCTTCTTCTTGCATGGAATAAGCACGAATCTTTTGGTGTCATTTGGAAAACTACACCAGCTTTGTCAGCTGGCACTATGGGTCTACATTGACTGTTGTGTTCGATGGGTACCTAAGTCAGGAGAATCAGCGGGGCACTAAAAGCTTGGCAAGAGCTCGGCGTTTAAAAGTGAAGACTTCAGCCAGAATAATGTTTGATGAGAGTACACTACCGGCTGTTTTCCAACAGAAGTTCTTGGGAAATGAAACGAATAAGAGTCGCCTCACTCAAATATTGAGAGAACGTCTGGAAGAATCTTCCGTTGGAGTATTGGAGGCGGCAGAGGTCGCTGATTTATTGATTGTGACAACAGCTTGTTCTCAGTCACCCAGGATAGACACTGTGCTTGTAATCCGTGACGATATTGACGTCCCAGTCATCCTGTGTGGGGCTCCCAGCAATGCCATCTACAACAATATCTACCTACTAAAGCAGGAAAAGAATTTCGTGCAAGTTTGAGAAGAAACACCACCTGCTCTCACATGCCTGTTCTAGGTGCAACACAACCTCCATGCCATTCGGGCATGCGAAAATCAAACTTTGTAGTCTCATCGACAGGACTTCAGCATTGAGGGAAGCTGCTATGGTGTTCTACAAGGCATTTGCAACTCCAGCAGACGTCAGAAGAGCTAGAGAGAAGCTCCTGATGGCAATTTACGGCACTGGAAGAATGACCACCTGCGGCGGCAATGAGCTGAGATATCATCTCTTTGTGAAGATGCTGGTTCCTGTTTTGACAGGGGGTATATAAATGGGCAAGGAAGTCAGGGCTCATTAGTTCCAGATTAATCCCAGTTTTCAAGGCGAAATTGGTTTTTCTCGGTAGGCTGCTCCAGTAATAGTGGGGGAAGGGGAGGGGGCAGGAGTACAAGTGTGGCACAATCAGGCCTAGGATTTTAGGTACTGTACTTCCACTGTCTTGCGTGCAGAATCTCTCCAGTCTGCGCAGTGTTTATACGCCACACATAAACAGCAAGGAAGAAAACCGATTAATTGTGTGGGCAGAGGTCACGGTGCTGATCGAAGACGGAAGCATGGCTGCAAGCCAAGAGCTGGACTATTTGTCTGTGGTTGTCGTACGTACAGCCTGGTTATGCCAGTGGCGCTTCGTAACTACTCTGAACGCCAAGGAATACATTTGTTGTGACTTGGCAAGACAGCCAAGTCACTATGAGAGGGAGCCGAAAGGCACGCGCTTAAGCTCACGCAGGCTGGCGTGAGGTCTGGAACAGTTAAGGGAATTTTAGTAGCAAATAAAGTACGTAGTTGATGTAATACTTAACTTTAATCCACAATTGGTGTACATCGCTCTTGACGGTACATTAATAATAAACTCAATATAACTGGTAATGGCGCCTTGCTAGGTCGTAGCAAATGACGTAGCTGAAGGCTATGCTAACTATCGTCTCGGCAAATGAGCGTATTTGTCAGTGAACCTTTCCTAGCAAAGTCGGCTGTACAACTGGGGCGGGTGCTAGTAAGTCTCTCTAGACCTGCCGTGTGGTGGCGCTCGGTCTGCAATCACTGACAGTGGCGACACGCGGGTCCGACGTATACTACCGGACCGCGGCCGATTTAAAGGCTACCACCTAGCCAGTGTGGTGTCTGGCGGTGACACCACACATTGACAAACGAGAGAGAATTAGCTCACTGTTCATATTTCTGTTATACATGACATAAACAGAACACTCGCTCATGTCACTGCAGCATCTACTCGCAATAGCACCAAAACGTGTACATAGAATAAAGTATTACTCTGCAGAGTAAAAGAAATTAAGATGAACTGCATATCTACGTACGCGAAAAGTAGTAGACCTGCCTTACTAACCTTATTCAGCAGGAACGATGTTAACGCCATTCAAACGTACCTCTGAATTTTGACGAAGTGGTGACCACTTGTACAGGAGCTCAGTTCTTCTGTCCTTCATGTTTGCAAATTATCCACTATTTGACTCAAATCAAGAATTTCTAAAATGGGGTCTCGTTCAGCAGAGAAAATTTCGAGTGCTGATATTCTTTCTTGGTCCATAGTATTTTGCAAGAAGCTTCTGATCTGTTTCAGTGATGAAAAACAACGTTCAGTCGTACTGGGCTTATTTACAGAAAGGACCATATTTGCTACAAAACGGGATCACTTAAAGGTATAAAACTGGGGTTATACTTTCACACGAACCCCCAGATTAAAGTAAGTAAAAGGACGGCGTGTTTTCAAACTCTGTGTCAGAGTTCATCAGTTTTAGTGGATGGCGACTGTTAACATGTCAGTATCTCGGCACCTCATGTCCAGATGCTTTCAGAGGGCTATGTGTCCAGAGAATGCGGTGACCAGGACAACAGCCGAACACCCTCTGTATCGAGGGAGGTCAGGACAGCACGGGTAACATGCGGTCTTGCGTGATCTTGTTGTAGGATTACGTTACGGAAAGCTCGGAGATGGGGCTAGGCTAGAAATATGATGACTAAGGTCCAAATTACTAGCTCCGCGAACAGTAGCAGATCTTGTTGTGTACGCAATGGCACACATACAAATAAGCCAGGTACTGAGAATAACGATGAAGAATGAAGGTGGACACACCGCTATCGGCACACCTGTCTCTCTACCACCGTGAAAAAGGGAAGCCGTAACAACGATCACTGTGCTGCCATTCCCTGGTGCTGCAGATGTCATCCATTTGGGTACTTGCCCTGCTGGAAACTAGACACTTTTCTGCGTCAAGGAGTATGACGTTGTTGTGCTAACGGACAATGTATCTGTCCTCTCGGGCGCTAGACCTGTGGAGTGGTTGACATTTCTCATAACGTTAAGTTTGGCCTTCCTGAACCCATGAATTCCATATTAGCATAACAGTCGTGGGATCTTGACCAACGCGATCAGCAATACCACGAAACGGTAAACTGCGGTATCGTTAAGCCACGAGGTAAGATAGATGTTTCTCATTCCTACGAGAGGTATAACACGATTTACTCACAAAACAAATAGCAAATGTGATTTCTGAATGAGAAATCCCCTATATAATCTTAATCATAATCATAAAAGCTGGTTATTTAGAATAAGTGTCAAGCTTCTACATCCAAATGGATCCTGAGCAGATCACTTGTACTTTCAAATTAGTGACACACGTATGAAATGGGACTTGCATACAGACTACCAGATTCCAAGTCAGAAAAATCAGAAGGATGATATCCAACTGAAACGGAGCTGCGCAATGTACTGAATTATAGTATCCTTGTTGCATCAAGCAGGCACCCTATGCACACACCGAAATAGAAAATGAAATTGTTTTCATATTTAACTGAAGTGTACCCCCTCCGCCCCTCCCCAACGCATAAAGTCAAGAAAAGCTCGTTAAAGAAACTAGCTCGGAAATAGCCTGGGGTAATAAAAGAAAACCACGAAATCTCATGGCCAGGTTGTCTTAATCACAGCACCGCTTCGGCCGTCGTGTAATATTTAAGAGATAAAGGCACTTGCGAAGAGTGGTACGGGTACTCCATATCGTTGTTTAGCACTAAAAAGCTTCTGGGTCGATACAACAAGTTTAACACAACACCCACTCGCTGCCCGGCTCCCTGTTTTACAGCTCACGTAATGAGTTAAAAGCTTCTGCGTCACGCGACATAAAATCTGCGTAACTGTTGCAGTTCCGGATTTCTGGACGCCACAAAAATAGGATTGCAGTACCAGCGACAACTGCTCTTGCATCGAACGGCCCTTTCAGTTCCTCTTTATTTTCATACGACTTACATAGTACTTCTTGCCGCTTCCAAAACTTCACGAAAATGGTACCAGTAAAGTGTAATTAATAGACCAACCAAAAAATTAGTCACCGACAGGAGACACAACGCTAATACCACGTACATTCACACATTCACATATGCCACATCCAGCCGAAGCCGCTCACAAAAAAAAAAAAAAAAAAAAAAAAAAATGCATTTGGAAAGACGAAGTCGATTTTGATCCGATGACGGAATAAGCAACCTGGGGTATAGTAGATGTACTGATAATGGTTTCAACGTCGTCCACCAACAGATAGAGCAGTGGTGTAGCTAATAAAACGCCTTTTGTGTCTACCTTTTAATAGGAAATGCTCACAGCAGAAGGTTCAGTGTGGTGCAAACGTGTGAAGCAAGCAGGCAATCATGCCACGGAGACGCACTCAAGTTTCCTACAGCCAACAGAGAGAGTTTGAAAGGGGTCAAATTGTGGCCTGCCAAGTGGCAGGATGCTCCTTTCAGGGAACCGCCTCACAAGTTCGACCTGCTGCGTTATTTGCACAACGATGCTGGTATCACTGGTCACGTGAACATTCTCACACCCTTAGATAAGGTTCTGGACGCCCGCGAGGATCTTAGTATTGTAAGGACAGTAGTCACAGATCATACAGTTACCACAGCGCAGATAAGAGGGCTTGTGGTTCCAGACGTGTCAGCATAAACTGTTGGGAATTGGTTATTAGCAGTGGGACGACGGGCATATGCACCTTTATCCGGTCTTCCACTCACGCCGCAGCATCGACGTGTATTGGTTGACTCCTCCCATTCGAGGATCCCTTGGAAGACGGAACGGCGCGCCGAGGTTTTCAGCGATGAAAGTAGATTCTGCCTGCACGCAGGTGATGGTCGTTTACTCGTAGGATGTAGAGCTGATGAGCGCTGTCTCGTAGAGAGCATTCGTACGAGACACGCTGACCCCACCAAAAAGATTATGGTCTGGGGTGCGATAAGCTACAACTCTCGTTTTTGTGGAAGGGACGTTAACCAGCGCTCTGTACGTGCAGAATTTTGTTAGACCTGTTATTTTGCCGTTGTTGCAACAAAAAGGTGATGTTTTGGTCCAACAGGCAATTCTCGCAACTTTCCTGGCCAGCACGTTCAATCGAGCATGTGTGGGATATGATGGGACAAGAAGTGACTCGTGCGACTCGTCAACGAACTGCTCGCACAGAACTATGTGAACAGTCGAGCAGGCGTGGAATAATGTAGAGCAGGACAGTGTTCGCCAACTTTTCGGTCGGCTGGATGCCAGAATTAGCGCCTGAATTGCCACCCGTGGAGATTACACTATGGAATAATATGGGTGTTACAACACAGATCGATACCTGGAGCCTCAGAACCGCTTGTGCTATTGACCTGTAAATGTTATCATTTCATGTACTCTACATACACTATTGCAACAATGTATCTTGAGTGACCTAGAAGGCTCTAAAAGAGTGTACTAATTTTTCCGGTTGTGAAGTCTCAGACATTTTCTATGAGATTAAATTTGAGTTTTTTAGCGTTTCAGTCACGGTGCGGTAGGGCACCTGAGTGTTTGTCAAACCGAGATTGTATGGTTCTAGCGTTGTGAAACCGTTCGTTGGTATCCTGGAAGACGAGAGTGTCCACAGTCGTCATGTTGATGTGTGCGAAAGGGCAAACTTGATCACCGAGAATGTCGACACAAACATCCTAATTTATGTTCTCAGTAACATGGATGAGTGGGCTCAAGTTGTGGTACAAAAAACAACCTCAGTCATCACGGAACGACCTACTACCTGAACTGATCCTCCAAAAACTGTGTTTTAAACGCTTCATTGTGGTGTCCGTCCACTCGACTTATTGTATCATTTGAAAGGAAACAAAACCAAGTGTGGTGAAACAACAGAACTATGCTCATTGGCAAGTTGGAAGCACAGGGGACAAAGTGAGGCCCTGTTTCATTTTAGAAAGTAATATACTGGGATATGATTGGTTATTTTATTTTAATGGCCGGAATAATACATGACTGTGGCTGAGAGATCTAAATATTAGTATGATGGCTTCTATTTCCAAGTAAATGGACGTACCTTACCACCTTACCACGATGCTGGATTGTGCCATCATTGGCGTACCCCTCCATGTAGGCATTCCAAAGGTCAAATTTGCCCTCCTACTGACGAAGAAGTGAAGTTGAAAAATTTATATCGATCACCTGTTGAAAGAACTGAATACCAAAGTGAATTGTTATGAAGGTTACCAGCAACTGGATGTTCCGACCAGGAAGATTAGTGAAGACTACGTTTCTAGAAGAATGAATAGCCGACGGGGATTAAGTATCTGATGATGACTTAAGCGTCGAAAGCGGTGGTACCTAATTAATTTTGCGATTGAAACTGGAAATAAAAAAAATGTGTGTGAAATCTTATGGGACTTAACTGCTAAGGTCATCAGTCCCTAAGCTTACACACTACTTAACCTAAATTATCCTAAGGACAAATACACACACCCATGCCCGAGGGAGGACTCAAACCTCCACCAGGACCAGCCGCACAGTCCATGACTGCAGCGCCCTAGACCATTCGGCTAATACCGCACGGCTGGAAATAAAATTGCTGTACATGTGTTAATAAGTTAAGCAACTATGGATATGGAATTAACAAAGTATGTTGCAAGAGAGAATGTTACAATGAAGATTAACTGGAGACCGAGCTTTGAGAATCTAAATGAAGCATGTGTAGTAAATGTGCTAAAAATAATTCCCAGTCTACTGGAGCAATAATAGTCTTCAGTAATTTTTCATTCACATAACACAATACAGATGTTAATAGGAAATCAGAGCTGCCGCACATACCACATTACGATTTACACAGAATTAAAATAGAAGCAAATAACCTCACTGTTTTACGAAATGTGATTACAGACAACAGCTACAGAAACTCCACAAAGATGCCTTCCGTTAGTAAGACAGCAAACCATCTGGATCGGAATCTAGTTCACTGTTCCTCAAAGAACACCATCTGTATGTTGCAAGGCAATTTGAGTGGTTGAGCGTCCAGAGAAATTTTCGTTTTCGCGGTGCTTTCATGAAATCATCTTCGAATTGTAATTATCAATAAAGATTGCATATGACAGACAGACTGTCAGTACATAACTTAGGATAAGGGTAAGAAAAGCGATCACTGTTCAAGGAAACATTCCAGTGGTTGTGTGGAGTCCTACACAGAATCCACGGAAAGCCAAAATGGGGGCGGCGGAGCAGAGATTTTAATGTCTCTTCTCCTAAACATGTGTCTGTTTGTGGAGTCCTGCATGAAAAGATGAAACATATAGGGAAGTGCGTTATTACGACAAGAGAAGAAAACATTGAAGAGCAGTTCCAAAGTTTAGCAGGGATCTCCATCACAGAGTCGTAGCTCCCGGAACGTCCTAAGCAGCGCCTCTCGGGAACTCGCCTAAGGAGCAGGTCAAGGTAATTACACACCGTCTCGGAAGGCCGTAACTCTCAGTAAGCCCTGTCGTAAACTCTTTGGGGATTCTCAGGTAAACTGAAATGGAAACGTTCCACTTTCACAAGCCTCGTCGAAGTGGTCGGAGAAAACAACTGTCCAGGGCGTGTGTTGAGCGTCCCATCACTGTGTACTTTTGAAAAAAAAGCTGAGTCGTTATTTTCTCTTACAAGATGAATCTGCTATGAAAGAAAACTCAGTCAACACATTGGTAACGTTTGTAGGAGTTATCGTTCTTTTCGTTTCCAGCATTTATTTTTTTCCACTTCATCCTTCCAAAGGAAGTGAAGTAGGCGTCAACCAGCCAGTTTCTGTGATTAACAGTGGCCCTTACTAGGCACGATAATTACGGTTGTGGTATGGTAAAACCTCATTACAATCTCACAGCAGGGTCATCGAGCGACTGCGGGAAGAAATGAGTGAGTGATGATACAGGGATAGTGGGAGGGGAGGCGTTGGGGCGGGGGGGGGGGGGTTCGAGTTAGACTTCATGTTTAATTTGGAATCAAAGTCGTCGTGTAACTGCGTTTGCTTGCCATAAAAAGTTAGCAGCCATGAAGATCACGTTACAAGGAAGAAAAAACTTAGTACAAACTGAGCATGGTTCTCAGTCATTTCAAGTTGTAGTTTTATTAGACTATTCAGCTAGTCAGTCACGCATAATAAACATTACAATTGTTCTTATGAGTCTGCTTAGTTCAGCCATCTTCTAGTAATGAGACAAGAGCAGATGATTTACAGCTGGTGATATTAAACTGCATAATAAGGAAAATAAAGACAATTAATAAGTGGTTTGGGAATTTTTTAAATAGGTCATTTTCAGTTTTGAAGCATCAGGCTGTGTGTAAGAAAGGCGCATGAGGGCTCTGGGACTATTTTATAATCCGTAACTAATATGTGTGATGATGACCTGTTTATTAGGTTGAAACCAGCCATAACACTGGAAAAATCTAGATGCGATCTGATCATCAAGTAAACCTGTTAAAAAGTTACTCTAACAATAAATCAAGGTATTAATGCATTCAGTCTACTAATACAGCCAACACGCATACAACTAAATTATGAGACAGGAAAATGAGGCCGACGCGAATTAAATCTGCACACTCCGTTACAGTCAGTTCATCTTGAAAGCATAATTACTGATACAACACAGAAACAGAAGAAAAAAAACATAACTTTTTAGACGATTGTCGTACGTGACTTTCCCCTCCATTTTACGGAACAGGTCCCTGTGACGACGGGAATGGCATCAGTCAAAAGAAAATGCCAAACCCATGGTGGCTGTGAAAGGGAAAGAAAGGGAAAGTGAGTGAGTGAGTGAGTGAGTGTGTGTGTGTGTGTGTGTGTGTGTGTGTGTGTGTGTGAGAGAGAGAGAGAGAGAGAGAGAGAGAGGAGAGAGAGACTCTTGTCTGCGTCGACGATCCACAGCTATTTGGACCAGTCTGGGGAGCCTGCACGTGCGACAGTAACTGACGGTTACTGCTAGTGTAGCTGCTCTTCCTAAAAGAATCCCGTACAGGCAAGCCAGTTGTGTCTTTACCTGCGGTTATTCATACTTTAGGTACTTGGGCTATCCACAGCCTTGTTTAAAAAGAATAGGTCAGTGTAGACATAAGGTCAGCCGTGCATGTCTGATCTCATGCCCAGCGTCTCACTCAAAATAAGAACCTCTAGCTGTCATCTCGTAGTCAAATAGTCTACGCATTGACTACAACTGCGAGTTAATAAAATAAACAGAAATACAAAGCAAAAGTTACATGAATAATTCAATAACAAGGGTTCTATTCCAAAGCCTGTATTTGATGTAAATGACAGAGAATTACGTTGAATAATGCTTATTCGAGAAAGGACGTCAAGTAAATGTGAGTGGTCCTATGATATTAAGTTAAAATGCAGACAGAAATTACGCTATCAAACGACAGTGAATTTACGTTGAGAGTGTTACCAGAAAAGCTGCAAAATCCCCAAACCAAGCCGTCATCAAAGAATGAGAATACTAAGTCCCTTTCGTAATCACAATAAACGAAATATTCAACAGTAAGAAATAGTTCAGAGTTGAACACTATGATTTACAAATTAACACACGAATAGAAATTCAAATTTCTGCAAGTTAAAGTGTGGTTACAGCCGTTCACTGTTCAAGCGCAAAACGTCAAAATGTCCAGAACAGCTCCCTTGAGCTCTTCATTCTAAAAGTTCCAGTCCCCACCTGACTCTTTTAATGTTGCGACACTATCTGCTTTTCCATTGACTGAAGACCATCCCCACAAAAAATACATCGTTCTAAAGTTCTACAGACATGATTTGACTCAATCGTTAGGGAATTCAATATTCCGCGATCCACAGTGTCAAGAGTACCACATTTTAGTTATTACCTCTCACCACGGGCAAAAACAGATGCCGTCGGCGCTTACTTAACGACAGAGATCAGCAGATTTGCGTAGAGTTGTCTGCGCTAACAGACAAGTAACATTGAGTGAAATAACGGCAGAAATCAAGATGGGGCTATGACGAACTTATGCATTTGGACAGTGCGGCGAAATCTGGTAGATCATTGACGCGAGTGGATTTGCTAACGGCACAACATCGCCTGCATTTCTCCTGGGATCGTTATTATATCGGTTGGGCCATACGCGATTGGAAAACAGTGGCCTGGCCAGATGAGTCACGATTTCAGTTGGTGAGAGCTGATAGTAAGGCTCGACTGTGACACAAACCCCTCGAAGCAGTGGACAGAAGTTAGCAACAAGGCAATGTGCAAGCCGGTGGTGGCGCCGTAGTGGTACGGGCCGTGTTCACATGGAATGGATTCGGTCTTCTGGTCCAATTGACCTTATCATTGAATGGAGGTGTTTATGATCGGCTACGTGGAGACCATTTGCAACCATTCATGGACTTCGTTCCCAAACGACGATGGAATTTTTATGGACGACAATGTGCCATGTCATCGGGTCATAATTGTTCCTGATCGGTTTGATGAACATTATGGACAATTGGAGCAAATGATTTGGCCATCCAGATCACCCTACATGTACCCCATCCATCACTTATGGGACATAATAGAGCAGTTAGTTCGTGCACAAAATCTTACACCGGCAACACTTTCGCAATAAAGGAACGACTTGTTGAGTCCATGTGAAGTCGAGTTGCTGCACTACGCCCGGCAAAAGGATGTCCGACACGATATCAGGAGGTATTCCATGACCTTTTTAAGCTCAGTGGACTTTCACCTGTGTCAGTTTTCGCTGTTAAATACGATACACTATGTATAATGAAAGGACCTCAGGAACACCACTTGCCATATGAATGAGAGACATTTCGGTGTTAAATATAATTCACTGTGCATAATGAGCAGACCTCAGGAACAACGCTTGCCCCTGAGCCGTGGTAAAAATTTGCTGTTTTGAAGGGCGCGCCGCAGCGCGTTGTGTGAAGCAGTCGACCTCCGTTTCTTGCGGTGGCGCCGATGTGGCAATCGCAGCTTTGGTGTCTCCCTCTGGTGGGAAAGCGGAAAAGTTGCCTGTTCACGTGCATTTAAAGGACGCTATGAGCTCGGCACGGGGGGAGTCTGTCACTCTCGGCTAGTCTGGTCAGTTGGTCAGTCAGAGTCTAGTCAGTCTGTTAAGTCTCGGAGAGTCTGGTCACTTGGTCAGCCGGATCAGTGTGGGGCAGTCGGTGTCTGTCTGCCGTCCGGAGTGCTAGTATGTGTTAGGACGCCAGTCTGCTCGAGTTTGCTGAGGCAATGGGCATTGGCGGTTGGAGCGATCGGTTGGTCGGTCGCGCACTGAGACACCAGATGACTTGTCCACCTGGCGTGTCGGCGCATGTGAGGTCGCCACGTGAGTCCAGTGGGCCGCGCCGTATAGCAAGGGGTAGTGGTTTCGTGGCCGACACGAGAGCAACAGGAGTCAACCCACGATATCGCTCTGGCCAGCGCGAGCTGCGACGCCGTGAGACGGGAGTCCCTGCGTCCGTTGAAGCGGCTGGCAGCGGACGGTTCAGGAGTGCGTTTTGGGCGTGCTGCGCCAGGTCTTGGCCAGACATCGTAGTTGTTAGAAGTTAAGTGATTAGTGATATGTTGTTTCACTTACTTGTTAAATTCTACTTGTGTTCTTGGTCAGTCTCTCATCCCCCAGCTTGCTCGTTTGTCTCTCGTCCGCATGTGTTAGGCAGTTTTTGTCTGTCTGTCTGTCTGTCGGTCTGCCTTACGTTAATAGCTGCCTCTGTCAGGTTTGTCGGATTCGGTGTTAACGAATTTATTGCTTAAGGTGTAAAGGCCGAATTCCTGAAATATGTTTTTATCTTGCCTATCATCTTGCGAGGTGATATATATGTAATGTAGAGAATGTTGGTACATTTTATGTGAAACTGGATTTCATGGCTTTTATTTAAATCATCTTTTTAGTATATAAAGTTTCCACCCTTCAACCGTAAGAGTTCTTTTAAAAACAAGTTGCACTTTCGGTGGCAAATATTTTTTATTGTGAGTTTTTTGTACCATTTCCATCTCTTTTACCAGGTGCATAGTTTATGTGTTTGTGTGAGTTCTTAAAATTTTTAGTTTAAAGTAATCTGGTGTGTTGCAGATTTGCACCAGTGTAGTCTTTCAGAGGTTGTTGTGAGCGGTCGTAGCAAGGTTCTCAGCCCGAAAGCTTATATATATATATATATATATATATATAAAGGGATTGTTATTTCTGCCTCTGAATAAATTGTAACTTGATATTTACAGGGTGTTTTCTGACTATAATATTAAATCTGTTCTTAAAAAAAAGGCTTTTAGGAATAAAATTTCCATTTATTAAAAAAAATTAATTTCTTCCATCAGTTATCCATTGGCAACTACTTCCACGCTCACATAGTGTGATTAAATGTGTTAATGTTCTTGATGGAGGGAGAGAGAGAGAGAGAGAGAGAGAGAGAGAGAGAGAGAGAGAGAGAGAGAGAGAGCTAAGGTATCGACGAATTAGAAATGTTTCCATGATCTCTTTAAATGTTTAGATTTCGACCTGCCTGCAGGAAGCGAAGCAGAATTAGCTCGCAAAACTTGCTTTTTGGACAGCGTCGCACGTAGATTGTCTCATGGTGATGTAATAGAATTCCCCCAAATCAATATGTAATATCTCCCAGTGCCAAAGCAGTCAATGTCAGCTGAGAGGAGGCGGGGAACTTGGTGATTTGAAGCACCAGAGGGGGGATCAAGTGGGGCGTCTGAGGCGCAGGCGCAGGAGGCACAGTAATTAAACTGTGTCTGGGGGCAGCGCTGCGCTGGAATTTAAGCCTGACGCGGAAGGCGGGAAAGATATTTAACTGAGATATTCCACCGCTGAATGCCACCCGAAGCGGCTTCCGCGGGAACCAATTTCGCTGTTCGCCGTCGTCGACTCAATATCGTGAAAAGGAGGGGGGGGGGGGGGGGGGGGAAGGGGGGCGGAATTTGTTTGCCACCCGAGGCTGCTTTGCTCCTGGAGCGGCGGGGCGGCTTCGATAGCTCAGCAAACGCGTCCGCTGCTAATGGAATTTAGTTACTGCTGGTTATGAAACTGAATGAGGCAGCTGAACGTACCCCTCGTCTGTCGCTTGCGAGAGAGAAGAGACAATGGTTTAGCGACTGAACCGAAAGTAAGACCTAGTATGTAAACAGGGCTGGACATGTATAGTGCACATAAAGCCGTTACAGTTTCCACACCCCTATTTTCGACTTTAGTGCTT
The DNA here is from genome assembly GCF_021461385.2 of Schistocerca piceifrons. Taxonomy (NCBI): domain Eukaryota; kingdom Metazoa; phylum Arthropoda; class Insecta; order Orthoptera; family Acrididae; genus Schistocerca; species Schistocerca piceifrons. The sequence continues at coordinate 301,035,647 of NC_060141.1, forward strand.
CCAGTTATTCAGGTGATGCCAACGGCCTTGCCACTGTGGTAACACCGGTTCCCGTCAGATCACCGAAGATAAGCGCTGTCGGGCTGGGCTAGCAGTTGGACGGGTGACCATGCGGTCTGCCGAACACTGTTGACAAGCGGGGGGCACTCAGCACTTGTGAGGGAAACTGTGGAGCTGCTTGATTGAGAAGTAGCTGCTCCGGTCTCGGAAACTGACCTAAGGTCGGGAGAGCTGTATACTGACCACATGTCCCTCCATATCCGCATCCAGTGACGCCTGTGGTCTGAGGATGACACGGCGGCCGGTCGGTACCGCTGGGCCTTCATGGCCTGTCCGGGTAGAGTTTAGTTTAGTTATTATTTATTCAAGTGATAACTGCATATTATCGATGACAATCTCAACTGTTACGACAAATACATCTGCTGATCTGAATTCACCAATGTTTGTGAGCACTGCAACACACAGGCAGAATGGCCCGAAAGGCAGAACATACTGCTTTGGCCTGTTTAGACGGTATGGCTCCCGGTAAGGGAGTCATTTATATAATTGTCGATAATTTAATTCACCAGGGCGAGATGGCATGTTGTTTTTGTTATTGTCCTTGTTGTTGCGCACTTGTCCGGAGATTAGTTTGATGCAGATCTACACGTCCATGTGAAAGTCTCTATATAATTACTGCAGTCTACATCCATGTGAAGCTGCTTTCTGTGTTCGAGTTTTGGTTTCTCCATATATTTTTTATACTCACACTTCCGTTAGTAAATTAAATATTACTCGATGTCTCAGTATCTATGATGTATACAAGGAGACTGAAGCGACGAATGAAAATTTGTACCAAGGACGGGATTCGAATCCGTATCTCCTGCAGACTCCTGCAGATACGCGTAGCACTACGCCCCCCCCCCCCCTTCCCCACATAGTTGCATTGCATATCTGCGCACGATATACCGTCAATCCAAATTCGCATTCACGCCTCAGCCCACCCGGAACTTCTGCCTAGTGAGCAGGAGACATGCGTTCGAATCCCAGCATTGATACCAGTATTCATTCGTCAAATGGTTTAAATGGCTGTGAGCACTATGCGACTTAACTTCTGAGGTCATCAATCCCCTAGAACTTAGAACTACTTAAACCTAACTAACCTAAGGACATCACACACATCCATGCCCGAGGCAGGATTCGAACCCGCGACTGTAGCGCCTAGAACCGCTCGGCCACCCAGGCCGGTATTCATACGTCACTTCAGTCTGCATACATACAAACATCTGAGACTTGAAAATGTCTCTGGAAGCATGGAGTTACATCTGATGAAGCACCTATGCCTGGGTACCATGCAGGATCCCCAGTTTCATTCGATGTTGAGGTGTTGTCCCAATACACGTCCAGAACCTCTGCAATGCTGTTCGAGTTTAGGGGGAAAACCAAACGAGTTTACGCTTGAATGGGAACTTTGATTGAGGACGAAAACGTGCAGTTGTGCAAATCCAGGATGGTATAGTGGTTAACGCCTGTGGCTAATAAGCAGGTGACCCAGTTTCGAATCCTGGCCTCGGTACAAATTTTCTTTCGTCGCCTCTGTCTGCGTATATGCCTCATAAATGTTTCAGACTTGAAAGAGTCTCTGGAACCATGTAGTTTCATTTGGTCTGTGTATCTGTCCTATCAACCTATCCTTTCTTTTAGAAGGACTTCAACAAAATACCTGGGGATGACAATTACGAACAACTGAAGTTGGAATGGTCAGATAATGTTATGGGGCCGGCGGACCAAAAACTACGTTTTACTGGCAGAGCACTAAGAAACTAAAACTCTGTCCGAACAGGCTTCGGAAGGCCCAACGGTACGAGCGACCACCGTGTCATCCTCAACCGGCAGGCGTCACTGGATGCAGATATGGAGGGGCATGTAGTCAGCACACCGACGTTCTGCCAGTTGACAGCTTTCGTAACAAAGGCCGCCACTCCTCAATCAAGTAGCTCCTCAATTGGCCTCACAAAGGTTGAGTGCATCCCGCTTGCCAACAGCACTTGGCAGACCCGGACAGCCATCCCTCCAAGTACTAGCCAAGTCCCATAGCGCTTAACTTCGGTGATCTGATGGAAAACACTGTGGCTACTGCGGCAAGGCCTAAGGCAGAACACTAAGAAGATGCAACGAATCCACTAAAGGGACTGCCTACACTACGTTTATCCCTCTGCTAGAGTACTGCTGATCGGTATGGGATCCTTACCAAATGGGACTGACGGAGGACATCGATAAAGTTCAAAGGAGGCTGATTAGTTTTTTTTGTTTTAATCGCGAAACAGGGGACAGACGGTCATGGATATGATACGCAAGTTGGGATGATGATCGTTAAAACGAAGGAGTTTTTCGTTGCGGCTTGACCTTTTTACGGAATTTTAAGCACCAACTTTCTCTGTCAAACGCGAAAATATTTTGTTGACCCCCACATACACAGGAAGAAATGATCGTCGTAAGAAAATAAGAGAAGTGCAGCTCGCACGGAAAGATTTGAGTGTTTCTTTTTCCTGCGCGCTTTTCGAGAGTGGAAATGGTAGATAAATAGTGTGGAAGCGTTTCTTGAAGTTTTCCCGGCGTATCGAATATTCCATCATTTTTTCGGAAATGCATCCGGGATACCACTACTTCTTGTACCGATATTTCGGCTGACAACTTTTCAGCCATCCTCAAGATGAGTTGCTAGCAAGAGTTTTAAAACTGTGGAAATACAATTAGTAGACAGTCTACTCAGCCGAGACGAGCATTTCCGGCTCGACAAATCATGACAGTAGTTCTTCCCGCGAACCATACGCGACTGGAACAGAAAAGGGAGGTAATGACAGTGGCACGTAAGGTGCCCTCCGCCACACACCGTTGGGTGGCTTGCGGAGTATAAATGTAGATGTAGATGTACAACCCCACATTTCACATCTGAGCTCCCAAAGGAACTATTGTTCTAACCGGTTACTGCCTGGCATTCCACAATATGTCAAGCATAAATATCAGCTAAATACTTCGTAAGCACTTTATATTCGCTGACTCTGCCCTTACTTTGTCTTACACGACTTAAGGTTTTACCTGTGGCTGACGCTCTTGTTACCAAGAGCGTGATTTCTGATGCATGCGTGGTTACTGCACAGTGCTTTCAAAATCTTGCAAGTGAGACAGCTTGAGAATGACTGCAAGGTTGTCAGCCGAAATATCTGTACAAGAGTTAAGAATATTCTGGATACACTCCCGAATGATGGAGTTGTATGAGAGTGGTTTGGAGAACCCTCTGTCAAGTACTTAACTGAGAATTGCAGAATAGTCATGAAGATGTAGATATGGAAGATGTCTCCTCGAAGATTGTGGGGACTATAATCGGATTTCTTGTGGTCATCGATGAAATACTCTTCAGTACAGCTGTTGGTACACAGCAAGAGAGGATATGCAACGAAACACATTTATCAGTAGACCACTGAGACGTAGCATTTAACTCGATTAACATTGGTTATAGCTTAAACACTTAGTCAATCTCAACGCTAAATATTGAACATCTCTCACATCGGACGCTGGCGAATGATGTAGATTTAACGCTAACAAAAGAGAACCATGTTAAGGACAATGTAGATCTTTCTAGGAGTTAATTCAGTCTCTCAGCAATATGGTCCTACAGTCAGCTTCTAGTAGTTTAACAACCTTAACCACGAGTGAGGGTATAACGAAATGAAGCTGCTCTCAGGACCTGTTAGGAGGTGAAAAATCTACACCCCATCTAAAACGCCAAGCGTCAAGATATACGAGTATATAGATCTGGCGGATGGCAAAATGATTGTTCTTCTGATCTCTGCAACACTATCAATTAAAAGGTGACACAAAGGAAAGTTGTAAAGCCATTTCCCCACAGTCAACACAAATCATCATCTGCTATGATTAAAGAATCTACTTGCAACATTAGTCCATCTTCGACGAAAGTTCGGACGAGCAGGCTGGGAATATTTTAAGAATGGAGTTAAAGATTCTGTCTAGTGCATCACTCCAACCCCTGTGAGTTTTGAGAGATTTGCGGTGCTCTAAAATGAATGCCTAAAGTTCATACCGCATCGATTTCATTGCCTGCATGTAATTGGGGTCAACTATTCTTTACCAACGCCCATGTCAAAGAAGACAGCAGAGCAGATAGAGATTTAGGGGCACCTTCTTTCCGTCGTTGGGGGATGCAAGGGGCTACCCCCATAAGCAGAAGAATCAGCAATCATCGTTTGAGGAACTTGTAAAATACTAGTACTAAAATAATTTCCGTTACAGTCATATTGTAGCGGCCTCCCTCAGGGCACAGAGTAATTTAGCTGGGGTCGGTGCTTCAGTATATTACCATTTACAACGGTGTCACGAGATCATGGAAGTCACGTTTATTTATTTATTTTATTATCCCTAAAATACCTCTAATCGCTGTTAGGATACAGCGAGGTGATATGTAGCAGAATATTCGTGCGTTACGCGGTTTGGTGGCAAGTGGTATCCCGCTACGAATCGGTAACGAGGCTGTGTTTTCCTACAAAATAATGTTCAAATGTGTGTGAAATCTTATGGGACTTAACTGCTAAGGTCATCAGTCCCTAAGCTTACACACTACTTAACCTCCGCCGGGACCAGCCACACAGTCCACGACTGCAGCGCCTCAAACCGCTCGGGTAATTCCGCGAGGCTGTGTTTTCCTACAATAATTGTCCTTGCACTGTTTGCTTATTATTATTATTATTATTAGTGTCATTGTTATTATTGTTATTAGTATCAGTTATCATCAATATCATTATTATTATTACTGGGAATCCTTTGTAATATCTTTGGTATGTGTTGTCTCAGGGCAGATGTAAGAGTGGACTTTAAGGCCCTAATCTGGTAAAGCTAAATAAGCAATAAATAAACTAGTGGCTGAGTCAGCCCCTATTTTAACTAGTGTATACCGTAGATCCGTCAAACAAAATGATGTACTCAGTGGCTACAAGAAACCACAGGTTACACCCGTCTGCAAGAACTGCAGCAGAATCCTACAACAAATTTTGAGTTCAAATGAAATGAATCGTTTCGGATAGAATGACCTCCTCCAAGCCAAGCACCACTGATTCCGAAAACATCGATGACGTGAAACCCAGCACGTGGCTTTATCACACGAAATCGTGAAAGCCACAAATCAAGGCAGTTAGGTAAGATACGGTATTTCTTGACTTTGAAAAAGCTCTAGGTATCTCGATATTGAACCAAACAATAAAATAATGAAATACCCCATCGTAATCCGTCTTTTCAAATATGGAGAGAAGGAAGAAACGAAAGATGGGGCCGAGAAAGTCGATTACGAGACGAGTTGACTCAGATAAATTTGTCTCTTATGGACCGCAAACATTTGCGTTGAGAATAGTTTTGTTTGTACGGATTTGGAAATATTTCACTTCGCATGAACTCATTAGAGTCTCGCGAGTCAAGATTGTTCTGAATCCCACGAGGTGTAATTCAGCAGAGTTCGGCGAGGTGAAATTTTTCTAAATTCCCCATTCACTGAATCGGGAGGTGTAGCACCAAGAAAATATAATCGAAGAAGAACTGCTACTGGGGAAAATTCGGAAGCCTCTGAAGGAGTGTACTTCGAATACTTATGCGTAATAAATTCCATCCGTATCATATTAGTCTATAACTATCCCTTCGTGGTGATGATTTCCAGAAGCATACTGAATGTCCGGAAATACGAAAAGCTTTTAGACCAAGAACTTCCAGCGTCCTTGGAGACGCATCCTTATGGAACGATGTACAATGTGGTATCAATACGATGGTTGCCCATCTCATTACTCATCTATATCGCCAGAAATACTAAATAGAGATTATCCTGATCGGTGGATAGGACGTAGAGGGCCTGTCCATTGGCCTGCTCGCTCCCCGGATTTCACGTCCCCAGACTGGATGCCAGTAAGGCCAAAGGGCGTGGAAACCATTTGCTGCCTTATTTGTGCAATATCACATCACCTATCACTCCACCCGAAGAATAAACAGGCAAACAGATCCTTAAATATATCCTGGGGAGGCATCGAACTCGAACATAATCCTACTCCCAAATATCTTGGAGTAACTCAGGATCGCGCGCTAACATATAAAAAACATTGCCTGAACAGAAAGTGGCAGCAAGAAATAACATAGTGCGAAAATTGACAGGTATATCATGGGGTGCTAATCCATGCACTGTGCGCTCATGCGCGCTTGCTCTATGTCATTCCACTGCTGAATTCGCATTTTCGGTATGGTACAAGTCCAGTCATGCCAGGAAAGTAGGTGTGGCTCCAAATGAGTCTTGCCGGATTATCACGGGTTGCTAAGACCCACTCCTGTGGACAAACTCCATCGCCTCGCTGGCAGAGCTCCTCCTGAAATCAGACGTGAGGTAGCTGCGAGATATGAAAAAAGTAAGGCCACAACGAAGGAAGCCCATCCACTATATGGTCGTCAGCCCGCACATCCTAGTCTGAAATCAAGAAAGAGCTTCTTGACAACTACTGAAGCTCTCATCGAGAATCCACATGCAGCAAGGATCTCGCGATGGCGGGGGAAAAGTCGGTGTTTGGGAGAATGGATGGCTCCAAAGGAAGAGCTTCCCCCTGGACATTCGGAGAAGTGGTCAATATGGAGGTCTGTCAATAACCATCAAACACAATGAGATGCAAGACCAATCTGCGGACTTGGGGTTTCTCTGTGGACTCAGTTCTTTGCCAGTGTGGCGTTGAGCAGACTAACAGCAATTTCCTTCAGTGTTCCTCATCACCAACCACTTGCAGCATGCAAGACCTTACGAGAGCTAAACCAAATGCACTTGAAGTGTCCAATTTTTGGTCATCTTTGGTGTAAAATTATGTTAACACTTATACATATTGATATTTATGTACTTTTGACACGATAAATAAATAAATAAATAAATAAATGCACTAGAACCTTTATACTCGAATGATCTTCCCATTTCCTTCGAAGAAAATATACCATCCCATTCTAAAAAAAGCTATTTGACCCTGAAAAAATACCGAGAAAGGCATTTTAAGGACGTATTATTGTCACTCTCTTATGGCCACTTATGAACACTGCAAATTTTGTATGAAAACATTCTTTATTTTCCACTTCGTTTCGGAGCAAAATGGTCAGGATACTATAAATTCCTCACCCTGTATACCTCATACCGCTCCTTTAGGGATAGCGAATACAAAACTTGAGTAATTCAGCGCGCACAGCAAAGTTTAAGTAGTCATTCTTCTGCATTCCGTACGTGAACTGAAACCGAAAGGAACCCTGAAAACTGATACAATGGATGTACACTCTGGCATGCACTTCACAGTGGTTTGCAGAGTATGGATGTAGATGTAGCTGTAGGTTGACCACAATGGCGATGACGCTCCACTAGTATCAGTCTGTTATTCTGCCCCAATTTAGAGCACTTTGTGAAAAATTGATGGTGATAAGCAGCAAGTTACGCCGGCGTGTTAGACGCGGCTCACACTGAGACGATGCGACATGTGATGTGGTGTGCGATACGATACGCAATGCGGCTCGCGGTACAGTGTGGGAACAACACTCACTAGTACAGGCAAAGCTACATCTGTCTCCACAATCAGTTCGTGAGGATACCATTTACTTTTTGCATAATAAATTAAAAACAACTATTTTGGATACTGGACTCGCATTCGGGAGGACGACGGTTCAATCCCGCGTCCGGCCATCCTGATTTAGGTTTTCCGTGATTTCCCTAAATCGCTCCAGGCAAATGCCGGGATGGTTCCTATGAAAGGGCACGGTCGACTTCCTTCTTCGTCCTTCCCTAATCCGATGAGACCGATGACCTCGCTGTCTGGTCTCCTTCCCCAAACAACCCAACCCAACCCAACTATTTTGGGATTCACGCACGTTCCTTGCTGTACAGTCTTTCTCATTCGATTTTTAGGGAGCTATTCAGTAAAATGCCAACGGCCTTTTCACAGTGGTAACACCGGTTCCCGTCAGATCACCGAAGTTAAGCGCTGTCTAGCTTGGCTAGCACTTGCATGGGTCACCATCTGGGTCTGCCAGGTGCTATCGGCAAGCGAAGTGCACTCAGCCCTTGTGAGGTCACTTGAGGAACTACTTCACTGAGAAGTAGCAACACCGGTTACGAAAACTGAAAAAGGCCGGGAGAGCGGTGTGCTGACCGCACGCCCCTCCGTACCCGCATCCGGTGATGGCTAAGGGCTCAGGATGACACGGTGGCCGGTCGGTACCGTTGGGCCTTCAAGGTCTGATCGGACGACGTTTTTTATTACTTTTTATTTTCTTATTCAGTAAAACAATTGATTTTTACACATCTTACAGTCTGACATCACAGACTGATAAAGAAATTTTCTTTCCGTTGTAGTCAAGAGTTATTGTGATACTTCGACGTAAAGTCAAAAAGCCTGCATATTTTGAAGAATTTGTGGTAAAGAAAATAGTCCGAGGTCAGTTTAAGTTCGGTGCATTTTATATCACATATTTATGCCTCTGAAATGCAGGTAACATACCGAAAATGTTTTTAGCGTTGGAAGAAGAGCGATATCTTTTTTCATTCTCAACAATTACGGGAGAGGTATTGGAGGTTTTCTAAGGCTAGGCTGACAGCCGCAATGTGGGTACAAGAGTTAATAATATCCTGGATGCACCTGAGGCTATTGCCACCTGCTATGGTCTGCTGTGTTGAGTGCAGGGAGGTGTCTCGTGTTCCACTGTTTCGTTTGCTGCCGATTCAAGCTGAACGTGGAAATGGAAAACTTACTGAAATGAAAAGACTCTGGGAGTCATCGGTTGATGATGCTGACTGGATGTTTTTTTCAGTCTATGTTGCCTGATTTCAAAAAACTTTGTGACAGACTCAAAATCGAACGTAAAACTAAATTCCTGTTGCTTGTGAATGAGTAGCTGGACGAAGCTAAGGATAATAAATCGGGATTTTCTGTATCTTCATGAGCTTCTTCCGTATCTTCAAAAGGATTGTCTACTCCTACACAGAGTTCACCACCCCCTGATACACGATCAACGGTAACTGGTTTCACTTTAAATCCAGCGACATTTCTTCTGAATACTCCTCAAACTGAATCATAAAATACTCACTGAAGCTGAACATTTGTCAAAAACTATCCTACTTTTATCAGTCTATAACTTTTATTTATATACGTCCAAACTTAATAAAGTACCTCACTAGGTAGTCTTACAGAAAATAAAATTTTCACTGTGGTATTTTTAAGTTCATCTACACAATATCACCAACTTATTGTAATGAGCAGTTTCTCAGCAGGAGACGTTATAAGCACAAAATTTGTGTCCTGCTTTATCGGAGTAGCTGGTAGTACAGGATGACGAAAACAGGTGTCACGAACTTTTATCCTCTTCGATATAATGTTGAGTAATAGATTCTTGTTACCGTATTTATGCTACAGTAGACAACTTGAAAATTAATAGAAAAGGTTTTGTGCACCAACGAGTGTGCAGAGCTCTGAATTGAATTCCACGATGAATTACTGACGATCATCATTTTCAAGTGCACAAATATTTCTGGAAATTGCAGTAAGAAGGTCCTGGAGTGTTGCAGGTGCATCCTCAAACAGTCTGTCCTTTAGATAAATCCAACTTCAGTATCATACTGGTTGAGATAGCGACTACAAGAGGGCCATTCCGCACCATGTTCAACATCTTGAACGTGTGGGTTCACAGTATCCCAATGGAGCCTGTTTTGTTTGTTGTCGTCCCAATGGAGATGGAAGTGTGCCTCATCACCAAACATGATCCTTACGACTGATCCATTTTCAGAGGCCCCACATCTCACTTGCAAAACAATATCGCTGCTTCATATTACTGCACTTCAGAGATTTGTGAAGTTGGATTTTGTACGGGAAAAGGTTCAGTTTCTGTTTGATTAACCTCATGAGAGACACTCGCGACTTCCTCAGTTGCTGCGCTGAATGTTTTATTGATGTTGTGGGCTCAACACTTTACATGGTTCACAGCTGGTCGTCTTAAGTTGTTCTTCCTTGAGACGCATAGGGACCCAGTCTATTCAAAATGTTCCATCGAACTGTAAAAAAACGGTGAAAACATTACAATAGGACCAGAATTTGTGCAAAATGTCTTTACGATAAACAAACTCTGTTCCAGTGTTCGTGTTTTCATTCTCAATAGCGAACTGCGACATTATTAGCGATCTATAGAATTTTCAGAACTGCAGTATAAGAATATCACAAAGAACCTCATTGATGGCATACGATTAAATAACAGTAGACAAATAGTTTCTAAATTTCCTTTACTTTACAAATATTTTGTTTTCTGTTTTTATAATAGAGATCTGAAGACGGTCATTGTAAACCGAAACAGGTAGTCTGATGACAAAAAAATTGGGACCATAGACGTGAAGTAAAGGTAATTTATTCTATTGCACATTCGGGTCAGAGTTAAATTCACGACCTTGTCGCAGCGTGTGCAAATAGTTTCTAACACTTATTTTGCCCCACCCTGTAGTTGCTCCAAAAAGTGGAAACTGTTTCGACTCATACAGTAGAGTTCGTGGGATTTTATGCGACTGCAGGCTTTCTCGGCGTATTTGAGCTATGAAACTTTCATGGGTTATCAGCCGAGTTGCATCGTCTTCTAGTCGCAACGTTTCATTGGATTGCGACTAGAAGACGACGTCACTCGGCAGATAACCCGTGAAGATTTCATAGCTTCGTCGGATTTGTTTTCAGGTTGAGACAAAACAACTGAAAAATGTTTGATATTTATACCACAGTAAGGCTGCATCCTGAACTGTGTTTTGTTTTTCAGTTTCTTGAACCTTAAATAATAATAAGCCACAATAATATGCTCTTAGAAGAGGTCACAACTGAAACTGAAACTAAATTAGAATCGTGATTCGTACAGTCCTGTTGCTTGTCGTCTGACGAGTCTAATGGCACATTATATAGCAAGTAGCGTGATCCCAGCAAGAACACGAGTGTCACACCGATGAGCGTCAAGGTGCGCGACATTTACTGCAAAGTGTCGTATTGCATATCGTATCGTATCAGTGTAAACCGTGCCTTACGGTGCAAGGTGTCTTTCGAAGCGCATTCTGAGATTGAATTTTGATATTATGTAACAGAAGCAGGGCCATTTTGTTATGAATACAGAATTGACAGACATCGATTTTCACATTGGTGATCGGTCTTAAATGTAGCACTATTGTGAAGAACTCGGGGAAGGAACGATACCAAGGTATCTCGGCGGGGGGACAACCGGAAGCAGGCGAACGGGGTAGATAGCGTGGAGTCAGCCGACGGCTGGGTGCAGAAAGGCCCTTTCTGCGTTGGTACCTAGAGATGCAACAGTAGCACGGCTATTGTAAGAGAATGATCGCCGATCCCGGAGCCGCCCTTGGCGTCAGGTTTCACGACGATGCGGCCGGAACGGAATGTGACGGTTGGCAGCATACAACGATGGCCACGGCGAATTTTTGTAGACAATGCAGAAGCCGCCTGGAATGTGTTGGGGCTCGGGATGGCGCCACCAGACGTTAGCACAGAGTCACGTCTCTCAGCCTGTTTCCCACGATTTTTAATGTGGACGTTTGTATTATGCGATGGGAGAGGAAATTTGTCCTAGACGATTTAGAAGGAGAAACCAGAGTTTGCGGTTGGCTGGAGTCTTTTAGAGTGAGGGGAGTGAAAGTGAAATCTGGTTTCGCAGGATAGAGCGGGTCAGGTTATGGTTGTGGAGGGGGCCGTAATCAGTTACTGTCAGCTGCAAGAAAGCACACAAACCTTTATTTTCCTAAGAACCACTTAATTACACATTGCCTTAAAAGGAACAAAATAAAACAATATGGCTGAAGGCCTAGTTAAGAAAACTTGAGACACCTCCTGGGCTGAAGGCCCAAAACCACACCAAAAACAAGAACGGCTGAAGGCCTGAACACAAGTTATAAAAAATTGCTTTAAAGAATACACGCGTCTGAAGGCCTAACTTAAAAAAAAATATTTCACGTAAATAATCGGCTGAAGGCCAAACACAAGACATTGAACAACTCAGGGCTTAGGATAACAAGAATTTCAGACAGAGCAAATTTTTTAAAAAAATTCGGTTTAAACGAATGAATCTTCAAATTTTAATTTAAGACAGCTGAAGGCCTTATCTTAAAAATATTTCACGTACAAGCTGAGCTGAAGGCCACGCACTGGACATCGAACAACTCAGGGCTTAAGGACTGGGTAACAAGAATTTCAGATAGAACAAACTTTCAAAATTTAGTTTTTAAACAAATCAATCTTCAAATTTTAATTTAAGACGGCTGAAGGCCCTATTTTAAAATTAAAACAAACTAAATCAATAGACGGCTGAAGGCCTCTCACAGTACTTCAGATTAAAATGAAAATCACAATATAGAACCAATTGAACGGTGGGGCTCAGAAGTATTTCAAGGGCGGCCTGAGGAGGTACCTGTAACGTAAGGTGAGGTGAGACAGGCAGCCAAGAGTAAGGTTAAATATTTGGATGGCAACCCGACCCAGGGACAGCTGAAGGAAAGACCAAGAACCTAATCAATTCCCTTCTGCCCGTCCAATGGCACGACAACTGGAAGTATCAGCCAAGGATGAAGATACCAACAGCACTACGTCTTCAAAATTGGCGTCTAAAAACAGCCAAGACACAATAACCACTGTAAGAAAAAAAATTATAGTGACAACTAAAAGGCGTTCGAACTACACGTCTTGCCGGACAGCATCACCACGGCGAGGAAAAACACACTGCCAGAAAACTACGCTAACGACCAATGCAGGTAACTGGTGCATTAATGGCCACAAGGCATAAAATACCGCTGGTGCACTTCATTGATAAGTAACAACCAATTTAATAGTTAAAGACCATACAGGAAGACGGCTGCAAAATTTCACCAATTCCAACACACCATACGTTGCTGCTAGCCGGAACGGCCCAGGAAGCAACAACTGGCAATGAACGAAGAGATGTCACAGCAGTTGAGGTTTCATAACAGGTTAACTGATCACTCAACTTCAGTGTCGAGGTTCTGTGGGCAACGAACTATGTAGATCTCGCAGCTAGCGCCTCACAATCCTACCGTGTGTGCATGCCACCTTGCGCCGCGGAGACTTCCTCGCTGCTATGTCCCAACCAACCAACTGCCACACACACCACGACACGGAAATATAGCGGTCACATCAAAGATAGTACAGCAGTACCAGTATCGATAAGCGCTGCTGCTGCCACTGACAGAGGCAAGTCAGCAACTCATTATGGTAGTAACTCAGGGAGAAATAAGACGCCACTCTACTGTGACAAAATGCCAAAGAACAAACGGCATGAATGCGAGCTGGCCACGGCTCAGAGAGTACGAACAGAACGTACTAAGTTGATGATCCGCCCGCTCTTACCGAGGGGGTAGGTAACCAGAGGAGACTGGAGGACCTGCAGTTTTTGAGAAAGGAGAGAGCGGTCCAAGCCATCGCGCTGGGTAGTCTTCTGTGTGAGCGACTGAGCCATAGAGATCTCTGTCAGAGCCCTTGGGCTGACAGAACTTCTGTTACAGGAGGCAGTTCACATAGAAAACTTTTGTTTTTCGTTTCAGACGATTCTGAACTCCGCCCCTTGGCTGGGGGTTCTCGGTCTTGTGTGTAGCGTACAGTTTTCTTATGAGCACTTTCTCTGTTGTACAGCCGGCCGAAGTGGCCGAGCGGTTCTAGGCGCAACAGTCTGGAACCGAGCGACCGCTACGGTCGCAGGTTCGAATCTTGCCTCGGGCATGGATGTGTGTGATGTCCTTAGGTTAGTTAGGTTTAAATAGTTCTAAATTCTAGGGGACTGATGACCTCAGCAGTTAAGTCCCATAGTGCTCAGAGCCATTCGAACCATTCATTCTGTTGTACACTTACAATTAAAAAATTTTTTAACTTCGCCTCTTTGGCTGGTAGTGAAGCTTGGGCTTAGCAGTTTCTGGGTAGTAGTCTGCTGTCTGAGGATTTCAAAAAAATGGCTCTGAGCACTATGAGACTTAACTGCTGAGGTCATCAGTCCCCTAGAACTTAGAACTACTTAAACCTAACTAACCTAAGGACATCACACACACCCATGCCCCAGGCAGGATTCGAGCCTGCGACCGTAGCGGTCGCGCAGTTCCAGACTGTAGCTCCTACAACCGCTCGGCCACTCCGGTCGGCTTTAGATTTCAGCACTGAAAACACTGCTGGCTGCCTCCTTGCTTGCACCACACAATACCTCGAGAGTCGTCACTCCATGTCAATGGCACGCTGCCTGAAATCGCCACTCACCCCGGCATTCAGGGCACACAGTTCAAATGACTGGGATCACTTGTATAAAGATGCTCCATTGAGGTTTCAAGTCAATTGTTTGGAGTAGATTCATCAATTTTTTTCAGTACGGAAGCGACGCCAGCCATTTGGTGTAGGGAATCTCAGGTCGCATTATTAACCAGCGGGCAGAATTAGGCAGGAGATACCCAATATTAATTTACAGCAGTCACTTAAAGTCTCTATGTGTCCGCTAGACATTCTGTGACTTATTGTTCATATTCACGATATGGGTTTTCCCCTAAATAAATTGTGCTGCGAAGACTAGAATTTTCATTTTTAGTAGAGTGTAGCTCAGCCTCCATCATTTAATTTGTTCATACGTCGTGTATTTACTAAGCATCGATCACAGGAAGTATTTGATCTGTGCCAGAAAAGCGTGAGACAATGTTTCATTAACTTCACAGTGACTGGAATAACACATTGGATAAGTTCATATTGCAGAGCTCTCTTGTTGGGTCACAGTTAATGTTTTCTGTCACCTGTACTCTAAAAATTTCCTGCAGGGGAGTATTTGTGAGTGACAGGGTCACTCATTAAGATAGCGTTTTAAAATTCCCCATTGTTTAATTAATACACAGATAGATACCCTGAGTCGCGTATCTCGAAAGTGCACAGTAGAACAGTATAAATCAACAGACTCAGATAACTAAGTACAGCGATCGCCTGGAGGGAGAGTTAGAACGGACTTGGAACACTAGAAGAGACGCGGCTGTGCTTTTTATGCGTGACAGGCAGGCAGCGGGTGGCAGAATCTGGTCGGTGGCCGCTGGCTGGTGGAGGAGCGTGGCGCGCTCCCGTGGTCAGGGGTCGGCGGGCGGCAGGCGGCAGGCGGCAGGCGGCAGGCGGCCAGGCGTCGTCCGTGCCTGGCATCCGGCAGGCGGCGCCGCCGACATCACGCGCCGGGCTGCGCCGCGTCGATAGCCCCAGGCGCCGCCGCCGCCGCTGCTACCTAATGACATTGGCGTGCAAATTCCGTCCAGCGGGGCGCCGGAGGCTGTGGGTCGCAGCTGCCTCTCGCTCCCTGACGTACAGTCCGGGGAGGTCTGCCGATTCACTGCTGCCACACGGCTGGACCTGGCGTTCTACATCTACATTCACATCTACATCCATTCTCCGCAAGCCACCTTATGGTGTATGGCCGAGGAAACTTGTGTATCATTGTCTGTCTTTCCCTTTCCTGTCCAGTCGCGAATAGTTTGGAAGAACGACTGCCAGAAAGCCTCCGTGTGCACTCAAATCTCTCTAACTATTTTTACATGGTTTTCTGGGCGGTATACTGGATGGTAACAATTAACGTCCAGCTGCACACAGAGGTTGTTATGGTGAAACTTGGTAGATATTCTAATGTGTTGACGAGAAATTTGAGAGGTGGCATGCCTTTAGATGCACACAGTGACTTGCCCCCTCTCATATTTATATCTTACTCAGAGTAATTCGATTTGGAGAAGTATGGCCGAGTATTGTCATTACAAGGCTAGTATTGAGAACTCAGAAGATATGAATATTTTCCTCTCTAATTGCATGCTGTGAAAAGTTGCTATTGCTTCACACTCGGACTTCCCACGCAGCGTCTTTCATCACCCGGGTGGTCCGGTGACAGGCGGGTTCTGCTGATCTTGAAAGGGTTATGCCGACGGGTGTGAGGGAGTCGAATGGATGCTGTCCAGACGCTGACATTGTCATAAGAGCAGGGGCGACACGTGCACAGGGGCCTGAAGGAGCGGCTGGGGCTAGAGATTCCGTTACTTCGCAGAAACTTCGTGAGAACACTTTCTGACAGGCTACCAGCGCGGCGTGGGAATGACTTGGGTTCCCAGCCAGTTTTGGCGGGCAAATTCCCGCGTTTTCTGCAAAATCATAACTGTGATTGGCTTGCTCAGGGGATAGCTCCGTCACGCAGCAAAATCGGCGCAGAAATTGGCGCCAAGTATCTCCATTGGTGGATTAGTAGTGCTTCGGAAATAGAGTGGAATTTTCCGCCGGTTTTAGAGTTGCTGATTGGCACGTTTCAACCATGGCCACTGTCGTGGGGGCGGGAATGTTCTGTGTTCGGCTTGTACGAGTGCTCTTGAGAGAGTCGGCTCTCGCCTTTCGGTCAGAGTAGGTTACAAGAATGAGCTCTCGCTGCTCTGGACAGTCTGCCTTCCGTTGGCTGTCTAATATACTTTCATTTAATTGTAACTGTTTGACGAAGTTGCTGAAGTTTCGACTTCAACGTAACTTTCCGAGTACAGTTGGCAATTGAGCGTTCTGCGTACAAGCAGCCTATGTTGTCCGTCTTGAACTGTTTTGGCTGAAGTTGACTGTATTGCAGTTACTGTGTGACTTCGATTGTTAATGTCAATCACTGTACCGTCAGTGATTGTGTAGCAAGCCTTCTTTGTCTCCCTCAAAGTCGCATTTGAGCAACCAAACCAGGATAATTTGTTTCGGGCTATACTCGCGACATTATCATCACCACGACGGGATGTCGAAGCAACCAGCCATCGCCTCCGGTATGCCAGATAGTGTCCTTGCAGTTAAGAAGACAGCTTGGTAATGTATGTCCGCAGCACCGGCAGATTAGGGAATTTAGCTATGCGACAATCAGAGCTCAGCAGAGCGCGCCTGTTCCCATCTTTTCTAATGTGGTTGTCTCTTGGGTGTTCATTGTCAGAGTTCTCACTACAGTAGCAGCAATTAATGTTGGATTGGCTGAGTGTTTCTCTTAAGATTTGAGTTCCAAGGAATTGGCTCCACATACCACTTGGTCAAAAATCTCACAATCTAGTTTATGGACAACTTCACCTTCACAGCATTTATTTGAGTATCCAGTTTGACGTATTGTAAAGGTTTCATGTGTTTTGTTTATTATTTTGAGTTTAGTCATAATAAATCAAATTGTTATTTTGGACAGAACTTTCGTTCTGTTGATCAGTAGAGCAACCCTTTCATTTCCACTACGTTAATGAAACTTTCCTTTATCAAATTAATTTCTATCAAATTAAATTATTGCAGTTGCCAAACTCTTCTCTACTCCACTTGCAGGGTCGATTACAGTCAGTTCACGGTTCTTCTTAATCTATGTGTAAGAACAAAAGTCGGAGTTAGAAAAGGGGGGGGGGGGCTTAAAGCATCATTTCCATACGAAGATTCTAGAAGAATTTAGTGTTAAATACACTGCTAGCCCCGGCACCTCACAAACTGATTTACAAGGGAAAAAAATTAGTTCCAATTTTGGCCACCAGGTGCATATATGGTGCTGTGAATGCAAGAAAGATGTATCAAAATGTTGCCGTATGTAACGGATTAGGAACGGGACATGGGTGGAAAAGTTCAAACAAGTGAGAAAGGCATTATGTTGATTTGGTTATTAACCACTGTTGACATGGTTTGTTCAATATGAGCAGTGGAGCCACCGACGAGATGCTGTACAGAGTCAGATTTGCACCTGGTAGTTAAATTTGGAACTAATAATTTTCTAGCGTAAATCGGTTCTGCGTTAACATATTAACATATCTGCCAAGTTTCGCTGACATACAATAATTACAGCCTACACTCGACCTCCGCTAGTAGCTGCACTTAAATTGTAACAATCCAGCACATTGGAGGAAGCATTATATTTGTTGACTCTTCTAGGAATGTACGCTCTCGGAAGTTTAACAATAAGCAGCGCCATGATGCAGGACGGCTCTCTTGCAGCGTCTGACATTGGAATTGCTTGATCATTTCTACGATGCTTTCCTGCTTGCTCAATGAACCTGTTATGAAACGCGCTGTTCTTTTTTGCATCTTGTCTATTTCCGATATCAATAAGGATTACATACTGACGAACAGTATTCAAGTACTGGTCGAATGAGGGTTAAGGTAGGTTGCACCCGCTGTTTGACGTAGGTCCCTTTTTGCCTGTTGCGTAATGTACCGGTCATCTAATGCTGTTTTCTCTGCCTCGTGATGACTGGGTGTTGTGTGATGTCCTTAGGTTAGTTAGGTTTAAGTCGTTCTAAGTTCTAGGGGACTGATGACCATAGATGTTGAGTCCCATAGTGCTCAGAGCCATTTGAACCATTTTTTTCTAATGCTGTAGTTGAATGTGGCCGACCAGAATCTCTACTTTGGGCAGTAGTGTCTGTGGTTCGGAACGCTCCCCCTGTACGTGAAACAATGCTGTGAGCAATACCTGACTCCTGGGCTACACTCTTCACACTTTTCCCTTCTTCTAGTTTCGCAACGATTCTTCTCCTTGTGAAGTCATCTTATCTGTCTAGTCCTTAAGTTCGGCAGAGCAGTGTTCTTCGCCAACTCGAATGAAAGCGTGAGATTTAGGTAAAAATAAAACAAACATGAATCTTTGTTCTAAGAGCGGAACAATTTAGGTATCACTTTCTTTTCTTCATACTGCCATAAAACCTGCTGACACAGCCAGTTATAGTGGAACTTGTAAGTTTAACAAGCAGTACATGCTATGGTGTGACTTAGTAGTTGACACACAAAACGTATTAGTCGGGTGGTAAGTCATCTCAACAGTTCACCTCAACAGCCAGGAAAATTCTACGATAAACAAAAGATAATATATCAGGCCTCTGGCTTAATAACGTTGCGTTTAAGCAGTAGAGATGCTGAGTGATGCTTGTGTCTTACTACATTACTCTTTTGTTTTCAAGCAGAGTAAACTACAGTGTCAGTAAAGCTGTTTAGATTGGGGAGGGGGGGGGGGGGGGGGAGAGCGTGTTTTTTCAATATGAAACACATGGAGAAATACCAGTCAGATGAGATGTGACAATATGATCATACGAATACTGGAGATAGCAGTTATTTCAATTTCAAATCGTTAACTACGTTTGGTCTTTTTTTGGAGATCTCAGTTATTTTAATTTCATATTGGTACTACGTTTGGTCTCACATAATATTTCTCCTAGATTCATGTTTTGATAGTTGTGTAACGTGACAACTCACGAGCTATTGGAGTCTGTTTGTTTTTGGTTAAGAACATACTGATGTTTCTTAGATATCAAGCTACAGACTGTAGTAATTTTTCGGCTTCAACTAAAAAAATGGCTCCGAGCACTATAGGACTTAATTTTTGGGGTCATCAGTCCCCTAGAACTTAGAACCACTTAAACCTAACTAACCTAAGGGCATCACACACAGCTATGCCCGAGGCTGGATTCGAATCTGCGACCGTAGCGGTCGCGCGGTTCCAGACTGTAGCGCCTAGAACCGCTCGGGCATCCCGGTCGGCTCGGCTTCTACTAATAATATATACTTTGTCTATAAAATTTTTTGCATGAACACGTAAACATTAGGCGAAAAGCTTTAGTGTGAACTGTAATGTTTAGCGATAAAGCTTTAAAGTTACACGTCAAGGACAAAGAACAACTTTAGCGTTAAGGAAACCGATTATGAAATAATCTGTCGCTGTAGAAAACAAATCTGCTTGAGTGCATCGAATTCTTCCATCCATGAGAAATCAGATTTTAGTGCATTAGTTGTACTGAACATGGTGCAGAACTACTTTTAGATACAACAGCTAAAAATGTGCATCATTTGACGTGGAAAATCATCACTTTATTATTTCAGGGAGAGAAAGACCAATGACTGGCTAAAATGAAAGACGCTGTGAAACTGTGTACAAAAAGTCGTCTAGGAATAATCTTTTGATAGTTTTTCACTTTTCCCAGACAAACGGGGACTGTGTTGTGGGATTTGGATATGGTTAAAAAATTGTTACTTCCCCTTAACGGAGGATATATGTAGCATCTTTAGTGACACCTTCGTACAAGGTTCTCGTTTCTACTATCTGTTAGTGTTTTCGTAATATACCGTTTCGTTAAAATAATTCGGATTAAGCGCTGAGTACTCGCGCAGCGTGCAACCGATTTACCGCTCTTGGGGCCTTCTATTCAGGTAACCAGGCTATGCCACGTCACATGTCGATACCGTCGCGATTGATTTATGAGCTGCGGCTGTGAACGTGGAGGACATGTAGGAGCCACGCAACTCCTGCTTGGTCTGACGATAAGGACTAGGGACTGGAGGCGTTGCAGCAAAGAAACAAGCCACCCTGCTCATGTCCTACCTGACCCCGTCTATTGAAGCTGTTCAACTGTGTTAAGCAACGTTCCGTAACTGACTTTGATCATTCCTCTGTAAAAGTTATACTTCAACAGCCAATAACTCTTGATAATAATTCTGTATTAACAACCCTTTCGATCTTCACACCATATTCATATTTAATACAGCCGATACAACAACACTAGCAATGTAGCGCCGTAAGTAACTTTAAGTTACCTCAAGATTATCTGAAGGTCGAAACCAGCAGTAAACACAAAACTGTCAGAAGGTCTTGGCGGTAGAAATATGACATTTTCCACATGCCTACTCGCTGTGGATCGTCACCTGCACAAAATACGTCGATCAAGTCAGCTACACATATTTTTCGTTAGTGTTAATAATGATGTAGTATTTCCGAGTTTCTACAATTTAAAGTCGATATAAATGTTTCTGTAATCTCTTAGTTTAAATCTGCGAATATTATAAAGGTGCATTCTGTTGCCGAGGACGGATGAACGTACTCTTGTAACGAATTTACAATTGTTGTTCCCTACTTTGGGCCAAATGCACAAGTATTCGTCAGTATTCAGCTTCTTCTTTCTCCTTGTAGACAAATTAAACGGCTTGTCTGGAACAAAGGTACCATAGGGAAACTAGGCTAGTAGTCCTGTACTCTCCGCTATACTCCATGTCATCCAAACTAAAATGTTTGCATCAGGGAAAGCTTCAAGGCTACCATAGTCTGCATGGTTCTCCCATACAACAGCTAAGGTCAACCAGGTATTGCCTCCAAAGACAGCACTAGCATCACATGACTGCATTCTCAGTCCACGAAAGACATTTAATCACTAATAAGCTGCTGCTTATTGAATTGGCCTACAAGGTCATATCTATTGCTTTCAAAGACTTGTACACAGCAACACTGCGCTGCCAACGGCGACGATAACCACGTCGCACACGCATTGCAGAAGTATGTTAACGCAAGTTGCGACAGCAACATACTGGAAATTAACATGTCTATGGAGACAAAAACTTCCAACATAGGACGAAACGGACGTTACAGCGTGAAAAGCGTACGTCTTGTTCTTATGTCTTTTTCAAAATTCTTGCGATTGTTTACTTAAAGTATGCAATAGCAAAAACTGAAAATTAAGAAACTGCCTCTAGAAAAACTCATCGGTAGAAAAACTCACGTGAATAATTTTGGAGCGAAATGCTGTAACAACCAATCCGAATTGAATATGAGTATGATTGGCTGAAATAAGCAGAGTAACTGTGAAACGATGTATGCATGTCAAAATACTGTCAGCTTCTCAATCCAGTATGAAAACTGACGAAATAAGGCTTGTTTTATCCAAAAACACATTTTTTCCAAGATAGCATAGTAGTTTTCGAAGAAACGCACTAAATATTTTATGTTGGTTAGAAATGAAGTGACCTGTCCTGACAATTACGTTTATAGCAATTTCGGGTTAGTATAGTAATTTTCTGCGAAGTCATCAATAAAACTCTAAATGCTCGTTCAAACAGTACGTCATTTTGTACAGGGTTGGGCACAAGTCTGGTCTGATATGTGCATAGTTTAATACGTCCAAAGATTTTTCGATTATTTTTAGCGACTGGCAAATAACGTATCTAACGTATAAATAACGAAACGATGTTAAACTACAACGCATATGTACACTCGATAGCAAGAAAAGCAGATCACAGCTGACTGCCAATGTGTAGGCCGCACCTGACTGTAAGCAACTAACACAGCGTTGCTTTCACAGGTCCTCTAAACTCTCTGTAGTACTGAAAACTGCAGTCAGTCCTGATGACAACTAACGTCGCCCTATAAAAAATATTAGAAAACATGTTATTAGTGATGAGACAATCCTTAACGCTTGAAAATTAAAGTACATTACAATAAGAGACACTGCAAACGTCTTATCACATTCATTCGATGAAATGACCAGGTGTTATTAGTGATCCGAATATGAGTCCACTGTTAACCAAACGAAGCTTTCTTATCTGATCAGTCTCGACAAGGCATAAAGAGATATCAGTTTACAAGGACGAATGTCCGAACTTGGAAATAAATGACGATTCCTTTAGCACTGTACTGGGTACCGCTGAGAAGTAACCACGAAAGTCCAACGCACAAATGCGAATCACCACGAAGTAAAGTTGTTGAGATGGATGGGGAATAAGAACCTAGCACCCATGTGAATTGTCGACTAACCACAATCAGATGTCAGATATTAAATATGTTCACCAGTAGCGTGATATTGGAACCTAAAACAATGATACAAATAATTTATGCCTGACGGGGTTTCTAACCCAGCAGCCTTCACCGTTATTTTACAGCTACAAATAGAAATGAAATATTTATTGTTTCTCCACCAGTACCGAGATCTGCAAATGTTCGGCTCGAGGTAAAGCAACGAATATTTCTGGCCTGCCGGGGTCTCCAATCCCATGCATATCGCTCGTTGTAGACCCCACATGAAAAAGTGTTAACTATCAAATTCACTTTCACTAGAAGTTACGATCGCGCAATTCGTAGAGACATGGAGGAATTTGACATAGTGTGAAAACAACGAAATAATGGGACGGTACCATCTCGAAGGGTTCGAATCCCGAGAAAAATTGGAATTTGAGCTCGAACCCCAGTCCAGTGGCGATATTTTCAGAATATAAAGGTCACTTAAAATAAGAAATGAAGGTCCTTTGAGCTTACATGAAATTTAGTTCGTCAACTAAAACAACATTACTAGAGAAAGTTCTAGAGACAGAGTTCTGCAAGCAGCGACTCCTGCCTCTGATAGACAAAACTGATCCAATTCCATTACCGTCTGTAGCGAACGGACATGTTTAATGTTGGTCGGAAGCACGGCACAGTCCTGCTTTCTTTAATTGCC
Organism: Schistocerca piceifrons; assembly: GCF_021461385.2. Classification (NCBI taxonomy): domain Eukaryota; kingdom Metazoa; phylum Arthropoda; class Insecta; order Orthoptera; family Acrididae; genus Schistocerca; species Schistocerca piceifrons. The sequence goes on from NC_060141.1 coordinate 301,058,958, forward strand.
GTTATTGGAAGTGAAGAGGGTATGTTTGCGACTGTTAAAAACTGCTATCTACAGTGGGAATAGAACCCACACCTCAACCATTACAAGTTAACATCAGTCCAACCAACCACCGAATTTCACAGGGTTTTATCATAATGGGTCATTAATCACACGGCACAAGAAGTATTGAATTCCACTTGGGCTGTTGTTGTGAATAATCTATACGTGGTCTAGTAGTAATGTCATGCACTGTGAACGCAAAGCCGTGATATCGAACCCAGTCTTTTCCTTTCTTTTTTAAGCTGTATTCCTGCTAAAAGCATCAGTCCGACAGAAGGTCAGAGACAGTTTCGTTCATTTTCTAACCAGCCAGTAATAGACAAATGTTGCGGAAACACGTTTGTGAAAGGGCTCATGGGTGTCTGTCATAGTAAGACCAATTTCAGAGCCGTCAGTCAGTAGACGCTTGATGTAGACCGCCGTCTGCCCAAGTGATCGTGACGAATGGGGCATAGAGCCTATGATCTAACATTATGTAACTTTGCGTATGATACAATATTATGTTTCAGCAACTCCTGGCGATTTTTGTACGATACGTTGCTATAAGCGTATTCAACTATGGTCTCTCATAGCTTGCTCCTTGACATCTTCAATATTTCTTATTTTTAACGTTATGAGGTGCGTCGTTTGTGCATTAGAAAATAGAGTCTAAAGTGGGTTAAGGTCTAAGATTTGTGACATTCTTTTCTATTTGTATTGTAGGATCTTGGGATTTGTATTGTGGGATCCGTACCAGATCGGGTTGACGGAGGAGATAGAGAAGATCCAAAGAAGAGCGGCGCGTTTCGTCACAGGGTTATTTGGTAACCGTGATAGCGTTACGGAGATGTTTAGCAAACTCAAGTGGCAGGTTATGCAAGAGAGGCGCTCTGCATCGCGGTGCAGCTTGCTCGCCAGGTTTCGTGAGCGTGCCTTTCTGGATGAGGTATCGAATATATTGCTTCCCCCTACTTATACCTCCCGAGGAGATCACGAATGTAAAATTAGAGAGATTCGAGCGCGCACGGAGGCTTTCAGACAGTCGTTCTTCCTGCGAACCATACGCGACTGGAACAGAAAAGGGAGGTAATGACAGTGGCACGTAAAGTGCCCTCCGCCACACACCGTTGGGTGGCTTGCGGAGTATAAATGTGGATGTAGAATGTAGATGCAGATGTAATAAAATGGCGAAAGCAGTGGAGGCAATCGGAACATGTGTGCCCTGTATGGAGTTAGTGCTATCGATAAAGTCAAATTGTATCCTTTGAAGTACGATTGTTTTAAGATAAATGAATCGTCACATTCGGGGAGACAAACAGGCATTTATGAAGGACATTTCTGCGATTTACTACTGTGGACAGTGACAGTGTATTCGATAGCTGCGAAGTGTGATGACCAATTAACCTTCACGCAACACTTGCGTTCATTGTTTATATTGAGGTTAAATGAAAAGGAGGATTACCGTTGAAAATCTTGTCGAGAAAGAGTTTGACGTGAAGCAGAGCTCGAACTTGGAAGAATGGGGAAGGAAGTAGTTTGTGTCCTTTCAAAGGATTAATGTTGGCATTTGCCATGGCAGCTTTATGGAGGTAACCATAAACCGAAACCAACACAACCTGATAGCGATTTGAAGTACCATATGGTAACTTCATAGGAGAAAATAGTGGATCAGCCATAAGAAATGTTATCTCAAACGATATATGTCCACAAAATGTATTTTTTTGTGTACATTTGATGGCACAAAGAAGGTGTTTTGTGTCACGATCTGCTTCACAGGGATGTGTCCCACGCAGTTGACATTTATTGCCAGCAAATGAGATGGCTTGCAGTCGCAGAGTAGCAAATGTGACCTGGAAGATAGCACCAAGGAGCTTGGTTGGCTAACACGCCTACTGCATGCCTTCTATTCTGCAGCTTAGTGTGTTTACCTTTCTTACCACTTATCGATCAACATCAAGAAAGTTTGTTTTTGTTTTCTTTTGTTTATTTTTGTTTGTTTTGTCTTGGCGACTGCACTTTAAACATGGCTTAACTCAGAATCAGCAAGTCACTACACGCATGGGGTCGTAAAACTACCTGCGCTTCATCAGACGGTTTCTGATAATGAGGAGGAACATATTGGTGCCAATTTCTCTGATATTTGTGACTATCTCGTTCAATAACCTAACGGGAAACGCTATTAATATGCACTACGCTAATAAAAGTGCTGTGACATCATAATACAGGGTGATTCAAAAAGAATACCACAACTTTAGGAATTTAAAACTCTGCAACGACAAAAGGCAGAGCTAAGCACCATCTGTCGGCAAATTAAGGGAGCTACAAAGTTTCATTTATTTGTACATTTGTTCGCTTGAGGCGCTGTTGACTAGGCGTCAGCGTCAGTTGATGCTAAGATGGCGACCGCTCAACAGAAAGCTTTTTGTGTTATTGAGTACGGCAGAAGTGAATCAACGACAGTTGCTCAGCGTGCGTTTCGAACGAAGTATGGTGTTAAACCTCCTGATAGGTGGTGTATTAAACGTTGGTTTAAACAGTTTACAGAGAATGAGTGTTTGTGCAAAAGGGAAAAGTTCTGGACGGCCGAGAACGAGTGATGAAAATGTAGCACGCATCCAGCAAGCATTTGTTCGCAGCCCAGGAAAATCGACTCGCAGAGCTAGCAGAGAGCTGCAAATTCCACAATCAACTGTATGGAGAGTCCTACGAAAAAGGTTAGTTATAAAACCTTATCGTCTGAAATTGGTTCAAGCACTGTCTGCAACTGATAAGATTAAAAGAATCGATTTCTGTGATTTTATCCTTGCTCAAATGGAAACAGATGAATCTTTCGTTTCAAAGATTATGTTTAGTGATGAAGCAACTTTCCACACTAACGGGAAAGTCAACCGTCACAATGTCTGTGTATGGGGCACTGAGAATCCGCGGGAAACAACTCAGTATGAACGTGACTCGCCTAAGGTGAACGTTTTCTGTGCCATTTCAGCCAATAAACTTTTTGGTCCCTTTTTCTTCGAAGGTGCTACTGTAACTGGACTACAGTATCTGGAGATGTTAGAGAATTGGCTGTTCCCTCAGCTCGAACAAGAAGCACAACAGTTCATATTTCAGCAGGATGGAGCGCCACCACATTGGCACTTATCTGTCCGTAACTACCTGAACGTCAACTACCCGAGGCGATGGATCGGCCGCCAGGCAGCCCGTGACAGAGCACTTCATCACTGGCCTCCAAGAAGCCCTGATCTTACCCCCTGCGATTTTTTCTTATGGGGGTATGTTAAGGATATGGTGTTTCGGCCACCTCTCCCAGCCACCATTGATGATTTGAAACGAGAAATAACAGCAGCTATCCAAACTGTTGCTACAAACTATGCTACAGAGAGTGTGGAACGAGTTGGAGTATCGGGTTGATATTACTCGAGTGTCTGGAGGGGGCCATATTGAACATCTCTGAACTCGTTTTTGAGTGAAAAAAAAACTTTTTTAAATACTCTTTGTAATGATGTACACATTTTTAAAGTTGTGGTATTCTTTTTGAATCACCCTGTACCATATAAGGAATGGCTATCTTAATTAAACGTGAAGTGTTTTGTCATACTCGAGTAGCTTTACTGGACTATAACGTAAATACGCGAATGTGGCTGTGAGAGTAGTTGCCAATTAAACAAAGTTAACAGAGTATTCAGCGATACAATTTCATTAACAGATTTCCGTATTTTCAATTGCTGTTCTGCAGTATTTCATGTTTCTTGCCTCTAGATCTACTGGCTACTGAACATAGCGGGACGTCTTATGATGACCGAATGTCTAAAGATGACGTTCTGAGTACGATATAGCTGTTTGTAGCTCTCACAGAGGGGTGAAATGTTCTCGCGCAAGTTCTGAACTGAGAGCTACTACCACTTGCTCTTTACAGTGCTTCGATGTTTTCATGGAGCAAGCAACCAACTGCAACATTCGTCGTCTCCTCATTGCCCTTGTGATGGTTGATACAGATAATTTGCAATGTGGACAACGAGATTAGTTGTAGTCGCTGCGCTAAAGACTGGAACCGAGCGACCGCTACGGTCGCAGGTTCGAATCCTGCCTCGGGCATGGATGTGTGTGATGTCCTTAGGTTAGTTATGTTTAATTAGTTCTAAGTTCTAGGCAACTGATGACCTCAGAAGTTAAGTCGCATAGTGCTCAGAGCCATTTGAACCATTTTTTTTGTAGTCGCTGCGTGAAAGTAAGCCCTCCTGTCGGTAAACATTTATTTGATAAGTCAATGACACACCAAAGAGGAATTCATTCAGAATCTTTGATTGGTATTCCACGAATATATCAAGTGAACCTCGCAAGATAATTCTCTGTCATTCAGGAAGTAACAAAACTATCAGAGGGTCGCCAAACATATTCCACTATGTTGTCATGATCCTAGAGGCAACGTCTGTCTTGAGCTGTAGCAACGATGTAGCGCCTTAATTACTTTTGCTATGACTTCTTGAGGAGTATTCTAGTATTTACAAGGAATGAAAAGAATGAAAAGTTGCACAGACCACGCAATACGTACGAAAGTAAATAAACGTAATCCACTGAGTTACAGATCCATTCATTGACATCGACATGTAGCAGGACACTTTGTTCCAATGTTATGAATTACCCTGAAATATACTACCCGTTGACATGAAACCAACGTGGATTTGGAAAGCATCACTCTTTTGTGACGCAGCCGATACTTTATTGAAAATGGTTCAAATGGCTCTGAGCACTATGGGACTCAACTTCTGAGGTCATTAGTCCCCTAGAACTCAGAACTAGTTAAACCTAACTAACCTAAGGACATCACACATATCCATGCCCGAGGCAGGATTCGAACCTGCGACCGTAGCGGTCTCGCGGTTCCAGACTGCAACGCCTAGAACCGCACGACCACTTCGGCCGGCGATACTTTATTTACCCGACGTAGGCGTACAGGGGCTCTCAAATTATTCCGTATTTATAGAGTTCCAAAAAGGCTTTTGATATCATTCCTCATAAGCGGCTTCCAACCACATTCCTTTCCTTTGGAATATCGTCTCAATTGTGTGACTGGATTCGAGATTTCCTATCTGACAGGTCTCAGCTTGCAGTAACTTGTGGAGCGTCACCTAGTGAAACGGAAGTGATGAGTGTTAATCCTCAAGTAAAGTAATGTAGTTCTTCTGCTGTATCTAATATATACAAGATATTAAGCAGATAATCGGAACATTTCTATTGTGGCAGATTATGCTGCTGCCTCATAAACTCCTCGGGAGAGCAAAGTGAATTTCAGAATCAAGTTGAAAATATATCTTCAAGGTGCAAAACGTGACAGTTGACCATAAACAACTAAATGCGTGAGGTTCTCCACACTCATACCAAAACAATTTCGTTTAAGTTCAGTCACACTTAAAGGTAGTCTATTCAACTAAATGTGTAGGAGCTACGATCATGAACTACTTAAATTGGAACTGTAAATTGGGATAATCCTGTGGAGAAGTAAACCCAAAGACCGCGTTTTATTTGTAGAGTACGTAGAAGATGCAACAAATCTATTAAAGTGACCGCCTACAACACACTTGTCCTTTCTCTTTGTGAATATTCCTGCGCGGTATGGGATCTCGGAGTAGGGCTCCGGAGGACATCTCGAAAATTTTCAAAGAAGGACTACTCGTTTTTATTTGAAATAGGAGAGATTGTATCACGAGTTAGGACGTAAATCATTGAAACGTAGGCGTTTTACACTGTGAAGAGATATTTTCACTAAACTCCAAGTTTCTTTCCTTAGTAGACTTTTTGGGTCTTCTAAGAGGTGTATCAATAACCTAACATTTGTTTCGCCTTTACCAGAACATGTGATGTTTCCCAGTTACGTTGTTTACATTAATAACACCTAGGAGTTTCGTTAGATCTATTATACTCAAACATGTTTTACTTATCGATTTGTCGAAGCTTGCCGACACCTACTTAGTAATTATGCGGAGAACCTCATACATTTTATTGATTAGAGTCAGCTGTCATATTGGGCACTGTGAAGATATATTTTAAACATCTTTTCACATTTTGCTTTGCTCTTCTAAGGTGTTTACTAGATGGCAGCATTACCTGCCACAAATGTTAGAGAAATGTTCTGATTGTCTGCTAAATAGTTTATATATGTTAGAAGAAGCAGAAGAACTGCATCACTTTACTTGCGGAATCACATTCCCTTCCACAACGTTATGTCCCACCAATTACTGCAATCTGTGACCTTTCAGACAGGAAATCTCGAATCCAGTCGCACAACTGAAGCGATGGTCCATAGGAAAGCAATGTCGCTGGTAGCTGCTTGTGAGGAATGATATCAAAATCCTTTTTGGAACTCTATAAATACCGAATCAATTTGAGAGCCTTTGTACACAGGACGTCGTGCAAGTAGAGTGGCAGCTGTGTCTCATAATAATGATGTTTTCCAAATTCATGCTGATTTAATGTCAATAGGTAGTATATGTAGGGGTAATTCATAACGTTGAAACGAAATGGATCTGTAACTCAGTGTTTTATGTTTATTTTCTTTCGTATGTGTTGCGGTGGTCTGTGCAGTTTTTGATTCCTCTCCGTCACCGTAAACACAAGAATAATCCTCGTAATGTCAGAAAAAGTAATTAAGGCGCTACATGGTTAATGCCCAAGATACATATGTCCAGGTCTTTTCTTTAGTCCTTTCTCAAAAATTGATCGTGTGTAGTGTATTCCTTCTCGTGTGCCCACTTCTGAAGCCAAACTGGTTGTCCGTGATCGTTGCATTTATCCACCTTACAATGACAGCGATTAGCTTGGAGGCATGTGTTAACAGAGGATCCTACAAAATTCGCAAACAATATAAGCTTACAGATTTCAGATATAATTCCCATTTCCTGACGCGAACAAGAGCCCCGCTGCAAAGCAAGGAGAGGTAAGGAAAATTTACAACTGCGTGATAGAGAGAAATAAAGGATAAAAAGAAAGAAGGAAATATCGGTGTGAAGTGAAATACAATAAAAAGTGAGCTGCGTATCGATACAGGTTTGCCTTCTGTCACTATCTGTGAGTACAGCCTAGTAAACTAGTCAGATAGTGTCCCGCTAGAGTGTGCGACCTTTCACAGCGCTCTGTGCTTAAGCTAGCTCTCAATTGTATTAAAGTTCATGCTGCGAAGCCCATGGCAAAGACAGGCCACGGCGCTTACGTCACAGCACGTGACACTACAGGTGTTACGAGTGCCAGTCGCCATCTGCGGATGGGAGCTATTTCAGATGAGCTTAATACTGTGCTCATTTAAATGTTTTCAAGATCTCGGTGAAGCACGACAAGTCTAAGACGTTTATTGGGTAGCCTTTGGATGACATATTCGTCTCCATGATTTCTACCTCACCATTTATGGCTATCTATCCATCTCACTCCTACCCTCAAATACCTTGGCCTCACCCTAAACCGCCACCTCACCTGGCCTCCCCATCTCCTTACCATCCAACACAAAGCTCACAACAGACTCCGCCTCCTGAAGCTCCGGCCGGACATGGGGTCTGCATCCTTCCACCATCCTTCACACCTACAAATTCTTGGTCCGCCCCATCCTTTGTTATGCCAGCGTTGCTTGGATTTCCGTCCGTCTCAGGTTCTATAAAGTCCTCCAAATCCTCGAACACCATGCACTCTGCCTTGCTTTCCCCATCCACCTTCCATCCCCTGCACGTATCCTCTACGATCTCATCCCCTTCCCACACCTTATCGTTTTCCTTGAACAAATCTGTACCCTATATATTGTCCGCCGCCTCGATCCCCCTCACCCCCTGGTGACTCCATCTCTTCCCCCAGCCCTCGCCGCGCCTTAACCGCTGTGTCCCACCCTCTCTCCATCTCCATACCCTCCGCCTCCTTTCCCAACGCAACTTCCAGCATCTACCCCTCCCGGATGATGACGTCCAGCCTTCCTACCAACTCTAATCCCACCTTCCTCCTGCCTCCTCCTCAGGGCTCCCTCTCCTTCCCTTCTCCTGAGTGGCTTTCCCCTCCTACACACCCTCTCTCTCCTGTGCTCCCCTTCAGTGTCTCTGCACTACCTCCTGCCTTGTCTTATCTCTTCTTCTCCCGCTCCACCTGTCTCCTGCCTCCTGGTGCGCACCCTGGCACCCCTACTCTTTTCATCCCACCCCCTCCCCTGCTGCACCTGCTCTCCACTCCTTTTCAATCCTCTCAGGCCTCTCCCTCGCAGTTTTATTCTTCATCGTGTGTGCTTCGTCTCTCCAAGTGGGTCCAAACTGTCTTGTTCTGGACTGTTTTTAAAACTGTGGCCAACTTTTAACTTGTGTGTGTGACTTCAGTGTCTTTTTTGTGCTCTATGAATCGTCAACTGTGTTTTCTCACTTTATGTCGACATTTTTAATTGCCCCCCTCCCCCCCCCCCCATGAACGTCTCCATGTCAGTGTATTTTTACCTACATTATCTCCCCTTGCTGTGTTTTTTAGCTATCACGTCACTCAGCTGAAGAGCGGAGGATTGTTCCACTGACAGCCCTCCCCTGCCTTTATGGGGCAGGGGAATGAAATCACAATAAAGGTAAAAAAATTGACATATTGACTTCCCCTGGTCCTGTACGGAGCCGAGGTTGGCAAACTATGGTAGATGAGGTGACTAGAGTGATGTCACAAGTTTGTTGCGGGGCCTGATTTCTCGTGGGCCCCGTCGTGCTTCAGCTGACGAGTACAAGGGACGTGGCGAACCGCGGCGGTCCGTCCACTGTTCGCACCACCCGCTTGTTGGAGACGGTGCACTCGCTGGACTGCATTTGGAGAGAAGTAATGCATTTTGAAGGCTCCGCGGAATGTCAGACGAACCCGGCTTGCTCTAAAGAAGGCAATGATGGAAGCACATCGTGATGTCACTTCTAACGAAGTAATGAATGCTATCGACGACAAATTGAGTCCGTATTTTTAGGTTTCCAGAAGTCTCTTGACACCATTCCTCACAAGTGACAGACAACGGAATATCGTCTCATTTGTGCGATTAGATTCCTTATTTCCTCTTAGAAAAGTCACAGTTTGTCGAATTGACGGAAAGCCATCGAGTAAAAAACATGTAATATCTGGGGTTGACCAAGGAAGCGTTATAGGCCCTCTGCTGTTCCTGATCTACATAAACGATTTTGGTACAATCTGAGCAGCCTTCTTAGATTGTTTGCAGATTGTGCTGTCATTCACCGTCTTGTGAAGTCATCAGACGATGAAAACTAATTAGAAAATCAATCAGACAAGATATCTGTATGGTGCGAAAAGTGGCAGTTGATTCTAAATAATGAAAAGTCATCTTCAGGAGTACTAAAAGGAAGCCGATAAATTACAAAAATCTAAGGGCTGTGAATCCAACTTAATACTTACGAATTACAATTACGGATGTCTTAAATCGAAACGGTCACACACGTAATGTTGTGGGAAAAATCGAACCAAAGACTACGATTTATTTGCAGAATACAAAGAAAATTCTACTAAAGAGACTGCCTACACCATCATTATCTGTCCTCTTCTGCGGTATTACTGCGTGGTGTGGGATCCACTTCAAATAGGATTGACGGAGGACACCGAAGAAGATCAAAGAAAGGCAGTTCGTTTTGTATTACCTCGAAATAGGGGAGAGAGTGCCATGGATATGATAAGCGAATTGAGGCGGTAATCGTTAAGACAAAGGCGTTTCCCTTTGCGAAGGGATTTCTTCATGAAATTTCAATCGCCAACTTCTTCCTCCAAATGCGACCATATTTTGTTGGCCCCCACCTACATAGGGAGAAATGATCATGTACTAAAATAAGGTCAGATATTGCACGGAAAGATTTGCGTTCTTGTTGTTAGTTTATCCCGTGCGCTGTTCTTGAGTGGAACGGCAGAGAAAGAGCTTGAAGGTAGTTCGGTGGACGCCCTGCCAGCCACTTAATTATGAATTGCACAGTAAGCATGTAGATGTAGAGTAGATGTAAGTAACATGCTTACAACCACTGTACACATTGTATGGGAATCTTAGGTGTATGGGTGTATTTGTGCGTGTTTCAAATGGTTCAAATGACTCTGAGCACTATCGGACCTACCATCTGAGGTCATCAGTCCCCTAGAACTTAGAACTACTTAAACCTAACTAACCTAAGGACATCACACACATCCATGCCCGACGCAGGATTTGAACCTGCGACCTTAGTAGTCGCGCGGTTCCGGACTGAAGCACCTAGAACCGCTCGGCTACAGCGGCCGGCTTTCATGTTTGTGTGTGTGTGTGTGTGTGTTTGGTTCAATGTGTATTATTGTATTATTGGAGGCTAGCAGAATTTGCGCAACTAAAAGAAAAAATACGGAAAAACGGGCATGATTTATATGTTTAGCTAGTGTTAAGCACTCCTCTTGTTAAGCTTAGTACACAGTGATGCATTATTGAGACTCATTGCCGCAATTCTTTATCCTGGACTCTTTTATGGCACACTCCTTTGTCATGCCAGGCAACGAATCACGTCCACATCAAGGTCTGATACAAGGAAGAAGGAAATCTGAAAGTTGAGTGGTATGCTGTAGTGTTGAAGCAGCTTACTGTGTTTAAACAAAGCAAAGCTGCTGAAGTAGTTTTTCGGAAAACTTTTCACTTGTAGAAAATAAAACACCTCGTATTTTGGATTTGCATTTAGTTTTCGCCAAACAGTTGTTCTGCTACTGGTCTAAAATATTTGATCATTTCAAATTGTAAGTCACAACCTTTTCATTATTGGTCATATTTATTAAGATACTTCGAAGCTGAGTAACTCACTACCTAATGTTCGAGGAATCTGCAGTGGCAACAATTTGTATTCCTCTGGGCCTGCTGCGTAAAAATAATTTATTATGTTCTTGGAAGACATTAATTTGCAGCAAATTAAGAATACAAATTGTGATTGCTCATCTGAGAGAAGCAGAAATTGACAGGACGAAATTAATGCTAGTGAAAAAAGTGAGCCAGCGAGGGTTTGTTGCAACAACTTCTCAGTTTCAAGCTACATACCTAACCACTAGAGCACCACACCAGATGCATATCAGTTTCCACTTGATCAGTTTTTTTTATTGTACTGTGTAGTGTGCGCTGAAGATATCATCCTTGATGACTTATTCTTCTAGGATGGGATGTAAGGATAAAAGGAAAACACTTTATTTATTTCACATTGAGTTAGGTTTGGGCACTCAATGGTGCTTTAGCCTGCTGTCTTTGGTGATGTCTATCTCCTGTGGAGGGTGAGATGTGTCTAGGCTGTTATGTGTGTCTGCTTCTTCGTGCTATGACAGATCACCTATGGGGGGGTGAAACGTTATTGACTTCGGTATTCGATACTTGTGCCATCTTGCAGGGTTTACCGTTCCTAACGATTCTAATTGTCGAACTTTGTCCCTAAGGACATCGATTTTGACAAAAACTCGTAGAGCCTTGTCATGGACCTTCTCTTGTATAATGGTCTCGTGGAGTGCGGTGCGGATGTTGACGTTTCTTGTCCACCATGGAGCTCCTGTGATCCATCGATAGCAAATCTTTTGCAGCGCTTGGAGTTTGTTGTAGTTGGAGACGCACGTAGTTCCCCACGAGGTGGAGCCATACAACATTGTGGGTTCCACTGTTGCCTTATACAATTGGAGTTTAGTCTTAGGGTTGAGATCCTTACTCTTCAGGAACGGAATCAATGACCTGGCCATCTTCTGGGCTGCCGTCTTCTTGTCGTCAATATGCTGCGTAAAGAGCAATTTTTTGTCAAGGTAGACATCGAGGTACTTCACTCCCGGCGACCGTGGGATAAATTGATCAGCTATTTGGAGTATGTATTTCAGAACTGGTTTCCTCCGTGTGAACATAACGGCTGCCGTCTTCGTCGCGTTGATCGTTATCTTATTTTGTAGCGCCCAGCGTACAATTACATCAAGTTGACGTTGCGTCCTAGCGATTAGCTGGTCTAAGTGTCGTCCAGTCGTCAGAAAGGCCGTATCGTCCGCATAAAAACTCGCCGTAACGAGGGGGACTGTTGGAATGTCATTTATATATAAGTTGAAAATCAGAGGCAAAATGACAGAGCCCTGCGGAATTCCCACGAAGATCAGTTTCATTTCTAAGTTTTTATTGTCGACTCGGACATACAGTTTCCTGTCCTGCAGAAAGTTGTCTATGAGTCCAATGTAACAATCCGCAATAGGGGTAGTGCGATGTAGTTTGACGATAAGGTTGGGCCGACCAGACTGGCCGAGCATTTCTAGGCGCGACAGTCTGGAACCGCGCGACCACTACGGTCGCAGGTTCGAATCCTGCCTCGGGCATGGATGTGTGTGATGTCGTTAGGTTAGTTGGGTTTAAGTAGTTCTAAGTTCTAGGGGACTGATGACCTCAGTAGTTAAGTCCAATAGTGCTCAGACCCATTTCAACCATTTTCGAACCATTTTTGATAAGGTTGGGCCGCCACACCTTTTCGTATGCTTTTTCGATGTCAAGGAACACACCAATTGTGAAGTGCTGCTTGTTGTAACTTTCTTGTATCCTTCCGGTGATACTTGATGAAGGCAGTGCTGCTCTCTCGAATTATGTCGACACTTCGCTAGGTGGGATTGGCATTGTTTTCACAACTTAGCTTTAGTTCATAATAATTCAGACAATTTGTACGAAATATTTATAAATTATGCACTACGAGCACTCCCGAGAAAAGTGTGTTCCCGCTGCCATCTGTACGTATGTGCGTTAGGCTCTCCTGCAGATCTGGCTGTAGGGCTGCTGGGTGCTACGGCGGCATTGATTCTTGCAACCAGACGGCGGAAAGTGGGGGAGGGGAAGGGGAGCAGTTTACGAGCGGAGCGGCGCCCACGGCTGTGCTCGCTCGCGGCTTCCGGGGGAGTAGCCACTGGGCGCTAACTGCTCGCTACCGGGGAGGGGATGTATGTGGAAGTCCTCCGAACCAGCAGCAGGCCGCAAGGTGCGCCCCACCCGTACTTCCGCACGCTTCCCTCTCTCTCACACACAAACAAATGTTCACACCCTACGTGGTGATGTGTGGAACTACATGAGCTCGCTTTGCTACGTTTCGAATTTTTAAATGGAGCAGCGTCTACCACAGGATTGCAGTTCCTCGCGTCGCTGTTTACGTGTCGTAGTTTCCTTTATTTTGTTTTATTTTCTTTTTTTTTTTTGTTTTTTCTTTTTTTTTTTTGGGAGAGAGTGAGAGGACCAATTGCTCGGTGTAGCATTAAGAAACGTAATTGGGGTTGGGGGGCGGTCTACAGTAGCAGATAGCTGTTCTCCCTGCACTGTGCCATATTGGACTAGAATATTTATGCTTAGTTTCGGGCTGAATTGTGACTTACCGATGTCAATGATTTCTGTGAATGCTATTTTTCGGTAACTGCGATTTTTAGTTATGATTTGCGCAGTTCACGACTTGTATCCCCGTGAATCCCTGTGGAACGTTAATATATGATTTCTACTTTTCAACCCCACAGATGTGTGGTTAGCCGCAAGCAACAGCGAACAGCCATTGGCAAATACCTCCGCGAACTAGTATATCTGGCGTGGTGGCGTGTTGAACTCACAGGGTTATTTAGTGGTTTGAAACTCACAGGGTTATTTGGTAAGCGTGATAGCGTTACGGAGATGACTCGCCAGGATAGCCGAGGGCGCTAACGTGCTGCTTTCTGGACTCGGGTAGGAGCGCAGGCCCCGGATCGCATCCGCCCGGCGGATTAACGACGGCAGCCTGGATGTAGTTTTTAGGCGGTTTTCCACATCCTGCTAGGTGAATACCGGGCTGGTCCCAAGTCCCGCATCAGTTACACGACTCGCAGACATTTGTAACACATTCACACTATTTCACAATTTAGACAGCTTGGGGTGGCGGCAGGAAGGGCATCCGGTCACCCCTAAAAATTAACCATGCCAATTCCGTACTTGACCCTGCCGACCCTGCGCACAATGCGGGATAAAGGCAGTAGCAAAAGAAGAAGAAAAGAAAAGATAGCGTTACGCAAATGTTTAGCAAACTCAAGTGGCAGACTCTGCAAGAGAGGCGCTCTGCATCGCTGTGTAGCTTGCTGTCCAGGTTTCGAGAGGGTGCCTTTCTGGATGAGGTATCGAATATATTCCTTCCCCCTACTGATACCTCCCGATGAGATCACGAATGTAATATTTGAGAGATTCGAGCGCGCTCGGAGGCTTTCCGGCAGTCTGGAACAGAAAGGGAGGTAATGACGGTGGCACGTAAAGTGCCCTCCGCCACACACCGTTGGGTGGCTTGCGGAGTATAAATTTAGATGTAGATGTAGATGTAGATGAACTGATTCAAGTGTAACGAAAGTGATATGCTCTCACCTATAAACTGTGCAAACCGAGCGTTTTAAGAGTGTGTCATTGAAGTTCCTGTACGATTTGAAGGGGATTATATGAATGTGAAATACACTGCTAGTAAATAACGAAAATTCCCTTCTCCTCTTGTTAAGGCCGTTCGATAATCCTAAATTTTCCACCAAGCAGTTGTTGATAAGAACTTGGTTATGTGCTTAAAGGCTGATGGCGTGGGAGTGAGAAGAGTGGGAAGTAAAGATCTTCCAGTTAGAAGCTGACATCAAGAAGAGTTTAAGTGCAGTTCTTGAAGATACACGCAAAACTTTACCTGTGTATTCTATTGTTGAAAAAATTCCGTCTTATGAATACACTGGTGTTAAAGATTTGGTAGAAGTTACATAGTGGATTCCCCCCTACCTCCTTCGCACTTTCATAGTTCATGTACGATGTACGTGTATAATAAGCATCAAAATAGTCAACAGGTAGTTGTCCATCACCTAATATACATATTCCGATTTATCTTGCAGTTTTGTTTTTTACGATGAATAATACATTAAGCATGTTAAAATACGGTGCGAACGTAAACGTTAGGCTACACTATAGGTCAAGCCATTGCCACAACTTCTATTTGGCTTTTACATTCGTTGGCTTCACTGACTCTCCAGCCAAACATATCAGACCTGCTGCGAGCTGAAATACCAAGTGTAAATTTTTTCGCGGAGCAAACTGACTTCTTGGTTCACTTCTTCGATTATAGTTACGTTATATACCCATAAACTGAAATCCAACGTTCTTGGAACCAAGTAAGAACTTCAACCAACAAGAGAAGCACGCCGTTGAACGTTAAACGCTGCTTTTAGTTGCTACTAATGACTTCTTGTTGCACAGAAAGATACTGTCAAGTTATTATTGAGAAATCTGCGTCTTCTGAATCATTGTGATTTTTCTAATAGATACGTGATTTCCTGCCCACACTTAAAAATATTTAAATGTGTGTGAATTTCTAAGGGACCAAACTGCTGAGGTCATCGGTGCCTAGACTTACACACTACTGAAACTAACTTAAACTAATTTATGCTAAGAACCACACACGCACCCACGCCCGAGGGAGGATTCCAACCTCCGGGGGGAGGGGGCGCGCATTCCGTGAGATGGCGCCACGACCCGCCCACCCTTATTTACATTACAGACGGAGCAGAAACATGCGTTAACGAAGGAAATCTGTCGGTTCCTTTTCAAAGGAACGCCTCCGTCATCTGTCTTAAGCTGTTTGAGAAAACCACTGAAAATAAATTTTAAACACCGTACTTCCGAATGCGAGACCAGTCATGAAGTCTCATTTCATTGGCAACAATGGGGAGCAGATTGTGAATGGCAAAAGGTTCTAAGGAATGACTGAGGCATGAATGCAGAACAGACGACTGTTGTCAACATGTTAATTGCTTGCACCTTCCTGACATTAAAACTGTGTGCCAGGGCGAGATTTGAATCGGGAATTTTGCTTTTCGTGGCCAAGTGCTCTACCAACTTCTTTCTTACACTTATCTGTTGCTAGAATTACGTAGGAATGAAATAAAGAACGAGTACCGGAAGCGAAATTCGACCCGCATATCACGCGCTTATGAAACTAAGGGCTTAGCATTCTTTTTTTGGGGGAGGGGGGTTGCATTTCTTCTTCTGTAACGTCATTATACAGTTCCTCCCACTCGTAGAGGCCATTACACATATCCGCTATTTCCTCTGCGTTTAACTGTGGACTTAGCCGGCCGCGGTGGCCGTGCGGTTCTAGGCACTTCAGTCCGGATCCGCGTGACTACTACGGTCGCAGGTTCGAATCCTGCCTCGGGCATGGATGTGTGTAATGTCCTTAGGTTAGTTAGGTTTAAGTAGTTCCAAGTTCTAGGGGACTGATGACCTCAGATGTTGAGTCCCATAGTGCTCAGAGCCATTTTTTTAACTGTGGACTTAGCTTTACACTCTTATTGTTGATGCTCTTGATTTTGATTTCACCGAAAGCTGTTTTGACTTTTCTGTATGCTGAATACGTCTTTCTGATGGCCATTTATTTTACAACGTCTACACATTTTTTCTGCAGCCGTTTCACCCTGGCTTCCTCGCAGTTCCTATTGGTTTCATTCCTAACTTATATTACTGTATTCCTCTCTTTCCCTGAACATTGTCAGTACCTTTTCTTTCGTCAATGGATTTAAATATTTCTTCTTTTACACAAGGTTTCATTGCAGTTATTTTTCTTGTACCTATGTTCCTCTGCCCATTCTCTGTGTTTGCCTTTTGCTGACCTCTTCAACTGAACTGCCTCTCGTGGCATTCATTATTGCAGTATCTACAGCCTTAAACTTCAAATGCATATCATCATCCCTCAGCAATTCAGTATCCCATTTTTTCCCATATTGATTCTTTCAGACGATTCTGTTACACTTCATTCTAGTCTTTATCGTTACTAAATTGTAATCCGAGTGAGTATCTGGATACGGTTTAAAATCTAGTAACTTATTTCGGAATCTGTTTGACCATGAAGTACTCCTTCTGGAATCTCCCTGCGTCTCCGAGCCTTTTGCAAGTATACTTCCGCCTTTTGTGATTTTTGAATAATATATTCGCTTTTACCATCTGAAATTTATTGCAATACTCTATTGGCCTGTCTCTTATTCTTAATACCAAACGCACATTCTCCAGTAACTGTGTTTTCTATTGATTCCCCTAACACCGCATTCCAATCCCCCATGATAATTAGATTATCGTTTCCTTTATGTAATAAATTACCCTTTCTATACCCTGATATAATTTCACTGTCTCCTCATTTTCCTACTTGGGACTTCGGCGTGTATACCTGAACGCTTGCTGATAACTCTGGTTTGCTGATGAGAACAACGCTGTCACTGAACTGTTAACAGTGATTCACTCTCTGCCCGAACTTCCAGTTCATTAATGATCCTAGTGCTGTTACACTATTTTCAGATACTGCTGCCATTACTCTATTTTCGTCTGACCACAAAGTATCATCCTTTTCCATTTCACTTCACTGACTTCTATTGCATTTCTCTTTTCAGTTTTCTCTAGTTTCCCTACCACGCTCAAAGTTCTGACGTCCACGTTCCGACTTGCAGAATGTTAGCCTTTCATTGGTTTTTTGATTTTTTTCTCATATTTACCTCCTCCTTAGCAGGCCCCTCCCGACATCCAAATGAAGGACTAATCTGGAATCTTTTACCAAATGAGAGATCATTTTGACACGTTTTCGATGAAAGGATCCTACATGTCCCGGAGATACATATTATGTGTCTTAAATGCAGTGGTTTTCGTTGTTTTCTGCGACATCATATCGTTGATAATTCCTTATGTTTTCGTCTTTTATGGGCAGTTTTTCACCTCTGGGGCACTCTTGTGCCCTAGAGGTAGTGTTGAAACTTCTGTCCGCTGCTTCGCACTCTTTGACAGGGCCGTTGGCAGAACGAGGATCACTCGTTACTCTGGAAATCTTCAGCCACCGTTGCTGGTGATTTTTATTGCTATGTGGATGAAAAATCAGTGGACAGGCAGAACAGTCAATGATCCCTTCATTCCTCAAGACGATAAGTCGGTATGATGCTCTCACGCCTCTTATATGCCAATGGTTCAAACTTTCTCGAAGTTCGAAACTTTTCGAAAGTCTGCATGTGTACATCCTATGGGTATGCTGCGTTTCGTTTTCCAGAAGAAAAATTTCAGTAGCATTAGACAGACCCACAAGCCATCATGTACTGACAAGCACGGGTCTATGGAAGGGAGGGGCGTGGGGCAAACCGGAGTATGTGCCCGGGGCGGTAATTTCAAGGGGCGCCAAATCCATATTGTTGAAAAAAAAAACCCTTGTTTTGCAAATCGCCTAGCATCCAGCGCACGTTTGTATATTGATTATTTATATGATTATTTGAACACATTCTAAGTTTATAACTGAACGAATCATAAGTTGATTTTTGAATGCCGCCAGTGAAATCCCCTTTGCATCTAGAAATAAAAAAACACTTTCCCGCAGACAATAGGGACAGGGCTACACGATCTGAGCCGCATAAACCCGAACGGGTGAATGCCAATTGCTGTTTGTATATGTTGTTGATTGGGTATACGAATAATCAGCAAAATCCATAGATTATGACTACCAGAGTGAAAATAAACGAATAACAGTAAAAACAGGTAAGAAAGATTACATATTATCAAAAATGGTTCAAATGACTCTGAGCATTATGGGACTTAACATCTCAGGTCATCAGTCCCCTAGAACTTAGAACTACTTGAACCTAACTAACCTAAGGACATCACACACATTCATGCCCGAGGTAGGATTCGAACCTGCGACCGTAGCAGTCCCACGGTTCCCGACTGAAGCGCCTAGAACCGCACGGCCACCGCGGCCGGCCACATATTATCTTCTCGGTGTATCCAAGAAAATGAAATTTTGGCAGAAAATTCTTGAAAGATCGCTACACTACTAAGGACTAGTTGTACAGTCCCCGGTTAGCAGCTGCCTGAAGTTCTTTTCTCGGAATAGCGCGGAAAATGCGTTATACGAACATGCAATAATGCCGAACCGGAGGATAAACGCTGGATAACTGAACCGGTGATTCTGGCAGGGTTTGTGAGGCTAACCGGAGAATAAGTTTTGACGATGGCAGGAATAGTTACAGAATTAGTGATGACAAGATTATTTGTTAGAACGAGGAAGGTGAAGAAACGGAGACATTAATCGGAGACGTCTGACAAATTATAGGGAAGAATGTGACGATTCCAAAGTTACATAAAAATTTTGTACTGCTATTTCTCGATATCATGCTTGAGAATCTGGAGCATGTCAATGAAATGTTGAGCTGTTTCCTAATATAAAACTTTTTCAAATGGCTCTGAGCACTATGGGACTTAATTTCTAAGGTCATCAGTACCCTAGAACTTAGAACTACTTAAACCTAACTAACCTAAGGACATCACACACATCCATGCCCTACGCAGGATTCAAACCTGCGACCGTAGCGATCGAGCGGTTCTAGACTGAAGCGCCTAGAAACGCTCGGCTACCCCGGCCGGCATAAAACTTTTTGCTTGTAGTAGTCCTAACAGGAAGTTGACACTGGTACTTCGGGAATTATATTCTGTCGTGTTACTTATGTAAAATAGCCATTTGTGCTAAAACAGTGCCGCAAAGCAGACGTAATCAAATCGAGAAACCGCACCAGTCTGGGAAGCGTTTGTATTAACAGCTTTTTCAGTATTAAACAACGACATTTTGATTTTTCATGAAATGTTTGACGACCTTTCATGAGATAGTAGATTCTTTCGCAGAAAGGAAACCAGCATGAGTAAAACTGTAGCAACATTAGAGAGAAAAAACTGCTGGGACCTAAGGATTGAAGAAATGTGTATTGTCTTGCCTGTTTCTTCTCTTTACTGGTTTTATGCATCCTGTGTATAATTATATGTCACACAAAGGAGAAAGTCATTAGCTAATATACAATAAAGAGCTCAAATTTTCTGAAGAGTTCTTATTCTCCCGGTTACAAATAATCGCAACCAGTATTAATCTTGAGTTTTTTTTAAGGGGGAGGGCCATTAAAATTGCTACACCACGAAGATGACGTGCTACAGACGCGAAATGTAACCAACAGGAAGAAGATGCTGTGATATGCAAATGATTAGCTATTCAGCGCATTCACACAAGGTTGGCGCCGATGACGACACCTGCAACGTACTGACATGAGGAAAGTTTTCAACCGATTTCTCATACACAAACAGCAGTTGACTGGCGTTGCCTGGTGAAACGTTGTTGTGATGCCTCGTGTTAAGGAGGAGAAATGCGTAACATCACGTTTCCGGCTTTGATAAAGGTCGGATTGTAGCCTATCGCGACTGCGGTTTATCGTATCGCGACATTGCTGCTCGCGTTGGTCGAGATCCAATGACTGTTAGCAGAATATGGAATCTGTGGGTTCAAGAGGGTAATACGGAACGCCATGCTGGATCCCAACGGCCTCGTATGACTAGCAGTTGAGATGTCAGGCATCTTATCCGCATGGCTGTAACGGATCGTGCAGCCACGTCTCGATCCCTGAGTCAGCAGATGGGGACGTTTACAAGACAACAACCATCTGCACGAACAGTTCGACGACGTTTGCAGCAGCATGGAATATCAGCTCGGAGACCATGGCTGCGGTTACCCTTGACGCTGTATCACAGACAGGAGCGCCAGCGATGGTGTACTCAACGACGAACCTGGGTGCACGAATGGCAAAACGTCATTTTTTCGGATGAATCCAGGTTTTGTTTACAGCATCATGATGGTCGCATCTGTGTTTGGCGACATCGCTGTGAACGCACATTGGAAGCGTGTATGCGTCATCGCCATACTGGCGTATCACCCGGCGTGATGGTATGGGGTGCCTTTGGTTACACGTCTCGGTCACCTCTTGTTCGCATTGACGGCACTTTGAACAGTGGACCTTACATTTCAGATGTGCTACGACCCGTGGCTCCACCTTTCATTGGATCCCTGCGAAACCCTACATTTCAACAGGATAATGCACGACCGCATGTTGCAATTCCTGTACAGGCTTTTCTGGATACAGAAAATGTTCGACGGCTGCCCTGGCCAGCACATTCTCCAGATCTCTCACCAACTGAAAACGTCTGGTCAATGGTGGAAGAGCAACTGGCTCGCCACAATACGCCAGTCACTACTCTTGATGAACTGTGGTATCGTGTTGAAGCTGCATGGGCAGCTGTACATGTACACGCCATCCAAGCTCTGTTTGACTCAATGCCCAGGCGTATCAAGGCCGTTATTGCGGCCAGAGGTGATTGTTCTGGGTACTGATTTCTCAGGATCTATGCATCCAAATTGTGTGAAAATGTAATCACATGTCAGTTCTAGTACAATATATTTGTCCAATGAATACCCGTTTATCATCTGCATTTCTTCTTGGTGTAGCAATTTTAATGGCCAGTAGTTATCACTTTCCGTTTCAGTCGGTGCAGTACTTGTGTTGGAAATTATTTCCTTGTACTCAGCAACTGAGGTCGCAGAAAACTGCTGTGTAAAAAATAATCAATTTCTACGTATGTTTTTCAAAATTATGCTAGGATTTTACTTTCTGTGAGAACATAATTTAATACGAAAGAGCAGTCTGGTTACCATAGCGTTGCACATTGCTGCAAAGTCTGGCGTATTTCAGAGCTGCCAGACGATCAGAACTGTAATTACACAGTATTAACCCGGCTGTCGGGGACGAGCACACGTCGATGTCATCGCGATAAATCCGTATCCTGTAAATAACTATTGCATGCAGAGTAAATTGCTACCTCGATAGAATTACGCGCGTGCTGACATGGGCACGGGGAGATCTAATATCCGCTAAGTCAGTTCTCGCTACAGCATTACCATGTCGCGAGCACCGTCACTGCCGCTAAATGCATCGCGATGTATTGGACTATTCCTGTCCACATACCGCCCACTTTCACTACAAATTTATGATTTTCATGATTAAATGGAGAATTAATGAAACCAAATACATGCTAAAACCAGTATGGACCAAAGAATATTTTTGCATATTTGTTCCACGGTTGTGCACGTGGCCAACACATACTACTGACACTGTCGTAAAGCTACTATTTATTGTAACTCTGAGGCTACAGAGACTGCGATAGAGAATGCTGTAGAGAATAGCTCAGTAAGCAGTTCTGTTGAAGAGGACTGGACATCTCTAAAAAGTGCAATCACAAAAGTTGGAAAGAAAAATATAGGTACAAAGAATGTAACTGCGAGAATACAATGAGTAAGGATGAATTACTTCAGCTGATCGACGATGGAGAACGTACAAAAATGTCTAGGAAATTTCAAGAATACAGAATACAATTCACTTAGAAGGGATATAAATAGCAAGTGCGTGGAAGCTAAGGCGAATTGAAAAATTTGAAGAAATCGACAAAGAAATGATTGTGGGAAGAACTCACTCAGCATATAGGAAAGTTGAAACAACCTTCGGTGAAAATAAAAGCAAGAGCAATAACGTTAAGAATGGAATGGAAATCTCACTGTTAAATACAGAGGAGAGAGTACGTTGGATGTCTCTGAGAGGGAGGTAGACTTGTCTGATGGTGTGACAAAATAAGGAAAAGGAGTCGAGGATCCAGTTAGAATTTCAAAGAGCTACGGAGGATTTATAGCTAACACTTGGTTCAAGAATCATAAAAGAAGGTTGTATACATGGAAGAATCCAGGAGATATTAAAAGGTATCAGATAGATTATATAATGGTAAGACAGAGATTTAGGAACCAGGTTTTAAATTGTAAGACATTTCCAGGGGCAGATGTGGACTCTGACCATAGTCTATTGGTTATGAACTTCAGATTAAAACTGAAGAAACTGCAAAACTGTGGGAATTTGAGATGGGACCTGGATAAACTGACTAAACCAGAAATTGTGCAGAGTTTCAGGGAGACATAAGGGAACAATTGACAGCAGTGGGGGAAAGAAGTACGGTAGAAGAAGAATGGGTAGCTCTGAGGGATGAAGTAGTGAAATTTTCAGGGTATCCTGATGCCTAAGCAACAAAACAACCCTTGAGGGACTGAGCAAGGAGGACATAAAAAGCAGACCAGTACAGCATTGTATGATAGAGAAACAACTGCAGGAAAACTAGAACTTGAACTGAAGAGAACTGAAGCATTTGAGATGTGATAGAGAAGAACGTTTACAATTAGGGGGACTGCTACGGTAAGGAATGAGGAGGTTCTCCACAGAATCGGAGAGGAAAGTAATGTATGGAAAACACTGCCAAGAAGAAGGGACAGGATAGTAGGATATCTGTTAAGACATCATGGAATACCTTCCATAGTACTAGAGGGAGGTGTGGAGGGTAAAAATAGTAGAAGAAAACAGAGACTGGAGCACATCTACAAATAACTGAGGAAGTAGTTGCAAGTGCTACTGTGATATAAGAAGGTTTGGTACAGGCGAGGAATTCGTGGCGGTCCGCGTCAAACCAGTCAAGATTGTTTACAGGGTTTGTATAATAAGCAATGAGTGATACTTTTTTCGGACGCTGCTGTAATCAACAGCATGTTCGCACCAGGCGGGAAATGTTCTTCTAAACGCAGCTCGTGACATTTACTACGAGCTTCCGCATGGTTCGTATCGTCGTTTTAGTGTACCCTCCTCAGTAGGATCGATCGAAGTGAAAAATGAACTATCTGTCTAACAGAGCTACGTCATCAGATTTTTTGCGTGTCGTCGACAAAGAGGTCGTTAGAGACAGAGGCTATAGAGACGTTGGCCATGAGCCAGCAAGAATTGACAAGTCAGAGCCTACCAAAAGCTACAGTTCTGAAGTGACAAGCGCTTCACAGACGGGCGACAGGGTGTGGAAGAGGAACTCCAAGCAGGATGTCGTGCGACGGGCGGAGATGAGGACATGTGCAACGTGTGCGTGATGTGTTGAACCCAGATCGGCGGTTAACTTTTCGACGCGTTGCTTGGAGGAAGCTTCACGTAATAACTTCCTGAGCGCCTTTCAAGAGTGGGAAACACTCTGGCAAAAGTGTGTTGACACTCAAGGATTCTGTTTGAAGGATTTTAACTGTTTTTGGAGATATCGGCAACACACTTGTTCCCAAATTTGAGCTCATTACTTTCTATACGAATCCTGTAAGCTTTGTGTTTTTATTAGTTATTAAGAAGAGCTGCTTTACTGAAATGTGAATAATAATGGCGTAAATGCCATGTGATTGTTGACAGAATATGAATTGTAATATAACTTCGGTGATGGATAGTTGCGGGATCATTTGAAAACGGAGCAATTAAGGTAACATAGGGATAATTGCGGCGGAAGTTCAGTAAGTAACGCCCCAATTTTTTTTCTTAGAACATTATTGATATTAAATTAGAATTTGGTGACAGTATCAGTTATATTTCTTTTACTTGTAGCATTTTTCTACAAAGTTCCTATCACGTTCTATGGCCTTACGCCAGTGTCGCGTAGGGCAGGTATTCAATATTGGTAAAAGCTCTTGTCATGTGCTTGTAGCCCAGCTACTGCATGACCCTTCATCCCACACAGAGAAGCCCTAAGTGGCCCAAACAAATGGATGTCAGAGTTCACCAGGCCTGGGCTGTGTGTCCTGGGTTCTGAGACTTGTCTGAGGCCGTGCATTGTCTTGTCAGAGTAAAGTATCTTTTGGATTCTAATCAGACCGAACACTGGAAATGGTTCATGAGTTTGTTCAGCCTTCACATTTGCCTCTGACACGGTGGACTGCGAGGTTGCCATTCAAGGCAGCTTCCTCTGATGACGAAGTAATGATGAGTCTCTTGGAATAGTGATGCCACCATCACTACCTCAAAAGACGGTTATCATGACTTCGTCAACAGAGGAAGCAGCCTTGAATGGCTTTCTCCCAGTTTACGATGTCAGGAGCAGTGCCTGTAAGAGGACGTTTCGAACCTGGCCGAACATAAAGCCCAGCTTCCTCGGCTCGGGACGCTTCAACTCTGTTTAGCCATCCCACTATTAGCTGCATCATTACTATAGACTGTACACGAACGTTTATGAGTGTTCACCGCGGTTCCTTTCGGCGCAACCAAGAATTCAATTACAGCACGCTTAGTGCAACGAGCGTCTTTCTTCTTCTTCTGCTGCTGCTGACTAGAGTTTCTAACATTCTGCGTGGTGTCTGTTTGTTCTAAGTCGTGTCTCCCTACCACTTTCGCGCAACGACCCTCTGAGCGTGTTTTTTAGGGAAGTGACTAGTTTGAACCTGGGACCTGTTGGTGGTTAGGAGACGCCAGACCACACATGACATGTAGAGTTCAGAAGAGTTCAGTGAGACTAGCGATGATATAATCAAATACTTAATGATTTCAGCGTCAGCTCCACTGCACTACCTGTAAAAGAATCTTAATACTAACTAAATTTAGTGGAAGGGGTTCGAGGCTTTCCTATTTTTAGTTAGCTGGTAAAATAACGTCAAAAAAGCAGCTAAGTTTATCACTGGAAATTTTATTCTACTCACAAAACATTGTTTATAAATTGCACTATTGATAAATTGAAATATTTTAATACAGGATGATAAAAACCAACCGCGTTCAACAAAAATGTGAACGAATATTTCCTGAATGGGTTTCCAAGTTCTACAATGGATCGAAGGATGACCTATGCCGTATCACATCTATAATCTAGGTTTAAGTTAAGTTTCATAAAAGAGAAAACTATCAAAATGGTCTACAGTGACCCTCAATAATCTTTAATTAGTTATTTAACTTGTCATAAATTACAGTGGCTGATGTGGCTTCTCAATATTATATAACAGAAAAATCATCGCGTTTCAGATTTTAACTTCAAGTAGCAAATGTGAATACCACGATAATTGACGATCGACACTAGTATTACGTAAAAAGGGGATGTAACAGATGAGACTTCTGCAGTTCTGAGTGAAGTCTTATGCACTCGCATTGCGTGCGTTCATTACCTTGTCGTTGGTTAGGCAGCGTCAGGGGGCGGTGGGCGGCGCAGCTCCACACCTCGCCGTTTCGGAAGCAACTGTTTCCTAACTTCTCCTTACTACAATTTACCGAAGTTGGTTTTAAAAAAAGGTATCTGGCCGTGTTTTCAACTGACCAATGTTAACTTTAAGCTCCGCCTGCAAAAATTCTGTCTATCCAATGGGAAACGTTATACTTTTCGTGGTGGGGCAATGTTTTTAATGTTTGCAACGTAAAGAGACGCGTATAGTCTCATGCTAAAACTTGCAGCTGGTGTGGTCCTTTTAGTGTTATCGTAAGATCTATATTGTTCTTCTGGAGGGCTCTATCTTTTAACATGGGCTGAAGGGCTCTATCTTTTAACATGGGCTGGGGGTGATCTTGGCAGTCCGTTGGCGACGTGGGTGTGCGTCCCTTATCTTAGGGCTTTCTCGCTTACACGACTCTGCTCTCGGCTTCTGTTCTCGTTTCTCCCCTCGGAACTGCGTCTGTTTCACGGTGGGAAGGTATGACATGCAATTAGGCGTTCTTGTGTTAGTCTGTGGTATTCCATTTGCTCACTCGTTGATCGTATTACTTTGGTTAATTTAATGTCAGGATTTATTCGAAGCTATGTGACGTACTGTCGGATTT
Source organism: Schistocerca piceifrons (assembly GCF_021461385.2). Classification (NCBI taxonomy): domain Eukaryota; kingdom Metazoa; phylum Arthropoda; class Insecta; order Orthoptera; family Acrididae; genus Schistocerca; species Schistocerca piceifrons. Next base: position 301,085,466 of record NC_060141.1, read on the forward strand.
GCTATCATGTCAGGGTTTTCATGGAAGGTGTTGGATTTGCCTGATACCTTACAAGTTGCCCCTGTTTGTCCGTTTCATTGCGCGGGTGTAGTGGACCAACTGCTGTCCCTTTCTTTGGTGGTCATCTGGGTAGTCGTTCCCCTAGCTGTCGTACATTGCAAACTTAGTCTTGTGGGTCCATCCTTTCCACATGATCTTCCCGATTCCTTTTTATTATTTTCATCCGTTTACTTATATCTTGTATTCCATGCTGTTCCGTTATTGGCACATTTGTTCCTTTTTCCTGCACGGTTTCTCCTTGGATGTGTCTTAGCACTTTCATTTCTACTGCTGCTAAATTTTGTTTTCTCTCTTTCGTTTCTGCACTAATTTTGTTGCATATATCAAAACAGGACGCACAGCAGTGTTGTATATTTCGATTTGCCCTTCAGTTTTCATAAATTTGATCCTTCGTGTAGTTTTTTCCAGGCATCCAGCTCCTCTTATTGCCTTTATCACTTGATTTTTCACTTCCTTGGTTAAGTCTTTATAGCTGGTGTTAAAAGTCCATAGATAATTAAAACTCATTACCTGTTCAGTTAACACACCATCTACTACTAATTTACGTCGAATATATGTTTTTGACGCTACTATACTTCCATATGTCGGAATTGTTCGAAACTTCTGACATGTGAAACAGAAATAACAAATCCGAAGCACCTAAGAGGACGTTTTCCTCTATATACTGCCGGATAATAATGTGAAGCAGCCAGAAGACAAACTTCGCACACGTACACGCCATCGGCTGATATGTAAATGATAAGAATTACAATTCTTTGTGACAGGCCACCTGAGTGCACTTGTGTCGGCGTTGACCGTTGTTTTCCGGCCTGGTAGAGTGTATAGGGGGCGTGGTGTAGTGTCAGATGTAGAGTGATCACTGTCAGGGACACGGATATGCAGTATACTCGTATGTGACATCGGTATCAGTACCTAGAAATCTGAAATGGATGTTATTGTTGTTTCCATTTGGCCGACTAATCGAATCGTGCAATATTTAGATTTTATTAGTCATTATTACTAGATAAACTTTGTAGACGTTCGCCAAAAGTGACCTCTGTAGGGCAATAAAAACACCAATTGAAGTTGGCACCACAGTAAAAATATGCGCAGGAAACATAAACTTTATACAATAAATGATTTTTGTCGTTGTTACGTTACTGTCAAGAACATATATTTTGTGACTTCGCGCCAAAGGTTGAAAAGCCGTTCTTTAGATTTACAAACCGCATCACAGAGATTACTGACGAGTTTCTGACACGATAACAGACATTTTAGAAGTATTTTTGATGCAGTTCAGTATTAATGATACTCGATGTTATGAAAGATGGAAAATCTTAAATGTTCCTAGTCAACGATATGTTTATCGAAAAAGCAAGTGGATGCGCGGAGTAAGACATCATTGAACTACTCAAAAAGTATCCAAGCGGCGATTGGGTCTGTGGCAGTGTAACAGATGCTTCGCGAAGATACGTAGTGAATGTTGTTCAAAGTGAGTCTCAGGTAAAATTTTCTGTGGTACGTGTGAATTAGGGATGGGAAAAACCGACTGATTAAAACCGATACCGGTTTTTTAGTCCTGAATAACCGGTAGTTTTTGTATTTGTTTTGCCTCTGATATAACAAGTAATTCTCTATTTTACTGATAACTGGCTCTACAGGCGATGTATCGATTTCCAAAGAGTGCTGCAAAAAATAAAAAATAAATTACTATTTTACCATTTCGAGAAAAGACAAAAGTCATAAAGACTCAGACCAGGTGAATAGGAGGGCTATGGAACAACAGGAATGCATTTTGAGGTAAAAAGTTTCTTGGTAGAAGTGGCCGTGTGACATGGGGCGTTGTTGTTACGTATGAGGCGGAACTATGGGCCTCATGAAACAAGGGTGAGCAGGCTGAGTCACGCAGTTTGACTCTTACAAGGGGAAGGCCTCAGACACGGCCAACCGATTCGACTCAGATTTGGCAGATCGCATGTGTACAACCTAAAACGAAGGAATCTAAGATATTTTGGGTCAACACCCCCGCGTTTTTGAGAAAATACACCCTACAGGTTATGAAGAGCGATCGACTCAAAGTTGGAGGGATCGATAGATAATTGTAAATAGAGCATTTTTCATCTCCAGGTATGGGGTACTAAAACGCATACTTTTACTGAAATCGAGGTAAGGAACTTTTACAACAGCCGCTTCTGTACCCACATGGTCAACGCTTTTCGCCGACATCACCGATAGCGCAACGGCCAAGGTAACTGGATGCGACTCTCGAAGAAACGTAGTGGATGTTATTCTTTTGGTTTGTATTTTTCCATATCTCAATTGATAGTGATAGGAGGACTAATAAGGTAAGTAAATCAACAAGGAATGGTAATAAGGTAGGCAAATAAATATCTCAAGCCTCTTGGGATAGTAAACAACTAAAATGTTACTCCAGGTCACTTTACAATGGCTCTCCCAGTCCCAGTTCTTCGAACAGCTAGATGGATGGTACTTTTCATATAAACATTCGAAACAAATATACTCACGGCACCAAGAGCATCTAATGAATGCAATCTTTCGACAGCTACACTGTTCCTTCCCTATGATACGACGAAGAGGCAACCAGGACAACATAACTCTCCCACCGTGCATTCTATCCTGTGCCTCGCTGTAAACAAGCGTTGGCTATATGTGATCCCTCGTGAGGAGGTCGCAGCACTTTTACGCGGAGTTGTTTACATGTGACAAGGCTTAAAAGTTTAATATTTTACTGACTCACGGCGTTTGAGAAATTAGTTTGCCTACCTTATTATTATGTTTCCTTATTGATTTACTTACCTTATGAACCCTCCTATTCCTATAAATTGAGACATGGAAAAATACAAACGAAAACTATAACATCCGCTAGGCTCCTTCGAGATTCGAACCCGGGTTTACCGATTACCAGCCGGTTACCCTGGCCGTTGCGCTATCGGCGCTGTCGGCGACAGGCGTTAGTTAACCATGTGGGTACAGACACGGCAGTTTTAAAACTTTCTTACCTCGATTTCTGGAAAAGTATGCGTTTTCGGACCCCATACCTGATGATGAAAAATGCTCTATTTACAATTATCTATCGATCCCGCCAATTTTGAGTCGATCGCTCGTCATAACCTTTAGGGGTGATTTTCTCAAAAACTTGGGGGTGTTGACCCAAAATATCGTAGATTCCTTCGTTTTAGGTTGTACACAAGCGACCTGCCAAATCTGAGCCGAATCGGTTGGCCGTGTCTGAGGCCTTCCCCTTGTTAGTCTGACCACGAGGTGTGGCCATTAATTCCACGCGTTGATCACGTAAGCTGACGTGAGGATCAATGAACTATACTTGACGGGATGTATCTGGAATATCTTAGGTGATTAGAAAGTTAGTAGATAGGAATACAATTAAATAGCTTTAATTCAGCATCAGCGGTGAACGTCGATCTTGACTTTGTACAATAATATTTACAGGTGCAGTTATAGAATGAACTGCTAATACTTCTTTACAATTCTGATTGCTTCACACATATACATCCATTGTCAATGCATAAACAATATGTGGCGCCTGGCTAGGTCGTAGCTACTGACATAGATGAAGGCTATGCTAGCTAGCGTCTCTGCAGATGAGATCTCTGAAGCTATAACAAGTGAACCATTCCTATTCAAGTCGGCTGTAGAAGTGACCAGTGCGCTAGCATGTCTCGTAAGACCAGCCGAGTGGTTGTGCTCGGTCCGCTAGCGTCGACAGTGGCGATTCGCGGGTCCGATGTGTCCTGACGGACCGCGGCCGATTTGAAGCCTACAACCTAGCAAGTGTGGCGCCTTGTCGTGACACCACAGTTGTCATGATACTGCATCCACTTGTCTGAAATGTCCAATCTCACTCGATTCACCTTTTACCTGAACTTTCCAAGGAAATCTTTGTAAAACAATTGATTGGTAAACCTGAAGGGACAAATTCTGGATGCATGGGACCCCTACTGTGAAAACAGCAAATCATCATTATTTTTAACTTTGATTTGCTCATTCCAGCTTTTTTTAGGCCGAGAAAAAGTTTCAGTTTGCCACTCCTCACTTTGACGCTTTGTCTCAGGAGACTAATATAAATCCAGGTTACATCACCTGTGATCGCGCGAGTGGATCATTCGTAGTAATTGACAGTCCCCAAGAATATCAGCGCACAAGTTTCTTCGACTATCCTTATGCTCAGTTGTTAGGCTTTTCATTAATTTATTGTGTAAAGACCTTCCGCATTTCCAAAACTTCTGTCAAAATTTGATGTACGGTGAAAGTGTTTAACAAGTCACTCATCATCCTTATTGTTAAATATGGGCCTGAGCTCACAGGAGCACGCACATTTTCGACGTTCTCGTCACTTTTTGAAACTGGAGGTCTCCCTGAGCGAGTTTGATCTTCAACGCTTTCTCAGCCTTCCAGAAATGATTTATGCAGCGGAAAACTTGTCCTCTTGATAAGGAACGTTCTCCGCAGGTCTGTTTGAACTTTCCTCATGTCTACTCTCGGATTCGCAAAGTTTACCACAAAATTTGACAGCATAACCTTGCTCTAAATTCCGCTGTTCTATTTTCGAAACACACAACAAAAACACAACTTCACCGGTGGTGCTCTCAAAACTCTCGTGATAGCTGAACAGAGCTGAAAGTCGGACTGAGCCTCTGGAAGAGATGACCACAACTATCTACGCAAGTATAAAAATACAGCGTTGCCATATAGCTCGCAGAGTTGTCAGCCTAATTAACTTTTTCACAAACCAGCTATGAACAGATTGGACAGTAAATACTCGCTACTAGATTAATTATTATCGAAATTTTAACTGCTGTATTTTAATGTTCTTGGTTTTTCCCAATATATAAATTGTTTATTTGAATTTTTTAAAAGAGCATTTTCGGTTTTGTCAGAAAAAAATCAACTGAATTTAACTTCTCTCTAAAAAGTAAAGATATATATTTGACTAAAAACGGATTTTTCATTAGAAATAATTAAAAAAACAGAACATTACAAATTTTACACAAGAGCTTATTGTTTGTTTACCATTTGAATGAAAGAACGAAAAAATGAAGTAATGTCATCAGTAATAAATTAAAAACTTCATTCTTATTTTCTAGGAAAAATAGAAATTAGTTGATCTGCTGCCAGTGCCAGTCTGAAGGAATAGTAGAATTTTTCACCGTTTAATATTGGAAATACACTGAAGCGCCAAAGAAACTGGTATAGACATGCGTATTCAAATACAGAAACACGTAAACAGGCAGATTACGTTGCCGTCTGTAACGCTAATATAAGACAACAGGTGTCTCTCGTAGTTGATAGATTGGTTCAAATGGCTTTGAGCACTATGGGACTTAACTGCTGAGGTCATCAGTCCCCTAGAACTTAGAACTACTTAAACCTAACTAATCTAAGGACGTCACACACATCCATGCCCGAGGCAGGATTCGAACCTGCGACCGTAGCGGTCGCGCAGTTCCAGACTGTAGCGCCCAGAACCGCTCGGCCACCCCGGCCGGCTGATAGATTAGTTACTGCTGCTACAATGCAGATTATCAAGATTTAATTGAGATTGAACGTGGTATTATAGTCGGCGCAAGAGCGATGGGACACAGCATCTTCGAGGTAGTGGTGAGTGGGGATATTCCCACATGGCCATTTCACGAGTGTAACGTGATTATCAGAAACGGTAAAACATTAAATCTCCGACATCTCTGCGACTGTAAAGAGATCCTGCAAGAACGGGACCAACGACGACTGAAGAGAATCGTTCAACGACGGAAATGCAATTCTTCCGCAAAATGGTGCAGATTTCAATGTTGGGCTATCAACAAGTGTCAGCGTGTGAACCATTCAACGAAACAACATCGATATGGGCTTCCAGAGCGGAAGGCCCACTCGTGTACCCTTGATCACTGCACGACATAAAGCTTTACACCTCGCCTGGGCCCGTTCACACCGACATTGGACTGTTGATAACTGGAAACATGTTGCCTGGTCGACGAGTCTCGTTTCAAATTCTATCGAACGGATGGACATGTACGGGTATGGAGACATCCTCATGACTGTAACTTTCTGACAGATTAAAACTCTGTGCCGGACCGAGACTCGAACTCTGGACCTTTGCCTTTCGCTGGCAAGTATTCTACCAACTGAGTTACCCAAGCAAGACTCAAGATCCGTCCTCTCAACCCCATTTCCACCAGCTGTGAGGACGGGTCATGAGTCGTGCTTGGGTACCTCAGTTGGTAGAGCACTTGCGCGCGAAAGGCAAAGGTCCCGAGTTCGAGTCTCGGTCCGGCACACAGTTTTAATCTCTCAGGAAGTTTCATATCAGCGTACACTCCGCGGCAGAGTGAAAATCTCATTCTGGAACCTCATGACTCTATGGACTCTGCATGTCAGAAGGGACTGTTCAAGGTGGTGGAGGCTCCGTAATGGTGTGGGGCGTGTGCAGTTGGAGTGATATGAGACTTCTAGATACGATTCTGACATGTGACACGTACGTAAGCATCTTGTCTGATTACCCGCATCCATTCATGTCCATTGTGCGTTCCGACGGACTTGGGCAATTCCAGCAGGACTATGCGACACCAGACGCGTCCAGAATTGCTACAGAGTGTCTCCAGCAACAATCTTATGAGTTTAAACACGTTCGCTGCCCACCAAACTCCCCAGATATGAACGTTACTGAGCATGTCTGTGACGCCTTGCAACGTGCTGATCAGTTGATATCTCCACCCACTCGTACTCTTATGGATTTATATACAGCCCTGCATGATTCATGGTGTCAATTTCTTCCAGCACTACTTGAGACATAAGTCGAGTCCATGCCACGTCGCGTTGCGGGACTTCTGTGTGCTCTCGAAGTCCCTAAACGATATTAGGCAAGTGAACCTGTTTCTTTGGCTCTTCAGTGTATTGGTAATAAGAAACCGAAAATCGATTATTTCAGAAATGGGTTGACAGTTGGGTGAAACCGGAGACGAAAACAAACGGTATAACAGGAAACCGGTAGTATCAGCGATAGACGCCATTCCTAGTGTGAGCTCGCGGTGATTTACTTAACTATTCTCAGACTCTCATTGGCGAAATTGTGAACAAGTAAAGCTAGAAAAGAAAGCTTCTACCTGGAAACGCTTGGCACATGTGGAAGCAGCCTGTGCCTAGTGCTAGGGACGTGCCACGGCGCACTGCGGCGTCAGCGAGAGCTGGACAGCCGAACCCGCGTGGCCGGCGGCGTCAGCGCATTCGGCGGCATTGACTGACGCCGCCTCGCGGCTAGCGGCGCCCTGTTCAGCTGGTGACGTGCTTTGTGGGCAGCGGTCCAGAAGCGAAGTAGCGCCGTCGGCACACGGACCGTGTATTCAAAAGTCCAGTGTTGAGCGTGCCGGCGTCATAGCGTGGAAAAAGCCCGCTGGGGAGTTTTACCGAACGTGCGTTGCAATAAACGCTGAGGCGATAAAAGTCATGTGACAGCGATGTGTGCGTATTCAGATGGCGGTAGTATCGCGTGTACAAGGTATAAAAGGGCAATGTGTTAACAGAGCTGTCATTTGTATTAAGTTGATTCGTATGAAAAGAATTCCGACGTGATTATGGCCTCACGACGTGAATTAACAGACTTTGAAAGCGGAGTAGTAGTTGGGGATGCCTTTTCGGAAATCGTTAGCAAATTCAATATTCCGAGATCCACAATGTCAAGAGTGTGCCGAGAATACCAGATTTAAGGCATTACCTCTCACCACTTACCACGCAGTAGCTTACAGCCTTCCTTCACATGAAGACCGACAGCAGCGACATTTACGTAGAGTTGTCAGTGCTAACAGACAAGTAGCACTGCGTGAAATAACCGCAGGTACCAATGTGGGACGTACGACGAACGTATCCGTTAGAGTAATGCGGCGAAATTTGGCTTTAATGGGTTATTGCGGTGGACGACCGACGAGTGTGCATTTGCTAAGAGCACGGCATCACCTTCGGTGCATCTCCTAGGCTCGTGACCTTATCGCTTGCATTCTAGACTAATGGAAAACTGTGTCCTGGTCTGAGTAGTCCAGATTTCGGTTGGTAAGAGCTGATGGTAGGGTTCGTGTGTGGCGCAGACACCATGAAACCGTGGACACAAGTTGTCAACAAGGCACTGTGCAAGCCTGGTGGTAGCTCCACAGTGGCGTGGTCTGTGTTTACATAGAATGGACTGGTCCAACTGAAGTGATCATTGACTGGAAATGGTTATGTTTGGCTATACTTAATGTTCCTAAACAACGATGGAATTTTTAGGGGGCCACAGTTGTTCGCGACTGGTTTGAACAATATTTTGGACAGTTCGAGCGAATGATTTGGCTTCCCGGATCGCCCAATATGAATCCCACGCCCATTTATGCCACCTAGCCGAGAGGTCAGTTCGTGCACAAAATTCTGGACCGACAACACTTTTGTAATTATGGACGGCTATAGAGGCAGCAGTGTATAGAATGTCAGGTATTCTGAATTGTGGATATATGGGCCCTCCCAAATGGAGAAACATATATAAATAGTTTAGATTGTGGAGGAAGAGGAAATATCAAGAGAATGGCGTATATCATACATATCTGCTATCTATAAAAAAGGAAACAGGAAGCATCCAAATAGCTGTAAGGGAATTAGTGTTACGGCACCCATCAGCAGACTTTTTAGCGATATCCTGAAAAACATGTCGGAAGAAGAGATTGAGAGAAATATACTAGAGGGACAGGCAGGTTTTACGGTTGCACGATTCTGTGGGGATCATATTTTAGGTCTTGGAGAAATAATTCATTTATTTGCATTCTAAGGGTCACGAGGTACACCCAATATTTGTGGATCTAGGAAAAGCTTATGATTCTTTACCCATCATCGCACTATGGGAAACGATGGAGTGTATAAGTGTAGAATACCTATAATTTGGAGAATATATCACGAACTGTATACAGTAGTTAAAGTAGGGAGAAAGCTGAGTGAGCAATGCCAGTATATCTCCAAATTTCCTCAGTAGTCTTCCATTAAAAAAACGTTGCCTTCCCTACAGGGATTCCCATTTGAGTTTTCGAAGCATTTCCACAACACTTGTGTGTTGTTCGAACCTACCGTTAATAAATCTAGAAATTCGACTCTGAATTGCCTCGATGCAAGCGGAGACGATGCAAGTACACAGTATGTCAATTTTATGATAAAGAAGTTAATGGAAGCCAGGATATTCAGAATAGAGAGGAGAAAAAGTGGGGAAATTAGGGAACAACCAAAGTCAAAGTAAAATTGTGAACGTGCTTTGAACTTAAACCAATGAGATGGAAAACGCCACCTACGTGTCATGGACACCATCACCCCAGTACAGAGTTACGAGACGCCATATAGTCTTTCAGTTTCTAAGCAGCAGAACATTGGGGCTCTCTCTCTAAGCCGTCCTTAATTGTATGATTTGTTGCAATAAATTAACGGCAAACTTCGTACTGATAGTTCAAGAATTATTGTATTTGTATATTAGTAAAGTCAAAGCAAGGGTAGATTGGGATTGTGTTAAAAAAGAAATGTTGTTCTTGGTACAGTTTGTTATAATTAAATGTCAGTTAATGACATGTCTACGAGTAATGCATTCAGGACATGATAAGACGGAAAGTACGGTCGCAAATCATTCGTGGTTGGCGTATCACAATGAGTGAAGGCGCAGCATTGTAAGGTAATACGTGATATGATGCTGGTTCGCATCCCAGTAGATGCAAACTATTTTTGAATAACCTTCGTGTTTCCTAACACGTTCTAAATCACCTAAAACTTGCACCTCAGATATTGCGGAAATGGAAAGTGCTATTGATATGCAGTTTTCACAGGGTGGTTTCGTAGTGAGGCGCCCGTACTGTTAGCCAATCAACAGATTGCAATAATACTTGGAGTATTTTTCGTGCAAACATACACTTTTTAAATCGAACAATGCCTATTGACTTTAACACACTAGAAATAGGGTGAACTAGAAAGTAAGTGCTGTTTGCTGTAGGATTCTGGTGCGAGTCATTTACGAGATATCGTATTTTGGAAAGTTCCCTCACCGACACTTGTACAATATCTGTGGTAGAACACACTAAAGAACAAGTACAAATACTAGTTGTGTTGATTCTGACCAGTAACGGGATAGCTGACTATCACAGGCTGTGTTCAAAATGACCACCAGCCTGTTGGCAGCGGCAATACACACTTCAAGTTTTGTATGGAACGACTGCTGCACACCTGCTAGCATTTCAACGGAGATGTCCGAGAAGACTGCAATAATACGCCGTTGCATATCATCGAGTGTAGCTGGTAAGTCCTTGTTCATCCCCACAAAAATAAATTTACAGGTGTCGAACACGGGGAACTGGCCGGCGTAGGTACAGGTCCTCTGCGCCCAACCCAATGATTTAGAAACAAGTCGTGAAGACATGCTGTAGCACTTCGTGCCCTATGGACGGAGCAGCCATCGTATTGGCACTACGGGTTCTTCCTATTCTGCAGAGCAACGTCTTCTAGCATCCGTGGAAGATGGTCTGTTAAGAGGCTGAGGTACTTGTGCGCATTCAGTGTTGCATCTATGGAAAGCGGCCAATGAACGGATGGTCCACTATCCCGCACCACACACTTACAGTCCGTGGATTCTAACGTTCCACCTGACGAAGTCAATGGGTATTGTCAACAGACCAACAGCGCTTTTCGGCGGTTTATCTGGCCATGATTGGTAAATGTGGCTTCATGCTGAACAAGATACGTCTGGGGTACCCTGTTTGAATATTCATGTACAGAAGTTAACACGATTCTCTTATGTTTCTATGCAGCTCTTAATGGACAGAGATGGGTAGGGATGGAACATGTGCCTATGGAAAATGTGCACGTCGTTGCCTGACTCATGTCACTTCCCCGTGCTACTGCGCGGGATTAACGCGTGGATCAATTGCAGCAGCAGCAGCAGCAGCAGGAACATTAATTTCCCCTTCTTCTGTCGTTAATTGTTTCCTTTGTTACGTTGTCTAGGTGTGCAACTACCACTTTCACGTAACTGGTTGCAGCGGTTAATAAATAATTGCCGAGATAGTTGATACCTATTGGGATATCTTACGGCATACACCGTACAAGAATGAGCTGCATTCTTGCTACACTCTCCATACAACAAGAAGATGTCGGCTTTTTCTACATTGGTAAATGCTATCCTCCATTCACGATCTACAGCTTGGACTGTCGCTTTGATCTAATTTACCCTACTTTTAGTTTGCTAATGTCAATAGTCGTTTCGTTTAAAAAAGTGCATGATTGCACAAAAAATAGACTAAGTATTGTTACAACTCATTTATTTGCTAACAATACGAGCTGATGATTACCAATATGTTCTGTGAGAACCGCACATCAATAGCATCTTCCATTTCTGCAATATTTGCGGTGCAATTTTTAGGTGATTCACCCTGTATAACAGTCGATGGAAGTACTCTCTTTCTGAGGAGTGAGATTGTTCGTTTGGCTTTATCTACAAGACAGTTTGCGATACTTGCTGTAAGATATTGTGGACTTTCTTGTTTAAAGTGTTGTATTTCACATATTGTAAAGATTCTGTTACTGAACAGGAACAGTGGTCAAGTAAGGATGTGCTCAGAGTTTCACTAAAAACTATGAATGATGAAATAATTATTATCTTATGCAGATAACTATTGTATATACAGTATGTATCACGATTTTTGTAAGGGAACTTTTGTAAGCCGGTGTTCCCATTGACTGTACAAGGTACTCTGATTTTTGCCCTATGACATGTTCATGGGTATTATTTAAGTACACTACAGAAGAAACAACACGACTAGTACACGGACAAGGGAAGAAATTTTGATTTTAATAAAGATAACGTAGGAATTTTACGCCCGTCCATTAAGTAAACAGTGTAATTTGCGAGCCTTACACAGTCGACAATTTCCACTGATGCGCGGTGCGATCGCGTACACCACGATGAGGCATACGCACCGTATGCACAAGTCGCATCGTTTCTGAGCGTTTAGCAGCACGTTGAACTCGGCATGCTCACCGTTGACGTTGGAAAGCACTGTCCGAGTGCCGACAGCTTAAGCAGCAACACGCAGCAGGCACCTAGATGGTGACACAGGGTAAAACACTGGAGGTGTGAAGATGCCTCCTGGAAGAAAAAATTAACTGTGTGCAGGATACTACTATGAAGACTTCTTGGCCTTCGTTGAGGAGTCAATTAAAAATTTAAAGAAAATGGTTTCATTTGGCGTCACTTCAGAATTTCAGGAGAAAGCTGGTATGGGGATGTAGCAGTTGCAAATAGAAGGGCGAACAGCAACTACCGGAAAGGAAAATACTGCAGTCGAAGATTAGTTCAAGTACCAAGATCGAGAAAGTTAGACAGCACAGCACACTTTTCTTTCGACTCAAGGACAAAAACAATGTAGAACAACAAACAAAGACGGCCTGAAGATAAGAACATTCGAATGCGCAGTAATGCGTTGATAACAGAGACTGAACCCGAAGAATACCAACAAAAGCTTATAAATAGAGCTGGTAAATTACCCAGAAAGGAAAGACCACTGGTCGTATTGTATGATATCCAATTGGCAAGCAGCCAAAGGCGGTGTGGATTCAGATGGTAACATAACGAAACACGAATCTTTATCTGAGATTCGACATCGCTCGAAAACGGGTTGCAGAGGGAAGAATTACGTCCATCTTATTCATCTTATCTTTGAAGTAAGTACAAGAGAACGAAAATATTTCTAAGGGTACAAAAGGTATATATTGGTAAAGATGTGTCTCTGTCAAAAACTACGTTGTTATGACAAGGTGCAATGAGTGCTGCGATTTAGGGCACTATCTAAAGCCTTGCAAGGAAGACAGTGCAGTTTGTGCGCATTGCAGTTAATGTGGTAATTAAACGCCTGAATGCCCGAACAACCGGCAGCCAGCATAACGCATCTCTTGCCCCAGAAGGAACACGAAGTTCAGTCAGACAGGAGAGATTGCGCTACGTACCAGCAATTACTATAGAGAAAGAGATATCCGGAGCTGACTACGATGGCCAAGACAGTTAACATTCAGGCCTCTCAGGATATACTTATTAGTACCGAAACAAATGTGATAATTGGTACAGTTCTAGGTAAATAAAAGAGATCAAAGATTCCTTCTATCAAAATGAGGAACTGGGAGAGAGCACTTAAATAGCGAACGAAAATATTTTCAAAACTGATGCGTCTGTATTTTTCTAGAAAGTTGGACAACATGGCTAAGCAAGCACAGAAGAAATGAGTCATAAAAATAGCGTTCCCCTACAACTCAAGTAAGTGTATGAGTACGTAAATTGTTTCTAAGTTCGCAAAAGGTATACATTAAGTACAGTCGTGTTTCTGTCAAAGATTACGTTGTTGTATCAGGGTGCAACAAACATTACGATCTAAGGCACTATGTAAAGTCCTGTACACAAGACATTCCCGAGAAAGAACTCTAAACTCTAGTGGTGATCGAGGAACTGAGAGCTGTCGGTATGAGAAAGAGTCACGCAAGACAGCGAATTTGGTAGTATTGCTCAATGAGACTACCTAACAGATCCAGCTACAGTCGAATTCCGACACCTGTTGGTGGACGCGTGTGCCCCATTACACAATGCCTAACACGATATTCTCACAAAACAAACCAACATTAAAATGAAGTTTATGGATGAGAAACGCGCTGCGTTATCTTTGCTTGTTTACAGAATGAAGGTGGCGTTACTCCTACATACCTTGTTTGTTTGCGGTGAAATACTAACTATTTACATACCCAAGCATGTAGCACACCTCAGGTGAATTGGGCGTTTGTTGCGTGCCGTCTGCATATTGCCATCAATACAGCTACATAAAAAAGGGTCTAAATCCTTATTTAAATGGATGGCTACAAATGTTAAACATTATTTAAGGTAAACCGTATTTAGAGATGTTGAGGATATGTTTTGGTTAGCCTGCCTTACCTGTTACAAAATGGTGTATTAATGTAAAGTTATAATCACGATCATCCAAGAGCGAATACTGTGCGGTTTCAAGAAACATTGATTATTTTTCTCCTAAATTAGCTCATCGAATGGTTCGGCTGCCGAATGTATATATTAATGATTAGTTTTTATGTTATACATTTTATCTTGGCTTGTAATTGTGAAGTCAGGCAAACGTACTTTTCTAACAAAACGATATCACATAACTCTACGCTTACATTAGCCTAATTAAGTTTGATGCTCCAAATGGCGTTTACATTTTAGTGACGAAGTACATCGAAAACTTTGTTTAAATGCCTTTGCAAAATGCATAGTTTCACGGCCATGAATGTCACAATTAATTAAGTATTCCGGAATATTATGTCGTGGTCGAGTGATTTAACATTAAAAACCAATGTTTCGTCTCATCTGCGGAGGACCAAGAGAAGTGTCTCATTTTCGCAATTATCTCGCTGGGAGTAATCCTAAGATTGTTCACCGTGGAAGGAGAGGTAGGCGGAAGATTAAATTATCTTGATGTGCTAGTTTTCAAGAAAGAAGATGGTAGCTTAGGCATGCAGGCAGTCCGTTACCTAAACCGGGATTCGAACCACCACCCACAATAAAAGTGAGGCACCATAAAAATGTTGGCGGATAGAGCAAGGAACATTGGGGAGCCAAATCTGCTTGATGCTGAATTGAAACATCTCACCAGTGGATCGCTCAGGAATGGTTATTCGTCCGCTGAGGTAACAAGATGTATGTAGCCTGTTTATGTGTCTGTATGTTGGCAGCGCGATAGACTACATTAATAACTCTGACAGCGCTGTGCGCACTCTGTGAGAGACTCTGTGGCTGGTTGGACTCGCAATTGGAAGTTAAGAGTCGGCGGTGATGGCAGTTGGAGGTGAACAGCAATCAGTGATGGAAGTTGGGAGTGAGTAGTCAGCAGAGACAGAGGTTAAAGGTTAATAAATAGCAGTGTTGGAGGTTTGCAGTATTAGCACGAGCGGACTGTCTGAATGTGTATCCGTCACGGAGATTTGTTGCTCATGATTATATTTTTTTTTAACTGGTTGTCACGTGATTAAGGTAAAATTTCGTAAATACATTGTTTGCTCTGCAACAAAATCTTTCCTTTGCTTACCTCATGCCATCAATAGTTGGAGCCTTCAGTAGTTTGAATCTTTTATTTAGCTGGCATTATTGGTGCTTGCGGCATTGCTGCAGTTCGTGTAATGAAGATTTTTGTGAGGTAAGTGGCTTATGAAATGTATAGGATATAGTTAGGATTTCTACTATTTCAGGGCCATTCTTTTGTACTAATTATTAAGTCAGGTTATCATTTTTGAGCAGTCAGATTGCGTTGCGCTTGGATATTGTGGGTCAGTGTTGAAATGATAAGAATAGCAAAGAGATAGTATGGTCGAAGTCACTCATCAGTTTAAGTAAAATTTTATTAACTGAAGAAGTTTCAAAGAGCGTCAAGACGTGATGGAGAAGCGCTTGTGAATCGAAAGTTTTCCTGCCTTTGTTAAGGTCACTACTGACCGCACAGGGAAAATCTTGATAAAACGGAGCATCACGGAAAAGTACAAACCCTCCCGGAAGATACAAGATCGTCTAAAATTGGCCAGGGATGCTCACAAGCCGCTGGAACCGGGGATTTAAAGGATTTCATGCAGTTGTAAGGAGGTTTACTACAAAAGAACGATCAAAAACGGCTAGAAGAGCACAAGGGCAACTCTAGAAGCGGAGAGAGCGACAGATCAGCTGCTGCGGAAGATGCAGCCAGGAGACAACCACATACATTTTGATGGGTTGCAAGTATTGGCAGTCATAAGCAGACACCACGAAAGTCTGTGCAGAAAAGTCATAGAGATTGTTAAATACTTCAGAAATTTCATTAGGAAGGAAGTGGAAGTGAAATTGAACGACATATGGATCGTGGTGCTGAAGAAGTTGTGCACCAGTCTTCCATTATGGAAGAACGATGGCAGCCGATAATGGCCAATTGCGCCCGTATATTCGAAGCATATGACGTCACGCCACTGCGCGTGGCGGGAACACAAGTAAACGGAATTTTGCTGCAGTTAGTAGCAAGCCAGTGTGTAAATCGGACACTCGAACATCCTACGATCCCCCTTGAAACTGTCCTCCGCAGACAGGAACGAAACGTTAAGTTTAAATGTGAAATTCATTAATATTTTAGTAATTAAACTTCATTGTCCAATATCTTGGAGGCAATTCATTCAAGTCCGCACATTATTTTACATTGAATCTGGTCAAATGGAGTTGACGTGTAACCCAGAAAACAGGAAAAAGCGTGTTCTAGCTTGACTATATAGAGTATTTTCAACGTTATCCAATACATTCGACCTATCCATCATTTTACACTTACCTAAAATTTATAGTACTAAGATTTTATTTTTAAAGGAACGATTCACTTTTACAAGAATGTATCTTTTACATGTATTCGTACACAGCGTTGAGGTACTTTTTACAATTAAGTTTCAGAAATGTTCCATTTTCCCTCCACCGGACGCCCGAAAAACTCGTTCCATAATTTTTCATGCATGTCTGAAGTTATTGCATGCGTTGTCGCTACGCACACACGCACCCACCCACCCACCCACTCACCCACCCACTCACCCACCCACCCACCCACACACACACACACACACACACACACACACACACACACACACACACACACACACACACACACACGAAATATCGCATACAGGGAGGGGAGATCATGTGAGCTTGGAGACTACTGGTGCAATTCGAGACGTCAATATTCCTTACGGCCGATCCATCATTAAGGTCGGACATTGTTAAGAAATGCTGTTATATGCATGTGTCAGTGGGTGCTAAACTTAAAACGTGAAGCAGAGAATGCAAAATACCTCGTGTTGCTGTGTTATCACTGCTCGACTAGACACACATTGGGTAATAAACAAGCGAGCTAAATGTAACAGACAGACCCTTACCGGCACCTACTTGAACCGGTAACTAACAACCGGCGCCAGAATAAACTTTTAATTTCGATGCGTAAGTTCAGTTGAAGTTTATGTCTTCATTCATGTAGCAGATGTAATCTTGCGAAATCAGACGAATCTTGTGGAAACAATCTACAAAACAGAGGTAACGTGTTCTCAGGAAACCTTCGATACCAGTTATTTGTATTCCTTTTCGGCCTGAATCTTAACGGTTCGCTGTAGGATATTTGGTTGCTTTTAACAGTAAGCCAGTAATACGATGTCTTAATGCACAGTGGAAGTTATTGCTGCCAGTATCACTATTTAGAGAACGCTGTTATAAACATTCTGATGTACTGAACTCAGTACATTCACACATATCTAAGTACCTTTTATAATTACAGAGAGGATATGGTTCATGGGACATTATGAAATGGATCATGCCTCCATTTGTCTAATTCTTTATGTTCGTACGAATGTCTGAAAACAGAGTATAAACAGACCTGTTGAAGCAGCTCCTTTGTCGTATACTGGTTGCCCACAGCTTTTATTAAACTTTATATGTGATTTGCTGACAAGTGACTTGCTACATTTACCTAATGTCTCCATCCTGCCATCATTCAGTTGCAGCACTTCAGATGACATTCTGTAAGGACCCAACAGAATGTTATCTTCTCAGAAAACCGTGAACACCAAAATTTTGGAGGACGTATGTTCAGGATTTGTCATTCCCTCACATAAAGTCTAAGAGATATTTAAAGAATCTTGATTGAGACAAAGATTTTGATAAAGTCGACTGCACTACTGCCTTTTACATTTTGGAGCTAACAGGGATTACATACAGAGAGCGAAAGGTTATTTACCCCTTGTTCAGAAATCGAAGTACAGATATAAACGTCAAAGGCTGTGAAAGAGAACCAGTGGCTGAGGAGAGAGTGAGAGAGGATTGTAGCCTATTCTCGATGATATTCAGTCTGAACGTTGCGTAAAATGTGGAGGAAACCAAGAAGAAATCTGGGAAGAGAACTGAAGTTCATGGAGAAGAATTAAAAACATGTCGTTTGCCAGTCACATTGTAATTCTATCAGGGACAGCAAAGGACTTGGAAGAGATTATAAGTTGAAGATTAACAAAATTAAAGCAAGCATAATGGAACGTAGTCAAATTAAATCAGGCGATACTGAGGCAATTAGTCTAAAAATGAAATATTAAAGGTGGTAGATGAATTTTGCTACTTGGACATCAAAGTAACTGATGATGGCGGCAGTAGAGAGGATCCCAGATGAAGACTTGCAATGGAAAGAAAAACGTTTCTGAAGAAGAGAAATTTGCTAACATCGAATATAGATTTAAGTGTCTGGGAGTCTTTTTCTGAAGTTATTTGTCTGGAAAATAGCCTTGTGTGGAATTTAAACATGGACTGTAAGCATGAGAGAACAACGCTGTTCTTTAATGTTGTTATCACACCACAGACATCGTTTTCTGTGACGCAACAGAAAGTTATCAACATGAGGTGTTGATGGGAGCGCATAGTTAATGCATGTGGGATCTTTATTGTAGCTCTCCTTCGAATAGTGTTTTCTGGAGTTGGGTACAAGCAGGCGGTTTGGCTCTTGCAATGGATACTGGGGAGTTCGAAGTCACGTGTAGCTTTTAGGGAGTGAAACGTCTCAAAGCACTTACTGGGAACAGAATTACAGGTCCCAAGCATTTCTCGCACCATTGTGCAGACAATGCTTTCGGCCGAAGAGGCGAAAAACAGCCTACCTGGATCTAGCTGTTAGACGTTTCTGGCCACGGCAGGGACAGGGGTGCAGGAGAGAAAGTAGGTTGCCTGGCCAAGGCATTTCGACAGTGTTGCAAACGCCTGTTGTGCACAGAGCTGGAATCCATAAGAATCCGAGAGTTTCCATGTTCTCCTTGGGCCAGACGCTGTAGACGGAGCCATCAGGTTGTGTCGTCCCTCTGTCTGCCGAGTTTTTTGGGGAGCTTTGGGCCTTCGGAAGAATTTTAGGATGGAACGCGACATATGTGGTGGCTATGAAATGGTCTCTGTTAGCCAAGGTCTCTGATCGGACATGCTGTGATGTTAGGCCTGTCTAGATAATGATCTCTGTTATAAATGTGTTGTTCACTTAAAGCCTAAACAAAAACATTCAAAACACGCTGTGGGGAACACAATTCTGGAGCTAAACGCCTTCTCCTCACTGTGTGAAATTTACGAGTCAGGGATTGACTATTTCTCCAGAATGGAAAAGAATATTATCAACTTTGGTTAGGATTGGCTTGGAGGTTGAACAGACAAACCAGTCGGAATGCGTGACGCTCGTGAAGTCTTGTGATTGGCACGAAACCAAAGAGGGGCGGTTGCATTGGTGCACTTTTAAGTTTACTGAATTTTGATAGAAAGGAATGAGGGGAGACATGGACTTCCGATTCAGACTGTGGTCTGGAGAGGAGATTCTGGCCTTGACTCTTGTTATTAGTGGGTTGCATTTGGAACACTGATCCTGAGTGTGACTTCGCACTGGCACTGGTCTTGACTGGGGAGTCTGTGATGAAGTCTTAGCTGTACCGACTGTTTGGACCTCAGTTATCTCGCTGAACTCGCTCATGATTTATTTGTCCTCTCGCTTAACTTGTGTTGTTTGTCCTATGCCAGTGATGGGCTTATAAAAGAGTAAGCCCATGTTGAGATATTAACCACCCATCAGTAATTGAGTACAATAATGACAGGGTCACCATTTTATTATTTTTTCTCTGTATTCAAGGTTTATTTAAGATTCTGATGAAGTGATAAACCTCCAATGCAAGCTAGCAATTATAACCACCGTCAGAAGGCAGATTTAATTTAGAAGACGCGGGGCCGGGTAAACGAGTGGAAGGTTTACAAATTAAAGTGGGCGGTGTCAGAGCGTAAACCTGTAGTCACCTGTAGACTTTCAAATCAGACTGCAAGAACATTGTAGTCTTGCAAGTATTTCATACAAGAACAGTATAGAAGCTTCTGAAACGTGGTGCTACGGAAGGATGCCGAAGATTAAATGGGTACATCAAGTAACTGATGAGGAGGCACTGACCAGAAATGGTTAAAAACTAATTTTATGGCACTATCTGGTTAAAAGAAAAGACTGATTGACAGGACACATTTAGAGGCATCAAGGAATTGTCAATTTTGTAATGGGAGGAAGTGCAGGCGGGTGAAAATTGTAGAGGGAGGCCTACGAATGAATATAGTAAGCAGGTTTAAATGGATGTAAGTTGCAGTACTTATTCGTGATGGACTACCATTGAGACCTGCGTCGAACCAATCCTCAGACAGAAGATCACATCAACTACCACATAAAACTTAGAGTGAGGAATGCTTGAAAGTTAAGATAAATGAGCATGAATAATTATTACAAAAGAAACTACAAAATCAAGCAAAAACATGAGACGTGAATTGTGAAAGAAACAACTGATAATAAGGGAAAGCACAGATTGTCTGACTTTCGTTCATTGCTTGTAATATCCAGTTTCCAGTGCATCCGAATAGCAATGTTTATTCAAACCCTACTTCGCACAAACCGTTGAATTCTCAGACCGTACAACGCAAGCAGTGTTGCCAAACTATAAGCAGAGAATGGCGGTGGGTGTGGCGGCACTCACTTGGGTAGCAACTGGTACAGCAGTTCTTCACACTTGCGCTTCTCCTCCAGGTAGTCAGACGTCCTCTCCTCGACCAGTGTCTCCAAGTTGTTGGCGTACTGCTCCATGCGCGACAGCAATTTCTCCAGGATTTTCCCGCCATCACTGTCCCTAGAACATACACAAAACGAATGGCTGCATAAAGGATACGATCAGTTTAGGGCAGCAGATAAAAATACCAACGTTCCGCTTAAATTTTTTTCTTTGAACTGGTGTCCAAAGCTTGAATATAGTTGTTAAGTGACAAAATTTTTCAGATAATTGGCTGTAATTATTAGACAAACAATAAGCTGATAGCGGAAAATTTGGCCTTTCCGCTTGAAAATGGGCGAAATCAGCGGACTGCATGAGACGTAAAAGACTTTTAATGTTATTCAATCCGAGGTGGATTTCGTTGAACTTCTTGGCTATTATTACATTAAGGATTGTACGTTAAGGACGAAACAGCCACAAATATGTTTAAAGAGCTCTATTTTATTGCCGTGAACGATTTCAGACTATTACGCTCCTCTTCAAACCGATCACTTCTTTTATTACAATATTAGGTTCATCAGCAGCATGTTGTCCGGTTCTGTACGTCATAAGAATACTAGCGCCATTTTATTTGATGGGTGGATGCCTTGAATAATACAGAAAAATATGCAAATATGCTACATTTGATAGCATTCCCTTAAATTTGTTCTTGACACGAAACGCCTTTGACTAGATCAAATATAAATGCAACAGACTCACTTGCCTTATATGTCACCAATTGTAGCATATTAGCATATTTATATGCTTTACTCGAGTCATTCACCCAACATATGAAGTGGCGCTAACTACTCAGGTATTCGTATGCAGCTCAGGAGTCAACGACATGCTGCTAGAGAATGTAATACTATAATAAAAACAAGTGTAGCCAACTGAAGATGGAGATGGTATCGCGAAACCGACGGAGCCTACTTGGCTGTCTTACAGGTTTTGATTTCACTTAATGACTGATATTTTCCAACGGCCATTGCACAGAAACTTATAGAAGACACGTCCGGGAACATCACCCCACATAAGCCTTTTTCGTGAGTGCAGGCAATGACCGATGAAAATGCCTACCTTCTGCTCCTGGTTCTGACTGGCTGGAATGCTTAAAGATTTGAGCGAGGGGCTCGCGATATCGAGGAGTCGGCTGGCAGCTCTCGGGAGGACGTAGGAGGCATGCTCTCGATGGGTCGGAGCTCATGTTTTCACTGTGTATTTCAGATATCGCAAGAAAGTAATCCTTCGTAATCAACTGTGCTATTTCTTACAGTGCGCAAAATAAGGTCGCGAAAGTGTGTTTCTGTGAGTGATCGTGAATTTGGGGTCGAACCAATGTGGAGTGTGTTGTTTAGCGATTGTACAGCCGCTCAGTTAGCTGAGACCTAGACGTTGTGGAGCCAAGTGAGTACCTGGATGGCGGTTTTTAGTGCCAGAGACGATTTGGTGGGATTTTCGCTGCAGCCAATAAATTACGTAGGAACTTGAGCGTGATTTTCTTGCCCTGTTTCTTGTCTTGTTGCTGTGGAGATTGTCGGTGGACGTTGCTAGGAGCTATTCGCAGGCAGTCTATGGTCCATGAACACTTAGTGGGGTACATAGTCCAGCCCAGTGATCGGATTTCGTATTTTCCCTGAAACTGGTTGCATTACTTCAGGGTTTTAATTATTATCTGCAGAGTAGTGAGAAACTTGACCTTCCATGAAGTTTCGACATTGCAGCCGTATGATGTAGACTTCTTGCCGCTTTATTTCGGCTGACTACGATTCATTTATCTTAAGGTGATTGTTTAGCATTGGAGATTACTAGCTTACGTCACTAACTTTATACCAAAAAAGCGGCACGGCGACGCATGCGCAAAGGCAGCCGATACATGAGCCCTCTTCGAATATTGCTCCACCTATGACGCACAGACGTATGCATAATGGTGATATCACATGGACGCTCTCGGTCGGAAAGGGGACTTGCGAAGTTAAAATTCAGATGTGAAACCAACAAAATTAATTATCGCTAGACGTGTCACTAGCCATAAAAAATTCCTTTTTGTAGATATTAAAGAAGTCACCTGATCCCACTCCTTATCCAGTTGAAAGGCGCTATCACAATTAAAAAGATCTTTCGCGAAACGTATTTCCACCGATTACTTAAAAACTGGATCCCAGAAGGATCTCGTCGAGGCTAAGATTTCTATGGCAGAATAATCCTTGGAATGTCCTATGCATATACAATGCTCGTCTATTGCTGACTTACTGGGCTGCGAAAAGCGAGTGTGGCGATGAAGTTCAACACACCTCTCACGCGCTGTGCACCTTGTCTGACCACGTAGGCTTTGCTGAACTATCAACATATTATGTAGACTCCGGCCCTCCGCAATCACAGATCGTCCTTTGCCGAATTGGGAAGAGCACGGGTCATTGTAGGTGGGCGAAACATTACTTTGACATGTAATTTCCTTAAGACTCTTCCTAATTTCGGCGAAATGTTGCCGGAATATGGGTGGAGCGTCCTGGACTTGTACCACTCGTTCTCTTCTTGATATTGTGGGTGGTCACATTTCTTCCTCCTTAAAGCTGTGCAGATCTAATGTGGAGAATAACCAGTTTCTTTGAACACAGCTTGCAGGTGTTCCATCTCCTCTGCAAGTCAGTCTCCATCAAATATAACACGTGCCCGGTGCATCAACATTCGAAGGACGCCCTTAGTTTGTGATTGTTGGTCACAGCTAGACGCCTGCAAATACAGTTCTGCACGTGCGGGCTCACAGTAAACGAAATGCTCCAATAATCCACCAACTTTACGACTGACGAAGACATCCAGAAACGACAGACGACCGCCCTTCTCCATTTCCATCGTAAATTTTATATCCTCGTGGATTGAATTCGGGTGCTGCAGAAAGCGTGGCAGTTCTTCTTCACCTTGGGGTCTCACTACAAAAGTGTCATCTACATAACTCCATAAGCCTTTGTGTTTAAGTTCTGCCGCATCAAGTGCCCTATCCTCAAAAACTGCCATAAATGAAGTTTTCTACAGGAGGGGAGAAAGGACTTCACTGTTGAACGTAAAGCTGATGAGTGACAATGAAGAGCGAGACGACATCGAAGTCGGACTCAGTCTACTAACGAAGTCATCGGACTTGCGAATATGATGCGAGCACTCCCCCACATTACGTATTAGTAAAGATGCACGAAGTCTAGCTAAGTCATATGACGGAGCTCCGATATTGTTCACAATAGGACGTAATGGAAGATGATCTTTGGAAGACCATATTACTACGGTGTAAGAGAGCTGTGAGGTCTTAATCTTTTCGCAACTTCTTGCTGAAGGAAAGAAGAATTCAACGACGCCGACGTTATTTCTTCTATTCTCCCTGCGGGCTCTTTATCGATCTTCCGGTACATTGGTTCACTCAGCAAGCCATAAATTTTCTGCTCGTCGTGGTAACAGTACAGTGGCATTTCCCTTGTCCGATGGAAGGACCATCAGGTGAATATCTTCTCGTAGCTTGCTTAGTGCGGCCCTTACCAAGGACGAAATGATACTCTTCTGAGGTGGGCCTCTCGTAAGTGTGCGACATGTTCGACGCCTAATTTCTTCTGCAGCGTCACTGGGAAGAAGTCTAACAGCCTCTTCAACAACACTAATAAAATCAATTAAAGGCAAGGTTCAAGGCGTAGGCGGGAAGTTCAAGCCTTTCCCAAGCTCTCACGTCGTCCAAAACCTTATCCGTTAAATCGACCACGGTGCGTCGAAAAGCATATCCTTGCGGTAATGTAGCTGACGGGCGGTCAAACTTCGCAGATAGTCTTGAAGCAGACTCTTTATGGGCCTAGTCCGATTTGGCCCACGTCACACCATCGACCTATTCCCAGAAGACTGGCAGCAATTTCCAAGCCCCAATAAAACAGCTGTTTTGAAATGACGACCATTTCACGGCGAGTAAAACGAATCATCTCCTTCACAATGCTGGGCTTGTCTCACGTGGGATGAACCTCGCATTAGTGGTCTTGATAAAATGTGTCACTGTGGCACTGAGAAGATTATTGGACATTTGTCTGGTCGATCATATCAACAACACAACGATTCGACAGCCTAGCTAAAGTGACTCCGATGAATGAGAAGAGGCAGGCATGGAACACTTAGTACGGGCACTGCCCAGTGAGTCATCAGCTCAATAATCTCCTTGTCGAAGGCCAGAGATGCGGCTGGTCCCGGCGGAGGTTCGAGTCCTCCCTCGGGCATGGGTGTGTGTGTTTGTCCTTAGGATAATTTAGGTTAAGTAGTGTGTAAGCTTAGGGACTGATGACCTTAGCGGTTAAGTCCCATAAGATTTCACACACATTTGAACATTTTTTTGAAGACCAGAGATAACGTGGAAGACCTAAATTACGGTGGCTGTACATTATAAGAGCAAACCTTTGATCAAGAAAACTAAATCCACGGGAAGTTTATATCATAACAAATAGTGTGCAACGATCCAATTAGTGGACACTGTTCCAATGGAGAGGGGCTAGAAAGAAGAAGAAGAAGAGGACGAAGAAACGAACGAGCAGCCATTGTTTTCACGTCCCACCCAGTAACAAAAATGGAAGGAACCTTAATCTACCTCTACATCAACACTCCGCAAGCTATCTGAGGGTGTATAGTGGAGGATACTTCTGGTACCAATAACTGATCCTGTTCCACTGGCGAATGGTGCGTGGTAAAAATGATTATTGGTAAGTCTTTGTATTAGTTCTAATTTCTCGGATTTTCTCATCGTGATCATTTCACGAGGTGCATGTGGGAGCTAGTAATGTGTTGTTCGACTCTTCCCGGAAAGTGCTTTCTCGAATTTTCTTTAGTACACCTCTCCGTGACGCACAAGGGCTCACTTGTAGCTCATGCCACTGCAGTTTCTTGAGCATCTCTGTAACGCTCTCACGCTGACTAAACGATCCTGCCTGGTAAGGCTCGCAGCTTGGTGAACAATACTCAAGAATCGGTCGAACAAGTGCTTTGAAAGCCACCTCTTTTGCGGTGAGTTACATTTACTTAAGATTATTTTATGAGTCTGTCTGGCGTCTGCTTTTCCTACTATTTGTTTCACGTAGTCATTCCACCTTAGGTCGCTCTGGATAGTTACTCCTTGATATTTTACAGTAGATACCATTTCCAGCAGTAGGTCATGAACAGTGTATTTGTGCAGTAGTGGATTTCTTGTGGGGTTTATACGTAATATGTCACATTTATTGACGTTCAGGGTCAATTGCTAGGGCCTGCACAATTCATCAGTCGTTTGTAGATCATTCTGCAAATCGATACTGCCTTCTGGCGTTGCTACTTTGTTATAGATAACCGCATCATCTGCGAGCAGCCTTAAAGAGCATCCGACGCATTCTGTTATATCATTTATATACGCTGTAAACTGTAATGGTCCTACCGCACTTCCTTGTGGTGCTCTCGGAATTACCTTTACGAGTACATCTGCCGATCTTGTTCCGTTAAGAGCGACGTGTTGAATTCTGTTTAGAAGGAAGCCTAGAATCTAATAACAAATGCCGCTCGGGATTAGCCGAGCGGTCTAAGGCGCTGCAGTCATGGGCAGTGCGGCTGGTCCCGGCGGAGGTCCGAGTCCTCCCTTGGGCATGGGTGTGTGCGTTTGTCCTTAGGATAATTTAGGTTAAGTAATGTGTAAGCTTAGGGACTGATGACCTTAGCAGTTAAGTCCCATAAGATTTCACACACATTTGAATATTTTTAATAACAAATAATGGTTCGCAATTCATGTAGTAGATGCAGCAACAGAGAGTAATGGCGTGGACTCTGTTTCCTGGTTTGGGCTTACACCATTAACTACAATCAATGGCAAACATAGAGCAAATGTTTAGGAAAAAACTTTAGACCGTGGGATACATTTAACCCGTTTGGCAACAGTTTGGAAAAGCATCTCTTCTGAATCGGTATGCTATTGTTTCTGCCAACGAAGCACGAGTAATTGAAGTCTTGTGCGGAAACAGTCAGGTGGATTTGCTTGAACGTACTGTTGAAAACCATAACTTGAACCCCGTTGATTAACTAGAGTATTAGAGGCATACATCATTAGTTCACACAAAAACCAGGCAACAACCACGCAATGTTAGCATCAAGAAGAATTTAAACAAAATCTGCTCTCAACAGCATCAGAACTTAGCAACAAAGTCTTCCAAGAAATTAGACGATGTAGAAGCTGTTGATTTTAATTTTTTAAAGAGCACAGTGGTCGTTTCGGAGCGCTGTTGATATTGTGGGAATGGTACCAGGAGGTTATGTGACCTTCCACGGCCGCCGTAAATCATGGCAGTGAAGTGAGCGTTTGTGCAAGGCGGTCATGTGGAACCAGAGCAGTAAGTTCGATCGATGTGGAGGCGTGCGAAAATGGCAGGAGGTACCGTTTTTGGCGTGCAGGAGGTGCCGTGTTTGGCGTGCAGGCGGTACCGTGTTCGGCGTGGCTATGACCAAACTGTGTATAGGGGCGGCCGGTTTCCTGGTTACCAGTGTGGACTGTCCAACGCGTCTAAAGCAATGTTGTACCACTCGCAGCCATATAACACAGCGTAAGCACAGAGTTATTAAGAAAAAGATAATAACCGAGAGGAACTGGAGGCGACAATCGGTTGTAAACACGACAGCAATCAACGCTGTCAATGCAGTTCCATCTCAACCAGTTTCCAAGCTAATATTGCGAAGGAAATCGCAAGCAATGGACACGGTGACTCGGACACTTCCCAAAAGGCCCTTATACACAGCGGCACGTGATACTGCGTGTCTTTAATGGGCCAAAGAACGAGCTGGACAGGAAGCGTATAGCGTGGTCTGGTGCGTCGTGAGAGGTCTGTTTTTCAAATGATGCAGCGCCTAGAGTGCACCGACGACCTAATAAGCCGTTTAATCAGCAGTGTGTGCAGTTCATACCGGAAATGATACCGTGATCTTGTGGGGTTGTTTTTCGTATCGTGTTTAGGGTCTGCTCTCTCAGGTTACAGTGTGCATGAACTAGGATGTGTAATACTTCAACATCTCAGTGACCTAGTGTTGCCCGTCCTTTTACTTCTTCAGGGTGGGTATGCTGCGAACACTCCCGTCCCGCAAAATGACAACAGCCGTGTTCGCCGGACTGCATGCACACGTCCCTGTTCCGGTGAATAACTAGGGACCCCTAATGCACTTTTACTGCTGCCCCATAAATCACCCAGTCTTAACCGCAAAGGAAATATATGGAACTGTTAGGACCAGAGGGTGAGCCGGCTGCGGTGGCCGTGCGGTTCTAGGCACTTCAGTCCGGAATCGCGTGACTGCTACGGTCGCAGGTTCGAATTCTGCCTCGGGAATGGATGTGTGTGATGTCCTTAGGTTAGTTAGGTTTAAGTAGTTCTAAGTTCTAGGGGACTGATGACCTCAGATGTTGAGTCCCATAGTGCTCAGAGCCATTTGAACGAGAGGGTGAAAAGTAGTCAACATTCCACGCAGTTTGATAGCTGTAATGGATCTAAGCATCAATGAATAGCTCCAGAAGGGTCTGGTATATTTGAAGAAATTCGTGGATTTCTCCTTGCCGAATTGAGGTCGCTGTCACGTCTAAATGTGATGTTACGTGGTATTGGCGTGATATTTTGTCTGGTGCCCTTACCTCGGTACGTGCCGTTAAGAACCGTGAAATTATTTAGGTTCGGGATAATGAGTGCACCTCTAACGTCAGTGACTGTGGAGCTACTTGTCATGCGTAGTATTGTGTCTTTGTTTCGATGAGTGAGTACGCGTCTTTGAGTGAGTACGAAAATAATCGGAGAAGATGTAACAGCCAGTAAAACGTGGCAATTTCTGTACTGCTATTAGAGCAATAAGTGTGTCTGTGATTTGTAATACGAGTATAAGATAGCGTTTTTTGCGAACTAACAGTGATGATTGTTGTTCTGTCACATCCGAATCATATTGTAAAATTCTATTGTTTCAAAAAGTTCTTTCATTTTATAAAATCATTTATGTAATTGTGTACACTTGCAATAGTTAGTCTGATGTCGAAAATGTGAATTTATTTTGCAAAAACCAACTGTTTAACAACAGTCATATTATATCTTTTAACTAGTTATCTTTCTCTGTTACGACGTGTGTATGATTCAGATTCAACATCTTCAGTTCATATTTGCAGCTAGCTCGAGCATAACGTGAGATTTCAGGCTAAAAGTAACATTTCTCAACCGAAAGGAAATAAATAAATTATTTGTCGAATGTTAAGAAATAGATGACTCATTTGTTTAAAACCATTTTCATTATCTGTGATATAAGAAGATAAAAAAGATGTGGAAGAAGATTGATGTTTTATGAAAAAACGGGCAAGTGCGAGTAGCACTCACGCTCTGAAGGCTCCGTACAAACTTTATTATGTATATAGATAGTGCATCTATAGGTTTTGCTCAGTGAGTTTGAGAGTATATTTCCGTATCTTTTGGTAGAATTGACTCAGAAGCTTAAATCTTTCTACATCGCTAAGGGACCGAAGACAATAGCTTGTGACCTAAATTTTAGCTTGATAAAGTGGTCCTCTAAGGACTCCGTCATTAATGACTGAGGTACGAAACCGTAAAAAGTGAGTAACCGAGACTTCAGAACAAACCTAATGTCAGGATCCAGATCGCACAGTCTCCTCTACCTCACTCACGAAACAGTCAGGATAAAAATTACACAGATGTGAGAGATTCAAAGATGGACAGCCGCCACGGCAGCCAGCGTGAAAGACGTCACACGCTAAAGAAAACATGAGAGCAGCGGAGAACAACACTTAGGCAATCTGCACACCAGATGTCTCCACACACTGCACTGAAAATTCATAGTCTCAACCATGATTGAGCACAAAATTCAATTTGATATTTGTCGTGCTTTTAGAGGGAACCTTAGTGACAAAAAATCGTCCGTACTGACGTTTAGGTGTGAAGAAAATAGAAAGGCTATTCTGCAGGAAAATGTTAACTTACGGAAACTCAGTTCTCATATTTTTAGCGCCCTACTGTACTTAGAAGGGGACCGCATCTACTCGGTACCACTGATTTACTCCAGATTTGTGGTATATGCAGAGCTTAGCTAGAAATAAAAGTGATGGAAGTGGGAGTTCTAGATAGCCACACATCTAGAAAACAAATAGCAATTTTGGCGCGGCTCGGTGTGGCACGAGCCATTTATGTTAGAGTAGCTTGCAGGTATCTATTGGCGCCGAGAAAAGAGTGTAGTTCGGTAATTTGAGTGTTAGTGGGTGCATGGAATCTTGCACTGCAAATGAATCGAAATAATACTCAATAAATGGTACTAATTAATATTTTCATAACAGGCAAGAAAAGAAAAGGCAGAGTAGATTTGAGGTTGAAATTAATTTCTAAGATAGGACTGAATCTATAGTGACCACGAAGGAACTGCAATTAAAGAGTACAGGACTTCGTATGCCTACGAGAGAGCACTGGCACTTTTGGACTGACAGTTCAAAAAACGGTGGATGTGTAGCCTATGCTGCAAAATATAGGAATTCCTCATTACATCATAGATATCTGGGAAACTTACAATAACCTTAAACGAAAATGTTTTAACTGATGTGGTGAAGCCCTATGTGCTGGAGAAGAAAATTCTCTCATTAATTAACTCGTGGAGAGGTCTAATACATCCCCAATTATACGAAGAGATGTTTCAAGTTAAAGAGGATTGTCGACGTGCAGTATTAACGTCATTCCCCCAAATCCACTCCATTAATGTAACTCTGCTATGTTTATTTTTATCTTCAGGTAAACAATTTGATCAAACAGCGTCAAAACTGCTCTTATCTCATAGAGAGAGAAGAAGGAATCACATTCCGAAAACTGTACCAAAGTACATTCCACTGTCCATCATGAGCCATGTTCCCCAAAATTTATGCGAAATGATAGATTACGCGTGGTTTGCTGCCAAACAGTGCGATGAGAGAGAACATTTATGACTGTAAATTAAATTTGTTTTTCTAGAGAAACTCTAAAACAAACATGCAATTGTAAAAATGCGGCGTTTATAACCTATGCAAGATGCCGAGAAAATTACTGCTTCCCTCGATTTTACGATATCACCTCTGCACGTGTAAACACCGACTGTAGAATAACATGCATCAAATTTTACATGCGACGAGAGGAAATTATGCCTCTAGCAGTTATAAACATTGTCTATTCGACATATGAAAAAATAGTGAATTAATTATTTATATAATCTTCTATGATGTAATTGTACATATCGATGTGTATCACACAAAGACAATGATAATTGTAAATTCCTTTTATGATCTGCGTTTGTCTTCCTTTGTTTTTACCTTTTGTTGGTTGGCTTTTGTAGGCTCAGCTCGCAAGACGCATATCAAACTAAGGTCTGTTATGAAATTGTAATTATTTGTTAATTATTACTTGAAAATAGAGTTCATTATTATTATAAACATGAGTGAATAATAATTTGTAACTTTAATTCCTCTCTCAGTAAGCATTATCTGTGTTAAGTATTTCTTTCCGCTGCAACGAGCGCAGCCACTGATGATAGTGATTTGTATCGCGTTTTTGTCTGTGTTTTCCTTAGAAACAAATCAAATGTTTGCTTGATGAAGTCTAAATAGTGCACAATACAAAAGTAGAGTTTCTGTAAAGTTCAATAAGCATTTAAAATACTTATTTGCCCTAACAATAGAAAGTCTCTATCAATTGTCTGCCGCCATCTTCACAATTATCACAGCGGCAAATTCAAATTGCGCAACTCTGCAGACATAAATGCTGAACGTAATACAAATGTGTAAAAATAAATGTGCACCGATGGTCCCGAACTCATTTTAATGAAAATAATTCGAATCAGATTGGTTCTTTAAAAACAGTGCTCATAGCACGATCGTTATAACAAACTTTTCTAGCTGATGTATGGAGCCGAAATTAATTACGCACGAGTTGCGAAGAATATTGCTTCAGGTAACATACGTCAGTATTGTTCGCGGCTGATATTCGGTGGTTTTAATGATCATTTTGCTGAAGATAACTGCTTCCATCTTAATCAATAGTTGTATAGAATCTATTGTATGAACTGTGATTTAGTGACACTTACACAACTTACTGACAACACTTTAACATGACGTTAACTTGGAGTTCTTTAGCAACTTGACCAAATCTTTAGCCGGGAGAAAAATTATGTAGTAATTACTCAGTGTAATAAAATAAGATTATCATTTTCATTTAGAAATTAGTTAAATACCAAACCACTGAATAATACAGCGAGCGCCACATGTACCAAAGTACATTCCATTGTCCATCACGAGCTATGCTCCCCAAAATTTATGCGAAATGATAGATTACGCGTGGTTTGCTGCCAAACAGTGCGATGAGAGAGAACATTTATGACTGTAAATCAAATTTGTTTTTCTAGAGAAACTCTAAAACAAACATGCAATTGTAAAAATGCGGCGTTTATAACCTATGCGAGATGCCGAGAAAATTACTGCTTCCCTCGATTTTACGATATCACCTCTGCACGTGTAAACATCGACTGTAGAATAAAATGCATCAAATTTTACATGCGGAGTTCTCGTAAACGCATTACAAACCCTTATGGGAAATTTATTTGCAATCCCAAATTCTCCTTTGCCTTTCCTCACATGCCTTTTACGACTCGACCACACGACCCTCGACTAGCGTTCTGTACTCTTTCCATCACCTGGAAACTACGCTAGCATAAATGATTCATGCCTCACACGACCCGCGTCAAAATTGCCGCTTCTGGACAACCCCTGCATATACCAAAAATTTGGACGAAATCGGTGATGAGCAGTAGGGGCAGTCCCTTGCTAGATCAAAGGCACATCGACATGTTTTGTGGGCTTATTCTCTTGAAAAATGATCTCGAAGAACATCTCCATTTTGTTTCTTGCTTGATTGCTGACATTATCATCCCATTTACTGAAAATTTCAGATAACTATTCCAAGAATGCTGACGTTTACATTTTATTGCACGTGACTTGGAGAAAGTATATGAAATGACATATTATTCAAGAGTTTTCGTAAAACTTGGCATACAATACTAAAACTACCAGGAGCTGCTGATTAATAATTCTTCATTTACAACCGGTTTCGATCTTAAGCTCATCTTCAGGTGTCTTAGTCACTTATAATAGTTTACATGGTATCAAATAACTTAAA
Source organism: Schistocerca piceifrons (assembly GCF_021461385.2). Lineage (NCBI taxonomy): Eukaryota > Metazoa > Arthropoda > Insecta > Orthoptera > Acrididae > Schistocerca > Schistocerca piceifrons. The sequence goes on from NC_060141.1 coordinate 301,118,369, forward strand.
AAATATCTTGTGGCCTCTGTTAATGGTCGTCTACGTATTACTATCAGGTTCCAGTTTTCCGTGTGGTTGCACTCTACATACTGAGTGACACGCAAAGTGTGTGACGTCGGGTCTCCTTAGAATTGAAACGACTCAGTGGTGATGGTTGTTCTAGTCGGTATGACGTGGAACGGCGTCCCTCGCTCACGACAATGCTACCCTATAACTAGTAGAAAAACACAAACTCCTTGCGGGTTTTGGTCATATTTCAGATGCAGTCTTTCAATAGAGCGGCACGTCAGAATGTGTAAGCCGCTCTTGCTTCTTCACTGATAAACGCGGCAATTGCATCCCTCGATGGCGCGATAACTCCCTTGACCTGAAATAATGACCACTAGTTTTCTTTTGTTGTGAGCTCGCGACAGACCTTTAGGCTTGCGCGAACTGGCTAACTGTAGTCCTTTTTATTAGGCCTGGTTAGATTATGGATGTTGAATATTAATAATATAAAGTCTTGAATCTTCAGCCCATCACCCAAATCGTAGCCACATTATGGAATTGCGAGGATGTTAAGTTGATAAAATTGTAATTCCGTCGTCAAGACGTCGTTACGTGACGTGTTCAATAACTACACGACGTAATTCCAGAGATAACATACAGTTAACCTTGGTTCAGAATGCGTCGTAATCTTGGGACAAATCGATGACTGTTCACTGTTAAATAATCATGAATTCACTTTTCACTTTATAATGTTCTACTAGTCAATTAATTTTCACTAATACACATGATAATGTCTATTCAATTATGTAGGCGACATGAAGAATTAGAGTTTGAATCCAATTTTATTGTTCTTTGTAATTAATTGTCCCTACGCTGAGCAGGCACACCGATTTTTCACTCAGGGAATGTTTCCGTTTGCATCAGTAATCCTGTCGTTAACGACACTGACAACTCGGCGCAATTGTACGTTCTTCGTGTTTGCGATGGTCTGTTACCTACTCGAGACTAATAATTGTTTTTCTGTCGGCGATCTTTCTTTTTGAATGTCCCTGAATGTTCGTGCTTATTCAGTGTCACGAAGGCTAAGTCCCATCACAAATCTCACACGATTTAATTTCGTCGCGAATCTCCGTATCCCGTTATCTTTCTAACGATAAAGATGACTTTACTTTAGTATGACTTCTGAATAATACTTCAGTCTATATTGCAAAACTTTTAAACTTCCGATTAGCTTAAAACAGTCTAGTAGCGCTTACATGTATACTACTACCGCAATAGTAGTAGAGAGCGACTAGATAGCAACTGAAGCTAACGTTTGCATTTCCGAGTTACATTGTAGTCACACAGAGCTTCCTTCTCGATGCGGCTACAGCTCTCTTCTATGGTAAATGTTAGCTTTCGCCAGTTTACCATCTGGGCTTTAACCTTCGTTATAAATTATTTTGCAATTCTTTCTTTGATGTTTTTGTTGCGTATCCTATTATATTCTTTCATTTAGTCTCTATTTCATGATAATTATCCACATTACATTCCTGTTGGTCAAATTATCACAAGTGTAAATTTTGTCTCCATTAGCTGCCGTCACTGTCAAGATGACTAATTTTCCTATTTCTTTTACAACAAAAACTTGTTTATTAGGGTTTCTGTAATTGGTGTGTTATAAGTGTCTCCAGACGAAAATACTTACGAGCTGTGGCGCACCTCCTGCAAAACATACACGGTCCAGTCCCATTAATGTGACCACCGCCTTTGTTCTATGTCAATAAGCAATAACCACTAGCAATGGAGCGTAAATGAAGCATGTCGGGGGAACGCGGAAAACAGTGCAGACGTTGTCGCAATGCGGAAATGGAGCGTTATCTGACGTCCAAATGGGAACGATCGTTGGCTTTCGGACCAAGGATGGAAGCATTTCCGTAACGACTAAGTTTGTGAACTTCTTCTGTGCCGCTGTGGTTAAAGTCTACCATGCGTGGCAAAATGGTGCTACCCAAAACCTGCACCGAGGTAAATATGGTGAACACTGCCGTAGATGAGAGGGTTGAACGATGGTTGCGGAAACGTGTACAGGCGAAAAGCAGTGCAACTGTGTCGCCCCGAAGAGTATAAATCGAACATTTGGCGCAGGCGCCTCATTTATTCACCCATGCTGACTGCTGTTCATCAGTGACGAAGGCTGAAATTTGCTCTCCAGTACCGCGACTGGACGTCCATTGTTAGTGACAGTTGATCTTTATAGCTGAATTACGTTTTATGCTACATTGGGCGGGATGAAACGTAATGAAAGGAAACATCCACCGACAGCCTTTGGAAGGGCCGAGGCCAGAGAAGGGGGTATTATATGGCGTAGGTTCGAGTCCTCCCTTGGGCATGGGTGTGTGTGTGTATTTGTCCTTAGGATAATTTAGGTTAAGTAGTGTGTAAGCTTAGGGACTGATGACCATAGCAGTTAAGTCCCATAAGATTTCACACACATTTGAACATTTCACAGTATTATAGTTTGGGGAATGTTTTCGTGTCATTCCCTCGGTTGTCTCGTCAGTCTGGGAGGCACGATGGACGACACAAGTATGCATCTATCTTTGGTGACCACATTCAGCCTTCTGACATTTACGTTCTTGCGAATGGATGGTATATGTTGGAAGTAAAATGCTTATACAACAATAAATTTGCCAGTTGTAAACCGTTTTAAGGTGTAATTACATTGTGTAATTTCATAAGCAAGAGACTGCCATTGTCAAGGAAAATACAGCCTCTTGAAAACAGTATTTTATGTCGGTCATAATGTGAGGGCGGAAAAAATCATACGTGCTTGGTAATTCCAGTATCAACAAAATTCAAATTAGTAGACTCAGAAATCATTAGTTTTTCATTTACCTACTACTTACTTTTTGCATCTCTCGTCTGAGCGTGTCCTGTATCACAGACCTATACATAAAAATAATTTCAGTTCTTTGCTTAGCTCTTGTATCAAAAGTAAAAGATAAGTGGAGTAGCTGGTTATAGCTGGGAACAGCGTAAATTCTACTCATGATTTTACGGTACTCGTACCGTACAGAAAGCTGGTCATTCCTCTAACCGAGCAGCGAATACATTTTTAATTTTGTTCGAATGCTATTAAACCAAATTAAATTCACCATGCAAAGAAACAAAGTAACATTCCCACCCGGTTACTTGGTTACAATAAGTACTTTATTTAGGAATACCTACCAGTTCCTATGTTTTACTCATTTTCATGTACCTACACAAACGGTTCTGGACACATTCTCCTAGTAAATATGTACCAAATATCACATGCCATGCACATTTACACATGGTATGGTCACTAGTGAACACAACGTGCAGACAAAATGGCAAATAGTGTTAAACAATGTACTTATAAGTGGATATACAATGCCTTTCCTTGAATTTATTAAGGCTTTTGTGTCCATCACGATCAAATCAATGCAAACAGTTCTTATGCATTTGCACTCACAATTAAAAGGGTAAAATACATAAAGAATTCATAAAAGCTGGAAGAGTCGGTGGTGTCATTTATGGGAGACAGAAATACCATTAAGTGGTACGAAAAAATGAGGATAACATTCTCAAACATTGTGAAATATTATCGGTTTCCTTCCGACCTGCTACTTATTAATGAAATAGAGTCCTTCTCTGTGATACTACTTGAATGCAGCATTGACCTATCCTGCCACTACACTAAAATGGCCTAAATATAGTTCTTTGTGCTAGATTACATATTACCAACACTAAACATGTTTGTCTTTCCTGTACTGGGAACACCAAACTCTCATTTACTTACGAATAATACCACAGTAATAAATATAGACAGAGGAACGATTTTTAGCACAAAAATCAACTGAGACGGAGCGTTACCTCACTTGTACACGGATGGCGAAGAAAATGAGACGTGGCGTTAAATTTTAGTTTAACTGATGTAGAGAATGTAGGGAAACCAGGGTAACGTAAGACTAGGCCGAAGAGTGACGATTTGAATTTAGAACCTATGTGTCTTAATCACTTATCGACTTTTCTCGGTACTGTTGCTTGGAAACTGTCCACTGTGATGACGGTTTCAGAATTACTGTGTTATCCCTGTGGTTCTCGCGCATTGTATCACCTAATAATTTTTTCACAGTGCAAGAAAAGATATTCGCTACAGTTTCTCGCTGACGACAAACACATTTAAGCATGCTTGACAGTGTATCTTTCACCATTCAAACTCACTTCAAGTGTCTCTTTACACCCACAAGGCTTAGATCGCCAGTTTATCAACGCTCGTAACTAATCGGATCGTAGAAACTAAAAATTTATGAAGTAAAAACACCCACATATTGGGATTCAAATATCTGTCCATTCACGTTTACTATTTTCCGCGGTTATCTAACACCTCTAATTGGACATGGCTGGAATGCTCCTCATAGTCGCCAAGGTCCAGCACTTTTCCCATCTTTGTGCCGTCCGAAGCTGTTCTCTGTCTCTAATGACCTTAATAACGGTGGGACGTTAAACGCTAATCGCCTTCTTTCATTCCACATCACCGACCAACAGGATTGAGTCATGGAAAACAGTGCGTGTTTGGGGTGGGCATGGGAGAAAGGGGAGGGGAAGAACGGCACATAATCATTTTCATATCCATGAGTGATCCTAAAACAATTTTTAAAAGTTCTGGAAGTATTGGAGGGTACATTACCTTGCTGAATGTCCAAATTGCCTGTAGAGTGCTGTAGGGCAATAAATACATGTTAGATGATATGTCTGTAAGGTCTAAGGGTATCAATAAAAAAGATGGCTGATAACAGTCTTCTACTCTGTAAGAATAGAATCAATACGGAACTCATTGGAAGAAAGGAATGAAAAGCGTTACGTTATCCACATCAATTATAGAAAGAATCTCCTAAATTTCGGTGTCAGGCTAAAACACACAAATGTAAAGGCTGTAAATTCAACTCAATACTTACGGAGTACAATTACGAATAACTTACGTTGGATCGATCACATGGATAATATTGTGGGCAAAGCAAGCCAAAGACTGCTGTTTATTGGCAGAACACTTAGAAAATGCAACCGTTCTACTAAAGTGAGTGCTTACACTACGCTTGGCCGCCATCTTCTGGAGTACTGCTCTGCGGTATTTGACTCGCATCAAACAGGACTGGCAGAGGATATCGGAAAAGTTCAAAGAATAGTTACATGTTAAGTATTATCGCGAAACAGACGAGAGAGTGCAACGGATATGATACGCGAACTGAGGTGGCAATCTTTAAACCAAAGGTAATTTTCGTTGCTGCAGGTTCTTTTCATGAAATTTCAATCAGAAACTTTGTCCTCTGAGCGTGAAAATACTTTCTTGGCGCCCACCTACGTAGGAGGGAAAATAACAGAAATCAGAGCTCGCACAGAGAGATTTAAGTTTTACTTTTTCCCTCGCGCTGTTCGAGAGTGGAACGTTAGAGTAATAGCTTGAAGTTGATTAGATGAGTTGTCTGGAGGCACTGAAGTGTGAATTGCAGAATAATCATGTAGATGTAGAATAGTCAGCTGAATATAGAATATGAGTTGCGAATAAACCGTATAAAGAAGAAAATATGAGAATAGCGACCACAAAAAATTAGCCTCGGAGCCCACATAGTTTACGAAGGAAGAAATTAGAAATTCTGCCATCTTAAGAGCAAAACAACGAACGACTAACGAAGCAAGGAATGAGAAGCAGACAGGCACAGGCAAAGAATATGTTTCGCGGGAAAAGGTAGTATATTAGACTTTAAAATGGCTCTAAGCACTATGGGACTTAACATCTGAGTCATCAGTCCCCTAGAACTTAGAAGTACTTAAACCTAACTAACTTAAGGACATCACACACATCCATGTCCGAAGCAGGATTCGAACCTGTGACCGTTGCGGTCGCGCGGTTCCAGACTGAAGCGCCTAGAACCGCTCGGCCATTCCGGCCAGCTTATTAGACATTCCTTTGAGAAGTTGAACCGGAACTGAAGAGTACAGGAATAGTGAGATGAGGTAAGTGCAGTGATAAGATACGAAAGGAAGCGCTCCAACTAATCGGCGAAGGAAGAAGGGTAGCACCACGTGTGAAAACATATTGCTATAACTTCCATGGTACTAGAGGACGAAGTAAGGGTAAACTTAGTGAGGGTATACAGAAATTGCAATACGCATTACAAATAATTGAGAAATTTGGGTGGGAATGTTACTCTGAAGAGGAAACAGAGATGGACTGCAACAACTGGTTCAACATTCAAAATTATAGAAACTACAGAGGTAAATCGATAGTCCCGTACACAACAGCTGCGGGGCTGTTGTTCACATTCATGGATGAAACTTCCTGTATCCTACTACGTCTGCAGCAAACAATCATGCAGTTCTATTCACTCTTTATGACAAGATGTTTGTACACAATAAGAACATGTGTGGTCCTCTCACGTATTCTTTTCAAGTCTTCCTATGCAAAAGTTCAACATAAATAAAACTGAGAAATTGGCACATAGTACAGAACTTCATGATGAAAACACAATATGCTTGACCGTACTCTTCCACGGGTGATAGCCAATCACACGTTGTATGTTTACGTTGGTGCACCTGACAAATTCAGTGACGTCGAAATTGACCATCCACGAAGTATGAAAATATTTCTTAGACAAAATGCAACAAACATGATTTCATTCCTTATTCAAACGGAGATTAATTATTGATCGTTATTCATAGGAGAATGAGACCAGTTGTATTGCGAAGTTATATCACTACTTTTCGTATTAGTTAGGTGAGAGTGTACGGGCAGCACTGTGGGCACCAAACGCATGAAACATCCACAAAGAATCTAAATATTTTAGAAAATGACAAGAAAATAATAGAAACCAGTCATGATTTTGATGAAATATGACGCAATCACTGCTTTCGACACAATGATCCAACGTCAAAAATTTTTATATGGTGAAGCAGTGTTTGATAGCAAAAATATTTGTTTTAGCAAAATGTATCTAATGATGAGCATACAGGCTGAAGCCAGTTATCAAATAAAAGTTTGCTGGATTAAAGACAATTCCACAAATTTCAGGCGTGGTTTAAAGATATGTGATCGCCTGCTTTCATTACAATACAAAGTACATTCTATTTTGTAAAGCTGTGGAACCGAAAGTGAATAGAAAACGCTGACGGAACTTGCGAAGGTCACAGAAACAACTTCCTTGTGAATTTCAGCAAGTCGAGAATCGCCTATTCCAAGTTGCATATTGTCGTCGTGGACAGCAACTATGTAGGCTGCGCGCGGAGTTTTTATCTGGGCTAACAAAGCCCGAATGTGAAGCGGGCTATTCAATTCGGTCGTTCTGTGTGGCGCTTTAGATCTCCTGGTACCGCGCACACCTGTTTGAAACATCGTGCTATTCGATCCATAAGCTGCGCGGGGTAGCCGCGCGGTCTATGGGGGTCTTGCCACTGTCCGCGCGGTTCCCCCCGTCGGAGGTTCGAGTCCTCCCTCGGGCATGAGTGTGTGTGTGTGTGTGTGTGTTGTCCTTAGCGTAAGTTAGTTTAAGTTAGGCTAAGTAGTGTGTAAGCTTAGGGACCGATAACCTCAGTAGTTTGGTCCCATAAGGCCTTACCACAAATTTCCAAAAAATTTCGTTCCATATTTTTATTCTTGAGACTTGATTCTGGGTAGGAGGTGGATAGAACTACACTTTTAACAGCAACAAATTTAGCAGAATGTTGTGGAATTAATGGATTGTCAGTCATCCATTTGTGTGCGGGGTTCGATTCCCGGCTGGTCGGAGATTTTCTCCGCTCAGGGACTGGGTGTTGTGTTGTCCTTATCATCATCATTTCATCCCCATCGACACGCAAGTCACCGAAGTGGCGTCAACTTGAAAGACTTGCACCAAGCGAGTGGTCTACCCGACGGGAGGCCCTAGCCACACGGCATTTCCATGTGTGCGGAATGTTTTGTTAATGACGCACATCAGACGGAGGGAGAACTTCAGGCTAGCAGAGTACTGGTAACATACCGTTAACTTACACCTGAAACCCTGTGAAGTAGGCAAGAAATGGAATGAAATATGCATTCCAGATGATCACGTATGATTGGTAGAACGTTGTTCGCGTTAAACCAACACCAGGTTTCAGCCCCAGGTCAGCACACAGTTATAACACGGCAAGAAGTTTAGAAACCGCACATACGTTTAAAAAAAAGTGTTAATCTACTGAACAATCAGTTCTTGGCTGATGGTGCAAGTATTTTGCTCAATTCCATCATAGCTGAAACAACAGAAGGAGCAATAAAGGAAATACTGAAAAATATTATTGGTTGGTTCTAGATACGTGGCATATCACTTGGGAAAAACAATTCATTAATTACATAAAGGCAACATACATCATCGTCAATAAAAATGCAGCATGAGGGAAAGCAAGTACGTAAAACTGATCGTCCAGATTTCCTAGATGTGAATACTGATCAAAACTTGAAATGTAAGTCACCTGGAACAGATCTTCTCAAATGATTGAGTTTAGAAACACTAGCTCTACATATAATTGCCTGTTTTGCCCATGAAACCATAAGAAAATTAGCCTAATTCGCAAATTTCCATTCAGTGATGTTACATGATGGAGTAATTTTCTCAGGCAATTCCACAGATATACAGAGATTCACTGCACGGAACATACTGCAAGGATATCCTCTAGTGTCCACGCTTGTTAGTTATATATTAGTTAAATGTTCCCTACATCATTTGAATGACTGTTTTATCGAAATGATGTGGAATGAGTAAGTTTACAGTACATGTATAAATGGTTGGTGTTAACATTAATAAACACATTATTATTTTGTTCTATTCATAGAACTTTAAGGATTTATGTAAGGAGAAAGCCACCTACTTTACATGATATATTACTCATATAGATAAATTTGACTTCTTCTATAGGAGAATTTTAGAGAATCACTTTTTTTACCTCTTATATCACGAATAAATTTTATTTATAAAGAATACCTTATCGACTGTATTTGTAGTGTATCGATTTATGTATATCCAAAAATTTGGAGCGGTCTACTCTGTTTACAGACTCCTGCTCACGTGCTACATCAATTGCTGGTATGACTTCTTTGTTGTATAGAATGAATATAGAGTGTTTTTTCAAAATTTAGGGAGAGTCAATTTTCTGTGAAAAACTTTATAATTCTTTGGCAAATATCTTTTACAATCTCTTGCGTTGCTTTCTCCCTAATGAGACATAATCCAATACTAATATTGTCTGCAAAATGTATCTATTCTGGTTGTAGAATATTAGGTCTGTCATCCAAAGATATAAGGAACAGGATTCGACTCAAAATTACTGCCCCTGTGTTTTCTTCCAAGACCCTAAAATTTTCTAGCCTTCTGAGATAGTTTGAATTGTTCAGTACAACATTTTGCATACTGTTTATCAACTATGAGTCAATTAAGATGTGTGTAAAGCCATCTTGTCCCCAAAACGTGAGGTTTTCTAAGAGAATAACATGATCTACACAATCAAATCCCTTGAAAAGATCACAAAAAGTATGAACTGGTGATGATATATTATTTAAGGCTTGTCCCTTGATGAGCGAATGTATAAATGGCGTTCTAAGTCCAGCAACCTTTATGAAAACTAAACTGTGATATACTGATTAAATTGTTTACGGTTAAGTGTTAGACTACTCCAAAGTGCATAACTTTTTAGAATATTTTGGGAAAAGGTATCAGTAGAGCAGCTGGATGAGAATTGTTTAAGTCTTGCCACCTTTGTTGTGAAGGGGATTAACAATTGCATGTTTTAATCTGTCTGGAAAAATTCCCTGTGCTAATGATGCATTGCATATATCACTAAACACATTACTTATTAAACTGTAACAATTTTTCAGAATTCTGTTTGAAAGTCCATCAAGACCACACGAGCTTTTGTCTTTTAGAATTTTTATCATTCTATTACTTTCAGTGAAGGATGTCGGTGCTACTTCTAGCTGCTTAATGTTTTGTGGAATGTCATTTAATATATTTTCTAGCTTCTTCAACTGAACCATTTAATTCTCTTTTTGCTTCTACATTTGGAAAGTGGTTGTTAAAAGTACTTGTAACTTGTGAATTATCAGTCACAACATTGTCATTTAGTTTATTTGCTACGGTATCTTGCGCACTGACTGGCTGTTCTGTCACCCATTTGACAATATCCCACATGGTTTTTATCCTGTTACCTGTATTATTTATTTCTGTCAGGACGCATGTATTTCTGCACTTTTAATGACTTACATTAAAATATTACAGTCGTTTTCGTAGTATGCAAGTAATGTCAGATGTTGTTTTACTCTGGCCTTTATATAAATTTCTCTCTTCGCCTTAAAGAATTAAGTAAAATTTGAAAATAATAGTAGCGTTCACTAATATAAGACTAAAAATAAAAATAGAATCGAATGTCCACTACTTAACTTTAGTCTTGTACAGAACATGGGAATGTATGCAGGCAAACACCAACTACTTAACTACGAGTTGCAACCAGCAAGTTACCGTTAGATTCGAGGATGAGGGACAAAATCCTACAAAGTTTTTCACAGATTAGGAACGTGGGACATAACTCTTTACTATGGGTGTTAAACAGTTTATGGCTGTGGTAAGGAAAGGGTAACAAGGTACTCCCTTGTGGGGTACCATTCTTCTGTTGCAGGTACCTGAAAGATATTACTTTACCATATTTGTCTTGGGTTATAAATTAATACCTATTGCTAATATTCTATTAACGTGAAAGATAAGAGTTACGAAAACAATATATATTAGCAACATCTCTGGTGGAGAAATAGGTAGTCGAAACTTATGTGAAGTGTTTTCTCGAGACTAAAGAGGTAATTTCCATATTATTGGAATGTGAACTTAAATCTAGTTATCCAACAATGACTGGAATTGGGATCGTAAGCATCTGAAATGACTAAAAGGTATTTGAGTTTTTTAGAAATATCACTTTCACTGTCAAAGACGTGGCGCATGTTGCTGTGCGCTTGGGATGTAGCGTCTCTGGACTGATATAACGACCGATCAACAGCTACGGTAATAATCATTTGTAAGGATCCTCAGTGCAGGTAAGTCAAAGGACCTACGACCGTGTGACGTCTTTTGCGTAAGGGATATAACTGCAAAAGACGCAAGTTTAGAGGAAAGAGCATTCGCGATGTGTGCCTGAAATGTACTTGTCTGCCGATATGAAATGTGTTTCAGTTACAACCAGCATACATTGTCAAGTTCTCGGCAGAAATGACGAGTGGAAATATTACGTTATCGGTTACAATCTACAGGAAATTAGTGATGTTTCTGTGAATACTGATTTGCGTGAAAGTGGGATGTAGCTCTGTGAGTCCTTTCAGCATTGTAAGTACGTACGTCGTTTCATATATCGCACACAACGAAACTTGTCGCTGTATAATTGTTCCCTTCCAGGACAATGATTTCCATTGACTGTTTTTAGCTTTGAGTAGCTTAATGAACTGCTCTTCCTGAATGTGTGACTTATAGTTACTCATTAATCAGACGTATGACTAGTGTATAACAGAAGCTGAGGAGTATTAGGTAAATCGATAGTAGAACAATTATCGAGCGAGAGATCAGTGGCTCCATGATTCAATATTTACTGGCGCTCATTATTTTGCTGTTGAAATTTATAAATAAAATAATTACGTTTCATTCATTCTCAAATACATCTGCTCCATTTTATACGTTTTTTAGTAATGAGACCGAAATAAACGTAATCGACTTGTTTGTATTGGAAGGCTGACGTAGGAACGGCCAGGTATAAACGTATGCGAACTTTCCCTTTATGGCGCTGTGTAATATGACATCGTACACCTGTAATCAATTGCATCAAAGACCAACAGCTCCATTAAGCATCCCGTTCTGGCCGAGCGCGGTGAACCTGCTTGTCTGCCCTGATTCCACTGTCAGTTTCGGTTTCCAAAAGCGCCCCACAGTATTGATCTCCCTCTAAGCTGTAAGGAGATCACACCCAGGTAATACAGTATATGCCAAACTATCACTTCGCATATCTCTGGCCCACAAAAAGGATGACATTTAATGACACGACCGTTCATGAAACTAACTACTCGATCAGTGACCTTTTCAAACTGTTTATTTCTCTTGTCATCATTGTTTCGTGACTGGGAAAAAGAAACATTTTTTTTTCAGGAGTGGTGGTTTCCCTGTGTGTACGTCACGCAATTATTGATTTTCAGGTGCTGATAAATGGAACTTTTCTATAAATATTACTTCTATAAACTTATCAGGTTTCATTTGCACGATCCAACGTGAATCCTCGATAAGATTTTTACATTTAGTAATTTCTTCGCCATTTTTAAATTTCGTTGTCAAGTGCCTCTCTGGTGCCTCTATCTTTCCTAACGTCATCGAAGACGTTTTCAATCTTTTTTATTGTTCTTCTTTATATTATCCTGGTCAACCACTTTGATGCATGATCTGTCAAGCTGGTTGTACGATTGTTGTTGTTGCTGTGGTCTTCAGTCCAGAGACTGGTTTGACGCAGCTCTCCATGCTACTATACCCTGTGCAATCTTCTTCATCTCCCAGTACATACTGCAACCTACACCCTTCTGAATCTGTTCAGTGTATTCATCTCTTGGTCTCCCTCTACGATTTTTACCCTCCACGTTGACCTCCAATACTAAACTGGTGATCCCTTGAAACTTCAGAATATGTCCTACCATCCGATCACTTCTTCTAGTCAAGTTGTGGCACAAACTTCTCTTCTATACTCGATGTTAACAAATTTCTCTTCTTCAGAAACGCTTTCCTTGCCATTGCCAGTCTACATTTTATGTACTCTCTAGTTCGACCATCGTGAGTTATTTTGCTCCCCAAACAGCAAACCTCATTTACCACTTTAATCGTCTCATTTCCTAATCTAATTCCCTCAGCATCACCCGATTTAATTCAACTACATTCCATTATCCTCGTTTTGCTTTTGTCGATGTTCATCTTACATCCTCCTCTCAAGACACTGTCCATTCCATTCAGCTGCTCTTCCAGGTCCTTTGCTGTCTCTGACAGAATTACAATGTCATCGGCGAACCTCAAAGTTTTTGTTTCCTCTTCTTGGATTTTAATCCCTACTCTGAATTTTTCTTTTGTTCCTTTACTGCTTACTCAATATACAGATTGAATAACATAGGGGATAGATTACAACCCTGTCTCACTCACTTCCCAACCACTGCTTCCCTTTCATGCCCCTCGACTCTTACAACTGCCATCTGGTCTGTACAAATTGTAAATAGCCTTTCGCTCCTTGTATTTTACCCCTGCCAACTTCATAATTTGAAAGAGAGTAATCCAGTCAACATTGTCAAAAGCTTTCTCTAAGTACACAAATGCTAGAAACGTAGGTTTGCCTTTCCTTAATCTATTTTCTAAGATAAGTCGTAGGGTCAGTATTGCCTCACGTGTTTCAACATCTTTACGGAATCAAACAGATCTTCGCTGTGGTTGGCTTCTACCAGTTTTTCCATTCGTCTGTAAAGAATTCGTGTTAGTATTTTGGAGCCGTGGCTTATTAAATTGAGAGTTCGGTAATTTTCACATCTGTCAACACCTGCTTTCTTTGGGATTGGATTTATTATATTCTCCTTGAAGTCTGAGGGAATTTCGCCTGTCTCATACATTTGCTCACCAGATGGTAGAGTTTTGTCAGGGCTGGCTCTCCCAAGGCTATCAGTAGTTCTAATGGAATGTTGTCGCAATTATCAGCCCTTACTGTCTCCGGGACTACGTTAATGATATTCTTCCGGAAGTCGTATGCTATGCCTTCAGCCTTCTAAATTTTACATACTTACTTGAATATTCGAGTGATTGCCACTTCGTCCAGTGATGTTATATGGTCCACTTGTTTTCTTTAACTGCAGCTGTACCAATCCTCTGTCAAACTCTGACTCCAATTCTGAGTTCCATAAATCGAAATCCATTTAATCTTCTATCACGTTGTCAGACAGTTTTTGCCTCTCGAAGAGTCTCTCAACATAAGGGGAGATTGTTGTGCCTCGGAACACTGTTAACGCTTTCGCCTTTAGCCATCCCTGTAATTGAAGTTTAATATATTTTCTTATTCCGGTATGAAATTCTAGCATTCATTTTGTGTGTTTCAGTCTTTTATGGGAGGATAAAAATTTTATCCCGGGAAAGTAAAGTTGTCTCAAATGTGAAAAGCTGTTCCAAAGTTCAATATGGCCATGTATCTAATAACAAATATTCTATTCAAATTTATAAATGTTGCAATCGAGAAAATCTTGCAAGTGCTATATTTAATAGTTTGCGTGTAGCATTATTAGTCTACAGCACACTAATATTCACAAGTGAAATCAAATTAAGAAGACGTTTTATCAAAAACGAGTTACAAGTTATGAACTTCTTTGCAATTGACACAAATTTTCAGTTTAGAGATACGGAATATTGTTGAGACATCAAAGAAACTCATTTTATTGGCAAATATCACGTCTTCCACGCCTAAAAGGAAATTCCGTTTCGAAGTACAATATGGTGCACAACTGACAAAGCGTGGCTTAACCGTCCACATGTTATGTAATAATTTTAAAATTAGACAGACTTTTACTTGCCATGAAACTCTGTAACTGAAGAATTAATAGTGTACGTAAAATAGCGTTAATATGTTATATAGAATTTAGATATGTCGAACTCGTAATACCTACAAATCTGCACAAAACACAATGTCATGTCTCTTAACAGCAAAAGAGGTGGTTAATGCTGCAACTGCTTGTGGCGGTCTGAAGGTCTCGGTCTGTCATGTGATTCTAAAATCTGTCACTAGAGTGAAACGCAGACTAGAAAACATCTTATGTTCCTATGTACATCAGTCTCCAGAAACATGTGTTCCTATGTACATCAGCCTCCGCAACAATTCTCACCCCTACTCTTTCCACCTATCTGCTGTCTCCTCTGCGTTTAACGGCGAAATTCCTTTTTCACCCCAAATGTTGGCGCCTTTGACTACCAAAGAAGAAATACTGAAGAAGGTACACAATGTTGCGATTAGGTACGCAAAAACTCTCTCCCAATATCAGTTACCTTAAATCTTCAATCAGAGAGCTTTTTTCCAAAGTGAAACGCGTTTCGAAACACTAAAAATGATAATGTAATGAACAAATACATAAAATTAAAATAAATTATCTAAAAAGCTAATAATTTGTAAGTAGTTGTTTGTAGAAGATAAACAAACAAGGTATATTTTTAATTTCATAGGAATATCCAGTAATTTATATGACAGGATCTTTAAAGGAAACATCCTAACTTTTCAGTAAGAGAATGCTGTGCCCTGTTTCAGACCAGAGACCGTAGAATATAGTATGAAATCTATTTGGCTTGTCACTTGATATTAACAGTGGATATACGAATTGGATTTCTCACGTTGTCTCTTGCTAGAGCCTATGAAAGACGTAAGGAAGGAATGAAATTTGTGACTGAATGCCATACTGACACAGAGGTCGTAAGTGATGGAGCATTAGCAATGTTTTACAAGTATTGTACAGAGAGAAGGCGATCGATTAAAGGCTGTTTACCCACAATGGCTGGAGCTAGTTAATGAAATCGTCAGAAGTAGAAATCAGTATGTTATTACGGAAATATTAACCCAGTCCCTGTGTCTTATACGTTGCATCGTCTCACACAGATTCATGAGTGGGAATGGTGTAGATTTTCTTATGATGACTGAACCGGAAAATAGTTCTCTGGAGCTAAAATATTGTAGAGTGGTGTTATAGAACTTGTGCATGATGCTGCATAGTGGACGTTGAGACCCAGAGGATTCCTTACGATACCATCAAACAAATAACAAAAATATTGGGTTGTCGCTTTCGAAACAAGTTCCATAAAGCATTAATTATTATATAACTTGTGCACTTCAACATCTGACACAGTGTATCAAACTAAAGTTCCGAACATCTTAAACATTCTGAACGCCCACACTGCCATCTGTGAGTGTTACGCAGAGCACCAAATTTAGGAGGAGAGCTCGACCTTATCACAAAAAGCAACAAAAACGTATTTTATTCTTCAGTTTGTGATGTTACAAACTGGAGCGAGGTTCCTTTACTTATTTTAAGGTAATACGGTGATAAACTGATAATTTTCATAGTATTTGCATTCAAAGATGCACCAAGTGGTAACTTACCAAACAAACTGTAATTTACTGCCATTTCACTTAATGTATAAACCTTTCAAACCATGTACATTTGAAAAGTTAATGTGAGGTGTAGAATGTGAAGTAATTTAATAATGTGCTGTCAATTGCGTTCTGAGGTGAGTTTGGACGTGTGCAGTTGCCAGGAAAGTCAGCAGTAGTGTCGAAAAGGAAAAGATACGTAATTAGGCCGAACCTCTTCTCATGGTAGTCTAACAAATTTAACTGAATTTTTCTTACGAGGGGATTCGGATGAGTATTTGACTGGTGGACAGTACTACCAAACTCATGAATGTTCATTAGGAACGGCTGGTTTTTAAACATTAACCGTGTACGGAAACTGTGAAAGACTCTTTAAACTATACATTGCTGAACAAGAGGCTGGGTAAGGAATATTATTGTGATTATTATTTGTAGAATCTTATCAGGAGTTTCTTGTCTGCCTTGTAGGGAGACATGAGTCCTGTACTGTCGCTACTCTGATATTAAAGGCTCTGTGCACGCTGAGGTAAGCTCTCATTCGCTAAGTTTTTTGCTCGGCTTAATCTTGTCCACCTTATTTTATTCATTACAGATCAAAGACAGGGTTAATGTCTTAGTAATTCAGAGTATTAATGCCAAAAATTCAACGTTGGCTTGCAAAATACGAAAGATTCTTAACAAATTCTGTTCCCCTCATTACTCGTATTCTTTGATTCTTTGGTAGAGAGAGAGAGAGAGAGAGAGAGAGAGAGAGAGAGAGAGAGATGGTTCAAATGGCTCTGAGCACTATGGGGACTTAACTTCAGAGGTCATCAGTCCCCTAGAACTTAGAACTACTTAAACCTAACTAACCTAAGGACATCACACACATCCAGGCCCCAGGCAGGATTCGAACCTGCGACCGTAGCGGTCGCGTGGTTCCAGACTGAAGCGCCTATAACCGCTCGGCCATCCTGGCCGGCAGAGAGAGAGAGAGAGAGAGAGAGAGAGAGAGAGAGAGAGAGAGAGAGAGAGAGTGCGTGCGTGTTTGCGTGCGAGACTCACTAGCGCAATAATCAAGTGGTGAAATCAGTTTTGTTTATTGGTCTTCTCGCTTATCAAGTCTATGAGCAACTAACTCCGTGTCGCTTTCCACTCATCACTGAACACACAACTCCTCCTCCGATACCACAAGTGACAGCATATAAAAATGTCACTGCCGTAGGTACAGGGTAACAATTATTGAACTGTATGAAATAAAATCGTCACCACCTCTGAACGGTTTGCGTTATGACGTTCAAAGTGCACGGTTGGCCGTGTGGTATGATGCGGATTAGTAAGCGCCGTGTGGTGTGGTTTACGACGAAGCCCACTTTCATTTGGACAGGTTCGCCAATAAGCCGAACTGACTCATTCGGGGGGATAAGAATCCGCATTTCGCGACCGAGAAAACTCTTCACCCTCAAGGGGTGATTGTGTGGTGCGCAATGTCCAGTCACGGAATAATCGGTGCCATATTCCTTGATGACACGGTGACTGCCGAACGGTACGTGAAGGTTTTGGAAGATGATTTCATCCCCATTATCCAAAGCGACCCTGATTTCGACAAGATGTGGTTCATGCAATACGGAGCTCGACCCATTGAAGCAGGAGAGTGTTTGATGTCCTGGAGGAGCACTTTGGGCACCATATTCTGGGTCTGGGGTACACAGTGGCATGACTCTCGCATGTCCACCATATTTTTCCGACATGAACACATGTGACTCCTTTTTGTGGGGCTGTATTAAAGACAAGATGTACAGCAACATCCCAAAAACCATTGCTGGGCTGAAAACAGCCATTCAGGAGATCATCGACAGCATCCATGTTCCGACACTTGATTGGGTTATACAGAATTTCGCCAATGATGGCAGGCATATCGAACATGTCTTAACCTAAATCCGAACACCTACAGCGAAGTTTACGTTTTGAATAAAGTGAGTGCATGCCGTAGTTTGTAACTAATTTGCGTTTCTTTCATATAGTGCTTTCTTTCATATAGTTCCTGTATTAAATTTATTAGTATCTGCACATGCAGGATACCTTCTTCTTGAAACTGAGATTCCTTCAGGGTAACAGTCGCATGTTTTGGCATCCGTTTAAATGTGTTGCTACGAGAAGCCGGCTCAAGGAGTCAGACGCAGTGATGACAGCTCGTGGCGGCTAACCGGCTACCTATGAAATGGAGGTACGTTCGTGGCCGAGCGCTGGATGGAGGAAGGAGACGACACAGCGGCAGCTATCGTGGACAAAATGAAAGATTATTATTATAATTGCAACGGCACTACGTTACAAACCATGCAAACGTGATACAGGAAAACCAAGTATCAGGGCGAATCACAAAGTTTTTGTCCCTATTTTTTTTAGACAAATTACGACAGTAAATGCAATGTCAACATACCCATTCCCAGCGGTGGATCTTTCTTGGACCGTCGCGGCCCTATCTCCCGGTATCTCTGCGGCACTGCTCTACTTTGAACTGTTGAAGATGGCGGTTTTGCTTCACACGTCCATGACGCATGGTTTTGGGACGGATATTTTCTCGTTTGTATGTGTGCAATATTGTCACAAATAATTTCAAGTGTACTCATAAACCTATTGAGAGATGGCACGCCACGCTCACTTTAAATACATTGTCAGTCAGACTAAAGTTCATAGTTTTGGTCATGATCTCGGTGCTTCCCAGTACTACATTTGATATGTGCGGTTTATGACTTTTTTATGAGGGGAAATTGTGGGGGGAATGTTCTTATATCTGCATATGTAATCTGTAGAGGACTTGTACCCAAGGAACTATAGTGGAGGCGATGGACAATAGGGAGAGAGATGAACTGGAGGCCACAAATGCTGAGTGCAGCGGCCTGGTTGTGTGAGTGATTCTGGGAAGCAGAGCTCAGTGGGTCGTACCTGCAGAGGAACTTCTGGCGGAAGGCCTCTCCTCCTGCTGTTTAGGGTCACATGGAAGAGTGTCGGTTCGCAAAACATTTTACGTGGGCCAGGCGGCAGTCCATCGAGAAGGAGGCCAGTTGGCGGAAAGTGGCTGGAGGAACTATTTAAAGAGACTACTGTAACCTGAGCTTTTATGCAAACGGTGGGAATGTCATAAGACTCCTTGCATTCCCATGTTGGGTTCTTTTAGTGAGCAGGAAAAACATATATTTCATGGGCACGACTGTCTGGGAAGCTTAGCAGCCTTCTTTCAGAATTTGGAAATGGTTAGCCCAGAAAGATTAGATATCTGTGTAGATGAGGGACTGTGGTTCCACATAGGTAGATGTTTTTTGCCAAAAATGGTCATGCCTACCGCGAGAACGACGCCTCCCTATTCTAAAAGCCTCCTTCTTCCAGGCAAGATAGATTTGGAGTCACTAATTGGCTGCTCTCAGGATATGCAAAGTGGAGTCTTTTTCCCCTCAGTGTCTGAAGCACGGTGCTGTGTCTGGATTGGCTACCAGGGCAAAAAAATAACCAAGAATGGAGATTGAATGAGTATAGTTCGATTGGTTTGTACAACGGAGGCGGTTTCGTTTTTGCTAATTCACCTCCCATACCGAGGCTTGGTGCAAAGTGGTTATGATTTTTGGCCTTCTTCGTCTTACGGTCCTCCCATAGTGGAGGGTTGGCGTTTAGAGCCCTACCAAAGAAGATCTCCATGAGGTGGTATGACTGCCGGTTACCAGCCTCACTTTCTTTCGTAATTCTGTTTCAGCGAGCTTTAGGCAGAGATCACTCCCTTCACCTTGTGGTTAGTCAATGCTTTCTCTGATGACTGTTACACTTTCTCTCAGAGCATACACTTAATCCAGTAAACTTAACCTTTGAATCAGCATTGATATCTACTTTAACATGCGTGCGTCTAAAATATTATTAATTCTTAAATAACTTGTGTCAAAATGAAAGATAGAACTGACCTGTGTTCTTGCCACATTTTGTATGACAGGCAGAAATAAACCACTTGAAACCAAAAGAGCAAATGGTTCCATGTCATTATTTGATTGTAAAGCTGTGGTTTCCATATTTGTCTTCTGTATCCATACGTAATGCCCATTTTGCGGAAGCAATTAACTGATTAGGTGCCAACAACAATATCACCTGCTAATTGGGTGCTATGTATATACTTGGCATTGTATTAACGTCCGCATTTACCGATATGATTGACCTGATGGACAGGGTGTTTCTAAATGAATCTACTGGTTTTAAGCTTTATAGCATTTATTATATTCAACTTACCGTTACAAATAAGACACCAAATGAAAGAGCAACCCAAAATGGTTTTCTCACAAGTGTTCAATGTGAGCACCATTCGTTACACATCGAGTCAAGAGGCGAGTTCTTCCAAAACTTTGATCAGTATTCTGGAGTAATTGCTGCAACAATACTTTATCTTAAAGTCGATTAGATCAGCTGGCAGCGAAGACACATACACATGAGCCTTTATGGACTCCTAAAGGTAAAAATCACTTTGTCATCCGATCACTTGCGGCCAGTCCAGCTGTCGGGTACAACGTCGTTTAACCAATCGCGTGTTAAATTTATGCGAGTGAGGCGGCACACCCTCTTACTGCCAAATAAAGTATCATGATTCACCTCCTGACAATAGCTGAAAGGGCCATAGTTCTGGTGCAACAAGATAAAAAACACCAGTTACAGCTGCTTCACTGGAAAAGAAAGCCCCATAAACTTTCCGCCCAAACATTCAATGAGAGTAATGTCGTTGCAGCTGTACCATCTAGTGGTGATTTGATGACCCCCAGATGCGCACGTTATGTTTATTCACACGAAGGTTGCCCAAAAAGTAATGCACCGCATTTTTTTTCTTAGCCGAAAACAATGATACGAATGCGAAACCTTACGTTTGTATTATTTGAAATCTTCTGAGGGAGCTCGCCAAGTTTCCGTCACTTCCGACAGATAGCGTAACTGCAATACAGTTTCAAAATGGCGCCTGTAGGTGATGTACGTTACAAGCAACGTGACATCACTGAATTTCTCAACTGAAGAGAAAGAAACTGTGAGGAATATTCGCAAACGCTTGTGCAAAGCATATTGAGCATCTGCTATCGACATAAGTACAGTTAGTCGCTGAGTACGGAGGTTGGGGTTATCAGATCATCAGAAGGCGGTTCGGCGGAGCTCCACTACTTGCAGCGGTCGGGGAGACCATTCACGGCTGTCACATGACATGTTACAACGAACTGATGCTGTCATTCGCGTGGACAGACGCATTGCGACTCGAGAGGACATATTGAGGACGATGAGGAAATGTTTCACACAATGAAGCACTGGCTCCGCCACCAGACCAAGGATTGGCACCGATAGTGCATACAGGTCCTCGTTTCGCGCTGGAGGAAGGCCATAGAACGAGGTGGAGATTACGTGGAAAAGTAAGGTGTGTAGATAAAACACCATTCTTTCGTGTGTGTAATTCTCATTATGTTCAATAAAGAATTGTTGAAGAAAAGAAAAGCGGTGCATTACTTTCTGGGCAACCCTCGTATTTCCACTTAGGTGAAATGTCGATACATCACTGAAGGCGACAAGATCCAAAAAAATCTTCAACATCATGTAGCAACATTTCATTTGCAAATCTGGCACGTAAACCGTAGTCTGTAGCCTTTAGAGCTTGTAACAACTGCGGACGATAAGGACATAGCTGTAAGCACCTCCGTAAAAGCTTACAGATGTCACTGGCATTGCTAATTCGCGACTTGCCTTCCGTAATGATTTGTTGGGACTAAGCGCGAAGGACTCTCACTCGTTCAACACGTTCTTCAGTCATTCTGAATCGTTCCATGTTCTTTCCTTCACGGACAGGCAAATGAACAAATCTGTTTGAGTTCGTTTTTCATCTGCTGTATCATTTATAATCGTGAGTGTAATAAATACTGCAAAGCCTTAATAGCCGTAAATTCATTTTGAAACACCCTGTATATTAGGAAGAGATGGTCGAGCTCGAATCCCCAGAAAAAGCGGATGACTGAGCGAACAACAGGTACAGGTCACCGTGAAGTATAGCGACTGATTACTTCAAACTGGTACTTGCAATCGTAGTCATTTCACTTGCTGGTAATAGACCGATTGTAGAAACCGACTGCGATAAGAAAATCGGCTTAGCAAAAATATTTCGTAAGGAACGTATCTCCGTCGCAGAGAGGTAGCATTATAACAGGGGATAACCTACTGGTAAACTGTGGGTTTTACGTTCTGAGAGAACGAGTTTACTCGGATCTCGCGAAGCCCTGATTTGGCCGTGCCCTGCGCAGGCTGCGATGGGCTTAGGCGCCGGAGTTGGAGCTGCGGAGGAGTACGCTTAAGCCACAAGGCTGTTTGCGGCGCGCGCCCGCTTAATAATGCAAGGTGCAAGTTGCGGCGAGCGTGGGCACGCGCACCTGCCCATTGTTCCGGTGGGGCGTCTGCCCACGTCACGGCCCGCACTCTCACTGGAATACTGCAGCGGTGCCGCTCTGCAGAAACCCGCGAACTCTGACCGCGAAATTACCGTCCAGGGTCTTCACTGGCAGCTAAAACTGCCACATGCGAAGCGCAGCAACTACCTACACAATTAGCGGCCATTAGCGTGCTTCCAAAAACTTTTCTGAGACACGCGTACTTGTTAGAGCTATGTTACAGCAGCAGGTTCGTTGTAAGAGTAACAAACACTGAATTCGTATTGTACAGAAAGAAAGACCAGTTCTCTGTACGGTTATTCTGCTACATTCAAGCTTAATGTGCATTAGGAACCTTTCGATAGTGGTGGATGACGATTTCTTCACTTATCACAAACTGAGTACCGCCGTTGCCCGAGCAGTTATTTATTATAATCTCCTCCTTCACCCTCTCTCTGTCCACCTCATCTTTCATCTCTTTTCTGTTCATCTCCTTCTCCCCCAATCTCTGTCCGTCCCATCATTTCTTTGTCAATCTCCTCCTCCCCTCTCTCTGTCCATTTTCCATTCCCCTCTCTCTGCCCATCTTCTCCATCTCCTAGCTTTGTCCATCTCGACTTTTCTCCACGATGTCTAAAAAATGGTTCAAATGGCTCTGAGCACTATGGGACTCAACTGCTGTGGTCATAAGTCCCCTAGAGCTTAGAACTACTTAAACCTAACTAACCTAAGGACAGCAAACAACACCCAGCCATCACGAGGCAGAGAAAATCCCTGACCCCGCCGGGAATCGAACCCGGGAACCCAGGCGTGGGAAGCGAGAACGCTATCGCACGACCACGAGATGCGGGCTACACGATGTCTGTTGGTTTCTTTCCACTCCATTTTCACACATCTGTGTTTACGAGGTCGCATCTCCTGAGCAATGTGTTTTATTGTAATATATTTTTGTAGATACATTCAGCAGCGTATGTGGGTACTGTCTGCGAAAAGTTTTATGAATAGAATTAGTAGTAACACACAAGTAAATGTGAATACCGACTGAAAAATATGTCACGGGTACAGTTAGTAGTAAATAAACAATAAATTAAAACATCATATTTCATTCTGCCTTTTTACTGTATGAACAGAGAAAATGTAGTAGGCGATAAACCTTTTTCCTTTCATCATTTTGTGGAGAGCTGTCAGCGAGAAAGAGTTTCTCAAAGGCTTGAAACTATGTGAAATGATTGTTGCAAGTCACTAAGTGCTCTCATCCTCAAATATTGGATGACTAAAGTATGAGCATCCTCGCGTCATGGGCTAGACTGCTTTTTCGTAACCACCCCCGCCCCTTATATAAGAAGATGGTTCTTACCCACGCAGAGATTGTTTCCAGACAGTAAGTGATACTTGCACCATGTTTGGGTGAAATCGGCCCTGTGGTTTAGGAGGAGGTGTAGAACATACACATATATACACATACATACATATACAGGATGAACCACCTGAAACTTGCATCGCAGATATTGCGGAAATGGAACGTGCTGTTGATGTACGGTTTCCACAGAACGCATTGGTAGTTAGGGTGTCTTATTGTTAGCCAATCAACATATTTTAGTAATACTTAGAAAGTGTTTTTTTGTACTGTCGTACACCTTTTAAACAGAATAATGCCTATTGAAGTTAAAAAACTAGAAATAGTGAATTAGAATGTCAGTGATGTTTGTTGCAGGATTCTTGTGTGAGCCATTTACGAGATACCGTATTTTAAAATGTTCTTACACCGACACTTGTGCAATAACTGTGATACTACACACTAAATAATGCACACTAAGTATCAACACAAATGCATACAGCAGTAATGTAGATTTACCATCAAAGGTTGCGTTCAAAATGACCGCCGACCTGCTGGCACGCCTCCAGTCTGGCATGGAACGACTGCTGCACACTTGCTAGGATTTCAACGGAGATGTCCGAGCAGGCTACAGTAATACGTCGTTGCACATCATCGAGTGTAGTGGTTTGCCCTTAGAGACATCGTCCTACAGCAAAAATTCTATAGCCATAAAATCCGGGGACAGGCCGGCCAAGGTACAGGTCTTCTGCGTCAAATCCAAAAATTTCGAAACAATTCTCGCCGAGGAACATCTTCTAGAATCCGTGGAAGATGGCCTGTTAGGAGTCTGCGATGCTCCTGGGCGTTCAGTGTTGCGTCTATGAAATGCAGGCCCATGAGCTGACAGTACACAATGCCGCACCACATGTTTACAATCCATGGACACTGATTTTTCCCGTGACGAAGCCGACGGGTATTGTCAACAAACTGATGGTGCACGTTTCGGCGGTTTACCGGGGCGTGATCGGTAAATGTGGCTTCATCACTGAACAACATACATGATACATCTTGAGTATTCTGTTCAAAAAAATGGTTCAAATGGCCCTGAGCACTATGGAACTTAACTTCTGAGGTCATCAGCCCTCTAGAACTTAGAATTACTTAAACCTAACTAACCTAAGGACATCACACACATCCATGCTCGAGGCAGGATTCGAACCTCCGACCGTAGCGGTCGTGCGATTCCAGACTGAAGCGCCTAGAACCGCTCGGCCACACCGTCCGGCTTGCCGAGATGGTTGACGTCTATTGGGATTATTGCTGCATACACTATACTGCATTCTTCCCACACTCGCCGGCCGGTGTGGCCGAGCGGTTCTAGGCGCTTCAGTCTGGAACTGCGCGACCGCTTCGTCGTAGGTTCGCATCCTGCCTCGGGCATGGATGTGTGTGATGTCCTTAGGTTAGTTAGGTTTAAGTAGTTCTAAGTTCTAGGGCACTGATGACCTCAGCTGTTAAGTCCCATAGTGCTCAGAGCCATTAGAACCATTTTCCCACACTCTCCATACGCCATGAGCATGTCGGCGTTTTCTGCATTGGTAAGTCCCATCGTTCACTCGCAATCTACATTTTTGACTGCCACACTCTAACTGACTAGCAAATTGCAATGCACTCAAGGAACACACAAGCATTCTGTAAGCAAAAATAACACAAAGGTACCTAGCCACTACAGAGGTTGAATGGCATAAACAAGTACCGGTGAGAAAAATTTTCAAAATACGATATCTCGTAAACGACTCGCAGTACAATCCTGCAACAAACACTACTGACACTCTAATTTACCGTACTTTTAGTTTTTAATGTCAGTAGGCATTGTTCCATTTAAAATACTGTGTGTCTGCCCAAAAAGTACACATTCTAAGTGTTATTAAAATTTCTTGATTGACTAAAAATACAAGCTCCGACTGCCAATCCATTCTGTGGAAACTGCACCTCAGCAGCACTTCCCGCAAAATTTGGGGTGCAATTTTAGGTGATTAACTCTGGAAACACTGCGAGATAAAAAATTACTACATCCTTTTAGAGGTTACGAATTCACTCAAGGTTTATTGTTGCAACAGTGTACATGGAGTACACGAAATCATTTACAGATCAACAGCACATGCAGCTGTGGGATACCATGTTGAAACACCCACATTAGTATGTGGTGTAGTCTCCATGGACGGCAATGCAGGGTCTGACTCTGGCATCCACTTGTTCATACAGGTGGCGAATGCTGTCCTGGGACACGTTATCCCCCGTCTGATCGACCTGTTCACGTAGTTCTGTAAGAGTTCTTGGTTGATGAGTCATACGAGTCATTTCTCGTTCCACACGCGCAAGACAAGTCTGGAAATCTTGCTGACCACTGAAGTTGCTGTACGTCTTGCAGAGCACGTTGATTTTCACGGGCAGTCTGTGGGCGAGCATTATTCTGTCGGAACAACACCTCACCTTCCTGTTACAACAACGGCAAAAGAACGGGGCTTACAACATTCAGCATGTACCGAGTGCTGATTACCGTCCCTTTCAGAAACACTAAAGGCGAACGAGAGTTATAACGTATCGCATACCGGATCATACGACTTGGGATGGGGCCAGTCAGTTCTGGATAAACGCGATCTACGAGACACCGCTCACCAGGTCTACGTCGTATGCGCAGATCACCATCTCTTGCATGCAGGCAGAATCTGCTTTCTCGCTGAAGACTACGGCGTGCCACTCCGTCTTCCAAGTGATCCTCTGACGGCAACAGTTGAGCAATTCACATCGGTGCTGTGGCGTCGGTGGAAAACGGGCAAGAGGTGTGCGTCCCCATAGCCCCACTGCTAATAACCAGTTCGCAGCATCTCCTGTTAACATGCCTGCGGTCACGAATTCACATGTGCTGTGGTAGCTGTACGATCCGCCACTACTGCCCTGACAGTGCGACTATCCTGCTGGGCGTCTGTGCTGCGTGGAAGCCTAGTGTTTCCTGCTTGCTTCACACTTATGCATCACATTGAGCGTTCTGGCTGTGAGCATTCCCTATTAAACAGTAGCTATGCCGCTAATCCGTATGTCGGCGTAAGAGTGCGAGGGGGTGGAGATCTCTTCTGAACAGCACGTTGGAAGGCATCAAGATATGATCAATAATGTTCATGTCTGGGTAGTTTAATGGCCATCGGAAGTGTTTAAACACAGAAGAGCGTTCTTGGAGCCACTCTGTAGCAATTCTGGACGTGTGGGGTGACGTATTGTCCTGCTGGAATTGCCGAAGTCCATCGGAATGCACAACTGACATGAATGGATGCAGGTGATGACACAGGGTGCTTACGTACATGTCAGAGTCGTATGTTAACGTATCAGGAGTCCCATTCATTCCAAATACACACACCCCGCATTATTACAGAGCCCCCAGTAGCATGGACAGTCCCCTGCTGACGAGCAGGGTCCATGGTTCAAATGGCTCTGAGCACTATGGGACTTAACATTTATCAGTCTCCTAGAACTTAGAACTACTTAAACCTAACTAACCTAAGGACATCACACAACACCCAGTCATCACGAGGCAGAGAAAATCCCTGACCCCGCCGGGAATCGAACCCGGGAACGACGGCGCGGGAAGCGAGAACGCTACCGCACGACCACGAGCTGCGGACAGGGTCCATGGATCCATGAGGTTGTCTTCGTAGCAGCAAACGTCCATCCGCTCGATACAATTTGTAACGAGACTCGTCTGCCCAGGCTACTTGTTTTCAGTCACCAGCACTCAATTGTCGGTGTTGACGGACCCAGGCGAGGCGTAAAGCTTTGTGTCGTGCACTCATCAAGGGTATCTAAGTGGGCCTTCGGCTCCGAAAGCCCATATCAAGGATGTTTCGATGACTGTTTCGCACGCTGACACTTGTTGATGACCCAGCATTGAAATCTTCAGAAATTTGCGGAAGGGTTGCACTTCTGTCACGTTGAACGATTCTCTTCAGTTATTGTTGGTCCCGTTCTTGCAGGATCTTTTTCCGGCAGCAGCGATGTCGGAGATTTGATGTTTTAGCGGATTCCTGATATTAACGGTACACTCGTGAAATGGTCGTACGGGAAAATCGCCACTTCATCGCTACCTCGGAGGTGCTGTGTCCCATCGCTGAGGCGCGGACAACATCACGTTCAAGCTCACTTAAATCTTGAGAACATGCCATTGTAGCAGCGGTAACCGATCGACAACTGTGCCAGACACTTGACTTATATAGGCGTCGTTTTCTGAATGTTTAAATATCTCTGTATTTGAATACGCGTGCCTGTACCAGTTTCTTTGCAAATGCATATGGCGTCATCAGATCAAAATCGACGTAGTCTTTTTTCCGATAGTGGAATACATCCATTTTTATAGTATACACGGATTATAACCTTGTCTAAATCTAATTACATATAAATGATACACTTTGAGAATTATAGATTTCATTCGAAATGAATCGATAATTTTGAAGTTTATTAACAAGTAACATGTCGATGTAAATTTTCTAAAGTTGCTGGCGAACCTAACAATGCTCCGCAAGTATTAAATACGCATGATAAATGGATGTACGTCCTAGTCTGGGGTATCCCTGGCAGTTGCGTCAGGACGCAAATTTCGGTTCCTCTTTACGACTTCCCTATTTTTAGGACATGGAGCACGAAATTATAATAAATCGTACAGAATACGAATGAAAAAGACTTCTTTGTTTTCGTTTTTTTTGTTTGATTGTTTTTTAACTTTTTGTATACAATAAAACTACAAAACTTTTAAATATATAGCGTTTTCCTCTTTTGGGATACTAGTCTATGAACTGATTCTTCAAACTGCCGGTGAAACAGCACAAACAGTTGCCCAGTAAATCAGTTCAGATGTATCTAAATGTCCGACCTTGAACTTTCTTTGTCATTACAGCGAACGAATCCTTGATTCCCTTAAACTGAATAGATAAATCGGTTGGGATCATTGGTAAACGGAGACCTCTCCGGTTGCTGGATTTGTGAGGATTAGTAGATCCAGTGACATTATTTAGCCTGGTTTTAATCTGTAAACGGGTGGCATTACAAAGTTTTGAACGACTCAGATTGCATAGTAGCATTCTAATCATAATTCGATAAGCCATAAATACATCTTTCATAATATAAAGGTTTCCTATTAAACCCGTACGCTAGGAAGGAAACAAATCATCACATTTTTGTGTATACATTTTTTGTTTAAAATTATATACAGCATGATTCAGGTGCCCTACCGATGTCGTTTTATGCAGTCCCATATGACAGTAGAACGTTGGCCAGTTCGATCTGGGGATGTGAGGCTTGTTTTCAAAATTTCAGAGAATAACTGGTAAAGTGCACGAAGACATTTTAGACCTATTGTACAAATTTTGCTTACGGCACTACTTTAGCGGCTTAACACAGCAAGTGAAACGTTAATATATGTTCATTGGGTCATACACTGGAAAGTTGTTGCTTCCACGCTTCTCATTTAGTATTTCTTGTTAATGTAATTCTTTCAGATGCGATGAACACTTTATGAGGCAGCATTTCAGCATTTCTGAACAAATTTATGAAAGATTAAGTATTATAAACTGAATGAACTTTCAGACACATCCAAAAGCTGTATGACTACACCGCTAGTTACAGAAAGAAAGATTGAAAGCACTTGGATAATTATGGCAAAAATAAGATGTACCTTGAAGTAAGTCTTTACAGTATGCTTCTGTTCGATAACAGTCGTCCAGTGCTTTGAGAGAAAGCTTACATCGATTACATGGCTTTCGCCTATCTGGATATCGCTCCTGATACAGACGTAGTGCGGGTTGCACAAGACAACATTTATAGGAGCAGCTGCATTACAGTGTACACGGAGAAACAGCTGGAGAAACAGTTTGCTATCATAGTTAAAACCTACTATGAGAAGGAAAACGAAACTGCGCAGCTTCAGAGCACACCACAGCGTTTTCCTTCTTCCAATCGATTTTAAAAGAATATCTGTACATTATTGTCTAAAAAATATATAGCCCACGTCTGTCGGAATGTGTTTTAGAAAATCGTGTTAATATTTGAAGTAAGTCGGTTAAGGACATTTCGAGATATTTTGAAACCACATTTCCCATTTATGTATTTATATAGAAGATTTATAACTACATCTCTCTTGCTGTATTTATGTAAAAATGTGTGTAAAGCCATTTTACAAACATCTGTTGTCGTCATTGTAAATGATCAGATTATCTGCCTACAATTATAACCACTCTGATCTCTCTTACTTAGGGCGAAGAGACAATGGGAAAAGTCAGGCATGTCTGTGTACCTGTAAGGAATTGTTTGACTATTGTAGCTCATATGAACAGAAGGAAATTCTGTTACAGTGGAAGTTGAATGATTATTTCGAACCGCCGGCCGGGGAGGCCGAGTGGTTCTAGGCGCTACAGTCTGGAACCGCCCGTCCGCTACGGTCGCAGGCTCGAATCCTGCCTCGGGCATGGATGTGTGTGATGTCCTTAGGTTAGTTAGGTTTAAGTAGATCTAAGTTCTAGGGGACTGATGACCTCAGCAGTTAAGTCCATTGTGCTCAGAGCCATTTGAACCATTATTGTGAACCAGTTGTTTGAGCGTTCAAAAATTTCACAATCTAAAATGAATGAAGTGTTGTTAGATAGTGGTTAAAGTCACCCACTGAGCTTTTACAGTTTTGTAAAATTACAGATTTCTTTCAATGGGAAAAATTCGAGACAACAGTCATACCCCGAAGAAAATAATTGTTCAAATGGCTCTGAGCACTATGGGACTTAACTGCTGAGGTCATCAATCCTCTAGAACTTAGAACTACTTAAACCTGTCTAACCCAGGAATATCACACACATCCATGCCCGAGGCAGGATTCGAACCTGCGACCGTAGCGGTCGCGCGGTTCCAGACTGAAGCGCCGAGAACCGCTCGACCACTCCGGGGAATGGCTGCTTTCAATTTACAAAAAATGACGAATTGATACGTCATTGGAAACATAATAATTTTGAAAGAGCATGTCACAACATCCTGATTAATTGTTTTCAAACGTGATGTGATACAGTGATCTTAGAGAAATTTATAAAATCTGTGTTGAGTATTCAACAATCTTTGATTAACGATTTCGCCTTTCTAAGCGAAAGCCAGCACACAAAATGGGGGAACAATGCATACGTAATTGAGATCAACATAGTGCTGAGAACCCACGCTGGTTCCACAAGATGTCAACCTTCAGGTACTGTCTGCTTCCTTTAGTGAGCAGAGCCAATCAAGTTATCAGATTTAATTCAACTGGGTTATAACTTTGTGATTGTCACATCGGTCACCGCAATTGGTGTGGTGATGTCCCTTAAAGATTCTTGTACATGATACCGGACGAATCAGTCGATGGCAGCTAATGGAAACCCATCATTATGTGCTACTCGTCAAAGCTGCTCAGACTGCCTGTAACTTAAGTGTATCTGACATTTATCTGCTACATTAATACTTTCGAGATTATCTCTGTGTGCAACAGAATAACTGCAATTTACTTTTATTTATTTTCTTTCGTGTGGTTTTCACGTTAACTCTTTTAAGCACACGCAGTGACAGTGTGTGTTGATGTTGCGCTACATATATGTTTGCTTTCAGCTCTGCCTCCAACACTGGAAAATTTACTACCACGACACACTGATTGTAAGCACACTTTTTTGCCACTTTAATAGGCTGAGTGTTTCTGTGGAACCAACGTGATTATTTGGAAGTCTTCATCACGCGTCCTTTTAAAGCTGTAGAGAGCGTAGCTCCAGACCCTGTGGACATTTAACGGGCTCACCCCCAACTCCTCTATCAGTTGCAGTGGTGGTTGTTAGCAATCAAACATAATAATAACGCAACTCATTAGTGTCTTCTTTTCATTTGTGTTGCATTTAGTATCAAGTGAAAAGTCACAGACTGCCCAATTCTTGCTATTATTATTAGCTTACTCTACAGATGCGTCAACGATTTATATATGTGTGTAATGGTGTTAATTTCGTTTCCGCGCTGAAGGAAATGCAATATAACTGCGGCCTACTAGAGTAAAAATGTGATAATGTGAATCAGATTCTTCCAGTTTTGTATGTTATCTTCTTTCTGACCGTAAATCACATCCCTCTCGAAAACTGGTGTCAGGAATTTCTCTCTACCTGGAGGTTTGCAAATTAAGGCAATTAGTGGATGAACTCTGCTTGCGGAGAACGCTGGCAAACGTCGCCTCATTAATGCGTTTACGGGAGAAGCGCATTAACTATATTAGCAACCAAGGCTGCCGTAAATTGCCGCTCAAACTAAACAGAAGCCACCGTGGTGCAAGCGTTGGGCTAAAAGCACAGGTTGACGTAATCATATTAGTCTCCAGGGCTTCGCGTAGGGCGGAATATTAAACAATCTCCTGACATTATTGCGGGGTATGGCCGTTAATATGAAAGGACGTAATATGTGACGCCGAAAACCTCAGCAATACATTCGCGGTTCTTTATCTTGCAAGAGTCGGCACTTCAGTAATACATCCAACAAAAGCTAGAATCTAGATATAAACAAAAGAGTTGAGATATCCTGGCAGATTAAAATTATGTGCCGGTCTGGGACTGTAACCCGAAACCCTTGCCTTTCAAAGGCAAATGGTATTTCTATCCCAGAACGACTCGCGAACCGCCCCCACATGCAAGTCTCACTGCGCTGCAGACTGAAATATCATTCTGGTATAAAAGAGGTGCTTATGCTACGAAACTACGGGTACAACGTCGAAAATAACGCCCTATTACAGAAGAATATGCGGGGTGTAACGATAACTGTTTGCAACACACCACAGTTGTGCAGCGACATTCGAAAAGAACAAATTGATACGAGACACTTATGGTCTATAAAGTCGTATCACCCTACCTCAACGTATTAACAGTGATTATTTTTGAAATAATAGTTTACTTACTTTTTCTCTATGTGTCTCGTCTTCATTTGACTGCCCTTCATAGTATGTTGTTTAAGCCACACGCTCCTACTACTACATAAATGTTTGCCCTTACACGAATTATTTCGCATATTAGACCTTTTCTGGTCTTTTACTGACTTCCTCTACATCGCTGTGGTGCATTGTAAACAGATATCGCTAATAATCCTGTATGTAACTCTTGCTTTGTTACATGCACGGATGGTTTAAGTGGAGAGATATACTTTGTTTTAATGGTTTTCGAAAGCTGTTGAAAAGGCGACTATAGTGATATAATGGTTTGTGAGTTTCCTCGCTTGCTCACTTCAGCAATAATTACTCCTCTCCTTGTTGATTGTCGGTTGTTTCTTAACTGTCAGTTTATAGTGATCAGTTGGGCGAAGTTCACTAAGCATAATTGTCTGAGGTGTCACTACAATTTTATTACACCCGTTGTCGAAACCTAAATCGAATTATAATAACAAAACTGAGATACGAAATTTGAATAAAACTTCATCTTTCATGAATACTTAAACTTTGGACGACAGTCAGTTCTTGGAAATCACTCCTCAGTATCATTATCTCACTTTGACTGACACAAGACCGTAGTATTCAGTTTTCGGCTGCCATTCGACTACGTCCTCCGACCCACTATTCACTACCAGCCACATCTTCAATGACTGTCGTACTGGCGCGCTCTGGTAGACGCCATTCTCTGCCTCAGAGATGCTTAACCAGCCGGCCGGAGTGGCCGTGCGGTTCTGGGCGCTACAGTCTGGAGCCGAGCGACCGCTCCGGTCGCAGGTTCGAATCCTGCCTCGGGCATGGATGTGTATCCATCGATCCTGGCGTCGTGTCTCAAGTTTGAAAGCTCTCGTTCAATGGTTTCTGAATCTGAAGTCACATGAACGACCCTCTTTGATTTGCGTTACACAATTTCAAAACCACAATAACAACGTGGTAAACAGCTTGGGAAACGCTTGGCTGCGTTCACGCCACAATAGCCGGTTCCGACCTTTTTGCCTATCCATTTTAGTTCATATTCCTGATATTATGCGAAAAGTTTCAACGACAACATCCAAAACTTGCATCCCGATCGGCACGAAATCAAATAACACGTCCTCTGTACCGTACAACACCGCGCGGTTAAGCATCAAAATGGCTCTGAGCACTATGGGACTTAACTTCTGAGGTCATCAGTCCCCTAGAACTTAGAACTACTTAAACCTAACTAACCTAAGGACATCACACACATCCATGCCCGAGGCAGGATTCGAACCTGCGACCGTAGCGGTCGCACGGTTCCAGACTGTAGCGCCTAGAACCGCTCGGCCACCCCAGGACGGCGACTAGCAATTAAAACGTTCTGGGTCCCGGTTCGAACCTCGCCATTGCACAATTTTTGAATAAAAGTCGTCAGCAGTGGCAGCTGAGGACTTTCGGTATAAGAAGTCGCCCTTGTTCTGCCAACAGCCTCGTCAAACAGGGCGAAGGAGAGGACGCTTTCTTGCCCTTGCCGCAGAAAATGGTATAGCGAGAATAGGATTCGTTATGAATAGGAAGGTAGGGCAGAGACTGAGTTGCTGAGAACAGTTCAGTATTTGGGTTGCTCTCATCAGAATCCACAGTAAACCAAAATCGACAACAACATTTCATGTATGCATGCCGACGCCACAAGCTGAAGATGAGGAGAGAGAGAGAGAGAGAGAGAGAGAGAGAGAGAGAGAGAGAGTCTACAGGACGTTGAACGAGTAGTTTAGTGTATAATGGGAGATGAAAATTTAATAATCATGGGGAATTGGAATAGAGTTGTAGGGGAAGGAGTAAAAGAAAGGGTTACAGAAAACATCGGCTTGGTAGTAGGTATGAGACAAAAGAAAGACAGACTGAGTTCTGCAATAAATTTCAGCCAGTAATAGCGAGTACTCTGTTCAAGAACCACAAGAGGAGGAGATATACTTGGAAAAGGCCGGAAGATACGGGAAGATTTCAATTAGATTACATCTTGGTCAGGCAGATATTCCGAAAACAGACATAGGATTGTAAGTCGTACCCAGGAGCATGTATAGACTGAGATCAAAATATAGTATTGATCAGGCTGAAGCTTAAGAGAAGTCAGGAAGAATCAGTGCACAAAGAAATGCGGTACGGAAGTGCTAAGAAATGAAGAGATACGGTTGACGACCTCTGGGGATAGATACTGCGATAGCTCAGTAGGTTACTCAGCTGAAGAGGAACATGCATCTCTAAAAAGAATATTCACAGAAAAACAGAGGTAAAAGAGCGTAAGGGGATGCACTATTAGAATCAGAATTTAGGAGAGCTTTGGAAGACTAAGATTAAATAAGGCAGAATGGAGATTGTAACACTCCAACGGAATTTCTAAAATCATTGTGGGAATTGACAACGAAACTGCTGATATGAAACTTCCTGGCAGATTAAAACTGTGTGCCGGACCGAGACTCGAACTCCCGAGTTCGAGTCTCGGTCTAGCACACAGTTTTAATCTGCCAGGAAGTTTCATATCAGCACACACTCCGCTGCAGAGTGAAAATCTCATTCTGGAAACATCCCCCGGCTGTGGCTAAGCCATGTCTCCGCTATATCCTTCCTTTCAGGAGTGCTAGTTCTGCAAGGTCCTCAGGAGAGCTTCTGTAAAGTTAGGAAGGTAGGAGACGAGATACTGGCAGAAGTAAAGCTATGAGGACGGGGCGTGAGTCGTGCTTGGGTAGCTCAGTTGGTAGAGCACTTGCCCGCGAAAGGCACAGGTCCCGAGTTCGAGTCTCGGTCCGGCACACAGTTTTAATCTGCCAGGAAGTTTCATATCAGCACACACTCCGCTGCAGAGTGAAAATCTCATTCTGGGAACGAAACTGCTATTTACGCTGATCTACAGAATTCATGAGACTTGCTATGTACTATCAATCTTTCGGAAAAACATCGTCCACCTACACTATGTGATCAAAAGTATCCGGACACCCCAAAAACATTCTATTTTCATATTAGGTGCACTGCTAGGTAATCCATATCAGCGACCTCAGCAGTCATTAGACATCGTGAGAGAGCGGAATGGGGCACTCCGCGGAACTCACGGACTTCGGACGTGGTCAGGTGATTGGGTGTCACTTGTGTCATACATATGTACACGAGGTTTCCACACTCCCTAAACATCACTAGGTCCACTGTTACCCATGTGATAATGAATTGGAAACGTGAAGGGGCACGTATAGCATAAAAGCGCACAGGCCGACCTCGTCTGTTGACTGACAGAGATCGCCGACAGTTGAAGAGGGTCGTAATGTTAAAAAGGCAGACATCTATCCAGACCATCACACAGGAATTCCAAACAGCATCAGGATCCACTGCAAGTATTGTGACAGTTAGGCGGGAGGCGTGAAAACTTGGATTTCATGATCGAGCGGCTGCTCATAAGCCACAAATCACGCCAGTAAATGCCAAACGACGCCTCGCTCGATGTAAGGAGCGTAAACATTGGATGATTTAACAGTGGAAAAATGTTGTGTGGTGTGACGAATCACGGTATGCAATGAAGCGATCCAATGGCAGGGAGTGGGTACTGCGAATGCCCGGTGAACGTCATCTGCCAGCGTGTGTAGTGCCAACAGTAAGATTCGGAGGCGCTGTTGTTATGGTGTGGTCGTGTTTTTCATGGAGGGGGCTTGTACCCCTCGCTGTTTTGCGTGGGACTATCACATAACAGGCCTACATTGATGTTTTATGTGCCTTCTTGCTTCCCACTGTTGAAGAGCTATTCAGAGATGGTGGTAGCATATTTCAACACGATCGAGCACCTGTTCATAATGCGCTGCCTGTTGCGGAGTAGTTACACGACAATAACATCCCTGTAATGGACTGGCCTGCACGGAGTCCTGACCTGAATCCTATAGAACACATTGGGGATATTTTGGAACACCAACTTAGTGCCAGGCTTCACCGACCGACAACGACACCTCTCCTCAGTGCAGCACTCCGTGGAGAATGGGCTGCCATTCCCCAAGAAACCTTCCAGTACCTGATTGAACGTGTGCTTGTTAGAGTGGAAGATGTCATCAAGGCTAAGGATAGGCCAACACCATACCGAATTCCAACGTTACCGATGGTGGGAGCTACGAACTTAGAAGTCATTTTCAGTCAGGTGTCCGGATACTTTTGATCACATAGTTTAATTCCGAAGACAGCAAGAGCCGACAATTGCGGTAATTATAGTACAATCAGCTTAACAGCTCATGCATCCAATCTGCTGACAAGAATAATATACAGCAGAATGCAAAAGAAAACTATCGGATGACTATCAGTTTGGCTTTAGCAAAGGTAAAGGCAACAGAGAGGCAGTTATGACGTGTGGTTGACAATAGAAGCAAGAGTGAAGAAAAATGCAGACACGCTCATAGGATTTGTCGAACTTGAAAAAATGTTCGATTATGTTAAATGGTGCAATATGTTCGAAATTCTGAGAAAAGTAGTGCTAAGCTGTAGGGAAAGACTAGTAATATACAATATGTACTAGAACTAGTAGGTAACAGTAAGAATGGAGGGTCAAGAAAGAAGTTCTCGGATTAAAAATGGCGTAAGATAGTGATGTAGTCTTTCGCCCCTACTTTTCAATCTGTACGTTGCAGGAGCAATGACGGAAATAAAAGGTAGGTTCGAGAATGGGAGTAAAATTTAAGGTTGAAGGATTCAACGTTAAGATTCACTGTCGACATTGCTGTCTTCAGTGAAAGTGAAGAGTTACAGGATCTACCTAATGGAATGAACAGTCTAAGGTTCAAATGGCTCTGAGCACTATGCGACTTAACTTCTGAGGTCATCAGTCGCCTAGAACTTAGAACTAATTAAACCTAACTAACCTAAGGACATCACACACATCCATGCCCGAGGCAGGATTCGAACCTGCGACCGTAGCGGTCACGCGGTTCCAGACTGAAGCGCCTTTAACCGCACGGCCAAACAGTCTAAGGAACACAGAATGTGGATTGGGCGGAAGGCCAAGTAAGACGAAGGTGATGAGAAGTAGACGAAATGAGAACAGCGAAGTCAAGGAATTCTGATACCTAGGAAACAAAATAACCCGCGATGGCGGGAGCAAGTAGGATATAAAAACAGACTAGCTCCGGCAAAACTGAGCGTTCTTGGCCAAGAGAAGTCTACTAGTATCAAACGTAGGCCGTAATCTGAGGAAGCAATGTCTGAGAATGTATTTTTGGAGGACACCATTGTGTGGTAGTAAAACACGGTCTGTGGGAAAACCGAAACAGAAGAGAAACGAAGCATTTGAAATCGGGTGCTACAGAAGAAAGTTGAAAATTAAGTAGACAGGTATGGTAAGGTAAGAGGAAGTTCTCCGAAAAATCGGCGAGGAAAGGAATGTAAGAAATAGACTCAGAAGACCTTCGGACAGGATGGTAGGACATCTGTTAATACCAGGGAATAACTTCCATGGTAATAGAGGGAGCTGTAGAGGGTAAAAACTGCAGAGGAAGACAGAGATAGCAAATAATTGAGGACGTAGGTTACAAGCGCTACTAGGAGATGAAGAGGGTGGCACACGTGAGAAGTTCGTAGCGGGCCGCCTGAAACCAGTCAGATGACTGGAGACAAAAAAAGCCAAAATTAGCTTGTCCCTTCTTTCAACTTCCTCCCCTTTTCCCTTCTTCCCTTCTTCCCTCCTTCCCCGTCCCCCTCCAACTCCTCACTTCCCATTCCCCTGCACGTCATACATATTGCCGCTGCTTCAGCGCCGTCACCCGGCTGGCTCTCAACTCGCGCAGTTGGTGTCCGTAACCTCACTGCAACACATATATGTTTACAGTCGGCGATGGCACTGCAGTTCATCTTCATCCAGTTTGGTGCTTGTAATCGTGTACCTAGCGCTGCAACGGCTCGTTCCTCTGCTGTGGTGAGTTTTAGTTACATATCACCTCTTTTCTTATTACTATTGTATTTTATTATTTTATTGTATTTTATTATTACTGTTGTATTTTATTTGCTCGCCACAGCTCTTCCTCCCCCTAATTCATTATAATTAACGCTTTTTGATATTTATTTTTTTACTTCTTTTCAGGGTTCCTTTTCGTTGGTTTGTAGTTTATAATAAGGGTGTTTTTCACTGCCCTTTTACGTAAGAATCGGGCGCCATACTTAATGCCTCTAGCGTCCAACCAAGTAGGTTTCAAATATTTCAGATTTACTCTCCTATTGACGATATTAGGCCAGGTGTTCTCTAGGTTCACCTATTCGAGCTGTAACTATTTTCTTCTTGTACCAGTCTGATCACGCTTTAACCGAGCGAAACACATAATTGGAATTAATAAAATGATTAAATATTTGCAATGGAGACTTAATTCATTTCACTCATTTATGTACTGAAACAGAAAGGGTCGTTCTGCCTTCTCTAATTTTTCTTATCCCTGTGCCAGTGCACGTTCGTAACATTACATTTGTGTTGAGTCATGGCGGAAGTTAATATATTTGCTCAGCAGATGCAAAAAGCAAATCTGTGTACTCAGTCTTGATTTCCTTGTGTTTTGAAGTCTTTCTAGTAAAGATATACTTAGAGATTACCTGTCTCTGGCGGCAGTTAGTTAATTAGGAACGACGTACTACTTCAGAATGAAAAGGATAAGGCGTTGATTGAAGCATAAACCTTGACGTTTGACCGCAGTGTTCAGAAGAAACCTGTAAATCTCTATCAATTTAAAGTTCAGCGTTTTAGTTATTGGATCCTCTTATTCATTTAGTGCTCTTCATAACAATAGTATTGTAAGAATACGATCAAAGAGCGCTGTCAACGCACATTTAAAAAATGTTCACGTTGCGCAAACTTCAGATTGCAGATAATTTTCCTGAATATAACATTGTTAACGGTTATTAATAAAACGTGACGATCTGAGAAATGTTCCAAAGATCTTAAAGGTATTTTTTATTATTACGCGTATTTATGTCACCTTAACTAATTACCTGCGTGTTGCGTTACAACGGAATGACTTTTTGCGATAATATTCGCCATACCTCTCCTGGTGAGGTGGTAGGCGACGGGCGAGATTTTTTGGCGTTCTTCTCTCTTTCACTGAAAATTCTATGCTTTTGAGCTGTATGGATATTTGAGGGAAGTGCATTAGCTGAAAGCCTGCCTCAGCAGTCGTACCCGCCCATTGTAAGAGAAATAAAAGATACGTTACAATGGAGGACCTATTTTTGAGAGCCGCATTCTACGCTCTGGCAGCCATTTCTCAACCGACTCTGTCGATTACTCTCCGCAGAATCAGAGGGCGTAAATGCCAAGTTCATTAAGAACGCTTTTGAATTATGGAAAAATTTATTTTTTTTGTTTTTTTATTAAACTCTGAAGTTTTCCTGATTACACTTACATATACATTATTGTGTTCAGAATGAAAAAGATCGCTATATACTAAATTTTATTTTAGGGCCACGTACGCTGCCACACTCCCAACTGCGAATTGTTGACACTGCTGGTTTCCATCACCCTTTTGTTTTGTTGAATGTTTTATTTAATGTCCCACCGAAAGTTTGTAGCCTAAGTACTACAGGTGTTTGTTGGTGGAGATATTCTTTGGTGTATAAAGACATGTTTGCGTGATGCCATGGCAGCTAGATTGGAAGTGTTGGAGAAATTTACACATGATATGCGGCTCTAATATGGAAGGCAAATTGCTTGGCTGTAACAGACTTCATGTGCAGAAACCTGAAACATTCGCTCTTCAGGTCACCAGAGAAGGAAAAGGTGCTAAAATGAATGCCAAGAGGAAGTCTGAAAGTGAATAAGTGCCGCGGAATGGAGACTATGCTTGAGGAAAGTTCTGAGTCACAATTTTGTTTGATTCATATCACAATTCACAGTTTTCCGCAAGTATTTTTCAGTATTTAGGTCACATACCTCATAAGTTTGTAAACCAGTGTACATTTTTTTTCTGAAACTTCCAAATTCCTATACCTGTCTAACAGATAGCAGATTCCACTAAATTATAGAGAAATAAAATTTTTAATTAGGGAAAATACTCGAAACAAGAAAATATAAGACATAATGATATTTTTTCTGTTTAATACACATGGTGTGTGGAATTAAATAGATCTTTTATCTCAGCCATAATGCCATAATTTTACTGTAATAATGTGGTTTCTTCACTTGTGTATTACAAGGTTAAACGATACCTGAGCTTCAAGAACCATTTTAGAAAGTCTTGTAGAGCAGTTTTTTGTTATTGTTTTTTTGGAAGCAGCAGTACGCCATAAACTGTTAAAAATACTTGTAAATTGTTTATAAGGTATTGTGCATTAAATGTGACAAAAAACTATGGAATATATGCAGAATAAATACGGCATGAAATAAATAGATGTTGATATTCATATGACTCAGAGACGAAAATGCACTAAGTGTTCTTAAGCCATT
This sequence comes from Schistocerca piceifrons, assembly GCF_021461385.2. NCBI lineage: Eukaryota > Metazoa > Arthropoda > Insecta > Orthoptera > Acrididae > Schistocerca > Schistocerca piceifrons. Next base: position 301,159,666 of record NC_060141.1, read on the forward strand.
TACCAGCTTTGACGTACTTTCACGAAAAGTAGACCTTTTTATCTAATGTGTTTCGCAAGCAATGATAACATTCTACGAGTCGGGGCGTGGAATGTCAGAAGCTTGAACGTGGTAGGGAAACTAGAAAATCTGAAAAGGGAAATGTAAAGGCTCAATCTAGATATAGTAGGGGTCAGTGAAGTGAAGTGGAAGGAAGACAAGGATTTCTGGTCAGATGAGTATCGGGTAATATCAACAGCAGCAGAAAATGGTATAACAGGTGTAGGATTCGTTATGAATAGGAAGGTAGGGCAGAGGGTGTGTTACTGTGAACAGTTCAGTGACCGGGTTGTTCCAATCAGAATCGACAGCAGACCAACACCGACAACGATAGTTCAGGTATACATGCCGACGTCGCAAGCTGAAGATGAACAGATAGAGAAAGTGTATGAGGATATTGAAAGGGTAATGCAGTATGTAAAGAGGGACGAAAATCTAATAGTCATGGGCGACTGGAATGCAGTTGTAGGGGAAGGAGTAGAAGAAACGGTAACAGGAGAACATGGGCTTGGGACAAGGAATGATAGAGGAGAAAGACTAACTGAGTTCTGTAACAAGTTTCAGCTAGTAATAGCGAATACCCTGTTCAAGAATCACAAGAGGAGGAGGTATACTTGGAAATGGCCGGGAGACACGGGAAGATTTCAATTAGATTACATTATGGTCAGACAGAGATTCCGAAATCAGATACTGGATTGTAAGGCGTACCCAGGAGCAGATATAGGCTCAGAGCACAATATAGTAGTGATGAAGAGTAGGCTGAAGTTCAAGACATTAGTCAGGAAGAATCAATACGCAAAGAAGTGGGATACGGAAGTACTAAGGAATGACGAGATACGTTTGAAGTTCTGTAACGCTATAGATACAGCAATAAGGAATAGCGCACTAGGCAGTACAGTTGAAGAGGAATGGACATCTCTAAAAAGGGCCATTACAGAAGTTGGGAAGGAAAACATAGGTACAAAGAAGGTAGCTGCGAAGAAACCATGGGTAACAGAAGTAATACTTCAGTTTATTGATGAAAGGAGGAAGTACAAACATGTTCCGGGAAAATCAGGAATACAGAAATACAAGTCGCTGAGGAGTGAAATAAATAGGAAGTGCAGGGAAGCTAAGACGAAATGGCTGCAGGAAAAATGTGAAGACATCGAAAAAGATATGTTGTGGGAAGGACAGATTCAGCATACAGGAAAGTCAAAACAAAGTTTGGTGACATTAAAAGCAACGGTGGTAACATTAAGAGTGCAACGGGAATTCCACTGTTAAATGCAGAGGAGAGAGCAGATAGGTGGAAAGAATACATTGAAAGCCTCTATGAGGGTGAAGATTTGTCTGATGTGATAGAAGAAGAAATAGGAGTCGATTTAGAAGAGTAGTGGATCCAGTATTAGAATCGGAATTTAAAAGAGCTTTGGAGGTCTTACGGTCAAATAAGGCAGAAGGGATAGATAACATCCCATCAGAATTTCTAAAATCATTGGGGGAAGTGGCAACAAAACGACTATTCACGTTGGTGTGTAGAATATATGAGTCTGGCGATATACCATCTGACTTTCGAAAAAGCATCATCCACACAATTCCGAAGACGGCAAGAGCTGACAAGTACGAGAATTATCGCACAATCAGCTTAACAGCTCATGCATCGAAGCTGCGTACAAGAATAATGTACAGAAGAATGGAAAAGAAAATTGAGAATGCGCTAGGTGACGATCAGTTTGGCTTTACGAAAAGTAAAGGGACGAGAGAGGCAATTCTGACGTTACGGCTAATAATGGAAGCAAGGCTAAAGAAAAATCAAGACACTTTCATAGGATTTGTCGACCTGGAAAAAGCGTTCGACAATATAAAATGGTGCAAGCTGTTCGAGGTTCTGAAAAATGTAGGGGTAAGCTATAGGGAGAGACGGGTCATATACAATATGTACAACAACCAAGAGGGAATAATAAGAGTGGACGATCAAGAACGAAGTGCTCGTATTAAGAAGGGTGTAAGACAAGGCTGTAGCCTTTTGCCCCTACTCTTCAATCTATACATCGAGGATGCAATGATGGAAATAAAAGAAAGGTTCAGGAGTGGAATTAAAATACAAGGTGAAAGGATATCAATGAAACGATTCGCTGATGACATTGCCATCCTGAGTGAAAGTGAAGAAGAATTAAATGAGTTGCTGAACGGAATGAACAGTCTAATGAGTACACAGTATGGTTTGAGACTAAATCGGAGAAATTCGAAGGTAATGAGAAGTAGTAGAAATGAGAACAGCGAGAAACTTAACATCAGGATTGATGGTCACGAAGTCAATGAAGTTAAGGAATTCTGCTACCTAGGCAGTAAAATAACCAATGACGGACGGAGCAAGGAGGACATCAAAAGCAGACTCGCTATGGCAAAAAAGGCGTTTCTGGCCAAGAGAAGTCTACTAATATCAAATGCCGGCCTTAATTTGAGGAAGAAATTTCTGAGGATGTACGTCTGGAGTACAGCATTGTATGGTAGTGAAACATGGACTGTGGGAAAATCGGAACAGAAGAGAATCGAAGCATTTGAGATGTGGTGCTATAGACGAATGTTGGAAATTAGGAGGACTGATAAGGTAAGGAATGAGGAGGTTCTACGCAGAATCGGAGAGGAAAGGAATATGTGGAAAACACTGATAAGGAGAAGGGACATGATGATAGGACATCTGCTAAGACATGAGGGAATGACTTCCATGGTACTAGAGGGAGCTGTAGAGGGCAAAAACTGTAGAGGAAGACAGGGACTGGAATACGTCAAGCAAATAATTGAAGACGTAGGTTGCAAGTGCTACTCTGAGATGAAGAGATTAGCACAGGAAAGGAATTCGTGGCGGGCCGCATCAAACCAGTCAGTAGACTGATGACAAAAAAAAAAAAAAAAAGGTAAGAAATTCTTGAGCCAGTTGTATGAAAAATTCGATTTACACAGTTCACACAAACCCGTTTTTAACTTGTAGCCGCGCGGGATTAGCCGAGCGGTCTGCGGCGCTGCAGACATGGACTGTCCGGCCGATCCCGTCGGAGGTTCGAGTCCTCCCTCGGGCGTGGGTGTGGGTGTATGTTTGTCCTTAGGATAATTTAGGTTAAGTAGTGTGTAAGCTTAGGGACTGATAACCTTAGCAGTTAAGTCCCATACGATTTCGCACAAATTTGAACAACCTTTTTTTTAACTTGCAATGCTGGTGGAGCTACAGCTACTTCGATATTATGCTTCATAAAAATATATAGGAGCACAAAGATAATAATATATTTAATCGTTTCATCCACGGAAAAACAATGAATAATGTACAACAAAATTAAAAAAAATCTACCTTTGCTTTCCATTAACTTTTCGCCTTCCTTCTTAACATCACAGCTCGTGTTTCTGTAGATATAATGGTGCAATTATGTGAGAGTAACCTTTTCCAGAATGTCTCTTTAGAGCACACTAAGGGTGTGCAATTCTTTGGAAAAAAAAGGCGTCATTAGCGCTGCGAAACTTTGTTGGGCCAGTTTTAACAGTTTCCAAGAGACCGTACAAAAGTTGGATTACATCAATAGTACAATACTTTTAGCGTAAGCATTATAAGAACAAGGCAAGAGCGACGAGGGTACTTACGCACCATACAGGCATTTATCTCTTAGTTCATGAGCTAATGAAACGGGAAAGGAACTGGTTTATAACGTTGTGAAATTATCTTTACCGTGCATTGTACAGTTTCTACAGAAAAATCATTTCTTACTGGATGATTTTGTACACCTTTCTTTTTCCAATGGGTATTAAAAATATCATAGAATACTCTAAATTCTTAGACTCTTGTATTGATCAGGAACGGAACTGAAGTAGCATGTTACAGATCTTCTTGGACGTCGAAGATTTGCAACTTTTGTGTTACCGGTAGTATCAGATTTTGGAGATGAAAATGTAAAAAATTAACTTATTTTTCACAGTTTCATTCACTAGTGTCTTATGTTAACACACTCTGGAGTAACTAGTCACTGAAGAAAAAAGGATTTGTTTCACAGAGTCGTGGAACAAGGAGAAAGAAGTGAGGCCCACTCTAGAGCCTCTTGTACACATCTCTGTAAATAGTTGGATACACTGGCAGCAGATCACATTACATTTACTCTCAAAAGACGTTTGTTGTCAACAATAGCGTTCATAAGTATATTACTAGAAATACATGTGTGTGTGTGTGTGTGTGTGTGTGTGTGTGTGTGTGTGTGTGTAAAACAAAGTATAAATCACTATATGGTAAGTGTATGAAAAAATGAGACAAAGACATAATTTGGAGGGAATCATGTTAATCGTCAACATGTTGTCATATTTATTTATTTTTTTGCTGAGAAAGTGTATTATAAATGTAAAACTGATTCATTTCACATCACGGCGGGATGTCACAGTTGTGACTTATGGAACATGTAGATGATAACTAAACCTGAGCTTGTCTACATCTACATCTACGTGATTACTCTGCTATTCACAATTAAGTGCCTGACAGAGGGTTCAATGAACCACCTTCAAGCTGTCTCTATATCGTTCCACTCTCGAACGGCACGCGTGGAAAACGAGCACTTAAATTTTTCTGTGCGAGCCCTGATTTCTCTTATTTTATCGTGATGATCATTTGTTCCTATCGAAGTGGGTGGCAACAGAATGTTTTCGCAATCGGAGGAGAAAACTGGTGATTGAAATTTCATGAGAATATCCCGTCGCAACGAAAAACGCCTTTGTTTTAATGATTGCCACTCCAATTCACGTATCATGTCTGTAACACTATCTCCCCTGTTTCGCGATAATACAAAACGAGCTGCCCTTCTTTGTACTTTTTCGATGTCATCCGTCAGTCCCACCTGATGCGGATCCCACAGCGCAGAGCAATACTCCAGAATACGGCGCACAAGCGTGGTGTAAGCAGTGTCTTTAGTAGACCTGTTGCACCTTCTAAGTGTTCTGCCAATGAATCGCACTCTTTGGTTTGCTTTACACACAATATTATCTATGTGGTCGTTCCAATTTAGGTTATTTGTAATAGTAATCCCTAAGCATTTAGTTGAATTTACAGCTTTCAGATTTGTGTGACTTATCGCGTAATCGAAATTTAGCTGATTTCTTTTAGTACTCATCTGAATAACTACACACTTTTCTTTATTCAGGGTCAATTGCCACTTTTCGCACCATACAGATATCTAAATCATTTTGCAAGTCGTTTTGATCATCTGATGAATTTACAAGACGGTAAATGACAGCATCATCTGCAAACAATCAGTTGTAATCAAGATTCCCTAAAAAATCAAAATTTGAAGCTTTTATTCGTCTCAAGACGAACTCCCTGTAACTGTGTAATACGAAAACCACCAGTGCAGTACTTGCATTCTTTGCAAACCGTTCTGAAGCTGATGTTCTTGACTGTTCTAAGTGCGCCTTTTTGCTGAGATAATTTCATCGGTGGAATAAAGTAATTGTCCTTCACCAATCCGCAAGTGCTGGAATCACGCGCAAATGGATACTGACGGGTGTGCCTCAACATGTTTAGAAAGCACTGTCTGTGGTCGATACACGATCTTGCTAATGACGTTAGAGATGACGATAAAAACTGTCAAGGTCATTCGTATTGTAGCCTATTGTTAGAAAATTCTCTTTCTCACTCTCCTCCCAGAAATGTGCCGTTAACCAATATTCTACCATGTTTGGCTTTAAGTGTCTTAATAATTCTCTTGACGAAGGAAATCGGGCCATCATTTAGGAAAGGTACAAAACACATCTACTTTTTAGTTATCATTTTTGATCTCGACGACAGGTTGGGTTCCTTGCTTCCCAATACACGAACATTGTATGTTGGCTTTTCATATAACTGAAATTTAGGTCAACAGTAATAATTATTCTTTCCGTAGAGACCGAACCACCTGGAAGAACTCTTATGAAATGTTGCAGAGTTCCATCCTATTTAAGAGATCATTAGGACGCTGTTCGTGTACTCATCACAGATATATGAAAATGGTAGCATTAACTCCCGTAGAATGTTTCTGACTGTTGATGACGTTAAGCTTGGCTGACAACCCATAATAAATTTTAAGACAAAAAGAAAAGATGCATCATGAAGGAGTTATCTGAATGAGGCAAACATCGGTAGGTGTGATGCACATGTACAGACAAACAAATGATTACTGTTTCAACAAATGGATGATTTATTCATGACAATTGAGAAAGTTGATGACGCGTTGGTCAAGCTCTGGCCCTTATGCAAGCTGTAATTCCGTTTGCATTTATTGAGAGAGTTCTTGGACGTTCTGAGAGATATAGTGGCAAATTCTGTCCAACTGAAGCATTAGATCGTCGAAATCCCAAACTGCTTGGAGGGCCCTGCTCATAATGCTCCAAAAGTTATCAATGGTGAGAGATCCGGCGACCCTCCTAGCCAAGGCAGGATTTGGCAAGCGCGACGACAAGCAGTAAAAATTCTCGCCCTGTGCGGGCGGGCATTATCTTGCTGAACTGTAAGCCCAGGATGATTTGCCAAGAAGGGCAACAAAACGGGGCGTAGAATATCGTCAGCGTACCGCTGTGCTCTAACGGTGCTGCGGATGACAACCAAATGAGTGCTGCTATGAAAAAAATGTCACTCAAGACCATCATTCATCAATCAGTCGCTATGTGGAGCGACTTTCAGGTTGGTTTTCCATCGCTGTCTGGGGTATCTCCAGACATGTCTTCGGCTGGGATCTCATTGTGTAGAATTGTCTTCAATGATGAATCCCACTTCGACTACCGCCGTGTGCGGGCGGGCATTATCTTGCTGAACTGTAAGCCCAGGATGATTTGCCAAGAAGGGCAACAAAACGAGGCGTAGAATATCGTCAGCGTACCGCTGTGCTCTAACGGTGCTGCGGATGACAACCAAATGAGTGCTGCTATGAAAAAAAATGTCACTCAAGACCATCATTCATCAATCAGTCGCTATGTGGGGCGACTTTCAGGTTGGTTTTCCATCGCTGTCTGGGGTATCTCCAGACATGTCTTCGGCTGGGATCTCATTGTGTAGAATTGTCTTCAGTGATGAATCCCACTTCGACTACCGGCATATGGACTGAATTTGGCATGGTATTCCTCAGGACGTCGTCTGACAGCTGTATCAATCTATGCCAAACAAAATAACTGCTTACATAAGGGCCACAGCTGGACCAACGTGCTATCGACTTGCCCAATTTGTAAAGCTCTTTCCCTTGAATAAGTCATCTAATTAATCTGAAATTGTGATCATTTGTTTGTAAGTACATGTACATCACATAAACCTCTTACCGCCCCATCCTGATATTTCTTCGTGCTGTTTCATTTTTCTTGTTTTAGAGTAACTTCTTCGACCACCGTAGTGAAAGGATAACGCACTTTATCGACAGCGTTTTTATTATTTCAGTGTATCATTTATCTTCATGAGAAGTGTATAATTCATCGCAAAAATTGCGTAACATCCACAATACTGATTAAATGCCTGTCGGATCGGAAGAGCTCTTCGCTTGTGTTTGAGCATACACGACCTGCGGCTAATGCTGTCATTTTCTGCGTTGTGATTTCCTGATTGTTTGGGACACAATATCAGTCAGTAAACAGTAGGATTTTTGTTTTGTTTGGCATAACCATTTCGTTCCTTTTACCACCGAATCATCTTTCGTAATTTGACGTACGTGATTTGCTTATATATGGTGTATCAGAGGATCATTCGTTGTTAAAGAAGATATCTTTCTTTAACACAGAGTTTATGAATTGTAGTGAGTTGCACTGAACATCGTAGGCAACGCATCGCGACTAACTGGTAACTACATTACATGACGTCTGGATTCCGCGGAGTGGGATTTCTGACAAGGGAAATAAGCCATTTACAGAGGTGCACTGTGAAATACCTCTACATTATGAAATATAATGTTACGGTGCTAACATTAATTATGCTTTTACATAACACATTACTTTTATGAATTTTGGTGGCAACACTCTTCACTGGAGCAGGAGTCGCCCAAAATAAATTGTATAATATTCTCTCAAACCCCATCACAGCACCCCATAATTTTTTTTTTTAAATGTGAGGACTTTCTGTTGAATAATGCGCATCTCTGCATCTGACTTCTTGAAGATTTTCTTTTATCCTATTCTTTTGATCAGTCTTTGTGTCAATTTTCGAGAAAAGAGAAGGTAACAACAAAGAACATTAATTAATAAATAAACGTAATTAATTAATAAACTTATACCAAAAGTTTTTTGAATAGTTCTCTCCAGGATACTCCGGAACTAGCACCAGAAGTATTTCTTAAAACATTCTACTGTATGCTGAAAATATTATTCCTGTTAGTCGAGTTTCCACAAAACTGAGTTTGTATTTCGTTAGTGAATGGAAATATCAAGAATAAACTAGTTTCTTTATTTTTTAATCACTTATAGCGATAATCATGCGTACCGGAAATGCAATTGAACGAAACAGCTTCATTAACTCTTGATTGAGAGTGTTCCATTTATCATTATGACGCATATGTGCCTTAAAACGTAACAGTTTCTACTGCCTTTATTTTGGTTTTTACGAAGAACTTTTATTTTGTAGAGGTCTATGAGAAACTCTGAATTGAATGTAGTGAGACATGTCAATAATTATTGCTAACCCATTAGCCTTACACTATCTGTCAACATTTTTCAAGTGTTTAATCAGCAGGACTGACATTACTTTTTAACCCCATGCATCTTCTGATCGTGCAAGCTGAACATAGTTGATGTGTATTAGAAGCAACAGGTGACTCAAAATAAGCCTTCAGTCGTCTTTAATTGCCTCGCCCTCGGAGGTCCATGGTGTTTCTATCTCGCGCCAAGGGTGCGACATTGTCTGAGATTATATGATTGTTTTACAGGCTATGTTTGACGTAACTACGAGCATCAGTTACCTAAAAAGAAATAATCTCATCACAATTCATTTAATGCAAGTTATCGGCGACTCTAAAGAACATGGAGCCTTCGTTATAATCGTATTGGTTGTGAAAGGCGTGCCGCTAGAACACTGGATTTTCAGCATACTGTGAGAGAGGTTTAATAATGCACTATTAATTTGTACATGATGTGTAGTGCATGGTTTGGCACAGGTCATGTAAATATTACGAAAGTGTTGCAGGAGGGCAGTTCTAACATGTTCGAGACTGATTCTGATCTACCTTCCTACCACAGTTGTGCAAGGACGCTCTGTGAGTGTTTTAGGAATTTGTGTTGAACCTATGGACTGCAAGGTAGGAAGATAGCAGCTCACTATGTAGAAAGCAGAAGAGTGCAGCAGTACGCACAGTGATGTAATCAAACAATGGTCTCAATGTCAGTTCCACTACACCACCATACTACCTGTAAAGAAAACTTTATCATTGACAGAAATTAGTGTATTGGTTCAGGCGTATCTATATGTTAGCAAAAAATGAAAATCTTAGATGACTTTATGATATCAGTCATCATTATAATACATACAGGATGGTAAAATAGTGATAATGGGTGCTCACAACTGTGAAGCGTAATCCCTAACTATTCTAAGGCTCTTTAATAGTAAGATTGTGATGAGCATGTTCGACGTCAATGTGCAATATCCACTCCCAGATAGCAAGTGGCAGGAATATAAAGTGCATCGGGGTGACGCGGAAACAGTGCAGTCGTTGTCGTAATGCAGAAACGGAATAATTTATTTGGCCTTTGGCCAATGGTGGAAGCAAAACTGTTGATTTGCCGCTGTGGTTGATGTTTACCATGTATGGCAAACTGGTGCTATCCAAAATCAGTGCTGAGGCAACCATGCTGAACCAAGAGCCATAGATGACAGGGGTGAGAAACGGCTGTGGAGATGCATACAGGTGAATAGACGTGCAACAGTTGAATGACTGACCGTCTAGGTGAACCAAGAAACGACCAACAGTGTCTTCTCAGCAACCGTTTAGGGAACGTTGCTGAGTATGGGCCGCTGCATCAGGCGGCTAGTTCATGCACCTATGCTGCCTGCTGTTTGTTGGTGATGAAGGCTGCAATTTACACTTTGGGTCCGCCCTCGTGGTCTCGCGGTAGCGTTCTCGCTTCCCGAGCATGGGGTCCCGGGTTCGATTCCCGGCGTGGTCAGGGATTTTTCCTGCCTCGAGATGACTGGGTGTTGTTGTGTCGTCTTCATCATCATCATTCATCCCCATTACGGTCGGAGGAAGGCAACGGCAAACCACCTCCATTAGGACCTTGCCTAGTAAGGCGGTGCGGGTCTGCCGCATCGTTCCCCTACGCTCTGTAAAGAAGCATGGGACTTCATTTCATTTTCACCACAACTGGAGAACCATTGTGTGGCCAAATATGTGCTTTTCCGATGAATTACGTTTGAAGGTCCATCAAATAGGTGGCCGTTGGTATGTACGGCGAGAAATGTCTGGAAGAAAACACCATTCAAGAACCATCAGAAGTGTTCAATCCGAAGGAGGGAGTCTTTGGATGATATCGTCATTCTGGAAGGCGCAAAAGATAAACAAGTATGTATCTCCCCTTGGGGACCATGTTACCTCTACATGCAGTTTGTTTTTCCATGGTTGGCTGTTGGGTTGCTTGGTGGAGGAGACCAGAGAGCGAGGTCATTGGTCTCATCGGATTAGGGAAGTCGGCCGTGTCCTTTCAAAGGAAACATCCCGGCATTTGCCTGGAGCGATTTAGGGAAATCACAGAAAACCTAAATCAGGAAAGCCGGACGCGGGACTGAACCGTGGTCCTCCCGAATGCGAGTCCAATGTGCTATCCACTGCGCCACCTCGCTTGGTTTTCCATGGTACAATATCATGTACCACCAGGGCAATGCAACACGTCACACAGCTTGCAGTGTGTGTGGGTGCTTCAAAAAGCACCAGGATGAATATACCGTGCTGCCTTGGCCGCCAAACTCCCTGGATTTAAAAGCAAGTGAGGATCTGTGAGAGCACCTCGATTGATCTGTATGTGAGTGGGTCCTCAAACAAGAAACCTAACACAACTGGCCGTGACATACATCCCTCTCAGTACGTCCCAGAACCTCACTAACTCTGTGTCTTGCAGTGGTCTGTGTTGCAAAAAGCGGTTATTAATGCTTTTCACAGATGGTAACTTTAATGTGACTGGATAGTGTACAAACATCCACCAGTGGAACTGCGATCCAGTTATGGTGGAAATATGGTTATGTGAAATAGTTTAATATTATGTAATCACTGTGTATATACACTGACGGAATTGGAACGCCTTGACCGAATTCAACCAATCTTATACTCCAGGATTTCAAGGGCTGTGGGATACGTTGGTTAAAATTTCGTTCTAATGCGAGCATAATTTTCAGTATAGAAAAGTGCATTCCTACAGATGAAGAATAGAGTGAGTTCATGTTGGCTGTTGGGTGTACCTAAAGTTATAAGAACTCTCCATCATCTACATCTACATTTATACTCCGCAAGCCACCAAACGGTGTGTGGCGGAGGGCACTTTACCTCTCTTTCCTGTTCCAGTCGCGTATGGTTTGCGGGAAGAACGACTGTCTGAAAGCCTCCGTGCGCGCTCTAATCTCTCTAATTTTACATTCGTGATCTCCTCGGGAGGTATAAGTAGGGGGAAGCAATATATTCGATACCTCATCCAGAAACGCACCCTCTCGAAACCTAGCGAGCAAGCTACACCGCGATGCAGAGCGCCTCTCTTGCAGAGTTTGCCACTTGAGTTTGTTAAACATCTCCGTAACGCTATCGCGGTTACCAAATAACCCTGTGACCAAACGCGCCGCTCTTCTTTGGATCTTCTCTATCTCCTCCTTCAACCCGATCTGATACGGATCCCACACTGATGAGCAATACTCAAGTATAGGTCGCACGAGTGTTTTGTAAGCCACCTCCTTTGTTGATGGACTACATTTTCTAAGGACTCTCCCAATGAATCTCAACCTGGTACCCGCCCTACCAACAATTAATTTTATATGATCATTCCACTTCAAATCGTTCCGCACGCATACTCCCAGATATTTTACAGAAGTAACTGCTACCAGTGTTTGTTCCGCTATCATATAATCATACAATAAAGGATCCTTCTTTCTATGTATTCGCAATACATTACATTTGTCTATGTTAAGGGTCAGTTGCCACTCCCTACACCAAGTACCTATCCGCTGCAGATCTTCCTGCATTTCGCTACACTTTTCTAATGCTGCAACTTCTCTGTATACTACAGCATCATCCGCGAAAAGCCGCATGGAACTTCCGACACTATCTACTAGGTCATTTATATATATTTGAAAAGCAATGGTCCCATAACACTGCCCTGTGGCACGCCAGAAGTTACTTTAACGTCTGTAGACGTCTCTCCATTGATAACAACATGCTGTGTTCTGTTTGCTAAAAACTCTTCAATCCAGCCACACAGCTGGTCTGATATTCCGTAGGCTCTTACTTTGTTTATCAGGCGACAGTGCGGAACTGTATCGAACGCCTTCCGAAAGTCAAGATAAATAGCATCTACCTAGCCTGTAGCTAATATTTTCTGGGTCTGATGAACAAATAAAGCGAGTTGGGTCTCACACGATCGCTGTTTCCGGAATCCATGTTGATTCCTACAGAGTAGATTCTGGGTTTCCAAAAACGACATGATACTCGAGCAAAAAACATGTTCTAAAATTCTACAACAGATCGACGTCAGAGATATAGGTCTATAGTTTTGCGCATCTGCTCGACGACCCTTCTTGAAGACTGGGACTACCTGTGCTCTTTTCCAATCATTTGGAACCTTCCGTTCCTCTAGAGACTTGCGGTACACGGCTGTTTGAAGGGGGGCAAGTTCTTTCGCCCAGAGGACATGCATGTGCAGGTTGTCGTCTGTCAGACTTCGAGAAAGGTACAGTCATTGGCATAAAGGACATAGTAGACCATACTGACAAATCGTACAGACTGTTAGCTGTAGTGGGATGACTGCAGAACAAGGAGTGATGAGGTGGGCTCAGGAAAACACTTTGACAATAAGGGTAGGTGCGTATCCTTCTAGCGATGTATGAAAGAGAATTGTAGAATATAGCTGATACCATTGAAGCCATAGAGAAGATTTATGGGAAGAACACCAACACAAAGATAGCAAAAGTAGTGGCACTAGGTGGAAAGAAAAGGGTAAAGATTATGGTGAGTGGAGAAATGTTAGATGTACAGAGCTTTAAATACATAACAAGTGGGACAGAAGCCGACTGAAAGAGCAACACAGAAATTGAAACCAGCATGGCGAAAGAGGCATTCTGTAAGAAAAGGATAATTTTCTGCAGCAATAACGACAAAGGAAAGACAAATAAAATATTTTGTATGGAGAGTTGTCCTGTAGGGTGCTGAAACGTGGACACTGAGAAAGAAAGATAGAGCAAGGCTAAAGGCTTTCTAGTTGCGGGTATGGCCAAGGATGGAAAGAATGCAGAGTTACTGAGAAGAGTGTGAGAGTAAAGACAGTTACTGAATGTAATCAGAAGAAGGAAAAGAGACTGGACATATATTAGTAAAGAAGGAGGGGCTTGTAAAAACAGTCTTAGATGGACATACGGAAAGGAAGAGGATGCGAGAGAAGTGAGTTCAGATCCTGGATGAGGTGATGGACGGCAGCACATATAGCGACATTACAATGAAGCAACTTACCGGAGGAAGTGGAGACACAAAGAATTTGCTAACGCAATAGAAAACTGGTGACGACGACGAGGGTGACGACGATGATGGTGACGACAGTGTATGCTTCCAGAAATAATACATCACAAGAAGGTCGTTCGACAGGATTTTACGAACAAACGGCTGACATCTGCTGCAATTCGATCAGAGGTTACAGATAGTGTCATAATGTTTTCCGAGATCGATACCCATCCAAATTCTGGAACCGTAGTAAGGGGAGCTACAGTACATAACAGGACTGATTTCGTAATTGTTGTAAGGAGGCATAATGATTTCTATTATGTGGCAAGTGAGTTCCCGGGTTCGATTCCCGGCGGGGTGAGGGGTTTTCTTTGCCTCGTGATGACTGGGTGTTGTGTGATGTCCCTAGGTTAGTTAGGTTTAAGTAGTTCTAAGTTCTAGGGGACTGATGACCATAGATGTTAAGTCCCGTAGTGCTCAGAGCCATTTTTATGTGGCAAGTGAGCCAGTCCACAGTCAATCCAAAAGATTTGCTTCTACCTTGTGGATGTATGGTATCGTTTCCCGCCAGGAGGCGGGCAAGTCGTGTTATTGATGGTCAAAACTGGTACACGGCCCGGCTCGGAGACTGTCTGTCGACGCTCTCTGCCTTGTGCCTTGGCAGAAGTCTCAGTTAGTTCTAGTGCTTCCGGTTTGTGTGAATGAAGTCGTAGCAAACCCTTTGTTGATTGAGGCCAGTATTGGGACACGGTGCGCTGTTTATCCATTGCCACAGTGAACATTAGATGGGGTGTAGCCGCAGTGTGCGGTGACGTTCACGGTCCAAAGTAAAAGGAGTTTGCTGGACTGAATTTGGGTAATCCTGTAATACTGTTGTTCGACATTCACAGTGGGTGGATAAGCGACTCACGGAACCTGTTTGGGTGGCTCAACAACGCTGTATTTTGAAAACGGTGGGTATTGACCACTTTGCTTGGAAGTAATTTTTCCGTCCGCCATGAGATAGATAGTTGAAAACGGTGTTGCCCTCAACGTCGTCAGTGTTATGTTTTAACTGTAATGAGCTATTAGAAACATGCTTCTGTCTAATATTATGGTACTTTGTCATACTGCTTGTGCAGAGTTACTGGTTTTGAAAAATTTTATTGTTCTTTTGAAACTGTAAATTAGTATGGGAAGCCGTGTCTGTTACTGATTTAAAGAATATTCTGGCTCATTTAACACACAACTGTGCCTACTTGTAATGTTGTGAGAACAGAATGTCTAACAGTTAGCGTAGTTATTTAAAATGTTACATCTAAGCCTTAATTTTAATTGCTGTACTCGCTAGCATAATAGAACTTTCATTTGTTTTATGGATAATTTTTTTAAGCTCGTGCTAATCTGTGAACATTTGAGCAATCTACCTTTTATAAAACATTTAAGTGACGTTAATTAGTTATTCATTTGTTGGTTAAAAGTCACATATAGTCCCCAGCTCGGGTGGGTTTTGTTTCGTTTTATGCAACCCGAACTCAAAAACCAAGCGGGAGACCTTAATTTCTCTCGCTCACTGTACTCAAACAATTAGTGCTACAGCAAAGTGAGAAGTTTAATGCAATTAAATTTTGTGCTGGGATACGTTTTCGCTGGAGGCCATAGTTTTCGAGTCATTCAAGAAAAGACATTTGAAGGTCACTTCCTACGTTTTTCTTGAATAACTCGAAAACTATAGCTTGTAGCGAAAACGTATCCCAGCACAAGACTTAACTACATTAAAGTTTTCTGCGGAACGATCTTTCTGTAGGATTAATAGTTTGCCTGTAGCGAGTGAGAGAACATGAACATCGTTTGCATGATATTTGAAGGCGTTGCGGATTGCATAAAACCCATGGTTACCATCAGCTGAAGCACCCTTCATTAACTCAGTGGTTTATTGAAATATTTCATAGGTGTTAAATCTTATATTTTATGCGTGCTTTAGAAATTCCGTCCACTCGGTTGTAAACCATTGCATAAAGCCGGTATCAAGCAGATGGTGTTCAGTGACGGTCTGTAGCTTATTGCTTCCTCAACTAAAACCATTTGTTGACTTCAATGTTGAAATGATTTAATTTCGTGAGTTTCCGTTTCTAAATTATTTTGAAAATTTTTTATGACATAAATTTTTGAAATCAAATTCACAGTTTAAGTGCTGTACTCTATCGAGCCGCCGGCTGGTGTGGCCGTGCGGTTCTAGGCGCTTCAGTCTGGAACCGCGTGACCGCTACGGTCGCAGGTTCAAATCCTGATGTGTGTGATGTCCTTAAGTTAGTTAGGTTTAAGTAGTTCTAAGTTCTAAATGTTAAGTCCCATAGTGCTCAGAGCCATTCTATCGAGCCTGTGCGTTTATTTCTGTGGTCCTTTTCTGATTAATTACGTGTTTCTGTTTATGTGTTTGGTCTTTGCATAAAGTAATTTTATTGTACTTGTGATTAATTGAAGTGAATAAATAATTTCAGTACAGTAATGTGATCAAAACACCACGTAAGGTGGTTGTAAAGCGGAAAGTAAATCGACCATAGCTCAGCGAGACTTGTGAACTCCTCGTGAAAAGTAAACTAAATTGCCTATTCCAACACGATAATGCAAGACCCCTCACTTCTGTTCACCCGAAAAACGTGTTGAGGAGTGCACGGAACTTTGATTGGCCTGCCAGATCCCATGATCTGTAAACCAAAGAGCGTATCTGAGGTGGTATGAGGTTACTGCCAGAAGTCTTCAAGTACTGACAATGCATATGTTCCACCCATGGCAATAAATTTTTCAGTGTGACATTCGGAGGCCATCTGCAGTGTATTCGTGCTCTTGGGATTGACACAGCGTACTGATGGTGACAAAAGACGTCAGTTCCGAGGTGAACGAAGTTTTTCATTTAACACCTGTCACGTGATGAATGTCACGAAGTCTGATAGATATCGGACTAGTGCTCCACTTTCTGTTTCTGTCAGTGTAAAAAGAGATTAGTAAATGGGTGAAATTGATGATCCTTTCCCTTGAATTATCAGTACGCAAGAGATTCAGAATGTAAGTGTCACGTTGTAAGCTAACTTTAGGAACTGACGCCATACAAACCCATCATTGGCAATCTCGGCGTCAGATTTCAATTTACTCGTGAGATTTATCCCTGAGCTGGGGAGATAGGCGGCTGCTAGGAGGGAAAGGGGTTGCAGCCCCCGGGCCGTTCAGAGTCGGCCCTGTGTGGCATTGCGGCCAACCCGCAAATGCGGCGCGTTAATCCGAATGGCCGCCGCCTGCAGGCAGGGGATGGGCGAGCACGGCCTCGAGCGTCCTGCTATAGCGGCGCTGCGCTGCAGGGGCCGGTAGGAGGCAGGTGCTTCGGGAGGAGCCCAGCCAGGGCTGATAACGGTGAATCTCTGGAATGACGTCCAATAGCAGAGCTCGAGTCAATGTTAGTCGTAACTGTCTTTTACGGTCTTTGAAGACGTTCTGAGATCAAACGTGATGTACATTGAACAAAATGACCAAGTCAACCATCATGGATTCCGAAAACAACGGTCACGCGAAAACCAACTAGCACTTTTCTCACATGACATGCTGAAATCAATGGATCAAGGCCATCAGGTGTATACAGTATTTGTTGCCTGTCCAAAAGCATTTGACTCGGTGCCAAACCCAAGTGCTTATTAATGAATTAGCCTTCTGCCGCCGAGCACAGTTAGCCTTCTGCAGCCGAGCAGTGTGTCAGCAGTGCGCAAGTAGCAGCAAATGTAAAATTAGAGAGATTCGAGCGCGCACCGGGGCTTTCCGGCAGTCGTTCTTCCCGCGAACCATACGCGACTGGAACAGTAAACGGAGGTAATGCAGTGGCACGTAAAGTGCCCTCCGCCGCACACCGTTGGGTGGCTTGCGGAGTATAAATGTAGATGTAGATGCAGATGAACGAAATCTGTGTTGATAGGGAGGACGCAGCGTTGACACAGGATCAATGACAGAGCCATTTACTCTTCAAGTTGTGTGTTAGTGAGCTGGCAGATATTATTAATAGAAACTTCAAACTTTTTGCATACATTCAAATGTGTGTGAATTACTAAGGGACCGAACTGCTGAGGTCAACGGTCCCTAGATTTACACACTACGTAAACTAAATGAAACTAACTTACGCTAAGGACAACACACACGCCCATGTCCGAGGAAGGACTCGAATCTCCGGCGGGAGGGGCCGCGCGATTTGTGACATGGCGCTTCTAACCGGGCGGACACTCCTTTTTGTAGATAATGCGGTTTTCTATAATGAAGTACTACCCGAAATTTCTAGGAAAACATTCAGTCACAAAGTTAAATGTGTTAAATCCTGTCTAGCCGTCGATTATGGGGTGTCTAGGGAACCTGCTTTCTCGGATCGCTAGGCAACATTCAAACAAAGAGTTTTAATGAATCTTATTACGAAAAGTAAATGACAATACTTAACTTTGAGAATTACATAGATGTGTCGCAAGCAAAGGGCGTCATACGAAATAAACAAGATTCTTCAGTATAACAATCCTAATAGAAGCGATGTAACACAGTTGAGCTGCGCGGAGTGGCCGCGCGGTTTGAGGCGTCACGTCACGGATTGCGCGGCCCCACCCGCCGCAGTTTCGAGTCCTCCCTCGGGCGTGTGTGTGTGTGTGTGTGTGTGTTGTCCTTAGCTTAAGTTAGTTTAAGTAGTGTGTACGTCTAGGGACCGAAGACCTCAGTACTTTGGTCCCTTAGGAATTACACACAATTTTAATACAGTTGACGCTTCTATTCAGGTCGCTAGTCTTGAAGATTTTCTTCGACTGGGCCGATGACGCCTGTTCAGGTTTATCGTTGATTCGTTCACTCAGTTTTTTGTTACAGAGGGCAGCTAAACCCTCTGACCGAACACGCTGAGCTACCTTGCCGGCAATCCACTCAGCAACCGGGGGCGGACAATTATGTACTGATGTTCAAAACTAAAGGGAAAAAGTAACTATCTCGTGATGTATTACTGGCAAATAAAATTTTCGATGAAACTTGTATCATACATAGAAACAGTATAGTAAGTGACGTAACTGTCAGAAATATGCAATGACACGAGCAGATATGACACTTTCAACCAGAGCCAATAAATACACTGATGCCACCGTGATTAATGTTGGCCCATGGACATTACAATAGCAGGGACGTGGTTCTCAATAGAATGTGGGATCACCAAGACCGGTCAATGTTACTGCGATACTGTAGTCAATCCGCATGTGCGATTTTTAAGTGGTGTATTCGCCCCTGACTTCATTTTTATAAAGGACAACGCGCAAGAGCAACGAACTGTGCAGGTGAAAGCGCTCTTGGAACAAAATGGTATCCATCGAATGCAGATGAAGAGGCCTGCCCATTCCACCAACTCACGTCCCCATTGAGCACTTGTGGGAAACGTAATACAGCTCGCCCACATGCACCAACGACCATCCAGCTGTGGAGGAATGGAAGGCGCTTACCAACCTTTTGGTCAGCGCGGGAGCCTGTTTCATAGCATGCATTGTCGTCCTTGACAACCACACACTCTGTTAAGAACCATGCCCCGTCTTTTGTAATGTCAAGTGGATCATCATGACTAGCAGTAACTTCAGTGTAATTATTGCCTCTGATAAAGGCATCATTTCTGTTCGTCTCATTGCGAATTTCATTCAGTTACCTTCTGCACTATACTGTAGCAGTTCTTTCAATGTGTGATCCAAGTTTCATCGAGCTATGTTACCTGGCAGTGACATCATGCGAAAGTTACCTTTCTCCTTAACATCTGCGTAGCAGTGTAATTTTGTCTTATGTGCAATCAAGTTACACAGAAATAAGAAGACTTAAAAAGGAAATACTTTTAAAGAAAATAACGCTAATCATAATATCGAACCTTCTAAGAATATTGAAGAGTACTACTGTTGTAACTACACTAAACGGAGCACACATTTCTTCAATATCACTTTTGCTGATACAGTTAACATTGCTTACGGAAGTTGTCAGCAACAATTGCAATTACCTGCAGACGTTATCAGTGACATACAAAACTCGGATCTTATTCCAGTCAATCAACAAGCTGTATTTTAATTTTGTTATCACAGGAGATTCAGGAATTTGAAACTAGTTTTGGCATTCTTTTCAGGTTGGGGGTGAATAAATCTACATCAGACAAAAATGTCATTAAGCGTAATATTTAAGTATAACAACTCATTGAAAATAACATCACTATTTGTTCACAAACCAGCAGATGAATACGTTAAATTACATCTTTTTGGAAATGTTGTCAATATTTTTACAACTTAAGTTATATTGACAGTAGCTTAATATGCTGATACGTCTTCGTGTCTTTTGATGGAATAAAGCAGCTGCTGTTGTTGCAACGATTATGACTTTCCCTTGAAACACTCGACACCGCGTGATACATCCAAGCCTCCTACACTCGTATTGCCTTTCTAAAGTCTTACATAACTCATCACTGTTTCTTTTTTTTTTCAGTGTCACTTTAGTTCCATCTCCACGCACTTATGTGTCGAACGAACATGTTTTTGCTCCCTCAATTTAAAAATAGACTTTTTACCACCTGAAGCAATGTGTATTCTTCTTGCACGGAAATAACATCCTAAGCGGCCCGAAGATTAGGATATGATACTTCTTATTATCGTGCATCAGAAATTTTATATTCGTGTTCAGAACTCCATTTTCTGTATCTAATGGAACTGACAAAAATACATGCATCATATAATACAATAATACAACAATATTTAAAAAAATCAAGCCCTACTTTGATAATTAACCGTCAAATTTACAAATCTTATGCACTATATAACATTATTTAAAACCTGTTTTTGAGTCTCTGGACAAAAATATTCATTAAGTTGCATAGACTATGGTACCAACGACCAAAAAGCGTTATTGAAGCTACGCGGATTAGTGCGTGTCGCTATGCAAATACATGCGTGCATGCAACCTCAGATCTTCAACAGGCGATCATTCAGAATAAACACCGAATTTATAAAGTAAATTGTTAGAGAAGGCTTAGCCCAAATTTTTCAATTTTATTCATGAAACTTTTGGTGGGATGTTGTTTGTGTTTCACTTCCAATATTTCTGACTTATTATTACCCACTGTTGTTAGTTGAAACAACAGATAAATCAAAAACAGACCATTTTCTTCTTGTTTACAGTGCAAGTCATCCGTGAAAGGATCATATGTTCAACAATGTCCGCATGATATCGTTTCTACATCAATTAAACACATTCTGGGAAGGCAAATACAACGAGTAAGATTAACGTTTTTCGTACAGATGCATTTATATTTTCATTTTCCTAAAGTCCCAAGGAAATAATGATCTATATGACGCCTGATTAGCAAACATTTCCGATAACAACCTCGAAGTTTAGCCTGCTAAGGCCAAGTGAGAAAACCGATATTTAAATCGGTTAATCCCACTATCCAATTAGTTTACTGTTCTTGACATCTACTTGTGGCTTCTTGATTGGTGCTGGATTACAAAAAAAATTAAAGCGACACCACAGGTCGTATCCATCTAGCAATCTCGCATGTGTAATTTCTGTGAATGTAAAATGAAACACAAGCACGAAAAATAATACTTCCTTTTAGCCCTATATGCTAAACAATATTTAAATTCTACTAATGTGCATACTAACCATGGGTTTCGTTTCTCCTATGACTACAGACTTGGAAAATATTGAGTTTTGCAAATAAATACTACAAAATAAATTCTAATAAAGGCGTTGCCACAATTCTCACAAATAAACGGTGACAGACATTAGTTAAATATACGCAAGTTGCAGCAATGTGGTTAGGACATTACACGTCTACACGGAAGGAGTAAAACTCAGTTCATCGTCGGCGCGTTACGGGTTGGATTTTCTGCTGTTTTCACAAATCATTCGAAGCGAATGTCGGCAATTTTTTCTTTCGATACGGCTACTTCCGGCATCCTTAGTTTGGCTTTTCTTCGACGTTCCGTGCACCATACTGTCGACAGCTCGTCATGATGTACAATGTCAGTAGGTCCACAAGTGTCAGTAGGTCCATAAAGTAATTGTGTGCGAGATTGGTACTCGAGACTGTGACCTTTACCAACTGAGCTACCTGAGCACGATTCATGACCCGCCCTGAGAGCTTCATTTTCGCCAGAACGTCTGTCCTGTTTTCCAAAATATTCGAGGAGAACTTCTGTGCAGTTTGGAGGTTAGGAGAGAAATACTATCAAAATTGAAGCCGTGAGAGAAAGTCGATTGTCGTGCCTAGATATATCAGTTGATAAAGGATCACTAAAAGCAAAGCGCGCAGTTTTAAGTCCTGGTCTCACACACGGTTTCGATCTACCACGTAGTTTCTGAAACATTTTCTCTGTGACAGCATGGCTACTTGCTGGTCATTAGCATAACTCGATATTTTTGTTTTACTCACAATCTGCAATTCTGCTATCGGATTTTTTCACATACTACGTAACATTACGACACAACCATAAAAATTGCAGTTAATATTAAGGGGGGTCTGTATAACAACTATTTACATTCCTGATGTACTCAGAGTCGGTCCCTGCTCACAAAAAGTTTTGAAAACGCCGCACTGCTGCCCTGAGAAAGATTCTGGTAGACACGGTCGTTTCTCTCATACCTACTTTTTTTTCTCCAAAGAGGCACCATTGTAGGTGATAACGGTGATCTTGTTCTGTAATTCTATGAAGGAATCACAATCTAGGAGTGCAGATGGAGAAAGCTCACATTATGGGTAAGGTCCTAGTTGATATTGTGTTTCCGGGACTTGTCGTAAGAGGTAAGCACGCAGCTGGACACCGGCAAGTTGTTCTGATGTTCCCCGCTAACAGCTGCGTCGTCTCGACAGACCTTCACCTCAGCGGGACGTAGTACATCATGCTGAGGGATTTTCTAGAGATAGAAACCAACACTACTAACTAGTTGGTTAATACGATGTCCCCGTACACGGTGTGACACAATATTCCACCTCTACGCTACTACGCAGTCACCAAATGTTGCCTAGAGCTTACCAGTCGCGAGCTCAGGAATCACGGGTTCACCAAACCTGACCCCAGCCACCTAAGACTCTGTTCCCTGTCGTGTTCGCTTGCAACGCCACCCAAGAGCTTATGTACTGCTATGGATTAGGCGAGCGTCAACCGCTAGACATAGCGGTTCCAATGTCTGGATAGCCGACAACGGCCGGGGGGGGGGGGGGGGGAGATGTGCTGACCATATGCCCCTCCACACCGCAATCAAACGACGCCAAATGGCAGAGGATGATACGGTGGACGGTCGACATCGCGCCGTCCCCTGGGTCTAAGTTAAGTTTCTTTTTTTTTAATCTACAAGTACACTGATTAAAATGATACATATACGTTCACTAATATCTCTGTCCGCAAAGCAGTCATCAACCGGTAGATTGTTGTGAACACTGCAGTTCTTTACTATGCATGCTCTTGTTTGAAGTGATATGCCGCTGTGTTCCTCCGATCTTTGACGTGACTTACGCAGTCGGTTATGGGGCACCTATAACTGCAGAGAACCGCGGTGCAACTCGGCATTTTCCACATCCACAAACTGTACATGTATATTTTTGATAAAGCAGTTGATTGTATAATTATGGTGATTAATGGTCCATTTAATATGGTGAACCAGTCACGATGGCAGCGGTTTTTTCTTCGTCTGCATTCCAGGTCACATCCTACTTATTATTACATCTAATTGGTTATAGTAGAAGCAGACAAGAGAAAAGTTGGTAAGACCGGTAGTAAGATATTTGAAGATAGAGTAGTTTCAAAAACATTAATTCTTGACACTGACGGTCATGATGAAAATCACAGAACACATCACAACATTAATCGGTATCGGCGTACACAGTGTACTTGTTTTACAGCGTTTTGTGATAGTGACAAATTAAAGTAACCTGTTAACAAAATTATCACTACGAAAAAATCTTATCATTGGAATTTTTCTGGAAAAGTAAGCTGTGGAAGCTTCATTTTAACTAGAACAATGTTGCTAATGAACAATATCGATAGCGACCACGGGGAGATCAGCATGAGTTCTGAAGAAGTATTGGAACACTCAAGTCAATATCGATCCTACGACTTATCTTAGAGGATCGGTTCAAGAAAGCCAAACTTATGTTTATAGCATTTGTAGACTTACTGAAAAATTTGACAATGTTGACTGGAAAACTCTCTTTGAAACAAAGGGAGGAGGAGTAAAATAGAAGAGGCGAAAGGCTATTTACAACTTTTATAGAAACCAGACGGCAGTTATAAGAGTGTAAAAGCATGAAAGGAAAGCATCGGTTGGGAAGTGAGTGAGACAGGATTATAGATTATCTCTGATGTTACTCAATCTGTATACTGATAAAGCAGAAAAGGAAACCAAAGAAATATTTGGAGTAGGAATTAACAGTTCAGGAAGAAGAAATAAAAGTTTTGAGCTTTGTAATTCTGTCAGAGACAGCAAAGTACTTGGAAGAGCAGGTGAATGGAATGGACAGTGTCTTTAAAAAAGGATATAAAATGAACATCAGCAAAAGCTAAAAAAGGATAATGGAAAGTAATGGTATTTAATCAGACGAGGCTGATGGAATTAACTTAGGAAACGATACACTAAAAGTAGTAGATGAAATTTGCTATCTGAAAGTAAAATAACTGATGATGGCGGAAGTAGAGAGAATATAAAAGGTAGAGTCGCAGAAGCAAGAAAATCGTATTTGAAAACGAGAAATTTACTACCAGTGAACTTAGATTTATATGTTAGGAAGTCTTGTGTGTAGTCTTGTATGAAAGTGAATCGTGGACTATCACCAGTTCGCACATGAAGAGAACAGAAGTTTTTGAAATGTGATAGTAAAGAAGTATGCTGAAGATTAGATAGTTATATCATGTAACTGATGAGGAGGTACTGAACTAAATTGGGGAGAACAGAAATTTGTGACAGAACTTGATTAAAGGAAGGAATCAGTTGATAGGATATATTCTGAGACATGAAGGATCACCAATTCAGCATGGGAGGGGAGTGTGAGAGGTAAAAATTTTAGAGAGAGACCGAGAGATGAATACAGCGAGCAGATTGAGAACGAAGTCTGGTGCACAGGACACAGTTACATGGTGGGCTCCATCAGACCAGCCTTCGGACTGAAGACCATAACAACAGCTTATACACTGAAGCGTATTCAACAGGCAGAATACGGCCCTGTAGTCTGGCGCATCTCTAAGATCGGTTACTACTGCAACAATGGAAGTTTATCGTATATCAAGTGAGTTTGAACATGGTGTTATAGTCGGAACACGAGTGATGGGATACAGCATGTCTGAGGTAGCGATGAAGTGGGGATTTTCCCGTAACACCATTTCACGAGTATACCGGAATATCAGGAATCCGGTAAAATGTCAAATCTCCGACACCGCTGCAGCCGGTAAATGATCCTACAAGAACGGGACCAACGACGACTGAAGAGAATTGTTCACATTGACCGAAGTGCAAACCTTTCTCAAGTCGCTGCAGATTTCAATGCAGCGCCATCAACAAGTGTCAGCGTGCGAGCCATTCAATGAAACACGGGCTTTCAGGGATGAAAACCAACTCGTATACCGTTGATTTATGCGCGACACAACACTTTACACCTCACCTGGGCCCATCAACACTGACATTGGACTGCTGATGACTGGAAACATATTGCCTGGTCGAACGAGTCTCGTTTCAAATTGCATCGAGCGAATGGACATTTATGGGTAAGGAGATAACCACATGAATACATGAACCCTGCTTGTTAGCAGCGGACTGTTAAAGCTGGTGGAGGCTCTGTAATCGAATGGGGCGTGAGCAGTTGGAGTGATATGGGACCCTCATACGTCTAGGTACGACTCTGACAGGTGACACGTACGTAAGCACCCTTTCTGATCACCTTCCTTCATGCATGTCCGTTGTGCATTCCCACGGACTTGGGCAATTTCAGGAGGTCAATATGACACCCCACACTTCCAGAATTGCTACAGAGTGGCTCCAGGAACACTCTTCAGAGTTTAAACACTTCCGCTGGCCACCAAAGTCCCCAGACGTGAACATTATTGAGCATATCTGCGATGCCTTGCAACGTGCTGTTCAGAAGAGATCTCCACCTCCCCCTTATTCTTATTGATTTATGGACAGCCTTGCAAGATTCATGGTGTCAGTTCCCTCCGGTAATACTTCCGACATTAGTCGAGTCCATGCCACGCCGTGTTGCGGCATTTCTGCGTGCTTGCGAGGGCTCTACACGATATTAGGCAGGCGTACCAGTTTCTTTGGCTCTTCAGTGTATTATTCTGTAACTGGAGCAGGAGGTAATCAAATTATAAGGTAATAAATAAGAAGAATCTCACTTGTGCTCCAATAAATACTTGCCGTAAACTTTCCTTCAGATGATATGTACATCGTATTTACTGTTTCGTTTCTGGCGACCAGATTCGGCTCATGTATCATCCAGCCTTCTAGACAATCCTAACATTTCAGGGAAATTAGTTTTTGCAGCTATTTTGAACATTCAAAAAACGTGGTGCTCGTTTATGAAAAAAGTTTCTCATATTTAATTCTTCATGCAAAATTGATCTTAATATCTCATCTGATATTTCCGTGTCGCCGACACTTTTAAGTACTCTCAATCTCAGATTGCCCCAAATTCCGTTGTGCTTTCTTTTTTTTCAGTTTGCGGTTGCAGTTTTTAAATACGAAGCAGTTCGCCGCTTCCAAGAGAAGTAAAGCAACTTTTTAATTCAGCTGTCCACTTGGTAACTTTTGAAAGGTGAGGAATAAAGTCATGAAACTCCATCTACGTTGGCAACAGTGGGGAGTTTCCGGTTATCCATTGCAGCAAAACTCTAGCATTACAATTACTTTAAAAATCCATTTCAACAGAATTATTCCTTAGATTAATTTCACACATCGTTACGTTAGTTTGTAGCGTGTACCGGCATTATAAAAACTAATTTTCATTTGCGTCAGTTTTTCTATGCCAGCCCGGTAACTTTCTTATCCTCGTAGATATGTAGAGAATTTCGTTTGTACATCCTGTTTCGTTGGGCGACATCACGGTGTCGTCTTTTCAGCCGGGTTTTTACTACACAGTCTTCCCAACATCAAACTTTCGTAAATGTCCATTTAGATGTGTCTAACATCTGCTATGATTGTCTTTTCTTTTCACTCTATGTCATTTGCTACGTAATGATGTACCTGACATATGACGGTCCTTTGTCAGTGTGATCGGCTTTCCATCACTGTCGCGCCACGTACACTGTTTCCATGAGGTGACAGCGCACCTGCTCTTTTCGATACACAGCTCCAATATACAGAATAACACAATGATATCACTGCTTGCCACAGTTGAATCGTCTGTTAGTAAATGTTTTGTTCAATGCCCGAAACTCACGTTTTCAGAAGCATTTGAATGGCTGTGTTTCATACCAACAAACAAACTGTTTTTGTTTTCATTCGCACAGTCACAAAACTCTTCAAAACGTGTACACTATAATGACTCATACCTTTTAACGTGACTATCATCCAGATCATCATCATAACCAACACGAAGGATTAGTTTTGTTAAGAGTGTTCCGACTTCAAGGATCTCAAAATTGGTCTTTCCACTTTTCTGTAGTTTGCCGCTATTACGTTTCACTATGGAATTGTATCTATACGTTATTGTGGAAAACTATTATTGTACATTCGTTCAACATAAAGTAGCAGTTTTCTCGTGCTTTAATTTATTCCTGCGTAAACGTTACACCTAATGTAATTCTTAATCTCCACTTCGGATGCATCAGATTCGTATTTCTGATAGGATCAAACACTGTACAAAGCATCATGATTTCTGTAAAATATTGTCGTTGACTCAAAAATCGATTTCTTTTAACTTCTTTATTTATCTCGCTTGAAATACCTACGCTTAGATTGTAATCAATGTGCAGTGATATGCAAAACTTGAGGAGGAAAGTAATTTTCGCATGCTGTGTGACTGCCAAGTAATGTAGCTCGCTGAAACTTAGATCATATATAAAAACAATTGTCACAGCCTATTACTGAAAGAAAGGTAATTTAAAGAAATGAGGCGAACAGAAATAACTTATCCCAATACAATAATCACGATGAAGTCACCGCGATTTATGACGATCCCATCGACGTTACAGAAGACAGGGAAAGGTTTTTAATTGTGTGCGAAATTACCAATAATGGCAATGCATGTTCTGCATCGTAGTGCGTGGCTGGCGACCATCCTTTTAATGAGTTCTTGTGGTAGGGCGTTCCATTCCATCATAAGCGTGTTTGACAACTGCTCGATGGTTGTTTATGCATGTAGACAGGCTGCAATACGTCTTCCCAATGCATCCCACAAGTGTTCGATGGAATTGAAGTCGGAAGATCGGCAGACCAGTCCATTCGGAGAAAAGATCCTCTTCGAAGAGCTGCTCCACATTCGATATTCGATGTGGTTGCGCATTGACATTTATAAAACTGAAATAAAGGACGAACGCACTCCTGAAAAGTAGCACTTGTGGAAGGCATTCAGTGCCACAGTAACGTTGGCCTGTGAGTGAAGCGTGTTCAGAGATAAGGTCAGAACACTCATCCAACTTTATGCCTCACAGCACCAATATACCTGGACCACCAAAACCATCGTATTCGACAATATTCGACAATACTGGACGTCTCTCATATGGCGAGAGGTGGGAACACGTAATGCAGCCAGGAATGTTGCCGAACAGCTTCGTTTTGCTGGTCCAGGTGCTGTAATGTGGCGCCGCGTAAGGTTGCATGGCCGCAGTGACCTCCAGATCTTTGAACACGGTCACTCACTGCTCAGCAATACTGTGACAACTGTACCCCTATTCCATGTGCAACTTCTGAGGATTGCATTCGGCCCTAACTTCATTTTTATAGAAAACAACTGTGCAGACAGAGGAGCTCTTGGAGTGGGATAATGTTGGTCGTATGGACGCCCCGCCTGTTCCCTCGATACAAATCCGATAGAGCATTTGTGAGATACGTTTTGGAGACGTCTTGCAGAATGCGCACTTTCAGCAATGACCAACCGGTAGCTGCATCAGTACTGATGAATGGCTGGACAGCCCTACTACAATAACTCTTTACCAACCTTGTGGCCAGCAACGGTGGATGTGTAGAGCATGCATTGCCACCTGTGACAATCACACACCCTATTAAAAACCACGTTCCATCTTTTTTAATGTCCAAGGGACCATCATAAATCACGGCGACTTCTGGGTAATTAGTGTCTTTCAATAAGAGTGTAGCCGGCCGGAGTGGCCAAGCGGTTCTAGCCGCTACAGTCTGGAATCGCGCTGCCACTACGGTCGCAGCTTCGAATCCTGCCTCGGGCATCGATGTGTGTGATGTGCTTAGGTTGGTTAGGTTTAAGTAGTTCTAAGTTCTAGGGGACTGATGACCTCAAAAGTTAAGTCCCATAGTGCTCAGAGCCATTTGAACCATGTTTGAATAAGAGTGTCATTTTTGTTTGTCTCTTGTGTAATACACTGTAGCAGCTTTTCCTATGTATGGTCCAAATTCCATCGAGCTGTGTTACTTGGCACTGACGCGTCATGCGAAGGTTATTTTCGTGCTTAAGTTTTGTATACCAGTCTATTGCAAAACACAGATTCGTCTCCTACGAACATTTTTGTTTTTGTGACTGTTGTCCGTTGAATGCTTCTAACCTAGTATGTAGAGTATACAGACATTTCAAAATTGTGTTTTTTGTGATGAAGTACAGTTCGTGAACTGACTTCAGTAATCATCTTCTGCTATAATTACTTGGTCTTTTGCAGAGAGTATTCTTGTCTTTACGTTCTTTATTAAATTTCAGAGCCTTGCTTTCCTTTCAGTTATAAATTATGTTAAATTATGTATGTAGAAGTTAAATAGCACTGGGAATAAAGAAGACCCTTTGTGATTTTATCAAATGAAAATATCGTTAAAAGTTTCATCATATTCTCCGATGACAATTTTTTTCCATCTTTCATTTCCAGTTCGCCAGTGTATTAGGAGAAATGCAGCTCTTTTCAAAATATGTGCGAAAGTGACAGAGAGGTGATGCACAAATTGGAGTAAAGTAAAATATCAAAATAAGAAAAATTTTCTAGGCCTGTAATGGTGGGACTTGGTGCATAAAACTGTACCAAACAAAATGATGACGTCCTTCATACACTCCTGGAAATGGAAAAAAGAACACATTGACACCGGTGTGTCAGACCCACCATACTTGCTCCGGACACTGCGAGAGGGCTGTACAAGCAATGATCACACGCACGGCACAGCGGACACACCAGGAACCGCGGTGTTGGCCGTCGAATGGCGCTAGCTGCGCAGCATTTGTGCACCGCCGCCGTCAGTGTCAGCCAGTTTGCCGTGGCATACGGAGCTCCATCGCAGTCTTTAACACTGGTAGCATGCCGCGTCAGCGTGGACGTGAACCGTATGTGCAGTTGACGGACTTTGAGCGAGGGCGTATAGTGGGCATGCGGGAGGCCGGGTGGACGTACCGCCGAATTGCTCAACACGTGGGGCGTGAGGTCTCCACAGTACATCGATGTTGTCGCCAGTGGTCGGCGGAAGGTGCACGTGCCCGTCGACCTGGGACCGGACCGCAGCGACGCACGGATGCACGCCAAGACCGTTGGATCCTACGCAGTGCCGTAGGGGACCGCACCGCCACTTCCCAGCAAATTAGGGACACTGTTGCTCCTGGGGTATCGGCGAGGACCATTCGCAACCGTCTCCATGAAGCTGGGCTACGGTCCCGCACACCGTTAGGCCGTCTTCCGCTCACGCCCCAACATCGTGCAGCCCGCCTCCAGTGGTGTCGCGACAGGCGTGAATGGAGGGACGAATGGAGACGTGTCGTCTTCAGCGATGAGAGTCGCTTCTGCCTTGGTGCCAATGATGGTCGTATGCGTGTTTGGCGCCGTGCAGGTGAGCGCCACAATCAGGACTGCATACGACCGAGGCACACAGGGCCAACACCCGGCATCATGGTGTGGGGAGCGATCTCCTACACTGGCCGCACACCACTGGTGATCGTCGAGGGGACACTGAATAGTGCACGGTACATCCAAACCGTCATCGAACCCATCGTTCTACCATTCCTAGACCGGCAAGGGAACTTGCTGTTCCAACAGGACAATGCACGTCCGCATGTATCCCGTGCCACCCAACGTGCTCTAGAAGGTGTAAGTCAACTACCCTGGCCAGCAAGATCTCCGGATCTGTCCCCCATTGAGCATGTTTGGGACTGGATGAAGCGTCGTCTCACTCGGTCTGCACGTCCAGCACGAACGCTGGTCCAACTGAGGCGCCAGGTGGAAATGGCATGGCAAGCCGTTCCACAGGACTACATCCAGCATCTCTACGATCGTCTCCATGGGAGAATAGCAGCCTGCATTGCTGCGGAAGGTGGATAGACACTGTACTAGTGCCGACATTGTGCATGCTCTGTTGCCTGTGTCTATGTGCCTGTGGTTCTGTCAGTGTGATCATGTGATGTATGTGACCCCAGGAATGTGTCAATAAAGTTTCCCCTTCCTGGGACAATGAATTCACGGTGTTCTTATTTCAATTTCCAGGAGTGTACATTAGCCTAGCAATCCAGCGGAGCTGCGATCTATTCCGTTGTGACCATCCAGGCTTTCTACACTTCTGTCGACATACATTGCAAACCACTGTGAAATACTTGGCAAAGCGTAAATAGCTTACATTAGGGCATCTTCCCGTTCCAGTCACTTATGAGCCGCTAAAAAAATGTGTGCCATAATTACTCTAGTCGTCGTGAACTCTTCGGGAGCGATACTTACGGACACGGAGATCATTGTTGTATTCTTCACTTCACTCTAGACAATTCTGTAAGCAGACCAGCGCTGGATAATTGGTGTACATCTTAAAGTGTCTGCCAATTCACGTTTTTCAGCAGTTTCGTGGAGCTCTCCATAACTCAAGCAAACCTGTGTCCACTGGTGTTGCCCTTTTATAGAAATGTCCTGTATCTTCTGTTAGTCCGGTGGCGATTCATGCTGCCCTTTAGAAATGCCCTATATCCTCTGTTAGTCCTGCGTCCACTCGTGCTGCCCATCTTTAGAAATGTCATGTATTTTATGTTAGTCCTGTGGCCATCCGTGCTGTCGTTTTTAAAAATGTCCTGTATCCTCTGTTAGCCCTGAGGCCATTCATGCTGCCTTTTATTATAAACTATATCCTCTGTTAGTCCTCTGACCATTCGTGCTGCCCTTCTTTAGAATTTTCCAATATCCTCTGTTAGTCCTCTGACCATTCGTACTGCCCTTCTTTAAAAATGTCCAATATCCTCTGTTAGTCCTGTGACCATTCGTGCTGCCCTTCTTTAGAAATGTTCTATATCCTCGGTTAGTCCTGTGGCCATTCATGCTGCCCTTTAGAAATGCCCTATATCCTCTGTTAGACCTGCCGGGTATGGGCCCCATACTCTTGAACAGTAGTCTCATATGTGGACTGATTGCACACTGCGTGACAAAAAAAGTAAAGAACCCTTAACTGAAAGAGAAAATAAAATGAAGCTTCACCCATTGAGACAATATGTGTTGTTATTTCAGCGATTACGTAAACAGATTTACAAAGAGCTAACTTAACAGAACGACTTTGCAACCCCTCTGGCTTGGATGTACTAAATGATGTGGTTGGGAAGGGTGTTGTATAGAGCCATTGTATCGTCTCCCGAGGCAAACTGGCCCACAGCTGTTGTACCTGGTCCTAGATATCCAGGATACGGGCGCTCGAACAGAGCTAAAATGTCCTATCTTGGGCACATCCAGGGATCTCTCCGCAAATCGCAGTCATACTTAAAGATTATAGTGATCCGGGGTAGTGCAGAACCGCATTTCATCGTTGAAGACAATGCGACGCCATTCATCAGAAACCACGCTTGGGGTTGCGTTACCACTCCAAACGCGCCGTTTGTGTTATGGTTTTAATCGCAGCCTACGTATGGACCAATAATTCCCTTCTCCGGCTGCTGCTAGGATCTGACCAGTGGTTTAAGAATACACAGAATGTTGCAGGGAGTCCGTTACTCGGTCTCGGCTGAGAGGCGCAGATGTGAAGGCTTTACGATGCGCTAGCTGTGCAATAGTGCCATTCTCCCTTGTGTCAAACGTGATTGGCCAGATCCTTGATGACGAGTTTGCCTGACTTCACGTTCACATGCAGTCCAGTATAGGACCACATACGAATACCCCACAAATCTGGATATTGCACGATTCAACCAGTCGGCCAAATGAAGATGAAAGCAGAGCTCACCATCTGCAGCATCGTCGACAGGACTGACTGCGGACCTTTGGTACAGAGCCGAGTGGAGGGTCTAAGTCAGAGGCTGAGACGGTTCTGCGACCGTGTGGGCTGCAGATTCCTCGACTTGCGCCATAGGGTGGTGGGGTTTCGGGTTCCGCTGGATAGGCCAGGAGTCCACTACACGCAACAAGCGGCTACACGGGTAGCAGGGGTTGTGTGGCGTGGGCTGGGCGGTTTTTTAGGTTAGATGGCCTTGGGCAAGTACAGAAAGGGCAACAGCCTCAACGGGTGCGGGGCAAAGTCAGGACATGCGGGGACCAAGCAGCAATCGGTATTGTAATTGTCAACTGTCGAAGCTGCGTTGGTAAAGTACCGGAACTTCAAGCGCTGATAGAAAGCACCGAAGCTGAAATCGTTATAGGTACAGAAAGCTGGCTGAAGCCAGAGATAAATTCTGCCGAAATTTTTACAAAGGTACAGACGGTGTTTAGAAAAGATAGATTGCTTGCAACCGGTGGTGGAGTGTTCGTCGCTGTTCGTAGTAGTTTATCCTGTAGTGAAGTAGAAGTGGATAGTTCCTGTGAATTATTATGTGTGGAGGTTATACTAAACAACCGAACTAGGTTAATAATTGGCTCCTTTTACCGACCTCCCGACTCAGCAGCATTAGTGGCAGAACAACTGAGAGAAAATTTGGAATACATTTCACATAAATTTTCTCAGCATGTTATAGTCTTAGGTGGAGATTTCAATTTACCAGATATAGACTGGGACACTCAGATGTTTAGGACGGGTGGTAGGGACAGAGCATCGAGTGACATTATACTGAGTGCACTATCCGAAAATTACCTCGAGCAATTAAACAGAGAACCGACTCGTGGAGATAACATCTTGGACCTACTGATAACAAACAGACCCGAACTTTTCGACTCTGTATGTACAGAACAGGGAATCAGTGATCATAAGGCCGTTGCAGCATCCCTGAATATGGAAGTTAATAGGAACATAAAAAAAGAGAGGAAGGTTTATCTGTTTAGCAAGAGTAATAGAAGGCAGATTTCAGACTACCTAACAGATCAAAACGAAAATTTCTGTTCCGACACTGACAATGTTGAGTGTTTATGGAAAAAGTTCAAGGCAATCGTAAAATGCGTTTTAGACAGGTACGTGCCGAGTAAAACTGTGAGGGACAGGAAAAACCCACCGTGGTACAACAACAAAGTTAGGAAACTACTGCGAAAGCAAAGAGAGCTCCACTCCAAGTTTAAACGCAGCCAAAACCTCTCAGGCAAACAGAAGCTAAACGATGTCAAAGTTAGCGTAAGGAGGGCTATGCGTGAAGCGTTCATTGAATTCGAAAGTAAAATTCTATGTACCGACTTGACAGAAAATCCTAGGAAGTTCTGGTCTTACGTTAAATCAGTAAGTGGCTCGAAACAGCATATCCAGACACTACGGGATGATGATGGCATTGAAACAGAGGATGACACGCGTAAAGCTGAAATACTAAACACCTTTTTCCAAAGCTGTTTCACAGGGGAAGACCGCACTGCAGTTCCTTCTCTAAATCCTCGCACAAACGAAAAAATGGCTGACATCGAAATAAGTGTCCAAGGAATAGAAAAGCAACTGGAATCACTCAATAGAGGAAAGTCCACTGGACCTGATGGGATACCAATTCGATTCTACACAGAGTACGCGAAAGAACTTGCCCCCCTTCTAACAGCCGTGTACCGCAAGTCTCTAGAGGAACGGAGGGTTCCAAATGATTGGAAAAGAGCACAGGTAGTCCCAGTCTTCAAGAAGGGTCGTCGAGCAGCTGCGCAAAACTATAGACCTATATCTCTGACGTCGATCTCTTGAAGAATTTTAGAACATGTTTTTTGCTCGCGTATCATGTCATTTCTGGAAACCCAGAATCTACTATGTAGGAATCAACATGGATTCCGGAAACAGCGATCGTGTGAGACCCAACTCGCTTTATTTGTTCATCAGACCCAGAAAATATTAGATACAGGCTCCCAGGTAGATGCTATTTTTCTTGACTTCCGGAAGGCGTTCGATACAGTTCCGCACTGTCGCCTGATAAACAAAGTAAGAGCCTACGGAATATCAGACCAGCTGTGTGGCTGGATTGAAGAGTTTTTAGCAAACAGAACACAGCATGTTGTTATCAATGGAGAGACGTCTACAGACGTTAAAGTAACCTCTGGCGTGCCACAGGGGAGTGTTATGGGACCATTGCTTTTCACAATATATATAAATGACCTAGTAGATAGTGTCGGAAGTTCCATGCGGCTTTTCGCGGATGATGCTGTAGTATACAGAGAAGTTGCAGCATTAGAAAATTGTAGCGAAATGCAGGAAGATCTGCAGCGGATAGGCACTTGGTGCAGGGAGTGGCAACTGACCCTTAACATAGACAAATGTAATGTATTGCGAATACATAGAAAGAAGGATCCTTTATTGTATGATTATATGATAGCGGAACAAACACTGGTAGCAGTTACTTCTGTAAAATATCTGGGAGTATGCGTGCGGAACTATTTGAAGTGGAATGATCATATAAAATTAATTGTTGGTAAGGCGGGTACCAGGTTGAGATTCATTGGGAGAGTGCTTAGAAAATGTAGTCCATCAACAAAGGAGGTGGCTTACAAAACACTCGTTCGACCTATACTTGAGTATTGCTCATCAGTGTGGGATCCGTACCAGATCGGTCTGACGGAGGAGATAGAGAAGATCCAAAGAAGAGCGGCGCGTTTCGTCACAGTGTTATTTGGTAACCGTGATAGCGTTACGGAGATGTTTAATAAACTCAAGTGGCAGACTCTGCAAGAGAGGCGCTCTGCATCGCGGTGTAGCTTGCTCGCCAGCTTTCGAGAGGGTGCGTTTCTGGATGAGGTATCGAATATATTGCTTCCCCCTACTTATACCTCCCGAGGAGATCACGAATGTAAAATTAGAGAGATTAGAGCGCGCACGGAGGCTTTCAGACAGTCGTTCTTCTCGCGAACCATACGCGACTGGAACAGGAAAGGGAGGTAACGACAGTGGCACGTAAAGTGCCCTCCGCCACACACCGTTGGGTGGCTTGCGGAGTATCAATGTAGATGTAGATGTAGAAGATGCATGACGAGGCCCATTTCAGACTGTCAGGTGCTGTAAACGCTGTGTCACACGAGTACGTGCACTACACAGCAGTGCTCTTCACAAAGATCACTCAGTATCTGACGCTGTTCCCGCCCCTTTCATACCTTACCAGACGTGGTAACAACAGTGAACACGAAGAACACTTTTCTTCTTTTTTTTTATTTAAAATGTGTGTGAAATCTTATCGGACTTAACTGCTATGGTCATCAGTCCCTAACCTTACACACTATTTAACCTAAATTATCCTAAGGACAAACACACACACCCATGCCCGTGGGAGGATTCGAACCTCCGCCGGGACCAGCCGCACAGTCCATGACTGCAGCGCCTCAGACCGCTCGGCTAATCCCGCGCGGCACGAAGAACACTAATGTACTCTGGTGGTCGTTTTACCTGCCGCAAAGAATTTCAACTCTAATCATTTCCGTTCTCGTCGATGCTGTTTCCGCATATGAAGTTACATTGCGATCCGACCTCGTCTTCTAGCTAGCACAGTTTTTTTGTCAATCTAGAAAAAATGAGATAAAAAAAAGTGGTAGCGCGGCAGAATGTCAATCCTAAGGCCTCGGGTTCGATTCCCGGCTGGGTCGGACATTTTCTCTGCTCAAGGGCTGGGTGTTGTGTTGTCTTAATCTTCATCATTTCATCCCCATCGACGCGCAACTCGCCGAAGTGGCGTCAAATCGAAAGACTTGCACCCGGCGAACGGCCTACACGACGGGAGGCTCTAGTGACACGACATTTACATTAGTACGTAATTTTGGCGCATTGTCTAGGCTACTGCCGTAGTCTGTTGTACAACGAGGAAGGCAGCTCGGGAGCTACCACTTCATTCCTCTTCAGGTCTGCTGAGGTTTCATAGACCAGCATCTTTACGTTATCGCAAAGGAAAAAAATCTGTGAGAGGGCAATAAGGCGATTGAGTTGACCGTGAGGCATGATTTTCTATTCCAGCCAAACGTTGGTGGTATATATCATTGAGATGTTCACAGACATCCGTATCAAACATGGATGGACCACCGCGGACCTCTCGCGGACCAGGTATGTAGTTTCCAACAACTGTGGCAGCTCTTGAATGAACATCAAGTCTCATTCTTTCTCTCCGTTGTGTGTGTGTGTGTGTGTGTGTGTGTGTGTGCGCGCGCGCGCGCGTGCGCGTTTAGGGAGCTTAGCGGCGAGATTATTTACTCATTAGCTATGATAATTTGAGACTAATATGGTAAAGGGGATAGAAAGAAAAATGCATCAAATATAAACTCAAAATCACAATCGCACTCATTCACATTTCCAGATGTGCCCATCTAACCTGGTTGTAAAATAACCAGTAAAAATTCTAATAGAAGAACTGCATAATAGACAATGGAATGTATTGGAAAATAATAACTCGGGGTAGTGCAGCTGCCAGATTACTTAAAAACAAACCAAGACGAACCAGATACCACAACAACACACTGAAACCTCTACGAATTCAGGTGGCAAGACAGACATTTACAAAATATTAAATGTTGTACCACATTCGCCTTACCGCCCGCTAAAATAGTGGATCGATCACGTTGTGAGTTAACCGGTGCCGTCTTCCCTGATATAAAACGCATTCAGTGGAATTTTAGCGAAGTGGAATCTGTGTGTCACAAGCGCCGAACGTAGATGACACCTCGCATTACAATAGGAAGCACTGCGTCATCGGACTCTGCCCTATCTGCTATCGTGTGAGAACGACATCATCTCCTCTTAGTGTTCGAGTAGATGACTGTACCAATTACAGCTTGTTGTCAGCCACCTTCAGACATGCTGCTTATCACCGACTTACGTCCCCGTACCTTAGCCAAGGATGAGTGGTACAGGGAGAGATGCTTTACTCTTTAATTTTATAGAAGTTTCGGCTACAATTAATGAACTTTTATGTTTTCAAAAGATTGGTTGTATTCGGAAAAGGTATCTAGAAACGGTATTTCGGGGCAAAAAGGTTTGTTCTGTCATCGTACGTACGGTGTTCCTTCCTTACCGTACTTTTTCCATATTACCCACACGTTAGGGTATGATTGTTGTTGTGTCTAGACAAGACAGCCTAGACACAATGAGAGGAAGCCGAAAGGCACGCGCTTAAACTCACGCAGGCTGGCGTGAGGTCTGAAACAGGATACGTAATGAATGCTGTAAAGAAAAGTACGTAGCTTCTGGAATACTTAACTTTAATCCACATTTGTAGAACATCGCTCTTGATGATACATGCTTCACAATATTAATTATCAATTGAATACGGTGCCTTGCTAGGTCGTAGCAAATGTAGCTGAAGGCTATGCTAACTATCGTCTCGGCAAATGAGAGCGTAGTTGTCAGTGAACCATTGCTATGAACGTCGGCTGTACAACTGGGCGAGTGCCAGTACGTCTCTCTAGACCTGCCGTGTGGTGGCGCTCGGTCTGCGATCACTGACAGTGGCGACACGCGGGTCCGACGTATACTAGCGGACCGCGGCCGATTTAAAGGCTACCACCTAGCAAGTGTGGTGTCTGGCGGTGACACCACAATTGTAAATTTAGTTATGTTGCTTTTATCAATGGAATATAGTGCCTGTAAACTTTGACAAATACGAATATCATAAAAGGCTTTTTTGTGTCCAAATTTCGTGGAGCTACTTTTTGAAAAACACATATCTGTACCTGAGATCTTATAAACAAACTCTACATTCATTTGCTTGCAATCCCTCCGCTCTTTTGTTTTTAATACTACGGTATCTATCTAACAGTACAGTTGTTTTTTGTTTACACATTATAACTCGTGGCGCAGCTTTTGGATGGAAGGAATATCAGGGTTGAACGTCCCGCCGACATAGAGGTCATTAGAGTCGGAGAACGAACTCAGAATCACTGCAAAGCGCAATGTAGGCACTTTACAGAAACTGCGGAGTGCCATAAAGTCAAAATGTCCAGGAATGCTGTCGGATGGAATTATTCTGTTACCCGACACTGACAAAGCCCGTCCCTATACCGTCAATAGGACGAAAGCAACGCTTCAGCAATTTGGTTGGGAAACGACTCAACATTCTCTGAGCACGGATATTTCCTCGTGAGATTTTCAAACTTTTGACGACTTGATGAAAGAAACGCGTGGACGTCAGTTTCAGTCGAACGAATAAGTGCAAGAGCGGGTGCTGTCGTGAATGTCAGCGGCCGAGGCATTCTACTAAACAGGAATTGATCTTCTCGTTTCCCACGTGGATAAATGTGGATCATTCCGTGGTCCCTTTGTGGCAGGTGTTCGCTTTTCATTTGACTGCCCATACACTCTAGGTGTACGTGAAAATAGATAGCTGAGACTTGGATTCGGAATTTACAAAGAAATCTATCGACTGCATGAGTTTTACTAACAAGCTCACATTTATACAAAAGTGCATTTTTTAATCGAAATACTTTACATTTTGTTGATAATGAAATTTCGGCAGTTTTGCTCAGTGATGGTAGTGCTCTGCAACATGGTCAGATATTAGGGAAATGCCAGTTTTAATGAGGAATTATAAAACCGTAAGGTGCTATTTAATGGGATTAATGAATTCTTTTTTCATTTTGCGTACGTCGATGATTCTGAATCTTGTACAGAATTCCATTGTTAATGAAATGTAAAATTCGATAAATAAGGTGGGTTCTTCCTTTTCCAGGGGAGTTTGTCGGTTTGGTGCTGTTAACCACTACATTACAAATAAATAAGGCCATTAACAGTGGCTAGTTACAGTCTTTATTTTTCAGTAAGAAATTATCTATACTATAATATCCACGACCTAATTGTTCCATTTAGCGACAGCACAAATTATTCGACGTTTATGCTGAATGGTATTATTAGGAACTGTTATCTCCTTCTTCTACACTTGCAATACATTTTGTGATAAATACAGTTCTTTTTAACTTGTGGTTAATTTTAATTTACACACCAAAACTTAACGTTTATGATGGTGCCAGTTGTAAGTTGCCAGTTCATGCGATTGCTTGTAAGGGGGACCGTGGTGTAGTAGCTAGCTGTCTAGCTCGCTTGTTCATTACCCACTGGGCCTCGAATCAAGGGATGGTGACACCAAAGACAATTTGCATTCTCCGTTTCAACAGGTGCGGTTCGCTTACATCTGAGCGGCGTGATCGTCGAGAGCACGCCCTCAACGATCGATTGACCATAAGGGGACTTAGGGAACTCGCTCCTACTGCACTGATAGCCTCCAAGGAGCCTAACCTGACGGTACGTGACATTTTGTGTGGTTTATAAAAAACTCCGTCTATGAGCTTCATTTCTAAAAAGTCGGGGTGAAGTGCAACGTCTACAGCAGTAGCACGAATTCAGTAACTCCAGGCATAGTCTCGACACAGTGGAACGAGACTAATGTTTGTCTTCCTTCCGGTGGAGGGCACATTGAAC
Source organism: Schistocerca piceifrons (assembly GCF_021461385.2). Classification (NCBI taxonomy): domain Eukaryota; kingdom Metazoa; phylum Arthropoda; class Insecta; order Orthoptera; family Acrididae; genus Schistocerca; species Schistocerca piceifrons. Next base: position 301,200,231 of record NC_060141.1, read on the forward strand.
ATTTGTGGAAAGTAAATGAAAACTTTGATTTTAACGTAATTGTAAAATGTACCTCGAGATCGTATATGCATTTATGTAAAAGATATATCCTCATAAAATCGAATGGTTCTCTCGAATATAAAAATATTATAGCCTATGCGTAAGTGAACATCTTCCCCGAGTTTCTAGTTTCATGCACAGTCTTGTTAAATCGAATGAATTATTTTTGAAACGCCCTGCATTTCAGCTACTTTGTGCGTTAGCAGCCTCAGCAATAGGGACGGGGAAATAGCTTTCTGTGCTCATAGCGATACCTTTATTGTGTGCAGAAACTGCGACGTGACGAGGCGATAACTACATAGACCAAAGTGGCTGCATTCTTGGAAACTTGTTAGTGGCCTAGTACACCAGAGGAGAAACACCTGCGCCGCCCTGCAAAATTTGATCGATGATCGACTGAGTTACATTCAGTATCTACATTCCGAAGGAATTATTGATGTGCAAATCTTTTTCTAATGTAACGAGCTGTTGTTTTGAACCGAAGAAGACAAAAAACGCAAATGACGCAATAAATAGAGAACTGACTTAAACTAGTTTGTAGCTCATAGTCGAAATTGGTAACAAGCGTGAAATTGTGAAAGATCTTTCACAGGCAAAATATAGATTTCTTCTTTCTACATACCATGCATTTGGGGTAAGTACACAATTAAGGACGTATAGAATAAAACTTATGCAGTGCTTTTTACAGCTTCGTCTAGAAAACCCTTTTGGCTCGTACAAAGTTTATGTCGTGAGTAGTCAAACGCTGCACAGAGCACAAAAACAAACACATGCTGTATAGTTATCAATGTCTGTCGCTGGTAACGCAAAGTTGACCATCACAGTTCGATCTGCATACGCGTCATAGGCAGTACTACAAACACGTTTCTGAATGGTGTCCGCAGACATTCAAGCGTTCGAATAAATTTGTTGCGAATTTCCAAATATACCAACCAATAGCAAACGGCAGCAACTACTCAAACACTTCAATTTACCTACAAAGGCCCAAACGTTTTAAAGATATTGCAAGTTTTATTTTAATGAAATTAAAACATTTATTTCCGAAAAAGTAAAATACCAATTGTATTAATGAGCCTTTGTTTCAATTAGAAAGGTGCATTATGGAGGGACAAAACAGGAATACCTTAAAAGGTACTTGCTTTGGGCAATACAACACAAGTTTCCTCCGATACCTGTACTGATTTAAGGGAATTGTGTCTGTGTGGATGGCCATATTCGTCATCAGGTGTTACATAAGTTTTTTCTGACTTAAAGCGTATGGAAGTTTAATAGAGAACAGTCAGATGCGTTTCGCTTTTATCGACAAAGCATCAGCAGAAGTGATTTTGTTAATGTTGCATTCTTAATATGTTTTTACAATTGATTCACATATATTAAAACAGTTTTAGCTCTTGACTGTGGTGCACATTTTAATTGTTCTTCACTTTTACGCACTTTAAAGTCAACAACCTTTTCCTCTGTTGCTAACAGAGGCTACAGCCAAAAACTTTGATTTCATGACCATCCTTCGCTTTTTTCAGTTTTGTGGTCCTGCAACAGACGAGAACAAAAACACGTTTCTGAATGCAGAACAGGCAAAGCCACACTAACATTTCTGAGAAGACTACTTGCCTGAAAGTGCCTGGGAACCAAATACAGGAAAAGGGAGTGCCTAAAAGCAGAAAAATTGTGACTGGACATGAAGTATGTGCAGAATATAAGACGGTTAAAGGCAGATGAAATAGCTGACGTAACAGTTATGAACAGGAAAAAAAAAAAAATAACGTAAAATCGAGTGTCGGAAGACTTCGTTCAACTTTAAAGCCTCTTTTATTGGATAATGATCAAAAGAAAATGTGAAAACTAAATTCTCTGCACTGCATCTTGTAAAACGATGAAGCCGACTGAATTTCTGCGATGAATTATTACTATGACTTAAGTGTAGGACCAACACTACACGGGAGAAAACGAATAGCAAATAAAGCAGTGGGTGGAAGACGGCGGATGTGCATTAAAAATTGAAAGTAAACGCAGGAAGTCTTCTATATCCACACTCTTTAAAGATTCACTGATTTCATTGATACTATATAGGTGGAAAGGTAACTGTATTTGCATCTACTCGTGCCATAGTACGTAATAAAGAGTAGTAGCTTTTAACTGTTCTAGTGGTCTTCAGTCCAGAGACTGATTTGAGATGCAGCTCTGCACGATACTCTATTCTGTGCAAGTATCTTCATCTCCGAATAACTACTACAATCTACATCTTACTGAATATGCTTGCTGTATTCATCTCTTGGTCTCCATCTACGACTCCCTTCCCCCCCCCCCCCTTCCCCCCCGCCCATCACCAGGCACACTTTCCTCCAACATTAAGCTGGTAACCCCTTGATATCTCAGAATCCATCCTATCAACTGATCACTTCTTTTAATGAGGTTTCACCACCAATTTCTTTTCTCCCCAATTCTACTCAGTACCTCCTCACTATTTACGTGATCTGCCATCTAACCTTCAGCTTTCTTCTGTAGCACCTCATTTCGAAAGCTTCTGTTCTCTTCATTTCTGAACTGTTTATCACCCACTTCCATACACGGCTAGCCGTCGGGGAGTGGCTGCGCGGTTAGAGGCGCCATGTCACGAATTGTTCGGCCCCTCCCGTCGGAAGTCCGGGTCCTCCCACGGGCATGGGTGTATTTGTTGTCCTTAGGGTAAGTTAATTTAAATAGTGTGTAAGTTTAGGGGCCGGTGACCTCAACAGTTTGGTCCTTTAGGAATTCACACACACATACATGGCTACACTCCATAGAAATACTTTCAGAAAAGACTTCCGAACACTTAAACCTATATTCGATATTAATTATTTTCCTTTGTTGGGAAACGTTTCTCTTGCCATTGTCAGCTTACTCTTTATATCCTCTCGACTTCGGCCATCATGTTGTTTTGCTGCCAAAATGCCAAAACTCATTTACTACTTTTAGTATCTTGTTTCCTAATCTAATGCCCTCAGCATCACATGATTTGATTCGAAAATGTTTTTTTTTTTTCATTTTTGTTGATGTTCATCTTATATCCAACTTTCAAGACACTGTCTATTCCGTGCTACTGCTCTTCCAAGCCCTATGCTGCATCTGAAAAGTTACAATGTCTTTGGCAAACCTCAAAGTTTTTATTTCTTCTCCTTGGACTTTATTCTTACTCCAAATTTTTCTTTGATTTCCTTTAATGATCGCTCATTGTACAGATTGGATACAATCGGGGATAGACTACAACAATCACTCCCTTCTCAATCATTACGTCCCTTTCATGTCCCTCGACTCCTTTGCAGGAACACTGCTTTTACACTATTAGTGAATTCCTTAGTACAAAATAATTGTAAATAGCTTTTGTTTCACAGTATTTTGATAAGGAGCAAGAATTATTGTAAATAACTTATATGTCACAATGTTTAACTACATGTAACAACAAACTGTATAAATATATGAATGTACGCAACTGACAACATCCATACATTTTAAAATGTCCACGAATGGCTAAATAAATAAATAAAAAAAAATAAATTTAATTATCGTCTGGTTCCTGCGACCCGTATTTAACTGTTATCTCGATAAAACAAAATCACGTGAATAATTTTTTGTTTGTTTGCAGGTACACGTCTGAAATCCACGCGCCACAATAGCATAGTACGCCGCTAAACGAGTCAATGGCACACCCATTAATTTGTTTTCTGCATTTCAATGAGAGCACTGCAGCTGTCCTTTGGTGAGTTGGTGGATGGACATGGCAGTAAGGCACCATCAGACAAAGTACGAATGTGCAGGCCATGTCTCTGCGAAGACGAAGCTCTGGTGTTCGAAAACTAAGACGGAAGAAACAGTAAAAAGTCATGGATCTGCTTTCAGGATGTTGCACGATAATTTGAACACTACCAAGGTCACCGACCGCAGGGTTTCGTGTCTTTTCCCATTCAAAAAGCTTGCCTAACCGAGGTATCTGTGGAAATGTTGGAGACTGTCTAGACAAGACGTCACGGGTGCTGTTTTTGCTCCACGATAACGCACAAATGCTGCTCCCATGGGCTTTGAAGCCTTATACGTTAGTGCAGCGTCTGTATAGCCCGATGCAATGTTACTTCAGGCACGCATGCACGTCCGAACAAACAGACACCGCTGACGACCGACTGCCGTATTATATCACGAAATGTATTCGCAAACTGCGAATACAGCACCACGACAGCTATACGATTTACTCGAAACATGTGAAAATTTGTCCCGAACCGGGTCTCGAACCTTTCAAGCTTGTCGCAAGTGGTCGCCTTACCCGCTTCAGCAGTCTGAGCACGCTTCAGGTCCGATACAAATCTCCGTATTTTCCTGTGTCCGTTTCCCATAGCGCTTTCACAGGGACAGATTTGTTCACTTTTTTCTCTTTAGGCTGCCTTGGCTTTGGCGTGTACTCGACAGTGTCTGCCGGCCGTTGTGGTGGAGCGGTTCTACGCGCTTCAGTCCGGAACCGCGCTGCTGTTACGGTCGCAGGTTCGAATCCTGCCTCGGTCATGGATGTGTGTGATGTCCTTAGGTTATTTAGGTTTAAGTAGTTCTAAGTCTAGGGGGCTGATGATCTCAGATGTAAGTTCCTTAGTGCTCAGAGTCATTTGAACAATTTTGAACGACAGTGTCTGTATAGTTCGAAACAACGTTCCTTCGGATATGCATGCATGATCGAATCCCAGTCTTGCACAAATTTTCGTATGTTCGGTAAATTGCATAGCTTTTGTGGTACTGGAATCGTAATTTGTGAATACATTTCATGACTACGAAAAGCTGTCGGGCCCACCGTCTTCTCCTGACATGACGCGATGGCCTACGAGCTGGAACGTTTCTTGGACAGCCAAAATGTAGACGTAATACAACTAAGTACTCCATCACATCACCGTTCGTGGGAGAAAATACGTTAAACAAAAGCGCAAATATATAGAGAAGGACTAACACAAAATTTCATAGTTGCAGCATAGCTTTTTCGAGGTAATAATTAAAAGTTTAAGACTATCTTTCGTAGGTGCACGAGACTAAAGACCATAATACTTCTGAAAGTCAGGAACAGAGAAAGAGAAAGAGTGTGGCAAATGTTTCTTCGCAACGGAACAGACAATGTTAATTAATACCGACAACAAACTAGTTGAAAATATAATGCTTTGTAATCAGTGACGTTCATTTAGACGAAAACACGGAAACCTATTGATAAAAGTCCTTATTTCAGATCTTGCTAACCACTAATGGTGTTTGTCAAGTTTAACTTAAGAAAAAGTTCACTGATGCATTCTTTTATTCGACTTTTTTTTACTGTGGATGTACACAAACAATTATGGCTTCTTCTCAGTTCTCTACAACTGGTGGACTAATTCTGATGCCCGTAGCCCCCCTCCCCCCCCCCCCCCCCCCCCCGCAAAAATAGAAAAAAGTAAATTCGGCAGATACATTTTCTTACTCGTAAATATTGGCCCGGTGAGTGGCGTAGAGTTGAAGAGGATGGCAAAACGTTACTGTAGATTTTCTGAGGCAATAGTAATTTTCAGCGCGTCGTTGTCGTTAATTGACCTTCTCAAATGGTTCAAATGGCTCTGAGCACTATGGGACTTAACAGCTGAGGTCATCAGTCCCCTAGAACTTAGAACTACTTAAACCTAACTAACCTAAGGACATCACACACATCCATGCCCGAGGCAGGATTCGAACCTGCGACCGTAGCTGTCGCGCGGTTCCAGACTGAAGCGCCTAGAACCGCTCGGCCACTCCGTCCGGCTGATCTTCTCATCAAGTTCTAAAATGTCGTTGGGACACTGCACTAATGCTTATTGTGGTGAACAGTATATAAAATCCTAATTGTATAAACCTGATAAACAATGACAGTAAACACGAAAGACACCGTTTTTTTCGCGTAGTAAAGGACTTGCCGTGACTATGTACACTTCTCAAGTCGCCTACGCGGCTCTTCTATTCGATTAGTCTTTGAAATAATGTTATTAATTGTTGTCATAACAGGAAAATAAATCTCTTATCCTTCGCCAACGTGTTCAGCTGTATACACTACTAAACTTAAGGTCCTTCACAGGCTGCGGTACATAAAATCGCCATCTTCAGCTTTCCGTATCACTATGTCCATGGATATTTCTTCGTTCTGTTTTAAATAGTCCTGAATAGCATAGTTCGTGAGCCACAAATTATTCACTCCCCCATAAGAAACCTCTGTGGACTTCAGTGTTTGAATATCTCCGGTCGTATATATACTACATAGCTTGTTTTCTCGATTTTTAACATATTTCTCCAAAAATGCATTTATACGCATGATACCAGTTACTAATTATAATATTGCACTTCCATACAACTGCTTCAATCTCATGTAATGTTCCAAGAGTTTTTTCTTCAGTTATGTGTTGAATGTATCAGTGAATTTCTCGTATCAATGAAAGTTTTCGTTTCTGTGTTAGTGTTCTCTTCAAGTGTATCTTTCTTTGCCTGTCTTGCTAGATTTTTCCCACTGGGTAACAATATTGTTTGCGTCTGGATATTTGCCTCAGCTGATTGTAGTTCTGTGTTGTTATGTTGTACAACTATGTATCTTTAGCGTGAGAGTTGTATTAAACATCCTGTAACTTCAGTTGAATATTTGTTCCAAAATCTTCCTGCTATGTGGCGCTTTTCTCCTAGAGATATTTGTGTAATAGTCAAAAACGGTAAGAACGTTGCGCACTGTTTCACAATAAAAGGGATATTTATAATTTTCGTAGTGATGTTTCCAAAGTATGTCACTATCTCCAGATAGTTATTGTATAATATATTTCACTCGATGGAGTGCAATTTGTTGTCGGCAAAGTTCATCAACTCACGCAAAGACAGAATGGAACTCAGGAAGAGAATATTTCAAGACGGAAGGTAATCAGTATTTGAATTTAGGAAAAAATTCAGCTCTGCAGTGGAGTGTACGTTAATCTGAAATATTGTATGTGTTTAAAATAGTGTGCCGAATGGGACTCGAACCTGGGACCTTTGACTGATCTATCCAAGCACGACTCACAATCACGAAAGGATGAAGTCCCAGGTTCGAGTTCTTGTCCAGCACACAATTTTTATTTAGCACACTGTTTCACTATTTAAAGATAATAAATGTTAGTAAATATCCGATTTACTGTTTTTTTTTTTTTTGGTCGTCAGTCTACTGACTGGTTTGATGCGGCCCGCCACGAATTCCTTTCCTGTGCTAATCTCTTCATCTCAGAGGAGCACTTGCAACCTACGTCCTTAATTATTTGCTTGACGTATTCCAATCTCTGTCTTCCTCTACAGTTTTTGCCCTCTACAGCTCCCTCTAGTACCATGGAAGTCATTCCCTCATGTGTTAGCAGATGTCCTATCATCCTGTCCCTTCTCCTTATCAGTGTTTTCCACATATTCCTTTCCTCTCCGATTCTGCGTAGAACCTCCTCATTCCTTACCTTATCAGTCCACCTAATTTTCAACATTTGTCTGTAGCACAACATCTCAAATGCTTCGATTCTCTTCTGTTCCGGTTTTCCCACAGTCCATGTTTCACTACCATACAATGCTGTACTCCAGACGTACATCCTCAGAAATTTCTTCCTCAAATTAAGGCCGGTATTCGATATTAGTAGACTTCTCATGGCCAGAAACGCCTTTTTTGCCATAGCGAGTCTGCTTTTGATGTCCTCCTTGCTCCGTCCGTCATTGGTTATTTTACTGCCTAGGTAGCAGAATTCCTTAACTTCATTGACTTCGTGACCATCAATCCTGATGTTAAGTTTCTCGCTGTTCTCATTTCTACTACTTCTCATTACCTTCGTATTTCTCCGATTTACTCTTAAACCATACTGTGTAATCATTAGACTGTTCATTCCATTCAGCAGATCATTTAATTCTTCTTCACTTTCACTCAGGATAGCAATGACATCAGCGAATCGTATCATTGATATCCTTTCACCTTGTATTTTAATTCCACTCCTGAACCTTTCTTTTATTTCCATCATTGCTTCCTCGATGTACAGATTGAAGAGTAGGGGCAAAAGGCTACAACCTTGTCTTACACCCTTCTTAATACGAGCACTTCGTTCTTGATCGTCCACTCTTATTATTCCCTCTTGGTTGTTGTACATATTGTATATGACCCGTCTCTCCCTATAGCTTACCCCTACTTTTTTCAGAATCTCGAACAGCTTGCACCATTTTATATTGTCGAACGCTTTTTCCAGGTTGACAGATCCTATGAACGTGTCTTGATTTTTCTTTAGCCTTGCTTCCATTATTAGCCGTAACGTCAGAATTGCCTCTCTCGTCCCTTTACTTTTCCTAAAGCCAAACTGGTCGTCACCTAGCGCATTCTCAATTTTCTTTTCCGTTCTTCTGTATATTATTCTTGTAAGCAGCTTCGATGCATGAGCTGTTAAGCTGATTGTGCGATAATTCTCGCACTTGTCAGCTCTTGCTGTCTTCGGAATTGTGTGGATGATGCTTTTCCGAAAGTCAGATGGTATGTCGCCAGACTCATATATTCTACACACCAACGTGAATAGTCTTTTTGTTGCCACTTCCCCCAATTATTTTAGAAATTCTGATGGAATGTTATCTATCCCTTCTGCCTTATTTGACCGTAAATCCTCCAAAGCTCTTTGAAATTCCGATTCTAATACTGGATCTCCTATCTCTTCTAAATTGACTCCTGTTTCTTCTTCTATCACATCAGACAAATCTTCACCCTCATAGAGGCTTTCAATGTATACTTTCCACCTATCTGCTCTCTCCTGTGCATTTAACAGTGGAATTCCCGTTGCACTCTTAATGTTAGCACCATTGCTTTTAATGTCACCAAAGGTTGTTTTGATTTCCTGTATGCTGAGTCTTTTTCGATGTCTTCACATTTTTCCTGCAGCCATTTCTTCTTAGCTTCCCTGCACTTCCTATTTACTTCATTCCTCAGCGATTTGTATTTCTGTATTCCTGATTTTCCCGGAACATGTTTGTCCTTCCTCCTTTCATCGATCAACTCAAGTATTTCTTCTGTTACCCATGGTTTCTTCGCAGCTACCTTCTTTGTACCTATGTTTTCCTTCCCAACTTCTGTGATGGCCCTTTTTAGAGATGTCCATTCCTCTTCAACTGTACTGCCTACTGCGCTATTCCTTATTGCTGTATCTATAGCGTTAGAGAACTTCAAACGTATCTCGTCATTCCTTAGTACTTCCATATCCCACTTCTTTGCGTATTGATTCTTCCTGACTAATGTCTTGAACTTCAGCCTACTCTTCATCACTACTATATTGTGATCTGAGTCTATATCTATATATAGATTTCGGAATCTCTGTCTGACCATAATGTAATCTAATTGAAATCTTCCCGTATCTCCCGGCCTTTTCCAAGTGTACCTCCTCCTCTTGTGATTCTTGAACAGGGTATTCGCTATTACTAGCTGAAACTTGTTACAGAACTCAATTAGTCTTTCTCCTCTTTCATTCCTTGTCCCAAGCCCATATTCTCCTGTAACCTTTTCTTCTACTCCTTCCCCTACAACTGCATTCCAGTCGCCCATGACTATTAGTTTTTCGTCCCCCTTTTCATACTGCATTACCCTTTCAATATCCTCATACACTTTCTCTATGTGTTCATCTTCAGCTTGCGACGTCGGCATGTATACGTGAACTATCGTTGTCGCTGTTTGTCTGCTGTCGATTCTGATTAGAACAACCCGGTCACTGAACTGTTCACAGTAACACACCCTCTGCCCTACCTTCCTATTCATAACGAATCCTACACCTGTTATACCATTTTCTGCTGCTGTTGATATTACCCGATACTCATCTGACCAGAAATCCTTGTCTTCCTTCCACTTCACTTCACTGACCCCTACTATATCTAGATTGAGCCTTTGCATTTCCCTTTTCTGATTTTCTAGTTTCTCTACCACGTTCAAGCTTTTGACATTCCACGTCCCGACTCGTAGAACGTTATCCTTTCGTTGATTATTCAATCTTTCTCTCATGGTAACCTCCCCCTTGGCAGTCCCCTTCCGGAGATCCGAATGGGGGACTATTCCGGAATCTTTTGCCGATGGAGAGATCATCATGACACTTCTTCAAATACAGGCCACATGTCCTGTGGATACACGTTACGTGTCTTTAATGCAGTGGTTTCCATTGTCTTCTGCATCCTCATGTCGTTGATCATTGCTGATTCTCCCGACTTTAGGGGCAATTTCCCACCCCTAGGACAAGAGAGTGCTCTGAACCTCTATCCACTCCTCCGCCCTCTTTGACAAGGCCGTTGGCAGAATGAGGCTGACTTCTTATGCCGGAAGTCTTCGGCCGCCAATGCTGATTATTTATCAAAATTTAGGCAGTGGCGGGGATCGAACCCGGGGCCGAATACGTTTTGATTATGAATCAAAGACGCTACCCCTACACTAAGGGTACAACTGTTATCTATATTCAAAGATTTCCAAATGTCTCCTCGAAAAAAAGGACTACGCAGCACATAAAAGGCGAACTGTTGGTATTTAAGTACTTTGTGCTACCTGTCATCGATTTCTAATAACGTAGACCAACGAGAACAGGTTGCAAGGAGAATCGAGAAGCGAGGGTTGTGCTTTTTTATGTGAATCAATAAAGTATGTGTATAATTGTTTATTGAAGATGATTGTTGGTTGTATGACAGTCAGACAAATTTTAGAAGCTTAAGTCGTTTAAGTGTTATTGTTTGTCAATAGCACTCTCAGGAAGTAGGAGGGTATGCATTAAAATAAGTAACAACGAACCTTGCATCCATTGCAGAGCTAATCTGAAAGAAACTGCCACACCAGAAAGTAATTTGGATCATGATTATCACGAACAGGACTGCATCTGACTTCTGTCAGAAGACAGTCATTCTTAAAAAGGAATTTATTGTGCTCTCTAACAAGAGTTAGAGATGTTTTTGGATGTCCTTCATTCCCAACTTGTAACAAAATGCTTCAAATGGCTCTGAGCACTAAGGGCCTTAACATCTGAGGTCATCAGTCCCCTAGAACTAAGAACAACTTAAACCTAACTAACCTAAGGACATCACACACATCCATGCCCGAGGCAGGATTCGAACCTGCGACCGTATCAGTCGCTCGGTTCCGGACTAAAGCGTCTAGAACCGCTCGGCCACCGCGGCCGGCAAACTTACAACACATTGGATTGTTGAACAGTTGACTTTTCGACTCTAAATTCGTATACTGCTGAATATTTTGTCACGTTTATGCCATCTATGGAAATCCTTAAGCAGCTGATTACTAGTTTCAGTGTTTTGCACGCTAATATCTGGCCGTAGATTTTATTAGAACTGTTATGACTTGGCCGGCCGGTGTGGCCGAGTGGTTCTAGGCGCTTGAGTCTGGAACTGCGCGACCGCTACGGTCGCAGGTTCGAATCCTGCCTCGGGCATGGATGTGTGTGACGTCCATAGGTTAGTTAGGTTTAAGTAGTTCTAAGTTCTAGGGGACTGATGACCTCAGATGTTAAGTCCTATAGTGCTCAGAGCCATTTTTGTTATGACTTGTTTTCGCCGCAATCTGCTGTTGTCCAGCCCCTGCGCTTTTTTGAACAGCACTCGTTCAACTGTGATAGGGAGTAATTGAAGTGACAGGGTTTTCCGCGGTTTGCACAGATGTTACGAGCGGCCAGTCCTCGGGGAGGTCCGCTTATTTCGCAGCGGGCGTGGAGGCATTCCACTAGGGGCGGACGGCCCGCTGGAACGCCATGCCGATTATACAGTCGCCAGCTGTGGCTTGTGCGACGCGCTCATGAATATTCACGAAACGCAAGACGCAAAATTTATTCATTCGTTCAGTGTACCGTGAGAGGCGAACCGAGCTAATCTGTTTACGGGCTACTGGTCGCAGATATTAGTGCACTCTTGCGACACTACAATTTGGTGGACAACTACTCCAGAATCATCAAGAAAATGGCTACACTTATGACTTTAACAGCGGTTGAATAAATGTGCAGAAATATGTCACCTACAGCTTATATTTATTTCACTGTCATTTGCAACAGAGGTAGATGATGAGCGGCTTAAGTGAGTAAGTTAATAAGTAACTTGCTGTATGTATTTGATTCCTTACTTTATATGTTGTCCTAATGTTTCTCGTTCTGTAACATAGCAATTAAGCGTTGCAGCCACAGTTCCCACTGCAACTAAATTAATTACTTTGCAGTCACACGCCGCATCTGCTGTAGACCGTCAAAGAAAAGGGGTAATTACCCTATCGAAGCGTCGTGTCGTAATACTCAAGTGTGGATAGTTTATTAAATAGGAAGAAACAAGATCTCTGCAAAATTTTGTTTTACCTCACCAGTCTCTGAGCCTTTTCTCCATCACTTCCTCCGGCAGATACATTTCAGTCAGTGCACGGATACCTACGAGGAATAAATCAGAAATGGCATGCCTTACACTGTTACGAAAGTGACACCTTGTTTATATTGCTTACGAGGATGATACAGCACGACGTCCTTTGCGTTTTACACTGATTACACATACGAAATAAGGAATCGAGGTGGTTGTGCCCGCTCAGAAGAAGTCAATCGACAAAGATCTACGAAGTGTTTCTGAATACTTTTTTCCTGGAAAGTTCATGTTTGCCTTTTAGGAAGTAGGTGAGAAGCAACTAACGAAACCAATATTTAAAATCTTAACAGGAGAGTTAAAAATTCGGAGGAATGGTCCCCAGGACTGTTGGAATACTGAACTAATAGACATAAATTTCTGAAACAGAACAGAGAACACGTATCTCATTAATATCTTAAAAGGATTTGGTAAGAAGAAAAGAGTTCAGGATAATATCCCAGACTTTGTCAGTCGTTGACAGTAAGAGAATACACAAGTAATACAAAGGAACAGACAGTTGCTTGAAATCAGATAGCAGTAAGACAGTAAGTTTAGATTCGTATGCGTACGTTGAGCACAGAAAAATAACTCAAGGAAGGAAGATTAGGTATTAACATCCCGTCAACAATCTCATTAGAGACGGAGCACAAAGTTGGATTGTTTTTGTTAAGGTCTGGGAAGGGAATCGGCAGAGACTTTTCAAAGGAACCATCCTGGAATATGCCTGGTACGACTGAGGGAAATGATGGGAAACCTAACTCGAGATCGCCGGGGACGGATTTGGACCGAATGCGTATAAATAAGTCAGTAGAATCTAATGGCATATACTGTCGAACCAAAAATTCCCACAACTGACCACTAGATGTCACGAGAGACGGATCTCCCCAGTATAACAGGAGACGGGGAGTTCTGTGTTGTCGGTAGAGACGCAGTAACAGCAGACTTGATAGTTCAGATGAGCTCAGTGCTTCGACCGTGGAGAAGTCACTGGATGTCACCTGAGCATGAAATACATCAGAGACATTTCATTCCTTCTAAATCCATCCGACTGTTGATGATGTGATTGGGAAGTGGAAGAGCAAAGGGACAACCGCAGCATAAGAAGACCATGCAGGCAACATGCACTGACGACCAGGGACGTTCGATCACTACGAGGGGTGGCTGTAAAAATTCGTACGAAATCATAGGAGGGAAACACTCGTGTGTTCTAAAATCCTACCAGCAATCCAGTTAGCACAGTGATTGTAGGTAGGGAGTTAAAAATGTCACATTTCTATTGTCAGTGCTACGCGACGCTTGAGGCGGTGTATAAAGCGTCGTCACTGGATTGAAATTTCCTACAGAATAGTTCAAGCTAATAGGTGTCCGGATACTTTTGATCAAATTGTGTAAATAGAGAGATAACCTGTGTGAAGTTAAGAGACGAAGACGGGACTAAAATAGTAATCGGATGCTATTACGTCAAGCAGAGAAAGCCTAGAATATATTATGGCTAATTGCCTTGACTCACGTCGTAGCGACAGGCGGAAATATCTGCTTTTCATGGACTGGATGACGTACGCCTGTAAAACGGGAAGCAGAGTCAATAATACTGGAACTTTGTACTAAACTCGTTTTCAGAAAATTATTTAGACCCGTTGGTAAAAAAATCCACCATCAAGGAAAATATATTGGATCTGATTGCAAGGGCACAGATCTAAAATTTTTGATTCTGTGAATGTACAGGTAGGAACCAATGAGCAGAAGGCTGAGGTAGAAAGCATGCTTTTTTCTTTTCTCTCTCTCTCTCTCTGAGCCATCAGCCTTCTACTTGGTTTGACGCGACTTGCAACGAATTTCTCTCGTGTGCCAATCTTTTTCTCTCAGAGTACCAAATACAACTTATGTCCTCAATTATTTGCTGAATGTATTCAGTCTCTGTCTTCCTCTACAGTTTTCACCTTCTACTGCTCCATCTTGTACCAAGGAATTTATTCCCTCACGTCTTAATGAATGTCCTAACAACCGCTCCTTTCTTGTCAGTCTTCTTTTCCTTTCTTTCCTCGTCGATTCTGAGGAGAACCTCGCCATTCCTTACCTTATCAGTGCACCTAATTTTCAATATTCTTCTAAAGCACTACATCTCTAAGGTTTCGATTCTCTTGTGTTTCGGTTTTCCCACAATCCACGTCTCACTACCACACAGTGCAGTGCTCCAGACGTGCATTCTCAGAAATGTCTTCCTATATTTTATACTAGCTGATTTCTCTTCGCCAGGAATGCCCTTTTTGCCAGTGATAGTCTGCTTTTTAAGTCCTCCTTGCTCCGTCTGTCGTGTGTTATTTTACTGCCTAGATAGCAGAATTCCTTAACTTGGTCGACATCGTGATCCCCAATTCCCGCCGTTCTCATTTCTGTCACTTCTCATTACTTTCTTCTTTCTTCGATTTATTTTCAGTCCTTATTCTATAGTCATCTTGAACCCGGGATCTGCTGCTTAGTAGGCAGTTGCATTAATCACTGCGCCACCCGGACACAGCACTTATCGTACATGCGCGGGTTATCTTGGTACGTCAATCGGCCTACCCAAATACCCACCTGTCCCAGTCTCCGTCGGTGTCCCCCTTGCTCGCTACTTTGACTTTCCCCCGGGAGGTTGAACGTGATAGTGCATTCGCACTGAAGGTGGTGGATTCATATCCCATAGAGGCCAATCAGGTATATGAATTTCCGTAAGAATAGACACTACAGATTCATATACTTCACTGTAGTATTTCCATCTACTCGCCCTCTCCTCTGCGGTTAACAGTGAACTTTCTATTGCACTCATAACGTTAACACTATTTCTGAAACTTCCTGGCAGATTAAAACTGTGTGCCCGACCGAGACTCGAACTCGGGACCTTTGCCTTTCGCGGGCAAGTGCTTTACCATCTGAGCAACGAGACGAGAGACGAGATACTGGCAGAAGTAAAGCTGTGAGTACTGGGTGTGTGTCGTGCTTCGGTAGCTCAGATGGTAGAGCACTTGCCCGCGAAAGGCAAAGGTCCCGAGTTCGAGTGTCGGTCGGGCACACAGTTTTAATCTGCCAGGAAGTTTCATATCAGCGCACACTCCGCTGCAGATGGAAAATCTCATTCTGGGAACACTATTTCTTTTAATGTCACCGAAGGTTGTTCTGACTTTTCTACATGCCGAGTCAGTCCTTCTGATGACCTTTTCTTTTTCGATTTCTTCACATTTTTGCCTTCCCTCCAATTTCTATTTATTTCAATCCTAGATGACTAGTATATCCTATATTTCCCTGAACATTTTTATACTTCTATCGTCGATAAGCTGAAGTATTTTGTCTTTATTCATGGTTTCTTCGCAGTTACTTTCCTTCTAGTTGCTGTTTCCTTTTCATCTTCTGTGATTTACCTTTTTAGAGACGTCCATCGCTGTTCAACTGAGCTGCCTAGTGAGATATTCATTCCTTAGTACTTCCGTGTCCCACTTCATTGCGCATTGCTTCTTCCTGACTGGTCTCTTCAAGTTCAGCCTACTCTTCATCATTATTAAATTGTGATCTAAATCTATATCTGCTCCTGGGTAAGTCTTAAATCCAGTATCTGATTTCGCAATCTATGCCAGCCCATGCAATAATCTAACTGAAATCTTCTCGTATCTTTGGCGTTTTCCGCTTATATCTCCTCCTCTTGTGATTCCTGAGCAAAGTATTAGCTGCTACTAACTGATATTTATTGAAGACTCAATTAATTTTTTCCCTCTCTCTTTCCTGCTACTAAGTTCGTACTCTCTCATAACCGCATTTCAGTTTCCATGACTATTAGATTTTCATCTGTTTTACGTACTGAATTACCCGTTCTATACCTTCATATATCTTCTCTATCTCTTCATTTTCTGACTGAGACGTGAAGGATGTATGATACGAAAACTACAAGAAATGAATGAGTTGTCAGCAGAAAACCTTCAGCTCTGGAGAAGAGAACAAGGAGGATCTCTGCCAGAAATTTGGACATACTATAAATCATGTGCTACGTAAGTTAGAGGCATATAAGATAGTGAGGGATGGGAAAACACACCATGGTTTGAAAAAAAAAATAATACGAATATGCTACTAAGAAAGCGGGGATAACAGTAGAGCAGATTCAGACAAAACCGAAACCTTGCCGAGAAACAATAGCTGGACGAAGACAAGTGAGTAGAAAGGATGCTGCAACGAGGATCTTGAATATATTCGGAAGCAATAGCATACGGCATAAAATCAGTTAGGTGAACAAATATTCTTTGCCGCTGATTGGAAGCGATGCGGAAGATAATGAAGGGAGAATTAATACATTCTGACTCCCAGAACCACTTTACAGCGTATTTCCTAGGTTCGACAGCTGCAAGGATATGAAAATAATAGCCACAGAAATAAGTAAGCATGGAAGTAGAAAAAAAAACCGCTCAAATCACTCGATAGACCAAAGACCACAAGACATGATGGAGAGCTCGTTAGACTCTACACTGAATGTGCCCCTTCTTCTAGTATCACATTACGAAAGAACTTGCCAGACGACTGGAAAAATTCACAAGCTGTTTAAATCGATAAGAAGACCAACTCCCGGAGGTAAAGACCTTCTTCGCCAAAGTAAATTTCTTGCAGAATACTGGAACATACTGCATTGTAATCGCGTGTGATGTTTCCGGAGACCTAAAAACTCCTGTGAAGGAATCAACGAGGTTTCTGCAAGCACCGAGCGTCTGAAATCCGGATCTCTCTGTTCGTTTATGAAATTCCAAAGGCAGTAGATACCGGAGTTCAGATTGATGTCATATTTCGTGACTTCTAGAACTCTTTGATAAAGTTCTACTCCTTCGAGTAGCAAATAAAATACATGCATACGACATATCTGAGCAGATATTCGATTGGACTGAAGAGTTTCTTGCGAACTCATCATGTCGCTCGCTGTGGAGAGTGTTATCAGAAATGAAGGCAGCGTCTGGTATGATGGCGGAGCTGCTGTTCACTACTTATGTAAGTGAAGGATGTTCGCTGAGAACGCAGTTGTGCTGGCTGTCTCGTTGAAGTTGTTCTTTTATGAGAATGTACCAAGATATGCTGGCGATGCGGTCTATTCTTACTTGGACGTCAACACATTTTCTTTACCTTGATTGATCTGAGGATGGCTGTGTGAATAACCGAAACTAGTTATCAGCTTTAAAACTGTAGATTGTTCGCCATCTATACAGTTAAAATATCTTGTACAATTTAAAAATAAACCTTCCGGTATTGTAATGTGTTTAAATGGACGAAAGTATTTAATATCGTTTATCTATACCACCAGCGAATCACTGAAATCAGTCACAACTTAGAAATACCAAAAGTTTGTGTCCGAAATGATTTAAGATAAAACGAACACATTATGAGGCGAGACTCAAATTAGTCGGAAGAATTTTAAGTCAGTCACACACGAATGAGGTAGTTTGAAAAACTATTCTTCTATCGATGCAGGTCCCTTATGTAGTTGCAGTAACGAAAGAGAGACACCTTTTTCGAGGAACAGCTTTAGGAATCGTCACGGATTCCCTCATTCGGTGTGAGACTGAAATGCGAAGGGGATAAGGAGGAGGCTTGGGAAGAATACTCCTACACGATGTGCCCTCCACCACACACCGTACGGTTTCTTGCAGAACATAAATGTATATGTAAACAGCTGGACAGTGATTGGAGGAAAGAAGACGAGTAGACAAGGAATAAGTGCTGACATACTGGGCATCAAAGAATACCAATACAGTGTGAAATACCTACACACATTATAATTTAGGCCTCCCTTTATGTTTATCTGTCTGTATGTTAACGAAAATGTCAGAAACTACCGTAGGGATACTGATACGGTTTTCACTAATAGACTGATTCACTAGGAGGATTTATCTACATAATTTACTACCTTTACGTCAGCCAAAGTTGTCCGGCCGGATACAAGGTCAACCAAAACTCCACCGACAAACTTTCAGAAGTCCAAATCAAGGAAAAAAGTACAGTAAACATGAGCTTTAAAATGCCTACCTTAACAAATATGGGCACTTGTTCATCTTCGGAATGTATCTCTTTACTGGACAAGTCCTCGTAGGTCTTAAGGTGTGTAAATTAACTGCCTGTGTTTAATAGGCATTCCTTTCTTGTTTTAATCCATACTATCCATATTACCTCCTCCACTTCTAGAAGACTTGTTCTATTATTAAAGAGATCGATAATCCTTTCATTGACTGAGTGCTGAATTTTTTAATGTGGTGGTATTTTGACATTGAATTGGTACGTATTAGGTAATAGCTTATGGTTACTAAGAAACTTTCATTTGACGGTATTTATTAGTTTCATCATGAAGAACTAAATAGCTGAATTCTGGAAATGCTTTGACGTGTTCATATATGCAAAGGTAATACAAGTTCTACGAAGTAATTGAGCGGGTAGGTCAATTTCAGATGCATTGAAAGTTTCAGCAGCCAGAGTCGCCCTCTCTGCCAAACCCATTATTTCGGAAAGATGATGATGGGTATTACTCTCGTACCACCATTCACGCGCTTCTTTGAACTGTTAACATTTAATCTCTTTCACTATGTGGCGCCGTGATGTGTAATTCATTGAAGTTTTTATACAACTTCCTTAGGTCCAGGATGCATAACAGGAACTGTTGCCTGTAATGACTAAGATTAATCACATTTGGAGGTGCATTCAATCAGTGTTAATGTGAATACTGTAATTATTAAGCGATCTAGACTTAATAAATTACTACATTTTACCCAAGTTATTCGTCTTTCGGAACTTTTGTAATGGTTCATAGTAGAAAGATCATTGTATGAGCTACTGACATCAGAAGCCATTGCGGAACGGCGGACTGTTGTACGCTACAGATCTGATATTTTGGCAAAACACGGGGGCACAATCCAGTCACTGCTATGGGTCCCAGCGGATTGGTGTTATGACAAACCCAGATTCGGAAACATCGTTTCGTCGCCGTTGCAATGTAAAGGTAAAACAGCCTCTTGTGGGACGTGTCCATAACTGTGGCGTAATATTATTTGAGTAGCAGACAATTAGTGCTCCCCACAGACGCATATGGCAAGGGATTATCAAACCGCACGAGTAAGCTTTGTTGTCTGAAGACAATACATGGTTAAACTAATTAAATGTAATAATTTGCGAAGGACAAGAGATCTGTATATTGGTAACCTTTTCCAGCAATTTTGTTTCTGGCAAGAGTAAAAGCTGGCAAAATCACTCGGCTTTTCACGTTAAACTGAGTGTCTGGCATATCTTGCTAAACTATCTGAAATAAGAATTAAAAAGCAATATACTAGTTTGAGAGGAGATGCACTTTCTCGTCGTTTATGAAGCCATCCTCCTAGGAGGATCTGTTCTACGTCTGGCGTTTACTTACGCAATAGTTCAGTTTCACTAACATAAATTTCATAACCACAAACTGAAAATAACACGGCCTCCTTGTAAACGTATTGATATGGCGCAGTTTCATAACATACTTCCATCTGTATTACTAAATTACAGGATGCGTGGGAACGTTAAAAATATTTCCCAATAAAGTGAGTTATTTCAATGGCCTTAATTGAACCGGTTATTTAAAAACTCACAGATGTCCATTACTAGTAATTTAGAGAAAAGTGGAAAAAATTGTCTCCGCCTTACGCCTTGTGGTCCATTGTTTTGATATTTATCCACTTAGTGAAACAGATCCTTCATAATAATTCGGCTTTATATCTAAATAATCTTTTCATCTAAGGATGCTCTGCGGTTCCAAAGTGTCCGGACATGTGTGGTTTCTCCAATAAAAGAAAATTTATTAGACAAAGCTAAAAAATAAATATTTATTTTCTATGTAGTGCTTACAAACAAAATATTTTAAACACAGTACTGGGCCACACATATCATGTATTTAAATTGTTTATTTGAGTCGGCCCTTATACATAAAAGTAATGTCAACTCTCTGATGGTAACAAAACGATTCTTGTACTACTTCGGCCACCACGTATATTGTCAGAGTCCTCCACCACAATAATTGAACTGATTTTTACTGCTTGATGTTACTATTAGTTCTGCATCTTGGATAGATGAATTGTACCAGGCCTTCTCACTTCACCTTTCGTTTAATTATTCCATAATCTCTGTCGTATGATATAGTGGAGCGATCACGTATTGGGAAATAGTGGCCTATGACGTTGTAGCTACCTGGATTTGCCCATTCTTAAACCCATGTGGTTTTTGTTTTGTGCAACACACACATCTGAAAACATAGGAAATTCTCTCGCATCTTATTGTTGACTTTCAAGATGTTCTATACAAAATGAACAAATTTCCAGAACAACATTCTCTTTCTCCATGATGAACTACAACAAGAGCTGACGTTCAGCAAGAAAATATCGTGTTCAGCGCCAGTGGTTCATGTGGTTGTCGTCGGAACTTTTAAGTGAGGAACAGCTTTTTTCCTAGACGTGCGTAATTTCTCAAATAAACAATATTTTCAAAAGTCTAGCAATACTGTTAAAACGAAGCGCATATCTATGCTTTCTCGCTTAAACATGAAACTATATCTGTCAATATTATATGTGCAGTAAAACTATATTGGCTGCAAATGGAAATGTGTGGTTTCTCAGATAACCGATTCAGTTATGAAATGTGGAATGTCTCAAGATGAATTACGTACATTTTAATAAATAAATGATGCTCTCGACAGTGAGGCCCAAAAGACAAGAACTAACAGGGTGATCACTCCATTCCTACTCGAGAAAATGAATGTCATGAACTGTGTCTGTTAACACAAGCGTGCTAAAAACCCAGCTTAGACTATCTTCGTCACTACGAATAGTTTAAGTAAGCACCATTCATTAATTATTTAAAGAATAATAGATTTATCCAGTGAGCATTCCTGTAGACCCACTGTGAAATGTACTTTTTTCTGGGCATGAACCATGGACCTTGCCGTTGGTGGGGAGGCTTGCGTGCCTCAGCGATACAGATGGCCGTACCGTAGGTGCAACCACAACGGAGGGGTATCTGTTGAGAGGCCAGACAAACGTGTGGTTCCTGAAGAGGGGCAGCAGCTTTTTCGGTAGTTGCAGGGGCAACAGTCTGGATGATTGACTGATCTGGCCTTGTAACATTAACCAAAACGGCCTTGCTGTGCTGGTACTGCGAATGGCTGAAAGCAAGGGGAAACTACAGCTGTAATTTTTCCCGAGGACATGCAGCTTTACTGTATGATTAAATGATGATGGCGTCCTCTTGGGTAAAATATTCCGGAGGTAAAATAGTCCCCCATTCGAATCTCCGGGCGGGGACTACTCAAGAGGACGTCGTTATCAGGAGAAAGAAAACTGGCGTTCTACGGATGGGAGCGTGGATTGTCAGATCCCTTAATCGGGCAGGTAGGTTAGAAAATTTAAAAAGGGAAATGGATAGGTTAAAGTTAGATATAGTGGGAATTAGTGAAGTTCGGTGGCAGGAGGAACAAGACTTTTGGTCAGGTGATTACAGGGTTATAAATACAAAATCAAATTGGGGTAATGCAGGAGTAGGTTTAATAATGAATAAAAATATAGGAGTGCGGGTAAGCTACTACAAACAGCATAGTGAACGCATTATTGTGGCCAAGATAGACACAAAGCCCATGCCTACTACAGTAGTACAAGTTTATATGCCAACTAGCTCTGCAGATGATGAAGAAATTGATGAAATGTATGACGAGATAAAAGAAATTATTCAGGTAGTGAAGGGAGACGAAAATTTAATAGTCATGGGTGACTGGAATTCGTCAGTAGGAAAAGGGAGAGAAGGAAACATAGTAGGTGAATATGGATTGGGGGGAAGAAATGAAAGAGGAAGCCGCCTTGTAGAATTTTGCACAGAGCATAACTTAATCATAGCTAACACTTGGTTCAAGAATCATAAAAGAAGGTTGTATACCTGGAAGAATCCTGGAGATACTAAAAGGTATCAGATAGATTATATAATGGTAAGACAGAGATTTAGGAACCAGGTTTTAAATTGTAAGACATTTCCAGGGGCAGATGTGGATTCTGACCACAATCTATTGGTTATGAACTGCAGATTGAAACTGAAGAAACTGCAAAAAGATGGGAATTTAAGGAGATGGGACCTGGATAAACTGAAAGAACCAGAGGTTGTAGAGAGTTTGAGGGAGAGCATAAGGGAACAATTGACAGGAATGGGGGAAAGAAATACAGTAGAAGAAGAATGGGTAGCTCTGAGGGATGAAGTAGTGAAGGCAGCAGACGATCAAGTAGGTAAAAAGACGAGGGCTAATAGAAATCCTTGGGTAACAGAAGAAATATTGAATTTAATTGATGAAAGGAGAAAATATAAAAATGCAGTAAATGAAGCAGGCAAAAAGGAATACAAACGTCTCAAAAATGAGATCGACAGGAAGTGCAAAATGGCTAAGCAGGGATGGCTAGACGACAAATGTAAGGATATAGAGGCTTGTCTCACTAGGGGTAAGATAGATACTGCCTACAGGAAAATTAAAGAGACCTTTGGAGAGAAGAGAACCACTTGTATGAATATCAAGAGCTCAGATGGCAACTCAGTTCTAAGCCAAGAAGGGAAGGCAGAAAGGTGGAAGGAGTATATAGAGGGTTTATACAAGGGCGATGTACTTGAGGACAATATTTTGGAAATGGAAGAGGATGTAGATGAAGACGAAATGGGAGATAAGATACTGCGTGAAGAGTTTGACAGAGCACTGAAAGACCTGAGTCGAAACAAGGCCCCGGGAATAGACAACATTCCATTAGAACTACTGATGCCCCCTTGGGAGAGCAAGTCATGACAAAACTCTACCATCTGGTGAGCAAGATGTATGAGACAGGTGAAATACCCTCAGACTTCAAGAAGAATATAATAATTCCAAACCCAAAGAAAACAGGTGTTGACAGATGTGAAAATTACCAAACTATCAGTTTAATAAGTCACAGCTGAAACGCGAATTCTTTACAGACGAATGGAAAAACTGGTAGAAGCGGACCTCGGGGAAGATCAGTTTGGATTCCGTAGAAATGTTGGAACACGTGAGGCAATACTAACCTTACGACTTATCTTAGAAGAAAGATTAAGAAAAGGCAAACCTACGTTTCTAGCATTTGTAGACTTAGAGAAAGCTTTTGACAACATTAACTGGAATACTCTCTTTCAAATTCTGAGGGTGGCAGGGGTAAAATACAGGGAGCGAAAGGCTATTTACAATTTGTACAGAAACCAGATGGCAGTTATAAGAGTCGAGGGGCATCAAAGGGAAGCAGTGGTTGGGAAAGGAGTGAGACAGGGTTGTAGCCTGTCCCCGATGTTATTCAATCTGTATATTGAGCAAGCAGTAAAGGAAACCAAAGAAAAATTCGGAGTAAGTATTAAAATTCATGGAGAAGAAGTAAAAACTTTGAGGTTCGCCGATGACATTGTAATTCTGTCAGAGACAGCAAAGGACTTGGAAGAGCAGTTGAACGGAATGAACAGTGTCTTGAAAGGAGGATATAAGATGAACATCAAGAAAAGCAAAACAAGGATAATGGAATGTAGTCAAATTAAATCGGGTGATGCTGAGGGAATTAGATTAGGAAATGAGACACTTAAAGTAGTAAAGGAGTTTTGCTATTTAGGGAGTAAAATAACTGATGATGGTCGAAGTAGAGAGGATATAAAATGTAAACTGGCAATGGCAAGGAAATCGTTTCTGATGAATAGAAATTTGTTAACATCGAGTATAGATTTAAGTGTCAGGAAGTCGTTTCTGAAAGTATTTGTATGGAGTGTAGCCATGTATGGAAGTGAAACATGGACGATAACTAGTTTGGACAAGAAGAGAATAGAAGCTTTCGAAATGTGTTGCTACAGAAGAATGCTGAGGATAAGGTGGGTAGATCACGTAACTAATGAGGAGGTATTGAATAGGATTGGGGAGAAGAGAAGTTTGTGGCACAACTTGACTAGAAGAAGGGATCGCTTGGTAGGACATGTTTTGAGGCATCAAGGGATCACAAATTTAGCATTGGAGAGCAGCGTGGAGGGTAAAAATCGTAGAGGGAGACCAAGAGATGAATACACTAAGCAGATTCAGAAGGATGTAGGTTGCAGTAGGTACTGGGAGATGAAGAAGCTTGCACAGGATAGAGTAGCATGGAGAGCTGCATCAAACCAGTCTCAGGACTGAAGACCACAACAACAACAATATGTAAATTATACCAATTTTGGTACGACCGTAATGTACTTGTCTCCCACTCAGATAATGCTTTTTCTGCTGACAGGAGACGAACCTGGCATCTGAAACTAACTGTGGTCTGTGCCTGTCCGAAAGTACCCAGTTCACCTGTGCTACCCTGCACAGCATTTTTCGGCTACAGCTACGAATCTTATATCCTGTAGGACGACTCGATATTAGAGCCCAAAACATCGTGGAAAGCTTAAAAGGAAATCAAAAACGTAACCTGTGCTCTTATTACAGCTCAGCAATACCATGTTTTTTATAACTAGTACCGTCAGACTCATCTTCTTTCTGACTACCCGCACTTAGACACATACCACCTCCATCTCTGCGGCGGGAAAGTATACATGTACGGTACAAAAAACTACAGCAAAATTCTAACCTCCCTGTTCATGCAGGAATTCCAAGCACCAGCAAAGGGAATCTTCGCACTTCTCGCCTACCAATGGGGACTGCAAGAATGTTAGTTGAAAACGGGTTTACTACCGATGACTGCTGGAGCTTGAAAACGGGTTACTACTGATGATGGTTGGAGAAACACGTGGAAGATTAATGCTACGACGAAACAACTTTAGACGCAATATGCATCGACCAAGCCACCTGGCCATAAATTGCCACGCATGATCTGGTCGGTTCTTAACCGAATAAGAACCAACACTGGAAGTTGTGACGATTTTTAAATATGCGGGAACCTATTGTATGAGCACTCTACACTCCTCAAACAGCAAGATAGCATATTAGAGAACGTCACTGTATGATGTCAATGCCAAAAGACCTATTACCCCGTTCCTGTGGCTGGAGCTAATCAGCGGCAGAATGAAGTAAGTCGGAACCATGAGAAGTTATCTGTCAACGTCTCATCAAGTGTGAGACTTAGATCATTACAGATGCAGCACTAGCTCAGAATGAGGATGAACAAGGAGACCGTGTTAAGCTGCTGAATCAGTCTGTAATGTCATTCGAACCTCGGTATCTTCGGATATGAATCCAATGTGTGAACCATTGTGCCACATCGTTCGCTAGAATAGGTAAGTCTGGGATGTGTAGTTAGTAAATAACTCGAAGAAAGTTTGTGCTTTTGTCTCAGTTTGGATTTTCTTTTGCTAAACATAGTTCGCTGCAATCAGTTTTCGTCGTCATACTCTTGTCTTTTGGTATACCAGATCTTGTACGAGCTACGAGCTGTTCGCGGGCGCTCGCCAGTACGCACACTGATGCTCCATGTGAAACAACCCCCTACAACCTGTAGAAGATGCCATATTCCGTATGTTTTGATTCTAATTGTCCCACTGATAGTAACAAAGCACCACACAAATCTGTTTGTGCCGCGAAATTCTTGTAAAGTTTCAGCATTGCAACCTTCCCTATCTTCATTTTTGGGGTTACAGGATATTTGTTGTAATTATGTGGATAGAACATATCGAAGTTTTCCAACTAAGCTGTATTTTTTACAATTATTCAGTGTGTTATACCTTGCACGAATGGCCAATCTATGCCTTAAAGGCTACTTTCAAGCGTAGCAGGCATCGACGTGTTGTAGTAAACGGCCGATACAGTCGATCTGAAGTCAAGCACATCTCGTGCATATTATACAGAATTTCTCTATTTCTTCTAATATAAACATATGTAAAGAATTAATCTGTTTAACTACATAATATAGTCTGTCAGTTTGTTTAGTATTCACACAGACACACCAGGCTAAGACGTAGTTGACTGGAACACTGCTGGCGCAGCTTTTTTTTATGTAGCCTGATGCCACTGAGAAAGCGTGATCGTACTGAAATAAAACATCTTGACATGTAACTTCTATTGGTTACTAATTTTAAGTTTCACAGATTATTATCTTTATTTCAAAACATACATACATCAGCCAATATGAAGAAAAATGATCTTTGTATGAAATGAGAGAAATCAGAGTTCGTACAGAAAGATTTAAGTGTTCATCAGAGAGTGGAACGGTAGAGAAATAGTCTGAAGATTGTTCAAAGAATACCTTGACAGGCACTAGTCATGTAGATGTACGAGGGTAAGTCAATTATTATCCGCAAAGTAGTTATAAACTTTTATTGTAATCAAATAGGAAACTTACAAGAACATCATGTTTCGACATAGTCTCCATGCGTTTCTACGCACTTAGTCCATCGTTGTGCAAGCTTCCTGATGCCCTCATAAAAGAAGGTTCTCGGCTGAGCTGCGAGCCAGGAATGCACTGTTTCTTTTACTGCTTCGTCCGAAACAAATCGACGGCCCCTTAATGCCTGTTTGAGTGGACCAATCAAGTGATAGAAGGGACAAGATCTTGACTATATGGAGGATGATCCAGTACATCAAATTTGAGTTTCTGGAGCGTTTCAGCAGTGTGGGCAGCAGTATGCGGACGGGCATTGTCGTGCAACAACACAACACCTTTTGACAGCAATCCTCGGCGTTTGCTTCGAATGGCAGGCTTTAGCCTGGAAGTAAGCATCTCACTGTAGCCGTGCGGGATTAGCCGAGCGGTCTAGGGGGCTGCAGTCATGGACTGTGCGGCTGGTCCCAGCGGAGATTCGAGTCCTCCCTCGGTCATGAGTGTGTGTGTTTGTCCTTAAGATAATTTAGGTTAAATAGTGTGTAAGCTTAGGGACTGATGACCTTAGCTGTTAAGTCCCATAACATTTCACACACATTTGAATATTTTTGAATCTCACTGTAACGTACATTGTTTACTGTTGTGCCCCTTTCCCCATAATGCTGCAGTACTGGACCTTGGGCGACCCAAAAAACCGTAAGCATCAGTTTTCCTGCGGACGGTTGGGTCTTGAACTTTTTCTTGCACGGCGAATTTGGATGTTTCAATTCTATAATCTGCCGTTTGCTCTCCGGCTCATAATCATGAGTCCATGTTTCGTCTTGTCTAAGAAGTTGTCCCCTTCGTTACCATAGCGATCTAAATGTTTTTTGCAGATCTCCAAGCGCGTTTGTTTATGAAACTGTGAGTTGTTTTGGGACCAATCTTGCACAAACTTTATGAAACCCAAGTCTATTGTGGATGATTTCGTAGGCAGAATCGTTACTAATTTGCAGACGATGTGCCACTTCGTCAATAGTTAATCGTCTGTCTAAGAGAATCATTTCACGTGAACTCTCAATGGTTTCTTCATTGCCGCGCTGGATTAGCCGAGCGGTCTGGGGCGCTGCAGGCTGATCCGGGCGGAGGTTTGAGTCCTCCCTCGGGCATGGGTATGCGTGTTTGTTCAAATGGCTCTGAGCACTATGGGACTTAACAGCTGTGGTCATCAGTCCCCTAGAACTTAGAACTACTTAAACCTAACTAACCTAAGGACATCACACACATCCATGCCCGAGGCAGGATTCGAACCTGCGACCGTAGCAGTCGCGCGGTTCCGGACTGCGCGCCTAGAACCGCGAGACCACCGGCTATGCGTGTTTGTCCTTAGGATAATTTAGGTTAAGTAGTGTGTAAGCTTAGGGACTGATGACCTTAGCAGGTAAGTCCCATAAGATTTCACATACAGTTTTTTGTTTCTTCATTTGTGGCGGTAAACGGTCGTCCGGCTCCTTCATCGTGCTTAACACTTGTGCGACCATTTCGGAATTTTTCAATCCATTCATAGACACACCATTGTGGCAAACACTGTTTCCGTACTGTACCGAAAGTCTTCGATGAATTTCAGCCCCTGATACGCCTTCCGACTACAAAAAAAAAAAAAAAAATGGATCACTGAAAGTTGCTCTTCTTTGGTGCAAATTGACAGCGGAGCAGCCATGATTAACATCACGGCAGCGATATCGAAACTAACCTAGCAGCTTGAAAATTGCAATGATATAACATCAAATAAGGCATGCGTCATCAACGTTAAACGACAGTACTACCAAAATAATATATATATATATATATATATATATATATATATATATATATATATAATTAAATTGCGGATAATAATTGACTTACCGTCCTAGATGTAGAAAAAATTCACTGCCAAATACTGTTAACTTCAGAAGTTGGTGCTGTTTAACATGATATCCTCTAATTCCATACATTACATGTAGTAAGAAAGGCGCTCAATAGGTAATGCAACATATATTTATTCTCGGCCAATTTCAGTTGCAAAATGTGGAATTTGCGTTACATCGCGGAATATCCCCGTTTCAGACCCTATAGTTTTATGAAGTTCCGGTAGTGGCGGCAGTACACGTAAAGTAATAGAATCCAGTACGTTGTCCTCGGTGGTGAGTGTTCATCGGAGGTGAGGGTATCATCTGGAGTGCCTCAGGGAAGTGTGGTAGGTCCGCTGTTGTTTTCAACTTACATAAATTATCTTTTGGATAGGGTGGATAGCAATGTGCGGCTGTTTGCTGATCATGCTGTGGTGTACGGGAAGGTGTCGTCGTTGAGTGACTGTAGGAGGATGACTTGGATAGGATTTGTGATTGGTGTAAAGAATGGCAGCTATCTCTAAATATAGATAAATATAAATTAATGCAGATGAAGAGGAAAAAGAATCCGGTAATGTTTGAATACTCCATTAGTAGTGTAGCGCTTGACACAGTCACGTCGATTTGGGCGTAACATTGCAGAGCGATATGAAGTGGGACAAGCATGTAATGACAGTTGTGGGGAAGGCGGATAGTCGCCTTCGGTTCATTGGTAGAATTTTGGGAAGATGTGTTTCATCTGTAAAGGAGACCGCATATAGAACACCAATACGACCTATTCTTGAGTACTGCTCGAGCGTTTGAGATCCCTATCAGGTAGGATTGAGGTAGAAGCAGTTCAGAGGCGGGCTGCTAGATTTGTTACTGGTAGGTTTGATCATCTTGCGAGTGTTATGGAAATGCTTCAGGAACTCGGGTGGGAGTCTCTAGAGGAAAGGAGGCGTTCTTTTCGTGAATCGCTACTGAGGAAATTTGGAGAACAAGCATTTGAGGCTGACTGCAGTACAATTTTACTGCCGCCAACTTATATTTCGCGGAAAGACCACAAAGATAAGATAAGAGAGATTAGGGCTCGTACAGGGGCATATAGGCAGTCATTTTTCCCTCGTTCTGTTTGGGAGTGGAACAGGAAGAGAAGATGCTAGTTGTGGTACGAGGTACCCTCCGCCACGCACCGTATGGTGGATTGCGGAGTATGTATGTAGATGTAGATGTAGAAACTGCAAAATGGCGTCGGTAAAGCAGGTGCGTTCCAATTAGAGAGCTGTAATCGAGTCTCTTTCTGCAGAAAACCAGAGCATCGCAGATGTTCATAGTCGCTTGCAGAATGCCTACTGAGACCAGGCGGTGAACGAAAGCAAAGTGCGCCTTCAGGTGAGGCGTCTGTCATAATCGAGGCAAAATCGCGCAAACCTGTCGATCTCCGGCGCAACGGCCGGCCACACACAGCAGCGACTCCTGTAGTGTTGGAATGTGTGGACACTCTCATTCGAGGTGATCGACGGATGACAGTCAGACACCTCGCTACACAACTGAACTTCTCTGTTGGCAGTCCAGACACACGTGTGCTCACAAAACTTCATTGGACTTTTCTTCCTCATCCACCCGACCTTTCGACTTCCATCCGTCTGACCTAATGAAGGATGCACTCCACGGAAAGCAGTGCGTAGATGATGAGGTGGTTATTGATGAAACAAAACATTGCCTGCCACGTCGACCAGTAGCGGGGTTCCATGCAGGCTCTCCCAGTAACGTGGCGTAAAGCAGTCGTCTTGAACGGAGATTATGTTGAAGAAATGGTTTTCTAGTCAAAAGACTGGCGGATAATATAGTGTATTGAAGTCCTAATTAAAAGCAACCTGTTTCCAGAACAAAGAAGCTGTGCATTATTTACTGATCACACTTCGTACTATGCTTTGGAAATGACAGAATATTGCAGAGACGCGAAACTGGCAATCAAGTTTTGCGTGATCAATGCCTAATACATAAACATAGTCTCAGTTCCACAATCTCTATTAAAGTTCTGAAGGGTGCATTACGTGGTTATAATGTTACCAAAATTTCGGTGGCCTTGCTGTGTAGTAATAGTCATCTTTATAATTAATGTCATGTTTAGGATACTTCTCGCTTTCGTGTTGAATAATTCAGCTGGTGCTCAATAACGAAAATGAGCCCATACAGCGCCTTATAACGTGGCATTAGTTATAAAGATGACTGTTACTGCAGGCAATAAGCCTTCTGGTGTTAATTCTCACGCTTGCACGTATTCGTTTTCAGATCGGTAATATCCATCTTTTATCAACACAATTGTACAACAAATCGACGCCTATTGCGCTTTAAAATGGCCTGTGAACAGAAATTGGCCAATCGTGTAATATATGATAAACTGAACACTGGTGACAAAACAGCTGAGGTGGATAATTTCGATACCTTCTCTAACGGCAATACGACTGCAGCGTAGCACATGATGAAAATGATCAATGTGTTATAATTTTTGCCTTCTTACAAATGGAAAGGGAGTATTGCGTTACGTTCTAAAGTAGGCGTCGTTCTCGAAATCACGCTTCACAATTATATTGTGACAAAAGAATTTACAAGCTTTGTATTAGAAGATTTTAGTAACGCACCATCAATACAAAAATTCACCGGTAACGAATTACACTGAGGTGACAAAAGTCATGGGACAGCGATAGGCACGTAAAAAGATGGTGGTAGTAACGCGTACACAGGGTATAAAAAAGGCACTACATTGGCGACGCTGTCATTTGTACTCAGGTGATTCATGTGAGGTGATTACCGACGTGATTATGGCCGCAAAACTGGACTTAACAAAATCCAGCAACATTCCATTTCGGAAATCGTTAGGGAATTCAATATCCAAGGTCCACAGTGTCACGAATGTGCCGAGAATACAAAATTTCAGGCACTACCTCTCATCACAGACAGCGAAGTGGCCGATGGCCTTCATTGAACGACCGAGAGCAGCGATGTTTGCGTAGAGTTGTCAGTACTAACAGGTAAGCAACACTGCGTAAAATTCCCGCACAAATCAATTTGCGATGTATGACGAATGTATCCGTTAGGACAGTGCTGTGAAAAGTGCCATTAATGGGCCATGGAAGCAGACGACCGACGCGGGAGTAGAATGAGAGGGCGAATTCGCACATGAACCAGCAGATTAAGTGGCTCTATCATGCAAAGAACGATTAGTCGCTCTTACAGTACATCATCCGGAATGAAGCCTAAAGAGTTTGCAGCCCCACGGCGTCTCTAGATTAAAACATAAATCAATGATGTATCTGTGGAAAGTGGATGCGAAACGAGGGTGGAACTCGTCGTGATGAAAGGAACACTATCGATCGTGAGAAGTATGAGCGGTTCGTCGAAGTGAGACATAATTTGGAACAAGTAAATCATATCAAAATATATGTGAAATAGAACGTAAGAAAGAGACTGGCTTGTTAGAATAATACCTATTCTTTTGCGAGCAGGTGACAACCAGAACTTTACAGCAATGGGTGATGAACGCTGCTGTTCCAATTTTATAGGATATCTTTAATTTCATGGCCAGCTCGGCTCCGGTTGAACGATTGAAACAAAAGCATAAAATCTGGCAAAGGAAGAAGAAGTTTATCAGTTCCAAAGGATGGGCAACGATGGAAGAAGTATTCGTAGCTGCGCAAGAATTCCGCACACAGACGAAAATACTTATTGGTAATTTTAACGTCGACTACGTAATCAGCACCGATCAAACGGACTGTCAATGTCAATCAACGTACAATATATCCCTCTCGGAGAAAGGGGCGAGAACCGTTCACGTGCAGAGAAAAGATTTAAAGAAAATAAGTCATCCGCACACAGCACAGCACACTCTGCGTGAGAAAAGGTGATCCCGTACGATTTTTTATGTATGCGGGAACCGTCGGGAAAATTTGGCCCCAATGTTCAGAAAAGAGTGGATGAATTAACCCTCAAAGTTAAAAACGTAATTGTGGCCTGCACGAAATCAAGGAAGGTCACGAAACTAGTGTACGAAAACTTTTTAAAATCTGATTCTTCCGTACGTGAGACAGGAAAAATTTGTATACATCATTGATACGTGGGGAGGGCAGACTGATTTGACAGTATACGATCAGATCTTCGTGTATGAGAAGAAAGCGTGCACGTGCAGCGTAAAAGTTATCCCACCAAAATGTACTCCACTTTGCCAGCCTTGTGACGTATATTTTTACCGACAGGTTAAAATTTTCACTAAGAAAGTTCAGAATGCTTCTGATTTGTTGAAGACAGAGAAATCGCGTTCAGGGACGATTCCATAAAACTACTCATTAATTTTGCATCAACTCAGGGCACCTGCTTTTTCGAATATGATCAAATACGCATGGGTCGCATCAAAGTTAAGGGATGAAAGAGAAATCTCCTTGAATGTAAATGAACAATGTTTTCCGGTATCGCTCTTAAAATTTCGTGCCCTTGCAAGACAGTAGCTTTTATGAAATGTGCTTGGTACAGTAAAACATTGTGTTTCGGTTGCTTTTACGACAAATATCGTCCGGGTTTGTTCTGCATAAAAAGCGATGCAGGCGATAGCGAGTAAGATGAGGTGAAAATTAAATTACTACGCCAAAATTGAATATTTCTTAACAATTTCACACAATGTACACTGTTTGTTAATATTCTGTAAAATAAAATGGAAAAATGTCGGACTATTCTGATTTAAACAAAAGCAAAAACACGGAAAGGACCCGAATACGGTACCTCCAGCGTGGTAGCTGTAGATCTTAACCGGTGCGCCACGCTCACTTGGTTGGAACGTGGCTAACGTTACGCGTGTTACAGCTCGCAGTGAACTTCAAAATCAATTTTCTCGAAAAGCAAAGCCCGTCGCTAAATAAGCGGATAGTCTCATACTCAGGGCATGTCCCTCTACAACAAATCCGAGACGTATCAAAATCAGTTATTTACACTTCTGATGGTCCCCTTGTCAGACTTTTTACCTCGCAACCAGTGCTACGGCGTCTCGCTAGGGTGCTCAACTTGCACCGCCTGCGTGCTTTTAGAGGCCTTACTTTCAGTTTTCTGGGAGTCTCCGTGCTGCAGCTGGCCTGCGGGGACGGCGCACTCCGGTGTGTCACGCTGTTCGGACAAGTAACGTCAACGCTAGCTCTTTGGGAGAGACTTCCTGCAGTGAGGAAGTTGGCTTCCCAAGGCCAGCAAAATCTGAGCAATTAGCCGTTGGCGACTTCGTACACTGCACCGCCAAAGGACCATCGAAGACGATTAATCTGGTGATAACAGCTGTAGAACAGACGCTTCCAGATGCTTGTGCACCAGAGCCAGTGACTTACGCGCTTAGTTAATTGCAAGACGAATTTTAACTATCTTTTATGTAACTTTCCCGTTTTCATTTAATTTCAGTTCTGTGGCTGTGCGCTCTACCTCTGGTTGTGTTCTCATGAGATTTCCTCCTCTGCCTCCTCTGCCATTGTGTTGAAAGGGACTTTAAATCGCTTCCATAGCGTTTATGAAGTGATGTATATAGTTGATGTATATGTGATTATGGTTCAATGTCAACGTTAATTACATATAGTTGAATGGTTCTTGAATGTTAATGGTTCCATCCATTTTCGGCCACTTTACTGCGTGAAACTGTCAAGTTGCCGGGCAGAGCGTGCGCTCGGTCTTGATTGTAAATTGCAGGTGAATAATTCCTTTTACTGTTACTGTGCCTTACGGTAATAACTTCGTACAAAATAAATTTATTGTTTTGGTGCAGTGCTGGTTGTAAGAATAAAATAAAATCGTCTTGCCTCCCTCCGCACCGCTCCGGCCCTGGTCAGCCCAGTACCTCGCTCTCAACCTTTCTGCTGGAACGGGTCCATAATATCGACGCAACAATTAATGGAAGAGGCGTACTGCACTTCATGTTAGAATTGAATTACTCGTAACAACAAAATGTCGATTTCAGTTTGTTATTTCTCGTTTAACAGAACTTATTATTAAATTTAGAAATACAAAAATGTAAATAACTGATTCATTGAATAGCGAAAGTAAAATTACTAACTGTTAAAACGCTCGAAGCTAATTACCAGGTACTCAATTATCTCTCGTGTCTCATTACGTTCTTAATTTTATCCAACATTTTATCGCTGCGTATCAATTTTTTAGGTAACTCTAATATTATCTTAAAATTACTTATGTTACAATTCAGTTTGGCTTTAGTGTCATAAGCGCGAACCGAAAAGATGATAGCAATGAAACTTTTTCAATCGCTTTCGCACATATTACACAATGGGAAAGCAGATGTCACACTGAAATAAATTGGTAGAATCATAATCAAACATAATTTTCCCACGAAAGAGGTTGCTGATAAAACAATAATTCGACTGATTCCTTGTCAGTTAGTGACCCTTAGCAAGCAGGATTATTAGAGGAGATAAGATCCAAGGTATAGCGACGCCGTTTGTCACAAGTTCGTTAAGCAAATACTGTCGCATCACAGAGATGCTTATCAATTTCCAGTGCCAGATGTTGCAAGACCGGTAGAAAGAACCACAGAAATATTCGCCGATAACTTGCATCATACATCTTAATGTAATATTATAAGAGGGAAAACTAGCAAAGTACGTTCCAGGAGGGGGTAAGCCAACAAGCTACTCCCCTCACGTACATCTCATGAAATGATCATGATGGTTTAAGTTAGAGCTCATATGTAGAAATGAGAAGTACAGATGTAGATGTAGATGTAAATGTATTCAGTAAAGTGAGTGAATTTTCAGTCCGAAGTGTGGAACAGTTCTGTTAATGAGGCTTCCTACAGGATTTGCGTTGCGCGGGTTTCGTTCAAATGGAAAATTAGACTGTGTTGTCGAAAACTTCTTTGTTGTAGTTAGTTCAACGCCAATAGAAATTTTCTCGAAATAGATGAAAGTTTTTAGGTGTCTTGTGCCTTACTGGTCAGTATTTACGATATGGCTGGTGGAATCCAAACGCTTCGAAAATTACTGAGAAAGTGGACAGCGCACCGCACACCGATTAAGTACCCTGTTGGACGTGCGGCGGTTAAAGCGATGTGAAATGGCTGATGCCTTATGCATATCAGAAGAAAGAGCGCTGTACATTTTACGGCCAGAAATAACTAGGAGCGCATTTTACGCAATGTAAATACTGTCACTATTCAGGTGTTTGCCATCTAAAGAAAATATGAGAAGAGAGGATTTCTGTTCAGATTGCATCCTCTGTGAGTGGAGCAGAAACGTCTCGTCACAGTCTCCATACTACACCTCTGCTTGTACTCAAAGTGAACTCATGACCGCAAGACAAAATAATATTGACATTACATTTAACTGGGTGATCACTAAGCCACCAGACAAAATACATTCTAAAAAAAAATTGTCCTATTGGGATGAAAATAGATAGATGTGATGTACATGTAGAGAAACAAACGTTTACAATTTCAGAAAAGTTATACGATTTATTCAAGGGTAAGAGTTTTACTAATTGAGCAAGTCCACCTCTGGCCCTTATGCAAACAATTATTCGGCTGGGCATTGAGTGAGAGAGTTGTTCGATGTCCTTCTGAGGGATATAGTGCCAAATTCCGACCAATTGGGGCCTTAGATCGTTAAACTCCCAAAGGTATTCGAGGGACCTGCCCACAATGCTCCAAATGTTCTCAATTGGGGAGAGAGCATGGTCATGCTGGCCAAGGTAGGGCTTAGCAAACCCGAAGACAAACAGTAGGCACTCTCGGCATTATCTGGTTGGAATGTAAGACCACGGCGGCTTGCCGAACAGGGGAAGGTAATCGCACCGCTGGGCTGTAAGGTTGCTGCGAATAATGACCAAAGAGGTCCTGCTGTGGAATGAAATGGCACCCTAGACTATTATTCCCCGTTGTTGGGGCGTATGGCGGGAGACGGGAATCTGACTGGAATAGCATTGTCATTAATTATGAGTTCAAGTCGGTTGTCTTGAATCAGCGCTCTAGGGTAGTTCAACGTGGAGACGTGACACAATGGTGGAAAGAAGCAATCGTGTTTTGAATGGAGTGGTAACCACACTGTGGCTGAAGTCGCCCGATTTGTTATTCGACCAGAGATGTGATACACTGTCAGAAAGAGACTATCGTGTTTGGAAGAGACGGTGACCAGATAGTAAATGAAGTCACTCGATTGGTTGCTGTACCAACGAAGACTATCCATCGGGTCTGTGAGAAATGGTGCAACATTCGTAGCCATGTAACACGGTGGACGATCAGTGGTTGTTCGGGATCTATTACGTGAATACGTGCCACAAATCGACTTTTTAATTTTTGTCTTAAGAAATTCTCTGTACTGTTTTGGACGAGTAATAGTTTACCGAGGGGAAACTGCACCGAAGAAAACCCCAAAATTAGTGAAATTAAATAGTGTATGCACACGTGACGACGCGCCAACTTCACGCAGATTGCTCAGTTAAAACAGAATTTTGTTCCCACTTGGTCGTTATTTATGACTTTGTAATCTCTGACACCATAGTGACACAAGATTATTTAAGGAATAATAACGTGGCGGTACTCAAAAACCAAATGAGAGTTTTAACGACTGTACATGGGAATGGAAACTGTTCTGGTAGGACTAAATACTATGAAAATAGGTGTGCTGGTTCTTTGATATGTTTCAATGGTGGTGCAGTGTCAAAGTTTAAGGTTATGGAATTGATGGGAGTGCCTGGTTGACTAAATATGCAATGAACTTTAATTGCCGTTGACTGCAAGAGACCCTTCGAAGCAGAGATATCAGTGTTGGAAGCCACCGAAACAGGAAGAATAAGAATAAAAAGTGTGAAAAAGAAAAGGATGGGAGAATAACACTAGAAACAAGATCATTATGGACGTGGGACGCATTAGTATTATCCAGGTGGGGTAAGGGAAGTTTAACTTGTATTTCCCGGTAGTTCAGTTTTTTGAAGTCCTAGCACACACTCGTTAAAAACTATTAAAGATAGAGGTCTAAAATTTTATATACCGTCTTGAAATTTACATCACCATAAAGCAGACTATTCTAACGACTTGAATTTGAAATTTGATTTTTCAAACAAAACTGTGAGTTAGTTACTGAAGTTTTTCATAATCATTACTGAAAAATTTTCGAATCATAATTTATAATAGCAATATGTTCTTAAATGTCTACTTTAAAGATAAGTGTAAAAAATTTCCAGAAGGAAATCAAGTTTATACTTTGTTTTTATATCGACGTATGTGTACAAATGATGTACATGGATAGTTAACGCGCTTTATTTCGCTTGAAAAAAAATACGATTCAGAAAAATGTGAGAGACCAAAAGCTGTATAGTTCATACATCAAAATGTTCCCAAAAGGTCTATTAAAGGATAGTAAGCTTTAGGTGGGCTTGCAGCTCTTATTCTTTGAGCTACACTATTTTGAGGAAATGATAAATTTTTCAAGATTTCCTCTTGTGTTCCAGAACCAGTTCCCTTAAGAGATCATGACCAACAAATTCTCGAGAGGTGTGTCCCGTCTCGTCGATGACAACTGGATTCAAAAGTTTACGAGTAAAATATCCGCTACAGTTGTACGTTTACTAAAGTCGTTACACTACCAGTTCTCAGGGACTCAGCCCCATGTACAGGTGTATCTTTAAATGACGGGTAGAAGCGTCCATGTCAAAGCTAACTTATATGGCAACACATCTGCCTGAAAGCCAGTAGAGTAAGGATTTCAGTCAATAAACAACTGTACAACTGTAGAGGATGTTTTAATCGTGGACGTTACATATAACGGTTGTGGATGTCCCACCAGCAAAAATTTAGGTTCCAAACTGACAGGAATTGAAACTTCATGGCAGATGAACACTGCGTATCGGACCGAGACAGGAAACTGACACCGTTGCCTGTCGCTGGAAGGCAGGAACTGGCGGAAGTAAAGCTGTGATAGTGGGTCGTGAATCGTTCTTAGATAGGTCGGTCGGTAGAACACTTTCCCGCGAAATGCAAAAATTTCTAGTTTGAATCGTGATAGCGCACACAGTTTTAATCCGTCAGACAGTTTCAGATCACTGCATAATCCACTGCAAACAGAAAATTCATTCTGGTGATAGGAATCGCTGCTGTCAGTGAATGAATATCAATCCCATCCAGTTTTCGAGTGAACATTGCGAAGGTAACTGCATGCAGTGGACATTTGAGTCATATAATTCGCATAAGGCAATAAAGCTAATCATCTTTAATGGCAAAACAGCACACAAATTGAAAAGTAGTAGGTGGTGCAGTGTGTCACAATTTTGACCCTTTCCAAATGATACAAGGAAGGGTCTGAGTGCACCGACAGTTGATTGACAGGAGGAGATTCCCAAGTGGCAGTCAACAATATACGATATTGATGACACTTAGCGGGTGTGTACAGGGGGCAAAATAGTGCATTGTATGTATAACTTGTACCCATTTACACTTTTAAGAGAAAGAAAGGTAATCTGTTTCTTATATAAAAGTTGACATGTAATTAATG
Source organism: Schistocerca piceifrons (assembly GCF_021461385.2). Taxonomy (NCBI): domain Eukaryota; kingdom Metazoa; phylum Arthropoda; class Insecta; order Orthoptera; family Acrididae; genus Schistocerca; species Schistocerca piceifrons. The sequence goes on from NC_060141.1 coordinate 301,239,357, forward strand.
TCCTTGAAAACTATATAATAAATTTTCGCAATAATTTCAAAATTTGGAAAATACCCCACCGCCATCAATTAAATCCGAAAAATGAAAACTTTTATCACAACGTAAGTTAAAGTAGCCTTCAAGTCACATATATTCCCGTGTAATAAAGCTAGTTTTCTGAAATAGCATTTTAGGAAAATAATTACAATGCTTAAAATAGACTGTTTCTTACATCATGCACATAAAACGAACGAAATATTTTTCACGTAATGTACAGGACGGAGAAGACAATATAAAACAAAATTAACAGGATTTGAAATTGGCTCGTGCAATCCTCTAGATATCCTGGTGTGGTAAGCCGTGGCCAAAGAAATTGGTTATGTGCTAAAGACTCCAGTTTGATCGATGGAAATACCGACAGCACACTGTGTACAGCTTATTTAAAAAAAAAAAAAATCATATTTCAGAAACAAGTTTTCAAGAACATTAATTACGTATCAGCTTTGGTATGAAACATATTTTTATATATCATCGTTTCGAAGATATGTCCTCCTTAACCTAAAATGCCAAGTAACCTTTCGGAGTGAGTTTGACCCTTTGAGATCAGGCACCAACAAAAACAAGCGCTGTTTTGTCGCCTCTACATACACGCTTATTGACACTTAGAAATGTTTCCTTGCGAGTAACTTAATGCGTGATATCTGCAGCATGTAGTTCGTTAGGCGTGTTTCTACTATATTTTGAGGTGTTAATCGCTCTGTGACTTGCCCTCACTCTTTCAGGTTAACGTGAACATAAACTAAGATATTTATTTCGGTGGCAAAGTGTTGCCCTTTCTTTTACATCGTCATATTGAGTACATTCTGGGCACTCCCCTCTCTCAAAATAACTGTGCTCACAGGGCTGCAGGCATAAGTCGTCCATCCAGAAAGTTCCAAGACTGATTTTATTCCTGGCACCGAAGCACATTGTAAGTTGAGCATATCATTTTGATTTTTGTATGTTATCGATGTGCACGTCAGAGAGAGAGCACGTTATGTTACTGTTAAACGGTCTTTGGTCCTGTCGTGGCACAGTCTATACCTCTACGCAATCTGATGCATTCTTAGTTGAAGTGTGGCGGGTTATGGACGTATTTAGTAAAGTTGTGTTTACTTGTGATTGTATGTGTTAGATGAAGAAAGATTTATTGTAAAGGGGAGCAAGGATACATATGACGTATACACTGAAAGGCGAATAGAATATAAATTTTGAATAATGTTATTTTTTATGAAGGAAAAAAGTTTGAGTTAAGACAACAGCGATGCGCAGCTAGTTCGTAGGAATGATTGTCAGCTGCGTAACTTCGTTAACTTGGTCAGAGCTGAGAGAAAGAACACCTCACTTCCCAGAGTCATGCGTTAACATATTAACAGAGTAAGCTGTTCGGTTTTTATAGAAATTCTCTGTTAATATAATACTCTTTTCAAAACATTTTCTCCTTTTAAGTATAGTATGGTTCAGACCAATGTTAAGTGTGAGATCACGTGAAGTTTTACTCTGTATTTTTAATGTATAGTTCATTCTAATAGCGTTGTTTTGGAATATCATATCATAGGAATAGTTACTCTTCCCATCCCACTGTTTAAAGAAGGTTTATGATTACGCATTACCACATTACGCCATATGGAATGCAACAATTTGAATACTGTTTGGAAATTTTATTGAAAAAATAGAAATTAGCTTAGCCGCTGCCTGGTTGCTGTTTGCTATTGTCCTTTCGAGAAATCTAAAAGAGTGTTGTCAAGACACGAGGTAAATGAAAATTTTGATTGGGGCCAGATAACTGTTTTACTTCAGTTGCACATTTAATATAAAGAAAAGTAGTAATCAGATCATTTACAGTTCAATTCAAATTAGGTTCAGTATCGTCGAAGGTTAGCATACTAGTTTAAGATGGATAACAGTTTGCCGGCCGGGGTGGCCGAGAGGTTCTAGGCGCTATAGTTTGGAAACGCGCAACCGCTACGGGTCGAATCCTGCCTCGGGTATGGATGTGTGTGATGTCCTTAGGTTAGTTAGGTTTAAGTAGTTCTAAGTTCTAGGGGACTGATGACCTCAGAAGTTAAGTTCCATAGTGCTCAGAGCCATTTTTTTTGTAACAGTTTGTGGGTACATAGTTTTGATGATACGTAGACCTTTTATAGAGTTGGAGGTAAATTTTGACTAAATTTCATACAGAAACACATAGTGGGGAACTTACAACACCAGCGCGTAACTACCGTTGCAGCTTGGACTAGCAGCTGTGAACAACAGATGTGCATTCGACCGGTCAACAGCGAGCAGGTAGCGTTAAAGTTGTGGACGTTGTCACAAGTTGCAATGGAGCAACATCTGTCAACTTTCATCAGAACGTTTTGAATAAGAGAAAAGTGTTAACAAAACTTGTCCGGCACCACTTGCGAACAAAATCAACGATCAATCGACACCCGCCCCAACTTAGTTGAAATGCAAAACGCCGACCTCGTATTACCAACACTAACCTACCGCAAATCGACAAAGTGCAAAATTTCACTTGAAGGGTCAACGCTTCTACAACATAGCAGACATTAAAGCCACTGTGACGCACCAGCTGAACAACTTCCCAAACAAGGACTTTTCTGACAGTTCTATATTTAAGAACGATCTGTACCTCTACTCAAGTACTCTAGATTGTCGCACAGATGACAAAATGGTAGATATCGAAATAGATGACAGAGGGATAGAAAAAACAATTAAAATCGCTCAAAGGAGAAAAGGCCGCTGGACCTGATGGGATACCAGTTCGATTTTACACAGAGTACGCGATGGAGCTTCCCCCCCCCCCCCCCTTCCCCCCCTTCTTGCAGCTGTGTACCATAGGTCTCTAGAAGAGCGTAGCGTTCCAAAGATTGGAAAAGGGCAGAGGTCATCCCCGTTTTCGAGAAGGGATATCGAACAGATGTGCAGAACTACAAACCTATCTCTCTAACGTCGATCAGTTCTAGAATTTTGGAACACATATTATATTAGAGTATAATGACTTTTTTGGAGACTAGAAATCTACTCTGTAGGGATGAGCATGGGTTTCGAAAAAGACGATCGTGTGAAACCCAGCTCGCGCTATTCGTCCACGAGACTCAGAGGGCCGTAGACACGGGTTCCCACGTTGATGCCGTGTTTGTTGACTTCCGCAAGGCGTTTGATACAGTTCCCCAGACTTGTTTAATGAACAAAGTAAGAGCATATGGACTATCAGACTAATTGTGTGACTGGATTGAAGAGTTACTAGATAACAGAACGCAGCATGTCATTCTCAATGGAGAGAAGTCTTCCGAAGTAAGAGTGATTTCAGGTGCGCCGCAGGGGAGTGTCGTAGGACCGTTGCTATTTACAGTATATATATAAATGACCTTGTGGATAACATCGGAAGTTCACTGATCCTTTTTGCGGATGATGTTGTAGTATATCGAGAGGTTGTAACAATGGAAAAATGTACTGAAATGCAGGAGGATCTGCAGCGAATTGACGCAAGGTGCAGGGAGTGGCAATTGAATCTCAATGTAGACAAGTGTAATGCGCTGCGAATACATAGAAAGAAAGACCCTTTATCATTTAGCTACAATATAACAGGTCAGCAAGTGGAAGCAGTTAATTTCATAAATTATCTGGAAGTAGGCATTAGAAGTGATTTAAAATGGAATGACCATATAAAATTAATCGTCGGTAAAGCAGATGCCAGACTGAGATTCATCGGAAGAATCCTAAGGAAATGCAGTCCGAAAACAAAGAAAGTAGGTTACAGTACGCTTGTTCGCCCACTGCTTGAATACTGCTCAGCAGTGTGGGATCCGTACCAGATAGGGTTGATAGAAGAGATAGAGAAGATCCAACGGAGAACAGCGCGCTTCTTTATAGGATCATTTAGTAATCGCGAAAGCGTTACGGAGATGATAGATGAACTCCAGTGGAAGACTCTGCAGGAGAGACGCTCAGTAGCTCGGTACGGGCTTTTGTTGATGTTTCGAGAACATACCTTCACCGAGGAGTCAAGCAGTATATTGCTCCCTCCTACGTATATCTCGCGAAGAGACCACGAGGATAAAATCAGAGAGATTAGAGCCCACACAGAGGCGTATCGACAATCTTTCTTTCCACGACCAATACGAGACTGGAATAGGAGAAATGATAGAGGTACTCAAGATACTCTCCGCCATACACTGTCAGGTGGCTTGCGGAGGATGGATGTAGAAGTGGGGTTACGTTTCTCTGTTTTTGATTAATACGATCACGAACCTTTATGGACTGGTCGGTACGAACCTGACTTGACAGACGCTAAGGTACCTTTCGCACCTCTAATGGAACACTAAAGTATCCGATATTAATTTTATACAAAGTGTCTGCGAGGATTCCGAACAGCTATTGGAACGCAGAAGTCACACTCCCGCAGTTTGTTAGCCGTATCGGATCTAATCATGAATGAGAGGTTTCGGCTGGGTTTCGCAATCCTGAAGGAACTTGTAGGCTCCCTTTGTCGCCGAACTGGAGGGTAGAAGCGGTGTTAGACGGTATTAGTTGATGTATGTTGGGGCTTTGTTTGGGGTACTTATGTGGGTGAATATTGTAGTACAACTTTTTTTCTATCGCTATTTCCTTCATTTTTTAAGTGAGTAGTTCAATGAAGCGACGTAAATTATATATATTCTGTTCTTAGTTCGTTTGGGAAATTATTTCCATTTGAATCTTTCTGATAGATTAAAACTGTGTGCTGTACCGGAAATCGAAACGGGAATTGAAGTCGGAACCTTACCATTTGTTAACAATGGTCTTACCCAGTGGGCTATCTGACCACGACTCAAAACCAGTCCTGTCAGTAGAGAATGTTTCTAATGAAATTACAAATTTACTTTATCTTAGTTATTTTATTTTAGTTCAGTATCTCTTAAAAACTATGTATGAAATTTAATCTGACACGAATAGAGAAAATATAGTAGTTCGGAAAGACCGTTATTTAGATTTTAAAAATTCTGAAATTAATATTAACATTTTTATTATTCTACATTTATGTTATTTACTGTCAGAAGCTGATTTATGACGCATTCTGTGAGGTGCATAAAATCTCTTCGTGCTATAAATATGTCGCTAGTTGCGCTTAAGTAACTTATTGAATGCTGCTTGTTTTAGGAAAATAGGATTATTCCATTCCTGTTGCCTTTTTCAGGTGAAGTAAACTACAGATTGAATGTTACTTGGTCCGAGTTGCAGCGACACGTAACTCATTTTCATGATCCTTCGGAAGTCGAATCCAGAAGTTCAATTTTATCCGTGACGGATATCGCGGTTACCGACGGTAACCATTTATCGTATCTCGTTTTCATTTCCATTTTCGACGGATTAATGGTTAGCATGAAATCTTTGTGCTCTGAGAGACACTCTATTACACTAAAACGTAGAAGGAAAGCATAAACCGCATCACTGAACCATCTTTCTTCTTTTGTGTAGGAACAAGTCGTGGCATTAAGACGCTCATCATTAGACTGTGCTCTTGAAAGAGCGTACTCGTAACCCTAGTAAACATGTTTCAGATATCAATGAAACTTGCACCATTCAAACCATTCGCTGTTGAGTTTTACACACAGGAAAAATTCCAGTCATCCAACAATGTCTTAAGGGAGGTAGGACGTCAAACGGGTCGACTTGGAGCAGGAGAAGCACCACAGGACATTTTATTTTCTACTGTCTATGCTTTTACAAATAAATTCATAAAACTTTGTCAGCATGACCAGGAAGTATTCAGGAGTCACACTCATAGCAGTGGAAGTGCAAAAACATAACAAAATAAATTTTTTTTAGATATGAAATTTCATCATTTTTTTACTTACTGTTGGCTACATTTGTTGCTTTAAGTACATTTTTCTTCACAAGTAAGAGAGATTCTTTGATGAATTTTGCACAGCATACAAACCATACCTACAGGTGTGGGAAACTCTAGTATTTTCCAAATCTATTAAAAACTGTGGTACAAATTGAGATAATTAACTACAAAATTTGATTTTTTTCTAAACATAAACTTTAAAACGTAAAAGCTCATTCCTTTTTCATAAATTAAATAGATTCTAGAGTTTCGGACACCTGTAAGTATGGTTTGTATGCTGTGCAAAATTCATCGAACAGTCTCTCTTACTTATGAAGAAAAGTGTACCTATAGCAACAAATGCAGCCAATAGTAAGTTAAAAAATGTTGAAATTTCAAGCGTAAAAAAAATATTTTTTATCTTTTTGAACTTCCGCTGCTACGAGTGTGAATCCTGAATCCTTCCTGGTCATGCTGACAAAGTTTTATGAATTTACTTGTAAAAGTATAGACAGTATAGACAGTGGAAATTAAAATGTCCTTTGGTGTCTCTCCTGCTCCAAGTCGGCCCGTTTGACGTCCTACCCCCCTTAATAACTTTTAAGAGGGCTGTACCACAAGGAGTGAGCATGTTCGCGATTCTTTCTTCGAAGCTAACTTAACATTTGTAGCGTGTGCTGCTCCAAAACAACATAAATTTGTGCCTAGAGTTCCAGATGTCGGGGGAAAAAGGGAAAATCATATAGTCCGTGTGTATGTTAGGGGTGGGGGAGAGAGAGAGAGAGAGAGAGAGAGAGAGAGAGAGAGAGAGAGAGAGGGAGAGAGAGAGAGAGAGAGAGAGAGGGAGAGAGTGCGTGTGTATGGTGTGCATGACAGATAGGCATATGCGAAGACAAAAAGAGAAAGAGTGTGTGTATAGTGTGTGAGAGAGGCAAAAATAAAGAAAAAAGAGGGATAGAGTGCGTGAGACACAAAAATGAAGAAATGGCGAGAAGGAGACAGAGATAGAGAAGGATATGTATCCGGGTAATGTGTTTCGTCATTCCCTCAATGACAGACAGGTTAACACATAGCGCATTGGAAGTCTGAGATAAATGTGAATTTCCCGGTGTCCACATGGAGCGAGTGACGCACAGGCCTGGCGAGCCGGGAGCTGCGACTACGAAATCAGGAACTGTGGGGTGAGGGGGCTGGGAAACTTCCATCGGATCACATGTTTCCTCAGGAAGAGCGCTGCGGGTCGGTAGTTTATCACGCAGGGGGTTGGGTGAAGACGAAGGGAAACAAGAACATATAGTAACAAAGTTCCTCCTGGTCAGGAGGAATGCCGAGAGACCGAAGGGAAGAGGAACATTGGAAAGAAAACTCTGCAGCTATATCTAACGAATGAAATTCTTTGTCCGTTCATGTGCACAACTAATTCCGAAAATGCGTAGCTTCTGAGTCGTCATATGACCAATACTAAATCCTGTTGAACTTCGATATTTGAAGCTGTTATCAAAATATTCTGCTTTTATGTTGAAATATTTATACAAAAAAGATAATCGCTATTTGATTTTAATAAATTACTTTTCTTGTGCAGTCTTCATTAGTTACCAATGACAAGCTTACACCTGCGCTAACTGACGTTCTCAGTACGTTCATTATTTTATGAACGTCAACGTCATCGGTGCTCATATTAAACAAATTACGTAAGCGGCGATTAAGTACTAGAATCCAGTACGTTGTCCTCGATGGCGAGTGTTCATCTGAGGTGAGGGTATCATCTGGAGTGCCCCAGGGAAATGTGGTAGGTCCGCTGTTGTTTTCTATCTACATAATTGATCTTTTGGATAGGGTGGATAGCAATGTGCGGCTGTTTGCTGATGATGCTGTGATGTACGGGAAGGTGTCGTCGTTGAGTGACTGTAGGAGGATACAAGATGACTTGGACAGGATTTGTGATTGGTGTAAAGAATGGCAGCTACCTCTAAATATAGATAAATGTAAATTAATGCAGATGAATAGGAAAAAGAATCCTGTAATGTTTCAATACTCCATTAGTCACGTCGATTAAATATTTGGGCGTAACACTGCAGAGCGATATGAAGTGGGACAAACATGTAATGGAAGTTGTGGGGGAGGCGGATAGTCGTCTTCGGTTCATTGGTAGAATTTTAGGAAGATGTGGTTCATCTGTAAAGGAGACCGCTTATAAAACACTAATACGACCTATTCTTGAGTACTGCTCGAGCGTTTGGGAACCTTATCAGGACGGATTGAGGGAGGACATAGAAGCAATTCAGAGGCGGGCTGGTAGATTTGTTACTGGTAGGTTTGATCATCACGCGAGTGTTACGGAAATGTTTCAGGAACTCGGGTGGGAGTCTCTACAAGAAAGGAGGCGTTCTTTTCATGAATCGTTACTAAGGAAATTTAGAGAACCAGCATTTGAGGTTGACTGCAGTACAATTTTACTGCCGCCAACTTACATTTCGCGGAAAGACCACAAAGATAAGATAAGAGGCATATAGGCAATCGTTTTTCCCTCGTTCTGTTTGGGAGTGGAATAGGAAGAGAAGATGCTAGTTGTGGTACAATGTACCCTCCGCCATGCACCGTATGGTGGATTGCGGAGTGTGTATGTAGATGTAGATATAGATATCAATATTATGCGTTTCTAACTTGTTTCACTTTTTCTGTCCACGCCACGTTCCTAATCCATTACACAGGAAATATTTCTATACGCCTTTCGTGCATTCACAGCGTAAGATTTGGACCTCCTAGCTAAAATTGGAACTAACTTTTCAACGTAAATCGGTTTCACATTATCGTATTAGAATGTTTACCAAGTTTTGCTGCATACGAGAATTACAGCCCTTACTGGACTTCTGCGTGTAGCTGCACTTTAATTAAAATCAAATAGTACACCAAAATATGTTTTATGCACACACTAAGTTTCCGTAATCTGAATGAATGAAAACATTTCAAAAATGATCGTAAATAAAAATATGAAATGAAGTTAATTACATTAACACTAATTTACGAATCCTTGTCAATTTGTATGGACAGTTCAATGTAAATTACTATTTTGTACTTTCTGTTTGTCTTTCGGTGTGATGATGAAATCTTGTGTTTCCAGGAAATTTCATATCCACCTCCACAACTGATGTAGCAGAAGTTACTGCTGGCGGCGTGTCGAAGACTGGTAAGAGGGGAAGATTGTTGAAGCCGCTATTGTGTCCCAGAAAGAAGACTTCCTCCGAGAAAGTGAATCTCGTATGTGTCGTTGTCGTTTATAAAGAAATGACGAGCTGTCAGTATGTATCTGTGAAAGAATTATTTTGTTGCTTTTGGAGACAAACAGATACACGAACTCAAATATTAACGCTGATTATTCGCATTGCTCATTTTAAAGACGGACGAATATAGAAAGTTGTTACTTTTGATATGAGTTTTATCATCTATGAAGGGAGATGTATATTTGTGACGGTTCCAGGCGCTTCAGTCTGGAACCGCGTGACCGCTACGGTCCCAGGTTCGAATCCTGCCTCGGGCATGGGTGTGTGTGATGTCCTTAGGTTAGTTAGATTTCATTAGTTCTAAGTTCTAGGCGACTGATGACCTCAGAAATTAAGTCGCATAGTGCTCAGAGCCATTTGAACCATTTGAACCATATATTTGTGAGTTAGGGGAAGAATTACTTCCACTACGTTGTGCAAACTGTTGCGTTTTACGTATGATGGTCCAAGTCTTCATAAAAAGAGCGCGCCATGAAAATTCATTTTACAAATTCAGCATCTTGAATGAAGAGTTCTTGATGCTTACAACATATTTTCATTTTTCATTGAGAATCTGCACAAATATATTTCTCAGTTAACAAGCGAGATAAAAACGTTTACGTGAAAGTGGTGTTGCCAAAAGAGGAGATTTTTCTCTGGAACGACTGTTCTAGTGAAATGAAGTTAACATTAAAAATACATTAATTACTTCCCAGAGAACAAGACACGTTACTCAGAATAGGACGGGTTTACACGATAAAAGCCTTCATTCTAGGAACGGGGTTCTATGGATAAATGTTAGTTTTTGGAAGTGACACGTTATTTTTTTTTATTTACATATTCTAGGAAATTTTCCTCAAACAGAGAATTCGTAGCTTTAATCAATACATATTATAAAATTGTTTGTGTGTGTGTGTTTTCCAGTTCTCCTCCCAAACCACTGAACTGATTTCAACCAAACTTGATACACATATAATTTACTGGCAGGCAACAATCGCTGTGGGAACAAGAAACATCTACCTATCAATGGGGTGGGGTGGAAGAGGAGCATAGCCCGCGACGAGCGAGTTCTCAGATTTTATTAATCCAATAATTCCGAATGAGAGCACTTAGCGTCTTATAAAAACTTGACACACAATTTCAATTCTTTATGAAATTTTTCTCGCTGAAAACCGCTACAAAATGATAAAAGTAAAAAATGTTCATCGCTAACTACTTTTCCCCTGTTCATGCAGTAAGAGTACCGCATGAGGCACGACGTTATAATTTTGTACTTATTTACGACTAAGGGTATTCGTGACACATTTTGTGGACAGTATGGGTGTATAGCACTGAATGAAACAGCAAAATTATAACATTATACGACAGGTAGTTTAGGAGATACGACGTCATAAATATTAAGCCCAAAGTCAGGCGCTGTGTGGTACTAGCGTGGAAGCAGAGCTATAAATAACCGAGCCACGCTGGGTTTTTCTGCTGGTATCTAAATAAAGAAGGGCAGGAAAAACTGCCAGCGCTCCGTTATTACTTAAATTCAGACATAAATGCAGAACTAATCAAACCTGCGTACCACCCCCTTCTCCTTCGCAATACAAAGACCGCCTTTTGAGGACGTCACAGCAAGTTTTATAGCATTTATCGCTTGGATCGGTTGATTACGAACAGAAGCAATGTGATACAATCAGACTTAGCGATTTTTTACTGCCGCTTTTCGTCACACAGTTTCGCATTCATGTGCCACTGAAGAGCTATTTTGAAGAGAAGCAGCTTTCTTACGAATATTATTCTAGATACACTACAGAGGGAAATTCAAATATAAAACCGAGCGCTTTTCAGGCTGGGGCAACAGTCGGCGAAAGAGCCTGAATAGCGGTTAGAGCCGAAGTCGGAACAGAACTGCAGCTGACTCACGCGTTATGTACCTGCATTATCGGCACATCCAGTTACGTTCCACATTGTTAATATAAATAAATGTGGCCTCCAGTGCTATGAGACGATTATGGAGCTTACGCTGTATACCAGGTATCTCTCCTGTGGGTCGTCAGGCGCATTGTCTATGCTGTTTGAAAAGAATTTGCAGTTTCGTTCTTTCAGCGTGTAGTTGGAACCATCCCAAGCAAATATTGCTCATTCAGTCTCTCATGCGACGCCCGGTTGCGACGGAAACCGTCGGTTGTTTTCCGCTAAATTCAAACTGATTTTTTTACGCGTCCATTCGACTTGGTGGCATAAAATTAGTCCAATGCGATTTTCCTTTTATTGGTATATATTTATAGGAACAGTAAAACACGAAGAATAACCCAGAACTCCAGCGGCGACGTAGCCTTGCTGCTACGTGATGGTAGCAGCGCGGGCCAGGACGGTACTGTTGATGCTGGAGTACTCGTTAGAATAGCTCGTGTTTTACTGCTCCTGTGAATACAGGCCGGTAAAACGAATGTCGCAGTAGACTTATCCTGGACCACCCTGTCGAATGGGCACATAAAATGTAATTTTAAATACGATTTTATCTGTAACGGGAAACAAATGTTTAGTTTCTCGTTTCCTAAGCTAATCCTCTCAGCATCAACTGCTTTAATTAGAGTGCATTCCATTACCCTTGTTTTACTTGTTGCTGATATTCATCTTCAGTTCAACCGCTCTTCCATGTCCTTTACTGTTTCTAAAAGAAATATAATGTCATCGGCAAATGTTAAAGGTTTTATTGCTTCTCTTTGAATTTTAATCCCTTTCTCCAATTTCTCCTTGGTTTCCTATACTCATTCCTCGCTGTAGACATTGAAAAACCGTTTTACACACTGAATAACACCGAGAAGAGGCTATAACCCCCTCTCGCCCCTTTCTCAACTACTGTTTCCTTTTCATGCCCTTTGACTTTTATAATTGCAGTCTGGTTTTTGTACAAATTGTTAATAATTTTGTACTCCCTGTATTTCAACCCTGCTGCCCTCTGAAGTTCGAGCAATGTTTTCCAGTGAACATTGTCCCTGAATCTACAAATGCGTAAACGTAGGTTCGTCTTTCTTCACTACCTTCTAACGTAAGTGGTATGTCGTATATGACGTCCCGTGTTCCTACACTTCTCCTGAACCTAAACTGATATCCGAGATTGGATTCTATCAGTTTTTCCATAATTCGATAAAAAAAGCGTGTCAGTATTTAGCAACCACGGCTTACCAACATAATAGTTGGGTAATATTCAAAACTTTCAACACCTACTTTATTTGGAATAGCAGTTATTGGTTCAAATGGCTCTGAGCACTATGGGACTCAACTTATGAGGTCATTAGTCCCTTAGAACTTAGAACTAGTTAAACCTAACTAACCTAACATCACACACGTCCATGCGCGAGGCAGTATTCGAACCTGCGACCGTAGCGGTCTCGTGGTTCCAGACTGCAGCGCCTAGAACCGCACGGCCACTTCGGCCGGCAGTAGCAGTTATTACTCCATGTGATAGCGGGATCATATTAGTAACGACAGCTGATTTTGAAAACATTCTGCTGCCGGTCTATGACAAAATAGGAACAATCACTACAAAGTTTTCTCTCTCTACTTCGTGGGAAAACAATTGTCTACTTGTTCACCCCTACTACTCTATTTCCCTGTGCAAAGTATGCGAGTCAGCTGATTCGTTACCGTGAACATAAAAGCTAAGTCTGAAATTTACACATCTTATGGCAATCTGGTGTGGGATACATACACATGGACGAAATCTTTGTCCAGTTCTGGTAGAATTAAATTTCTGTTTACCATTATTACTCTAGAATGGCTCGAGGGACTGCCTTAACTAGGCCTTCAGGAAGCGCACTATCTAAACTTGTTAGGCATCTCTTAGATGGATTCTCGGACATGCGGGATATCAAATAAGCTGGCTTCTAGATGCGTGATTTCCACACCAACAAAGAGCTCGCCCGACCTCGCGTTGCTGACGGAAGAAGGCGACCGGAGGAGATGTTTCTCGGTTACCACGTTCAATCAGCTGTGTATCGATCGATACGGGCGCGAGGAATTCTGCCAATCCGAGCTGAAGGCGCTGACGATGCGCAACGGAAGCAAGACTTCGTCTGGTTTTAACGTGCACGGGACCGCACCTGTGTCGAATACCTTTGTCGAAGAAGAACCGGAACAGAAATTATGTACTGCGTAGGGAAATATGAACTCAGGAGAGAGTACAATCGTTTTACTGTGTAGGTGTCTTTCCTAAATTTGAAAAAGCAAGTAGGGGCTGTACGAAGAAGTTGTTACTACCACTGACGTCTATTGGCAAGAGTCGTTGTAATGACGCATCCCAGATAATGCCCTGGTAATTTTGGATTGTAAGGTGGCCGAATTCGGCCGAAACCTATTATTGCAATTGATTAAAGCAACGTGTTTGAAACAGTCATATTTCAGAACTCCCAGAGCTGCTGATAAAATAGTTTAGCTCTCAGTTTCGATCGTCTAATCGTCTTTAGGTATTATAACATTATTTACTACAGCCTAAATTACAACGTCCTTAGCGTGGCGTCTAATAAAAAAAAGGTTAACTTGTCAACAAGCGTGATTTAATGTTGACGGCAGTGATGCAGGGTGGTTTTTATTTTATTTGAGTCCACAGTAAGAACGTTTCCATACAGGCTGTTGTAAGTAATTTCATAATACCTGAAGTATATCAGATGACGAAATTGGCAGTTAATAAAGAGTTATTTTATCAACAGCTCTTGGTTTCTTGGCACCACCTGCAAAATTATACGATGTAAGGGGAAAAAAAAGATGCAGCACAAAGGAATTAACGGAATGGGCTGAAAATTGCTAGAAGTACTGTACATGTAGAGACAAATAAATGACTACAGTTTCACAGCAACTGGATGATTTATTCAAGAGAAAGAACTTCACCAACTGAGCAAATCAATAATGCATTGAATCACCGCTGGCACTTATGGATCCAGTTATTCGGCTTGGCACTGCTTGACAGAGTTGTTCGATATCCTCCTGAGGGATACTACGGCAAATTCCGCCCAACTGATGCATTAGATCGTCAAACTAACGAGCTAGTTGGAAATCCCTGCCCATAATGCTCCAAAATTCTCAATTGTGACCTTTCTGGCTGAGGTAGGGTTTGGAAAGCACTTGAACAAGCAGTAGGAATTCGCCGTGTGCAGGCGGGCATTAACTTACTGAAATGTAAGTCCAGGATGGATTGCCTGAAGGGCAACAAAACGGGGGTACAAATCATAGACGTACTGCTGAGCTGTAAGGGTGCCGCGGAACCTAACCAAAGAGATCTTACTATGAAATCAAATGGCGCGCCAGATCATCACTTTTGGTTTTCAGGCTATATGTCGGGTTAGTACCCCACCACTTTGCGAAGCGTCTCCAGACATATGTTCGCTGGTCATAGGTGCTCAATTCGAAGCGGCACTCATCACTCAAGACAAGTCTATTCCCATTAATGAGATTCGCGGCCGAAAGTGCCGTACACCACTGCAAATGGGCTTGCTGGTGTACAAACGTGATCTCAGCTTCCTATATGTGATCCGCCTATTAATGGCAACTGAAACACAAGTTGCATGTCGGATCGATGATAATGATAAATCCGGGCTCTTGAGTGTATCTCTGACAATTGGTTGGTCCTCACTTTATGTCGTTTGTCTAAGTCAGCCGCTTGGACACGGTTCACCTAGTCCTGCCAACAACAATGAATGGCGGTCTTTTTCCTATTCAGATGTCGAAAATACTTTCAGTATCCTGTTTGCAGCTCCAAAAGTGAAAGAGCGATTCTTTAAACCACCAATGGGCTGTAGCTACGCCATTTTCCACTGTGTACTTTCACTATACTGCCCGTTCAGCGAGGAATATAGAAGAGATCCTGAAAATCGCACGAACGCCGAAGTGGCAGGTATTCTGATAACTGATTGCGGGATAGAAAAATTAATTGCAATAGATTAATATTGGAACGTCATCTAGACCGGGCAGAAATTATGAGAGAGAACCGGCTTTGTTTGTAATAAGGCGTTGGAGCAACGAAGGCATCTAGCGGCTGGAAAAGAGCAGGTCATTTCCGTTTTAGAGATGGATAGTAGGGCAGATCCTTATACACTGCCCAACGAAAAGTATCCAAATAACCCTACGTAATGAGTAAATGACAACCAGTCGTCAAGAGAGGAGGAATCAGCATCAAGGTGGCGAGGAGTGTAGTTTCGCCAGTAGAGAAACAAAAACTGCAGAATGGGTCGGTCAGGAGCGCTCAGTAACTTTGAACGTTGACTAGTCATTGGATGTTATCTGAGTAATAAGTCCATCAGGAACATTTCAACCCTTCTAACGTCGTCCAAGTCGACTGTTGATGATGAGACTGTGAAGAGGTTCAAATGGCTCTGAGCACTATGGGACTTAACTGTTGAGGCCATCAGTCCCCTAGAACTTACACTCCTGGAAATGGAAAAAAGAACACATTGACACCGGTGTGTCAGACCCACCATACTTGCTCCGGACTCTGCGAGAGAGCTGTACAAGCAATGATCACACGCACGGCACAGCGGACACACCAGGAACCGCGGTGTTGGCCGTCGAATGGCGCTAGCTGCGCAGCATTTGTGCACCGCCGCCGTCAGTGTCAGCCAGTTTGCCGTGGCATACGGAGCTCCATCGCAGTCTTTATCACTGGTAGCATGGCGCGACAGCGTGGACGTGAACCGTATGTGCAGTTGACGGACTTTGAGCGAGGGCGTATAGTGGGCATGCGGGAGGCCGGGTGGACGTACCGCCGAATTGCTCAACACGTGGGGCGTGAGGTCTCCACAGTACACCGATGTTGTCGCCAGTGGTCGGCGGAAGGTGCACGTGCCCGTCGACCTGGGACCGGACCGCAGCGACGCACGGATGCACGCCAAGACCGTAGGATCCTACGCAGTGCCGTAGGGGACCGCACCGCCACTTCCCAGCAAATTAGGGACACTGTTGCTCCTGGGGTATCGGCGAGGACCATTCGCAACCGTCTCCATGAAGCTGGGCTACGGTCCCGCACACCGTTAGGCCGTCTTCCGCTCACGCCCCAACATCGTGCAGCCCGCCTCCAGTGGTGTCGCGACAGGCGTGAATGGAGGGACGAATGGAGACGTGTCGTCTTCAGCGATGAGAGTCGCTTCTGCCTTGGTGCCAATGATGGTCGTATGCGTGTTTGGCGCCGTGCAGGTGAACGCCACAATCAGGACTGCATACGACCGAGGCACACAGGGCCAACACCCGGCATCATGGTGTGGGGAGCGATCTCCTACACTGGCCGTACACCACTGGTGATCGTCGAGGGAACACTGAATAGTGCACGGTACATCCAAACCGTCATCGAACCCATCGTTCTACCATTCCTAGACCGGCAAGGGAACTTGCTGTTCCAACAGGACAATGCACGTCCGCATGTATCCCGTGCCACCCAACGTGCTCTAGAAGGTGTAAGTCAACTACCCTGGCCAGCAAGATCTCCGGATCTGTCCCCCATTGAGCATGTTTGGGACTGGATGAAGCGTCGTCTCACGCGGTCTGCACGTCCAGCACGAACGCTGGTCCAACTGAGGCGCCAGGTGGAAATGGCATGGCAAGCCGTTCCACAGGACTACATCCAGCATCTCTACGATCGTCTCCATGGGAGAATAGCAGCCTGCATTGCTGTGAAAGGTGGATATACACTGTACTAGTGCCGACATTGTGCATGCTCTGTTGCCTGTGTCTATGTGCCTGTGGTTCTGTCAGTGTGATCATGTGATGTATCTGACCCCAGGAATGTGTCAATAAAGTTTCCCCTTCCTGGGACAATGAATTCACGGTGTTCTTATTTCAATTTCCAGGAGTGTTGAACTACTTAAACCTAACTAACTTAAGGACATCATACACATCCATGCTAGAGGCAGGATTCGAACCTGCGACCGTAGTGGTCGCGCGGTTCCAGACTGTAGCGCCTAGAACCGCTCGGCCACTCCAGCCGCAGACTGTGAAGATGAAACGCGAAGGAACAACCACAGCTAAAACCAGACTACGGGACTGTGATGCATCGTTGAGGATGTTTGTGAAAAGTCGCGTGAAATCTGTGGCATAAATCACCCGTGAGTTCCAAAGTTCTACCAGCAGTCCAGGGAGTTGAAAACAATGAGATACAATGGTCAAACAGTTGCTCGTAACCCACACGCTTCTTTAGTCAATGCAAAGTGATGCTTGATTTGGTGTAAAGAGCGACGAACCATGCTAGACCCTGTTGCGGTCCGACGGCAGTGTTTGGGTGTGGTGAATTCCTAGAGAAATTTGCCTTATTATGTGTAGGGCCAAGAGTGAAGGACGGAACAGATGGTGTTACGGTACGGCGTTAGGTTTCATTCCAGTTAATGTGCTTAAAAACGCTAAATGCTGAGAGACATGTACATTTTTCAGAGCACTGTGTACTGCGTAAGATAGAGACACAGTTCGCAGACGATGACTGTATCAGAATGACACTGAAGCAGCATCTAAGAGACAATTGTTCGTGGGCAATAACATTTCTGAAATGGACTGGTCTGCCAAAAGTCCTCACCAACACGCAGTGGAATATCTTTGGGACGACCCCAGTGTCCATCATTACCTTATGTCGGCTCCTGAGCAATAATGGGCTGTAGACTCATCACATACTGATGTCCAGAAACTATTGTCCTAATATTTTTGAGCAGGTAGTGTATTTATAGGACTAAATCGCTGATATAGTCTGTTGTAGAATTGTGGAACATGTTCTATGCTGACACATTGACTCCACAAACAGGTAAAATAAAAGCGGCAGAGAAGATTGAGCGAAGAGCGGCGCGTTTCGTTAGTGGATCGCCTAGTTTAGGCCCGAGAGTGTTACGAAGATGCTGTAAAACTCTAGAAGCTTTGTGCACCACTGAGACGTTTACTGCTGAAATTTCGAGAGCGTGCGTTCAAGGAGAGTCGAGCAATACAATACATAGTCCCACATATGTCCCGCAAAATGAGAAAATCTGAGAAACTGGAGCGAATATGGAGGTTTGTCAACAATAATTATCAATTACCCGAACGTACCATTCGCGAATTGAACAGGGAAGGGCAGAACATATAGCGATACCAGAAATACCCACCGCTTTTGGCGAACAGATGTATGTATAAACGTAGAGAGATACCGACAGATTCAAGTTTTGAGTAGAGCTGTGAGATCTGAATGAGCTCTAAGCTGAGAGTATGCGTGCTGGGCGTAAACTTTGTGACGTGACTACGACTCTAGTTTTGTTGTATGACCAAATTTCAGGACCTTTAGAAACAATTATTAGTATATAGTGACAAAACACCATTCCGAATAACCACTGCTGTAAAAAATGGAAAAGTTTCACCAAAGTAGTCTCACCACAGTAGTGTAAGAATAAAAATCCATCCGTTGACTCCATTATACACGTATGCGCGGCGTTAGCTGGTAAAGCAAATGTTAAAATGTTTGTTTATTTACTCAAGTAGTCGTGCACGTGATGGCTACCCAAACGAAGTATCATGGTTTTGATCCCTGGCACAGCTGCTACTTTACCCATTGTTTCAACACACAAAACCAGATTTGAATATTAAAAATTCAGAAGATGTATGACGTATCACTGTATACTGCAACAACGATCTTTCCTGACACTAACTTCAGAAATACGCTTGTATTGTTGGTACATAAATTCGTAGCGTTTTTCCATAAAAAAATGACTCTGAGCACTATGGGACTTAACTTCTGAGGTCATCAGTCCCCTATAACTTAGAACTACTTATAACTAACTAATCTAAGGACAGCACACACATCCATGGCCGTGGCAGGATTCGAACGTGCGACCGTAGGTTTTTCCATAAGTTTAATTAACACAACAGATACACGTAACAGAGACTTTAGTCATCAATAATACATTCTCATTCACTATTTACAACAGTCTGCCAACACTGGGTAGTTTTTAGATTCAGCGATTGTAGGAATCTCGTGGGTTTGAGGCGTAGAACTCGTCGAGCTATGTCCGGACCGTATTTTCACCTGGAAAGGAAGTTCCCTGTAGGTTGTTCTATAGAGAACGGAATAGGTGAAAGTCTGAATGCCAAGATCGGGTGAATGAGGTGGGTGTGGAATAACTTCTCAACCCAATTCCTGTACAGTGTTTTTTGTCAGTCTAGCAGAATGCTGGCGGGTGTTACCGTGGAGAAGCATCACTTCACATAGCCTTCCTGGTCGGTGTTCTTGGACTGTCTGTAGCACGTTCCAGTGATGCCTACATCTCGCAAAAGCAATTCGTAGTACACCACTAGATACACAGAATTATCTTTTGTGGTTGCGTGCATATCCTTGCACGGGGGACTGCTTTGTTTGGGCTCAACCACTCCTTTCTTTGCTTCATGTTAGCCTAAAGACACCATTTCTCATCATCAGTAACGAAGTAGGACAGGAATAATCGTTGTTGTTCACAAGCCAATTGATGACGAGCAGAGATATACATATGACGACCCGGTGATTTTTGCGATATTGGCTTAGAGCAAGTGGTAGCCAAACACTCGTTTTCTGAACCTTTCCCATTGCATTCAAATGTCGCACGATGGCAGAATGATCACATTTCATATATTTGCCAGTTATCGAGTACGCTGACGTTTATCGTTGTGTATTAATGCGTTTAAAATATCTTCATCAAACCGCCGAATGGCTTTCTGAAAGTTCAGGGTCACTAATGTCAAAAGTATACTCTTTAGAACGAGAAAGCCATTTTCCTGCCTTGGTCTGTCCAATGGCATTATCCCCATACACGGCGCAAATATTTCTGGCTGTTTCCGCTGCTGTCAGCCATCTTCTATTGAGCTCAGAGGATTGTCGGAAATAACCGATTTCTCCGCTAGGTACTCTATTTCCTAGCGTCCACA
This sequence comes from Schistocerca piceifrons, assembly GCF_021461385.2. Taxonomy (NCBI): domain Eukaryota; kingdom Metazoa; phylum Arthropoda; class Insecta; order Orthoptera; family Acrididae; genus Schistocerca; species Schistocerca piceifrons. The sequence goes on from NC_060141.1 coordinate 301,259,331, forward strand.
GGTCCTCTTACTTTCTCCAAATGACAAAATGACAATTTGTAAATGCAAATAAAAACAGTAATTAGAAATAAAAAAATGACAATTGATAAATAAACTCGTAACAACAGTGATACCAACATGCAAAACAAAATCAAACTATTTGAGATGTACTGGTAATAGCCTTCATTCCAGTCTCAGTATGATTACAGAGGTATACGAAGATTTTCTTCCTTTTTCTGACTTCAAGCGAGATGAAATCCTTTTCAGGATTATTCTCAGACCGGTAGGTAGATAAAAAATATGTGAAATTTCTTCCTGGGTAAAGTTTATACGTACACGTGGATCAGAGGACATTAGAACATAAAGAATATGGCTCTGAGCACTATGGGACTCAACTGCTGAGGTCATTAGTCCCCTAGAACTTAGAGCTAGTTAAACCTAACTAACCTAAGGACATCACAAACATCCATGCCCGAGGCAGGATTCGAACCTGCGACCGTAGCGGTCTTGCGGTTCCAGACTGCAGCACCTTTAACCGCACGGCCACTTCGGCCGGCACATAAAGAATAATTCTTGAAAAGTAATAACCTACCTTTTCAATCGAGTGTGGCAAGGGATGGGATTTAAGAAAGCATTTGACAGCACAGTTCAAAAAATTTAATATCGCTATATTATTTTCTTAGAGTACTGAATGTGTGTCGGAACATCAGTCTTGCATCTCGTAAACCTCTAACATGAAAACATCACTTAATAGTTCGTACGGAACGGTTATGTGTTTATTTTAGCTGCGATATTAGCTAGACTTAATTTATATTGTAGGGAATCGTCACTTTGCAGCTAATATCCTGCTTTGACTGACTTCGTGATAATAAATTTGTGAGAGAGATCTCCTTTGCTAGAATGAGTACATGCACGTACAGCGAGCAGTAATAAACAAACACACAGCTGAATTACACGGTCTCTTTGGCATTTAGCAGCCGATGAAGTGCCTCGAGATAAGCTTTCAAGTGATGTGGTCGGATAGCAATTAATATCGCACTAATGAGAGCTGGTACCACGCTGTAGCAAATCAAACCGCAGAAGCGTAACTGAAGGCAAATTTGCGGGATTTAATAATATCGGATTCAGGCCACAAATGTATTTCAGTATGAGACTGATAAATAGTTTTCTGCACGTGAGCAAATTTATCTGCTCCAATGTTGAATAAAAGCAGACGTTCGATAGTTTTTGTGAAAAGTGTCTATTTATATTTTGATGCTTGATTATGAACAACAGTGGTGGAGCATAGTATTCTACTATTGTGTTTTAATTGCTAACACTAGTGTTTCAGTGAGAAACTCTGATCCTATGTGATGAAGGCTAGCTTATTACATCACGTCGATCTTTTGATGGGAATATGAAAAGAAAGGTGGATGTTTATTACCTACTCATACAGTGTTTCCTGTTAAGTTACTCGTTGGAGAGTTAAATGATTTGTACTGAATATAGGAATTAATTCTGCAGTTGCGTCATTAGAACACGTTTGTCGAGTTTCTCTGGGGACCTACAGAAGTCAACAAAATATCGTATTTTCTCGAATATAAGTCGCACTTCTTCCAGCAAATTCAGCCACAAAAAATTATGGTGTTGCTTATATCCGCGACACTACAACTACCAGTACAATATCGCTTTATAGAAAATTCAACTCTAGTGCCGTTCCTTCATTAGACGTGGAGCAATAATATCGCTTCTGTTTGGAAATTCATCGTTATACGGCGTGGTTCCCAAAATGTTTGAGAGTATCAACAGTACAAACTCCTGCCGCTAGGTGCCTCTAGTTATCTCATTCAACCGCCAGTCTTCCGCTTAGTGTCACTCCGAGTGCATCGATTGAACTTTGCTGCTGATGTAACACAGTGTTTCATTGCGTCTGCGAAGTTAGAAACAAATGACTTGAAGGAACAAATGATCTACATTAAATTTTCTTTTAAGTTCGAGAAAACTTCTGCCGAAACCTTCCCCGTGCTAAGCAGGATTCTGGTGAGCAAGCTTAGAGCCGAGCAAGACATCTGAGTGACGGAAGCGATCTGAAACGGCCAGAATCTGTAGGGGATGACAAACACTTGGCCGACTATCGTCATGCAAAACTCCGTAAATGATGGCGAAAATGCGTGAAGTGATCCACAACTACAGAGGGCTGACAATTTTTCAAATTTTATGCAGTACACGTCAACGCGAAAAAACAGTTCCAGATGATCCAAGTTTCCAGTCCAGGAGCATGACCGCCGATGAATCATGCGTGTATAGCTATGACCCTCAGGCAAAACAGCAGTATCAGCGGTGGAAGACAGCACTCACTTCGTGGCCGAAGAAAAGAGCGTCACGTTCGCTACAACATTTTAACATCGATGAGTTACTCACGGAATCGTCCAGAATCTTTTCCACGTGATCGGCCAATTAGATGGAAGTTCTAATGAGACTGGAGGAATACGTCGCAAACGATCTGATAGATGGGAGAACAAAGACTGGTTGGTGCATAATGACAATGGACCTCCACACACCTCCCATACTGACGGAATTCCTGGTGTATTTATGTCTATAAAAACCTGAAACCCCACCCACTCATCCTAATCGTCTTATGTAGCCCCTTGAGTTTTCTTTCTCTTCCCAGGAATGAAATCGAAGTAAACAGCCCGGCATTTTGAATACATAGAAGACAGTCTGTTATGTCCACAAACTTTTACCAGAACAGATCTGTCATCATTCCTTACACTGTTTTCCCTTACAACCCTTAGTAATACATTCATGCAACTTGTGTACTTTTAATTAGTGTGCGTATGTTATGTTGTGTGTTCGTTTCTGTTGACCATGTTAACTGTAAACCACCATTGCAATTATATGTGTTTAGTGAGTGAATGATGAGCGCTCGATCTGACATTTCCGATCTAATGTCATGACCAAACTTTCTGTGTGGGTTCATAATATCTTTGTTTCTAAAGTTTTGTTTGCTACACACTACTGTCTCTTGTGGTTGATTCCTGATGATGGCCCAGTAAGCCGAAAACTGTTCTGAAATAAACCAGTATTAATAGAATAAAAACGCAGTTTATTTTTCAACGTTAAATATGAATTTTTTAACTAATAAGTGTCGGAAGACTCTACAGATATGACAACTGTAATGACCCAAACATTGACCACCTAAAAGGTTTTGCCTCGGCACCGATTCATCATTCACCACATTAACATGTAGCTCATTTTGACCTCGAGGGGTTTTTATTGGTATCTCCACCACACTGATAAGGTAAAATTGCCGTTACATGTGACTCACAATGCTCCACTGGCTTTCTGCATTTGGTCGCCGAAGCCTGTGCAGTTCACAGCAGTACAGGACTAGATCCAGTGACCATCTCCAAGCTTAGGGGGTTCGCCAAAACCAGAATAAGTACTCTCTGACTAAGCTCCTTGAGCCTGCGGTCACATTCGGGAGAAGTGTTGTGATTTCAGTAAATCGACAAGACAAATGTTACTTGGGAAAATATGGAATATGGGTCTATGGCTCCTTTGCAAAGCATGCGACTGGTTGCGCTTCCTAACGTTTCCCTATCAGTACAAGTACTCCGGGTCTAAATACCTAATTGTCAACAGGACCTTAAGCACCAATCTACCTTTACACTTCATTTAAAGAATTCCTTCGCAGACTAGGACGAGACGTTGGGAATTTCAAGAGATTCTACGATAGAACAGCCTAAATATTTTACACTACTGGCCATTAAAATTGCTACACCAAGAAGAACTGCAGATGATAAACGCCCATGCAGCTTCTACACGATACCACAGTTCATCAAGAGTAGTAAATATTGTGACGAGCCAGTTGCTCGGCCACCATTGACCAGATGTTTTCAATTGGTGAAAGATCTGTAGAATGTGCTGGCCAGGGCAGCAGTCGAACATTTTCTGTATCTAGAAAGGCCCGTACAGGACCTGCAACATGCGGTCGTGCATTATCCTGCTGAAATGTAGGGTTTCGCAGGGATCGAATGAAGGGCAGAGCCACGGGTCGTAACACATCTGAAATGTAACGCCCACCGTTCAAAGTGCCGTCAATGTGAACAAGAGGTGAACGAGACGTGTAACCAATGGCACCCTATTCCATCACGCCGCGTGATACGCCAGTATGGCGATGACGAATACACGCTTCCAATGTGCGTTCACCACGATGTCGCCAAATACGGATGCGACCATCATGATGCTGTAAACGGAACCTGGATTCATCCAAAAAAATGACGTTTTGCCATTCGTGCACCCAGGTTCGTCGTTGAGTACACATCGCAGGCGCTCCTGTCTGTGATGCAGCGTCAAGGGTAACCGCAGCCATGGTCTCCGAGCTGAAAGTCCATGCTGCTGCAAACGTCGCCGAACTGTTCGTGCAGATGGTTGTTGTCTTGCAAACGTCCCCATTTGTTGACTCAGGGATCGAGACGTGGCTGCACGATCCGTTACAGCAATGCGGATATGGTGCCTGTCATCTCGACTGCTAGTGATACGAGGTCGATGGGATCCAGCACGGCGATCGGTATTACCCTCCTGAACCCACCGATTCCATATTCTGCTAACAGTCATTGGACCTCGACCAACGCGAGCAGCAATGTCGCGATATGATAAACCACAATGGCGATAGGCTACAATCCGACCTTTATCAAAGTCGGAAACGTGATGGTACGCATTTCTCCTCCTTACACGGTGCATCACAACAACGTTTCACCAGGCAACGCCGGCAACTGCTGTTTGTGTATCAGAAACCGGTTGGAAACTTTTCTCATGTCAGCACGTTGTAAGTGTTGTGTGAATGCTCTGAAAAGCTAATCATTTGCATATCACAGAATCTTCTTCCTGTCGGTTAAATTTCGCGTCTGTAGCAAGTCATCTTCGTGGTGTAGCGATTTTTATGGCCAATAGTGTAGTTAAACCCCGCTCGTCGTGGACAGCCGAATGTCAATTTGAAACTTACTCCTCCTGTCTTAAGCACTGCATTATGTTACTCAGAAAGGTACAACTACAACTACTGGAAGCAACGTAATGAAAGAAGAAATGGCTCTGAGCACTATGGGACTCAACTGCTGTGGTCATCAGTCCCCTAGAACTTAGAACTACTTAAACCTAACTAACCTAAGGACATCACACACATCCATGCCCGAGGCAGGATTCGAACCTGCGACCGTAGCAGTCGCACGGTTCCTGACTGCGCGCCTAGAACCGCGAGACCACCGCGGCCGGCCGTAATGAAAGAAGATTAAGGGTTAATGTTAGAACAGAATTCAATATCGGATACATCAAGCATGTGCGAAGCATTCGGCTGTATCCTTCTCAAGGCAACCATTCCGGAATTGTTCTTAAACGAGCTAAGAAACAAGGAATTACCAATATTTGAATAGCATGAGGGAGATTTCAATTCCCCTCACACCTAATGCAAATGCTATGCCACCTTCGGTTCCGCTAACAGAGATGACAGCGGTATAACAAAATTTACTCTGCAGCGGTATGTGCACTGCTTTTAAATTTCTGTGAAGTTTGGGAGGTAGTTGGCTAGAGTAAATGGAACTTTCAGGGCGGATCTTGTTTGGTGATTGGATAGATCAGTCACTAGGACACGTGCCCACACAGGCAAAGATTCCAGTTTCGAGTCCTAGTCCGGCAAACGGAATCTGGCAGGGGAGTTCCACAACAGCGATAGTTTGAAGTGACGAACTCAAATTGTATTACAGCAGTGCAAGAAGAGTCACCGTCTGTGTGGATCGTTCAAAATATATAATAACTACAAGACTCAAGTGGGAGGAGCAAAACTGAAATGCAAAGAAAGACAAGTTAGTGTTGAGAAGGCCGTAAGGAAGTTTTGCAATTTAACTCCCTGTTTATCTTCTACATTGAAGTTGCGGTAATGGAAATAAAAATGACGTTTAGACACAGGCATCAAAGTTCAAATGGAACATGTATCTCAAGGCTTAATTTCTCAGACGACGTAGCTCTCTTGGAAAGATGTGAGAAAGATTTAGAAAACCTGTTGAAAGAAATGATTAAGGTACATAGCGTAGATTATAGCTCAAAGACAAACAAATCAAACACGAAGAGGGAGTAAAAGCAAGGAGAATAATGATTTTACATGAAAGCTGTGAAGCACACGTTAGGGAAGGAAGTGAAAAAATTCTTCTATCTAACAAGAAAAATAACAAAGGGTGCCCAAAGTCAGGAAGGTATCAGTAGTATGACACATGTTTTCTTCCATAAGGAATAGATACTGATATGAAACTAAGGATGGTTTCCAGTGTGTAGGTCTTCAGCACTCTGTTGTGTAGAAGTGAAACGTAAACCATCGTATATTTGAACAACATGAAACTTCATTTAAAATTTGTCGCTATCGAGTAATGTTAAAAAGTAAGAGGACAGATGTAGTACATAATGAAGAAGTACCAAAAAAAAAAAATAGGTGAGAATGAACTACGGCTGTGAAATATCTGCTTTTGTATCTTGGAATAGTTAACTTGACGCTGGAAGGGCAATGGAAAAGAATAGTGGAGCAAGAGCAAAGTAAGAATACGCAAAACAAGTCACAAAGCGCTTTACGTATAACCAGTAAAACCCTCCATTCCAAATTGTTCCCATAATCAAACTACCACGGAAAGAAATCAGCTTCCAATGTCTGGTTATTTAAAAAAAATTAAGCATGTAAGTGAGAAATGTTTAGAAAAGATATGAAATTTTGTTTAAAGTTTGCTGGAAATCACTATGTGATCCCGTCGTCAAATACTGCAAGAGTATGGTCTGGGTAATTTGCAGCCCGTTTTAAGCAAAAATTAGTTTTTCTTGCGTCTCTGTGTTTATAAAGTCATATACCCAGAAATATGTGTCGTTCAGTTGTATAATTTTGCAGATACAGTCAGTGATATACTTGGATACTCTTTGCAAAATATATTGCGAATAGGTTGCTTTTGGCCCCCAGCCACACGTGTTAAAGTCTAAACCAGTCAATTTTAACCAAAATAATTTCATAAATCGTAGTAAACACGTAATAAATTAGAACTTCATGAACAGTAAAAATATAGTACGCGGTAAACGTTTTTCCTTTCGTCATTTTGTGGGGAGTGAAGGCGCAAAAGGTTTCGTAAAAGTTTCAAATTATGTGTAAGGTTTGTTGGAAGTCACTGAGTGTGCAGATGCAGTAGATGTTCTATGAACAGATGAGGATCAAACTAATAGTACTGCCTGTCACCGTTTCCATGTTAGCAGATGAATGAATTATTACCTGCAAACCTTCCTGTCCGCTGTCAGTTCTTCAGAGCCCATGTTTCCTGGACATTTTTTCCTTGCTTTGGTCCATATTGCTATCTCTCAAAGTAAGGAAAACAAAAAAAAAATGATTCAAATGGCTCTGAGCACTGTGGGACTTAACTTCTGAGGTCATCAGTCGCCTAGAACTTAGAACTACTTAAACCTAACTAACTTAAGGACATCACACACATCCATGCCCCAGGCAGGTTTCGAACCTGCAACCGTAGCGTAAGGAAAACTCTTTAGGTACGCATTTTAAAGCCCTTGTTTACTTCACTTTTTGTTCCGAATATCGGCCAGTCCTCCTGGAACACCCTGTGTAGTTGTTGTTGTTGTTTTTTGGGGAAGGAGACCAGACAGCGAGGTCATCGGTCTCATCGGATTAGGGAAGGACGGGGAAGGAAGTCGACCGTGCCCTTTGAAAGGAACCATTCCGGCATTTGCCTGGAGCGATTTAGGGAAATCAAGGAAAACCTAAACCAGGATGGCCGGACGCGAAATTGAACTGTCGTCCTCCCGAATGCGCCTTGTGTAGTGTGGGTAGTTTGCGCACCGTCTGTTACTTTGCCGTCCTGACACATACACAGCTTCTAACTGTAATACTTGTAGTACTGTGTTAAACCTTTAACGTAAGGTTATATCTCTTAATGAATGAACTATGACAGTATTTTAAATTTTTCTATTAGGTAAATAATTACGTTAAATATTTAAAATAAAAGTTATGTTCCCTCTGGAAGCTAGTGGATAGACAACCTGCAACTGGGAAATGCGCCATGCTCTGGGTTAACACTGAGGAGGTAAAAGTCATGGGATATCTCTTAATATCTTGTCGCACCTCCTTCTGCCCGGCGTAGTGCAACTATCGACGAGGCGTGGACTCCAAAAGTCGTTGGAAATACTGCCTCTATAAGCCGTCCATAATTGCGAAAGTGTTGCCGGTGCAGGAGTTTATTCGCGAATTGATATCTCTGTTGTGTTGCATAAACGTTCGATGGCATTCATCTCGGGCGATCTGGTGGCCAGACCATTCGCTCGTTCCCTCGAATTGTCCACAATGTCCCTCAAACTATAGCGAACAATTGTGGCCCGGTGACACGTCGAATTGACACCAATATAAATTCCATCGTTGTTTGAGAACATGAAGTCCACGAATTGCTGCAGATGGTCTACAAGTAGCCGAACGTAACCATTTCCAGTCAGTGATCGGTTCAGGTGGACCATAGGACCCAGTTCGTTCCATGTAAACACAGTCAATACTTTATAGAGCCACAACCAGCTTGCATAGTGCTTTGTTGACAACTTGGGTCCATGGCCGCGTGGGGTCAACGCCACACTCGAACCCTACCATCAACTCATACCAACTGAAATCTGGACTCATCAGGCCACGGTTTGTCACCCATCTAGGGTCCAACCGATATGGTCACGAACACAGGGGAGGCGCTGCAGGTGATGTGATGCTGTTAGCAAGAGCATTCGTATTGGTCGTGTGCAGCCATAGCCCATTAACGCCAATCGTCCTTGCAATCTCCTAAAGGGTACGTTAGTGGTACGCGCCACATTGATTTCTGTGACTCGTTCACTCAGTGTTGCTAGTCTGTTAACACTGACCACTCTACGCAAATGCCGCTGTTCTGGGTCTTTAAGTGAAGGTCATCGGTCACTGAGTTGCCTGTGTTGAGAGGCCTGTGGGATCCGTACCAGGTCGGGTTGACGGAGGAGATGGAGAGGATCCAAAGAAGAGCGGCGCGTTTCGTCACAGGGTTATTTGGTAAGCGTGATAGCGTTACGGAGATGTTTAGCAAACTCAAGTGGCAGACTCTGCAAGAGAGGCGCTCTGCATCGCGGTGTAGCTTGCTGTCCAGGTTTCGAGAGGGTGCGTTTCTGGATGAGGTATCGAATATATTGCTTCCGCCTACTTATACCTCCCGAGGAGATCACGAATATAAAATTAGAGAGATTCGAGTGCGCGCGGAGGCTTTCCGGCAGTCGTTCTTCCCGCGAACCATACGCGACTGGAACAGGAAAGGGAGGTAATGACAGTGGCACGTAAAGTGCCCTCCGCCACACACTGTTGGGTGGCTTGCGGAGTATAAATTTAGATGTAGGCAATTCCTGAAATTGGGTCTTCTTGGCAAACTTGACGCTGTGGGTCTTGGATTGAACTCCCTGACCATTTCCGAAATGGAATGTGCCATGTGTCTAGCTCCAACCACCATTCTACGTTCAAAATCTGTTGATCCCCTTCGTGCAGCCATTAACATGTCGGAAACCTTTTCTCACGGCTCACCCGAGTACAAATGACTGCTCCACCAATGCACTGCCCTTTTTCTTCTTGTGTATACGATACTACTGTCATAAGTTTATGTGAATATCTCTTCCCCACGATTTTTGTCATCTCATTGTAGATAATTGCTTCGAAATGAAATTATTAAGATAGGGAGGATGAGGGGAGCATCAGCACAGTCGAAAGATTAATAATATTTATAGAAATGCAGTCTCTTCTGTGAAACGATAAGTTGCCTCGGGTGTTGTGATAGACCAGACTAATGTCCTGACAGAGCTTGGGAGAATGCCTACGTGCCTGCGCATAACTAGACGTGGAGGATTAGTGTCTTATAAATTTCCCGTTCCCCCAGCGGAGCTTGCGGTAGAGCGTAGCACAAGCCGAGTACAGCCACCCCGCATGCGGGTCGTCTGCTTTAATGTGGTCGTTCAGCGGCCGGGTAGGGTGGAGGGGGAAGGGACGGGGCAACCGCGTGCAGCGCCTCCGCGTCAACTCGGGTCCCCGTGACGTCCAGCCATACGACAACACTGAGGCCCCGTCCGTGCTGCCGGCTGCTTCAGCTCGTCGAACTTTGTTATCTCGGTGCGCACAGTCGGGCGTTAGGACCGTGAGTTTACCTCGACTGCTTCTAGACTACGTAAACGTACGAGGCTATAGCACGCCATCTACAGATGTCTTTTTTTTTTAACTTTTAACGGTTAAATTTTTAATAGGTATTTGGGCAACAGAATTTGTATCTGCTCATATGATGTAATCTGACTCCAATGAAATGTTGGTAAGCGAAGCTTGAAACGGTACAGTAGTTTCCGCTCTATAAGGAGCAGGTTTCGCTGCTCGCTCGCACCGACAAATGCAAACAGAGGCGGCTCTGCCGCCAATATTGTTGCACGACGCGGCCGGCCGCGGGTGCAACAGAACCCATGTGGACGGGTGGAAGGAAATGTCAGGTTTCATAATACGTATTTTTATGTGACGTGTATTATGCAATTCTTGTACGTGAATGTGAATCTGCACACGAACTTTCCTAATCCTCCTCACACCTCTCCGTAAAGCGTGGCCAAATCTTAGTTGGGAAGTAGTTCTGTAGAATGTTAGTGCCAACCTCATTCCTGGGTAGGGGATCAGTGAGACATCACAGACAGGGAAAGTCAAAGACGTTCCAGTGTCACAAGATTTGGGGTGGAGAGGTTGGTCACGGCCAAGCGGTTTGACCATCCCCTCCACCGGGCCCCAGGGAGACCTCCGGGTGCCCGCCATATTCGGGAAGTGTTACAGAAGACTGGTAAGTGAGCAGACGTGCCCACAGTGCGTCTGTCTCAATGTTCACGCATGGAAGTGAGGTATTTGAATATTTGTACTAATTATTTTATTTTCAGCTTTGGATTATGTAAGGAAATGAATGTTCTCGTTTAATTTCGGAAATTTGACCCCCTGTGTTAACGTATCTGGTCCCCAGTTTGCCCGTTATCCTCCTCACATAGTGGATGTCCTATGTAAAATATTGGGAGACTATGGTGGTATACATTTGGCCGACGCAATTCCGTCTTGCCAGTAGAAATGTGCATGCAGATCAGTATATAATATACCCGAGCTATAAGTTGTAAAATTTTAATATCTGTAAACCGGAACAATTGCTGCAATCGCTGTAAAATCGAGTGATAATGTTTAAAATAAATAGGTAATCAATTGTCATCAATCTTTAACATATCTTAAAAATCACAAAGAAGTCGAGTTAAAGGAATTCATTTAAGATAAAAGATATAGAATGCAGGGACCCACACATCATCGTGTGAGCCCTCCAGCCCCTTGCCTAGTATCGTACAGAAAGGGTACGCTCTCTAGGTAGCGCCCTCAAGCTCCCCTCCCCAGTTATCCGTTGCGCAATTTTCATTCAGGGCTTGACGACATCAACTTTCATCTGGCGTCCCTAGGCAAGGAGGTTTGACGGTAAACTTTCAAACTGCAACATGCAAACTTTAATCTTGAAGCTTCCAACTGTTTGTACAGAAACCATGCTATGACGTATCTTCTAGTTTGAAGAAATACTGTGCTACACAAGCGTATAATGTGAACTGTGTAAGCTGCAAGATGATGGTGAGCTCCATCTGAGTGCGTAGACCTTTTCTTGACGTTAATTCGCTATTAATTGTAACTTAATATTTCCACTTTGCTTTACAGCACCAACTGCATAACCTTCACTACTTTGTTTAAATAATACGTACATAAAACATATTCGCAGTTGCGATAATGGAATCGAGACAATAAAAGTTTGGCCGGACCTGAAGTTCGAACCCAGAGCTGTCGCCTTCTCATTTACTTTGTTTAAGTTATCAGTGTAAGCTTCAGAGCCGAACTCAAACTTCAGTACGTCGTCAGACATGTGGCTACAACGTGCGCTCGTACACCCATTACGTATATTCCCGTTACGCGGTTGCGGCGGTTAAATACGATGTAGCAGTGCCTGTGTGTTCAGAAGTATGATGCACTACTCCTGCGGATATACATACATGCATTCCCTGTAGGAATAAACATTATGGATGTACAAGTGAGGGTTGTAGACAAGGCTGACGACATATGAAAATTTGGATGTGTTTATGAAGTCTGCACAGATAGCTTAATGGTAACAAGACTGCTCGCGTTAAGCGAAAATCCGCGCTCGGCACAAATTTTCACTGTCGTCATTCCATTATGCAGCTGATACACTATATGATCAAAAGTATCCGGACACCACCAAAAACATGCGTTTTTCATATTAGGTGCATGGGCTGCCACCTACTGCCAGGTACTCCACATCAGCGACCTCAGTAGTCATTAGACGTTGTGCGAGAGCAGAATGCAGCGCTCCGGGGAACACACGAACTTAGAACGTGGTCAGGTGATTGGGTGTCACTAGTGTCATATGTCTGTACGCGAGATTTCCACGCTCCCAAACATCCCTAAGTCCACTGTTTCCGATGTGATAGTGAAGTGGAAACGTGAACGGACACGTACAGCACAAAAGCGTACAGGCCGACCACGTCTGTTGACTGACAGAGACCGCCGACAGTTGGAGAGGGTCGTAATGTGTTATAGGCATACACCTATCCAGTCCATCACACAGGAATTCCAAACTGCATCAGGATCCACTGCAAGTACTATGACAGGCGGGAGGTGAAAAAATTAGGATTTCACGGTAGAGCGGCGGCTCATAACGCACACATCACGCCGGTAAATGCCAAACGATGACTCGCTTGGTGTAAGGAGCGTAAAAATTGGACGATTGAACAGTGGAAAAACGTTATGTGTAGAGAGGAATCACCGTACACAATGTCGCCATCAGATGGCAGGGTGTGGATATGGCGAATGCCCGGTGAACGTCAACTGCCAGCGTGTGTAATGCCAACAGTAAAATTCGGAGGCGGTGGTCGTGTTTTTCATGGATTGGGCTTGCACCCTTTGTTGTTTTGCGTGGCACTATCACAGAACAGGCCTACACTGATGTCTTAAGTACCTTATTGCTTCCCACTGTTGAAGAGTAATTCGGGGATGGCGATTGTATCTTTCAACACGATCGAGCACCTGTTCATAACGCACGGCCTGTGGCGGAGTGGTTACACGGCAATAACATCCCTGTAATGGACTGGCCTGCACAGAGTCGTGACCTGAATCATACACCTTTGGGATGTTTTTGAACGCCGGCTTCGTGCCAGGCCTCACCGACCGATATCGATACCTCTCCTCAGTGCAGCGCTCCGTGAAGAATGGGCTGCCATTCCCCAAGAAACCTTCCACCACCTGACTGAACGTATGCCTGCGAAAGAGGAAGCTGTCATCAAGGCTAAGCGTGGGCCAACACCATATTGAATTCCAGCATTACCGATGGAGGACGCCACGAACTTACAAGTCATTTTCAGCCAGGTGTCTGGATACTTCTGATCACATAGTGTAGGTGCCCATATTTGCAACTTCGAGTACGTTTCGTGGATTTCATAACGGCTGTAGTCTCCTTTTCCTTCGCACATGCATGCATGTCCGAAGGAACATTGCATCGTACTTTTGAACAACGCAGGCACTGCAGTATCGTAAAATAATACTTATTCGATGACTTTCTTATTGAGCAGTCATGTCTGTCTTGTACCCAAAGCATTCTGTCTGAACTTGTTAACTATCTCAATATTTCTACAGCACTTGTATGCCATTTGCCACTGCTCTCATCGTCATAGGATGCTCTCTTTTGGTGTTGTGACGCTACCCTTAAGTGGTTTAGCGTCCCTGCATAGCACGCAATGCTTTTCACCGACTGCAGGAAATACTTTCACCTGATTTGCCAGTGAGGGCGACATTCTTCTTAACAATTTTTCTTACTAGCATACTTCTGATCAAACGGAAACATAGAAATGGGGCTGGTTGCAGGGTGCATTTATATATTCATTTACCTACATGAAAGTTTGTCATTTGTCAGTTAACAAAAATGTGAGGTGACATCGACGGTTTTCGAATATATGGTCACCTTGCCTAATAAGGCGGTGCGAGTCTCCCGCATCGTTCCCCTACGCTCTGTAAAGAAGCATGGGACTTCATTTCATTTCCAACTTGGTGCTATACATAATTTCCCGAAAGGTTCTTAAAAAGTTCAAAGTTGATTTCCATAGATCCCATTTCAGACTGCTGCGTACTTTCAAATTCTCTACATAACAAAATGTACAGCTCTTTTGAAGTTGTTATAGTGTTCTTGTATGAGGAAAACATTAATCTTAGCCATCAAGTCTCTGTCTACAAATGTGAATGTCACATGTCCAAGCCCCAGTTTTGAAAAAAAAGAAAGAAAATTGACATAATGTGTGTCCAGTATTTATTGGTAACAGAGACACAATTGTTGGAATACACCTCAAAGAAATGCTGACAGAAGGTGTTAAGCAACGCAAAATTATTAAGTTCAAAGTTGATTTTCATAGATCCCATTTTAGACTGCTGCGTACTTTCAAATTCTCTATATAACAAAATGTACATCTATTTTGAAGTTGTTTTAGTGTTCTTGTATGAGGACAACATTAATCTTAGCCATCAATTCATCACATCTGTGTTTATTTTGTTGACTTCAACTATCAGTCATCTCCACAGGAAAGGGTGTGACATGGGGACTTCAGTGGCCAGTTTCCAAGAAATGTGATCGTTTCTGCCTATCCATATCCCGGAGATTGTTAGGTTCGGGTGATACCTGCGACTAGAATGTGCAAGGGCTCTTGTTTTGGAAGAACGTACCCATACTTGCAACCAAACAAACGTGTTCCAATAAAACTGGAATTACGTTTTCAAAAAAGTATACATAACAGTGCCTTGTGAGACGATCTGGCAACATAGCAGGGCCAGTCGTCTGTCTGCCATGCACTTACAGATGCAGAGAATCATTCTTGAAAATGTGTCCGCAGAAAGGCATTTGACTTTTAATTGGATCACCAATGTGAGTTACGAGTAAAACTGATGCCATCACGAGTGAAAGTGCCATCAGTAAACGGTATTAATGGGATTATTGATGATTTGAATTCCAATCGTATACCTTCGCTTTCTTGTAGAAGGTGTTGAATTTGTTGTAAATGATAAGGGCAGAGACAGTGCATACGTAATGTCCGCCATGTTCTTGTACATGGAACGTCGATAGATATAGAAATTCTGCGTGTGCTTGTAGATAGACTACGTTCTAGCAACTGAATAATGTCTTCTACTTGATATACGTGATTTGCACGTTAATTTAGTTCAGTTAAGTGAAACACGTGTAAACACTCTTAATCTAGTACTCTGCAGTTTGTAAATAGTCTACAACCAGCAACAACGTTTCCGTTACAAAAGACGTACACTAACACCATATCGGCTTGTACAACGTTTGTAAATACGTGGAGCATGCTTAAGCTATACAGTAGAATTGGCTAACAAGTCACACTCACAATCAATGGTAAAAATTCAATTAACTCAAGCAAAACGTCAAAATTTGATCTTCAAACTAAAATATTTCAGTCGATAAGTAAACCCATAAAATTCGTTAGGATGCTGTTCCGTAACAAATGGAGTGCTAACACGCGAAATTAAAAATTATAGTCAGCTTTACCTCTGTAATCAATAAAATTGGACATATGTTATATGGAATGTTTTATTTGACTTAGTCTGAACTAACACCATCTTAAATATTTTCTGATGCTCCTGTAACACGCGATATATAGAAACAAATGCTATGTCGTGGTACGTATTACGTTTAGGGATATCAGATAGGCGATATGTGCATCTGACATATCAAAATTTCAAGATTATTTGTTTCTATCGTTCAAAAAATTTCCAAAACTGATGGATGATCTCTCTTTCCTTTGATAGCTTGTAGTATTGCTTGTGCTCCGAGAGTAATGTGTTATTGGAGACCAGCAGCATGTTATTGCTGCATTATTCATCCATTAGGGGATGGTTGCAAGATTTCACTACCGTTTTTCCATCTTTAGGTGTTTATTGCAATAGCAGTGTCTCACAGCGCTTAGTTTTACGCTCATTTGATAGCTTTCTGATAGTAGCTAGTCAGTCTCACAGACTCTAAGAACCACTTGAAAACTTTTGCAAAAATATGGAATACGATTTAGCTTTACAAAGGGAAGGAATGACTGTTCTGAAGACATGGATGAGACAAATAGCTTTATATATATATATATATATATATATATATATATATATATATATATATATATATATATATATATATATGGCTCACTGGCCACAAACAGTGCCTGAACTCTTACTGGAATCGGCAGTAAAACCCCGAGTAAAGAGTATAATGGGCAGGGGCACTATGAATATAGTGCGGACAATCAGTTACGAATGTGGGTCTCACGGGGGAGGAGGGGGGGGGGGGGCGTGCCAGATATAAGTCCCTGAAGTCGCACTGTCCTTTGAGTCCTCGGTGGCTCCGATGGATAGACCGTCTGCCATGTAAGCAGCAGATCCCGGGTTCGAGTCGCGGTCGGGCCACACATTTTCAACTGTTCCCGTTGACTTATACCAACGCCTCTATGCAATTAGGGGTATTAATTTCATTGTAATTACAAATAGCTTTGTCGTCTCTAGGACATGGTAGTGGAATCACAGAAATGTCATGTCCAGAATGGCCAAATGATTTAAGATAAACAATGATGGATACTTAGCTTAAAAATGTTTACTGTCGCTGGTACACTAGCCTCCTACAAAGCGGGAGGAGGAATAAAAGAAGTCTCTCTGGAGCCAATTTTGAATGAATATTGAATACCTATGGAAGGAAGTGGAAGTTGTCAGACGGTGGAAGTCAGTTCCCGATAGTGGTCAGCAGTAGAAAGAGTGAGTGGCTTTCCAGGGGCGCTACAGGGACAGCTCTCGCAATCGAACCCGAGGAAGCGATTGATCGAATGTGGTGTAGCGTTTTTCCATCAGCGCAGACGCCTCAGCGGGCCGTAGGGAACGTCGTATCTTCCTCCTCTTGTTCTTTGGCGTGGGCAGAGGGATCGATCCATATCGGTTGATAAAAGTAACAGAAAGAAAACAGGAGGGACTTGCAATTTTTTTTTGCAAAAACTATAGGTTGCATATTTGCACATATCAGTGAATCGTTAACGGTGCCATCCTGGCCTCAAATAACACTTTGCCCTCGTGTCGTAACAGGGGTCAGCATCGCAGGCAATAAAGGTATGAAGCTTTCTGGAGCACTGAAATTGTGTACTATAACAGGGTTAGAAGACCGAACGTTGTGTTTCGCTGACAATACGCTTACCGCCTCAAATATCCATGCACGACTCACGATCAGCCCTCATAGTACGTCTCTCCTATTTTCCCAACTTCACCGAATCTTTTCCTACGTAACTATTGCGCTCTTGGACGAATGAATATCGTGGAAAAATGGCTTAGCGAGAGGATTGTTTTCGGAAAGAATCCATCGGTCTGCAGAGATGTGTGCAATGTTTCAGAATTTTATAGTAGATAAAACTGTGTGCCAGACCAGTGTAGTACAATGCCCGTAAGACCGTTAGAAGTGCGTTAATTAATAATTTTATGTCACTGTTCTTGCTAAGAAAAGTGGAGAAATGCAACCAGTGAGAAATATTTACTAGAAGTAGTAAGAGGTTGACAAGGCATATCATAAGGCTCCGTTTTTACTGGGTACTCCTTTGAGCAACAAACGTGGTAGTCTTTCGTGTGCATCGATATAAATCCGCTGTGGGTTTCAAGAAGGATGTTATTTTCCTTCGTAGGCTGTTTTTATTTTGAAATACTTTATTTCCGCCTCGTTGGCACCTTCAATCTACTTATACTAAAAACAATACCAAATTTACGGCAGCTTCAAGAAGAAACAGGAAATAAAATAAAAAAAATACACATAGAGGGTATAATATAATTTATGGCATAAAGTTATACAGTTGAATGTACACGATAATAGAAACAAAAAAGACTCTAAAACGCATACCTTAAGAGCTATGAGCATTTCTTTATCTTAGATACTGTGAAGTAAATCTCTTGCACTGAGAGCTATCTGGTTGCCATATTTTGAGAGGTGGTAGTATGGAAGAAAAAGTAACAATTTTTTATTATAATTGTAGGGAGCAAAAAGTCGCTCAAAGATGACAGAATTGAGGACGTCCAGTTCAGTAGGTATGATCAACGTAAATATCTTGACACACGAGAGAAACTACTAGAATGGGTGAAGGCTATAAAGACACTCTTCTGATACAACCACTTTCCGTTAGTCACAAACTATTTCTTGTGATAAAATGTTGTTCCCTGCAATTGACTGACTTCAAACAACTGTTAAATGTCGCTAGTCGCAGGGCAATGACAGACATTTCTAAGAACGATAACGAATAAAAATGATGAAGGGACAGTTTGTAGTCAGATTTTATAGCATTGTTTCTAGTGGAAACCATCTCATTTGCGGGGAGTCACTTTCATCGAGTTCTTAATCTTTTATATTACGAGAACTGCGTTCATTTTCTGCTAAAGATACCGATTTCTTTCTCCGACAATACATGAAGAATGTAAGAAAATATTAGGTACCTTTCTTTTCTAAATTAAATAGCAGTTAAGAGACTGAAAGCTAATTGTGTGTATTTATTTTTCGTTTCATTTTCAACATTGTCTTGATAGATGGAAAATAAAACCAAAGGATGTGTCATCCATCATCAAAACAACGAGAACACTGTCCGGCTGTGGACGATTGATCTATTTAACGACAGGGACCACAAAGTATTTATAAAACACCCTTCGAAATGATGAAGCGTTGAAATTAGCGTTAACAACATTATATTACTTTTATAACAATATCAGTGATGAAGAGTACCAGGTCTTGTTGAAAAGTTATACCTCTGGATTTTTAGGGAAAGCTCTTAAAGCTTTTTTTTTTTTTTTTTTTTTTTTGAATTCTACATCTTCATTTTTCGTGTCACCATATTTATTTCTCAACATACTTAGCATGTGCTTCTCACGGGTGGTTTGGGGGCGCTGGTATAGTAGCTCAGTGTGTTCGGTCAGAGGTTTAGCTGCCCTCTGTAATGAAAAAAACTGCGTGAATGGATCAACGCTGAACTTGAACAAGCATCATGGGACATTCACCCCGAACAAATACGACGACCAATAATGAAAAAAAATTAGATTTTAAGAAAAAGGGAGGGCTGTTGTCTTTGATTAGTAATCAAAACGTCCTGGGACCCGGGTTCGCATCCCACGAAAGCTTAAATTTTTCTAACAATCAGTATTGACGGCCTAAGACTTCCGGCATGAGAGGCCACCCTCATTCTGCCAACGGCCTTGTTAAAGAGTGCAGACGAGCGGACAGAGGTTCAGGGCACTCTCTTGTCCTTGGGGTGGGAAACTGTCCCTAAAAGTGGAAGAATTAGGAATGATCAACGGTATGGGGATACAGAAGGCAATGGAAACCCCTGCATTAACACGTTCGCTGCCATCGGCGCACCAGCGCGCCCGGCCGATACTGGTTCACATGCTGTGGATGCGCCCGCGCGGCGAGAGACTCAGCTGTTGCGAGGCACCACGGTTTATTCGGGCACAGCCATTCGCTGTGGTTTATTGCGCAGGCACTCCAAGAACGTATTGTTTTCAATTTTTACGGGTGCGGTTCGCGTTTTTTCCATATAGCTTTCTCTGTTGTGGGACTGAAAAAGGAAAACAATCGTGACACGGCGGGCCCCTCAGAACCTAAGAAACGTAAAATACGGGACACAATAAACGTACAATAACTAATGGATGCGGAATTTTTACGAATATTAGAAGAAAGCGATTCGGAAACGGAATTGGCCAGTCGGGAAAATGGGTGGGAACCCAGTGAAGTGTCTGACGGAGCCGAGTTTGCTTTAGATAAGACTGTAGAAATGGCTTTGAATCCAAGCGACAGGGAAAGGGCAGAAGGAGTGGTAACAAGTGGTAACGTACCTGATACAAGTGTTGCATGGGAAAGCGAGCCATTTGGAATGGTAAATTGCCCGTATAAAAAAAAAAAAGAGGGACTGCTAATTCAACCAACGGGAAACACTCCCTTAGATTATTTTCGTCTTTTGCTGACGGACGAATTTCTATTGAAAGTTATAGAAGGAACAAATCGAAAGCAATTGAATTATTCCTTTCTGTGGGAACCAAAGAACAATCACGAATAAATTGTTGGAAAGATGTAACGGTTGGCGAATTGTTAGTGTTCTTGGGAGTTTTCCTGCACATGGGAAATGTAAAGATGAGGAAGTTACAGGACTACTGGAAAAAGGACCCTTCATTTCACGTGAAAGGAATTGCCGATAGTATTTCACGAAATAGCTTTCTGCTAATACTACGTGCATTGCATTTTTCTGAAAATCCAAAACAGGGTGAACCAAAACCATTCGTCAGGTTGTATAAAATACGTCCAGTTATCAGTTTTCTCAATGAAAGAATGTGCCAGGTGTACTACCCTGGACGGGAAATGTCACTGGACGAATCAATGAGCCTTTGTCGTGGAAGATTACTTTTGCGCCAATACATCCAAAATAAAAAGCACAAATATGGCATAAAGTTATATATTTTGACAACTTCCACTGGAATGGTCCTAAAATTCGCGGTATACGCTGGCATGCTAGACGATTTAGGAGGAAGAGGCCATGCGCAAAAAAAATTTTCTTCGTTTACTGGATGAAAAGTTCATTGCTGGTCACAACGTGTACATGGACAATTACTATAATAGCTTCGCATTGGCTAAGTTGCTCCTGCATAAGAAGATTCACTGCACGGGAACTCTGAGGGCGAATAGGATGGATACACCCAAGGAAATACAGAAGGCAAAATTACGAAAAGGTGAAGCCGTTGCCAGATTTTCGGAAGGAGTTATGCTAGGTAAGTGACGTAATACGAGGGAGATTTTTTCATTTCTAATGTATTTACAAATGAAATGGTTGAGGCTGAAAACAAAAGAAAGGAGAAGAAATCTAAGCCCTTGGCCATTGTAAACTACAATAAATTTACGTCGGGAGTTGATCGGCACGATCAAATGTTATCATATTACTGCTCGGAAGAAAAAACCATACCCTGCTACAAGAAACTTCTTATTCGCGTTATGGAAATGATGCTGACAAACGCACATGCCCTACACAATAAATATTCTGGCACAAAAATGCCCCTCCAAGAGTTCAAACTCAGTATTATAAGAGCACTATTTCCACAAAAGCAGGTAGAACGGCGAGTCAGAAAACCCCAACATGTTGTGGTAAAACGAGAATCAACTGGAAAATCAAAAACTCCGAGAAAAAAATGCAGATCATGCGCCAGCCGAGGACAACGAACATGCACGATTTACGAATGCCCAGATTGCCAAAATAAACCAGGCTATTGTTTGATTTGTCGTGTTATTCACCACCTCTAAAGGCAGATAGCGCTTTCGTTGTTCTTTCTTTTTTCGACAGTTATGTGTAGGTACTATTCTTGAACTTCGTATTTATTTTATTTGTTTGAGTGTAATCGGTAAAGTTCTTGAGTGTATCTTTTCTGAGATTTGGCATACACTGTATTTCAGATGTTTCTTCAATATCTTGTGTTTGGTTTTGAATGCTGTTTCTACTATTTTTTGTTCAATAAATATGTCGTTTGTCAGGGGGATGTTTCGTTTTATTTTTGAATATAAAATAAAAATGTAGTGCTCTAAACTGTCACAATTTTCAGGAAAAATAAACGAGACGCACTAGCGCGTCCGTGGCCACCCGCTAAAGAATGTGGCCAGATATGCCACTAACGCCTTAGTCCGTCTCAAAGAAATTTTGATTTACGAGAGTAAATTTTATCTTTTACTTATAAAATAAATACTTTCTACGTTACTTTTAGCAATACAGTTTGAGATTCTATTAAAAAATAATAGGCTACGTTGCAATGCAAGGCTGATTACAGTGGCAGCGAACGTGTTAAAGACAAAAAATTAATGTGTATCGACAGGACATGTGGCTTGTGTTCCGGTGTAACCAAAGCGCCGGCACGAAGATGAAGAACGCAAGAGCAGAGAGGGCTGAGAGACGACGTCTGCCAATAGTTCGCTGACTAGGACCGCACCACGGCAGGAGCGGCCTCTACCTCAAGAGAATATAAGCGCCACTCCTGCCAGGCTCGGCTGGACAGTAGAAGACGGACACTGGTAGACACGGACTACAAGAGAGCACGAGAAGAGCTGTTACTTGTGAGCCATATCCATTACTTGCATGGACATTCTATATGGCGAAAGACATTGATTATTTGCATGTCGCCAATATCTTGCCACACGACATTGTAAATCAAAGTTAAGTATTGTCAATCTACTTTATTGTAATAAAAACCATTAATGTGATCTTCTAGAATTATTGTATAGCTAACTGAGAAAGCAGCATCCTTTAGCCACCCTATAAGAGACGAGTGGGCAGGACCCCACAGCTTGTAAGTGGGGAAGTATCATGATGATCTCTCCATCAAGAAAAGATACCGGAATAGTCCCACCCGTCGAACCTCCGGGAGGGGACTACCGACGTGATCATGAGGCATACCATTTGACTTTTGGAAAAAAAAAAAATCATCCACAATTCCGAAGACTACAAGAGCTGAGGAGTGGGAGAATTATCGCACAATCAGCTTAACAACTAATACATCCAAGTTTCTGACAAGAATAATATGCATAAGAATAGAAAAGAAAATTGAGCATGCGTTGGATGACGATCAGTTTAGCTTTAGGAAACGTAAAGGTGCCAGAGAGCCAATTCTGACGTTGCGGTTGGTAATGGAAGCAAGACTAAAGATTTGTCGACCTGGAAAAAGCGTTCGAGAACGTAAAATGGTGGGCGATGTCCGAAATTCTGAGGAAAATAAAGGTAAGCTAACTTGACACACGGGTAATATACAATATGTACAGGAGCCAAGAGGGAAAGAGTGGACGACCAAGAACGAGCGCTCGGATTAAAAAGGGTGTATGACAGGGATGTAGTCTTTTGCCCCTACTTTTCAGTCTGCACATCGAAGGAGCAATGAGGGAAGTAAAAGAAAGATAAGGAGTGGAATTAAAATTCAAGGTGAACAGATATCAATAATACGATTCGCTGTTGACATTGGTATCTTGAATGGAAGTGAAGAAGAAAATACATGACCTGCTGAATGGAATGAACAGTCTATTGAGTATCGAATATAGACTGAGAGTAAATCGTAGACAGATGAAAGTAATGAGAAGTAGCAGAAATGAGATCGACGAGAAACTGAATATCAGGGTTGATGGTCACGAAATAGATGAATTTAAGGAATTCTACTACCTTGGCAACAAAATAACCGATGACGGACGGAACAAGGACGACAAGACGGAACAAGGTGGACATCAAAAGACATTTCTGGCCAAGAGAAGTCTAGTAGTATCAAACATAGGCCTTAATTTGAGGAAGACGTTACTGAGACTGTACGTTTGGAGCACAGCCCTGTATGGTAGTTAAACATAGACTTCGGGAAAATAAGAACAGAAGAGAATCGAAGCATTTTAGGTGTGGTCCTAGAGACGAATGCTGAAAATTATGTGGACTGATAAGATAGGGAATGAGGAGATTCTGCGCAGAGTCGGAGAGGGAAGGAATATATGGAAAACCCTGTCAAGGAAAAGGGACATGATGACAGTACATCTGGCACTAGAGGGAGCTGTGGAGGGCAAAAACATTCAGCAAATAACCGAGGACGTAGGTTGCAAGTGCTGCTCTGATATGAAGAGGCACGTGAGGAGGAATTCGTGGCGGGCCGCATCAAACCAGTCAGGAGAATGATGACTAAAAAATAAAAAAAATAAAAATAGACATCTTGCATCTTAGCAATAAACACATTTTCACCGCTGCATCTTTACCGAATTCTTGTCCTCGAAGGTGTTTCAGAATCAGATGAAAATCTGATGGGGCCCCGTCGGTACTATATGGAGGGCGATCGATGACGGTGAAGCCAAGGCGTCGGATCGTTGCTGATTTCGCAATGCTGGAGTGTGGCCTGGCAGTGTCATGCTGAAGGAGGTGTGTCATGTATGGATGAACTCTTCGAATTCGAAACTCGATTACAGCACGCTGTTTCTCACGCCTCGACGTGGTTACATTACACTCTGCCATAGTACACGCTACATTTCGGAGTCCTCTAGCAACAGAGGGCCGCAAATACCTAGACATGTAGATAAAGTTGTAGAATGCTAATAACATTTTTTACGTAAAAAGATTTAAGAGTTTTCACATGCAACTTTCAGCACGCTCTTCTATTTAAGATCAATTTACAACTAAATCACCCTGATTCTGTTAGCAGAGATCAACAGCTATTAAGGTGCGTGTCTTGTAGTAGGAAATATTTATTTTTGAACTACAACGCCAATGTAGCTTATATGTAATGTTAACAAAAATTATTAACTGATGTTCGAACAAAGTATGCAATGAAAATAATACTGCACTGAAAATGGATACTGTTTGTGCAGATTTAATAATTTTCTACCAATAATGCATTTTTAAACTAGAAGTAATTGAGAACTTAATTTTTTTGTAGTTTATGAGACGTAACTGCGTTATGTAAATTTGATCCCTTTCCTCTGCTATGCAATTTAAAAAAGTCATTACATGTTTTGTTATGTGACGAAGGCAGCCACAATATTTTGCATGTTGCATGTTTCTTTCATGACTAATCTAAAAAGTGCGCTCATAATTCTTATTTGGTGGAAGTGTGTAGAGGTGTCTGATCTACAGGTTCGTCGGAATTTCGCATTGCACTAGTTTCAGTTCGAAGCAAAGTATAACATGATTTTTTTTGTTCGATTACGTTAGATCTCGTTCTGTAGATTCTTAGTGGGGAGGTCCTCGAGGATGTGGAACACCTCCCTTTGAGAATTGGCAGGGCAGGTTAAGATGTGGCAGTACCACATTGCTCCACAGTGGACGTGACAATAACGTTCTCTTAAACGGAGCAGCGTAACTTTTTCAGTCGGCTCGTATGTAAAGTGAGTGAAATACTAAGAAAGTGAACAGAACTGAGCACCTAGGAGTATGTCTTCTGGAAGTCATGTCCGAAACAATAAATTTCATACAGGATTGGGAAATAACAGCCGACCAGTTGCACGTTTAAAGGTTTATATATCCTTAACTATGGTTTCGAAAAATTTACGTTTGTCTTCTTCAGAAGGGAAGTGGACTCTTAGAATCACATACTGTTACCAACTGATGTTGGAGACGCAACGCTCTTCTGTAATACAACGAGCATGTCTGTTACAATCATGAACTGTTAAAGTGCATAACTGAAGGGCTTTGTCGTAAAACTTTTAAAATAAAACCGTCACTCTATTCAGCTAAATGTCAGTGCTACAGCCAGTGTACATCACTTATATCAATTGTATTCCATGGAAGTGGATTCTTAAACGCTCTGCTCTGAGACAGTATTAAATCTGTCCAACTTATTATAGCCTTATTTATATTACCACATTTCAAATGTGTTAAATTTTCTGATTTGCTCATGGTTGAGATTTAATTTCTTTACACCCTAGCATCATATTTTTTTCTGAAATTCTGTAACAGTATTTGATACAGATGTGCTTTATATATTTACCTGGATCGTCTAATTTACATATTCAGCTATGATGATCTAATTCTCATCCATTCTCGCAGAAATATAGAGCTTATGAAATATATTTTTGGAAATAGTGCTCCACAACTGCAATGGGTTTGACAAGACATGTTTACGAACGCCACCGACAGCTGTATAAAATGTATTAAAATGTAGTGCTAGTTTCGGTTTATGAGAACCGTCTGTTGTGACTGGTCAAAAATTTGTTATAGATTTTACTTTCTGGTGTTGCTCTAATATTGTGTTAAATAGACAAAAGTAAATATGACGTATACAATATTTGTCTATTTAAATCAGTATTAAAACACCACAAAGCAAAATGTTATAATGAATTATTGACCAAGGTCAGAAGATGGTTGATACAGACCGAAGCTATAATAGTGTTTGTACAGCAGCTGATGGTCTACATTAATATGTTTTTCATTACACATAGCGTGTAAAACTTAAGACAATCTGTAGTAAAATAATTCAATGAATGCCGGCCGCGGTGGTCTAGCGGTTCTAGGCGCGCAGTCCGGAACCGCGCGACTGCTACGGTCGCAGGTTCGAATCCTGCCTCGGGCATGGATGTGTGTGATGTCCTTAGGTTAGTTAGGTTTAAGTAGTTCTAAGTTCTAGGGGACTGATGACCACAGATGTTAAGTCCCATAGTGCTCAGAGCCCATTAATTCAATGAATACATTGTCGTTTTTTCGGAACTACGTAGACAGTAATATTTAAAATTCGGTAAAAATAAAATTTGATTTATGAAGCCCAATTCAAACCCTAGGTACTTACAAGACATTGATGTACTTTTCTATCTGCTAAGAAATTTTAAATTTAGGATTTACGGATGTAACTCTAACTACATTTTCTGTTCATTCTATTTTCTCCGAATTATTTAGTATCAGCAAAATATCAAAAACCATTTCTAATGAAATTTTTTTTTGTAGCTGCGGTACACTTGACTTGTTAGCAGAAGGGGTTTTTCTCATTGTGGGAGTGAAATGATCTCACCGTAAATGCTACCTTAGAGCCAACATCGCTCAATGATTTTACGCGTCGTAAAGTGCCATTAAAGGGCCTAGTCAATGAACAATTACGAGACCAGAAGGTGTCGCTTGCAGTTATGCTGCGAGCAAATTATCGGTAGCATGTATCGTGCCAACGACGTGCAGACTGATCGTTGCAGGGGTAATGGTGTATGTGAGTGGTAGGAGGGAGAGGTAATGGAGGGGCGAGGAAGGGGGGGGGGGTAGATATCGATGCAGCTGCTGCTATTTGCTACCTATTGATGGGATTACCCATAGAGCCGTCAAATATCATATTTGGCTCTGATAAACAAGAGAGCAAGCATCTCAGCAAATGGTTGCCTGTCTGGGAAAGAAAAGGACGGAAGATTAAGATGTAACGTCTCGTCGGCAACGTGGTCATTAGAGAATTAAGGCAGGATGAGGAAGGAAATCTGAACCATCCAAGCATTTACTTTAAGTGCTTTAGAGAAATCACGGAAATCCTGTCTCTGGATGGCCGGGCTGGTATTTGGTCCGCTGACCTCCAGAATGCGAGGCCATTGTGAACCATAGCGCCCCCTTGCTCGGTGCCTGTTTCTGGAAAATCTACTGTCCTTCCTTTCGTACTCTGTCACTGGGTATCATCAACGGTGGCAACGACCTCCTTTTCGTTGGCTGCAACCAAAGGACAGGATTTTCGAGAGCATAGTATTAGCAGGAATGCAGAAAATCTAAGGAGTGACTTGCGCTCTCATTTAGTGCTGAACACTGTCAGTGTTCCCCTCTGAAGAGATGATAAGGAAAGATACATACTTGTCCCGCGAGGAGCAGCGACGCCGACCTATTGTTAAATGTCTGATAGAGATCATAAAAACAAAAGGCGGGAAAGAAGGTCCTGTCGGTGATGAAATCATAAGAGACGGAGCACGACCTCGGTCTGGAGCAATATAAGACGTAGTTATGAATTGAGATTATCATCTCTATAAAGTAAAGTTAGGAGGGTCACATGCTTCCCGTGCAGCCACACGAGTCCGAATGCCAAAGAATGAAGTGGTAGAGATCTCTCTTTGAAGCACCAGGAGATGTAACAGAAGTTGATGTCCTGGTGTTCTAAGACTCAAGTTTCACAGTTGGGGCAAGAAATAGAAAATCAATCATGGCACAACTTTCAGCTTCTTGCACCACGTTTCTAACAAGACATAAGTCGCATCCCACTGAATTCTTCGGTTTATCATACCCATTTAAGGAGCGCAGAAGCGTAAATGTTACTGTTGCTCCAGCCACCTAAACACCATCGACAAGTGATAGGTTTATCGTCATGGTTCTGAGGCTAGGAGTAAAGAGTAAAGCAAGCTGTGGAACCGTATGTATTTTTTTTTTTTTTTTTTTTTTTTTGGTTCTCAGTCTACTGACTGGTTTGATGCGGCCCGCCACGAATTCCTTTCCTGTGCTAACCTCTTCATCTCAGAGTAGCACTTGCAACCTACGTCCTCCATTATTTGCTTGACGTATTCCAATGTCTGTCTTCCTCTACAGTTTTTGCCCTCTACAGCTCCCTCTAGTACCATGGAAGTCATTCCCTCATGTCTTAGCAGATGTCCTATCATCCAGTATCTGATTTCGGAATCTCTGTCTGACCATGATGTAATCAGTGTTTTCCACATATTACTTTCCTCTCCGATTCTGCGTAGAACCTCCCCGTTCCTTATCTTATCAGTCCAACTAATTTTCAACATTCGTCTATAGCACCACATCTCAAATGTTTCGATTCTCTTCTGTTCCGGTTTTCCTACAGTCCATGTTTCACTACCATACAATGCTGTACTCCAGACGTACATCCTCAGAAATTTCTTCCTGAAATTAAGGCCGGTATTTCATATTAATAAACTTCTCTTGGCCAGAAATGCCTTTTTTGCCATAGCGAGTCTGCTTCTGATGTCCTTCTTGCTCCGTCCGTCATTGGTTATTTTACTGCCTAGGTAGCAGAATTCCTTAACTTCATTGACTTCGTGACCATCAATCCTGATGTTAAGTTTCTCGCTGTTCTCATTTCTGCTACTTCTCATTACCTTCGTCTTTCTTCGATTTACTCTCAAACCATACTGTGTACTCATTAGACTGTTCATTCCGTTCAGCAGATCATTTAATTCTTCTTCACTTTCACTCAGGATAGCAATGTCATCAGCGAATCGTATCATTGATATCCTTTCACCTTGTATTTTAATTCCACTCCTGAACCTTTCTTTTATTTCCATCATTGCTTCTTCGATGTACAGATTGAAGACTAGGGGCGAAAGGTTACAGCCTTGTCTTACACCCTTCTTAATACGAGCACTTCGTTCTTGATCGTCCACTCTTATTATTCCCTCTTGGTTGTTGTACATATTGTATATGACCCGTCTCTCCCTATAGCTTACCCCTACTTTTTTCAGAATCTCGAACAGCTTGCACCATTTTATATTGTCGAACGCTTTTTCCAGGTCGACAAATCCTATGAAAGTGTCTTGATTTTTCTTTAGCCTTGCTTCCATTATTAGCCGTAATGTCAGAATTGCCTCTCTCGTCCCTTTACTTTCCCTAAAGCCAAACTGATCGTCACCTAGCGCATTCTCAATTTTCTTTTCCATTCTTCTGTACATTATTCTTGTAAGCAGCTTCGATGCATGAGCTGTTAAGCTGATTGTGCGATAATTCTCGCACTTGTCAGCTCTTGCCGTCTTCGGAATTGTGTGGATGATGCTTTTCCGAAAGTCAGATGGTATATCGCCAGACTCATATATTCTACACACCAACGTAAATAGTCGTTTTGTTGCCACTTCCCCCAATGATTTTAGAAATTCTGATGGAATGTTATCCATCCCTTCTGCCTTATTTGACCGTAAGTCCTCCAAACCTCTTTTAAATTCCGATTCTAATACTGGATCCCCTATCCCATCTAAATCGACTCCTGTTTCTTCTTCTATCACATCAGACAAATTTTCATCCTCATAGAGGCTTTCAATGTATTCTTTCCACCTATCTGCTCTCTCCTGTGCATTTAACAGTGGAATTCCCGTTGCACTCTTAATGTTACCACCGTTGCTTTTAATGTCACCAAAGGTTGTTTTGACTTTCCTGTATGCTGAGTCTGTCCTTCCCACAATCATATCTTTTTCGATGTCTTCACATTTTTCCTGCAGCCATTTCGTTTTATCTTCCCTGCACTTCCTATTTATTTCATTCCTCAGTGACTTGTATTTCTGTATTCCTGATTTTTCCCGGAACATGTTTGTACTTCCTCCTTTCATCAATCAACTGAAGTATTTCTTCTGTTACCCATGGTTTCTTTGCAGCTACCTTCTTTGTACCTATGTTTTCCTTCCCAACTTCTGTGATGGCCCTTTTTGGAGATGTCCATTCCTCTTCAACTGTACTGCCTACTGCGCTATTCCTTATTGCTGTATCTATAGCGTTAGAGAACTTCAAACGTATCTCGTCATTCCTTAGTACTTCCGTATCCCACTTCTTTCCGTATTGATTCTTCCTGACTAATGTCTTGAACTTCAGCCTACTCTTCATCACTACTATATTGTGATCTGAGTCTACATCTGCTCCTGGGTACGCCTTACAATCCAGTATCTGATTTCGGAATCTCTGTCTGACCATGATGTAATCTAATTGAAATCTTCCCGTATCTCCCGGCCTTTTCCAAGTATACCTCCTCCTCTTGTGATTCTTGAGCAGGGTATTCGCTATTACTAGCTGAACTTGCTACAGAACTCAATTAGTCTTTCTCCTCTTTCATTCCTTGTCCCAAGCCCATATTCTCCTGTAACTTTTTTTTTATTCTTTCCCCTACAACTGCATTCCAGTCGCCCATGACTATTAGATTTTCGTCCCCCTTTTCATACTGCATTTCCCTTTCAATATCCTGATACACTTTCTCTATCTGTTCATCTTAAGCTTGCGCCGTTGGCATGTATACCTGAACTATCGTTGTCGGTGTTGGTCTGCTGTCGATTCTGATTAGAACAACCCGGTCACTGAACTGTTCACAGTAACACACCCTCTCCCCTACCTTCCTATTCATAACGAATCCTACGCCTGTTATACCATTTTCTGCTGCTGTTGATATTACCTGATAGTCATCTGACCAGAAATCCTTGTCTTCCTTCCACTTCACTTCACTGACCCCTACTATATCTAGATTGAGCCTTTGCATTTCCCTTTTCAGATTTTCTAGTTTCCCTACCACGTTCAAGCTTCTGACATTCCACGCCCTGATTCGTAGAACGCCGAAAAAGGCAGTCACCATTAGGCAACAGGATTCTGAGTGTTTATTGTGACAGCCACCGTGTGGTGCTAACAGCTTATGCTGCGAAGGGCTGCTACTATAATCTGGCGAGGTTATATGAGATTGTTAAGTCCAAGTGTCGCCGGAAACTGAGCAAGGGGATGTTTCTCTCCCACTGCTACGACCCAATTCATTTCCAACAGGAAACTGCCACACATGCTGCTACTTCGAGTTACCAAAATTTGTAGACCCCATGGCAGCCAGCGACGTCGTCCTCTTTCGGCGGATGAAGTAAGCGTTGCGTGACACAGTCCCAGAATGACAAGGAGTTTTTGTATGTAGAAAGTTCACGGAACATCCAAAATAAAGTATTTTATAACCAAACTTTCCGCTAAGTCATTCATCGTAGAGAAAAGTATATCGTATAGAAGGCTGAATACGTAGACTAAAACAATCATCAAAATTTCATGTTCGCAGCTCGGTTAATTAAATTTTTACGGCCACCCCTCGTATCGGGGAGAAATAGGGCGAGTTGCGTGACACAGTCCCAGAATGACAAGGAGTTTTTGTATGTAGAAAGTTCCCGGAACATCCAAAATAAAGAATTTTACAACCATACTTTCCGCCAAGTCATTCATCGTAGAGAAAAGTATATCGTATTGAAGGCTGAATATGTAGACTAGAACAATCATCAAAATTTCATGTTCGCAGCTCGGTTAATTAAATTTTTACGGCCACCCCTCGTATGAGGGAGAAATAGGGCGAGTTTCTTTCGAACCAAGGAAAAGAGATTTCGGACCCGGTTGATTCTCAGATCGGAGGAAGTGCAGCAACTAAACGACACGTATGTCGACGACTTTGCGTTTGAAATGTGCTTTGCTACAGAACTTGCTGCAGTCGTATAGTATCTGGAGGCTCACTGACGGTAACATCTGTTTTACACCGTGTCTGTATGTTCATATTAAAACATCGTTCGGATATACATGCATGTCTGAAGAAACAGGCATTCTTGTGACGATTACAGCTGTGGTAATTATTACGAAACAGTGTCTGTTCCTTCAGATAAGCATGCATGTCTGAAGGGCATTGTAATATGAAAATACAAACACTGTATAAACACAGACATTGTAACCATCAATGATGTATCCCTATCTCTACGGGCTAAAATGACGATGAGATGTTTGTCTCTCCCTGAGCAGAAATCACGAAATGTGCGAATATAAGGGTTGTGGACCCAGTGACGTATGGAAGTCTGGGTCACTTCTGGAGGCGTATTCGGATAGCCGAAAGCGTTAAGGCGAATGTGCGCGACAAGCGGGACATTGGTACTCAAGTCCCGGTCCGGCACGGATTTTCATTTGTCATAAAAGCTGTCATCAATCAGGAATCGCAAACAGCGAATCCATTTCGCAATATGTGGAGGGTCCACTGCATACTACGAAAGTGTATGCGATAGAATTAAGACAAATTTTGTGTTTGTTTACACTAACAAAAAAATTGAAGCACGCAGAAGGGGAGAAGGAAACGAATTGAAACCTCACGGGCTGAAAAGATATGTGATGTTACTTCGGTGATTATAAAATCAATTTAGAAGTATGCGCTTATATACCAGTGTGACGTTGCGCATCTTGTGCTATGGACGCATACACTCATTCGGTTGGAATGAATGCCATAATGTAGTTGTATCCTCTCCTGAGGATAGCTGGAAAACATTTCTTCTAACTGGTCCTTGACACGCTCAGTACTGGCACTGCGACGGACTTGAAGTCAGAATTGGTCCCACATATATTCTACTGCTTTCAGATCTGGCGATCTTACTGGCAGCGGGAGCACCCCAACATCACGTAGACAGTTGAGACAGATATTTGCCATGTGTGGAGAAGCACTGTCCTGCTGAAAAATGGTACCCCAATACAGTTGCATGGGAGGTACAACATAAAGCTGCATCACCACCATGACATACCATTTTGCCGTTATAGAGTTCCTTCAATCGTTACATTCCGTGATCTGAAGTCATACCTAGTGGCTTACCATGACGCCAGGAGTAATAACGCTGGCCCTCTGCCAAACACTGAAAAATGGGACCTCTCCCTTTCGCCCACGTAATCGAAACAATGGTGATCTGGGATAGTGCAGCAATGCGATTCATCGCTGAACACAAAGCGACACCATTCATCAGCAGTCCATTGTTCCCGGTCACGGAACGACTCCAAACGTAGCCGTCTGTATTGTGGTATTAACGGTAGCCAACACATGGAACGGCAATTCCCCAGTGCAGTTGCTACTAGTCCCTGGCCAATGCTGTGTGAGGAGGAGTTCATTAATTGTTCTCGGATGGTAGGCGCAGATGTGAAGAGGTTGCGGTGTGCTTTGTGCACAATACGGCCATCTTTCCTTGCGAAGGTCAGATGTGGTCGACAGGAATCTTGACGAGTATGACTGCCTTCACATTCCTATGCAGTCCAGAATCGGCCTACTTCCACATCTGTATAAAATGGAGACCCATAATGAGGCTCCTTTCAAAGTCCAATGCGCTGATTGTCTTACATGCGTATGCAGCATTTTCATGTCCTTCAAAGTCAACAACTAAAATGCGCTGCTGTTCAAGACCTTTATATGCCCTCCCAGGCTAGGTAACAACACTACACGAACAACATTAATGCATTCTGGTTACATTTCTGCCTATCACAGAGAATTCAAACACTAATCATTTACATATGCGCTATTGTGTATACGCGTTGGAAGTTACATTGACACCCGCCCCCTGAGAGTCCACAGCTCTTTTGTGGGTACTTGTGTGGCAAGCATGGATCCCTGAGCTCTTGCAGAATTTCTACTTTTCTGGGCTGCTTTACCTTCCCCTTCCTTCTCGGTCCCTGCCCTTATTCCTTTTCCTTTTCTCCTTCCTTTCCCTCTCTTGGTGTACTTATTTATGTCGGCCCAGCCATCTTCCTGACTTCGTTTCGTCTTGCAGTTTTGGTTTGTTGTTATTTCCTCCTCCTTTTTGGTTTTTCCTCTTTTCCTCTTTTGACCATCTCTAAGTTTGAAATCTATAGTGTGAGCCAGATGGGGAAGAACTCCCTCCTTAGCGCCTTTGGCGCGGGTTCCTCTCCCCATCTTCCTCATTTCCTTCCCCCCTTCCCCTCTCTCCTTATCATGGCCTTTCCAGCTCCGTAGCCAGTCCCTGTGGTGGGGTTGCTATGTACTCACCTGTCTGACGCCCCAGATACCACAGGGATCACACTC
Source organism: Schistocerca piceifrons (assembly GCF_021461385.2). Lineage (NCBI taxonomy): Eukaryota > Metazoa > Arthropoda > Insecta > Orthoptera > Acrididae > Schistocerca > Schistocerca piceifrons. The sequence goes on from NC_060141.1 coordinate 301,293,490, forward strand.
CTGGTACCTGCGCTTGTTCGCCATGTGAAAGCCTAAGACTGATTGCCTATCATTTCGGCGCATAAGAAATTCCGCCAATGACCGTCATGCTAGGTGGCCATTGCTGTGGCCCATGAGGTGAGCCGGCCGGAGTGGCCGAGCGGTCGCAGGTTCGAATCCTTCCTCGGGCATGGATTTGTGTGATGTCCTTAGGTTAGTTAGGTTTAAGTAGTTCTAAGTTCTAGGGGACTGATGACCTCAGAAGTTAAGTTACATAGTGCTCAGAGTCATTTTTTGAACCGTAATCGGAGCGGGTTGTACCTGCGTGGACATTTGGCACATGAAACGTGTTAAATTCTCTGGCGGTCTTCTGTGGCATCATCCCTTCCTAGGATGAGTTCCGTCTCAGTTCCTTTTCCTGCCTCAACCGTGTTTTTCCCCTTGGCTACACCCTGGGAGGACGAGTGGCCCACTGGCTTGGGGCGAAACCCTATCTGCGGCTCCTGTTCTGTACCAGGATTGACAGGGAGACTTTTTTCAACAACAAAATCCATTTTCTGTGGAACAAATTGAGAACAAGTTCGATGAAGTTGAGTCCTAAAGTAATATGAGATGTGGCTCCCTCCTCATAAAGACAACTTACGCCTCCCTCCACACTAGCCACCGCTAAGAAGATATCCCAGTAAATATCACTCCTTACAAGTCTCTCAATATGACACAAGATGTATTTTCCAAAGGGCCTTCTCCTCCAGTCCGATGATGAACTTAGATCTACAATTCTTTCCACTCACCAGAGTGTCTGATGTTTATAAAGGAAAAAAGAATTCAAGAAATAAAGATCCTTGACCATCTCAGCTACTCTGAACCCGTAAGAAGTGTGACAGACGTCACCTGTGAATCTCTCATCTATCTTTGCCTCAGTTACGTCTTCCCCTCCTCCCCTCTCCCGTCTGCTCCTTACTCCCATCCTGCTCCCTCTTTCCGTCCCCCCCCCCTCCCCCGGCGGCTCCTCAGCTCCTGTCCCTTCCCCTCAAGGAACTGCTCCTCCTCCTCCTCTTCCGCTTCATTTACACAGCTACTCCGCAAGCCACTTATGGTGCGTGGCGAATGGTACCCTGGACCACTACTTGCCATTTCTCCTACTGTTCCACTCACAAATAGAGCGAGGGAAACACGACTCTGTGTACGCTCCTGTATGAGCCCTAGCGTCTTGTATCCTATCTTCATGGTCCTTAAGCGCTGTGTGTGTGTTGGCGGCAGTAGAAACGTTCGGCAGTCAGCTTCAAATGACAGTTCTCTATATTTGCTCAGCAGTGTTGCCCGAAAATAACGTCGCCTTTTCTCCAGAGATTCCCAATTGTGTTCCCAAAGCGTCTCCATAACACTTGTTGTTCGAACCTAATAGTAATAAATCCTCCTCCTCCTTGGCCAGAGAAAGAATCGTCTTTTCTGGCTCCTGCTAGGGATGAGGCTCCCTCTTGGAACGCCCTGCACCGGTGCCCTCAAGATAGGAAGCCTGCAACCTCTGGTTAAATGAGGGATTCACGCTACCTTTTGATATCATATCCTCCCTCCCTCTGAGGAAGAAGATGAAGCAGCATAAGTCCTTCTTCTCACTCTGAATCAGACCCAGTTTTTATGGATGTCATCCCATCCTCGCCGTGACGACCACTGGTCTAGTGAGATGACCTTTTTATGTCTGACCCGAACTATCGCCACACAATAATACAGTGGGATTGCAACGGACATTACTGTCACCTGCCGAAAATACAAAAACTTGTTTCCTATGATTCTGTGTTCTGTCTTGCTCTTCAAGAAAGGCATCTACTTGACGACCACTCTCCAATGTTTTGTGGTTATCGGTCATTGTGTCAGAACTGTGCTGGCCCTGAGACAGCATCTGGAGGGGTCTGCACTTTGGTTTGCACCTCATTAGTGACTGGAACCCCCTTTGTACCAACCTGGAAGCAATAGCAGCAGGAGTGTGAACGAAATCACCATTTGCAACGTCTACCTCCATAGAGGTAGGTCACTTCTTATGTCAGAATAACAGCAACTTCCGTCCCCGTTCCTCCTCTTCATGGACTTCAGTGCACACCCAACCCTCGTGGGATGCGCCACTTCAATGGGTAGGCGTCGTATAATTTACCAACATACTACAGATTTTGATTAGTGTCTCGTCAATAATGGTTCTCTCTTCACTTCAGTGCTGCACATTTTATGCTGTCGATCTCACGATCCCCTCTCCTGCTCTTGTGACTTCACTATACTGATCTTTGTAAAGGTGACCACTTTCTGGTGATTCTGTCGTTCCCCTGTCGCTGCTAGGCAGACAGGCTCCCATGTTGGGCATTCCTCATAGCCAATTGGCTTTATGTAAGTCTGCTCTGCACTTCGACACCTCTCTCTGGGATTGCATTGATGCGGTCGTGGAAGACGTCTTTGACACTATTCTTCATGCAGCTGGCACTGCTTTCACCCAATCCACAGATCCACTCGTCGTCGATCGGTACTGTGGTGGACCAAGGACGTAGCAGTCGCTATCCAGGACACCCAATGGGCGCTACAACGATTTAAACGACACCATTCACACCGCTTTTAAGTGTCTTCGTGCTAAGGCTCACTTCCTTATTAAGCATAGTAAAAATCCCTGAGGCGTATGCCTCTTCCTCCCATGTTTGGTCTAAGCTCCATAGCCTTCTAGGCCACCAGTGACAATCAGAAGTCGAGGGTCTGATCTATTGCTCTGTGTAGAACATCTCGTGATGTTCTATGTCACAGCATCAGCTTCCTCTTCCTATCTGCTACATTTCACTGGTGGAAACGACGCGCTGAAGAACACCCCCCCCCCCCCCTCTCCAACCTAAAGCCTATAATGGACTCTACACTGAATGGGAATTCTCACAGGCTCTTACCTCTGCATGATGTGGTCCCAGGCTCAGATTTAATCCACAACCAGATAATCCAACACTTGAACGTTACCCAGAGGTAACATCTGCTCAGGGTCTTCAACCAAATTTGGCTCAAGAGTGTCTTCTCCTCGCAATGGCGAGACAGCACTGTTACACTCACATTTAAGCCCAGGAAGAACCCAACCTCTCTCGACAGCCACCGGCCAATTAGCCCGACCAACGTACATTGTAAACAGCTACAGAGGAAGGTTAGCTTCCAGTTATGTTGGTACTCAAATCTTGGGACTTTTTATCCCCATATCAGTGTGGCTTCCTGGAAGGACGATCTACAACTGGCCATTTACCCAGAGTGGAAACAGTAGTCGGAGACAGGCTTTTTCTGAAGGGCGACACCACGTTGCAGTCTTCTTTGACCTACATGAGGCATGTGACACGGCTTGACACTGTCACATTTTAGTTGCCCTCCACGACTGGGGCTTTGACAGCCCCCTTCAGATTTTTCTCTGAGTGTTTAATCCCACCGGTTCTTCTGTGTTAGAGTTGGCACTTCACTCAGCACCCCTCGGATCCAGGAGAACAGTATCCTACAGGGTTCTGTGTTAAAGGTGACATTCTTCATCGCCATCTATGGGCCTGTAGCCTCTTTTGGTCTTTTGGGCCTACAGTTACTATGACATTGTATGTCGACGATTTTTGCATCTGGTGCAGCTCCTACTCGGTAGCATCTGCTGAACACGGATTCCTAGGCGCCAACCTGTGGCTTCCAGTTCTTTACCTCCAAAACGTGCGTTATGTATTTTTGTCGTCGACCCGCAGTACACACCAACCTGGAACTTCATTTAGGCAACCAGCGTGTAGAAACTGTAGCACAATCCTATTTCTTGGGCCTTCTTTTTGATAGAAAGCTGATTTGGCTGCCCCATGTTCGCCAACTGAAGACTACATGCACGCAGAAGCTTAATGCTCTCCACCTCCTGGCCCACACATCTTGGGGTGCAGACTGTGCTACTCTTCTCCATATTTACCATGTCCTGGTTTTTATCCAGACTATATTATGGTTGTCAGGTTTATTATGTCTCTGCGATCCCTTCCACTCTGAAACTACTTTACCCTGTTCATCATTATGAGGTATGTCTGCCTGTCAGTGCCTTACACCCTAGTCCCATCGACAGTCTACTCGCAGAAGTGGGGATTTCCCCTCTACAAATATGACAGAGACAACTCTTGGTTTCTTAGGCAATCGCCATTCGATGATTCCCTGATCATCCCGTGTACCCTGTCTTCTTCATTAACGAGGGACACCTCCCTCCTGATACCTGCCCCCTTGTGTGGAACTGGTAGTTGGAGTGCTTCTCATTTCCCTCTGTTGGGATCTCCATCACCACTCACTGGAATGTCCCCCGTTCTAAAATGGTAGGTAAGATGGAATATGCTTTTGCGTCTCTTAGCGGTGTGGATCATGTAGCGCGTTCACAGCAGAGCTGATAGCCATTAATGGGCCCTCCATTTCAGGTCTCTCTGCACAGCTTGCTGGCTATAGGCCGATGCTACACTCCTCACCCTTTGATCTCTGCTATCCATGACCTTCTCTCTGCCCTTGACTGTGCTGCCTGCTCAATTATCGTTCTCTGATTCCCAAGTCATGTGGGCATACCAGAGAATGAACTGCCTAGAGAGGCAGATACCTACCCTCATTCCTTTTCATGATTCAAGGTGCAGATAAGCGGATCCATGTCAAATCTCTCTTTGCCCTAAAATGGAGTGACATCTGGTGCACTATTGGTCTCAGTAATAAACTCCGCACTATCAAGGAGACTGCTGCAATTTGGTGAACTTCCTTCCACTCCTCTCGGCAGGAGTCCACAGTCTAATGCCATCTACGCATCGGAGATACGAGGGTCACCCGTTGTTTTCTCTGACGTAACGAGCCATACCCATAACGCAGCTGTGTAGACAGTCTGACGATAACCATATATTGATAGAAAGTCCACTTATTTTTGCCCTTGGCACTAAGTATAGCCTTTTAGATTCTTTGTCTTTAATATTAGCAGACGGTTCACGGATGGTTGAACTAGTCCTCAGTTTTCTACGTAAAGGTGGATTGTATTTTCAGTTATAAGGTTTTGCTTTACTCCTGGAGCAGCGGCAGTGGTTGTGGTTGGGGACTGTCTTCTGGGTCTGGGATCCATAACCAATCCTCTTTCATCCCACTGTTTTTGCGGTTATTAGATTTGGCCTACCCTTTTATGTTTTCTTCTGCGTGTGTTTCTAGCATCCTCGTTTTATAGTTTGACCTTTCTGACAGCATCCGCCCACTTTTAGCGAACACCTCTGTCTTGCGCAAGTAACTTTGAAATCGCGGGACTGATGACCTCGCCGTTTAGTCCCGTCAGCCCCCTCAACCAACCAATCAATCAATCAGTTACATTGACACCCCTTGTGGTGTTTCACTGTTTCTAACACGTAGTGTATACGTTCTTGAATCAGAAACATACAGATAAACACTGGCAAGCAAATCTGGTAAGATTCACTGAGACGATCATCAGCTGTGGTACTCAAAAGGACCGAGATACTCTTTCTGTGTGGAAGATTGATGGAAAGTCCACTTATTTTTGCCCTTGGCACTAAGTATAGCCTTTTAGATTCTTTGTCTTTAATATTAGCAGACGGTTCACGGATGTGTCTTTGTATCTGCAGACAAATATTTCAAAAGATTACCATCAAAGTTGCCAAAGTTATACAGCTAGTGCGTTCAAACTAAAACGCGTTTCGTACCAGCTGACAATACCTTGTGGATTACTGGAAGTAGCTGAGTTATTAACCACAAGAAGGTAATTTTCTGGAACAGAAGCGGAAATTGCTGGTCTCTTGGTTAGATGTAAAATTCCTGGCCGTAATAATTGCAAACAAAACATGCATAATTAAATCACACTCAGGATGAGAACAAATAAATATACGCGTACATGTAGTGTTAGTTTTATTGCGACACACTCGTTAACAGAGTTTCCGGAGAAAGTCCTCATTTCGCTATCCAGCCAAATAACCTTTTGCCGCTGGGGTTCACGTGGCGGGGTTGTTATACTGCGGATGTGGGCGGTCGTAGCTCCCGATATCCGAGCCGCCTTCTGAGAATAAACGGCAAGTGGCAATCTGCGCTCGTTACGCCCTGCCCACGTACATCAAGAGGAGCGCCTTCCTAGGTAGGCAGCCCGTGGCGCAGCATCACTGTGGGCAGCCCATTGTGCGCTCTCACTCACCACAGGCTTTGCGCGCTCGTTAAGCTTCTGTCGGAGAACTTGTTAACTCCTTGCGCGACTGTCGTTCCCTCTTACTGCCGCTTCTCTTCTCCACTCTCAGCCTTACGTACTGTAGAAATATCGAGCTACCTTGCAGGATCCTTGACTATATTCTAAGCACCAACATTGTGACATTCCAGGTGGAGAGAGAGTTTCTTCAAAAGAATCAGCACCCGTTCAGTCGAAAAGTACTAGTGTGAAACCCACCCCACTTCAGTTATACACGACATCTTGCAAACAGAAGATGCCGGTAGACCTGTGGATTCCGCGTTCCTGGTGGAAATAAGACGTTAGACACGATACCATACCCTTCACTATAAACCGAGAGACGATCGTATGGAGAATAACCGTAAACGTGTAACTCGCTCGAGGAAAGTTTGAGTAACAGAATCCACTATGCTATGCGGTATGGCGAATGTTTCACAGAAACGTAAGTGGCATGGCGTGTGCCTCAAGGGAACGTAGTAGGACCTCTGATCTTTCTAGTGCAATTTGAAAATTTATCTGATAGTATCAGCAGCGCTATCGATCCGTGCGCGACAGTGCACGGTAACAGAAGGTTCCAAAAAGCTGAGCACAAAAACGCAATATTTCAGGTGGTCCTACCTTGGGTTCTATTGATCAGAGGTAAGCGATTAAGTCTTTTTTGGGTAGACCATTTGTACACTTATCGGAAAAATGAGCATACTGGAGCTATCCTGTAGTACATTTTCAAAATTTAAACACTTCACAATCCCACCAGCCCAGCAACATTGAGCAAATTTTATTAGGTGAGGTTTAGGCTGGAACTTAGGTGGCTTATAGAACCAACACTTTTTCAAGGCCGGTTTCGAACATAACTTTTGGGTTAGGAAAACACCAATTGTGCGATTCCATTTATACAATTTATATTCATGGCAGATCGTAGAAAATTTTACCGTATGTTCTTAAGATGATGTTCTCATGGAATATTGAAACTTTTTTCGATATCGTTACCCACTACCGAGAGTTTTAAAGTTACCACATTTATGAAGAATACAACAAAAACTGGTTTTTATCTGTTTTTTATCTAAATAACTAATCCTGGCAAATGGAAAAAAATTAACTGTACATTATTTAGACATTCATGGCGAAACGTCATTTTTCCTGTTTTTGAAAATTTCTATTCAATACCAAGATAAAACCGAAAAACCTTGATTTTTGGGTACGAAAAATACTAACTGTGGGATTGCTACTTCTATGATTCCTATTCATGGAAAATCGTCGAAAGTTTTGCAATATGTTCTTCAGGCTATGTTCTCTGGGTACCTTGAAACTTTTTTATTGTATGACTATCAGCTTCTGAGATCCAGAGGGTCAGTTACCGTACTTACGCCAGTAATATTCGTTGTGAGGCGTATATTCAGCTTTGACTAACGGAGTGAAAACGTGGAGAAGTTTCTAGGCTCATCAAAAATGTTCAGAGGCCACAAAACTATGCTTTTTGTCTGCATTTTTTCACCAATAAAATATTATGACGCGCTCTCTCTGTGCAATTGGCACTTCACGCCCGTACAAATACGTCTAAAGTGGTACCGCAGTGACAAAAAATGAGCTAAAAAAGGTCTTTTTGTAAAACTAGAAAAACATCAAACCGCTATTTCTAATAACGTTTTAACTATTTAATTATACAAATAATAAGCCGGGAATTTTCGATGAATTGCGATCGAGGAGCGAAGTATCCAGAAAAATTGTTAAACAAACGATTTTGTGATACCATTATTATTTGTTCTTTATATGAGCCAAAGTATATGAATATGCTGAAGTATATAAATAAACTGTCAAAACTTCACCCTCCTCCTCCGATCCCCCCCCCCCCCCCCCCCCCCCGCCTACAAAGTTTTGGTATCGAATATATTTGCTCCCTTTTTGTGAAAGAGAGTAGCAGAGAGAGACAGTGCGGTGGAAGGGCGAGGAGACTATGCAGAGAAAGAGTGACAGATACGGGCGAGAGAAAGTGACAATGAAAGTGGAAGAGAGACGGATGAAGCCAATATCAGTGACAGCAAAAGAGAGAGATGATAGTAATGGGGAGTGAGAGACAGCTATACTCAAAGATAATGGATGGACATAGAAGTAGTTGGAGCAAGAGACGAGACACTGGAAATGAAAAATAGAGATGAGAGGAGACCATACATAGGCTTGGGACCTCTGTACACTCCAAGACCGGCAAACTTTACCACGTCGGTGTAGGGGATTTCGCATTTTGAATCGAATTTTTAAAGATGTGAGTATAATTTTCAAATAATAAAGGGAAAGTATAAGCTGGATCACAGATTTTTTGAACTGCCGAGGTATGGAGAACACAGAGGCAGTGCGATAAAAAGACAAAAGGAGACAATGTAAGTGAGAGACGAGACAGTGGCAGCGAGGTATATTGGAAATCAGTGGGAGAAAAAGGCGACAGTGGGCGAGACACACACACACACACACACACACACACACACACACACACACACACACACACATATATATATAGGGTGTTTCAAAAATGACCGGTATATTTGAAACGGCAATAAAAACTAAACAAGCAGCGATAGAAATACACCGTTTGCGGACAAACTTTCGAAATTACAGTAGTTACAATTTTCAACAACAGATGGCGCTGCAAGTGATGTGAACGATATAGAAGACAACGCAGTCTGTGGGTGCGCCATTCTGTACGTCGTCTTTCTGCTGTAAGCGTGTGCTGTTCACAACGTGCAAGTGTGCTGTAGACAACATGGTTTATTCCTTAGAACAGAGGATTTTTCTGGTGTTGGAATTCCACCGCCTAGAACACAGTGTTGTTGCAACAAGACGAAGTTTTCAACGGAGGTTTAATGTAACCAAAGGACCGAAAAGCGATACAATAAAGGATCTGTTTGAAAAATTTCAACGGACTGGGAACGTGACGGATGAACGTGCTGGAAAGGTAGGGCGACCGCGTACGGCAACCACAGAGGGCAACGCGCAGCTAGTGCAGCAGGTGATCCAACAGCGGCCTCGGGTTTCCGTTCGCCGTGTTGCAGCTGCGGTCCAAATGACGCCAACGTCCATGTATCGTCTCATGCGCCAGAGTTTACACCTCTATCCATACAAAATTCAAACGCGGCAACCCCTCAGCGCCGCTACCATTGCTGCACGAGAGACATTCGCGAACGATATAGTGCACAGGATTGATGACGGCGATATGCATGTGGGCAGCATTTGGTTTACTGACGAAGCTTATTTTTACCTGGACGGCTTCATCAATAAACAGAACTGGCGCATATGGGGAACCGAAAAGCCCCATGTTGCAGTCCCATCGTCCCTGCATCCTCAAAAAGTACTGGTCTGGGCCGCCATTTCTTCCAAAGGAATCATTGGCCCATTTTTCAGATCCGAAACGATTACTGCATCACGCTATCTGGACATTCTTCGTGAATTTGTGGCGGTACAAACTGCCTTAGACGACACTGCGAACACCTCGTGGTTTATGCAAGATGGTGCCCGGCCACATCGCACGGTCGACGTTTTTAATTTCCTGAATGAATATTTCGATGGTCGTGTGATTGCTTTGGGCTATCCGAAACATACAGGAGGCGGCGTGGATTGGCCTCCCTATTCGCCAGACATGAACCCCTGTGACTTCTTTCTGTGTGGACACTTGAAAGACCAGGTGTACCACCAGAATCCAGAAACAATTGAACAGCTGAAGCAGTACATCTCATCTGCATGTGAAGCCATTCCGCCAGACACGTTGTCAAAGGTTTCGGGTAATTTCATTCAGAGACTACGCCATATTATTGCTACGCATGGTGGATATGTGGAAAATATCGTACTATAGAGTTTTCCAGACCGCAGCGCCATCTGTTGTTGAAAATTGTAACTACTGTAATTTCGAAAGTTTGTCTGCCTGAAAATGTACTGTTGTCCCAAGCATATTGCAACAAACGGTGTATTTCTATCGCTGCTCGTTTAGTTTTTATTGCCGTTTCAAATATACCGGTCATTTTTGAAACACCCTGTATATATATATAGCTTTTACAGGGGGACATATTCACCTTTTTTTATAATCCTATAGGAACATTGTTCCGCTGGTAAGATTGTTAGGTGAACATGCTGTTGTGTACGTGAAAGTATCATCGTAGGATGATTGTAAAAAAATTGCAGAAAATATTGGGCAAAATTAAAAAAGTGTTCAAATGTGTGTGAAATGTTATGGGACTCAACTGCTAAGGTCATCAGTCCCTAAGCTTACACACTACTTAATCTAAATTATCCTAAGGACAAACACACAAACTCATGCCCGAGGGAGGTCTCGAACCTCCGCCGGGACCGGCAAAATTTCCACTCGGTGCTCTATTTAAACGTGAACTATGTAACCAAATGTCTTTTACAATGAGAAAGAAGCCTGCAGTATCTGATTACAATATTAATGATGAACGTCTTGAAAACGTCACATCGTATATGTCGGTGAAATACTAAGAAGTGAAACGAAAAGAGGCGATCACTTGAAATGACGGTACGCGCTTTTAGAATCTTAACAAGTGGGTAGTCTAGACCGTAAGGAGGTTTAAGAGAAATGTTCGGTGAACGTAGATGGCATTCCTCGGAAGAAAGTTCTCGTCAAACACACTTGGACAAATCTAGACCATTTATTCTGAATTTTTTGCCGTATAAAGACACCTGTAGGAGAAAATGAAAATTTTAAGGTGTCCACTAGACTGAGACAAGCGGAAATTTCATCTGTTTTACTTGACCTCGTCTTAGAGAAGACCGTTAGAGAATATACTAAATGTAATCCACGAGCGATCCAGCTGCAGGATGTGGACACTACTAGACTTGCCTAAGCAGATGATGTAGCATTGATAAGTAGCTACAAAACAGAATTAATCAGAAAGACGCAAATTTTTTACAAAATCACTGCAAAACCAAGATTATGTGTTAATATAGAAAAGACAGAATACCTGGTCACAAATAAGAAAACAAGGAGCGAGCCGTAGTAAAGTTAGCATTGAAAAGCGCACCGCAGCGCGTAGCGTGAACCAGTCGCCCTCCGTTTTCTAGCGGGGGCGCCTTGTCGCAATTGAAGGCTTCGGTGTCTCCCTCTAGCGGGAAAGGGGGAAAGTGGGCTGTTCGCGCGGGTTTAAGAAGTGGCTGTATGGGCTCTCGTGGAGAGTTGGCAGTCGGGGCATGAAGAAGTGACTTCTCTGCCGGTGCTACAGGGACAGCACGCAGACCGCGGCATCAGCGTAAGCGACGCGAGCAGCGGCTCCATGGTACGGGGCGTTAACTGCTCGTCGCGAAAGGAATCTTCCTGAGCGTGGGTCCACAAGGCGCCTAATCTGCAGTTCGGCCGTATGCTATCGACCGGCGAGGAGGTTCTGAAAATCGGCGCGCCTTCCTGCGTCCGTTGAAAAGGATGGCAGCAGGCGGCTCGGCAGAGCATTTGGAGGTGCTGCCTTGGTTCAGTCCTGGGAGTCGTAACGCACCAGAAGTTGAGTATTGATTGTTAGCAGTTGTTATGAAATTTAACTGAATTCAATTTAGTTATTCCTGTTAATTATACCAGCCGTATTTTTTGGGGGGTTTCCCGCCATTCATTCTCGTCTGCCCACCCGCGGGAAGGTGGTAATATTTGAAAGGGTGGTCCGTTTGTCCCCTTTTGAGGACGAAATGGGGGGAGTCAGAGTAAATCTGTAGTTCGGATTGCTTCTTCCCCCCCCCCCCCCCCCCAGCTTACCTACGGGTTTATTCGACTGTTAGCCTCTGCCATGTCTGTGAAAGTCTAAGACACCAATGACTGTACTGTTTAAAATGCAAGGCACTAAGACCTGATCCATTCTCTCGCCTGTCATAGCTAGTATTACTAGACTCACGTGTAAAAGGTATTCTGAGAAAGAAGAAAAATTCCTTTTATCTCGTGGTAAGAACTAGTCAATTGCAAAACGAATTCCTGCTCATCTGGAAGCTGTAACGTACGTAAATATGTGTTTATGTATATTTGGCTATAATCAAGCAAGGTTGTTAAGGTACGCCGTAGTGGATTTTTTATATTGTTTCTAGTCAACGAAAACTGCTGTGTGTTTTTCCAATTGAATACCTTTGAAGGCTTTTACTCAACGTGCTTATGTGTTTTATACAGTGTGTTTTCTTGCCATGCAAAAGCTTGCCATTTCATTACGGGTAGAAATTGTTGCCTTGAAACGAGAATGTTGTAAAAGTTCAAGTCCTATCTGGCGAGCGTCTGTGTTTGCCGTAAGTTAACTGGCAGAAATTTTGGCAGAAATTTAATGTTAGTAACTGTGAGTGTCGTCCCCCCCCCCTCCCCCACCACGTCTGCTTGACTCATGCGTTTTGGTTTTTCTATTTTGAGATCTTTTGAAAATTGAAAACAGGATTGTCTTTATATGTTGCAGACAAGTTAGATTCTGCGCCATTTAATGAATGTAGTGAAATTCACCTGTAATTTAGCTGAGCTTGAAATATTATACAGCGTCACGTGGTATACGTTATATTGCTTGCCTGTACTTGCCTTGTATTGGAGTGAAATTTTTTATAATAATTTAAAAGTTCTTTCATATCGTAAATTGTCACTTATTGGTTAAATGGTTTTTGGTCTTTTTCAAAAAATGTCGTAAAGTCTTGCACCAAATTTGATTAAAGAGTGTTATTGAAAATTGTGTGCAATTTCACCGGTTATTCCTTGGCACCTACTTCCGCTCTACATTTTGTGCATTGATTGAGATTAATAACCTTTGGTGAATTAGTAGTAATTTTTCGGTTCAAGAAATGATGTATCCTTGGCAGTAGATGGTTGCACTTTCAAGAGTGTGTGTCGCTTCAAGTAGTTAGGGAGTCTTTTTAATAAGAACAATAGAGCGGATATAGAAATGGATGGCCATCTAGCAACAGCGACGTTCTAGATTCATCAAAATTCTAAAAAAAAGATCATTTATTAGTACATCTCCTACACGATTACTCAGCAATTCACACTTAAGTGCCTGGCAGAGGGTTCACAGAACCACCTTAAATCTATTTCTCTATCGTTGCATTGTCGAAGAGCGCTCGGAAAGAACGAACACTTAAATCTTTCCATGTGAGCTGTGATTTCTCTAATTTTATGACAATGATCATTTCTCCCTATGTAGGTGGACGCTAAAAACATGATTTCGCTATCGAAGGAGAAAGTTTGTGACGGGAATTTCATGAGAAGATATTTCCGTAATGAAAAAAACCTTTGTGTTAGTAACTGACGCCTCCAGCCCAAGTATCATAGCCGCGGCACTCTCTGCCCTATTTCGCGATAATACAAAACGAGCTGCAGGTCTGTGAACTTTTTCGACGTGCTCCGTCAGTGCTAAGTGATGCAGATCCCACACAGCGCAGCAGTGTTCCAGAAGACGACGAGCAAGCGTACTGTAGGGTCTCTTTAGTGGACCTGTCGCCACTCATAATTAGGTGGCGTGATAACATCCGTTAGGACACGACTGGGATGGACATTAAGGCCAAAGGGACAAAAACTGCACTCGACGCAAAGAAATGGAAGAGGATAATAGAGCAGGTGTTCCGATGAGTCTTGTCACATGTTAAGTTAAATAACAATTCGAAGTAGACTGTGCGGTCTTTACGCTACCGCCGTGGCATATCTCTCGAAATCAAGAGAGAACATTACTACGATGTACCTTTCATCATTCACTCTACGTGGTTGGGTTTGTATAAATGTCAATACAGAAACATTACTTCTTGTGTTGCGTGCTTGTGTGTTGTATTGGACGAAGCATGTTCTACAGCAACAGAGAGTATGCCACAATGAAACTTAATAGGATCTCTAGTGTTCTCTATAAACGTAAACAATTTATTGCATAGTAACAGCAGTAGTGTAAGGTTAATTGTTGACTATGCTGCTGTCTGCAGAAGGGCATCGTTGCTGGACCGTTGTAAAACACAAACAACGGAAAGGGTTTTGCAAAATCTCCATTTGGTCTAATGATTGCAAGCTCTCTATAAATGTGAAAAACGTAAACAAAGAGAAGGAATCGAATAGTATCTAATCATAAGATTAGTGGTGAATATCTTTAGCCTATCACATGCTGTAAGTATTTATTAGATACTAAGAAAAGTTATAAAAACGAGACGATCGAGTAAAATCTGCATTATGGAAGGTGAATGAAGGCTCGGTTTGTTGGAAGGATTCTGGGGAAGTGTAATTCAGCTATAAGTAACTCTAGTAAATGACATTAGTGCGACCGATTATAGTATACTTTTCCCGCATTTTGAATACTTATCAAGTACCATAGGTAGGGAAAAAAACATAGTAACTGGTTGCTATAAACCATATGAAAGGCTAACAGAAATGCTGGAACTAAATTGAGGAGCCTTGGAGGAAAAATGGTGTGAATCTTTCGACACACTATTGCTGAGAACCTGTGCAACCAATTTACTGATGTTTGGTTTGTTGGGGGCTCAACTGCGCGGTCGTCAGCGCCCGTACAAAGTCCCAGTTTGAACACAGTCCAATTTTTTCACAATCCTATCTAGTCAGTGTCCGCAATGATGATGATGATGATGATGATGGATAAAAAACCCAATCCCCAGGCAGAGAAAGATCCACAACCGGACCGGGAATCGAACCCGAGACCCCGTGCTCTAGAGGTAGCAACGCTAGCCACTAGACCACGAGCTGCAGACACACGTCTACTGCGACCATCGTATAACACTTAGGGATAATGAGAATAACGTAATACAGATTACGATGCGCGTTGATGTAAATAATCGTTTTATTTCTCGCTCAATACGCGAATGAAATATGATAGAAAAACCGATATTAGTACAGACTGCACTGCACAGTGGTTTATGGATATACAGTTTTGTGAATACACTGCTAGACAAAAAAGTGAAGCATACGGAAGACATGGTCGCATGTCAGTGGAACTCCGTGTACGAACACACCATTGGTGGGCGTGTAAATCACTGCACAGGTGTAATTTTCTCTAACGGGTTGAACTCCCATCAGAATGCATTAGTGTTCTGCGTGTAACCAGGTCTTGTAGCGTATATAAGAGACGTAAACAGCTTCACATCTTGAGCACTGCGAGGAACACGGAGATGTCACTTACTCGTATGAGACTGCATTATCAGCACCTCACAGATTTTGAGGCCTTACTGAGTACTCCCACTTGGCCGGCAGCTTGAATCGAGACTTGTGATGCATTCTTTTGTGGCAGTGGCCCAGTGTTGCACTTCATGGGGCATTGAGGGTAGAAATACTCATCGTCGAAATTCCTGTCGACTACGTCTGACAACCAGAGTGGAGGATCAGCGTGTTGTGCACCAAGAATATCGTAACCCATTCAAATCTGCATCTGCCATACGAGAATGAGTAATAGAATTCCTGCAGCACTCTGTATCATCTCGCACCATTGGTCGCAGACTTGCAGCAACTGGACTAAGGAGTTAGTGTCCCATAAGTAGGTTGCTTTTAACACTATAACACGGATGCTTTGGAGTGGAGTCGTGACGGTATAAGTAGCCTGTTTGTATGTTGGCAGCGCTATAGACTGTATTAAGACTGTGTTAACAGCGCTGTCAGCGCTCTGGGCCCTCGAGAAGATATGCTGTGGGTGGACAGTCTAGCAGTTAGCGAGAGTATAGGAACCTGATATTCTTAGTGGAGACTGTGTTGGTAGGACATGCATTGTAAAGTGAGGTGAAATGATGTGTTTATAACAAAATACGCAAGCGACTGTACGATGATGGATGTTTGTTTGATAATGTTTGGGCAGTGGAATTATTGACAATTATATACTTTTTGGAACTGGCTGTCGCAAGAATAAGGTAAAATTATCTATATACATTGTTTGCTCTTCAACAAAATCTTTCTTTCGCTAACCATATGCCTCCTAGTAGTTACTCTATAGTAGTGAGAATCTTTTATTTAGCTACCTGTAGTTTCTACTTGTAATTGCTGTAGTTCGTGTTAAGAAGATTTTCTGTGACGAAAGTGAGTTACGAAAAAGAATGGGATTTGCACTCTTGGCACTCGTGACTGAAATGAGTTTAGGCAATTATCAGTGTTGGAGATAGTTTCATATTTCTTTAATTTCATACTAATTGGATATCTATTGTTGTGATGTCTTGGAATCCAGGGCCATTCTTCTGTGTTAATTATTGGAACTCATGTTGTCAAAGGGAAAGGGAGAGAAGGAAATGTAGTAGGTGAATATGGATTGGGGCTAAGAAATGAAAGAGGAAGCTGCCTGGTAGAATTTTGCACAGAGCACAACATAATCATAGCTAACACTTGGTTTAAGAATCATGAAAGAAGGTTGTATACATGAAAGAACCCTGGAGATACTAAAAGGCATCAGATAGATTATATAATGGTAAGACAGAGATTTAGGAACCAGGTTTTAAATTGTAAGACATTTCCAGGGGCAGATGTGGACTCTGACCACAATCTATTAGTTATGATCTGTAGATTAAAACTGAAGAAACTGCAAAAAGGTGGGAATTTAAGGAGATGGGACCTGGATAAACTGAAAGAACCAGAGGTTGTACAGAGTTTCAGGGAGAGCATAAGGGAACAATTGACAGGAATGGGGGAAAGAAATACAGTAGAAGAAGAATGGGTAGCTTTGAGGGATGAAGTAGTGAAGGCAGCAGAGGATCAAGTAGGTAAAAAGACGAGGGCTAGTAGAAATCCTTGGGTAACAGAAGAAATATTGAATTGATGAAAGGAGAAAATATAAAAGTGCAGTAAATGAAGCAGGCAAAAAGGAATACAAACGTCTCAAAAATGAGATCGACAGGAAGTGCAAAATGGCTAACCAGGGATGGCTAGAGGACAAATGTAAGGATGTAGAGCCTTATCTCACTAGGGGTAAGATAGATACTGCGTACAGGAAAATTAAAGAGACCTTTGGAGATAAGAGAATGACTTGTATGAATATCAAGAGCTCAGATGGAAACCCAGTTCTAAGCAAACAAGGGAAAGCAGAAAGGTGGAAGGAGTATATATAGGGTCTATACAAGGGTGATGTACTTGAGGACAATATTATGGAAATGGAAGAGGATGTAGATTAAGATGAAATGGGAGATACGATACTGCGTGAAGAGTTTGACAGAGCACTGAAAGACCTGATTCAAAACAAGGCCCCGGGAGTAGACAACATTCCAGTAGAACTACTGACGGCCTTGGGAGAGCCAGTCATGACAAAGCTCTACCATCTGGTGATCAAGATGTATGAGACAGGCGAAATACCCTCAGACTTCAAGAAGAATATAATAATTCCAATCCCAAAGAAAGCAGATGTTGACAGATGTGAAAATTACCGAACAATCAGTTTAATAAGCCACAGCTGCGAAATACTAACACGAATTCTTTACAGACGAATGGAAAAACTAGTAGAAGCCGACCTCGGGAAAGATCAGTTTGGATTCCGTAGAAACACTGGAACACGTGAGGCAATACTGACCTTACGACTTATCTTAGAAGAAAGATTAAGGAAAGGCAAACCCACGTTTCTAGCATTTGTAGACTTAGAGAAAGCTTTTGACAATGTTGACTGGAATACTCTCTATCAAATTCTAAAGGTGGCAGGGGTAAAATATAGGGAGCGAAAGGCTATTTACAATTTGTACAGAAACCAGAAGGCAGTTGTAAGAGTTGAGGGACATGAAAGGGAAGCAGTGGTTGGGAAGGGAGTAAGACAGGGTTGTAGCCTCTCCCCGATGTTATTCAATCTGTATATTGAGCAAGCAGAAAAGGAAACAAAAGAAAAATTCAGAGTAGGTATTAAAATCCGATGACATTGTAATTCTGTCAGAGACAGCAACGGACTTGGAAGAGCAGTTGAATGGAATGGACAGTGTCTTGAAAGGAGGATATAAGATGAACATCAACAAAAGCAAAACGAGGATAATGGAATGTAGTCGAATTAAGTCGGGTGATGCTGAAGGAATTAGATTAGGAAATGAGACACTTAAAGTAGTAAAGGAATTTTGCTATTTGGGGAGCAAAATAACTGATGATGGTCAAAGTAGAGAGGATATAAAATGTAGACTGGCAATGGCAAGGAAAGCGTTTCTGAAGAAGAGAAATTTGTTAACATCGAGTGTTGATTTAAGTGTCAGGAAGTCATTACTGAAAGTATTTGTAGGGAGTGTAGCCATGTATGGAAGTGAAACATGGACGATAAATAGTTTGGACAAGAAGAGAATAGAAGCTTTCGAAATGTGGTGCTACAGAAGAATGCTGAAGATTAGATGGGTAGATCACATAACTAATGAGGAAGTATTCAATAGGATTGGGGAGAAGAGAAGTTTGTGGCACAACTTGACCAGAAGAAGGGATCGGTTGGTAGGACATGTTCTGAGGCATCAAGGGATCACCAATTTAGTATTGGAGGGAAGCGTGGAGGGTAAAAATCGTAGAGGGAGACGAAGAGATGAATTCACTAAGCAGATTCAGAAGGATGTAGGTTGCAGTAGGTACTGGGAGATGAAGAGTCTTGCACAGGATAGAGTAGCATGGAGATCTGCATCAAACCAGTCTCAGGACTGAAGACCACAACAACAACATGTTGTCAACGTATAGTAGTCAGACTGTGTTGGGCTAGTATATTGTAATAAATGAATAGGTTAATTTTGAGTTGTCTTTGTCAGCGAGAATTCTGTATGTCAGTAATTAACAAAAATAATTAAAGAGGTAGTTTCAACTGTCAACCCTTAGCCGAGGATACGTCACTGTAATCTTCTGATTTCCTTGTAGTTTGAATTATTAGTGCATGATTAGAAATTAGTTATTTTTCACTGCTAAAGCGTAATTGTATGTATGGAATTTCCTTTGTAGTTGTAGTTTCTTATTTTTGTACTGTATCGTCATGAGCAAAGTAGTTGTGCCATGCATGTATGTTTGCATTAAGTATCTCGCAGTCTATTCTGCAACTAATTAGATATTTATTATTTTCAGTGGTATTTTAGTGTTTCTTTTTATTTTTACTCTTCTGATTGTTTTTGTGAGTTATTCTGTAAAATAGTGTGATAATCATGGCGAGTGAAAAGCTTAACACTAGGCTGCAAAACAAATTGAGAAATGATAGTGACGACGAGCGTAGCTTACTGACACCACCTAGTAACCGACAGATGTTCAAGAAAATAATTTGGTAACATTGCATAGGTACATGGACCAGACAGTAAATAACGGTGTAGAAATTAGAACAATCAGGGAACTGTTGACGATCGGTTGGTTGGTAACAGTTCACCTCAGGAATGTGAAGTAACAGAACAAAATCTTGTAAATACCGTAGGTTCAGGTTTTCCATCAATCAATACACTTTTCTCATTAACTCAAGACACACTCTCTGCTTTTCAAAATACGAATATTACCGATGTAATCGCACTGACAAAAACACGAAGGAACATGTTTCAGTCAATAATGCATTGTTATGGCAATTAATTAAAAATTTGATCAAACAGACCAAAAGCTTTAAAAGTCGGACACAATGGAACAAAATCAGAAACAAACATAGCAACAACTTCAAAAGTTAGGCATAACTGCCCAGATTAAACTCTTCAAAAACGCGTGAAGATTTAACCGCTGAGACACTCAAAATCGCATCGAAACATCAAAACTTCTCTGAAGACGTAAAAACACAAAATTCTGAGTATTTTCAGCCTATTTTTTCGCGACATGAAGATACATTACAGAAACATGAGGTAGCAATAAAAGAACTGCAGACCATTGTACACGAAAATCACGACACTTGCAGGTTAAAATTGACTCTGTTGCATCTACCGTTCGGTTGCGCAGCTTGTAAAAAAATCAGGAAAACCTAAAGGATACAGTAGATACGATTACGACACAAATCGACACGGACGAAATCAGAACATTATCGGAAAAAGTATCCGAACTTTCGGATCAGTTAACAAATTTATGTATGAGGGTAGATGATGATTTGAATGATACAAGCGTTTACTGACACAGAGGAGTACGAGGAAATTAGGAAATTTAAACAGAGTCAGAAACAAATTAATACACAACACAAAAGAGAAATATGAGAAGTACAAGATGAATTGGCGCAGGTGATAGAATTACATATTTCAGAGGATACTCGCTCTCCGACATAGGGAGAGGGATTTAGAAATACGGAAAAGTCACACGGTAATAATAGATGGTATTTCAGAGATCTTGAAAGGAGTCGGCAGGGTGCACCAAGCCTTGAGATGGAACCGCCGACTCGACGTAACAGAGACGCGATTTGCGACTGGCCGACACGATGACTTTGGCTATAAGCTCTTCATCACAATGCGTAAATATAAAACATTCAAGAATTCTAATAATGACATACAACCACAAGCATGGCTTCATCAAGTTTCCCATTGTTTTCCTCCTAATTGGTTATTAGAGCATAGATTAGAATTTATGTTTGGCTACTTAGAAAATGAACCAACTGTAAGAATGCGATCGTTTATTCGCGACTGTCACAGTGAAGGAGATTTCTCTCATGCCTTCCTTTCTGCGTATTAGTCTCAGGCTTCACAAGGTCGAGTAAAACAGTGTAATAATGATGAAGCATTTCGAACGGTATGAATTTTCCAACCCTGTAAAATATTTTGCAGATATGTTAAGCAAGAATCAGCATTTGTCAAACCCGTACAGCCCCTCGGAACTTATTCGCATTCGTTTGATTAATTTTACCCTAACACTTAATACATATTATTTTGGCTTTTCAGGGACTTTTGCAAGAACTGGAAATCGACACGGACAATCGCGTGTTGCGAAAACAGTAAAACAGTAAAAATTACAGATCACATCCGCCACAAATTGTCACGGATGTGATGACAGAAACAATAACCGTACGTGACAAGTCTACACCTTATAACGCAAATCGTGACCAAAACAGACACCACTCGTACGACAACCATTACAGAAACAGATCACATTTCCGTGGTAACGACTATGACAGAGCCAACTGTAGAAATAGGCAATATGGTAACCATAATAATTATTAACAAGGCAGACAAAATGACTTTAGACGCAACAGTCCACCCAGTAATTACAATTCTGGGAGAAATTCTCCACCACCCAACTAACAAGAAAGAAACTACAGAAATTACCGACAAAACGACAAGCTATAATCATGACAACAGACCTCAATTTAATCAGGAATGGTGTTATTCAAATTCTCGACAAGTTGAAATTATAGGAACGAGACCTCCAAAACCCAGTAACGACTCGCGAAAGCAAATCTACTTATGAGGCTGACGACGTAGCTGTCATGACTATCAATTGAAATGGAAGACGTTAGGGGCATTTTACCCCAGGAACATGACATGAAACGGAACAATACTGTATAACCTGTAATTCACATCGCAACAAAAGACATAAAATTTATGGCAGTACTTGACTCCGGCAGTCCTATTTCGGTAATTAGTGAAACAGCTTTCAGTAAATACAAGAAATCGAACGATAGCCCCATACTTCCTTTACGTAAAATTAAATTACAAGGTGCAATTTTTGGAAAAAAGCGTAGGTGTACGCCAACAAACTAACTTAGAATTATTTTGTCAAAGCAACCGATTTATTATGATTTTCTTATTGTTCCATTATAGTCGACGGAGATTATATCAGGTGTAGATTATTTGAATGAATATAAAGCAATTTTAAACTTTCACAACCCTGAAGGAAATTCAGAGAAAGGAGATAAGTCAATAGCTTTGACAGGGATGACATTGATGACATATTAGATACTTACGTTTTAATTTAGAAAAAAATTCAAACAATTAAGAAATTTTTAATGACACTGATAAGCAGGACTTTATTGACATCTTACAATCACATTCCACCGTTTTTACTTAAAAAACAGGAAAAATTAAAGGATTTCAGTCCAAATTCCGTGTTCGTGAGAATACAAAATTTTGCGTCAGATCGTGCGTAATTCTTGCACATTATAGGGATCGTGTTAGAATGGAAATACAATCTATGCTTGACAAGGGAAATTGACAAATTTTGTTTTCTTCGTTCTGGCAAACATGTATAGTGATCATCGAGCATTGCAATTTCTTATGTCCTCAAAATGAAATCGACAGTTTGAAACGTAGGGCATTATTTCTACAAGAATTCTCCTTCACGTGCATCGGCCGGCCTTAAGAGGAGCAACGCAGAAGCAAACCTTGTGGAAAATGTCAGTATTCCTTACATTCAAAATGTAGCCCTTGAAAATCTCGTCACTGCATATTTCAGGGACATTGTTCTTGAGCAATGTCTTTACGATTTGGTAAGATATTAAATGTAAATGGCATGAAAAGACACGCGTGCAGATTCTTCATTATCATCTGGTTAGAAATAACATACTCTTCAAACGTTGCACTGTTGATGATAAGCTATGGGTCTTTGTATTCCTGAAAATTTTGTCAATAAGCTCATCTGGTACTTTCATTTCAGCTAGGCACAATTTGATCCACTAAATAAATGTAAATACCGTGTGATGAGGGCCTCCCGTCTGGTAGACCGTTAGTTGGGTGCAAGTCTTTCGGTTTGACGCCACTTCGGCGACTTGCGCGTCGATGGGGATGAAACGATGATGACTAGGACAACGCAACACCCAGCCCCTGAGCGGAGAAAATTTCCCACTCAGCCGGGAATCGAACCCGAGCCCGTAGGATTGACATTCTGTCGCGCAGATCACATCCTCTAAAATGTTATCATATACTTCGGATGACCTGTTAATTTAACAACATGGAAAAGAGAATTAGGAGAGTTCTGTCTATTTCCAAACTTTGTCGAAAAGCTAAATAGTCTGCCATCTCACATCGTGATCCGTTGTTTTCTATTAGTCCTACTAAATTAAACGAATAAGCTGCAGTTGATCTCCTGGGACCCCTTGTTAAAACATTGAATGGATTTCCGTATGTTTTCGTCACTGTTGAACTTACCTCAAAATTTTTCTTCCACACCGTCACGTAAAGCTACTGGACGTTCTGTATCCAAAGTCTGTGTCAAAAATTTCTCACCTGAAGATGGACACTTTACGGAACACAATTCAGATCTGCTATTTGGCCGCGGATGCTTCGGAATCGTAAAATCAAACCTGTTTTTATTTCATTGTACTCTCCACATTGAAACCCGTCTGAACGTATTATGAAAGAAATTAATAAGCTTTTCAGACTTCATTGTCACAGAAAACATCAGTATTGGGACACATACTTACACTTTCAAAATGTAAAGAATGAAATGCCTCATGACTCCACTGCCTTACCACCTATTCTTGTATTGAAGAATGAGGAACCACCGAACAGAATCAGGGAGATGGTATCTTTTCCGAGTACAAGTAAACTTCGAAATAAAGACATAATTGATTTGTCTATTAAAAATATAAATTCTCCTGCAGACAAAAGGAGAGAACTACACGGTAATACAAATTCAAAGAT
Source organism: Schistocerca piceifrons (assembly GCF_021461385.2). NCBI lineage: Eukaryota > Metazoa > Arthropoda > Insecta > Orthoptera > Acrididae > Schistocerca > Schistocerca piceifrons. Next base: position 301,317,092 of record NC_060141.1, read on the forward strand.
ACTACACATTGGTCGCAAATCCTGTCTGATTTACAGTGAACCTTACAGGATCCGACGTATACCGCATGATAATTGCATTGAAGCTGAAACTTTGCGTACTAGGAAAAATAAAGGATTACGCCACATTCCTGAAGTAAAACCGTTTATTGGAAATTATTTGCTTTCTGACTCAGTAACTTGAAGTGAAAAAATTGTATAGCAAAGGCTATTACGTTTTGTCACATTTAGAAACTGTTAATATGCAGCGATGTTTTGAAGTTAACTATCCAGTCAAGAACTTATGAAACATATTAGGACAGTAATTTAAGAGTACAATTTTATAGGGAACAGACGACACAGTCTTATTTTGAGTACGTTTTCGCTTGTCATTTGGACGATTATGTCACGACTATAATACTCACATTCTTGGAACATATACCGCTAACGAGGTTTTACTGCAACGTTTTGGTTTATTTGAAAAGAAATTTTTAATTAAAGTACTTTGAGACGTGGCAGATGACACAATATTTGGTTTGTTTGACAGCTACTTGATGATATTACGACGCTACTATTGAGTGACAAAATTTTCATTATTGATTTTACGCTGTATCTGTTTTATGTCCGCACAGTTTTTCTACGTTATTCTGGAAAGGAAAACACATTTTGGTAATGACTTTCGTCGCATGACTACAATGGGATAGTTATTTTCGTATCACAACAATACGTTACAGTACAGTACTTTCAAGGTCATGGCAATGAACTAACAACTACGACATTTATATTCGTAGCACTTTACTTTTGTATATGACAAGATACGTACATTGATTTCTGGAGAACTTTGCTTATGAACGACTATAACTAAGATACTTGGCACATTTTTGCCATTAAGCGATGACAGAAATTTTCCTACAGCAAGAAGTACAGTTTTGCGCTAGATGACACGCATTTGAGTGATTACTTTTTGTAATTGAATCATTATTAGAAATATTTTTGAAGCAATGGTACATAGGTTTTCGGTGATACATTTCATTCCACAGTTTTTATCTGTAAGGTATAATTACATTATCCCTTTAGGGGGTACACCTACTTCGTGTACCATGCGTCTGGCAAGCGCAAGGAGCCTTAGTTAATATGGTATTTGCTTATACAGTTTTACACATTGGTACCATATTTCTCTAACAGAGATAAACACGGCTATATTGTCATTTAACAGAGAGAGATTAACATTTTTACTCCGTCGCTGACACGTTTCTATCTAATTACACAGTTGGACTACTTTGCATTGATGAAATTGTACTTTGTCTGCGTTTTGTGAACTGTTCACATATATTTTCGGAATCACTGTGACACTGCAAGAGCCTTTGAGTGGTGTATGTTGTACGGAATCATTATTTTTGAAGTACGTTTGAGGTAGATGACACTATTGAAACGAGCATAGAGCATTTTTAGAGGTTTTGAGATTATTGAGGGAAGCTACGACGATTTTGAGATTTGATTGATGTGAAAGATGATATTATTACGACGACGACGTGTATTATGATGTTGAGATATGGTTATGATCAATAAGGTGATGCTATATGAGATATATGATTATGTTACATTTTTATTATGATAAAGTATTGAAGAAGTATCGACGAATATGTATATATGTAATAAGACAGTGAATAATGAGTAGGGGTTATGGACTCTGATTTGTGGAAAAGAATGTTGGAAACCGAGAACTGTACTTTAAGAATTATGAAAAGTGGGTATATATGTGAATGTGAGTACCAGAAATTTTTGGACACTGTTATTGATGAGATTTCGTTTCTGCACACTTTTGTAATATTTCAATATGTGAAATTTTTTTATTTGTATGAAACTGTTATTGTAACTGAAACTGCTGTCGTAAATATTTTGGTAAAGAGTATATGTGACCTTGACGTAATGCTCTGCTGTGCTGGGCTGCGCGCTAGGTGCCTTGAAATATACCCATTATTGTGCTGCCACTTCACCTGCTTTGAAGCTCACCGCACTCCCACAAGCACTCACATAACTATAGAAAAGAGAGGCCATTTACCTCGCTATTGACATTTCTTTGCAGAACACACCACAAACATAATATACACTACTACTTGTAAACATATGTTTACACTTTGGAGTTTGAAGTTTGTGTTACTTACTGAAATGCTTATGAAATGATGAGAAATATTCTTACGTTTACACACCTGATTATGACAAGTGTCTCTGTACAAGAGTAGAGAGAATTTCTACTAACTTGTGGGATGTCACATGGCTATTGAATGATGTTTTTATGTTTTGCATTGTACATATTTGCTTGTTTTATTTGATACGTGGCTTCTGGCTGCACTGCAACATTGGTTTTATAAAATAAAATTTAATACATATGCTAATGTGAACACTTTGTGTCAACAGATCCATTAAATAATAATTTTATGGGCACATTCTTAAAAAAGAGCACTTGGAAAGGGAAGAACAATAAGAAGGAGAAGGGACTAGTAACAGGGACAGCACACATAATTTTCTTTTCAAGATCTTGGTAATTTTTTTTGGTAAAGTAAGTTGTTGTGGCGCACCAATTTAGTGTTAAGATGTGACACAGAACCTTTGCATTTCACATGGGAGACAGTATAAATTTAGTTCCCCAAGCTGGCGCTTTGCATAGTTTTGATGATCACAGATGCACATATGCTGTTGTAAGCTTACACATATATTACCCTTATCTGCATTGATCTCTTGACTATAACATTTTTTCTAATTGTGCTTTGTCATGTTTAGGTATAAATTATTGCATTTGCTGCTGCTACTTGTCAGGCACTGTCCTACTGAATTTTACCTTTTATTACTGCGCTAAGCCAGGTTTAACGCTGATTTATTTTTCTTGTTTTCTGAATATTGCCTTATATAAGTTTTAATGTTGCATTTGCTTTGCTAATTCAGATATGCTACTGTTTGCTTTGACAGTTTGCATTTTTGTCACTGTTGTTTGGGTTAATTTCTTTGTGCTGATGCGTTCTCATTCTCTAGTTTATGTATCTGAGTTCAGTAGATTTAAGTTAGCTTCAGAGGTGCTATGTTATATAAGAAAATGAGTTGTGATGAGTCAGAAAGAAATGCATTGAGAAGCTATGAGGGAAAGGTCTGACCAAACGTATTGTATAATGAGGGACAATTATTTTGAAGGAAGTAATGCACAGACATAAGTAGGGTTAGTGACAAGAGGTTTAGGTAGGATTTTCTTGGAAATTAATGTTGAGGTAAGAAAAATATGGAAGTATAAGCACTGGTTGAAAGTAGAAATACAGATAGCATGCTCAGGTATCATTTTTGTGAAAACAAATGTTGAAGTAGGACAGGTCTGCGAGAATTAAAGTTTTGGTTGGAAATGAAGTAGTTTTGGTTGAAAGTAAAGGATATGAGTATGAAGGATATTATTGAAAAGAGAAAAAGGAAACAGAGGTATGAAATACACACCACAAGTACTGCAGTATCAAATGTTACACTTACACTTTTACACATTTACACTTGAAAACGGAGCCTGTCCTTTCCTTTCGTGTTATTACGATATGTTTGTGTGTACCCTTGTGTCTCTGTGTTCTTCCTGTCTCTGTGTTCTTCCGGTCTCTTTGTGTTTACCTGATAAAATAGGTTTGTTAGAATTTTTTTCCTTCTATTACCAGGCTGCGTTCACAAGGTGAGGAATACTGTTATCCTTAATCCTAATCTCTGTTCTTGTACCATGTTCTTTACTTTAGGAAGATGTTCAGACATTATTTATTTTGTTGTGTTTTCTTTTAATTTTCCTGTGTCAAGTGTTTTTACAGATATTCTCAGTTTTCATTTATTTGCTTATTCTATAATTCCTGTAATACTCATGTATATGCTTTTATATCTGTTCTTTTTCTAAAGCCTGTATTACTAAAATTTGTTACTTGTATTATCATGCTCTTTACTATAATGATGTTTTCCTTACATTTTTAATTATATTCTTATGCTGTAAAATTGTAATTGTATAGACACCAGTTCTCCAAGGTTTTACTGCACTCATTTGTCTTTTGGTCATACTATATGTATCAAATCTCAGAGATAATATGACTGTGTTAGTGTTTGAATGTGTGTTGATAATTCAGCAAGGGACTAGTTAACAGCATTACTGGTTGTAAGGAATATGCAAAAAAAAATAGTGAGTGCACAACTGGTGGCTCAAGGACTGTAATATGCATCAATACTGACTACACAGTGGTGGCTCATGGACTTGCTATATTGTCCTCAAGACTCTTCAATTGAGATTGTGCACCCACACAATTGCAATGGATGGCTGCTTCCCATCTCTACAAGGACTACAGTGGGTGTGCACCGTGGTGGCCCAATACTATCATTACCTCTAATAAGACTATAGTGTTCTGCTCTGTGGAGACGCACAATTCTACCAATGTTCTTGAAGACTTCAGCGCTCTGCGCCCTTGACAAGAGATTACGTGGTTCGACAGTCTACCAGTTAGAAGTGGATAGGGATGGATAAGGAAGTGTATGGGCATGATATTCTTAGTGGAGACTCTGTATAGGTACGACATGAAATGTAAGGTGAGATGAAATGATGTGTTCATAAGAAAATACGCAAGGAAATGTATGACGCTAGATGTTTGGTTAATAATGTTTGGGCAGTGGAATTATTGACAATTATATTCTTTTTGGAAATGGCTCTCATGAATAAGATAAAATTTTCGAAATACATTGTTTTCTCTTCAACAAAATCTTTCTTTCACTAACCGTATTTCTCCTAGTAGTTAGTCTATGGTAGTTAGAATCTCTTTATTTAGCTGGCTGTAGTTGCTACTTGTAATTGCTGTAGTTCGTGTTATGAAGATTTTCTGTGAGGTAAGTGACTTATGAAATCGAATGGGGTTTGCACTCTTGTGATTCGTAATTGAAATGATTTAGACAATTGACGGAGTTGAAGGTAGTTTCATAGTTATTTAATTTCATATTTTTTGGATTTGTATTATTGTTATGATTTCTTGCAATTCAGTACCATTCTTCTGTGTTAATTATTCGAAGTCATGTTGTCAATGTACAGCAGTCAGATTGCGTTGGGCTTGTATATTGTGGGTAATAAATGAATAGATTACATTTGAAATGTCTTTGTCAGGGAAAATTCTGTAGGTCAGTGTTTAATAAAAAGAATTAAAGCCTGGTTAATGGCATCGCACTGTGTCTTGCATTATCCTGGATGATCAACGTCGGCGTGTGTGGCCGCGGATTGGGGAGTAGTCTCATACTTATAATGTTTTGGTGACCCACAGTGATGTTATTGAAAAAAAAAAACGACATTACATATTATGCCTGGCGTCATGGCGTGGGCAGCCATCGGGTGACTTCAGGACACGGCTGATGGTGACTGAGGGAAGTCAGACGGCAGAACAATATGCAACGGGTATTTCGTACGTCAGCTTCGTCCCAGTGCCAGTATGGAGGATATCAAGTACCAGTTACAACAGTTGTGAGGCAGTCTGCTGAGGAGAAAATACAACAGCTGCATCAGATCTTTGGTAACCGAATGAGTGCATGCTAGAGTGTGTGGAACGTCAAACTGATAACTGAGCTCACGCTGTCGTGTTCTTTGCAAGTCACACTCAGTTTTCTGGCCACTACAATGACAAAACACACCCTCAGTCCGCAAAGGTTCAATTCGTATGCTCCTCTACTTCTGGGTGCTTCAAATTTTTTGTCAGGCACTGTATACATTGAAATAAAGAAAACCATTCATATAATATACATTGGCAGCACTGAATAGAATGAGGAACTACAAAACTCGATGAATAAGACAGGGTTCCGCCTCTTTGTTGCATATCACAAACTATTGCCATTTTCATTGTCCAGATATGTTCCAGAAATTCAGTGCTATCATCGGTTGATCGAGAGTTTTGTTAAATATGATAAAAGCATCATTAATTTTGTTTGAAATGCCTCTCGTAGGTTTCTCTTCGATGTCATTGTTCATGAGAAGATGACAAAGCAAGATGAATGTTCTACAAACTCAATTAACAAGTTTTCTCTTGTAGTTTAGTTACCCCTGAAGATGAGTGTAAAACTGTAACTAAAGAAGTAATGATGACTTTTTACAGCAACTATGGAGGAAGAATATGGAAACATAAATGTTGGTTGCTGACATGATACCGGGAAAAGTTATAACTTTAAAGGAAAACGAACTGATAGTTACCTTACTACAAGGTGGCACTGGGAAATCAATCTATAAGAAAGTAATTACGAACCAGTGGTGTCTTAAGGAAAAACATCATCCCTTGGCTTCAGTCCAGATGGGGAGAAGTGACCACTCGCGGTAGAGGTGGTGACTCTGGCACCACAGTAACTCATTTTCCGGGCACAAACTGCGTTGCGAAAACTGTTCCGTGGCAGGAGGGGTGCGGGGGGCGGGCTAGGCTGGAGAGGTTGGGGGTGTTGCCACCTGGGGCGCTGCAGGTAACTCCGTTACTTCCGCACAGGTGCGCCGCTGCTGGAATGGCATTCCGGGTCACGAGGCACTCTGCGTCCCTTTGGATTACCTGGAGAAGCACCTTCTGCATACAGACGAGCTAGTCATCGCTCCGGGAATAAGAAATCCCTAAGAGCCGGCCGGAGTTCCCCCTTACGGGACTGAAGTTCGGAGTCTTTTGTGGCGCGCGGACTTGCGCTGTTTTCCGAGGTCGTTCTATTAAGACAGAGCAATGACTCGTCCTGTTTTGTATGAAAAGGTAACATGCTTCCAGTTTACACCTGGGGGAGATACCTAAACGAAACTAGTGTGCGGCTGCAGACTGGCTGAGTGTCTTCTTCGCCATGAATTTAAATCGCTAGCAATTTACGCATGACCTAACTAGACTTTCCTTCGTTAATGTTGTGAGCTCGGCTAGACTTCCCTGCTTTTGACTTCCTTCAGGTTCTCGGTGGCATACAGTGAAAAGTAAACAATATTTTCCTGGTGTCGGTAATGGAATATAGTTAATCATCATTATTCCCTATTGAAGTTCACTGCCTTAAGTTCATCGTACCTATTTTATTCGTTCTGTTTAGAAGATTACTGGGTACGTGTAACAAACTTTAAGGGGCAGTCAAATGTAAACTAGACGGAGAAAAAGTAAAGGGTTTATTGTTTAAAAAAAATACTCATCATATCTGTTAATGCATTTATGCCGCTGTGAGAGAAGCGTTGTCTACGTAACCGTGACTTTACCCAGGTTTGCACCTCTTCGTTAAAGCACATCGACGGCCACATATCGATGATAGGCAATGAGAACCTAGTCATTACATTTTGTTAAATTTTACAGGATAAGCGAAAACGGTTTCTTAAAAAGAAATATGAAGTGATACACGTAAAGTTGCTGTATGTGTAACGGCATAGTAGATGCCTGACTATTTCCACAGCAGACAAATACATGCGCTTCCAAATCTCTCTTTGATTATGGAGTTACTGGTTACCGGAATCAGGAGGTTCTCACGGATAGATAGTTACGAGGTTTTCATTGCCTACCGCCGAAATGTGTTTCTCTTTTTCAGAATTCCAAAAATATGGTAATTGCATGGAGAGAGATTGGAACCACATGTTGCCACGGTTGTTCCGACTACTATGCAGACATTTCGGCAGGAGGCCCCTACACATCCTCCATACAGTTCAGATCTTTCCCCATACGATTTCTCTCTCTCTCCCTCTCTCTCTCCTGACAAAAGGCATTCCTGCCGTGCATTTGCTTTCTACGAAGAAGTGCACGTATGGTACAATAATGGCCCCCTAAGTAACCACAAACATTTTTCCATGATGGCACAGACCGGCTTGTTTCACAGTGGGATAAATGTACTAACATGTATGGAGATTACTTAGTAAACAGTGTTCTTAAATTTTTTGCATCTATTCTCATCTGACTGCTGCTTATACATGTGAAACTTAGATCAAAACGGTATACCGAACTAGGACTCGGATCCGTGACGTCTCCCTTTCGCCAGTAACTGCTCTAACAAGTAAGGTATCCAAGCACGACTCACGACTCCTCCACATAGCTTTATTTGTACTAGTACAACTCCTACCTTCCAAATTTCACAGTTCTCCTCTGAAAGTTGCAGGACTAGCACTCCTGGGAAAAAGGAGTGGGGACGAGTCGTGAGTCGTGCTTGGGTAGCTCAGCTGGTAGAGCACTTGCCCACGAAAGGTAAAGGTCCCTGTCAGGCACTCAGCTTTAATCTACCAGGATGTTTATCAGCGCTTTCCCCGCTGCAGAGTGAAAAATTCATTCTGTAAACTACATTTCAAGCATTGTAGGAATTACTTTTGTATTCTGTTACATTTTTTGGAATATAATGTAATTTACCGACATTACCCACTGTACCATTTTTATGCAGAAGAGTTTGAAAATGGGGTTATGAATCCTCAACTAGTCGCAGATAAAAGAGATAAAAATTAATAAAAACAATAAACGGCTATTTTCCGAGAAACACTTTATCAGCTATGGGCCTCCAAAGAAAATCATGTTTGTAGTTTGATGGAGAAGGTTATGGAAAACAATACCCCGTCGCTGCTAACGTCAAAAAGGCTTAAAGCGACATCCGCAACGCTTCTGGCGTCGTGTACGTATATGTGTAACCAGTTATCTGCACTGACGAGCCGAGATAATATGACCGTCTGCTTAAGTGTGGATCCACTGTTGGAAGGAAATACAGCAGCAATTTGGCGTGGCGTGGTTTCCACAAGTTCCACATATTCAGTGGCCTGGCGTATGTACATATTTTTGTTATTGAGTTTACATTTTGGGGCAATGAAGCTATAGGTTATAAACTGGTCTGGTGGTTGGTTTTTGCTGTGATGTAGTAATGTTTTACATTCTATATAACAGCAAAAAACCAATCACCAAAACTGTTTATAACCTATAGGTACATTGCCCCAAAATGTAAACTAAATAGTAAAAATATGGACATATTCCAGGCCACTGAAGATGCCTTGCAGAGAATAAAGGCGAAACGCGTATGGCTCGAAAATTGTGCTTGTAGTCAGACGCTCCAAAAAGTAAAAATTATCAATATACCGTAACATTAAGCGCAATTGGGGAAGACAGGACTACAAAAGTTGAAAAAGTACTTCAGTTAAAATTCCTGGGATGAGAGGCCGTCGTCGTTTTACAGGCTGGCCAAAATAAAGTTGAACCAGAAAATATTCCAAGCGCCTTAATATAGGCAACCCATAGTACTTCATTAGTCCCAAGAGCCGATGATGCATGTAGGATTGCGTGTAATAAGGCGCACCGAATGGACTCTTCGCATAACTTAAGAACGAAAGTAAGTTTTGCACGATGTGTCACATCAAGTAACATACGAGCAGCTCGATGAAACTTGGACCATACACAACTGTTACAGTGCAGTACAGAAGGTAATTGAATGGAATACGCAGTGAGATGAGCAGAAATGACACTTTTATTCAAAGACAACGAGAGTGACATCACCGTCGCTCATTATGATCCCCTCGACAAAACAAAATGCGTCCTTAATAGGGTGTATGACCATCGTGGACAGCAATGCGTCCTCTGAACGTGCTACCTTGTTGGTCACAAGACTGGTAGGGCACAATGTTGTATGTGGGAAATGTCTTCTTAATATCTGGAAGCAGTATTCAACAAACAACGCTACTGTGACACTGTACTCATTCCTCACGTACATCTTTGCAGAGGTGCATTCGAGCCTGATTTCATTTCTACAATGACAATGCGCGACCGCCTCCAGCAGCGGAGATGGCGGAGCTCTTGGAACGAGAGGATATTCGCGCAAGGATGACTCCCTGTTCTTCCGATTTAAATATTGTTGACCACATTTGAGATGCATTGGCGCGAAGTACTGCAAGCGAGTCCAAGTGCACCAATGACTGTCCAGCAGTTATCAACCATACCACAAGAACTTTTTACCAACCTCCTGGCCAGCAACGAAGCACTTTTCAGAGCATGCGTTGCCGTCCGTGGTGATCACACTCTCTATTAAGAACCATATTTCGCCTCTCTTAATGTCCAGGGCATAATCATAAATCATGGTGACTTCATTGTAATTCATATCTTCAATGACAGTGTCATTCGTGTTCGTCTCATTGTGAATTTCTAGTAGTTACCTTGAGCACTATAAATGGCAGTTCTTTCTATGTACGGTCTAAATTTAATGGAGTTATGATACTTGTTATTGACCTATCATGCGAAAGTTAATGTTGTCCTTAAGTTTTGCACAGTAGTGTATTTTTTGGGCCAGTTTTACTGTGTCCACCGTGAATAAAATTATTCCTTAACTTTTCGTTTCTAACCCTGAAAAACATTTTAGAAGTTAAAACGGTAGTAACTGGATAAAACTTCACAAGTCAAGATTGTTAAAATATATTTTACTGGGTGACCTGTTCCGACGGAGCTATGCTATCATCATCGAATCTTATGGTTTAATATTTTTACAACATATAGTGCATTGTAAAAATTTTAAAGCGTAAGATGCGATGATCACAGCTCAGATCTGTCGAAATCGGTCATTCAATAAAACGCTTTTTCAGCGATCTTGGTTAGTGAAATTTCCTTCAGTTTTACACTTTGCAGATCATCTTCAGATTGACAACGTCAGGAATGTATGCCGGCCGGTGTGGCCGAGCGGTTCTAAGCCCTTCAGTCTGGAACCGCGTGACCGCTACGGTCGCAGGTTCGAATCCTGCCTCGGGCATGGATGTGTGTGGTGTTCTTAGGTTAGTTAGGTTTAAGTGGTTCTAAGTTCTAGGGGACTGATGACCTCAGACATTAAGTCCCATAGTGCTCAGAGCCACTTGAGCCAGGAATGTATAGTAAAACGATGTCTCCCGTACGCAAGAGACTAAAAGTCAGGAAATAGCTTTATATTTTGACTACAGCCTCCCAGCCTGGAAGTTTGAAATGGAGATTAATGAGACAGTTTAGATTCAAGCCATCTGTTTAATGAGGACGTTGTTCTGTAGCCTATTGAAGAGAAATATAAAGTTCCCTAAACTGCGTGGGTCTGGCGAAGTATTTTAGAACTTAAGCAAATATTGCAGAAACATATCTGAGACGGCAAATTCAGTTAATTTTCGTGTTGACGGGGGTTTAGCCTAGAACGCACAGCGTCGCGACTGAGCGTCACAGAAGTGAGCTGCAACTTAAATGCCTCGCCTGGTCACTGCTCCCAGTCACTAATTCCCTACGTGGAAATCAGCATTACTAGTCAGCTGGTTTAGAGCTAGCGTGTGACTGGGGCGGCCGCACAGTTTACAGAGCGAGAACGCACTTCTTGAAATGAAGTAGATACGTGAGTGAAAATAACGTTATTGGGGCTGACCGGTTTTCTACACTGCTCCACACTTCACTAACGGAATACCTAAAGGTACAATTAGAGAAAGATCAATTTTACTTTTGAAACATTGCACGTTGTTGTTGAGGTGTTCAGTCCGAAAACTGGTTTAATACAGCTCTCCATGCTATTCTATCCTGTGCAAGCCGCTTCATCTCCGAGTGACTACTGCAACCGTGGTCTCCCTCTACGATTTTTACGCTCCACACTTCCCTCCAGTACTAAATTTGTGATCTCTTGATGACTCAGAATGTGTCCTACCAACCGATTTCTTCTTCTAGTCAAGTTTTGCCACAAATTTCTTTGGTCCCCAGGTCTATTCAATGCCTCCTCATTAGTTACATGATCTAATCTTCAGCATTCTTCTGTAGCACCACATTTCAAAAGTTTCATTTCTCTTCTTCTCTAAACTGTTTATCGTCCATGTTTCACTTCCATACACGGCTACACTACATACAAACACTTTCAGAAATGACTCCCTAACACTTGATCTACTTTCGACGTTAACAAGTTTCTCTCCTTCAGAAATGCTTTTCGTGTCATTGTCAGTCTATGTTTTATATCCTCGCTACTTCGGCCATCATCAGTTAGATTACTGCCAAAATAGCAAAACTCATTTACTAGTTTGTGTCTCGTTTCGTCATCTAATTCCCTCAACATCACCTGATTTAATTAGATTACATTCCGTTTTCTCGTTTGGCTTTTGTTGGTATTCATCTTATGTCCTCCTTGCAAGTCCATTCCGTTCACCTGCTCTTCCAAGTCCTTTGCTGTCTCTGGCAGTATTACAATGTCCTCGGTAAATACCAAAGTTTCTTCTGCCTGAATTTTAATTTCCACTCCAAATTTTTCATTTGTTTCCTATATTGCCTGCTCATTGTACAGACTGAATAACATAGAGGATAAGCTACAACCCTGTCTCACTTCCTTCCTACCACTGCTTCCCTTCCATGCGCCTCGTCTCTTACAACTGCCGTCTGGTTTTTGTTCAGAATGGTTCAAATGACTCTGAGCACTATGGGAGCACATCTGAGGTCATCAGTCCCCTAGAACTTAGAACTACATAAGACTATCAAATAACTTCCGGGAATTCAGCCAGGTAACACTTTCAGCGACCGCCGATATTTCGGCGGGAGAACACCCCGCCATTTTCAAGGCAAACTGCAACGGACAGGCGACATACATGCAGATTTAATACCTCGGTTCTCGGACCCAAGCAGGAAAGATAACACACACACACTGAACACTAGTGCCACCAAAGATGGCCAAAGTCAGAGCTATCGATAGTGAGACTATGAATTCGCAGGTGAGGTAGCATTGAGTCTGTCCCTCTGTTTCTTGACAAGGGAGAGAGCCGGATTCCAAACAGAGTTTAAACAGAAACCTCCATCCCTGTTAACAAGGCTGCTCGCTAATTTAATCTCAACTGCCTCCCGAATCACACTGTCCCAATAGCTGGACGTGCACGCCAATATCTCGGTGTTATTATATAACATGGAGTGACCAGTATCCAAGCAATGTTCGGCAATAGCAGATCTATTTGGCTGCTGTAATCGTGTGTGCCGTTTATGCTCAATACATCTGTCCTCCACGGTCCTGATAGTTTGACCAATATATGCCATGCCGCAGCTACAAGGGATACGATATACACCCGCCTTACGCAGTCCAAGATCATCCTTAACGGAACTCAAAAGTGCTCTAATTTTAGATGGTGGTCGGAAAACACATTTCACATCGTATTTCCGTAAAATACGACCGATCTTATTGGACGTGTTTCCTACGTAAGGCAAGAAGGCAGTAGACTTAGGTGTTGACTCAGAATTATCATCAATCACCTGATGTACAGTTGGTCGATAGCGCAACGCACGTTCAATCTGTCTATCACTGTAACCATTTTGACGAAATGTAACTTCAAGATGGGACAGCTCAGCTGGCAAAGTCTCAGCGTCAGAAACGATATGTGCCCTGTGTGCCAAGGTACGAAGTACCCCTTCACGCTGAGCCGAATGGTGACAACTATTAGCTTGTAAGTACAAGTCGGTGTGAGTACGTTTCCTGTAGACTGCATGTCCCAATGATCCATCATCCTTCCTCCTAACCAACACGTCGAGAAAGGGAAGGCAACCATCCTTTTCCACCTCCATCGTAAAACGAATGTTCGGGTGGATCGAGTTCAGATGTTCTAGAAAGGCATTCAAATTCTCCCTACCGTGAGGCCAAACAACGAAGGTATCGTCAACGTATCTATAGAAACAGGCGGGTTTTAAAGGCGCCGACTCCAATGCACGTTCCTCGAAGTCTTCCATAAACAAATTTGCGATCACAGGAGACAACGGACTACCCATCGCAACTCCATCAGTCTGCTCGTAATACTGCTAGGGAAAGGATTAAATTTTGCACCCACTCCGAAGAATTTGCCGGTAGTTGATTTTATTAGTTCAATTGAACAGGCAGTTTGCAAACTACCTCCTGACGCTGCAGAGGAAGTTAGGAGGGAGGCATGCCGTGTTTTGACTAGGGCTCGTCCACCCAAGAGTAATGTAACAGCAGCAGAGAGGGCTGCTTTACGCTCTCTCAAGGTGGATCCCAGTGTTGTTATTTTACCTGCTGACAAGGGCAATGCCACCGTTGTTTTAAATAAACATGATTATGTGCAAAAGATGCAACGTTTACTATCTGATTCAACGTATCGCAGAATCGATGCTGACCCCACGAAAAGTGTTGAGAGAAAGACCAACAGCCTCCTGAAGAAAAGTGGTTTGTCGCAGGACACAATCAAGAGGCTTAACACCTATAGTGCGGTTCCCCCTAGGTTATATGGCCTTCCAAAGGTTCATAAGGAAGGGGTTCCTTTCCGGCCTATAGTGAGTAACATCGGCGCCCCGACATATCGTGTATCCAAGCATCTTGCATCTCTGTTGAGTCCACAAGTAGGACGGTGTGAACATCATATCAGGAACTCAGCTGATTTTTTACGTCGTTTGGAGGGACTGAGGCTGAATGACTCTGATATTTTAGTGAGTTTCGATGTGGTCTCTCTCTTCACTCGTGTTCCTCTGTCTGATTCGTTGCGGTTAATTGAAGCCAGGTTTGGTGCTGATTTAACTAATCTCTTTAGGCATGTGTTGACATCCACTTACTTTTTATTTAATGACCAGTATTACGAGCAGACTGATGGAGTTGCGATGGGTAGTCCGTTGTCTCCTGTGATCGCAAATTTGTTTATGGAAGACTTCGAGGAACGTGCATTGGAGTCGGCGCCTTTAAAACCCGCCTGTTTCTATAGATACGTTGACGATACCTTCGTTGTTTGGCCTCACGGTAGGGAGAATTTGAATGCCTTTCTAGAACATCTGAACTCGATCCACCCGAACATTCGTTTTACGATGGAGGTGGAAAAGGATGGTTGCCTTCCCTTTCTCGACGTGTTGGTTAGGAGGAAGGATGATGGATCATTGGGACATGCAGTCTACAGGAAACGTACTCACACCGACTTGTACTTACAAGCTAATAGTTGTCACCATTCGGCTCAGCGTGAAGGGGTACTTCGTACCTTGGCACACAGGGCACATATCGTTTCTGACGCTGAGACTTTGCCAGCTGAGCTGTCCCATCTTGAAGTTACATTTCGTCAAAATGGTTACAGTGATAGACAGATTGAACGTGCGTTGCGCTATCGACCAACTGTACATCAGGTGATTGATGATAATTCTGAGTCAACACCTAAGTCTACTGCCTTCTTGCCTTACGTAGGAAACACGTCCAATAAGATCGGTCGTATTTTACGGAAATACGATGTGAAATGTGTTTTCCGACCACCATCTAAAATTAGAGCACTTTTGAGTTCCGTTAAGGATGATCTTGGACTGCGTAAGGCGGGTGTATATCGTATCCCTTGTAGCTGCGGCATGGCATATATTGGTCAAACTATCAGGACCGTGGAGGACAGATGTATTGAGCATAAACGGCACACACGATTACAGCAGCCAAATAGATCTGCTATTGCCGAACATTGCTTGGATACTGGTCACTCCATGTTATATAATAACACCGAGATATTGGCGTGCACGTCCAGCTATTGGGACAGTGTGATTCGGGAGGCAGTTGAGATTAAATTAGCGAGCAGCCTTGTTAACAGGGATGGAGGTTTCTGTTTAAACTCTGTTTGGAATCCGGCTCTCTCCCTTGTCAAGAAACAGAGGGACAGACTCAATGCTACCTCACCTGCGAATTCATAGTCTCACTATCGATAGCTCTGACTTTGGCCATCTTTGGTGGCACTAGTGTTCAGTGTGTGTGTGTTATCTTTCCTGCTTGGGTCCGAGAACCGAGGTATTAAATTTGCATGTATGTCGCCTGTCCGTTGCAGTTTGCCTTGAAAATGGCGGGGTGTTCTCCCGCCGAAATATCGGCGGTCGCTGAAAGTGTTACCTGGCTGAATTCCCGGAAGTTATTTGAAAGTTGTATACGCCAGGAGAAACTCAGGTCTCACATTGTTTACCTCTACGGGGAGGAAATGTATCGGTGTTTACGTAAGTTGGATAAACTTCGTAGCTGTCGAGTTAGACTGCAATGTGCTTTGTCGTTTTTATTGAGGTGTCGTGATGAAAATCATGTCCCAACATTTGCTAAGGTTGTGCACCATATTAATTCTCCTGCCGCCAACCGAATTAAGCAACGTGCTGGCTTGGCTCTTGTTCGCGAAAGGATTCGTTTTACTCGTCGACGTTTGGATTCTGTTTCCAAAGAATTGTACCGTTTTCATTTAATGGTTGCCTCTGAAGTGTCTGATTTCACTTGGGATTGGTTGGACGGTGCCTCATGGACCCAAGCTGA
The DNA here is from genome assembly GCF_021461385.2 of Schistocerca piceifrons. Taxonomy (NCBI): domain Eukaryota; kingdom Metazoa; phylum Arthropoda; class Insecta; order Orthoptera; family Acrididae; genus Schistocerca; species Schistocerca piceifrons. The sequence goes on from NC_060141.1 coordinate 301,333,271, forward strand.
CTGGGAGTACAACTCCGTTACTGCCCGGCATTTGGCAAAGTTTGAACGTTTTCATCGCGCGGAGTCGGATGTTATATCTCGACGTTCTGTGATAAATCTCACAGAGAAATCTTTTGACGACGCAACCTTATCCGTGCTAGGGAAAGGATTAAATTTTGCACCCACTCCGAAGAATTTGCCGGTAGTTGATTTTATTAGTTCAATTGAACAGGCAGTTTGCAAACTACCTCCTGACGCTGCAGAGGAAGTTAGGAGGGAGGCATGCCGTGTTTTGACTAGGGCTCGTCCACCCAAGAGTAATGTAACAGCAGCAGAGAGGGCTGCTTTACGCTCTCTCAAGGTGGATCCCAGTGTTGTTATTTTACCTGCTGACAAGGGCAATGCCACCGTTGTTTTAAATAAACATGATTATGTGCAAAAGATGCAACGTTTACTATCTGATTCAACGTATCGCAGAATCGATGCTGACCCCACGAAAAGTGTTGAGAGAAAGACCAACAGCCTCCTGAAGAAAAGTGGTTTGTCGCAGGACACAATCAAGAGGCTTAACACCTATAGTGCGGTTCCCCCTAGGTTATATGGCCTTCCAAAGGTTCATAAGGAAGGGGTTCCTTTCCGGCCTATAGTGAGTAACATCGGCGCCCCGACATATCGTGTATCCAAGCATCTTGCATCTCTGTTGAGTCCACAAGTAGGACGGTGTGAACATCATATCAGGAACTCAGCTGATTTTTTACGTCGTTTGGAGGGACTGAGGCTGAATGACTCTGATATTTTAGTGAGTTTCGATGTGGTCTCTCTCTTCACTCGTGTTCCTCTGTCTGATTCGTTGCGGTTAATTGAAGCCAGGTTTGGTGCTGATTTAACTAATCTCTTTAGGCATGTGTTGACATCCACTTACTTTTTATTTAATGACCAGTATTACGAGCAGACTGATGGAGTTGCGATGGGTAGTCCGTTGTCTCCTGTGATCGCAAATTTGTTTATGGAAGACTTCGAGGAACGTGCATTGGAGTCGGCGCCTTTAAAACCCGCCTGTTTCTATAGATACGTTGACGATACCTTCGTTGTTTGGCCTCACGGTAGGGAGAATTTGAATGCCTTTCTAGAACATCTGAACTCGATCCACCCGAACATTCGTTTTACGATGGAGGTGGAAAAGGATGGTTGCCTTCCCTTTCTCGACGTGTTGGTTAGGAGGAAGGATGATGGATCATTGGGACATGCAGTCTACAGGAAACGTACTCACACCGACTTGTACTTACAAGCTAATAGTTGTCACCATTCGGCTCAGCGTGAAGGGTTACTTCGTACCTTGGCACACAGGGCACATATCGTTTCTGACGCTGAGACTTTGCCAGCTGAGCTGTCCCATCTTGAAGTTACATTTCGTCAAAATGGTTACAGTGATAGACAGATTGAACGTGCGTTGCGCTATCGACCAACTGTACATCAGGTGATTGATGATAATTCTGAGTCAACACCTAAGTCTACTGCCTTCTTGCCTTACGTAGGAAACACGTCCAATAAGATCGGTCGTATTTTACGGAAATACGATGTGAAATGTGTTTTCCGACCACCATCTAAAATTAGAGCACTTTTGAGTTCCGTTAAGGATGATCTTGGACTGCGTAAGGCGGGTGTATATCGTATCCCTTGTAGCTGCGGCATGGCATATATTGGTCAAACTATCAGGACCGTGGAGGACAGATGTATTGAGCATAAACGGCACACACGATTACAGCAGCCAAATAGATCTGCTATTGCCGAACATTGCTTGGATACTGGTCACTCCATGTTATATAATAACACCGAGATATTGGCGTGCACGTCCAGCTATTGGGACAGTGTGATTCGGGAGGCAGTTGAGATTAAATTAGCGAGCAGCCTTGTTAACAGGGATGGAGGTTTCTGTTTAAACTCTGTTTGGAATCCGGCTCTCTCCCTTGTCAAGAAACAGAGGGACAGACTCAATGCTACCTCACCTGCGAATTCATAGTCTCACTATCGATAGCTCTGACTTTGGCCATCTTTGGTGGCACTAGTGTTCAGTGTGTGTGTGTTATCTTTCCTGCTTGGGTCCGAGAACCGAGGTATTAAATTTGCATGTATGTCGCCTGTCCGTTGCAGTTTGCCTTGAAAATGGCGGGGTGTTCTCCCGCCGAAATATCGGCGGTCGCTGAAAGTGTTACCTGGCTGAATTCCCGGAAGTTATTTGAAAGTTGTATACGCCAGGAGAAACTCAGGTCTCACATTGTTTACCTCTACGGGGAGGAAATGTATCGGTGTTTACGTAAGTTGGATAAACTTCGTAGCTGTCGAGTTAGACTGCAATGTGCTTTGTCGTTTTTATTGAGGTGTCGTGATGAAAATCATGTCCCAACATTTGCTAAGGTTGTGCACCATATTAATTCTCCTGCCGCCAACCGAATTAAGCAACGTGCTGGCTTGGCTCTTGTTCGCGAAAGGATTCGTTTTACTCGTCGACGTTTGGATTCTGTTTCCAAAGAATTGTACCGTTTTCATTTAATGGTTGCCTCTGAAGTGTCTGATTTCACTTGGGATTGGTTGGACGGTGCCTCATGGACCCAAGCTGACTGGGAGTACAACTCCGTTACTGCCCGGCATTTGGCAAAGTTTGAACGTTTTCATCGCGCGGAGTCGGATGTTATATCTCGACGTTCTGTGATAAATCTCACAGAGAAATCTTTTGACGACGCAACCTTATCCGTGCTAGGGAAAGGATTAAATTTTGCACCCACTCCGAAGAATTTGCCGGTAGTTGATTTTATTAGTTCAATTGAACAGGCAGTTTGCAAACTACCTCCTGACGCTGCAGAGGAAGTTAGGAGGGAGGCATGCCGTGTTTTGACTAGGGCTCGTCCACCCAAGAGTAATGTAACAGCAGCAGAGAGGGCTGCTTTACGCTCTCTCAAGGTGGATCCCAGTATTGTTATTTTACCTGCTGACAAGGGCAATGCCACCGTTGTTTTAAATAAACATGATTATGTGCAAAAGATGCAACGTTTACTATCTGATTCAACGTATCGCAGAATCGATGCTGACCCCACGAAAAGTGTTGAGAGAAAGACCAACAGCCTCCTGAAGAAAAGTGGTTTGTCGCAGGACACAATCAAGAGGCTTAACACCTATAGTGCGGTTCCCCCTAGGTTATATGGCCTTCCAAAGGTTCATAAGGAAGGGGTTCCTTTCCGGCCTATAGTGAGTAACATCGGCGCCCCGACATATCGTGTATCCAAGCATCTTGCATCTCTGTTGAGTCCACAAGTAGGACGGTGTGAACATCATATCAGGAACTCAGCTGATTTTTTACGTCGTTTGGAGGGACTGAGGCTGAATGACTCTGATATTTTAGTGAGTTTCGATGTGGTCTCTCTCTTCACTCGTGTTCCTCTGTCTGATTCGTTGCGGTTAATTGAAGCCAGGTTTGGTGCTGATTTAACTAATCTCTTTAGGCATGTGTTGACATCCACTTACTTTTTATTTAATGACCAGTATTACGAGCAGACTGATGGAGTTGCGATGGGTAGTCCGTTGTCTCCTGTGATCGCAAATTTGTTTATGGAAGACTTCGAGGAACGTGCATTGGAGTCGGCGCCTTTAAAACCCGCCTGTTTCTATAGATACGTTGACGATACCTTCGTTGTTTGGCCTCACGGTAGGGAGAATTTGAATGCCTTTCTAGAACATCTGAACTCGATCCACCCGAACATTCGTTTTACGATGGAGGTGGAAAAGGATGGTTGCCTTCCCTTTCTCGACGTGTTGGTTAGGAGGAAGGATGATGGATCATTGGGACATGCAGTCTACAGGAAACGTACTCACACCGACTTGTACTTACAAGCTAATAGTTGTCACCATTCGGCTCAGCGTGAAGGGTTACTTCGTACCTTGGCACACAGGGCACATATCGTTTCTGACGCTGAGACTTTGCCAGCTGAGCTGTCCCATCTTGAAGTTACATTTCGTCAAAATGGTTACAGTGATAGACAGATTGAACGTGCGTTGCGCTATCGACCAACTGTACATCAGGTGATTGATGATAATTCTGAGTCAACACCTAAGTCTACTGCCTTCTTGCCTTACGTAGGAAACACGTCCAATAAGATCGGTCGTATTTTACGGAAATACGATGTGAAATGTGTTTTCCGACCACCATCTAAAATTAGAGCACTTTTGAGTTCCGTTAAGGATGATCTTGGACTGCGTAAGGCGGGTGTATATCGTATCCCTTGTAGCTGCGGCATGGCATATATTGGTCAAACTATCAGGACCGTGGAGGACAGATGTATTGAGCATAAACGGCACACACGATTACAGCAGCCAAATAGATCTGCTATTGCCGAACATTGCTTGGATACTGGTCACTCCATGTTATATAATAACACCGAGATATTGGCGTGCACGTCCAGCTATTGGGACAGTGTGATTCGGGAGGCAGTTGAGATTAAATTAGCGAGCAGCCTTGTTAACAGGGATGGAGGTTTCTGTTTAAACTCTGTTTGGAATCCGGCTCTCTCCCTTGTCAAGAAACAGAGGGACAGACTCAATGCTACCTCACCTGCGAATTCATAGTCTCACTATCGATAGCTCTGACTTTGGCCATCTTTGGTGGCACTAGTGTTCAGTGTGTGTGTGTTATCTTTCCTGCTTGGGTCCGAGAACCGAGGTATTAAATTTGCATGTATGTCGCCTGTCCGTTGCAGTTTGCCTTGAAAATGGCGGGGTGTTCTCCCGCCGAAATATCGGCGGTCGCTGAAAGTGTTACCTGGCTGAATTCCCGGAAGTTATTTGAAAGTTGTATACGCCAGGAGAAACTCAGGTCTTACATAAGACTAACTAACCTAAGGACATCACACACATCCATGCCCTAGGTAGGGTTCGAACCTGCGACCGTAGCGGTCGCCCAGTTCCAGACTGTAGCGCCTAGAACCGCTCGGCCGGCCTGTTTTTTTATACAAGTTGTTAATAGCCTTTCGCTACCCTCACAATTTCAAGGAGAGTATTCCAGTCAACGTTGGTAAAATCTTTCTCTAAGTCTACAAGTGCTATAATCGTAGGTTTACCTTTCCTGAAACTAGCTTCTGAGGGAAGTCGTAGGGACAGTATTACATCCTACATTTCTTCGGAATCCAAACTGGTGTTCCTCCGAGGTCGGCTTCTACCTGTTTTTCCATTCTTCTGTAAGGAATTCGCGTTAGTATTTTGCAACTCTGACTTATTAAACTGATAATTGAATGATATTCGCAGCTGTCGGCACCCGCTTTCTTTGTAACTGGAGTTATAGTATTATTACTGACGTCTGAGGGTATTTCGCCTGTCTCATACGTCTTGCGCACCAGATGGAACAGTTCTGCCATGGCTGGCTCTACCAAGGCTGTCAGAAGGGGATGAAATGTCGTCTACTCCAGGGACCTTGTTTCGATTTAGGTTCTTCGTTGCTCTGTCAATTTTTTCTAACAGTATCACTTCTTCCACCTCAGCTTCATCTACGTCCTCTTCCGTTTCTATAATACTGCTTTCAAGTACATCTCCCTTGTATAGACCCTCGATGCACTTCTTCCACCTTTGAGTTTTCCTTCCTTTGCTTAACACTCTTTTTCCGTCTGAGCTGTTGATATTTATACAGCTGCTTCGCTTTCCTTCTAAGGACCGTTTAATTATCCTGTATTCGGTATCTATCTTTCACCTAGTGAAATATGCTTCTACATCCCTACATATATTCTCTAACGATTCCTGCTTAGAAATTTTGCATTTCCTGTCAATCTCATTTTTTAGACGTTTGTAATGCCTTTCGTATGCTTCATTTACTGTATTTTTATATCTTCTCCTTCCATAAATTATATTTAATTTCCCTTGTGCTTCGGAAGGATTTCTACCAATCCTCGTCTTTTACCTATTTCATCTCGCAAAGCTAATTACTCTTCTTCTACTGTATTCCTTTCCCCTGATAGTTTCAATTGTTCCCTAATGTTCACGCTGAAACTTGCAATCGTCTCTGGTTCTTTCAGGCAGGTCCCATTTTTTCAATTTTCTACCTTTTTGCAATTTCTTCAGTTTTAACCAACATTTCGTAACAAATAAATTGTTGTCAGAGTCGACTTCCGCCCCTGGAAATGTCTTACAGTTTAAAACGGGTTCTCATAATCTTTCTCTTGCCATTATATAATAAATCTGAAAGCTTCTGGTGCCACTAGGTTTCTTCCACGTATACACCTTCTTTCATGCTTCTTAAACAAAATGTTGGTGATGACTAAACTATGCTCTGTGCAAAATAAGATTTTTAAAATAATATACTGTTTTTATTTATTTTTATCGAAAAGTTCGTGTGTGTTTAAATTTAAACCGCCTTAGAACTAAATATGTAATCTGAATAACTCATGTGAACCCTTAAAACTCTATTTATACACATTTAGTAATCTTTTAAAACAATACTTAGTATTTTTAAATAAAAATGAGAAACCGAACCACTTAACATAACCAAAAAAAAGTAACGTCAAAGATGGTATAATAGTACAAAGCGAAGGAGATAATAATGGGATTGTTCAACGAAGATGAAATTGATCTATATTTACAGTCTTAAGTGCTGGTACCTGGCGGACACAACGGAGAACCATTTGCTCTTAAGAGAGATTTTTAACAGGGATGTCTTGTACAGATTCTTCTTAGCAGCAATAGGAAAAGCCAAATGAAAAGTAGTAAGCTTTAGTTTAGTGATACGTTGCAACTTCAGACATTGGTCCTTGTGATAAAAGTCCGGAACAGACTGCTGAGGAAGATGAATTTCAGGAAGACGACTAAGATCTGAATTCTGAACAATCAGATTGAAACTGTCGATATGAAAACTAAATGTATAAAAAAAAATAGTGATTTGCATAATTGATTAAAGTGTTATATATTTCTACATTAACTGCGTTTATTTAATCCGTACTTACAGATCAATCAATATTTCCTTTCCCATGAAAACTTTACGCAGTTAAAATAATTTTGAACATTACATTTTTTGAAAAAGTAAACTCGTACTTTCATTTTCGTACTAGTGAATCTACCAACTAGAACTCTCACGCAAATTCGTGCAATAAAGATTGGTTGTACCTACTCTAAACATATGTGTAGAATAATGTTCGTAAATGCTTACAAGTATTCTTCATCCGTTCTCTTCCCAAATATCACGATCTCATCTACAAATTAGGTTAGTTTTATGTAGTTCTAAGTCTAGCGCACTAATAACCTCAGATGTTAAGTCCCATAATGCTTACAGCCATTTGAAACTTTTTTTTTTTTGAGTAAATAATGTTTTGAATGGGAACCCATGTCCAGAAACGTACTGTTTCCGAGTTACAACGGATTTAATTCAGGTGCTTAACTTATCCACTTCTATTTGAGGAACTGAATTAGGCGCCATGCAGTACAATTATTAGGTAACAATTCGAAAGGAAACGTAACGAAACACTCCTTTATCACTTTCCCATTTGTAAATACTTAAACATAACTTGTTTACATTATTCCAAAACAAAAATGAAGTCAGCATACTATACCTACAGAACAGTACTGATGCATTACAACAGCCGCTCGATGTGGTGACCTCCGACGTTGACATGGTACCAACGAAGCTTGTTCTGGTACACACACTCCATCCCTCCTGGTGTCTTTTCAGTTTCTAGTGCAGCGGCCAGAACTCGTGCCAGCAGATCTTCCTCTGTCTCTACAGGAGTCTCGTAGATTACACTTTACGTACGACCCCACAAGAAGTAGCCCATATGAGTAAAACCTGGCGATCGGGCCGGCCACGTGGTTGGACCACCTCGGCCTATTCATTTTTCACCGTATCATCTGTTGCGATATCTCCGATCGCATGTGATAAGTTAGGTGGTGCACCATCATCCTGACACCACATTTCCTGACGGACATTCAGTTACACAGCTTCCAAGAACGGGTCCAATACGTTTTGTAGGAAGATAAAGTTTTCAGTATCAGTTAGCTTGAGTGGAAGGAGATAAGTCCCAGTCACATGATCGTCCAGAATACGTGTCCACCCGTCAGCCCTGAACTTGCGCGGCACAAGGGTTTTCATCTGCCCAGAGATGGCCGTTTCGCTAATTCAGAACACAACCCCCATGGAACCTTCATTCACCTGTGAACAGAACTGAACGTGGAGACATAGGTGTGTCGATGCAGCGGTGTAGGAAGCACGTGCAATAGGTAACGGGCTGAGTAAAATCGATTGGACCCATAGTGTGTACCCTTTGTAAGTGGTAAGGATGTAATTGTTGCTCACGCAGAACGCCCCAGACAGTACCGTAACGAACACCTACTGCACACGCAATTTTTCGAGTACTCGTTGACCGGTTCTCTTCAGAGCGATGCAGTACACCTTATTCAGATTTGGGAGGGCGGCGCCGCCGTGGTGCACACCAGTCCTGCCTCCTCACGGTGAAGGTATCTCTTTTACGGAGCCGCTACGTAACTTGGGCACACAGTTTGTGCGATGTGATTGTGTGCTACGTTGCGGAAATCGTTCATGATACAGCCAACTAGCAGCTCTTCCGTTACTTCAAGCTCCACCATAAACAAGGAACATGTCTATGTATTCAGATAAGGTGTACCGAACCATGTTTACTGCATCGGAGACGCACAGCAATGAATGTCTTGCAGAAAGTCAGACGTTAAGTGAAATCCGGTGACCGTCTTACGTAGTACGTGTCATGCTGTCACGTTATTGAATTACAGGACAAGCAACGCTGAGACTTTTCTCATTCCCTCAAAGAGTGGAACCGTTTAAACATCTGAATTGATAACGTCGTAGAACGGAAACGGTACGTTACCGCACAGGGGTTCCTGTTTAAAATATTATGTACTCACGCCCCTCTACAACTCATAAAAGTTTGTAACAGGAATTTCACAACACTCTGTATAACAAAGCATACGAAATACCCCTGTACATATACACTGAAGAGCCAAGGAAACTGGTACATCTGTGTAATACTGTGAATGGCCCTCGCGAATATGCAGAAGTTCCGCAACACGACATGGCATTGTCTGAAGTGGTGCTGGAGGGAACTGACACCATGAATCCTGCACGGCTGTCCATAAATCAGCAGGAGTACGACGGGGTGGAGATCTCTCTGAATAGTACGTTGTAAGGCATCCTAGATTTGCTAAATAATGTTCATGTCTGGGCAGTTCGGTGGCCAGCGGAAGTGATTAAACTCAGAAGAGTTTTCCTTGAGACACTCTGTAGCAATACTGGACGTGTGGGGTGACGTATTGTCCTTCTGGAATTGCCCAAGTCCATCGGAATGCGCAATGAGAGATTTGATGTTTTACCGGATTCCTGATACTCACGGTACATTCGTGAAAGTGTCGTATGGGAAAATCCCCGCTTCATCGCTACCTCGGAGATGCAGTGTCCCTTTGCCCGTGCGCCGACTATAACACCACGCTCAAGCTCACTTAAATCTTGATCTCCTTCCATTGTAGCAGGAGTAACCGATCTAATAACTGCGCCAGACATTTGTTGTCTTATATAGGCGATGCCGACCGCAGCGCCGTTTTCTACTTGTTTACATATCTCTGCATTTGAATACTCATGCCTATACCACTTTCTTTGGCATTTCAGTGTAGCTAGAATTACTGAATTAGATTGAGAGACTTGTTTTAAGAAAATACTGAGAGAAATTGTACCAAACCAACTATTTACGGCAAATCATTGTGTGACGGGGCATTTGGCTATCCTAATAGAAGCATTCCTGTAGTCATATCACATCCAATATCTATATATAACGTTAAAAGTATCTCAAAAGTCTGTGTTGGAATTTTCGAGCCAAAACACTAAAATTTGTGGTAACTAGTCGTCACAAACTGAAAGACAGGCAAACTAACAAATACATACCAAGTCGTCCCAGGTGCCTCTCTAAGTATGGCAATGAAATAGTTTAGAGGTTTTTACACTTACAATTAAGTTGAAAGTGAACGGGAGTGGTTTAAACGTTTAAAACTATGATAAATAATTTTGGCCAGGATTTCGGTACAAATAATCCACTGTGAAACGGCCCAACTAGGCAATTAAGCTGCAGTGCATTGAGTATGTAACTCAGGCCAGAACTGTTTCTGCTATGTTTTTATGGTGTTTTCCGTTCCGTGACTGGGGCCTCCTCATTAAAGTTATCGTAAACATCAGCCAAGATGTTTATTTCAGAATTCTCGGTGGACGAATTATTCCCTTTATCCTTTTCTTCTACAACTTCATGATGGGTGTGTAATGAACACCTATGGCATCCAAGATGAAGATAGCTATGTTAAAAGCTTCGCACGCTTACGTTCCTGGTTTGATGAACGCTGAGTAATTCTGTCACTTCTCGATTAGTCTGCAAAACCACATGATCTTAAGCCTTTAGAAAATGTCTAGGACTAGTTAGAGCAGCGTTTGAAACGGAGCGATCACCGTCTCCATAGTTCAGTACCTGGGGTGTAAAGCTAGCTCGCCTCCACGTGGTGCACCCCGGGTAACGCTAAATGAGCTAGCACATAATGGCAGTCAGACAAACCGTGAAAGGTTCTCCTGACTATGCAAGTAGACACAAAAAACGTCCTCCTAAGGATATGCCAACAAGGAAACTTGGACCTACGGTCCGAATCTGCCATCTCAACATAGAGAGCATAAGCTATTCTAAGTGCCATTACTTATCAAAACTACTGAAGAAAGACAACATTGATCTGATCGCCATTCAGGAAACACATTGTAGTACTGAAGTACAACTGCGGAAAAGGGGCAAAATACCCGGATTTGAATTACTTGGTGCCACTTACCACCATACCCATGGTGTTGCAACCTACATCAGACATGATATAGAAAATGCCTCCCTTATCTCCACGTCGTCAGGTGATGGAATCCATAATGTCACAGTAAAAATTGGGAGCGTAACCGTTACAAATATTTATAAACCTCCAACCACTCCATGGCCAAGATCAGTAATTCAGGCTCAACCTCACCCAGCAATCTATCTGGGAGACTTCAATAGCCACCACGAACAGTGGAAATATAAGGAGTGTGATGCTAATGGTGAAACCTTGGTGAAATGGGCTGAAAATGAAAATCTTAACCTTATCTTTGATGCGAAAGACCGTTACACATTCAGATCAGCTGCCTGGGAGCAGGAATACAACCCGGATCTATGCTTCACCTCAACTGACGGAAATAACCAACCACTACCAGCTACCCGTAAAGTCCTGTGCGACTTTCCTCATAGCCAGCACCGACCAGTCATTATTGAAATTGGCAGCCAAATCCCACTGGTGACTTCCATGCCTTGCCCCAGATGGAATTTCAAGAACGCAAATTGGGAAAAGTACTCTCGAGACCTTGATAAATGTCTAGGATGGATACCACCTACCCATAAAAACTATAGAAGATTCATCGGAGCAGTAATAAGCACTGCCAAGAAGCACATCCCTAGGGGATACCGACGAGAGTATGTCCCAGGGTGGTCCAAAAACAGTGACGAGCTCTACCAGCGCTTCCTCAAGACGGGCGACAAAGAACTGGCCGATGACCTTCTCCACAGTCTTGATACTGCAAGACAATGTAAATGGACAGAAGCAATGGAGAGCCTGAATTTCCAGACTTCAAGCCGACAAGCATGGACCCTGTTAAGGAAATTAGGAAGTGGAGCACCTATTCAAAGACAGACAGCAAACGTCTCCCCAAACACCATGGCATCTCATATAGCGGCCACGTCCAGAGCCCCAAGTGACAGAGCACACACGATCAAGATAAAACGAGAACTCAGGAATCTGAGGAATAAGGCGACAGAAACTGAATACGCTCTCCCTTTCTCACTCGAAGAAATAGAAACAGCACTCAAAGAGGTCAAGCCAGGGAAAGCACCAGGACTCGACAGCATTAACCCAGAACTCCTGATACACTGCGGTAAATACACAAAACTCTGGCTGGCGAGATTCTTCACCGACATCATCCAAACCGGTAATGTGCCTAGTGACCTCAAAAGATCGAAAATAATAGCCATCTTAAAACCAGGGAAACCAACAAACTCACCGAAGAGCTACAGGCCCATAGCACTACTGTCAGTAATATATAAATTGTTAGAAAGGCTCATCTACAATAGAATCTGCTAGAAAATACTCAATGCTATACCAATCGAACAAGCAGGTTTCAGACCAAACCGCAGCTGTGTCGATCAAGTTCTCTCACTCACGACGTACATTGAAGCTGGCTTCCAAAGAAAGCTTAAAACCTCTGCAGCATTCATAGACCTGTCAGCTGCCTACGACACAGTCTGGAGAGAAGGCATGATTTATAAGTTCCTCCTCATAATCCCATGTAAACTAACAGCTCGCCTACTAAACAACATGCTGAATGACAGAACGATCCAAGTCACCATGGGTTCAGATATTAGTTCACCGAGGAAATTAAAAAATGGCCTACCTCAAGGATCGGTGCTTGAACCACTCCTCTTCAATCTCTACATTGCAGACATACCGGAAACAAGATCAAAGAAGTTTGGCTACGCCGATGACTGGGTCCTTGCAACGAGAAGTCAGTCATTTGAAGGGGCAGAGGAGACCCTAACAGCTGACTTGGAGAAGATGGGAGAATATTTCCGAAAATGGCACCTGCAACCTAACGCCAACAAAACAGAAGTATCATGTTTTCACCTAAACAATAAAGCGGCTAAGAGGGAGCTCAGAATAAAATTCGAGACCACATGGCTTACCCACAATAAAACCCCAAAGTACCTAGGTGTGACCCTCGATAGAACACTCTCTTTCAAAGGTCACCTAATGTAAACAGCAGAGAAACTAAAAACAAGGAATAACATTATACAGAAGCTCTGTGGAACGACATGGGGAGCGGCAGCTACTATGTTACGGACATCAGCCTTAAGTCTCGTCTTCTCAGCTGCCGAATATTGTGCGCCGATATGGCTAAACAGCCCCCACACCCATAGAATCGATGCACAGCTCAATAACACAATGAGAATGATCGCTGGTGTAATAAAGACTACACCCGTGGAATGGCTCCCAGTACTAAGCCACATACCACCCCCTAACCTACGCCGCACAAACGCTCTTATAAGAGAGTACAAAAAGATAATGAGCAATCGGAATCTACCCATCCATGAGAATTTTGAAGATGCCACCCAAAGCCGCCTCCGCTCCAGAAGGTCACCCATCAGAACCGCAATAGCCACATCTGCAACAGAGGAAGAATTCAACATAACCAGCGCCTGGCACCAAGAATGGTCCTTAAAGAACATCAGCAAACTTCCATGTATCTCCCAGAAGCCTCCAGGTTTTGACTTATCACGCAAAACCTGGGCAACTTTAAACAGAATTAGAACTAAACATGGCAGATGCGCCTATTCCCTCTACCAGTGGGGCATGACAGAATCGCCGCTATGTCAATGTGGAGAAAATCAAACTATCCAGCACATACTAGAAGACTGCCCCAGGACAGCCTATGATGGGACTCCAGAAGATTTCCTGATGGCGACTCCAGAATCAATTGCATGTATTAACTCATTAGATGTTTGTTTGTAGTTACTTCCAAACATAGGTATAACTACTGTAACATGAGTATTATGTGTAATTTTGTATAATTTTGTATAATTCTGTATAACTATTGTAATAACTGTAAGAATATATAATGCCAAATTATTACAATTTTGCATATTGATTGTAATAACAATTGTGTCTAAATGCCATACGCTAAATAAAATAAGTACCTTTATCGTACCTAATCATCAGTTTCTTCCTCGGCGAAATGAGGCAATTATCAAAGGTAAACGATGTTCCAGGGTATCAGCTGACTAATGAGTGTTCTAGTTTTCTTCTTACGAACCGAAGGATTCCGTAGGTTGACATATATGTTCGGGGGACCTTCAATAATTAAAGAGACGAACTGATGTAGCTAAATCTGTATTGTTACAAAATGGGTCTTTTACTACATCTCCCCACAATCCCCACTAATATAAATACACTTGCCCAACGATTAAATAGATTTTAGGCACATGAATGCAAACACAATTGCCAGTAATATCAATACACCTGCCCAACGATGAACTAGTTTTTTTTTTTTTTTTAACATCATGCAACGATATCTGTCTTCTTGTTTGAGCCATTTTTCCACAAATTCTTTAACCTTCTTTGTCCTTGGCGAATCCAAGTTTCTGTTCTACCCATTTACAAAAATTTCCTTGATTCCTACAACTTTCACCGTACTGTAAAACGATTCGAGAAAAGATTTCAGCCGGTTTTCACTTAAGTTTGTTTCTTTAATTATTGAATGTCCCTCGTAGTAATCAGTACATGAAAGTAAATGACAAAAATCCTGTACAAGCGTTTACACGGGAACCGTTCAGGATAGGCTGTCTTCCGATCGAATATCACAATGCTCTTATTGTCTTGATCATTTATCCAGGCTGTGTTTAGCCTGCTTCGACTGGGTAGTACTATTGGCGTTTCCACTAAACCCGCGGCACCTATGTACATAACGCCATTACATCTAAGAAATTTGTTATGAAAACTGAATTTGTTAATACGAACGCAAACAAATGATATAAAAGATAATTTTATGAGAAAATAAATGTACACCAAGCTTCTTTCCATTGTTTTAGAATTGCTGGCATCTCTAAGGGATATGGTCATCAATGATTGGTTTCAGTTAAATGTGGCACACCTGAAAACACTTGTGAACTCTTTTTCTTTCAAAAATTGGACCATTGTAAGGGTATAGATGGTGTTTACATGGGATCAACGTGATGCCTCTGCCATGACAGATTTTTTCTAGTTTCCATAATTTCATTGGAGTGATTTAACTGTTGGAGTAGCACATGTGGAATCTCTCTCTCTCTCTCTTTCTCTCTCTCTCTCTCTCTCATGCACGCACACACACACACACACACACACACACACACACACACAGGCGCGCGTTTTCAACCACTTAGCGCTGATGTTTATTTTGAGCGATAGTATCGGAAAAACATCTATGGGTTGCAGAAGTAGATGTGCAGACGTCATTACGTAGGCGTGAGCCACGAGAGTACTTACGACCATTAAACTCCGCTTTGGTTCTCAGAAGAGCGAGCGGCGTCTGCAGATGACGGCGCGTTTTGTATCTCGTCACACGCTCATGATTTATTGCGCTTTTTGCTGCTCGCACTGCGACGCGGACGCCGCACTGCTCGATAATTTTTGATATATTACAGTTGGTACAATTAATTCTACCAAGAGACACGCTACCTAATAATTTAAACTGTACGAAAATTTTCATGTCCTGTCGCTTGACAATCAGAAATACTTGCAGAACACAACAGATTTATCAAATAAACAGACTGAATATTTCCTGTGTGCACAGTGCGAAAGTGTTCATGGCACACATATCTCAACTTAAAACGTACCAGCATGACGAGTAATCCATTGTTCAATATCTCTTTATTGTAAGAAATATATAGTAACGATTTATCAGATACGGCTAGCAGCACTAATGCATTATTCACTGACAGAGCTGTTGTCTGCAAGTAGACGTTGACATCTGACCAGAGATAAAAATCTGCAGCCGAACAAATGTAAAGCTCTGGCGGACCGGAAACAGTGCTGGAAAGCAGGTGAAACGATCGTCATATTTACTCGTAGAGCTTTATACACTACTGGAAATTGAAATAAGAACACCGTGAATTCGTTGTCCCAGGAAGGGGAAACTTTATTGACACATTCCTGGGGTCAGATACATCACATGATCACACTGACAGAACCACAGGCACATAGACACAGGCAACAGAGCATGCACAATGTCGGCACTAGTACAGTGTATATTCACCTTTCGCAGCAATGCAGGCTGCTATTCTCCCATGGAGACGATCGTAGAGATGCTGGATGTAGTCCTGTGGAACGGCTTGCCATGCCATTTCCACCTGGCGCCTCAGTTGGATTAGCGTTCGTGCTGGACGTGCAGACCGCGTGAGACGACGCCTCATCCAGTCCCAAACATGCTCAATGGGGGACAGATCCGGAGATCTTGCTGGCTAGGGTAGTTGACTTACACCTTCTAGAGCACGTTGGGTGGCACGGGATACATGCGGACGTGCATTGTCCTGTTGGAACAGCAAGTTCCCTTGCCGGTCTAGGAATGGTAGAACGATGGGTTCGATGACGGTTTGGATGTACCGTGCACTATTCAGTGTCCCCTCGACGATCACCAGTGGTGTACGGCCAGTGTAGGAGATCGCTCCCCACACCATGATGCCGGGTGTTGGCCCTGTGTGCCTCGGTCGTATGCAGTCCTGATTGTGGCGCTCACCTGCACGGCGCCAAACACGCATATGACCATTATTGGCACCAAGGCAGAAGCGACTCTCATCGCTGAAGACGACACGTCTCCATTCGTCCCTCCATTCATGCCTGTCGCGACACCACTGGAGGCGGGCTGCACGATGTTGGGGCGTGAGCGGAAGACGGCCTAACGGTGTGCGGGACCGTAGCCCAGCTTCATGGAGGCGGTTGCGAATGGTCCTCGCCGATACCCCAGGAGCAACAGTGTCCCTAATTTGCTGGGAAGTGGCGGTGCGGTCCCCTACGGCACTGCGTAGGATCCTACGGTCTTGGCGTGCATCCGTGCGTCGCTGCGGTCCGGTCTCAGGTCGACGGGCACGTGTACCTTCCGCCGACCACTGGCGACAACATCGATGTACTGTGGAGACCTCACGCCCCACGTGTTGAGCAATTCGGCGGTACGTCCACCCGGCCTCCCGCATGCCCACTATACGCCCTCGCTCAAAGTCCGTCAACTGCACATACGGTTCACGTCCACGCTGTCGCGGCATGCTACCAGTGTTAAAGACCGCGATGGAGCTCCGTATGCCACAGCAAACTGGCTGACACTGACGGCGGCGGTGCACAAATGCTGCGCAGCTAGCGCCATTCGACGGCCAACACCGCGGTTCCTGGTGTGTCCGCTGTGCCGTGCGTGTGATCATTGCTTGTACAGCCCTCTCGCAGTGTCCGGAGCAAGTATGGTGGGTCTGACACACCGGTGTCAATGTGTTCTTTTTTCCATTTCCAGGAGTGTAGATCCCGCGGTCGCACAGTAACAAGCCCAAAATCCTTTAAACCATTCTTACCCAAATAAGCCGTCAGCACCTTGGAACACACCTACCGGCATCCAATGAGGCTTTCGTCCTATTCCAACGACGACCAACATCTTTACCTTACCCCTCTTATCTCCCACCAACTAAATAAATGAAACGCCCTCACATTTGTCTCCCTTGACATCCAGAAAGCCTATGAAATTCCAGCATCCTGGATTGTACTTCAAGCTTCAAACCTATGCCCTCTACGTTAACTTCGCCCTCTTTATACAATTCCTTCTTCACCAGAGTTCTACATGTGCTACAATCAACCACATCTGCTTTCGCATCTTTCACCCGACTGCAGAAGTGCCTCAAGGCTCTGTGCTGTGCCCCCTCCTTCACATCCTATGCACTGCAGACATTCCCATGTCACCACCTCCCACCTACCTCCTAGTCCGCCATCGGTAGCTGAGTGGTCAGCGTGACAGCATGTCAATCCCAATGGCCCGGATTCGACTCCCGGCGGCGTCGGAGATTTTCTCCGCTCAGGGACTGGGTGTTGTGTTGTCCTAATCATCATCATTTCATCCCCATCGACGCGCAAGTCGCCGGAGTGACGTCAAATCGTAAGACTTGCGTCCGGCGAACGGTCTACCCGACGGGAGACTAGTAACACGACATCTACAGTTTCACCTACCTCCTGCAACATGGTGGCTACACTGCCTGCCCAACTACCCACCATTTGTTCCAGCTCTCCCATGTCTCCCTCCAGAGCCACTTGAATGTCCTGGTCGTGTAGTGCAACACGTGAAAACTGCAAATAAATTCACAGAATAGCCAAGCAACCATCTTTGGTCGCCTCACTAAGTGTTTCCGTCGTCCAGATGCTCACCTGTCCGTCTATAGTCAACCCATCCATCTGCCAAACACAGTAAAGTATTTCAGATTAATCCTCGACAGAAAGCCGACATACAGACCTCCTTACCCCACAACAGAAAACGCAAAACCGGCTAAAGCGATTAAGTCTACTGCCAGGCCGAACCTGGGCCTTACGTCCTACAATTGTTCTCAGCTGTCAATCCTTCATCCACCCCATCTTAACGTATGCCAACATTGCCTGGCTCTGTATCTCCCCTAAATTCTACAAAAACTCTGAAATCCTGGGAAGATGTCACCTTGCTTCCACATTAGAATACCTTCCCCAATTTGAATCCTGTACCAACCCATCCTCTTCTCACAGCCTCTTCTCTTCTTGGAGTACCTAAGAATCCAATATATTAACTGGAAAACCGAATCCTGGCATCCACTATCTTATTCCCTACAATCCAGCTGCATCACTACATTTCCTTATCCATCCTATTCCACCGAATCTTCCACTAGTCAACGGTAAGATGCGTTCGTATGTATGTCCTTCTCTCTAGCCCTAGTCTCAACATTCAACTCCACCTCATCCTTCCATTTCACTGCCTCCCCTTACTCCAACTCAGTGATTTTTACTTGCTATCTGCGGTTCAGCGAGATGCCACAGTAAAACTCATCACCACCTTCTCCAACGTCTACATTGACTACAGACCAAAAACTAAACTCCTCCCGAAACGGGCCGTGAAGATCCAACGGTACTGACCTGCCACTGCGTCATCCTCAGTTCATAGGCGTCACTGGATGCGGATATGGAGGGGTATGTGGTCAGCACACCGCTCACCCGGCCGTGTGTCAGTTTCCGAGACAGGAGCCGCTACATCTCAATCAAGTAGCTCCTCAGTTTGCCTCGCAAGGGCTGAGTGCACCCCGCTTGCCAACAGCGCTCGGCAGACCGGATGGTTACCCATGCAAGTGCTAGCCCAGCCCGACAGCGCTTAACTGCGGTGATCTGAGGGGAACCGGTGTTACCACTGCGGCAAGGCCGTTGGTACATTGACTACAAAACGGACATAAAATACAACTGACAAAAACAATTGAGAGTTTTGTCTCAAACAACATCTTACTTGGACTATGTTATCAAAGAAGCGGCCAAATTTGTAATAAACAGTAATAATTTTGACAGAGACCAAGGGTACAAAATAGGGCATCGGGGCGTGCTTTGGATACTGAACGAAAGTAGAGACGCACTCTTGACGCTTGTAGGGACGCGAGAGCGGCAGTTTCAAACGTGGTGCTGGCCGCTGTGGCCGAGCGGTTCTAGGCGCTTCAGTCTGGAACCGCGCTGCTGTTACGGTCGCAGGTTCGAATCCTGCCTCGGGCATGGATGTGTGTGATGTCATTAGGTTAGTTAGTTTAAAGTACTTCTAAGTCTAGGGGACTGATGACCTCAGATGTTAAATCCCATAGTGCTTAGAGCCATTTGAGCCGCTCGGGCTTTGTGATGCACTAGCTCCCGCGGTGTGACGGAGCCGCTTGGAGCTGCCCCACTTACCTTCCGTACACACTCCACTCGGACCCTCTTTGGAAGTTACACACCCTGCCAGTTCTATATAATCAGAACACTGCGCCAGCCCTGGCAGTCAGTGATTTCAACTCCTGATGACGATGGCGGAGACAACTTTCGAAAACTCGAGTGCTTAATCCGAAATGACACGTCAGTAAACCGAAGAGATTTTGTTGAAACACGCCAACACGAAAGACTCCATGGACACATCTCCAAACAAACTCCGCAAGCCACCATACGGTGTGTGGCGGAGGGTACCTCGTACCGCAACTAGTCGTTTCCTCTCCTGTTCTCTCTCAAACGGAACGAGGGAAAAACGACTATCCGTATGCGTCCGTAAGGGCCCTAATTTATCGTATCTTGTCTTTGTGGATCTTACTCGAAAAGCATGTTGACTGCAGTAGGATCGCTCAGCAGTCAGATTCAAATGCTGGTTCTCTAAATTTTCTCAGTAGTGTTTCTCGAAAAGAACTTCGTTTTCCCATTAGGGATTCCCATTCGCTCTCCCGAAGCATCTCCCTAACAACTGCGTGTTGATTGAACCGACTAGTAATAAATCTAGCAGCCCGCCTCTGAATTGTTTCGATATCTTACCTTAATCCGACTTCGTACAGATCCCAAAAACTCGAGCAGTACTCAAGCATAGCTTGCACTGGAGCCATACATGCGATCTCCTTTACATATGAATCAGACTTCCCAAAATTCTCCCAAGAAACCGTAGTCGATCATTCGCCTTTCTTACCACAATCGTCACATACTCTTTCCACCTCATATCGTCTTGCAACGTTGCACCAAACGACGTGACTATGTTCAGCAGCACATTACTATGCTGTATTAGAACGTTATGGGTTTGTTTTTCCTACTCATCAGCTAATACCTTATGTTTTTCCACTTTTATACCTAACTGCCATTCATCATACCAACTAGAAATATTGTCTAAGTCGTCTTATATTCTCCTATCGTGACTCAACGTTTACGCGCTAACATACACTACACCATCATAGCAAACAGCCGTAGAATGCTGTTTACCTTGTTCGCCAGATCATGACTCAATAGTCCGCAGCTCGTGGTCAAGTAGCTAGCGTTGCTGCCTCTGGATCACGGGATCCGGTTTCGATTCCCTGCCGGGTCGGGGATTTTCTCTGCCCACGAACTGGGTGTTTGTGTTGTCCCCGTCCTTTCATCACCATTCAGAAAAGTGGTTTCATACCCTGGGGGTATATCTTCAGGTCATAATATAAAACTAATACTTCATTTACCACGACTTCCAAGATGTAAGTGCGTATAACAACATATCAGTCCTTGATAAAACCATGGATGAATTGGCAGATGGACATCCGATCCGAATCGTGCATGTTTAGTAAAAAAACTCCAAAACGTGACAATCCAAGTCTGATAGAATAAAACCAACCTCAAAATCCGCGGGGGAAACAAAAAATTAAGACATACAATCCTTGGCAGTCGTCAACAGACTAAAATATGTTGGCAGGCGTCCAGTAGAACTGCACGCTATAGCACTGGCCACACACTGGATACCATTCCGTTTAATATAGACTATTTTACCATCTTTGATTTTAAATCGATTCATTGACCGTCATATTATGTGCAAGTTCTTTAGCTGTGGTTTCCCGACCTATACGATTATTTGTACAGACAATTTGGTTAAGGAAATAATGATTTTTCTTAAAATGAGCGGTACAGCAATTAAACTTCGGTCACCTACAAGTGCTACTTTCTCTGAAGTTTTATAAGTAGTGTTAATATGCAAGCCTTATGTATTTTTTAAAAATATTATAGAAAAATTAAGCTTCAGTAGTAGAGGCAAGTGTTTTTTTTCGTGGAATCTTAGATATTTTGACACATAATACAATTTTCGGTGCAATTTTTTAAATTTTCGTTCGTGATCAGTGATCGGTAATTGTACTTGTGTAATATGATAAGCATATTGTGCGTGTCTGCGCGTGCGCGTGTATGTGTGTGTGTGTGTGTGTGTGTGTGTGTGTATGTGTCTGTGTGTGTTCGTGTATATGTGTGTGTTTCTGTGCTGAAATCATTACTTATGATATTTATTTTATTTTGGTGGAACAGGCTGTATTTTTCAAAATATAGATCTTTCATCTGTCTAGTTCTACCATTATTTTTGGACATTTGCACCTCTGTCTTGTTCAACCACCGTCTTTGGTCAGATTGTATAGAAAGTAAACAATCTGATTGATGTAGTTTCCCTTGTGTGTTGCAGCGCAATAAAGATCTCTCCCGAAAACCTTCGTCGTTCCTTCCTAAAATGGTGTTCGGTCAGTTCGTTTGTCTTTTGGCTATGCTGTGTGTTTTTGCATCACACGTCTTGATTATATTTTGGTATTGTTTAATAGCTGGTTATGGGAAGTACTGTCTGTAAATGTTTTATAGGGCTTTAGTACCGTAGCTGCGATTTGTAAATATTGCAGTATTCCTCTGAAGTTGTTATTATACACAATTTGGTGCAGGCCTGAACCGTTCGTAACAAGAACAATAATTGCCAAGGAATGTCATAAGTTATATTTTTCTAGTGTGTAACAGAATGGAAAAGAAAATCAAGGATGTGTTAGACGACGATCAGTTTGGATTTAGGAAAGGTAAAGTCACCAGACAGGCATTTCTTACTTTGCGGTTGATAATGGAAGAAAAATCAAGATTCAGTAATAGGATTTGTCGACCTGGGAAAAGCGTTTGACAATGTAAAATTGTGGAAGATGTTCGAAATTCTGAGAAAAGTAGGGGTAAGCTATAGGGAGAGACGGATAATATACATGTACAAGAACCAAGAGGGAATAATAACAGTGGACGACCAAGAACGAAATGCTCGGATTAAAGAGGCTATAAGGCAGGGCCCCTACTGTTCCATCTGTACGTCGAAGAAGCAATGATGGAAATCAAAGAAATTTTCAGGAGTGGAATTAAAATTCAAGGTGAAAGGGTATCAATGATACGATGCGCTGATGACATGGCTATCCTGAGTAAAAGTGAAGAAAAATTACATGATCTACTGAGTGGAATGGACATTCTAATGAGTAAAGAATATGGATTAAGAGTAAACCGAAAAAAGACGAAAGTAATGAGAAGTAGCAGAAATGAGAACAACGAGCCACTTAACATCAGGATTAATGGTCACGAAGTAGATGAAGTTCAGGAATTCTGCTCTCAAGGCAGCAAAATAGCCCATGACGGACGGAGCAAGGAGCAAATCAAAAACAGACTAGCACTACAAAAAGGGTATTCCTGGCCAAGAGAAGTCTACTAATACGAAATACAGGCATTAATTTGAGGAAGAAATTTTTGCGAATGTATATTTGGAGCACACCACTGAATGGCAGTAAAACATAGACTGTGCGAAAACCGGAACAGAAGAGAATCTAAGCATTTGAGATGTGGTGCCACAGATGAATGTTGGAAATTGGGTGGACTGATAAGGTAAGGAATTAGGAGATTCTGCACATAATCGGAATGGAAAGGAATGTGTGGAAAAAACTGCCAAGGGGATTGGAATAAATCCAGCAGATGATTGAAGACGTAGGTTGCAAGTGCTACTCTGAGATGAAGAGGCTGGCACAGGAGAAGAATTCTTGGCGGGTCGCATTCTACCAGTCAGAAGACTAATGACTCCAAAAGTAAAAAAAAACATTGTAGGACATGGTTCCATCCTCTAAACTCGTGCTAAGGTGAAACATTAGTGAAAAAGTTGTGAAAATGTCAGGCAATTACAGTTTATTCTGTAAATCAACAACAACATAGTCTCAGATTGAAATGCCAACATCATTTACGTCTTTTAGACGTGGAGATAGCAAGCACCACAGAACAATTTAGAAATGGAAATACTTAAAAGTCCATTATGCCTTATACCGATGTAGGTCTGAAGATATTGAACTAGTAGCATTTTTTCAGATGGTAGTAATTCAGATCGCCTATTTTTTGTTTATCTGCCTGCTTAGCATAATATTTTAGCAAACGTATCCTTTCTTCAGTTGTAGATTTTTGAGGTTAGTATTGCTACATCGTCTGATTTAAGTCTAACATAAAGTTTCAACTCTATGTTTAGTGTGTTATAACTATTTAGGCACGAAAATAGCATTGGGGGCACATAGAGAGCTTACAGTCATGTTTTAAGCAGCAATTTTGACGTGAGTGTGTGGTGTGTGTTTAATTTTTGATGAACACTTTTGAATATGGTGCAATCAATTCAGATCTTTCTGATACTTTAGAGCCCATCCAATATGATAAAACAGGGGATACAGGGCGACTGGCTGTGCCATTTTTATCGTTGATAAAATGCTATGCTGTTCTTGGCTGTTTCTTTTTAATACTACGTCACTAATGTCTGGAGAGTGGTGTTGAAGAAGAGGGAGCGGGAGGATGAAGGCGATGGTGTAGAGAGGGGGGGGGGGGGGCGTAGTTTTCCACATGATTGTGATGGCGTCATTAGTAAGGGGCGTGGGATTACAGCCATCTTAGATTGTGACGTTATTGTCCCTACAGGTAGCTAACCCGCAGTAGCACTTTCACTTGACGTCAGTGGAGTCCAAAAGTTCAATACTCAATTTGAATGAAAATTTGGTCCAGAGACGCCATATCCTTCAGCACTAACTTCGCGTAGCTACACTTTGGGGGAACATGGAGTTACGATATCACTGTGTTGTCCAAGTTAACATTTTGACTGTCAAATTAAATCGTAGCCGTTCCACTGACTGATCCGTCATACAAATAAGATGTCCGAACATCATAAAGACAAGCTCCGTATATCTTCAGTGTAGTACCATCGCAACTACCATTACGATCATTTTGCTCTCATACCTGTGTGTCTATTTATCGTAACTTCTTTTAAGATTTTGTTTCATCAAACAAACAAAAAAGAACAAAAAAACCAGTTTGTACATTCATGCACAGTTATGTTGGTATCACTGAACTTTTTTGTCAATGTAATGGAAGAGAAACGGTCTTTGTTGGACCAGCAGGTCATTTTTGACGCTTTCTATCAGTTTTGTGTAGTTTATTGGTTGGTTGGTTGGTTGGAGGGGACTAAACAGCGAGGTCATCGGTGCCATCGGATTAGCAAACGATGGGCAAGAAGCTGGTCTTGCTTATTCGAAGGAACCATCCCGTTATTTGCCTGAAGCGATATAGGGAAATCACAGAAAACCTAAATCAGGATGGCAGGTCACGGGTTTGAACCGTCGTCCTCCAGAATGCGAGTCCAGTGCACCAACCACCACGCCACCTCGCTTGATATGTAGTCTATTGATATTGCGAAGTCATAGTACTATAAGTATGATTACTGTATTTGAATGTCATATTTAAGTATTGCAGTAACATTCAATGAATCTGGTTAAAATGCAATGCGCTGTATTGCATATAGCCCAACCTAGCTTACATTTTGTCTTTTGGCTGGCAACATAACATGAACCATTCCAGATTAATGTTACAAGTGACCTTAGAGAAAGCACGAAAGGATGATTTTCTGCAGCCAGATTCTCCATCAAAAAACACAAGAAATGAAGGTGTCCTGCGTGATAGTACCCCTTCGTCTAAACAGTAAACAAACCTCAATCAAGAAGGTAATAATACGGTTGTAGGCTAAGTACTATTGCACAGATTGGCTTATTATTATTATTATTATTGATATATTGAAGAGGGCAACAATGGAGATTCTTCTGTAGAAGACATTCCTTTGTTTGATGATTTATCAGAGTATCGACCAGTACGTAGTTATGAGAGTAAGGATAGTGAACCAAGAGTTCCAGATACGAAGGGAAACTTATTTAAGCTCATTTAATATGATTACTCTGACACATTTAGCAGTATTACCAACGTATTATAGTAAAGAAACGGAGTTATTACGTCATGAGAAACTATTATTGATATGGGAATTTCACGTGCTTGCCGATAAGTGCAGGATCATTCAACTGAAAATTCAAATGGCATAGATAATGGTGTTCACGCACAGTCAATAGACAACGCTAATGAAACAGCTCAGACAACTGCAAATAAAAGCACAGGGAAGTGATGTTATGGAAGTATAATATGCTTACCGTATCAGAACCCACCTTTTGCATTGTTTAACAAGATGTGCTGTAACGATAACTTTTTTGCCTCGAATAACTCGCAAAAGTAAACGCGAAGGATGGAAATAGAGGAGAAACACAAATGTTGAGACGGTTATCAGAAAGGAAAAGCATATATATTAATTCAAGCGGAAAAGAAGTGCAACAAAAGCTGATTGGTCGAGTTTGTGGAACAATTGTAAGGTAGCTGCAAGGTGCAAGTGCAAAGATAAAGTAAAATTAGATCAAAGACAGAAATTGTTTGAGATATTTTATAGCTCGTAAGTCTAGAAATGTGATTATCTGAGCAAGCTGATCACGAAAATTCCAAGAAAAACAATTTGTGACAGATTGGAACATGGCATTATGTCCAGGCGTACTCGAACATTACAGTACACATATATTCTTAAAAATCGAGTAGTAAAGGTATGAAAAGTTATGCAGGTTACAAGGAGCCATATAGTTTCTTTTGAAAAAGTGGCAACACACTACATTAGAAAGGATAATTCATGGGAGCACTTACGTGGCACCCTTAGCGTTCGAAAGATGTATAAAATGTACATTTAGAAGTACCAATGAGTGGGGAAGGAACATGTATAAACTTGAATGTGTGAAAAGGTTTTCAAAACAGAATGCAATCTTGGTGTTTTCAAACTCCTAAAAGGGATGCATGTGATGAGCGAGTCCTACAAGAAAGCTGAAAGACAAAGTAAGACTGCTTTTCAAGAAAAAAAAATACAAAGCCACCTGAAAGCCAGACATGGCTCGAGCAGACAAAGAAGCTGACAATTTGAAACCGCAAACTGACAGCACATTTCTATGCGCCTTTCTTAATTTACAGCATGCTCCATATTATGAAGCGTCCTTGAGGCATCGCAATAAAAACCTGAGCACCTGCAGTCTATCTACGACATAGGAAAACAAAAGGGAATGTGCTTCATTTGGCGTAAGGGAAATGAAGTAGAAGAATAATCAGCGTTGGAGGCGAAGACTTCCTGCATAAGAAGTCACCCTCATTCTGCCAACGGACTTGTCTACATCTATATCTACATCTACACGATTACTCTGCAATTCGCATTTAAGTGCTTGGCAAAGGGTTCATCGAACCACAATCATACTATCTCTCTACCATTCAAAGAGGGCAGACGAGCGGACAGAGGTTCAGGGAACTCTCTTGCCCTTGGGTTGGGAAACTGCCCCTACAGATGGAAGAATCAGCGATGATCAACTGCATGAGGATGCAGAAGGCAATGGAAACCACTACACTAAGGACACATAACGTATACCCACAGGACATGTGGCCTGTAATTGAGAAGGTGTTATAATGATGTCACCTTTTGCAAGACATTCTGGAACAGTCCCCCATTCGGATCTCCGGGAGGTGACTGCCAAAAGGAGGGTGCTCATGAGAAAAAGATTGAATAACCAAGGAAAGGATAGCGTTCTATGAATCGGGACGTGGAATGTCAGAAGCTTGAACGTGGTAGAGAAGATAGAAAATCTGAAAATGGATATGCAAAGCCTCAATCTAGATATAGTAGGAGTTAGCGAGGTGAAATGCGGAGAAGATACGGATTCTGGTCATACCAATAGTGGTGTAACGGGAGTGGGATTCGTAGGTCAGGGAGTGTGTTACTGTAAACAGTTCAGTGATAGGACTGTTCTTGTCAACTATCGACAGCGATAGTTCAGGTACACATGCCGACATTGAAAGCTGAAGATGAAGAGATGGAGCAAGTATATGAGGATATTGAAAGGGTAATACGGTATGTAAAGAGGGATGAAAATCTGATAGTCATGGGGGACTGGAATGTAGTTGTAAAAGAAGGAGTAGAGGAAAAGGTTACAGGAGAACGTGGGGTTGACACAAGGAACGAGAGAAGAGAAAGCCTAATTGATTTCTGTAATAAATTTCAGCTCGTAATAGTGAATACCCTGTTCAAGAATCACAAGAGGAGGAATTATATTTGGAAAAGGCCGAGTGATACGGGAAGATTTCAGTTAGATTACATCATGGTCAGACAGAGATTCCGAAATCAGATACTGAATTGTAAGGTATACCCAGGACAAAATATAGTCTGAGACCACAATGTCATGGTGATGAACAGTAGGCTGCATTTTAAAAATTATTCAGGAAGAATCAATACGCAATGATGTTGTATATGGAAGTACTAAGGAATGATGAGGTATGGACTGAAGTTATCTAAGGCTGTAGATATAGCAATAAGGAACAGCTCAGTAGGCAGTACAGTTGAAGAGGAATGGACATCTCTAAATAGGGCCATCACAGAAGTTGGGAAGGAAAACATAGGTACAAAGAAGGTAACTACGAAGAAACCGTGGGTAACAGAATAAATACTTCAACTGGTCTGTAAAATAAGGAAGTACTAAATTATTCAGGGAAACTCAGGAATCCAGAAATTCAAGTCATTGGAGAATGAGATAAATGGGAAGTGCAGGGAAGCAAAGACGAAATGGCTGCAGGTAAAATATGAAGAAAGTGGAGAAGAAATGACCAACAGAAGGACTGATTCAGCATATAGGAAAGTCAAAACAATATTCGATGAAATTAAAAACAAGGGCGGACAGGTAGAAAGAGTACACTGAAGCCCTTTAAGAGGGGAAAGATTTGTCTGATGAAGGTTTAGAAGCGATAGGGGTCCAGTATTAGAAACTGAATTTAATAGAATTTTGGAGGATCTACGATCAAATAAGGCAGAAGGGATGAATAACATTCCATCAATGTTTCTAAAATCATTGGGAAGTGGCAACAAAACAACTATTCACGTTGGTGTGTAGAATGTAAGAGTCTGGTGAAAAGCCATCTTAGTTTCGAAAAAATATCACGCTCACAATTCCGAAGATTGCAAGAGCTGACAGGTGCGAGAATTATCGCACAATCAGGTTAACATCTCGTGCATCCAAGCTGCTGACGAGATTAGTATACAGAAGAATGGAAAAGAAATTTGAGAAAATGTTAGATGAGGATCACTTTGGCTTTAGGAAAGACAGAGGTACGACAGAGGCAATTCTGACTTTGCGGTTGATAATGTAAGCAAGACTAAAGAAAAATAAAGACACGTTCACAGGATTTGTCGACCTGGAAAAAGCGTTCGACTATGTAAAATGCTGCAAGATGTTCGACATTCTAAGAAAGAATAGGCAAAAGCCGTAAGAAGAGGTGTGTAATATACAATATGTGCAAGAGCCAACAGGGAATAATAAGAGTGGACGACCAAGAACAAAGTGCTCGGATTGAAAAGGGTGTGAGGCAGGGATACAGACTTTTACTCCTACTGTTTAATCTGTACATTGAAGATTCAATGATGGAAATAAAAGAAAGGTGCAGTAGTGGGATTAAAATTCATGGTGGAAGGATGTCAATGATACGATTCGCTGATGACATTACTATCTTGAGTGAAAGTGTAGAAGAATTTTATGATCAGCTGAATGAAATGAACAATCTAATGCGTACAGAATATGGATTGATGGTAAATCGAAGAAAGACGAATGTAATGAGATAGAGCAGATATTAGAACAGCGAGAAACTTAACATCAGTATTCACGGTCACGAATTAGACTGAGTTAAGGAATTCTGCTACCTGGACAGCAAAATAACCAATGACGGATGGAGCAAGGAGGATATCAAAAGCAGACTGTCACTGTCAGAAAGGTCATTCCTGGCCAAGAGAAGTCTACCGATATGAAATACAGGCCTTAAGTTAAGGAAGAAATTTGTAAGAATGTATATTTGGAGCACAGCATTCTATACCATTGAAACATTGACTGTTGGAAAACCGGAGCAGAAGAGAATCGAAGCATTTGAGATGTGGTGCTACAGACTCATAAGATAAGAAATGAGGAGGTTCTGTGCAGAACTGGGGAGGAAAGAAATATGTGGAAATCACTGACAAGGAGAAGGGGCAGGATGATAGAACATCTGTTAAGACATCAGGTTCTGACTTCCATGGTACTAGAGGAAGCTGTAGAGGGCAAAAACTGTACAGGAAGACAGAGAGTGGAATACATCCAGCAAATAACTGAGAACGTATGTGGCAAGTGCAGATAAGACAGAGATTGGGATGCATTCAGAAAACAATTGAGGACGTAGGTTGCAAGTTCTATTCTGAGACGAAGAGGTTGGCACAGGAGAGGAATTCGTGGTGGGACACGTGAAACCACTCAGAATACAGATGACTCAAAAGAAAGGGTGATCAAGAATTAGAATCAGAATTTAAGATGGCTTTGGAGGACTTAAGAACAAATAAGGCAGAAGGGATGGATAACATTCCGTCAGAATTTCTAAAATATTTGGGCGAGGTGGCAACAAAACGATTATTCACGTTGATGCGTAGAATGTATGAGTCTGGCAACATAGCATCTGGCATTCGGAAAGATATCATCCCCACAATTCCGAAGACTGCAAGGGCTCCAAATTAACAGCTCATAGATCCAATTTGCTGGCAAGAATAGTATACAGAACAGCGGAAAAGAAAATTGAGTATGTGTTAGTTGACGATCAGTTTGACTTTTTCTTTTTTTCTATCTGTCTTCTGACTGGTTTGATGCGACCCTCCACGAATTCCTCTCCTGTACCAATTTCTGAAAATGTACTTTTGGAGCATAGCATTGTATGATAGTGAAAGATGGACTGCGGGAAAACTTAAACAGAAGAGAATCGAAGTACTTGAGGTGTGATGTTATAGACGAAAGTTGAAAGTTAGGTGGGCTGAAAAGATAAGGAATGAGAAGGTTCTGCGCAGAATCGAAGAGGAAAGGAATGTGTGGAAAACACCGACAAGGAGAAGGTACAGGATGATAGGACATCTGTTAAGTCATGAAGGAATGACTTCCATGGAACTAGAGGGAGCTGTAGATGGCAAAAACTGCAGAGAAAGATGGAAATTTTAATACATCCAGCAAATAAATGAGGACGTAGGTTGCAAGTTTACCTCTGAGATGAAGACGTTGGCACAGGAGAGGATTTCGTGGTAGGTCACATCAAAACAGTCAGAGAGTGATGAATAAAAATAAATAAATAAAATAAAATAGAGAGGGAAGAGAGAGAGAAGTAACGGAATATAACATTAATTCCCACAAGTCTTGAAATGTAGTTTACAGAATAAACTTTTCACTCTGCAGCGGAGAATGGGCTAAAGAGAAACCTCGTGGTAGAGTAAAGTTGAATGCCTGACTGGGGCCTTTTCCTTTCGTAGGCAATGGCAGTTATACTCTCGCAGCCACAGCCAGGCCAAATGGAGAAAGGATATGATGTACATGAAACTTACAGAAGGATTTCTTTGACTTTGAAGTGGCTTCATCGACAGTCCGAAAGTAGACTAAAGCTGAAAATGAAGAAAGGGTAAGATGATCTGATATCAAAGTAATAATGGGAGGAAGGATGATGTCATTTAAATGTAAATATGACACAGACAACAATACAATCGATACAATGCACAAGTTTCGAGGCCGCAGGCTCAGTGTAGAGCATGATGTAGGATACTTGCATTACTATGTATGTTCTCATCACTGCCAAATTCAGAGGAAAAGTTTTCTGGTCTGCCAGAAGAACATTATTCCAACAGTTTATCATAATTATACTAGAGTCTGATGCGTGGGAACCCTCATTATACTGACAAAGAAGATGAAGAATTAAAATTATTTTGATTTCAATATTAATTTTAACATAGTCTTTATTTTCCCTGGGAACTATTTTTTATTGTTCTGTTGTGGCTACGTATTCCAATATTCATGTGTTAGAAAGCTTCAGAAATAAAAAAAAATGTTGTTGAGGTATTGTTACTGTCGACAGAATTTAAGAAATAAAGATATTCACATTTGACCATATGCTGATGTAGTAAAATTTTAGTGAAATATGATTCTAAGTCTCATAGCAATATCTTTATCAATAAGTTCTTCTCTAAAATAACTTCTGAAATGTTTTTTTTGCTTCAAAGTACTTAACAATTGTGGAATAACAGGACATTCTAAGCGGCATTCGCAAGTGTACGTTCCCAAGTCGATTTCTGAGAAATACTGGAAGTTTCTAGTTGTAGTACTGTAAAGTACTTCCCTGAACCGTCGTCATGTTTAAACCACTCCGATACGGCACCTACCAGAGTGCGAGAAACAGGTTCCAGCGTATGCTGTGGTTAAGTCTGCCTTCTTGGTGTATACTGTGTATGATCACAACAGAGCCGGACGAGATACTGTAAACACCTGGCAAATGTGAATTGGCTGTTTTTTTCCAAATGGAGTCTAGGAAAAGGTTCATTTATCTTCGATGTTCTCCTCATCAAAATCTACTCTGCCAGTAGTGGAAGTTAATAAGTAGATAAGTTAATAGGTAATTCAGAATATGCTAAAATTTATGTACCACTAAGAATTAAAATAGAAAATAGAAATAATACAATATTATGGATTGTCGTAAATAACTCAGTACAGACATGTTTGTATCTCGTGAACTTTAGAACTCTCAGTGAGAAAGAATTGAGACAAATTTTGCTTCTTTCTGTTCGGTGACGTAGTATGGAAGTATATTCTCGGGTCTGTCATGTATAAAAAGAAAGTTTTGAGACAAAGATGTGATCATAAACGATAATATTTTTGTCCACTTTGAAGAAATTAGGTAATACTATTATTGTCTTCTGTAGTTTACTTTAACTAAACACAACATTTCAGGAAAAATAATAATGCGAACAAATACCCTACTCGAAGAAAAGATTACTTACTGAAATAGTAATTTTCGGTTGACAGTACAGAATCATGGAAGCACAAAAAACTGTTGTAATTAACATTTATTTCCAGATATTTGGTTTTGGTTATTCACTGACTGGCACTACATTAAGTTTCAGGAGGTTTCCTTGGCGTCAAATAAAGGAAGTGTTTTAGTCACAACATCAGCCCATGTGTATGACAAGTTGTATGTGAAAAAATACGCATGACATATTACACAGTAAATAATAAAATATCACCTCTTGGTATTTTTATGACCTATCGAAGGCATGTGACTGCGAATCACAGTATTCTCCTCCATAAATTGTAGTTCTTCAGAAATTGATGGTATAGCCATATCTGACCAAAAGAATGCAGAAAATGGTACTTAATACAACAAATGTAGTCGATGGCTGTCATTCTGAATGGGCAGAAACAACGTATGGGGTTCCCCAAGGTTAAATCCTCAGTCCACTATTATTCATCATATATGTAAATGATATTGCTTCTAATATACAACAAGCAAAATTAGTTAGTTTTGCAGATGACACTAGTATTGTAATCACTCCAAGTATACATACAGAAATAGAAGAAATAGTAAACCATTCTTAAAAACATCACAGATTGATTTTCTGCAAATGGTCTCACCTTCAATTTTAAAAAGACACAAAATATTCACTTCTGCACATCTACAGGTATTACAGCAGTGATATGTGTAACACATGATGAGGAAATAATAAATAGGGTGGAAATTTCAAAATTTTAGGTGCCCTTATTGATGAGAGTTTAAACTGGGAAAAGCACAGTTTGGAACTCCTAAAAGAATGTAGTTCAACCACATTCACGCTTAAAATCACTGCAGGTCTTGGAGAGACACAATTAAGTAAGTGGACATATTTTTCTTGTTTTCATACAATAATGTGCTATGGACTAATGTTACTTGGTAAGTCATCTTTAAGAAAGAAAGTCTTCATTGTTCAGAAACGTGCTGTAGGAGTAATATGTGGTGTACACCCACAGTCACCTTGTAGAGCTCTGTTTAATGAGGGGAGCATTCTGACTACTGCTTCATAATATATTTATTCTTTCAAGAAATTTGTTGTAAATAATGCACTGCAATTTAAAAGGAACAATGATATACATAACAACACAACCGGAAGGAAAAATTACGCTCATTAATCCTCGTTAAAGTTGTCTTTAGCATAAAAAGGATGCTCAATGCCGCATCACTTACCTAGTGATATAAAATGTCTGATAGACAGCAAAGTAAAATTTGAAAACAAACTCAAAAACTTTCTCACTGACAACATCTTCTATTCCGCGGAATAATTTATATTATAGTGTGTAAAAGGTGGTGGGTAGGAATTACTAACTCGTATCTGCAATTTAAAAAATATATATGTAAATGTTCAGCATGCATCCACATTTACAAACTAATTTGCGATGTAAATCACTCATCCCCCATCATTATGATTCATCGCACAAAATGATCCACGGTATATGAAACTAACTAACTAATGAATGAATTTAAAACAACTTTTAGCGGTTCCCTGATGGCGTTTTTTAAACACAATAAGTTTTATCAGAGTGACTGCTTCTTCTCCGTGAAAGAATTTCTCTTTCGAAACTAGTCGTTTGTATAGACTAGAGTTGCAAGTTTACCCCTGTCACCAAAAGTAACTCCGCTCTCATATCCAAAGCACCACCCGACGGCGACCGGCTGCCACTTCATTCTCAGCCTTATGGCGCCGTCCGGACGCGGTGTGGAGGGACGTGGCACCAGCACGCCGCTCTCCCAGCCACTGTCAGATTTCCAGAGCTTGGAGCCCCTACTTCTCTCTCAAGCAGGTGGTCGACGGCCTCATGGGGCTGCGTAAATTCCGTTTCAGTCCTACCATCTAGAAAAATAGCGCCGGGAATTGAATCCAGGTCCACCGCATGGCGTACGCCCTGACCTGTAAGCAACGGAAGCAGACCCGCTTAATATTTCTAAATTAAATATATCACTCCTAGCTGACAAACTCAGCCTTGCCCGGATATTCATTTTGCAAATTTTTAATTAAAAACTAAAACCAAAAAAATGAACTGTGTTTGCAGTGAAGTATTGGAAAAATTTTATTTCCATGTATTTGTGTCAACACCTTTGAAATTATGAAACAATCGAACGAAAAAATATGCATAATAGGCAAATGTGTAATTACAGTATCCAAACTAAGAAACATGCTCCCAGACAGTCTCTGTTTCCCCTTTCTACAAAAAACGTCTCTCTTCATACAAGTAGCTCTGTAGACGGATGTCGTTTTCGCAGTTTCTTTCATTTGGCTCGAGTTTAGGAGTGTCTTAGTAGTAAAGCATAAATGTATTAAAGCTTCATTCATGATGCGACATTATTTCACGTATCTCAGTGTGTGTGACGTCATATCTCTTGAACTATGAGTCGCACAGTGATATATTTATGTAAGTACATTCAGCGGCATATATGGACACAGTCCACGAAATGTTTTGAGGATAGAGTTGGTTTCAAATAAGTAATAATTTCAAACATTATGCACAATGCTGCAGTTTTACGCTCATCTCAGTGTCTGTGAAATTATATCTCCTGAAGTGTTTGTGGTACAACAACACACTTTTGTAATGCATTTAGTGGCATATGTGACTATTGACTGTGAAATTTATTGCGAATACAGTTCGTAGAACAGAAGTAATACATTTAACCGCTATGCATGCCGCGGCAGTTTTTCACGCATCTCATTGTACATTGCGTCATATCTCCTTTTCTATAATGTGTGTGGATAGTAAAAAGTGAGTCAGGTGCGAAGTTTAGTTTAGTTTAGTTTTAGTTATGTCATGCTCAGTAGATAATTTTCCCGATTATTTTATCGATATGATGTGGAATAAGTCAGATTACAAATTTTTAGTTCTACACACGCAACATTTAGAGGTACATTTTTTTTGCCATTTCTGAAACAGAAACTCGTCCGTGGGGTAGAAAGAGTTGTCCAAAAGAAATGATTTCAAGTTAGATTTAAAACTTGATCTGCTACCTGCCAGACACTTTATGTTGTTGGGAAAATGATCAAAGGTTTTTGTTGCTGAATAATATACTCCTTTTTGAGCAACTGACAGCTTCAATAACGGTTAGGAAAGGTCATTTTTCCCTCTAGTGTTGTACATATGAACATCACTGTTCTATACAAATTGAGATGGATTATCCATAACGAATTTCATTAGCGATTATATGTACTCTGATGGTGGAGTTAAAATACCTAACTCTTTGAAAACGTGCCTACATGAAGTTCTTGGGTGAACACCACTAATTATACTCACTGCTCTCTTTTGTGCAATCAATACTTTATGTCTAAGTGGTGAGTTACCTCAGAAAACTATTCCATAAGACATTATTGAGTGGAAATATGCAAAGTACGTTAGGAGGCTGAAGACTAGCAATTATACGAAGAGCGAAAGAAGCTGAACTTAGTTGTTTGAGAAGCTCAGTAATATGCTTTTTTCAGTTCAAGTTGTCATGAATGTGAACACCCAAAAATTTGGAGAAATCTACCCTGTTAACTGAGCCCTGTTCATATGCTACATCAATCATTGGTATGACTCTATTCCGTGTACAGAACTGGATATAGTGAGTTTTTTCAAAATTAAGAGAGAGTCCATTTTCTGAGAACCACATAATAATTCTTTGGAAGATATCCTTAATAATATCTTCAGCTGATTTTTCTGGAATGGGATTTATTATAACACTTGTGGCATCTGCAAAATGTACTGGTTCTGCTTGCTGAATGTTAAGGGGGAGGTCATTCAGATGAATAAGGTACAGCAGAGGACCTAAAATTGAACCCTGTGGGACTTCCTTTGTGATAACTCCCCATTCACTAGAATTTACCGACCTCACACAACTCAGCACAACTTTTTGCATTCTGTTCATTAAGTATGATTCAAACCAGCTGTGTGTATAACCTTCAATTCCATAAAACCTGAGTTTTTCTAAGAGTGTGACATGATCCACACAGTCAAAGGCCTTGGAGAGATCACAAAAAATACCAACTGGCTATAATTTGTAATTTATGGCTTGTACTATTTGATGGGTAAATGTGTAGATAGCATTCTCATTCGAGTAACCCTTCCGGAATCCGAACTGTGACATGCTGAGTAATTTATTTTCACTTAAATGTGAGACTACTCTTGAATATATAACTTTTTCGAATATTTTAGAAAATGAAGTCAGAAATGAAACTGGTCTATAATTATTTAAGTCACTCTTGCCCCCTTTCTTATTAAGAGGTTTCACAATTGCGTATTTGAATCTGTCTGGAAAAAATCACTGTCAGCGAAGCGTTACATATATCGCTAAGGACTCCACTTATTAAATTAGAACAACACTTCAAAATTCTGTTAGAGACTCCATCAACACCACGTGACCTGTTGTTTTTCAGTATATTTATAATGCCCTTAATATCAGTGGGGGATGTTGGTGCTATTTCTAAAGGCCTAAAGTCCTGGGGAATGACATTTTTAACATATTTTTTTGCTTCTTCAACTGAACCCTTTAACCCTATTTTAGCTGCTACATTCAGAAAGTGACTGTTAAAAATATTTGAAACTTGTGAATGATCACTCACAACATCATCATTTAGATTTATTGCTATGGTATGCTGCGCACTGTCAGGCTGCCCCATCTCCCATTTGACAATATTCCATATAGCTTCAATCTTATTATCCGCATTATTAATTTCTGTCAGAACACATAACCTTCTTGACTTCTCAATGACTTTCCTTCAAATATTACAGTATCTTTTGTAGTAAGCGAGTAAAGTCGGATCTTGACTTATTCTGGCCTGTGCATATATTTCCCTCTTCCTCTTACATGATATCTTAATTCCCTTAGCAATCCATGGCTTACTTGACTTTGTAATGGCTTTTTTGGATAACGTTTGGGGAAAGCAACTCTCAAATATTGAGACAAATTTATGGTGGAATAAATTGAATTTGGCATCAGCATCATTTTCTGTGTTTACTTCATCCCATTCTACCTCTTCTAGGCTGCACTTATAGATCTGTATCCTGTTCGCATTAATAAGCCTCCCTGCCTTGTATGAATCTGCCTGGGCCCTGTAAGCTGCTATACGTGTTATTTCCATTAACTGTGCATCATGATCAGATAGCCCATTAACAACTGGCCATGCATTAATTGTTTCTGTCTGAGCACTGTCTCTGAAAATGTTATCGATAAGTGACCTACTATCCTGCTGCACACGAGTTGAACACCAAACAAAGATTCTAGCTCATTTTTCCTATCCGTATCTCTTAAGAAATCTAAACAAAATCACCAAAAACCACTAACTGCTACTTTTTGTCTGTCAGGTAGCTCAATAATGCCTCAAGATTTTTCATTAGTTGCTGAAAGTTACCTTGAGGGGATCTGTAGATTGTTACAATTACTATAGAAGTATATTGCAGTAGCAACTCACAAGCACACGCTTCAAGGGTCTGATCTACACAAAAATTATTTGTTTCAATAGTTTTGACTTTGTGTCTCGTTTTTATACAAGCAGCAGCTCCTCCTTTTTCCATGTTGACTCTACATGAATAAGATACTAATCTGTAATCCCCTAAATTTAACTTCTCCATACCTGCGGTTAGATGGTGTTCAGCGAATGAAATTGAATAATGTATAACCCACCTCGTTCTGTGTCATTATGATGTATCGCAGCTTTTTTCTCATCGGTTCTATATGTTTTGTAGGGTGCTCAATTTCATATTTGATGAATTATAGGGAGTCGGCTTCATAACGAAAATTGCTAGAACCTCAAAATTTTCACATTTTTCAGCTTTTCCATTGTATACCAATAACTATGTATTTTTCGAAGATTACTACTCTCAATAAAATTAAAGTAGGAAAATTTCTTATAAAATTCACTAGTCAGATTTAATTTTATGACTAGCACATCGGTGCTCGAGAGCTCTGAAAAGAAACGAATTCTTTACCATTTTCGGAAACTTCAGAATCGACCACTCCCACCAACCACAACTCGAAAAATATACGTAGTGTCAACAAAAAACACTTACACCACTTGAAAGTCCATTAAATTTGTTACGAGAGACGTCTGTAACATTGTTTTCTCATAAGGGTGGAGGAAGCAAAGCGAAAATTTCCAAATATGCCTTCTGTACCTTAGAACCTTCCCATCTGTATCTATCATCGGATGTAAACTTGCTTTCTATTACGCTTAAGAGGTTGTTTTTAATAAATTGTAGGGAAAACACGTGTGATGCAAACATCAACAAATTATATTTACTATGTAGGTACTTGACTGAGTAGAAAGATGAATATGAAATCTGTATGTAGTAATGTATATGTATCGTGGAACGAGTCAATTTCGAGACCAGGAGTGGGTCATCATTTAATTCAGGTGCTCCGCTTGGAAAAGGAAGAAGGCACTTAGTGGTATAATATGGGTAGGAGAGCTGAATAATATATCTTGGGCACTAGGAGCTCCAGGTTAAGCGTCTTGGGCAACTGATGGCCCAGACAAAGTGTCAGGGGCTGTGGAAACTTGCTGACCAGTAAGTAGCCGTTCACCTGAAAAATTTGTAATCGAATGATCATTGTTATGATGGAGCAAAATTGATTAGTAAAGATGCACTATGCTGCAAACATTACGTGAATTAATGTCTTCTGTCGCCTCAACTGCTTCAGATAGTGGTGCCAGCAAGGGGCACGTCCAGGTTGTCTTCGTCTTGGAGCACAACCCTTCACGTTGCTGGCATAGTTTCACGCAAAACAGTCCTGCTCGCCTACACCCTCACCGACCTTGCCAATCTGTCTTACATTTGCAAGAAACCTCTGGCGAACAGTGGTTTTCCTGTGTGATAATGGGAGCCAGCCGATTTGTTGTCAACCTTAAACTCCACTGCTCTGGATGAAAATATTTTCCAATCCACTAGCGCACCTGATTTAAAACTCTGAAGGTGTCTTCTGGAGTTGCAGCTACGTTGGGAGCTATGCTGATGCCGTGTTGGCTAATGTCACGTAATACTTATACCTCAGCTTGTTGAGTTTTGTGGCTGAGAGGTTCCATCATAAAAGGTAATCAGAAATTTCTGACCATCCTGTTATTAGCTTAATGGGTTGAACCATTAGTGAATGTAGTAATGTATGATTCGAGATCCTGATTTCCGTAGGTGGTGTTGATAGATTTAACCTTGATTTTGTAGATTAACTCGCATAGAAGGTCGCAGTCAGTAGTGTGTGGAGGAAGAGCATGTTGTTGGTAATAGTCTTCTCCTCTGAACTTTCCGGGTGCCAGAGGAACTGTGGAGACACCTCTTCCTGGCTTGAGGAAAGATACATTGCGGGGAGTTTGGAGACTCATCATTATGACGAAAGGTCAGCATCCTATTGCGATGCTATTCCAAGCCGTAGGTAGGGATTCAGCCGTCCACACTATCAGTGTGTCTGCATCATTTTCTGATTGCATGGAGGCGACTCTACTTTCACTGTATTTTGTAATCAGCAAGTTATTAGTCTATCCTTGTTTTTTGCATTCGATAGAAAATGAATTTGTGAAACTGGTGGTGTAACGGTGCTGCTTCATTGTATCTCATCGAACTGCGGTTTGGTTGACCTCCTCAAGCGTTCCATGGGCTTGGTAGTCTTCTTCTGTCCCTCCCACTACACATCGAACACCACTGTCGCTCTTTGATTGTAGGTACCTCGTACATAATGGATGTATGGCACACAAATCTGTTCGAAGGTATACTATTCGGCCATATCAATCTTTGCAGCAAAAAGCTCCTACTACTTGGGCGTGGAAGTTGACAAAACATGAGTTGGCTCCCATTATCACACTGAAAGCCCCGACTTCCCACAAACAGACAAACGAAGACGTGTT
Source organism: Schistocerca piceifrons (assembly GCF_021461385.2). NCBI lineage: Eukaryota > Metazoa > Arthropoda > Insecta > Orthoptera > Acrididae > Schistocerca > Schistocerca piceifrons. Next base: position 301,373,496 of record NC_060141.1, read on the forward strand.
TCCCTATACATCGATAGGTCACTATACAACTTATCTTTCTTTGTATCCATATTCTATTACTATATACGCTCCTTGTTTTCCAGGTGTAGCGGCTGATTCAACCCTGGGCTCGACATTCACTCATTTCATGATACATGTACATAACTATATAGATCTCATATTCATCTTTCTAGTCAGTGTCAAGTACTTAATATTCTGTATATACAATTCGTAAAAATTTTGAGGTTTTTTGCGTTTTTCATTGTGAAGACGACTTCCTACAAGGGAGCAAATATGAAATTCAGCAGATTCAGAAAAAAAAGAACCACTGAGAAAAACTCTTTCGCAATTTTGTGACGGAAACGGCTGTTTTGAACACCAGTTGACCGGACTATAATGATCTACGGAAGACATTACTAATTAAATCAAATGTAGTGCAGTGCTCATCTAAGGACGATGCGTCTTCTAGGGTTACCTCGTCTAAATAACAAGTGAGAAATTAGGGATCAGTGTGGAAACGTTGCGATACGTTGACTGAGGAATATATCTTACCTAACTGAAGGAGGACGTAAGTCACCGCTACGAAATGGGTTAATGATTATTTCTATGCAGATCACAATACTGGTGAACACCTCAAAAGTTAGGAGTGAATGTATCTCCAAACTAGGTAAATTTTTTTCCGAAAATTTGATTCCACATAAATGAACTATAAATAAAGATTAAACGTGATTTCACAAGCAACTTAGCTGTCACCATCTTCATCCTGTATAGACAACGTACAGAGCAAACTAAATTATTCTACCAAACACAACAGGGGGTCACATATTCAGAGCGTGAACGTACAGTAGAAAGCTTCTGAGGTGAGGTAGAGGTGGAAGTGGCTGTCCTTGTTTCGTGTTTAAGTGCGGCGTATACTTGTGTGGCGGGAAGTTCGTGTCATCCTCTTACGGAGGCTTTAGTGCTCCGGCCCGAGAATGGAGTGTCTGTTCCTCTTAGCAGCGCCGCTTATAGCGGGTAATATCTCGCACTGCGATGCCGCACGTAGCTGACCCATTTTAGTAAAGGACTGCACAGCGGAGAAGGGACAATACAGATGAGAGTTGTAATGCTCTTGTCTTATGTGAAGGGTTGCGTAACAGTCTAAACGTGAAGCTGAGACAATTTTGTGGTTTGAACCACCGTGGAAAGTGGCATGTTCGGTTGCTGTCAGAACAGAAATAAATTTTTATTTGACACACATCATAACTTACATACAACAAACAGTGAGCACGTCGTTTCATGTTGAAATACATGTATGTAGTACCAGTGGTGAGAGGTGACGCACGGTAGCTCAGTGGCCTGGGTCAGGGGGCTGGTCACTTTTTGGCGTAAATAAGTGCAGTGAAGTGTTCAACGACGAACTTGAAGAGGTATCATAAGACATCTGCACAGACCTAACAGAGAACAATGGCGAAGAAACGAAGAAAAAAAACCAAGTCATAACGTCCTACCAGTAATCAAAAGTTCTGAGTCACGGGTTCGAACCTACTCACTGCTTAAGTTTTAAATAAAAATCATCAGCGATGTCAGCTGAAAACTTCAGGCGTAAGAAGTTGATCTCTTTCTATGAGTGGCTTTGTCGAAGAGGGCGGAGGAGTGAACAGAATATCAGGCACTCTCTTGCCCTTGGGGTGGGAAACTGTCCCTCGAAGGCGGAAGGTTCATCAATTACCAACGCAATGAGGCTGCAGAAGGCAACGGAGGCCACTGCATTAAAGACACATAATATGTATCATGACATGTGGCCTGTGATTGAAAAAGTGTCATGATGATCTCTCCATTGGCAACAGATTCAGGATTATCCCCTCAATCGGATTTGCGGGAGGGGACTCCCATGGGGGAGGGGGGGGGGGTTTAACCATGAGAAAAAGATTGCTTAACCAAAAAAAAAAAAGGATAACTGTCTACGAGTCGGGACGTTGCTGTCAGAAGTTTGAACATCGTAGGGAAGCTACAAAATCTGAAAAGGTAAATGTTAAAGATCAATCGAGATACAGTGGGGGTCAGTGAAGTGGAAAGAACACGAAGATTTCTGGTCAGATGACAATAAGGTATTGTTGACAGAAGCAGAAAATGACATAACGACAGTAGGATCCGATGTGAAAAGGCTACAGGTCAGAGAGTGAGTTATTGTGAACAGTTTAGTGATAATGTTGTTCTCATTAGAACTGACAGCAAACCAACAACAATAGGTCAGGTTTACATGCCGACGTCGCAAGCTGAAGATGAGTAGATAAAGTATATGAGGATAGTAAACGGGTAATTCCGTACGTAAAGGGAGATGAAAGTCTGATAATCATGGGTATTAGAATGTGCTCGTAGGGGAAAGAGTGGAAGAAAGAATTACTGGAGAATATGGGCTTCGTAGTAGCAATGAGAGAGCAGGAAGGCTGACTGAATTCTGCAATACATTTCAAATACTGTGTTCAAGAACGACATTAGGAGGAGATTTACTTGGAAAAAAAGCCGGAGATATGAGAAGATTCCTGCTGGATTATATCATGGTCAGCCAGAGGAACCTACATCAGACGTTAGATGGTAAGGCCTACCCAGGAGCAGATGTACACTCAAACCACCATTTAGTAATAATGGTGAGTGGACTGAGAATCTAATGGCAGAATCAGTGTGGAAGGTAGTGAATTAGCGAATACTGAGGATTGTTGAGACACGTTTGAAGCTCGCTAAAGATGTGGATACTGCGATAAGGAATGCTATAGTACACAGTTCAGTAGAAAAGGAAATCTCTATAAATGGGAGTCACAGATTTTGGAAACACAAAGATACGTACTAGAAAGGTAACTGCGTAGAAACATTGGGTAACAGAGGCAATACTTCAACTGATTGACGAAAGAAGGATGTACAGGGAGGAGGAGGAGATTACTGTTTAACGTCCCGTCGACAACGAGGTCATTAGAGACTGAGCACAAGCTCGGATTAGGGAAGAATGGGGAAGGAAATCGGCCGTGCCCTTTCTAAGGAACCATCCCGGAATTTTCCTGAAGCGATTTAGGGAAATCACGGAAAACCTAAATCAGGATGGCGGGACCCGGGATTGAACCGTCGTCCTCCCGAATGGATGTACAGGGAAAGACAGAAGTGCAGCAGTATAAATTACATAGGAATGAAATAAATAGGAAGGGCAGGCAAGCCAAGCTGAAATGGCTGCACGATAAATGTGAAAGATTCGAAAAAGAAATGATCGTCGGAAGAACTGACTGAGCTTACAGAAAAGTCAAAACACCCTTCGATGAAATTAAAAGCACGCACCGGCGGCAAAATCAAGAATGCTATGAGAATACCACTCTTAATCATGTAAGAGTTAGCGGATAGATGGAAGGAGTGAACTGAAGACCTCTATGAGGGGGAATAATTGTATGATATGGTGATAAAAGATAAAATTGGAGTCAGTTTGGAAGATATAAGATATCCATTACTAGAAGCAACATTTAAAGGAGCTTTTGAAGGCCTGAGATCTAATATGGCAGAAGGGATAGACAAGATTCCATCGAAATGTGTAAAATCATTGGGGAAAGTGGCAACCAAAAGATTATTCAAGTTGGCGTGAAGAATTAACAAAACTAATGACATACAATCAGACTTTCGCAAAAATATCATTCACACAATTCTGAATACTCACCGAGCAGATAAGTGTTAGAGCTACCGCACAATCAGCTTAACAGGTCATTCATTCAAGATGATGACCAGAACAACATCCAGAAGAATCGTAAAGGAAACTGAGGATAAGTTAAATGGCAATTAGCTTAGCTGTAGGAAAGGTACAGGCACCGACAGGTAGTTCTGATGCTGTCCTTGAAAATGGAACCACCACTGAAGAAACAATACGTTCTTAGGATTTGTAGACCTGGAAAGAGCGTTCGACAACTTCCATTGGTGGAAGATGTTTGAAATTCTGAAATAAATAGGGGTAAAATATAGGAAAAGACGGGTAATATACAGTGCGTATCAAAAATAATCATCCGATTTAAAAAAAGTCATAACTGTTACATAATTTTTTATGTAAAAAAAGTCATAACTATTAGATACGTGAATTAACAACGTACTGATGGAATGAGCAAACTCTCGAGTTTTACATGATTCCCGCTAGGTAGCAACAGTGTGTGCCCACTTAGGTTCTAGTAAAAATTGTGTCGGGACAACAGAAAGCGTTTTGTGTTCTGTGTTTTGCGCAGTGTGAGTCAGTAACAACTGTTCAACGTGACTTTCGTACTAGGTATGGTGTAGATCTTCGTCCAGCACATGGCATGAAAAATTCCGAGAAACAAATTGTTTATGTAAAGGCAAATCGCCGGGGAAATCCCCGAGTGTCTGACACAGATATCGATCAAAAAATGGTACAAATGGCTCTGAGCACTATGTGACTTAACATCTGAGGTCATCAGTCCTCTAGAACGTAGAACTATTAAACCTAACTAACCTAAGGACATTACACACATCTTTGCCCAAGGGAGGATTCGAACCTGTGACTGGAGCGGTCGTGCGGTTCGAGACTGAAGAGCCTAGAACCGCTCGGCCACACCGGCCGGCCCAATATGCCCCCTTTGATATGTACAGCATATGTCAATACGGTATTCAAACTGTTCCCACACTGCAGCTTGCATGTCTTGAGTTACAGCTTCCACAGCTGCTGTTATGCGATGTCTCAGTTCAATCATTGATGTTGGTAACGGAGCACATAGAGTCTTTTACAAATTCCCACAAGAAATAATCCCATACAGTTAGGTCCGGTGGCCTTGGAGGCCAGGAATGTAAAGCTGAATCACTTGGTCCAGTGCGACCGATCCATCGTTCAGTAATACTTTGATTTAAAAATTCCCACATTTCGAGATGCCAGGGTGGCAGTACCCGATCCTGTTGGTAAGTGAAGTCGTAAGAATCAGTCTGTAACTGGGGTAAAAGAAAGTTCTCAAGATGCCCATGTCGACGACGTCCGCAGTGCAGCTTCTTTCGTCCCTACTGTTCAATCTATTCACCGAAGAAACAACGACGAAACTGAAAGAAAGGTTCAAGAGTGGAGGTAAATTCCGAGTGAAAGGGTTACAGTGATAAGATTCTCTGATGACTTCGCTACCCTCAGTGAAGGTGAAGAATTATTGGATCTGTTGATTAGAATGAACAGTCGAATAATTACAGACTACGGATTGAGAGTAAATAGAAGAGAGAGGAAATTAATGATAAGTACAGAAATGAGAGCAGGGAGAAACCTACCATCTAAATTGGCGATCACGAAGTAGACGATGTTAAGGAATTATGCTATCTTGGAAGAAGCGAAATAGCCCGCAACGGACGAAACAAGGACGACATAGAAAACAGACTAGCACATGCAAAGAGGATATTCCTGACTAAAAGCAGTCTACTGCTATCAAACACCTTAATTTGAAGCAATTTCTGAGGATATGCACTTGGAGAACAGCACTGTATCGTAAAGGATCATGGAAAGTGGGAAAACCGGAACACAAGATAATCGAAGCGTTTGAAATTTCGTGCCTCAGAAGACCTGGACTTGTATGGTAAGTAATGGCGAGGTTCTCGGCAGTATCGGAGATTAAAGGAATATGTAGGACACACTGACAAGGACAAGATGGTATGTTTTAAGAGATCAAGGAATAACTTCCATGATCCTAGAGGGCACTTTAGAGGGTAAAAGCTGTAGAGAAAGAGATTGGAACACATCCAGCAAAGACTTGAGGACATATGGTGCAAGTGCTACTGTGAGATGAAGAGGTTAGAACAGGAGAGGAATTCATGGCAGGCCGCTTCAAACCAGTCAGAAGACTGATGACTCAAAAATTTTCTAACAGGTGTGTACCGTTGTATTGTCATTAGGCTAGACGTGTTTTATGGGTTGTTATTATAAAAGTAATTTAGTATTGTGGTGTATCAATGGGTACAGCTAATGAAGGCGTAAAGCAATTGTGAAACACACTTAATGACGACCATAATTCAAAACCTTCAGCATTACGATGTGGGAACTTAGTCATTTTTTAATGCCAGCAGCTCTTAAAAAAGCGTTAACACATTTTTTAAACGTTCTACAACCCAGGGCATCTACCGGGTGATCAAAAAGTCTGTATAAATTTGAAAACTGGATAAATCACGGAATAATGTAGATAGAGAGGTACAAATTGACACACACGCTTGGAATGACATGGGGTTTTATTAGAACCAAAAAATACAAAAGTTCAATAAATGTCCGACAGATGGCGCTTCACCTGATCAGAATAGCAATAATTAGCATAACAAAGTAGAACAAAGGAAAGATGATGTTCTTTACAGGAAATGCTCAATATGTCCACCATCATTCCTCAACAATAGCTGTAGTCCAGGAATAATGTTGTGAACAGCACTGTAAAGCATGTCCATAGTTATGGTGAGGCATTGGCGTCAGATGTTGTCTTTCAGCATCCCTAGAGATGTCGGTCGATCACGATACACTTGCGACTTCAGGTAACCCCAAAGCCAATTATCGCACGGACTGAGGTCTGGGGACCTGGAAGGTCAAGCATGACGAAAGTGGCGGCTGAGCACACGATCATCCCCAAACGACGTGCGCAAGAGATCTTTCACACGCCACATGTCGGACATTTTGTGAACTTTCTTTTTTATTTGTTCTAATAAAACCCCATGTCATTCCAAGCATGTGTGTCAATTTTTACCTCTCTATCTACACTATTCCGTGGTTTATTAAGTTTTCAAATTTATACTGACTTTTTGAACCCTCTGTACATACATTGCAAACTACTTTGAAGTGCTTGGGAGGGAATCCTGCAAATTTAGGGTTTTTGGCGATCCTTTCGTGTATGGAGCTTGGAGTGAGTGACTACTAAATGGCCTCGCTGCGCCTGGTGTAGTCTGATCCTAACTTCATTAACCGCGAGCAATAGCAGAGAGTTGTAGTATGTTCCTAGATTCCTCATTTAAAATTGGTTCTTGAAACATTTGTGAAGCATGCTTTCGCAGGATAGTTGGCACCTATCTACAAGGGTCTTTCAGTTCATATTCTTCGACATTTTCCCCTGCATTCTTTCTTTCTGTAGTTACATATCCCCTGTAAGTTGTATTTGGTATGTGTCCGACACGTATAAGAGAAACTCTAGGATGCGTGTTATACACTATTTGTGAACAATCTGCCTTACTATGCACCAAGCACATCATAACCCACTTACATCTGTGCGTGGCAGCAAAGGATAAGTAATTCATTCGCTGCAACATACTGTGTCATCACGTGCCGTTGGTCGTAGACTATCAGTAGCCGGATTAGGGAACTACCATCCCATGCATACGCAGCCATTAATACTACAACACTAACGACTACGTTTGGAGAAGTACCGTGACCGTGACCGGGAATCATGGCGACTGATGAATGGCGTCGTAATGTGTTCAGCGATGAATCGTAGTTCATGACCATCGTCAGCGAGTATGACGGCGACAGGGGGAAGTTCCATTCTTGCACTATTTCGGCGAGCCATAGCGGTGTTACTCTTGGTCTCACGAAGTGTGCAGCCAGTGGATGTGACTTAAGGTCACGACCGGTAATGACGGAGAGAATGGCGACACATCGGTACGTCACGGACTTACCTCTCACGCGACAGTATTTCGGTGCCATTTTTCAACAAGACAATGCTCGTCCACATACGGCACCTCTGTATGTCAGCTATCTACGTATTGTTGAGATTCCCATGTGGCCAGCAATCTGTCTCCGGTAGAAAATGTATGACACCAACTCGGACATCAACGCCGTCCGACTACTAGCATTCAGGATATCTAGGACCAGTTACAGCAGTTGTGGGGCAGCTTCCCTCAGGAGCGGATAGGGCGACTTTGTGACCTCTATCCAACCGAATCAGTGCAATGTCAAAGATGGTGAAACGTCATTCTGATAAGTAGTCTCATGTTGTCAAGGTCTATGCAAATCTGACTCGATTTTTTAATCATCGAGATAACATCTCAGCCTTAGTTTATTTGCCATGCAGTGTATTACGAAAAAAATTTGGTTATTTGGGGCAAGACATTTGCCCTGAGCACTGTTTGGCAAAGTATTTGGAAGCAAAAAGAGAGAGTGACATCACGTTGCAAACTTTAAATCCTTGCGCTGCCGCCTAGGCAAGCAAATGGACTATGACAACGGCACATCGTCGGTAGATGGGACGAGAGAAAGTGCTTCCTGAAGTGTTCCGGGCACGCTACGAATAGATGCCGTTCCTAATCCTAGATGATTTTGTTGCATCAACATTCAGCAAAAACTTAGTTTCTCATCAATAAGACTTTGTATCTGTGTGTTCTACTGCTAGCCACCTAGCCACGGAATAGGGCTGTCCATTCTGCAACAAGTTTTTGTTTGTTTAGTCATTCGCTATGTTTTCCTGTGATGCTATCAGAAAGGCCTCTACGATTATTAGAAAGGCAGTGACATGCCAATTTCCCCTTTCGTAATCCAGTAGTCTCCAATGAAAACAAGAGTTTCACTCTACTACACTGCACTTACCTGTTACGGTTTAGGTTAAAGTCACCCGAATCGGGTGAACATTTTTATGCAGAAGACTTTGTAGTCAAGACAGCCACAGCTTGGATATATCATTCTGAAGATAAAATCGCATCAGGTGTAAGTAATTTATTTATAAGCACAACCGGTTCCGCAGCATCTTAACTGCATCATCAAGTGCAATAAAATCAGAAAATAGAATGTGATGAGTTAGCGTTCATACTCAGCAATTTTTCACTAAGTAGCAGACGTCAATTATAAAATTCAACAAAACAACATAGAACGCTCCCACTCCATGGTACCGGATAAGCGTCTATGATATTTCATGCTCTTTTATAACTGACGTCCACTACTTAGCGAAAAATTGCTACGAACGCTGGGTCGCCCCATTCTCTTTTCTGATCAGAAAAGGACATGATTTTATTGCAGTTGATGACGCAGCTATAATGCTACTAAACCGATAGTACTTATAAATAAAGTACTTACAGCTGAAGCTGTTTTATTTATAAAATGGTTGAACATTTGTTAGAATTTGAGTGGGAGATATATATCCAATGAACTGATTTTCATTGTAAATGTCCTTTTGGCTACAAATTCTAATATGTAAAGCTACACAAATGTTGCTCATCTATACAAATTAAAATGTAAATCTTCGTTTGTTAAAAATCGTGTTGGGAAGAGTAGATGGGTAGAGGGTTGGGAGGAAACGGGAAACTGGAGGGAGAAGGTGGACAGAGAGAGGGGGCAGGAGGAGATGGAGAGGGGGCAGGAGGACAACGAGAGAGAGAGAGAGAGAGAGAGAAAGAGAGAGAGAGAGAGAGAGAGAGGAGGAGGAGGAGGAGGAGGATAGATAGACAGGTAGGAGGTTATGGACTGTGAGAGGGGGAGGGCGAGATGGACAGAGACAGGGGAGAGAAGGATATTGGAACGTATATCCAATTTCCATACATATTAGTAACTTGTGCTTTCTCTTTTCTTTCTTTTGCATTTAAGAAGACTGAGCCACAGAAAAGAGTGTCCGGGTACAGCTATTAGTTTCACAAAATGAATCTGAAGAAATAACTGTATGACCCTATTCACCTTCTTTGGCTAAGGCGAAAACGGTCATACGTTTGGCAAATAGGACCAAAACACATATATATCATACTGAAATAACATTTTTCCACAAATAAACCTCTTCTCCCTCACTGACAAATTCATCATGGTACCATTTCCTACCATTGCTTTACAGTCAACCCAATCCAATCCACATCTTACGTTAATATTGAATAGCAGTATGTGATCTTGTTGAGTTCACAATAAGTGTCATTATTCTCATCTGTATCTTTTGATGAATCTTTCTGTAGGTGTATTCTCTTCTCAGGCTGAGGTTTCTTCGACCTTTTTGACTGGAAAGAGTTTTTTTTCTTTTGTTTTCTAATTTTTGTTCGTTAAATTTATATTTTATGGTTGAAGATTTTCGTTAGACTGCTTTGAAGATGGCTACAAATTGTGGAATGAAACAAAAGTATTTGGCATTTCGTTATGAACATGACCAGGAACAGTGGATGGTGAAAGAGGCTGTAGGTCGTAGTCCCTTGATGTGTTCTCTTGGCTCGACGACTCCCAGACAGCAATAAATGCGTTTTCTTTCAATGGGAAAACATCTGCTGAACGAAATCCATTTTCTGCTATCGCTGGTGTTATCGCTTTCACCCTTATAGACTAGAAAATAATTCCGAATATGAATTTGCTGATCTTCCTTGTATCTTGAACTTTCTTGCCCCTTACTAAACAAATATTGTTCAAGCACGTTTTACCTCTGCTGGAGATTCTTTTCCACGGAGTCGACTTTGTAGGCAGAACTGCGGCACCCCAAGTAGTTCCGCTGCGTGTCGTTGACATTAACCCTCACACAAAGCCTTTATAGCATTTTACTTGACATGCTTGGTCCACGAATATTAAGTTTTTCTTTTACATTTCCTCTTTTTCAATATAAAACGAAGAGAAGAACAATTTCAACAAACTTAGAAAAAAATACTGACTCTTTTCATCCGCATTGTACTGACCCGTTTAGCCGGAAACGCAGAGCATTTTTATCTCCTACGTTGGTACAGCTGCGCAAGCATATCAATGAGCAGGTAGCGCCTTATCTTCATGTCTACTATTTAAACTTTCTTTGGAGCGAATTCTTTATAAGTTACTAAACAAGTAATCTAAGATATGTTGATCTGATCAAAACTAATTTGCAGAGAATATTTTCAGCACTTAAGTCAGAGAGCGTACTCTTTCACTAACTTTAACACAGCAATGAACACACCTGGCGATGTTTTGTACATGCCAGAGTATACATAAGAGTTCCAACGAAGTGACAAAAGTTCCTTTACAACTTCGTATCTGACCATCAGCAGAAAATTTCTAGAATTGACGAGATACACCTCCTGATTCGGCCGACCTTACACAAATTTAGTCACACGCCTTTCGAAAGAGAGGAATTTCTTACTAAAATTACCTTCAGTGCCTATAGCATGTATGTTACCAAAGAAAGAATGGCTACAATTTTTATTTTTTGATTAGATTTTAAAGTAGTGGATGTGGTAGTCCTATGAGTATTCGCCGAGTTCAGCAGATAGTTATTAGGACAGTTTTTATAAAAAAAAAGTGCCTTCAAGTTAACCTGAAGCAGTTTGAGAACATGCGTGATAATGATCTGGTCAAAATCTGAATCAGTCTCTCCTCGCGCAGAGGTCTACGAAAACATTTACACTGATGCGACAGAAGTCATAAGATATCTCTTATTATAGTGTCGGACCAACTTTTGCCCAGAGTAGCGCAGCAACTCGACGTGGTTCAAATGCGTCAAATCGCTCTGAGCACTATGGGACTTAACTGCTGTGGTCATCAGTCCCCTAGAACTCAGAACTACTTAAACCTAACTAATCTAAGGACATCACACATATCCATGCCCGAGGCAGGATTCGAACCTGCGACCGTAGCGGTCGCGCGGTTCCAGACTGCAGCGCCTAAAACCGCTCGGCCACTTCGGCCGGCAACTCGACGTGGCATGGACTTAAAAAGTCGTTGGGAGAAACCTACAGAACTATTGAGCCATACTGCCTTTACAGCCGTCCATGACTGCGAAAATAATGTGGGTGCAGGATTTTGTACACGAACTGACCTGTCGATTATATCCGGTAAATGCTCGATGTGATTCGTGTCGGGCGATCTCGGTGGCCGAACCATTCGCTCTAATTGTCCAGAGTGTTCTTCAAACCGATAGCGATCAACTGTGGCCAAGTGACATGGTACATTATCATCCATAAAAATTCCATCGTTGTTCGAGAACGTTAAGTCCATGAATGGCAGCAAATGGTATCCAAGTAGCCGAACGTAAACATTTCTTGTTAACGATTGGTTCAGTTTGACCAGACTACCAAGTCCAGTCCATGTAAACAGAGCGCACACCAGTATGGAGCCACTATGAGCTTGCACAGTGCCTTGTTGTTAATAGCTTCGTGGGGTCTGCGCCACACTCGAACCATTAGTTCATACCAACTGAAATAGGGACTCATTTGACCTTGTCACGGTTTTCCAGTCGTCTAGGGTCCGACCATTATGACCACGAGCCCAGGAGAAGCGCTGAAGCCGATGTCAAGCTATTAGCAAAGGCACTTTCATCGGACGTCTGCTGCCACAGCCTATTAACATCAAATTTCGCCACACTGTCCTAACAGAATGTGTTCGTCCTACGTCCCACATTGATTTCTGCGATTATTTCACGATGCTCTTGGTCATTACGTTGTCCATTGTGAGATGTAATGCCTGAAATCTGGAATTCTCGGTCACTCCTGACACTGTGGATTTTGGAATACTGAATTCCCTAACGATTTCCGAAATGGATAGTCCCACACATCTAGCTCCAAATACCATTCCGCTTTCCAAGTCTGTTGATTCCCGTCGTGTGACCAGAATCACGTTCGAAGTCTTTTCACTTGAATCACCTGAATACAAATGACAGCTCCACCAATGAAATGCCTTTTTATCCCACGTGTTCAGGATGTTACCGCCATCTATATATGTGCATATCGCTATCTCATGACTTCTGTCACCTCATTGTATGTCAATGCGGTGTCGAATTACAGCCTCTAGCCGCATTTCAAGAAATACAAGTTTCGTGTTACTGGCTAGTAAGTAAATGTACTATCTCTGAAGCACCTTTCAGTTACATATTAGCTTATAAATAGAGATTGTAAAATGTTGTTCGTTCATCCCCTCGAATCACCAAGAACAAATCTTGCATGTCTCATCACGCTTCTACGCTTCTAAGACGAAATGGTTGCATGAAAAATATGAAGAAATCGAAAAAGAAATGATTGTCGGAAGGACTAACTCAGCGTATAGGAGAGCCAAAACAATCTTTAGTGATATTAAAAGCAAGAGTGATAACATTGAGAGTGCAACAGGAATTCCACTGTTAAATGCAGAGGAGAGCGGATAGGTGAAAAGAGGACATTGAAGGCCTCTATGAGGGGGAATATTTGACCGATGTCACAGAAGAAGAAACGGAAGTCGAGTAACACAGATAGGGCATGCGGCATTAGAATTAGAATTTAAGAAATCTTTGGAGGGTTTAAGATCAAATACGTCAGAAGGAATAGATAACATCACGAGAATTTCTAAAATCATTGGGACAATTGGGCACAAAACGACTATTCAATTTGGTGTGTAGAACGTATGAGTCTGGCGACATACCATCTGACTTTTGGAAAAATATCATCCACACAATTCCGAAGATTGAAAGAGCCGACAAGGGCGAGAATTATCGCACATTCAGCTTAACAGCTCATGCATCCAAGTTGCTGGCAAGAATATTATACAGACGAATGGGAAAGAAAATTGAAGATGTGTTAGACGACGATCAGTTTCACTTATTTCTTTTGAGCCATCAATTTTCTGACTGGTTTTATGCTACCCGTTACGAATTCCTCTCCTGTGCCAACCTCTTCACCTCAGAGCAGCACTAGCAACCTACGTCCTCAGTTATTTGCTGGATGTATTGCAGTCTGTGTCTTTTTAGGAAAGGTAAAGGCACCAGAGTGGAAATTCTGACGTTGCAGTTGACAACGGAAGCAGGACTAAAGAAAACTCAAGACACGTTCATAGAATAAGAGCGGACAACGAAGGGTGTAAGAGAAAGATGTAGTCGATCGCCCCTGCTGTTCAATCTCATCATCGAAGAAGCAGTGATAGAAATGAACGAAAGGTTCAGGAGTGGAATAAAATTCAAGGTGAAAGGATATCAATGATACGATTCGCTGATGACATTGCTATCCTGAGTGAAAGTGAAGAAGAATTACATGATACGTTGAATGGAATGAACAGTCTAATGAGTACAGAATATAGATTGAGAGTAAAGCGAAGAAAGTCGAAAGTAATGAGAAAGCAGAAATGAGAACAGCGGGAAACTTAACATCAGGATTGATGGTCACGAAGTAGTACCTAGGCAGCAAAATAACCAGTGACGGACGGAGCAAGGAGGATATCACAAGTAGACTAGCACTGCCAGAAAGTGCGTTCTTGGCTAAGTCTACTGTTCACTTTGGTGTGTAGAATGTATGAGTCTGGAGACATACCATATGACTTTCGGAAAAATGTCATCAATTTGAGGAAGAAACTTCTGAGAATATTCGTTCGGAGCACAGCACTGTATGGTAATGAAACACTGACTGTGTCAAAACCGGAACAGAAGGGAATCGAAGCATTTGGGATGTGGTGCTATAACCGAATATTAAAGGTGACTGATAAGGTGAGGAATGAGGAGGTTCAGCGCAAAATTGGAGAGGAAAGGAATGTGTGAAAAAGACTAACAAGGAAAAGGGACAGGATGATAGGAAATTTGTTAGGACATCAGGGAATGATTTCCATGGTGCTAGAGGGAACTGTAGAGTGCAAAAACTGCAGAGGAAGACAGAGATTGTAATACAACCAGCAAATAATTGACGGTGTAGGTTGCAAGTGCTACTGTGGCACAGGAGAGGAATTCGTGGCTGTCCGCATCCCACCAGTCAGAAGATTGACGACTCAAAAACAAAACAAAATTAGTCAGAGCGTCAGGCGATGGTGAGCCGAGCCAAGGCACAGGTCACTGCCCTCTCTCGACGTCACTTTGAAGTAGCTATGATCAGAGAGCACACGCATCATGATAAGTGTCCGCCCATGTATCAAGTGACCGCAGAACGGCGCCACCGTCAGAGGGCTTTGACTAATGCTCTTACGACTGACGATGGGCGATGCTTAGATACCCAACAGTATGGAATCTGCCCTCCAGACACATTACGTTAAGCTGTGCGAACATTGCGGCTGTCTCCTGACTCTCCTTTGGCTGGGTTCCTAGGGATGCGATGACGGTCGGTCTCCTTGCCGACGTCACAGAGGAGGAGGTCTATGATGCTGTCTGGGCGGATTCTGCAAATAAGTCGCCCGGCCCGGGTAGCCTCCCACTAGATTTTTATCGGACACTTCGCCCGTACTGGCGCCGGTTTAAACGGATGCCTGTCGGAACCTTACATCGCCTGTGGTGCAGATCCCGTACGTTTTCCTCAATGGTCTCCTTATTCGCATTCTGTAGCGTTGGGGTGTATCGCCCCTTAACGGTGCTCAACAGCGACACCAAAATCTTTACCTGGATCTTGGCTGCACGACTAAAACAGATAGCCTGGTATGAGATTTCTCCTGATAAAACCTCAGAGAGGTGCCAATAACATCCTCTGTCGCTATCGAGACATAACCACACTTGCTCACACTCGTCATGTGCCTGAGTTTTGGCCACTCTTGACTTCAGGCAGGTGTTCGATCGTGTCGATCACGATCACCGGGAAGAGGTGCCCCACAATATCGGATACCCAGACATTACCGCCGACGTCGTAATGCGTCTCCTTCGCAGAGCGACGTCCCGTGTACAATGGCTGCCCGCTCTCATTACAGTTGTGTGCTTCAGCCATGGAACCGTTACTCTGCGACCTCCACCAGTTTTTGTCTGGATCTCTTTTGGTGGCCATGTATTCAGCTGCACTGCTTACGTGGATGATATCGGTACTGAGGTTAGGAAGTGAGGCTCCAGCTCTCGGCTAATACATATCTACACAGATGCAAATTAAGTGTTTATCTTTCCTTGTCTGTCCCTCATAGTATGTTTACTGTCCGCCGCGATAGCTGAGTGGTCAACGTGACGGAATGCGCAATAGTTGATCATTTGCTTTGTTTTGAAGACAAGCGTCTATTCGTTTAGTAAGTCAGTCAGTCAGGCAGGCAGGCAGCAGCTCATGGCTGATAAACATCTACAGAGCGGTAAGTTAAGTGTTCATCTTTTCCTGTCTTTTCCTCGAACTGTATTTCTAAATTTTCATGCGTGTTTCCGTGTAAAAGTAAGAGGTGTAAGCTTGCATTTTGTGACTGTAAATCCGGGGACTCTGTAGCTCAGTTCTCATTTCTTCTGAACAGGCAGCTGCATATTGAGCCGTCAGCGTCCACTGGTGACGCATTAGGAGGATACTAAGTTGCTTATCTAGTATTCTGTCTGCTTTTATGGTTAATTTCTTCAAGTAGTCTCGCTAGCATGTGTGCATGCTGTATGCAGATGCAGGAGGAGCTGGTCACAGTTCGCAAACAGCTGACAGTACACCTTCAGGGTGCTGCCTCGGGATGTAGCGGTGGCGGAGAATCTGGGGTGTCGTCTGGGACACCTCAAGTGTCGCTTTTTCGCACGTAGGCTTTGCTACCAACGCAGCTCCTAGTTTACCCGCTGCAGTGTGCAGGGTATCCACCCACATAGCAGAATGAGTGGGGGGTGGTAAACTGTTTACATCGCTTTAGGCAGGGGGCGAAAGTGGCCATCTGGCCTCACCCATTCGTCCTGTGAGTTGACAAGTGGCCGCTCCTCAGCAGGGCCCGAACAGGTATACGGGGAGGGGGGCGGGTGGGGGGGCAGGAGGGGTTTACTAGTTATCGGGAGCTCCAAAGTTGGGCGCTTTATGGAGCCCCTTAGGCCGGCAGAAAGCTTTCAGGATGGAAAGAAAGCCACTCAGTGTGCCTGACAAGGGCTTCGTCCGAGATGTGGAAGAGTCCTTGATGCGGCTGTCGAGTGTGCTGGGTCTAGTCGTCTACAAGTTGTGGCACATGACGCTTGACATATGGGATCTGTGGCGATCTGGTCACACAGGCGGCTGGCGGAAGTGATGGAGGCTGCTGGTCTCCCACAGAGCTCACAGTTTACAGCATTGTTCCCAGAGTTGATCGGGGTTCTTTAGTTTGGAGCCGATGGAGAGTCTAAACCAAAGGATTCGTCGGCTCTGAGGCAGTCCTGGATTCAGATTTCTAGACCCGCGCCATAAGTAAGGTATATGTAGGACTCCCCTTCATTGGTCAGCAGTGCACTACAGAAACGAAGCAGACACTTGTGGGGTACACATGAGCTTTTCTAAGCAAGAAGGTAGTTTGAGGTACTCTGATGAACACTCACCACTCGATAAGTTGCTAGGGAAGCCAGCCTGTGCTCGGAATAAAGCCACTTCGACTGTATCAATAACCTATCGAAGTATTTGTAACAAAGTATTCGAATTTACTGCCATCCAGGAAAGTTGTCGCACTTAAATCATCCTCGGGACTAAAAGCTGGCTGAAACCCTAAATAGACAGCTCTGAGATATGTAGTGAGTCATGCAACGTATATTGGAACGACAGAGGCCATAGGAGTGGGAATGTTCATTGCAGTAGACAAAAATATTGTCCGTTGAGGTCGAATTTGAGTGTGACAGTGAAGTTATCTCGTCGGGCATAATAGGACTAAGCGAAATCAAGTTAATTGTTGGATGTTTTTACCGACCATCTGATTCGACTGCGGCAGTGCTAAAGTCATTCAAAGAATGTTTACGGTTAATAGCACGTAAATACCTAGACCATGCATTATTAGTTGGAACCGACTGTAAACTACGGAGAATAGACTGGGATGTGTATGGATCCATTACCGGGGCTCATGCGAAGTACTTTTGAACACGTTTACTGAAAACTGTGTTGAGCAGCTAGTGAACATTTGCAGCTACGTACCACGAACGCAGGAATGGAAATACAACCGTTTTCATTGTCAGCGTTTAAAGAAACGTTTTGCATGTCGTGGACACGGCTTGTTTCGCACCACTGCGTTTATTAGCTTCGAAACCTGTTTTGTTTGTACCATTCCCCAATGGTCCAATCAATGCTGACGGACGTAGTTACCACACATGTGATTACAGTGTTGCCAGATTCCCAATCTTTTCGTCCATTTCGTACCCGAAATATGCGTAAGACGAAATTTTGTGACAGACATTTTTGTATGTGAGAAATCGCACTGCGAAGTCCGAGTGCGCGAAATTTTCTTTACACTGTCCGAACGTTTGTTTATCACGTAAAAAGTTGGTCAAAAAACTTCTTTGCTAACTACGTTTCCCTCTGCTATAGTACATACCGTGTGTTTCAAAATTAAACTTACAAACTTCGAGGGAATGTAAAAGGTGTCTTGAGGAAGAAAATGAGGATAGAAACTTGTGTCCGAAATCGTCATCCAACGACGCTACAGAGTGACGAAGCTACATTCACCAGTTCCTGTATATGTACGAGTCATTCGGAAAGTAACGAACGATCGATCGCGAAATGGAAAACGCAGTGAAAATCTGATGAAGCTTTGCACAGATGCATTGGCCACTGTGTCTAGTACGCCCGTCGATCGCATCATGTCACTATTTTCTGTTCTGAGCTCACAGTGAGAACGTAAAGTTGGCTACAAATTAGCGTCTCCCTCCAAGTATGAGGGCCTGGCGAAAGATTTCGCCTGAAGCTATGCAATCCACATAGCTGTCATGCGGCTCGTTGTATAAGACAATTTCTCGGCCGCAATCTGCAGGGGCAATGAAGATACTCCTGCAGCGTTTTCGATGGGAAGTGTTTGATGACCCACAATACAGCCCGTAATTGGAAAACCCTGAGGTTCATCTCCGCTCAAATGAACCGCTGGCTATGAAGCCAATATTTTGACACAGACAACGAGCTGCAGTCCAGAGTAGCACTGGTTACTGTCTTCTATAACGAGGGAATTGAAAAGTTGATACAACGCTACGACAGATGTCTAAGTCTGAGCGGCGACTGTGTAGAGAAGTAGCTGGAAGGTGTAGCTAACCACTCCAAATAAAACAGTTTTGATTTTCACTGTGGTTTCCATTTCGCGACCTATCGTTTCTTGCCTTCCGAATAGCCTTCGCATGTATATACAGGATGATTCCGTGACGATGCTACAAGCTTTCAGGGATAATGGCGGAGGATAAGTGTATCCATTTGACGTAAGGGACCCTGGTCCGGAAATGAGCTAATCGAAAGTTACAAGTGATAATTGTTCTGAAACCTCTGACAGTGGAACGCATGTACTGGTAATGTTGTTACTAATATTTTGGGCTAGGCAACTTTTAGAGGTCCCACTATGGACAAAAAAAATTGTCTAGTAACCATGTACTCTAAAATGAGCACTTCAAGAGCTATGAGCTCTTATTCCAAAGAGGGGATGTGATTCAAGTAGCAAAGATGAACAAGAGCTCATAGCTCCTCAGGATTTTAGAGCCCATGTTTAATGGATTTTTTTCTTGGTCCATGTCACCACCTTTGAAAGTTGCCTAACCTACAATCTTACAATCTTAGCAGCAACAGTACCGGTACACGTATTCCACTGTCAGAAGTATAAGAACGATTTTTGCATATAACTTTCGACTCTTTCTTTTCCAAACAAGGTACTTCAACTGAAACTGATAGATTTATCCTTCTCCATCATCCATGAATGTTTGTAACATAATAACGAATCTCCTTGTATACTGCATACATACACATATACGTTCCGGCGCCTGTAATTTGAGTGACGTTTCCGGACACAGGTTCCTATCCTCATTTTGTATTTCAAGACACTTTCTACATCATTTTGTAGTTTGTCAATGTAATTGTGAAAAACACGGTACATACTGGTATTTACACAGTATACTATACAGATTAAAGAAATATGTAGCCTGGATTCGTCTTAACATTTGCTAGAATACCATGTACAACGTTGAAGTAAATCGATCAAGACATTTTGAAGATATTTGGTAACAACGTTAAACAATGAATTGTTTTTATGAAGGAGTATAAATTCCAACGAACGCTCGAATGGGCAAAGGCGAAGCTTACTGCACATCCCACAATCTATGAAGTAGAATGATGCAGATAACTCACGAATGCTATAGTTAAAACTTAACATTCCCTAGCATTCAGTTGGTAATGACAAACTAATAAAAGTCAAGCCGCCTTCATGACATTCACGGCACGTTTATTAACACCCGTACTTCGTAAACGACTGTACAGTAGATGCCGATGCCACACTTACGGCCCATGAAGTGAGGTGACCGAATAATCAAAAATCCATGAAGAAGAAAAACATTTATGGAATATTAAAAACTGAGGAAAATATCCTTAGACCGTGTAGCAGCTTGTCCCGAATATTGTTCAACTTAATGCCAAAGTCCCCCCCCCCCCCCCCAGATAGCCGTACCGTAGGTGCAACCACAACGGAAGGGTATCTGCTGAGAGGCCAGACAAACGTGTGGTTCCTGAAGAGGGGCAGCAGCCTTTTCAGTAGTTGCAGGGGCAACAGTCTGGGTGATTGACTTATCTGGCCCTGTAACACTAGCCAAAACGACCTTGCTGTTGTGGAACTGCGAATGGCTGAAAGCAAGGAGAAACTACAGCAGTAAAATAGTTCCCCATTCGGATCTCTGGGCGGGGAATACCTAGGAGGACGTCGTTATCAGCAGAAAGAAAATTGGCGTTCTACGGATCGGAGCGTGGAATGTCAGATCCCTTAATCGGGCAGGTAGGTTAGAATATTTAAAAAGGGAAAGGTTAGAGTTAGATATAGTGGGAATTAGTGAAGTTCGGTGGCAGGGGGAACAAGACTTTTGGTCAAGTGAATACAGGGTTATAAATACAAAATCAAATAGGGGAAATGCAGGAGTAGGTTTAATAATGAATAAAAAATAGGAGTGCGGGTAATTTACTAGAAACAGCATACTGAACGGATTGTTGTGGCCAAGATAGACACGAATCCCACGCCTTCTACAGTAGTATAAGTTTGTATGCCAACTAGCTCTCCAGATGATGAACAAATTGATGAAATGTATGATGAGAAAAAATAAATTATTCAGGTAGTGAAGGGAGACGAAAATTTATCATGGGTGACTGGAATTCGAGAGTAGGGAAAGGAAGAGAAGGAAACGTAGGAAGCCGCCTGGTAGAATTTTGCACACACCATAACTTAATAATAGCTAATACTTGGTTCAAGAATCATGAAAGAAGGTTGTATACATGGAAGAACCCTTGAGATACTAGAAGGTTTCAGACAGATTATGTAATAGTGAGACGGAGATTTAGGAACCAGGTATTAAATTCTAAGACTTTTCCAGGGGCAGATGTCAACTCTGACCACAATCTATTGGTTATGAACTGTAGATTAAATCTGAATAAACTGCAAAAAGGTGACAATTTAAGGAGATGGGACCTGGATAAACTGAAAGAACGAGAGGTTGTACAGAGTTTCAGGGAGAGCATAAGGGAACAATTGACAGGAATGGGGGAAAGAAATACAGTAGAAGAAGAATGGGTAGCTATGAAGAATCAAATAGTGAAGGTAGCAGAGTATCAAGTAGGTAAAAAGACGCAGGCTAATAGAAATCCTTGGGTAACAGAAGAGATACTGAATTTAACTGATGAAAGGAGAAAATACAAAAATTCAGAAAATGAAGCAGGTAAAAAGGAAAACAAATGTCTCAAAAATGAGATCCAGAGGAAGTGCAGAATGGCTAATCAGGGATGCCTAGAGCACAAATGTAAGGATGTAGAGGCTTATCTCACTAAGGGTAAGATAGATACTGCCTACAGGAATATTAAAGAGACCTTTGGAGATAAGAGAACCACTTGTATGAACATCAAGAGCTCAGATGGAAACCCAGTTCTAAGCAAAGAAGGGAAAGCAGAAAGGTGGAAGGGCGATGTACTTGAGGACAATATTATGGAAATGGAAGAGGATGTAGATGAAGATGAAATGGGAGATACGATACTGCGTGAAGAGTTTGACAGAGCACTGAAAGACCTGAGTTGAAACAAGGCCCCCGGAGTAGACAACATTCCATTGGAACTACTGACGGCCTTGGGAGATCCAGTCCTGACAAAACTCTACCATCTGGTGAGCAAGATGTATGAAACAGGCGAAATTCCCACAGACTTCAAGAAGAATATAATAATTCCAATCCCAAAGAAAGCAGGTGTTGACAGACGTGAAAATTATCGAAGAATCAGTTTAATAAGCCACAGCTGCAAAATACTACCACGAATTCTTTACAGACGAATGGAAAAACTAGTAGAAGTCGACCTCGGGGAAGGTCAGTTTGAATTCCGTGGAAATACTGGAACACGTGAGGCAATACAGACCTTACGACTTACCTTAGAAGAAAGATTAAGGAAAGGCAAACCTACGTTTCTAACATTTGTAGACTTAGAGAAAGCTTTTGACAATGTTGACTGGACTACTCTCTTTCAAATTCTGAAGGTGACGGGGGTAAAATACAGGGAGCGAAAGGCTATTTGATATTTGGACAGAAACCATAGCGAACCTGTGGTCTAGCGGTAGCGTCTTTGATTCAAAATCAAAACGTCTTCAGTCCCGGGTTCGATCGCCGCCACTGCCTAAATTTTGATAAATAATCAGCCGAAGACTTCGGGCATAAGAAGTCAGCCTCATCCTGCGAAAGGCCTTGTCAAAGAGGGCCGAGGAGCGGATAGAGGTTCAGGGTACTCTCTTGTCCTAGGGGTGGGAAATTGCCCCTAAGGCGGAAGAATCAGCAATGATCAACGACATGAGGATGCAGAAGACAATGGAAACCACTGCATTAAAGACACGTAACGTGTATGCACAGGAAATGTGGCCTGTAATTGAAGAAGTGTCACGATGATCTCTCCATTGGCAAAAGATTCCGGAATAGTCCCCCATTCGGATCTCCGGGAGGGGACTGCCAAGGGGGAGGATACCATGAGAAAAAGATTTAATAATCTACGAAAGGATAACGTTCTACGAGTCGGGGCGTGGAATGTCAGAAGCTTGAACGTGGTAGGGAAACTAGAAAATCGGAAAAGGGAAATGCAAAAGCTCAATCTATATATAGTAGGGGTCAGTGAAATGAAGTGGAAGGAAGACAAGGATTTCTGGTCAGATGAGTATCGGGTAATACCAACAGCAGCAAAAAATGGTATAACAGGTATAGGATTCGTTATGAATAGGAAGGTAGGGCAGAGGGTGTGTTACTGTGAACAGTTCAGTGACCGGGTTGTTCTAATCAGAATCGACAGCAGACCAACACCGACAACGATAGTTCAGGTATACATGCCGACGTCGCAAGCTGAAGATGAACAGATAGAGAAAGTGTGTGAGGATATTGAAAGGGTAATGCAGTATGTAAAGGGGGACGAAAATCTAATAGTCATGGGCGACTGGAATGCAGTTGTAGGGGAAGGAGCCGAAGAAAAGGTTACAGGAGAATATGGGCTTGGGACAAGTAATGAAAGAGGAGAAAGACTAATTGAGTTCTGTAACAAGTTTCAGCTAGTAATAGCGAATACCCTGTTCAAGAATCACAAGAGGAGGAGGTATACTTGGAAAAGGCCGGGAGATACGGGAAAATTTCAATTCGATTACATCATGGTTAGACAGAGATTCCGAAATCAGATACTGGATTGTAAGGCGTAGCCAGGAGCAGATATAGACTCAGATCACAATATAGTAGTGATGAAGAGTAGGCTGAAGTTCAAGACATTAGTCAGGAAGAATCAATACGCAAAGAAGTGGGATACGGAAGTACTAAGGAATGACGAGATACGTTTGAAGTTCTCTAACGCTATAGATACAGCAATAAGGAATAGCGCAGTAGACAGTACAG
Source organism: Schistocerca piceifrons (assembly GCF_021461385.2). Lineage (NCBI taxonomy): Eukaryota > Metazoa > Arthropoda > Insecta > Orthoptera > Acrididae > Schistocerca > Schistocerca piceifrons. Next base: position 301,397,027 of record NC_060141.1, read on the forward strand.
TTGAAGAGGAATGGACATCTCTAAAAAGGGCCATCACAGAAGTTGGGAAGGAAAACATAGGTACAAAGAAGGTAGCTGCGAAGAAACCATGGGTAACAGAAGAAATACTTCAGTTGATTGACGAAAGGAGGACGTACAAACATGTTCCGGGAAAATCAGGAATACAGAAATACAAGTCGCTGAGGAATGAAATAAATAGGAAGTGCAGGGAAGCTAAGACGTAATGGCTGCAGGAAAAATGTGAAGACATCGAAAAAGATATGATTGTCAGAAGGACAGACTCAGCATGCAGGAAAGTCAAAACAATCTTTGGTGACATTAAAAGCAACGGTGGTAACATTAAGAGTGCAACGGGAATTCTACTGTTAAATGCAGGGGAGAGAGCAGATAGGTGGAAAGAATACATTGAAAGCCTCTATGAGGGTGAAGATTTGTCTGATGTGATAGAAGAAGAAACAGGAGTCGATTTAGAAGAGACAGGGGATCCAGTACTATAATCGGAATTTAAAAGAGCTTTGGAGGGCTTACGCTCAAATAAGGCAGAAGGGATAGATAACATTCCATCACAATTTCTAAAATCATTGGGGGAAGTGGCAACAAAACGACTATTCATGTTAGTATGTAGAATATATGAGTCTGGCGATATACCATCTGACTATCGGAAAAGCATCATCCACACAATTCCGAAGACGGCAAGAGCTGACAAGTGCGAGAATTATCGCACAATCAGCTTAACTGCTCATGCATCGAAGGTGCTTACAAGAATAATATACAGAAGAATGGAAAAGAAAATTGAGAATGCGCTAGGTGACGATCAGTTTGGCTTTAGGAAAAGTAAAGGGACGAGAAAGGCAATTCTGACGTTACGGCTAATAATGGAAGCAAGGCTAAAGAAAAATCAAGACACTTTCATAGGATTTGTCGACCTGGAAAAAGCATTCGACAATATAAAATGGTGCAAGCTGTTCGAGATTCTGAAAAAAGTAGTGGTAAGCTATAGGGAGAGACGGGTCATATACAATATGTACAACAACCAAGAGGGAATAATAAGAGTGGACGATCAAGAACGAAATGGTCGTATTAAGAAGGGTGTAAGACAAGGCTGTAGCCTTTCGCCCCTACTCTTCAATTTGTACATCGAGGAAGCAATGATGGAAATAAAATAAAGGTTCAGGAGTGGAATTAAAATACAAGGTGAAAGGATATCAATGATACGATTCGCTGATGACATTGCTATCCTGAGTGAAAGTGAAGCAAAATTAAATGATCTGCTGAACGGAATGAACAGTCTAATGAGTACACAGTATGGTTTGAGAGTAAATCGGAGAAAGACGAAGGTAATGAGAAGTAGTTTGAAATGAGAACAGCGAGAAACTTAACATCTGGATCGATGGTCAAGAAGTCAATGAAGTTAAGGAATTCTGCTACCTAGGTAGTAAAATAACCAATGACGGACGGAGCAAGGAGGACATCTAAAGCAGACTCGCTATGGCAAAAAAGGCATTTCTGGCCAAGAGAAGTCTACTAATATCAAATACCGGCCTTAATTTAAGGAAGAAATTTCTGAGGATGTACGTCTGGAGTACAGCATTGTATGGTAGTGAAACATGGACTGTGGGAAAACCGGAACAGAAGAGAATCGAAGCATTTGAGATGTGGTGCTATAGACGAATGTTGAAAATTAGGTGGACTGATAAGGTAAGGAATGAGGAGGTTCTACGCAGAATAGGAGAGGAAAGGAATATGTGGAAAACACTGATAAGGAGAAGGGACAGGATGATAGGACATCTGCTAAGACATGAGGGAATGACTTCCATAGTACTAGAGGGAGCTGTAGAGGGCAAAAACTGTAGAGGAAGACAGAGATTGGAATACGTCAAGCAAATAATTGAGGACGTAGGTTGCAAGTGGTGCTCTGAGATGAAGAGGTTATCACAGGAAAGGAATTCGTGGCGGGCCGCATCAAACCAGTCAGTAGACTGATGAAAAAAAAAAAAAAAAAAAAAAACAGATGACAGTTATAAGAGTCGAGGGGTACGAAACTGAAGGAGTGGTTGGGAAGGGTGTGAGACATGGTTGTAGCCTATCCCCGATGTTATTCAATCTGTGTATTGAGCAAGCAGTAAAGGAAACAAAAGAAAAGTTCAGAGTAGGTATTAAAATCCATGGAGAAGAAATAAAAACTTTGAGGTTCGCCGATGACATTGTAATTCTGTCAGAGACAGCAATGGACTTGGAAGAGCAATTGAACGGAATGGACAGTGTCTTTAAAGGAGGGTATAAGATGAACATCAACAAAATCAAAGCTATGATAATGGAATGTAGTCGAATTAAGTCGGGTGATGGTGAGGGAATTAGATTAGGAAATGAGACACTTAAAGTAGTAAAGGAGTTTTGCTATTTGGGTAGCAAAATCACTGATGATGGTCGAAGTAGAGTCATAAAATGTAGGCTGGCAATGGCAAGAAAAGCGTTTCTGAAGAAGAGAATTTCGTTAACATCAAATATAGATTTAAGTGTCAGGAAGTATTTTCTGGAAGTATTTGTGTGGTGTGTAGCCATGTATGGAAGTGAAACGTGGACGATAAATAGATTAGACAAGGAGAGATTAGAAGCTTTTGAAATGTGGTGCTACAGAAGAATGCTGAAGATTAGATGGGTAGATCACATAACTAATGAAGAGCTGTTGAATAGAGTTGGGGAGAAGAGGAGTTTGTGGCACAACTTGACTAGAAGAAGGGATCGGTTGGTAGGACATGTTCTGAGGCATCAAGGGATCACCAATTTAGTACTGGAGGGCAGTGTGGAGGGTAAAAATCGTAGAGGGAGATGAAGAGACGAATTCACTAAGCAGATTCAGTAGGATGCAGGCTACAGTAGGTACTGGGAGATGAAGAAGCTTGCACAGGAGTGAGTAGCTTGGAGAGCTGCATCAAACCAGTCTCAGGACTGAAGACCACACAACAACAAACAACAATGCCAAAGTATCTTTGACAACAAATCCATCACAGAAGAAAGAGGGAAAAAAGAATTGATACCATAGCTAGACCCTACAATGATCATGTCCTTTGGACTGAGAAGGCTTAGAAGTATTAAAGCGAGTATCAGGTAGAGATACCGTACTCGAAGTGTAGAACTATTCACTGATATTTCGCCCCCGTTTGCAGGAGATGCCTTCAGGGATAAATCGGCAATTGCCTAAAGCAACGTCAGACACTGCATCTAGCTGCAACATGTTGGCGTTAAACACAGCCCATCCTCAATAGGCAATTCCCGATTTATCACCGAAGATTATTTCCGCAGGTGAGGACGAAACGTCTGTGAATAGTTTTATACGTCGACCACGGACTCTCAGCCCGGAGTTTTAATCGAAGTAAACGTTAGCCGTCGAAGCCTACATTGTACTATTGAATAGAAATGTGCAGCCTGGTTACCTAGTCAGTATAGAAACTGGGATAAGTATATACAAAATAAATTCAGGAATCGTCTTTTACTTTCACAAGCAGGTAATGAAATTCTGTATTGTGAAAAGAAACCAGCATAAATAATTTTCTACAGCTCCTAGGAACTGGAACGAAATACAGTGGAGACTGATGCTGCTCGTAAGGCTGCAGAAAAAGCCATGACATGGCGACGCGCCAAATGCGCTGTCACAAACACAGAGGTATCATTCACCAAGCCAGGAACTTCACATGAAGAAATGTAACATTTCTCTAGGTGTCACTTCTGCTTCGAACAGCAAACGTTAGTGGTACAAACACACCGAAATGAAAGATTACGTTTTTAAATTTACTGTATGTTGAAATGGGCTTTCGTCATTGAGATTTAGCTGCAATTCGTTTCGCGTTGATATTTAGATACAGTAACAAAAATCTATCATGTTAAACAGCTATGTTTTTGACATTCCTGTCTTTTTACTTCCAAGGTGACGTTACGGCTAGAATTTGGTAGATAGTAAGTACTGAAACGGTTTTTGTTAAGCGTTTCACTACGTTCAGAATGAGCGTGTTTTCCAGATAGCTGCATAATTCTAACTTCTTCATATCTGCTTAAGATTATTACGAAGAGCCGAGTAAATTTGTAGTATTAAATGATCAACACTGAGCCTTCTTGTATTTTTACCATGGTTGGATGCTGAACTGAATATTTACTGTTGTTCACGTATACCGTTAGCGATTATTGTGATGGGTAATATGCGGATCGAAAGTGTGGAGTAATGTAGCTTCTGATTCTTCCTTTTGTTACACCGACGTTCCGGCGAGAAATGTCTTTCAATAGCCGTAACGGAACCTTGGAGTGACATATAGTGGTAAGCCCATTTAATTCAATGAATAATAAATAATACGTTGAAGGCCTGCACGCCGAAGACGAGTTTAGTTCACGAAGAGACACATCTGAATTTACTGCTGATAATGGATAGCAATTTAAAAAATCGGATGCTGTCACAATGAATGTGGACCTGGAGCAAGTCATTAAAAAGATAAAGTGAAAAAACGATGTTTGGAATTCTTAAGAAAGTACGGAAAGAAAATGAACTATATGTGCGGTTGGAATTACGGGTAACAATAACAGCTGCAAGTATTATGAGAGAAAGATTCGTACCACACCATGTTTAATGTACAGTTTTAGTCTGCTACTGCAACGATTTAATTTGCTTGCCAGACAATCACTATGAAAAATGAAAGCTGTTAAACAAAGACATAGAGGAGGAGGTGAACTGTTCCAGTAAAAAATATACAAGTTATGTGTCTGACGCCTGTGAATACGTAGTTTAAGATGTAAATGGATTTTGCTACGTTCAAAGAACGAGATACAAGGAGCAGACGTGTGGCAATGCTTCTTCTAACAAAAAATAATAATGCTAAGAATCGACTTACAAGGTACGAAAACGTCTCATAAAATGTGTATTTGACGTGCTAGGTGGAAGGAAAACAGAGCTGAAACAAAACGAAAAAAAACTTTTTATTTTTTTATTTTCTGTTTTTACAAAAATGGGAATTTAAATATGTAACAAAGATTAAATTACTATCAGTTTCCCAAAAGAAGAAAATAATAGCTATGTTCGGCAGAACCGTGTGACGCAGCTATTTAGAACATTCGATAAAAATTATAGTCGTATATTTCGGTAGGCAAATATGCAAGCTATACATTGAAGTTAATAAACAGAATGCACTGTCAATGTGCTCGAAAAAGAAAATAAGTCGTATTTAAATAAGAGCATGAAGTCTTTAGCGATGGATCTGTTCTATAAGACATTCTCGGACTTGCTGCATCAGTTCAGGGTAAAACCTTGAGCTTTCGACGATTTCCACCATCATTCCACTGCTGCTCGAGGTCTTACCCTGAACTTACGCGGCGAGAACAACCTTTGCTCCTGACGAAGACGACGGTGGGAGTTGTCGAAAGCTCGAGGTTTTACTTTGAACTGACACGGAAAGAAGGCCGAAAATTGTATTTAAATAGTTGCTAGATGGAGGACAGCATCAAATCACCCAGACCACAGACATATGGCAACATGGTAGGTAGCACCATACAACGAAGTTGTAATTCATTTGATTTTGTATTGCACTATGCTCTGTGATGACCGTGTCTGTGCTCGCTTAAAACTGTGTGTCTTATCAAAATTAGAATCCTGATACCTGATTTTTCCTGTTTACTCTGTGGCATGATACTGCTATATAGGCTGTCCTCCGCCGTATTTTTTATTACTTCTGATTTAGTCATGGAGTCAATGGGTTTTATTTTCTCCTGTGTAATACTTGGTTACGCAACAAAGAATGTAGTATCCATACTGTGTCGTTTTCCGTGTACACTAATTCTCTTTATGTATCTTGGTTTGCATACAGGATGTATCACAACAGCGCAGGTTACGAAAACTTAGAATGGCCGGGAGAGCGTTGTGCTGACCGCATGCCCCACCACATCGTATCCCGTTGACTCCTATCGGCTGAGGATGACACGGCGGTCGATCGGTACCGTTGAGCCTTCCGGGGCCTGTTGGGATGGAGTTAAGTTTTTGGTTTATTATGTATCAGCTTAGTGAAAGGTGGTACTTCTTTATGTAGCTGTAGTATGCTGAAGGTGAAATAGGAATGCAACTTTTTCTTTATTGAAATAAATGGTTGGAATTCCATCGTAAGTTTCATTAAGAATTATTCTTTTTATATTGGGGATAACTAATTTCGGAACTGGTCACCACTAATAAATAAAAGTTTGGCCCTACTTCTTAATGCAAATTAGACAGAATTGAAACCATTTATTTCAAAGGTGACAGTTGTAATAAATAAAAATAAATTAATGTGTGATTATACTGTTTGAAGGCAACACTCACAGAAACTGAAAGAAACATTAGATGAAAATTTTACAGTGACATTTTGTACACGCAATAGTAACATTTACGTATATTGTCCTTTAAGCTAAATATTGATTTATATGGGCTTCAAAATACGGAATATTGTCTTTTATTACCTCAATATCTCGTAGTATTTCAGTCTCTGTGAGTTAACTGTGGTCCACCCGACACATCTTTTATTATTTCGGACTCAGCGATCGGACGTGATTTTGCGTTCCGCCGTGCTATGACTTTTCTACACCAATAATTCTTCCTTCATAGTTTCAGAAGGAAATAAACGAAAACCTTTTGTTCTTGATAACACTGGCAGTTATATTTTCCTCATAAGCATTACAGAGAACTGTTATGTCTCTTCAGTATATGCAGCTCTCTCAACAGTTAAAAATAAAAATTAAGACGGAATGTAATCTAATCTTCAACGTTTATTTGGTACTTCACAGATATTTTGTTTCTTGGTTATCGTTACTCTGTACAATTTATCATATGCTGTTACAGGATAATAAAGTTCATCGTCCATCTACGAATGTGCGTAACTTTATTATGAAATATTATCGTAGCTTATTCAAATGTATTTGAAATGTAGTCTTTTCGACGAATATCCCAACTAATTGGGCTCAATTTTTACCCATGTCCATGGAATGGGGTGGCGCAATGGTTAACCCACTGGACTCGCATTCGGTGGGACGAGGGTTCAAACTCGAGTCCGGCCATCATGATTTACGTCTTCCGTGATTTCCCTAAATCGCTTCAGGTAAATGCTGGGATCGTCTGTTCCAAAGGACACGGCCACTTCCTTCATCATTTCCTAATCGAGCTTGTCCTCCGTCTCTAATGACCTCGTTGCGGGCGGGATATTAAACACTAATATTCTCCTTCTCCTCTTGCTCCTCCTCAGCCATGTGGTAGATGCACGATGACGCACCGCTACATTTTGCTGCCGATGCAAGACACCTAACTCACCAACATGTTCCAAGAAGGTTAAGTCGAGTAATGCCTGTATCTTGGTCTCCAAAATCAGTGACCTCAATTCTGCCGAATTTTTCTGCCTGAGATCAGCTCAAAGGTGGAGTGTACGTAACTACCGTTGAAGAACTCAAGTAGCGAATTTTATGAGAACAGTCTTGTCGAAATTTACGAGACGATCCGTAGAAGTATTTGAAAGAATTCGCAAATCGCTGCAGAGACGAGAATGACATGTTTGTGGGTAACGTTGGCCGTAGTGAAAATGTCAAATTTACATTTCAGATACATTTGTAATAACTGGGGCACTATAACATACTGAAGGCAGCGACAAATTCTCAATTATTTTCACGCAAACGGCTCCTTTGCGGGACTCATATTTAGGGGGAAACTTTGGCTTCTTCTACTGTATAATACTCGGCCAGTTTTTGCTATTCAGATATACCACATACAGAGCCACAAAGCGCCTCTCGTGGTCTCGACTCGCAGCCAGCGAGCTTGCTTGTCGTACCTCTTGCCGGCACTTCTCTTTTCTTCTCCGCGCCCGCCCTGAGTCTGCAGCCGAGGTCTACGCGGTGGCCTCTGAGCAGAACAAATGGCCGCCACGGCTCGATGACGCGACCTCGGCAAGAGCGCAGAGGCAGACAGAGCGGCATACGCCAGACAGCTCGGAGGCGCCGCAGAATCCAGTACGCCGCTGCGTGGGTAGTCCATCTCGCGCTGATGCTGATTGCGGACGTCCGGAGACACCACACAGTGATGCTGTTTTGTCGTCTCAGCCCAGTCCTGGAGCACTCGCGTCAAATCTTCATCATCTAGCTACGGAGTGCACTGCACAGATATGACGAACGCTCCATTTTGCCAAAGTACCATTGGTCTACAAATGGGCGGATTAGATCTTGACGACAAAGCTACTTTTATCCAAGTGTAAGATACAAGCCTACGGGTGTTCTCGATATTTATTTTATTGAAAGAAAAGGCTGGTTACAGCGTAACATAGCATTGATCACAATGCCACTAGAACCAGTTCCTTCATTGGTGTTTCATTCTCTCGTTTCCGATGGGCGTTGGTGGTCTAGCAACAAATAAGACTCTACTCTTTGCCGGACCGAGATTCGTACTCGGGACCGTTGCCTTTCGAGGGCAAGTGCTCTACCAACTGAGCAACTGAAGCTCAACTGACGAGGTACTGGTGGAAGTAAAGTGCGAGGCAAAAGTTTCTGTCCTGCACACAGCTTTAATCTGCCAGGATGTTTCGTATAAGTGTCCACTTCACTCAAGAGCAAAAATATCATTCTGTAAAAGTCCACAGTCCGTGACTAAGCCATGTCTTCACAACACCCTTTCTTCCACAACTGCTAGTTCTCCAAGTTTTGAGGAGAACTTCTGTGAAGTTTGGAAGGTAGGAGATGAGGTATTGGCCGAAGTCCAGCTATGTGGGCTGCTCATGAGCCGTTCATGGGTAGCTCAGAAGGTACAGCTCTTGCCCGCGAAAGGCAAAGTTTCACGTCAACGCACACTCTTCTGTTGAGTGAAAATTTCATTCTGGAATACTGCGCTATTCATACAAACGAATGTATAAGATACAATGAGGGAATCAAAATTCTAACAGCATGTACTATATACACCACCTGACTATATATATATATATATATATATATATATATATATATATATATATATATATATATATATATAGTCACCGAGGAGACATGGTCGGAAGTTCATGAAACTTCGTACATGTACACATCATCGGCAGGTATTTATCGGGTTAGACTTGAAGTTCTCTGTGACATCAGAATATATCAGTATCATTCGTATTTAGTCTTATTACTATACCTCGTATGGTATATTAGGAGCGTGAGCAGCGTCAAATGTCGAGTGAAGGGCACAGAGATGCAGCAACACAATTTGAGAACAATACTGATGTCCACACCTACAACACGGGAGGAAAAAGATGTTATTCATCATTAAAGCTAACAGCTGCTCAGAAAGGAGTTAAAATGTAGCAACAAAAGTTGTTGATCATTTGTCAAATAACAGAAAAGGTCTGGCTTATTGCAAAATAAGATTTAGATCTAACGTAAAATCATTTCTCCTAAGTAACTCCTTCTATTCCATGAACAAATTTCTATTTAAAAACTGGTAGCTTGTGGAAAAAAAACATCACCACATTTTGTAAATGCAGTTGGATGAGTAGGCCTAAAAACGTGTTTATTAATGTTAAAACTAAACATGAATATGTATCCTGTAAATTGATTCGTTCCATATATTACCGATTAAAGAATCGTCGAAATTTTCTACAGAACATGTAACTAACAAGTAACTAGCATACTCTTTTTACACAACGTTGTGTGTGTTAAATATCCCTCATTACGTGTCTCCATTTGGTGCGGCTGGTCGAATCGTGCAATGTCCAGATTTATGGACCATGAGGATGTGACGGTGGCTCGATATTGGACTTGATGAAAACGAGAGAAAAGTTATACTTGTCATGAACGTTCTGGTCGAATACGTCTTAGCACCACAAGGGAGAATACTGGAGTAAACAGTCTGCACCAGTGTTTACACTTTTTCCGAGAAATATGTACAGCCCTTGTTCGTGTTCCTACCATGCTACGTGATAACTTAACCAATGGGGTATGACGATACACCAGCTGAATCATATCTAATCTTCCACCGTGTTATCACGAGACGAATCGTGTCTTAAGACTGAGTCGTTGATCTCCACAAATATACCAGCTTGTAAACAACGAACGGAATGACATTCCACTTTTCGGCTTAATTAGTTCTTTTTTATACTCTTGGGGCTCTTCTTCTTCTTTTCCCTAGCGTTTGTCTCGTATGGTACGGGGCAAGTTTTTATCTGAGTACCCAGTGTTGCCGGGCTATGTATTTATTTCGATCTTCTATTAGTCCAACTCCTCCTCCCTCTGTCCATCTCTTCCTCCCCCTTCTCGTTGTTGATCCCCTCCTCCCTCCTCTAGCTCCTCATTTTTTCCTCCACACAATTCCGTCCATCTCCACTTACCTTTCTCTGTCCATTTCCTCTTCTACCCCTTTGCCACTTCTCTATGTGTTTCTCCGTCCCCCACACTCTGTCCACCTCCCCTCTCACGTATCTGTTTCCTTCTTCCCCCTCTCTGTCAGAACATCTTCTTCTCTCACTTCTCTCTCCGCGTTATCATCCCCGTTCCAATAGGTGGCTGGTAGTTCTTACCCTCACAGTACATTTTTCCCAGATCGTAGCTGTGTACCAAATCTGTTTGAAATCGGATGAGCTATTTACACCTGGCTTTGCTTGCGTACACACATGTCAAATTTCACATGTATTTAACATGTCTCACATACATTTGCATACACATTCGTGTATCTCAAGCAAATTCATCCCGCAGCTTCATTTACCTGCACCTCAATGTTATATCTCCTGAACCATGGGTCAAACAATGATATATTTTCTAGGTACATTCAACGGCATATGTAGATACGGTTTGACCCACATCCATTTTTATAATACGCACGAATTTTACTTTGTGGCCGGATGACCTTCTTGACGTCACAGTCGTCAAGGAAACCTAAGGGAGGGAACACGTTTGTGCCACGTGTCTGTGAATCATGGGGACATTGTTCTCCGTACCGTATTCTCTAAAATGGAATTTCGAAACTAGATGAGAATTTTCTTAAACAAGCGCAGGAGACCGCCTAAAATCCTCATTCGGGCTGGTCGACGTACGAGCCCATGGTCGAAAACCAGTCGCGTGGAATGGATCTGGACGTGATTCACTTCCCCGTATCGGTAGCTAGTGCACGGCTTGCGTTACGCTATACGAGCAACCTTTATACTCATGGCACTAAAGCGAAAAAATGAGGCAGTTAATGCTTTATTGCTATCGTTTGCACAGTGATGCGTTAAACGTAGGAACATCCTGCGTGTATTGAAACACGTACGTCACTCCAAAAAATTGCCAGACATATGAGGAATGGCTCTGTTTCGCGTGTAACAAGGAGAAGTTTTTTGGACTCGGTGAAAACTTCGATGAATGCGCACTATTGTTTGAATGAGATCATAGGAAGAGTACCTGTGGTTATAAACAACCATTATCTCGAGTTAGTGCCTACGTCGAATGCTTTGATACTATGTCGTTGTCTCGACGAAAATCACGCTATACAGTTGTAACTAAACTGAACCGTTGAAACGAAGAACATAAAAGGCCCTTTGTTGCTGTATTATTGCCTTTCAACACGATGTACATTGGGAAACGTACGAGCGATGTGGTAAGTGAGCGAGCAAGCTGCGGTGAGGAAACTCCAACAGGTAACCACGTGAGTCGGAAACTTAAAATCGGATCAGAGTAAATCTGTAGCCTCGATGGACACAGTAAAAATTACAAGTTCGTTATTTTTCAAATGGTTCAAATGGCTCTGAGCACTATGGCACTCAACTGCTGTGGTCATCAGTCCCCTAGAACTTAGAACTACTTAAACCTAACTAACCTAAGGACATCACACACATCCATGCCCGAGGCAGGATTCGAACCTGCGACCGTAGCAGTCGCACGGTTCCCGACTGCGCGCCTAGAACCGCGAGACGTTATTTTTCATTTATTTAGAAGTTTCAGTATTGTGAAATTGGATGAAAGTTTTGAACACACTGCAATTCACCAACATCCACATGGCAGCAGTTAGTTTAATGTTCAGCACAACAAAGTTCTGACTTCTAAATACTAACTTCATCGATATTAAGAGGTTGGAAAGCTGCAGAATCTCTCTCTTTTAGACATACGGTAAGAGAGGCAGCAATTTTACAGTTAGATTTGAGAAAAATATAAGATGATACCGCTATCTTTCAAATTAATAAAGGACTCCCTTCAAATTCTTTTAAGTGAGAAGAGAATTAAGGCATCTTAAACGGTTCTGCAGGTTTTGTAGGTTATCGGTTTTGATTCCTGTATAGGGAAGACCACGTTATTAATTGCATTTCATCAGAGAGAACCGCTGCAGGTTGGCTGTCACGTTGCCTTTTTTTGTTGGTTACTAATTATATGGAATGTCAAAATGTTTTTCCACTGTACAGCTCTCTAGCTTATTCTGTGATTCATCAACAGGACAGGTTGATTACCGTAGAGAAAACGCCTTTTCCTGAAGCTACGAATACCTTGTTCAATGTGAAAATAAGAAAACAGTGATGTATCAAATCATGGAGAGTGGAACGAAATCACATAGATAGGTAACTCCACATTTCGGCGTAACAGTTAATCACATTTGTGAGAAGATGGTGTTAATTCACCTGTAATAAGAATAAACTGCCTCGCGTCAGAAAGATAAACATCGACGGGCTCATGTCGCTGTCCACGTAGGTCAGAAACCCAAAACTGTGACGCAAATGTGGACTGAGTGGCTCTTGTATTGGACCATACTCAGCAACATGCGGCAGTCCCATACAACTAGCACCCGAGAGGAGAGACACAGGCCTGTTGTTCGCTCGGCCGTACGGAAACATATAACGACGTCACGTGTCAGTACTCAAGAAAAGGCCTTGCTTCTAGGAAGGGCACGTTTCTCTGGATATCTAGAGAAGGGTTCAGAAGGAACAGTCAATGGGTATTATGTAAGAGACTTAGATCTATAAACATATGAAATGCAACCCATATATAAGGACATTGCTGCACCTTACATGCAACCTAGCGCAACCTCTATGCGGATATATAAGCACCGACACGTAGACGAAGTATTAATGTGGCGTTCGTGTCTTTCAGACGTGCGTATGGTAAATGCGGATACATGAACTGTGGCGATTTTACTACCAAATTCGTCCAAACAGGACCAAAGACCTGTTATTTTCTTTGCTGCTGAAGGAAAAGCACCATTAGACAGCCACTGGAGAATGAAAATGTGTATGGAGCAGCCTGTCTGTCGACAACCACCGTTGTGTAATGATGTGCCAAGTTCCATGCTGGTCCCGATTCGACACAAGACGCTGCTCGATTTTGGAGGCCAGTCGCATCCTTTACGCCTGCTCAAGTGCGTGACACTCGAGCACCAACGTAGTACTGATGTCTCCCCATGCGATTATCACGCCTTTCGTCGCTTAGAAAAGGCCTTGAATGGTAGTCGATTTTTGTCAGACTATGATGTGCAGGAGGCAGTTTAAGCTTCTTCACGCAGTACGACTCGGTATTGTACCAAACGAGCATCTTCAACCTGCGCGTCGATGGGATAACTGCCTGAATGCTTGAGGCGCTTCAGTCTGATCGTCATACCGATTCTGGTTTGTACGGCCTTCGAACAGAAATTTTCTGATCGCCCCTTATAATACCCTGAATGAGCAGAGCTTAAGAATAAAAAATATCTACACAGTTTTGAGCAAGTGTTAAAGACCTCATCTGAAGGAACTTTCCATGATAAGTTAGCCGTGCATGTCCCCTAAAAATTTTGTGGTTGTGAATAATTTCTGTGTTCTTGAAGGACATGTAGGTTGTGTTCGCCAGTGCAACAAGCTTCAGTCTACACCGATGTGGCTGGCACCCAATGGAATTGGTGGTGCTGTAAAGTCGTAAAATAATTATGGTTTATTCTTTCACTTTGTATCATCTCTCAATTAAAAAACTTTGTGGTGCTTTCGTATTTAAAAACTTTTGAAGATCGTGTACCAATATGTGGTTTATCCCAATTCCCTTCGACGACGATGAAATACACCGACTATTACACTATCGTTTGAAGTTTTCCATAGGGTCGTTGTTTGTGCTAGACTGTCAAAGGAATTATGCTTTTTTTGTACAATGCCACTGCGAATGATTGAGGTTCTGCCCTGTAAGCGATGAAGTTGGATGATCATTTCTCTCGTTGCACTATGAGGTAATATTTCTAAAGAAAATGTGATTATTCAGTGCGCTCCGTTTATTGACAAGATTTAGATTGGTGTTGGTTACTGCTATACCCTGGTATTTAATGTAAGTGAGATTTGTCACCAAATGATGCATAATAGTATTTTATTTTCATTTTTATAGAGACGGATTTACACAATTCTTGTTTTATTTCACATGTAGTTGTTACTTTAAGCACAGGGCTAAACAGTTTGGGATTGTCTAATCTTATGAATTATTACGTAGTGGTATTAATTGTGCTACCAGAGTCTGAGATATTGTGGTTCTGATAATTTCACTTAATATTAGTGTGCGTTGGCCACATACCTTGGATTATTGTTTTCATTTTTAAAGTTGTACTATTTCCACTTGTAGCTGTGAATTACAGAACGAGTACGTAGTCTCTACAGTTATATAGTGTATTTTACTTTTTATACATGGATTGCAGGTTCAGTGTTCCTCTGATTACGGTAATTTAGTATTAAGTAAGGTTCCTTCGAGCACTGTGAAATGGGATGAACATTTTGTGCACGTAAACATAATGATAGCATTATATAAGACAACATTAGACTTCTGAAATTGTTTTGCTTATCGTATTCGTTGGTTTGTCAAGGTGTATATTCCATTGCTCCGAATGTTGTAATTTATACTACGTTGTGCATTGCTATGAAAAATGACTGTACTGAAGCGCCTAGAGCCCCTCGACCACAGCGGCGGGCAATATGTTTAATGACAGTTTCAGACTATTGTGTCCTCATAGTTCCACTTATGCTTCCGTCTATGTACTAGGACGTAAAATAACGTTCTGCTTTATTTATACAATGTTGTAATCAGCTGCGACCAGTGTCATATCCAAAATACAAGGAAATAAAAACGTTCTAACACCAAGGAAGAGTTGCGCGATATAAACGAACGTTGGTAAGCGTATTTCTACATCTGGAAGATGATGTCTGTTCAAATACCGCACCAGTGGCATAAGTGTGGTGCAACTAGCACCAATCTTAAGCGACCGGCGCGAAATGTGAATAATCTCCTATAAGCTGTAGAAACAAGCCTACCGTCTATCGTTCATTTCGCACAACTGTTTCTTATCGTTGTGAATTTTCTTTATTTGGTTTTGCATTGAAAATAGACTGAGAGCGCACCACTCGCCATCCACAACGACCAGTGAACTCTGGCAAAGAGCTGACTCAGTATGGAATGGTGAACCGGTACCTGTCATCGGAGTTCAGTTCGACTCAATGTTCATCCGCTTTAGAAACCTTGTTGCTGTCACAGGTGTACGAAATTAAACCGGTGTGATACGAAATTATCCACATATTTAATCATATTCTTCCTCCTATACTGTACACGCATAGTAACTGAAATTTCGTTATTCGCTATCCTTAATAACGTTTTAATTTTAATATCCCTCAGTGCATCTTTGTATTTCAAGTCATTTCCTGCCGAACGGCACTTTCATTTTAATGACGAAGTGAAAGGTATTGTTGTCGTTTAGTTATCAGCAAAGGCGGCATTTTTCACAATGAGAATATACAGAAGTCGGTCTCACGCTACAATAGCTACCTGATCAACGCATGTAATAACGTAGGAAGATAGAGGACAATACAATTTTCTGTATACAATGAACGCTGTTGTCATCTGTTTCCTAATATAATTTACCTATAATTTCTTATAGAAATGATCCAGGGATAAATGCGTTTTCAAATAATTACAGATGGTTCCATGCAAATCGAAATGAAATTTTTTGTACACAGAAATCATCTGAGATACAATTTAGTTCAGCATTGTCCTCAGCTTAAAGTTAAAGCACCCAATCTCGAAGTATAGGTCGAATCGTGATTTACTGGCAAGCTATAACTTGCTGTCGAAGAATGGTGAAAACAACGAAAACAAGTGCTTCGAAGAATTAATTGCGTCAAATGGAGAATATTTTGCTACCATAGAAAATCCAAACTTGAGTGTCTAAGCATATGTGGTCTTATTCTTAGTAAGAGTAAGCTGGGCGCGATACTTTGTATCGACAGTTTTCTGTTCCTTAGACAGTGGTGTAACGCTGAAACGCGTATCGAAGAAATAAAACAAATGTTTTATTTTCAAGACGACTGTTTCATTATAAATGCAGAGCGTGACCGTAACATTTCGAAAAGCTTTCATGCAATATGGATTTAGTAAATTTAGTGATTGCGGTAAGGCACTTTATGGAGGAGTTAATTTCTCTTTTGTGGATGTTTCGAGAGTTCCTAAAAGCGAGCTGGTTCTTTTATTTCGATATTCACCAGTCTGCCTCAATTCTGTGAAGTTTTCGTGACGCTTAGAAACACTTTCGGAACCGGCTGTTACCAGTTTGAGCTCCACCGCACTAGTGTGTGTTGTCGGTCTAGGTTAAGGTGCGTCACTACGTGTACTATCTGGCTGAAACCCATTTAAATTCTGTTCGGTACATGGATGATTATGCTCCTAATTGTTTGCAATTTGACTTTCCAAAAGTTATCTGGTGATTGTTTTCGGTTTTTGACAGTGCCTTATTTGTCAATCAAATAATTTATTCGTTCTTTCTACAAGAAACGTGTAAAGTCAGATATTTTTCATTTTTTAGTTATCTCGATTTTAGAGATAGTCCAATGTAAAGCTGGTTACAAATTGTTCACTGAAAATTATTACATAATTTTTTGTCATCGGGTCATTTTCCTATTTTTTAATGTCTTTTGTGCTCTTGGTCACTATTTACAAATGTGACTAACACTGTAGCTTGGTTAATATGCCTCATTTATTCATATCACCACGACATTTTTTATTAATACTGGCATAATTCGAATAATCACCAAGATACTGGGAGGTTTTATAATTGGAAATAGAGTTATAAAGGGCAAACACTATTTTTTCAATTTTTGCCTATTATGAATGTCTGGCAGTTCCTGTGGCCTTCGTTTTAAAAAAGTCAGTTTCACTAACTATGGTAAACACGTAATACAGCAAATTATGTTCGCTCACAGTATAATAGAATAATATTGATATAAATATACACTCCGAGAAGAGATTAATAATTCAGTCATGTAAGGATAAAACTCTATAAAAAATTTTGAAATCAGTTTAAAACTGCTTTTGAATTTCTACAACGTTTATTTGGCCGACAAACATTTAATCTCATATATTGTTAACTACAGTCTACTCTCATTTATTTAAACAGATGTTCTGTAGAATATTGTCAGAGGCAGCAGAATTATTTTTAATTGTTGTTTGCTCTTGATTTACACGGCTTTTTGACCTTTTTATGCACGTAAACAACCCAACACGTTTGTCGTGCTATACTGTGGCGCTGCCGCGATTATTCGTTGTTTAGTTCAGTTCAATTTTTGCTAATTTTTTGCGTCTTGTTCAGTAAATTAATTCTTACTGGAAGGCGTTCCTGGTTTTCTAGTGTAAAAGAATGACTAAAATCACTGTTCCATTACTCTGTTGTCACACTAGTAGAGCTGCTTCTACCGTTGGGAAGAAAAATTCTTCCACCTTCAACAAAATTTTTTCTCTCTTTTTTAGCAGTAGCCGCATGATTTGGCTAATGTTCCGCTTCGCTTAAAACTATTTAGGCTGGCCTCGAAGTGATTATGTCGTGAGTTCATGCTGCATTACTGGGAGCTGTAATTGTGGAGTTACTTTGTGCACATCGTAAGTAAAACGATAGAAATAAATATACGGCGATTGCGTGATTGAACTGTTTGAGACAATACAAGGCAAGTAAATTGATGAGATAGCTGGTACTTCTTAATCTCTTACATAACCTCATCACCGTTACCTCCAAGCGATTTTCGTGTATTGGCAATAGTGAGCAACTATAAGCCTCATAAGATACAGACCAGCAGCTACTAAAATGGTCGAACACACTAAACGGTGGGGAGAGCCGAAGAGCTATTTTTATTAATTTATTGATGGTAAAAGCATTGTGAGTGATGGAGATGAGATAGATTCAGGGCCATTGCGGATTTGGACTGGATATTTGCTTACTTGATCAAGTCAATTTGAAAGTTAGTGAGACAACTATGTGAACTCAGCAGGATTCAATAGTATCCCTGTACGAGGATAAAAGGTTGAATAAAAATAACGTAAGCGAATATCAGAGGTTGAAAATACCGCCTCAGTTGTAAAGTTCTTTCATTATCACACGACCGGTTTCGGGCTCTTATAAGCCCATCTTCAGGTGTCGTAACTTGAGTACAACTGAGGCGGTATTTTAAACCTCTGATATAGTGCTCAGTTGTGGATGTTCCTCCAACAGGATTGTTTGTAGTAAAAGAATATACCGTAGACAACTACGTGGATGGAGAAAGAGCATAAACTCAGATTGGAATAAGCTGATGCACTGCGCCATTTACTCGATTCTAAACGTGCATCCTAAAAGACGGACATCGCCTACATATTATTTACTGGAAATAAAGATGTTAGATAGTTTTGTATTTAAGTTTTCACATTTTCTGAGTATTTACACGTTTGTAAACTATTGTATCTGCAAAAACTAAGCTACGCATGTTTCAAAACTACGCAAATTTTATGCCCCACCCCGTTTATCTCATTTGCAATCAATTCTGTTTCCTCTTGTTAAATGACACAGTGGACTCTAAGGAATCCATGTGTTGTTTCCACATAGACGACGGAAGTATCGGCGTGTTGAGCTACACCAATCCTGGGGCTCTGCGAAAGTTATTTCATCTCATGGCAGTACTTTCGTGCAGCACAACTGCTGACGACAACATGTAGGGAATGCGGTAATATGTCAACAACGTTGAATCTTTACAAACAGTGAACGAGGAAGAAACAGGAAGTTGATGGTGGTCTTGATGAAGAAATATTCTTGATTAGCCGTCCTTCCACCACTTGTATTTTGCATTGTTGATGTACCAAAATACTCTTCGAATATTTTTTTATTGTGTAACGCAATTTATCTCAATTTACTTTGCTGTTTTAGTTATTTATGAACGTTAAACAACGGAAGATTATCGTAATGACAGATTATTTCCGTATTAAGAAGTGCTTTACCCAAGTACAAAACAGTATTTCCATTGCGTTACAACGACTTGTGTTAAATATGATGTGAATGTATATCATAGAGATCAGTTATCATAACCATTACTTTGTAATCAGATTCGTTGGCTTCGGTAACCATCAATCAAACTGACATTTTTATGACTACGGTTATAGTGAGTAGGCTTGATTTGTGTGACTGGACGGTGATATGATTGCTGTTCTTTGCAACTGTCGTGTCTTAACTACTACGCCACATTGTGTAGCTACTGTGGAGTGTGCGAAGATTAACTGTATCATTACTGAATTAAATACACGGATGTTACTACCGAGAACTGAATTTGACTGAACACGAGATAAGAGGAAACTGACTAACTACAGAGGCAATAAGTTCTATATTTTTGTTACACACTATTAAGCTAAATCATCTTAAACACATTCACATATTTTACTTCTATCAGTATCATTTCATTAGTCCAAAGGGGGGAGAGGTGTGATGAGACTGTAAACAGCTCCTCAGCTATACTGGTACGTAAAATAAGATTTGATTAGAACAAATATAAAAAAGTGATAAAGATTTGGAGATGGGGCAATGATTGTTTAGTGGGTGATCGTTTTGGCGTCAATGGTGGACTGAGAGATGATGTTGATGCATGAGGTTCGTTAAATGAGTGTGCTGTCGGTGGCTTGGTGAGCATGTCTGGGTAGGTGGGGATATGGAATGGGATTGAAATGGAGAAATTGGAAACGCAACACAATCGAAAGCTTATTTGAGAGATTAGAGATGGTAATTTGTAGGATTTTATTCCTTGGATTGTGTTTTATAGAGCAGGATCAGAGTATGTTTAAAAAGAGGATTTGTTGCAACAGTCTTGGACATGTATCTCATGGTAGGGTGAATGTGGGCTCAGATGAGGTAATCTAAATGAGAGGGTGTGAAATGTAAGGAGATTCTGGGCCTATTTGGCGATGGTATATAGACGAAACATGGAACGGCAGGCATTCTGTCTTGAGGAATGATGTGGGGTCACATGGAGGGATGGTTATTTTGGAAGATAGCTGTGATGAACCGGATTATGTTTTCTGTGGTAAAAACAGCACACAGAGATCTAAACAAACACTTGTTTTGACCATCATTGTTTCATGTAATCAAGAGAGGGCGCAGGGAGAGAGAGATGTCCGCGGATAAAACAGCTGTTCAGCCAAGGGCTTTCGTTTTGCATGTCACAAAAAATTTAATTCTATAAAAATATGCAACAATTTCTTTGTTTAAGATGTATACATTTGTGATAAGTTTAAAAAGTTCCTATGAAAAGTTAAAACGCTATCGTAGTTGATGTTGACTCTTGTATGATACAATGGTGATGCCACTGCCATATTAAATCCATCACGTAATAACGGAATTGAAATAATGAGTACTACTACGAGCCCCTGTGGGTCCGCAGGAAACATCTAATAGTTATGGAGCGGGATGTTGGAGGAGCGTGGGAATGGAACAGTGGGGATGAGGAAGAGCGTTGAAGACTAGAGGTTTAAAGCTAGGATATCATTCAAGACAGATTTAACTGTTGCATTGTGGGAGTTGGTTGATGTTCTGGAGGGGGAGTTGTGGGTGCACATTGAAGGTTATATATGAATGTAATGGTGTAGCAGAATGCGTGGACTATTTACTGGCGGAAAAGATATAGGGTGCTGGGACGGGCTTTACAGCTACTATATTGCATCTGAAGATGCTCCAGAAAGACAACTTGGTGTGCTAAGCGGGTAAGTTGGTACAGAAAGCGATCTGACGATTTGTGGCACTTAGGAGAGGAGCATATGTAGGTACTATTGGCTAAGCTAGGATGCTGTGGATGACGGATTTACTGGGGAGAACTATACTAGGAGAATAGTAGACCCTAGGTCAGTAGTTTTAGTCGGTTTTGTGTTTTGTGATGAGTCTTCAGAATGTGTACATCACATATTTGTTTTCTATATGGGCTTAATCTACAATATGCCAATGTCCTTTGCGCGGTGATAACTCTGGTTAACGTCAGATCAAGGAAGTTAAGCACTGTCGGGCTTGGCTAGCACTTGGACGCGTCACCGTCTGGGTGTGCCGAGTGCTACTGGCTAGCGTGCTGTACTTATCCCTTGTGAGGCCAACTGAGGAGCTACTTGGTTGGGATAGCGGCTGTGGTCACGAAAACTGACAACGGTTGAGAGAGGTGTGCTGATCACGTGTAAACCATAGCCGCATCCAGTGACGCTGAGGATGACACAGCGTTCGGTTGATACCGATGGGCCTTCCGAGATAGAGTTTAGTCTTAAATAAAACTGTTGGCATATTAACTCTGCCACCAATCCCTATTGTGAACTGCCAACGAAAGAGCAAGTACTGAAATTATTTCTGGTTTTTCGCTATTATAATCAGACTGTCTATACAAGAGCGATGTACTTCAGGGCAAATTATGGAAATGGAAGAGGATGTAGATGACGATGAAATGGGAGATATGACACTGCGTGAAGAGTTTGACAGAGCGCTGAAAGACCTGAGTCGAAACAAGGCCCCGGGAGTAGACAACATTCCATTAGAACTACTGACGGCCTTGGGAGAGCCAGTCCTGACAAAACTCTACCATCTGGTGAGCAAGATGTATGAGACAGGCGAAATTCCCTCAGACTTCAAGAAGAATATAATAATTCCAATCCCAAAGAAAGCAGGTGTTGACAGATGTGGAAATTACCGAACTATCAGCTTAATAAGTCACGGCTGCAAAATACTAACGCGAATTATTTACAAACGAATGGAGAAACTGGTAGAAGCCGACCTCGGGGAAGATCAATTTGGATTCCGTAGAAATACTAGAACACGTGAGGCAATACTGACCCTACGATTTATCTTAGAAGCTAGATTAAGAAAAGGTAAACCTACGTTTCTAGCATTTGTAGACTTAGAGAAAGCTTTTTACAATGTTGACTGGAATACTCTCTTTCAAATTCTGAAGGTTGGCAGGGGTAAAATACAGGGAGCGAAAGGCTATTTAGAATTTGTAGAGGAACCAGATGGCAGTTATAAGAGTTGAGGGGCACGAAAGGGAGGCAGTGGTTGGGAAGGGAGTGAGGCAGGGTTGTAGCCCATCCCCGCTGTTATTCAATCTGTATATTGAGCAAGCAGTAAAGGAAACAAAAGAAAAATTCGGAGTAGGTATTAAAAACAAAATGTGGTTCAAATGTCTCTGAGCACTATAGGACTTAACATCTGTGGTCATCAGTCCCCTAGAACTTGGAACTACTTAAACCTAACCAACCTAAGGACATCACACACACCCATGCCCGAGGCAGGATTCGAACCTGCGAGCGTAGCTGTCGCGCGGTTCCAGGCTGAAGCGCCTAGAACCGCTGCCCTATTAAAATCCATGGAGAAGAAATAAAAACTTTGAGGTTCGCCGATGGCATTGTAATTCTGTCAGAGACAGCAAAGGACTTGGAAGAGCAGTTGAACGGAATGGACAGTGTCTTGAAAGGAGGATATAAGATGAACATCAACAAAAGCAAAACTAGGAAAATGGAATGTAGTCGAATTAAATCGGGTGATGCTGAGGGAATTAGATTAGGAAATGAGACACTTAAAGTAGTAAAGGAGTTTTGCTATTTGGGGAGCAAAATAACTGATGGTGGTCGAAGTAGAGAGGATATAAAATGTAGACTGGCAATGACAAGGAAAGCGTTTCAGAAGGAGAGAAATTTGTTAATATCGAGTATAGATTTAAGTGTCAGGAAGTCGTTTCTGAAAGAGTTTGTATGGAGTGTAGCCATGTATGGAAGTGAAACATGGACGATAAATAGTTTGGACAAGAAGAGAATAGAAGCTTTTGAAATGTGGTGCTACAGAAGAATGATGAAGATTAGATGGGTAGATCACATAACTAATGAGGAGGTATCGAATAGAATTGGGGAGAAGAGGAGTTCGTGGCATACTTGACTAGAAGAAGGGATCGGTTGGTAGGACATGTTCTGAGGCATCAAGAGATCACCAATTTAGTACTGGAGGGCAGCGTGGAGGGTAAAAATCGTAGAGGGAGACCTAGAGATGAATACACTAAGCAGATTGAGAAGGATGTAGGCTTTAGTAGGTACTGGGAGATGAAGCAGCTTGCACAGGATAGAGTAGCATGGAGAGCTGCATCAAACCAGTCTCAGGACTGAAGACCACAACAACAACAAAAATCAGACTAAATTTAAATTTGGTGTGCTGCTGAACGTACTGGTGTTTTTTCTTTGAAAATTCGTTAGAAATTGTGGAGGTGAGCTGATGGAGTTAGTCTGCCTCGGCACCACGCGGGAATACGAGCCACCTGCGGAGACCCTGAGCTTCCCCTTGGCGCCACCGCCAGACCTAGCAGCTCCGGTAGCCGCAGCGGCTCGCCGCCCTCATCCATCACGGGGAACTGCCACAGGCGCTGAGTAGCCAGCCGCGCTTCGCCACAATTAAATTCGATATCGGCTGCGCGTCAG
The DNA here is from genome assembly GCF_021461385.2 of Schistocerca piceifrons. Taxonomy (NCBI): domain Eukaryota; kingdom Metazoa; phylum Arthropoda; class Insecta; order Orthoptera; family Acrididae; genus Schistocerca; species Schistocerca piceifrons. The sequence goes on from NC_060141.1 coordinate 301,420,718, forward strand.
ACGTGGCGGGCCGGCGCGGGCTCCCACATTAAACACTCGCACTTCATTTGCCACGTAGCGCAGCGCCGCCACGTCGCTACTCGGCTACACCTGCTGCCTGTGACGGCGCCGCAGCTGCGACTGTCAGCCCACTGCGGTCTGCCGCTCGAGTGCGGCGCGCCCCGCTTCGCTTCGTCAGCACTCCTCTAATTGAGGACAAGCTGTTCGTTCTGCTTGCACCAGTTACCGACAGTATAACGCCCTGCATCTCCAATCACGCTGTCTAGGCTGCGCTACTGTACAATGTGCGATTCGCACGCTGTACTTGTTGCCGGCGGTATCTATCCATTAAATCTCTGTTAATCTCTCCAGTGCACGTATTCGACCACACCAGGTAACTTCCAATTAACAGTGATTGACTTGCTTTTTGAATGACAATGAGGTACCGCACTGACTGTCGTTACTTGGACTGAAACATACTTTTTTTTATGTTCTTCACTATTGCATAATTGTGTTTGATGCTGCCTGCCGTCCGCAGCTCGTGGTCGTGCGGTACCGTTCTCGCTTCCCGCGCCCGGGTTCCCGGGTTCGATTCCCGGCGGCGTCACGGATTTTCTCTGCCTCGTGATGACTGGGTGTTTTGTGATGTCCTTCGGTTAGTTAGGTTTAAGTAGTTCTAAGTTCTAGGGGACTGATGACCATAGATGTTAAGTCCCATAGTGCTCAGAGCCATTTGAACCATTTGCTGCCTGCCACGAATTCCTCCCTTGTGACAACAGTTTCATCTCAGAGCAACAACTGCAGTCATCATCTTGAATTATTTGCTGGTAGTATTTCAATCTCTGTCTTCCTCCGCTGTTTTTATCCTCTACAGCTCCCTCTGCTACCTTCGAAGTTATTCCCTGATGTCTCAACAGAAGTTTACCACCCTATCCCTTCTCCTGGTCAGTGTTTTCCACATATTCCTTTCCCTCCGATTCTGCGCAGAACCTCATCATCAATTACCTTATCAGTCTACCTAATATTTAACATTCGCCTGTAGAAACACATCTCAAATGCTTCGATTCTCTTCTGTTCCGGTTTTCCCACAGTCCTTGTTTCACAGCCATACAATGCTGTCCTCCAAATGTACATTCTCAGAAATTTCTACCTCAGACTAAGGCCTATGTTTGATACTAGTAGACTTGAAACTTCCTGGCAGATTAAAACTGTGTGCCGGACCGAGACTCGAACTCGGGACCTTTGCCTTTCGCGGGCAAGTGCTCTACCACTGGGGCTACCCAAGCACGACTCACGCCCCGTCCTCAAAGCTTTAATTCCGTCAGTACCTCGTCTCCTACCTTCTAAACTTCACAGAAGCTCTCCTGCGAACCTTGCAGAACTAGCACTCCTGGAAGAAAGGATATTGTGGAGACATGGCTTAGCCACAGCCTGGGGGATGTTTCTAGAATGAAATTTTCACTCTACAGCGGAGTAGACTTATCTTGCCCAAGAATGCCATTTTTGCCAGTGCTAGTCTGCTCTTGATGTCCTCCTTGGTCCATCCGTCATTCGTTATTTTGTTGCCTAGGTAGCAAAATTTCTTAACTTCATCTACTTCATGATTCATAATTCTGATGTTAAATCTCTGGCTGTTCTCATTTCTGTTACTTCTCATTACTTTCGTCTTTCCTTGACTCACTCTCAATTCATATTCTGTACTCAGACTGTTCATTCCATTCAACACATCCTGTAATTCGTCTTCACTTTCACTAAGGATAAGAATGTCATCAGCAAATCTTATCACTGATGTCATTTCACTTTGAATTCTAACCCCACTCTTGAACCTTTCTATTATTTTCATCATTGCTTCTTCGACGAATAGACTGAACATTAGTGGCGAAAGATCAGAGCCCTGTTCTTACCCTTTTTAATCAGAGCTTTTCGTTCTTGGTCTTCGACTGCTATTATTGCCTCTTGGTGCTTTTACATATTCTGTGGAGTATTACTCATGTTTCACTATAGTTTACCTCTATTTTTTCTTAGAAATCCAAACTTCTTGCACTAGTTTACATTGTCGAATGCTTTCCTCCAGGTCAAAAAATCCTATAAACGTGTTTTGATTTTTCTTTAGTCTTGCTTACATTATCAACGGCAACGTCAGAAGTGAGTCACTGATGCCTTCACCTTTCCTGAAACCAAACTAATCGTATATTATTCTTGTCAGCAATACGGATGATTGAGCCGTTAAGCTGATTGTGTGATAATTTTCGCACTTGTTGGCTCTGGCTGTCTTCGGAACTGTGTGAATTTTTCAGAAAGTCAGATGGTATATCGTCAGTATCATTCGTTGTACACGCACACGTGAAAAGTCGTTTAGTTACCACTTCCCTCACTGATTTTAGAAATTTCGATGGAATGTTATCTACCCCTTGTACCTTTTCTTTTCTTAAGTCTTCCATATCTCTTTTAAATTCTGGTTCTAATACCGGTTCCCTCCTCTCTTCCCTATAGACTTCTTCTATCATATCAGCAGACACGTCCTCGCCCACACAAAGACGTTCAATACATTGCTTCCACCTATTCACTTTCTCCTTTGCATTTTACAGTGAAATTCCCTTTACACAGTTAATGTTACGCATCCTTGCTTTTAATTTCACCGAAGATCATTTTGAATTTTCTATACTCTGAGCCATTTCTTCTGACAATCATTTCTTTCTAGATTTCTTCATATTTTTCGTGCAGCCATTTCGCCTTAACATCTCTGGACTTACGGTTCATTCCTAAATGACTTGTATCACTGTATTCCCGAATTACCCTGAATAATTCTCTATTTCCTTCTTTCCTCGATCAACTGAAGTATATTTTCTGTTACTCATAGTTTCTTCTCACTTTCCTTCCTCGTACCTACGTTTTCTTTCCAATTTTTATGACTGCATTCATAGAAGTGTCCATTCCTCTTCAAATGAACGGCCTGTTGATCTCTTCATTATCGTAATACCTATAGCCTTAGAGAACAAAGATAAAATAAAATAAAAACAATAAAGGACCGACGTAATGTAACCCAACAAACAAACATGTTTGGGTTACAGTCCGAACTTCACGTTGGTCTTACACAATGGAAATGCAATAGGATGGCTTAGCCCTGGCGGCTTTAATCTTGGCGACATGGCAGTCCACTAGCGCCACTAACTACTTAGGTTACCGATAACGATTCTGCCGTGTGTCGTGAAGTTAATGTCTCTGGTCGAGGTGTGTGTGTGTTGTTGGTTAGGCGGGGCCCGGGGCTTCTAGAGTCCTTTGGCTGGGGGAGTGGGGGGGGGGGGGAGGGGGAGGGCACGTCGTTGTCAAGTTGTTGCATTTGGTGGACTCTGGCTGTCTGGTGCGAGTCTCGAGAAGCCGCGAAAGGTTAAATCGGTCGGGGGTAAGCCTTGCCGACTCGCTTAAGGATTGGTAGCGGTTGGCTGCGGGAAGGCCTACGGACGTTCTGCAAGTCACGGCTCCTTGACACCTGAGTGGGGTGCTGTCTCTTATTTTTGAGTCCTTGATACTATAAGCCCATGTCTATGTTACATGGAATTGGACCTGTTATATTTATGCACCTATGAGTGATTGATTGCGTGATCTTCGGTCGGTGTTACTAGTCGCAATTTGTGTTCCAGGCCATGTGCCGTTCAAGTTAAGGAGTATTCCCTGTTAAAAATTCCATGAAGAGAATTAAATTGTAACGTAATCTGTGTGGGACGCTTGAGTTATTTGTCATCAGGTGCTGATATTTTCGCTTCTAAATAATAGTAATTTTAAGGAGAGTTAAACTTGTAACCTGTATCGGTAGCAGCTTTCGTCATTAGTTCACATTTTCTACTCCTTAGGTTTTCTTGTTTGTGACCTTATTTTGCGCAGATTACTGTTCCCTTTTGATGTGTGTTGGTGGGTAGCTATGGCGGCAAACGAAGTGTTCCTGTTCCCTGGACCCGGAGCAGAGGCATTTTGCTGTTTGCTGCGGCGGCACTTCCATCGTTGCACAGCCTTTGTGTTGGCCGGCAGTCTGGTGCCCCTACCAGTCGCGTCATGATGCCTCAGGTGAAGTTAAGATGTTCGTTTATTTGAATGACCAACTATTTCTCAGGTTCGTTCGCAATTTTTCTCTGCTTGCTGCCCCTCTTAATAATCTGCTCAGGGAAGGCCAAATTTTTGTATGAGGTGAGAGCCAACACTGTGCCTTTGAAGCCATTAGGACCATCATCACTAACATACAGCTGTTGACTGTGTCCGACATCGGCAAGAGATTTATTGTTCAGAGTGACGCGTCCAACGCAGAGATTACTGCGGTTCTCCTCGAGGATGATCAGGGTCAGCTTTTGCGTCAAGAAGGCTGTCCGTCCCCAAGTTGAATTATTCTGTGTATGAATATGAGGCACTGGCCATTATGTTCGCCCTAAAAAAGTTCCAGTTCTGTCAGGAACGAAGGGAGTTCGATTTAGGGACCGATAATCAGGCGTTAAGTTGGATGTTGGGTAGGCCTAGGGAAACCGATAGAATCGTGAGGTGGGCGGTCCGGATTTCGGCGTTTCCTTTTAAAGTGCGCCACGTTAAAAGCTCTGAAAACCGGGTAGCTGGAAGGTACCACTAAGGAGATTGAACCATTGGCTCCAATGATCTTGCTTGTTGCGTTCTGAAGGAAGTGCCCGAGTTATTTGCTGACCTTAAAATTAAGCTGGTACAGTTTCCGTTGTGGGGACCCATTAGGAAGCAACTGTTATCCGGAAAGGAGGTGCCGAGATTTTCTTTCAAGAATGATATATTGTGTAAGCAAGTAGGAGAGCCTGGGAGATTCAGGATTTTCTTGCCCCTTTAGTTAGTCCCTTCCATCTTTCATTACTTCCACAGTTCGTTGGTGAGTGGGCATTGAGGCCTGTACAACACCTGGGAAAAGATACGAGATTATCTTATTTCACCGTCATTACACAGGAATATCCGGCGTTTGGTTGGAGAGTGCGACTCTGTAGAAGGGGCAAGACCCATAACAACCAATCAAGTGGGTTATTGCAAACAGAAGCCTATGGATAAACTTTTTATTCATGTTGTATGATCCCTTTCCCATACGAAGAAAGGAAACTGTTATATCCTTGTGGTCGTTCAAGCGTTTTTGCGATTTGGTTGTCTCATTCTTAATCGAGGAGTTATTGTTGCTGTTACTGACGTACACCTCACAAATATCTTCTCCGATTTGTCGCTTCTAGGACTCTGGTGGGTGATAACGCTCTGGTTTTTGTTTTTAAGCGATTTAAACAGTTCTTTTTTCGCAATAGCGTTAAGCACATCGCTACCGCGCCACGTTATCCTCAGGGATCCTTTGCCGAAAGAATGAGCTGTAATCTTAAGTTGACCTTGGCTATGGGATACTGCCCTGCCTTGGCTCAACGTTGTGTTTAATTCCGCTCAGAACGAAGCATCGAAAGCTGCTCCTGCCGCCTGATGTTGTATCCCCTCGATTCTCCACTGTCGAACGTGTGGAATATTAGTGATCTTCTGGTCGCGTCTATCACTCCTGAACTCTTAAGGAAAGTTACCAACAGGCCAGGAACTATATCGAATCGGTCCATCGTCTACAGGCAAGGCGCTATAACCAGCATAGACGTACTTTTGAGGACAAGGTAGGGAACAATATCTTTGTTAGAAACTATTCGGGGACGGGGTGAGCCCACGGTGGCGTTCGAGTTAACAAGTTCACCCTCGTCCCCTTTTATCGGTCCGTGATCCATTGCTAAAGTCCAGAGGCCGGTTAATTTGCTGGTCAAGGATTTAGCCACGGGCAAGACCCTCTCAAACGACTTTAATCAAGTTAAGCTGGTCAGTTAACCTCCTTCCTTTTCCCAAAGGGGGCAATAATTAGTTCGAGGGGAGGGAGCATGAGCCGTGGCGACATGTCAGTCCACTGGCGCCACTCACTACTCAGGTTGCCGATATGGATTCAATCATATGTCGCGAGCTAATGTCTTTGGTCGAGGTGTTTGTGGTTCAGATATCTCTAAGCACTATGGGACTTAACATCGGAGGTCATCAGTCCCCTAGACTTAGAACTACGTAAACCTAACTAACCTAAGGACATCACACACATCCATGCCCGAGGTAGGATTCGAACCTGCGACAGTAGCAGCAGTGCAGTTCCGGACTGAAGCGCCTATAACCGTTCGGCCACAACGGCTGGCAGGTGTTTGTGTTTTTGGTTTGGCGGAACCTGGAGAATCAGTTGGGTGGAGGGCACGTAGCTGACAAATTGTTGCTTCTTGGGGACTCCGGCTGACCGGTGCGGGTCTCGAGAAGCTGTGAAAGGTCAAATAGGTCTTCGGCAAGCCTTGCCGATTCGTTTAAGTACTGGTAGTGGCGGACTGCGGGAAGACCTGCGGACGTCGCTTGCAACATGGTCTGCTAGTTCCCGGCCTACTCTGCAAGCTTAAAGTTTACGCCACTTCGACGACCGCCTGTAAGAATCGGAGGCAATAACACCTTGGCTGGAATTCTACAAGTCTAGATTCCCTCGCACCTGACTGGAGGTACGTGTTGGTTTCTTATTTTTGAGACCTTGATATTGTAAAGCTGTTTCCGTACTATATGGAGTTTGACCTGTTATTTTCATGCTCCTACAAGCGACTGAGTACATGATCATTGGTCAGTGCTGCTAATCGCAATGTGCGTTCCAGTCAATGTGTGGCCCAAGTTAATGAGTATCCTCTATCATAAATTCCGTGAAGGGAATTAAATTGTAACACTATCTTTGTGGGAGGCAAAGAAATCTTGCTACATGTGTATGCTTGAATTATTGCATCAGCTGGCACTGATATTTTCGCTCCTGAATAACAGTAATTTTAAGGAGTATTAAACTTGTCACCTGTATCGCTAGCCACTTGTGTCATTAGTTCATATTTTCTGCTCCTCTCGTGTTCAACCTTATTTGCACATATTACTGTTCCATTTTGATGTGTGTTGGCAGGGTAGCTTGGGTGGCAAACGACGTGTCCCTGTTCCCTGGACCAGGAGTAGAGGCCCGTTTGCTTTCTGCTGCTGCTGCACTGCTGTCGTCGCACGGCGTCTGGGTTGGCCGGCAGTCTGGTGTCCCTACCAGTCGCGTCGTGATGGCTTAAGGAAAGTTGATCGTTTGATGCGTGCCACAACGGAGTGTCGCCCATTAAGCGGGAACCGGTAGTTTGCTCTATTTGGTGAATTTAATAAACTCAGGAGGTTTAAGGTGTGTTTGCCAAGACTGAGGTTCCTCCTCATTATACATCTTTAACTACTCATTTAATCATTGGACTCTTATTACTACTTCTCAGCACGTTAAGTTTAAGACCTTTTACTTATCAATATGAAATGTCGAACTTTACCTTGGTTCACAGTCATTAGCTACCTCGATTTATTGTGAAACTTGACTGCTGATTCCCTGTCGACTGTGATAATGGTCTGGGATAGCTTTCAGTCTACTTTGGCTTCTGCGCAATTGTTTATTTACTAAAGGTTATTGTGGACATTTTTTCTGGATTGAACCAATTGGAAATAGATTTAAGTTGCATATACTCCCAACTTATCTTGAATTTTGGGCAATTGTATATTTATTAAGGGTTATTGCCAAAGTTTCTGCTGGTTTGTACCAATTGTAAGTACATTACAGTTACACGTACTCCCAACTTATCTTGAATTTTGTGCAATTGTGTATTTATTAAAGGTCATTTTCAATGTTTGGTTGGAGTGTACCTGTTCAGATTTATATTTAAATTTTACGCGTTCGCAATCGGTCTCTTTTGAGGGATTGTGCATTTTATTGAGTAGGGGATTTTTTAAAATTAAAGCTTGTACATTGCTAAGCGGCCTTCCAGCAGCTACAATTAGTGGCGTGTCTTGTGATCCTTCTGTATTTGGATGAATGTTATCGAACTGCCTTATGGTTACCTAAGCTTGGAAATTATTAGTACATTTAATAGCTGTCATTGTAATTCATTTTGTTGAAAAAAAAAATGTTTGTTGAACCTGCTTGCAGCCACGCCCAGTTGGTGTGACCTTTTCTTGTTTTCGTGAACTGTATACTTCCTGTTTCAAGCCCTGCTCTTAATGGTTTAATTGTTAACATTTGATTTTTATGAATTGAGCCTGTTCAAGATTTGATTGTGAGAGTTGTGATTTTCTAAATAATTTTTTTTTAAATTGTAGTGACAATGTTTTTGCTAAGTAATGAAGTGTATTATATGAAACAGCAATTGACGAAATATGTGGGTCCACCATCCTAGTGTTTTCCTTAAACCTACCCCAACCCTAGTTGTGCTATGAAATACAAATAGGTCCGCATAATGAGGGATAACATCGCACACTGACGGAAATGGTGAGTGGTACATCTTGAACATGTTGACCGAACGCTGACAAATGATTCTTCAGTACGTCAACGCCTATATTACATGTTGATTAAAACTTCGTCCTCATGCGAGCGTCATTCCTACCAATTAAGAATGCTATGATCAAGCGAAGATCGCAAAAAAAACATTAGCAAAGAATTAGCACTTGCAGCTCATCGGTAACATTTGGCCTTTGAGATACGTCGATCAATGGCACGAGAGCACTGGTAGCAGCTCACACTGGCGTGGCTGCAATGCGATGACTGCACAACCACCAGCGACGAGATGGACTCAGGACAACACCGCGGCAAGAAGATTGGACTTGTTCCTGAAGGCCTACACGACCATAAGATGGCAGGAGTGATTGACAATCGCTCAGGAACAGATATAAGAGAAATTGTTAGAATATCAATAAGCTGTTAATTCAACATTTTCAATTACGTCACTGCTGCACTGTCAAAGTTGACATTTACTCTGTGTTCGTATCTTACTCTCCATGGGTAACATCTATTTCATCCGTTTTCCTCAGTATTACGCCTCTCTGATGACGGAAGACAGTTAACCTCTGATACTGGCCTTGTAAACCAAGCATGCAATAAAAGGCATCTAGCGTTTCGGGATTCTCGTTTACGACTGTAACATTTTTATGACAATTTTTCTTATATAATCCCAAATATATTATAAATGCGAATGTTGGTGTGTATGTTTTTTGCTCTTTCACGCTGTAACGACTAGGCGAATTTGGAAGAAATCTGGAAAGGAATTAAGCTTATACTCTGAATTAACATATAGGCTCCCTTTTATTCCGAGAAATAATCAATGTTGTCGTAGGATGTTCAACGTGACTACTGTTTCCGTAGGATGAGTAGCGTGACTAAAATTTCATTCATGAGAGTTAACTATTAAATGAATGCATTAGGTTTAGCTTAGAGATATTGGCGCCAAAAGAAGAATCGGTGAGAAACATCAGAAAAGAAACTATTGACAAGTACCTGATGAGGCAACTACCTACACGTCCATCGATCCAGTGATGTCAAGAGAGGACGATACTACATGTCCTGTAGAGTTCCTAATCTCATTAGAGCTGTCGGGGGTGGAGTCTCACTAGTTGGAGCTCAAAGTGTGTGTGCCTGTCATACTGATGCGTGGCCTGGCTGCAGCGAGACTATGCAATGGCACCTGGTTACCCACCACGGAGTATTCCTTGACGGTCACCATCGTCAACGGCGGAGCCACAAAGCGATTGTATTGGTATCAAGAATTCCAATGAACTTGTCTTTCCAGTTCAAACGCTTGCAATTCCCTTCGGAAGTAGCCTTCTCGATCGTTATAAATAAGTCAAGACAAACGTTAAAAGTGATAGATATTCATCTGGGCACACCACGTTTTTCATACGGACAGCTGTACGTTGGCTGGTCGCATGTATCCAGAACCAGAAGTCTCTAGATACGCACAGAGAAGAAGTAGCCTCGAAACGTTGTTTACAGAGACTTATTACAGTAGATTTCTGGTTCTCCATACACAGTAAGACAAGTATGATTTCCATGCTAGCCATGTCGTAAGCATTCGTGAAATTATTTACTAGCTTTCTTGGCACATTTCATAATTTGCTACTGGGTCGCACAGAAATTTCTTCCGTAAGTAAACGAGTGAGCTTTGAGCGACTTGTACGAAGTGTGTGATAAAAGTATCGAGACTGATTTGTTTATCTACTAAAGGATTTATTTTTTCCAAGCAACAGTATTGTCGCCCTCAGAGTAATTCCCTTCGGCAGCTATACACAGGCGGCCTTTAACACGCTGGTCACATTCTTTTAGATATTCTCCAGAGTCCCAAAAAACGTCCATCTAAGATGTCCCAATTTTTACATACTCGAGTTTTTTACACAGACCAGTTTTTTACACAGTTCAATCTAGCCACTGTCACTAATGATGATGAAATCATGAAGGCAACACAAACACCCAGTCCCCGGACAGGGAAAATCCCCAACCCGGCCGGCAATCGAATCCGGGTCCCCGTGATCCACAGGCTGCAACGCTAGCTAATAGACCACTAGCTGCGGTCCAGCATCTACGTGTCAGCAATGTCACGTCTCACCATATTCAGTCTTTTTCTGAGCCTTTCAAGGACATCTTTGTAAAGCACTTGGTTTACAGTTTGTTCTTATTGTTAAACGTCTGTCTGGTCTCACAAGAGCACGTACACGTTCAATGTAAGGTTCATCTTCAAAGTGAAAATAATTTGTGCCAACGACAACTTTGTGCTGTTAATGAGAAATGTTTTCCTTTGGCGTGTTTCAACTTTTAGAATGTCACACTTGCGGATTACTCAACTTTGACACAGAACTTGGTGGTATATCGTTGCTCATAATACCGCAGTTCCATTTTCGTAACACACAACATAAACACAACTCCACGGTTGGCATTCAAAAAATCACGTGAAGCCTGTACGGAGCTGAAACACATACTGCGCATTTGGGAGGAATGGACAGACCGATCTACACAAGTGGAACAATACAGTGTTGCCAGATCGCTCGCAGTGTTGCAGTCTCATTACTTTTCTCACACACTTCGTATTCTATCAGCTTCTTACAGTGTCTCAAAACTTGGTGTCTTTTTCAGATGTTGCGCCGTTTTCTGGCCCGCAAATGGCTCGACCTCAATACCGCCAGGAGATAACTTTTTTATGGTACGAGTGGATAGTGAGTTTCAGCATTAATATTTCTTTATAGGAAACTATTTAACGGCGGGTAGCACCGGAGGGTGCAACTAGTATGCTATATCAAATAAGACACTGATACACAGCTTCCCATTTCCATCCTTAGGAGTGGCAGCAATAAAGGAATATACAGATGATATGATGAACAATAATAATTAAACTTTGTTGATTTAGGTTGCTCTCTGTCAGTCGAATTTCAAAAGTAATACTGTAGTAGCAATGGGTTCTGTCTGTTTTTGTGAGTACAATTATTTACGAAATGATGTCGCTTTGACCTTTTGAGGAGACTGATCATTTCGATGTTTAAATAAGCTGTAGGATTCGCTGTTTCCGTCATATTTAATTTATTTGAACAGATAACCGGTTTTGTTTCTGTTTACAACCACGCATCATCTCCGTCACTGCCTTTTTTCAAGATCTGATGATTACTGTAATGTGGAAACTTGCAAATAAATTGTCACTAAGACTGAGAATTCTGCAGTTTATTTACTGTTATTTATTTATATTGTTTAAATGATAACACTATCGCCATTTGATTTTATTTTTTAAATTTCTTTGTATGTTAACTGATTATTTCGTCTCTTCGTGGCAGAACAATTCCACAACTAGAAATGTAAAGCACTAAATCTTCGATACCCTACAGTATTTGGGTTACTGCAGTTTCGGCTTTTAGCGATTTTCAAATGATTCATTACTATCCTATGATAATTCATTCATATTCCATACCGTAGCACATATCAAGAACGTGATGTGCAACATATGACCATACGGCAAACATCTTGTCAACGCTGTCTACGTGGTATGTCAATCCAGCATTAGATCTCAGTCCAACAACAGTCCAACTTGCCAATCTGGCAGAGCTATAGATATACTCTTTTGTTATACCACACACACAGTAAGAAAAATTTCTATTTATTTATATCTATATTCGTTTCCCAAGTCAGTGTCGTCATAGTGGGCCATATTCGTATCTGATACCCGAAATTCGAAATTTTAATAAATAACAGCAGTAGTGTAATAAAAATTAAATTTACGCTTTTGTTAGATATAAATAAAGGCTTCCGCGGCCATTGTCACAGTCAATAAAATTTTTCTGTGTTGGAGACCGTATTTTCAATATGTAAAACTACCAACGTTTCGGCCACTGTTGCAAGTGACCTTCTTTAGGGTGCTTTTGTTTACTTTGTTTCTTATATACAGCATTTTATGTTCAATCAACCTGTATGCGAAGGAAGTCTACAGAAACATCAGGCAGTTGGAAATGCTGCGGCTAAGAAAAGGTAAGCTGATGAATGTTCTTGCCTTTTTGAAGAGATGGAGGGACACCGGTGTAGTGCCAAAATTCTTACTGCTGACGTCCCATATAAAATCGAACAAGGCAAGGAATGTGTACAAGCCAGCAAAGATTTGTTACGGAAAAGAATCCGCCACATTCGAGTAAGTCTCGACACAAACGACAGGAAACTTTGCCAGCTGCACTTCTTCCTTGCTGGAAAGCTGGACGTGGATAACTGGGAGAAGGTCGACAGGTTAACTTTTCAACAGGACACAAGGTAGAGCGGTAGTATCGCCATGCAGCACAAAACCACCGAGGAAGGACTGATGCTGGGTAGTCCACGGACTGTGGTTAATCTTTCCCACCACATCTTAAGCGATACAGCCACACAAGTTCTGGCTAAGCGAATGAATTTCGTAGTCTCACCAAAACGTGTTCCGAAACAAGACATCATAGAGTCTGTAGAGGCTTCGATTCGTCATCTGCCACAAGCTGAGGCAGAGAAGATTAGACAAGAAACGGTACGGATCCTGACTCACGCAAAGACTCCGAAAAAAATACTGCACCGGCAAGGAGGAACGTCATGCTATCGCGGAACTAAAGAACAGCTCTCACTTAGTAATAACACGAGCAGATAAGGGAAATGCGACCGTTGTGTTGGACACGGAAGATTATAACAAACGAATGTAGGATCTTCTAAGTGAACCCATTAATAAGAAGTTAAAGGGAGATCCGACGTCCAAGATAATCAAATCGATGCAAGCACTGCTAAAGCAAACTAGAATGAATTTTGACACGGTCAGACGACTCATCCCACAAGTTCCACAGGCACCAAGAATATATGGTGTACCGAACCATAAAGAGATCTTTCCCTTACGACCGATTGTGAGTACCATTAATTCACCTACGTACAGTCTAGCGAAGGTACTGGCCCCAAAGCTCCGACTTTTGATGATCCTCACAAATACCCACTTTAAGAACTTCACCCATTTTGTAGAAATTTTAAAAGAAAGGTGTATCTCGGCCACAGACCTGATAGCTTCGACGTGAAGTCTTTATTCACGAATGTACCGGTACAAGACACCATGAACATCTTAGAGGAACGCCTGATACCCTACATCTGCGAGCTATTGGTAACGTTTGTCCGCAGCTCGTGGTCGTGCGGTAGCGTTCTCGCTTCCCGCGCCCGGGTTCTCGGGTTCGATTCCCGGCGGGGTCAGGGATTTTCTCTGCCTCGTGATGACTGGGTGTTGTGTGCTGTCCTTAGGTTAGTTAGGTTTAAGTAGTTCTAAGTTCTAGGGGACTGATGACCATAGATGTTAAGTCCCATAGTGCTCAGAGCCATTTGAACCATTTTTTTTTTGCTACTGTTTAATGACCACCTATTTCAGGTGCAAAAGGGGGATTCTACGACCAGACAGATGGGGTAGTTATGGGCTCCCCTTCTCGTCTATTGCAGCAGACATCTTCATGGAATCATTTGAAGGAACAGCGGGCCAGACCACTGGTGCCAGTGGTTGTGGAATGAAACTAACAGAAAAGACTATGGCGACAAAGAATGAATTCAATAGAGGAGAGCAGAAGGAAGCACAAAACATAGCTCTGCTACTCTATGTTCGAGGTGTCCACTGAACGAGTGGGAAAATTCTCCGCTGAGCAGGCATCAAGCCGAATTTATGAAACAGCAACAGAATAAAAGACGTTCTTCGCACAACGAATCATGCATTTGACAAACTACGTGCTGCTGGAGTTTGCGAAATCAGGTGAGAATGTGGATTAGTGTATGTAGGCGAGACGGGGCGACCCATCAACATACGGGTATCGAACATGAAATACATATCCGACTAAGACAACACACCAAATCAGCGGTGACAGAACACCAGGATGAGTGCGGCAAACTGATTGTTTTTAGTGAAACTTGCATACTGGAAAAACAGCCTCTTAGTTCCCGAGGGAGATTGGAGAGGCAATAGAAATAGTCAAGCTACCCGCCAACATGAACAGAAAAGACGGGTACCGACTTCCGACGTCTTGGCTGCCAGCGACAAAAGCGTTACGACAGCTCACACAGGCGCGCAGAAGACCGCAGCGGCTCCAGATAGAACTGGCTCGCCTCAGCCGGCGTTAGAAATCAAGAAAACAACGCCACGTCGCAACTGCCGCCTGGTGTTCCATTCGCCGATTTCCACCAGTCGCAAGCAGTAATGCAAACACCAATCAAAACGCCAGGTTTCCACGAATGGAAAGAAATAATAAAAACACCCAATAAAGAACTCGTAACATCCCACCCCATCATTCTTATCAGCCTATCAGAATTAGACGAGAGCCGCGTCTGAATGTACATAAGAAACAGTTTTCTCATTCAGTAGTAAACAAAAACACCCTGAAGGAGGTGACTTGCAACAGTAGTTTTACATATTGACAATGCGGTCTCAGATCCAGGAAATTGTACTAACTGTTACGCGTTTGTTGTTATTTTTTGCAATATTCTGTCTATTTGTTCCACCGTAATTTCTTTGTTTGTGTTTTAGTTCGCTCACTTCTTTGTTTTGGACACAGTTGTGTTCTAGTAAACACAGCAATGTAAAGACCGTGTTTACAATCCTGTTCTCAGACGATGTACAGTTGCTTATGCAGCAGGGTTGCAAAATGAATTTTCATTCAGAGTGCTCCGAAGTTTCGACGACCGATCGAGTCGTCAGGTGGTGCGAGCGTTAGTCGTGTGTGTTCATTTCCTGGTCACCATGCTACGAAACGCTGATGATGTTGGGCCGCTAGTGGTAGTTCATTTAGATTATTGCCGTCCGTAGCCTTTTAATGACCTTTTGGTTTTACATGTTACGCTTTCTACATTACGGGACGAGATGGTCGGCAAATTAGAAAAACAGAACAATCTAGAATAAAAATTTAAAATGAATTTTCAGTTTCTGTTTATTCTGTTTGCAGGCCCCTGTTTCGGTAAACTCATGCTTGATATCCAGAAAAATATCGCCAGCGTACTACATCGAGACAACTGTTCAAACGTTGTTTATGTCTCTAGAGATGTGAAAACTTGCTTCCTGGTTCCGTAAAAATACCAAAACAAAAATGAAATAATAGTAAACTGTAAAACCTGCAACGAAATTCTGATTCCTCTCGCGTTTTCTGTGTCAGTGAAGCTTGAGGAAGCGGTACACGAGAAGTTGTCACATCTGTTGGCGCAATGTAAATTACGCAGCGCCGTTGCACAGTGCGTTATTTCAAAACTTCCTGACACAGAGGGAACGTGGGCTGCAGTCTGAATCATTCCGCAACACGCTCGCAGCTCTATACATTCCTCTGCAGCAAATATTCACAGCACGAATGGAATAGCGCCGTGCATGCCTGGATTTCGTTCTGGGCTGCACTGACGCTCACATAAAGATTCACAACTCGGCGACAGCGAATGCAGCATTGAAACGGAATATTTTCTGCTTCTAGAACACAAACGTGATTTTTTCGTTTTCTCTAAAGCGATAAAAGTCACGGACAAGCAGGTATTGAATGAAAAGGAGTGAGTTTGGCACTAAATTCGTCATTCCTGTTGAGTAGATTGTTTGTTGCCGAACAACAAGAGAAATTAATGGTAAATTTTAGCAGGAGAAAATTACCTCTCGCGCTCCTACTGAAAAGTGGAGAAGCTACACTAGCAGAAGTTATGACTTTCAGTCTTTGAGAAATATGGGTAGGACAAACGAAACGAAGAAATGGAACATAGTGTTAAAAAAAAGGCAGAGTTGCGGGTACACATGTCGACCTACAATGATGAGCGATGGTTCTAAGTTATTGTTGTCGAAAGAAAGTGAGTATCACCTGTATATCTAGGATACATTGTTGAGAAACCCGAGAAATGAAAGTAGAAGGCAGTTAAATAACATACTTATTACAAGCTGATAGATCGTAACTTGTACAGGTCATCCAGATGAACTGTGAGAAAGCTCTCATTAGCGATATATAGTCCCATAACTGTTTAACATATATTGAAAACAAATTAACTTTTCAAATGGACATATTGCAGTTATTATTGCTAATATAGTCTGTTAAGTAAGAGAGTGTCGGCACTAAACACAGATGGAAAAACATATCGCCTTAGTTCTTCTACAATCCGACAGCGGGAACATTTGTCCTTCATGCTACGTCCATAAAGCGTTAGTTTAATTTGAATCACTGACTATGATACACAAGAAGAGAAAAGAGTGCAGCTTACGCGTCGCGTTTCGAAGCTGCCTTTCTCTGTAGCCACAACAAAGGTCCGAAAATGGCTCATGTCGCTGCATCTAAATATATGGGAAAATCAGAGTCATTTGTACTAAAGTGGGTAATTGGTTAAATACGTGAATGACTTTGACAATGCGATACACTCATCTCTCTTATTGCGTATCTCAGACAAGAATTAAAAGTAAACTAATGTTTTATGGACAGTGCATGAAGGAAAAAGATTCCCTCTATTTGGCTGCGAAAGAACTAAGACGATATCTTTTACCATCTATGTGTGTAATAACGACCATGCTCTTACTTAACAGGCTTTACGCCTACATATCAAAGAGACGGATTCAATGCATCTCGCTTTGTAAAACGATAAGTAGAGTCGAAGAAATTAGAATAATAATTATAGCTTAGTATTTACCATTAAATCTATCACCTCAGATTCCGAGAATCGAAGGCACTTTTATAATTCAAATTCATAGGTGTGCTTACTTACTTCCTTAATTTTTTCGAATTTGCTTATCGCTCTCGTTATCAAACACTCGTTGAGTATAGTCTGGGTAACCTGCGCTTCGTTTTAAACAAAAGCTAGTTCTTCACGCATCTTGATGTTGACGACATTATTTCTCCCGGACTATGAATCGTACAATAGCGACAAAAAGTTTCGTAAGGATTTTAAATTACGTGTGAAGTCTGTTGAAAGTCCCTAAGCGCTCTGATTGTGAAACTGGATGAATGTAGGCTGGATAACTTGTGCGTTGAGAGTCACGCTGCCTCAAGATACATACACGCTTTCTAACTGTAATACTTGCCTTAGTCTTTTAAACCTGCAACATATTCTTAAAGGATGGATTATGATACCATTTTACACTTTTAAGTTAGGTCAATAATTGTATGAAATCTTAAAAATCTAATTTTTGATGCCCTAGAAGCATTGAATCGTGCACGGGATTAGCCGTTTCGTGATGTCGATATGTTTTTGGATTAAACGAGTTACTCTTTTACACTGATATGCGTAATTTCATATTGAAATAAAGAAATACGCAACATTGCACCAGGAGAAAACTGTTTAACAGCAACGTTATAACGGTAACATGAACGCGTAAAGAAAAGAAACTTTGTGTTGTTTCGAAGGCACAAGGAGGAGCTATAACTGAAAATTTTAGAAGACATTGATTACAGTACACACGAAAATTGGGAAATTGGGTGTACATGCTTCGCTGAACTGAAGAGATTGACGGAGGATATTGTGGCGGATCGTATCAAACCAGGCTGATGTGTTAGCTTATCCAGAAGTGGACGCTTGTGTCATTGACTGACACAATGGCTTTATAAACAACATGACGAATGCGTCGCATACCCAGGAACGTTTTTCTGATTACTCAGATGACTGATGACCTAATGTGGGACAACGGAGAATGCCAATGGTATCCTGATAGTCGATTACTATCAAGAATGATAATAATTCAGGGATATGTAAAATACTGTTATCGGAAAGTTACTCTATAGTATATAAGAAGTGGCCCAAGCGAAATAGACTTTCTGGTAGCTGTAGTTAACAATTCTCAGCTTCAGACGATTTCTAATCCAGCAACACTCGAATAATGTTCAGCTACAATCGGAATATTCCGGAGTCCCACGACCTAGCAGTACCAGGATTTCTCCAATGATTTTTCGAAGTCCACATGGGGCTGATTCACCTCATAATATTCGCTGCATGAAAGTCCGCAACCGTGCGCCGGAGGAGACCACCTCAAAACGTTCTTCTCGCCCCTATTTCTAGTGCCATTCTATTTACATTATGGATCGAGATTTATAGTTCGTTCAAATTACGTACATATTACACATATCAATTTGAGCGTATTTCCATCATGCAGATTGTTACGTGTTTACATATGTTGTGTGATTTGTGTTTTTAATGCAGGCGGATAACTCACTGTTAGTATAAAGCTATTATTTCATCAAGTGTTGTGGAAGGGGGTGTGGTCGATGTTATTGGGACTGGGTACTGTTTTTAGGTAATGTTTCTGGCGATAGAAATTATGATTTCGTTTCTAGGTGCGGATTATTGCCGATTTTCTCGAATTATATGGAGCGCGTTGTGGGTTGCGGCGTCTTAATGGACTGGACTTTATCTCGGCTTTACCATGCTGCATAGATTTTCTTATTTCAAATTCACACTCTATATATAAAGGCAATGTCGTGAATGACTCATCATAGCCCAGCCCAAACTACTAAGGACAAAAACTCGAGATCTGGAAGGGGTGTGGATCTTATCCGGATCGTTGAAGAAGGGCTTGTTATAAATTCCATTCCTAAGATCATGAAAAAGGAGATGAAAGACTTTTTGAAAAATGTCGGTATTGAGGCAATTCGAAGCTATAATTACGAAAATTGGTATTTGGTTTCTCTGTCGGAAATAAAAATATGCGTGTTACAGCATTTTTGGAAAGTCAACCTCTAAGAGGGTAAAGTAACGGACGAAAATTTTCTTCAGAAGAAATCATTATCAAAGAACTACTAAAGCATTTTTAAAGCTGCATCTGTGAAAACTGGTATTTGATTTCTTTGTTGGAAATAAAAAAATAGGTGTTTCACTGTTTTTGGAAATTCAACCCCCTAAGGGAGCGAAATAAGGGATGAAAAGTTTACGAAATTATTTCGTTATGACAGCATTTTCAAGGCTAAATCTATACTAATTTGTATTTGCCTTCTCTGCTAGAAATTAGAATGATGCGTGTTTCACTGGTTTTGGGAATCTGACCCCACAAGGGGTGAAATAGGGGATGAAAATTTTCAAGGAAATATTTCGTTACATAAAAAAGTTTAAAGCAAAACCTATGAAAACTGGTATTTCACGTCTCGGTTAGATATAAAGAAATATATGTTAGCGGATGAAAGTTTCTATGGAATATCACTACAAGAAAGCAAAAGGCTTGGTCAACAAAAACCTTGGCTCCAGCTACCAGAATCGCTTTTTATCAGAAGTACTTCCGGAAAAACATGTTTCTATGCCCTTAATTAGTGTTAAACGTTTAGAAGGCGTTGCAATTTCTGAACAACGTGAAAATTCGATTAAAGAAAAAGTTGTCTGTGCAGATCATACTCTCTAGGCGAGCGAAGCAGAGGCCGCTAAGTTAGCATGGAATAATACTAATAACAAAAAATGTAAATCTTTTGTAACAGACTAGCGTTCTGTGTTACATTACTCTTCTTTTGAGCCTTTGCTCACCCCTGTACCTTTAATCAAAACTTAGTCATTTACTTAAATTACGGTAGTATGTAAATTTTTATCGTTCTGTAACGCCTAAACTAAATGCGATACGAGGTTCAGCTTAGGTAAATTTCTTTCCTTTGCTTTAACTGGATAGCTCTTTTTGTGTCGTGCTTCATGCACTTTCTATATTGATTGTAGTTTTGTATCTTCTGTTAAGTTGTTCTCATACGGAGTGGGTTAGCTAACATTGACATGAAGCTGTACGAGTTTTGTGACGACAGCTCCTGTTATTTCACTTTGAGGAGCCAATGTCTCGGGTCAAACACAAAACAGTTGTGTGATGTTTCGGCATGGCGCTACGAAAGGTTGAATCAATAAGAGACAAGAACGCTACCTATATCAGAAGAAGAACTTGTGAGACACCATGCTGTATTTATAGTTTTCAATTGAAGCCTGCATATACTGCGTTTTATAATTGACACGTTATGAATATATCCTGTTTCTAAGCAACAGGCCATTGAGGAGCTGTCGGAAACGCATCATCATTGGTGGTATAAAAGTACATCGTTTTAAGGCAATGTCACAGTGACGATTTATAGAAAGGGCATCGTTCTTTGTCGAATTCGTTACACCCTGACAACTGTTACGGGATACTTCCTAATATCGTGTCGGACCACCTTAGCAGCTTAGTGGCATGGACTCAGCAAGTCGTTGGAAGTCCTCTACAGAAATACTGAGCCGTGCTGCCTCTACAACCGTCCATAAGTGCGAAGGTGTAGTCGGTGCAGGATTTTGTGCAAGACTGACCTCTCAATTATGTCCCATAAATGTTCTATGGGATTCATGTCGGGCAGTCTGGGTGGCCAAATCATTCGTCCGAACAGTCCAGAATGTTCTTCAAAGAAATAGCGAACAATTGTGGCACAGTGATATGATGCATCGTCATCCATAATAATTCCATCATTGTATGGATATACGAAGTCTATGAGTAGCTGCAAAATGTTTCCAAGTAGACGAACATAATCATTTCCAGTCATTGATCGGTTAAGTTGGAGTAATGGACCTATACAAACACAACCCATGCCATTATGAACCCATCAACAGCTTGCATAGTACCTTGTTGACAACTTGGTTCCAAGGCTTCCTGGGTCTGCGCCATCCTCGAACCCTACCATCTGCTCTTACCAAATGAAATCGGCACTCATGTGACCAGGCTGCGGGTTTTCTGCTATTTAGGATCCAGCCGATATGATCATGAGCAGGAGAGGCGTTGCATGCGATATGCTATTAGAAAAGGCATTCGCGCTGGCCGTCTGCTGCCATAGCCCGTTAATGGCAAATTCGCCACATTGTCCCAACGGGTAAGTTCGTCGTACGTCTCACACTGATTTCTGCAAGTATTTCAAGCAGTGTTGCTTGTTTGTTAGCACTGACAACTCTGTGTAAACGCCGCTGCCCTCGGTCATTAAGTGAAGGTCGTCGGTCACTGTGTTTTCCGTGGTGAGAGGGAATGTCTGAAATTTAGTATTCTTGGCACGCTTTTGACACTATGGAATGTCCCATGCATCTAGCTCCAACTTCAATTCCACGTTTAGTGTCTGTTAATTGCCGTCGACCATAACTATGTCGGAAACCTTATATCTTGAATCACCCTAGTACAAATGATAATTCCGCCAATGCACGGCTTTTTTATACCTTGCGTACGCAATACTACTGCCATCTATGTTTGTGCATATCACTATCTTATGAATTTTCTCACCTCAGTGTAATCAAAGACCAGTTGATAACACGCACGTGATTAAAGCCTTCAGAACATCGTAACATAAAATAGATAATCATTTGGTGCAGAAGTTCAGTGTAATGTAGTTGGTAGAACTGTCGAGCTGCGAAACAATGTTTGGAGGGTTGACGTATTTCTGTGTCCAAATATTTTTTGTCTTCAAGTTCACTATAAGATTGCGGGACCTTTTTTATTAAATATATGTGCACTCTCTCTCAGGAGTGTGTTTTTTCCGTTGTGTGAAGTTTATGTAAGGTAATGCCTTTACAGATTGTCTTATTACATGTTCAAGGATATTCAAGTCTCAAAATGACTGCCTAGTGGAAAAGGAGAAACGTGCGCATTAATAGGGCTAATGTAGGCATTTTAGACGCGTCCATTTTCGTAAATAAACTGTGGGGTTTGCCAGCCAAATGAAGCCGGCAACGGCTGCCAGAGAGCGCTACTATCGCAAATCGCTTTCACTAGCACGTCCCAAGTGACGCGGGTGCTGCGTCTCGTTAAGATGACTTCCAGTTCCATTCAGTGTTAGTTGCCTTGTCCCGCATGAACACGGTTTTAGACAGCTGCTTGATTTCGCGCCGGACACAAAGAAACGCGCAACGAATCGCGCGGCTACAGCCAAACTTGTCTATCTCCTGGGCGTCTTCCTTGACAAACACGTGTTTCCTGCAAGGTGGAACTGTAAGCTGCCTCCTTGCAGGCAGTCGCACCCCTTCAGAACTCACAACTAAGTTTATATGCGTGATATTACTCAGTGCCCAAAGGGCATACCATCATTAAGTCTATGCACAAGCTCCTATGAAGTGAAATGAAATGATCATATGGGATTAATGACCGGGAATCCTCTCCTGGGGGACTTCGGGCGCCGAGTTGCAATTCTTTCCAGGTGACGCCACAATGGGCAATTTGCACGTCGATCGTTACGAAATGATGATGACAACACAACACTCAGTCCCAGAGCGGAGAAAATCTCCGACCCGGCCGTAAATCGAACCCAGACCCCGCCATATGTCAGTCAGAGGCGCTGTCCGCTCAGCTAAGGGGGCTGACACAAACTCCGATACGGCTTGGTCATTAAAATATCCCGGTGTTGCAGTGCGTGCAAAGATATCGGAGGAAGTAAAATATTCTCTGGTTTCTTGCCTTACCAGTACGCAGAGTG
Organism: Schistocerca piceifrons; assembly: GCF_021461385.2. Lineage (NCBI taxonomy): Eukaryota > Metazoa > Arthropoda > Insecta > Orthoptera > Acrididae > Schistocerca > Schistocerca piceifrons. The sequence continues at coordinate 301,443,440 of NC_060141.1, forward strand.
TCCACGATGTTCGGAAGGCAATCAAAGATGGAAGGAAAGAACATGTCTTACGAAACTCTTCAGGCACACTGCGGGTTGATGCAGCAGGAAATCCACGATGATTTTATTGCCCTGATTCATGGTGAGAACCTTTATTAGGATATCGGAGAAGTCAGCCCGTCCAGAAAGCATTGCAACAACTACTGAAAATGTATATTGCAGTAGACGGTGGGAATTTCAAACGCTTCACTACATAAACAGAATGTTACTTTTTATGATTACTGTTTCGTGATTTCGTACTTGATTGCTGTTGGCGATGTTGTAGTAATTAGAATGCTGAAGACTACATGTATAAGTCAGGTAACTAGTGGAGAGGAACTGAATCGAATCGCCGAGAAAATAATTTAATGGCACAAGTTCTGTAAATGTATTATTATAATTTATATTTGATGACGAACCGCAGTTTCCAATACTGAAATTTATTCCTGAAATAACTTCGCTGGAATTGGTATAGATATAGTAGCTAACGCGACATATGAAAATTTGTGCTGGAGTGGGACTCGAACCTGGTTTTCCTCTTACGGAGAGGGTCGCCTTACACCTTAGGCTACCCGATCACGCTCCTAGGGGCCGACGGAAACTTACCTATGACATGAGCCTATCTGTTTCTTCTCACATTTTTAATTCATTACCCACACTCGCACATCTCGTAATTCCCGTGCATGTTTTTAATGTGAAAACAACGAGACAGATTCCTGTTATATGTATAGAATGGGTCACGTAAGACATAACACATCTTTTATTTCGAAGCGCGCGTTTCGGCAAATGTGTTTGTTTAGTTAATTCCTTTAGCGCTTGTATCAACTGAGATATTGAAGTAACAACTTTTTTTTAATGGAACGGTATACTTTTTATAGCTGATTTAGATAATTCTTGAGAAACAAATTACAGTGATATAGCGTCTGTTAATGTTGACATTGGAACCTGTAGCAAGAAACTCGAGAAATGTTATAGAATGGCATTTACGGTGCCGACACTGCCAAGCAGACGTCTCGGACCAGGCTGCGTGGTTGTATAGCGAAACGTAGGCCTGCACTATGATAATAAAGCCTGATTTCCACTTGAACCAACTTACGACCTAGATCAGTGTTCACCTACGAATGTTAAATATGGAAATACGACGTACGCTAGAATCCAGCGTATCACGAAGAAATTAGGAAAACTATTTCGCAACTGTGTATCTTGCCATATTTACGTGAGCTGAAATAGAGAAATCAACTGTTCAATATTCAAAAATAAAGAGGTCTTATACTGCAAAAAGCTACTACTGTATTAAATATCTAAATGTTAAAAGGAAGATTTGACCTCTCTTCGCCTGTACGTGGCTGGATGCTACTTAGAGGTAAAATAGGTGGTGTCTCTTCCTACACTGCTCTAAATTATGTCATGTGGGATATATTCGTTCAACTAAATATTTTATTAAAATACTTTGGTTACCACTTGTACAACGCAATATTCTTATTAACGGAACGTCGTTTCATGCTGAACGTAAGTGCGTAATGGCATTGTTTCCGTCTACGTGCAATACACGCTGTCGCCTTATTTGATATTGCAATGCAATTTTGTGCACACGTAAATGCAATAAACAATTTACTAACAATGAAAGGTAACCACCCAAATCACATAACATAAATTTTGTCTTCCAAAAAAATGACTTTATATTTTATTTAAGCATGTGTTCAAACTCTTAATCATGGACTGAAAGGCACATTTGCAATCGCCGTTCGAAAGAATGATGAACAGATGTAGTTACAGTGGATGATATGGTAGAGTAGATGATATGGTACAGCTATTCGACAACACATATCGCTGGCGTAGTTGGGTCTTCGTCATATACTGCATATTTGAGTGCTCCCCAAAGAAAACAATCATGAGGAGTCAAATCGCAAGATCTCGCGGGCTATTTGAAAACAGAATTTTGTCCTAAGCAACGCCCAGGAAAGTTCTCATTCAGAATTTGCCTTGCAATACGAGACGAGTGAGCTTGACAGCCGTCGTGTTGGAGCCTTATACACTGTCGAATGTCCAGTGGTACCTCTTCTAGAAAAACCGGCAGAATGTTCGTCAGAACGTGTGCGTACGAAAGTCCATCTAGAAAGCCTGAGATAAAGTAGGGTCCCACAGAGTAGTTTACTGTGATGCCGCACCATACGTTTCCGCTCCACGGCCGTTGATGTTGCACCTGCGAATTTTCAGCTGCCCAGTAGTGCATGTTATGTAATTCTTTTTAGCGTGATTAGTAAACGTTGTTTCATCGGTAAAGAGCATACGTTGGAAAAACGTAGGGTCGTCTCTCAGGTACTGAAGGGTGAGCCAGCAAAATTCGGTATGGCGTTCGAAGTCACGGTCGGCGAGTGCCTGATAAGAGTGAAAATTTTTTCGATGCAAGATGCGAATGACACTCTTCTGGCTGATTCCACATTCCTTGGCGATAAGATTCGAACCACTGTGCGGATTCATTATCATCCTAGCCAGAACAAGTTCTGCGTGTTCTTTGTCACTTGTAGTCTTTTTTCTTGTCCTCTTTTTGACGTTCAAGCAGCTTGTACGCACTAGCGTCTTAATAATTCGTGCAATTTCCTGGCGCGTCGGATACTGGCGATCCAGATAGATACGCCTTAAACGGCTGTAATGTTTTTAAAGCAGTTCTTTTACACTCACCGTATAAATGTAGTATATTGAACTTCTCCTCGTTTGCGTGCATGTCTGCACGTAACGAATGCTGTATCAGAAATGAGTGGCCTGCAACGCAGACAAGTAAAGAGGCAAATGTGTTGACATTCTGACACAGCATAGTACGAGAGTTCTGCTTGGCGGTATTTGTACTACCACATAAAGGCAAACTAGAAAATTAAAACAAACAGAAGTTAAAGGTATGTAATTAACAATAGAACTCTGCAAGTGCCGACTCCGGTCACCGCACTCTCAAATTGTAGGATATTTGTCGAATTATTTTGCGACAAGTTTCAAAGTCAACATTAACAAATGTTTTATCACTGTAATTGTCTGCTCAAGAGCTACTGAATGCAATTATATATATTACTTTTGAATGCATTATGGGAACAGCAGTGATCAATGTCTTCTAAATAATTACTATTAAAAACAGTCCTGATCACGATTTATTTTATAAGGTGACCGGTTTCGACCACTACTGTGGTCATCTTCAGACTATTGAGTGGAAACCCCCTTCTCCAACAGAAAGGGGTTTCCACTCAATGGTCTGAAGATGACCACAGTAGTGGTCGAAACCGGTCACCTTATAAAATAAATCGTGATCAGGACTGTTTCTAATAGTAATTAATTATATATATATATATATATATATATATATATATATATATATAATAAATTGTAAAAATATACGGTTCCATTTAGCAAAACCTACTTCCTTCAATATGTCCTCTGATACCAGCCCTAAAAACATTAACCATAGAAAGAATAATTCATTCCCTCGACGCTCTTTGCCGAAAACCGCTATTCGATCTGTGTAAGCGCTCACTATTGCAGTTAAGTTGAACGTCATGAATAAATTTAGATTATTATGTTTACTCTGGCCAGCGTTTCTCTTGTTAATTTAATATGTTAATTTCTTTTTTTGGTTGTATAATGATGTCATATGAGTATCTGATTCCACGTCAGTTCTTTGTGGCTACGTAACGTATATGCCTATGACTTATTGTGGTCAATTTCGGATATCATTGTAAAATATTTTATATTACCATCGATAAAAATGGTTCCCAACAGAAGAAAACACTTTAAGTTCAAGCATGCATTTTCTCATCCAGATTCAAGACAAAAGCTTGTCTAGCAAAATGTTCACCCCCGGTAGCTGAACGGTCATCGCGACAGATAGTCAATCCTAAGGACCCGTGTTCGATTCCCGGCTGGATCGGAGATTTTCTCCACTCGGGGACAGGGTGTTGTGTTGTCCTAATAATCATCATTTCACCCCCATCGACGCGGAAATCGCCGAAGTAGCGTCAAATCGAAAGACTTGCACCCGGCGAACGGTCCATCCGACGGAAGGCTCTAGTCACACAACATTTACATCTAGCAAAATCAGATTGGGTGCATTTTGAAAACACATGTACGAAAATGAGGGGCTGACAACACTGTCGCATCGTGCAGTGCACCGAAGTGTCCAGAGGAACGTGTATCAGCTAGCACTACCACACCAGCCAGTAGCCGGCCGGAGTGGCCGAGCGGTTCTAGGCGCTTCAGTCTGGAACCGCGCGACCGCTGCGGTCGCAGGTTCGAATCCTGCCTGGGACATGGATGTGTGTGATGTCCTTAGGTTAGTTAGGTTTAAGTAGTTCTAAGTTCTAGGGGACTGATGACCACAGCAGTTAAGTCCCATAGTACTCAGAGCCATTTGAACCATTTGGAAACCAGCCAGCGGGATCCATCAGACTGCATGTGTGTGACTAATAACGCCGCAGTGCACAAACATAGCTGGTTCTATCAAGTTCATGTTGGGCGGCTTCCTGATAGAGTATACAACCGATGAATACGTCTACATTGTTTTGGTGCCGGGTGCATCCGATAACCAAGCTGCTGCTTCTGCTGCTGGTGCTGCTTGTGCGGATGCTACATGGTACATTCAAAGGTTCCATCCCGGTAAGGATCTTTTTCGGCCGGCCGGAGTGGCCGAGCGGTTCTAGGCACTACAGTTTGGACTCGCGCGACCGCTACGGTCGCAGGTTCGAATCCTGCCTCGGGCATAGATGTGTGTGATGTCCTTAGGTTAGCTAGGTTTAAGTAGTTCTAAGTTCTGGGGGACTGATGACCTGAGAAGTTAAGTCCCATAGAGCTCAGAGCCATCTGAACCATTTGATCTTTTTCGTCACCTGGAGCAACGCCTTCGGGAAACCGGTGATCTTCCCACAAATAATGGACACAGAGGTCGTCCAAGGACTATAAGTACTCCAGAAACAATGGACGCGAGTCTTGAAACTGCTTACCACTCACCTCGGCAAAATGCGCGAGATATTACACGATAGTTCCAGATATATGAAAAACTGGTTTTTGAAGAGATGCACGATGAAGAACTGTATCCATATCATTACACGTTAATTCAGCACCAGCGGTCAGAAGACTGCATTAGACGAGTACAGTTTTGTGAATGGTTTTTGCATCAAGTGGACGATAGTGAACATTTTATAAATAACGTGATGGAGACTAACGAATCTAGAAGTCTGCCTGTTCCGTCTGGTCACCAGTCTTATGAGTGTGTTGTTGCTTTACCCCTTCATCTGTGTTTATGGTCTTGGTCCTGGTTTTAACAATTTGATCAACATGCATCTCCAGCGGAAGGGGTTCTTCTGATGGTACTCTTCTCGAGCCGACGTCGTGCCGCAGGATCTATTTTGTTGTATCCATCGCGTTGATCGCTTCCCTCAGCTACTTCCACGCTCTTTCTTTCCACTTTTATCTTCAGTATTGATAGCGTCATACTCTTAACTCATCAATACGTAAACTAACCTTAATTAAGCAAATGTACGTTGGCATAGTTTCTGTTTCAGTTGCCTAGCTATCTGTAGTTCATAAGACTTTGCATTACAACGTCGTCGTAAATACCTACTACGCACTCGATTCGACTTCAAAGGAGACAGAGAGCTTGCGTGTCGACTCTAACTACGAAGCCATTTGTCGCGTCATGCAACAGCGCGGCATAAGGTACATGTTCTCGTCTACATCTACAACTACGTCTACATACATATTCCGTTGGCCATTATGTTGTGCGTGGCGGAAGATACCTTGTACCGCTACTAATAATTCCTTTTTGTGTTCCACTCGAAAATGCAACGAGGGGAAAACGACTGTCTATACGATTTCTCATTTTTACTTCTTCCTCACTGTTGGAGCCGGAGGTTACGACCTGGTCGGCGCAGAAATGTTTTCCTTCAATGCCTACGTGCTCACTGTCATACTCATATGCCATACCAGTGAATGCACGTGTGTTCATATTCAGTGTGTGCTATCTGCCTGTCATATAGCTGTCCATATGTCTCAATCTCCTGCCTTTTTGCAGTCCCTTCTTCGCCATTTTACACGGTACGCATCCTACGCTTTCAGATTCTGTACAATAAAATTTTGGTGGCTAGTCTGCTACACTACTTTGCAGTGTGATATAGGTCAATATATACTCACTCCCACTGGAGCAGAATGTACCGAATTCGAGGGCTGAGTTCAATGATGTTGTTTACAACCTGTTTGGCCCTGACTTGAATCTTAACGTGACCTCTCTCGTAATCTCCTCTTTATCTAGGTCGTCATTTAGGTGTATTTAATTATCATCTCGAGAGAAAGCTACGTAATATCTTTTCATTTATTTACAGGTACATGTCAGCTGCCCTGGTGGACACTGAAACCCGTGAGCCACCGTACGTCAGTAGTTGTCAGAGTCGCCAGGACAAAGTGACACAAATCATTAAGAAAGTAGTGTCTTGTATGATGATTCGTTTTATGCATTTGGAGGGGAACAACGCTATAATAATTCACTAGTTGTCAGGCTGCAGCACGTAGAGTGTTACGATGGAGTGAAACTTCTGGTTTTATGTATTTGACATAAAAGAATGTGATGACCAGGGTATGTAATACACGACGTAGCAAAAGGAAATTATTTTATTGCAGTGTAAATCTGATTATGATAATGTGGGTTATAGAACGCTTTACTTACTACTTAGGAATGACGAATTCTACAGACATGTGAATCTCTTTCACGTTGATTTATTCCAGATGTCTGACAATGGCTCAAGGCTGAAATTAGCTAATAGCACGACTTTAATAAACCACATCAGAGCCTGGACACGTCAATGAAATCTTTTGTTAAACACTTAATGGCTGTGGATTCCCACGGAAGCAAAATCTTCACTAAAACAAAAAAAATAAAAATAAAAAAATAAAAAAAGATCAGAACCAACAGTGCCCTGTCACTGTGGTTAGGTGGAACAAACGCTTCCAGCCTGATGAAAAAAGTCTGAATGACAAAGAATGAAGTGGAAGACAATCTCCAATGAACAACCGGAAACTTGGAGAAGTGAAGGTCCTGGTGCTCTAAGATTGGTGTATTACAATCGAGAAGATAACGTAAATAGCTGGTAGAGTCATGTATCAGTTTTCAACATGTCACATAGTACCATGAGCACGAGAAAGGGCGGCTCCCGTTGGGTTCCCTGGCTGTTCATACCAACTGAATGAGTCCTCCCGACCGAGTCAGCAGCAGAAATGTCGTAGCTGTGTCAGATCAATCAAGATGTCTTACTTAGCTGTTTAATCACCAAGGACATGTGCTGCGTGTATCACTATGCCTGGGAAATAAAGGGGCAAAAAAAGCAGTGGAAACATATGGATTCAAAGAACAGAAACAGATGAAGATCAAAACGTCAACACGCAAGCTGTCTATTTTTCGGAATGCAATGCTGTGGAGCTAAAGAATATGGTCCTAAGGGCTCGAAAGGGGAAACCTGTTACAGGAACATACTACCTAAATCTCCTGATAAGATTTTGAGAGACTGTCGACGGAAGCTTCAAGAATTTGTTTTTGCACCACGACAGTTCCCGAGCTCATTCCCCACTGGATGTAGATCTGCTGCAGCGCCCTGTCGATCAGCAAGGCCGATTTCTCCCGCCTCCAGAGATTTCTGCCAAATCACGTGTACACACTCATGTCACGAGAGGACGGGCGGTGCAGGTCATGTGATGGACGCGAGGGCCACTGCGGCCTAGATGGGAATAGGCATGGATCGTGGTGGGCTGTCGGATGGACACATTGTAATGAGTATCGTCTCCCAGAAGAAAATTCCATGTCTGTGATCAGTGCCTGCAACGCGTCGTCGAGTCAGTTCCAGGCGCGGATGGATATGGCAACGGCTGAGGCTAGCAGCTCGGGATGTGCTTACAGATAGATGGACGGTGGCGTAGTCAGTTACTGGGGGGACACGGAAGGAGATAGTTCTGGCTCGAGCCAAGTCGATGGCGTCAAGGAGCGGGACGATACCGGATGAGGCGACCGTCAACAGGGGCTGGGCTGCTGTCAGACGGAAAGCATTGGGGGACAGGCGAGGGAACCGTTGCGGCAGATCATAAGGACTACAGCCTGAGTGCTTTTGCAGTTAGTGGTGGCATCTGGGGGCCTTGCGTTCGAGGTGGTAGACTGTGTTATGTGAGAAAATCCACTAAGGGTAGCAACTTGTAAATAACTTCCTCAGCGACAGTATGGTAGCGCTGAGCAACAACTTGTTTCTGTTTATCTCATGTGGGGCTGCAATTGTGTTATTATGCACAAGAGCAAGCCTCAATATGTCATTACACGCCATTGGCGTGATTAAGCAGAGTTAAATAAAAGTCAATTGTTTTCTTTGCAACGACTGTGAATCAGTTGTTTGTGCAGTAGCTTTAAGAATTGATTCCGTATTAAATTCCTGTAAGTGAACCAGTGATTCTCTCATGTGCATTAACATTTAGTGTTGATTACCCTATCTGAATGAATTTTCGTTTACTGGGTGTCTCAGGAGAAATGATGTGACAAGGATATGACAGGTACAATGAATCGATCAAAAACGTCTAGTAAGCATGGGCTCCAAAATGCATACATTGAAACCTAGCACTACTTGTTCATCCTCGTTTATGTGAAACACGCTGTTCTACTGAACAAGTTCTCGTAGCACCTGGGGTATGCATTTTACAGCCCATGTATACTGGACCAATTTTCTCCTCTTTGTCCCTATCGCCTACTCCCGAAATTTGGGAAGCAAACAACTGGCAGTAGAAGAAATTCGTTTCACAGTATCGAAGATGAAGAAGTGCTCCTAACTCTTAAGGTATACATTTTATAGACAATGTTTGATAGACTCTGGCTTCGAATGAACTTTGCTGTCATATCCTTGAATACCGACCATTTCTACAGGACACACTGTATGTAACCGGTAAACTATTCATTTAAGCATTACCGCTTGAAGCTTCGTAGTGTTATAATCAGACGGTGTCTTAGTTGTTGGAAACGGTAATACACTCCTGGAAATGGAAAAAAGAACACATTGACACCGGTGTGTCAGACCCACCATACTTGCTCCGGACACTGCGAGAGGGCTGTACAAGCAATGATCACACGCACGGCACAGCGGACACACCAGGAACCGCGGTGTTGGCCGTCGAATGGCGCTAGCTGCGCAGCATTTGTGCACCGCCGCCGTCAGTGTCAGCCAGTTTGCCGTGGCATACGGAGCTCCATCGCAGTCTTCAACACTGGTAGCATGCCGCGACAGCGTGGACGTGAACCGTATGTGCAGTTGACGGACTTTGAGCGAGGGCGTATAATGGGCATGCGGGAGGCCGGGTGCACGTACCGCCGAATTGCTCAACACGTGGGGCGTGAGGTCTCCACAGTACATCGATGTTGTCGCCAGTGGTCGGCGGAAGGTGCACGTGCCCGTCGACCTGGGACCGGACCGCAGCGACGTACGGATGCACGCCAAGACCGTAGGATCCTACGCAGTGCCGTAGGGGACCGCACCGCCACTTCCCAGCGAATTAGGGACACTGTTGCTCCTGGGGTATCGGCGAGGACCATTCGCAACCGTCTACATGAAGCTGGGCTACGGTCCCGCACACCGTTAGGCCGTCTTCCGCTCACGCCCCAACATCGTGCAGCCCGCCTCCAGTGGTGTCGCGACAGGCGTGAATGGAGGGACGAATGGAGACGTGTCGTCTTCAGCGATGAGAGTCGCTTCTGCCTTGGTGCCAATGATGGTCGTATGCGTGTTTGGCGCCGTGCAGGTGAGCGCCACAATCAGGACTGCATACGACCGAGGCACACAGGGCCAACACCCGGCATTATGGTGTGGGGAGCGATCTCCTACACTGGCCGTACACCACTGGTGATCGTCGAGGGGACTCTGAATAGTGCACGGTACATCCAAACCGTCATCGAACCCATCGTTCTACCATTCCTAGACCGGCAAGGGAACTTGCTGTTCCAACAGGACAATGCACGTCCGCATGTATCCCGTGCCACCCAACGTGCTCTAGAAGGTGTAAGTCAACTACCCTGGCCAGCAAGATCTCCGGATCTGTCCCCCATTGAGCATGTTTGGGACTGGATGAAGCGTCGTCTCACGCGGTCTGCACGTCCAGCACGAACGCTGGTCCAACTGAGGCGCCAGGTGGAAATGGCATGGCAAGCCGTTCCACAGGACTACATCCAGCATCTCTACGATCGTCTCCATGGGAGAATAGCAGCCTGCATTGCTGCGAAAGATGATCATGTGATGTATCTGACCCCAGGAATGTGTCAATAAAGTTTCCCCTTCCTGGGACAATGAATTCACGGTGTTCTTATTTCAATTTCCAGGAGTGTAGTATTAGAGTTAAGTGTGGTTAGAGGCGGTACCTCTGATCCTAAAAAATTTAAGTATTACGAGGCTTCGTAAGTTTTTCATTTGTCATGTAGGCTGTGAAGAGGGCAGAGCGCCTGACGTTTTAAACTTTTGTGATGTTCTTGTAGGGCAAGAATGAATCGATTTTATACTGGAACTTGCTCTTTTGTTGTAAGCGAATATTTTGTTTTTAAATTTTCTAGTCCTACGTAAGTTACTCCAGGCAACAGAGAATTATGTTTTTCTGCTGTGAGTGGTTTCTGTTTTGTCAGTAGAAAATATCAATGTTAAATAAATAATAGTTAAATTGAGCTCCACTCTGCACAACGTCCAGCTCTAACTCCGTTCTACCTCAGTTTTATGCTATACTGCTTCTTTGGGACATCAAACTTTGCCTTATGTACCGTATTCTCCTGACATAACTCTCATTGATCCCTTTCTCGTTCCTGAGATGAAGAACATGGTGGAACATGTTCTGAACAGGCAAACGGCAGACTTCTGAAGAAAAGTCATTCATCGCCGAAAAGCTATGTAGACATGGACTAATACCATCACCAAGTTTCGCAGACGCAGCTCGATTTTTTCGATACGATAATTAAAGTTTTATGACTATCCCTCTCAGTTTCATGACCCAGACCCTGAGAATATACTTAGTTTGTCAGGCTTCAACCGTAACCTGTTTCCCTTGAAACAACTGTTCATATTTTGAAATATTTCGTTAGATGCCCTTTCATGTAAAATTCCACTAGCTTTCATTTCTTCACCTTTATCATCTGCTAAAGATTATATCATTGAGACTGCAGAGGGGGACTTTTGCCGTAGCCAACGACTTAGATATCGCGACTGTTGCCATGTTCCAACAAGGTCAGTACCACACAGTTGCAGCAGGCAGCAAGCACACTTCAACAGACTGGAAACAAGACCTTCTTCGCACGTTACGTGATGTGTCCCCAAGGTCTCTATAGAGAGAGAAAGCTGTCAGTACAGTGACAACAAGCCAGTGTCGTATTCAATCTACATGATTAGAACACTGTCGCTGCCTACCTCTTGTTAACTACCTACAATGCGGGCTTGGACAACGTTTGGTCTTTGACTGTAGCTAGATTTATGAAACCAGTTCTACAAACTTAGGCTTTATTCATTGTGTTCATTCTCTGCCAGCCACACAACGTTATGCTTTGTGCGCCAAACTGCTAACGTGTACCAAACTTGTAAGTAATGTTTATCTTCCAATAAAGGAAATGGAAGCACTGTTCCAGCATGTTTTCTTTTTAATTTGGCTTTGGTTCTGGAACGGCGACAACTAGGTCAGGGACAGGACTTGATACTGAAGCTGTCATTAATTCAGCGCCTACGACAGCCGCGGCACTTTCGCCAGCTCGTGAGCTGCCGAGTTACCGGCAGAGCCTCTCAGGCTAATGAGAGGCGTCGCGTGTCGCGGGCGGCCTAACAGCGCAGTGGCAGGCGCAGCATAGGCAGCCCGCGTCGCATGGCCACTACCGTAATGTATTGGCCGGCAGCTGCTGGCGACGCGTCAAAGGCCCGCATGAAGGGACTACGGCGCCGCGAGTAATCATGCCGGCGACCAGAGGCGCATTCAGCCGATACTCTAGCAAAGCGAATCCTCCGTCTCTGAGCGGGCGGCAGCGTGGTCATTACACTGTGCGAGCCAAACCAAATGGACGGGAAATCGAAACATTATCAATCTTCTTCTTCTCTGCTTTCTGTATTAGCCAAATTCTCTGTGACGTATTACGATTCCCATCTTTTTTCCGGTCTACCAATGTCTCTGCTTCATTTCAGTTTAAGGTCTTTATCTGACGTAGTAGTCTCTGTAGATGCATTTTTTGTCTATAGTTATTCCCTTTCTTTTTTATTTAATATAGTTTTGTACACATTCTCCAAAATTTTCAACTGATCGAACAACATATTTTCGTATTTTATTATTCTTTTACATCCCTTCTCTGATCTAAGAAATCGCATTACTACTCATTGCATCTAGATTTTTCATTTTTTATTCAATACCAACGATTTACTTCCATATAACAGGGTTGATAATGTAACTGTTCTATAAAATTTCAGTCATGTTTTTTTCCGTGTTTCCGTTCAGTTAATTCTTTGACAGATATTTACAAATCTATTCAACGTAATCTGCGTATGTACTCATACCATATCTTACATACAAGATTTTCAAAAGATTTTTCTGTTCTCTGTTGTATTGTTTTTCATCAACTACTTATTTCTCACTGAATATTTTACGCAAAATGACAATGACTTAGAATTACTAGAAGATATTTTTACATTATATTATGTATTTAGTTTATATCTTCCTTTCTGTAAATTGTCTTCTTGGGAAAAAATCTGTGTCACCAGCATAGAGGAGTGACTTAAGCTTTACCGAATTACTTAAATGCATTCCAAAGTCTGTCCTAAAATTATATCTGCAAAATGCACTGCAGATGTAAATCCTTAATAGTATTGGAGATAAACTAGTTTTACTTCACCCCTTTATTTATCTGCGTCAGTTCTGTATATAGTGATATTGTATTATGAGGATCGCAATTATATTACTGCCATTTCTTTAGTCAATCTTTTAATAGCTGAGATAGGCTCTAAAGAGTAACATATGTGCTCCATTATTCTCCATAAGTTTTCTACAACCAATTATCAAAATCTTTCTCAAAACCTATTAAAGAAATATGTGTCTCTTTGTTAAACTCTCTGTGATTTTCAATAAGCCATCGTAAAATAAAAAATAAATTGATGTCTATGATCGCTGTCTAAATTCGGCCTGTCTTTCCAGTAGTAAAAAGTCTTCAGTTCTTTTCAGTAATTTGTTTAAACGTTTTGCATTAAGTCAAGTAAGCTTATCCCCGTGTAATTTTCTCAAAAGCTCCGTTCTTCTGTATCGATTTTTTTGCTTTCTTCGAATTTCTGGTACATCTACAATACGGTGACAAAAGTCATGGGATAGCGATATGCATATGTACAGATGGCGGTAGTAACGCCTACACAATATATAAAAGGCAGTGCATTGGCGAAGCTGACATTTAGACTCAAGTGATTCATGTGAAAATGTTTTCGATGTGATTACAGCAGCATCACGAGAATTAACAGACTCTGAACGTGGAAAGGCAGTTTGAGCTAGACGCATAGGACATTTCATTTCGGAAATCGTTAGGAAATTCACTATTCCGAGATCCAAAGTGTCAAGAGTATGCCGAAAATACCAAATTTCAGGCATTACTTATCATCACAGACAACGCATTGGCCGACAGCCTTCACTTGACGACTGAGAGCAGCGGCTTTTGCGAAGAGTTGTCAGTTCTGTCAGACAAGTAACACTACGTGAAACAAACGCAGAAATAAATGTGGCAAGTACAAAAAACGTGTCCATCAGGACAGTGCGCCGAAATTTGGCGCTAATGAGCTATGGCAGCAGACGACTGGGGCGAGTGCTTTTACTAACAGCACGACATGACCTGCAGCAATCCTCGTAGGCTCGTGACCATGTTGGTTGAACCCTAGATGACTGGAGAACTGTTGTCTGGTCAGATGAGTCCCAGTTTCGTTTGGTAAGAGCTAATGCTCAGGTTCGAGTGAGGCGCAGACACCACGAGGCTACAGACCCAAACTGTCAACAAGGCATGCTGGTGGTGGCTCCATAATGTTGTGGGCTGTGTTCACATGGAATGGACAGGACTTGGACACCACTTGCAGCCATTCATGGACCTCATGTTACAAACAGTAATGGTAATTTTATGGATGACAGTGCACTATGTCACCAGCCATATTGTTTGTGATTGGTGTGAAGAACATTCTGAATCATTCTATGGTATATTTTGGCTACCCAGGCCGTCCGATATGTATCCTGTCGGTTTATGGGATATAATGGAGAGGTCAGTTCCTGCTCAAAATTCTGCACCGGCAACACATCCGCAATTATGGACAGCTATAGAGGCAGCACGGCTGAATATTTCTACAGGGCACTTCCAACGACTTGTTGAGTCGATGTCACGTCGAGCTACTGCGCTACACTGGGCAAAAGGAGGTCTGATATCATATTAGGAGGTATCCCATGACTTTTGTCACCTCAGGGCATGTGTCCATAGATGTTATGGGAAATGTTTCCTCAAGACGATGAATTTCACCGTATCCCAAAGGTTCTAGTCTCTTTCTTCAAAAAGACAGTCCAATATTCCACCTTGACTGGATCTTAATGACAAAGTGGAAAACTGAAATGTCTTTTCATCTACGTCTACATCTACAAATGGTTCAAATGGCTCTGAGCACTATGGGACTCAACTGCTGTGGTCATAAGTCCCCTAGAACTTAGAACTACCTAAACCTAACTATCCTAAGAACAGCACACAACACCCAGCCATCACGAGGCAGAGAAAATCCCTGACCCCGCCGGGAATCGAACCCGGGAACCCGGGCGTGGGAAGCGAGAACGCTACCGCACGACCACGAGATGCGGGCTACATCTACATCATACTCCAAAATCCACCTGACGGTGCGTGGCGGAGGATACCTTGAGTACCTCTATCGGTTCTCCCTTCTATTCCAGTCTCGTATTGTTCGTGGATAGAAAGATTGTCGGTATGCCTCTGTGTGGGCTCTAATCTCTCCGATTTTATCCTCATGGTCTCTTCGCGAGATATACGTAGGAGGGAGCAATATACTGCTTGACTCCTCGGTGAAGATATGTTCTCGAAACTTCAACAAAAGCCCGTACCGAGCTACTGAGCATCTCTCCTGCAAAGTCTTCCACTGGAGTTTATCATCTCCGTAACGCTTTCGCGATTACTAAATGATCCTGTAACGAAGCGTGCTGCTCTCCGTTGGATCTTCTCTATCTCTTCTGTCAACTCTATCTGGTACGGATCCCACACTGGTGAGCAGTCTTCAAGCAGAGGGCGAACAAGTGTACTGTAACCTACTTCTTTTGTTTTCGGATTGCATTTCCTTAGGATTCTTCCAATGAATCTAAGTCTGGCATTTGCTTTACCGACGATCAACTTTATTTGATCATTCCATTTTAAATCACTCCTATTGCCTACTCCCAGACAATTTATGGAATTAACTTCTTCCAGTTGCTGACCTGTTTTATTGTAGCTATATGATAAAGGATCTTTCTTTCTATGTTCTCGCAGCACATTACACTTGTCTACATTGATATTCAATTACCATTCCCTGCACCATGCGTCAATTCGTTGCAGATCCTCCTTCATTTCAGTACAATTTTCCATTGTTACAACCTCTCGAAATACTACAGCATCATCCGCAAAAAGCCTCAGTGAACTTCCGATGCTATCCACAAGGCCATTTATGTATATTGTGAATAGCAACGGTTCTACGACACTCCCCTGCGGCACACTTTAAATCACTCTTACTTTGGAAAACTTCTCTCCATTGAGAATGACATGCTGCGTTCTGTTATCTAGGAACTCTTCAATCTAATCACACAATTGGTTTGATAGTCCATATGCTCTTACTTTGTTCATTAAACAACTGTGAGGAACTGTATCGAACGCCTTGCGGAAGTCAAGAAACACGGCATCTACCTGGGAACCCATGTCTATGGCCCTCTGAGTCTCGTGGACGAATAGCGCGAGTGGGTTTCACACGATCGTCTTTTTCGAAACCCATGCTGATTCCTACAGAGTAGATTTCTAGTCTCCAGAAAAGTCATACTCGAACTTAATACATGTTCCAAAATTCTAAAACTGATCGACGTTAGAGATATAGGTCTATAGTTCTGCACATCTGTTCGACGTTCCTTCTTAAAAACGTGGAAGACCTGTGCCCTTTTCCAATCCTTTGGAACGCTACGCTCTTCTAGAGACCTACGGTACACCGCTGCAAGAAATGGGGCAAGTTCCTTCGCGTACTTTGCGTAAAATCGAACTGGTATACCATCAGGTCCAGCGACCTTTCCTCTTTGGAGCGACTTTAATTGTTTCTCTATCCCTCTGTCGTCTATTTCTATATCTACCATTTCGTCATCTGTGCGATAATCTAGTGAGGGAACTACAGTGCAGTCTTCCTCTGTGAAACAGCTTTGGAAAAAGACATTTAGTATTTCGGCCTTTAGTCTGTCATCCTCTGTTTCAGTACCATTTTGCTCACAGAGTGTCTGGACATTTTGTTTTGATCCACCTAACGCTTTGACATAAGACCAAAATTTCTTAGGATTTTCTGCCAAGTCAGTATATAGAGCTTTAGTTTCGTATTCATTGAACGCCTCTCGCATAGCGCTCCTCACACTACATTTCGCTTCACGTAATTTTTGTTTCTCTGTAAGGCTTTGGCTATGTGTATGTTTGCTGTGAACTTCCCTTTGCTTCCGCAGCAGTTTTCTAACTCGGTTGTTGTACCAAGGTGGCTCTTTCCAATCTCTTACGATCTTGCTTGGCACATACTCATCTAATGCATATTGTTCGGGGGTTTTGAACTTGGTCCACTGATCCTCAACACTACCTGGACTTGAGACAAAACTTTTGTGTTGAGCCGTCAAGTACTCTGAAATTTGCTTTTTGTCACTTTTGCTAAACAGAAAAATCTTCCTATCTTTTTCAATATTTCTATTTACGGCTGAAATCATCGATGCAGTAACCGCTTTATGATCGCTGTTCTGCGTTAACTGTTTCAAATAGTTCGGCTCTGTTTGTCACCAGAAGGTCTAATATGTTATCGTCACGAGTCGGTTCTCTGTTTAACTGCTCAAGGTAGTTTTCAGATAATGCACTTAAAAAGATTTCACTCGATTCTTTGTCCCTGCCAGCCGTTATAAACGTTTGAGTCTATATCCGGCAAATTAAAATCTCCACCCAGAACTATAACATGGTAGGGAAATCGACTCTAAATATTTTCCAAATTTTCCTTCAGGTGCTCTGCCACAACAGCTGCTGAGCCAGGGGGCCTATAGAGACATCCAATTACCATGTCTGAGCCGGCTTTAATCGTGACCTTCACTCAAATTATTTCACATTTCGGATCTCCGTCAATTTCCTTCGATACTATTGTACTTTTTATCGCTATAAACACGCCTCCCCCTTCACTGTCCAGCCTGTCTCTGCCGTATACATTCCAATCTGAGTTTAGAATTTCATTACCGTTTACGTCTGGTTTCAGCCAACTTTCCGTCCCTAATACTATGTAGGCATTGTGACCGTTTATTAATGAGAGCAGTTCTGGGACCTTTCTATAGACGCTCCTGCAGTTTGCTATTAGCACATTAATATTGTTATTCTCTGTTTCGTTTTGCCTACTACTACGTTGTCGTGTCTCAGGAGGCGTCTTGTCGGGCCTATGGAGGGAATTCTCTAACCTAAAAACCAACATGTGCACTCCACACGTACTCCGCTACCCTTGTAGCCGCTTCCTGCGTGTAGTGCACGCCTGACCTATTCATGAGGACCCTACATTTCTCCACCCGATAGCGGAGGTCGAGAAATTGGCACCCCAGATCTCCGCAGAATCGTCTGAGCCTCTGGTTTAAGCCTTCCACTTGGCTCCAAACCAGAGGACCGCGATCGGTTCTGGGAACGATACTACAAATAGTTAGCTCAGATTCCACCCCGCGAGCGAGGCTTTCCGCCTTCACTAACTCCGCCAACCGCCTGTATGAACTGACGATGACCTCTGAACCCAGATGGCAGGAGTCATTGGTGCCGACATGATGAACAATTTGCAGTCGGGTGCACCCAGTGCTCTCTATCGTCACTGGCAGGGCCTCCTCCACAGTTTTAATAAATTTGTGACTGTTGCATCCAGTAACAAAAACTTATTTCTTAAGACAGTTGCTAGTAATGTTGTATTGTATTTATATAGCTTCCTGAGGATGGATGAATACCCTCTCTAGCATTTCCAGCGTCTTCGGATTTTTCGGAATTTTCCCTGGAACTGCATGTTCTACAGAAATAGCCATATCTTACCAACGTATTTCATCTACGAAAGTATTCAGTTTTTTAGTTCCTTCCAACTTTATGTTTTGTGCTACAGAAACTTGAACCGCAATAATTTTACCAATCTTATTGATTCCCTCGGTAGAATATATGCTCACTTGTATCGAGCAGAGGTTTCGATTTCAAAAGAAGGGAAAGAGCATATCTGTAATACGATGGTATGATTTATCTCAATATTTTATATCTAATGCTCGCGGTTCGCTTCCTTTCATTGCCAAAAACGGGGTGTATCAATTACTATAAGGATGAAATTCGATCATGGCAGTTTCCCGATCCATCTGTACAGAATTAATTTGTTAGATTCTCCCAGTTGTGACTGCCACAGCGATCTGCCATCATGCTATTGGCGCTTGGAGGAAGCAGTGTGCTCAGAACATTTCTTCCTATACCAACGGAGATTGACATCCATCAAGTCTCTCCCATGTCCAGAAAAGGAAAAATATGGTTTTCATCTGGGATAAGTTTTTTATAGCAAACAGTAAATTGTGCATGTGCCACTTGGTGCCTTGTAGATGGTGTAAAACTACTACCAAGCGGTCATGTGACTCCCGACAACTGACGCAAGTCTTGACAATGAAGAGATGATTATATACTAATCGGTTATATAGAACCAGAACAGTGGGATGGGCTGACATAGAAACGTGACACTATAGTAGGATTAAGCTGTTGTGTTTGGACGTGCCAATGACCAAACTATGAGTAAAGTTGTCAGGTTTTGTGGTGTATCAATACGGGTGGCCCAAAATATCTACAAAAACTGTGTACCGCTAACAACTATGTAATACTACATAAAAACAATGGTCGCAGAAAGATACTGACAGGGACTCGAGAAGAGGGTCGCTCTTGTCACACCTGAAAGGAATTACTGCTGTCAGCAGCATCAGAGAGTTTCTAAGTGAACATTGTTAAGGAGACTGCATTTAACTGGAAAAAGACTTTTGTTCACAGCAAAATATAAAACTGCAGGTCTTTGATGGGTCACATAACACGGAACCTGATCTTTATCTAATGGAAGGTGGGTAGCATGGTCTGAGGAATCGTTATTTTATGTCTTTTCAAATAATGCAAGCCGCCTAGTGTACAGATGGCGATTAGCCCATTGTCTGTAGTGCGTAGTTGAGGCTGTATGTGGTTCTGTGACTGCGCTGTGTGCGAGAGATATCCTTGGCGCTAACTAATCGATTGTATCTGCCCTGTGTATGTGTCTGCCCCATTAATGTGATACCGGAGGATACCTAACTTCAAGGGAGGAGGTGGGGGGGGGGGGGGCGGTCATGAGCAGCGGTGGGCGGAATGCTCAGCAAGTAAGATGGAAGTGACTTGCAAGCAGTGGTTTGGACAGCTGGAAGTCAGGGCTTACGAGGGCATGTGCTTTTTATTTAGGGGTGAACATATGTAGATGGAAGGCAGCAGCGTGTTCTATGAAGTGTTAGTGGCGTGATCACGCCGGTTGGAGTTCAAGTGGCAACTACGAAGTAAGAGTGCTCAGGGAAGCAAAAAAATGGTTCAAATGGCTCTGAGCACTACAGGACTTAACTTCTGAGCTCATCAGTACCCTAGAACTTAGAACTACTAAAACCTCACTAACCTAAGGACATCACACACATCCATACCCGAGGCAGGATTCGAACCTGCGACCGCAGCGGTGGCGTGGTTCCAGACTGAAGCGCCTAGAACCCCTCGGCCACCTCGGCAGGCTCAGGGAAGCATCGTGTGCCATTAATGTGGACTGAATGGTGAGGCCCTTTGTGATGAGCAGTAATTCTGATCTTAACTGATGTGTGAGCCACTGTATCTTGATTCCTTTCGGGAACAGCTGGTATCTGAGGTCGTTCCTCGGATTTTGCAGTCTGAGCGAAGGTGCGCGTTTTTATTTTTCTGCCAGGCTGTGTTTAGCCGATTTTCTGGACACATATTCGCTGTTTGTGGCGAACGTGGACTATAATATGGTTGTTTGTCTCCATAAGCCTGCAGTTTGTAGCAAATTATTCTATAAATATAACTGGAAACCAGTTGTCTGGTACATTAAAATTCATTTCTAACCAGTGTTGTTTTATTCATTAGCTTTTTGTACTTTATTAGAATAGTGTTTAACGTCTTCAGTGCTCGCCAAACTTGTTTTATTTATTGGTGCTCTGTATTTTACTAGAGTAATATTTAATTCTGCTTATGTGTGTGTGCGTGTGTTACAGCGTAGATTAGCAATTATTTAAAGCCACATTTATTGAATTGATGAGCAAACTCGGAAAGAGGCCTTTCTGTACGCTTTGGTTGGCCTTGTAGCATTCAACATATCATTTTGTAACGTAAATTCCTCATACATTTTTGGGAAAAGTATCTGTTTCGGGAAGAGAGCTGGCCAGCTGATTTGGTAAAACCCCATTACTTGTTATTAGCTGTTTTTCGAATTACGAGCCTCTTTATTAATTATCTTGTTATTTGTTTGTTTGCCGTTTCTGCCCACCGGGCTTACATGAATCCTTCTTTATATTTACTCGACTAATGCCGTTGTTTGCTTCCTATAGCACCTGTGATTAAGCGTTCGTCTAGCTTTGGCATCCTTTGTTTCAGTTGCATATGGTACATTTAAGGAAAACTTAATTTCCCTTATGATTTAATACAACTAATTTCTTTTCATCCCCGCTAAAACAAGTGAAGCAAAACGGTCTAGAGGTGGCCTTTGGTGTAAGTTCGATGTAGTGTTGGGGTCGGTCATGGCTGTACTCTCATTGTGTTTAGAAGTTTGATAACCTGGCTGCCAGAGGAGGCATGTCCAGACGATAGCTTAAGATCCCTGAAAGTTACTAATGAATTTCTTGTGTTTTACTGAAATTTCATGAAATACTAAAGCACCTGCACCAGTTGTAAAGCTTTTTGGCGTGTTTGCCGGCTGTTAAACCAGTTATCCTGTATCAGTCTTAAACGGTATTAAAGTTCCTTGTATTGAAGTTATGTTCACTTAAGACTGGTCATTGTTGCCTTAAACAGGTCTGTTTGGCAGAGACATCGTGATCCTTAATGAATTTTGTATGTAAAATTCAAGTATTTTACATTATTTTGGTTTCGCCGTGGTAGGCATTTGTCATCGGGCCTTAAGCCGTATGTGCGGTTGCTTAGTGTTGTTACTGATTTCATCAACTGATGTTCTGTAATTGTCTGTTTATATTCTCGCTGTAACTGCTTAGTGCTTTAAATTTTGTTTGTTTCGGTGTGATAGGCATTTACCATTGGGCCTCAAGTCGTTTGCGCAGTTGCGCAATGTAATTATTTGTTTGATCTGTTGATGCTCTTCGCCTGTATTTGTCCGTTAATGAGAAACACCGTATGTCAATTAATTAATTTTCTTCTAAAATTTTATTTTGTCCAGCCGACATGGGGCAATCTTTGCTATCTTTTTAAAGTATCATCTTGCATTTACGCATTTCAAGGATTGTATTTATTGATGTGATGAGCCATAGCCTTTCCTGCCTTATTCATCAGTCATTAGTGCTCACACTGTTAAATTGTGTATTATCTCAGTGTAAAGAATTGAACTCTCTCTGATACTAAACTGCTATTCAGGTTTGCTTTATGTTGCGGTCCCAGTACCATTCCCTCAACCAACTCTCTACCACTTCAGTGAAGTTTTCGGGCCGCATTTCGTGATGCCAATGGTCCACTCGTCCACGTTTCTGTGAGCATCATCAGTGTTTATTTTTTCTCGGTATCGATGTGTTGCCCTTTTTTCTGCATCTTCTTGGTAAGTACGACGTGGAAACTTTCGTCTTCCAAGATTACAACAGCTGTGTCCTTAGTTCTATATACCTGCATTCCTAGTTTATCCTATAAGCACCCCAACTGGAGTACCAAATAATCCGATTTTGCCGGCCGCGGTGGTCTAGCGGTTCTAGGCCCTCAGTCCGGAGCCGCGCGACTGCTACGGTCGCAGGTTCGAATCCTGCCTCGGGCATGGATGTGTGTAATGTCCTTAGGTTAGTTAGGTTTAAGTAGTTCTAAGTGCTAGGGGATTGATGACCACAGCTGTTAAGTCCCATAGTGCTCAGAGCCATTTGAACCATTTAAATCCGATTTTAATTTTACAGGAAATGTCTGAGACAGTTTGGATCATCGGGTGAAATGTAGTATCACCATCTCCACAGTTTGGTAGCTTCGTGGGATCTAATCTTCTATGAATGGCGTCAAGTGGACATATCTAAAGAAACTTATGGCCTCTCTTCCTTGACAAATTGAGGCCACTGTCAAAGACGTGGTGTTACACACGTTCAGAGTATTGTTTCCAGGTGATATTTTGTGTGTGTGTGTGTGTGTGTGTGTGTGTGTGTGTGTGTGTGTGTGTGTGAGTGTGTGTGTGTGTGTGTGTGTGTGTGTGTGTGTGTGTGTGTGCGCGCGCGCGTGCGTGTCTATGATGCCCACTTCATCTTTATGTTACCTGCATGAGTTTAAATGGTTCGATGCAGCTCTCCATGTTACCATATTCTATGTAAGCATCTCCGAGTAACTACTGCAACCCACGTCCTTCTGCATCCGTTGTTATATTAGTTTTAAATTTCGTAAGTCAATACTTTTTTGCTGTGTTCTCTAATAATTCCTGGATATGACATGATGGTGAATATTACGTCATTGTATTTCTTGATGTGATTCGTATTCATCACGCGGACTTAGTGCTCTTGTATTTGCCGTGTTCGAAGTTAAAATTATTGGACATTACGCCCACCTGTTACGCAAAACATTGTTTTTTTCGTGTGACCCAAAAATGTTTCAGCACCTTTGTGCCATCATCAGTGGATTTTCTAAATAAAATCGGTAAGGTATGAACAAATTTTCAGTAATAGGTAATACACTAAAAATTAGGCCTACAGAACAGTTCTTCTTTGTTTTTGTCATTACTGTAATTTCACATTATACGTTTATAGAGGACCATTTGTACATTCTCGTATCCTGGTAACGTGTCGTCTGCCAAAGCAAAACCTAGATACAACAAACGTATTAGTGAAATATCTTGGCACGACAAAATCACGTTTAAACATAATGTTATGTGTTAACTTGCCAACCAAAGTCACATAAACATCGTACGGTTGTAGATGACATACTATCAGTACATGAGAATGTGTTAATGGTCTTGAAGAAGCATATAACGTGAAATTAAGCTAATGAGAAGACAAACGGCAACTGTTCTTTCTTCTGATTAATTTTTCGTAGATTGGTTATTATCCAAAATATGTTTACATGTCACAGATTTTAACAAAACAAAACCGTCCGGTAGTGGCACAAAGGTGTTGAAACAAGTTTGGGTCACATGAAAAACCGATGTTTTGCATATATTCGATAAATAATTGTCATAAAAAATGGCAAATGAGAAAAAAAACTCACTTATTATAAATAATTACACTTACTTTATTAATTCACCAGCTTGTACTGGCGGGTGGGGGAGGGGGCGGGGGAGGAGGGGTGCAGGTGGTAATTCAGCACGAACAACCGAAGGAACGAAAAAGATTAGGTGTTATCGACATGTCGGTGATGAGATGATTAAAGACGGAAATCAACTAAATGAACTTACTGAAAGTAAAGTACTTTCTTCTTCTATCCGTTAAGTTGCTTGCTCCTCACTAACGATATCAGCAAAATCAGTTGCACTGTCAGACACAGAGTTCCCACAAACCAGTCGAAAAAAGTTATGCGGATTTTGATCATTCCGCAGCGCTACCTCCGCGTATAATGTCGTTCAAAGTAAGGGAACAGAGAGAATTTCCATCTCGCTGCGGCTCGCGGCTTTCTCCGCAGGCGAGGGCCGGATTTGCCTTTTCACGTTCATTAGTCGCGCCTCTGAGGCAGCGATAACGCTGTCGTGCGATTTAAAAGTCAAATCGCGACACTGTTGCCACGCAGAGGGTGCGTCCCGACAGCGTACCTCCGTGCGAAGAAATTCGCTCTGCTCTCTTTATGGGCTGGCGGCGAAAGCCAGTCCAGCAGCCCGCTGCTGCTACTGCTGCTACGTACATTAAATCAAACGGCCGCCCAAGTGGCAAGCTGTGTAACGCTCTACTGATCTAAGAAGGCCAGCGCACGAGGTACGTTCCAGCATGGCCGAACCTGGTTACGTGAAGTCACATAGGAAGAACGTCATAAGAAGAGATCAAGAGAAGCCTAATCAAACGTCTACAATCTGCATCGTCATGATTACTCTGCAATTCACAATCAAGTGCCTGTCAGAGGGTTCAATGACCACCTTCAAGTTATTTCTCTACCGTTCCACTCTCGTGCAAACTCTGATTTCTCTTCTTATGATGAACATTCCTCCCTACGTAGGTGGGCGCCAACAAAATATTTACACATTGTGAGACTAATATTGGTAACTGAAATTTCTGCCGCAGCGAATAACGCCTTTCTTTTAATCACTGACATCTCAATTCACGTATCATATTCATGGCACTTTGAAGCCTATTTCACGATAATACAAAATGAGCTGCCCTTCTTTGAACTTCTTCGATATCATCCGTCAATCCACCCTGATGCGGATCCCACACCGCACAGCAGTACTCCAGAAGAAGACAGACAAGCAGAGTGTAAAGAACCTCTTTAGTTGAACTGTCGCATTTTCTCAGAATTTTGCCAATAACTTGCAGTCTATGGTTTGCTTCCCCCACAACATCATCTATGTGACCGTTCCAATCCCTAAGAATTTAGTCGAATTTGCAGCCATTTTTGATTTTTGTATTTTATATTATTACCGAAATTTAGGGGGTTCCTTCTAGTACTCATGCTGATGACTTCCCACTTTCCATTATTTTGAGTAAAATGCCACTTTTGGCCCATATAGATGTCTAAATTATTGTGTAATTGGTTTTGGTCATCTGTTGGCTTTACAAAACGGTAACTGATGGCATCATCTGCAAATAGTCCAAGCAGGCTGCTCAGATTGTCTCACAAATCGTTTATGTAGATCAGGAACAGCACAAGGCCTGTAACACTTTCATGGGGAACGCTACTTTTTACATCTGTTTTACTCGACGACTTTCCGTCAGTTAATACGAACTGTGACGTTTCCGACAGGAAATCATGAATATAGCCACATAACTGAGACTATGACAAAAGCCTTCTGGAAATCTAAAAATATGTAAATAATTTGACATCTCCTGTTGACAGCGCCATTACTTCGTGGGAATAAAGAGGTAGTCGTATTTCACAATAACTCTTAGTATTGTTAGTATTTCCAATTACCTCTATTATGCAGGTAAAAAAAATTCTGTCTTTTGGAAATAAATAATTATTTATTTCCAACCAAACATGTTTCGTCTATTCGTACTAGAGATCATCATAGGTTTTCATTTAACTATTCTTTCATGTATCCATGTCCTTCTGCAGGCGCTAAACACACACCTTACAAGTTACCCGTTGACAGTGGGTTAAAACTTACACTGTTAAGTACACACAACCTGTCCCAACGAAAAGTGAGCAAGACCATGTGCAGTGTGTAACAGGAAAGGTTATGTGTAATGAGTTGTATAAATATGACCTTCTATTAAAGGTAAACCTGTACTGTGTGCCTCTTGTACTTCAGGAGGCCGACTTGGAGCAGGAGAGGCACCACATGGCATTTTGATTTCCACTGTCTATACATTTACAATGAGTTCATAAAAGGATTCAGAATTCACACTCATAGCAGTGGAAGTTCAAAAACGTAGCAAGATAAACTTTTTTACATGTTAAATTTTATCTTTTTTTCACTTACTATTGACTGCGTTTGTTCTTCATAAGTAAGACAGATTCTTCGATGAATTTTGCACAGCATACAAACCATACTTACAGGTGTATGAAACTTTATAATTTTCCAAATCTGTGGTAAAAATTGAGATTTTTAACTATAAAATTTGAGTTTTTTTTAAAATACGGTGTTTAAAATGTAACAGTTCGTTCATTTTTTCACAAATTAAAGAAATTCTAGAGTTAGACTTTAGTGGTGTGTACGTGGAAAGGCTATGCAACAAGACGACAGGCACCACCTTATTTACCAGACGTTGATAAAAGTTTTCCCCTAATTGTTTTGAGCAGTGTACTTTACTGAAATGACTTCGATTAGCGGTGGAGGCTTGATACCAGCCTCACACCACCAATAGCGTCCTCATGTTCTGTATTAAGCAGGTGACAAATATTTCATCCTGTGGGCTTAGCATACATTCTCTCGCTAGCATGTTACAATATATTGATGACCAGTTTCGGATGGCAAGCATCCATTACAGCTTCAAACAGTCATTAAGCTTTCGTATACTGTTGATAATGTTTCAGAAAGTCATTAAGTTATCGGTTCCCCCTGAAAATATGTGCTTGCCATTTGAAACCGGATATGCCGGCCGAAGTGGCCGTGCGGTTAAAGGCGCTGCAGTCTGGAACCGCAAGACCGCTGCGGTCGCAGGTTCGAATCCTGCCTCGGGCATGGATGTTTGTGATGTCCTTAGGTTAGTTAGGTTTAACTAGTTCTAAGTTCTAGGGGACTAATGACCTCAGCAGTTGAGTCCCATAGTGCTCAGAGCCATTTGAACCATTTTTTTTTGAAACCGGATGTCAATAAATTACAACGTGCAAGCGAGACTCTATGTCACGAGCTGTTTCCTGCTCGCTTGCTGTCGCTCTCTGCCACAGCAGCGAATATTATACTTATAGTAACTTGCTGAAATCGTATTCTCGTACTCGTTGGGAATATGCATTCTACTGGCGTTTTTATATTTTATTTTGTTACTGCAAACTCAAAGTGCTTCAAGAAGTTCCAGTGCACAGAACAGCATTGTTCAAAAAGCGCGAATTCGTTTCTAAGACTTTATCAGCACACTTCTCTGCTTCATACTTCACAATCTTGAATAACTCATCTGTAACGCCATAGAACAGTGAAAGCAGAGTTACAGGAAGAAACTAAAGACACTTATAGACAAAGAAATACAATCAAACGCCTCAAAAAGGCAGACACACGTACATCAATTCTACCCACCTCTCATAAACCTCACACTCCATACACTTAGGGACGAAAAAAACACAGCTACTACAGGAAGGTTTAAAACACAAAAGTAAATGAACATTTCATAGAGAATTTGTTCATAGACTCTGAGAACATCTTGTGTCAAGAACGGAGGAAGGACAGAATAATCACTTAGAAGACTGTGAAAACATTTAAAATACAGATTAGAGCAACTAACAATGACAATATTACATAATGGTATTTTATTTTGAATCAGACATAATTAACCTGTCCCATAGAGAATAAATACTATCAATATCTGCTTTCCCTGCAGACAGGAAACAGGGCAGACAGGAGAAGATCTATGAAATTGGTTCAGTCCAAGCAAATGTTTTGAGATAAAAACCAAGGGAGCATTTATACAGACTTTAAAAATTTTTACTTCATTTCAGATCAGACAATTTTTTACATAATTTCGGATCTTGGTGAGGCTGTGGATTCTCTTTCATAGGGTTCTATTACACAGCTCCACAGAATGGCGTTGGCGCAGTTTTCGTAGTCGACTCGACGTAGTCACTCTACAAATATGCTCAAGTAGAGGAATTGATTAGTTTTCATTGTCTATTACCGTTACAGAACTTTTATTCATAAGCAGCATCATTCTTTCTCTTGCCGTATTCTCGACATACGGGGGGTGTGCAGAATGGCTAAAAGAAAAATTTTATAACTTATACGGGAAATAAATTGCCCTATAAATCAACAGAAGTGCTGCTATTTACAGAAATAGTTAGGAATGTTTTCCGTCTTCCGTGTTAAACGTTGCATTAGAGATTGACTCAACGACTGTAAAGGGTGGCTCATCTCTTAGTTGTGGTGACGAACAGTACCTTATTGTTTATCGGATTTGTTGTATAATGAAATCAGCCCTTGTGTGCACAAAGCTGTTGTATTAGGTAGCTAACGTTTGTGAATATCAAAACGCAAAGTGCTCAGCACAAACACACTAAATGTGACCTCTGGATGGGATGTCACATTTAAAAAGCACATACGAACTAAAGAATTTCATCTTTTTGCTGTCATCGAACTACAAAGATCTTGTGTCTATGACGAATTGTCTGTGCGCTGAACGATGTTCCGCGTAGAGGGTGTTTTAAAATTCTCGTTACAGACTTTTAAGACTTATAGAGGGGAGTAGGTAGATAATAGTGATACAACCATTTGAAAACACGTTGGTAAAGCGACCACTTTTACAAGTAATTTATTGGGTGTGTCCAGTACGTCACTTGTTTTACAATTTCACTCGTTAATAGCCGAAGAGACCGACGGATTCTCTTCAACGAGAAGCAGTACAGCCTCTTCCAATTCGGGTGTGCAGCGTCTCTTTGGAGCACCACAGCAACCCCTCCTGCTGACATTCCTCGAAGCCGTTGCGCAATTGTGGCGTGAACGGCATGTGGTGGAGTCGGAGACGTTGTGGAGAACGATCTTGATAAACGCAACGAGCAGCTCTTCCATTACCATAATCGCCATTCGGAAGGATCATCTTAGTATATTCTGCAATCGTGTACTCAACCATTTCACTCTACACTCAGAGACACTTGAACGAAGCTCGAACCAGGTCAGAGAGGTAGGATAGACATCAAATGACATCAGCCGATCCGAGGTAACCATTGCCCCGTTGCATATCTTCCTATCAAAAATGAGAAATTTGTATGAGGCTGATAAAGAGTCTACGTATGTGTCTGTGTATTATGAGAAATGTGAATGGCTTGTTTTCTGTCGGGTGGGGATTATAATGACACTAAGGTTACGTTGACGCTGCCGGCGAAACAGGCTTCAGGGTTTCTTGGCTCCCTCTGGCGTATTTCCAAGGCCTAGTAGCACTACGGCAATCGCCTAAAGACTGTCCGCAAAACATTAAATATTGCTACAACTACAGTGGGTTTAAGTTCTCGGACTTTAAGGAATTCTTTTGTTTTTCACCGCTGTAGAATAGTAAGTTGGCAACGTGCTGTGAATCGAGTTGGGTACGAGTGTGCCAAGTGCGAGAGAATTCCAGCCCGTATCTGTAGCCGGCCGCGGTGGTCATGCGGTTCTAGGCGCTCAGTCCGGAACCGCGCGACTGCTACGGTCGCAGGTTCGAATCCTGCCTCGGGCATGGATGTGTGTGATGTCCTTAGGTTAGTTAGGTTTAAGTAGTTCTAAGTTCTAGGGGACTGATGAGCACAGATGTTAAGTCCCATAGTGCTCAGAGCCATTTGAACCATATCTGTAAAATAACAAATATCTAAATTAGGCAAAAAATTCTATGTTTGAAGCTTAAGTACTATTTCACTAAATATATAGGAAAGCAAACGAGCAGTTCTGACGAAGAGAGTTCCCTGTACTACAGAAAGTGCCGTGGCTGTCCTGTTCATGGCGAGAGGCACTCTGTGCTTTAAACAGTACCCCCCCCCCCCCCCGCCCCCCAGTTCGTACCACCCCCCCAGTTCGTACTGATTCTGTGTTATGTATCAGGTGACAGCAATGAATTTATGGTATTGAATACATACACACACACCTGAAATTTTAATAAAGGTAACGCTTATGTGGAAGTTTTTTCTCCTTGCTACCATTAACGAGCTAAGGAAGCAGGAACCAAATATACCCCTAGTACCACCGCCACCATACAAGCGAGACTTGGTACCCTTTGATTTCCAAATTTTCCGAACATGAAGAAGGATTTTATTGGACATAACTGATAGCAGTGACAATTTAAGCCACCTTGGCATGGTTTTCACACACGTTATTTTCACTAAATTACCGTCTCTGTCGTGTAAGCTGTACACAGTAAACACCGAGCGAAGCAGTGCAGTGATCAGCTCGCTTGTAGTGGGACTCAAATTTTCATTCCATCGTCCTGATTTACGTTTACTGCGGTTTCTATAAATCGCTGCAAGCGCATGCGGGGACAGCAGCCGATACAGTTCTCGGTCCTGGCCTTGCGTTTGTAATTATCTTAAAGCCACGGAGGACGTGAAGAAGTAGTCTTAGTTTTACTTCCACAGTTTTATGTTTTTACTATACCGAAAAATGGAGATGTGTAATTTAATAAGTTATCACCATCGAAAAATTTATATGCGTTATTATCGATCAGATTTCATGTAATTATCATAGCACAGGACCACAGATATTCTTTGTCAAAGATATTATAACGACCACCTTAGTTTTCATGCTAAAGGCATACACGCACCTAAATGAATTGGTAGCATCTGTTTGGTGTTGACAGGTCCCCATGGCTATTTGGAAATTTGTATTTTAGAACGCTTTCCACACTTGTATTGCGCTCAGGATAGTGAAAGTGAGTTTAAATTCTTAATAATCTCTCCGTTCTACAAGTTTGCAACTGAATAATGGATCTGATTATGTGTAAGAATCAAAGAATTAAAACCAGCCAAAGTGCTTCAATATGAGCGCTAATTTGAAGTATTACATTCCAGCTTTCTGTGGCACCCGATTTTAAGAAATTTGCCGACAGCTGTAGAAGATGTCCGTGGAGAAGAAATCAAGCACGAAAATACTTAGCCACTTCCAAAATTGTTGATTTTAGTTAATATTCAAGAAATTTTCATGCCATGGAAGAACATTTACGTTTTTAATCGATCTGTTAGCAGATGACTTCTCTAGCCCAGGGACAATGCATTGTACTTGGAACAGATCTCATCCCCCACTGAGCAGGAAGTGATCACATAAGCAGAAGCTTAATCCAGTAGTTCATGAGTAGCTTTGACCTCATAGACAATAACGCTGCAATAGACGCCTTGTTCTTCCGACACAGGCAGTAGACTGCTTGTTTAGCTAGAAGCAGAAAACATAACCTATCATAGAAGTTCAGTTTTTCTATTGATACGCTATCGTAAACATAGTTACATAAACCATATGGTTTCTTTAGTTCTGCACACGACAGAATCGTCTGATCTGTTAATATGACTATGCACTCCTCTACTGAATTTCAGCTGATCCTCGCACACTTAGGCGCCATTCAATCTCAGATACTGAAAGAACAGTTGTTAACGTGGAAACACTAGTTTGTTGACCGTGGATTCTCACACTACAGCACGTGAACAACCGACGTTTCCAGCTATACTGCCTCTTTACCTGCTATCCAGAAAGGAGATTATCATTCCGTCACGGTGATAAATCGACTCATTCACTCGTGACGTCAGTGACCAACATATGGCAAATCTCTGTGAGTATACTTACATAGAGTACCTAAACGCAGCACTGAAAATTTCAGTAACTGCCCTTCCTCTAAAAGAGCACACCGGTCGCATTGGACCACTATAGATAAAATCAGACTGTCATGTGCCAACCACCACTGGCAGTAGGACATGGTCGTAATGTGTGCGTGCCATTAAATTGTATGAAGCCAGCGCAATAAGAAGGGGAGAAGTGGAGACACGACAGAACGGTATAAGCCTTCTACCATGTATGGACGTGCCCATGACCACACTGTAAATGAGATTGCCAGATTTGTTGGAGTATTAAAGGAGACAATCTAAAGTATCTACAAGAAATTGTTTATCAGTCACAGCGATGTAACACAGCCGGAGAACGGTGGTCGAAAATAGCTGCTAACTGACAGGGACCTAGGGCGAATGTCAATGCCATTCGTTTTCAGACCCGACAACAAGTGCTGCTGCAAGTGAATGCAAGTGCATATCGAACAGATTGCAACTGAATACAGCAAAATAAATCGCAAGCAACGAACATTAGCGGTCGGGTACATTGCACAACGTAATTATCCGCATTTCACGAAGCTGCACGTCTTCCATGGAGCAAATAACACACACACACACACTGGACATAAAAAAAAACTGACGGCGTGTAATGCGACCAGAAGAGACGCTAGTTCTCTTCTCTTGAAATGGTGCAAGGCGTGAGCGCACATAATTCGGGCCAACAGAAGTGGATCTGTGTTGTTTATTCGTACCATGATTGGGGGCTTACTCATTTGCATTAGCGTGAACGTCAACTACTACTTTTGTTTTAGCATCTTCATGCTATGAACACTCCCGCCTTCCACAACTGCTGTGCTGCTACGTCACATACCAGCAAGAACGCCACACAGCACGAGTTAACAAGTTACAGCACAGCAAAGGGAAGACGACCTACAGCGCTAGGAAGCGGTCGTAGCACCAGCAACAGGCCAGCAGACGGCGCTAGCGGTACCCAGAGAGGTCACAAGCCGCGCAGAGCAACTCCCTGCTACACCGAAAATAGTTCGCAATGTATCCTGCCGCCCAACGACTCTTTAGCCAGACGTGGTGAGACAGTTACGTCGGAGCGAACGGAGTGAACTAGGTACTTCTCTAATCAGGGACTCGCTCTCGACGCGCCATCAGCCATACAACAGGGTCGTCACGCGCTCACTCCAGGACGTTGCCAGGTGATGTGAGGCTTCCCCTTAGACTGTCAGGTGATAGTGATTCAACGTCTTCAGTCAAGTGCACCGTCGCAGTGTCATAATTTTTCCAATTTGTATTTTTTTTTTCTTAACAAGTCCTGTCCTCATTGAGAGAGAAAGTACTGACTTGTACTAGAACTTTACAATTTGTGAATAAATTTTCAAGTTTTGTTAAGAGCTACCTGGGCTTATGTGGTGTGCGTACTGTAAGACCTTCAGTACACACACCATCAGATTATTTGACTTGTCGCTCTAACGAAGTAGGCGAGTGTCAGCAATATGTCTCGTGGTCTTATCGTGGCGTGTTTATCTTCTGCCGTTAGGTCAGACGTTAGAAATGCCACTTGCACGCTTAGAGTAGCAGATTGACGGTGACCAACTTTAAACAGAACTTGATTAATTTTCACACACATTTATTAGAATAATAACAAGCATAAAAATTGCTTAACTTGGTTCTGGATGCTATTTACAATTGACAATCTGAAGTTCCTTTGGTATTGGTACGTTAGGCTTATTTTCACATATATCAGGAATATGGTAATCTTACTGGGCGCAGACTGAAACTTGACTATAGATTGGTACAGACAAATGTAGAACTGGTACAGACTGTTGCAAACAAATGCAGACTGACTAATCAGAGGTCTGTACACTC
Source organism: Schistocerca piceifrons (assembly GCF_021461385.2). NCBI lineage: Eukaryota > Metazoa > Arthropoda > Insecta > Orthoptera > Acrididae > Schistocerca > Schistocerca piceifrons. The sequence goes on from NC_060141.1 coordinate 301,476,870, forward strand.
GTTATAATACCTCGCGCGTTCATTTATCACTGCGCCGAGTGTGATTAGCGAGGAGAAAAGGTTCTACGTTAGCAGCAATCTCATTGGCTGCGTTAAATATTAATATGCGGATCGGCGAAAGCAGAATTTGGTCCGTCTCTAAGACAGCGCCATCTCGTAGTGCGGAGACGGACGAGCGCTGCGCCTGCGCTGTTGTGCTTAGCGGGGCGCGCTCTAGTGGGAAAGTTGTGTACGCGATGACTACGAGGAACTATGCACACAACAGCTTATATTTTGGCAATCTCCTCAATCGACGGGTACTTCAACAATGACAACAGCCGCGCTCCTATGACTTCAAGTATACGTTCCATGTTTGATGAACAATCTGGCATTCTTTTTCACATCGACTGGCCATATAAATCATCCAATCTCAATCTCATGGAAAATGGTTGAGACTATCTGGAACGGCAAGCTTAGCGTTACAGGTAACAGTTCTGCAATTTCATCGTTCTACGGGATCTAATTGTCAATGAGGTACTAGAAGGATGTTCCATACATGAAGTGGACTCTCTTAATCGCCCAACTGAAATATGCGAGCTAGAGGCAATGCTACACTGGGCGTATAATTTTTGTCCACTTCTTACGACTTATCTCCTGAGCTATTCCCTCTACAGGAAGTGGTGTCAATATCGGATGTCGAAAACGTACTAGCGGCCATGGAAGTACGTATTGTTGTGTAGTGTCTGGTGCCTCCACTGGACCAGAGGCGCAGAGCTCCTCAGCGAGCCAGCAGAGGAAGCCCTTATGATTGCAGAGTAGGCGGCGGCGGGCGTGGTGCGGCAAGCTAATGAAAGCCGGCTGCGCAGCCGCCGCCCCCAGGGCGCGCTTGCGGCAGGCCGGGCCCTGCATAACGCCCAGGGCGCGCCTCGGCCCGCGAGTCCACTCGAGGGCCGCCCTAGTCCTAATGAGGCGCTCTGACGCCACCTGCCAGCCGCACTACCTCAAGCTTTTCCCTCTGCTCACAGGCTCCTGCTACCCGACTGTGGAACTTCAACACGAGCTACCCAGGCTCCTGTTATCCAACTGTGGAACTTCAAAACGACCTACGACCCAATTCTGGGTGAAGAATAACAAAACCGACAATACGCAGGGATGGATTCCTGGTTGGAAATGAAAGAACAAAACGTCCCATGAACATGTGTCGTTTGCCGCAGTAGATGGTGCTGACGCGTGAAAGTTCCTCTGATCACGTACCATTTGTTCCCTGTATGTTGCACGCTGTTTGACACAGCGTACTGTAAGCATCAGAATGATCCGGCATTCATGTCGGGAAAAACCGAGATGGTGTTTGTGTACAACCAAGAAGGTGGAAACGTCAAGAGATAGCACGGCTATACTAAAACAAGTTTCCTCACAGACACCAAAAACGTCACTAAGATTTCAAGCCCTTTTTCCGATTGCCTGATAATAATACTGGCCATTAAAATTGCTACACCAAGAAGAAATGCAGATGATATTCATTGGACAAATATATTATACTAGAACTGACATGTGATTACATTTTCACGGAATTTGGGTGCATAGATCCTGAGAAATCAGTACCCAGAACAACCACCTCTGGCCGTAATAACGGCCTTGATACGCCTGTGCATTGAGTCAAACAGAGTTTGGATGGCGTGTACAGGTAGAGCTGCCCATGTTGCTTCAACACGATACCACAGTTCCTCAAGAGTAGTGACTGCCGTATTGTGACGAGCCAGTTGCTCGGCCACCATTGACCAGACGTTTTCAGTTGGTGAGAGATCTGGAGAATGTGCTGGCCAGGGTAGCAGACGAACATTTTCTGTATCCAGAAAGGCCCGTGCAGGACCTGCAACATGCGGTCGTGCATTATCCTGCTGAAATGTAGGGTTTCGCAGGGATCGAAGAAGAGTAGAACCACGGGTCTTAACACATCTGAAATGTAACGTCCACTGTTTAAAGTGTCGTCAATGCGAACAAGAGGTGACCGAGACGTGAAACCAATGGGACCCAATACCATCACGCCAGGTGATACGCGATGACGAATACACGCTTCCAATGTGCGTTCACCGCGATGTCATCAAACACGGATGCTACCATCATGATGCTGTAAACAGAACCTGGATTCGTCCGAAAAAATGACGTTTTGCCATTTGTGCATCCAGGTTCGTCGTTGAATACACCATCACAGGCGCTCCTTTCTGTGATCCGGCGTCAAGGGTAACCGCAGCCATGGTCTCCGAGTTAATAGTCCACGCTGCTGCAAACGTCATCGAACTGTTCGTGCAGATGGTTGTTGTCTTGCAAACGTCCCCATCTGTTGACTCAGGGATCGAGACGTGGATGCACGATCCGTTACAGCCATGCGGATAAGATGCCTGTCATCTCGATAGCTAGTGATACGAGGCCGGTCAACTGCTGTTTGTGTATGAGAAATCGGTTGGTAACTTTCCTCATGTCAGCACGTTGTAGGTGTCGCCACCGGCGCAAACCTTGCGTGAATGCTCTGAAAAGCTAATCATTTGCATATCATAGCATCTTCTTCCTTTCGGTTAAATTTCGCGTCTGTGGCACGTCATCTTCGTGGTGTAGCAATTTTGGTGGCCAGTAGTGCACAATATCTTTAACTCTTCGAAGAATCAGTTGTAACCAGGTCTTCGAAGAAAGCAGTTGGGATACGGTACAACCAGGAACATATGGTCCAGTATGCCAGTAGTTTGTTTTTGAGAGATGGTTATGGAGCCTGAAGATTGCAATGGAACGCCATCACCAGTAGTAAAAATAAAATAAAATAGCATCTCAGCTACATGGATGTTGGGGAACTAAGTTATTAAATCCTTCACCAGCCGCTGCCCCATGTTCACAATTGATCAACAGTCACACAGTTGGTCTGATACTCCATAGGCTTCTATTTTGTTTATTATGGGGGAGCGCAGTACTGTATCGAATGCCTTTCGAACTCCATACGCACTTTGGCGCCTCAATCTATGTTTCCTGTGTCTCCTGAAAAGACAGATCGAGCTGTATTACAAACGATCATCGTTTTCGGAACTTCTGGTGGTTTTTACAGCAGAGATTTTAGGTCTCTGGAAACGTCATAATACCCGAATTTAAAACATGTTACAGAATTATACAACAGACTGACGTTAGAGATATAGTGCGTCTGCTCGACGACCCATCTTGTAAACGGGACTGACCTGCGATTCTTCTAAACTATTAGGAATTCTTCGCTCATCGAAAGACGTACGGTACACTGCCGCTAGAAGAGGGACAAATTCTTATGCATACTCTGTTCCAACGTACATTCACTTCTTCTACTGGCTACTGATGGCGGTGACTTGCCATGAGTACGTACAAGTGATGATTTGCGCAATGTATATTTTAACGCCACTGAAGTCACCCTGACACTTATATGTCCCCCAGTAGGAGTTCGTTATTCTCATTAATTAAATAAATTGTCATGTGATAGCCTACCCGTTTCAAATAGTTCAAATGGCTCTGAGCACTATGGGACTTAACTTCTGGGGTCATCAGTCCCCTAGAACTTAGAACTACTTAAACATAACTAACCTAAGGACATCACACACATCCATGCCTGAGGCAGGATTCGAACCTGCGACCGTATCGGTCACGCGGTTCCAGACTGTAGCGCCCAGAACCGCTCGGCCACACCGGCCGGCCTACCTGTTTCCTAATCTTATCCTACGGATACGATAGACTGTCAGGATAATCCGACAAAATCAAAACCCAGTCCCCGTTTCAACGAATAACTTATAAAATGTACACAAGAGACAAGATTAATTGGTATAGAAAAATATAATTTACCAAAGGATAAATGCCGTGATTTTATCAAATTTTTTCATCATAAAAATAATTTAAAGAATCTAAGTAAGGATTACAGGATTCTCCGTGTATTAATACTTGCCCTTAAACTGTCTGGCTCTGCTCTATAATGTACTCGCGATCTGTGATTAGGCACGGAGTAGCTGACATCCCCCGCTGGGCTAAATAGCAAGAAGGAACTACTATCTTAATGAGCAGTGTGAAACCTCAGTGCAGAACGGAGTACAACACGTGATTCACCAACGTAGATTCACTTTCCTACATGCCGGTGCATAAGCAAGATCACTGTAATGATCAGAAGCTATAACCGCAGAACATCTCGCCTCAGCGACGTAATAGCAAAATTGTACATCACCAAAATTACAGCTGAAGACGTCCGTCGACTGCAGTGGACCTCCAAGACGACTCTCCTGTTCCACGACCCCGCAACGACTCTCTTCCTCTTCTCTCCTCTTTTCACTGCTCAGTCTTTTCTCCCCCTTAAGTTTTGGTGGCGATTCATCTTTCCGGAAGGCTCTCGTTTATGAACGCGGACCAATCGCAGTTTAGAATCCAAACTGAAGTTTCAGGAAGTTCTTTCTATGTCTGTAAAAAAGTACGCGAATACCTCATCCCAGATGTTTTTCGCTGGCCAAGGTGCCTTCTCACCCCTGCCCGCCGGACACGGGTTCCCGTTTTGCAGGTGGTCTAGCTCACGGGCGGGTCCCTGGCTTAGCATCGCAAGCGGCTGTGTGAGCCCCTGTGTCCTTCCGTTCTACCAAGAGTTTCATAGCTCTGCTTGTTCCCCAGTCACCCAACATGCAGACATTATACAATAAATTAACTCTACCAGAAGATGTCAGTCATATACACGTTTTTAATGAACGAGCACAAACCTGTCTATTCTATCATTGAAGGGGCTTGCTTATGTCGTATTGGATTTAAACGCGGTTTGTAAGTTGCAAAATAACGCCACCTTACACTGTGTAATATAGACCAAAGCACGATTCATTATGGACGTTCATGACAAAGGTTGTGTGTTAAAAACGTCACTATTGAGAACTGAAAGAATGGGGAACATGCTGTCCAAAACATTAAAAGGTCTACATTTATATGCTCGAAAAAATGTATTATGGGTGTATTACAATTGATGATGTAAACACATACTGCTGAAAGTACACAATAGTAGAAGCAAAATAGCTCAGTAAATATAGATCGGCTAACTTGTGGTTATCACCCACACTAACTTCATCCTGTGTGAACGTCATCACAGTTACGAAAAGGTAACAGTACCATATGGCCTTAAGCAAAACTTGCTAGTGGTACTTTGGTAGAAGTCCAGATATTTAAAAAGAGCACAACAACAGTTACGACTGTACGTATATTTAGGGAGGTGTTCAGAGTGTCGTTCTTGTGCCCTTGCTGCTATGGGTTTCGAAGCCTTCCAGCCACGTCTGGAATTTAGAAATTCTTGACAAGCATTGACAAATCTCGGCTCCAGATTTTCAACCGTGTTAACTGAAGTGCCGTGCACTACACTAGAAATCGATGGGGTTCAGATCAGGTGATCATAGAGGCCACGGTACAGTTCCTCTTCGACCAATCAGTCTTTGACCGTTTCGGTGCGTTATATCTCGTTTCGCCATAGTAGGAAAATGTGCCCGTGCTCCATCATGGACGTACTACCTCCTCTAAGGGAACATGCTCAAGCAATTCTGCAACATGATGCCACAGAAAACCAAAGGTAACTCAGTCCACTGATATTGGTTGCTAATATGTACGGCCCACTACGACAATCACCCCTAACCCCACATTCAATGAGAAATGTCGCTGATGTGGAGACTCACGCGCAGCCTAGATCAAAAACAACTTCTTGTTGCATCCACTGGCGAAATATTAGTCTAGGACCGAAGTGCGCCTCACACTGAACTCATTGGAGGTGGTACGAATACATCGCATTGCGACGCATTATTCTCTAAACGCTACTGTGGCTCATCCCAGGAATTTTTGAATGAAACCTCCTTGTCGAGTTTTCTGGAGAGTGTTCCACTGTTTCCAGCACCACGCCTTAAACACAGGTGTAATTCGTGCAGGCATACCCACTCCCACAGTATATGCAAAGCTCCCATTTACTCGGAGGCACTGATGCTCAATTTAAACGTTTGATGGTTAATGTACTTTCTGACTGGGTATGCTTCTCGATATACGCGTGCAGCCTCCCGTGCAAATGCGTTAGCCCAATCACACATGGAATGCACAGTCGCATAGTCCTCACCTCTGTAATATTCCATGTTACCACCAACACTTTTACAACACAACGGATGCACCTCAAACAAGTGACATGAATGGCACTTTGGCTGTGTGCTGTACTGTGGTATTCATTCTGTTTACAGTGCCAGGTCCTTAAAATGTAAACAAAGAGCATATCACAGCTCGGAAGAGAGTGTTTACACAGAATCATGTCAATAGTCTATGGTAAGCACAAAGTCGCAATTATATCACGAACGATTCCTTTGCTTATCTATGTTTACTGAAACTTTTTTGCTTCTAGTATCGTGGATTTTGAAACAAATGCGTTTAGGCCATTATTGTGCATAGAAATACGAGTAATAATATTTAGAAGGAAACAAGTAGCACCTTTTCAATTTTTTCTTTGTATTGTGTTTCTTTCTAAGTGCCAAACAACATCAAAATTATTTTTCTCAGCAAAAAAAATCTGACGTTGCCACTTTTGTAGCAATTTTTACGAAAAATGTTTACTTCTTTGAGAATAGTGCAGACTTTCTTTGTTGAGGTTTTTTGTCATGTGACTAGTTGGAAGTGGTCCGTCATCACTTCCTCTCCTGTGTCAACATCTTCATCTCAGGTTGACACTTAGGAGTTTAGGTACACTCGAATTCCTGTCTTGCCCTACACTTATAACCTATTCCGAAAGAAAAAATACCATCTTCATATAGTTAAGGCTAACTGGCCATTGACTTTCTTATTCGGTGCTGGATGCCTTACGGGACTCTGTAAGATTGTCTGCCGCGAATAATGAGTGTAATTGGCAGGGGCATTACGACTGTAGTATGTGGACATTAAGCTGTGAATGTGGGTCTCACGGGGAGCGTGCAAGGGATAAATCCCTGCAGTCGCACTATCCTCTGTGCCCTCGCTGGCTCAGATGGATAGAGCGTCTGCCATGTAAGCAGAAGATCTCGGGTTCTGGTCTAGGTCGGAGCACACATTTTCAACTGTCCCTGTTGATGTATATCAACGCCTGTACACAGCTTAGGGTCCTGATTTAATTATCATTTCGATCAAGAACGAAGTGCTCGGATTAAAAATGACGTAGGACGTGGATGTAGTCTTACACCCCTAGTGTTCCATTTGTATCTCGAAGAAGCAATGATGGAAATAAAAGAAAGGTTCAAGAGTGCGATTTAAAAAAATCAAGGTGAAAGCATATCAGTGGTACGATTCGCAGAAGACATTGCTATCCTGAATGAAAGTGAAGTACAATTATATGATCTGCTGAACTGAATGAACAGCCTAATAAGTAAAGAATATGGGTCGAGAGTAAATCGAAGAAAGACGAAAGTAATGAGAAAGAACAGAAATGAGAACAGCGAGAAACTTAACATCAGGATTGATGGTCACGAAGTAGATGAAGTTACGGAATTCTATTACCTAAGCAGCAAAATAACCAGTGACGGACGGAGCAAGTAGGATATCAAAAGCAGACTACTCCTGGCAAAAGGGGCATTCCTGGCCAAGATAAGTCTACTAGTATCAAACACTGGGCTTAATTTAAGGAAGAAATTTCTGACAATGTACGTTTGGAGCACAGCATTGTATGGTAGTGAAACATGGACTGTGGGAAAACGGGAACAGAAGAGTATCGAAGCATTTGAGATATGGTGCTATTACGAATGTTGAAAATTAATACCATTGATAAGTTGAGGCATGTGGAGGCTCTGCGCAGAATCGCAGAGGAACGGAATTTGTGGAAAACGTCGACAAGGAGAAGGGACATAATGATAGAACATCTTTTAAGACATCAGGGAATGACTTCCATGGTACTAGAGGAAGACAGACATTGTAGTATGTTCAGAATATTATTCAGAGTCGAACATCACAGATATTATCTTTTTTCCTTTTCTGTAGCATTAATCAGACAATCTTGACTTAATCATCTTTTGATCAGTTTAATTGCTTATCATGTACTTACTTCCACGCTTCATTGGAATTCTGAATCCAAATTATCGAAAAGGTAGTTGTTTCTCTCCCTTCGTTGTTTAGTGTACTGTGCCATTTAACATCGAAAATATTAAAGATACAGTGTACGAAATGATCGATTATCGTTTTCCACCTCTAATACACACATCAAAAAAAGCTTTGCGTCACCTCTGTTCCGAGAGTTCCGGAACCTGTACAGAAAATTGGAACAGAGATCAACATAAACATCATTTTCGCCCTTTTTATTGCTCAGGAAAACCACACATTGCATGTTGTACCACCATACAGTAAGACCTTCAGAGGTGGTGGTCCAGATTGCTGTACACAAAGCTACCTCTAATACCCAGCAGCACGTTCTCTTGCATCGATGCATGCCTATATTCGTCGTTGCATACTATCCACAAGTTCATCAAACCACTGTTGGTCCAGATTCTCCTAATCCTCAACGGTGAATCGGCGTAGATCCCTCAGAGTGGTTGGTGGGTCACATCGTCCATAAACATCCCTTGTCAGTCTATCCCAGGTATGCTCGATAGGGTTCATTTCTGAAGAACATGCTGGCCACTCTAGTCGAGCGATGTCGTTATCCTGAAGGAAGTCATTCACAAGATGTGCACGATGGGGGCACGAACTGTCGTTCATGAAGTCGAATGCCTCGGCAATATGCTGCTGATATGGTTGCACTATCGGTCGGAGGATGGAATTCACGTATCGTACAGTCGTTACGGCGCCTTCCATGAAGACCAGCGGCGTATGTCGGCCCCACATAACACCACCCCAAAACAGCAGGAAATCTCGACTTGCTGCACTCGCTGGACAATGTGTCTAAGGCGTTCAGCCTGACCGGGTTGCCTTCAAACAAGTCTCCGGCGATTGTCTGGTTGAAGGCATATGAGACACACATCGGCGAAGAGAACGTGAGGCAATCCTGAACAGTCCATTCGGCATATTGTTGGGGCCATCTGTACCAAGCTGCATGGTGTCGTGGTTGCAAAAACCGACCTCACCATGGACGTCGGGAGTGGAGTTGCGCATCACGACGTAACACGACGTTCTGTGACTGCACGAAAAGCATTATCCAACTTGGTTTCGTTGTTGTCAGGGTTCCTCCGAGCCATAATCCGTAGGTAGCCGTCATCCATTGCAGTAGTAGCCCTTGGGCGGCCTGAGCGAGGCATGCCATCAACAGTTCCTGTCTCTCTGTATCTCCTCCAACAACATCGCTTTGGTTCATTCCCAAACGCTTGGGCACTTCCCTTGTTGAAAGTCCTTCCTTGCACAAAGTAATAATGCAGACGCCATCGAACCGCGGTATTGACAGTCTAGGCATGCTTGATCTTCAGACAACACGATCCGTGTAATCACTGGAATTGATCGGCTGTCGGACCCCCTGCGTCTAATAGGCGCTGCTCATTTATGGTTGTTTACATCTTTGGGCGGTTTTAGTGACATCTCTGAACAGAGGGCCTGTGTTTGTGATACAATATCCACAGTCAACGTCTGTCTTCTGCAGTTCTGGGAACCGGGGTGATGCAAATCTTTTTTTGATGTGTGTATAAGTAACAAATCGGGTGGAGCTTAATGACAAGCTAAAATCTCCAAGTCATGAGTGTGGGCCGAAATAGCGGCAAGTGGTTCTCAGATACTCGAACACATAAGACAAGTTCATAGCATTTGGCATGCCGTACAAAGGAAGGTGATCACTAGAAGGCATTATAAAATCAAGACTAAAGGCGCCTTGAGTGCTCGAGAGGTATATCTTTCACAGCAGCGGGATTTGTGAAAGTGGAATTCTTCTAAAGGATAAGCTCCTGGACTACACCGGCTGTTATCCTGCTTAAATTTCTTTTCGATTAATGTCCCTCCGCATGTGCTAGTATGATCCCAGGAAAAAGTTTCGGTAAGAACTCATATTCATACTAGAGAATCGAAAAGTGCAACCAGCTCATGTTTATTTAAAGTACAATGAATGCGAGAATATTCTGACATGAATACTAGAAGATTATATTCTAAAGTAAGTGTTGTGACATGCTCGCCTTTCTTTCGAGTAGGTATCTCTGTTTCACTGTCAGCGTAAGTTGCTTCGGGAACACTTTGCTGCAACCAAAACAGTTCTTTCCACTAGATAAATTTCCCCAGTGAGCGTCTGTTAATTTACGTGGATGGCCAGCGGTATCCAGACGTTACCCAGCATGCAACAGTTCCCACGCAAAAGCAGCCAGTTTCGCGTTTACGTCATCGATAATCTGAATAACAGTAACAAATATTTTCTTTCCAGGAAAAATTGGTAACTTTTTGTAAAAAAGATATCGATGAGTTAGAAACAATTCGTACTATACGAGTAGCTTGCGTTGATTAATAGCAAAGGATAGATATCTTTTGAAGAAAATATTTACTTGTTGTAGACGTTTCAAATTATTGTGCAGATGTAAAAGTACTAGAAATATCGCTGATTTCAGAATCTCACAGAGTTACTTCTTAATGAAAGCAGGAAAACGGAGACAAATAACATGAAATCAAGTAAGACAATGAACAACCGTATTTTGTAGAGATGAGAAAAGTGTGTAAGTAGAAACCTTTATGACTACTCGCATTTTTATAGATTCATTTGTAAAAATAAACTATTTTTTAATGATACAGCAGTTAGTTATAATGAGTACTTGTTGGAGGGGGTGGGGGTGGGTGAAAATTATCACAGACCGTTTTAATATTGATAAGATTGAAGGCTTTAGCGGCCTTTGTCAATTACAACAGAAATTATTGCTGTTACAATTAGGGTCAAATGGCCGTGTTATTTGCTTCGGGACTGTCAATAAATGTGACAAACAAACACGGAAACTCTCCTCTGAGTTTCTTCACTTCGAGAAAGAAATTAATCTGCCTGTTTGATTTGACAGTCAACAAGTCGAAGTTTACAGTTTAAACGTAATTTTTAAAAACTGTCACGTCTTCCCCTCTCGAGTAGACATCGGCTTAAAGCAGCAGTGTCCGTGCGGGCAAAAGGTTTGCGTGCTTCAATAAAGCGAAGGGCTATGCCGATGGTAGTGTAGCTACTGGCAAGGTCTCTCATGCAGGAAAGGCCTCTTTCAGGGAATCCAGGCAAAGAGTGTCTCACTATGTTCCATCTTTTCCTTTATCCTATGCTGAGTTTTCCTTTCTTGAATGGGTAACATAGTGCAGGGTGGACTCTTAGATACAGTGAAGGCAGCCTCCCTAGGGGAATGAGCCATGAGGAAAAATCAGGTTCTCCAGGTTTGTGGTTCGGCGGGGGTTTGGCATTCCATCCGAGTAAAGACTGCTTTTGTGACGTTTCGCAAACGAAATGAGAAACTGGATCAAAATGCATCGACTTTTGTTATTAACGTGGAATGTACAAGGGTTAGCAGGAAAATTGAGAATATCAATGAAGGAATGAGAGTACTGAAAGTATCGAAAGGACTTGGGGTTACAGTATGTCGGCGATACAGTTTAAAACATGTTGCATTATATACTGGAATGGTGAAATCATTCATGCGGAGGTGTGGGATTTCGTTTCCAGTATGATACTATCTACTCATTATTTGCCGATGATGAGGTACTGACAGCGTAGGGGAGAAAGGGTGTATAATATGTGATAAAGAAGTTAAAGGAAACATTTGAATGAGGCGAGCTTAGGATAAACATGAGCTAAGCAATGTCTAGTTGCAGGAGGTGATGGAAGGGATATAGTACTGCCGCAAGGAACTGTTAAAGCTGTAAAGCAGTTTAAATACTACTTTGGATTGATTATCCGTTCCTCGAGAAGCTGTGAAGCAGATACGGAACGCAGGATCCAGCAGGTTAGAGGAAAAATTAAAATGTTAAATGAAGTTCTATGAGGCTTGACAATATCAAAAGAAACAAATAAGAGGATTTGCAAACGGTATGGGAAAGTATACCAACACACGGCGCTGAAGGATTGACCCTGGGGCAGAATACATGCAGTAGAGATGGATGGAACAAGAAGGGTAGCAATGACATCTAGGACAGACCGGAGAAGAAATGAGGAAATCAGTGAGATAATGAATATGGAACAACCAGTCGTGCAAAGAATTGAGAACAGAGCTCTTCAATGACATGGCGAATGGAGCAAGGACGATGGCCAAAAGCAGCCCTGCAATGGTCGCCGCCAGGAAGGAGGAAGCGTGGACGGCAGAGGTTAACTTGGAGACCGGGAGTACTTGGAATGATGAGGAAGGGACATCTGAAAGGGGAAGACTGCCGTGGTCGTGAAAGCTAACGAATGGGAATAAAGGGAAACTGTTGAAGAATGGAGAAACCGTTAAAAATAAGTAAGTCACTATCGTTCTTCTATCGCTGCTTTAATCTCTATCTTTCTTCTATCGCTGCTTTTACTTTCGTGCTGTGCAAATGTTGAATGTCCTCAACTCAAAGTAAAGAGAACAAACGTTAGGCATTATCTCTGAGGTAAACTCTACTGGAGTATTCATTTGTCCCTTGTAATTCTGTGCCGTTTATATTAGTGCTACAAAGCACACGAATCAGTGTAGTTTTGACAACGCATTAGTAGTTTTTCTCTACTTACTCACTAAACATATAGCGGCGGTATATTTGTGCCACGAAGGAAGGCAAGAAGTTTGGTGTTTACCGGTTTGAGTTAACTGCTTTAAAGAAACTTCCGAAAGCTTCAGTCTGTATGGCCGAACAAGATTTGAACTTTTCGAATGCAAAACCAATACATTAACAACTACATCACGTCACCGCGCTAAATTTGCCAGTAAGGAGTAGAAAATACATTATCGCTAGACGTGATTTTCTAAATATAGTACACAGTTTTGAGACATGATATTGGATTCGTAAATACAGTATCGCTAAACGCGACATAATGTGGTTGGACCACACTGCACAATTGCTCACGGGTAACCTGCTGCTCAGTCCTTGCTGGATGGGTAGACATTGTATACTGGGTGATTATAATTAAACTTTCAAAACGCTGTAGAAATAACACCACTGGTCAGAATGACGTCAAATTGCAACGGAATATTATCGGGGAAGGGGGAAACGTATGGCAGAAAAAAGTAGTGTGAAAACTGATTAATAGATGGCGCTGTATGTGTCAGAATACGTAACTGAAAACACCTGTCATGCGCATGACCCACTGAAGTCGGTATCAACACACTGGGTACACGGCTTTTCCTCTTTTCGCGTCTGCGATGTTCACCATGACTGTCTCAACGCAGGATAGAGCTCTGCTTGTAAATCTGTGTTACAAGAATGATGACTGTGCACACGTCGCTCTGCAGAAGTTTCGGACACTGAAGCGTTTGAAAAAAGGCGTTGGTCCGATGATTGCCGTGGGTCTGAAATGATTCGAAAATTCGAAAAGGCGGGTTATTTTGGTGTGCAACCTGGTAGAGGGAGGAAACGAATTGATCCGACGTCAGTGGAAGCAGTGGCCACAGCAATGCAGGAGGAGACGAGTGGTGGTGTGCAGACGTGTGGTACACGGAGAATTGCCCGAACATTGGACGCACTCGTGAGCATGGTGAATAAAATCCTTCGAAACATCCTTCTTTGCTGTCCATTCAAAATCACCCATGTGCACGAGTTGCTTCCTGTTGATCTGCCAGCAAGAGAGGCCTTTGCTTTAGAATTTCTTGCCCGCATGGAAGTGGACAATGATTGGCCGTGGAAGATTTTGCGGACAGAAAAGGCCCACTCCCATCTGACGGGATATGTCAATACACAGAACTGTCGAATATGAGAAACGGAAAATCCACACGCCAATCAACCAGTACCACTTCATCCTGAAAAGATCTCTGTGTGGTGCGGGTTTACGGCATCGTTTATAATAGGGCCATATGTTTTAGAAGAGACAGATGGTTCTGGTTCCGTTACCTGTACCGTCACTGGTACGCGCTGTGAGTGTCTTTTGAGCACCCACGTTATTCCAGCTCTCCAACAGAGTGGATCTGTCGATGGGATCATTTTTATGCAAGATGTCTCCAGTTAAGCAGCTGCTGATAAGCCATTTCGGAAATGCTAGAGTTGTCAGCCGCCATTTCCCTACAGCCTGGCCTTCCCGGTAACCTCATCTTATCCTTGTGACTTCTGGCTGTGGGGCTATCTGAAAGTTGTTGTGTTTAGTGTTCCGATTGCAAACTTAGCTGCATTGAAGGCACGCATTGCGCAACACATTCCGAACGTGACCCCGCAAACACTTCGATCAGTTGTGGAACATGCTGCTTCTCAATTTCGAGTTGTTGCAGAAAACGGTGGACAGCATATTAAACATGTTTTGCGCCAGTCACACGGAAATTAATAATCCGATTTGATTTGGATTGATGAGTTTACGCGGCTTTTGGCCCCATGACAATTAAGATCAGATTTTTCCCATCCGATGTCATAGGACCTTGCCGTGGAGGATGGGCTTACGTAAATAACAGTATCACACCTACACGCCCTTGCACACTGAGTAGTACAGTTTGTTTAACGTCATTGTTGTATGATTCATATGACATTTGTAGCCGACCACAATTAAATTATGATCAATAAAAAGAATACCAATCACCATTATATAGGTTTTTTCCTAGGAAACCAGTTTCGACGTTACACTACGTCATCTTCAGGCCAAAACTGCTCCAGCCCAGTAACCTTCGTTTTGGCCTGAAATGACGTAGTGTAACGTCGAAACTGGTTGCCTAGAAATAAACCTATGTAAGAGCGATTGGTATTGTTTTTATTGAACATTGAACCAGAAGATAGAGTTACATCCATTAAATTACGATGATTCCACTGCCATCTATTACTACATTTTGTGAGTATTTATTTTTCTTCTGCCACACGTTTTCCCCCCTTCTCTGATAATATTTAGTTGCAATTTGACGTCATTCTGACCAGTGTTGTTATTTATACAGCACTTTGAAAGTTTAACTTTTATTGTTATCACCCTGTGTATGAACTCCGAGTAAGGTATTCGTAGATAGCTGACGCTACGTCGCAGTGTGCAACAGCTAGGAGTTTGGGTCGGATAGGTAGCGCACACAGAAATCCGGGTTCGAGTCCATATCTGACACAAATCTTGATCTGTTACCACTGATTTATTTCAATGCCCAAATGCGGCTAACGTCATTAAAAACCATTGAACGGGTAAGCATTGAAACTAAGGATCTAAGGATCGTTTATTCCGCCTCGAGGGACGTTCGGATAGTTCAGCATCTGAAAAGAAGTTAAATTAGGTAACAAATGCCTACGTTTCTGGAAATGTTACTCAAATAAAAAAACCGATAAAGATGGCAAAAATCGAAAGCAACCTTGGTTAGTGCCCAAAGAAAAGCTGGAGTAATTCGCATTTTACACAGTAGATCCATGTAAATGATGGTTTACTTTGAAATAGGCCATTCGCAGAAATTATTCTGTATTATGCAAGACATTTTACTCTCGAAACTTAATGTAATAACTGTCAGTATAAACTACTATGACAGAAGGCGCACGGGAGAAATGACGTAAATGAAGTAAGGCAGAATGAAACGCAGCTCGCCCACGCTGAGCAAACGCGAATTTCACTAATGACCGCCTCGTTATATTGCGCCTGTTATTCCGCAGGTCTTTCTACTTATTTGCTTTTATTGTCGCGATTCCGGACCACTGGACAGATTGGCGATAAGGAGAAACAATGGAAGGCGAAAATTTACAGACTTCCACCGGCAGTTGTGAGGCGGCTCGCCGAAAATAAAGCAGTCGGCGAACCCGGCAGGTGGGGCGGCAGCCGCGCTTCCGGCCGGCGCGCCGCCCACGCAGCCAGAGGGTCTCCTTCTGGCTGGTCTGCCGGCTCGGCTCCGCCCACGGCTGACAGGATATTACTTCTTTTCCGGAGTCATTGTACGACACTGAAGAGTTTAATGTTTGCACTGAAGTCAGAGTTCCCATTAGAGGAAACAACACTTTTGAGACTTAAATTAATTTGCACTGAAGTTACGCAGGTGCTTGCGGATGCAGTTGTGGTATAAAACCAGTGTCTTTTTAAACAACTTCCACTTTTACCCTTTTCTTCATCACACTCTGAAACTCTTTCGTAAGCAACATCAGTTTGCAGTGTCTAAAAGAATACAAGCATTCAACGGCTTGAATGTCTGAAGTACACTACGAAACCAGTCTGCTGTAGGCATTTGCATACTGTAGTATGTACTGACATGCGTATCGACAGGTACTTATATGCCGAATAGAACATACAGTCAGTGTTCTGCTTGCTACAGTAGCTTCATATTTGGTCGATAACCGCAAAGGCACATCGTAGGAATTTAAGAACCTTCAACATCGCAGCGCGTCAGCAATCGTTGGTTAATATTTTAAAAAATTAGAAACCCGCCTCGATTGCGAAAAAAGCACCTAGTGTTAACCTAGGTTTCGGCGTAGCTAACTACACCTTCTTCAGAACAATAAAACCCACAAGTGCCTAAGAAGACCTTTATCAACGATTAAAAGAACACCATAGCTATACATTTATAAACGAAAAAAAGAAACCACAAACAGTACATATGTACAAAGTCAAGACCACTACTTAACTTAATGGTGTACGCTCCACCTCGCACCGGCCTATGTTCGATGGGCCATGACCCGCCATTAATTTAAGTAGTGGTCTTGACTTTGTACATATGTACTGTTTGTGGTTTCCCTTTTTTCGTTTATAAATGTGTAGCTATGGTGTTCTTTTAATCGTTGACAAAGGTCTTCTTAGGCACTTGTGGGTTTTATTGTTCTGAAGAAGGTGTAGTTATCTACGCCGAAACATAGGTTAACACTAGGTGCTTTTTTCGCAATCGAGGCGGGTTTCTAGTTTTTTCATACATCGTAGGAACACTACTTAAAAGGCCCCTAGATGGTCAATAATATTAAACAATAATAATGCACAATATTATTGACCTTCTCCCTAGACAGCTCAGTAATATTGTCAATAATAATGCACAATAAAAGTGTGGTTCGGAGTGTAGCATGATACAGACTGTGCTGATGTGATAATTGCTCTACTTTGTTTCAAGCAGAAAAAAAACGTGGATGAAAAGCCGGTTCAAGGAGCGTCAATAATCACTCAGGAAAGCTCGTTGAGAGAACTGAGGTTGAACGAAAAAAGATTATCTTATTATATTATAACTAGAAATGGTTCTCCCCACACATTTCCCACCTCCTCCCCCCCCCCCCCCCACCATCCTCTCTCGGATAAATTTCTGCGGAAGCCCATCACCAAGAAAAATAAATAATAAACTGAGAGACGCAGTTTCACCAAGTCAACACTTCTCTATTACGCTACGATGCCTTGTTACTGGCAATTCTTTCGAAGGCATGAAATTTACAAGTGCAGTTTTAGCACACAGTATTTGAGATATAGTTACGCAAACCTTTCATTTCATACATTAAAACAAGCACGACAGGATTACATTCGGGGAAACACAGAGTGTATACACAGAGATAAATTTTTATTCATACCTTAGCATTAGTAAAATTTTTTTAGAAACGTCTTGCTTCGTGACCGTTGTCTATATTTTCTGAGCAACGAATCATACTGAAAAAGTGTATATAATTTATTCACTTGGCTATTGGCAACCGATTTCGGTACACAATAACATCCTCAGACCATCCCTCTGCGTGCAGTCGTCACGTTCGCTTCACAAGTAGATATATCAAACATGGTTGTATAGCGAAATCGATAACCAATAGGAAAAATAAATAAATAGCGACTACAGACTAAAACAAACTTTTTCATTAAAAGCCATCTTCCATACACCAAGAGTGGCTGTAGAAGTACATAATAAGCCACTGATGATGGGTTATAGACCCGAAAACCGGGTTGGCCAAATAAAACATTTCTAGTGCAGTTCGCGGTGTATGGAACATATCTTTTAATAACTACCTAAAAGCTGGGGAGCACCAAGTATTCAAGATTTTTACCGACTTTTTGAGTTTTGCATTGACTGCTCTTCGACTGGCAGTATGTCAGGAATATGAACCAAATCATATCGTTCATCACTCTTAACTCCTTGTTCTTTTACTCATCTGCACTAACATCCCACAATGCCGGCAATGATTAATACACTTCAATGTACTCTTGTAATAATGCTCTTTCGTCTTGTTTTGAACTCATTTTCCACACAACAACAACAACAAACGTAGCCTAACATAAGCTCCATGGTCTGTGTAGCACGCCATAGACTGTCAAGGATGGTGTCAATAAAGCCCACAGATGGCACAATACTTCCACGCAACGCCATATATTTCCAAGATTTTCTATGTTCTCCGTAGTATTGCAGAACCTCTTAATGTCACTCCTAGACGATCAATATCATTGCGCATCCGGAAAATATTAGAAATATTATTGACTGTCTATGGTCCGCTTTAAACCCTGAGGTTACAGACTAGTGAGTCACTGGCCTTGCTTGGCGCGAAGATCGGTTAGCAAGGCCCCACATGATTTCTGGGGCAAGCGAGCACTCCTGGTTTCCGCCTGCTCTCGTGAACACTATCTGCTTTCCTGCTAATTGGACGTGGCATACTATTTAGTACGGATGTTTATTTTGTGATACTGAAATGAGCACAGTCTAAGGTTGTGGTGAGGTGGTTGTCTACTTGCGTTGCCGTTCCGAAATTATAAGATTTGTTGTTTTTAGGTATTTTTCAGCTCCATTTTCATGTGAGCAATGTCTGCTTGTTTAATCTACTTCACAACTTGGTTGGAACATGGAGGAATCGATATCTGTTTCCCGTTGATTCACCCAAGCCTGCAAGTCGTTTATCCCATTGATTTCTTCGCTCTTTAAATAATATTACGGGCGTTTACACGAATATAGGTTTGTTTTCTATAATATTTAGTGATGTAAATCGTCTGTTAAAGGGCGCTTGCGAGCAAGAAATGATACTTTGTATAACTTTTCTGCATAATAAATTAATAATGTATATTCAATTTTTACATAATTTGCGAAGCTTATAAGGTCAGTCTCCATTCTTATGAATTCGTTTAAATCCTCACACGTACTTCCTCAAGAATACCGTTAACGAGAGAATTAGCTTTAGTTTCATTATATTTAACGAAAAAAGCGGATGATTTGCCTTCAGCAGAGAGATTATGCTATTTTTTAATGCAATTTTCTGCTAACATAACATGTTAAGTGTGTATCGCAGTAGACTTCTAATAGAAAACACAATCACATAAGCTAGTTGCACTTGATGTACGTGGGTTCTGTAAGTCATATATATATATATATATATATATATATATATATATATATATATATATATATATATATATGTATATATATACATGAAATTAAATGTCAGTTACTTACACAGTTTCATATAATCAAGCAAGAATCGTGTGTTCCACCCTATTCTACTTACGTCAAGTTCTTGTACTTAAATCAAAGTTTTTGTGTTTAAATGCTAGCCAGGATCATTTATTCCATATTTTAAACATTTGTTGCGCCTTAAACTGCACTGTTGGTTTTAAATAGAGTGAAATTTAAAAAGTCCGCGTAATGGCGGATCAAATGGCGGTCAGCAATAATACTTTTCGCGTCGGCAGCAGCTTTGAGAAATTGCTGTAAAATCTCAAGTAAGTAGAAAATGGGGTTCATTACCTAATAAATGTATGCATGTACGCTAATGTTGCTTAACAATGTAATAATAAACATAACCCTGATACATTTACGACAATACCGACCTATAATTCCACATAACAACAATCGTTCTTATAACAAATGAAACAAAAGTAGCTCGATACGACTTACTAGCAACAAGATCAAAATTAAACAAGCAATAAAGATCAATAGAGAGGGATTATAATCATGAGTTGCTTGTTATACACTATTTACAAAGGCAGTGTTTCTTTATGCTGGCCGCGCGGGTTGGCCGTGCTGTTAGAGGCGCCCTGCACGGTCTGCGCGGCCCCTCCCGCCATAGGTTCGAGTCCTTCCTTGGACATGGATGTGTGTGTTGTTCTTAGTATAAGTTAGTTTAAGTAGTGTGTAAGTCTAGGGACCGATGAATCAGCTGTTTGGTCCCTTAGGAATTCACACGCATTTGAACATTTCTTAAATGCTCTATTGTATTCCATATAATTATCATCTGACACAATTACACAAAATAACACTTCATCACCATTTGCTCATTTTTATACGTTTGAAAATTTTGTTTGTTAATTTTTAATGTCACTTTTTCTATGCATTATGTACGATTTTGAATTCACTACTCAACGGACGCAACAGCTTAGATGATAGCATGCTGCTTGAACTCTGCTCGACTGTAAAGGGTACATCGTAAGGCTGGCGACAGACGCCGTGCCAGACACTCGACAATCCATGTCCAGACGTTTTATATGGGTGAGAGACCTGATGAACGTGCTGGACAGGGCAACAATCGAAAACCCACTGTATAGAAGCAGGTGAGGACATCACAAGCAACATACGCCCCTGCGATATCTTGTTCAAAGTTAACGACGAGAAAACTGTGATCCCACAATTCATTATTAACAAAATCCCAGAACTTATTATCATCATTCCAGCTTCCAGATCTCAGATATCTGACCTATGACCTTTCATTTGCTCCAAATTTGTTTTTAGGACAAATGCTAGTGTCTCAATACCATCTTGCACTGTCTTCCGACGTAGCCGTCTTAGCGAACGACAGGAATAAAGGGTACTCTCTGATGATCTTATTTTGTATTATGATGTTATTTTAAGGAAGCTGAATTACACTAATATGAATATTTTACTTTATTCATTTCTTCGTCAGCAAATATTCATTGTTGGTCGTCTAAATACAATAATGCAGTTGATCGGCGGCCATTGTCGCCGTCTTATGTGCTCACAGCTTCTTCCAGAAACCGAATTTATCGTCATTCAAATGCATGACAACGAAGTCCGATGCCGATTTATGAGCGAGATTTATGAGCGACGTTTTATTACAAAGTTAATTCTGACGCACAGAATTGATTAATCATTTCCACGGTCACGCGTCGCCGATTTCCGTGTTCATCTCATCATCATAATCGCTCTTGCTCTCCTTTGCCTTTTATGTTCACTGCAGTCAATATTAACAACTTACTAAGCTGAAAGAGCGATTATAAAATCTAGAAGATAAGGGATGTCAATGGCATTCATCATCATCATCGTCATCAAGATTTCCTTCCAGCGAACCGGGTAGGAACTTGGTGAACGATATGCCTCCTTTGATTTCTGTCCTGGTATAGCTTTTCCGTTTCCACTATATCTCATGTTTCTCCTCTCCTCTTGAGATCTTCCTTCACCTGGTCTGCCAATCTCTTTCTAGGCCGCCCAATTGGTCTACCTCCTGGTACCTCCATCTCAAAATACTGGCGTGGAGTTCGAGTCGAGTGCATTTGCTTCACATGACCGAATCACTTCAGTCTCAAAGCACTCATTCTTTCATCTGTAGTCAATGTCACCTGCAGGTCTCTCCTTACATAATTATTCCTTACTGTGTCTCTCCTAGTTTTTTGCAGAGCTGTCCTGAGGAACTTCATTTCACATGCTTGTATTTGACTCTCTTCTCTCTTATTTATGACACAGACCTCTAGACTATACATCATGATTGGCAGGAGATAAGTTTTATACATTGTCTGTTTGGCTCTTAGAGGGACTTCGTAGTCCCAGATTAGATTTCGTACGTGGTGGAAGAAGCTAGATTCTTTTGTTATTCCGTTTATGACTTCTAGTTTGGAATTTCCATCTCTTGATATGATGCTACCCAGATAATTGAAGTTTTTCACACATTCAACCTCCTCCCCCTCCAGTATGATGTTACAAGGTGTGGGTGTACTGCTCATCTTAATTGCCACTGTCTCGTTCCTACTCACAGTTAACTTCAATTTTTAAATTTTGTGTTTCAGTAATGTAGTCTCCTCCATTTCTGTCTCCCCCCAAAGGGCGATGTCATCAGCAAAAATAAAAGCATTACTGAACACCTCTCTTTGTCTTAAATCATTTTGATCTTCCACCTCCTACTTGTACACTGCTCCCACAACAACCATGCAGCATCTGGACTTTTTAATTAATGAATCCGGAACATTGTTTCCTCAGGCATTCCCATATTTTATCCCTTGGTAAACTGTCAAATGCTTTTTCCAAATCCACGAATACGACTATCAATTCCTTTCCTTTTTCCCAATACTTCCCCATTAACTGACAGAGGGAGAAAATGAGATCTATTGTTCCCCTATTACTTCTGAAACCATGCTGTTGTTCCTCTAAATGGTGTTCTAGAATTTTCCACAATCATTTTTCTATGACATTTTCCATAATTTTAAGGCAGTGTGATAACAATGTGATTCCTCGGTAGGTGGTGCATTTCTTTCTACTACCTTTCTTGAACAGTGATATTATAATTCCTTTTTTCCATTCATCTGGCACTTTGTTTTCTTTCCATATCAGCCCCAGTACCCGGCTTAACCATTGTATTCCACAGATTCCTGCAGCTTTAATGATATCCACTGTCAGCTCATCTACTCCAGCCGCCTTCCCACTTTTCATCTGTTTCATGGAATTATCAGTTTCTAACCAGAAGATTGGATCATGCTCCTCCACTAATTCAATGACTTCGGTGTCACTTTCTTGTGCACCTTCCCCATTCAGTAAGATTTCAAAATAAATCTTTATCTCTTCTCTGATGTCTTCCATGTCCCTGATAATATCCCCATCCTCTGTTCAATCGCTTTTATGTCTTCTCTATCAGATCTTTTACTTTTCAATAACCCACATGGCAGTTTTTGGTTCCCTTTGCTATTCTGCTCTAGTTTCCAGCTGAATATTTCCCAACTCTTCTTCTTTTCTTCTTTCACAATTCTCTTTGCTTGGAGTTTCTTTTGTCTGTATTCCTTCTCCAGTGTTCTCACCATGTGTTCATCGTTTGGCACCAGCCCCTGGTTCTGATTTCTTTTTTCAAACTTCATAAATTGCGCCTTTTACTCTATCGTTCCACCAACTGTTTTTTTTTTTTTGCCTTTCACTTCACCGTTTGTTTTGCCGCATATCTGCACAGCACTGTTAACTATTGATGTTTCAAATACACTCCACTCTTCCTCTACACCACCCCTTTCAGTTTTTGGCAATTTTTGTGCTACTAGATTTTGGAAACTTTTCATATTTTCTTCTTCTTTCAACTTCCATTCCTTAATTTGTGGCATTCTTTGTACAGCATTCAAACTTTTGATCTTATAATTTAGATCAGCTTCTAGTAACCTCTGGTCACTACCCCACTTGGTGTGACTTTAGTGTCCCTTACTTTTTCTCCAGTTAATTTGCCTGTTAATATACAGTCTATAACTGTCTTGTATTTGCCATCGTAGCCATATCTAGTAATCTTATGGCTATCTTGTTTATTGAAGAATGTATTCTTCACTAAAAGACGATTCCTTATGCACAGATTTAGAATTTCTTCACTCTCAACATTTCGTCTTCCTTATCCAAATAGACCCATCACCTCATATCCATTTCTATCGGTGTATATCTGAGCATTCAGATCTCCAATTGTCATTGTTATCTTGTCTCAGTTGGTCTTCCATTTCTTCAAGGAATTTCGTTTTTTCTTTCTCACTGCATCATGGCTGAGGTGCGTACACTTGGAGTAGAGTAAAAATATTCTTTCCCATGTTCACTCTTGCTGTTACTATCCTTCACTTACAAAGCTCATATCTGTAACTGAGTCAATGTCTTTGTGAAATACAAGCGCTCTCCATTTTTTGCCTCTTTATTGTGACCCTTCCAGTATAATCTGTACCCATCTCTCAGCAATTTAGAATTGTTTCTATTCTACTCACTGAATCGAAGGATATGAATTTTTCTCCTCTCCATCATGTCTACAATCTCTTCAGTCTTTCCTGTCACGGTTATTACATTTAATGTTCCCACTCTCAACTTGTCTTTGGCTTTTTGTTGTGTTGTAGTTTTCTGTGCTCATTTAGTGTGTTTTCCTCCGTTCCTTGGTTTTTCTTCAGACAGCCGTCATTCGTTCCAGGGGACAAGAAGTACTGTATACATTAGGTATTTTTAATACGAGGCTCGTTATTTTATTGAGAGCAATAAAAACTTTTTCTCATCTGGTGGCCTGCTAAGCCTAAGGCATATGAAGATTTTCTTTCAGGGTTTACTTCACCACAAGGCAGTGGTTCCACACCTCATTTGCCCTTAGAAGGTAAAGGGTGCCTCCTCCGCCAGCTGCGCCGTACCAAAGATGTTCTTCTCCGTCGTAGCTGCCGTTAAAGACTTCGTCATATTCCTGGCAAGGGTTAATAATGGTAAGGAAAAAGGAGAGGTTTAGGATAGGATTATGAAGTCAAAAATATAACGCTGGCTGTGTGAAAGTATTTTGTTATCAAACAAAATCCCAGTAATTTTTAAATGAAATGACCAGTATCGACATGCGCCGGTTATTGTCAAATCGTAAAATACATGTGGTTCAGCAATCACATTGCTGTAGAAACAAAGTTGTCGATCAACTGTGTGAACAAGGTAATTGTGTAGTGTACCCATCTGCATCCCCTACCACCACATTAGATACCGCCCCCATATGACGATGACGAATGGAATCTAGATACGTCCGTTCTCCACTAAGCCTTCGCACCAAAGCATCCTACACTCATATACTATACAGAGAACCGGTACCCATCTGAAACCCGCAGTGCAATTTCTGTGCCCATCGTTGTTCTCGGGAGCAGCACAGTTCAAATGGCTCTGAGCACTATGGGACTTAACATCTGAGGTCATCAGTCCCCTAGAACTTAGAACTGCTTAAACCTAACGAACCTAAGGACATCACACACATCCATGCCCAAGGCAGGATTCGAACCTGCGACCGTAACAGTCGCGCGGTTCCCGACTGAAGCACCTAGAACCGATCGACCACCGCGGCCGGCAGCAGCACTGTCTGCGCGCCTCTTTCTGCACTCACTTCGAGCAGAGCAACAGCAATGGTCGTCATGCTCACACTCAGTGGTGCCCCTACTCGGTTCTTGCTGCGAACAAGCCCAGTTCCTGATTACAGGACTCTTTGGTGTGACGTCACGTGTGCTGCACTGCTGTTGAAATAGCTCGTTAATAATTTATAAATTTTAAACTTCATTTACTTATTTTAAGGTTTATTTGTGGTAATATTTGCCGTAAAAGTAATCTTATTAGTGGATTTTCATTAATCTCACTCTTTCTTCCTGTGTTATCGACTCGAGTGGTCTATTATTTGTCAGTGTGCTTTCGTCGTTCGTCTAAGCCTCGCGCCTCAGTAGTGTGTTTACATTTTGCGGCGTGCATTGCAGCTGTAGCGGTTATAAGCTAAGTACTGACAAACTTATTTGTGCTCTGTAATACAGTTATTAAATTTAATATATTTCAGCGGTGTTGCGTGCCGTTTGTGGCGAAATAACGACTTAATAAACTTTTTTAATCGTTCACTCGCTGTGTTTTATAGAGTTTTCAGTGTGTTGAAGTCGTTTAGTAAATTTCGTGCTTTAGTTTTCAACTGACGTTTATTATTCTTTCTAGTGAAATATTTCAGTAAAATTTTCATTTAGTGTTTTAACTTCGCTTAGTGTTACAGTGGTCGTTTTAATTTTTTGGTTTTAGCTAGTAATTTTGTGAAGTTTTGCTGGTATTGGTATCGGATGTGTTGTAGTAGTATTAATACAAGTAGCTGCTTTCTTAGTAGGCAGAGAATTTCAAGACCATTATTGTTAGTTCTCAAATAGTTCTACTGGTGTAACTGAACTTTGGTAACGTAGACGTATAGTTTTTTTTTAGTAACTGTAAAATTTTACCATGAGTGAAAAGTGTGGGATCTGTTGTAGGTTTGTGAGTAGTGGATTACGGTGTGGGATTTGTCCAAAGTATTTTCATTGGGGGGAATGCAGTGGGGAAGCCAGTGGCCATTTTAGGGACATCCTCTCCTGGGAATGTAGAATCTGTAGTAGAAACAAGTGAATAGAGGAGCAGGAGCGTATGATCTGTGCCCTTCAGCTGCAGTTACAATGGAAGGAGGAAATAGATAGGCTGAGGAGGGTGATGGGTGGTGGGGAATGGGAACTGACAGTTGGCAAGAAGGTAGCTAGGAAGAGGAGGTATTCAGACAGTTTTACTTTGCATACATGCAATAGATACGACCGTCAGAGTTGAGTAGAGAGGATCCTCGTGTAGCTGTAGATGTAGGTAACTTGCAGCAGTCCTCAGCAATTAGGAGGCCTAGGTTAGTTGCAAAGTCTAGCAGAAATAAGGTTCTGCTGCTACGTAGTTCCCACGGTAGAGGTGTGGGCCAGCAGTTGCAGGAAGTGTTGGGGAGTGAGTACCAGGTCATCAGCATTGTGAAGCCTAGTGCACGGTTGGCTCAGGTGACTGAAAGCATGGGGGAGTTATGTAAGAACTTTACGAAGGAGGATCAGGTAGTGATAGTGGGTGGAGCAGGGAACAGTCTCGATAGGAACGGGGAATATGATGTCAGTGGTGACTTGGTTAAGATAACTACTCAAACTGGTGGCACTAATGTGCATTTCGTGCAACCGTTTCAGCGTCATGATCGGCCTCACCTTAATGCGGCTGTTAGGCGCGTTAATGTGGGGCTGGGGAGGACATTGATGGTGGAGGGCATGGATCACATCTCAGTGGTGCCAGTTGGGTCTATCAGTAGATGGGGTTTCACTAGGCATGGCCTGCACCTCAATAGGTATGGGAAGGGGAGGCTGGCTAAGCTTATAGGTGACAGTGTAGTGGGTGGTGGTGGTAGTGGTGTCACTCATGGAAAAATTCCTGTAGTTGTTGGTGTTAGAGCTGCACCTTTTTTAGATGAAGTCAGCTGATAGGTATACCTGCTTAAAGGAAGTGCCTCTAACTAATGGCTCACCTCCAGAGGATGTAATGTTTCCAAGTAGAGAAGAAATTAGCATATTTCATCAAAATATAAGAAGTATTAGAGATAAGGTTAGTGAACTGCTAATAGATGTTAACTCTGAAATTATTGGTATATCAGAGCACCACTTAAATAATTTGATAATTCAGAGGCGTCCTTTACCAGGCTACAGATTAGCTGGCTGTTTCCCAAGGAGTTCCTTGCAGGGTGGGCGAGTACATAAAAAAACAGTATTTCATTTGAGTCCATAGACGTATCACGACACTGCACTGAACAGATATTTGAAAGTTGTGCAGCATTAGTTGAATTTAGTGAAACTAAACTTCTAATTGCTGTTGTTTATAGGTCTCTTAACTCCGATTTCATAGCATTTTTGCTTAAGCTAGAGAGGGTTCTTGATTCACTTTGTAGGAAGTACCAGAAAGTAGTTATACGTGGTGAATTCAATATTAATTTTGTATATGATTATGCAAGAAAAAGGATGTTGGTAGATCTCCTAAATTCATGTGATCTAATGCAAACTGTGTTTTTTTTCAACTAGGGTGCAGGGGAACAATAGCACAGCCATAGACAATATTTTTATTCATTCTTTATTACTAGATGGGCATTCCGTTAGTAAAAGGGTGAATGGCCTTTCAGACCATGAGGCACAAATTTTAACACTAAAAGGTTTTTGTACTCAAACCAATGTCATATTTAATTACAAACTACATAGGAAAGTTAATCCAACAGCAATAGAGAGTTTTTTAAAACTTGTCAGGGAACAAGAGTGGAAAGATGCTTATAGTGCCGATAATATAGATGATAAATACATTGCTTCCCATAACACATTTCTCATGTTCTTTGAGAGTTGCTTTCTATTACAACATTCTAAACAGGGTACTAGCAGTAATGGACAGCCAGGTTGGATGACTAGTGGGATAAGGATATCATGTAAAACAAAGCGGGAATTATATCAAAATTTTAGAAGTAGTCACAATCAAGCTACAGTAGCCCATTACAAACAGTATTGTAAGGTGCTTAAAAATGTTATTAGCAAGGCAAAAAGTATGTGATATGCAAATAGAATAGCTAATTCACAGGATAAAATTTAAGCCATATGGTCAG
Organism: Schistocerca piceifrons; assembly: GCF_021461385.2. Classification (NCBI taxonomy): domain Eukaryota; kingdom Metazoa; phylum Arthropoda; class Insecta; order Orthoptera; family Acrididae; genus Schistocerca; species Schistocerca piceifrons. Next base: position 301,504,893 of record NC_060141.1, read on the forward strand.
TTGTGAAGGAAGTGTCTGGTCATCAGCACAAGGTTGATGATATAAAGTCAGTTCGCAGTAATAATATTTCTGTTACTGATAAATCAGATATATGTACAGTATTTAACAATCATTTTCTGAGCATTGCTGGTCAATTAAATAAAAATTTAGTTTCTACATGAAATCCTATAAATTTTTTAGCAAATGCCTTTCCGAAATTGACGTCTGAAATACTCCTCTGTGATACAGACAAGAGGGAGATTGAGTCAATAATTAAATCACTGAAGACTAAGGACTCTCATGGTTATGATGGAGTGTCTATTAAAGTACTGTGCTGCACATGTTAGCCCTGTATTTAGCCATATTTGTAATTTTTTCTTTAGGAATGGTCAGTTTCCTGAGCGATTAAAGTAGTAGTAAAGCCGCTTTATAAAAAGGGAGAAAGGGATAATGTAGATAATTTTAGACCTATTTCTATGGCATCAGTGTTTGCAAAAGTTACCGAAAAGGATGTGTATGTAAGGTTTATTGATCATTTTATATCACACAATTTGCTATCAAATGTACAGTTCGGCTTTAGAAGTTGTTTGGCAACTGAAAATGCTATATTCTCTTTTCTCTGTGAGGTCCTGGATAGGCTAAACAAAACGTTTCGAACGCTTGGCGTATTTTTTGATTTAACAAAGGCATTTGACTGTGTTGATCTCACAATATTGCTCCAGAAGTTGGACCATTACGGAATAAGGGGAGTAGCTCACAATTGGTTCACTTCTTACTTTAGCAACAGGTAGCAAAAGGTCATTATTCACATTGTTGATAATGGCTATAATGTGGGGTCTGAGTGGGGTACTGTCAAGTGGGGGGTGCCCCAGGGATCAGTGTTGGGGCCACTCCTGTTCCTTATTTATATAAATGATATGCCTGCTAGTATTATGGGTAACTCTAAAGTATTTCTGTTTGCTGATGACACTAGCTTGGTAGTAAAGGATGTTGTGTGCAACATTGACTCGGTTTCAAGTAGTGCAGTACATGACCTCAGTTCATCGCTTGTAGAAAATAAACTAACGTTAAATCATAGTAAAACTCAGATTTTACAGAGTCTAACACACAATTCAACAAAACCTGGCATTTTAATCTCACAGAACGGGCATATGATTAGTGAAACTGAACAGTTTAAATTTCTAGGTGTTCAGATAGATAGTAAGCTGTCGTGGAAAGCCCACGTTCAGGATCTTGTTCAAAGACTTAATACTGCCATTTTCACCATTCGAACGGTATAAAAAGTAAGTGATACTTCGACACGTAAATTAGTGTACTTTGCTTATTTTCATTCACTTATGTCGTATGGTATTATGTTTTGGAGTAACTCTTCCCATTCTAGAAGGACATTTTTGGCTCAGAAACGGGCGGTTCGGGTAATAAGTGGTGTGAGTTCACGAACCTCTTGTCGACCTCTGTTCACTAGTCTGGGTATTTTGACATTGGCCTCTCAATCTGTATATTCCTTATTGTCGGTTCTTGTTACCAATATTAGTTTATTTCCAAGAATAAGCAGCTTTCACTCGGTTAATACTCGGCAGAAATCAAACCTCCATTTGGATCGGACTTCCTTAACTCTTGTGCAAAAAGGTGTGCAGTATACTGCTGCATCCATTTTCAACAAGCTGCCACTCGAATTCAAGAATCTTACCAGTAATCCACGCGCTTTCAAATCGAAACTGAAGGGTTTCCTCATGGGTCACTCCTTCTATTCTGTCGAGGAGTTCCTTGAAAAATTAACCTGATTCTTATTGTATTGCTGATAGTGTTTACTTAAACTTATGGAGTGAATTCTTTTCAGGTTCATGAATATTTATTTTTATCTGTTATTACTTTTATGTTGTAAGTTCATGTACTGACACGTTCCATGACCTTGGAGATTTGCTCCTCAATTTGGTCCTACGGAACTCGACGTGTAAATAAATAAATAAATAAATGATGCGCTGTATAATCCTGCATGGGCGAAGGAAACGTCTAGCCTTATTGTCATGCGCTAGTCGTACAGGAGTCACTGAGATCCTGCTTGACATTACGATCCTCCTGAACCCGCGGATCCCATATTCGTATTATACCCGTGGGATCCTCACCAACACGAGCAGCAGTATTCCCAAACAATAAGCCACTGTCTCGATAAGTCACGAACCTATCACTGTCGAATCGCAACACTAGCTAATAGACGTTTGTCGCTCTACCGAAGGCATTAAACGATCTTCTAAAAAAACAAACAACCTCATGATATGATTTGTGAATGAGAAATCCACTGTATAATTCAGGAGATTCATAACGCTTGACTGTATTACAACAATTTATTAATTTTCTCCCTTTTCACGGTCAGTGATAATGATCTGGCACCTGAATAAACATTGATAAACATGAATGACAACAAAACCTCAGTATACGAAACGTCGTAAGCACATGAATACAAAAAACATACCTCACGGAAACTTGTCTAATACAAATCACTTGTCAATCATGTTGAACCATAAAATTACATTAGCTGTCAAATTCACGTTCAAATGTGTGTGTGTGTGTGTGTGTGTGTGTGTGTGTGTGTGTGATTTCCTAAGGGACCAAACTGCTGAGGTCATCGGTCCCTAGACTTACACACTACTTAAACTAACGCTAAGGACAACACTCACACCCGTGCCCGAGGGAGGACTCGAACCTCCGGCGTGAGGCGCCGCACGATTAGTGACATGGCACCTCTAATCGCGCGGCCACTCAGCGCGGCGTTAAACTCATGAACAATAACACAGAAGCAACCTATGCCATCCATGCGCAACAGGAAACTAGACATATCCAGTCACGACATAGCATGAGTAGCCAAAGTAACCTCAAAGATATCACAACAAATACTTCCAGTCGATATGAGCCGTATCACACAGAAACATAATTTTAAGGTAAAACAGCTATAATGACAACAATTACAGTTAATTCGTAAGTAATAAAGGGATAATGGTAGTACGGCTTAATCACAAGGGTCAATTATCAAAAACACTTGTATTTTCGTTCTTTCTATTTGCGCACGTTTTTAATGTACAACTAATGTTATATGCACATGACAATGTTCTATCTGTCTAATGTGCATTAAATTACGATAATAAAAAGACTGTAACCTCTAACAATCATCTTCGAAATATAATTAAAATGTGCCAATGATGAATGTTAAGTTTCCCAGTGTTTTACTGAGAATCTGTATCATCGTGGATACAAGAAAAAACTAACCAGAGTTAAATAATATACGATATATAGTGTTAAAACTGAATAGGTTCATAAATGGCACCTTAATGGTAATATGCATAAAATATGGCAATAGAAGCATTAATTCATGTCCATACGCGTGGCTAAAATAATGTAACACAAGATGCATAACTTATAGTCAAACGGGAATGATGCTGAATACATTTCCCAAGAGGGATCAGTAAACAATGTCAAAATGTGTCAGATCAATAGAAAAGCAAAGACCTTATAATAGTTATACAAGAAAAAAGGGAGAATAAATGTCTTCTGGTTTAGCCAACTGAATGTAATACAGAATATGATGCAGCGTGTAACTGGTGGAAGGACAACTTAAATAGTGGAACTTGAGAAGTGGCTACAAATTTAAAAAAATATATATATAGAATCTATTTTTAACCATTAAAACTTACTGACACACTCAAATAACTAATAGACAATGTTGTGCACTGAGATGTGGGCCATCATCGCAGCAGAGACAACAATATCTCAACTCCAATAAGCCATACAACCATCACAAAGCAATCCTATTAAATACTATAACATAAAATCTCATATTTTACAGGAGGAACGAGAAGCTTTAATACAACTTGTCAGTATGAACCATATATAATATCAGCATAACATTTCCTCATAAGAAGATTGTAGAAAGAAACTTACTTCGCACGGTTGGGCTGAAATGTTTGTCGGTAACACTAGTATACGCTTACTGAATAGTCATACTACTGTCGTAATTGACAATCTATAGATATTTGACAAACAAAAAATTGTGGTTGTTGTCTTGAGGAGTAATAAATATTCTGCAAAACTTAGAGTAGTTACGATATTGTCCTACATTTTCTCTTGGTAATTTATTAGTTGGTAATTAAAAACACTTCTGTAGAACATAAGTAGCGGAACATATTAAACTTTTTCAGCTTTCTTCTAAATACAGCTTTCCTATCAGTCAGACAGCATTTTCCACTATTTTACTGGTGAAAGTCAATTTTAGGTATGGTATCACTTTCTACTTTAAGCATTTTAATTACGGATGTCATTAGTTCTTTTGTCTTGTAATGGATTCTTCACACAACAAATTTGACGACAAAAATAGGTATTGCGATGGTGTAGTTGAAACATTTCTGTGTAAGATGATAAAAAGTGAGCACCGCATGCAAGGGCGATCAAACAGTTTCAGATTAATTGCTACAGCGTATATGCAACGCAACACGATTCCAATATGGGTACAAAAGTATCAACATGTAGGCAAGGGATTGGTGTGGCATTTTTGTCTTTCCAACGTGTGTGCGGTAAATGCGGAAACGTGTGCTATGGCGACGTTACTACTAAATGCGCTCAAATAGCACCAACGTGCTATTATTCTCCTCTTTGCTGGCGACGGACTAAATCCGGGAGACATTCATCGGAGAATGTGTAGCATATTTGTCGAATGAGGACGTGAAACTGACAGTTACGGACTTCCTCAAGCAGCAGGACACGGTGTTTTACCTGCAGCGTCGTTGGGAAGATTGCCTCAGTGCTCGGGGCGATTTTACCTGATTGGAAAACCGATTATGTACTCTACGGCCTTCGAACGGCAACTTTCTGATGGCCCCTTACGTTTTTCTTACGGCAAACTAATTGTGGAATGAAGACTCTGGTTTTAAAACTCCGGGTTATCCCAGAATACAATTTCGTACGATATAACGGAATGTAAGTTAATAGATTATATTAACTTCCTAATGTGTGTCTCTCCAAGATTTGCGTCACAAAGTGCAGAAGTGGCTGAACTGAGTTATTTAAAAAGCTCTAAAATATGTCTCTCCTTCTTTAAATTATAATAAATAAAAACACTCAATTTTTTGAAGATTCTGCCATGCTTATTAACTTCTATCCAAGCTATGAATATATCACTGATGTAGCCTTTGACGAGCAGAATCAAATATTCTGTACTTTCTTAAAAACATTCAATAATCCTAATCACGTTATTTAAAATTTTCTATGTTGGTTCACATTTATTGGGACTGGTTATAATACTTGCTTCATCTGCATAAAGAAATCATTCAGCATGAAGTGTATTAACTGGAGGATCATGATTAATCTTGTCAAACTCCATTAATGATTTTCTCCTGTATGAGGAATATCACTTGTCTACAGCTGTGAATTATAAAGTACAACATTCTTCAAGCTTTTGTCATGTATGACATAAGATTTGTGTTCCTTATACCATTTGAAATCTGTTTTCGCATACGGCTTAAGGCCTTATCTTAAAAATATTTCACATAAAAGCTCAGCTGAAGGCCACACACTGGACACTGAACAATTCAAGGCTTAAGGCCTGGATAACAAGAATTTGAGATAGAACAAACTTTCAAAATTTAGTTTTTAAACAAATCAATCTTCAAATTTTAATTTAAGTTGGCTGTAGGCCTTATTTTAAAATTAAAACCAACTAAATTAATAGACGGCTGAAGGCCTTGCACAGTACTTCAAACTAAAATGGAAATCACACTCTAAAACCAACAGAACAGTGGAGCTCAGAAGTGTTCCAAGAGTCGGCCTGAAGAGATAGCTCTAATGTAGGGTGTGGTGAGACAGGCAGTCAAGAGTAAGGTTAAATAATCGGATGGCAACCCGACCCAGGGATGGCTAAAGGACCAACCAACAACCTAATCAATTCCCTTCTGCCCGACCAACAGCACAACAACGGAAAGTATCAGCAGAGGATGAAGTTACCAGCAGAACTACATCTTCAAAATTGACGTCTAAAATCAGCCAAGGCACAATAACCAGTCTAAGAAAAAAAAAATGAACACAACTAAAAGGCTGTCGAACTACACGCTGTGCCAGACAGCATCAACACAGTAAGGAAAAACGCACTGCCGGAAAACTACACTAACGATCATGGCACATAACTGGGGCATTAACGGCCACAAAGCAGAAAATATCGCTGGTGCACTTCACTGATAAGTGACAACTAATTTATTAGTTAAAGACCATACAGGAAGATGGCTGCAAAATTTCGCCGACTCCAACACACCAGATGTTGCTGTTAGCTGGAATGGCGCAGGAAGCAACAACTGGCAATGAACGAAGAGATGTCACAGTAGTTGAGGTTACATAAAAGGTTAACTGATAACTTAAGTTCAGTGTCCAGGTACAGTGGGCAACGAACTTTGTAGCTCTTGCAGCCAGCGCCTCACAATCCGACAATGCGTGCACACCGCCAGTGGTCCCAGCCTGACCTCGCGCCGCAGAGACTTCCTCGCTGCTCTGTCCCAACCAACTGACTACATGCAGCACGCAGACAGCATTGAAATAGCTGCTCAGTCAAAACCATACAAGCTACACATGGTTCCACGAAAACATTTCCACAAACAACTCGAACAAAACTAAAACCTCTTAAGTAGCAACCACCACCCTCATCTTCTTATTGATAGTTAATTGTTAACATTTCCTGCTCTACTTTCAGTTGCTGAATTCGGTGATGAAAGAATTGGACAGTTAGCTTACTTTGCATACCGATATTCACTGTCTACTGTACAATAAATTTTATGGGGCTATACCACATATCGACACAAAGTATTCAATAGACAGCTGAAAGCATTGTACCTGGTATCTTTCGTCGAATTCCTTATAGGTAACTGTTTAAAAAATTGGGCATACTAACAGCAGCCTCACATTATATTCCCTCTCTCACAACGATTGTCTTGAACAGTCTGGCATAATTTGAAAATAATAATATCATTCATAATGCAATTTAGTAACCAAACTAGCCTCCTGTTTGCTCAAACTAGCATTACACTTCCACAGAAAGCTGCAAAGTATGTAGTCATAAAATATTTGACCATCTCTCTAGTGAATTAAGGGTACTGTCAGACAATGAAACTTTTAGGACGGAATGCAACCTATTTCTGTTTAACGACTCCTTCCACGCCATACATCAATGTCTGAACAGTAGATATGTATATGGTTCGATTACATTTCTGAAATTTTGTCGTTGATTAAGATTAAAACAAAAAGGCCAGTTTTGTACATGACCAGAAAAATCCACATTTTCGTGGAGGAAACGCTTTTTATTTGTAAATCGCTGGGTACGTTCCACATATTGGCGAGTTGTAATGCAAATGATCCACGTAACATGTAAAAAACTAAACTTGACTAAAGATTGTTAGCGTAGAAATTACTACACTACTGGCCATTAAAATTGCTTGACCACGAAGATGACGTTCTACAGACGCGAAATTTAACCGACACGAAGAAGATGCTGTAATATGCAAATGATTAGCTTTTCAGAGCATCCACACAAGGTTGGTGCCGGTGGCGACACCTAAAACGTGCGGACATTAGGAAAGTTTCCAACTGATTTCTCATACATAAACAGCAGTTCACCGGCGTTGCCTGGTGAAACGTTGTTGTGATGCCTCGTGTAGGGAGGAGAAATGCGTACCATCACGTTTCCGACTTTGATAAAGCGGATTGTAACCTATCGTGAGTGCGGTTTATCGTATCGCGATATTGCTGCTCGCGTTGGTCGAGATCCAATGACTGTTAGCAGAATATGGCATCGTTGGGTTCAGGAGGGTAATACGGAACGCCGTGCTGGATCCCAACGGCCTCGTATAACTAGCAGTCGAGATGACAGGCATCTTATCCGCATGGCTGTAACGGATCGTGCAGCCACGTCTGGATCCCTGAGTCAACAGATGGGGACGTTTGCAAGACAACAACCATCTGCACGAACAGTTCGACGACGTTTGAAGCAGCATGGACTATCAGCTCGGAGACCATGGCTGCGGTTACCCTTGACGCTGCATCACAGACAGGAGTGCCTGCGATGATGTACTCAACGACGAACCTGGGTGCACGAATGTGAAAATGTCATTTTTTCGGATGAATCCAGGTTCTGTTTACAGCATCATGATGGTCGCATCCGTGTTTGGCGACATCGCGGTGAACGCACATTGGAAGCGTGTATTCATCGCCATACTGGCGCATCATCCGGAGTGATGGTATTGGGTGCCATTGGTTACACGTGTCGGTCACCTCTTGTTCGCATTGACGGCACTTTGAACAGTGGACGTTACATTTCAGATGTGTTACGACCCGTGGTCCTACCCTTCATTCGATCCCTGCGAAACCCTACATTTCAGCAGGATAATGCACGACCGCATGTTGCAGGTCCTGCACGGGCCTTTCTGCATACAGAAAATGTTCGACTGTTGACCTGGCCGGCACATTCTTCAGATCTCTCATCAAGTGAAAACGTCTGGTCAGTGGTGGCCGAGCAACTGGCTCGTCACAATACGCCAGTCACTACTCTTGATGAACTGTGGTATCATGTTGAAGCTGCATGGGCAGCTGTACCTGTTCACGCCATCGAAGCTCTGATTGACTCAATGCCCAGGCGCATCAAGCCCGTTATTACGGCCAGAGGTGGTTGTTCTGGGTACTGATATCTCAGGATCTATGCACCCAAATTGCGTGAAAATCCAATCACATGTCAGTTCTAGTATAATATATATGCCCAATGAATACCCGTTTATCACCTGCAGTTCTTCTTGGTGTAGCAATTTTGATGGTCAGTAGTGTAGTAAACAGCCTATGTTTGGTTGTAGAAAGTTGCAGTCTTTGGCAGAATGTTCACCCACGTTTCAGAAGAGGTGAAATGCTAGCCACGCCCGTGACATTAGAGAAATACAGGGGGCTGCATTCGTTGCTCTCACGAAACCTCGCGATGACCGTCTCTACTATGTTTCGATAATTTGACTCGAATCGCTTCTATCTCAGGAACTTTTGGTATGCATGATGGCAGCGATGTCTGCAGTGGCACATCTTAGTTTCTCACAAAGAAGCGACATCAAGTATTTCCATATCGTTATTGAACGAAATTAATGTATCTCGAAAACTAATAACATATGAAACTCTTAAGAATGTTCTGCTTGAAGTGAAGAGACAAAATACAGAAGAATAGTGCAACGACCCTTTAAAATTTAAAACAAACGTGATTTTCATTAATGTAAATGCGAAACAATTGAGAATGGCGTCGCTAGTACAAAGAGAGGGCGCGACTCTGAGGATTTCAGCAGTTATGGCCAATGTAATCAAAGGCGAGATGGTCATATCAGTAACCTTCGAAGAACACTTCCACAGTGTCACTGACTGCAGTGGTGCCCTGCCAGAACATGGTTAGTTTCTGTAGCAGCGTACTGGGACATCGGGCTACAGTGACATTGTGCTGTTAACGAAACCGACGCTTTATATGATATCACGGAGCAGGCCACAATGTTACTGAGGTCGGATCCTCAGTATACTCTGTTGGTAGGTTTAAACAAAAACATCCTGCAACAGACCGAAACATCGGTAGTTTCACGTATTGACAATGCGGTCACAAACACAGAAAAACTTTATTGACTGTGACAGTGGTCGTGGAAGCCTACGTTTATGTTGGTCGGTTGTTTGCAGATTTGAATTTGGCGCACGGTGACGAACCTGTGGCTAGAGTTCGATTCAGGACACACACACGCTACCTGATCAAAAACATCTGGACACCGAATAGTGAACATTAAAATGAGGTGTGTCTGGCCTTCGCCCTTATGACGTCCTAAGCTCTGCTAGAGGTGTCTGAATATCTTTGGAGCAATGGCAGTCGAGCCGTCTTCAACCGTCGAAACCAGAGAAGGTGGTGTTGTTGGACGCTGCGAGTCTGACTCATCCTAAAGGCGTTCCAGTCCGTTCAGTTCGGGAGTCTTGACAGGCCAGTCCGTTTCAGGAATGTTGTTGTCCACAAATCGTTGCTTTAACAGATAGGCTGCTGTACGACAGGAGTCTATTGCCCAATATCTTTCTTTCAAATATTCCAAGCAGATTTTCATCAAATTTAGTTAGAGGCCAGGTTTTAACATCGACGTTCTTATATGTCATTACATTAGTTTTTCTGAACAGCAGCTTGGATTCCAGGTGCTTTTCGAGGCCATGGTAGTAACATTTGTTGAAAGACAATATTTGTTTTTGAATTCCAGAGTTGACGCTGTCCTCACAGGCACTTCTTGATCCAAAAAATATTCGAAGGCCATTTGGAAAGTAGGATCCGATAGGCCGCGAAACGGAAACGACAGTGAAAATCCGATGAATCTACCGACAAATGTGATGGGCAGTGTCTCTAGTACGCCTCTCGATCGCGTCACGTCGCTGTCTTCAGTTCTGAGAACACACTGAGCGCGTAAAGATGCTTAGAACAACAATGTCTCCGGCGAAGTATGGAAGCCCGCTGAGAGGTTTCGCCCAGAGCAGCAGTGTCTCCGGCCAAGTATGGAAGCTGGCTGAGAGATTTCACCTTATTTCATGCGATCCCACGTAATCGGTCATGCAGTTTCTTCTTCATGACAGTTCTCAGCTGCACACTTCAGGGGCAATACGGACGCTCGTGAAGCATATTACAATGGGAAGTGTTTGGTCACCTCGGACTTGGCTCTCTGAAGTCCATTTCCGCTCACATGATCCGCTGGCTATAAAGAGAATATTTTGGCACAGACAACGAAATGCATACCGTAGTAGATAAGTGGTGGGAAGCACAGGGGGTTGCGTTGTATGACGACGGCATTGGAATGTTGGTACAACGCTGCGACAAATGTCTAAAACGAACGGCGACTACGTAGAGAAGTGGGAAATATGCTAACTGTTGCAAATAGAACATTTTTGATTTCCACTGTGGTTTCCATTTCGCGACTGATCGGATCTTACTTTCCGAATAGCCCTCGTATAAAGAACAACGTAAAACTTATAAGAAACAATTTCTATGCATGGCGTTTGATAACGGAAATCATTCTTAGTTACTGCCATATACTTACTTTTTCCCTTCATTTTTCTTTAGCTGCTCTTGACTTGTAAAAGCTTTATTCATTGCTCTTGACGTTCTTGCAGTTTCAGTCATTCTATTACAGATCGTTGAATGTAATGTGATGTCCATTTTCTAAGCCGTATTCTGCCACCGCTGCTTTCTCAGAACACGTGAGAGTAAACATCTCTCGTGTTCTCTCTGGTGTTGTCCTACAATGCGCACCATTTGCTGACCTAGGAGTAGCCACACGCAAAACGTATATTACATAGAGCGGGCGTTGTGAGTAATGTATGTGTTGCGGTCTACAGTCCGGAGGCTCGGTTGATGCAGCTTTCCACGATACTCTATCGTGTGTGAGCCTCTACACCTCCGAATAACTACGGAAACCCACGTACATCAGAATATGCTTACAGAAGTCAACCCTTCATATCACACTTCTCTCCATTACCAGTTTGGCGATTTTCAGGCCTCAGGATGCGTCCTGTTAATCGATCGCTTCTTTTAGTCAAGTTGTACCTCAAATTTCTTTTTTCTGTAATTCGATTAAGTATCCCTACGTAAGTTATCCGATCTACCCATATAATATTCAGCATTCTTCCATGGTGACACGTTTCGAAAGCTGAGCTGAGTACTATACATTCAAGAAGTTGGAAATATCTTTGGTCCATTGTGAAAACTACTCTATTCTAAGGTGTATGCTGGATAACTTTTGTCCTTGTCGTTAAGTTCAGGTTTTTTCGCTACTTTTGCATCTACGTCTGAAGTCGTTAGATCTTCTGAGCCGACTGTCGTCGTTTTCTCTCTATGGACGCTGCAGGTCTTCAGTAGACAGGGGCGACAATGTTTCGGAACATAACTTCATTGCACAACAAAAAACTTCTCGCACTTCGCAGTAATTTTTAATTAATAAGTAATGTACGAGGATCGTTCAATAAATAATGCAACACCATTTTTATGAAAGGAGGTTGGTTTTATTCAGGATTTCAATACACCATATTATTTGTCACTCTCTTGGCTATAAAATTCTATTTTCAACATAGTCTCCGTTCAGTGCGACGGCCTTACGCCATCTTACTAGAAGCGTCGCCGCGCGGAGTGGCCGCGCGGTTAGAGACGCCATGTCACGAATCGCGCGGCCATTCCCGCCGGAGGTTCGAGTCCTCCCTCGGACATGGGTGTGTGTGCGTGTTGTCCTTACCGTAAGTTAATTTAAGTAGAGTGTGAGTCTAAGGACCGATGACCTCAACAGTTTGGACCCTTAGGAATTCACACACATTTAAACATTTTTGAAGTAGAAGCGGCTGTATACCCGCTTGATAGTACTCTACTGGTCGGCATCGGAACAAATGTCTTGGTGCGTCAGTAACCTCCCTGTCATACATATTCTTCTGCCTGCGAAGTGCATCCTTCATTGGGCTAAGAAGATGAGAAGCGGAATTGCGAGACTGGGGCCGCAGGGTATATGAGGAAGAACAGTCCAATGAAGTTTAGTGCGCAGACTTATGTGAGGCCTTGCTTTGTTACAGAAAAGCTGAAGTTTGTTTGCATTTTGGTGACAACGGACGGGTTGAAATCGTTTCTTCAATGTCCTGAGGGTAGCAGAGCCGTGTGCGACCGGACAGCACGGGGGAGATCGGACAGATTTGTGCGACTTTGTTGCGATGATGACAGACACCTCGCACAACGACTCTCCGTACTTTTGTTCATTGCCAGGACCCCTAGAGATTCTGCAAGTGTCTATGAATGTATGTGATGCTCTGGTTTTCAGCCAAAAGAAACTCAATGACAGTTTTCTGCTTGGAAATCACCTCCGTTACAGATGCCATTTTGAAGGTTACGTAAAACGCCACCACTTATCGGAAATTCATGCAACTATTGAAACAGAAATGTGAATATTTCACGATGTTTCATAACAAATTCCGCATATTTTCAACGGAAATTGGCTGAGGAAAAAGTGTGTTACATTTCTTATTGAACACCCCCCGTATTAGTAACAATTAGGCACGTGATCGTAGTAGCACGTTGTCGAAAAACGTCGTACCAATGAATATTGGAAAAGAAACGTGACCGAATCCGAAAAATTGTTTTATAAACCAATAGGCTGTGGCGTCGGCGTAAAGTTGAATACTATCATTGGGTGCAATCGTTCTTAGTACATCACATTTAGAGAACGAAGTTGAGAGGGGATGAACCCTCCTTATGGTGCTACTACTATGGGGTCGGATAAGATAGTTCTGTTCGAGTGAGTGATCGTGGCCTTTAGCTAGTTTTGGGGAATATGTTACAGTTTATACTGGTTCATAAGACTACGAGTCTGTCACGCAAACGTGAGACGTTTATACAAGTCCAGAGTCGCCCTAATTCCACCCAGTAAAACAGTATTTATGAACATTGTCGACAGCACATAGGCTGATATTGTTGACCAGGAAGATCGTTTGTCGTACGGCACTAGCCACCAAATTTGGATATAAAGTCGACCGTGTGACATATCCGTAAAATTTTGGCTGCAGCCCTCGAAGTATGTACAAAAGTTGACAAAATACATGGTAGTAGTTTTACAAATGACCTGTTGGTCTTCATTCTTCCTGTGGTTTTGGTCGAGTTACCGTTTTTGCTGATGAAATTTTGTTCTTCGATCTCTATCTGTATTAAAGCTTCTACGCGATCCTGTTTATGCAAGAAGTGCAGTGATGTTTGTAAATTCCAAAGCGTTTTGCGTTTTATATGTACTGACAACAGCAGCGTTCTGGGAATAAATACGCCGCTGGAAACTGAGTATGAACTATACGCCCTTCGTTGCAAGCTTTTAAAGCCAGTGAAAAATCCCGGAAGATAATTATAGATTTAGAGTTAACTGTGACGCTACAGAATTCTTTTTTATTTGTTTCCTGGCGAAATATGAATTCAGAGATTAAAATACTGTGTCAGAACATTCATATTCTAAAATAAAACAGTTTGCTTAGCAGACAGTGTGTGCTAGAAACGTAGAATAAGTAGTAAATTCTGAGCATTTCTCTCACATAGGCTGTGATTAAACATACAGTTAATTTTCGTTTCACGTGTGGCTTCTGAATCATGTTTGGCTGTGTTGTTGCGAAGAGACGATATGCAGACCGCTACATGTGTTAACAAAATGAAGTCAAAAAATGTTTACAACATGTTCATGATGCTGTTCACTTGTTTGGGAAGCTTTCTGCCTTACTTCTGGTGGCCATGTTAGTATTCCTGACGCAGGTTGGCTTACTAAACTGCATATTTTCGCAAATTCCGAGACTATAGTTGTGTGGTACTTTTGAAGTCACGTCGCGACGACCTGTAGATGAAGGTAATGTGTAAAATAACAGGTCGTCCTTTTTGTAGGAATTATTTCAGATGTGTGGCCGAAACATGAGTCACAGCCCATGCGCCATGTAGGGGCCGACAATTCACTAATGGGAGTGAGTGAGAAGCGAGTTTTTGCAAGGACATGAAATGCTTTTGATTGTGTCTGTGTGCATGGTACATTAAGTGCACTGGACAGCAGAGTTGCACCTCGTGTATGAAATCTAATTACTTTCAGTCATCTCCTACAGAGAGTTAAATCACGAACGCCATTAGCATACCATTCAGCTAGCAGGTTATGTCATGCGGATGGAGATAACGATTTCGACTAAACACTCGAAGCAGGTGGCAAAATACAACTCCATTACAAACCACATCGCTACTGGTAGCCCATATATATATAAGACGTCGCAAGGCGAAAAGTATTACCCCTGGCAAAAGTTCAGTCGAATAAGCAGTGATTCCTACAAGAAATCTGGAATTTCACTGAACCGACACATCGGCAGTTTGGTTACCAGTACATAGTGCCGCCACGCCATTAGACGGCACAGCTGTTGTCAGGTTAAGCCTCTTTCTTCCAGCATACTAATATTAGAAATTTTACGCGTCTTTCAGATCGGTAACACGGATGACAATTAACATCAAGGGTGCCAGTTGGTATGAAACATCCAGAACGTGTGTGTCTTTTATGACACTGAAGAGCGGACGAGTTTGATTCAACACAAATGCATTAAATACAAACTAACTTATAAGTCTAACTGAACTACAGCGAAAAAGCTAGGCCGATAATTCAGGAATGTGAGGCTGACTTTCTGCTAAGCAGCTCTCGGCGACAAGATAGTCGATTACTACTTGACAGTTAGCTAAGAGTACTCATGCAAAAAACCCAGGAAATGTCAGCCATCCATATAACGCATTAAAACCTACTTGTTGATAATTTAAGGCGCAAGTCAGGCTTTTGTGTATGTCTGTGACGGAGGGGTGGGGGAGGGCGCGGAGGGGACGGAAGGAGGAGGGTAAGTCATCAGTATTTAACTGTTTTGATGCAGTCTGCCATGAATCCCTGCCCTCTACCATCCTCTATATCTCAGAATATGCACTTGCAACCAACATTCTCAATTACTTGTTGACTACATCCTACTCATATGACTATCGTCCACAGCGGTTTCTACCCTTTACAACTGCCCGTAATACTATGAAAGTTATTCCCCAATTCCCTAACACACATCTTGTCATCCTATTCGTTTTTCTTGTTAGTGTTTTTCAAATTTCCTTTCCTCGTTGTCTCTCCCGAAACCCTCTTTATTCCCTATCTCATCAGTCGAACTCATTTTCAACATCCAGTCTCATTTTTTTCTTCTTGTACATGTTGTGTATTGCCCGTCCTTATCTATAACTTACTCCTATTTTCCTGAGAATTCCGAATGTGTAGCACTATTTCACTTTGTCGAATGGAGTATTCAGGTTGACAGGTCCTAAGAATATGTCTAGAGTTTTCTTATATCTTGCTTCCATTATCATGCGCCACTTCAGAATTGCCTCTTTGGTGTTTTTACCTTTCCTAAACTCTTAGTCGCCTAAGGTATCCTCAGTTTTCTTTCTCACTATGCTGTACATTATTCTTGGCAGTATCTTGGACGCCTGAGCTACTAATTCTCACACTTATCTGGCCTTGCTACCTTGGGAGTTGTGTAAATATTTGTCCGAAAGTCTGGTGGTATCCCTCGAGTCTCACAGATTCTACAGGCCTACTTGAATAGTCATTTAGTTGCCATTTTTCTCAATGATTTTAGAAATTCCGAAGGAACGTAGTTGTAATGTATTACATCTCCACTGGTTGCGACTAACACTTTCTTATAGTTTTTTAGTTTTATGTAATGTTTTCATCATTATTTTTCTCGTCAAATGTTATTTATTCTCGATTAGACGTTCACTTGAAAAATTTTGTCACGTCGCTGTCTCGTTTTCAGTTGTAATAGATGGTAATAGTGAGAGTCAGATGCCATTTGTTGGAAAGCCGAGCGGACGTGAAAGGAGGCTCGCTCACGTTTTTACAACTGATTTGCGTAAATAAACGGTGAGTGTCAAAATACATTGGTGTGTATTACTTTATTCATTAATCTCTTTAATCATTATACTTTTCACTGATGACCTCAGAAGTTAAGTCCCATAGTGCTCAGAGCCATTTGAACCATTATACTTTTGTTTAACAAGGAGAAACAAGAGGCGAGTATGACGCAAAATTATCAGAAGACTTCTTCCGCCAGCCGCAGCAGCAAAAGTTGGATCATGTATGCCTTCCTCCTTATTTGATCGCAAACCTACCAAAGCCTAGTACAACTTTAGAGTATGATCCCCCATGTCTTACACATCAACTCCCATTTCGAGCGAGCAAGGTGGCGCAGTGGTTGGCACACTGGACTTTCATTCGAGAGGACTACGGCTCAAACTTGCTTCCGGCCATCCTGCTTTAGGTTTTCCGTGATTTCCCCAAATCGCTTCAGGCAAATGCCGGGATGGTTCCTTTGAAAGGGCACGGCTGACCTCCTTCCCTAATCCGATGCGACCTCGCTGCCTGATTCCCTCCCCAAAATCAACCAAGCAACCAACCAGTCTGTTGAGAATAATCCTATTTCTGATCGAAGTAACTACCGACACATTCATAACGAATCATACATTTTGCTGCACCATTTTCTGCTGCTGTTGATACTACCTTACTTCCGCCTGACCAGCAGTCCTTATCTCCTTTCCATTTCAATTTATTGACCGAAAGTGTTTCTAGAAAGGGCTTTTGCATTTCCACTTTCAGATTTTCTAGTTTCCGTGCCACTTTCAGACTTATGACATTCCATGCTCCGATTCCGGAATATTACCTTTTCTTGACTAAAATTTCATTTGTTACATTTCAAAAAAATCTCAAAACCATGCCCTTTACGTCTCATCATCTGCTAAAATAGAGGTTTTGTGTAACTGCTTGTAAATTAGCCTCTTCCGTATTTTGTCACAAAATAAAAATTTGACTATAGCGAAGTATGTATTTATAGCACAAATTTTTTACTTTTCCTGAATCATCCTCAACGATGTAGCAATATTAATAAGAGTGTTCGCAGCTCGAGGGCTTGCGGTAGCGTTCTCGCTTCCCGCGCACGGTGTCCCGGGTTCGATTCCCTGCGGGGTCAGGGATTTTCTCTGCCTCGTGAAGACTGGATGTTGTGTGTCTTTCATCATCATTTCATCATCATTGACTCGCAAGTCGCCGAAATGGCGTCAGCTAAAAAGGACTTGCAATTTCGGCGGCCGAACACCCCGCATGGGCTCTTCCGGCCTACAATGCCTTACGATCATTTCATTTTTTTATTAAGAGCGACTGCGTATACTAAAGAAAAACATTTCCAAATCATGAGTTTTACCTTTCATTTCAACTCTAAACGTTCCACATTCTGATCTACACCAATATTCGATTGCATTCTGGAACCTCATAGAGTTTGCCGGCCGACGTGGCCGTGCGGTTAAAGGCGCTGCAGACTGGAACCGCAAGACCGCTACGGTCGCAGGTTCGAATCCTGCCTCGGGCATGGATGTTTGTGATGTCCTTAGGTTAGTTAGGTTTAACTAGTTCTAAGTTCTAGGGGACTAATGACCTCAGCAGTTGAGTCCCATAGTGCTCAGAGCCATTTGAACCATTTTGAACCTCATAGAGTTTGTTTTGAACTTCCTGACTTTTATCTTTGCACAGTAGTAGAAGATACTTTATAATGCAAGCAGAGCTATGATGGTGTGTATAATTTATATGTGCAGAATTTACGGTACTTCTAGACTTCCAACCTTTACTCATGCTCCCACACAAGTCCTAGATGTGATATGGGACTTCCCACCACGCTGAGGCACACTCCAGGATAGAAGTAACAAAAATCATGGGATGCCTCCTAATATCGTGTCGTACCTCCATGTGTACGGCGTAGTGCAGCAACTCGATGTGGAATGGACTGAACAAGTTGTAGAAAGTCCCCTGCAGACACATTGAGCCACGCTGCCTCCACAGCCGTCCACAATTGCGAAAGTGTTGTCGGTGGAGGATTTTGTGAACGAATTGACCTCTAGATTATGTATCATAAATGTTCGACGGGCTGTTTATGTCGAGAGATCTGGGTGGCTAAAACATTCGCTCGAACTGTCGAGAATGTTCTTCAAACCAGTGGCGAACAACTGTGGTCTGGCGACGCGACGCATTCTCATCCATAAAAAATCCATCATTCTTTAGGAACGTGAAGGCAAATGGTTTCAAAGAGGTGGCAAGTAACCATTTCCA
The DNA here is from genome assembly GCF_021461385.2 of Schistocerca piceifrons. NCBI lineage: Eukaryota > Metazoa > Arthropoda > Insecta > Orthoptera > Acrididae > Schistocerca > Schistocerca piceifrons. The sequence continues at coordinate 301,523,597 of NC_060141.1, forward strand.
GTCAATGGTCGGTTCAGTTTTATCAGAAGACCTAGTCCATTGCAGCTCATCATTATAGAGCCACCACTAGCTTGCTAACAACTTGTCTCCATGGCTTAGTGGGTTTTGTGCTACATTCGAACCGCACCATCTGTTCTTACTTACTGAACTTGGCACTCATCTGAGCAGGCAACGGTTTTCCGCTCGTCTAGGGTCCAACTGATATGGTCATGAGTCCATGAGAGGCGCTGCAGGCAATTTCGTGCTGCTGGCAAAGGCACTCGCGTCGATCGTCTGCTGACATTGCCCGATAACGCCAAATTTCACCGCACGGTCCTGATGGATACGTTTGTCGCACGTACCGCATTGATTTCCGTGGTTATTTCACACAATGCCGCTTGTCTGTTAGCAATGATAACTCTACGCAAACGCCGCTGCTCTTGGTTTGATGGACACAGGTAAAGCACATCCGCGGCGTGTCAGTAAAGCACTCTGTCCTGTGTGTTTACTGGAGTGTGTGGAGCTGTGTGTGTGTGTGTATCTGTTTTGCATGCAGCTCTCTCCAGGCTCTGATGGACGTTGTAAGTGAGACGATATCATATTAACAGCAAGCAGACAGTAGCACTGTTTCATATGTATACTCAATCGCTCTGCGTGAGGTTCACTATACTAATTTGCGATGGTGTTAAGTGATTTTGTGATTGATGTTATTCTGAGCACGAGGATTAACTTGTCTGTTTATGTAACGTTACCGAATGAATCAAATTGTGTTTGTCTTGCTGATGCATTTGCATCTGAGTAATAACTGTTCGACATGTGTCAAGCAAGATGGTCATTCTGTTTTATTTGCAACATGTGATTCAGCAGGCCCATGGGATTCATTAGCTATTATAAATGTGCCATAAATTCATGGGGGATGCAGGCCGCCGTTATTGTAATAATCAGTAGTTGTGCATTCAGGCTGTCTGGGTAGCAATAGTAGAGGTCAAACTTCAAGCAAGGAATGCCTTTATTGTTCATTTGACGTATTTCGGAATTTATCCATCATCAGATAGCCATGAGAGATTGCTGCACATGGATATGGCATTTCCAGATTTATGTGAAACAAACATTTGCAGACTTCTAAAGCTGGCTTTCTGCGTATTAAATATTTTGTATAGTGTAATTTTATTTGGCTCTCTGCTTTTACTTACATTCAGTGCAATGGTGTAAATTTATTCTCTGCTTGTATTATTTTTATTTTACTGCGTGTATTGAATCTTTTGTATAGTGTAACCTTATCTGGTTCTCTGCTTTTATTTAAAAATGGTTCAAATGGCTCTGAGCACTATGGAACTTAACATCTGAGGTCATCAGTCTCCTAGAACTTAGAACTACTTAAACCTAAACAACCTAAGGACATCACACATCCATGCCCGAGGCAGGATTCGAACCTGGGACCGTAGCAGTCGAGCGGTTCCGGACTGAAGCGCCTAGAACCGCACGGCCACACCGGCCGGCTACTGTTATTTAAACTGACTTTAACGGAGTAAATTCGTTCTTTGATTTTAATAATATGATTATTATTGCCTTTATTCTCTGGAGTTTCTGAAGTCACTGTAGGCTTAAATTATTCGCTGTGACACTTGCACTTAGCGTCTATTGAGGAAGCGCTGTCTTGTTAATAAATCTTTGTCGTATTTTTGGCTACATAGGTGATTTATTTAAAGTTAAAACCGTATTTAGTTAAGCTTTTGTAAACTAATTTACTTAGCTGTTGAATAAAATGTGGAAATGCTCGCTCAGAGCTCTCCCCATCCCTGCCACACCCGCTGCTATCAGTAGATATTATGTGCCGTTTATTGGTTCCTGTCCTACAACAACGTCAGAATCTTATGTAAATTGAAGGTGGAGGGAGAATAGAGAAAATGAAAGGGAAGGAACTAATGATATCACCTGCATCGGGACTTCGTGCGGTATTAGCGACGACGAGTGAAAATGCTTGCCAGACCCGGACTCGAACCTGGGATCTCTTGCTTATTAGGCAGATGTGTTGACCACTGCATCAGCCGGACACAGTGTTTGTCTCAAATGTGCAGACTGTCTCGGGCACTCTCCCCAGCTGACCCATACTCTCACCTAGTGCCTATGCACAGTCCCGTCCATTTCCTCCATGCTCGGTAGGTTTAGATTCCTGGAGGAGGTCTAACGTAAGTGTGTATTTCACTGAAGGTAGTGAATGCATTCCCAATAGAGGCAAATCAAATTAACGGAGCATTATACACTGAAGAGCCAAAGAAACTGGTACACCAGCGGAATATCGCGTTAGCCCCCGCGAGCACGCAGAAGTGCCGTAACACGACATGGTATGGACTCGACTAATGTCTGAAATAGTGCTGGACGGACTTGACACCATGAATCCTGCAGGGCTTCCGTAAATCCATAAGAGTACGGGGGGGGGGGGGGGGGGGTGGAGACCTCAAGAGCACGTTGCAAAGCATCCCAGATGTGCTCAGTAATGTTCATGTCTGAGGAGTTTAGTGGCCAGCGGAAGTGTTTAAACACAGAAGACATTTACTGGAGCCACTTGTAGCAATTCTGGATGTGTGGGGTGTCGGATTGTCCTACTGGAATTGCCCAAGTCCACCGAAATGTACAATGGGCATGAATGTATGCACATGGTCAGACAAGATGCTTACGTGCGTGTCACTTGCCAGAGTCGTATCTAGACGTATCAGGGGTCCCATGTCATTCCATCTGCACAGGCCCCACACCATTACGGAGCTTCCACCAGCTTGAACAGTCCCCTGCTGACGTGCAGTGTCCATGGGTTCATGATGTTGCCTCATTACCCGTACAGGTCTATGCGCTCAATACAATTTCAATCGAGGCTCGTCCGACCAGGCAACACATTTCCAGTCACCAACAGTCGAACGTCGGTGTTGATGGGCCCAGGCGAGGCGTAAAGCTTTGTGTCGCGCACGCTGACACTTGTTGATGGGCTAGCATTGAAATCTGCAGCAGTCTCGAAATCGGTTGCACTTGTCACGTTGAACGATTCCCTTCAATCGTAGTTGGTCCCGTTCTTGCAGGATCTTTTTCCAACCGCATCGATGTCGGAGATTTGATATTTTATCGGATTCCTAATATTCACGTTACACTCGTGAAGTACTACGGGAAAATCCCCGCTTCATCGTTTCCTCGGAAATGCTGTGTACCATCGCTCGTGCACCACGTTCAAACTTACCTAAATCTTAATAAACTGCCATTGAAGCACCATTGACCGATCTAACAACTGCGGCAAACACCTGTTGTCTCATATAGGCGTTGCCGACCGCAGCGCCGTATTCTTCCTGTTTAAATATCTCCACATTTGAATACTCATACCTACACCACTTTCTTTGGCGGTTCAGTGTAGCATAGATTGTGTGTATTGTATAGAAAAGGTTAAATGAGATGTATGAGACGCTGAAACGAACTCTTTCGATCCGTATTTCTTGGGGCGCGGGCTATGTCGGCAGAGCGGCGGCACAAGGCGCAGACACCATGCCGTGCGGCCTGCCCCTGCAGCAGTAGTAGCAGTAATGCAGTCGCCAGGCGTGGCCTGTGGCCCGGGTGACGCCAGGACGCTGGCGGCACGCGGCTTTAATCTGAGCCAAGCAGCCTGCCAGCGCGGCTCAGCCGCTCTGACGTCACCACGGGCGCCCGCTGCACTACCCTAATTACTTCCAGAAATTACTACCGGCACTGGTCGGGATCTGCCTCTGCGCGGACGACACGGTATTACCGACGAAGGAACAATTACGTTTAAGTCTCTTTTTGGGTTTCTCTTCTGCCTCGACTGCGTTGGATTTTCGTTTAAATGGCAGTCATTCCCCGCTCTGGACCTGAGTCGATATGGACTGGGTTCAAATATATTTTTCCCTCCTAGTTTTACCATTGTGCTCTAGTGTTGTGAATGTCATGCAGCTTCTATTGGTCAGAGGGGAAAGGCTTTTAAAAATACATTTCAGAAGCATTTACTCACTAAGAAAGCGCAACTTAAGCGTAATTCCGCCTTCGCTGAGCTCCTTAAATCTTGTGGCAACCGGTTACCTACGCTCGGGTACTTAAGGGTTTCACACGACGCTCCCAAAGGTAAGAGGCACTGTCTGAAGAAATCGAAATTGTTAAACATTCACATGCTAAGAAGGATATGTAACTCAATGATCAGCTGTCAAGTAAAAATCAGGTTTTCTGTGATTGCACGTTTCTCATTTTTAAGCAATTTATTAGTTTTTAGCTTTTTATTACCCGGACCTTGATCACATGTCATATGTACGCAGTTGTATTTTATCTTTTTATTATTGTTACCTTTTATCCACATATTTGTAGTCTAATGTTTATTTCGTTGCTCTACGTATTTCATTTTATTATTCTTTTACACTGCTCTTGAGCAGAAGAGTCTGTGCATAGCATCCGATCTGGCATTGCCTGCATTGTGTATATTGCTTATCCTCAATCATGTTTTATTTATTTCTTAATTTATCCATTACTATTTGAATTTTACGCCCACCATTATCACTGTACACTCGACGTCAGCACCGCATGAGTCCCTACCATTCATACGTGTACACTATGTGAATCAGGACGGAGCTCTGCGGCCGCTGTAGTGTATGACTATTTACAGTTTGCGTGCGAGGTCCTTTTCTGTGCTGCTATGCCTATAGTCGCCTCCATAAGGCAATACGCGTTTTTCGGTTTCTCCTTCGCTCTCTATTCATACCTGATCCCCGTGATTCTATTTCATTAATTTTTAATATTTTTTCCGTTTAGGTTGTCTTCTAGTTGTTGCCGTTTAGTATGTTGTATGCGGTATCAAGCCTTCTTGACGGATGTTTTTTGGCAGAAAATTTCTTATTTTTTAAAAGTGAGTTACGTTACGTTTCTCTATGTAATTTTATTTGGTCGATTTTTAAAGCTGACCCGGCTTAGGACCATCCGGATTTATTGTAACGTCATCGTCCCCTCATATTTTCAGGTAACATGACGATGCTCTATCCGGGCGAAACGCGTCGTTCTTGAGTTAATAAATAGTATTCTGCAATCTACGACTCATTTTAAAAGTATGTGTCCCTGTATTATAAACATTGTAATCGATTTCCATAATGTACTGTGATGTCTGTCTCGTTGTGTGAGGCTTGTTTTTAGCAAGGCAACCATAAATTTATTTCCATAAATCCCTTAGTGATGGCACCATAAAATCACCATAAAGCGTCGTTTCTTTCTCGATTTCTGTTAAATTCCACGCACTCTCGGCAAGCATGATTCTGCCACGCCCGATGTGTCAATTTAGAGATCATTGTCTATCCCTAGGCCACATACTGTTGTTAGCCAACATACGGGAATCCGGTAACCATCCTAATAATTCATGTTAGCTGACTGCTTCACAATTTCAATCACCTCTCCTATATCTCCCTTGAAGGAAAGTCGCTGCCTAGATAGCACACTGGCTTCCCGTAAATGTATAAATGTTCAAATGTGTGTGAAATCTTATGGGACTTAACTGCTAAGGTCATCAGTCCCAAAGCTTACACACTACTTAACCTAAATTATCCTAAGGACAAACACACTCACCCATGCCCGAGGGAGGACTCGAACCTCCGCCGGGACCAGCCGCACAGCCCATGACTGCAGCGCCTGAGACCGCTCGGCTAATCCCGCGCGGCTCGGAATTGTATAGTGTTAGATAATTGGTAAGCAAAACAGCTTAAGTCTGAAAGGACATCGACAGCCACTATGTAAACAATAAGTGTCACTCTACGAAAGATATGGCTCTAAGCACTATGCGACTTAACTTCTGAGGTCATCAGTCGTCTAGAACTTAGAACTAGTTAAACATAACTAACCTAAGGACCGAAGCGCCTAGAAACGCACGGTCACACCGGCCGGCTGCGAAAGAGATAAGACACATGGTTTGAGTTCCGGACTGTTCTGAAATGATGTTCATTACATCCCGAAAATTTTTTTCACTTTTGTTGCCTGAAAAAAAAAATCATTGATTCCTGAAAAATCGTTGCTGAATTTGAAGAGTCCAGATTTTCGACCTATTTAACCGTAGCTAAAATTTGGAATGATTGTACTGTACATCACCTTCGACCTCGTCTTTTACGAAGGCATTTATAGTAACACACTTATTCAACTATCGGTGGCAGCAAATTAATTAAACCCTCACTATGCCAGCTGCAAAAATTTTTATGCAGTTCCACATTTTCATATCGCTTATTGCAGAACCAATGATAGAAATAAAGTAAAGGTTCAGGGGTGGAAGTAAAATCTAGGTTGAAAAAACAATTTCCTTCTCAGTGAAAACGAAGAAGAACTGTAGGACATACTGAATGGAATGAATAGAGTACAGAGCATATAAGATGAACTGAGGATAAATCAAAGAAAGGCAAAGGTAATGTGGAGTAGCAGAAACGAAGTCAGCGCTAGGGTAAATACCAGAATTGGGGCCAATGAACTAGACGAAGTGCAGGAATTCCGGTACCTTGGAAGGCGAGGCAAGACGGACACAAAAAATAGAATAGCGCAGAGGGCAATATGGCATTACTAGCCAAATGAAGTATCAAACATCGGCCTAATTTGAGGAAGAAACTTCTAAGTATGTACGTTTGGAACACAGCATTGTTTGTTAGTGGATCATGGATTGTGGGGAAACCGGAAAAGGAAATTGAAGAGTTTGAGGTGTGATACTATAGAAGGATGTTAAAAACTAGGTACACTAATAAGATATGAGGAGGATCTCCGCAAAGTCGACGAGGAAAGAAATATGAGAAAAACACAGACGAGAAGGAGAAATAGGGTGACAGGATGTGTGTCAACGCATCAGGACTGATTTTTCATGGTAGCAGAAGGTGCTGTGCAGACATTTAGACACCAAACGTTAGAAGAACAATTATTTTCCGCGGATTAGCCACTTAAACGTAGAAATTTCAGCTTTAATTACGAACAGCAACACATGTAACGTATTTATGCAACAGTCTCAGGAATTACATAACGTAGTGTCCTCGTGAGAGGCTCCCCAATAGCAGCAGCCCTTTTGTCCTTAATCTCGTGCTTATAACTCGTTTTGTTCTCACTTCGCAGTAATGAGAAGGCCAGCGCAAAACTCATTGTGCGGGATGTAATCCAACTGCTCCATCTGGGCCCCTGGGCCACTTTGCACACCCTGCACCTGTTGCTAGCCGCCAGCACACAGCGGGTAGCTGGCACCGGCTCCAGCCGACCGGCGTATACAGACGCCACTTGCCGGTTGCATTATACTTGCTGATGAGCCGAATCTCTGGCACAGGTCAATATGCCGCGAACGACGGTGTATACCATACTCCGGTATTTGGAACGAAGTAATAATACCAATAATCTGCATAACACGAACCACTGCCTTCGAAAGCTTGTCTCCAAAGTTATATTTAGAATTCGGTTCATTCATTTACGCGCCGTGCTCCGTAGCCTGCATCATGGAGAGCCTTCAGCGACATTAAATGAGTCAAGTTAAACGTTAACAGACGGAAACAGCCACTAAAGAGTACCTCTGTAAACTATACTAAAAGATGTTTAGTGCTAGACTACTATTAGTATTGATTCTTATGCGTGTAATGCGGGGCATTTCAGAAAGATTCGTCCGATTTCACAAGGCATTAGCTTCAATATGAATGAAGCTGGGAGTTTGGTGTAAATTTTAGCTTACAAAAAGGAGTACAAAGATTTTAGTTAATGAAGATCTAATTTATGCCAGGGCACCAGAGCACAACTGTCATTCTAGAGCTCAACGGAAATATCACTAATGAGGTACCAACTAACAAAGGAGTACGGCAAGGCTGCTGTATCTCCCCAGTTCTGTTCAGCACATGCGTACGTAAAATAATGCATGTATGGGAAACAGAATTTCAAAAAAGTATATACTCTACTTAGAAAGGCATACTCTTAAATAATTTACTACTTGAAGTGATCCTAGCCGATAAAGAAAGGGTCCTCCGGACAGGAAATTACTTGCTGAAAAAAAGTAGTGCGAAATTTGACATAGAGACCTCAAGAGAGAACAGAAAATGGTCTTCATGGGGACAGAAATGAGAATAGCAACAGATCAGAAAATTTTATAGCAAGCAAACCACTTCAGTTACTTACAGGTGAGGTGAGAGGGCTACTAAGAAGAGAGAGAAGCAAAGCTTAGAAAATTCAGCTGTGTATGTGGAGCAACGAGCAGAAAACTTAAAAACACAATTAGTAAAGATTCTCAAATTAAATTCTGAAAATCAGATACAGCTCCCTTTGAACAAGTGGAGGAGAATCTCACAGGAGCCTTAACAGAACTTGCTACCTATTACGACGGCAATAATCTCAAACCAAACCCCAGTAAATCACAAGTATCCGCCTTCCATCTTAGGAGCAAACAAGCCAAACGGAAACTCCGAGTCATGTGGCAAGGGGAAGAGCTGAAACATACAAACAGCCCAAAATACCTGGGAGTAACATTGGACAGAGCACTTACTTTTAAGCAGCACTGTCACAACACTAAAAAAAAGGTCTGTGCCAGGAACAACATACTGCGGAAGCTAACAGGTTCATCGTGGGGAGCTCAACCACATGTTTTGCGCACCACAGGTTTGGTGCTGAGTATCTCAGCTGCGGAATATGCGGCGCCAGTTTGGAGGAACTCTGCCCACGCTAAGCAAGTTGACGTCGCCGTAAACGAAACTGTACGTATTGCCACAGGATGCCTCAAACCAACTCCCACAGACATCATTTACCCCATCATAGGCATAGCACCACCCACTATCCGCAGACAAGTAGCCGCCGAGATCGAAAGATCAAAACAAAAGAATGATCCTCGACACCCGATGTATATGCACCGAAAACAACGTGTCCGGCTGAAATCCCGCAGGAGTTTCATTGAAACTACTGAAGAGCTCGCCACCAAGCCCGTCGCAAGGCGGCTATCTCTCTGGGAAGAAATGGTGCCACACTCCACAATGAAACTACTTGAGGAGGGATCTGCAGGATTTCAACTACCTTTTACAACTTGGAGGTCATTAAACAGGCTGCGCACTGGAGTAACTGGGTGCAAATCAAACCTATTTAAATGGGGTTACAGTGATAGCGATAGGTGTGAATGCGGAGCAATACAGGACTTGGACCACCTACTGATCTGCCCAGACATGTCTCTGACATGCACTAGAGATGATATTTTGAAAGTCAATGATAAAGCAATCTACGTTGCTAATTACTGGGAAAGGAAGATATAATTGGTGCATCCGGACACGGAAGAAGAAGAAGATACAGCTCCCACACTGATCCCTGAAAGCGAGATCTGGGTGACTATCAAAAAGCAAGAAACCCATTTTTAGGCATCAGAAATGAAATTCCTCAGCAAAGTTGAACGTCGTACAGTTGGCGAAAACTAGAGAATCAAGACATTATAGAACATCTAAAATATTTTAGTCTAAATGATAAAATTCTAGATTATTGAAGAAACGCAACTCAAAATGATTTCCTCTTTCGGCTTGTTGGTGCAGCAACCATTATGCAGAATGTGTTGAAAACAATAGTCTTGGTTACAGAACTCATTTTATTGCTTCATTTATTCATGACACGGATGTCGCCTAATACAAGGCACCTTCACGTTGACCAGTACAGCGCTAGTAAGTGGGTTTTGGGTGCCACGTTTATGGCATGAGCAAAAGCAGACTGTCCTCTTCATACAGAGTAAAATAAATCGAAGCAAGTAAGTGTTCACTTCATATGTTAAAAGCGTAACATCCGATAACTTTGCATGTTTGTGTAGCATAGACCAGTGGTTACAAGGCAGGATCGGGCTTACAGTAGTCCGTCACATGGAGAAATACACAGGAGGCATTGTTCTTCGTTCTCTGGTCTGATACACTACACTCGCCTCACTATGGTGTATTAGACCGGAGAATGAAAAACGGTGCTTCCATTATATTTACCACGTGCAGGAGCACCGGTACCTGATTTACGTTTTGCAACACTACAGCTAGCCACCACCGAATATCCCCTGTAAGGACCCCAAGGGCGGTATGTCTATGGATTAAAACGCAAACTTGCTAATATGGGTAGAAAGTAGCCTACGCCATGCACTGCACAGGATTCGAAACATACACATAGAAGTTGACTGGAGTATTATTCTTACTTAGGGGGCGTCCATTAACTACATGAGCTCAAATGAGAGGGTAGTGGTCCGGCAATATCCAGTCAAATCTCATTTAAAGGGATAGCATGCACTAATATAGTACATCTGTATACCTTTCCTTTTAATACACCCAAAACTCACCAATAGCAATTCCGTTAAAAGGGTGGAAGGGGCGGGGGGGGGGAGGGGGCGGGGTCGTCAAATGCCTGCACGATGGTAGTCCCCTGACCATGCAGGGATTGCACTGCTGGTGCCTGATCTGAAAACTCCCCGTGTATGCCAAGGTGTATGTGCCCATCGCGACTGGGGCACAGAGACTCTGAGCAACAGATTACCGACCAGGTAGCCGTTTCTGAGGCTCAGTGGCGCCGATGGGGAGAGTTCCCTTTCGAAATGGGTGGCAACATGGCGGATCAGCCGCAAATGAAGCTGCAGAAGTTATCTCCCGTTGCTGGCCATGCGGCCCCAGCAGTCTCTACGAAAGAACGGTCCTCTTTCAGTGTAGAGCGAGATACGACCCGAAAATGTTCCCTTTCCTGACTACACCTTGGGTGGAGCGTAGGGCTAAGCAGCAATCAGGACTAATTGTGAATCCCTCTTGTCCACAAAGGTCTTCCTTGAGCAGAACTTCGAAGATAAGTATGCGGAAGTTGCAGCCATCTCTAAAATGAAAAGTGGGTCAGTTTTGATGAAAACTGCAACCCCTGCCCAGTTACAGGCACTGCTCGCTTGCAACAGCATCTACATCCGTATACATGCTCCGCAAGCCACCGTACGGTACGTGGCGAAGGGTACTCTGTAACACAACTAGTCGTTTCCTTTCCTCTTTCACTCGCAGACAGAGCGAGAGAAAAACGACTACCTATGTCTCCGTATCATCCCTAGTTTCTCATATCGTATCTTCGACATCCCTACGCGAAAAATATGTTGGCGGCAGTAGGATCGTTCTGCAGTCAGCTTCAAATGCCGGTTCTCTGCACTTTCTCAGTAGTGTTCTTCGAAATGAATGTCTCCTTCCGTCCACGGATTCCGATTTGAGCTCTCGATGTTTGCAAGTTTATGTAACTTACCAGTAACAAATCTAGGACCTCGCCTCTGAACTTCTTCGATCTCCTTCGGTTCGACCTGATGCGAATCACAAACACTCGAACAGTGTTCAAGAATAGGTCGCGCATATAACTACATTTTACTAAAATTCTCCAAATAAACCGAAGATGAACATTCGTCTTCCCTTCCACAATTATCACATGCTCGTTCCATTTCATATCGCTTCGCAACGTTACGTTCAGGTATTTAAACGACGTGATTGTATCAACTAGGACACTACTAATGCTGTATCCGAACATTACGGGTTTGCTTTTCCTGATCATTCGGATCATCTTATATTTTTCTACATTAAGAGCTAGGTGCCACTCAACACACCAACCAGAAATTATGTCTAGGTCATCTTATGTCAACCTACAGTCACTTATCTTCGACACCTTCCTGTACACCACAAATATTCATCAGTGAACAACTGCAGATTTCTGCCCACATTATCTGCCGGATCATCTATGTATGTAGAAGATAAAAGCGGTCCTATCACACTCCTGATGTTATCCCCGTCTGATGAACACGTCATCGAGGATAACATACTCGATTCTCTTATTTAAGAAGTCTTAGAGTCACTTAAATATCTGAACTTATTCCACATGCTGGTGTCTTCGTTAACAGCCTACAATGGAACGATGTGTCAAATGCATTGCGGAAATTTAGAAACATAGAATCTGCCTGTTGCCCTTCATCCATAGTAGGCAGCATATCATGTGAGAAGAGAGTAAGCTGGGTTTCGCACGAGCGATGCTTTTATCTTTGTTATATACAGCAGTCACCTCTACTTTTTTCCAGTCGCTTGGCACTTTGCACTGGTCGCGAAATTCACTATAAATGCAAACTAAGTAAGGGGCCAATGGCGTAGATACTTTTGTAAAACCGAATTGGGTTTCCCTTCGGACCTGATGATTTATTTGTTTTCGACTCTTTCAGATCTTTCTCTACGCCAGGGATGCTTATTACAATCATTCATACGGGACTCCATGTGGTGATCAATTCTCTTGCGTGAACGATTTCAAAAAACTGGAATTTAAAACTTCGGCCTTGCTTTGGCTATCTACTACTGCCAAACCGGGCTGGTCAACTAGTGATTCAAAACGGACTGGTCAACGAGTGACTGGATGGAAGCATTAGACCCAATTAGCCTTTTACATAGGACCAGAGGCTGGATGACATACCGGAGCCTGTCATTTCCCATAGCGGTCTGAATTTAATTCAGATCGTCATTTTCCACTGAGACCTGCTCTTGCAATGCGATGATGAGTTACGCGCCCACTTTGAGCGACGGGGTGTATCTTTGTCTGTCGTCTACATAGGGACACAAAAGACAATAGAGTTGTAACTGATGCCTTCATCTTGGCTTCTGAAGGCGATTCATTGTTTTGAAAACTAACGTTGATGGTATACCAATGCAATGTGAAACAGTATGTCTCCCCCCCCCCCCCCCCCCCCATGTGCGGTGCTTCAAGAGTTTGAAATTAGGGCACATGTCTTTGTATTGTAGTACAAGCCCCATCTGAAATGATTGTGGACGAGCGCTGCACGTGAATACTCCTTGTGCACCTTCCCTCATCTGTATCACGTGTGGAAACCACCATTCTCCCTGTTAACCAGAGAGAAAAGAAAATACAAGAATACGAGACTTTGTACAAATTCCATCACCTAGCTGAGATCCAACATCTTTTAGGCACTTCACCTGCCATGTGCACTGGCGTTCAGGAGACTTGGTTTCCAGCTGCACAGACCCAAGCACTTTTTGGATACTAGGGACATTATAAGAATTGTGTTGCTTATGACAGGATGTCAGATGGAGTTTTAACGTATATTCTAGACACTATGTGGTGAACTTGTGCCTCTTAATACACCTGTATCTGCTCGGGTAAGGCAATTTTCGGATATGCTCATTTGCAATATTTACCTCCCTCCCAATCGTTAAGTGTCTCAACATAATGTTTTCATTGGTATCTCAGGTCTTGGGTGATTTCAACGTCCATAACTTTGTGGTATGGAACCATGGGCACTGGCTGCAGTAAAGATCTCAGAAGTTCACTGGCACACCTCGACCTTTGCCTTGTACCTCCACACAATTCAGCATGTCACACAGAACCTACTCGGACATTTACCTTTCCATTTGCAGCCAATATCTTCCCTCATCCATCCACTCTACTGGAGGGTCCATGATGACGTGTGGAAGTGACCATTTCTCAATCTTCCTGTCTCCCCCCTCAGTGTCATTCCTGGATGCCTGCCCAGATGTGCTCTCAACAGTGCTGACTGAGATGCTTTCGCCTCTGCTGTCGACCTTGGCATGAAGATATCGATGATGCAGTCCATAATACAACTACAGGCATTCTTTCGGCAATGATTTCTCGGGCCCACCCAAATAAAATAAAGTACCTTTGTGGTCCTCGGAAATCGAAGAAGCCAATTGAGATTGTAGGTGGGTTCCCCAACACCATAAGAGGCAACCATCGATGGAGCATCTAACTCCATTAAGTGGCTCTGTGCTTGGGTCCGCCTACCTAATAAAAAGACGGTTTGGGCTGAGATCAGACATCTCTTTGGATACCAGACACAAGCAGGTGTACCTGTTATTACTTTTAAATGTACTATCTACATTGAACCAGACGCTGTAGCCAAACATTTTCCCCTGCAGTATGCTGAAGCCTCAGCGTCTGAGAATTATCAATCTGCTTTTTGTGTCCTATAACAGTGGTTGGAGTGAGGACTATTATCTTTTACTACACGCCATCTGGAGCCGCATAACACTCCATTCAGTGAGTGAGATTTCGTCAGTGTTCCTAGCCAATGCTCTGATACAGCCTCAGGGCGAGACCACATCCACAGTCAAATGATCAAGCATCTACTGGTGGTAAGCGTCACATCCTTGCCTTCCTTAACTGCATTTGGAGCGAGGGGAAGTTCCCATTTCAATGGCAAAAACATCATCGTGTCAGTACTGAAACCGGGTAAGCACCCTCACCATAGTTCTCTGTAAGTTACTTGGACACGTGGTGAGCTGTCGGCTGTGTTGGCTCTTTCAGTCTCGGGGTCTTCTGGCTCCATCCCAGCGTTGTTTTCAACAGGGCCATTCCGCTACTGATAATGTGGTTCACCTTGAATCTGCCTTACGAACAGGTTTTGGCAGACATTAACACCTTATAGCTGTCTTCTTCGACTTGCAAAAGGCTTATGACATCCCATGGCGACACCATGTCCTTGCTACCTTACATGAGTGGTGTCTCTGCGGTCCGCTCCAGATTTGCTTCCAGAACTTCCGGTCCCACTGTACGTTTTAGATTCGAGTTGGTTCTTCCCACAGTACTCTCGTCCACCACTTTCTTTTTTTCTTTAAGGTCTCAATCTTCTGACTAGTTTGATGCGGCCCACTGTGAATTCCTCTCCAGTGCCAATCTCTTCATCCCAGAGTAGCATTTCCAACCTACATTCTCAATTATTTGCTGGATGTATTCCAGTTTCTGTCTTCCCCTATAGTTTCTGGCTTCTAGAGCTCCCTCTAGTACCATGGATGTCATTCCTTCATGTCTTAACAGATGTCCTATCATCCTGTCCCTCCTCCTTATCAGTGTTTTCCACATATTTCTTTCCTCTCCGATTCTGTGTAGGACCTGCTCATTCCTTATATCTGACCACCTAATTTTCAACATTCATCTATAGCAAAACATCTCAAATACTTCGATTCTCTTCTTTTCCGGTTTATCACGGTCCATGCTACACTACCATGTTTCTCTACCGTGTGCACGAGATGTACATTCTCAAAAATTTCTTCCTGACATTAAGGCCTATGCCTGATACTTCTTTTGGCCTGGAACGCCATTTTTACCAGTTCTGGACTACTTTTGATGTCCTCTATGCTCCGTCCGTCACTGGTTTTTTTCTACCTAGGTAGAAGAATTCCTTAACTTTATCTACTTCATCAATTCTGGGGAACAGTTTTTCGCTGTTCTCATATCTGCTACTTTTCATTTCTTTTGTCTTTCTTTGATTTACTCTCTGTCCATATTCTGGACTCATTCCATTCAACATATTATGTAAATGGTCTTTACTTTCACTCAGGATAGCAATGTCATCAGAGAGTCGTACCGTGGATATCCCTTCACCTTGAATTTTAATCCCACTCCTGAACCATTCTTTCATTTCCATCATTGCTTCTTCGATTTACAGATTTATCACTAGGGCAAAAGACTACATCCCTGTCTTACGTCCTTTTTAATCCAAGCGCTTTGTTCTTGGCCGCCCACTCTCATTATTCCCTCTTCACTCTTGCACATACTGTATATTATCCGCCTCTCCCTATAGTTTGCCTCTACTTTTCTCAGAACTTGGAACATCTTGCACCATTTTACATTGTAGAACGCCTTTTCAAGACCAACAATTCCTATGAACGTTTCTTAACTTTCCTTTAGTCTCGCAACGACAGAATTAGGTCTCTGGTGCCTTCATCTTTCCTAAAGCCAAACTGATCGTCATTTAACTCACCCTCAATTTTTTGACTTCCTCTGTGTGTTATTCTTCTCAGAATCTTGGATGAATGAGGTGTTAAGCGATAATTCTCGCACTTGTCAGCTCTTGCATTCTTCCTATTGTGTGGATAAGATTTTTCCGAAAGTCAGATGATATGTCGCCAGACTCACACATTATACACACCAACGTCAACAGTCGTTTTGTTGCCACTTCCCCCAATGGTTTCAGAAATTCTGATGGAATGTTATCCATCCATTCTGCCTTATTTGATCTTAAGTCCTCCAAAGCTCTTTTAAATTCTCATTGTAATACTGGATCGTCTATCTATTGTCTCTATCCTCTGCAGTTGTCAATGTGACTCCCGTTGCGTTCTTAATGTTACCACCCTTTCTTTTAATGTCACCGAAGGTTATTTGACTTTCTTATATGCTGAGTCAGTTCTTTCGAAAGCCATTTCTTTTTCGATTTCTTCAAATTTTTCATGCAGCCATTTCGTATTAGCTTCCCTGCATTTCTTACGAGTATTTCTCATTCCTCGCTTACTTGTTTTTCTGTACTCCTGAATTTTCCTGAATATTTATGTACTTTCTTCTTTCATCGATCCACTGATGTATTTCTTCTGTTACCCATGGCTTCTCCTCAGTTACCTTCTTTATACCTATGTTTTTTCTTTCCAACTTATGAGGTTACACTTTTTAGAGTTGTCCATTCCTCTTCAACTGTACTGCCTATTGAGCTTTTCCTTATTGCTGAATCTGTAGTCTTAGAGAACGTCAAGCGTCTCACGCCATTCCTTAGTACTTCTGTATCCCACTGATTTTCGTATTGATTCTAAGGGACTTCTCTCTTAAGCTTCGACCTACTCTTAATCACTACTACATTGTGTCTGAGTCTGTAACTGCTCCCGAATATGCCTTACATCCCATTACCTGATTTCAGAATCTCTGCTTCAGAGTGGTGTAATCTAACTGAAATCTTCCCATAAGACCCGGACTTTTCCAAGTATACCTCCTCCTGATGTGATTCTTGAACAGAGTATTCGCTATTACTAGCTGAAATGTATCACAGAGCTCATTTAGGCTTCCTCCTCTCTCATTCCCTGTCCCAAGCCAATATTCTCCTGTAACCAGTTCTTCTGCTCCTTCACCTACAACTGCATTCCAGTCCCCCATGTCTATTAGATTTGCATCTCCCTTTATGTACTGTATTACCGTTTCAGTATCCTCGTATACTTTCTCCACCTCTTCATCTTCAGCTAGCGACGTCTGCATATATACCTGAACTATCGTTGTCGGTGTTGGTTTGCTGTTGATTCTGATAAGAACAATCTTATCACTGAACTGTTCACAGTGATACACTCTCTGCCTACCTTCCTATTCATAACGAATCCCAGTCCTCTTATACCATTTCCTGCCGCTGTGATATTACCCTGTACTCATCTGCCCAAAATTTTTTGTCTTCTTTGCATTTCACCCCACTAACCCATACTATATCTGGATTGAACCTTTGCATTTATCTTTTCAGATTTTCTAGCTTCCCTACCACGTTCATGCTTCTCACATTCCACGCCCCAGCTCGTAAAAAGCTCTCCTTTTGTTCGTTATTCAATCTTTTTCTCATGGTCACTTTCTCCTTGGCAGTCCCGTTCCAGAGATCCTAAATCTGGGCTATTGCGGAATCTTTTGCTAATGGAGAGATCATCATGGCATTTTTTCAATTACAGGCCACAAGTCCTGTGGATACAAGTTATGTGTCTTTAACGTAGTGGTTTCCATTGCCTTCTGCATCCACATGCCGTTGATCATTGCTAATTCTTCCACTTTTAGGAGCAGTTTCCCATTCCAGTGACAAGAGAGTGCCCTGAACCTCTGTCCGCTCCTCCGCCCTCTTTGACAAGGCAAAATGAAGGTGACTTTTTATGCCGGTAGGTTTCGGCACCAGTGCAGATTATTATTCAGAATTTAAGCAGAGGTGGGTTTCCACCCGCGACCGAGGAAGTTTTGATTACTAATTTCCTAATCAAAGACGCTACCTCTAGGCCACAAGTCAGGCACTCCCCACACCCCCTCACCCGTATCCAAAGAATGGGATCCTAAAAATTCTTACTAGTGTCGATGTCTTTCCAGCAGCCATCACTGGTCTAGCAGCAGCTGTGGGGTCCTCAGTATTTCCTTGCATGCTGACGAGTTTTGCCTATACTACTGTTCCACTAGTGCGGCTGTTGCTGAAAGTCGACTGTAAGGCGCCATACGAAAGGGGCAGCCATGGGTCTCACCCATGACTTTCGATTTTCCGCCGCCAAGACTCGCGTTAAGCTCTTCTGTAGGCGTTGTAGCGTTCACCCACAATCAGTACTTTACCTCGACGGACAACTATTCAATGTGGTGGAGACTTATAGGTTTTTAGGACTAGTTTTCGATTCTCGGTTGATATGACTTTGCATCTTCGCTAGTTTAAGCGAAAGTACTGGCTGCACCTTAATACACGTTACTCCCCGGGTAACACCAGCTGGGGTGCAGATCGCACTACCCGTCTGCAGCTTTACAGAGCCCTGACAGTCCAATCTCGAGTATGGAAGCAGGATTGTGGATAGTGGATCCAATACACCACTATGGGCATGACGTTAGGAAGAACTCTGCTTACTCCTGATAAATTTGTTGTTTATAAAAACACGACCTGTTTCACGGCTTTAAGCCGCATCTTCAGGTGAACAACTTTAAAAGATCATAGGCATACCATCGCTCCTAGTCAAAATTTGGAACCAACAGAATACCTTAAATTTTGACTAGGAACCCTATGATCTTTTAAAGTTGTTCACCTTAATATGCCGCTTGAATCCGTGAAAGTGATCGTATTTTAATAAACAACAATTTTGCCAGCTGTAAGTGGAGTTGCCTTTCAACAGCTGCGGTTGTCCGGAATATAAAATATTTTGCACCACTGGGGGTTCGACTTGCGACAGGGGCCTTTCGAACTATCCCTGTGAACAGTCTACTCGTGGAGGCTGGGGTCCATCCATGGCGGATCAGACGCCAACAACAGCTTTCTAAACACGGTAATCAATCTCCTGCAACAGTGGACCCTAGCAGGGATTATGATCGCAGTCCGGATCCGCTCCATTCTCTCTGAACTTCAATCGTTTCCTCTGCCACCTCTCCTCTGGACTCATTATCATACACATATGTGGTGCATACCTCGGTCACAGCTCCAAAAGAAGTGGTTCTTCCTGTGGCCCTTCCCCATCAATTTTCAGATGTAGCCTACACCGGTGCCTCGATGGTTCCTGGCTTTGCTTATACTCACGCATTACAAACTGAACTGCTCTCCTCGCTGGATGGCTGTAGTGTCTTCAATGTGGAGTTGGTAGCCATTTCTTTTGCTCTTGAGCATATCCGTTCCTGCATTTGTGGGGTCCTTTCTCATCTGCAGCGACCCCTTGAGCAGTTTGCAAGCTCTCGACCAGTGGTACCCACGCCATCCCTTGGTCATTGCTAACCAGGATTCCTTTATGCAGATGCTCAGTCACTTTCGTCTGGACTCCCAGGGAAGTAACTCACTGATAGCCTGGCCAAACTGGCTATCAGCACACTGACTCTTGGGATCGGTATTCCGGAAACAGACTACCGGTCGGTATCATACTGTGAAGTTTTAGGTGCTGCATCGTCCGTACTTGGCTGACTCATGGTAATCTCTTCTGTAGTGAGGACCCAACCCACTGTCATTGTGTCTCCAGTCTGGCAGTGGTTCATATTCTGCAGGACCGTCCCAAAAATGCCGGCTTGTGGCGTACACTTATTCTCCCTGAATCGCTACCCCTAGTGTTAAGAGACGATGTCCCAGCTGCTTAGTTTTATATTTTATTCGTGAAGTGAGCTTTTACCACTCTATTGAAGGAAGGGCCACTTAACCTTAACAGGCATATTGAGGGGTTGTTAGAGCACTCTGATGCCTCCTCTGCCCAGTATGGACTGCAGTAGTCTGGGGTGTGCGGTCCAGTCAGAGTTCTCGTTCTCTCTGCTAACACATCGTCCCCCCCCCCCCCCCCCCCCGCGCTATCTCTCGAGTGGTCTGTTAAACTCGTTCTTCCTCCGTGCTTCTCTTTCCCTGTAAGTGTTGTAGACCTTCCAAGCCAGTCTCGGGGTGGAGTACTTCTCGTAAGTGGTGGGGGCTGGGACATGTATGTTCCCTCTTCGCACTCTGCTTTCAGTGACTTCCGGATCCTCCCCAGATGGGGCACCTAGCTTGCCGTTCTCCCTCTCTCTCATTTCCTTCTTTTTGTCCCTTACCTCAAGTGGTAGACCTTGGGGTTTTCTTCCCCTGGTTTTGATGTGATCTACAGCTATATAGACCTGTGTGTTCGAGGACAAAGGGACTGATGACAAATTAGTTTGGTCCCTTTAACCATCCAACCAACAGACTGTTATGGTACTTAGAGGGAGCTCTCATCTAAAGATTTGGAGGGTTTGAGCGTTTACATATCTCAAGATAGCAAAATGTATCTCAAAATAACGTATGCTGAGTTTCTTGATGCCATAACCTAGAACAATACGATGACTTTCTTTAAAATAACTCATTTGCTCGATGTAATTTTTCAATAGTACTGCCGTGTTGTAGAAAAAAACGGTAGCGTCTTTGAAAGGCAATCAAAACGTCCTGCGTCCAGGATTCCATGCCAGCAAGTGCTTGAAATTCAAATAAAAATCGTCAGCAATGGTGGTCGAAGAATTTTGGCATAAGCAGTCCCCTTTCATACTGTTATTGTTCTTGTCAAAGAGGGCGGAGGTGCTGACAGAGTTAGGACACTCACTCGCCCTTGAAGTCGGAAACTGTCAATTAAAAGGCAGACGAATCAGTAATGATCAATGGCATGGAGATGAAGAAAGAAATGGAAACCACTGCATTAAAGATACATAATATGCGTCCACGTGACATGTGACCTTTAATTTGGAAAGTGCAAAGATGATCGTTTGCAAAAGATACTGCATTAGGACTTGTCGGATAACGTGATAGAAAAAGTAGGAGTCGGTATGGAAGACATAGGGGATCTAGAAAGACAGTTAGATTTTAATAAAGCTTTGGAAGACGTAATCAAGTAAGGCAGACTGAAGAAATAACATTACCCTCGGTCATTCTAAAACCACTGGGACGAGTGGCGACCAAACGACTGTTCAAGTCGACGTGTAGGACCCTTTAAACTGGAGGCGCATCGTGAGAATTCGAAAAACTACCACCCACACAGTCCTGCAATCATGGTTCCAATTTCTGACAAGATTGAAATACGAATAAACGGCAAAGGAAATTGAGGATCAGTCTAGGACAAACAGGTAACATACAATGTGTACAAGAACCGAGAGGAAATCCCAGAATGGTAGAGGAAGGAAGGAGTACCCAGGTTATAAATACTGTGAGAGAGGGATGTAGCCTTTCTTCACTCCTGTTCAGTCTACACATCGAACAAGCAATGACGGAAATAAAAGAAAGGTTCATGATTGTGCTTAAAATTCAGTGTGAAAGGATACCAATGATAACATTTACAAGACATTGCCACCCTCAGTGTAAGTGAAGAAGAATTGAAGAAATTGTTGAATGGAATGAACAGTCAAAAGAGCACACAACATGGTTGGAGAGTAATCTGAAGGAAGAAGAAAATAATGAGGACTATTAAAAGGATGAATAACAATAAACCTAATATCGAAATTCATCATGAAATAAAAGATTCAAGGAATTCTGCTACCTTAGGAAGCAAAGTAATACGTAACAGACGACGCAAGATGGACATTAAAAGCGGGATAGCATAGATAAATAAGACATTCTTAGCCAAAAGAAGTCTAATAATAGGTACCATCTTTGTCTTTAACTAGAGGAAAACCTTACTGAGAATACACGTTTGGAGCACAGCATTGTATGGAATTGAATGACAGACTGTGGAAAACAGGAAAAGAGAATCGAAGCGTTAGAGACGTTGTGATATAGAAGGATGTAGATAATTGTGAGTGATAAGATACGGAATGAGGTGGTTCTCCTTAGAATAGGCGAGAGAAAGGAACATATGGAAAACACTGACAAGAAGAAGGAACAGGACGATAGGACACGTGTTAAGACATCAGAGAACAATTTACATGGAACTAGAGAAAGCTGTATAGGATCAAAACTGTACGGGAAAGAATCTGACAAATATATGAAGATGTTCTGTGCAAGTGCTACTCTGAATTCAAGTTACCACAAGAGAGGAATTTATTGCGGGTTGCAGGAACTCAATCACAACATTAATGACTCAACATAAAAATAAAATCGAGTTTCCTACTTTCACGTAATGAAGTATCTCCACATCTCAACCAAACACATGAACGTTAAAAATTGCAAATCGTTTCTGTTACGAGAAATGGCACAAGTCAGAATTTTGCCGTAATGTGATACAGAATGGGATACTTTTTATAACGTAATTCGCCCTGTACGGGATTTCCAGATTGGCTCAGTTTTACCGGATGGGCATCAAAAGACTCCTTGCTGCCCTGAAAGCTACGGAAGATTGCCGCTGGCTTCATCTCCACTGATCTCTTCTCCCGACGGATCAAACAGAAGCCGCAAAGCTGTAGTCTTCTGACTCCTTGCTACTACGATGTATTTCAAAGCCATATTCTGCTCCATTATTGTTCCAGATTATTTCAGATTATTTTCGTAATGAGAAGCTTTCTGTCTGTCTGACTGTAGGTGTGTGTGTGTGTGTGTGTGTGTGTGTGTGTGTGTGTGTGTGTGTGTGCGTGTGGGAGAGAGAGAGAGAGAGAGAGAGAGAGAGAGAGAGAGAGAGTCTTATGCAGCATTCTCCACATGAGTATATATTAGAATGCCAATTTCAGAAGTCTTCAATGAAAATGATGACGTGCGTTATAGACGTTGACTTTACAATGTCCATTTTAAATGCGGAATGTACAGATTCCCTTACTGGTTATGTACAGGTACTGTATGTACTCTATATTGATCGTCAGTTTATACAGAAACCGCTTACGTCTATTCAGTACGTGGTTTCCACTGCCATCTGTAGCAGTCACCCCGTTGACCATTGCCGATTCTTCTTCCTATCCCAATGGAAAGATGGTTCCCTGAGCCTCTTTCCGCTCCTCCGCCCTTTTTGATAAGGCATTTGTGATGAAATGGGTGACTGTTTTTACTGGAAATCTTCAGCCGTCATTGCTGATGACTTTTATCCAAAATTGAAACAATGGCTGCGATTATATGCAGAACCCACGACGTTTTGATTGCTAGTCAAAGACGCTACACTAAGATTAGAGGGTTGTTATCACATTTATATAACACCATCAACAATCCGAGAAAGCTATGAATAGTTCCATTTTATTGGCCTGGCAAAGAATGAAGTTAATTCCCACGAAGTTTTATTTTTGTAACTACTGTTCAGAGTGTCAAAGTGTCACGTATTTTTTGAAGCAGTCATTCTCATGTCTTTCGGTCTAGTGGATAATTTGAAATACAATTTCATCATAAAATCCTTTGTTCCGGCGCAAACGGAAATTGCTGCGAAAATTGGTAAAGGTTTATAAAGGTTACGTTTAATTAAACACAGCAGATGAGACACATACGCCTAAATTCGTCGTTTTCATACTCAGAGCTGATCCAACTTGAAGATCATCCTAGAACTACAGTCACAGGTGAAAACAGTGAGAACGTCCGCGGTACAACATGGATAATTGAAGGCGCATGTAGTAGCTGAGGAACCCCAGAAAGAAGAGAAACGTATGTTTTACGTGCAGAAGTAATTATGAGAAATCCTTCTTTCTTTTAATGGTGTCACCATTTAAAGACTGTCGGGCAAAAGCAAAAGCACATTTTGAGAGTTCTAAGGAAAATAAGAATCATTTGGTGTATTAATATTTCAATGTTGCTGAGGTTTGGCTCCACTGAATAACCAAGAAAAGAACAATAAGAGCGGTGAGTGGAAACTGAAGTCTCTAAACAGACAAAGCCTTTTTCGTTTACCAGAAAATGTAATACGTCTGTGTACCAGGGAGTAAAACGGTTCCATTTATTGATTAGTTTGCCTGAAAACAAATGGCGAAAAATATAGATGTCTTCTGCACAGACTGGGTGAAATTGACTGCCGAAAGACGTAACACCATTTATCATTGAGACAATACAGAGAGGGTAACGGGAAAACTGAGGGATTTGTAGTATAAATTGTTTGGGGCAACCGCATTAGCGAACAGAATTGACACCTGACTTTCACGCACGCCTTCATGCGAAGAAACCTGTGTCTGTGTACTTGTTTGACATCAAATAAGAGACTCTTAACAGCCTGAAGTCGGAGAGTCATATCCGTCTCTTTCACGTAACGTACCCTTAAACAGTTAATTTCGAGATGGTTCTGAATCATTAGGTCTGAAATATTTGGTTTAAACGGATTTCGCATGTTTTCGGTTTTACCTACAGTTTAGTTTGATGTAGGGCTTCTTTGTGGTGCTTACCAATACATCCTCTTCTGGATATTTATTCCATCTGGGTGGGCGTTATCACTCCATCCTGTAGGAGTGCTAAGGAGATCATGCACGAGCCAAGCGTATTCGAACAGTTTCGGCCATTTACTATTAAAACACAAACGTCAACAGGACTACTCTGAAATTGCAACAGTAGGATTCATATACTTTCGCCTGACTTGTAAACCTTCTGTTTCTACTCTTGTTTCTTTCTTAAAACTAGCTTCTTTTGCAAAAACACTGCGGAGTTTACACAATTTAACCTCACTAACATTCTAATGTAGTTGCAATTACCAGAAAATTCTGAAACAGTCCGTTATGAAACAAGCAGTTGAGGGCAAGTCAGATCAGTAGCTTATGAAAAGCTCATGGTCTGCAAAAAAATAAACATATTATTCCTTCACCTATACTACTTATCATTTCCTCAGCTATCGACGGCTCGTAAAATAATTATTATTTAAGTGAAGAAATCTGACGTTATTCGTATACTACAGTAGCAAAGAGTTTCGCAGGTTAACTTCTCGGCAAAATACTTTCCGCTTTGCACGCTATCATTTGCCTAAAACTCGTTTTGATACCACGAATGGTTTGTGAGATATCGCAGAGGTTATGAATATTTTGCCTCCACTCCATCGTTTGCGAGCTCGATCGGAAATGCGTACATTACATACCATCCATTTTCTCGAGAGTGAAGAGAGATACAGAACTCGTCTCAAGTTTAATAAAAAAATAATATATTGCCTATATTTCGAATGTAGCAATGTATAACTTATCACTTACCATTCGAACAGACATTATGCCATGGTATCGACATGCCTCCTGTTTACTATACCTGTCAGCTGTACGACGATCTCGCCGGCCGCGGTGGTCTCGCGGTTCTAGGCGCTCAGTCCGGAACTGCGCGACTGCTACGGTCGCAGGTTCGAATCCTGCCTCGGGCATGGATGTGTGTGATGTCCTTAGGTTAGTTAGGTTTAATTAGTTCTAAGTTCTAGGGGACTGATGACCTAAGATGTTAAGTCCCATAGTGCTCAGAACCATTTGAACCATTTTGTACGACGAAATTGCGCTGCTGCGTCACACATTCATCCATCGGCCGCCAAAGTTTATAATTTTGCATTCTCCGTCCATAACTGTATGAACATCAATTTGTGACCAGTTTCCCTAACTCCTTTGTGGTGTGTCATTTTGTTTGCTTAGAATGTATTTATTGTCGACGTATCACCTCCGTGCAAGGCTACATTACAGACTAATGCCTTCAGAAAAGACTTTCTAACACTTAAATCTACATTTGAAGGAAACAAATTTCCCTTTTTTGGAAACGCGTTTCTTGCTATGGCCAGCCTGCATTTTCTGTCATCTCTGCTTTGGCCATTCCCAGTTATTTACGTCATAAATACAATTTTTGGTGTCACATTCCCATTTCCAGTGCTATACATTGGTCCGAAGCGCTTCTACAGTCAGCAGTACAAAATGTTGGGAAGAAGTATCTTTTCTGGAACAACCGTGAATTTGTAAGTAACTGTTTAGGTTTTTCTGTGTCCTCAATTGGTTATAGTACTATATAGGGTGTTACAAAAAGGTACGGCCAAACTTTCAAGACACATTCCTCACACACAAATAAAGAAAAGATGTTATGTGGACATGTGTCATGAAACGCTTAATTTCCATGTTAGAGCTCATTTTAGTTTTGTCAGTCTGTACTGTACTTCCTCGATTCACCGCCAGTTGGCCCAATTGAAGGAAGGTAATGTTGAGTTCGGTGCTTGTGTTGACATGCGACTCATTGCTCTACAGTACTAGCATCAAGCACATCAGTACGTAACATCAACAGGTTAGTGTTCATCACGAACGTGGTTTTGCAGTCAGTGCAATATTTACAAATGCGGAGTTGGCAGATGCCCATTTGATGTATGGATTAGCACTGGGCAATAGACGTGGCGCAGTAAGTTTGTATCGAAACAGATTTCCAGAACGAAGGTGTCCAGACAGAAAGACGTTCGAAGCAATTGATCGGCGTCTTAGGGAGCACGGAACATTCCAGCCTATGACTCGCGACTGGGGAAGACCTAGAACAACGAGGACACCTGCAATGGACGAGGCAATTCTTCGTGCAGTTGACGATAACCCTAATGTCAGCGTCAGAGAAGTTGCTGCTGTACAAGGTAACGTTGACGACGTCACTGTATGGAGAGTGCTACGGGAGAACCAGTTGTTCTGTACCATGTACAGCGTGTGCAGGCACTATCAGCAGTTGATTGGCCTCCACGGGTACACTTCTGCGAATGATTCATCCAACAATGTGTCAATCCTCATTTCAGTGCAAATGTTCTCTTTACGGATGAGGCTTCATTCCAACGTGATCAAATTGTAAATTTTCACAATCAACATGTGTGGGCTGACGATAATCCGCACGCAATTGTGCAATAACGTCATCAACACAAATTTTCTGTGAACGGTGTTGGTGATGTCTTGATTGGGCTCCATGTTCTTCCACCTACGCTCAGTGGAGCACGTTATCATGATTTCATACGGGATACTCTACCTGTGCTGATAGAACATGTGCCTTTACAAGTACGACACAACTTGTGGTTCATGCACGATGGAGCTCATGCACATTTCAGTCGAAGTGTTCGTACGCTATTCAACAACAGATTCGGTGACCGATGAATTGGTAGAGGTGGACCAATTCCATGGCCTCCACGCTGTCCTGACCTCAACCCTCTTGACTTTCATTTATGGGGGCATTTGAAAGCTCTTGTCTACGCAACCCCGGTACCAAACGTAGAGACTCTTCGTGCTCGTATTGTGGACGGCTGTGATACAATACGCCATTCTCTAGGGCTGCATCAGCGCATCAGGGGTTCCATGCGACGGAGGGTGGATGCATGTATCCTCGCTAACGGAGGACATTTTGAACATTTCCTGTAACAAAATGTTTGAAGTCACGCTGGTACATTCTGTTGCTGTGTGTTTCCATTCCATGATTAATGTGATTTGAAGAGAAGTAATAAAATGAGCTCTAACATGGGAAGTAAGCGTTTCCGGACACATGTCCACATAACACATTTTCTTTCTTTGTGTGTGAGGAATGTTTCCTGAAAGTTTGGCCGTACCTTTTTGTAACACCCTGTATGTACAAAGCGCTTTACGCGCCAGGTAGTCTCCAAGCGTCTTACGACACAGGTTATGATCGTGTAGTCCGCTACATGTGCCAATACGTCTGCCGCCACAGAAAGCACTGACACCAGGAACTACTTCCAGCATCCGTCAAATGGATCACAGACAACGATTCTTCCGCCGTTCACGGGTAAAAGCAGCCGCACAGCATCATTTGGTCAGTTGTCGCAGATCAGCAGTTGTACCAGGTCATCAACTGTTACCAGACCCACTTGCTAAACTGTCATACACCGTTGCCGCAGCTATAGGGCAGCAGCAATCAATCGTTGATCATCGGACAGTAAACGCCGAGCGCCGATGTGGATATCGCTGTTAGTCTGAACAGCAGTGCAGACATAACAGTTGGGAGATTAGCTAGCCAACGTTCACAGACTTTAGGTTAGACATGTATTCAGAACTTTTACTACAGTGCCACGCCTGTTTATCACTCTGGATATTTATTTTGTACGTAATTTCATTAAATACGTATTAATATCTCTTATTATTAATATCTCTTATTAAGGAACGAGACTAGTTGGAAGGACACAACCTGAATATATCAACTAATTTTCTGTGGTAGGAGGTTCGATTTATGCTACCTTTTATGCTGTGTGACAAACTTATTTGGTGCATACAATAGGTTTCTTGCATTTCAGCAGCAACCAAAAGAATTAATAAACTCTTGAGGGGACCATTCAAGTCACAGTACATGTAATGAACTATGCATTACAAAATGCTGTAGATGAAAAGCAGATACATAAAGCTGGAAGGCTAGTTACTGGCTTTGTTGCAGCAACAGAGCACTGTATGACTTAACAGTTCGCAGGTAGAAAGTAGAGATCAGAAATGGAGCTAGTACGAGTCTGTTGTTGGGAGTTCCATACCTAAGAAATCAAGTCACCACTGGATAGTCGCCAATATAAACTCAGCGCCTTATCGGCTTCCTTCCTTGCTTCCGTAGCTCCTCGAGTGTGACGAGTCTGACAACGGCGGTGATGCTTTCGCTTCCTAATCGACGACTCGATCTCTCTCACTGAAGCGTGCACTAGTGTATGACAAATCCTGATGTAGCGTGGAAGCTGAGTGACAATCTTTGTTGAAAACTAGCACTGAAAGGGCGAAATGGAATCAGGCGGATGACGAAGCTAGTTTTTCTGCGGCTGTGGAGGGTGTAAGACAAAAATCGAATGATACAGGGTATGAGACTACAAATGTGCTCCATTGCAGAAAGATTGATATATGGAAAAAGTTCGATGTTGCACACAACCTTTCTAACAAAAAACAAAATTTGTCCAATCCAAACAAAATGATTGTATTCTTTCTCATTCCACCTCAGCCATGAAGCAACATATGTGCTCCATCAAACGGAAACAGGGTACAGAGCAGCGTCACTCTTACGTAAGTGCATTAAAATGTGCTCTATTTGTGTATTCTATTGTTCATGGCAAATTCCGTTTTTGGCTAATAGCGGCTTATGTATCTTATCATTCATTTTTTTAACTTTCCGGAAGACTGTTGCAATTTATTTCAGCAATTAATCACAATTTAGACAATACACTTCGTTCTTATAAGTTTTCTTGGGCTGTTATCACAGACTTACTGATGTGTCGGAAAGAGTGTAGTGTAATTGTTAGACTTCTCTGAACAGAAATTAAATATTTAATAAATCTACAGCAGTCTTCAGAAATGTTTATACATGTGTAAATACATATAAGTAATGCCTACCACACACTGGGAAGTAGTGTCAGAGACTGTAGCTCCCACCAGACGAGGAACAAATTGGGCTTAAAAAATCCATGGAGAAAAAATGAGAGCTGCTTGGATACGACAAAGATTGAATACAATGGCCAATCGCACAAGATAACAAATTTTTATCACCAAGAAAAAGCTGTGCGACATAAAAGAAAGTTGGTTGCGTGTTTTTGCACCTGAAGGATTCTGTCTTCTCAAATTTCGTGTCAGTTGCATACGGGTAGCGCTGTTAGGATGCAAATCTAGTTTGCTTTAAATACGCTTTGTAACGGTCGTGAGCATTAGTTACCTAGGAGACGGGACGTGATGAGTTTGTTAGATAAGACTGGCTTTAAAGCGATAAAGCCGTCAGCACCTCACTGAGTTTCAACGAGGTCGTGTTAAAGGGATGTGAGAAGCTAGATCCTTGTGCAATATTGTAGAAAGACTTGGGAGGAATGTTTCCACTGTGCATGATTGCTCGCAGCGATGGTCATGAAAATGTACGGTCGCAAGGAGGCTTGGCTCAGGACGGCCACGTGGCGCTAACGAGAGGGAAGACCATAGTGTTCGGAGTATGACTCTGGCGTATCGAACTACATCTGCAGCAGAAATTTGGGCGGCAGTTGGCAGCACTCTCCTGGGTATCTCACTAACCCTGAGTGCAAATCTGTACTCAGCCCGGTGATTCGACTGTTGCGCTGCCATCCACGAAGAGCATTCCACAGGCTGTTTTCCAACAGGATAACGCTCGTCCACATATCACTGTTGTAGCCCAGCATGCTCTACAGTGTCGACGTGTTGCCTAGACTTGCTCGCTCACCAGACTTGTCTTCAATCGAGCACATATGGAACACCATCAGACGGCAACTCTATTTCATCCAAAATCAGCATTAGGCCCCACGCCCCCCCCCCCCCCCTATTGACCGACCACGCGCAGCAGGCTTGGAACTCCATCCCATAAAAAGAAATCCGGCATCAACATTCTGGCGGCTACGCCGGTTATTAATGTACCATCATTTGACATTTGCTGCATCTTATCTCGTGCTTACATTATTCTGTGATATAGCAATGTCAATCACTTAAATTTGCCTGCCACCTAGGCAAACGTATTCGAGAAATTTTATTTTTCGTTAGTTAGTTTTTGGTGTTACGACTTTTCCGGGGTGTTCCACCTGAATGCCACCTTATATATTTTCGAAAAGGAACAAAATGTGAAATATTCAAATGACCTGGGACGCACCTGTGTCAGTGGCCCACACAATGGGTAGGACTGCACAATCCATAAACATAAACAAACATTTCTTTCAATACAAATTTACATTTTTCAAACAGCACATGTATGTTTTTTTCTACGGAAATGAAGACTTAAATATAACTAGTGACGACGACCCTGTTTCAGTGTTCTAAACCTCATATCTTCTGAAATACGTAGACTTTAAAGGTCGGCGACGGCGCCACAGTTTCTGCCATAATGTGCAGAGAAAGGTGCCGTGCCCGAGCGGTTCTAGGCGTTTCAGTCCGGAACCGCGCTACTGCTAGGGTCGCAGGTTCGAATCCTGCCTCGGCCATGGATGTGTGTGATTTCCTTAGGTTAGTTAGGTTTAAGTAGTCCTAAGTTCTAGGGGACTGATGACCTCAGATGTTAAGTCCCATAGTGCTCAGAGGCATTTGAACCATTTGAAAGGTTGCCTATAGCAAGCTTCAGGACAGTGCAGGAAACCCGCATTACGGCATTACAGCATCGTTTTATTTCGTAAAGTCAAATTTTTCCAAAAGTATAATGTTAAGAGCAATGAAACCAAGTCTGCCACCAGTAACTGTATATAGAGTTTTCATTTCTGTACAAAAACATTCACGTGCCATCTTAAAAAACTTCGTGTTAAACGTTCTGTTTGTTTACATGTGGGTTCAAATGGTTCAAATGGCTCTGAGCACTATGGGACTTAACATCTGAGGTCATCAGTCCCCTAGAACTTCGAACTACTTAAACCTAACCAACATAAGGACATCACACATCCATGCCCGAGGCAGGATTCGAACCTGCGACCGTAGCAGTCTCGCGGTTCCCGACTGAAGCACCTTGAATCACTCGGTCACTGCGGCCGGTTTACTTGTAGGGATTGTGCATTTCTACTCATTCTGTGAGCCCTTGACACAGGCGCATCACTGGCCAATTGTGTTTTTCACATTTTGTTTCATTTCAGAAATATGTCAGATGGCGGAATTATGTGGGGCGCCCAGAATATATAGAAAGGTCAGAAACATTCTGAAAAGCTTGTAGGGGAGGTTTTGCTGATTAATAAGCATTTAGAAAAAAATTGTATATGTTGCGCTGTTTCCGAGCATTGATGTTAGGCAATCAGGTCGTTGCACATGCAAATTCAAGAGCTTGTACGCGTTAAAATAAGGTAATGCACAGCAACCTGTGGGTCCGTAAGTTACCAGTTGTTAGAATGCTCATTAACAGATAAAATGTACCTTTTTTGGAAGAGATAAATTTAAGCTAAGCGAGAAAAGGTACATTTGTTCGGTTTGAGGAAACCAAACGAACAACAAGTTCCGCGACGCTATCTCTGAAAGGCTGCTAGAATTTGTGCATATGACGTTTTGATGGAATAACTTCAGGGACAAATAACTCGGAAATGGTAAAACGTAGCAAATTTTTTTTCTCAGCACAACCTGCGCTGCAACACCCTTACAAGTTTTAATCTTATTCACGTCACGCTCACGGGTTGCTGCTGGTAGTGGCAACGTCGTGAGTCTCCCGTAATACACTACTGGCCATTAAAATTGCTACACCACGAAGATGGCGTGCTACAGACGTGAAATTTAACCGACAGGGAGATGATGCTGTGATATGCAAATGATTAGCTTTTCAGAGCATTCACACAAGGTTGGCACCTGTGGCGACACCTACAACATGCTGACATGAGGAAAGATTCCAACCGATTTCTTATACACAAACAACAGTTGACCGGCGTTTCCTGGTGAAACGTTGTTTTGATGCTTCGTGTAAGGAGGAGAAATGCGTACCATCACGTTTCCGACTTTGATAAAGGTCGGATTGTAGCCTATCGCGATTGCGGTGTCTCGTATCGCGATACTGCTGCTCACGTTGGTCGAGAACCAATGACTGTTGGCAGAATATGGAATCGGTGGATTCAGGAGGGTAATACGGAACGCCGTGCTGGATCCCAACAGCCTCGTATCACTAGCAGTCGAGATGACAGGCCTCTCATCCGCATGGCTGTAACGGATCTTGCAGCCATGTCTCGATACCTGAGTCAACAGATGGGGAAGTTTGCAAGACAACAACCATCTGTACGAACAGTTCGACGACGTTTGCAGCAGCATGGACTATCAGCTCGGAGACCATGGCTGCGGTTACCCTTGACGCTGCATCACAGACAGGAGCGCCTGCGATGGTGTACTCAACGACGAACCTGGGTGCACGAATGGCAAAACGTCATTTTTTCGGATGACTCCAGGTTCTGTTTCCAGCATCATTATGGTCGCATCTGTGTTTGGTGACATCGCAGTGAACGCACATTGGAAGCGTGTATTCGTCATCGCCATACTGGCGTATCACCCAGCGTGATGGTATGGGGTGCCAATGGTTACATGTCTCGGTCACCTCTTGTCGCATTGACGGCACTTTGAACAGTGGACGTTACATTTCAGATGTGTTACGACCCGTGGCTCTACCCTTCATTCGATCCCTGCGAAACCCTACATTCAGCAGGATAATGCACGACCGCATGTTGCAGGTCCTGTACGGGCCTTTCTGGATACAGAAAATGTTCGACTGCTGCCCTGGCCAGCCCATTCTCCAGATCTCTCACCAATTGAAAACGTCTGGTCAATGGTGGCCGAGCAACTGGCTCGTCACAATACGCCAGTCACTACTCTTCATTAACTGTGGTATCGTGTTGCAGCTGCATGGGCAGCTGTATCCATACACGCCATCCAAGCTCTGTTTGACTCAATGCCCCGGCATATAAGGCCGTTATTACGGCCAGAGGTTATTGTCCTGGGTACTGATTTCTCAGGATCTATGCACCCAAGTTGCGTGAAAATGTAATCATATATATAGTATATTTGTCCAATTGTCATCTGCATTTCTTCTTGGTGTAGCAATTTTAATGGCCAGTAGTGTAGTTTCGCTTTCCTTTCTGCGCTGTATTCCAGTTGTAGACTCAAGCGAACGACTTTACGGTTAAATGGACAGTGGCGGAGACTTGTAAGTCGAGTGTCCGAGTGTACGGAGACCGCGAGTTCGCAGATGACATCACAGGTTCCGCTGGCGAGTTTAAAGCGAGAGTAGGCAGCTCGTGTTAGCGGAGAGACGCGGCTTACCTGTTGAGGCTGCGGATGGCGGCCTTGAGCGCGTGGAAGTCCGGCCGGTCGGCCGGCTCGTCGGCCCAGCAGCGCCGCAGCAGCTGCAGCACAGCTTCGTCCTCGTCAGGGGGCGTCCGCGACTGCTGCGGCGCGGGGCTCTTGGACGCCTCCGCAGTCCCTGCAACAACAGGTGTCGTCACATGCACGGCTGTCGCTGACTGGTAAGTTGTACAGGGTTTAGCTAAAGCAGCACTACGTTCCCTGACACTGGAACACACCGTTCCTCTGCGTCGACTCGATTCACAAGCGCGCAAGAGGTGCACTCACCAGGCTTCTATTTTCTTCCAGAACATCGTAGCTCTGACAGGCTTCGCTGCCTAGCTGGTGTGAGGGAACGAGATTTTCCAGACATTTTGTAGCCAAAAATTGGAAACAAATAGTTTCGTTGAGTGGAAGCGAAATCTCGAACTACTTTTGAATATAAATGAGCAAGCCTTATCAGTGGAATTATATGATTTTTTTTATTCTGGATAACAGTCAGACCATAAAATTGTAATTATTATGTAAGATGATTTATTATGGCACAAGTGTGAAGTCGTCCTGTAACGCCGGAAATGCATATCCTCCTATTTCCATCTATTCCACTGCAATTTTTTTTCCCTTATTTTGTTACCTGAAGATATAACATTTCTGTGTCTTTGTATATTGTAATTGTTTTACTATTTGTATATATTTATGCATTTATGTCGATTTATAATTGGTTTGTTTTGTGAATATTATTTGTATTTATACGCTGGGTGTGGCCTAGGGAAAACTATGCTATCGAACGAATACATCGATAGGTCATGTGAAGAACCCAAGTGTTTAGGATCTTTGGTAGTGTTAACTCTGTCGCGTGGAGTGCGAGCAGAGCGGAGTTAGGCTGGGGTGGTGCAGTGGAGCAGGTGTGTTGTGTGACGCTCCCACGCGTTGCCGCGCTTTCGGGGTTGGGCAGCATGTAATTGCGCTCGACTTGCTATCATAGTTTCTGACACGGTGTCGCGGACGGGAAGCATTAGCTGGGCACATCAAGAGCCCGTTTCGCCTGGTGACCGTGTCGAGAAGAAGGCGCGCCAACACCCAGCTTCTGCAACAGCGACGACCGACAATGAGTGACTGTCGCCACCTCCTCGATCGACGGCTTCAAACCTTCAATCAACCAACAAGAAAAACTGGAAGCACGTAAAGTTTTAGAACTGTATGGCAGACCTCAGCTTATCAGACTGTTCCATTTTCATAACTAAATTACAGCAACGTAGCATGAACCTTAGTGGCTCATTGTCCCAATTGCATTACCAAGCAGGGTCCCTTCCTTTTCCGGAATGAACCCGAGTGTCGTTGAAATTCAAATGCCAGCATCATTCGATTTCACTGCTTTAATTTCAAAGCTCAGTTAAGGTATTCATAGCTGGCTACAATATTTAGATTACACAAGCACAAATTAAGAGTGCGAGTTTTGTTACCGTATTTTAGCTTACCTGTGGCTGTAGCTCAGCTTGGTACGTACTAAATTTTACTATTGTTAATTGTTCATAATCATTTAATTCAAGTTCAAAGTTAAATCTCTTATTTCTAAATTGCGTAGATTCAAGTAGCTTTTGAAATGATTGTTGAGGTAGTCCAAGACTAACCGTATTTTACTGAATTTCGATGTGCTTCAGAAAGAAAGCTCACTATTCACTTCAGTCACTAAATTAACT
Organism: Schistocerca piceifrons; assembly: GCF_021461385.2. NCBI lineage: Eukaryota > Metazoa > Arthropoda > Insecta > Orthoptera > Acrididae > Schistocerca > Schistocerca piceifrons. The sequence continues at coordinate 301,558,777 of NC_060141.1, forward strand.
TTCGATTTTCCGGTTTTATTAATTCTTTTGCTAAATTAAGTCAGAGTGTAGCGAAATTTATTGCTTCTGACAAACTTTCAGTTTTCACACTACACGTGTCAACCTTTAGTTGCCACGCTTCTAGTGCTAATTATATGTGTAATAACCTTTATTTTTCAGTTACTATAGTAATTGTCCTTAGGACTGGCGACCTTGATTTCCCCCAAATCTCAAATATCTAATTACCGCTAGTTAATTGTTAACGTAACGGCCGCACATTTACTTTATTAACTTTACCCCTTTTCAAAATTAATTTCCACCAGTTTCATTTGCATGTTTCCTTTCATTTAGATGTAACCCTTTCCTCCCTCTTTACCGACAAATTAACTTCGGTGACGATTGCTTTTCCCAAATTTCCATTAGGTACACGCGGTTTAATTTTTCACTGTCATTAAGGTCGATAAGTGAAGGGGAGGTTACAGTCCACATGAGTGCTAAAAGGAACTCATTAAACTTCGGCTACACGATAAATCAGTCTAATCTAAAAGCCGTAAATTCAACTAAATACCTAGGTATTACAATCACGAACAACTTAAATTGGAAAGAACACATAGAAAATGTTGTGGGGAAGGCTAACCAAAGGCTGCGTTTTATTGGCAAGATTTTATTGGCAGGACACTTAGAAAATGTAACAGACCTACTAGGGAGACTGCCTACACTATGCTTGTCCGTCCACTTTTAAAATATTGCTGCGCGATGTGAGATCCTTACCAGATAGGACTGACAGAGTACATCAAAAAAATTCAAAGAAAGGCAGCACGTTTTGTACTATCGCGAAATATGAGAGAGAGTGTTACAGAAATGATACAGGATTTGGGCTGGGAATCATTAAAAGAAAGGCGTTTTTCGTTGCGACGGAATCTTCTCACGAAATTCCAATCACCAACTTCCTCCTCCGAATGCGAAAATATTTTGTTGACACCGACCTACATAGGGCCGAACGATCACCACGATAAAATAAGGGAAATCAGAGCTCGCACGGTAAGATATAGGTGTTCGTTCTATCCGCACGCTATACGAGATTGGAATAATAGAGAATTGTGAAGGTGGCTGGATGAACCCTCTGCCAGGCACTTAAATGTGATTTGCAGAGTATCCATGTAGATGTAGATGTAGATGAAGATGAAGTCCTGTTTCGCGTATTATGATGTATTCGACCTTGTCTCTATGCCGTTCCAAGAGAGTTGAAGACATATTTGTGTCGACGGGAAAAGTAGTCAAACATGGCAAAGAGCCCTCTGTGCCAGCCAGGCTTTTGAGGTACAACCAATGACCAGAAGTTCGTTAGCCAGAAAGTCTCCTGTAACAACATACTTATCGTCTACTACGTGATGTATTTAAAGCTGCAATAAAAGTCTTAAGAGATCCAAGTTGACCAGTTACTCTTTTTAGTAAAATTTAAGTTATTCTACATATAAGAAGAATATTCAACAACTCAGAGCTGAAGATCGCAGTGAGGTAACTCTGTGTGTGGCAGCATGTGGCGTGTCCCACGGAGGTCAAGGACTTGGCCTTGCGGGAGCGAATCATAGGCTTAGTGTCAGTTTCAGTTAGGGATAGAGAGCGACCAGAAGGGAGACTATTTCTAAGGTTTGGTATCTTAGAGACGTTGGTCTGCTATTTTGTCATGCTGCTTCATCTACTAGGGTGAGGTAACTAGATTCCCTTGGCTTAAACCACATTTTCAACACGCGATTCGCTTGCGTTTCTTGCATGACCTTTTTTTTTTTTTTTTTTTAGCTCGTGTAGAAATTTCTGGCTTAACGGGTTTATTTGAATTGCAATGGAACACGGTATGCCTTTGTGTTAGGTTCAGAAAAGTGTGTCCGCTTGGATAAAGGTATCCAGTTATGCTGCACACATATCCTTGAACCCTCATGGAAACCATCAGTGAACAGGTTATGACGATCATGCAATTTCTTTAATTGTATAGTAAAACTAGGAATTTGCATAACCCTTGCGTAACATTTGAAACGGTTTGTACCCCTTCATTTAGAGCTGCCTATCATGTAACCGAATTACTTCAGTATTAGATCACCCTCCACTATATTAAAGGGTTTTCCTTTATGTGATCAGTTAACGATTCTTTTGGAACAACAAGCTGTACTGCCAGGTGCTGTATCTTACGTAACATTTATAGCCCCACTGTTAGCGCTGCATTGGAGTTCGTCGTTGAATGCAATTCCACCGACAGCCACAATTCGGGTCAATCGTCTACGCAATTTAATCAATAATTGCCAGGGTATAACAATTTTCGGGCATAATTAGACTAAGATCGTACAAACAGCAAAGACATTTGCTCTGTACGAGTCGTCATCTATTACACGAAGCTCTCATTAGCTTTGCGGAAAGCAATGCTAATGTTACTTAATCAGTCCCTTCGCAAACACTTCTGTGAAATGAACGTTGTGCTTGAGGAAGTTTAACCGTTTGTTTCTAAATACTGTATTTCGAATCAGGTATCGTTATCACAGAATTATGAAGGATAAAAGACCATTAATTGCAAGCAAGAGTGGCCGAGCGGTTCTAGGCGCTTCAGTCTGGAACCGCGCGAACGCCACGGTCACAGGTTCGAATCCTGCCTCGGGCATGGATGTGTGTGATGTCGTTAGGTTAGTTAGCTTTAAGTAGTTCTAAGTTCTAGGGGACTGATGACCCCAGATGTTAAGTCCCATAGTGCTCAGAGCCATTTGAAATGACCATGAATTAGTTTAAAAACTGTGTCAGTATTTCTATGGAATATATATGTAGGGTTGGAAAACAACGGTTAACTCTCAAAAATCGTTGAGACCCCTATCGGCATACAAAGTTTCTACATCACCTCTAACATGTCGCATAACTTGACAGTTACGCCAAACATGTGACACAGGATCCCACGCGATGTCTGCTACTATTATACAAAGTATCGTATCGAGTTTCTTTCTAATATTCTGATGACGGTCCATGCTGGAAACGGGCTAGTAAGTTGATTCTTGTTATTTAGTGGCCTGAGGCAGTCTTAGGTGACGTTCATTCAGTTAGTCCCATATCTCTCGAAAAATCGAATCTCGAGATCCCACCGCATTCATCATCTTTCGTGTCCTCTCCAAGCATATATTCAACCGTCTCCAAAAAACGAAATAATTCCTGAAATCTACTCATCCCAAGAACTGCAACCTCCCCTACCTTTTCCTTTTATATATGGGCGTTCCAACGAATCGCTTCCCTCTATAACTGCACTACTACTCAACTACTGCCACCAATATTCCCACCGATATCCCATCTATTCACCCGACCCAATACTCATACCGCATCTCTCACCCACAAAATGTTGGAGAGTCTGCAGCACCATCATCCTTACAGGTCTTAATATCACATAGATTTCCATATCCTCAAGGATAAAATCTTTGTTTTCATTTTTATAATGTTTTGGTATGCATTTACTTTCGTCGTAGGCTGAAATGCTGCGATATGGCCTTGGTGAGGAATGTGAGGAAAAATAAAGTTTCACACAGGTAAGTAGTTTGTTCCTATTCCATTTCGAGTTACCAAACTAAGAATTTCTCGAAATACCCTCGAATGTGCTCCGGAAGCCACTGTATAGTTCATGGTGGAAAGTACGTAGTACTAATATTACCGATTTTCTTTCCAATTCCGAACACTTATAGGACGAGGAAAAACTGACTCCATATTCACCAATGTAAGTGCCCTAATCTTTCTCAATGATCCACTTGTTGGCAGTCGTCTGACTGGTTTGATGCGGCCCGCAACGAGTTACTCTCCTATGCTGTCCTCTTCATTTCAGAACAGCACTTGCGACGTACCACATCAATTATTTGCCGTATTTATTCTAGTCTGCCTTCCTCTACAATACTTACCCTCTACAGCATCCTCTGACACCATGGAAGATATTCTCTGATGTCGTAACACAGGTGCTATCAGCCTGTCCCTTTTCCTTGTTCTAGGCGCTACAGTTTGGAATCGCTCGACCGCTATGGTCGCAGGGTCGAATCCTGCCTCAGGCATGGATGTGTGTGAAGTTAAGTATTTGTAAGTTCTAGGGGACTGATGACCTCAGATATTAAGTCCCATAGTGCTCAGAGCCATTTGAACCATTTTTGTAGCACCACATTGCGAAAGCTTCTATTCTCTTCTTGTCTAAACTATTTATTATCCATGTTTCACTTCCATGCAAGTACTTTCAGAAAAGACTTCCTGACACTTAAATCTATGCTCGATGTCAACAAATTTCTCTTCTTCAGAAACGCTTTCCTTGCCATAGCCAGTCTACATTTTACATCCTCTCTATTTCGACCATCATCTAATCCTTTAAGTGTCTCATTTTCTAATCTATTTCCCTCAGCATCACCTGCTGTAATTCGACTATTTTCCATTATCCTCTTTTTGCCGTCATCTTATATTGTCAATTCAACACTCTGTTCATTTCGTTTAATTGCTCTTCCAGTCTCTTTGTTGTCTCTACCAGACTTACAATGTCATCGGCAAACCTCAAAGTTTTTATTTCTTCTCTTTGCATTTTAATTCCTACTTCAAATTTTTCTTTCGTTTCCTTCACTTATTGCTCTATACAGATTGAATAACATCGGGGATAGACTACAAACCTGTCTCACTCCCTCCTCAACCACTGCTTCCCTTTATGCCGTCGATGACAATATGACAGAAAAGCATTTTCTTTCTTTGTACGAACGAAATGAATATTATTAATGAAACTTGCCAAAACCGGCTGAGCAGATAATTTATAACGAGAGTGATAGAAAATAGTCAAAGTATTTTGCGTGAAATTTACAGACACTCTTTACTCTTGTGTGCATCGTTTCAGCGAAACTGCTCTCTGGGAGTGAACAGCAACAAATGATGCTGAGCGCAGCGAATATTGAGAACACATTAAAACGACTGACTGATAGGAATTTCCCGTTCAGCGTCACCCGCTATCGTTGTGGTGACAACGCCGGGCATTTTATCGGTGAATGGAAGAGCGCATTGGAGCCGTATGTCTGCCGCTGGCGTAACGCAGTTGATTGTACCTCGGTAGCTGCGCTCGCCCCGTAATCGGATGTTACGCGCCTGGAACCGCATTGTAAAAGCGAGCCGTTCTGCTTTTTTGACGAATACGCAGATAACCAGGCAATGATGAGTAATGCTGCGGACATAAATGTTTCCGATGGAGTATGCAAGTCCGTGGGCCGTTCGCCAACGGTATTGATTAACAACAACAAGGTGCAGCTTAAACAGTGCGAATAATGATATTACAGTAACTAACCACAAGCGGCAATATAGGTCAATGACCACAACAAATGTGAGGTTTCCTAAATTGATGTGTTACGATTAAATGAAAGCCACTCCGATTCACGGCTCTCACAACTAATTGCAAGCGTGTTTGCCTCAATAGTGAAAGACATATGCCATATCTCAGCCGAGAAGCAGCACTTGGAGTTCAGTTTGTTTCAAGTAACGTAAATATTAGTTATTATGCCCCAAAAATTAAGTTTATTGAAAATATCATGGTCATTCTAATATCATATGTTAAAAGTACTAGACCTGTATTTTTAATAAAAGATAACTCGGTACCTGCAAGGTGTGTTAGAAGTACTAAATACAAAATATGTAAATATAGTTTCCGAAAGAACAAAAGAGAAGTTAAAGGAAGCGAGAGATTTGAACCAATACATAATCATATTTAGTAGAGGGGAGCAGAGAGAAAGAGCTTGATATATAATAGCCATATTAACAGACAAAAACTGAAGAAGGGATTAGAAAGTTATTCCTACACAAATGGAAGAATAGAAACAGCACGATTTAAAACACAGTGATGTCATATGACAGTGGTAGCGATGTACGGTCCTGAAGAAGGGAAGAAAGATGAAACAAAACAGTTTTATAAAATACTTAATCTATAGTAGGTACACGTTTCAGATGTGAGCAACTATCAATGGAAATTCAAGTGATCGAAGAGGAAAAGCACCTATTCAAAATGTTGTGGAAACTTGCGGAGAACAGAACTAAATGAAACTGGAGAGTAACTTAGACAATTTGCAACTTTCATCCATATGAAATTAACAAATACATACTTTCTCAAGAAAGATATTCATAAGCTTACACGGAGCAGTATAAGTTACAGAGCGTTAATAAATTACGTAATAGTCAGTAATAAGTTAAGTATCATGGCACAAGATGTACACAACACAGATGTACTGATACATATTCGGAACACTATTCGGCAATTTTAAATTAGAATAATCGTGTAATGGGGTAGAAATAACGCAATGAAGAAATATGTAAGGTGTATATCTTACAAGAAATAAGTTTAAAAACTCTTTACGAAAATAGACGAAGTATCTAACAGAAACAACCACTAATGAAGATGTACATAAATAATGGGAAAATATAACAGAGACAATCCATAAAACTGATACATATTCGGAACACTATTCGGCAATTTTAAATTAGAATAATCGTGTAATGGGGTAGAAATAACGCAATGAAGAAATATGTAAGGTGTATATCTTACAAGAAATAAGTTTAAAAACTCTTTACGAAAATAGACGAAGTATCTAACAGAAACAACCACTAATGAAGATGTACATAAATAATGGGAAAATATAACAGAGACAATCCATAAAACTGCAGATGAAGTTTTGTGAAAGAAGGAAAAGATGAGAAATAAGAAGGGGTTGAGAATGTGGAACCCAAGTAGAAGATGAAAAACGGAAAGGGTACAAGATACATTTACAAAATAAAACGGAAATATCATATGAGGAAAAGAACAATTGCTAAGAAAATAAAGCTCACGAGGAAACAAGGAATAAGTCTACAAGTGAGGTAGAGCATGATGTGTATCAGGGCAACTAACTGGATATAAACAAATGAAGCACATAAATAAATCATAAAAAGATAGCGAACAACAATGCATAAAACATTATAATTCATTATGGCATAATGTGGGGGTGAATGAAACAGAAATACACTGCTCGAATGAAAATGGAATACTACAAACAGACCCTATCACTTTACAAGAACTAGGTTTAATATTAAGATCTGTAAAAAATAAGAAGGCAACTGAATGACATGGAGTGAGTATGAAACTTATTAAATATACCTGTGTAATATGCAAATTAAGAAGTTTACATCCTCAATAGGAACTGGGAAAAATGCAAAATACTTCTCTTGGTTAGCAGCTCCAGCTAAAAATCTATTCAAAAGAGGAGACCCCAAAAAACATTTATTCAAACACTCTTATCCTTGCAGACGATCAAATAATAATTCAGGTAAAAGAGACCAAGTTACAGTAATCCACGTATTTTTTAAATAACCTTTATGAATCTTATAATTTTAAAATCTAAATAAATATAAAGAATGTTAAAAGGATGCAGTCAGACCAAAGACTTTGTTAGAAAACATTTTAAAACATCTATCGAATTTTAAATGTCTTGGTTATGATATAAGTTTTTGTAACGACGCGGACATTGAGCAAAAAATTAGAAAACTTCACGTTGTTTGTGGCTCACTGACAGAACTTTTAAAAATAAAAGTTTTTAAGGTGGGAAAGAAACGACAGTGAAATTTGTTAAAACAATAGCTTTAGGAAAATTGCTTCATGGAAGCGAAGCATGGATGCTGTCAAAAAGCAACTAAATAAAATACAATCGGCAGAAACGAGATTCTCAAGGGGTATTAAAGGATGTAGGAGGGTTGATACGATATGAAGATTAGCAAAAACTTAAAAGTTAAATTGCTACATAATAAAATACTAACCACTAGACAGAATAAAAAATTCCAGACTTCCAAAGCAGCTTTGGATTACCTGCCGAAGGAAAGAAGAGATGGAAGACGACCCAATATATGCTGGTGATAACTCTGAAGCAGGAACTGTCAAGAACGCTTAATCCATGAAGTGTTTAGGAAGAACTTCCTGGTCGCGATAACTGATAGTCGTAAACCATCCCTGAGTTACTGTAATTATAAAAATCAGTAGTCTGTCCTTAAAGATCATGTTTTACAAGGGAATCGTCCGCAACAGCCAACCCGTTGTATACAAGGCTACATAGCCGTATTTCCGCTAAGTCTTTCAAAGACAACTCACTTCAAGGTTTCGAGTTGTTACACGATACAGTGGCGATTAAATTATGCATCCTGTATAGGAATTTGTCCGTATGAAATACAAATCCACTTCTGTAATAGATATCATACACAAACAATTTTCACTTCTCTGACGATACAGAGAGGCAGGAATATTTTAATAAATGGCGTTGGTTGCTCTCTTCTGATACCAAGGCGATCTTAGTGCCTTTGGTTTGAGTTTACGTCACCAGCTTTCGCCACGTGTAAGAAAAAAAACATCACTCTCATCTCGAGAATGAATAAAGCTATTCTTAAATGGAAGTACCAATATTTTCCACATGTAATTTTCTATTTGTTTCATTAAGTTACAAGACCGCCTTGCCGTTTGAAAATTACGAGTTGCACCCAAATTGGCGGCTTCTGAAATGACCGGAGTGCTGATAACATAACCTCACAGACTGCCACCTCGTAATTATTCAAATTTTTGTTTATCACTCTGTTATTACTTAATAAGGTTGGTTGTAAACCTCAGGACCACCTTGTAGCATCGGTACGCATGCGACAGCGTGCGCTACCTAATATGTTCCAAGACGCCGCGCATAAAACGGTATTTTTCCAGGTTCATACGTCGGGCTCTGCTGGTGATAAAAAATTTGGCTACGGACTCAGCAGAAGGATCGTCCTACGTTACAAGGTCAACGTTTGGATATTACAACATCCTCCAGCTTAGACAAATGGTCTAAATCGATTGGTTCTTTTTGAATTACATGCGGCCTACGGTGCTCCTTAAGGACTTATGGAAGTATCATTTAGTTTATGAATAGTTCCTGAGAAAATCCGAAAAACGTGGCTTTTGTGTACCTAAACGGAATCGCATTTTCGAGAGGGAATACATAGCAAATGACAAAAATTTTTACGATATATTCCTAAGATCCAAATCTCTAGCAACATTGAAAATGTTCCTCACATCTTTATCCGTTTCCGAGATACACAGGTTCGAAGTACCCTACTTGTACACGTAAAATACCAACGTAATATTCGGTGTGAGGTGAAAACATAGTTTATAAAGTGAGATATCACGAATAAATAGTGTCTCCGTTACCATCAGAAGGGTTCTGATAACACCATGTTGTGGTACTGAAGCATATCCAATTTTTTTCTGCACGTAAGATCCAGTATGAGGTGTAAAATTAGTTTATCTGTATTTCAGTTTCACATTGAAAACTTTACAGAAGTTGTGAGGACGGGGCGTGAGTAGTGCTTGGGTAGCTCAGATGGTAGAACACTTGCCCGCGAAAGGCAAAGGTCCCGAGTTCGAGTCTCGGTCCGGCACATAGTTTTAATCTGCCAGGAAGTTTCATATCAGCGCACACTCAGCTGCAGAGTGAAAATCTCCTTCCGGAAACATCCCCTAGGCTGTGGATAAGCCATGTCTCCGCAAGATCCTTTCTTTCAGGAGTGCTAGTTCTGCAAGGTTCGCAGAAGAGCTTCTGTAAAGTTCGGAGGTAGGGGACGAAGTACTGACAGAAGTAAAGCTGTGAGGACGGGGCGTGAGTCGTGCTTGGGTAGCTCTGATGGTAGAGCACTCGCCCGCGAAAGGCAATGGTCCCGAGATCGAGTCTCGGTCCGGCACACAGTTTTAAACTGCCAGGAAGTTTCATTACAGTTTTATTTCGCTACTCATCCGCATTAACTCACATTATTCAACATTTAGAGTTTCTACATTTTAGAGTTTTCTACATTTACAGTTCATCATACCAACCAGAAATTTCCTCAAGTCATCTTGTATCGAACCCCAGTCACTCAACGACGACATCTTAACCGTAGACGACAGCATTATCAGCAAACAACCGCACATTGCTGGCCACCTTGCCCGCCAGATCATTTATGTATATAGAAGATAATAGCGGTCCTATCACACTTCCTGGGGCACTCCTGAAGATATCCTTGTCTCTGAAGAACACTCGCCGTCGAGGACAATACAGTATTTTTTATTAATTAAGAAGTCTTCGATCCATTCGCATATGTGGGAACCTATGGGTAAGCTTGTTCCTTCGTTAACAGTCTGTAGTGAGGTACCGTGTCAAATGCTTTTCGGAAAACTAGGAATATGGAATCTGCCTGTTGCCCTTCATCCATGGATCGCAGGATCTGAAGTGAGAATTGATTCGGTCGCTAGTAAATTTGTTATATTCGAACTCAGAATACTAGGATCTGCCGCAAAGCGATATTAAAGATACTGGTGTGTAATTTTGTGGGTCCGTTCTTTTATCCATCTTAAACACGGGAGTCACTTGTTCTTTTTTGTAGTCGCTTGGGACTTTGCGTTTGGTGAGAATTTTTGAAACAGGAGGTTATTGGTCTCTTTGTGCTCCGATAGGGGCATTTTCCCGCTGGTTCAGCATGAGCCTGTTAATCTGTGTCTCAGTTCCTCGAAAGCGCTTCAGATGCGTATCGTACTAGAGCGGCGTTGGTTACATAAACTATGTTCTACATTCGTGAAACGATGGGCGAAATCGATAACCTGTTGGCTCTATGCGTCCCTTGTGAGGCCACCTGCTGCCGTACGTTCTCCGCTTCGCGGCTGCCGTCGGCGACAGTCAGACGAGTCGGTGAGAGCAACTGCCACCGTTTCCTTTTCGGCAGAGAAGAGCCGCGCCGTACACTCCAGGCAATATACCCAAATACGTGCCGGCAGAGTGTCGCAGCGGAGCACTCGAGGACCGCCGAGCTGACGTTAACATTCGGCCCCTCGGCTGGAGTGCACTTGTGGCTGACGCAGCGGCAGCAGCAGCAGCGGGCGGCGGCGGCTACGGCGCTGGCGAGCGCCGTTCTGGCCTCGCCTTGCAGGCGGCCGTGATGGGATTGCGCCGGGGCCGCCTTTCATGCATCGCTGTGGAGGGGCGGAGGGCATCCATTACCCGCCCTCCGGCGGCGGAACTGGGCCGCCGCCTTTCGCACTCTGCCGCCGCCCGAGTTTCGCTTTCAGACCTTTGAAGTTCCTCTCCCTCTCCTCATTCAATTTTATCACTGCTTCCAGCATCAGTCACATGCGATGAGCAGGCTATGAACAGCAGTTGGCTATCGGAAAACTAAAAATACGTAAGGGCATTCGTCAAAGTTCCTTCAAAACTTCTCGTCTGCCACAGCCCTTCACTTCTTCTAACTGTATAGCGGTACTTTCTGGTCATAAGTAATTGAAATACTCTTTTTCCGCCGGCGTGGGTGGCCGAGCGGTTCTAGGCGCTACAGTCTGGAACAGCGCGACAGCCACGGTCGCAGGTTCGAATCCGCCTCGAGGTTGGATGTGTGTGTGACTAGGGCCCCCGTCGGGCAGACCGTTCGCCGGGAGCAAGTCTTTCGATTTGGCCACTTTGGCGACTTTCACGTTGATGGAGATGAAATGATGATGATTAGGACAACACAACACCAGTCCCTGAGCGGAGAAAAATCTCCGACCCAGCCGGGAATCGAACCCGAGCCCTTAGGATTGACATTCTGTCGCGAAGACCACTTTTTTTCTTTTTTACCACTCTGCTACCGGGGGCGGACATGGAAGTGTGTGATGTCCTTAGGTTAGTTAGGTTTAAGTAGTTCTAAGTTCTAGGGAACTGATGACCTCAGAAGTTAAGTCCCATAGTACTCAGAGCCATTTGAACTCTTTTTCCTCATTACTTTATGGTGCATGTTATACACCGCAATACCAGAGTGTTTTCAGTAACATATACTACCACACAGAAGATGGAAACAAAGACACAGGTGTACGGAAGATAACTGCGAGGAAACCATAGGTAACAGAAGAAATACTTCAGTTGATCGACGAAAGAAGGAAGTACAAGAATACTCCGAAAAATTCGGGGATACATTTACTTGCGAATGAAATAAATAAGAAGTGCAGGGAAGCTAAGGCGAAATGGCCGCATAAAAAATCTGAAGAAGTCGAAAATGAAACGATTGTTGGAAGGACCGATGCAGAATATACAAAAGTCAATGCAACCATCTATGAAACTAAAAGTAAGGGCGATAACATTAAGACTGCAGTGCAGATCCCACATTTAAGAGGCAGGGGAGAGAACGAATAGGTAGAAAGAGTGCCCGGAAGGCCTTTGTGATGGGAGGACTTACCTGATGACGTGACAGAAGAAGAAACATGAATCGAAAGGAAAGAGACAGGGGATCCATTACTAGAATCAGAATTTAAATGAGCTTCGGTAGACTTAGAATAAAATAAGGCAGAACTGGTAGATAATATTCTAAAAGAATTTCTAAAATCATTGACGGCAACAAAACGACTATTCACGTTGGTTTAAGAGTCTTATCACATACAATTTGCTTTTCGGAGAAATATCATCCACATAATTCCGAGAATAGCAAGAACCAACAAATGTGAGAATTCTCGCACAATCATCTTAACAGCTCATGCATCCAATCTGCTGACAAGATTAACATTCAGTAAAATAGAAAAGAAAATTGAGGATCTGTTAAATGAAGATCAGTTTTGCTTTAGGAAAGGAAAGGCGCTAGAGAGACAGTTCTGACGTTACGATTGATAATGAAAGTAGAACAGAAGAAAAATCAAGAAAAGTTCATAGGATTTGTTGACCTGGAAAAAGATCATATACAAGAACCAAGACGGAACAAAATGAGTGGATGACCAAGAGGGAAGAGCTCGGATTAAAAGCGGTGTGAGACAGGGACGTAGTCTTTCGCACCTGCTGTTCAATCTCTACATCGAGAAGGCAGTGATGGAAATAAAAGAAAGTTTTAGGAGTGGAATAAAAATTGAAGGTGAAAGAATATATATATGATAAGATTCGCTGATGACATTGGTGTCCTCAAAGGAACTGAAGATGAATTACAGGATCTGTGGAATGGAATGAACAGTCCAAAGAGTGCACAAAATGGTTTGAGAGTAAATCTAAAAAAGTAATGAGAAATAGCAAAGAACGGCTACAAACATATCATCATAATTGTTAATCACGAAGCAAATGAAGTTAAGGAATTCTGCTACCTAGGCAGCAAAATAACCTATGACGGACGAAACAAGGAGGGCAGCAAAAGCGTACTAGAACTGACAAAAAGGGAATTCCTGGCCAGGAAAAGTCAGCTAGTATCAAACACAGATATTAATATGGGGAAGAAATTTCTGAGAATGTACGTATGGTAATGAAACATGGACTGTGAGAAAACAGGAACAGAAGAGAATCGAAGCATTTGAAATATAGTGCTACAGAAGAATGGTGGAGATTAAGTGGACTGATAAAATAAGGAATGTGGCGGTACTCCGCAGAATCCACAAGGATGAAATATGTGGAAAACACTGACCAGAAAAACAAGAAGTAGAAACAGGATGATAGGACATCAGTTAAGACATCAGGGAATAACTTCCGTGGTACTATGGGAAGCTGTACGTTGATGCATAAGAGGAATGCATGGGCGGGGGGGGGGGGGGGGGGGGAGGGCATCAAAGCATTCAGAAGACTGCTGATTAAAAGAAAAAAGAAACCTGAATACAGGACGGTGGAGGGCGGGATATTTTATGACCACCATAAAAGAGGAAAATTAGACTACTTCGTTACTTGATGTTGTCTTTTACTAACAACCTAACAACGTACTTTCTTGAGGGGATACGGATATTGATGTGTAAGTAGTTTCCAGAACCGCACTTTTTGTATGATTTAAGTTTTGTTTAACCTTATCTTTTAAATTAGTAGTGAAAGTCGTTTCAGAATTCTTGAGGAAAACTTTCGTACAAGGTAATCAAACTTTTAAAGGTATATTTCAAGTAGTTTACACAACATAGATTCTGTGAAAAAATTTTCTCATAAACTTTCATAATTTTCTTCGCATTCTTCTTCACACTTGGAACATGAAGAAAGTTTTCTTGGTGTTTTCACCGCAGGGGTATCTCTTATAGTTGTTGCAGATTGTTGTTGTTTTGTTTACTTCGATGCACTTTTCTGCCTTTGACCGTCTTTCACTAGGACACAAATGATAACCCCCTGTACCTCCTTTGCGGTTAAGTTATGCTTGACCTTCCGTCAGAGTATTATTGCTCAGCACAAAGAGAAATTTGATGTGTAGGTGTTTTATATGACCGTAGTTATACTACTTATTCAATAAGACATTCGTTGTGAAATGTCGCCCTACTACTAAGAGAGGAAGGGTAGGAGCGAGGAAATCATGATCTCCTCAGTTACACTTTAATTCTTCGATTACGTTTAAATGAAATATTTAAAACAAATATTGACTATCATAGAAAAATTCATTACAAACAAAACACATTTATCCCAAAATTTTAAAATATAAAGCATACGAGTAGATTATACACTCCTGGAAATGGAAAAAAGAACACATTGACACCGGTGTGTCAGACGCACCATACTTGCTCCGGACACTGCGAGAGGGCTGTACAAGCAATGATCACACGTACGGCACAGCGGACACACCAGGAACCGCGGTGTTGGTCGTCGAATGGCGCTAGCTGCGCAGCATTTGTGCACCGCCGCCGTCAGTGTCAGCCAGTTTGCCGTGGCATACGGAGCTCCATCGCAGTCTTTAACACTGGTAGCATGCCGCGACAGCGTGGACGTGAACCGTATGTGCAGTTGACGGACTTTGAGCGAGGGCGTATAGTGGGCATGCGGGAGGCCGGGTGGACGTACCGCCGGATTGCTCAACATGTGGGGCGTGAGTTCTCCACAGTACATCGATGTTGTCGCCGGTGGTCGGCGGAAGGTGCACGTGCCCGTCGACATGGGACCGGACCGCAGCGACGCACGGATGCACGCCAAGACCGTAGGATCCTACGCAGTGCCGTAGGGGACCGCACCGCCACTTCCCAGCAAATTAGGGACACTGTTGCTCCTGGGGTATCGGCGAGGACCATTCGCAACCGTCTCCATGAAGCTGGGCTACGGTCCCGCACACCGTTAGGCCGTCTTCCGCTCACGCCCCAACATCGTGCAGCCCGCCTCCAGTGGTGTCGCGACAGGCGTGAATGGAGGGACGAATGGAGACGTGTCGTCTTCAGCGATGAGAGTCGCTTCTGCCTTGGTGCCAATGATGGTCGTATGCGTGTTTGGCGCCGTGCAGGTGAGCGCCACAATCAGGACTGCATACGACCGAGGCACACAGGGCCAACACCCGGCATCATGGTGTGGGAAGCGATCTCCTACACTGGCCGTACACCACTGGTGATCGTCGAGGGGACACTGAATAGTGCACGGTACATCCAAACCGTCATCGAACCCATCGTTCTACCATTCCTAGACCGGCAAGGGAACTTGCTGTTCCAACAGGACAATGCACGTCCGCATGTATCCCGTGCCACCCAACGTGCTCTAGAAGGTGTAAGTCAACTGCCCTGGCCAGCAAGATCTCCGGATCTGTCCCCTATTGAGCATGTTTGGGACTGGATGAAGCGTCGTCTCACGCGGTCTGCACGTCCAGCACGAACGCTGGTCCAACTGAGGCGCCAGGTGGAAATGGCATGGCAAGCCGTTCCACAGGACTACATCCAGCATCTCTACGATCGTCTCCATGGGAGAATAGCAGCCTGCATTGCTGCGAAAGGTGGATATACACTGTACTAGTGCCGACATTGTGCATGCTCTGTTGCCTGTGTCTATGTGCCTGTGGTTCTGTCAGTGTGATCATGTGATGTATCTGACCCCAGGAATGTGTCAATAAAGTTTCCCCTTCCTGGGACAATGAATTCACGGTGTTCTTATTTCAATTTCCAGGAGTGTAATATTAACAAAGAAAGGCATAAATCCCCCCCTCCCCCGACTCGCCCGTCATTATTGCTGGGATTAATGACCTGGCAGACATTGCTGAAGTAATATAAGTCTTCTTGCAGATTGTGCCTTTATCAGCAACAAATTGCTAGCTGAAAAAAGCACCTCAAATATCCAGCCACATGTTGAAAAAAATCAAAGTGCTTGTAACATTGGCAACTTGCTTTAAATAATCACAGATGTAAAATTGCTCACGTGAAGAAAATACACAAAAGTTATATTCTGTGACTACAACATTAATAAGTCACCATTTAATCAGTGAAGACATATAAATACATGGGTGTAGCAACTTGGAGGAATATGAAGTGAAATGATCGCATTAGTTTATTACGTAAACTGAAGTTGGAGGGGGGAGAAGGGAAACGAAAGGGAAGGACTATGTTAGCTGCATCGGGCTTTTATGAGGAATCAGCGGCGACGAGTGAAAATGTGTCCTCACCCGGATTTGAACCACTGTGGCATCCGGACAAAGTGTTTATCGCAATTGTGCGGACTATCTCGGCACTCCTTTCGAGCAACACACATTCTCACCTATCTGCAGTCACTGTCTATGGCCTACATGCTCGCTACTTTGAAATACTTGCAGGAGTAAGTAATAGTGAATCCGCACGGGGGGTGGTGAATCCATTGCCATGTTCAGAAGAGCAGACGCCACACATTCATAAAATAATACATTAGTTCAGTGTACGTAGACAGGTTC
Source organism: Schistocerca piceifrons (assembly GCF_021461385.2). NCBI lineage: Eukaryota > Metazoa > Arthropoda > Insecta > Orthoptera > Acrididae > Schistocerca > Schistocerca piceifrons. The sequence continues at coordinate 301,575,373 of NC_060141.1, forward strand.
ATTGCCTGGATAATGGGAAAACGCAGACGGTCTACAAACGAAACTCCATACAGATCACATGGGCGCCTCATCCTAGAAATCTCGTAAGTATGTGGGACCCATACGAGATAGGACCAACGCAGGGTAATGAACGTACACAACGAAAGCCTGGACTATTGGAGGCAGGTTTTTATGACTCTCGGGAGATCGTCAGAGAAATTGTGGAAAGCTTCTTAAAGACAGACGTGATTAAACCGCAAATTTCTTTACAAATTTTCAAGAACAAGCATCAGGAGAAGAATGTAGAGACATTTTCCATTCGCCTACGTACTGCTGCTTCTGAAGGAACTGTCACGACAAGATTAAATAATTATGCACGCGTAGAAGCGCTGAAGTTGCCATTCTTTCCCCCTCGTCCTCTCCCCTCAACACACTCGATTGGAACTAGAAAAAACCCTAGCATGTGAGATCGTATTAAGTAAGCTCTGTGATACACTACACAGTGGTTCGTACGGTATATATGTAGATGCAGACATAGAGTACTGGTGTAGCGGTGACAGTTACATCTTGTGATTCACTGCTGGCGCTAGCCACACGCTACGGCCATTAATACTCACAATTGTTAGCCTTATTGGCAGCACTATATGAGGGGCATAATGTTGAGGAGACGGTATTGACACTTGAGCGTTACCGGAGGCTAAGATAGTTTGAAAGGGGCTTCGTTGTCGGTCTCCATTTAGCCAGCTGGTCGAAATCGTGCAAGATCCAGATTTCTCGGGCATTCTGATGGGACAGTGGCCCAATGTCGGAGTGCTCGAGAACGTGAGGATAGGCATATCGTCGTCGAAGTTCATCTGCACCTACCATCTGAGAAAGAGTAATAGACTCCCTGCAACATTTTAAGTCACCCCATACCATTGGTCGCAGATTAGCAGCAGCCAGATTAGGTAATTAGCGTCCCTTGCGTAGGCTACCTTTAATACAATCAAACAGTTGCGTTTGGAGGGTCTCATGTCCAGAAAGCATAAAGTGCTGATGAATGGTATCACATTGTGTTGAGCAATGAGCCGCGGCTCTACACAGCCCTGTATGACAATCGTCGGCGAGTATGACTACGACCTAAAGGAGACATCCCATTCTTCGAATGTTTTCGAGAGGCACAGTGGCGTTGCTCCTGGCGTCATGGTGTTGGGAGCCATCACTTATGATTTCAGATCACGGCTGGTAGTGACATCCAGCATCCTTCATCCAGCCCCTTCATGTGTTACCCCTCCTGTGACAGTAGCTTGATGATATTATTCAACAGAACCTTGTTCGTCCACAGATGACGTCTGTGAATTGTCTGCGTTATGTCGAGGTATTCCCAAGACCAGCAAGATCCCCCAGATCACTCCCCGCTAGAACATATGTGGAACCAGCTCGGACGTCTGCTCTGTCCAAGTGCCACTATCCAAGACAGACAAAGTACAACCGCTGTGGATCAGCTTGCCGCAGGAGAGGATAAACGACGCTGTGACACCAGTATCATTCGAATTAGTGCATGCTCAAGGCCAGATGGGGTACAATGTCATACTGATAAGTGACTCATCCCGCTCAGTCCTTGGTAAATTTGACTGAAACATTACAGCCGCGCGAAGTGACCGCGCGGTTTGAGGCATCATGTCACAGATTGCGTGGTCTTTACCACCAGAGGTACGAGACCTTCCTCGGCCATTGGTGTGATCGTTAGCATAAGTTAGTTTACGTTACTTTAAGTAGTGTGTAAGTCTAAGGACCGATGACCTCAGCAGTTTGGTCCCTTAGGAATTCACACATATTTTGAAACATTACATACCCTCTCAAGCTCTCAAGTTTCATTTTGGTTCCTCCCCCTCATCTGAGTGCTTCACTTCTTTTGTCAGCCTGAAGACAGCCACCAGAAATCCAAAGCGCGTCGGAAATTAACATGCCCCCGTTTCTCTATACTATTAGTAATACTTCAGCCTTAAAACTAGTTATTAGACATACATGGCACTACCTTTCTATTTTATTATCCACTTGATCATCTCTCAGCCAATAAAAAAAAGAAAGGGACTCAGTGACTCCTCGGTCTGAATAGACATGGAATCGATATTTCGAATTTCAGAAAGCACAAAGTATCATTAGCACGGAGAGCATTCTATCAGTTACATGCACAAATATTCAGATGGTGATGGATAAAACGCACAAAATTATTTCACTACGTCCTATTTTATATTGATCCTTTTGATTACAACACCAGTCACATTCCCAGAATACATTCGCAAGTAAAACGTAAGTGATGAGAATGAGCTTGTTTTGCAAGATCTGAATCGGCCAGCAGATTACGTCAGTTCTAGCACTACGTTACGCGACAATTCTGGCTAAATAATCTGACTAAATCTAATATGGTTTACCAATGTTCACATCACATTATCTTGTTTTATCCAAAGAGGTACGAATGTTGACATGCTGGGATCGATGGTGTAGGGCCTAGCTTATCTCTATGCCATGGGTGGACGTGTAACACGTCTTGCGCGAAACAAAAAAAATGGCTCTGAGCACTATGGGACTCAACTGCTGAGGTCATTAGTCCCCTAGAACTTAGAACTAGTTAAACCTAACTAACCTAAGGACATCACAAACATCCATGCCCGAGGCAGGATTCGAACCTGCGACCGTAGCGGTCTTGCGGTCTTGCGGTTCCAGACTGCAGCGCCTTTAACCGCACGGCCACTTCGGCCGGCCCTGCGCGAAACACTTTGGTTTTTTGATCGCCAATCAAACGGCTTACCGCGAGGATTTGTTGATTGGTTTCTTGAATTCGCTTGGCGTGGGTCCAGCTTCCGGTTTACTGTTACCCAAGTCATTGTTACTTCATGTTCCTGGTCTTGGTTCTACCCGGTTATGCATTTGCAGATTGCTGTTCCACATCATGCTGCTATAAATTTGCTGATGAAATCACTAAATGCTAATTCCATAAGAAACGCAATGCAGATATGAACGGCTGCACTCAAAAAGGACGAGCTGCTTTCCGAGATCGTAGCTATGCCTTCCGATTTCAAAACGTGTACCGGTTGAGCCACATGTTCTCGTGAACCAGAATCTCCAAACATACTACAGCCATCCACGATCATATTAGATTCAAAACATCCTCTAATGTAGTAGCAAGTCAGTTCGATCCTGCAACTGCATTTTTTAATACTGCAACGTAATTTATCTCTTTTGCACTCTGTTTGAATTTCGATACTGATTGAGGCGGTTGTGTGCGCGTCTGCATATTCTGTAGTTACAGTCGCTTTCTAGTAGGGTAAGTTATAAATTTCCCTCTGCAGCCACATGGTCATAATGTAACCACGTGGCCTATTCGTTACAGCTTACAAGCTCACGGCCTGCAGCAGACCACACATTGGTCCCATCCATTGTTTAGTTGCACAGCCACTCATAAATATGTCATACATTTCACTACACTACGAGCACTATTTTGTATTAACGGATTTTTCAGTATATCCGGGTAAATATTTGAACAGCAGAGTAACGACAAATGCAACAGAGCTGCCAGCATACACTTCGGCTAAATTTTCACCTAAAGCTCAGAGGAAAGCTCTCTTTTGAGTGTTGAGGATGAGGAAAGTATCAGAGTTGTTTCAGGCTACACAAATTGCATAAACATGCGAATTGCAGGGCAGATCGTCTATAAGGCGAAATCCATTTCACATGAGAATTTCTTAAGCTATGCAGTCCCCGTTGGTTCCATTTATTTCCCATGTAGCACTGGATAAGTATTGCTTCCTGAGAGAAAGAAGTCTATTTTCCGTTGCTCTCGCGAAATTTAACTGTTTTAAACACATAGTTTGTAGTCAGACGCGTTTTTTAGTATGGCTTGCTGAATGAACGGCTGTATCAGTTACACAAAATCAGACTAGCAGATTAAAAAAGACAACAGTTGGCAGTCAGTTTTAATTGGTATTTCTAGACTGAGGTGAAGAATATTTATCTCCTCTGTTCCATAACGCGTTACAACTATACAATGGGTATCATGCTTAATATCGAAAACTGACACGGGTAAAAGTTTACGATAAGAGAATCAAAGACATTGCCGTAAGCAAGGGAACGCAAACAAGCCGTTTGGGAGATAATTGCAAACGTGTAGCTACGGTACGCCACTGACTTCAATATCAAATAGTCATGTTTTAAGTGTAAACTTTACGGTTACGACCCAAACTAGCTCGGCTCAAATTCCACCCACGGCTTAAAAAGAAAAATGGTACTACTTGATGGAAGAGAAATCCCGACGTCGGTCGCATGAGGACGTTGAAGTAATCCAGAGGTGACAAGTGAAAATTTTTGCCGGACTTGAACTCGAATCCCAATTAGCCGCTTTGCGCAAGCGGTTGTCTTAACCGAACCGACTATCAGAACACGCTTCCCTTCCAACCCAAATTCAAAACTTATAGCACACTACTTCCGTACGCACCACCCTCATATCTCGCAGCATTTATTGTGATTCCCGGAAGAGATCAGACCTGGGGTGTATCCATACTGAAGAGATACCATGAAACGCCATCATGGCGTATAGATATTACTATTATATGCCTGGTGTCAGTTCTTTCGGACATGTCTGCGCTACGGGAGCATTCTGCAACAAGCTGAGTATATAGGTCGGAAGGGATGCGTTTTCCGATAGCCTAAATGCTTAAGGTGACCTCTCGTAGAAAATACGAAATGCGGGTTCGAATTCCGCTCCGGCACAAATTGTTACTCGCCCTCATAGGCTGAAGGGTGGGGAATCATGAAGGTGCGGTGTCCGTTCTTTCGGACATATTCGAATGTTAAATGCTGCGAGCAATGAGGATGGTGGACAGGTGGGTTCTAAGGAAGTATGCCAAAATTGGGACGGAAAGTAAGTATTTTAGGATAACCGAAGTGGTTAAGGCGACGACTCATGTAAAGTAAGAAATCGGAGTTCGAATCCCGGTCCCACACAAATTTTCACTTGTCATTATTTCAATGCCTTCACCCGCCAGGGTAGCCGAGAGCACTAACGCGCTGTTTCCTAGAGTCTGGTAAGCGCGCCGGCTCCGGATCGAATCCTCCCGGCGGATTAACAACGAACGGCGGTGTGCCAGCCAGCCTGGATGCGTTTTTAGGCGGTTTTCCACATCCCGGTAGGTGAATGCCAGGACGGTCCCCACGTTCCACCTCAGTTACACGGCTCGCAGACATCTGAACACATTCGCACTTTTACATACATCACACTAGTCGCAGACAGTTGGGATGCACTAATTCTTTCCTGGGGGGGGGGGGGGGGGGACATGCCACATCCGATTAACCAGCAGACTCCGAAAGTCGGGATTATTGCTTGGAAAGGGAGAGATTATTTCAATGCCTTCATGCGACTGACGTCTGTATGCATCGTCCATCATGTGTACAAAATCCATTGAATCATAAATGTATGGGGACTGTTCTTTCAAAAATGTTCGAAATAACAGGCACAGCTCAGTTTTTCAGGCAGTATTGCACTCATCTTTGCAGCTGATTATTCGTTTCAATCATCTCCGAATCACATCCAAATCATCTGCTAAACTTTGGGAAGATTGTAAAATTTGTTGCTCAATTTCATCAACCCTATTAACGGAGTACCGTAAAATTCAATTTTTGAATGGCCCTGGACAGAAAAAAAATCAGGGAAATGAGTCACGTGATCTTGTAGGCCACGGTATAGGTCATCTCGACCTATGGGTCATATTAGCGCGTCAGATATCACCTCACAGTAGCAGCAAAATGTACCGGTGCCCCATTACGTATCAGTCACAGACCCCAATCCAGCCATGGATGAAATTTAAACCCAAATAAATGGCGACGTAATCGAAAAATATAAATTTCAAATACATCTGCACAAGCTAGGCCATAATTCGTTCTTGAAAGAGACTTATTCCCGACTATCTCGCTAACCGCTCGTTTGGGGACCAATGTCAATGGAATGTTTTTGCTCCATTATCGTATACTTTCAACCGTGTCAATTTTCGCCATTTATTATGATTATGGTCTGTATATCTGTTTCTCCAAATATACCGATAACAGATGGGACGACATCATATTCGTCAATTAAAGACCGTGAGCCAAGCACGACATTAACAAGCACGGTCATCAAAGTGCACAATCTCGCCATTCATCGCCACAAACCTGTGAGCGTACAAATTGTGGGGGGGAGATTAGAGCGGCTGTTTCTCGCCGCAGAGCACATGGCTGGGGGTTGCTACGGGGCTGCGGCGAATGGCTAGCGTTTACGCGGCCTTGGAAAAACCGAGCAGGAGCGCGTACGGCCATATTTTCGCCCTTGGAGTAATTTATATGCTACAGAAAAATTGATAAAAACAATATTAAGAGTGACACGGGGGTGCGAGTTGCACTCACGAACAGAAAAATATGTAAAGCTAAATTATCTAGACGTGCCACAAAAATATATATCAGTTTAAAATTTATTGTTGTCTTAAAAATTGTAAATTAATGAAAGTTCAAAAGCTAATATCTCGGCAATGCTTTAGTCGATTAATATAAACAAAGTGTCTACAGATGCAGCTAAAAGAGCTGCATCGATCAATCACAGCCGATTTTGCAGACTATGTACCGATTTTGAATGAAAGGTCGGAATACGGAATTCGACTGAGAGAAACTGTGTTTCTGTTAATAAATACATTTTAAGAGACGAAACTAGCAGCAGTATTCTAAAGTTTAAAGAGGTAGGGGAAAAATTAAATATTTATTTTGGTATATTTATGTTTACTATCAAAAATCCGGGAAAAGCAAAATCACGCCACAAGAACATTATTCGTGAAAAAACGGTGGCAGATTCAAAAAATTGGACTTTAGGTTGTTATTGCCCGGAAAATTTCCATATTTTCCAATGTATCATGTGTGTTTTGTGTTTTTAGAATGCTCGTAGTTTTTTTGTCAAACATTGGTTTGACTTAGGCAGTCGTTTAGAGGGTGCTAAGGGCGGCCATCTTTGGGGACAGCTGAGTTTGAGCGACGCCCATCTGGGAGTAGTACTGGGTTGGTACCCACGTTCGGGGACAAGTACGTATGTAGCGACGTTCGAAAACGATCAAGTTGAGCGTAATATAGTGGTTTAGGACAGCAGACAACAGTGTATTTTGTAACTACGAACAGAGTGTTAGGTGCCGTAATGGTGACATATGAATTTTATAGTCAAGTGTTGTAGCATCAGTTATTAACGGTCGTCTTTACGTAAAAGCCCATGAGACCACATTTTAAATGTCCAGTGAATATACTGAAGACATTCGTGGAAAAAATAGAAGTAAACTTTGTTCAGATTACAAATCTGCCTGAGTGGCTCAATAGTTATAGAACAGCGAGAAACTTAACATCAGGATTGATGGTCACGAAGAAGATGATGTTAAGGAATTCTGCTTCCTAGGCAGTAAAATAACCAATGACGGACGGAGCAAGGAGGGCCTCAAAATCAGACTAGCAATGGCAAAAAGGACAGAGAGAAGTCTACTAATATCAAATATCGGCCTTAATTTGAAGAATAAATTTCTGAGAATGTACGTCTGGAGTACAGCATTGTATGGTAGTGAAACATGGACTGTGGAAAAACAGGAACAGAAGAGAATCGAAGCAATTGAACGTGGTGCTACAGACAAATGTTGAAAATTAGGTGGACTGATAGGGTAAGGAATGAGGTTCTGTGCAGAATGGTACAGTAAAGGAATATGTGGAAAATACTGATAAGGAGAAGGGACAGAATGTTAGGACTTTTGTTAAGACATGAGGGAATGACTTCCATGGTAACAGGGGGAGCTGTAGAGGGCAAAAACTGTAGAGGAAGAGAGAGATTGGAATACATCCAGCACATAATTGAGGACCTAGGTTAAAAGTGCTTCTCCGTGAGGAAGAGGTTAACACATGAGAGGAATTCGTGGTGGGCCGCATCAAACCAGCCAGCAGACTGATGACAAAAAAAAGTCGCGTCTTATGGTACATGTTGTCAACACCACCTTTTGTGACATTGTCAGCCGTCACTTCATCTCTACTTCTGATAGTGATACCTTTAGTTGGACGTGGATATAGCTAAGGACGGTAACAACTTTGTTTTGCTTAGGAACATAAGAGGCTATCATCACATTTGGCTGAAAACGAAATAGTGTAGAGAGTACTTCACGTTCTTTAGGTGTAATATAATGGCAGGCAGTTCATACTAGCTTTTTTCGGATAGACAGATCTTCTAACAACAAATAATAAATCAAGAATGTAAAAAGATTATTATAGGTGTTGTTGTTACGTCTAGACTTTTCAGGTTCAATCACCAGTGTTTTCAAAACTTTCTGTTCAAGCCGCACGGCTCTGGTGTCTTCCTTCCTCCCCAGATATACTTTCATCGTCCAGTAGCAGCTTGCTGCACTATCACAAACCGTCCAGAACATTATTCGTACCTGCCAGATTTGATGGCATGTATTGTCGGAACGGGCAACGACCTCGAAATGCGACCACCTATTCATACACTGTTATGCACCATCCTGGAATGTCGGCATCCCTCAGGGTACTTTTCCATATTCAAAAACTTCTCTAGAGGTTTCTGTTTGTCACTTGAACAATCTTCACATCAAGCTGCCACACTCTCAAAGCGCAACACCTCAGAGTGGCATGAAACCGAGAGACATAATTTCATTGAACAGTGGTAGGCCATTCTCAACACTCTAAAGCTGGAAGAGTTCATTTCTTGACTTGTAAACACCGTTAGGACCAGAACACGAAGAATGGTTTACATTTCATTCAAATATGTACCCAACCAGTCCTCGTAATTGAACGACCTTTCTTGTTTGTCCACAGACTCACATTTTCAATGGAGAGTACACGAAAAAACAACATAAAACAAGACTCTCCATTAGCACAGTTCCTAATCGAACGCCTTGTAGGTCTTTCGTCTTCTTTCAAAACAACCTTTTGCTCCGACTACAAGAAATTCCAGCCTGAGGGGCTGTAGTCGATATTTCATTCCCTCCCATTACACTAAACAGAATTTGCACTGAATTATTTTTCTTCTTCGTAAAGAGATTCTAAGTGATAATCATCTTCGTGTTGTTCCGACTTTTGAGTGCGTCTACCTTATTATCATCATCACTGGAAAATTCAGTTGCTGGGTAGGTTTTTAGGATCAGAAGACTGCTCCAACAATTCCTTTATCTCCTTATCTGATAGCCCTGCATTATATTTTCAGTTTGCGAAACAGAGAACTATTATGAAATTAAGCATCAAAGTAAACACTGCTGATCACATGTATAACTTTTGAATAGTGAAAGAATAACAATGCGAGTCAACACTAGCAAACGTTGTAACAGACGCTACGCAGACACTCATCTGGTTGTTTAAAAGTTGCTTCTAGCTGCATCGGCTTGCGGGGCCTTTACGTGAGAAAACGGGAACCAACTCTTTAACTCAGAGCCAAAGCTAAATTTCTATTATTATTTTGCAGAATTATGATCAACAAGACAAATTAGAGACATATCTAAAATTTCATTTAAATAAAATTTTTAGTTACTGAGAGAGATGATAATGAAAATCGCAGACGAGTTTCTGAGGCCCGATGGTAGTTAAAAGATTAATCCCTCATATGACGAGTCTAGTAGTGAGGATGAACTTTCATTCCTCTGTTATATCATGAGTCACGTAAGAACCATATGCTTTCATTTTTCCATCATATGGCAAGCCTAACAGTAGGGTCTAGTGAAGCAGGCGATACAACCCGTCGGCTTTGACCAATGACGTCAGAATTGGCCAGAGAGCATTTATTACACAGATGAAAGAGCTGACAAGACTGTTCAGAAACAAAGAAATACGAGACACGAAAAATATAGTTGACATATATCAAGGAAGTAGTATTTTCACGTTAAGAATATCGCGTGTTTGTATCGTATTATTTCCGTGGAAAATGAAGGGGGAAAAATGGCTGGAAATATTGGTAGTATAGAATACCTTACGTCACATATATATGGGTTATATCTCGAACCTCATTCGAACGAACTGTATTGTTTAACTGCAGTACGGGATACAAGTTTAGCGTACGTCGATTTCTTCGTTTTCGTTAGCATTAATATGCGTTGTTCAGATGAACTATATAGGTCAACTGAAGCACTGGATACAAATTTTGCATGTGTTGTTTCTTTCGCCTCCGCTACCATTAATAGCCTGTTCTTACGTTGATAGTAGTACTATCGATGGCAGAAGGAGCTACGTACACAATGTTTGTATCCCATACTTCCATTGAGCTATATACATGTACACTGCTAACGAAAACGTGGAAATTAACGTACGTTATATTTGCAACCTGTAACTCAGTTGAACTACGCGAAGAAGCAATAAGACGACACACATACAATTTGTATCCCATACTCCACTGTGCGGTACAGTTTTTTTTGTCGCCTTTGATGCTAATAGTACCGATGAAAGTTATAGTTTTGATCACAGCAGTGACAATAGTATCCCATTTTTTAGTTGAGCTATATAGCTATACACAACATTTGTATCCTGCTCTCCAATTGACGTATATACGTAAATCTCAGCAACGTTACATATGTCGTTCTTTTTAATAGGTAGTGTCAGTGTAAAGGTCAACTGAAGGAAGGGATACAAATTTTAGTTGTGTCGGGCATTTCACCTTTAATATTGCTAGTACAGATTCGAAAAAATTGTACTGATGCAAGTGCTGGGAAACGAAAGAAGAACGACAGCTGCGAAATTTCTATTACTTACTGGAGTACACGAAAACACGCGTAATGGTGTAATACAACAATGAAATACGTTAAAATGGTCAAATACAGTAAAAGAAAAAAATGGAACTTCTTAACAGAACCGAAACTCGCCTAGAAAGACATCAACAAAAAATCACATACCCACATTCACAACAACCAAACATTACGAATACACACACACACACACACACACACACACACACACACAAACACAAACACACACACACACACACACGCGCGCACATTCACCCCCCCGCCCCATCCTAATGTGAAATTAGCTAACATACACGTTTAACAAAACATATAAACGGGTAATATGTTTGCGATATTTTGGATGTTTGGAGAATTTTACGCCTCCATGAATATTCGTCTAAGTGACTTTGAAGTGTGGAAATCCGGCGTTTCCCCTTCCATACAAGAGATTTCACAGCTGACCAATAACCCTCTATGCTATTTGTGCAAGACCCTGTGGATAATGATCCGAACTCAGTATTGTGATTAACTAAGAGATGCTGATAACCACTTTCCCCTAAATTCCTATATGAAGAAAAACCATCTGAAATTACAATGGAACCCTCTGCAATGTGCTCTTCAATTAAGCTGACCAAAACTTCCTTCCTTCGATTGGGTACTACTTTAAACTCTACATCCTCACACTCTTGACCTGAAACTACAGACCCTAAACCCATAATCCCACCAGAGTTTCCCCCCTGTTGTACTTTCTTTTGCCAAAATGCGACTCTTCAATTTCAACTATAACACCGCCTCTCCCCCTCCCCCAACTGCCCCCTATATTTCATGTATTCCCCACAAAATTCCCTACAGAAAGAGTACCAGTCCACAATTGTACGCTTACTCACACGACATTCATGGACACACGGCCACACAGGATATCTGAAACACCTACAATACGTGATTTTCATAATGTATCTCAAGGTGAGGTAAGATTTTTCGAACCACGTCCTTCGTCTATTGGACCGCCACGACCGATCTTTGCAGCAGCGCCATACGAGTAAGTCGTGAGTACGGCGGCGAGATACACTTGTGAGGGGCATATGTTAGACGCACGAACATACTCGGCAACGAGACCACACATTTGTAAAAAAACAAATCGTGGCCTACATGTCTACGCCCATAGCATCTCTCAAATCATCCTGGTTCATCGGAACAGATAAATCCATACCTACAAAAGAAAATGAGATACTAAAGATTGTCCTAAAATAAGAAGCTAATACTCCAAATAGCCTCAGTATCACTAAGAATGAAATTAAATACCGAATGAATTGCAAACAACCAATTATTTAAATAAATGCAAACGAAGAAAATTTTGAGCAATATGTAGCGATCTCTTTTAAAATCACATTCTATTATTTTAATGTACAATGATAGCGCTTATCTGGAACACAGGACTTTTATTATCTATTGCTGAAAGTGAAGAAATTATTATCTATGAGTAATGTATGACGTCATTGGTCAAAGCCTACGGGTTGTATCCCCTGCTTCACTAGACCCTATCCGTGAGTACGCACTGTCATTGTTTCGTCATCTGACGAACTTTCTACATTGAATATAAACTTTCATTCGTCCTACATGTGGCAGACCTCGTAGTGAGAGCACACGTTCATGGATCAATAATGTGACGAATTCTGGATGGTCTGTCAAATAAAGGACCTCGGAGTTAGACGTGATACTACTGCTGTTTAAAGTGAAATCTTCACGACTCAAAATCGAAGTGATACATTTCCACGACTTATCCACAGCAGCCACCATTTCTTGCCTGTCATGCGGGTGGCCTGCCGGTAGGCGCTGAGCCGCGGCCCCTTACAGCCCGCGCGGTACGTTAGCCCACACTTCTCGCGGAGGTCGCACACTCGCGGCGGCCGGCGCCCTCTGCTGTCCGGAGTAATTAGAGGCGAGCGCTCTGCCTAATTCCATTACGAACACCCGCCTCACCCCGTCCCTCTCAGTAGTGCCGGCTCGCTGCAAATGCAGGTTCACTCGCGTTCATTTCACATTCCTCTCACCCATTTCACGAGGCTCTGAAAATGGTAATGGGGCATCGCCCAGACGAGCGTGTTTGAAATTTTAAAATAAACTTTCGCCTTAAGCTACCTTCCATTTTACATACACAAGAAAAGCTTCACTGCCCTGTATTTTTACTAATTTTTCACAGTAGGTCAACATATTCGGATGACTGTATGACTATGACGATGTGGTGTTTTGCCATTGTGTCAACAAATAAAAGTGTTTCGCCAAGTACTGGCGTTGTGTTATACTTTATTATGATAGCATTATGAGTGATACAGCATGTAGCAGTCGAATACATGCTTTTTTCATTCCGCATGACAGACTATACCAATTACCACTGCTAGTCATTCCTTTCACTGTTTCACTCGCAAATGGAGCGACGGAAAAAGCTGCCTTTATGTTTCCGTACGAGCCCTAATTATTCTTTAGGCGACAAGTATGTTGGTAGCAGTGGGATCGTTCTACAGTCAGTCGCAAATGCCGGTTTTCTAAACTTTCTCAATAATGTTTCGGAAGAGAGCGTCTTCTCTCCAGGGATCCTATTTGAGTTCGCGGAGCATTTCTGTAATATTCGAATTCTGATCGAACCTACCGCTAACAAATCTAGCAGTAAGCCTCTAGATTACTTCGACGTCTACCTTTAATCCGACCTGATGCGGATCCCAGACACTCGAGCAATGCTCAAGAATGGGTCACACAATTCGTAGAATTTATCTTCCGTACAACCGACCTTAAGTGCTCATTTCATTTCGCGTTGCTTTTCAACCGTATTCCTAGATATTTAATGGCATGATTGTGTCAATTAGCACAACATTAATGCTGTATTCGGACTCTATAGAATTCTTATTCCTACTCAGATGCATCAACTTACAATTTGTCCGCGTTTACCGAAAGCTGCCACCCACACACCAAATACAAATTCAAGTCAGTCTATATCCTCCTACAATAACTCAAAGGTAACACTTCGCGTACATTTCATGTATCTAGGGAACAAAAGTGATCCGTCACAATCCTTTGGGTTTAATGTATTGATATACATGCAAAATGCAATATAATGAGCATTACATGGTTGGTGAGTGAAGAGTGATGGACAAAAAAGTGGTAAAAATATTATTTTGTCAACCTGCAGAGATTTGTTGCATTTTACAATCTTTGAAGGACCTTCGACCTTCCCCCAGCATCGTATTCTGATAAATGGAGTACCTGGATGCGGCAGAGTCTCGGAATAATACTCTAAGAACAATCTACATCCAATACCAGCTGTTGCTCTCTAAAAAATAATGACTACTATGTCAATGTGATATAGTCAGTCTTTGCACAGTATCCTTTCCGCACTGATGGGTCTATAGCTGTGCTTGGGAAGGGCTGTTACCTCCATCATTGGTTACTAGTCAAGCTGTCAGAAAAGTTAGTTCTTCAAGGCAAACGCTTTTATTACAGTGATCAATGCTTAACTTTACAGAGTGAACTTACATGAATGTAAGTCCATTAAATTTCAGAAATTTTGTGTAATAAAGCTATAAACAGTCATTTCTCCAGAATGTATTTTTCACTTTTCAGCGGAGTGAGTGCTGATACGAAACTTCCTGGCGGATTAAAACTGTGTGCCGGACTGAGACTCGAACAGCTCTGCAACTGAGCTGCTCAAGCACGGCTCACAACTCGTCCTCACAGGTTTTCTTCGGCCAGTACCTCGGCTCTTGTCTTCCAAGCTTCACAGAAGATTTCCTGTAAAATTTCAGCGACTAGCACTCCTGCTTGGGTAGGTTAGCTGGCAGAGCGCTTTCCTGTGACACGCGAAGGTCTCAAATCGATCTGTCGGTACAGTACACATAACCTGCCAGGAAGTTTCAGTCACTCACTCTTTCGCAACATTATTGGTAAAATCAAATATTACTCTAGTACTGCAGTTATTATCTTTACACTGAAAACTTAGTTTATATTTAGGCCGCTTAATGCATTGGCCGATACCGCCTTGCGGCTGTTAACGCAACGATCCAAGGCTGCTTCCACACTACTTCTCATTACTTTTGTTACATACTTATAATAAATTTTACTCAAAGGCTAGGTAGCGCCACTGTAATAGGAAATATCTTAAGGAAATGTAACTTATAAATGAAAGTGCTGTTCATCAATCTGGGACACTTACCAGGGAGTATAGTTGGAATAGATCCAAGGAACAGCGCATTTGGCCGGTTCGAGAGTGTTACAGAGATGGTCAACAAACTCCAGTGCATACTCTACAAGGTTGTGCATCATAGAGTGGTTTGCAATAGAAATTTCGGGAAGAGCCGGAAAACATGTTACTTTCTTCCACATACATCTGGCCACGACGAGAAAATTTGAGAAATTTGAACTAATACAGAGGCTTATCGACAGTCATTCTTTCCGCCATTCGCGAGTGGAACTGGGAATGGGGGAGATCAGTTAGTGGTACCAAAAGTACCACCCACTAGACACCGCAACGAGTCTTGCGTAGCAATGATGCAGATTAAAGCGGTAAGATTTTTTTTTTTTTTTTTTCGTTACATGAGCGATGGGTGACTGCGAAGTTTGGTTGTGGCCATACTTTCAATTATCGTCATAATATTTACTCAAGGTGCTTAAATTAATTCCTTGTTGAAAGCAGACAGCCTTCCGTTAACATCTGAGGCTGGTGTACTCATGAGGTCTGCTACAATATGAAGCCTAAACTGTTGGTCCATATGTCCCAAACACTGGCTGTAACTAAAGCAGAAATACGTATTGACTTCTTCACTGTGGGCCAAAATGTCCGACCCAATTATCGCTTTGGGTGCAGTCTGAATCCTCAGCTTCAAATCAAAGTAATAACATATCAAAGTGGCAACACCTTTTAGGGCTAACCTGTGTCTTTTGCAGCAGTCTTGCACAGACCTCCCTGGGAGGTAAAGTTGTCACACAGTGGCGTCTTAACGGCCAACTTCATCTTGCAATTTGCATCCCTTGCTTTAGGAAAATCGTATCTTGGTGATAATCAATAACTTTTTAATAGAATTAAGTATCGACTCGCAAAAATCACATAAGGATACCTCTACACTTGCGTAACATTACTATCTATTCATCATCTCTCTGCCGGCTTGGCGTCATATATAATATTTGTACGCATATTTACCTGTTTTGTCGTCATCCCTTGTCGATTTGACGTCACAACAGCAAAATCAAAGAATCATGTAACTGAGAATACGACATTCTTAAGTACAGTACATTGTCTGAAACCAAACTGACTATCGAAAAAATAGGCTCGAAAATAATAGTAGCAACGGTATTTATACACTGTAAATCACTTACTTAAGTTGCGAAAGGTTTCGTAATTCAAATTAGATCATAAGGTGCAAATATTATAGTGGCCAAACCACTTTTACGGTACGATCCTAAACCTTTGTTTAAATGGTTGGTATCGAACTGCCATAGATTGAACTGCAATAGTGGCTCGACCACTATAATATTTGTGACTGGTGACGTATTTTAAATTGCGAAACCAGTTGTGACTTTAATAAAGGATATATAACAGCTACAGCGGTTTTTATTTAGAATGCAAAAGTACGGCTGTGGATGCCCATCCAATAAACAGGTTATGTTCACTATTAATTGGTTTAAAGAAAAATCTAAAACAAATAATGCCTTTTATTGCCTAGAACATTAACTAAGTGTTATTTCTCTTTTCTCAAGTTGAAAATAGGAATTTTTATGTCCAACTATAAATTTCAGTTACGTGGTGTACTTTGTTGGGGGGGTATTAGGTGACGGATGGCCTCGTCCGCGGGTGGCAGACTCAGATTGTTTGAGAACCACTGAGCCAGGTGCAATACAACAATGACACTTACAGTCAGTCAGCCACTGTTATTTCAATTGCGTCTATTTAAACCTTCAACTGTTGAAGAGAAATCATTTTCTGAAGAATTGTCTGTGAGAGAAACGACACAGAAAAAAAAAGTTCCGGTTATGAGTTAATCGCTCGACAGAGTCCCTTAATGGAGTGAATCCATTAAGGAAATTGGGCTAAACAAACTTGATGGCGGTGAGCACACGTTTACTATAGGTTTTCCATCTGACAGGTCGAAAATAGCGTAGGCTGCGGTGTTTGCGTAGGCAGCATTCAAACTCTGCCGCTAAACCTGTTAGCGGGTCATTAGGAGCTCCGGTAATTAAGGACCAGCGAGGGTTGCGCCGACTGCTGACGCGATGCCGCGGGTCAGTGCCCACTCCTGGCTGCTCTAGCACTCGCTGCTTTGTTTGCGCGCTCTCTCTGCCCAATAAGGCAGCCTACCGTACTAATCGGAGTGCGCGCTTGCGCCTTGTTTACTCCGCCCCAGTAAGCGCGATAATAACCTAAGTTTCTCTTCAACTTGTGTTTATTTTTGACACAATTACTTTTTATTTACATCAGTACTCTACAAGCCACCTGACGGTGTGTGGCATAGATTACCACTAACTGATGCTCCTTCCTCTCGTCGTGGTCATTTCGTGAAATGGCTTTGGGAGGAGGATGTAAGTTGTCCGACTTTTATCTGAAGGTACTCTCTCGAAATTTCTACAGTACACCTCTTCGTGATGCAAAACGCCTGTCTTGTAGCGCCTCTCGCTTCCCACGCCCGGGTTCCCGGGTTCAATTCCCGGCGGGGTCAGGGATTTTCTCTGCCTCGTGACGGCTGGGTGTTGTGTGCTGTCCTTAGGTTAGTTAGGTTCAAGTAGTTCTAAGTTCTAGGGGACTGATGACCATAGATGTTAAGTCCCATAGTGCTCAGAGCCATTTGAACCATTTTTTTTGTAGCGCCTGCCACTGGTGTTTTTGAACATATCTGTAACGGTTCCGCTTTGACTAAAAACGTGCCGCTCTTCGTTGGATCTTGTCTATCTGTTCTATCAGTCGTATCTCGTAAGGGTCCCACAGTGATGAACAGTACTCAAGAATCGATCGAACAAGCTCCTTCTTTCGTGGTTGAGTTACAGTTCCTTAGGATTCTGCCTATGAATCTTAGTCTGGTGTCTGCTCTTCCTCGGTTTTTTATGTGGTCATTCCAATTAAGGTTACTGTGGGTAGCAACTCATAGATATTTTAGGATATGTACTGCTTGGAGTAACCTGTCATCATTAGTGTAGTTGCACAGTGGTGTATTTTTTCCTATGTATTCGCAGTATGTTATACTTATTTACTTTCAGGATCAACTGACAGACCCTGCACCATTCATCAACCTTCTGCAAGTCATTTGGAAAATCTGTACTGTGTTTTGGCGTTGATACTTTCTTATAGACAATCACATCATCTACATCTACATCCACATCTACATTTATACTCCTCGAGCCACCCATCGGTGTGTGGCGGAGGGCACTTTACTTGCCGCTGTCATTACCTCCCTTTCCTGTTCCAGTCGCATATGGTTCGCGGGAAGAACGACTGCCGGAAAGCCTCCATGCGCCCTCGAATCTCTCTAGTTTTACATTCGTGATCACCTCGGGAGGTATAAGTAGGAGGAAGCAATATATTCAATACCTCATCCAGAAACGCACCCTCTCGAAACCTGGACAGCAAGCTACACCGCGATGCAGAGCGCCTCTCTTGCAGAGTCTGCCACTTGAGTTTGCTAAACATCTCCGTAACGCTGTCACGCTTACCAAATAACCCTGTGACGAAACGCGCCGCTCTTCTTTGGATCTTCTCTATCTCCTCTTTCAACCAGACCTTCTGCGAACAGAATTACAGATCTGCCTACGCTTTTTATGAGATCCTTTATATGCGTTCCAAACACTAACGGTCGTATCACACTTCCTTGGGATACATCGGAAATAGCCTTTACATCTGCAGATTTTGTTCCATTAACAACGACAAGCTATATCTGCAAGCCTGTCCTGAATTCAGTAGCAAATCTAGTCCAATACTCGGCAAGCTTGTGATTTTTTCAGTAGACGTCAGTGCGGGAAGGCGTCGAATGCCTTCCTGAAGTCTATGAATACTGCAGCAACCTGAGGGCCGTTTTCTACAGTGGTATTGTTTACATGGAGGACCAGAGGGAGTCGAGTTTCGCAGTATCTCTGTTTGCTGTAACCATGCTGATTTTCGGTCTCAAAAAACCTTATAGTTCTTGAACATTTAACACGTTCCATAATTCTGCAACAGACTGACATGAACGATATAGCCCTAAGATCGTTTTTGAAAACGGGAACGACCTGCGCTGTTTTTCTACACGCTAAGTAACGATACTATCATTACAGATTTCGGCTCACAATGCACATCTTCAGTGCTACAATATGAAAAAGGTACAGAAGCATATAATAAGATCTTAAAACAAGTAAAATATTTTCATTGCGTCTATTTGCGAGTTAGATATAGAAAAATTAAAATGTGTTGTTGACACCTATTGACCATGGGCGGTATTTGGCGACAAACATTCGTGTAATTCAGGCTGAACACAGTACCAAAAAGTCAAGGAATTCTGTAGTCACAGCAGGATTTGCCTACTTTCTATAAGACAATTATTTAATAGTAAAAAAACATAAAATATCAAAGTTACAGTATAATTTCCATCAGTTATTTGTAAAACATGAAAATAGAGTACAGGAGGTCGTTAAAGCAGTAAAGCCATATTCAAAGCAGGGTGGGGTTCTCACGTGACTGTCACATATCACTTTGCGATTCTGTTTCAGCTGTTTTACGATTACGTGATAATTAATTTGAAACCTTTGGAACAGTTTGTTGGAAGTAGAAGGTGTTACCTTTATGGCCAGAAACGAGTAGGTCTGCAGGGTTCGGCAGTACAACAGGGTAAGCGGAACACTTTTGACGGTTCGTCAAAAGCAGCAAACGAGAACCTGGGTGGCAGCCAATTTCGGCGAAACTGGGCCTGTTTCCCAAATAGCTTTTTATGGACACTTCCTGCGGCTAATCCGCTTGCCACAAGCGCAGTGCCGCCGTCCGCCAAAGCTTTCTGCTGCTTAAGGGCGAAATTCGCCTTTCTGTCCACACATAAAACAGGAACCCTATACCGGTGCTTCCCTGGTGTGAGAAATTTCGTTACTTCTCTCCAAAATTACAGACTGTTCATTCTAACGTAACTTCCCTGCCGCCAGACGCATTGCCAAAGGTGCTGAACAATGGAGAGTGATTGTTAGAAATCAGTAGTAACTTCAATAAGCTTTTTGCAAGGTTTGGCTGGGAAGTTGCTGCTTTCCTCTGATTTTATGTTAGAAAAGGAATTTATTCGTTCATCACATTCGCAGCAACTTTCAGTCTCTAAGTGGGGTATGGTAACTGCGGGAAGTTCAAGAGAGACTGGAGAGGATTCGTTCCCTCCACTAGGCTCGTGCTCACTGGCGTCCGCTCGCCTTAATCGAAGAACGTAAGTTTCGCTCTGCCAGTAGCGTAATCCATCTTTGGGGCAGCTCGTATTTCATTCATTTTATTATGCAGCTTAAATCCTCACTTATCTGTGTTAAATATTCGGGTCATTTATCTTGGTTTTGCGAGCTGCTGAGATGTGACAGTCTTATTCCACTTCTCCTCCTGAAGTCTTCAAATTAAATGCAAGTGCCACGGAGTTCGGAGATACTTTATTTTCATTTGTTAAAATTTTCAGGACATTGCTATGTATTATTCATTATCATTTGCTCACTTAATTATATTAAATAAAAGTTTTGTATCCCGATATGACTTACATTTTGAGATCCCTAATGTCCTTCAACATTACAATGTACCTAGCTGCATTTCTATGATGTTGGCTTCTTTGTGACGAGTTTCTGTTGTGTGCAGTGCACTCCATCTTCAGGCCACGAGCGGCATACCGGGACCATCCGACCGCCGTGCCATCCTCGGTGGAGGATGCGGGTAGGAGGGGCGTGGGGTCAGCACACAGCTCTCCCGGTCGTAAGATGGTATTCTTGACCGAAGCCGCTACTAGTCTGTCGAGTAGCTCCTCGATTGGCATCACGAGGCTAAGTGCACCCCGAAAAATGGCAACAGCACATGGCGGCCTGGATGGTCACCCATCCAAGTGCCGACCAAACCCGACAGCACTGAACTTTGGTGATCTCACAGGAACCGGTGTTACCACTGCGGCAAGGCCGTTGCCTGTTGCACTATTTTTAAGGATACTGTAAATGATATGCAGTGTTGGTAACGAATGTCAAATGATCAGTCTTTTATAGTAGTTAGATGCACGAGGTATTGTGCCTCATTTCGAGCTCTTCCACGTCTGTTGGTTGGGTCAGTATCCGTGTTGTGTCATGCATACCACGTATCAACATTCTGTATAATTTTTATTTAATTTCCTCCGGCTGTAAAGTAGCTAATTACCTGCCGAGATACGTCATCTTAACAAGGCATGTAATTTCAAGGTCTTTGTAACAATAAAAAGAAAATAAATGATCGAAAGGTATATACTGTATATTTCCGACAGCTGATGACGCCGCACTTCGGGCTGCAAGATGTTTACACCGCTGGTCAAAAGCACAGAAGGGACGGCGCGACCGGGACCACAAGGACGGAAATTCACAGCAAACCTCTGGCTGTCTTTTTGCAGCACCGAGCGAGGTGGCGCTGCGATTAGCATGCTGGACTAGCATTCGAAAGGACGACGGTTCAAACCCGCATCCGCCCATCCTTTTTTAGGTTTTCCATGATTTCTCTGCCGCGCGGGATTAGCCGAGTGGTCTATGGCGCTGCAGTCACAGACTGTGCGGCTGGTCCCGGCGGAGGTTCGAGTACTCCCTCGGGCATGGGTGTGTGTGTTTGTCCTTAGGATAATATAGGTTGAGTAGTGTGTAAGCTTAAGGACTGATGACCTTCGCAGTTAAGTCCCATAAGATTTCACACACATTTTGAACATAATTTCTCTAAATCGCCCCAGGAAATACAGGGACGGTTCCTTTGAAAGAGCACGCCAGACTTCCTTCCCCATCCCTTCTTTAATGACCTCGTAGTCGATGGTAAGTTAAACACTAATCTCTTCCTCCAACTCTTCCGGCTGCGGAGTGTTCGCGGTAGCCGCGGAGGAGCTTGGAGGTGAAGTCGCGATCCGGACGGCAGGGTGCAGACGGTAATCGTGTAGTTGTATAATGATGGGTATTACGCACAATACGTTACATTCGTTTATGTTGAGCGTCAAATGCCAGTCCCTGCACCAACCGTAGGCCAGGTACAGTTCTTGTATTTCGCTACATCAGTACCCCTCAAGCCACATTATGGTGTGTGACGGAGGATTGTTTGTTAACCACTGTCTTTCTCCCCTTTCCTGCACGTGGGAGGAACAACTGTTAAGTCTACATTCGAGCGCGAATCTACTCTTACCTCCACTTTCTTTTCGAAAAATACGCAGAGGGAATTCCCCGAAACCAGATCTACATTTTGCTTTCGATTTAAAAAAAAAATAGCAAATAGTAAATGTTTTAAAATAATTATTTACTTTATAATGTTACGCACCATTTATGTTTTAGTAGCAGAAAATACTATTAAAAGCTACTATAAAAATCTTTTCAGAAAACTTACAGTTAGCGAGATTGAAAACAGGTTGTTGAAATCGGACTGCTTGTAAAAATAATCAAAATGACGAAAATCGAAGATAGAAAATGGTGTTATATAAGTTAAAACATAATCTGGTCTCAAGCTCAACACCTTTTGGAGGCTACAGACTTTCTCTGTGCTGAAGCCAAGAGTACTGCTGCGGGATATTCCGACAGACTCTCTTTCTGTTAGTTTGATTGTGTGGCGTTTAAAGAAAAGATTCATCTTTCCTCAGCATTTTCGTCGTCGAAAGAGAGTTCAATGTTAGTTCTCTTTCCTAACGGTACGGCCATTCTTCGCAAATCACGCAGAAATACACAGAAAAAAGGTTCCATAGCAAAACAATAGTAAACCAACTCTTCTTCAAGATCTACCCAAAACTGTAGGCCTGTCTATTTTTGTTTTTCCTGTTTCCTCGGCTGTAACCTGCTTTATGATGTACCAACTCATGTGGTTTTTGGAACATAAGCAGTTTACTGGCCTTGTTCCAGTATACCATTTCCGAAAAGGATCAGTTGCTTTAGTCATTTTAGAAGGATTTCCCCATTGTCACCTTGGATTTAACAACAGAATTATTGCTTACTAATACAAGCAAAATTTCAATTTGACTAAATTGGAGGTACAATTTAAGCAAGTGAATGATGTCTATTTTTCATGATTATAGTCTAAATTTTGTTAACCCTATAAAGATTTAACCAAAAAGCTAAATGAAATGGTTTAATCACAAACAAATAACTAGGAGAAATATCGAAAATGTAATAACTTTTTGATTATCAAACCATGTAGTTGCGCAGTAATAAACATCGAATGAAGTGAGGAACGTGTGCGCTCCGTTGCAGAATGATAGAAACTTAAACTACTGTTTATGCTTGGGCCCATTAGAGTTCAGGAGAAACCGGAGCCAGTGGAGATCAGAGGTCCGGTATTGGAGCAGGAGTCCAATTTAGGACACTCTCTCTATAAGTAGGAGGAAACAATGCGTTGAGTGACGATTATACAAATGTACGCTTTCGGAATTTTAAATGTAAACGACACCGTCATGTACAACGCCTTTGTTGTTCCGTCTGCCATTGGAGGTAGATGAGCATACGAGTGCCACGAGAAGGACAGGCCGTCGCGCTTACGAAACGGCACGCGACACTGCAGGTCTTACGAGTGCCAGCAGCCGTCTCCGGCGGGAAGTCGAGTAACTATTTCATAGGAGTTTAATAATTCTTGACTGCGCGTTTAGATGCACGAAGACTCTCGACAGCACACGACAAACTTAACACCCTTAGTAGGTTTCTTTTCATTGGCGTATTGATTTCCCTTGGGCCCTGCACGGAGCCGTGCGTTCGCGATATATGGCGGACAAGGCGACTAGTATGACGACACATGTTCATTGCGTAGCCCATATCTCTCCCGGGACCCGATGAGCATATCCGTGACGTTTCCATGCTCAAGTTGTCGGCACAAGGGACATTAGCTATCACTGATGTAGCGGTTAACGAGTGTTGTGACGTCACTTCCTTCTATTTCACGCCGACGAGCCATTACGACACGTGAAAGAAAGTTCTACGGTATTTTGGCGACGTGTCACGTAAAGTAGAACCAATAGGAAGCAAGAACGCTCGCTACATCACAAGCTAGGGACTACATAAAGCAAGATGTCGTACTGCATTTATTGTGTTCTGTGGAAGCCCATATTCGGTGGGTTTTATGTTATACCTTAGATAAATGTATGCTGCGTGTTAAGCACTAAGACACTGAATGTCTCGGTAACGGATCATTATTGGTACGATTGCTGGAACAAAACGTAGGGAACCGTCAAATTTGTGGTTAAAGAATTTTCGTATTTAATTATTACCGCTCTATAACTCTCGTGTGAAGCGAATAACCCGTTTTGAAGCAATGGCACACTGAAGATTCACGAAAAACGTGTCGTTCATATTAGGACCTGTTATAATTAAATGTAAATTAATAACATTTCTACGATTAAGGCCTATAGAAGAGTATAATATACAATACTAAGTCCCTTATGACGAAGCTACAGCCTAGCATAGTGGATAGAGGCACCACGTTAGACAGCACAGAGTATGTCGGCAGGGGGTTCGTGTCCTGCAATACCTACATTTTTTTCACCTTCGCATTTTCTAAAAGGTTGAGGGACTCTTTTATTAAATGAACAGAAATAATTTCTGTAGTATTTGATGTTATATAAATATCAGTACGTTCTCAGTTAGGAGTCAGTTTGTTCGATTTGGTGACTATTTAAAAGCTAAGTCCCTTACTGACTGGACGTGTTTATTTCCTTTTTGTGTTATTACATGTTCACGGAGATTGATACTTTTGTTTATGTAAACCTCACACAGAACAACATGAGTAGCATATGGACAAGGGGGAAATGTGCGTTTTAATAGAGCTAACATAGGAATTCTACGAGCATCCACTTTCGTGAACAAACTGCATCGTTTGAGAGCCAACTAAAGCCAACAACTGCCGCCGGAGAGTGCTGAGGGCGCAAAATCACATAACCAGATCGTACTGGGTGTCGACGGCGCTGTATCTCGTGACGATGGATATCGCGTCTGCGTGCACGTCAACGTTAGCTTGCCTCATCTCGTGTGCTGACGGCTTTACGAAACTAACATGTCACCAAGCCCTCTGTTTTTCACTGTATCTCTATCTGGTAACAATGACTCACCTGTGAATTTCGTCTCTACTGACTCAAACGGAAAATTTTAGTAGATGTTGAGACGGTTTAAGAAGACTTAGTTCCTGTTTCGCTCACTTGCACTGCTGCATGCACCCTCTGTCCCTCCCCACGCTTCACCGCGCAGCCGCGGGCTGTGATGACGGACAAGCCGAGCCCCCGCCAGCGGGCGCGTGGCGCTCCCCTGTCCGCGGCAATGTTTATAAATGAGCGCCGAGACAAAACGCCGCCCGGCCGCACAGGACAGTGTTATTCGCCCGACGGCAGCATTGATGCTCCCAAATTGAATGGCTGACAGCCCTGGCGCTCCCCGTTGCGCGGTATTAACTTCGCTATCCGACCGGAAAATACCAGTAATAGAAAAAGCACCGCAATGCATTATCTTTCTCCCTTTGTTCTCTCTCTCTCTCTCTCTCTTCCTCTCTCTTTGATATTTTGTGCGAAATGATAGCTTTAGCCAAAAGGTCACCGCGCCAGTCCGAAATATTACTACAAAATAACACACGTTTGTTTTGTTTTGTCGAAAATTGACATGGTGAGACAGTAGCTGCGTAAAAATGTAGGTTAACTCTTACAGTATATTAAATCAAACAGCAACCAGCCACTTTTAATAATAGTGGCTGGTTGCAACTTTTGCTTATTTATCAATTCTTCTGTCCGCATTTATGTACATGCGGGTCGTGACGTGTGAGACTAGAGGGGTCCACAATTTGGTACCGATTAGTTTTAACTGCCCTACTCCGCTTAGTTACATCAGAGTTTTGGTAACTTGCGCTGGTGGTAACGCAGAGACCGGTGCAACAAACAGGATGTCCATGAGGTCGATGACGGCGGACTTTACGAAGTGAACGGTTAAACAAAAACAAGTCCAGCGAGCAAACACAAACGTAATGACAAAAGCCATGGGATAGCGATACGCACATATGCAGATGGCAGTAGTAACGCATACAACGCTTTAGTGCATTGGCGGAGCTGTGATTTGTACTCAAGTCATTATGTGAGTAGATTTCCGACGTGATTATGGCAGCACGACTGCAATTAACAGACTTTGAATGTGAAATGGTAGCTAGAGCTAGACACGAGGGACATTCCATTTCGGAAATATTTAGGGAATTCAATATTCCGTGATAAGAGTATGACGAGAATACCAGATTCGTTTCACTTAACGATCTAGAGCAGCGTCCTTTTCGTAGAGTAGTCAGTGCTATCAGAAAAGCAACACTGCGTGAAATAACCGCAGAAATCAATGTGAGACGTACGACGAACGTATCCATTAGGACAGTGAGGCGAAATTTGGCATTTATGGGCTAAGGCAGCAGACGATTGGCGCGAGTGCATTTGCTACCACCACGACATCGCTTGCAGCGCTTCTCCTTGGGTCGAGATCATATTGGTTGGACCCTACACAATTGGAAAACCGTGGCCTTGTCACATGAGGTCTGATATCAAATGGCAAGACCTGTTAGTAGGGTTCGAGTGTTGCTCAGACTCTGCGAAACTATGGATCCAAGTTCTCAGCAAGTCACTGTGCAAGCTGCTGATGGCTCCATAATAATGTGGGCTGTGTATACATGGAATGGACTGGAGCTGCTGGTACAACTGAACCAATCATTGAAGGGAAATGTTTATGTTTGGCTTTTTGGACATCATTTGCACGCATTCATGGACTTCTGTTTTTATGAAGGACAATGCACCGTGTCACCGGTCCACAACTGTCTGCGATTGGTTTGAAGAACATTCTGGAGGATTTGAACGAATTATTTGGAGAGCCAGATTGCTCAGTACGAATACCACCGAACATTTATGGTACGTAATCGAGACATCAGTTCTTACACAAAAATCTGCACCGCAATTATGGATGGCTATGGATGCAGCATGGTTCAATAATTCTGTAGGGGACTTCCAACGAATTGTTGAATCCATGCCACGCCGAGTTGTTGTACTACGCCGGGTGAAAGGACGCCCGACACGATATCAGAAACTATCCTATTACTTTTGTCAGCTCAATGTCAGGATTGTGCTTTGCACTCGCGAATAACTAACGGCTTCAAAGAATAGCAAGAGACTGACTGCCAAGTGCCGGGCCGCAGTATTTACAGGCAGTGTTAGATCGGTGGATGGCTGCATGTGAGATGCTTGCTACGGCGGCGTCTCGTGCGAGAACGAGCTGCGGCTTAGGTGTGAAGGTCGAGTATCCCTGGCCAGTTCTTCGTATCGATATTCGACCAGGGCGAGGAATCAGAGCTCTCTTCGGAAGCTAAATGTGTTATTACATTATCTGCTGCTTTTATGAATGCATCATATGTTGTTAAAACGTAGTT